>NW_026555090.1:0-2445896 GCF_021234165.1 Pteronotus mesoamericanus
TAGGATCGGTGATCGCCCGGCCAGAGCCCCGCGTG
Source organism: Pteronotus mesoamericanus (assembly GCF_021234165.1). NCBI lineage: Eukaryota > Metazoa > Chordata > Mammalia > Chiroptera > Mormoopidae > Pteronotus > Pteronotus mesoamericanus. Next base: position 36 of record NW_026555090.1, read on the forward strand.
CCCGGCTTCCCACGGACGTTCCTCTGATCACAGCTCCGGCTGCACGTTGCTCCTCGGAGGCCGCTGCTCTCCCCTTCCTCACACTCTGAACCAGCTGAGCCACCACATTTCCAAGCCCAGGACGTGGGGAGCACAAACCAGAAGTGAGACCAGAGGCCATTACCACAGACAGACAGACTTAGGTGGAAACCAGTAAGGTGCAGCCTCACAGCTGGAGAGGAGACCTAAAATAAGGGACTCAAAACTCTTGCTATTTTTTAGAGAGAAGCAAAGTCCTTCAGAGTTTCACCATTAATAGAGTGCAAAACAATGTCCAAAAACAGTAACGCAGACCATCAAGAAAGGCATGTTCGATTCAGAAAGAATGAAACTATATTTGAAAGAATATCAGGAAAATAGTTGAAATAAGATTTGCTCATTTATTACATTTGATAATTGCTCTTATAAATTATTCCTTCAGTGTCACCTGGTAATTTCAAAGTGGTCATTTCAGTTCTAGGTGTCTCTAATTTGTGTTTCCTTCCTCATTGCAGGAAAATGATAGTAAATGCAGTTGCTTATTCATATAATTGATAAAATATTTTTAAAATATGGATAATGCAGAATTATACAGTTTATAAAATTTTTCAGATAGAATCAATTGAATTGGTAAATTATTGTTTCTTGGCTGGCTTTTTGAAGTCTTTGAATATAATAGACCCAACGTTGTTATTAACACATTTATTTGCAAACCTCCTGCTTTGATGTGGATCATTTTTCAAGTTTTAAGGAAGCAGGTAAGGAAAGGGGAATATAAGAGTTTTATCCATTGTATTTGAGGTAATCATTATACACAGAGTTAACAGTAATTTAATTCATTTTTTAATCACATGAAATATTGATGTGAAATATAATACATGCTTTGGAACAAATGGAAGAGTTCACAAGTAGAACGATGACTGGTTGTAGTTTTCAAAGAGAAAAACCCCTGGGCTGGGAAGGTGAAAGGGCTGTCTCATATTCACTTACCGGGCTCGCCACTTACAGCTGGAGCAAACAGATGTGCCTATTGGTATATGCAGAGCATCATAATGATACAACAGTGACTGTGAATCATGACATTTTAAAATGTGTCATGAGGGGCAACACATTGTGGGAACCACCACAGTGGAGCGCGGGGCTCCCGGATCTGAGGGTTCCTGTCCGGAGCCAGCTGAGGAGGGAGCGGGGCTCTGAATCCCGCAGAGCCCACCCCGGGGTTGTCACAGATGCGGGGGAATAAACACAGATCATCGCAAACACTTCTCTGTTTGCCAGGAGAGAAGACATGGCTCTTCCCTCTAGTGGAGAAGGCCCCGAAGCCCCGTGTCCAAAGGCTTTTATTGAGAACCATATGCACAGGGGTATGGATGCAAAGCTCATCAATCAATGTCAAAAGGCTATGTTTACAGAAAACAGACAGAGATCATGGGTAACAATTGAAGGAACACAGGAGATCTAACTCAGGTCCGGGTCTCCTTCCCAGTAAGAGCCGGTTGTCATCGCTTTGAGGGAAGAACAGAGCATGCTTAGAGGAACCTACTTCTAGGCCTGATTGTCCCTGGGAACCGCCGATCCAGTTTAGGGCTGTACCTGCCTTTAGTATTGTTTCAAGCCTGAGCCAGGCGGGTGGGGCAGAGCCACCAAAAGATAAGGAGACTTCTGTCAGAGAGAATGAGGACTCCGGCCACGTCCAGGCCGAGCCGAGGGGTGCGGGCCTTTTTGTCCTTTCTCCATGTCCCCCAACTCCTTGTCTGCTGCCCATATCGGCTGATGTCTGGCTTAGGTTGCCCCTTCTCTTGAGAGAACTTACCCACCATCAACAAGCAACCATCACAGGGCCAAGCAGGGTGATGCGAGGGAGGCAGGGGCGCAGCCAGGGGGACAGGTTTCGTTTCCTCAGTGGCCTGTTTTCCCCAGGCCTCCTTGATTAGCTCCAGCCTTGGGGCCCTCTCGCCTGTCGGCGAGGCTGCAGTCCCTGAGACCAGCAGGGCAGTTCCCAACAAAAATGTACTTTTCTCAGTGGAAAATTTGAAAATTTAAAAGATTTAAAAGGCTTCTGTTTTGTTTTAAATACCTTGTTGAGAAGAAAAAAGAGCATTTTGAGGACATTACTTTTGAGTACTTAAAATGGAAATCACTAATCTTTACATTTTATTGAACAGTTAATGAAATATTTTATCCCATTTTTAAAATATAATTCTTCTTTAACAGGTTGGAATAGAAGAAAATAGGATTACATAGCAATTATTGATGGAGTTGAGAATGTTAGTAGTTTTGGAACTACTAACCTATTTGGAAAAATCTCTTTCCAAATGTGGATGCATATGAATATTTACACTATTACAAAAATTAATTGTTCCAAAAGAAGTAAGGAGCAATCTCTCAATTTTCACACTTTCACACTTTGGTCTCTGGGAAGGTGCCCATAGGAGCTTAGCAATAAAATTGCTCATGTTCTTTGATTAAAGTGCATTTTTAAATATCTCATGTTTGCAAATCATTGAAGAAGATGCTTCATCAGAGCCTCCAGTACCACATACTAACTACTTTTCCCGAGAACATGGATTTCCTCAGAGCATTGTTCTGTCTGTATCCTGGCTCTTCTCTTGGATGGGAAACCAACAGGTTCTTTGGCTGACTGGGAACATGTGCTAGTCTGCCCTCCATTCCCCGTCTGTCTACATTCTGCTATGTGTGCACCAACTTTCTCCCTCCTCCTTTACCAAAACATAAAATTCTCATGCCTAGCAAGTCACCCAATAGATACCTAATGTTTCAGTATACTCCTCAGGGACACCTACGGCTATCCAGCTGGTAAGTGGTAGAACCAGAATTTAGATCCTAGACTGCCCACAAAGTTTGTTTCACTATACTGTGGAGATTTTTATTATGTACTTCAGAACACATAAGATACATGTTTCAATTTTATGTGAATGTTTGTTAAATATGATCTGTTTGAACTAAATAAGATAAATCCTCTTAGAGTTAAGCATTTCTATTTTGAGAGCTCTTGGACTAAATCTATTTTAGAGTCTACAAAATTGCCCAGTGCCCAATCAGCTGAAGGCCTCTCTGTTGGTCCCCAGACATCGCTGCTGGGCCCTGGAGGGCTGAAGGCCATGCCTGTCTTCCGATGGTGACTCTGGAATAGCAGCTGAACTCCCCGGTCCTGCTCCACACTCTCCACGTAGCGTGAGTTCTCCAACACACCACACTTTTAACCCTCACCCAGATTATAAAATCTGTCTTACTATAATGTGGGCTGCTTGCTCATTTTCTATATTTCTCTCCAAGAGACAAACACATTTGTCTTTACTTCCCTCGCCCTTGCCTCTCCTTCTCCTCCCACCTCTACCCCTGCTCTGCGTCAGGAGTGCCTGTCCAGTGGGGTGAGAGCAAGGGTGACATGGCAGCTGTGCAAAGCTAGGACATGAATGTGCCCCAAGCAGAGCCCACAGGAAAAGAGAACTGTTCATTGGATTCTCAAACTGCACGGAAGAGACAGCCCTCAGATAACATCTGGACGTGCGGTGCTTTCTTCCTCACAGATTTGGCCCAGGAATGTCTGTGAACACGCCTCGCAGGCAGTGTTAATGTAGGTCCATCTTAAGTCTCAGTGTCCTGAGTGATAAGAGTTGGTTTTAAGTGTGTATTGGTTCTTCCCTAGGGCTTGGCCCTGCTGTGGCCTTTATCTCCTACCTCTCAGCCTCCCATCTTCCCCCTCCTACGACCCACCGCCTACGGAAGGGGGTCTGACTGATGGTTAATCACCAATATACATGTTCCAATGAATAGCAATTGTATAAATGAATGATTGTTCACAAATAGAGCAGCTTTGGCTCAAGTGTGATTCTCTCATTTTAACCATAGTGGGGGGATTCAAATGAAACACATATTTTTGCAAGCCACAAAAGCCACCTTAGCCCAATTTTCTCAGAAGATGGTGCTGTAACTGAAAAGCACCATTGCATTGGAAAAGTCCTGTGATATCCAAGACAGAAACTTAGGACGTGCATGTAAATAAAAAACAAACAAACAGGCACACACTAGCTAACACGTTCATAAGAGAAACTAGGTGAGCGCTACGGAGGCTCAGAGGCAGGAGGAATAGGTTCGATGTTGGCGGAGGGAAGGAGGTACCACAGACTTTCTTCTGATTCATTGTCTTCTTATTTCTCCTTTAATTTCTTCCCCAATTTCAAGAAAATTCTCTGTTATATCATTGCTATTCAGATCTCACTTCTGTTTTCCCCCCTGGCCTCTAGCTCCCCTGGTGTCATTTCATTTCCCAAGTAATTCAGTGATGAATCACTTTCTGGTGTCTTCCCCACTTAGCATCATTCTCCATGTCCATGTTTCCACAGAACATTTGTAGACACATTTTATCTTCAGAGAGAAAGGAAAATGATAGTTTAGTGAAGATTAATGTGAAAATTACTTAATCACAAAACTTTTTAGATATGAAAAATCTGAAAATTGAAAATATTTGCATATTAAAATAAGTATTTTCCTCAGTTTCAGATAACTTGAATCTGAGTCTGAATTTTGATAATCTCTTCTCTACATTGGAGGAGAGAAAGATATACTTTTAGAAGTTACTAATTAATCCATTAAACAAAACAGAGCTAGATTTTTTTAATGAATTAAAACTAGACTCATGTATATTTGCAACACTATCAATTTTATCAAATATATTTTCATTTATAACATGCAGTCTTAAGACTGAAAGCAGTAACCAATCACTTTATTAACAGCATTCTTCCTTCAAAAGTTTCTGTATTGCAGAAAAATTAACATTCAATAATTTTACCTATTTTAATCCTCACCTGAGGATATGTTTATTGATTTGAGAGAGAGAAGGTGCGAAGGAGAGAGAGAGAGAGAAACATCAATGTGAGAGAAATACTGATTGGTTGCCTCCCATATGCGCCTGACCAGAGACTGAACTCCCAACCTAGGTATGTGCCCTGACCAGGAATCAAACTCGCAGACTTTTGGTGTACAAGACAGTGCTCCAACCGAGCCACTTGGCCAGGGCCACTGGCCTCAATTTATAAGAAGAACAATATGTTTGTGTGTTCTGTATTTATATCCCAATACAACAGTCCTCCTCAGAAGAAACCAACAAAAAATAAACAAAACAAAACATGCATGCATTATGGTGAAAAGGAACAATTTACAGTAATTTTGCATCTGTTTGAATGACGTAGCACTTTTGATTCTTGTGTGAAGTTTAGTGTTTAGCATATAAAGCATGTTATAGAAGAGGTCTCTTACCTGTAGCTTGTGAATTTTTGAGATACCCTAGAAAGATATGCTGTGAAACTGGTCTCAAACTGAAAAAATTTGAATCTAGTAAATTTCCACTTGTCTTTTTCCCAGTCACAAAAGTATTGGTGATTGGCAACATCCTAAAACTTGTAATGACCTAGCTATTGCATACATTTGCATTGTAGTTCATTTGTCCTTGGAGTGTACAGACATTATCTGATTTAATCTTCACAACGTTCTTGTGAGGATGGGGTACAGATTACCTCCACCTGGAAGGTAAAGGAAATGGCCCGGAGAAGCTCAGGGAGCCTGAGTTAGACCTCGCTGGACAGGGTGTTGAGCTGCAAATAGAGTGCTGGCCACCTGATTCTCTGTCCTTCCTCTTCTTGGCTAGGTATTGTATCATAGAGCAAATATATTAGTATATTTACGTTTATATATTTCTCCATCATGAGGAGTTCTACACTGCCTCTAGGCTGCTATTTGTTGTCTTTGATTGAAAAGATGGCCACTGACCTGGCGAATAACAAAGTAAGTTTGAAATAACGTCAAATTATTCCCCATGGAATTTACCAATAGCTCTCTCAGCGTACTGCACTGAAATACGTGGTTTCCTACCTTGGTGAACTTGGACCTTGCTTTACAGATTGCACCTTGTACATCTTGTCTCCTTCATGGAATCTACTGGGAACAAAACACCCTTTGTCTGCTCACCTGCCGTGATGCTCCCAGGATCCTGGCTGCTGGCGAGGCCCCAGATGTCGGTAGGCAGGACGCCCAGCAGTGCCACCTGAGGAAGGACTCCCTTCAGCAGCAAGAGCAGCTTTAGCAGCAGGGCCTGCCCTTAGTGCCCCACGCAGAGGGACCCACATGTCAGAGGACTTGACTGCGAATGACCAGTGGCCTGCCTTACTGTAGTTGACCTCTTGGGAGCACTTGACAGTTAATCTGCCCTCCTTCTTGAAACTCTTTCTGAAGTTCAGCGGCTCCATGTGTAGCTCAGAAGTAACCTCCTTCATGAGGTCCTTTCCTGCCTCCCATTCCCATCTCCCTCTGGCCTGTTCCTGTTTCTCTTTCTGAACCTCACCATCATTTATAGTCCAGTGTTTAGGATTTTTCCTTCCTACATGAACTTAATCTTCTTAAGAAGTGGGGCCCTATTTCTCTTAACCACAAGTACCCAGAACATTGCCTGACACATAATACACATTCATAAAATTAATTAATATCTAATTAATTAATCCAGCAATATTTATGGAACACTGAGTCTGTTTGGCACTCTGGTGAGTAAAGGAGAGGGAAGAATAAAAGTCCAGCTGCGACCCTCGGGCACGGAGCTAGCAGCGAGTCATGTGCCAAGGGAGTGCTGGGAGCAATCAGTGTCACCTGGGTATCAGAGAAAGGGGGCCCTGGGCTCGCCAAGGCCTCGAGAGGGAGGAGGGAGGAGAATGACAATTGCCAATGACAGGATTGCTGCTGTCACTTTAAGCGCAATGTAAGCTCAGTTTAAGGCTTAGTGAGTGGGACAGTCTAGCTCTGCTACCAAATTTATATGGGCTGTTATCAATGGCAATTGGAGACTGGAAAGGAAAATTGGGATTAACCTCTAACAGATTTCTTTTTTTTTTAATTTATAAATCATGTTTATTCCATTACAGTTGTCTCAGTTTTTACCCCTTTACCCCCTCCATCCATCCCACCCCCACCCCCATTCCCACAGTCAATTCCCACTCTGTTGTCCACGTCCATGGACCATTCATACATGTTCTTTGTCTAGTCCCCTCCCCTTCTTTCCACCATTGTCCTCTTTCTCCATCCCCTCTGGTCACTTTCAAGCTGCTCCATGTTTCCGTGCCTGTGGTTTATTTTGTTTGTTAGTTTATTTTGTTGAATAGAGTCCACTTATAGGTGAGATCATATGGTATTTGTCTTTCATCAGCTGGCTTATTTCACTTAGCTTAATATTCCCCACTTCCATCCATGTTATCGGAAAAGGTAGGAGTTCCATCTCTCTCTCTTTCTTTCTTTCTTAAATGCAGATTGATTTTATTTATTTTTTTAAATGTCAAAGTTAATTGTAAAATATTAAAAAAACTTAAACCATTATAAAGTCTCAGCAATTAAAACAACATGACACCAGCACAGAAATAATCAAGTAGATCAATGAAATATAATGAGCATTTTAGAGACAGATGTATACATCTAACAGTATAATATATGATTAAGTTGACATTTCAAATCAATGGGGAAAATAAGGCTTATTCAACAAATAAGGTGCATGGACCACTATTACTTGAAATAAAACAAATATAGAGCCCTATTTCACACATTATACAAGAAATAGTCAGGTGAGTAAAAATCAATATGTAGAATCTAAGGAGCTTTAGGAGAACATACAAACTAATGTTTTTCTTACCCTGAAGTAAAATATTCAAACCCAGAAGCTATAAAGTAAAATATTAACAATATGACTATATTAAACATTTATATAGTAATATACATATAATAAAGTTAAAGGACAAGGAATAGAATAGAAAAATATTTGCAACACATCTAAAACACAGTTAATAGGTTCTTTTAGGGGATTGGGGGGGGGGGGGGTTATGGAAAACAAAGTTCTACAAATCTTTAATCAAAAAATGGATAAAGAATACCAAAAAGTCATTTAAAGCTTTTTTAAAAAATAATAGAAATAGGCAAGAAATATACTCAAACAGGTTTAGTTTCAACACATCATTGTCACAATCAGATTAAAATAACACATCATTGTCATAATCAGATTAATATGTACTAAAAATATTGGTAATATCAGGTATTGGCAACTCTGAAAGGACCTGGGTATTCATAGAAACTTTTTCTTCATCTCAAACCAGTCTCTTTAGCATATTTTGCCTTGCTGATTTGGTGGAGGTGTATTCTTTTAGCCTTCTTTTGTCTGGGAAACTCCTTATTTCACCATCCATTTTAACCGAGAGCCTTGCTGGGTAGAGCAGTCTTGGTTGCAGGCCTTTGCTTTTCATGACTTGGAAGATTTCTTGCCACTCCCTTCTGGCTTGCAGTGTTTCTGTTGAGCAGTCAGCTGCTAGCCTTATCGGGACTCCCTTATATGTTACTGCCTGTCTCTCCCTTGCTGCCTTTAGGGTTCTCTGTTTGTCTTTCGTATTTGCCATTTGAATGATGATGTGTCTTGGAGTGGGCCTCATTGGGTTCCTCTTGAATGGGACCTTCTGTGATTCCTGAACTTGTGTGACTTTTTCTCTCCTCCAATTAGGGAAGTTTTCCATCATGACTTTTTCAAACAGGTTCTCTATCCCTTCTTCACCCTCTTCTCCTTCTGCTATTCCTATTATTTGGATATGATTATGTTTCAGGTTGTCTTGCATGTCCCTCAATGCCTCTTCATTCTTTTTGAGTATTTTTTCATTTTCTTGCTCTTTCTGGGAGCTTTTTTCTACCTTGTCCTCCAGCTCACTGATACATTCCTTGGCTCATCTAGCCTGCTTCTGATTCCTTCTACTGTGTTCTTCAACTCCAAAATTGTATTCTTCATTTCCTCTTGTCTCTTATTGATAGTTTCTATGTCCTTTTTCATGCTAATACAGTTTACAGTAAGTTCCTTGTAATTTCCCTGTAATTTTTGGTAGTTCTCTCTGAGCTCACTGAGCTCATTGAGCTTCCTTAGAACCATTGTTTTGAACTCAATATTTGATAGTTTTCTTGCCTCTCTTTCAGTTAGTTCTCTCTCTCGGGATTCCTCCTTTCCCTTTGATTGGGTGGTGTTCCTTTGTCTTCCCATTTTTTGTGAGACTCTTCTTTTTTGCTTCTGCTTCTGCTTATTAAATTGATATCTTGATTTCCTGGCTATGTGGTGTGAGCTTCTATGGTAGGAGACCGCTGTTTTTACTTTCTGGATCTGCCTCTGATGAAGTCAGATGTTGTCCCTGTCTGACTTTAGGCAGTCTGTTTGAAACTTCCAGGAATCTACTGTCTGTGGCTGTTTCTTTCAGCTGTTAATCTAGTCACTCTGCACTCAGCAGGCCACCTTAGACAGCTCAGGATGAGGCTGCTGCCACTCAGGGGGAATGGTCTCTGCCTGAGCAAGATGGGTGCTGCTGCATGGGGGATGAGTCAGCACTGGGATCATGCCCTCTACTCGCTCCATTCTCTCCCCTAAGCCTCCATCCCCAGTCTCTCCTCAAATGTCTCCAGACCACTCTGCACCCCTTGTAGCCAGGGATCTACTATCTGTGGCTGCCACTCTGCACTCAGCAGGTGGCTTAGACAGCACAGGGTGGGGTGGAATCCCACCTGTGGGCAGGGCTATTGGGTCCTCTGATGCTGCTGCCACTCAGAGGGAGTGGTCTCTGCCTGACCAAGGTGGCTGCTGCCACACGGGGGATGGGTCAGCACCAGGATCCCACCGGCTACTCTCAGTTCTCTCCCCAAAGCCTCGTTCCCCAGTCTCTTTTCAGGTGTCTCTAGCCCACTCTGCCCCCGCCTTTTCCAGAGACCAGGGTAAGTGGCTACAAATAAAATGTTATGCCTTGGTCCTTTAAAGGGTTTTGGTTCTCCAGCCACCTGTCTCTGGCAGAGAGCAACCCTGCCACTTTTCACAGCTGGCTCTTTTCTGTGTACTTTTTAGGCTGGAGATCCCCATTTTTGGTTTAGATTCTGCTCTTCTCAGGGGAATCCAACTGCCTTTTCAATATCCTTCTGGTGCTGCCACCCATGGGTGCCCCGCCTGCCTTCTCGAGTCTCTCCCACACTCCTTACCAATTACGTTGCACTAAAGTCGATTCTTCTGTCTCTGAGGTTACAGGGCTCCTCCCTCACTATTGTTCAATTGTTTGTTCTGGGTGATTTCTCCACAATTTAATTGTAGTTCCAGGTTGGTCCTGGGAGGTTAGTGTGATTTCCACTCACTCCTCCTCCATCTTGATTCCTCTGAGACTGTAATTTCTTTAAACCAGGCATGTAAATCATTCACAGCACTTAGAATGTGTTGAGTAAAGCAGTTAAATCATGGAATGGTTACTGATTTTGTTAACAAATAGCTCTTCTTCTGCATGGCATGAAGAGTCCTGGGTCCATTGTGGTTCTCTCTGGTGGTGGTGGAAGGGAAAGTAGAAGGGGAGGAGCTGGAACACAGTGGGGTTGGCCCTTGGGGCCACAAAAAGAGGACACAAACCACACAGGGAGGGTGCCAGTGCCTGTCCCTGAGACAGGGACAGTCCTCTCCTGCACATGCTGGCTCTCTGCTCTCATTCCATTACCTTTGTTTGTTCTCTAAATATTTACATTTGCTGCTAAAATTTAGCTCAAAGCTTGCTTTCTCTGGGGACTGGTACTGATTGCATTACTCATTCGCTTTTCACAGCCAATCTAAGTTTCATATTGATTTCGTGACTGTTACTCAGCATTGTCAAAACACCAAGGAGCAGCAGCCATGAGACTCAGAGTCCTCACATGCCTGGGCTACACCCACCCTCCTGATAACTGTTACACAGCTGGCCTACCTAGAGGCAGGGACGGCATGTTCTGCTCCCACATTCTCTGAGTCTGAAATACAGTTTTAAATGTGTTGCTACTTTGCGCGTAGCAACTAGTCCCTAACCCACCTGTCCTCTGTGCCATGTCCCACGGTCTCCAGCATAGTCCAGAGTTCATACCACTCCAGCCTGACCCACCTCTCCTGCTTTGTGCAGACTTCCATTTTTCTGGAGTGGAGGAGTTATCATTTAACTCCCTGGTTCCATGACTACCAGAGGGCTTGGTTAAGGAACAGAGGCAGACTGTAATGCTCATAGTTGGGGAGGGACATTCAGGGATGGAGTCATTGGAAATGTTCTTTGTATTCCAGGAAGACATAACCTGTTCGCTCTGATGGGGCTGCTGGGACCCTGCCTTTACTTGAGCCTCATTTTCTGAGCAGGCTGGAGAGATCATTCTCAGTCTAGAAGAATCTGCCTTCCATCACAGCATGCTTGTCAGGGAGACGCAGGGCTCTCTGGCTTCTGTTGGGGCAGTGGGTGAGCTCTGCAGATCTGTTCTCGTCTTCACCCCTGGAGTACCTGCAGTGACTCTGATATGGTGGAGAGAGTTTGTGTGCTTATTGTCATGGAGGTTACTTCTGAGGTTGTTTCTTAGGTGACAAGCCATCCTCGTGTCATGTTCCCTTTTAACTTTATCGCTAAGATTAAAGGGCTTCATTCTGTTCATTTCTATGAAGGCTCTGCTCTTTCTCTCCAGATATTGAGAGGAAAACCTTGCTCTGCTCTGGTTGGGAAGTTTCCCTGATGTTTTGTTTCATTAGTATCTGAAAGTTAGCTGGTAATTGATGTGGTGTGTGAGTTTGGAATGCTTGTAATAATGGCAATTGCTAGAAACCAGAGGGAACAGACAAGTAAATTGGGGATGAAGACTCAGCATTTGTAACGTTGAAGTAGGTGAGGGTGGCCCTAAAGTCAGAGTGGAAGACTAAGTTGTATAGCATGTCGTTCTGTCAGATGCAGACCCCAGCACTGCGCAGGTCTGTGTGCCTCGGGCAGGTTACCTGGCCTCTCTGTGCCTCACTGGCCTCTTTGTCTCCAGCATAGACCAGTAGAGACTGGTGGTCACGAGCATAAACCAAATAAAGTGCAGGACACACTAATATTACGCTTCACAGGCTGCTGCAAGTGCAAAATGGTTTGGGTTTTGTAAAGTAGTCAGACCAGTGACTGGCACTGAATAAAAACTTGGAATTTTATCCTGATAATGACACGTGGTCCCAGCTGCCTGTCCTATTTGTCACATGGAGAGGAGGTACAGAAGAACCTTTTAGTGAGCAGCCAGCATGAAGTGTTGTCTTAATTCATGAGCTGTGAGTCATGTGAGCCCACACTAGTACTAGGAACCCCCATGGACAGTGACGCCTTTTGTACAGCTCCTTTTCCACTCTAGGTTTTGACTTGACCATCTGGGACCTCCAGCTCTAGGGGCCTGAGTGGGCATCAGGTAAGACTGTGGAAGCCGGGATTTTATTTTTACATTCTGGGGTTTTAGGGAGACTTGTCCAGGACTAGAAGGAGGAGAGATGTTCTCCCCAAAGGTCAGTAGGAAATTGTGCTTGGACAGTGAAGTGGAAAAACTCCCTGATTCTTAGCATTGTTCTGCTGCATTCTTTCCCATGGAGAGCCAGAGGTGGGACGTGGGACATCTAGGAACTGTTCTGACATCCAGCTGGGATATTTTCCAGAGATACAGAGGCTTAAATATCTTGAAATTGAAAAGAATGGAATGGAATAGGCAGTTTTGTGCTGAGAAAATGCTGGAAGCTCTAATGACTGAGACTGACACTGGGTCCCCTTGGTGTCATGCCAATCATCTCCTTCCTCACTCCTGCAGATACCTGTTCTTCCACTCATACTGAGGGCAACCCTGGTGACTCCAGACAGCAAGGCTCCCTGTGAGTTATAGTTTCCAGTTTACCTGACACATAAAGGAAGAGAATGAGATGAACGAGGTACTGAGAAACCTTGCAGAAGTATTTGTCAATCATCCACTCTCCATCTTCATGTGTGCAATGTAGACTTGATGGCTGGAGCTCTGGCCATATCTGACCTTGAAGCAACCTTGAAGACGAAAGCTGCATATTACTATTGGGGAGCATTCAACATAGCTGATGGACATGCAGGTGACCTAAGCTACTGGCCTCCAGCTTCTCTGACATGAGAGTGATAACATTCCATTTTGTTTACAGCACTGATTTGAGTTTTATGTTTTAGGAAGCTGAACCTAATTGGACAGAGCTTTCCCGATCTTTCTTTCTTAAAAGTATTACATTATGGGCTTTAGTAAAGCTGGTGACATTAGTAATCCCAGACTCTGGGAGGATGTGACCTGAAGCTGTGTGTGTTGATATTGACATAACAGATGTAAGTAAGTGAACTAACAATGAACAGATGAATGCATTTATTGATCAGATGAATGACACTGAACACTGGCTGTGGCTACAGTCAGTGGAGAATAGAGGTCCTGTTCTGCTTAAAACGCACTGGAAGGCCCACTTATGGAGGAGGAGACCATGCAGTGAATCATCGGCATATCTGTGATCGGCATATTTCAGCTGTGGTTAAAATTACAGGAGAGAAAGATTTCTGCAGATAACCACCAATAACATCTCTAGACAAAATTTCTTTAACATGAGACAAGTAGAAAGTGGTGGTTAAAAATTATTTTTGTAGAGACTTCAGGATGGCAGAGGAGTGAATGGAAGTCACACTCACCGCCTCCCAGGACCAATCTGGAATTACAATTAAATTGTGGAGAAATCACCCAGAACAAACAACTGGACATGGCGAGAAAGGAGCCTTAAAACATTGGACAGACAGAAGAATCGGCTTTAGCACAACCTAACTAGTAAGGAGGGTGGTAGAGACTCAAGAAGGTGTGTGGGGTGTCCATGGGTGGCAGCACCAGAGGATATTGAAACAACCAGTTAAATCCCCATGAGAAGAGTGGTGTCTAACCCATAAGGGGGGATCCCCAGTCCATAGCACCAGAGCTTAAGAAGCACAAAGATAACAGCCAGCTGCGAAAAGTTGTAGGGTTGCTCTTTGCCAGAGATAGGCAGCTGGAGATGGAAAGAGCCATTTGAAGGGCCTGGGTATAAGTTTTTATTTGCAGCCTGGATATAAATTTTTATTTGCAGTCACTTACCCTGGAATCCAGAAAAGTTGGGGCAGAGTGGGCTACAGATGCCTGAGGAGAGACTTGGGACAGAGGCTTTGGGGAGAGAACAGAGAGTGTAGCTGGTGGGGTTCTGATGCTGACTCATGCGCCACATAGGCAGCAGCTCTCTGGCTCGGGCAGAGCACTCCCCTGAGTGGCAACAACATGAGAGGACCCAATAGCCCCACCACCAGGAGGGACTCTGCCCCATTCTGTGGTGCCTAAGCCTAACTGCTGAGTGTAGCGACACTAGATTAACAACTGAAGGAGACAGCCACGGACAGTAGATTCCTGGAAGTCTCAAACAAACTGCCTAAGGTGAGATGGGGTCAAGAGCTGAAATCATCAGAGGCAGATCCAGAAAGAAAAAAATAGCAGTCGCATACCATAGAAGTTCACACCACATAGCCAGGAAATCAAGACAGATCATTTTAAGAAGTAGAGGCATAGAAGAACAGTCTCACAAATAATGGGAAGACAGAGGAACACCACCCAATTAAAGGGAAAGGAGGAATCCCGAGAGAGAGAACTAAATGAGATAGAGGCAAGTAAACTATCAGATATTGAGTTCAAAACAACAGTTCTAAGGAAGCTCAGTGAGCTCAGAGAGAATTACAAAAAACTACAGAGAAACTATAAGGAACTTGCTGCAAACTATATCAGCATGAAAAAAGACACAGAAATGGTCAATAAGAGGCAAGAGGAAATGAAGAATACAATTTCTGAATTGAAGAACACAGTAGAAGGAATCAAAAGCAGCTCGATGAGGCAGAGAATCAAATCAGTGAGCTGGAGGACAAGGTAGAAAAAAGCTCCCAGAATGAAAAAGAAAATGAAAAAGACTCAAAAAGAAAGAAGAGATGTTTAGGGAAATGCAGGACAACCTGAAACATAATAACATCTGTATAATAGGGATACCAGGAGAACAAGAGGAGCAAGGGTTAGAGAACCTGTTTGAAAAAATAGTGATGGAAAACTTCCCTAATTGAAGGAGAGAGAAAAAGTCACACAAGTTCAGGAATCACAGAAGGTCCCACTCAAGAGGAACCCAATGAGGCCCACTCCAAGACACATCCATCATTAAAATGGCAAATACCAAAGACAAACAGAGAACCCTAAAGGCAGCAAGGGAGAAACAGGTAGTAACATACAAGGGATCCCATGTAAGGGATAGCCTGATATGGCTAGCAGCTGACTGCTCAACAGAAACACTGCAAGCCAGAAGGGAGTGGCAAGAAATCTTCCAAGTCATGAAAAGCAAAGGCCTGCAACCAAGACTGCTCTACCCAGCAAGGCTCTCGGTTAAAATGGAAGGTGAAATAAGGAGTTTCCCAGTCAAAAGATGACTAAAAGAATACACCTCCACCAAACCAGCACTGCAAGATATGCTAAAGGGACTGATTTAAGAAGATGAAAAAAAAAAAGAAAACAAACCAAACAAACAGTGGAAAAAGAAAGGAACACAGGTACAAAGGGAAAAATATTAAAATTACTTGTCAATAATAACTTTAAATATAAATGGATTAAATGCTCCAATCAAAGGACATATGTTAGCTGAATGGATACAAAAACTTGACCTGCACATATGTTGCCTACAAGAGACCCACCTCAGAACAAAGGACCTACATAGACTGAAAGTAAAGGGTTGGAAAAAATATATTCCAAGCAAATGGACAGGGAAAAAAAATCACTGGTAGCAATACTTATATCAGACAAAATAGATTTCAAAACAAAGGCCATAAAAAGAGACACAGAAGTACACTTTACAATACTCAACAGAAGAATCCAGAAGAAGTCATAAACATTGTAAACCTGAATGTGCCCAACATAGGAACACCCAAATATATACCGAAAATCCTGGAGGACTTCAGGAAAGATACAGACAGCAACAAACTGATAGTAGGAGATTTTAACACCCCGCTGTCAACAATGGATAGGTCTTCCAAGCAAAATATCAACAAGGACATTATGGAACTAAATGACAATTAGATCAAGTGGATTTAACTGACATACATAGAACCTTTCATCCCCCAAAAGCAAAAACCTACTCTTTTCAAATGCACATGAAACATTTTCAAAGATATACCACGTGCTAGGACACAAAACAAGCCTCAGAAAACTCAAGAAAATTGAAATGATACCAAGCGTTTTCTTGGACCACAATGGCCTGAAACTAGAAACCAACCTCAAGGAAAAAACTCAAAAACATTCAAAGTCATAGAGACTGAATAGCATGCTATTACACAATGAATGGGTCAATAATGAGATCAAGGAAGAAATCAAAACATTACAGGAAACAAACATAAATGAACACACAACAATCCAAAACCTATGGGACACAGTGAAGACAGTTCTGAGAGGGAAGTTCAGCTGAGAGAATTTGAAACAGGCAATACAGGCCTAAATTAACAACTGAAGGAATAGAACTGGAAAAAGTCAAAACATTTCAAATAAACTACATAATCCTACAGCTCCAAAAACTGGAGGAACAACAAACAAACAAAGCCCAGAGCAAGTAGAAGGAAGGAAATAATCAAATCAGAGCAGAATTGAATGACATAGAGACTAAAGAACAATTCAAAGGATCAACAAATCCAGGAATTGGTTCTTTGAAAAGATAACCAAAATCGAGAAGCCTTTAACAGACTCATCAAGAAAGAAAAGGGAGAAGACCCAAATAAATAAAATTAGAAATGAAAGAGGAGAAATAACAACTGATACCACAGAAAGACAAAGGATTGTAAGAAATTACTATGAATAATTATATGCCAAGAAATTTGAAACCTCGATGAAATGGGCAAATTTCTAAAATATAACTTTCCAACATTGAATGAAGAATACAGACAGCCTGAACAGACTGATAACAGATGGCAAAATTGAAGCAGTAACCAAGAAACTCCCAACACACCAAAGCCTTGGGCTGGACAGTTTCGCATGAGAATTTTATACAACTTTTAAGGAAGAGCTAACCCCTGTCCTTCTCAGACTATTCCAAAAAACCCAAGAAGAAGACACCCAAACTCTTTATGAGGCCAGCATCCTCCTACTCTTAAAACCAGATAAAGACACAACCAAGAAAGAAAACTACAGGCCATATTGCTGATGAACATAGATGTTAAAATCCTCAACAAAATATTGGCAAACCACATCAAGCAATACATGAAAAAGATCATCCACCATGATCAAGTGGGATTCATCCCAGGGATGCAAGGATGGTTCAATATTCACAAATCAATACATGTAACACATCACATAAACAAAAGGAAAGACAAAACCACATGATCATATCAATACTGAAAAACCATTGATAAGGTACAGCATCCATTTATGATAAAAACACTCAGCAAAGTGGGAATAAAGTGGGCATACCTCAACATAATAAAGGCCATACATGAAAAACCTACAGCCAACATCATACTAAATGGGCAAAAACTAAAGGCTTTTCCACTAAGATTGGGAACAAAACAGGGTTCCACCACTTCTATGCAACATAGTATTGGAAGTCCTAGCCACAGCGATCAGATAAGAAAAAGAAATAAAAGGCATCCAAATTGGAAAGGAGGAAGTAAAACTGTCACTGTTTGCAGATGACATGATAGTGTACACAGAAAACCCCATAGACTCCACCAAAAAACTACTCGACCTAATAAGTGAATTTGGCAAAACAGGGGAATACAAAGTCAATATTCAGAAATAAAAGGCTTTCTTGTACATCAACAATAAAATAGCAGAATCAGAAATCAGGGGAAAAAATCCCATTTGCTATAGCAACAAGAAAAATAAAATACTTAGGAATAAACTTAACCAAGGAGGTAAAATACCTGTACTCAGAAAATTACACAAAACTGAAGAAACAAATTAGGGAAGACACAAATAAATGGAAGCATATTCTGTGTTCATGGATTGGAAGAACTAATATCATCAAAATATCCACATTACCCAGAGCAATTTATAGATTCAATGCAATCCCTATTAAAATACCAATGATGTATTTCACAGATATAGAATAACATTTCAAAAATTTATATGGGACCATAAATGACACTGCATAGCTGCAGCAATTTTGAGAAAGAAGAACAAAGTAGGGCGGATCACAATACCTGATGTCAAACTATATTACAAGGCCACTGTAATCAAAACAGTGTGGTACTGGTGTAAGAACAGACACATATAGATTGATGGAATGGAATGGAGAGCCCAGAAATAAACCCATTTCTCTATGGTCAATTATTATTTGATAAAGGGGGCAGAAGCATAAAATGGGGTAAAAATAGCCTCTTCAATGAATGGTGTTGGGAGAGCTGGACAGCTACATGCAAAAAATTGAAATTCAACCACCAACTTACACTATACACAAAAATAAACCTAAGATGGATAAAAGACTTAAATAGAAGTTGTGACACCATAAAATTCCTAGAGGAGAACATGGTCAGGAAACTCTCAGATATCCCACACAGCAATATTTTCACCAATATGTCCTCTAGAGCAATGGACATAAACGAAAGAATAAACAAATAGGACTTCATCAAAGTAATAAGCTTCTACACAGGTAAAGAAAACATCAGCGAAATGTAAAGGGAACCAACTGTATGGGAAAATATATTTGCCAATATTACCTCAGACAAGGTTTTGAGCTCTAAAATATACAAAGAACTCACATGACTCCACTCCAGGAAGACAAACAATCAAATTGAAAAATGGACAAAAGACCTGAACAGAGACCTTCCAGGGAGGACATACACAGGATCCAGAGACATATTAATGGATGCTCAGCATCACTAGCCATCAGAGAGATGCAAATTAAAACCACAATGAGATATCACTTCATACCTGTCAGAATGGCTACCATTAATAAATCAACAAACAAGTGCTGGTGAAGATGCAGAGAAAAAAGAACTCTAGTACAGTGTTAGTGGGAATGCAGACTGGTGCAGCCACTGTGGAGACACAGTTTGGAATTTCCTCAAAAAGCTACAAATGGGACTGCCTTTTGACCCAGTGATTCTGCTGCTGGGATTATACCCTAAAAATCCCAAAACACCAACTCAAAAGAACCTATGCACCCCAATATTCATAGCAGAACAATTTACAATTGCCAAGTGCTGGAAGCAACCTAGGTGCCCATCAGTAAATAAGTGGATCAAAAAACTAATCAATGCATACAACCAAAATGGAACAAAAAGTTCCATTTACTCAATGGAACACCACACAGCAGAAGAAAGAATGAGCTACTACCCTTCATGACAGTATGGATGGAACTGGAGAGCATTATACTAAGCAGAATAAGCCAGGGGTTGAAAGACAAATACCATATGATCTCACCTATAAGTGCAAACTCATCAACAAAATAAACAATCAAGAAAAATATAACCAGCAACATTGAAAGAAGAAACAAACTGACAGTAATGAGAGGGAAGGAGGGAGGGGTGTAATGGGAAAAAAGGAGGGAAATGGTCTCTTCAGGGAACATGTATGAAGGACCCGTGGACAAAGCCAAAGTGGGGAAGGATTGTAGGTGGGAGGTGGGGGTGGGTGGAGTAGGGGAAGGTGGTGGCAGGAAAATGGAGACAAATGTATTTGAATAAAAAAATTATTTTTTAAAAGATTTTATTTATTTATTTTTAGACTGAGGGGAAGGGAGGGAGAAAGGGAGTGAGAGAAACATCAATGTGCGGTTGCCTCTGGCATCCCCCGCACTGGGATCGTGGCCTGCAACCCAGGCCTGTGCCCTGAGTGGGAACTGAAGCAGCAACCCTTTGGTTCACAGGCCGGCACTCAACCCACTGAGCCGCACCAGCCAGGGCTCTACTGTACAGTTTCTGACAAGAAGTTGTGAAACCGCAGATGTGGTGGATTGGTTGTATGCATTGATTAATGCTATTGTGTACAGGGAACTTAAGAATCCATGGATTTTTGTATTTGCAGAGGGTCCTAGAACCTATCCCCCTTAGATACCAAAGGACAACTTAAGTGTGGTGAGTCAAAATTTATATGTGGATTTTTGACAGCAACAGAAGTTGGTACCCCTAACCCCCAAATTGTTCAAGGGTCAACTACATACTATATATATTTTTAGCCAGTGTGGTAACAAGATGAGCAATGTCATATACTTTCTGTGCACTTTGCTTTATCGCTGACCTCATGGACATTCTTTCATGTGGGCCAATCAAGCTCTCACTTATTTTTTTCTCCCATTGTTTGTCAGAATATAATTGACATATAACGTGTGTTTGAGGCATGTGATGTGAAGATTTGGTACATGTGTCTATTCCAAATTGATCATCACAATACAGTTAGGTGAGCTTCCATCACCTGCCCTCGTTCATTTTGGCAGTGGCAGAGCCCCTCCTGCCCCTCCCCGAGCTCTGACCGGCAGTGAAGCCTTGGGAACCACCCTCACAGAGCAGTGATCCCAGTGTGCAACAAGCTGCCAGCAAACCCTCTTTGTTGGGAAATGCCCTACCTGCTTGCAGGAGCTGTAACTCCGCCGACAGGCGGGAGGGCCCCAAGGCTGGAAATAATCAGGAGGCCGCGGGAAAGCAGGCTCCTGAGGAGACAACCTGTCCCTCCTGGCAGGGGCGTAGCTCCTGCCTCTCTGCTTTGCTGTGGATGTTTGCTGATGCATGATGGGTAAGTTATCTTGAGCTCAGGTATACAACCTGAGACAGATGCCAATCGAGTATTGGCAGCAGACAAGAAATTGGGGGACACAGAGAAAGGGCAAAAAGGCCCACACCCCCAGGCTCTGCTTGGACATGGCTGGGGTCCTCATTCTATCCAAAAGAAGTCTCCTTGTCTCTTGGTGTCTCCCTCCTCCCACCTGGCTCAGGCTCAAAACAATACCGGAGTCAGTCCTAAACCAGATCTGGCAGTTTCGAGGGAAATCAGGCCTAAAAGTAAATTCTTTAAAGTGTGCTTTGTTCTTCCCTCAGAAGTTCTAGCCAGCTCCTGCTGGGAAGGAAATTTACATTATTCCCAGACCCCAACCCTATACCCTTAGGCACTCATGTTTACTACGCTCTCCTGTTTAGTCGTCTCTCTTGTTTACTAGTCTCCTCTCGGACCCCTGTAAATTGTGTGTTCCTGCCATTTGTTTTCTTCAAAGCATCCCCTATTCTCTGTGAACATTAACATACGGATGTAATGAGATAACCTGTGCATTCCTGTTACCAAGCCCCACTGATAACCGTTTCAATAAAAGCCTTTGAACAAAGAGATTTGGGGTCTCCCCACTAGAGGGATGTGCCAGGTCCCCTCTCCTGGCAAACAGAGAAGTGTTTGCAACGACTCGTGTTTATTCCCCCGTCCGCGACACCCCTGGGATGGGCTCTGCTGGATTCAGAGCCCCGCTCCCACCTCCGCTGGCCCCAGATGATTTACCTCAGATTCCGGGAGCGCTGTGCTCCCCGTGACTCAGTAACTCGCTCCGTCCCCCCGCGGCGGTTGCTGCCCGACCCTGGCCGAGCGCCCAACCCCTGCAGTGTTTCCCTGCGATGGCGCTCCCCCAACTTACCACCACCTCTTGATGCTTCTTGTGTGCTGGCTTAAGTTAAGGCTCCCTGGTTGGATGACAGTGTCAATTCTTTTATTATTATTATTATTATTATTTTATTGTTCCAATACATTTATATCCATTTACCTGTCACCACTCTCCCCTGCCCCACCCACCCCCACATCCCCCCCTCTATCCTTCCCCACCTTGGTTCGTCCCTGTGTCCTTCACACCTGTTCCGTGATCTGACCCTTTCCCTTCCCCTCCCTCCCTCCCGTCCCTGTCAGTTTCTTCTTTCTTTCAATGTTGCTGGTCCTATTTTCCTTGCCTGCTTGCTTTGCTGATTATGTTCCCCTTATAAGTGAAGTGAGATCATATGGTATTTGTCTTTCACTGTCTGGCTTATTTCACTTAGGATAATTCTCTCTAGTTCCATCCATGATGTAGTGAAGGGTAGTTGCTCTTTTCTTTCTTTCTTTCTGCTGTGTAGTATTCCATTGCATAAATGTACCATAGTTTTTTTACTCACTCATTCAGTGATGGGCACTTAGGTGGCTCCCAGCACTTGGCTATTGTAAATTGTGGTGCTATAAACATCGGGGTGCACAGGTTATTTTGAATGTTTTTGGATTCTTAGGGTATAATCCCAGCACTGGAATTTTTGGGTTAAAAGGCACTTACATTTTTAGCTTTTTGAGGAAATTCTGACACTGTCAGTTCTGAGCCCGTCTGTGGAGGGACCCATGTATCACTGCCTCCACTGCTTCTCCTTCTTCCTTCTCCTGCTCTGGGAACATTTCAGTACTCAGGGAGCACTGGGAAGGTTTGCTTGCTGAGTATCCATTGATCTTTAGGTTAACATTGTGTTCACAATTTGTAGGGTCATGATAGTTGCTGTCTGTCTCACCCTTCATTCTAAAGTTAAATAATTTCTGAAATTCCCAAAGACTGCATGAGAGGTGTCCCATAGAAACCAAAAGATTGCATCTGAGAGACACTGTGGGAGGTGTGCTTCCTCTTTCACACGTTTCTTCTGAAATGCATCTGAGCGCAGAAGCCCAGCACAGCTCTCCTTCCCCGCCTCCCTTACCATCAGATCGGCCTCCTTCCACTCCCTAACAGATTACGTGTTCCTTCCTCCTGTCTTGAATTTTACTAAGCATTGCTCTAGGTGCAAACAAGGGAAACAAAACAAAGAGTAAATGAAAAAGCTGTCTTGTGGCAGAGCGTCCGAAGAGGGCCAATGTGGGAAACACTGAAGGCAGCGCCGCCTGGTTTCTTGAGGTGGTAAACGGGCCTTCTCCCTTTCATCGGTTCCTCTCCCTCTCTGTCGATATCTGTCTCATGACTAGAATCCAGACTTGACAAGGATGTCACAGGGATATTTTAAAGCACATTTTATTAATTATGCTGTTACAGTTGTCCCAGTGTCCCCCCTTTTCCCCCTCCACTCAGTTCCCTCCAGCAACTCCCCCTTTAATTCATGTCCATAGGTTGTGCGCCTGGCTCTTTGCTTTCTCCATTGCCTGTGCTGTTAATCTCCCCCTGTCTATCCTGTACCTATCAATTGTGCCGCTTACATATGTGCTCCCCCATTCTCCCCCTTCCCCCTCCCAGCTGATAGCCCTTCAAATGAACTCCATATCTGTGACTCTGTTCCTGCTCTGGTTGTTTGCTTAGTTTGTTTTTTTAGATTCAGTTGATAGTTGTAAATTTGTTGCCATTTTAATGTTCACAGTTTTGGTCTTTTTCCTTTTCTTAAATAAGTCCCTTTAACGTTTCATGTAAGAAGAGCTTGGTGATGATGAACTCCTTTAGCTTTACCTTGTCTGGGAAGCACTTTATTTGCTCTTCCATTCTAAATGATAGCTTTGCTGGATAGAGTAATCTTGGATGTAGGTCCTTGCTGTTCATCACTTTGAATATTTCTTACCAGTCCCTTCTGGCCTGCAAAGTTTCTCTTGAGAAATCACCTGACAGTCTTATGGGAACTCCCCTGTAGGTAACTCTCTGCTTTTCTCTTGCTGCTTTTAAGGTTCTCTCTTTATCTTCAATCTTTGACATTTTAATCATGATGTGTCTCATGCTTTCTCCCTCTCATTGATTTACCTCTCTTCAATTTCCCATCTCTCTATCGATATATTTTTCATGATTAGAATCTAGGCTTGACAAAAATGTCACAGGGATACAGCTTTAACACATTTATTTAATAAAAAAGAAATAAAGCAGAGCTTTTAAATGAAATATAAATCTAATTAGCCTGGTTCATTTAAAAATGAGGACTAGCTCATGGAGTTCCATGGGAGACCTTTTTAAAAAATTGAATAAAGTAAACTTACAGCAGGACACCAGTTGCTGTTTGATAACAAAATGTGTAAAATAGGCCCTTCTGTCTCTGCTGAAATGTCACATATTGCTACAAGTCTGAAAATAACATCAATACTTAGATCAGAGCAGGGAACTCTGAAGTCTCTAACCAAATTAAAATTGAATAAAAATGAAAGGTGCTTGGAGCAATTTGCAAGGTGGCTGCCTAGGCCCTTAGCTTTTTCCCTACTGTTCACTGTGTTCTTCTGGGGTACACAGACCCCTCCTAGGAGTTTCAGGATCACAAGGAAGAAAAAGAAGAGAAGGGAGGAGTAGAAGGAAGGAGGGCAAAGAGGAAGAGATGAATAGGGAAAGGAGGAGGAGAAAATGAAAAATGTGAAGGGGGAAAAAAGGAAAAGAAATGAAAGTGGAAAATCCCTTTCCTAGAAATATCACTGACAACAGCCTAAATGAAACTACTTAGTCAACAACCTCCACACTGCTTAGCACCACATAATTTTGTGTGTTATTGCATGGAAATCTCTAGAATTATGGACAAACACCTCATTCTACCATTTGAAATCTGTTGGAGGAGAGAATCAAGAAGGCGGAGAAGTGAGTGGAAGTCACACTGACCTCCTCCCAAAACCAACCTGGAATTAGAACTAAATTGTGGAGAAATCACCTGGAACAAACAACTGAACAATAGCAAGAGAGGAGCCGTGTACCCTGGAGACAGAAGAATCAGCTTTAGCGCAACCTAATTGGTAAGGAGTGTGGTACAGACCTGAGAAGGCGGGCAGGGCGCCCATGGGCGGCAGTGCCAGAAGGATATTGAAACAGCTGGTTAGATCCCCCTGAGAAGAGTGAGTTCTAAACCCAAAGTAGGGATCTCTACATTACAGCACCAGAGCCCGAAAAGTACACAGAAAACAGCCAGCTGCGAAAAGTGGCAGGGTTGCTCTCTGCCAGAGACAGGTGGCTAGAGACGCAAAGAGCTGTTTAAAGGGCCAACACATAAATTTTTATTTGCAGCCACTTACCCTGGTCTCTGGCAAAGGGGGGGCAGAGAGGGCTAGAGACACCTGAGGAGAGACTGGGGAACGAGGCTTTGGGGAGAGAACTGAGAGAATAGCCGGTGGGATCTCAGTGCTGACTCACGCCCCATTCTGCAGCTGCCATCTTGCTCAGGCAGAGACCACTCCCCCTGAGTGGCAGCAGCATCAAAGAACCCAATAGCCCCACCCCTAGGTGGGATTCTACCTCACCCTGTGCTGCCGAAACTGCCTGCTGAGTGCAGAGTGGCAGCCACAGACAGTAGATCCCTGGCTAAAGGGGGTGCAGAGAGGTCCAGCGACACTTGAGGAGAGACTGGGGAGAGAGGCTTTGGGGAGAGAACAGAGAGAGTAGCCAGTGGGACCGCAGTGCTGACTCCTCCCCATACACCAGCAGCGTGAGAGGACCCAATAACCTCACCCCCAGGAGGGACTCTGCCCCACCCTGAGCTATCTAAGCTGGCCTGCTGAATGCCGAGTGAATAGATTAACAGCTGAAAGAGACAGCCACACACAGTAGATCACTGGAAGTATCGAACAGACTGCCTAAGGTTAGACATCTGACATCATCAGAGGCAGATCCAGAAGATAAAAACAGCGGCCTCCAACCATAGTGGTTCACACCACAAAGTCAGGAAATCAAGACAGATCAACTTAAGAATCAGAAGCAAAAGAGAAGAGTCTCACAAATAATGGGAAGACAAAGAAATACACCCTAGTCGAAGAGAAAGGAGGAATCCCCAGAGAGAGAACTAACTGAAAGAGAGGCAAGAAAACTATCAAATATTGAGTTCAAAACAACGGTTCTAAGGAAGCTCAATGAGCTCAGTGAGCTCAGAGAGAATTACCAAAAATTACAGGGAAACTACAAGGAACTTACTGTAAACTGTATTAGCATGAAAAACGATATAGAAAATATCAATAAGAGACAAGAGGAAATGAAGAATACAATTTCAGAGTTGAAGAACACAGTAGAAGGAATCAGAAGCAGGCTGGATGAGCCAAGGAATGTATCAGTGAGCTGGAGGACAAGGTAGAAAAAAGCTCCCAGAAAGAGCAAGAAAATGAAAAAATACTCAAAAAGAATGAAGAGGCATTGAGGGACATGCAAGACAACCTGAAACATAATCATATCCAAATAATAGGAATAGCAGAAGGAGAAGAGGGTGAAGAAGGGATAGAGAACCTGTTTGAAAAAGTCATGATGGAAAACTTCCCTAATTGGAGGAGAGAAAAAGTCACACAAGTTCAGGAATCACAGAAGGTCCCATTCAAGAGGAACCCAATGAGGCCCACTCCAAGACACATCATCATTCAAATGGCAAATACGAAAGACAAACAGAGAACCCTAAAGGCAGCAAGGGAGAGACAGGCAGTAACATATAAGGGAGTCCCGATAAGGCTAGCAGCTGACTGCTCAACAGAAACACTGCAAGCCAGAAGGGAGTGGCAAGAAATCTTCCAAGTCATGAAAAGCAAAGGCCTGCAACCAAGACTGCTCTACCCAGCAAGGCTCTCGGTTAAAATGGATGGTGAAATAAGGAGTTTCCCAGACAAAAGAAGGCTAAAAGAATACACCTCCACCAAATCAGCAAGGCAAAATATGCTAAAGAGACTGCTTTGAGATGAAGAAAAAGTTTCTATGAATACCCAGGTCCTTTCAGAGTTGCCAATACCTGATATTACCAATATTTTTAGTACATATTAATCTGATTATGACAATGATGTGTTATTTTAATCTGATTGTGACAATGATGTGTTGAAACTAAACCTGTTTGAGTATATTTCTTGCCTATTTCTATTATTTTTTAAAAAAGCTTTAAATGACTTTTTGGTATTCTTTATCCATTTTTTGATTAAAGGTTTGTAGAATTTTTTCCCTAAAAAATGCCATTAACCTGTTTTTAGATGTGTAGCAAAAACTTTCCCATTCTTTTTCTTGTCTGTTAACTTTTTTTATGTGTATATTATTATATAGTCTTAAATGTTTAATATAGTCATACTGTTAATATTTTACTTTATAGCTTCTGGGTTTGAATATTTTACTTCAGGGTAAGAAAAACATTAGTTTGTATTTTCTCCTAAAGCTCCTTAGATTCTACATATTGATTTTTACTCACCTGACTATTTCTTGTATAATGTGTGAAATAGGGCTCTATATTTGTTTTATTTCAAGTAATAGTGGTCCATACACCTTATTTGTTGAATAAGCCTTAATTTACCCATTGATTTGAAATATCAACTTAATCATATATTATACTGTTAGATGTATACATCTGTCTCCAAAATGCTCATTATATTTCATTGATCTACTTGATTATTTCTGTGCTGGTGTCATGTTGTTTTAATTGCTGAGACTTTATAATGGTTTAACTTTTTTAATATTTTATAATTAACTTTGACATTTAAAAATAAATAAAATCAGTCTGCATTTAAAAGAAAGAAAGGAAGGAAGGAAGGAAGGAAGAAAGATAGAAAGAAAGAAACTCCTCCCTCCTGTGTAATCATGGATGGAACTGGAGAATATTATGCTGAGTGAAATAAGCCAGTTGATGAAAGACAAATACCGTATGATCTCACCTATAAATGGACTCTATTTAACAAAATAAACTAACAAACAAAATAAACCACAGGCATGGAAACATGGAGCAGACTGAAAGTGACCAGAGGGGATGGGGAAAGAGGACAATGGTGGAAAGGAGGGGAAGGGCCTAGACAAAGAACATGTATGAATGGTCCATGGACACAGACAACAGAGTGGGAATTGACTGTGGGAGCAGGGGGCGGGGTGGGATGGGTGGAGGAGGGCAAAGGGTGAAAAATTGAGACAACTGTAATAGAATAAACATAATTTAAAAATTTTTAAAAGCCAAAATAAATAAATAAATAAAAATAAATTACAGTCTTCACAAAAAGTAAAATCTAACATAGTGGCCATTAGTAGCAAATGATATGAAATATTAATGTTTTCTATTAAGTAAGGTCTTAATTACTTTTCAGCTCTACCTGGTATTTAACAAAAAGTCATGCATGCACATGGGACTGCGGATCTTTCAAAGGCCATGGAGCCCCAAGTCAGGGATTAAGATGTCTGGGGCCTGTAAGAACATAACATCTGCCCTGTGCAAACAGGCAATGGCGGCTTCAATGGCTCAGCCTCTGAAGTCATGCTGCAGTGCTGACCTAGACGAGGAGGATGTCCCCAACCTGCCCCACTGTGGATGTATGGCATGCGATGGTATGTACCCAGTGCCTGCTGTGCAAAGTGTTGGTGATGGTGCTCCAAAGCCGGCCACTGCCCTTCTCTATTTGTTAGGGAAATATTGTTTAACCTGTAAAATTAAAGCACTTTAAAAAGTTATGCCTAAGGCCCCCGTGAAGATATGGTTACCAGTGCTCCTCAAACCCTCTGTACGTGGCGCCTCCAGGGGACAGGCCATGGCGAGGAACAAGTGAGGGCACTTTGCAAGGAAGCTGCTCCTCAAGGCCGGGAACAGCAGGTGCAGTGCTGGTGAGCACTTGCCCCACAAAACAAATGGCCTGGCTATTTAGGAAGTATCCTGACAGTGACTGTCCTCTGGGCATTCTCAAGACTTCTGACTGCTGTGTCATCTTCAAAAGACAGGGAAGCCACTGCGGGGATGCTTCCCCCTTCACATTCTCCGTTGCCTGACAAGGACAGTTATTTCCCGCCAAAGAAGGCAACTGGGGAAAAACTCACTTTTTTATGCATCAATAATTCAGCATGTTAGGTTTCAATCCTTACTAGCTGCTAGCTCTTCTCTGGGATATTTTGGGGTCCAGCACCCCGTCAGGTCAGGGCTCCATGTCTACTCAGAGCCTTCCGCATCTGGCTCGTGAGCCATGGAGAAAGTGCACCTGGCCTCCAAGTTTCAGAGAGACTCTGGGAAGGTCCCAGAGGAGATGGGCCACATCTGGGCAGGGTCTGGTGGTTGCAGGACTGACTTTGAACAATCTCTTGTATCTTGTGACACAGGGGAGATGCCAAAGTGCCTGTAGGTCCTGGGGCCAGGTAGGGCGACATCTGACAAATGGGGCCTTGGTGTTCTGGAACACACCCCTCATGGAGGGCCAGCAGCTGGTGGCCTCACACCCTTGGAAGTCACAAAATGATTGACTCAGTCACTGAGTCCCGCCATTTGCCCTTTGATCTCTATGTTCCCACACACTGGGTTTGGCGCATGCACCTTTCTCTGTGTGCTCCTTTCTCCATTGACATTTCCATGGAGACATCAGAACTCCTGGCTGCAGTTAGTTCAGCGTGTGCTAGAGCACCAGAGGAGTAGGAAGTGAAGGAGAAGGTCTCTCGGTGTCTACACTATTCTCAGTTAGTGTGTAACAACTGGCTCTAGATGGGAAATTTGCTTTCTAAGTTTTGTGTATTATTCTACCACTGTCCCTTGCCCAGTGACCACTGTACAGTGGTTTCCTCTGTCTGCTGTTGATGCCCTCTGCCCTCCGATGATGCCCTGTCTGGCTGAGACCACCCTGCTCCTGCACTACCATGGGCCCTGGTCACAGGCTCCTCAACCAGAATCATGGACCTGTAGCTTCTGGCTTTTATATCACACCAAAAAGGCGGTGTTCTCTTCTGCAGAAGATGCACTTCCCTCTGGGGATCCTCTCTTTGGTGAACTGGAAGGACCCTCCAAAGAAGCCTGTGCTGTCTGTTTGTAATTCCAGGATGTTTGGACCCTCAAGAATGGTATATATCTATCTCTCCTTTGGGGTACAGATTTTCTCTCTTAACTCCACCACCTGAGCAGGGAGTCAAGCTGGGACCACCCAGCACCATCTCATGTCCTTGCCCAAAGGACACAGTCAGGAACAGGACAATGAAGAGAATGACCAAGACAGCCCCCCATAAAAGTGGGGATCTACCACTTACACCTAGACCCCTGAAGACCAAGGGTGTAATTTCCACCTGTGAAGCCCTAGACCTCTGGACCTTAATTCCAAGCACACATGAGGCAGATTGAGTGGGAAAGCCCAGATGTCTCCCATGGGCTCCTCCAAAGAAGGTAAAAAACCCTTAGAGCTTTTGTGGAGGATGTGCTGCCCCCACTGCATCCTCACCCAGAAGGAGCAGTGCTCTCTCTGACCTCACCCCATGCTGCTCCGTGCTGCCACAGAGATCCACAGAGGAAGTGCTGGGTGAGGGCCAGGTTCTACAACATTGTGTAAGGAGTCGGATGCTGAAAAGTCACCAAGGAGCCATTCTCCACTGTCCTCTGCCAGCAGGAAGCCCTGCCTGCACTTTGGGTGAGATTTTTAGTACGAATATATTTTTATGGTCATTATGTAGGATCATCTGCAAAGCTATGACTGAAAGATCCAGAAGATGTGTTCTTTGAGAAGGGGCAAAGGAGAAAAAAGCAAAAAGTTAAGAATTGGCCTGGAGGACACTAACAAAAGGGAGAAAAGCCAAAGAAGGTGAAGCAAGTGGGATCAAAAGATGGTAAAATGAATATGAAAAGGACAATGCTGCAAAGAGAAATGGGTAGTCAACAAAAGCATTTTCTTTTTGACTGTGAGGATGCATCATTAAAGCTGTGGATAATGAAACAAGGAAGGGGGTAGCATACAAGAAGCAACAGGAGAGCCCAGGCCTGGCTGCCTTGGCTCACTAGGATGTCAGAGAAAAGGGAGGCTTTAGGGACAGGTTCAGGGGATCAGCTTGGGACAAGCCGGCGGCTGCCCATCGCCTTAGAGTTTAGGAGATGCATGCCTATGAAGAAATTGGGGGGGAGGGAGTGGTCTGGCTGCTCCTCAGAAGGAATGCATGGGCTGGGTCCTTTGTCTTGAGGCTTTTTATCACTTTCTTACAGGCAGAAATCTTAGGAAAGGTTTCAGGGGAGGGTCTCAGCAGAACATCCATCAGTTCTCCAGGTGCGTCCTCTCAGGGTCCTGGTCTCCGCTGATCAGTCAGTGACAGGGCAGGGGGTCTTCCATCACTACAGTCGGCCCTGGTGTTGGCCACCTGGTTTTGCTGCTTTTCTGGGCCTGGAGCTGAAACACAAGTGAGGCCTAGGTGTTTTCTCCAGAGGGAAAGGCCAGGGGATGAAAGGTC
Organism: Pteronotus mesoamericanus; assembly: GCF_021234165.1. Lineage (NCBI taxonomy): Eukaryota > Metazoa > Chordata > Mammalia > Chiroptera > Mormoopidae > Pteronotus > Pteronotus mesoamericanus. The sequence goes on from NW_026555090.1 coordinate 30,985, forward strand.
CCCATTTTTCCAGTTTTTCCCCCTGCCAGGCACTTGGGGCCTTCTGTCCTGGTGACCACCTACACTTACCTAGCTGTAAATTGCTCAGCCATTGTGTTCAGCCATCTCTCTCTATTTATCTATTCCACTTGCCAAGGAATTTTCCTAGCTTTTTGCTATCCTGTCTCCTTACCCCCTCAGGGACTTCCATCTCTAAAATCTTTTAGTGGTGATGAGGGAGGAGAATTTCTTCTTCTTCAGTAAGAACTCCCTGCTGACAAGGGCTGTGATCCCTGCCTGTGTAGGGTATGGAAGTCTCTTCTTGCCTGATCTGAGAGAGGAGAAAGAATGGAACCTGAGACTGGTACAAAGAGGCTGTTAGCTAATTCTTCCAAAGTAGGGATAGCCTGGAATCTTAAAGCATCTTCATCTTGATAGGGAATTGTTGTATCCAACTCAACCATATATTCCTGACAAGTCAATCCAATCAAACCACTGAGCCTCATTTCAGGAGGTGAAGATGGAAATGGGCTTCTAACGCGAGGCCTGTACTGTGTAAACATGCAACCAGGTAAATAAGGTTGTAGTATACACTCCATAAAGACAGAAAGGACACAAAGGTTAATGAACACAGCAAACATAAACCAGTTTCTGACTCTGAGAGACTATCAGTTGAAAGGACTTCCACATGCAAGGTGTTGCTGGAATAAAATTAATCAGTGACAGTTTGATCCTCTTTGCAATTTAAATATATCTGGTAATGTCATCAGGTGTGCAGATAAATTCTGTATGGCTGACACTGCATCAGTAGCTCTCTTGCTTGGTCACATAGTTCATGGTAGTCTTTCCAGATAATGAATGAAGGTTGCTTTCCTGAGACATGACAAGGAAGGAACCTCAAGACACTTTTGGGACCTCGAGAACTTGAGGAATCCACCCAAACCTACAGGTATTGCAGGCAAAGAAGGATGGTAACTGTGTGGCTTGGCTTCTTTGCCCTGAGAAGCTGACTAAAGCTCAGTCTGAAGGTGTCTTGTGAATCTCCAGCAAAACAGATTTGAAAGAGCCTATATGATCAATTGCTGTTCTTGTTGTGTTTATGAAAATAATCAGGCAAAATTGAAATTAGACTTACCGCAGTCTCTTTGATGACAAATGAGGGTAATTTTAGGGAGAGAAATTGTGTTTCAATGGAGAGCACAATGCCCAACTGCAGATATTGGGCTCTAAAGTTTTATTTTTCACCTGCAAATGGGATTGAATCCTAATTTTTCTAGTTTCCTTCCAAGCTCATATTTCATTTTTTCTCCTATCCTTTTACTTGAAATTATTGAAAAGCCTCTTTTCAATTTATGTTTTTGCCTCTATTGCAATGTTTCTCAAAGTGTAATTGAGCAGACTAATTTAAGCAGAATTACCTCAGCCACTTGTTAAGAATTCAAATACCTGGCCCTCATCCCAAGCCTAGTGAATTAGAACTCTCTGGATGTTGGTCCTGGAATTGGCAAGGTGAAAGTTTCTCAGGGCATTTTTTTCACTAAGCACTTTTTTTCTATCTCAGTGCCTTTCACAAATCAGCTTTCAAAGTGGTAGATTTCAGAGACACACAATCTCACTTCATACAGTAGATATATTCTTGAAAAGTTGTTAAGTGAGCACTTACTTAAAAAACATTATTCTCCTAAAGATGGCCATGATTATTTCAGAATTATGTTCACCCTGAAAGAAAGAAACACATTCATTGGAGGATTCAGCTCCTAAACATTCTATATCCATCTTATTTTCCTGTATTGCTTATGCAAGCAGTTGTCCAAGTGAGCTTACACTCATGATCTTTATTCATTTTAAAAGCACATGAATTTAAATATCCAATATACTGTTAACACATTTCATTATGATTTTTATATGATCTCATTGGATTTAACAGGTCAAGTACAACAGTCCAGTGGCATTTGGCAGAATCCCAGGCTGGAAGTGTCACAGGGAGATAGTTTTCAAAAAGTACAGAAAATGAAATTTGTGATTTGAACCATAACAGCAAAGACATGCCTTTATGTGGTTAGCTCTGCTAACAAATGTAGTTGTGCATTTATTACCAATTGAAAACCAAGAAGTATGAGATGTGACTCTATTTTATTCCAGGGTGGGAACCATAGCTAACAACTAAAGTAGCAGAGTTACTCATTGACTTCCTGTCAGGCCCTGTTCTAAATCCTTTACATGGGTTAACTCATTTCATCTGCACAACAATCCTGACAAGTAAGTACCACTTTAGACTCCATTTCCAGGATGATGACGTGGAGGTTCAGAAAGCTGTGTAATTTCCCTGAGGTCCTACAGCTACAATTAAAAACTAAGATTCAAATCAGGCAGCCTGTCACTAGAGTCTGTACTCAAAGGGAAAGTATTGTACTGTGATTGTAAGGAAGACTCAGATATGAAATATTTAGCTGCTGCTGTAGAGTGAAAGACTTGCTGTTTATAATCTGGGATTTTTTTTCTGTTCTTCATATAACTGATTTCAAGATAACTTAGGTCTACTTTAGGTACCTGCTTATGTAGTTATTAGTTACTAGATCTCTTTATAAAGAATTATTAGTTACTAGATCTCTTTATAGTTATTAGATCTCTTTATAAAATACTTTATATATGATAAGAATACCCAGAATAGCATAAAGATGGAATTCAGTAACGTTATACATAAAAATAGAAATCTATTTTATTTTTTAACATATTTTATTGATTATGCTATTACAGTTGTCCCATTTTTTTCTCCCCTTTATTCCTCTTCGCCCTGCACCCCCATTCCCACAGGGATTCCGCACATTAGTTCATGTCCATGGGCCGTCCATATAAGTTCTTTGGCTTCTCCATTTCCTATACTATTCTTAACCTGTCTATTTTGTACCTGCTATTTGTGCTGCTTATTTCCTGTACTTTTTCCCTCATTCTCCCCTCTCCCTCTCCCCTCTGATCTCCATTTCTGAGATTCTATTCCTGTTCTAGTTGTTTGCTTAGTTTGTTTTTGTTTTCTTTAGGTTCAGTTGTTGATAGTTGTGAGTTTGTCATTTTACTGTTTATAGTTTTTTATCTTCTTCTTTTTCTTAGATAAGTCCCTTTAACATTCCATATAATAAGGCCTGGTGATGATGAACTCCTTTAACTTGACCTTATCTGGGAAACACTTTGCCTTCCCTTCCATTCTCAATGAGAGCTTCGCTGGACAGAGTGATCTTGAATGTAGGTCCTTGTCTTTCATGACCTTGAATACTACTTTCCAGCCCCTTCCTGCCTGCAAGGTTTCTTTTTAGAAATCAGTGTATAATCTTACAGGAACTCCTTTGTAGGTTAACTGTCTCCTTTCCTCTTGCTGCTCTTAAGATTCTCTCCTTATCTTTAATCTTGGGTAATGTAATTATGATGTGCCTTGGAGTGTGCTTCCTTGGCTCCAACTTCTTTGGGGCTCTGAGCTTCCTGGATCTCCTGGAAGTCTATTTCCTTGGCCAGACTGGAGAAGTTCTCTTTCATTATTTTTTCAAATAAGTTTTCAATTACTTGTTCTTCCTCTTCTCCTTTTGCCATCCCTATGATTAGGAAGTTTTCCCAGAGGTTCCAAAGCCTCTCCTCATTTTTTTGAATTCTTGTTTCTTCATTCTGTTCTGGTTGAATGTTTATCTCTTCCTTCTGCTCCCAATCATTGTTTTGAGTCCCACTTTCCTTCCCTTTACTGTTGGTTCCCTTTCATTTACTGTTGGCTCCTTGCATATTTTTCTTTATTTCACTTGACATAGTCTTCACTTTTTCCCCCATTTTGCGACCATACTCAACCATTCAGTAAGCATCCAGATTGCCAGTGTTTTGAACTGTGCATCTGATAGGTTGGCTATCTGTTCATCGCTTAGTTCTACTTTTAGAGTTTTGATCTGTTCTTTCATTTGGGCCATATTTCTTAGTCTCAGCATGTTGTAAGGGGCAGAGCCTTACGTATTCACCAGGGCGGGACAACCCAAGTCACTGTGTTCTGATGCCATATGTGGGGGAGGGGTCCGAAAGAGATCCGTGCTGCTTGCTTGGCTCTTGGCTGGCTTTCAGCCACGTCCCCTGCTACCCACAAGCAAATTAAGCCCTACTGGTGCTGATTCCCAGGTAAGTGTGTCTGTGTACATTCTACAATCTTGTGGATCTCTCCAACAAACTCTACTGTGAGGCTGGGAGTTTCTCCCACCGCTGCAATCCTCATAGGTTATTAAAACCAGAGATTTTAAGGCTTTTTTATGCCACACTGGAACCCTGGGTTGCGGGGTCTGTCTCACTCCCCAGCTCTTCCTCCCGTTCTATCTGAACACAAACGTGGAACTGCCGTCAGCCAGCTGCCACCTTGCCCCGCATCCTCCCTGCCCCAGCTGCTGTATCTGCCACTCCTATCAGTCTGGGTGAATGTTTTTTCTTTAACTCCTTGGTTGTTGGACTTCCATACAGTTCAATATTTTTGGCAGTTCTGGTTATTTTTTGTTTTTAAATTTGTTGTCCTTCTTTTGGTTATGTGAGGAGCCAAAGTATATATACCTGTGCCTCCATCTTGGCTGAAAGTCAAATTTTTCTAAACAGAAATCTATTTTAAAAGATAATTATGTTTTTATGGGCAGGATTGCATAGTGGTTTAGAGCTATGGTTCTCAAACTTAAGATACCAATAACCTGGGGATCTTGTTAAAAATGTAGATCTTCAGTGGGTCTGTATTTCTAGGAGGTTCCCAGGCACTAGTGACCCTGCTGGACGGAGGATCACATTTTGTGTTAGTGAGGACTCAGCGTTCGAGTTCGGGAGTGACGCCACTTTGCCAGAATCCCAGCTCCATTACTTACTAGTTGATTACAATTCTCTCCATGGGCCTCTGTGGCATCTATAAAACAATGAGGTCATTAAAGTGTTGCTATGAGGGTTACGTGAGATAATCCACAGACAGTACTTAGAACAGTCACTGGGATGTAGAAAGTACTCAATATAAATTATCTCTTAATATTACGGGAAACTATTAAAAGCATATAGTATACCCCATTAGAAAGCCATATGTAGAATTAACAGATGTAGCAGAAACACCAAATAAAATTTCATCGTTTGTTTCCAGAAAGTCAGTAAAATATCACTGTTCATTGAAGGACACAGAACACATGAGTTAGATTCACTGCCAGCTTTCTAAAATACCTAAACCTCAAACTACTCTAAATGCATTTGCATGAAGCCAGATTGGCCTGCACTATTTAAAGAGAATGTTTTGTTTCTCTGCCAGAAACACTCCTCGATTGCAGGTATATAGTACATTATATTTGAATAGCTTCCTGTGCATTTAGAAAGCTTCCTATGAATTTTTGTTTAAAATTTTTATTCTTTTTTAAGATATTGGGATTTATTAAATGCAATGGTGTCTTAATTTGTGAGTACTTTACAAATTATAAACTTTATGCTTTTAACATTAAAATATTTTAATTTTACAACATACATTCTTGTTTTAAAGTTTCTTAAAAATATTAACATTAAACAACTAGGCTAGCAGTTTTTATCCTCTGTAATATAACCTTCTGAAAAACTTAACAGAGAGGGTTACAGATATTAAATGCCAAGTTCCAAGCTTCACATCTGCTAGATGGCTGAGCTGAATTTCTTTTTTATGTTATATAACATTTTTATTTTTGTTTTTTTTTAATTTTTGTTGTTCAAGTACAGTTGTCTCCATTTCTCACCACCACTCTCCCCTGCCCCCCCCCCGCACCTCCCACCCTCAGTCCTACCCCGCTTTGGCTTTGTCCATGTGTCCCGTATACACGTTCCTTGCTGACCTTAGGCAGGAAAACCTCAGATATTCCACACAGCAATATTTTCACCAATATGTCCCCTACTGCAAGGGACATAAAGGAAAGAATAAACAAATGAGACCATCAAAATACAAAGCTTCTGCATGGCTAAAGAAAGTACCAGGAAAATGAAAATGGAACCAACCATATGGGAAAATATATTTGCCAATGCTACTTCAGACAGGGGTTTGATCTCCAAGGTATATAAAGAATTCACATGACTCCACACCAGGAAGACAAACAATCCAATTTAAAAATGGGCAAAGGACCTGAACAGACACTTCTCCACAGATGACATACAGAGGGCCAGAAACATATGAAAGGATGCTCAGCATCACTAGCCATCAGAGAAATGCAAATTAGAACCACAAGGAAATACCACTTCCATCTATCAGAATGGCCATCATAGACAAATCAACAAACAACAAGTACTGGAGAGGTTGTGGAATAAAGGGAACCCTAGGACACTGTTATGGGAATGCAGACTGGTGCAGCCACTATGGAAAACAGTATGGAATTTCCTCAAAAAACTAAAAATGAAACTCCCTCTTGACCCAGCGATTCCACTGCTGGAAATACAGACTAACAATCCTGAAACAGCAATTACAAAGAGCCTATGCACCCCAATCTCATAGCAGCACAATTTACAGTAGCCAAGTGCTGGGAGCAACCTAAGTGCCCATCAGTAAATAAGTGGATCAAAAAAACTATGGTACATTTACACAATGGAATACTGCACAGCAGAAAGAAGGAGCTCCTACGCTTGCCGACAGCATGGATGGAACTGGAAAGCATATGCTAAGTGAAATAAGCCAGGCAGTAAAGACATACCACGTGATAAGGGTTTGCTCTTTCCTAAATATTTGGTCAAATTGTCCTTTGAGCCGTCCAGTCCCAGATTTTTGTGTACCAGGAGCTTTTTGCATTAGTACTTCAATATCGCTAGCTGTTACTGGTCTATTCAGGCTTTCTGCTTCTTCTCAACACAGTTTTGGAGGGTTACATATTTCTGGAAATTTGTCCATTTCACCAGGTTTTCAAATTTTTTGGCATGTATTTGTTCATAGTAATTTCTTACAATCCTTTGTATTTCTGCAGTATCTCTTGTAATTTCTCCTCTTTCTGATTTTATTTATTTGGATCCTCTCTTTTCTTGTTGAGTCTGGTTAAAGGCTTGTCAGTTTTGCTCATCTTTTCAGAGAACCAACTCCTGGATTTATCAATTCTTTGAATTGTTCTTCTAGTCTCTATGTCATTTAATTCTGCTCTGATCTTGATTATTTCCTTCCACTCACTCTGGGCTTTGTTTGTTGTTGTCTTCTAGTAGTCCTCCAAGATTCTCCCTTTCTCTATGTCCTCTAGTTCTGGTGGATGGAGGGTTAAGTTCTTTATATGAAATTTTTCTAATATTTTAGGTAGGCCTGTATTGCTATGAACTTCCTTCTCATGAGTGCCTTTGCTGTGTCTCATAGGTTCTGGGCTGTTGTGTGTTCATTTTCATTTGTTTCCAGAAACTTTTTGATCTCATTGTTAAACCATTTATTGTTTAGTTACATGTTATTCAGTCCATGAATTTGACTCCTTTTGAGTTTTTTCCTTGAGGTAGGTTTCTAGTTTGAAGCCCTTATGGTCCAAGAAAAGCTTGATGTGATTTTCTTGAATTTGTTCAGGCTTATTTTGTGTCTTATCTTGTGGCCTATCTTTTACAATGTTCCATTGCATTTGAAAAGAATGTATATTTTTCTGCTTTGGAGCAAAAGCCTCTGTATATATCTGTTAAGTTCATTTGATATAGGGCATTGTTCAGTTCTACAAAATCCTTGTTGATTCTTTGGAAGATCTGTCCATTGTTGACAGGGTGGTGGTAAAAATCTCCTACTATCAGTGTGTTGCTCTCTATATTTTTCTTGAAGTCCTCCAAGATTTTCCTTATATATTTAGGTGCTCCTATGTTGGGTACATATATAATTATAATGTTTATATCTTCTTGATGGATTCTTTTCTTTAGAATTATGAAGTATCTTTCTCTGTCTCTTTTTATGGCCTTTGTTTTGAAATCTATTTTGTCTGATATAAGTATTGCTACCCTGCTTTTTTTTTTTTTTCCTGTCCATTTGCTTGGAATATTTTTTTCCACCCCTTCACTTTCAGTCTGTGTAGGCCTTTTGTTCTGAAGTGGGTCTCTTGTAGACAGGATATGTGTGGGTCATGTTTTCTTATCCTATCAGCTACCCTATGTCTTTCTTTTTCTTTTACTTTTAACTTTATTTGGCAAAGCAGCACTATATAAACTGTTCAGTAACTAGGACACAGCTTACACAGCATGTTATATACATATGCATTTTCAGCAACAAATTAAAAACAGAAGAAATAATACTGAGCTACAACTCTCCTATAACTTTTAAAGAGAAAAAGGAAGAACTATGTCAGTCATGTCCAATCTGAACTGCTGAATGTTAAGGGACATCACCTTCCATCTTCTTAAAGTTTAATATTTACAATTGCTTAGTTTTAAGGTAATGAAGCAGCTGATTGTATCTATAACAGGCTATGATATGTCACCACATCAAATGCTTTAAAAAAGGAAGCTCACCTCTATTTTCTTAGTTGCATCTAACAGACATCCAAAAATCAAGAATCTTAACTTGTGAATGGGGGTGTTATCTGATACACAAAAGCAACCTGAAAAATTAATATTGGAACAGAATTAAGTGTCTAGGAAAAGAAAACCTACTCCAAATCAATTCAAAACTGTTTTCCATTTTGCAGAATCCTTTTATTTAATATTTTAAAGTAAAATGTGGGCATGTTAAAGTAAGAACAAGTGTACACTTTGCATCCTTTCTCTACCAATTTGGCTTTTCTGCCTCTTTGAAGAATTAAAAACCCTATAAAATCACACATTTTCATGCTGAAAATAATAATGTGACAAAGTCCAAAACAAACTGTAATGCTGTTGGTTTTCAAAAGTTTTGAGGACCCAGATAAGCAATCTACTGTAATATTATATGCTGGTCAAGCTGATGTTGCTTTTACAGCCCGTCCCCGGACCACTGCTTTTATTTATCTGTTAAAGGCACGTGTACCACTCCCATCAGTTTCATTTTGACACGGCCGCCTTGCAGTCCGTCATACTGCTCCAGCATCTGATTTCCACCTGCAGGACTAACTGGCAACGTCACTCTCCCACCAGGCTTTTGCGGGTGTGTTGGTGCTTGGGGCACACTGGGGCTGCAGCACCTACATGAACAGCATCATAAGGGGCTTCTTCAGTGTATCCCATTCTTCCATCCACAGTGACCAGTCGCACTCCCCTGAAGACAAAAGCATTGGGTCATCCTTTCTGACATTATTTATCGAGCTGTCTACTACCTCTTTAATGTGGCCAATTCCTATGACTTTTCCACTAGCTCCAACCACATATGCAAATGTGCAGTAAGGATTCCACTTCCAGGTCCTACATAAGGAGCTATAATAGCTCCTTCATGCAGTTGGTCAAACAGAACTTCTAGTGCATATGCATGCATGTGTGGAGCACTGATTGTCCCTTGGAAGCCTATTGATTGTGGAGAATCCATTAAAGGGTTACATTTGCATGGTGGGAGTGGTCAGGAGCCTGCATTATTTCAAATACTTTGTCCATCTTCATAATTCCATTTTCTACTCAGACTCACGCCCTCTGAGCTCTAGCACCAGGGTAGCAGCTTGAAAGGTCTCAGCTACCCTATGTCTTTTGATTGGAAATTTTAATGCATTTAATTTAAGGTAATCATTGATAAGTACTTATTCATTGTCATTTTTTTCCATTTATACCTGCATATTCTCTCTCTCTCTCTCTCTCTCTCTCTCTCGCTTTCTCATCTCTTGCTCTTGCTCTTTTCCTTCATCTTAAAGCAGTGCCTTTAGCATATCTTGCAGTGCTGGTTTGGTGGGGGTGCATCCTTTTAACCATATTTTGTCTGGAAACTCCTTATTTCACCTTCCATTTTAAATAAGAGCCTTGCCGGGTAGAGCAGTCTTGGTTGCAGCTCTTTGCTTTTCATTACTTGGAATATTTTTTGCCATTCCTTTCTGGCTTGTAATGTTTCTGCTGAAGAATCAGCTGCTAGCCTAATGGAGATCCCTTGTATGTTACTATCTTACCTCCCTTGTTGCCTTTAATATTCTCCATTTGTCTTTGAATTTAGGCATTTTAATTATGATGTGTCTTGGAGTGGGCCTCTTTGTGTTCATCTTGATTGGGACCTTCTGTGCTTCCTGGACTTATGTGACTTTTTCTCTCATCAAGTTAAGGAAGTTTTCCGTCATTACTTTTTCAAACAAGTTTTCTATACTGCTTCTCTTCTTCTCCTTCTGGTAGCCCTATTATATGGATATTATTACATTTCATGTTGTCCTGAAGTTCCCTTAAAGTATCCTCATACTTTCTGAGTCTTTTGTTTTGTTGCTCTCCCTGGGTATTTCTTTGTACCTTGTCCTCCACCTCACTGATTCAGTCCTCTGTTTCATCTAACCTTCTTTTATTTTCTTCTACTGTGTTTTTCATTTCAGATATTTTGTTTTTCATTTCCTCCTGGTTGTTATTGATAGTTTCTATGTCCTTTTCATGCTGGTGTAGTTTGCAGTAAGTTCCTTGAAGTTTCCCCAGAGTTCTTTGAAATTCTCACTGAGCTCTTGAGAATGCTTATAACCATTATTTTGAATTCAGTGTCAGATAGCTTGGTTGCCTCAGTTTCATTTAGCACTCTTTCTGGGGATTACCCCTTTCCTTTCAATTGGTGGTTGTTTCTTCATCTCCCCATTTTAGGTGACTCTTGTTCTTTGTTTTGGTGCATTAGATTGATCTTCTTTGATTCCCTGTCTTCATGGTGTGGTCTTCTATGGTAAGAGGTCTGTAGAACTCAGTGGCACAGTCTCCTTGATCACCTGAACTTGATGCCCTTGGGCTGCCCTTTATGCCATTAATGTGGGTGCTCTGGTTGTAGTGGGGTTTTTGGTTGGTGTTGGGACATTTTTTTGTTGGGTTCTTCCCTCTGACTGACTGACCGAGAGCCACTCTGCCCACCATGTCTTGTATAATGTTGTACAGGTGCTGCCAGAACAAAAACCAAACAGCCCAGGAAATGGATACCCACAAAAATAACCCCCACCCCCAGTCACACCATCAACAGCAAATGAACCGATATTAATAAAGGTTTAAAAAGATTAAAACTACTATAAGAGAGAGAAAAAGAATATGAGATGACTTACTGGAAGAAAAGGGATTTTGTGGGGGTAGAGGGAGGGGCAACAATAAGAGTAAGGAATCGAGACAAGGCAAAGAGGGAAAGAAAAAACTGACTTCATAAATAACAAAGGGAGGAGGGAAGGTGGAATGGAGTAAGAGAAAGGAAGCATATAGTATTAGGTTAAAACCGGAATTTAAAGAAAAAATATACATATGTATATATCTAATGAGAGAATAATCCAAATACTGCAGCAAAATTATATGTATATAATTTTGTATATATAATATATAACAATATATTATATATCTATAATAAAGACTTAATTGTAGGAAAAACTCCCACAATATCAACAACCAACGAGCTAAGATTTATATAGGTGGAATGGAAATAAGATGGAAAAAGGAAAGAAAGAAGAACTTAAGAGATGTCTAGAGAAAAGAGATGTTATTTTGAGAGAATGGAGATAGAAGGAATACTAAGAGTGCAGAATGAAACCCCGGCTAAGACAGGGAAAGATTAACATTAAAAAAAAGGGGGGGGGAGACAGGAGGAAGGCAAAATGGAATAGGAAGAAGAAATAGTGAAATTTTGGATTTGAAATACAAAGATAGTGACCATCTAGAAATAAGAGCAAAGAACTTTAATAACAACCTCTTTATCTACAACCTATGAGCAAGGATTGATAAAGGCAGAGAGAGAGTAAAGGTATTTTGAGAATAGGAAAAGGAATGTGAGATGACTAATGACAATCACCAATGGTTTTGAGAGGCAGGGGCAGGGGCTCAATAGTAAGAGTATGGAATAGAAACACGTCAAAGCAAAAGAGAAAATAGAGTTTAAAACAAAAATACAAAGAGGAAGGAAGGAAGTAGTATGGAATAATAGAAGGGAAGAACAATATATGAGATTTGAAATAAACTCTATCATAAAACCTGGTGGTGTATTATGCACAAACTTAAAGGATATGAAATGCATGTTAAACAGCTATGCAGGAAAGTAGCACCTTGTTTCACCTGTCTCTGTTTTCTCTGCTCTGCTGGGTTTAGTAGATTGGGGCACGGAAACCTGTGTTTCATGTAGTGTCTGGCAAAGGGCCATACTAAGGCTTTTTCTTCTTTCCCCTGAGGAAATGTACACAGCAGGAAACTCCTGAGCCTGGCCTCCTGATCCACGGAGTCTGTAATCCCACAGCGGGGGGTAGGGGGGTGGGGTTTGCCTGTCTGTGAAAGGCTCTGGTTGACTGTGGCAAACCTCAGACATTCAGCTCCTGCCTCCCAGACCCAAACCTGCTGCTCTCTTACAGGCGCCGGAATTCTCCACTCTGAGCTATCCTCTGCTCACAAGCTATGCTGTGTTAGGTCCTCTCATTCTTTCAGCAAAGTCATTGCACCCTGCCTACTTGCATAGGTGTGCAAACCCCAGGGCTCTTCCAACCCTTAGATTTCACCTCAGTTCCCCTTTTAAAAGAATTTTTGTATGGCCCCCATGCAGTAGCACTTGTCCCTGGGGGTTCTCTTCTCCATGTTCTTCCCATCCCCCAAAAACTCAGTATCTCGTAGGCAGGGCTGATCACCTCCTTTCAGAGCCTCCACCAGTTTTAGCTAAATTTCCTCTCTGAGTCCTTCCTGGCTGGCATTGGGAAGAGCCCTTCAGCTATACAGGAATACAGGTCATTGGTGGCATGCTGACCCCACTTCCTCCAGACATCTTTGACTTCAGGCAAGCCTGCTCCCACGGTGCTGTTTCTGGAGCCCGCACCTACCAGGCCTTCTCTTGCCACCCCTGGTCGCTCACAGACCCTGAGCTGATCTACTGCCACCCTGACTCTGTGCAGCCAGCGGTGCTGGGCTGGGCAGCGCGGGCAGTCTGCCTAGAGAGCAAGGGCCCTCAGCTCCCGGGCACCCCTCAGGCGGGCCCTTCCTGTGCACTCCTGTGCACGCGCCATGCTCTGGTCTGTGTACGTGCTCACTCACAGACTCTTTCACTCACCCTCCGCTCTGTGTTCTGACTGTAAATCCAGCCCATGCCTGAGCGCAGATGAACACAGCTGGCAGCTATTCTCCTGCCATCTTGGATCTCCCAAATTTTTTGGCTCTCAATTAAAAATGTTTTTTATTGTTGTTCAAGTACAGTTGTCTCCGTTTTTTCCCACCCCACCCACCCCCACCTCCCACCCTCAATCCTGCCCTCCTTTCACTTTGTCCATGGGCCCTTTATACATGTTCCTTGACAACCCTTCCTCTTCTTTCTCCTGTTATTCCCCCCCCCCCCCCCCCCCGTTACTGTCATTTTGTTCTTTATTTCAATGTCTCTAGTTATATTTTGCTTGCTTGGGTTTTTTTTTCTGTTGATTAAGTTCCACTTTTGGTGAGATATAATACTGAAAAATAACTTTTAAAAGATCAGTACAAAGTGGATGACAATGCAGAGATGGTTCTCTCCCCCCAACCCAAACACCTGCCCTTTTCCCCCTTCCCAGGCTCTGCTCTCTCCCATCCCCTAATGTGGGTGGTGCCATTGACTCCCTCGTACCACAGCTCTTTTTGGTTGGAGATCCACCTCTGGGGATGCCAACCACTTTTTCCTGAGGTGGAATTGAAAAGAGGATGTGTTTAGTGAGGTAAAAGTGTGTCTCGGAATGTGTGCCTTGGATCTGGTGTAGGTAAAGTCATGTTACTTCAGAAACTGCAGTCCTTCTGGGCCTAGTGCACTACTTGCTCAAAACTGCTGGACACACCAGGCGGCTAGGGTGAGATAAAGGCGGGTTCTCCCAGGGCCACCCCAGACCACCTATAGAGTCTGTGTGTCAACACCTTTGTCCTCAGAGCCCCTTCAGTGGTCACCCCTTAAGTGAGGAGTTTCACTTGGGGTGCTCCCAGGATCCACTTTCCCACTCCTTTGTTCCTCCCAGTGTCACTCCTGCAACAGAAGTCTTTAAAGGCCCGCTTGAGCCCTTCCACGTGGCAGGAGATGCTACTACAGTATTAGTTAATAAATTATTGACAGACAAAGGACTAACAGCTACTATGAAGAATATTTGCCAGCCTGCTTTCTCTGCACCTACAACAACCCTGGACAAAAGCTATCCCTCCCCCGACTGCCAGAACCTGTTCAGTAAAGGGGGACTTATCTGGGAGAAGACTGACAGATTGATTTTACCAAGATGCCTCCTGTAAAGAATACAAATATCTGCTGTTTTTTGTAGACACCTTTACCGGGAGGATTAAAGTCTTTCCAACCAAGATGGAGAGGCTGCAGAAGTAGCAAAGGTACCCCTAAAAGTAGTAGTACTCCGATCTGGTCTTCCACACTACACGTGAAGCGATAACGGGCCTGCCTTCCCCTCTAAGATCGCTCCATCGGCCTCTGAGGCCCGAGGCCTAAGACGTCACCTCCACTCCACTTGGAGACCCCAGTCCTCCAGGAAGGTGGGGCAGGTAAATCAGATTTTAGAAAGAACATGAGCAATGCCCTGTCAAGAGACGTGTGAGAACTGGATTAAGTTACTGCCTACAGCCCTCAGGAGAATCAGAAGCTCCCCTAGGGCCAATGCTGGGCTCAGCTCATTTGAAATTCTGTAGGGCAGGCATTCCTAACTCCAAATTTAATGTTTGAGGCTGAGACCCATCAAGTTGTGAAGCCTATAATAATCTTGGGGCAGGTCCAAAAAGCATTGTGGGATGTGGAAATAAAGTGTTGTCTTCTCCCAAAGGAGAGCTCCAGGCCCCTGTATCTCCAGGAGACTGGGTGCATCTCAAAACTTGGAGAGAAGGACCCCCACTGGATCAACTTAACCCCAAATGGAAGAGACACTACCAGGTGGTCCTGAGCACCCGCATGAATGTGAAGCTATTAGGGGTCGACAGTGGGGTTCCTATTTCCAGGGTGAAGCCAGATCCTCTTGTCCTGGATCCTCTCCCAGGCCGGCAGAGGAATCGGACTCCACCTACACTGTGAGCCCTCAGAGGACCTCAAGCTCCTATTCAAAAAGAAGACTCAAAAGCCAAGCAGTGATTGACAGAGAAGCCTTTGAGTCACCTCCAGCCTGGACGGTTACCCTTCCTGGCATTTCCTTATACTACCAGCTGTTTGCATGGGAGCTTGCTTACTTCCTCCCAGGTGGAATTATCTCTTTTGCAGGCCACCAAAATGTTAATAATTAAATTCAGAATGGAATTCTTACATTTATCGTACCATTAGCACTTTGCAATCGTACCAGTCCCACCTGGGTTAATAATTCTTTCTTTCAAATAATCCCAGACCTATTATGGGCAAATATGTTTAACAATTGTTTGATATGTCATGAACAACTGCAGTAGCAAGCAAGGCATATCACTTACAGTGCTTTGTCTTACAAACTAGAGTGTCTCCCCACCCTACACCCAAAAGATATCCATAACCTAAACCACAAAGTCCAGCTGCCAGCTCAGAAACCACAGTGGACCTTTCAAACCTTAACTCTTACCTGATATACTAACATAGCTTGGAAATTTTCAGAGCCTCAGGATCCTGGCAGCTACAATGAAACTTATCTCTGGACAATGTTAGAAAATAAAACAGGACTCTGGTATAGTAGCACTAAAAGGGCAACCTGCTGCAATTCAAGTCAGTGCTAGAATCAGACTTTGAATCCTGAAAATATCATGTTTGGTCCTGTAAAACCATAAATGGTACCTGTTGTTTACCTACCCCATGTACTTGATATTACTAATGACCTCTATGAAAAATGGTTAGCCTGGACTGAGAACAATCCAAGGGAAATTAAAGGCAAAAATAACAAAATCTGGAAAAGCTGTATCTCCTTTAGATCATTAAGTCCCCTTCTTAGTTGGACTTCTCACCCATCATTGAGTCCAAATAATACCAATAACCTCAATAATACAAATGGATTATTTTGTCTGCCTAAGGGGTTAATGTTCACAGGAAATCTCAGGTTAGGGAGTTGCAGCCCATTGGATTGAATGGACTAGCATGGCTGGCACTTGGTCTATAGGATTCCTAACACCACCTGCTGGGCCTAGTCAAATCTTCAAAAACAATGTGAAATTAAGACCCTCCTCTTCTCTCGACCTCCACCAAAGAAAAATGGGACCAATGCTTGTTGTAGTGGGGGTAGTCATTCTAGTAGGGTCCCTTCTATGGCTAGCAGGAGTGACGGTAACTCTGTCTCTGCAAAGAACCTTATGATCACTGTGTCTACCTTCTCTGAGGAGGCGAGATAGGATTTCAAACTACCCCCAAAATCCCTGGATTCATTAGCACATAGTAATAGATAATAGGCTTGCCCTCGATTGCTTGTTAGCCCAGGAAGAAAGGGCCTGTGCTCTGACCAATCCCTCTTGCTGCTCGTACACAGATCTCACCGGGCAAAAAGAGACATGCACTGACAAGACGTTACAACTGGCTGTGTGGCCAAGACTTGTCCCCCAGGAACCCTGACCCTGTCTGGGAAGTTACTAAAGGACACATCCCCCAAGTAACTTGGTTTTTTTAACCTTGTTAGGACCTATTATAAGTATTATCTTAATTTTAATTGTCAGCCCTTGCATCTTTAACCAAATAGTTAAATTTGTATCTTCCAGACTTGAACAGTTCCATGTCAGGGTGATGATGCCCTGGGGTTTCCAACCAATCCCTGAGGGTGATGTTGGAGCTGACCAACGTGCAGCGCCTGCGACAGTCTCGGGAATTCCTCACCAATCCCTGCATAAAATAGGGCAAGAGTTCCATGGTTCTCAGTAGGCAGGGTCTACTGTCCTGTTCTAGCCTGAAGCAGCTACAGAAGAGAGACTGCACCCCGCCCCTGCAGCAACCCAAAGAAGAATTTTTGAGAACCACGCTTCTAAGGGGGAAGCTGATGCAGGAGACAGCATAGTGATGGAGGAACTCTGAGCCCGCACAGGAGCTCCTGGTTGCTAGGAAATGCCTTTTAACACAGAGATAGAGGCTATACCTGCACACATAACTAACAGTAGTTAACCCGTTTCCCACCACATAATTATCATATTATTATAATGAATTTGCATTGCAATGAATTTGACCCTGAGAGGGCAATCAAAGGCGATTGTGGGAAAGGAGCCTATGTACAAGCTCAAAGGTTATGTAACTAATTAAGCATGCGCAGTAAGAAGCCTGTGAAATGAAACAAAGGAATTTACCTCTTTGCTCATGTACTGCAAAAAGCTCGTGAAAGACAACAGGATCCAGAAAAAACTCCATCTCTTTAAAACCCACATCTCTTGGGAAGAAGAGGGCCTTCTCCCTGTTAACGGAGCTGGCAGGGGGTGACCTGCTCCCACATCTTGGGAGTGTACATTCCTTTACCAGTCACACTAACTGCACTTCACTTTGTTCATTAACAGACACATTTTCTTCAACAAACCTTGCATGTTACACATGACTTTGTGTTTGCAGTCAGTCCAATGCATGGCTCAGGACTACAGGTATCCTTTGGTATTACTCATACTAAGGGAAGCTGGCTGACAGGCCATGAGAACACTCCAAGAGCCCTGTGGAAACATCGAGAAGAACTGAAGTCACAAACCAACAATCAGCATTAACTTGCCAGGCATGTCACTGAGCCACCTTGGAACTGAACTGTCCAGCCAGTCAAGCATCAGATGACTACAACCTTATGAGAAACCCCAAGATACACCATCCAGCCAAGCTGCTCCTGAACTTCTGACCCTTAGAAACTACATAAAGTAATACACATATATTGTGTTAAGCCAAAAATTGTTTGGGCAATTTGCTAGGCAGTAAGAGATAATAAATTACAAACATTTAGGTACCTATCACCCAAGCTTACCTAAATCTTAACATTTGCACTACTACAGATTGTTTATTTCTTTTAAAAAAGCAATGTTTACCAAACCAAAATCGCCCATCACCGTTAAAACACTGGCCACCTAACAATGCCCCTGCCTCGCACCGCAGAGGCACCACGGCACCCGCCCACCGAGAGCCGCCGCCTGGCGAGAACACACTTCCCTGCGTCGGTTCGCTGCTTCCCAGGCTCTTGTTGTGCAGAAAGAACAAAGTAACATTTTAAAGGGTCTCCAAACATCCCTCAAGGTGATTTTTACCTCCGTGAGTGAGTCGGGACTGACTCGAATCCTTACTCCCCGTGTGGTTATTAATCCAGTTTAAACGAAGCCTTGGCATTTGCCTCCCCCTGAAGGCTCTGGTGGCCCCCCTGTGTTGCTAACTCGGCCTGCGGGGCACCCCACAGAGCTTTCTTTTTCTCCTATCTGCTGAATCAGATCATTCTTTCAGGAACTAAGAACAACTACTTTATAAATACAGGGCGAGGCAAAATAAGTTTACATTTTTGAGTACACAGTTTATTTTTGTATTATTACTTAATAAATTATTTTCCACATGAACAACTGTAAGCCTACTCTTTTTTTCCCCCACATTACATGTGGTATTTATGGGCTAGAGTTCCTGGGAAATTTTTGGTCTTCCCTACTTTTAAATCAGTTATCAATATCTTCAGCAAATCTGAATTGTCCTTATGATTTCTGAATTTGAAATGAACTTTTTTCCCCTAGGTCGTAGCTTCTGTTTGCTTCAGACACAGCCAGATTACACACTTGGAATAACATAGGCGGTAACCTCTACAAAGTTGTCGCTTTGTTTCCTGTAGTGAAGCTGTGCTCTCCCACAAAGGCAAATAACCTTTTAAGAGCGGCTGCAATTTGCAGGAGTTTCAAACTGATTTACATGCATACCTTAGAGATACTGAGGGCTCAGCTTCAGGTCATAATAAGACATACAATTTTTTATTGGAGTATCTTATATTCGTTTGTCAAAAAATGCACCTGTGAAGCTCTGTAAAATTAGGTGTGCCTGTACCTGTTATTCTCAACTCATTAGTAATTACCAAACATTTTCAGGAACTAGATTAACAGACTATTTTTCAGTATATCAAATCAAGCTTTGCTTTTCCAAAGCAGTGTGCTACTTTTTCTCTATAGAGGTAGCTAGGAAAAAGTGGATTTCTTGAAATCGCCTCTTTGTTGCAGATTCTCTGTCCTTCAAGTGTAGAGGTATCAATATAGGAAAAAAACAGAAATCAAACTTTTTTAGTTATTGGATTATTTCTTATAGATATTTTTATTGCATTTTGCTTTTTTTTTATTTTGTATGTACCTTCTTCCACCACTACCCATCCCCTCCACCTTGCAATCACCATGTGTTTTATGACTGTGAAGTTGTTTTGGTTTTTTTGTTTTGTTTTGTTTTGTTTTGCTCAATCATCCACCCCCAACCCCTAATTGTTTTTTTATAACTAATTGTACACAGTGCTAATAAAAATGTCATTTTTTCTTCTTCTTCCTCATCCTTTTTTCCATCATAATCCCTGACAAATTCCTCATAATCCTTCTCAAGAACAACGCTGTGCTCACGGGCCTCAGAAAACCCCCCTTCTCTGTGCCCTCACCCACATGCCAGTGGACAGGCACACTTGGCAAACATAAAGTCAAACCTGTGGTTCAGGCGAGCCTGGGCCTCAGCAACCGCTGAGGCGTTGCTCAGAATCCACACAGCTCACTGTACTTTGGCCAGGTCTCTACCAGGTAGCACGGTTGGAGGCTCGTGATGAATGCCAAATTTGAAGCCAGTGCAGCTCCAGTACACTGACTTGATTTTGCAACTGGACTTGAAGGCGGTGATGGCAGCACTGGTGTCTCTGGGAACCACGCTACCCGGGGGCTGCAGGCAGCAAGCCAGGTACTTACAATGGCGAGGGTCACATTTCACTATCCGGTTGTCCGGCTCAAAGCACGCAGTGGTGACTTCTGGTACAGAATGGTGTTCGTGGGAGGCTTTCTCAGCAGAGACGGCAGGGGCATCTGTGGCTACAGGAAAGTGGATGCGGGGAAAGCGCATCGGTTTGGTGTGGCAATCAGCCAGCTCAGCATCCAGGGCTCCGTCAAACCTGAGGAAGCAGTGGTGGAGAACACAACCTGGCTTATAAGGCTTAATGTTTTTTAATACTGGCTATCTAATTTCCATATTATTCTGACAGATGCCATAGTTTGCCTCATTCTCCAAAATGGAATTACTAGCAATGTGCTCCATGGCAGTGGGGGTAGTGAGGATGGAGTCACAGGGCTCAGCTACTGCCGTGGAATTCCAGCTGTGGAGGCAGGTAGATGTCTTGCCATAACCAATAGAGGTGCTTCATCAGCTGGGAGTTAAAGCCAAAACTGGTTCCCTACCAATGCTGTTGAAAACCAAAAAGCTCTGAACACCTGGACACTGGTTAACCTGGAAAATAAAAATGAAAGAGTTTCAGTTTTAGCCTCAGTGAAAGCTGTGATGGCTTTCTTTAAATCCATAGTTACTACACTGAGAGTTTACAAATATTTTAAATATTTGCTAAGAAAACAGTCATAAACATCTTCTGAAGTGCTAAGTGATTCAGAGAAGCTTTTCACAGCTTCTCGCAGGGCAGTCTAAGAAAGACTATTTTAAAGTGAACTCTTTTCACCTCTGAAAGTAGGGGAATCGTGAGATCTGCAATGGATGCAGGGCCCACGTTCTGGTGACTGGGAAGGCTGCTCCTGGTCCTCTTGCTGTGAACACAGTGCAAGGGCCGTTTCTTATCGACCGGAGGCTGCCAAGGGCAGGCCAGGGCCGTCAGCACAGTGCAGGGGCCGCCTCTTGAAGAACCGGCCACTGTTTCTGAGCTGGGACACAATGGAGCAGCCAAGTTGAATCAGGCTGGATCTCGATCAGGCTCCACCTTTGTGGCTGACCAAATTCATCTCTCAATTTTGTTTTGTCATTTAGTGAGTGAGAAGCTCAGTCATCTACTGCAGGTTGTTGTAAAGCTGGAACAGAACTTAGCACGCTAAGTACTAGTTACCCAAAAACCTAGTAATTCCACAAAAGGTGATTTTTCTGTCACAATTCCATAAGACCTTTGGGATTTTCTACCACTCAACTCAGCTATTCTGGTTAGAAAACTGAAACTCTATGAAAAAAAATGATTTTGACCTCCTAAAAAATTATTCTATCAACAGTCCTCACTTCTCAAAGATACTCAAAGATTTGGGGAAATTCCCTACCAACCCCTCCTCGTTCATTTCTCCATTGGGTCCCTACAGTGAACAGGATCAGTGTACATGGAAGACCCTAGTTTACCTATTACATCCTTTAAACCTCATATTGACACAGTAATAACACCAAAAATAAATCAATTGTTTTGGCTATTAATGAACTTCACTCCAAAACTCTCAGTGGCTTTTACTAGGCTTATTTATCACTAAAGGCAGGTCCTGATTTCCAAGTTGGTTCTTATACCTGAAGCTTGACTTGCAAATATAAAAACCATTAACCCAATTCTGCTGAGGACACTATGATAAGCATCTGGAAAAGTATAAAGCCACGAATGATGCAAGATCATTCTTTTTAGAATAGACTAGTTGGGCTTTGAGTAATGAATTTTCCTAAGCTGCTGCTCTACCCAAGCTTTCTTTCTAGATTTTGGGTAAATTACAAGCTTCCCACATGTCTAAAGAATAAAAAGTCAGTGAGTCAGCTGATTGCCAGATTCTTAATAAAAATGGCCAAAAGAACGTTTATCAGCTTCAGTGATGTGAGTACAGTTGCCTAAGTGTTCCATGCCCCAGAGCCAGCCCACAATGCCCTGGCCCCGAGGAGAAAATTAAGCCTGCCACATGTTGTGTTTGTATCCCAGTGCCTTCCAAGTTTTATTGGCTGATACTTATTTCTATGATAAAAGAACACCCCTGACTTTACTTTCAGTGTTGTTGAACATTTCAAGTATTGGAAATGTCTAATCAGTGTATAGTGGCTTCGTAAAGTCTGAATTTTTTTACTAATATAAAACATTAGTCCAGATTTTTCTTTTTTAATACTTGATTTATTTTTAGAGGGGAAGGGAGGGAGAAAGAGAGAGAGAGAAACATCAATGTGTGGTTGACTCTCACCCACCCCTAAAAGAGGCCTAGCCTGCAACCCAGGTATGTGCCCTGACTGGGAATCAAACCAGTGACCCTTTGTTTCATAGGCCAGTGCTCAATCCACTGAGCCACGCCTATGGAATCAATGATCTCCTTGCCAGTGGGGTAATGCCCATGGGCATAGTAACTGACAGCATCTTCTTTGCCTGGGATCAGTGGCTCAGGGTGGGAGAGCTGACAGTAGGTACCAGTGAGAACTTCATCTGAAAAAGTGGAACAAAGTGGCCACTCATCACTAATAACCTGCATGAAACTGCCCAACCCAGAACATCAAGAGGGACCCCAGTGCACACCTGCCCCAGATCCCTGAGATCTCACCTGGGTTACTAAGATAAACTCACCAACGACTGTGGGTCCCGGGTCTACAAACATTTTCCTGGCGCATGACTGCCAGTGCCTGTCTCACTGAAGATGGCCGTGAAGAAATCATCTTCCTCCACAATAGTCTTGTCACTAAACATCTAGCCATCAGGCTGGGTGCTGTGGTCCAGGCCACGGAGCTCCCAGCAGGCATTGCCAATCTGGACACCAGCCTGGCCAACATGAATGGAGATGACCACTTGCTTCTAGAAGAAGAAAAGAAAATGCCAGGATATGATACATTAGATGAAACACTTAGGAATGCTTTACACCTAAATGACTACTGACTTTCAACACAGATAATAACCTTTCTGAAGACCCCTTCTGTCCCTCCCCAGGAAGACACAGCTGTACTCTTTCCCTCAGCTTCTAGAAAATATGCTTGCTGAGTCCCCAAAGGCGTGGAAAAGTCCACCTTTCAGCTCTGATTCATTCTGTGTGATTGTGTAACTATGAAGCTCCTCATTTCCCATTCCCTTTAAAATGAGCTTAACTCAGTAAACTACTGTCATATGACTTATGAAGAAAAGGTTAGATGAGAAGCAGTTAGATGTATTTTAAAAACCAAAGGCAGCTTTTTTATTGATTGATTTTAGAGAGAAGGGAGAAAAAGGGAGAGGGAGAGAAAAAGAGAGTGAGTGAGAGTCAGAGAGAGATTGAGGGAGATCTATTTGTTGTTCCACTAATTTACACATTCATTGGTTGATTCTTGTATATGCCCTGATCAGGGAGCAAACCAACAATCATGGGGTATCATGATGATGCTTTAACCAACTGAGCTGTCTGGCCAAGACTCAGAAGATTCTTTTTAACTTTGGAAGAATTTAATCTCGGACAAGGGTTTGATCTCCAAACTATATAAAGAACTCACATGACTCCACTCCAAGAAGACAAGCAACCCAATTAAAAAATTGGCAAAGGATCGGAACAGACACTTCTCCAAGGAGGACATAAACAGGGCCCAAAGACATATGAAAGGATGCTCAGCATCACTAGCCATCAAGAGAAATGCAAATTAAAACCACAATGAGATACCACTTCACACCAGTCAGAATGGCCATCATAAACAAATCAACAAACGACAAGTGCTAAAGAGGTTGTGGAGAAAAGGGAACCCTAGTGCACTGTTGGTAGGAATGCAGACTGGTGCAGCCACTGTGGAAAACAGTAGGGAATTTCCTCAAAAAACTAAAAATGGAACTGCCTTTTGACCTAGCAGCTCCACTGTTGGGATTATACCCTAACAATCCTGAAACACCAATTGAAAAGAACCTATGCACCTATGTTCACAGAAGTTTTATTTATAATAGCCAAGTGCTGGAAACAACCTAAGAGTCCATAAGTAAATGAGTGGATCAAAACACTGTGGTACATTTACACAATGGAATACTACACAGCAGAAAGAAAGAAGTAACTACTACCCTCCATGACAGCATGGATGGAACTGGAGAGCATTATGCTAAGCAAAATAAGTCAAGTGGTGAAAGGCAAATACCATATGATCTCACCTACAAGTGGTGTAAACTAATCAACAAAACAAACAAGCCAGAAAAATAGAGCCAGGCACTTGGAAATAAAGAACAAGCTAACAGTGGCCAGTGGGAAGCGGGGTGGGGGGTAACAGGGAAAGAATGGGAAGGGTCAAGTCAAGGAACTTATATAAAGGACCCACAGACAAAGACAACGTTGGGGAGGATTGAGTGTGGAAGTTGGGGGGTAGGGCAGGGGAAAATGGAAATAACTGTAATTGAACAACGATAAAATCATTTAATCTTAAGGAAAATATGTTTCCTTTTCTATTAATATTCCTGAGGAAGAGGAGGGTAAGGGTGAGGACACATGGTGATCAAAGTTAGAACTGTCAAGAAGACTTCACTAACAATTTTCAAATAAAATGTACATACATTTTTCACACTGTGGAAAAAATCTACAGTTTCCAGAATTTAATGACACTACTAAGAAAATGATTGTTTTCCTTTATGTGCTGAACAAAATAATGCATGTAATTAAATTAATTTCTGGTTAGTAAAATAAGATGATGAATATCTATACCCACAGGCTTAAGGGGGAGCAAAAAATAGTTATTTATTGTATTTTATCATAAATCAGATTAGCTAATTTTGAGACTGTCAAAGGACTTTCAAAATGTTGACCATAAATATTGCCCATTTTCCTCAAATGAGAAAACCTCAAGCTTATGAAAGCCACTAACAGAAAACTAGTTAAAGAAATTCAACACCAGCTAAGAGCTCAAGAGCCTAATCTCACAGCTGGAGATAATAAAACCCTAATCACTCACAACCCTGGACTCTGGTTTCTTCCTTCTCACTGGCACTGCCCATAAAACAATCACAGCCTCCTCACCACATGAGCATGCTCAAGGATCACCTGCACCTATTTTCTCAGCTCTAGAGCTGTGGGAAAAAGGGGAGTTGTTTGTTCTAATGAACCAGTGACTGTTTACCATTGCACCATGTTTACGTTTAACTAAACTCTAAAATTGTATAGCTCAAGAAAGTTGAAGAAAAATCAGAGATCTGTCCACAACAGACCCGGACCCAAGGAGACAAGGTATCTGAGCAGATGCTCTCAATCTCATGAAGTGCTCCTATTGAAGCCTTCGAACCTGAAAACTTTCTTTCATTGTTCAACAGTCTACCCTGGTTCCTTGTGTGTGCTGTGCCCGCCACTATTCCTTGGCCTCTATGGAGGTGGGGAGACACAGGTGATAGAGTCAAGTAGTTTAGCCTTAAGTGGGTAAACAGCCACTGTGTCTTGTAAAAAACTATTACTCTAACCTGTGATACCTGAAATAGGTCTGCTGCTGCTCTACAGCCCCTCATCAGATACTGCATGTTATAATAATTCT
Organism: Pteronotus mesoamericanus; assembly: GCF_021234165.1. Taxonomy (NCBI): domain Eukaryota; kingdom Metazoa; phylum Chordata; class Mammalia; order Chiroptera; family Mormoopidae; genus Pteronotus; species Pteronotus mesoamericanus. The sequence continues at coordinate 56,270 of NW_026555090.1, forward strand.
TGCAACACACCATCTGAAAATATCTCCTTTACATAGTCACACTATTTTCTCATTACACTTTTACCAGCACCTTTCATTTTGCTTGCTGAAATGTACTCAAGGAAGGTATTTCAGTGAGATGTACTTTTGTAAGTTATAGTCTCTGAAGAATGTAACTTGCTGACTATTCACTGTATTTTTTAAAGATACAATTTTGAAACATTTGAAGCTCTAAGTCTGGTTTTAAACATGGCTTAGGTAGACAAACAGGCTCTTTTAGTTGTTTTCAGTACCACTGGAAACTATATAGAAAATACTGAATTTCAAAGAATCAAGATGGCGGACAAGTGAATGGACGTCACACTGACCTCTCCCAGGATCAATCTGGAATTACAGCTAAATTGTGGAGGAATCATCTGGAACAAACAACTGAAAAATAGCAAGAGAGGAGCCTTATAACTTCAGAGACGGAAGAATCAGCCTTAGCACAATCTAACTGGTAAGGAGTGCGGTAGAGACTCGACAAGGCAGGACGAGTGCCCACAGGCTGCAGTCCCAGAAGGATATTGAGAGAGCCAGTTGGATCCCCCAGAAAGAGTGGGGTCTAAACCAAAAGCGGGGATCTCCAGCCTACAGCACCAGAGCCCAAAAAGTACACAGATAACAGCCAGCTGCGAAAAGCAGCAGGGTTGCTCTCTGCCAGAGACAGTCGGCTGGAGAAAACAAAGAGCCATGTAAAGGGCCAACACATAAAATTTTATTTGCAGCCACTTATCCTGGTCTCTGGCAGAAGTGGGAGCAGAGTGGGCTAGAGATGCCTGAGGAGAGACTGGGGAAGGAGGCTTCTTCTGAGGAGAGAGTAGCCGGTGGGATCTCAGTGCTGACTCATCCCCCATGCAGCAGCAGCCATCTTGCTCAGGTAAAGACCACTCCCCTGAGTGGCAGCAGCATCAGAGGACCCAATAACCCCACCCCCAGAAGGGACTCCACCCCGCCCTGAGCTGTCTAAGTCAGCCTGCTGAGTGCAGAGTGACTAGATTAACAGCTGAAGGAGACAGCCACACACAGTAGATTCCTGGAAGTCTCAAACAGACTGCCTAAGGTCAGACAGGGTCAACATCTGACATCATTAGAGGCAGATCCAGAAAGTAAAAACAGTGGTCTCCTACCATAGAAGTTCACACCACGAAGTCAGGAAATTAAGACAGATCAACTTAAGAAGCAGAAGAAAAAAGAAGACTCTCACAAATAATGAGAAGACAAAGAAGTACCCCCCACTCGAAGAGAACAGAGGAATCCCCAGAGAGAAAACCAAATGAAATAGAGGCAAGTAAACTATCAGATATTGAATTCAAAACAACGGTTCTAAGGAAGCTCAGTGAGGTCAGAGAGAATTACAAAAAAACTACAGAGAGACTAGGAGGAACTTACTGCAAACTATAACAGCATGAAAAAGGACATAGAACCTATCAATAAGAGACAAGAGAAAATAAAGAACACAATTTCTGAATTGAAGAACATAGTAGAAGGAATCAGAAGCAGGCTAGATGAAGCTGAGGATCGAATAAGCCAGCTGGAGGACAAGGTAGAAAAAAGCTCCCAGAAAGAGCAAAAAATGAAAAAAATACTCGAATGAAGAGGCATTGAGGGGAATGCAGGACAACCTGAAACATAATAATATCTATATAATAGGTATACCAGAAGGAGAAGAGGGTGAAGAAGGGATAGAGAACCTGTTTGAAAAAGTCATGATGGAAAACTTCCCTCTTTGGAGGAGAGAAAAAGTCACACACGTCCAGGAAGCACAGAGGGTCCCATTCAAGAGGAACCCAATGAGGCCCACTCCAAGGCACATCATCATTAAAATGGCAAATACGAAAGACAAACAGAGAACCCTAAAGGCAGCAAGGGAGAGACAGGTAGTAACATATAAGGGAGTCCCGATAAGGCTAGCAGCTGACTGCTCAACAGAAACACTGCAAGCCAGAAGGGAGTGGCAAGAAATCTTCCAAGTCATGAAAAGCAAAGGCCTGCAACCAAGCAGGCCAAGGCTCTCAATTAAAATGGAAGGCGAAATAAGGAGTTTCCCAGACAAAAGAAAGCTAAAAGAATACACCTCCACCAAACCAGCACTGCAATATATGCTAAAGGGACTGCTTTAAGATGAAGAAAAAGTTTCTATGAATACCCAGGTCCTTTCAGAGTTGCCAATACCTGATATTACTAATATTTTTAATACATATTAATCTGATTATGACAATGATGTGTTATTTTAATCTGATTGTGACAATGATGTGTTGAAACTAAACCTGTTTTAGTATATTTCTTGCCCATTTCTATTATTTTTAAAAAGCTTTAAATGACTTTGGTATTCTCTATCCATTTTTTTGATTAAAGGTTTGTAGAGTTTTTTTCCCTAAAGGAAAAACTATTAACCCTTTTTAAGATGTATGGCAAATACTTTCCTATTCTATTACTTGTCCTTTAACTTTTTTTATATGTATATTACTATATAGTCTTAAGTCTTTAATATAGTCATATTGTCAATATTTTACTTTATATCTTCTGGGTTTGAATATTTTACTTCAGGGTAAGAAAAATATTATTTTGAATTTTCTCCTAAAATACCTTAGATTTTACATGTTGATTTTTAGCTCGCCTGAATATTTCTTGTGTAATGTGTGAAATAGGGCTCTATATTTGTTTTATTTCAAGTAATAGTGGTCCATGCACCTTATTTGTTGAATAAGCCTTAATTTACCGATTGATTTGAAACATCAATTTAATCACATATTACATTGTTAGACAGATATTTATGTTTGTTTCTAGAATGCTCATTATATTTCATTGATCTACTTGATTATTTCCATGCTGGTGTCATTTTGTTTTAATTTCTGACACTTTATAATGGTTTTAATTTTTTTAATATTTTATAATTGACTTTGACATTTAAAAAAAGTGAATAAATAAAATCTGCACTTAAGAAAGGAAGAAAAAGGAGGGAAGGAGGGAGAGAGGGAGAGAGAGAAAGAAGAAGGAAAGAAAGAAAGAAAGAAAGAAAGAAAGAAAGAAAGAAAGAAAGAAAGAAAGAAAGAAAGAAAGAAGGAGGAAAGGAAAGGAAAGGAAGGAAGGAAGGAAGGAAGGAAGGAAGGAAGGAAGGAAGGAAGGAAGGAAGGAAGGAAGGAAGGAAAAGAAAGCAAGCAAGAAAGAAAGAAAGAAAAAGAAAGCAAGCAAGCAAGAAAGAAAGAACAAATATCATGATCTCACCTATAAGTGGAATCTATTTAACAAAATAAACTAACAAACAAAATAAACCACAGGCATGGAAACATGGAGCAGATTGAAAGTGACCAGAGGGGATGGGGAAGGAGGACAATGGCGGAAAGAAGGGGAAGGGACTAGTCAAAGAACATGTATGAATGGTCCATGGACATGGACAACAGAGTGGGAATTGACTGTGGGAGCAGGGGGTTGGGGTGGAATGGGTGGAGGGGGTTAAAGGGGTAAAAATTGAGACAACTGTAATAGAATAAGCATGATTTAAAAGTTAAAAAAAAAGAAAATACTTAAGTTGTTTGTAATTTTATGTTTCTTTAAAACTAAGAATACACCATCAGTACTAGTTTATTCAGTGGTTTTACAAGAAAATATTCTTTCATGGACTTGTTTTTAAAAAACCTGGCCTAAGTAGGAAGTTTCAGCATAAACAGCCCTCTAAATGAACTCCAGAAATGCAAGAGTAGACAGCGTAGGGAGAAGCCTGCCTACAGCTTTCAGGTGAATTGGCACAATTGGAACCTGTCCCCAGAGCCCAATACCAGGGGACTTAGCAGCCAGTCAGAGGGCGCTGGAGACAGGGTCCCAGGAAGTGTTTGTACCATCTGTGCCTAAGTTGCTCCAAGTGCTTCCACTGCTTAAGGGAAAGTGAGGTCATTTGGGGACATGAGAAAGGAAGTATGCTGATTCCTGCAAGTCCGTAGGGGCAAATGTAAAGACTATCTAGCCTTGGTTGGGTGGTGGTTAGCTCTATGACATCACTAGGTCACACTATGGCCAAGAAGGTTTTTCAGTTCCACTGAGGCAGTGCTTGGGCCATGTGCTCCAGCCCAAAGAGAAGTCTGCCTGGTGAACTCTGCTTTCCTAGCCTGAGAAACAACCAGTTTGCCTGGTGGCATTTGGCGACATGGGCACCCTTTTGGATTGCTCACTCTCCCCCATGACACCAGCACCTGGGGACCATTATCTCACTGTAACTGAGACTGGTAGGAACCTGCACTGTGGGAGAAGGCAAGGAGGCTGAGACAAGGACCGCCCTCTGACAGGCTGCCAAAAAGTCCTAAAAGAACTGACTCTAAGCACGTTCCCCCAGGAGGTTCCCACTATACCTACCATGGAGGGCGGGCCCTGACCTTGTCCCCACCTCTGTAGCCCTGCCCCACCACCCCCTGCCCCACCTCCCCCTGCACTGCCTCCGGCTGAAAGCCTGGTACTACACTCCGCAGGTAGAGGAAGGGAGGGTGTTGCACTGATTGGTGGGTTCAAAAGTTCAAACCAAAGTCTGGAAGGAGACAGAAGAACCTGGAAGAAGAGGAGACACCTGGGCCCTGAGAGCAAGCCGGTCGGGGGAAGACAAGGATGGAGGGGTGACTGGAGAACGCGGGAAGTTGCAACGTCTGCACCGCCCTCATGCAGGGGTGCGTGGTCTCGAGTGGGCCGAGCCTGTGGGGAAAGGCACCTTGTAAAGCGAGTGGTGGTAAAGGCCCAGAAGTGAGGACCCTGCTACTGCTCGCCCCTCACTGAACACTAGACACCCTAGGAGAGCTTGTGTGGCCACCAGCCCGTGGTCACCACACAGCTCTCTACAAGTTTGGGAGCCTGGGAGCCACTTTCCTGGACAGTTCCAGGTTGCTGAGCCCCCAGGGGCTGCTGTCCTTCCAGCTTGTAATGGGATGCGAAGCGAGGGGCCACCAAAATGCCCACAGCCCGTGGTAGGGGAAGAGGATACAGGATTTAAGATACTTTGCATAACAAGTGGCAAGTAGATAGCTGTGTCTTTCCTGGAGGGAAGCTGTACCAGCACGCTGTGCAAAAGGTGTATATGACTTTCAGAACGTACAGTGACTTGTAACATAGCCAGGGAAAGGCCCTCCCTGGAAGCCCCTGTGTCATGGGAACTCTTGCCCTGACTAAAGATACAGCTGAGAGAAGGCAGGATATAAGGGAAACTGGAAAATATAGTTCATTGTAGGAGAGGCCAGAGATGAAGTCACATAGGAAGTTCCAGGTCAAGATTTAAAATAAGGGCAGGCAGAGAGAGAGGAGGGCTGGTCTACGATGGGGAAGAGAGCTGCAGCCATGCGGTCTGACAGGGAGGAAGCCGTGAGGAAGGGGCCCCGTCTGCTCCTCTGAGGGTTTGGTCGTGTGGCCTGGTGTAGTAAAGAAGCAGTGGCCAAGACAGAGATTGTCATGCTGCTCCTCTGGCTGGGCCTGCTCTTGCTGTCCCTGAAGCCCCCAAGGACTCTGCCTTGCAAGATGCTGACCTGATGTCTTGCAGATCCAGTTTCTATATGGACTTTTGAGACTTGGGACATACAGAAAAGCCACTCTCTTGGGACTTGTGCCTTTCCTGGACTTCACCATGATCCAGTGCAACATGGCACATGTTTTCCTGGACTATTAAATGGAGGCTGAGGACAACATACCCCAGATCCTGAAGGAGAGAACTGCTGCGAGAGGATGGCAACTTTGAAACCCACGAGCATACTCTCCAGAGGGGATGGAGATTTGTTTTCACAGCTGGCTCAAGTACAGATACGGGCATGGGGGATGATTGGGCTTGTTCTTGCCTTACGGCCTGTAGGGAGCAAGGGAAGTGCTCCCGTGGACGAGCAGGGCTCCAAGCAGCCCTTCCAAGGTTGGAATCCTGTAAATAAAAACCTGCTTCTCTCAACACTAATTGCTGGGTCATGCACCAAGGTGCGACATACATGGGCCTCAATTTGCTTGGTTACAAGCTGAGGAATTTTCAAGGGGAAAAAAATTCTTTTCTTTTCCAGATCTTAATCATCACCAGCTGGCCTGAATTCTGACCTTATTGGTTGCTTTTCCTTTTTCATTTTCCTGCTTCCTTTAAAAAATAAATCTTTTGATTTCTAACAACAACCTCTTTCTACTTTGTGCAAAAGTGTTTTGTTTTCAGTTTATTATACTATGTTTCACTTTCAATTGCCTACTAGGAATAGGAGTTTTCTTTTTGCACCATATTAATCACACTTCACCCACACAACAAACTCTGTGACTTATTTTCATTTTACAGGTGAGGAAATTAGGACTCAGAGGAAATAAACTAGTTGAATGTCACAGAGCTGGCCTGGTTGAGCTGCCCTTAAGCCCTCACTATCTTGTACTGCCTCATGTTAAATATACTGCTCCAACCATCCCTGCTCCATTTTTAATCCTCAGAAGTGTTGAGATAGCCAGTGAGTCTTCACAAAGCGTGCCACCCTGGCATGCAGATTATTTAAAGCTGGAAAAAAGTGGACACCCAACAAACTCAAGGAAATTTTTACCTACCCCTTACCTGCCTAAAGAGATTCAGATTGAAAAAAACTGCTTCTAGAAGGGAATCAGTATATTCACCTTAGCATGTAAATATGAAATGTGGTAGACAAGAAGAATTAAATCAAAAAGCTGTTTGCTAAACATTTCTTTGTGCTCCATTGTTTCTGCAGGAATTTGTTTAACAAATGTGTGTTCTTCCTGATCTACCAGTACATTGCCAACTTCACCCTTAGTCCAAAATGACATACACACCTCATTTTGCCTCCATCTTTGGAACTTTCATACTTATGTGAATTCCCTGTGCATTTGTATGAAAATTTGATTTTTATTTTCTCTCCTTAATCTACTGTATATCATTTGAATTATTTGATCAGCCAGAAGTACTTACTGGGTAAGAGGAAAGCTTTTTGGCTCATATTTTATCTTTTATTTTAATTGGTTTTCTTTCCCTGAAACTTCATTATGTTAACTTAGCTCTTAAATTTCTTTGTACATAGTTCATTCATTAAATGCTTATTGAATTCTTATTGTGTGGCAGGGTATTCTTAAATTTGGAATAACTAGCATTTTAGTCTGTTGCTTACTTAGTAGAGCTTTCCTCTTGTTTTATTTATTCCACAAATGTATTTGACACAGTTTTTAGGTACTTAGGAGTAAGGTATAGGAAGAAAAGTGACAGATCTCTGCCTCATGGAGTGAATGTTCTAGAGGAGGTGTGAAAGAAAGAAAATGACCTTAATAGAAAGTCACTTAAGTTACACTAGACCCAGAAGCTCCTGGGCTCTTGGTTCACCAGCATGTGGGAGAAGAAGGGTAAACAAAGCCTGCCTGATGGACTGATCTTCGGGGTGACAACTAGTCCTTCCTTTGAGTGGAGTTAAGAGAAGAGAGGAGCTGTTCTAAAATCTCCTTTGGTAACTTCTGCAACTGTGATCTTGGCCACTAGTGCAAACTAGGCCCAATTCTGGAAAGCTGCTTCTTTTGTCATCAGCTGAGGTGGCAAGCTCATATATTTAATTTATTCCTGGATGGCTGGAAGTGAGTGAAGAACAGCTGCACAACAAACTTGAGCTAGTTTAAGTTGAAGAACCTCAGGATTTTCACCTCTTTTTAGTCATTCCATTTCTGTCTATTACCACACAGAGAAAAAAGAAAAATGTAATAAACCAAATTCTACTTCAATCTACGGGATCTTGGACAGGAAATATTTAGGAGGCTGTGGTCTCTACTATGAAGTAATTGGATTAAAGTGAACCTCAATAAAGTTGCAACTGCTCTGTCAAAAATTTTTTCAAAAGGCCTGAACAGGTGGCTCCATTGATTGGAGTGTCTTTCCACACCAAAAAAATTGTGGGTTTGGTTCCCAGTCAGGGCACATATCTAGGTTGTGGATTTGATCCCTGAGTGGGTGCGGATGCAAGGAAGCTGATCAATGTATCTCTCTCACAATGATGTTTCTCTCTCTCACTCTCTCTCTCTCTCCTCTCTCTTTTCCTGTCTCTCTAAAATCAATAGTAAAATAAGATATAATAAAATAAAAGTTAAATCATATAATTTGTTAGAACGAATGAAGTGCTATAAAAAAATATAGAGCAAAGTAAACTGTGATGAGAGTTCTACGAGAAAAGTATGTGGGAGATTTTGTTTGGGGGATAAAATTGCCCCTATATCTTTCATGAGTTCTTGTGGCTGAGCTAGTCAGGAATTTAAGAAGAATGTAAGGAATTTAAGGAGAATTGAGGACAATAAGTTAGTAAAATTAGCAAGGCTTTGTTTATAGAGACTTCTCTGCTTTGACTCTCTAAATTGATGATAAGGCTATTTCTCTGTTAGTCTGATTGCTCTTAGCCCATCTAGAGCAGGAAAGGAATTTTTTCACATGGAGGTTTATTTTCTGCATTTACTCAAGAGTCTGAGATCACTTTTGGCTTCTTCTGTTTCTAAAGTGATTTTAGTTCAAAAATCAATATACTACATTGGGATATTTTTAGAGCAGCCTAACTTCAGCCCCAAAGTTGCAACATGAAAAAAAAAAAAGTCAGTGTCAGTGTTACCTTAATGATATTTTAACATGGTATTTTAACAAGACTTAAGGGTCATGAGGGGTTTTCCAAGTGGCTATCTGGGAGAAGAGTGATCCCAGAAGAGTGAACAGCTGGAGCAAAGGATGTCCTTGGAAGAAAGAGCAGCAATATCAGTTTGGCTGGAAAAGATGAATGGTAGGAGATGAGAGAGCCAGATCTTAGCTTCTTGTAAGCCACTGCAAGTCTGGTGGCTTCTACTGTACATGGAGAGCCATTGTGGTGTTCAAAATGTACAAGTGACATAGCCTGCCTGCCTCTCCTTTAAAGGTCACTCTGGTTGTTGTACTGAGAACAGTTACAGGAGGGCACAGGTAGAAGCAGAAAGACATCTTAAGATGGTAACTGAGTGTCGTAATTCTTGAGAGATAATGAACACTCAGGGCAGAGTGGTAGCAGAAGAAGTGGTGAAAGTTGTTCAGAGCTGGCTACGTTCTGAAGACAAGGCCAGCATGATTTCCCAAAGGCTCACATGTGAGGGAAAGGGAAGCCAAGGGTTACTCCAGATATTTTTGCTTGAATGATTGAAAGGTGGATCTGCCATCAAGAGATGAAAAGGCTGGGAAGGGTGCAGACTAGAAGGGATGACATCAAGGATTTTATTTTGATGAAGTTGAGATATTGATGTCCATGTCGGTGTGGTGATGCTTGTTATATAGCAGGATATGAGAGTCTGGATTTCAAAGAAGAGAGATCTGGATAGAGATATACATCTAAATGCCACCCTAAAGGTGTGCTATTGGGTGAGATCACTGAAGGCGTAAGTTGTAGAAATAGAAGAGGATAAAAGACTGGGCTCTGGGAGAACCACCAAAAAGACAGTAAGAGGAAATAGTCAATGAGTTAGGAGGGAAAACAAGAGTCTGAGGTTCTGGAAACCAAGAAAGGAGTGATCATCAGTGTCAAATATTGTCAATTGGTCAATGAGAACTCAAAAATGACCACTGGATTCAGACACATAGCTGTCACTAGTAACCTTGGTAAAAGTTCAGTGTGGCAATTTAAAAATAACAGGCCTTTTAATTTTAGATTGTTTTCATGTGATTAATTAACAAAATCATCCTGACTGGTGTGGCTCAGTGGACTGAGTGCTGACCTGCAAACCAAAGCATAGCCAGTTCGATGCCAGGTCAGAACACATGCCTGGGTTGTAGGCCATGACCCCGGTTGGGGGTGTGTGAGAGGCAACCACACATCAATGTTTCTCTCCCTCTATTTATCCCTCCCTTCACCTCTCTCTAAAATAAAAATAAATAGAATTTTTAAAATGTTTTTGTTTTTTTGTTTTTTTCTTTTTTTTTTTATTGTTGTTCAAGTAGTATCTCCGTTTTCCCATTACCACTTTTTCCTCTCAGGCTACTACCTTATATTCAAACAGATAGTCCCCATAGGAACAACAACATGTTTAAAGGACTTCCGGTCCTGATTACTGTGGTTTAGAGTCTGGGGTTTTGTTTGTTTGTTTTCTAGCTGTGGGTCCTACTTAATCTCTCTGAATCACCTCCCTTATAAAACAGGGATAGTCTATAACTTATAATTGGATATATTGTTATGATGATTAAATGAGATAAATAATACATAGCACGCACACATAGTAAGACACAAAGTAAAATCAGTAGCTGTTACTGTTGGAGGTGGTGGGGATAGTAGACAAAAGTAGAGGTGAAAGTGCATCCTTTTGCATTTAAACTTATTTTAAGTATTGGGATCCATAGTTAAGTTTGTTTCCCTCTGGCAGGTTGGTTTTTGAGAAGATGGGAAATTTCTTTCCTGGGTAGACACTTAAAATTTTAATCTTTATTAATGTTAACAGGTATTAACTGTTAACAGGTAGAGCTGCTGTGGCTCAGTTGGTTGGAGTGTTGGCCCACAGACTGAAGGGTTGTGGGTTCAATTCCTGGTCAGGGTACCTCCCCAGGTTGTGAGTTCAATCCCTAGTTGGGTCACTTGCAAGACGCAACTGATCAATGTTTCTCTCTCTCCCCCTCTCTTCCTCTGTATCTAAAAGCAATGTCAAAATGTCCTCAGATGAGGATAAAAAATAATTTTTTAAAAATAAGTTAACAAGTATTTTATGAGAATAAAATTTACTGAATGAGAAGATGCAAAAACTGATTATCTTTCTATAAGTAGAAAATTTCCAGAAGTCACTACAACCATGTTGAGTTATTCAAAGAGCTGGTGCTCTTCCATTTTTGGTGGTATACTTTTGGACAGGTATTTCTCCTCTTTGGAGCCTAGGTTTTACATGAAAAATGTGAGAGAATCAAAAAGAATTATCTCTAAGGCCTCATCCAGCCCTAATAGTTTGTGATGCTATGACTTGAGGCCTCTGCTGAACACGTGAGCTGTACAAAATGAGCAAAGTTAATAACATGCTTTATTCTGTCAGGGTCTTTTAAGATTCCCAATTATATTAGATGCGTACTTACAGATGGAGTTTTTGTCTCAGTCTTACAATGCTTTAGGAGAAGTATCACTTATCTACTGTGGCCTGAGGGAGTTTGCACTTTAAATTGCTGACATATATCATGTTCACTAAATATTCATAAAGAAAAAAGAATTCAGATAAAACTAAACCTTATGTTCTTTTTAGCCTTACTTCTGTTTTCTCTGCTAGAATACCAGTAATGCTGAAAAGTTTATTTGTGTTCAGTTACAAATTACATGTTACAAATAATAATGGTATAGGAATATTTTGTGCTTATAAATAGTCCCTGGAAAAAATAGTCTGTTTTTATTCTTATTTTAGTATTATTCTTTTCTCTTATTATTGATTTTTTGGAGGTGACAGTGGTTAACCCAATTATCCGGCTTTCCAGGGCACAATTCCACAGCACATCATCTGGACACTGCATCGTGTGTGCACCACCCCAAGTTGATGCCCCCCTCTTATACCCAAAACATATGTAAGGGTGAGTGAGGTGCAGGGAAAGTTCGTTTGCTATTTCCAAATAAATAAAAAGAGAATTTTTTCTAGATGAAGTAAAATAACTTAATAGATTAGATTCAAAGCACAGGTGATGGATGCAGCCCTTCCTGGCTGACTTGGAGGCCTCCAGACACCAGGGCTTGGCAAGGTTTGGGAAAAGATCGAATAACACTAATTTGTGTCTAGATCCAAATCAGATTTTAATCTGCCACCATTCACTTCTAATAAGCCAGATATTGTTTTTTCTTAGTAGAAGCATTTATCTTTCAGTTATCCAAACATCCATAATGCCCTTATTAATAGGCATAGAGAAAGTTTATATACCAAAATCCATGGTACTATAGAGAGAATTTAGGACCTAGAGTCCAGAAAACAGGTTTTATTCCTACACAGCCCTTTATTATCTCTAACTTTGGTAAAATCTCTCCATTTTTTGAACCTCCAGTTTGCCACATATGAATAAAAATATCTTTTCCATCAAGGTCAATTAATATAACTTTGATCTAAGCTTAAGTAATATCAATGAAAACTTGCTATAAACGAATGCTATCTGACAAAAAATTTTACTTATAATAATGTTTGCTTAAAATTTTTGAGCTCCAAAGTAAATTGATTTGATTTAAGGCAAAATATTATAGTGAGAGGGAAAATGATTCATTTTAATATTTTTAAAGAAAACATTAGAAAGACGTGGCCTTTTTCTTCTTTCATACTTAGTGAACAAGGGTGAATTAATCCCTCAGAAACATAGGGGGAAAAAAAGCTCTTTCTACATGACTTGAATATTTGGAAGCCTCGTTTTCTTCAACATGACAAGGAACTTTACTAATGTCTGCTACCATTTTCACACTACCAGCATTTACTTTTTCCTACAGTGATCTGTCTTACTAGCAGTTTGTGCATTGTGTTTTGCTACTTTCTTTTCTTTTTAGGATTTTATTTATTTACTTTTGGAGCGAGGGGAAGGCAAGGAGAAGGAGAGGGAGAGAAGCATCAATGTGTGGCTGCCTCTCATGTGACCCCACTGGAGACCTGCCCACAACCCAGGCAGGTGCCCTGACTGGGAATCAAACTGGTGACCCTTTATTTTGCAGTCTGGCACTCAACCCACTGAGCCTCACTAGACAGGGCGTGTTTTGCTATTTTCAAACAAAATGGATTCATAAGCATAATTCATATCATCTTGCACATAGCAACTGACACACCCTCAGAACAATTAAGACACTTTTTTGTGGTTTTATAACATCAACATAGCATATTCTTTGATTATATATATTACAATATATATGAAATTATAATATATAGGAAATGTGTGTGTGTGTGTGTGTGTGTGTGTGTGTGCGCGCGCGCGCGCGCGCGCACATAATCTCCTTTCCCTTTCTCATACTTATTCCCATCTTCTCAAATCAGGAATGTGTGTCCTCTAAACACACAATTGTACATGTGCATGTATACACACACACACACACACACACACACACACACACGCACATTTGAATTAGATTCTTTTTGTGTTTGTCCTCAGTGCTGTGCAACCAGGTAAAAAACTTATTGAAAATGGTTTTAAGTGCATGAATTTTGAAACTACAATTTAAGAAGGAAGTAGGAGAGTGATATAGTGTGACTAGCTTTGAAATGCTGACTAAAATTAAAGTGAGCTGTCATAATAATCTTTTCGTCACATGAAGTATTCAAATGAAAACTAAACAACTGTAGCCAAAGGTGTTAAAACTGATTTTAAAAAGGGAAAGAATGGATTCAATATTAATTCTAAGATTCTATGATTTAAGCTACACTTGATAAAATCATCTTGGAAATAAAGCTGTTTAAAATTACATTTTGATAAATATATAAAAGGTTAAGAACTTTTATTTGAAAACATTTTATTCTACTGCCTGAGAGACAATTAGACTGAATTGTTTTTTAATGTTTTATTTTAAAATCATGTTTTTTCTATTACAGTTGTCTCAATTTTTACCCCTTTGCCCTCCTCCACCCATCCCACCCCAACCCCTTCTCCCAAAGTCCATTCCCACTCTGTTGTCCATGTCCGTGTGTCATTTACACATGTTCCTTATCTAATCCTTTCCCTTTCTATCCACCATTGTCCTCCTTCCCCATCCTTTCTTGTCACTTTCAGTCTGCTCCATGTTTCCATGCCTGTGGTTTATTTTGTTTGATAGTTTATTTCATTGAATAGATTCCACTTATAGGTGAGATTATATGGTATTTGTCGTTCATCAACTGGCTTATTTCACTTAGCATAATATTCTATGGTTCCATCCATGTTGTTGCAAAAAAGTTCCTTCTTTCTTTCTTTTTTTTAAATGCAGATTGATTTTATTTTTTTAAATGTCAAAATCCATTATAAAACATTAAAAACTTTAAATCCATTATAAAGTCTCAGCAATTAAAACATGACACCAGCACAGAAATAATCAAGTATATCAATGAAAGAAAATAAGCATTCTAGAAACAAATGTATATGTCTGTCTAACAATGTAATATATGATTAAATTGATATTTCAAATCCATGAGGGAAAATAAGGCTTATTCAACAAATAAGGTGCATGGACCACTATTACTTGAAATAAAGCAAATATAGAGCCCTATTTCATACATTATACAAAAAATATTCAAGTGAGTTAAAAATCAATATGTAGAATCTAAGGAGTTTTTAGGAGAAAACACAAAATAATATTTTTCTTACCCTGAGGTAAAATATTCAAACTCAGAAGCAATAAAGTAAAATAGTGACAATATGACTATATTAAACATTTAAGACTGTACAGTGATATACATATAAAAAAGTTAAAGGACAATTAGTAGAATAGGAAAGTATTTGCAACACATCTAAAAAAGGGTTAATAGTTTTGTTTAGTTTTGTTTTTAAGGAAAGAATTCTACAAATATTGAATCAAAAAATGGATGAAGAATACCAAAAAGTCATTTAAAGCTTCTTAAAAATAATATAGATAGGTAAGATATACACAAAAACAGGTTTGGTTTCAAGAAATAATAAAGTAACAATTAAAATAATACATCATTGTCACAATCAGATTAATAAGTATTAAAAATACTGGTTTTTTCATTGGTGACTATGAAAGGAACTGGGTATCCATAGACTCTTTTTCTTCATCTTCTTAAAGCAGTCCCTTTACCATATTTTACAATGCTGGTTTGATGGAGGTGTATTCTTTTAGCATTATATTGTCTGGGAAACTCCTTATTTCGCCTTTCATTTTCAACTGAGAGCTTTGCTGAGTTGATTCACCTTGGTTGCAGGCCTTTGTCTTTCATTACTTGGAATATTTCTTTGCCACTCCCTTCTGGCTTGCAGTGTTTCTGTTGAGCAGTCAGCTGCTAGCTATATCAGGGCTCCCTTATATGTTACTACCTGTTTCTCCCTTGCTGCCTTTAGGATTCTCTGTTTGTCTTTGGTATTTGCCATTTTAACAATGATGTGTCTTGGAGTGGGTCTCATTGGGTTCCTCTTGAATGGGACCCCCTGTGATTCCTGAACTTGTGTGACTTCCTCTCCTCCAATTAGGGAAGTTTTCCATCATTACTTTTTCAAACAGGTTCTCTATCCCTTCCTCATCCTCTTCTCCTTCTGGTATCCCTATTATATGGAGATTATTACGTTTCAGGTTGTCCTCCATTTTCCTCAATGCCCCTTCATTCTTTTTGAGTCTTTTTTCATTTTCTTGCTTATTCTGGGAACTTTTCTACCTTGTCCTCCAATTGGTTGATTCGATCCTCAGCTTCATCTAGCCTGCTTCTGATTCCTTCAATTCAGAAGTTGTGTTCTTCATTTTCTCTTGTCTCTTATTGATAGGTTCTATGTCCTTTTTCATGCTGTTATAGTTTGCAGTAAGTTCCTCCTAGTCTCTCTGTAGTTTTTTGTAATTCTCTCTGACCTCACTGAGCTTCCTTAGAACCATTGTTTTGACTTCAATATCTGATAGTTTACTTGCCTCTATTTCATTTGGTTCTCTCTCTGGAGATTCCTCTTTTCCCTTCGAGTGGGGGGTACTTCTTTGTCTTCTCATTATTTGTGAGAGTCTTCTTCTTTCTTCTGCTTCTTAAGTTGATCTGTCTTGATTTCCTGACTTCGTGGTGTGAACTTCTATGGTAGGAGACCACTGTTTTTACTTTCTGGATCTGCCTCTGATGATGTCAGATATTGACCCTGTCTGACCTTAGGCAGTCTGTTTGAGACTTCCAGGAATCTACTGTGTGTAGCTCTCTCCTTCAGCTGTTAATCTAGTCACTCTACACTCAGCAGGTCTGCTTAGAGACACCACATGACAAGGCAGAGCTCCTTCTGTGGGCAGGGATATTGGGTCCTCTCACACTGCTGCTGCTCAGGAGGGTGGTCTGCCTGAGCCAGATGGCTGCTGCCATATGGGGGAGGAGTCAGCACCAGGATCCTGCCAGCTACCCTCTCCATTCTCTCCCCAAAGCCTCTGTCTCCAGCCTCTCCTCAAGTGTCTCTAGACCCCTCTGCACACCCTTTAGCCGGGGATCTACTATCTGTGGCTGCCACTTTGTACTCAGTAGTCAGGTTTTAGCACTACCAGGCCAAGGCCGAGTCCCTCCTTGCATTGGGTCCTCTCATGCTGTTGCCACTCGGGAGTGGTCTGCTTGAGCAAGATGGCTGCTGCCATCTGGGAGACGAGTAAGCACTGGGATCCCACTGGCAACTCTGTCAGTTTTCTCCCCAAAACCTCCTTCCCCAGTCTCTCCTCAGGCATCTCTAGCCTACTCTGCCCCCACCTCTGCCAGAGACGAGGGTAAGTGGCTGTAAATAAAAATTTATGCATTGACCCTTTAAACAGCTCTTTCTGCCTCCAACTACCCATCTCTGGCAAAGAGCAACCTTGCCACTTTTTGCAACTGGCTGTTATCTTTGTACTTTTTAAGCTCTGGTGCTGTAGGCTGGAGATCCCCGCTTATGGTTTAGACGCCGCTCATCTCATGGGGATCCAACTGGCCATTTCAATATCCCCCTAGTGCTACCACCCATGGGTGCCCCGCCTACCTTCTTGAGTCTCTCCCTCACTCCTTACCAATTAGGTTGTGCCAAAGCTGATTCTTCTGTCTGTTAGAGGTTATAAGGCTCCTCTCTCACTATTGTTCAGTCTTTTGTTCCAGAAAATTTCTCCACAATTTAGTTGTAATTCCATATTGGTTTTGGGAGGAGGTCAGGGTGACTTCCACTCATTCCTCTAGTTAGACTGAATTTTAATCAATAAAATTTACTTAGGGTTTTCATTTTTCCTTTCTTCCTTCCTTTTATTGCTTATAGTTTTTAAAAAGGTAGCTTTTTATTTTGTTAAATTTATTTTGTTAAATTTTTATTTTGTTAAATTTTATTTTGTGACATTCATTAATAGGGTCATGCATGTTCCAAGGGTACATTTCTATAATTTATTACCTGTATATTGTACTATGTGCCTACACCCAAAGCAAAGTCATTTTCAGTCACCATATATTTGGCCTCCTTTACCCTTAACTAACCCACCACCCCCTTCCCTTTGGTAACCACCATACTGTTGTCTGTGTCAATGAACTTCAGTTTTATATCCAACATATAAGTGAAATCATGTGGTTCTTAGCTTATTTTGACTGACTTATTTTGCTTAACACAATATTCTCAAGATCTATCCTTCCATGTTGTTGCAAATGACAGTATTCCATAATATATTGCATAATTTATATGATATTTCCTTATCCAATCCTCTATTAATGGGCACTTTTGTTTGTTTCCATATCTTGGCCACCCTGAATAATGTGGCAATGAACACTGAAATGCATATAACTTTGCAAATACATTTTTTTTCTAGTTTTTTGGGTGGATACCCAGAAGAGGGATTGCTGGGTCATGTAGTAACTCTGTCTTTAATTTTCTGAGTAACTGTACCAGTTTATAATCCCACTAGCCATGAATAAGCATATTTTTTCTCCACATCACCAATACATTTTATTACCTGTCATTTGCTAATAGCCATTCCAAGAGATTTGAGATGGTATCTCATTGTAGTTTTGATTTGCATTTCATTAATAGCTAGTAAAAGTAACTGATTTTTCATATATCTGTTCGCCATTCGTATGCCTTTTTGGGAGAGATGTCTGTTCAGTGCTGCTGCTCATCTTTTAATTGGATTGTTTGTTTGGTGTTGAATTGTATGAATTTTTTAATATATTTTGGCTATTAACCCCTTTTCAGAGCTATTGTTTACAAATATTACCTTCCATTCAGTTGCCTGTCTTTGTGTTTTGTTGCTGGTTTCTTTTGCTGTGCAGAAGCTTTTCAGTTCAATATATACCCATTCAATTATTTTTGCCTTTATATCCCCTATCTTTGGGGCCAAATATATAAAATATTCTCTATGGTCAAGGCTCAAAAGTTTAGTACTTATGTTTTCTTTTATGTAACTTATTGTATCAGATAATTTATATAGGTTTGATCCATTTTTCATGCATGGGACAAACAGTAATCTAGTTTCATTCTCTTGTATGTAGCTTTCTAATTTCCCCAGCACCATTTATAAAAGAGGCTTTCTTTTCCCCGGTGTGGTTTTTTGGCTCCTGTATAGAAATTATTTGCTGATATACATGTGGTTTTATTTCTGAGCTCTCAATTTTGTTCCATGGCCCATGCTGTATTGATTATCGGAGCTCTGTAGTATTATTTGAAGACAGGTATTATTACAGCTCCAGCTTTCTTCTTTTTTCTCTAGATTGCTTTGCCTATATGGTGGTTTTTTGTTGTTCCATATAAATTTGATCATTTTCATTTTCTTGGACCACAATGGCTTGAAACTAGAAACCAATCTCAAGGAAAACAACTAAAAAACCTTAAAATATATGGAGAATGATAACCTGTTATTAAAGAATGAATGGGTAAAAAAGAGATCAAGGAAGAAATTTAAAAATTTCTAGAAACAAATGAAAATGGACACAGAACAAATCAAATCCTATAGGATACAGCAAAGGCAAGTCCTGAGAGGAAGGGAATCTACATCTACACTACATCTACAAAAACTAGAAGAACAACAATAAACAAAGCCCAGAGTGAACAGAAGGGAGGAAATAATCAAGATCAGAGCAGAATTAAATGACATAGAGGCTAAAAGAATAAATCAAAGGATCAATAAATCCAGGAGCTGGTTCTTTGAAAAGATGAACAAAATTGACAAGCTTTCAACCTGACTCATCAAGAAAAAAAAAAAGAGTACTGAAATAAAATCAGAAATGAAAGAGGAGAAATTACAATGGACACCACAGAAATATAAAAGATTGTAAGAAATTACGATGAACAACAATATGTCCAGAAATTTGAAAACCTGTGTGAAATGGACAAATTTGTAAAAACATACAATCTTCCAGAACTGAGTCAAGAAGAAGCATAAAGCCTGAATATACTCATAACAGCTAGTGAAATTGAAGCAGTATTCAAAAAACCCCCAACACACAAAAGCTCTGGGATGGAAAACTTCACAGGAGAATTTTACAAAACATTTAAGGAAGAGATAATCCCTATCCTTCTCAAACTATTCCAAAAAATCAAAGAGGGAAGGATCCAAAACCCTTTTTATGAGGCCAGCATCATCCTAATCCCAAAACCAGATAAAGACACAACAAAGAAAGAACTACAGGCCAACATCACTGATTAACATAGATGCTAAAAACATCAACAAAATATTGGCAAACCAGACCCAGCAATACAATAAAGGGTTCATATGTTGTGGTCAAGTGGGATTCATCCTAGTGATGAAAAGATGGTACAATATATGCAAATCAATAAATGTAAAACATCACATAAACAAAATGAAAAACCAAAACCATGTGATCATATCAATAGATGCTGAATAAACATTTGATAAAGTACAGCACCTGTTTATGATTTTAAAAAAGCCACTCAGCAAACTGGGAATGGAGGGAGCACACCTCAAAATAATAAGGGCTATATACAAGAAACCAATAGTCAACATCATACTCAATAGGCAAACACTTAAAAGCTTTTCCCTTAAGATCAGGCACAAGACAAGAATGTCCTCTTTCATCACTCAGTTCAACATAGTATTGGAAGTTTTAGCCACAGCAATCAGACAAGAAAAAGAAATAAAAGACATCCAAATTGGAAAGGAATAAATAAAGTTGTCACGTTTGCAGATGACATGATAATGTACATAGAAAACCCTACAGAGTCCACCAAAAAACTACTTGACCTAATAAATTAAACTAGTACATTGGTAGGACACAAAGTTCCTACCAATTCAGAAATGGAGGGTATTTTTGTACAACAAAAATGAATACCAGAAACAGAAATTAAGGGGGGAAATCCCATTTATTGTAGCAATAAGAAAAAGAAAATACTTAGGAATAAATTTAACCAAGAGGTAAAAGATCTGTACTGAGAAAACTACAGAAACTGAAGGAAGAAATTACAGAAGACACAAATAAATGGAAGAATATATGATGTTCATGGACTGGAAGAAGTACTGTCATTAAAATGTCCATACCAACCAAAGCAATCTATAGATTCAACACAATTCTTAAGGGAAGAATCTATCAGTAAGACATAAACATTGTAAACCTATATGCACCCAACATAGGAGCACCCAAATATAAGAAAAACTTGGAGGACTTCAAGAAAGATATAGACAGCAACACAGTTATAGTAGGGGATTTTAACACTCCACTGTCAAAAAATGGATAGGTCTTCCAAACAAAATATCATCAAGGATATTGTAGAACTGAATGATGCATTAGAACAAATGGACTTAACTGATATATATGGAACCTTTCATCCCAAACAAGCAAAATACATATTCTTTTCAAATGCACATGGAACCTTTTCCAAGATAGACCACATGATTGGACACAAAACAAGCCTCAACAAATTCAAAAAAATTGAAATCATAACAAGCACTTTCTCTGACCACAAGGGCTTGAAACTAGAAACCAACCTCAAGGGCAAAACTCAAAAACATTCAAATGCATAGAGACTGATTAGCATGCTATTAAACAATGAATGAGACAATAATTAGATCAAGGAAGAAATCAAAACTTTTTTAGAAACAAATGAAAATGGACACACAACAAATCAAAACCTATAGGACACAGTGAAGGCAGTCCTGAGAGGGAAGTTCATAGCAATACATGCCTACCCAAAAAAGATAGAAACATTTCAAATAAACAACCTAACCCTACATCTACAAGAACTGGAGAAACAAAAGCAAACAAAGCCAAGAGTGAGTAGAAGGAAGGAAATAATCAAGATCAGGGCAGAGTTGAATAACATAGAGACTAAAGAACAATTCAAGGGTCAATAAGTCCCCGAGCTGGTTCTTTGAAAAAATGAACAAAATCGACAAGCCTTTAAGCAGACTCATCAAGCAAAAAAAGGGAGAAGACCCAAATAAATAAAATCAAAAATGAAAGAAGAGAAATTACAACCAACACCACAGAAATACAAAGGATTGTAAGAAATTACTACCAACAAAACTCTATGCCAAGAAATTTGAAAACCTGGGTGAAATGGACAAATTTCTAAAAAAAAAAAAAATATATATATATATATATATATATATATATGTGTGTGTGTGTGTGTGTGTGTGTGTGTATATATATATATATATATATATATATATATATATATATATATATCCTTCCAAAACTGGATGAAGTAGCAAGAAAGCCTGAACCAACCAGT
The DNA here is from genome assembly GCF_021234165.1 of Pteronotus mesoamericanus. Taxonomy (NCBI): domain Eukaryota; kingdom Metazoa; phylum Chordata; class Mammalia; order Chiroptera; family Mormoopidae; genus Pteronotus; species Pteronotus mesoamericanus. The sequence goes on from NW_026555090.1 coordinate 77,547, forward strand.
AATAGCTGGTAAAATTGAAGCAGGAATAAAAAAATTTTTTTAATTAAAAAAAAAAACTCCCAGCGCCTCAAAGCCCTGAAACAGACCATTTTCACAAAAGAATTTTACAAAAGATTTCATGAAGAGCTAACCCTTGTCCTTCTCAGACTATTACAAAAAAATCCAAGAAGGAAGGCTCCAAACCCTTTTTATGAGGCCAGCATCATCCTAATCCCAAAACCAGATAAATATACAACCAAGAAAGAAAACTATAGGCCAATATCACTGGAGAACATAGGAGCTAAAATCCTAAACAAAATATTGGCAAACCATATCCAGCAATACATTGAAAAGATCATCCACCATGATCAAGTGGGATTCATCCAAGGGATGCGAGGATGGTCCAATATTTTCATATCAACACATGTAATACATCACATAAACAAAAGGAAAGACAATAACCACATGATCATATCAATAGATGCAGAAAAAGCATTTGGTAAGGTACAGCACCCATTTATGATTTTAAAAAATCATCAAAGTGGGAATAAAGGGACATACCTCAACATAATAAAGGCTAACTATGAGGAACCAACAGCCAACATCATACTCAAAGGGCAAAAACTAAAAGCTTTCCCACTAAGACTGGAAACAAGACAAGGATGTCCACTTTCCCCACTTTTACTCAAAATAGTTTTGGAAGTCCTAGCCACAGTAAACAGACAAGAAAAAGAAATAAAAGGCATCCAAATTGGAAAGGAGGAAGTAAAAGTGTCATTGCTTGCAGATGACATGATCGTGTACATAGAAAACCCTATAGACTCCACCAAAAAAACTACTCAACCTAATAAGTGAATTTGGCAAAACAGCGGGATACAAAGTCAATATTCAGAAATCAAAGGTGTCTTTGTACACCAACGATGAAATATTAGAATCAGAAATCGGGGGTGGGGGGTGGGAATCCCATTTGCTATACCAAAAAGAAAAATAAGTACCCAGGAATAAACCAAACCAAGGCGGTAAAAGACCTGTACTCAGAAAACTACACAACACTGAAGAAATAAATTAACAAAGACACAAATAAATGGAAGCATATATTGTGTTCATGGATTTGAAGAATTAATACCATCAAAATGTCCATACTACCAAAAACAATTTATAGATTCAATGCAATCTCTATTAAAATACCAATGATGTATTTCACAGACATAGAACAATTAAAAAATTTATATGGAGCCATAAACAACCCAAATAGCTACAGCAATTTTGAGAAAGAAAAACAAAGTAGGAGGGATCACAATACCTGACATCAAACTATATTACAAAGCCACTGTAACCAAAACGGTGTGGTACTGGCATAAGAACAGACACATAAGTCAATGGAAGAGAATGGAGAGCCCAGAAATAAACCCATGTCTTTATGGTCAATTAATATTCAACAAAGGGGTGCAGACGCATAAAATGGAATAAAAATAGCCTCTTCAAGAAATGGTGTTGGAAGAGCTGGACAGCTACATGTAAAAAAATTGAAATTCGACTACCAACTTACACCATACACAAAAATAAACTCAAGATGGATAAAAGACTTAAATATGTTTTGACACCATAAAAGTCCTAGAGGAGAACATAGGCAGGAAACTCTCAGATATCCCACACAGCAATATTTTCACCAATATGTCCCCTAGAGCAATGGACATAAAGGAAAGAATAAACAAATGGGACTTCATCAAAACAATAAGCTTATGCACAGCTAAAGAAAACATCAGCAAAATGAAAAGGAAACCAAAGGAATGGGAAAATACATTTACCAATGATACCTTGGACAGGGATTTGATCTACAAAATATATAAAGAGCTCACACCACTCCAGGAAGAAAAAAAAAAAAAGTACCTAGCAATAAATTTAACCAAGGAGTTAAAAGACCTGTTTTCAGAAATCTATAGACCACTGAAGAAAGAAATTAAGGAAGGTACAAATAAATGAAAGCATATACAACGTTCATGTATTGGAAGAATTAACATCATTAAAATGTCCGTACTACCAAAGCAATCTATAGATTCAAAGCAACTACTATTAAAATACCAATGGCATGCTTCACAGATCCAGTACAAATATTTAAGAAATTTATATGGAACCAAAATGACCCTGAACAGCCTGAACAATCTTGAGAAAGAAGAACAAAGTAGGAGGGATCACAGTACCCATTATCAAACTATACTATATGGCCACTGTAATCAAAACAGTCCGATACTGTCATAAGAACTAACACATAGGTCAATGGAACAGAATAAAGAGCCCAGAAATAAATCCAAGTCTCTACAGTCAATTAATATTTGACAAGAGGGGCATAAGCATAAAATGGAGTAAAAATATCCTCTCCAATGTGTGGTGCTGGGAGAGCTGGATGGTGCCCTCAAAAAAAAGTGACACTAGACTACCAAGTCACACCATACACCAGAATTCAAAAAGTATAAAAGACTTAAATATAAGTTGTGATACCATAAAAATCCTAGCAATAAACACAGTAAAATTTCGGATAACTCACATAGTAATGTCTTTGCAGAGAAATCTGCTGGGGCAAGGGAAATAAAGGAAAAATAAACAAATGGGACTACATCAAATTAAGGAGATTCTGCACAGCTAAAGAAATAATCATCAAAATGAAAAGGGAACTGGCTATGTGGGAGAACACAGCTCTACACAATATGCAGGATGCTTTCTAGAGTTAGGCAGGCCCAAGGACCATAAGGGAAGGAGCATAGCACTGGAAACATTTAGCGAGAAACAAGTTCTAATCTCAGCAGCATACATTCATGTAATGATTTTCCTGTTCTGAGGGCCCACCTTGTTTTCCCATATAGACAAATATTATAGAAAGGACCTGGAACCCAATCTAGGGTAAGGGGTCCTTTCTGCCATAGGCTCCATCTCATTTTGGACAGATCACTCAGTAGGCCTCTATGTGTGCAATCCTGAATGCCTGGCTATTGTGTGTCTCTGGACGGAATCGCAGACGTGGAGTTGGCATGGCTTATGAGGTGGCTCTCAGCCAGCCACTCAGCACCACCCCCCACCCCAATGAGTGAATAGCCCTCCGTCAGTCACAGCAGCACAGGGAAGCCTCTGGCCTCAGAGCCACCACCTTCAAGTGCCCCAGTCCTGAACTACCCACCCACTGGGTGAGCTAGCCTCTCTGAACTTTCCAGTTGTGAGAATTTAATAAAAAGCTGAATGTTCGTTACTACCAAATATGTAATACATGAGATGTATATGTAATATACATGAGTATGTAATGAAAAATAGACATTAATCTTTCCGGGCACCCTCATGATAGATTGTGGGACCCATCTGTGGTGCCTGAGCCATGCATGTCCATGATTGAGATCTTCCAGGACTCTACAAAGCACTGGAAGTTCACCTGGGCCATTGACATCCTCATGGGCCCACTGCTCATGCTGAGGACAAGATCCTGTGCAGTTATAAAAAGTGGCTGGAAGGAAATCAACAAGACCACTTATCAAAGGAGAGAAGTGCCAACTGGGAAGTGCCCTGGGACCTCCCTGCAGATACTATCTGCATGCTTCTTCCTGGAAGGCACCGATATTCCACAGATGCCTTCACAGGCAGCCTATGTCTGGTCATATGTGTATTGTATATTTGCCAAGTCAGGTGTCATGATTAGTGGCAATGGAAACAATCCATTCCTTCCCACTAGCTGGGTCATTTTTTCCTCTTTCCATTGGTCTTCCTCCTTTCCCATACATTCAACCCTCAAATTTTTCCTCACTAACTCACAGGGGCTACGTGGTTGCCCCTTGAGCCATCCCTTTCTTGCAAGCTGTGTAATCCTTTTGCCTTCAATAATGTCATCAAGCCAGGCCCCATGTTGTCTACATGGGGAGGGACTTCCCTTTCCCAATGTCCTTACTCAAAAAGGAGAATTCTTGTCGAGTGCAAGATTTGTCCCAAGACAGATGGACTCCACAGACTCTAATGTCCTCCGGCAGCCATCTCCCTGTTTTCTGGCATTGCCACAGGCTGCCTAGCAATATCCCAAAATGTCAGCCCTCCTAAGGCGCACCCAGCTCAGGGTCCCCTGGACAGTCACATTTTCTAATGTCCAGAGTCACCATTTTCTGGAAAATTATGTTATCCCTGAATACTTTCAGAGCTGGGATGTCTTGTGATGGGTAGAAGGTAGAGCAAGTTGACCCAAGCTATGGGTTAATTTTCAGATTCCTAATTTGGAATCGATCTTTCTTCTAGTGACTGGAAAATGAATTAAGTGCTCCTTGAAGATATGTTGAGATTCTTTTTCCTTTGCTGTGCTTGATAACATGTTCTCTTACTCTCAAGTGTGTTAAGACTTTACCCTGGCTCTGCCTGCCCATTGGCCTCCTCCAGTCCCCACCTGATAAATACAAGCAGAGTCTGCTCTGGTGCCTATCAAACTGAGAGGGAAAAGGAAAGTTGATGGTTGACTATTTATTTTCTTTAAGGCTAAGCTAAAAATTGAAGAGTTACTTATCTCCCCAGCCTCCATAAGGAATGGAAGCTGTTCTTCACCAAAATATTCAGGGTCATAGGTGTTGCTCCTCACCCTTCTGAACTTAGAAATCAAAGACTCCTAAACTCTAGCTCCATGTTGAAAATATGTGAAGATTTTTGTTTCTCTTTGTTCCACAGCCTTAGTGGGAAAATTGTGGCCTCATGACACCTGTCTGTCTCCAAGAAGTGCAGCAATGCCTGCATAGGGTACAATGTAATGATGTATCAGGGAGAGGGGAACCAATAAGTCCAGGTTCTGGAACATGCTCTTCAGTGGATTTTCTCACTTTTTAAGTCCTTGAATGCTTAGAAGGCAGGATTTTTCTTTCAAAAGCAGGGTTTATAGAAACAAATAAAGGAAGCAAGATGGTAGTGGGTATGCAATGAGACCATGAATCTCGTTGCACAAGCCTTGTCAGTTCCAAGAAGTCAAAGAAGGCTTCTTGGAACTGACAGTAAGTGCTGAAGTCAACCTCTCCTGTAAGCAGCAGTTCTGGGGATATTCTAAACTTTCCCAAAATGCAGCAGAGAGAAGGGGAAAACACTCTTCTTTTTTAAGAAATGCAAATATTTGGGAAGAATCAGTGCCACTATTAATGAGAAACAAAGACCTTCCTTTTCAGGAAGTCAGTTAACATGAGAGTCAAATAATGTCCAACAATTGTATGAAAATATTTGAGAGAAATTTTGCTGATGGTAGGGAATAGAGGAGGACTTTCTGGCTGATGAAAGGAACTCTGCATCCACCCACCTCAGACCCTGAGATAAAGCTTGAGACAAGTATACGGGTAGCCTGATGGAACATCTATCCTTGGTCCAGGCTGTTGGTCCTGGCTGGGGACAATGCCCAGCGAACATGGGAGTGGGCTGACTCAAATACAGTCTCTTATAATGTAACTGGAATGTCCTCAGTGTTCCCACAGAGACCATGCCTGTGGCCACCATGCATGGAGTGCTCAGCCTCTCGGAGTCCATGTGAAGGTGGCAGGGCGCAGCCCCTAGCGCTGTCTCTTGCTCAGGGAATGGGCAGCTTCACAGCTACAGGGTGATGTGGTGTCAGGCTATGCCTGGGTCCAGGGTCTCCCCCTGCGTGGGCCTCCTGTCTATGCATTAACTCCTCACTTGAGCCCCATCACCAACTCCATGATCTGGGCAGCATCTCGCCTCTTCTGCTGGTTTCCATATGCCCTTTGCCAACAGAGGGGACTGATTTCCAGTGGCCCTGGACTCTGCATGGTGGCTTTGTGCTGGGAATATCTGTGTCCCTGTCCTCTCTTCAGTGGCTAAAAGCACTGAAACCAATGCCTCCCCCTGTTTTTAAGGCACTTGTCCTGGACCCTGGTAAAGGAACCAGGCACAGGACATGTTAATTACCTGTCCTGAGCAGAGTGTTTTCCCCCCAGGGTGAGTGGTCTCAAATCCTGTATTGCCCATTTCATCCTCTGCTGCCAAGGGTCTCCTCAGTGCCTCTCTCCTGAGTTCATGATAGATTCCTGTCATGGTAGCTGATCTCCCACATCTGAGACAACTCACAGACATCTATCCTTCTTCATTCACATCATAAGAAGCAGGTCAATTTTTGAAACCATCAGAAAGTATGGGGTCAGGGAAGGAAGCAGTATTGAAAAGGAAAAAGTGGGGTCTGGTCATGGAATAGAGTCTGGTATCCAAGTGTGCATGAGAAGGCAATGGTTGAAGGGACCTGTGGACAATGAAGGAACCAGTTTCAAAAAGAGCTCAGATGAAAGAAAGGCACCAAGAGAAAAACAGATTCTGAGCAGGGGTATCAGAGGTTATATGCTGAAGGTGAGATAGACTTCACAGAATTAGTCTGACCAAATCATTCAAAGGACCAAACAAAAAAAAGAAATGAGTGGGGAGAGTTCGTTTCCAAAGATTTTCAAGTTAAATTCGTAAAAGCTTCCAACTACAGACACACTTCAGATTCAAAAACACAAGATGGCTGAAAGTAAAAGGTAGAAAAAAAATATACACCATGCAAGCAACAAGAGGAGAGCTGGGGTTGTTATACTAGTATCAGACAAGATAGTCTTTTAAATAGACTATATTGCTAGATGTAAAGAAAAATAATGAATAAGGTTATAAAACAGTCAACTCATCATGAATATTTAACAATTATAAATATATATGTACAAAACAACAAAATCTCAATATAATTGAAACAAAACCTGACATAAATAAAAGGAGAAAAGGGCAATTCAATAATAATTACAAGAGTCTCTCCTCAAGCATCTCTAGCCCACTCTGTCCCTGCTTTTGCCAGATCCTAGGAAGAGAAGGGAAAAAGAGAGGGAGAGAAACACCTGTGTGCAGTTGCCTTTCTCACAGCCCCCACTGGGGAGCCCCCACCTGGCCCACAACTCAGGTACTTTTACGTTCCTCACGCCAAGGACACCGTAAATGAATGCTTTCTCATCTTTAATTAAAAACCAATGGGAGGAAGATGGCAGAGGAGTGAATGGGAGTCACGCTGACCTCCTCCTCCCAAGACCAAACTGGAATTGCGACTACATAGTGGAGTAATCACCTGGAAAACAATGGAACGATAGTCAGAGAGGAACCTTGGAGCCACGGAAAGACAGTGGATTCAACTCTTACACATCCCAACGGGTGAGAAGTGCAGTGGAGGCTCGAGAGGGTGGGTTGGGTGCCCACAGGCACCAGCACCAGAGGGACATTGAAGCAGCCAGTTAGCTCCCCCTGAGAAGAACGGGGTCTGAATCATAAACAGGGACCCCTAAACTACAACAGCTAAAACCAGGAAAACACAGACAAAATGCAACCCTGAAAAACATAGGGGCGCTCTCTGTCAGAGACAGGTGGCTGGGGACGCAAAGAGACATTTAAAGGGCCGACGCAAAAACTGCAGTGGCAGCCACACTCCTTGATCTCTGGGTAGAGGTGGCAGCTGAGTGGGCTGGTGCCTGGGAAAATATTGGTGAGGAAAACTTTGTGAAGAGAACTGAGACGGTGGCTGGCAAAGCCCCAGTGATAACTCACTTCCCACTCTGCAGCTACCATCTCGCTCAGGCATAAGGGAATCAATTAACCTGCCTTTTGTGCACTCTACACACAGCTTGTGCACATGTGAGCTGGGGGGCTAAGTGCAGACAGGCTGGAAGAAATAGAGGATCCCTGGCTGAATGGGTCACAGAGCTGCCCAAAGCAGGAGTCAGACACAGACAGTAGACTCCTGGAAGGCTCAAACAAACGACCCAAGGTCATATAGGGTCAACAACTGACATCATCAGAGGCAGGCCGAGAAAGAAAAGTAAAGGAAAAAATAAATAAGTAAAAAGACCCGCCTACTACAATAGAAGTTTAATCCACAAAGTCAGGAAATCTAGATGGCCCAATTGAAGCAGAAGCAAAAGTTAATTAATTAATTAATTAACTAATTACTTAACAGACTCTCACAAAAATGGGAAGAAAAAGAAGTTCCCCCCAAATGAGTGGAAAAGGGGAATCCCCACAGAGAGAGCTAAATGAAATAGGGGCAAGGGAACTATCAGATATTGAATTCAAAACAATGGTTCTAAGGAAGCTCAATGAGCTCAGCCAGCTCAAAGATAACTATGAGAAACTGCAGAGAAACTATCAGGATCTTACAGCAAACTATATCAGCCTGGAAAAGGACATAGAAACTATCAAGAAGACACAAGAGGATATGAAGAATACCATTTCTGAACTGAAGAACACAGTAGAAGGAATCCAAAGAAGGCTGGATGAAGCCAAGGATTGAATCAGTGAGATGGAGGATAAGGTAGAAAAAATCTCCCAGAAAGGACAAGAAATGGAAAAAAGACTCAAAAAGAATGAGGAGGCATTTAAGGAAATGCAGACAACCTGAAATGCAACAATATCAGTATAATAGGGATCCCAGCAGGAGAAGAAGAGGAGCAAGGGATAGAGAACCTCCTCGAAAAAGTAATGATGGAAAATTTCCCCAATTTGAGGAGAGAAAGGGTCTCGTGGATCCAGGAGGCACGGAGGACCCCACTCAAAAGGGACCCAAGGAGGTCCACTCCAAACACATCATCATTAAAATGGCAACTATCAAAGACAAAGAGAGAATCCTCAAGGCAGCAAGGGAGAAGGATAAAGTAACATACAAGGGGTCCCCAATATGGCTAGGAGCTGACTTCCCAACAGAAACACTACATGACAGGAGGGAATGGCAACAAATATTCCATGTCATGAAAAGCAAGGGCCTACAACCAAGACTGCTCTACCCAGCAAGGCTCTCAATTAAAATAGAAGGGGAAATAAGGAGTTTCCCAGACAAAAGAAAGCTAAAAAATACATCTCTACCAAACCAGCGCTACAAGATATGCTAAAGGGACTGGTTTAAGAAGATAAAGGAAAAGAGTGAGAAAGAGAAAAACACAGGTACAAAGAGAAAAAATGAATAAGTTTCTATCAGTAATTACTCTCAATGTAAATGGACTAAATGCCCCAATCAAAAGACACAGGATAGCTGAATGGATAAGAAAACATGACCACACATATGCTGCCTACAAGAGACCCACCTCAGAGCAAAAGACTTACCCAGATTGAAAGTAAAGGGATGGAAAAAAATACTCCAAGAAAATGGGCAAGAGAAAAAGGCAGGAGTTGCCATACTTATATCAGACAAAATAGATTTCAAAAAAAAGGCCATAAAAAGAGACCCAGAGGGGCATTTTATAACACTTACAGGAAGAATCTAGCAAGAAGACATAAACATTGTAAACTTATATGCTCCCAATATAGGAGTCCCCAAGTATATAAGGAAACTGTTGGATGACTTCAAAAAATATATAGACAGCAACACACTGATAGTAGGGGATTTCAACACCCCACTGTCAAAAATGGACAGATCTTCCAAACAAAACATCAATAAGGATATTGTGGAGCTGACTGACGCACTGAATCAAAGAGACTTAACTGACATATATAGAACCTTACATTCCAAAGAAGAAAAATACACGTTCTTTTCAAATGCTCATGGCAGTTTTTCAAAGATAGACCACATGATAGGACACAAAGCAAACCTCAGCAAATTCAGGAAAATTGAAATAATACCAAACTTTTTCTCGGACCACAAGGGCTTGAAACTGGAAATCAATCTCTAAGAGAAACTTCAAAAACTTGCAAACTCATGGAGCCTGAACAGTAGACTATTAAACAATGAATGGGTCAATAATGAGATAAGAGAAGAAATCAAAAAATTTCTGGAAACAAATGAAAATGAACAGACAACAGTCCAAAACCTATGGGACACAGCAAAGGCAGTCCTGAGAGGGAAGTTCACAGCAATACAGGCTTACCTAAAAAAGATAGAAACATTTCAAATAAAAGACCTAACACTACAACTTCAAGAACTGGAGAAACAACAACAAATAAATCCCAGAGCAAGTAGAAGGAAGGGAACAGTCAAAATTAGAGCAGAACTGAATGACATAGAGATGAAAAGAACAATTCAAAGGATCAACCAATCCAGAAGCTGGTTCTGTGAAAAGATAAATAAAATTGACAAGCCTTTAGGCAGACTCGTCAAGAAAAAAAGGGCGAGGACCCAAATTAATAATATCAGAAATGAAAGAGGAGAAATAACAACTGATACCACAGAAATACAAAGAATTGTCAGAAACTACTATGAACAATTATATGCCAAGAAATTTGAAAATCTTGATGAAATGGAGAAATTTTTAGAAAAGTATAATCTTCCAATACTGAAGGAGGAAGAAACAGAAAGCTTGGACAGACCGATAACAGCTGGGGAAATGGAAGCCGTAATCAAGAAACTCCCAGCACATAAAAGCCCAGGGCCCAACGGTTTCACAGGAGAATTTTACAAAACATTTAAGGAAGAGCTAACCCCTGTCCTTCTCAGACTATTCCCAAAAATCCAAGAGGAAGGAAAACTCCCAGACTCTTTCTATGAGGCCAGCATCACCGTGATCCCAAAACCAGATAAAGACCCTACAAAGAAAGAAAACTACAGGCCAATTTCACTGATGAACATAGACGCTAAAATCCTCAACAAAATATTGGCAAACCGCATCCAGCAATACATTTAAAAGATTATCCACCACGATCAAGTGGGATTCATCCCAGGCATGCAGGGATGGTTCAATATACACAAATCAGTAAACGTGATGCATCACATAAATAAAAGACAAAAAGCACATGATCATCTCGATAGATGCAGAAAAAGCATTTGATAAGGTACAGCACCCATTTATGATCAAAACACTCAGCAAAATGGGAATAAATGGGGCATTCCTCAACGTAATAAAGGCCATATATTAAAAACCTACAGCCAACATCATACTCAACGGGCAAAAACTAAAAACTTTCCCACTAAGATCGGGAACAGGACAAGAATGTCCGTTTTCACCACTTCTTTTCAACATCGTATTGGAAGTCCTAGCCACAGCAGTCAGACAAGAAAAAGAAATAAAAGGTATCCAAATAGGAAAGGAGGAAGTAAAGCTATCATTGTTTGCAGATGGCATGATAGTGTACATAGAAAACCCTGTAGACTCTACCAAAAAACTCCTCAACCTAAGCAGTGAATTTGGCAAAACAGCAGGATACAAAGTCAATATTCAGAAATCAAAGGCATTTTTGTACACCAGCAATGAAATAGAAGAAGAAATCAGAAAAAAAAATACCATTCGATATAGCGACAAGAAAAATAAAGTACCTAGTAATAAATTTAACCAAAGAGGTAAAAGACCTGTAGGGAGAAAACTATATAACATTGAAGAAAGAAATTAAGGAAGACACAAATAAATGGAAGCATATACCATGTTCATGGATTGGAAGAATTAATATTATCAAAATAGCCATACTACCCAAAGCAATTTATAGATTCAACGCAATCCTTATTAAGATACCAATGACATATTTCACAGAAATAGAACAGACATTTCAAAAATCTATATGGAAGCATAAACAATCCCGAATAGCCTCAGCAATTTTGAGAAAGAAAAACAAAGTAGGAGGGATCACAATACTGGACATCAAACTCTACTACAAAGCCACTATACTCAAAACAATCTGGTACTGGCACAAGAACAGACCCATAGACCAGTGGAACAGAATAGAAAGCCCAGAAATAAGCCCAGGTCTATATGGGCATCTAATATTTGACAAAGGGGGCAGAACCATTAAATGGAGCAATAATAGCCTCTTCAACAAATGGTGTTGGGAGAGCTGGACGGCTACATGCAAAAAATTGAAATTGGATCATCAGCTGACACCATACACACAAAAAAACTCAAGATGGATGAAAGACTTAAATGGAAGTCCCAACACCATAAAAGTCCTAGAGGAGAACATTGGCAGGAAACTCTCAGATATGCCATGCAGCAATTTTTTCACTGATATGTCTCCTAAAGCAAGGGACATAAAGGAAAGAATAAACAAGTGGGACCTCATCAAAATAAGAAGCTTCTGCAAGGCGAAAGAAAACATCAGCAAAATGAAAAGGGAGCCAACCATATGGGAAAATATATTCGCTAATGATACATCAGATAGAGGTTTGATCTCCAAGATATATAAAGAACTCACTCAACTCCACTCCAAGAAGACAAACGATCCAGTCAAAAAATGAGCAAAGGACCTGGGCAGACGCTTTTCCAAGGAAGAGATACAGAGAGCCCAGAGACATTTGAAAGGATGCTCAGCATCACTAGCCATCAGAGAAATGCAGATCAAAACCACCATGAGGTACCACCTCACACCGGTCAGAATGGCCATCATAAACAGATCAACAAACAACAGGTGCTGGCGAGGCTGTGGAGAAAAGGGAACCCTAGTACACCGTTGGTGGGAATGCAGACTGGTGCAGCCATTGTGGAAAGCAGTGTGGAATTTCCTCAAAAAGCTTAAAATAGAACTGCCTTTTAATCCAGTGATTCCCCTGCTGGGACTATACCCTGAGAATCCCAAAACACCAATTCAAAAGAACCTATGCACCCCAATGTTCATAGCAGCACAATTTAGAATAGCCAAGTGTTGGAAGCAACCTAAATGCCCATCAGTAGATGATTGGATCAAAAAGTTATGGTACATTTACACCATGGAATACTACGCAGCAGAAAGAAAAAAAGAACTACTAAAATTCGCAACAGCATGGATGGAACTAGAGAGCATTATGCTAAGTGAAATAAGCCTGGGGGCGAAAGACAAATACCATATGATCTCACCTATAAGTAGAACCTAACCAACAATACAGAGATGCAAGGAAAATAAGACCAGCAACACTGAAAGGAAAAGAAACCAACAGAGACAAGAGGGAAGGGGGGGGGGCAGGGGAAAAGGAAGGGAAGGGGAAAGTCAAGGAACATGTAGCAAGGACTCATGGACAAAACCAAAGGGGAAGAGTTGAGGGAGGGAGGGAGAGAGGGAGGGGACAAGAGAAAGTGGTGGGGAGAAGGCAGAGACAAATGTATTTGAAAAAATAAATTAATTAATTTAAAAAAATTAATAATAATAATAATTACAAAATATTTCCATACTCAAATTCCAATTCTGGGTAGAACAAGTAGTCAGATTATCAAAATGGACATAGAAACTTGGATAACGGCCCTGTCAAACCATCCCTAACAAACATTCATAGAACACTCCACCAACAGAGCAGAACACACATTATTCTCCAGCTACATGGAGCATTCTCCAGAAGAAACCATATGCTGGGCCATAAGACAAGCCTCAAGAGACATAAAAGAATTTAAATCGTTCAAAGAATGTCCTCTGGTCACAGTGGAAATAATTTATATCAACAACAGAAAGAAATTGGTAAATTCACAAATATGTGGAAATTAAACAATGTTCCAAAATAACCAATGGGTCGAAGAAGAAACCATGAGACAAATCAGAAATTCATTCAATGAAAAAGAAAAATTAAAGATCCAAGATGGCAGCAAAGTACATGAAAGTTACACTCACTTCCTCCCAAGTCCAAACAATCAACCTGAGTAACAAACTGGAGACTAACTGAACAGAAGTCTTCTAATCAAGGATTTACAGAAGAAGCCACATTGAGACATGAAAGGCATGAAAAGGGCTGACCCCACACCAATGTCCAGCAGTTGAGAATCCAGAGGATAGCTCTGCTGCAAACGTCCCCTCAGAAGAGCATGGGGTCTCAACTCCATGCCAGATTACCCAGCCCAGGGCACCAGAGCTGGAAAGAGGCCACATAACATCTGACTGTGAAAATCAGTGGGGATTCTATCCACCAAGAAGACATAAGAGCCTGCTAAAAACCCAGCATGCCCTCAAAGGGCCATTTCACAAAATCTTGTTTGTGCCCTCTCACCCTAGACCCCAGCAGAGGGATGGCAAATCTGAGTGAACTGGAGTTGTGCAAGGACTGACTGCATTGTGTACTCCAAGGAGGGAGCTAAAGAAACAGCCACTACAGTCCCCATGTAGAGTCCCTCTCTCACACCACACACTGATGCCATCTTTCCTGGGCTGAGCACTCCCCTGGAATGAGGCCCTAGCCCCACCCTCCCAACTCCCTGTCCCCCCAATCCTGCTCTGTGGAGGAGTCAACAGCTTAGGCCCATTATGCATAAATTCTTGGAAGGCTCTTGAGTACAAACTCAAGGGGTTCCAGAGACTGAGTTGTGAGTCTCGGGGCCATTTCCTCCCACCCCTGATGAGTGGCAGAGGAGCACTACCCAACTACAGGAGTGTCACTAGCCTCATCCTGCCAATTCTGTCATTCTTCTCTGCCATGCTCACACTCTGCAAAGTTGTCAACTGGCTATGGACACCAGGGCTGTGGACCTGACTCTCTTAGAAGACTCTCAAGGAGGTCTAGTAAGCTCAGGGAGAAACTGAGTTGAGTGGCTCTAGGGATGCTCCATTTTCCCTCAAAATTCCAACCAGTGCTACCATTTCTGTGCAGAGAACTCCTTTCCACATGGCCAAATCTTTGTCTGTTTGGATCTGATAAACTCTGTTGGTCTCATCCTGATGACTCCCTAAGACCCCATCACAAAGGTCCATAAGCATCCAGTGGATGGCACCTGGCCTTGATGTACATTGAAACTTACACTGAGTGGCCTCGCATCCACCACTGGTGCTCAGTATGAATCTATATCAATCAAGTGAACACTACCTACCCTTATATAGTGACTCATTGAGAACCTACCTAACAAAACTCACATACTGCCAGAGGCTCTTTCAGTGACTGAGCCTAATAGGCAGCCAGCAGGCAGAGGCAGATCTTGGAGTGCCTTGGGCCACTTGATGATCTATGCTTGGGCTCAGTGCTGGTGGAAGCCAACTTAGAATACAGCTTGGCTCCACCTGAACAAACACTGGCCCAGGATAAGATCCACAAACTGGGGGTGGGTTTTTTAATGGGTTGCCAAGGGAAAGTTACAGGCAGTGCCTGAAAATACCTACCCCAGAGAGACCCCCAAGAGGCCCCAGAAAAAACACACACGGTGTTGGGCTCCAAACCACACCAAAGGCAACCCAAGTAACTCCACAAGTGGCACACCAAAAGGGAGAACTCAGCAGGCACCAAACCTTGCTGGAATGGATAATGCTTCGTGGTGTCAGGTTCTGCGCAACTAATCATACACCATGGTTTGGGTCAGTCCTCATAGTCAGCCCACCTGAGGCTCAACTCCACCCACAAATGAGCAAACAGGAATCTAGCAACTACAACAGAAGGTCTTACATAACCCACACAAGAGACACTCATAAAGCATCTAGCTCAAATAATCAGAGAGTCTGTAGCACAGACCCCCGCCCCCCACCAAAGGACACCTACTGCTTAAGGCCACCCTACCAAGGTTTGGAGATATAACAGATCAAAATAATACATGGAAACAACTATAGAGAGGCAAACAAAATGGAAAGACAAAAAAAATGCCCTGAAAAGGGGAACACAAAAAAATCTTCAGAAAAAGAACTAATTAAAATGGAGGCAAGAAATCTTCCAGATACAGAGTTCAAAACAATGGTTATAAATATGCTCAGGATCCTTAGGAGAAGAATTAAGGAACTCAGTGAGAACTAAAAAAAAAAAAGTGAAAAAGAACACAGAAATCATAAAAAAGACCCTGTCAGAAGTAAATAATACAATATCTGAAATGAAGAATACGCTAGAAGAAATCAACATCAACAACCTGTTGATGATCAACAATCAACAGGTTAGATGAAGCAGAGGATAGAATCAGTGATTTGGAAGACAAAATAGAAGAGAACACAGAATCAAAACAGAAAAAGAAAAAATAACTTTAAAAAATGAGAATAGTTTAAGGGACTGCTGGGAAAACATCAAATGTAATAACTTTGGCATCATAGGAGCACCATAAGAAGGAGAGAGAGCACAAAAAAAAATGCTGAGAAATATGTTTTAAAAAATAATGACTGAACATTTATCTAATCTGGTGAAAGAAAAGACATACAAGTCCAGGAAGAACAGAGAGTCCCAAATACGATGAACACAAAAAGGCCCACACCAAGACACATCATAATTAAAATAGCAAATATTAAAGACAAACAATCTTAAAAGCAGTAAGAGAGAGACAGTTACTGACAAGGGAGCTCCCATAAGGCTATCAGCTGATTTCTCAGCAGAAACATTTCAGGCCAGAAGGGATTGCCATGAAATATTCAAAGTGATGAAAAGCAAGGATGTACAATGAAGACTACTTTATCCAGCAAGGCTATAATTTAAAATAGAAGCAAAATAAAAAGTTTCCTGACAAAAGAAAAGTTAAAGGAGTTTATTACTACCAAACCAATATTGCAAGAAATGTTAAAGGGCCTTCTTTAATAAGAAGAGAAAAAGAAATAGAGAAGAACATAGGTTTAAAGGAAAAAAAAGCAATTAGTATACATATCAATAATTTTAAATGTAAATGGATTAAATATTCCAATCAAAAGACACAGGGTAGCTAAATGGATATGAAAACATGACTCATAAATATGCTTTCTATAATAGACCCACCTCAGAACAAAAGATACACCCAGACTGAAGGTTAAAAAAATGGAAAAAGATATTTCATGCAAATAACAACAAAAAAAAGCTGAAGTAACAATACTTATATCAGACAAAATAGACTTGTAAACATATGCACTCAACATAGGAGCACCTAACATAAAAACAAAATCTTGGTTAACATAAAAAAGAAATTGATAGTATTGCAGTTATAGTAGGGGATTTTAACAATCCATTCACATCAATAACTAGATCTTTCAGACAAAAAATATCAAGACAACAGCAACCTTAAACAACTCACAAGACCTGACATATTTAATCAATATTTTTCGATCATTTTACAACAAAGAAAAAGAATATACATTCTTTTCAAGTGCACATGGAAGATTCTTCAGGATAGGCCACATGTTAAACACAAAACATGTCAATAAATACAAGAAGATTGAAATCACATGAAGCATATTTTCTGACCACAATGATATGAAAATAGAAATCAATTTTTTAAAAAAACTAAAAAATACACAAACACAGGGAGGCCAAGTAACATGACACTAAACAATGAAAGGGTCAAAATGAGATTGAGGAAGAAATCAAAAGTTATCTGACACAAGTGAAAATGAACACACAACAACCTAAAATCTATAAGACACAGCAAGAGCAGTTCTAAGAGAAAATTCATAAGATCACAGGCCTATGCCAAGAAGCAAAAAAACAAAACAAAAAAAAACACACAAGAAATATAACATTACACCTAAAAGAACTAGGGAAAGAACTATAAATTCCAGAGTAAACAGAAGGAAAACAATAATAAATATTAGAGCAAAAATAAATGACATAGTGACTTAAAAAAAAAACACAAAAGATCAAAGAAACCAAGAGCTGGTTTTCTGAAAAGATAAACAAGGTTGATAAAGCTTTAACCAGACTCATAAAGAACAAAATAGAGAGAACCCAAATAAATAAAATCAGAAATGAAAGAGAACTAACAACTGATGTCACAAAAATACAAAGGATTGTAAGAAAATACTATGAACAACTATATGACAACAAATTGGACAACCTGGGCAAAATGACAAATTCTTAGAAACACACAATCATCCAAAATCAACTCAAGAAGAAACAGAAAATCTGATCAGACAGATTTAAATAACGAACTCAAAGCAGTGATCAAAAAACTACCAACAAACAAAAGCCCTGGACTGAATGGTATCATAGCTGAATTTTAGAAAATATTCAATCAAGCATGAACTTATTCTTCTTAAACTATTCTGAAAAATTCAAGAGGGAGAAGATTTCTAAGCTCATTTTACAAGGCCAGCAAAACCCTAAAACCAAAACCAGATAAAGACACTACAAAGAAAAAAGTTATAGGTCAATATCCCTGATGAACTTAGATGCTAAAATCCTCAACATAATTCAAGAAAACTGAATTCAGCAATACATTAAATAGGTCATACACCACAATCAAGTGGGATTTATTTCTGTGATGCAAGATTGGTCCAATATCTGAGAATAAATGAATGTAATACACCACATAAAAAATGAAGGATATAAATCATATGATCATATTAATACATGCAGAAAAATCATCTGAAAAAAACCTGCACCTAGACTTCCGGCCAAGATGGAGGTGTGGGTGGATACGCTTTGTCTCCTCGCACAACCAAAAGAAGGACAACAACAAATTTAAAAATAAAAATAAATAACAGGAACTGCCAGAAATCGAACTGTATGGAAGTCTGACAGCTAAGGAGCTAAAGAAGAAACATTTATCCAGACCGGTAGGAGGGGAGAAGACGGACAGCTGGGGCAGAGAGGACATGCAGCAAGGTGGTGGCTGGAAGACCAGGCAGGCAAGGTGGTGGCTGGAAGACCAGGCAGGCAAGGTGGTGTCTGGCAGATGGGGCGGTCCCACATTTGTGTGCAAATAAACCAGGAGGAACAGCTGGGGAGCAAGACAGACTGCCTAATCCAGGGTTCCAGTATGGGAAAAGAGAACCTCAAAACCTCTGGCTGTAATAACCTGAGGGGGATTTTGTGACAGGAGAAACTCCCAGCCTCACAGGAGAGTCCATAGGAGAGACCCACGGGGTCCTAGAACATACACAAACCCACACACCCAGGAACCAGCACCAGCAGGGCCCAATTTGCTTGTGGGTAGCAGGGGAAGGGACTGAAAACCAGCCAAGAGCCAAGCGGGTGGCATTGTTCCCTCTCGGATCCCTCCCCCACATGCAGCATCACAAATGCAGCAACCTGGGTTGCCCTGCCCTGGAAAATACCTAAGGTTCCGCCCCTTCCAATGTAACAGGCGTGATGAGACAAAGAAATATGGCCCAAATGAAAGAACAGATCAAAGCTCCAAAAATAGAACTAAGCGATGAACAGATAGCCAACCTATCAGATGTACAGTTCTGGATGCTCACCGAATGGTTGAGTATGGTCGCAAAATGGAGGAAAAAATGAAGGCTATGCCAAGTGAAATAAAGAAAAATATACAAGGAACCAACAGTAAATGAAAGGGAACCAACAGTAAAGGGAAGAAAACTGGGGCTCAAAACAATGATTGGGAGCAGAAGGAAGAGATAAACATTCAACCTGAACAGAATGAAGAAACAGAAATTCAAAAAATGAGGAGAGGCTTAGGGACCTCTGGAAAAACTTTAAACATTCCAAAATCCTAATCATAGGGGTAGCAGAAGGAGGAGAAGAAGAAGAGCAAGAAATCGAAAACTTATTTGAAAAAATAATGAAGGACAACTTCCCCAATCTGGCCAAGGAAATAGACTTCCAGGAGATCCAGGAAACTCAAGAGTCCCAAAGAAGTTGGACCCAAGGAAGCACACTCCTAGGCACGTCATAATTACACTGCCCAAGCTTAAAGATAAGGAGAGAATCTGAAAAGCAGCAAGAGAAAAGGAGACAGTTACCTATAAGAAGTCCCCTTAAGACTATCAGTTGATTTCTCAAAAGAAACCTTGCAGGCAAGAAGGGGCTGGCAAGAAGCATTCACAATCATGAAAGGCAAGGACCTACACCCAGGATAACTCTATCCAGCAAAGCTATCGTTTAGAATGGAAGGGCAGGCAAAGTGCTTCTCAGATAAGATCAAGTTCAAGGAGTTCATCATCACCAAGCCCTTATTATATGAAATGTTAAAGGGACTTATCTAAGAAAAAGAAGATCGAAAACTACAAACAGTAAAATGACAACAAACTCACAACTATCAACAACTGAACCTAAAGAAAACAAAAACAAACTAAGCAAACAACTAGAACAGGAACAGAATCATAGAAATGTAGATCAGAGGGAAGGGGAAAGGGGAAGAATGGGGGAAAGAGTACAGGGAATAAGCAGTATAAATAGTAGGTACAAAATAGGTAGGGGGAAGTTAAAAATAGTATAGGAAATGCAGAATCCAAAGAACGTATATGTACGACCCATGGATATGAACTAAGGAGGTGGGGTGATGGGGGGAGGGGTGGTGCAGGGCAGAGGGAATAAAGGGGAGAAAAAATGGGACAACTGTAATAGCATAATCAATAAAATATTTTTTTAATCCTGCACCTATTTATGATAAAAACTCTCAGCAAAGTGGTAATAGAGGGAACATGTCTAAACATAATAAAGGCTGTATGTGACAAATCCAAGCTAGCTAATACTCAACAGAATAAAAACAGCTAAAAGCATTTTCCTTAAAATGAGGAACAAGACAGTTATGACCATTTTTATCATTCTTATTTAATATAGTACTGGAAGTTATACTGACAGAAATCAGACGAGGAGAAGAAATAAAAGCCATCCAATTGAAAAGAAAGAAGTAAAACTGTCATTATTTGCAGAATTCTTGATACTGTGTATAGGAAACCCTAAAGATTCCACCAGAAAGCCACAAAATGGATAAATGAATTCAGTAAAGTAGCAGGATACTAATTAAATATTCAAAAATGGGTTGCATTTTTTATACATCAATAATAAACTATCAGAAAGAAAAACTTAAAAAACAATGTCATTTACAACTGCATCAAAAAATATGCATTTCTTGGAATAAATTTAACCAGAAGGTAAAAAAAAAAAATTGTACTCAAAAAATATATTTAAAAATGAATTAAATAAGATACAAATAAATTGAAGTATATACCATGCTCATGGACAGGAATAATTAACATTATTAAAATGTCCATACTACCCAAAGCAATCTATATATTCAATGCAATTCCTATCAAATTAGCAATGACATATTTCATAGAACTAGAAGAAATATTCCAGAAATTTATAGAGAACCACAAAAGACCCCGAATAGCCACAAGCAATCTTAGAGAGAGAAAAAAAGAGTTGGAGGTATTTTGCTACCTGCTATCAAATTATCTACAAAGTCATAGTGACAAAACAGCATGGTACTGGCATATAGATCAATGGAACAAAATAGAAAGCCCGGAAATAAACCCACACCTATATGGTTAATTGATATTTCACAAAGAAAACAAGCACATACAATAAGGTAAAGACAGTCTATTCAAATGGCATTAGGAAAATTGCACAGAGACATGCAAAAAATAAAACTAGACCACCTCCTCACATCATACACAAGAATAAATTCTAAATCAATTAAAGACTTAAATATAAGACTTGAAATCATGTAACTCATAAAAGAAAATACATAAGCAGTAAAATCTCTGACATTTATCTAAACACTATTTTTTCTGATATATCTCTTTGTTCAATGAAAACATGGAATGGAATCCTACACAGCAGAAATAAAGAAGGAGCTCCTACCCTTCATGACAGCATGGACGGAACTGGAGAGCCATATGCTAAGTGAAATAAGACAGGCAGTGAAAGACAAATACCATATGATCTCACCTATAAGTGGAAACTAATCAAAAAACAAACAAGCACACAAAATAGAACCAGAGACATGGAAACAAAGAACAACCTGAAAGTGGCCAGAGCGAGGAGGGAGTTGTTGGAGGAAAGAGGGGGAAGGGTCAATCAAGGAACATGTGTAAAGGACCCATGCACAAAGACAATGGGGGGAGGATCAAATGTGGGAGGTGGGGGGTGGGTAGATCAGGGGACAGTAACGGGGGGAAAATTGGGGACAATGGTAATTGAACAACAATAAAAGAAGTTTTTAAAAAAGAAAATAGTAAAGAAAAAGAAAAATGAGCAAACAGGACTACATCAAACTAAAAGGTTTTTGCAAAGGAAACCACCAACAAAAGAAAAGGCAATTTACTGAATGAAAAAACATAGGTTAATAGCCAAAATTTATTAAAAACTCATATAACTTAACACCAACAAACAAAAAAATCCAGTTTAAAAATTGGCAGAGGAACTAAATGTTGAATAGATGTTTCTCCAGAGAGAACATAGAAATGGCCAACAGAAATAAGAAAAGATGCTCAATATCACTAATCATCAGAGAATAAGGCAAATTAAAACCACAAGGAGATATCACTTCAAAACTGCCAGAATGGCTACCATCAATAAATCAACAAACAACGAATGCTGGGGAGGCTGTGGAGGAGGAGGAGCCCTCATGCACAGCTGGTGTGAATGCAGACCGGGGCGATCACTGCGGAAAGCAGTGTGGAGGGTCCTCAAAAAATTGACAATGACACTGCATTATGACCCAGTAATGCCACTTCTGGGAATATGGCCAAAGAACTCAAACACTATTTCAAAAGAATATATGCACCCCTATATTTATTGCAGCATTATTTACAATAGCCAAGATATAGAAGCAACCCTAGGGCTTATCAAATGACAAGTGGTTAGAGAATATAGTGGTAGAACATATATACAATGGAATATTACTTGGCCTTAAAAATGAATGAAATCTTAACATTTGCAACAGCACACATGGACTTAGAGGGTATTGTGCTAAGTGAAATAAGTCAGAGAAAGACAAATATGTATGATTTTCCTTATATTTGGAATCTAAAGAACAAAAGAAGCAAAATTAAAACAGACTCACAGGCACAGAAAAGAAACTGACGGTTGCCAGTAGGTAGAGGGTTAGGGAGCTAGATGAAAATGTGAAGGGATTGAAAAGTACATATTTGCAGTTACAAAATAGTCACGGAAAATAAGGTACAGCATAGGGAATATAGTCAATAATATTTTTAAAACTATGTACAATGCCAGGTGAGTACTGGAAATATTGGGAGGAACACTTTGTAAAGTATATGATTGTCTAACTGTTATGCTGTACACATGAAACTAATATAAAATAATATTGAATGTAAACTGTAATTGAAAAGTAAAATTTTTTTAAATGAAAATGGAAACAAAAACACATCATACCAAAACTTATGGAATGATGCTAAAACAGTGATGAACTTTATAGCTCTAATGTCTGTGTCAAAAAAAAAAGGAAGAGATCTAAGATGGTGGCCAAGTAGGTGGAAGCTGAGTCCACTTGCTCTGGCCCCCAACTCGTATTCTTGGCTGATTTTCTGACAAAAAAAAAAAAAAGACCCTGAACAATCCATGGAATCTTAGCTGATATGAAGTTTTGAGCCAAGGCATCCAGAAGATGCTTTACAATGGGTGGTAAGGAGATGTTATAAGTTGAAGGAAAAATACTCCGTGTGTGGTACCTGTAGATGTGAACAGACTGATCGGAAATCTCAGCTTTGTGGCTGTCACCCTCCCAGGGCTGGGGGCTCCAGTCTCAAGCAGGGAACCCACAGACCAGGGCCAGAAGTGACTCGAGAGGATATGCAAGGTCAGGGAGAATCAAGCTACACACACACACACAGCAAGCAGCACCTGACCCATAGCTACAGCACCAAACACCAGCTGGGAGAGTGCTGAAAGGCTCAAGCCAGTCCTCCAACCCGCTGGACTGCACATGACTCAGTTATCCTGTCTCGCTTGGTAGCCCATGGCTCAATCGAAACTCTCTCTCACCGTACACAATAGACACCTGTCACCAGCCACAATGGCCACTGGTCAGACTGAGCCTCCTGTACCTGGAAACAGCCCAGCCCTTTACTTAACCCATTGTCCCTGCTCACATCCTGAATCCCTGAGGCACCCACCCAGAAGAACAAAAGACTAACCCCTCCCCTCTCCCCTCCACAAACCCCATGCTTTTTCTCTTTTAAAAAACCCATTCTTGCCCTCCCCCAGTGCTGCAGTCTGTCCAGACTCATCCCGCCTGTAGCACAAGATAAAATAAAGGCACTTGGATCAGATCACCCGCCTCCTCCCCCACCTCTCTCCCTCTCATGCATTTCTCACAAGTGCCAGAAAGACAGAAGGACACTACTTGCACCTGGGTTGGGCAGAGGCCGGCTGCGGTCAGCCATCCTGGCTTTTGGAGAGGTGGTAAGGGCCAGACAGGGACTTGGTGCTGTAGTGGGTGTGTCACAGAAAGACTTTTTAAAAGGGGAGCTGAAGCATGCGGGGCAGGGACCGAGTGTGCAGCTCCCTTGCCAACAAAGGGACAAGACTGAAAGTGCTGTGTGCTCCCACTGAATACCACAGGGCAAGGAGATCATAAAATCACACAGCAAAGGGATTTCTGGCCCCAGACCAGTGCAGCTAGCAAGCCAGGCAACCTAAAACGGAGAGTTCAGGACCATGCCTATTATGAGGGCAGTAGGCTGGGAATCAGGCAAGAGTTGGCACCTGAGATTATTTACAGCCCGGCAAAGTGTACTTCCCCAGCAGAAACCAAACCTCTGGGAAGGGAAGGACTACCCAGCCCCCACCACCTGTAGGATCAGCAGAATAAGCAAGACAGGCTTAAGAACCCCCTGCTGAGTGTGTATCCACGGGAGAAAGGAAGGAAGAGAATCTCCAAGAGGACTAATTTTGAACTTCTCTCAGGGAGAAAAAATGATGGGGGAACTTAAGAGTGGGAAAATTTTAGTTTAAGGTAATACTCAATAAGCCTAGTAATTAATACATGTAAAAAGCTATTGTTTCCAGAACTGCAGGTACAGCCCACCCTGACTCCAGACCACAAGCGATTGACCTTTCTGCTCCAGAAGAGACCATAAGCGATCAACATGGCATCTGAGCCATCGTGTTCCAGAGGGAGACAGGCCACCACCCAGGACACAGATAAAGAAAATAGGGAAATTGCCAGACTGCAGCTTTTATCTGACTAACCTCTTTCATGAAATCCAAATCCCTTACCTACACTTTTGCCCCCTTATAAAAAAGGCTTGAAAGGAAATGTATGATGGTCTGTTAAGGTACAAACCTGCTGTCTTCTCAGATCACCAGCCATCTGGATAAAGCGCCCATAAAGATTCAATCCCTGTCTCTGCTTATTGTGTCTAATAGGTAGCAGGCAGCACGAATGCTGGCTTTTCCGTTTTCAAAAATACACTGGTTCCCAGGGCCCTATTCCACCATGGCCAACAAAGCAGGGAGATCAGGAATTGGTCCAGGAAAGAGTAATCAGGACTCTGCCCAGCCTTGGCTCATACACAGAGCTGCCAACAGCACCAAGCAAGAAAGAGCTGACCCTCTTACACAGATTGGGCCGTCCCTTGAAATGGACAGCTAGTTCATCAGAAATGATACATTATTGGAAATAAGCTGCAACAGACCAAGACAGGTGGCTCATGGGAAAGGGAATACAACCACAATTTTCCCAGAGGACTGAATGGTGCCTCCCAGGGGAGACACGGGGGCCCCACCCTCCTGATTCCAATAGCAGCCCCTCTGGAGTCAGGTGAAGGTGATACGGGTGGTGCTGCCAGGAGGTGGATGACCCACTTCTGGACCTTGAGCTGATAAAAGGCCACGGTTGGATACAGAAGAAGGCAGAAGGCAAACCAAATTCTGCTGAGACAAAATCTACCTCATTCTTCTTCAGAACTGGCATTACTTTTTCTCTCACATAGCCCTTTAACATTTTTTCTTCTTTTTCTTCAAGTATATTCCCACTAATTCACTATTTTTGTCTTTCACGTTTCATTCTTTTTTGATTTTTATATATTCTTACTTATATTTCAAATTTCATATAGCACCTTACCCTTGTCTTACTCCCTTTTGACTTCTTCCACCCCTTTATTTTCAGGCAAATTATGTAGGCAGATCTGCCCCCCAGATCCTCAGTTTCTCTTTTCATTGAGCAGTGATTTTCAGCTTTGGCTGCATGTTGGAACTTTAAAAGATACTGAGGCAAGGACCCCATTCCCAGAAATCTGATTTAATTGGATAGGGTTGTGGCCTGGGCGTGAGGTTGTTTTTATAATGCTCCCATAGTGCATCCAGGATTGAGAAACGCAGCTCTAAGGGTCCTTCCTCCTGGCTACAAATGTGCTCAAGCCTCCCATGCCCATGTCCTGAAACAACTTTTCTATACTCTGATTCTACAGCAAGCTGTAATTCCAAATCTCTCTACCTTAACAATTAAATTTTTTGTAAGAGGAGTTGATTTTTTTTTTTTTTTTTTTGGTTAGGGGGTGGTGTGGGGATCTGCTTTATTAGTTTCTGGAGATGCATGATAAAAATTTCCCTTTGAAATGATGGGTTTGCCTATTCATTTAGCAATTATCCTTACATTGGATGAAAGTGAGAAATTATCGGGCATGCATAATGCCTTAAAAAGTCTAACGTTACCTCTTCTAATTTTATTAATTATCACCCTATCTGTCAATTTGCTAAGTACATACAGGCTCAAGATAGTAGTATCTTCCTGATGCTTTTTAAAAATCTTTTTAAAAAGATTTTATTTATTTGTTTTTAGAGAGAGGGAAACATCAATAGGTGAGAGAAACATCGGTTGCCTCTTGCACGCCCCAACCAGGCAACCCAGGCATATGTCCTGACTGGGAATTGAACCAACAACCTTCTGCCCTGAGGGAGGATGCCCAATCCACTGAGCCATATCAATCAGGGCTTAAAAATCTTTAAATAGCATATTTATCTTTAGCTATTTTCCCTTAAATTTTACTTTTCCCATATTAATCTATCAACACCAGCTTATTTTGACTTGTATTTTCTTCATATAGTTTTGCTGTACTGTTACTTTTAAGCTTTCTGAGCCATATTTTAAGTGTGTCTCCCATAAAACATCTATCTGAAAATTATTTTAAAAATCAGAGTTCTTTTATTCTAGTTGGAGAGACTGACAATAAACAGTCAAGCATCACAGGTGGAGGGCTCAATGTTAGGAAATAAGTTTACATATTGGGAAATGCCCTGTCTGGTTTCAGGAATTGTAGCCCCACCAACATGTAAGAGGGCCCCAAGGCTGGAAATAATCAAGGAGGCCTTGGGAAAACAGGCCACTGAGGAAACAAAACCTGTCCACGTGGTAGGGGTGCAGCCCCTGCCTCCCTTACATCACCCTGCTTGGCCCTGTGATGGCTGGTTAGTCAATGACAGGTAAGATCCCTTGAAGAAAGGGACAACCTAAGCCAGACACAGCTGAAATGAGCAGCAGGACAAGGACTTGGGGGACACAGAGAAAGGGCAAAAAGACCCACACCCCTCGGTGTGGTTTGGGCATGGCTGGGGTCCTCATTCTATCTGAAAGAAGTCTCCTTGTCTCTTGGCAGCTTCCTCCCCCTGCCTGGCTCAAGCTCGAAACAATACTGGATTCAGTCCTAAACTGGATCTGGTGGTTCTCAAGGGAAACCAGGCCTAGAAGTAAATTCTTTAAAGTATGCTTTGTTCTCCCCTCAAAAGCTATGATAGTCAGCTCATGCTGGGAAGGAAATTTACATTATTCACAGACCCTAACCCTATACCCATTCATGCACTTATGTTTACTAGTCTCCTCTCAGACCCATGTAAATCAGTTTGTTCCTGCTATTTGATGTTGTCTTCAAAACATCATCTATTCTCTGTAAACATTAACATAACTGATGTAATGAGATCACCTGCACATTCCTATTATCTAGCCCCATTGATAAATTTTTCAATAAAAGCCTTTGGAAGAGGGGCTCGGGGACTTCTCCACTACAGGGAAATGCCCTTTCCCCTCTCCTGACAAACAGAGAGGTGTTTGTGATGACTTGTGTTTATTCCCCACATCTGTGATAACCCCAGGACGGGCTCTGCGGGATTCAGAGCCTCTCTCCCACCTCAGCTGGCCCCAGGCAGTGACCCTCAGACCCAAGAGCCCCGCGCTCCCTGAGACATTTACAGGGCATAAATGTCCTCTATTTCTTTGATTTTTATTCTTTTTTTTTCCCTCTTTATTCCCCCACCACCCTGCACCACCCCTCCCCCAATCACCCCACCTCCTTAGTTCATATCCATGGGTCGTACATATACGTTCTTTGGATTCTGCATTTCCTATACTATTTTTAACTTCCCCCTACCTATTTTGTACCTACTATTTATACTGCTTATTCCCTGTACTCTTTCCCCCATTCTTCCCCTTTCCCCTTCCCTCTGATCTACATTTCTATGATTCTGTTCCTGTTCTAGTTGTTTGCTTAGTTTGTTTTTGTTTTCTTTAGGTTCAGTTGTTGATAGTTGTGAGTTTGTTGTCATTTTACTGTTTGTAGTTTTCGATCTTCTTTTTCTTAGATAAGTCCCTTTAACATTTCATATAATAAGGGCTTGGTGATGATGAACTCCTTGAACTTGATCTTATCTGAGAAGCACTTTGCCTGCCCTTCCATTCTAAACGATAGCTTTGCTGGATAGAGTTATCCTGGGTGTAGGTCCTTGCCTTTCATGATTGTGAATGCTTCTTGCCAGCCCCTTCTTGCCTGCAAGGTTTCTTTTGAGAAATCAACTGATAGTCTTAAGGGGACTTCTTATAGGTAACTGTCTCCTTTTCTCTTGCTGCTTTTCAGATTCTCTCCTTATCTTTAAGCTTGGGCAGTGTAATTATGACGTGCCTAGGAGTGTGCTTCCTTGGGTCCAACTTCTTTGGGACTCTTGAGTTTCCTGGATCTCCTGGAAGTCTATTTCCTTGGCCAGATTGGGGAAGTTGTCCTTCATTATTTTTTCAAATAAGTTTTCGATTTCTTGCTCTTCTTCTTCTCCTCCTTCTGCTACCCCTATGATTAGGATTTTGGAATGTTTAAAGTTTTTCCAGAGGTCCCTAAGCCTCTCCTCATTTTTTGAATTTCTGTTTCTTCATTCTGTTCAGGTTGAATGTTTATCTCTTCCTTCTGCTCCCAATCATTGTTTTGAGCCCCAGTTTTCTTCCCTTTACTGTTGGTTCCCTTTCATTTACTGTTGGTTCCTTGTATATTTTTCTTTATTTCACTTGGCATAGCCTTCATTTTTTCCTCCATTTTGCGACCATACTCAACCATTCGGTGAGCATCCAGAACTGTACATCTGATAGGTTGGCTATCTGTTCATCGCTTAGTTCTATTTTTGGAGCTTTGATCTGTTCTTTCATTTGGGCCATATTTCTTTGTCTCATCACGCCTGTTACATTGGAAGGGGCGGAACCTTAGGTATTTTCCAGGGCAGGGCAACCCAGGTTGCTGCATTTGTGATGCTGCATGTGGGGGAGGGATCCGAGAGGGAACAATGCCACCCGCTTGGCTCTTGGCTGGTTTTCAGTCCCTTCCCCTGCTACCCACAAGCAAATTGGGCCCTGCTGGTGCTGGTTCCTGGGTGTGTGGGTTTGTGTATGTTCTAGGACCCCGTGGGTCTCTCCTATGGACTCTCCTGTGAGGCTGGGAGTTTCTCCTGCCACCGCAACCCCCATAGGTTTTTACCTTCAGAGGTTTTGCTTTCTTTTTCCACACTGAAATCCTGGGTTGCTTGGTCTATCTCGCTCCCCAGCTGTTCCTCCCGGTTTATTTGCATGCAAATGTTGTACCGCCCAGTACTCCAGCCACCACCGTGTTGTGTGTCCTCTCCACCCTGGCTTCCCATCTCCTACTGGTCTGGTTGGCAGACTTCCATACAGTTCGATTTCTGGCAGTTCCAGTTATTTTTTGTTTTTAAATTTGTTGTCCTTCTTTTGGTTATGCAAGGATGCAAAGTGCAGTAGCATGTATGGAGGTTGAATAACATGTTATTAAACAATTAATAGGTTAACAATGAGATCAAGGAAGAAATCAAAAATATCTGGAAACAAATGAAAATTAACATACAACCCAAAACCTGTGGGACACAATGAAGGCAGTCCTGAGAGGGAAGCTTATAACAATATAGGCCTACCTAAAGAAGCTAGAACTATCCCAAATAAACAACCTAACACTACACCTAAAAGAACTAGAAGAACAACAACAAACCATGCCCAGATCAAGTAAAAGAAAGGAAATAATCAATTTCAGCAGAGAATTAAATGACATAGAGACCCAAAGAACAATTCAGAGGATCAATAAATCCAGGAGCTTGTTCTCTGAAAAGATAAACAAAATTGACAGAACTTTAACCAGACTCATCAAGAACACAAGACATAAGACCCAAATAAATAAAATTGGAAATGAAAAAGAAGTTACAACTGATACCCAGAAGCACAAAGGATTATAAGAACTTGCTATGAACACCTATATGCCAAGATATGAACAACCTGAGTGAAATGGAAAAATTTCTAAAAATGTACAATCTGTCAAAACTGAATCAAGAAGAAGCAGAAAGCCAGAACAGACCGATAACAACGAGTAAAACTGAGGCAGTAAGTAAAATACTCCTGGCACACAAAAGCTCTGGACCAGATGGTTTCAGAGGTGAATTTTACCAAACATTTAAGGAAGAACTAACTCTTATCCTTCTCAAACTATTCCAAAAATATTCAAGAAGAAGGAAGACGCCCAAACTCTTTTTAGAATGCTACTATTATCCTAATTCCAAAATCAGATAAAGACACAAAAAATAAATAAAACTACAGGCCAAAATCTCTATTGAACATAGAAGCCAAAATCCTAAACAAATGATCAGCAATGGGATTCAGCAATACATTAAAAAGATCATATACCATGATCAAGTGGCATTTATCCCAGGGATGCAAGGATGGTACATACAATATTTGCAAATCAATAAATGTAATAAACTACCCTGGCTGTTGTAGCTCAGAGAATTAAGTGTGAGCCTGAGAGCCAAATGGTCGCTAGTTTGATTCCCAGGCAGGGCACATGCCTGAGTTGGGAGCACACGAGAGGCAACTACACATTGGTGTCTCTCTCTCTCTCTCTCTATCTCTCTCTCTCTCTCCCCACCTTCCTTCCCCCTCTATAAATATAAATAAATAAAATCTTTTAAAAAATAAATGTAATACATTACATTAAAAAATTAAGGACAAATAGCAAATGGTTATATCAATAGATGCTAAAAAAGCATTTGATAAAATGCAGCACTCATTATGGTAAAAACACTCAGCAAAGTTGAAATAGGGGGAGCATACCTCAACATAATAAAAGCCACATATGAGAAACCTACAGCTAACATTATACTCAATGGGCTATAACTAAAAGCTTTTCCCTTAAGATCAGGAACAAGACAAAAGTGTCTGTTCTCACTACTTTTATTAACATAGTACTTGAATTTCTAGCCACAGTGATCAGAAAAGAAAAAGAAATAAAATGTATCCAAATTGGAAAGGAGGAATTAAAACTGTCATTATTTACAGATAACATGATAGCATAAATAGAAAACCCTATAGCCTCCATCAAAAAACTACATGACCTGATAAGTGAATTTGGCAAAATAGTGGGATACAAAGTCAATATCCAGAAATCAATGTCATTTTTTACACTAACAATGAAATATCAGAAAGAGAAACTAGGGGGAAAATCCCATTTACTATAGTAACAAGAAAAATAAAGTATCTTAAAATAAATTTATCAAAGGAGGTAAAAGACCTGTACTCATAAAACTATAGAACACTGAAAAAGAAATTAAGGGAGCTACAAATAAATGGAAGCATATACCATGTTCATGGAATGGAAGAATTAGCATCATTAAAATGTCTATGGCAATCTGTCCAAAGCAATCTATGGATTCAATACAATTCCTATTAAAATGCCAAAGACATATTTTACAGATTCAGAACAAATATTTCAAAAATTTATATGGAACAAAACAGGACCCCGAATAGCCTCAGCAATCTTAAGAAAAAGAAACAAAGTAGTAGGGATCACAATATCAAACTCTATTACAATGCCACTGTAAACAAAACAATCTGGTACTGGCAAAAAAACAGACACATAGGTCAATGGAACAGAATAGAGAGCCCAGAAATAAACCCATGTCTCTATGGTCAATTAATATTTGAGAAAGTGGGCATGAGCATAAAGTGGAGTAAAAATAGCCTCTTCAATAAATAGTGTTGGGAGATCTGCACAGGTACATGCCAAAAAAAAAAAAAAAAAAAGAAGTGACCAACAATTTGCACCATACACCAGAATAAACTCAAAATAGATAAAAGACTTAAATATAAGTTGTGACACCATAAAAGTCCTAGAGGAAAACACAGGCAGGAAATATATCTCATATAGCATTTGCTGATATATCTGCTAGGGCAAGGGAAGTAAAGGATAAAATTGGGACTACATCAAACTGAAAAACTTCTGCATGGCTAAATAAACCACCATCAAGATAAAAAGGAAACTGATTGTATGGGGAACGTATTTGCCAATGATGCATCAGACAAGGGTTTGATCTCCAAAATATATAAAGAACTCACACAACCCCACACCAGGAAGACAAACAATCCAATTAAAAAATGGACAGAGGACCGGAACTGACATTTCTCCAAGGAGGACATACAGAAGGTGCAGAGACACATGAAAGGATTCTCCGTGTCACTAGCCATCAGAGAGATGAAAATTAAAACCACACTGAGATATCATTTCACACCTGTCATAATGGCTACAATTAATAAATCAACACACAAGTGCTGGCGAGAATGCAGAGAAAAGGGAAACCTAATACACTGCTGGGAATGCAGACTGGTGCAATCACTGTGGAAAACAGCGGAATTTCCTCAAAAAATTAAAAATGGAACTCCTTTTGACCAGGCAATTCCACTGATGAGAATATACTCTAAGAACCTAAGTGACCAATTCAAAAGATCCTATGCACCCCAGTGTTGATAGCAGCATTATTTACAATAGCCAAGTGCCGGAAACAGCCTTACTGCCCATAAGTGAATGCGTGGGTCAAAAAAATGTGATACATTTACACAATGTAATACTACACAGCAGAAAGAAAGAAGGAGCTCTTCCCCTTCACAAAAGCATGGATGGAACTGGAGAATATAATGCAAAGTGAAATAAGTCAGTTGGTGAAAGAATACCATATGATCTCACCTACGACGGGAATCTAATGAACAACATAAACTGACAAACAAAATAGAATCATAGGCAGAGAAACATGGATCAGGCTGCCGTGACGATAAGGGAGGGGGAGGGGGATAATAGTGGAAAGAAGGGGAAGGGACTAGACAAAGAACATGTATGTATGAGAGGCCCACGGACATGGACAACAGTGTGGGAATTGACTGTGGGAGTGGGTTGGGCAGAGGAGGGCAAAGAGGGAAAAGTTGAGACAATTGTAACAAAATAACAATAAAAATAATTTTTAAAAAAACTGACAAAAAAACTCAGCTAATTAAATTTAGAATGAAACAGAGGAAATCACTATTAAACTTATAGAAAAATGATTATTAGGTGATATAAACTACATGGTAACTCTTAGATAAATTAAATTTTTAAACTCTTGGAAAGATATATGTTGTAGAAATTGACTGAGAAAGACATAAAATCTAGCCCTGGTGTGGCTCAGTGGATTGAGCGCTGGCCTACGAACCAAGGGGTCACCAGTTTGGTTCCCAGTTGGGGCACATGCCTGGATTGTGGGCTGAGTCCCCAGTGGGGGATGTGTGGGAGGCAGCCATGCATTGGTGTTTCTCTCCCTCTTTCTCCCTCCCTTCCCCTCAGTCTAAAGGTGAATAAATAAAATTTTTTTTAAAAAAAGAAAGACATAAAATCCAATTGACTTACAAAAATTAAAGAAATTGGGTATTAATCAAAAAACTTCTCATGAAAAAACACACAGGTTGTCCTGATTTCAATAGGCGTTTGGTGGCTGAACGCCCACCCACTTCCTGCCCCATAGCCCTTTGCACAGAATGGTGTCAGCTCCTTCCAGGCCACCAGAACGTCTCTGATGCTCCACATATGAGACCTCCCCACCTTGACTTCTAGACTCGTGTTTGAGGGCTCATAGGATTAGTTCAGTTCCACTCAGTTAATCACCTATTTGATGAAACCAAAGTGCGCTGATTGGTACCATTAACCAGATCTGCAAAAACCACTTTACTGTGTGGGGGTGACAGCTTATTATATTTTCTGGTTCCACCCATGCTCAGAGGAAGGAGATTTAAGAGGCTCATGGCTTTCATTTTGGAATTGTGCCTGGCATATTTCACTTCTATGTCCTCCTCTGAATCTATTTTAACTTACTCTCTTTAGTTCTTATTTTTTGTGCCTACATTTCAGCAGTAAAGAATAGGATAAAAGCACATATTTTTAAATTTTTTTATTTTTATTTTTTATTTTAGATAGAGGGGAAGAAAGGGAGAAACATCAATGTGCAAGAGAAACATCCATCAGCTGCCTTCCATATGTATCCTGACAGGGACTGAACCCACAGCCCAGGCATATGCCCTGATGGGAATTCAAACAGTGACCTTTTGGTTTGTGGGACGACATCAATAGGTGTAGAGCACACCTATTGTTGCAGCAACAACCAGGAGAGTTCATGATACAGGCTCTGACTGCTGAAAAGGCCACACTGCCACACTTGGGTCCTGTGGAGGTGTCTGCTGGCTACAACCAGCAGTGACTTTAAGGAGCCTTCTATTTCCTGGGGAAGTTTGGGGTAAAGATGCGGGCGTGGACCTAGTTGAGTGGCTAGAAGAAGAGGACCACCCTCTCGCATCCTGAATGCACAGGCAGCATGCTGTGTCCCGCCCTCGGGGTGATTCCTGCCGCTGAGTTCAGAGGTGCAGAGGAGCAGCACTGGGCTGGGAATTATGACCTGCCCTGCAGTCTTCAAAGTTGTACCATACCAAGCTGGGACTTTAGGTCCTACCCTGCTGAGACCAGCTGCAGCAAAAGATCAGGGTGCAGTGCAAGACTGGAAATTTTGGTCCCACTCTACTTGGTTTGGTGGCAACTTGGGAAGCTGAATGCCACACAGAGCTGACAGTTCTGCAGCATCCCCTGGGAGGTTTCTCTCTGGGAGTCTTACAGGTAACTGCTGAGCTGCTTAAATACTTAGCAGGGAGGCAGACCCAGACTCAGCCCACACTACGGCAAGAAGAG
This sequence comes from Pteronotus mesoamericanus, assembly GCF_021234165.1. NCBI lineage: Eukaryota > Metazoa > Chordata > Mammalia > Chiroptera > Mormoopidae > Pteronotus > Pteronotus mesoamericanus. The sequence continues at coordinate 112,281 of NW_026555090.1, forward strand.
AAAGAAGTGCCTGCACTGCTCCTGCAGGTTGGCAGGCACCACCCCAACAGATCAGCCCTGAACTCCAAAATACCCCCACTGGGTGCATTTCCATGGTGGGGAGAAAGAGGAACTCTGAACAAGGACTTTCACAAAGTGTGAGACCCTCAGAAGATATTGCTTGGGAACAGGACAAAGAGTTTAGCCTCCTCCTGAAAGATGAGCCAGCATCACCACAACTGGAGACTCTTTTGCTCTATCCCCTTGAGTTGAGGGCTGCTGAGCTTGCTCTTGGAAAAAAATTATTGGCTGTACCCATCCTGAATAGGCAGCAGGCTGCCCCTGAGGAAACCAGAGTTAGAGAGACTGGCAGAGACCAAGAGGTTTGGCTTTGAAGCAGAGGCTACTTTTCCTTCCCAGAGTGCCTGACTGACTGTGTAACCCTCAAATAGGCGATCCACTAGTCCTTTCTCAACATCCCTGAGCTCATCCTACAGTCCCTCATCAAAAGGCTCAGGAGGAAGACCAGGCAACCTCAGGGGCAGGCAGAGTTGCTGAAGGTGGAGGAGGACCTCAGGGAGCCTCAGACCTTTTACAAAGCTGCCCCAGTTCTAAGCAGGAAGAATCTGACTCTTCTACACACATTGGTCCCTCATAATCACACTCAGGTCCAGTAGACCCAGACGCAAATGGCAAACAGCATGGTAACTACAGACAGGTAGGCCACAGCCAGTTACACACAACATCTCACAGTGGCCTGTATGTAAACCCCACCCAAGAGGACCCAGAACCAATAAAACCAGGGGTGGGCTTCAGACCACACCAGAGTTTAACCCAACTAGCCACGCAGCTGGCATACCCAAAAGGGGATTCCAGCTGGCACAAGAACCTGCTAGAAATAACATCACCTCAAGGGGGAGATTCTGCATGGTGTCTCACACATGGTGGTTGAGTTTTACCCTTACAGTCTTCTAGGCTGAAGGGTTAACTCTACCCACAAAAGGACCAACAGCTTTCAAGACTCAACTACAACAGGGGGTTCATATAAACCACAAGAAACACTCCTGGAACATGAAGGTCAGGTGATCAGAAGACTGTACCACTGAGCTCAACAAGACACTTTCATCATAAAACTATAAAAACAAGCTTTGAGGACACAGCACACCTACCTAAAATACAGAGAACAAATAGGGAGACAAATAAAAATGATCCAAACATAAGAACAACAGGTATCTTTAGAAAAAGGATTAAACGAAATAAATGAAATGGAAGCATTCCAAATACCAGTTGCAGAGTTTAAAGTAATGATTATAAAAATGCTCAAGCAGCTTAGAAGAAGAATGGATGATCTCAGTAAAATTAAACAAAGATATAGTAAGCATTAAAAAGGACATAGAAACCATAAAACAGAGCCAGTCTGAAATGAAGAATATAATATCTGAAATAAAAGGCATCAACAACAAGTTAGATGAAGCAGAGTACTGAATCAGTGAATTAGAGGACAAGATAACAGTATCCACCCAAAGAGAACATAAAAAAAAAGAGACTTAAAAGAGGACTCTTCCAGTCAAGATGGCAGTGTGGACTGGCATGGCTCATCTCTTTGAACACCCACATCAAAATTACAACTAAAATAGAGAACAGCCATTACTCAGAACCATCAGAAATTGAGCTGAATGAAAATCTGACAACTACAGAATTAAAGGAACCTCATCCATCCAGACTGGTAGAAGAGATGCAGACACAGAATGGTCTAGTCCCACATCCATGTATAGTGGATAAAAATTTGGGAGGGATATCTCAGGAGCAAGGAGTGCCAGCCTCACAGCAGGCCCCCCAGCCCAGGGTTCCAATGCCAAGGAGATAAACCCCCACAACTTCTGGCTACAAAATCTAGTGAGGATTGAGTCAGTGGAAGAAGCTTCTGGAGCCCCAAGCAATTCCTCTTAAAGAACCCACAAACAAACTCACCTACTCAGACTTACCCAATCTGAGGTCTATCACCAGGGTAACCACTTGAAAGGCACCAGCAGTATACAAGAGGAAACCGAAAAGTCTGGCATTGGGGTGAGCAGAGGACATTGTCCCTTTTCTAAATGTTCAGCTAGAGCTGGCAACTTGGTATCATATCTGAAACACCATCAAACTAGCAAACACTGTTTGACCAGCCCCCAGAGACTCCACAGCACCCAACTTACAGACCCACCCAACCTACTTTTCCATATGAATGGCTGGTCTTGCCTCATGCTTTACAACGTCCTAAATCCTTTCAAACAAACAAGAGCTGGCCTCACTGAGCTCCAGGACCCTCACTAGCAGCAGCCAGCCTAGGTTCACGGCTTGGTTTCACCTGGGAATCTCCAAGCCCAGCACAAGTAGCAGCCATCTCAGATTGCTTTATAGTTCAGGAAGGGTGGCCGCAGGCAAAACGCAGGTGGGGGCTGACCTTGGCAATGCCATGGAAACCCCAGGACCTGTGCACCCAGTGGACCCACAGACCACACGGCAGCAGCACCACCCCACCCCTGCACAATTGATCTTCCAGAGAAGGCAGAGGTTGGTGGTAAGCAGCCACAGCCAATCCATGCACCTCACTGGCCTAGGTAAATACCTCTCATTGATTTACCAACAACAACCAAGACTAACTACAAGAGGAGGATGTATTCAGCCAACAAGAAGGGTACAGCTTCAGTACCCAGCTTGGGTGATAGGGGAGTCCATGCCACTAGACCCTACAGGACACTTACAACATTAGGCCACAACCAAGACATGGAGTCAAAGTAGCTCTACCTAATACATAGAAACAAACAAAGGGAGGCTGCCAAAACAAGGAGACAAAGAAACATGACCCAAATAGAGAACAGGTCAAAACTCCAGAAAAAAAGAGCTAAATGAAATGGAGATAAGCACTATATCAGATGCAGAGTTCAAAACACTGGTTATGAGGTTGCTCAAGGAACTTAGCAAGGACCTAAACATAAAAAAGATCCAGTCAGAAACAAAGGGTACACTGATTGAAATAAAGAACAATTTACAGGGAAACAACTATAGAGTGGATGAAGCTGAGAATCAAATCAACGATTTGGAATATAAGGAAGCAAAAAGCAAACAATCAGGACAAGAAGAAAAAAGAATCAAAAAAAAATGAAGACAGTATAAGCAGCCTCTGGGACAAGTTCAAGCATTCCAACATCGCCTCATCGGGGTGCCAGAAGGAGAAACGAAAGAGCATAAATTGGACATCTATTTGAAAAAAAAAAATAATGAAAGAAAACTTCCCTAATTTGGTGAAAGAAATAGAAATGCAAGTCCAGGAAGCACAGAGAGTCCCAAACATTACGGATGCAAAGAGGCACACTCCAAGACATATCATAATGAAAATACCAAAGGTTAAAGATAAAGAGAGAATCTTAAAAACAGCAAGAAAAATGTAACCTACAGGGCAGTTCCCATAAGACTTTCAGCTGATTTCTCAAAAGGAACTTGGCAAGCTAGAAGGAATTGGAAAGAAATATTCAAAGTCATGGAAAACAGGCACTTACAACCAAGATTGCTCTACCCAGAAAATATATCATTGAGAATTGAATGACGGATGAAGAGCTTCCCAGGCAAGAAAATACTAAAGCAGCTCGTTATCACCAAAACATTATTATTAGAAATGTTAAAGGGGCTTATTTAAGAAAAAGAATATCAAAAATATGAACAATAAAATCGCAAAAATACATATCTATCAACCACTGAATCTAAAAAACAAACTAAGCAAGCAGAGAACAGAGACAGAATCTTGGATACAGAGAGCATTTTGATTGTTGCCAGATGGCAGGAGGGTGTAAGGTAATGGGTAAAGAGGTGAGGGGATTAAGAAGTACAAATAAGTAGTTACAAAATAGCCATGGGGGTGTAAAGTACACTACAGAAAATGAATTAACCAAAAAACTTATACTCATGATCCATGGACATAAACAATTGCCTGAGGGAGTGGGGGGTGCTGGGTGGAATGGGGCCAAGGGGGAAAATCAAAACAACTATAATAGCATAATCAATAAAATATAATTTAAAAAAATAAATGAGGAAAGTCTAAGGGATCTCTGGGACAACATCAAACATAACAACTTAATATGGGTACCAGAAGAAGAAGGGATAGAGCAAAGCATAGAGAACCTGTTTGAAAAAATAATGACAGGAAATTTCCCTAACCTGGTGAAGGAAAAAGTCACACATTCAGGAAGCACAGAGAATCCCAATCAAGATGAACCCAAAGAGACCCACACCAAGAAACATAATTGAAATGGCAAAGGGTAAAGACAGAGAGAGAATCTTAAAAGCATCTAAAGAGAGACAGTTGGTTACCTTCAAGGGAGTTCTCATAAAACTGTCAACTGATTTCTCCACAGAAACACATTAGGCCAGAAAGGATTAGTATGAAGTATTTATAGTGATAAGAAAAAGTATGAACATGCATCCAAGGCTACTCTACCCAAACAAGACTATCATTTAAAATTGAAGGCATATCTTCAAGATGGCAGCAGAGTAGGTAGAACTTGTATTCTCCACCTCCCAGAACCAAGCTGGAAAATCAAGTAAATTGGGGGGAAATCATCCTGAATAACCAATTGAAGACTGGCCGGAGAAAGTTATAACCAAAAAGCTGTAAATGAATCCACGTCGAGATGGCACCCACACAGCAGCTTGCATGCAGTGATCTCACAGACAGCCGGCCGGAGGGGTGATCCCATATATAAATGAGCCAACAGCAATCAAGGCTCAGTTACAATAAAAGGGCCCACAAAACCCAAACAAGGAGCTATTCCTAGAGCACCCAGCTGAGGATATCAAGGGGACCAGATCACTGGGTTCCATAGGACACCTACTATATAAACTCACCCCTCAAAGACTGGGAGTCATAATAGATCTATCTAATACAAAGAAACAAAGACAACTATGATTGATGTATCTCAGTGTGTTGGACGTCATCTTACAAACCAAAAGGTCATTGGTTTGATTCTTGGTCAGGGCACATGCCTGCGTTGCAGGCCAGGTGCCCAGTTGGAGGCATGTGAGAGGCAACTGATCAATGTTTCTCTCACACATTGATGTTTCTCTCCCTCTCTTTCTCCCTCCCGTTCTCTTTCTCTAAATATAAATAGATAAAATCTTTTTAAAAATAAACAAAGACAAAGAGACAGAAAAAATAGGGAGACAAAGAAATAAGCCCCAAAAGAAAGAACAGGAAGGATCTCCGGTGGAGGGGGCCACTCAATGAAATGCAGGCAAGCAATTTATCAGATATAGAGTTCAAAGTAATGGTTATAAGGATGCTCAAAAAAAATCAGTGAGAACTACAACAGTGTGGAAAAAAGAACATAGAAACCATGAAAAAGGTCAAGTCAGATAAAAAAGAATAGCATACCTGACATCAAGAATACACTGAAAGGAATAAGCAGGATGAAGCAGAGGATCATATCAGCTATTTGGATGACAAGGTAGGAAAAAAACACCCAATACAGTAGCCAGAAAAAAAAAAAAAAAAGCTAGAAAAGAATGAGGATAGATTAAGGGAACTTCTAGACAACATGAAATTTAACAACATCCATATTATAGGAGTACCAAAAGGAGAAAAACATGACCAAGGTAAAGAGAATTTGTTTGAAGAAATAATGGCAGAAACTTCACTAATCTGGTGAAAGAAAAAGTCACAGATGTACAAGTAGCACAGAGAGTTCCAGTCAAGATGAACACAAAGAAACCCATACGAAGAAACATAATTAAAATGGCAAAAGGTAAAGACAAAGACAGAATCTTAAATGCAGTGAGAGAGACAGATAGCTATCTACAAGGGAGTTCCCATAATGCTGTTAGCTGTTTTCTCAACATAAACACTTCAGGCCATTAGGGATTGGCACGAAATATTCAAAATAATGAAAAGGATCAGCAACCAAGACTATTCTAACAAGCCTATCATTTACAATTTAAGGCAAAATAAAGAGCTTCCCTAACAAAAAAAAAAAAAAAGGCTAAAGGAGTTCATTACCACTAAAACAGTACTGCAAGAAATATTAAAGAGAATGCTTGGAAGACAAGGAGGAGGATAAAGGGAAAAAGAGAGAGAGAATCATAGGTATTAAGAAAGAATGCCAGAAAATAAGTACCTATCAATAATAACTTTAACTAAGAATCAAGATGACAGAGAAGTAAATGGAAGTCACACTGACCTCTTCCCAGGACCAACCTGGAATTACATCTAAATTGTGGAGAAATCGCCTGGAACGAACAACTGAACAATAGTGAGAGAGGAGCCTTATAATCTCCAACAGACAGAAGAATCAGCATTAGCACAACCTAAATGGTAAGGAGTATGATAGAGATTCGAGAAGGCGGGCGGGGCACCCATGAGCGGCAGAACCAGAAGGATATTGAAACAGCTAGTTGGATCCCCCTGATAAGAGCGGGATCTAAACCATAAGAAGGGATCCCCAGCCTACAGCACCAGAGCCCAAAAATACACAGATTACAGCCAGCTATGAAAAGCGGCATGGCTGCTCTCTGCCAGAAACAGGTGGCTGGAGACACGAAGAGCTGTTTAAAGAGCCAAAGCATAAATTTGTATTTGCAGCCACTTACCCTGGTCTCCAGCAAAGGCAGGGGCAGAGTGGGCTAGAGATGCCTGAGGAGAGACTGGGGAAGGAGACTTTGCGGAGAGAACAGAGAGTAGCCAGCAGAATCCTCATGCTGGCTCATCCCTCATGCAGCAGCAGCCATCTGGCTCAGGCAGACCACTTCCCTGAGTGGTAGCAGCGTGAGAGAACCCAATTACCCCACCCCCAGAAGGGACTCGGCCCCACCCTGTGATGTCTCTAAGCAGGCCTGCTGAGTGCAGAGTGACTAGATTAACAGCTGAAGGAGACAGCCACAGACAATAGATTCCTGGAAGTCTTGAACAGACTGCCTAAGGTCAGACAGGGTCAACATCTGACATCATCAGAGGCAGATCCAAAAAGGAAAAACAGCGGTCTCCTACCATAGAAGTTCACACCACAAGTCAAGAAGTCAAGACAGATCAATTTAAGAAGCAGAAGAAAAAAGAAGAGTCTCACAAATTATGGGAAGACAAAGAAACAACCCCCAATTGAAGGGAAAGGAGGAATCCCTAGAAAGAGTGCTAAATGAAAAAGAGACCAGTAACCTACCAGATATTGAGTTCAAAACAAAGGTTATAAGGAAACTCAATGAGCTCAGTGGGCTCAGAGACAATTACCAAAAATGACAGGGAAACTATGAGGAACTTATTACAAACAATATCAGCGTGAAAGAGGACACAGAACCTATCAACAAGAGACAAGAGGAAATGAAGAATACAATTTCTGAATTGAAGAACAAAGTAAAAGGAATCAGAAGCAGGCTAGATGAAGCAGAGGACCAAATCACCAAGCTGGAGGGTAAGGTAGAATAAACCTCCCAGAATGAGCAAGAAAATGAAAAAAGACTCAAAAAGAATAAAGAGGTGTTGAGCGAAATGCAGGACAACCTGAAATGTAATAATATCTGTATAATAGGGATACCAGAAGGAAGAGAAGAAGAGCAAGGGACAGAATCTTGTTTGAAAAAATAATGATTCCCTAATTTGAGGAGAGAGACAGTCACACAAGTCCAGGAAGCACAGAGGGTCCCATTCAAGAGGAACCCAATGAGGCCCACTCCAAGATACATCATCGTTAAAATGGCAAATACCAAAAACAGAGAAACCTAAAGGCAGCCACAGAGAAACAGGAAGTAACATACAAGGGAGCCCCGATACAGCTAGCAGCTGACTTATCAACAGAAACACTACAATCCAGAAGTAAGTAGTAAGAAATATTTCAAGTCATGAAAAGCAAAGGCCTGCAACCAAGACTGCTCTACCAAGCAAGGCTCTCAATTAAAATGGAAGGCAATATAAGGAGTTTCCCAGACAAAAGAAGGCTAAAAGAATACATCTCCACCAAACCAGCATTGCAAAATATGCTAAAAGACTCCTTTAAAATTAATAAAAAGAGTCTATGAATACCCAGTTCCTTTCACTGTCACCAATACATGATAGTACCAGTATTTTTAATACTTATTAATCTGATTGTGACAATGTGTTATTTTAATGTCACTTTATTTATTGAAACTAAACCTGTTTTTGTATATTTCTTGCATATTTCTATTATTTTTTAAAATATTTAAATGACTTTTTGTATTCTTTATCCATTTTTTCATTAAATGTTTGTAGAATTTTTTCCCTAAAAAAAAAACAAAACTATTAACCCTTTTTCAGATGTGCTGCAAATACTTTCCAATTCTATTCCTCATCCTTTAACTTTAACTTTTTTGTATAGGTATATTACTATATAGTCTTAAATGTTTAATATAATCATATTGTCAATAGTTTATTTTATAGCTTCTGGGTTTGAATACTTAACCTCAAGGTTAGAAAAATATTAGTTGGCAATTTATCCTAAAATTCCTTAGATTCTACATATTGACTTTTAACTCACCTGAATATTCCTTGTACAATGTGTGAAATAGGGCTCTATATTTGTTTTATTTCAAGTAATAGTGGTCCATTCACCTTATTGGTTGAATAAGCCTTATTTTACCCATTGATTTGAAATATCAACTTAATCATATTTCATTGTTAGATATACACATTTATTTCTAGAATGCTTTTTGTTTCATTGATCTACTTGATTATTTCTGTGCTGGTGCCATATTGGTTTAATTGCTGAGACTTTATAATAGATTTAAATTTTTTAATATTTTATAATGGATCTTGACATTTAAAATAAATAAATAAATAAAATCTGCATTTTAAAAAACGAAATAAAGAAAGAAGGAACTCCTACCTTTTGTGACAGGATGGATGGAACTGGAGAATGTTATGCTAAGTGAAATAAGCCAGTTTGTGGAAGACAAATACCATATGATCTCAAATATTCAACAAAATAAACTAATGAACAAAATAAACCGAAGGCATGGAAACATGGAGTAGACTGAAAGTGACCAGAGGGAATGGGAAAGGAGGACAATGGTGGAAAGAAGGGGAAGGGACTAGACAAAAACCTGTATGAATGGCCCATGGACATGGACAACAGAATGGGAATTGACTGTGGCACAGGGAGTCAGGGTGGGACGGGTGGAGGAAGGCAAAAAAAAATTGAGACAACTGTAATAGAATAAACATGATTTAAAAATAAAAAAATGTTCAAAAATAATATTAATAACCTAATGTAAATGGATTAAATGCAACAATCAAAAGACATAGGGTAGCTGAATGAATAAAAATACACGACCCACACATATAGATGCTGTCATCAAGAGACCCACCTTAGAACAAAAGATCACACAGGCTGAAAGTGAAGGGATGTGAAAAAATATTCCATGTTAATGAAAACAAAACGAAACAAAAGCTGGGGTAGTGATACATATAACTGACAAAATAGACTTCAAAACAAAGGTCATAACAAGAGATAAAGTCCCCACATGATACTAAAGTGATCAATACAAGGGGATATAACCCTTATAAACATATATGCACACAATATATGAGCACCTACGTATATAAAGAAAACCCTGGTGGACTTTAAGGGAGAGAGAAACAGCAATACAAACATAGTAGGGGATTTTAACATCTCACTGTCATCAATGGATAGATCATCCAGACAAAAAAATCAACAAGGAAACAGTGACCTTAAATGACACAGTAATGCAGATGAATTTAATTAATATTTACATAACATTCCATCCCAAAGCAGAATATACATTCTTCTCAAATGCACATAGAACATTCTCAAAGATAGACCACATGTGAGGACAAAAAATAAGTCTTAATATATTCCAAAAGATTGAAATCTTATCAAGTATTTCTCTGATCTCAGTGGCATGAGACTAGAAATCAACTGCAATAAAAAACTCAAAAACATTCAAACAATAGAGACTATTACTAAATAGGGGATGGGTTAAGAAGGAGATCAAGGAAAAATCATATACTGCCTGGAAACAGATGAAAAGGAACACACTACAACCTAAAATCTATGTGACACCGCAAGAGCAGTTGTGAGAGGTAAGTTTATGGATTACAGGCCTACTTCAGAAAGCAAGAAAAATCTCAAATAAGCAATCTAACTCTACACCTCAAATAACTAGAAAAACAACAACAAACAAAGCCCAAAGTAAGTAGAAGGAAAGAAATAATAAAGATCACAGCAGAAATAAATGACATAAAATCTAAAAAAAAAATACAAAATATCAATGAAATCAAGAGCTTGTTCTTTGAAAAGATAAACAAGATTGACGAACCTCTAACCAGACTCATCAAGAACACAAGATAGAGGACCCAAATAAAAAAAATTAGAAATGAAAACAAAGTAACAACTGACATCACAAAAATACAAAGGGTTATAAGAAAATACTATGAACAACAAATGTTGTTCGACAACAAATGTCGAATATGACAACAAATTCGATGACTTGGGCAAAATGGACAAAGTCCTAGAAACATACAATCTTTCAAAACTCAATAATAAATAATCAGATAACCTGAATGGACTGATAAAAACTAGTGAAATTGACACAGTTATCAATAAACTCCAAGCCAACCAAAGTCCTGGACCATTTGCTTCAAAGGCAAATTTTACCAAACATTCAAAGAACTAACACATATGCTCCTCACACTATTCCAAAAAATTCAAGAGGAAGGAAGATTTCCAAGCTCTTTTTATGAGGTCAGCATTATCCTAATTCCAAAACCAGGTAAACCAGCATAACAAAAAAAGAAAATTATAGGTCAATAAACCTGGTGAACATAGATGCTAAGATCCTCAACAAACTAGCAAATTGGATCTAGTAATACACTGAAAAAATTATACATCATGACAAAATGGGATTTATCCCAAGGATACAAGGTTGGTACAATATTCACAAATCAAAAAAAAGTGATATATCATATACACAAAATAAAGATAAAATCACATGATCATATCAATAGATGCAAAGAAAGTATTCAATGAAATCCAGCACCCATTTATGATATAAAAAAAAACTTTCAGCAAAGTGGGAATAGAGGGGTCATACATCAGCATAATAAAGGCCATAAATAAAAACCTACAGACCACATCATACTCAATGTGCAAAAACTAAAAGTGTTTTCATTAAGGTCAGAAACAAGACAGGGATGTCTCCTTTCACCACCCTTATGCAACATAGTACTGGAAGTCTTAGGCACAGTGATCAGGTAAGAAGAAATAAATAGCATCCAAATTGGAAAGAAGAAACTAAAACTCATTACTCACAGATTGCATGGTATTGTACATAGAAAACCCTAATGAATCCACCAAAAACTACTGGACCTAATAAATGAATTTGGCAAAGCAACAGGATAAAAAATCAATACTCAGAAATTGATGGGATTCTTATACACCAATAATGAACTATCAAGAAGAGAAACTAGGAAAAATGACCTTATTTACTAATTGCAACAAAAAATAAATAAATTTAACCAAGGAGATAAAAGATCTGTACTCAAAAAATATGAGAGAAATTGATGAAGACACAAATAAGTGGAAGTATATACAGTGTGCATGGAGTGGAAGAATTAACATCATTAAAATGTTTATATTACCCAACCAGAGCCCAAAAAGTACACAGAAAACAGCCAGCTGTGAAAATAGGCAGGGTTGCTCTCTGCCAGCAACAGATGGCTGGAGACGCTAAGAGCTGTTTAAAGGACCAAAAAATAAATTTTTATTTGCAGCCACTCACCCTAGTCTCCAGCAAATAGGGGAGCAGAGTGGGCTAGAGGCACCTGAAAAGAGACTAGGGAAGGAGGCTGTGGAGAGAGAACTGAGAAAGTAGCCAGTGGGATCTCGGTGCTGACTCATCCCCCATGCGGTAGCAGCCATCTTGCTCAGGAAGAGATCACTCCCCTTGAGCTGCAGGAAAGTAAGAGGAACAAATAGCCATGCCCCCAGGTGGTATTCCGCCCCACCCTATGCTGTCTAATCCTCCTGCTGAGTACAGAGTGGCAGCCACAGATAGTAGATCCCTGGCTAAAGGGGGCACAGAGTGGTCTAGAGGCACTTGAGGAGAGATTGGGGATGGAGGCTTGGGGAGAGAACTGAGAGAGTAGCTGGCGGGATCCCAGTGCTGACTCCTCCCCAATACGGCAGCAGCCACCTTGCTCAGGCAGAGAGCACTTCCCTGAGCAGCAGCAGTGTGAGAGGACCCAATAACCCCGCCCCCAGGAGGGACTCCACCCTGCCCTGAGCTGTCTAAGCCGCCCTGCTGAGTGCAAAGTGACTACATTAACAGCTGAAGGGGACAACCACAGACAATAGATTCCTGGAAGTCTAGAACAGACTGTCTAAGGTCAGATAGGGTCAACATCTGACATCATCAGAGGCAGATCCAGAAAGGAAAAGCGGTGGTCTCCTACCATAGAAGTTCACACCACGAAGTCAGGAAGTCAAGACAGATCAATTTAAGAAGCAGAAGCAAAAAAAGAAGAGTCTCACAAATAATGGGAAGACAAAGAGATAGGTCCCACTCTAAGGGAAAGACGGAATCTCCAGAAAGAGAACTAAATGAAATAGAGGCAAGTAAACTATCAGATATTGAATTCCAAATAATGGTTCTAAGAAAGCTCAGTGAGCTCAGAGAGAATTACAAAAAACTACAGAGAAACTACGAGGAACTTACTGCAAACTATAACAGCATGAAAAAGGACATAGAAACTATCAATAAGAGACAAGAGGAAATGAAGAATACAATTTCTGAATTGGGAACACAGTAGAAGGAATCAAAGGAGGCTAGATGAAGCTGAGGATCAAATCAGTGAGCTGGAGGACAAGGGAGAAAAAAGCTCCCAAACAAGCAAGAAAATGAAAAAAATACTCAAAAAGAATGAAGAGGTATTGAGGGATGCAGGATAACCTGAAACGTAATAATATCCATATAGTATGGATGCCAGGAGAAGAGGATGAGGAAGGGATAGAGAACCTGTTTGAAAAAGTCATGATGGAAAACTTCCCTAATTGAAGGAGAGAAAAAGTCACACAAGTCCAGGAGGCACAAGAGGGTCCCATTCAAGAGGAACCCAGTGAGGCCCACTCCAAGACATATCATCATTAAAATGGCAAATACTAAAGACAAACAGAGAATCCTAAAGGCAGCAAGGGAGAAACAGGTAGTAACATACAAGGGAGCCCTGATAGGGCTAACACCTGACTTATCAACAGAAACACTGCAAGCCAGAAGTAAGTAGTAAGAAATATTCCAAGTCATGAAAAGCAAAGACCTGCAACCAAGACTGCTCTACCCAGCAAGGCTCTCAATTAAAATGGAAGGCGAAATAAGGAGTTTCCCAGACAAAAGAAAGCTAAAAGAATACACCTCCACCAAACCAGCACTGCAATATATGCTAAAGGGACTGCTTTAAGATGAAGAAAAAGTTTCTATGAATACCCAGGTCCTTTCAGAGTTGCCAATACCTGACATTACTAATATTTTTAATACATATTAATCTGATTATGACAATGATGTGTTATTTTAATCTGATTGTGACAATGATGTGTTGAAACTAAACCTGTTTTAGTATATTTCTTGCCTATTTCTATTATTTTTAAAAGAAAGATTTAAATGACTTTTTGGTATTCTTTATCCATTTATTGATTAAAGGTTTGTAGAACTTTTTTTTCCTAAGAAGAACAAAAAACCTATTAACCATGTTTTAGATGCATTGCAAATTCTTTCCTATTCTATTCCTTGTCCTTTAACTTTTTTGTATGTATATTACTATATAGTTAAATGTTTAATATAGTCATATAGTCAATATTTACTTTATAACTTCTGGGTTTGAATATTTTACTTCAGGTCATGAAAAATATTAGTTCTATTTTCTTCTAAAACTCCTTAGAGTCTACATATTGATTTTTAATTCACCTGAATATTTCTTGTACAATGTGTGAAATAAGGCTCTATATTTGTTTTATTGCAAGTAATAGTGGTCCATGCACCTTATTTGTTGAATAAGCCTTATTTTCCCCATTGATTTGAAATGTCAACTTAATCATATATTGTTAGATATATACATTTGTCTCTAGAATGCTCATTATATTTCATTGATCTACTTGATTATTTCTGTGCTGGTATCATGTTGGTTTAATTGCTGAGACTTTATAATGGTTTTAAATTTTTTTAATATTTTATAATTAACTTTGACTTCTAGAAAAATAAATAAAATCAATCTGCATTTAAAAAAGAAAGAAAGAGAGAGAGATGAAACTCCTACCTTTTGCGACAACATGGATGAAAGTGGGGAATATTAAGCAAAGTGAAATAAGCCAGTTGATGAAAGACAAATACCATATGATAGCACCTATAAGTGGACTCTATTCAAGAAAATAAACTAACAAACAAAACAAACAACAGGCATGGAAACATGGAGCAGACTGAAAGTGGCCAGAGGGGATGGGGAAAGAGGACAATGGTGGAAAGAAGGGGATGGGACTAGATAAAGAACATGTATGAATGATCCATGGACATGGACAACAGAGTGGGTATTGACTGTGGGAATGGGGGGTGGGGGTGGGATGGGTGGAGGGGATTAAAGGGGTAAAAATTGAGACAACTGTAATAGAATAAACATGATTTTTTTAAAAAGAAAAGAAAAGAAAAGAATATAGTCAATATAAACCCTTAATTCTTAATGCATGCACATTTTTCTACCAGACAACATTCACTTTTTCTGTCATTCTCCACTTCATTGCCCCATATATACACACCCCACTATAGGTAATAATTGAAAACAAGACTTCAAAATCTCCTCTTCATTTATTTTGAATGTACCCACCCTGCCTGGAGGACCCTTCCTCCAGCTCAGGGAAGAGGGCTAAGTGTTGCTTCCGTTGGGGGCTGAGTCTTTTGTCCAGGGAGGGCATCACCTTTCTGGGACCCATTCCGTGACAGGGTACCACTGAGACTTGGCGGCTGCTGGAACAGTTAAAAGTCACTGTGGAGAATGGTGCTGAAATAAAGGCGTCCACCAGTGTGTCCACTCAAACTGCAAAGAGGAAACAAGTCAATATCAGGAAAGGTATTCAGGACATGGAAGAGTGCTGAAGAAGAAGTGGTTATGCTTTTACAAAGAAGCCATCTGTTTGCCTGCCTGCTTGTCTGTCCTTCTCTGCCTGTCTGTCTGTCTGTCTGTCTGTCCGTCTGTCTCTGGGTCTTTCTGAGGAGCTGTCTGTCCATCTGTTTTGCTCTCTATCTGCCTACCTTTCTACCTTTCTGTCAGTTTACCTGTCGCTCAATTAGTTTCTTTCTGTTTGTCTTTATCTGCCTAACTTTGTCTGCATATCTATTTGCAGTATGTTATTCTGTCAGTCTGATTTTTTGCCTATATCTGTCTGCCTTTCTGATCATTTCTCTGTCTGTCTTTCTGTTTACCTTCCTGTCTCTTTGTCTGCCAATCATTCTGTCAATTTGTCTATTTTTTCATCTTTTTTCCTGCACATCCACATATATAATATTCATTTGTCTCTCTGTTGATTTTCCCCCCTATATATCTATTTATCTCTCTAACAGTCTGTCCAACAGTTTGTCTGTCTTTCTCTCTCTATTTTTATCTATCTATTTGTATGTCTTTTTGTCTATCCTTCTACCTGACTGTCTATAAGTAATCTTTCTGTATATATTTTCATGTCTATCGGTGTCCATTTTCTATCAGTCTTTCTTTCTGTCTGTACATCTGTCTGTCTAGCTACCTGTCCATAGATGTCTTTCTGTTGTCTCACTATCTATTTATCTGCCTGTCTTTCTATATATACTTCTGTCTGTATATCTGGCAATCTGTCTTTCCATCTATCTCTTTTTGTGTATTTGTCTGTCTATATATTATCCATCTGTCTTTCTCTTAGTCTGTCCATTAATATCTATTTGACTGTCTCCTGTCTTTCTGTCTGTATCTCTGTTATCTGTCCATCCATCCATTCATCTGTCCACCCACCTATTTTCACCCCCCATCTCTCTCTTTCCATCTATATTTTTATTTATCTCTTTACCTAGCTACCAGTCTCTCCCCACCCCATAGTTCTATCTACCTCTGTCTCTTGGTCTGTCTTTCCATCAGCCCATCTGTCTCTTTTTCTATGTGTCTACTTGTCTTTCCATCTGTCAGTCTGCCTTTCTACCTATACATCTCGATGCCTGTTTATCTCCCTTTGGCTAGATAGGTAGATGATAGGTAGACAGATAGACAAATAAACAGATAGATATAGGAACATCTATCTCTCTGTCTGTATATCTACTTATCTCTTTGTCTACATACTTGTATTTTTTCCCCAAGGCAGTTTTACAGTTTTATTTGACCATCAAAAGTTAGTTATCACCCACATTAACTGTTTATAGATTTTCTTCAATGGTAAAAGCTACATAGGTAACCATAGGTATAGAGCTTGTTTGGTGAATCTTTATCCTCATTATGTTTTCTAGACAACTGGATACAATATGGAACATTCCTTTTTCCTTTGACCCAGACAGAAGTGTTGATCCTGGTATCAATGTACACATCTGGCGTTCCCATACCCTTCGTGGCAGATTTCTGGCTGTGCATCAGAAACAGCTTCTATTTCTGTCTGTTTATATAATGCTATGCACATATGTGCACTTACATGTCTACCTATTTTTCTATTCATGTGCCTGTCCATATAGCTGTTTTTCTGCATGTATCTCTATTCACGTTTTTGTATGTCTTTCTATGTATTATCCACCTTTCTGTTGATGTGTCTGTGTTTCTGATTATCTGTATTAGCTCATCTATTGGGTTATATGTCTTTAGATTTATCTGTCATTTTATCTCTGTATCTTTTTGTCTATTTTTTTCTGTATATTTGTGTGTATGCATATACATAAAATCTGTTTGTCAGGCTTTTTGTCTCAATCTGAATATCTCTTCTGCCTGCCTGTCGTGTGTGTGTGTGTGTGTGTGTGTGTGTGTCTGTCTGTCTGTCTGTCTGTTTCTCAGTCTTTTATTTAACACTTTCTTTTTAATTTGTTAAGACTTTGTTTATTTACTTTTAGAGAGAGGAGAAGGGAGGGAGAAAGAGGAGGAGAAAAACATCAATGTGTGGTTGCTTCCCACGTGCCCCTCACTGGGGAGCTGGACCTCAACGCAAGTATATTCCCTGACTGGGAATCGAACCGGTAATGCTTCGGTTCACAGGCTGGTGCTCAATCCACTGAGCCACACCAGCCAGGGCTATTTAACACTTTGTTTAATGTGTTTCTGATGAATTGTGTTTAGTCATGTGTTTGCTTAAGACCCATGTTTACTGGTATCACTGTTCACTGTGTGTGCATACATGCCTGCGTGTGTGTGACAGCTGCATCACTAGTGTGAGTGTGGTGAACTGTGTTCACCGACATGTGTGTGGCACGGTATTCCTTGATGCACGTGAGGGGCACTGTGTTTAGAGGAGTGTGAGAGATACTGCATGGCGAGGTACGTGTGTGAGCACCTCGCCTGGGTGGCTGCCCCGGGGGTGATGGCAGGCGTCATGTCTTCACGTCTTCCATTGTGAACCTCCAAGCCACATGGCTTCTGAGTTCTTTGGTACCAACAACCCCATTCTACAGATGGACAACAAAGGGCGGAGCAGGGCTTCAAGCAAAGATGATGTGAACCTTCTCTCCCTTCATACTCACGTTCAAGTCCCTTGGGGGCAGGAAGGGCATGCGGTCAGTGCACCTGGCAGGGCTGGGTGTGGCGGAAGGAGGGGAGAGGCTGAGAAGGCCTCACCGCCGCCTGAGCTCCCTCTGCATGGAGCCCGGCTGGTCTCCCCAGACAGTCTCATTTTCTCCCTCTGTTCCCTACCTAACTATTGTTAATCATGCCTTCTTCCATTTGCAAAAGGGACCTGGGCAATAAACTGTAGGCCACCTTTGTCTTTTAGTCATTTTCGAAGTGTCCCAGGGACTCTGCACGGGGGCTGGAGTGGAGCCCCTGCTCCTCAGCCTCTCCTCCCAGAAGCCCAGACCCGCTGCGGGGTCTCGGCCCTGGCTGAGGTTGCCAGAACCCATTTTGCCCCTGAAGTGTCACCTTGGGATGGGGGACGCCCTGGACGCACCACCTCCCCTGCACGTGAGGTGTCCCAAGCTGAGTCTCCTGGTGCCGGCTCTGTTCCACAGAGGCCCCAGTCGCTCTTCACCTCTCGCTCCCTCTCGTGACCTGCCACGTCATCCAGGACTGACTTCTCACGATTGTTCGGCTCCTCCACACCCCAGTGACTTCCCAGTCGCGGCCTTCAGACACGACCTCGCTTCCAAAATCCAGACACATGGACCTCCCTACCTAGGAGTTTCATTGGCAAGTGCTTTTTCTTCCCCTTTAAAAAAAGCATATAAATGACCTATATTCACCCTTTGTTACTTAGAGTCCCAGGTGTCTTGACAAAGTGCACATATCTCTGTGACCATTGTTATGATCAAGACATAGAACGTTTTTATCATGCCCCAAAAATCCCCTCCCCTCTTTGGAGCCACCCTACCCCCTGCCCTGGGCCCTGGCAACCACCGATGTGCTCTCCAGCTCTGCAGTGTTGGCTTTTCCAGAACGCTACACGCGTGAGAGACCCTTCTCAGCCTGGCTTCTTTCACTCAGTGTCATGCCTTCGGGATGGATCGTATTGGTCCATGAATCGACACCCATTCCTCCTCATTGTTCAAGAGCATTCCATCATAGGGACAGGTCACAGTCTGGTCACCCACTTACGGGTGAGGGACATTTGGGTCTCTTCCTGTTTTGGGCAATTACACATAAAGCTGTTGTAAATATCACTTTGAAGTTTTTTGAGTGAAAAATGAGCTATTCTTCCTCTTGAGCAGCATGTAGGAGTGGTACGGCCTCATCTTATGTTAAGTGTACTTTTAACCTAATAAGAAACTGCCAAACTGACTTCCAAAGTGGAGTGTCATTTGTTGGCATCTTAAAATGTCCAGAGGTGCCACCTCTCTGGTCCTCCTCATCCACCCAGAAGCTCACACCAAAATCAACAGGCTCAGTCAGAGTGCCCCCTCAGCCCGGCTGTGCTTTGAAGCTCCTACCTGGTCCAATCCCCAACTTGCCTCTTTGGCCCAAGTCTCCTCCTCCCTTCCCAGTTACTACGCTGACTTCACTGTGCTACTTTCTACACAGCAGCCAGACTGATCTTCTTAAAAGGCTGACCATTTTCACAGCTCCTTCTCACTCCCAGCACAGCTGGAGTGGGCAGGCCTCAGCCCCTGACTGCTCCTCTCCCGTCTGGACTCTGTCCCTGGCTCTAAGTTGTCCGGCTGCCCTGCCCTGCCCCCAGCCAACAGAGCACCAGCCCCAACCCGGGGTGCTTATCCCCAAATAATGGTGATGAGAGAAAAGCGCTCATACTCACACACGCCCGCTTCTTCCTCATGCATCCCTCACCCCTGCTTTGTGATCACCAGCCCCATTTTACAGAGAAGAAAACAAGCACAAAGAAGTGAGCTCCCTGGGCCGGAACACAGAAGCAGGGAAAGGTGGAGCCGTGTCTGCGCCCACACAGTGGTTCCTCAGGGCCCATCCTCGCTGCCTGGGTGGTTTCAGGGATGGCGTGAAGGTCACCTCCCTGGGGGCCCCTCTGACTGCCCTTGTTCTCTGCTGCCCACTTGGTTTGTCGCGTCTGCAGCATTGATCACTTCTGAGCCAGACTAGGAGGGAGAGCCCACCCACTAAATTAATGAAAGCCACACCTCACTGTCCCTGCCTCTGAGTGGGTGCTGGGTAGAAGCCACAGCCACCTGGACTCCACCAGTACTCCACAGGGGCCACCTGGTTAGGTGGGCAGAAGAACGCCCCGCCTCTGATATTCAGCAGAATGTTCAAGAAATGAGCCCAGCAGAGCCCACCAGTTATGGGCGAACTGTGTGGACTGGGGCCTCGTGGTCACTCGGGTCACTAATGTCTGGGCTGGGACCCAGGGGCCCCTCCCTTGGAGGAGCTGGGCTCACTGACACCCCCTAACCAGCCCCCCGCCCCACGCACACACAAGGCTGCTTCCCAGAGTGCACTAGTGCACCTTTACCACCTGCCCATCTGCCCCAGAGGCTGGGCACTGCTCTTCCTCCCAGGGGCAGGGCACGAGGGGCCTGATTCTGAGGGGCTGAGGTGAGGGTGTCAGTAAGTGCTAAGGGACTCCTGGGAGGGCCCGGACCTGTGGCCAGCAGCCTCCTCAGTGTCTCTGAACAGCAAGGGTCCCAATATCTATCACTTGCCCCTTGTCCGCCAACCATCTCAGTGAGGGTCCCACCACACGCCAGCTGCCCCTCCAACTCACCTCTCCTTCCCAGGCAGCCCAGCCTCCTCGCCCCTCTGTACCTGTCCCAGGACAGCTCTTCCTCAGTGGTGACCCCCAGCGGTGGCCAGCCAAAGGGGCAGGACATTGTGGCCTCGGGAAAGTCACTCACCTCCAAACTTCAGCTGAGAGGCCCGCTCTCGACGACAGGACATGTGGACGAGGGCCTCCCCTCGTCAGCCCCTCCCTCCCAATCCAGGCGCTGCCCGTTCTCTGAGCCCAAATTCAGCCACCTACTCTAACAGGAGAGTTCTGTCACTTGACACCCAGTGACTGGTTCCTGTCCCCACAGGCAGCCCCCTGTCCTGACTTCTATCGCCATAGACGGCCTGTTCTAGGACTTCCTTTGAATAGACTTGAACACCTTTTGTGTCTGGATCCTTTCATTCAACATTGTGTCTGTGGGATTCATCCACATTGTTGCATGTATCAGGTAACTTCTTTTTGGAGCTGTATAATATTCCACACAGTTGTATGTGTCTGTATGTGTTTTTTGGTGCATTTATATGTTTGTGTGCGTAGTTGTGTGTATGTTGGTATGAGATTGAAACACCCTTTCATTTTTCTAGCCAGTCAGTGGCTTCACAAAAAAAAGTGTCTGCAGAAGTGGCCCCATCTGCCCGCCCCATCCCTGCAGGCTCACACCACATGTTCCAGGGACGCTGTGATCCCCTCCCGGAGCCCATGGGTGGCTCCTCCTCAGAGCCCGAGCAAGTGAGGGGAAGAGGCAAGAAGCCTCAGGGGTTACCATTGCTGCGCCTGGTCCCGTAGGTAGCAAATGGCCCCCCAGGGTTGTAAGGCACACAATCTGCTCCAGAGCTGGCCTGGGGCCCGCCCTGGCCCGAGGCTGTGGTCTCAGCCTCAGCACCAGGACTTATCGGGAGGCAGCGCAGCCCCCGGCCTCAGCGCTGACCTCCGCGTTGACCCAGGACAGGAAGGGCTCTCTAACCCCAGGGTCTGCACAGCCTGGCCCAGCACTCGGAGTCCTCAAAGAGCACCATCCTTCTATCAGATCATGTGCGGGGAAACTGAGGCCCGGAGAGGGGCTGCTGCTGACAGTCAGGAAGGATGGAACTGGGCGCCAGGTTATTTTTTGTTCTTCTTGTCAAAACTCTCTGCCTGCCAGTGCAGCCTCCTTGGAATGCCTCGATGGACCGACCCATCTGGTCCTGGGGTAGGGGCCCCAGGTGCCACCCAAGGGAACATCCCCCAAGCCCCTCCCCGATGCACATCTCTCCAGTGGTGAGAACAGTTTGGCAAAAGGAAAGAATTCTGTCCTTGTGGTCCTCTGCCAAAGGCCACTGAAATCCTAGAGACTAGGCCCTTGGTGCAGAAGAAATTTTCCTTTCCCCCAAATAGGCCTTGTATAGATGCCATCCTCCCTGCCTGTGCTGGCCCCCCTGCCAGCAGCTCCTGCCTACCCTACATGCCCTGCCAGGCTGGCATAGGGGTCTTCCCGCCCCCCCCCGGCCCAGCTTCCTCTCCTGTCACAGCAGTGAGCACCAGGCTGCAGTCTTGCTGGGACCTCCCCAGTCCTGTCGGTCCCAGAGTGAACCTCTGGTCTCCTGCACAGGGAGGTGCTTGTCGCATGTTTGCAGAAGGGAGGAAAGGTGGGAGACCAGACCCAGAAAAGACAGGGCAGCAGGCAAGTTCACAGCTGGGAGGCGTGACGTGCAGTCTGAGTGGGGGCCCAGCCCTCTCGGGGCCCGCGTGGGAGAGGTGTTTGGTCACGGGGGAGTGCGGGTGTGCGTGCTGGCCAGCAGGGCACGCCAGGTCTGTGAGGAAGCTCTGTTCTATCCCCTGTCTCCAAGCCGCTGCCATGTTCCATCCCTACCCCCACCCTCAAAGGCCCCTGGGGAGACCCATCTCTCCAGACACAGGGCTGAGGAAGCGCAAGAACTGCCAGCAAGTGTCGGAGCCAAGCAGGGCCTTCTAAACACACATCTCCACATGGTGGCACTCAAGGAGATCGAACGCATTGAATGTGGTCTAGTCTCATGGCCTATAGCTTCAGATACTGCTGTGTACTGAAAATAACATGAAAATTCACCACTTAAAATATATTTGACATTCTGTGCTCTCATGCAGGGCAGACACCCCAGTGCTGGGGATTCCTTTCCACCAAGCCCCCCAACCTCCACCGGGACCCTCACACAGGCAGGGACTGGGCGGCATGGCAATGCAAGGACACACATGTGGACACAGCACCCTGACATTCATGCGCGCGCACACACACTGTCCCCAGAAGGCAGGCACCAGCCCTACTCACGGCCTGGCACAGCTGCCACACAGATGTGCCACAGGCGCACACACGTTCAGACGAACAGACACACACACACCTCCTGCACACACCTGTTCACTGCTGGATGCCAAGACTCACACACATGTGCCAATGTCGCCCCATGCCCAGGCACACACACGCCACACAGCCCCCACAGACGCAACCAGCGCGGAGGGCCAGCGGGACTGCCAGGGTCCGCCATGCGGACGTCCACGCTGGCGTCCGTCCCGAGTGGTATGTGCCCAGCCTGACAGCCTGGCGAGCATTCAAACCAACATCCACATGTAAAACACACACATACACACACACACCCCTACAGGTAAGTATGCACAAGCTTTGTGTGCGTACATACATGTACACATACAGATCACAGATCTGTATAATCCCAGGTTCACACACACACAGACTTTCAGGTGCACATATCTGTACCACAGTCCCACGTACGATGAGTCCATGCGTTCCTGTACCTCCAGGTAAAGCAACAACTGTGTGTTTCACGTCATCACAGATGAGCCCACCCTCCGCGAGCCCACACGCGGGATGCTCCCACTCTCACAGTCACACACGCAAACTTCTGCCAGCACAGCCCTTTCCCAGTAACCAGCTCAGCGCCCCAGGCAGAGTGGCTGGAGGCCACGTCCTTAGCCCATTCCAGCCTCGGGCCTCCTGGTTCAGACTGTTGAGAAAATTCTTGGAAATTCTGCTGCCTGGGAGGGCAAGAGTGGGAGCACTTTGGAATACACACCTGCTCAGCACAGACCACACCCGACATGCATACACATGCATATACACACCCACCACACGCCACATGCATACACACATGTACAAGCATTCCCATTCCCCACTCACGGGTGTATGGTACATTCAATGGCTTAACATGCTGTCCACACACCACACATGGTCACACACACACCCTCACACACTCCCCAGGAGCCATGTGATCCTCACTTTGCACACACAACAGCTCCTCTTCCCATCCTCCCTCCAGTTTCAAGTGCACTAAAGAGGGAGACTATTTTGATCTTTAGCACAGCAATAAATACATACATACATACATACATACATACAGGGGAAGGGGAAAGGGCAGAAGAGTAAAAACACAGCTTCTGCCTTTGGTGGGAGATGAAAGGCAGCTTGGAGCTTCTCTTTTGCAGGATCCAGGGACGAGGCTGCCTGGCATGGGCCTGGGAGGGGACAGGCCTGAGAGGAGGCACACCAGGCCACCTGAAGCCACTGGAGCTTTGAAGTGCCGGCGAGCTGTACTCCAGGTGGGGTGAGTGGAAGGCCGGCCCACCTGGCCCTGGAAGGGTCGCCGGCTGCTGGACCAATCAGGGCGCCAGCCCCTAATGCCTCCCGACTAGCCGGGGCCGCCTTGTTCCACCCTGGCTCAGCCTGACAATCTGGGACAGGGTTGATAAGTAAGTGGTCCCACAATAGCGCCATCCTCCACCCCCAAGGCTAACTAAGGCCAAGAGAGCCAGCGGGGCTCAGAGCGGAGGCTCCTCCAGCAGATCCTGAAAGAGCTGTCTCCAGTGCCTCGGGGTGGATCTTCTAGGCCAGGAGTTAGGGCGAGGTCTAGGGCTGGACAGGGTGCCGGCAGTCAGGCCTACCTCACGGCGGGGCTGCCAGCGTGTCTCTGGGCGGGAGCTGAGAGCCCACGCTCAGGCCCTCCGCAGCCCCTGACCTCGGGTTGGGTCTCCAGCTGTGGTAGGGGGTCAGAGGAGGAGGGAAGAGGCAGAAGACCCCACCCAGGCCCTGGCCTCTCCCAGTCACTAGAGTCCCACCCCTTATTTGCACTCTACCTCAGTTTCCCCCACTTCAGCCAGAGTCTCTGGTGCCTCAGGCTGCAAGCTACCCTGAGGGCACAGGCTGGAGCAGCCTGCACAGGCAAGCCAGTACTGACCTCTGCCCGCGCCTGGTCTTTTGGA
This sequence comes from Pteronotus mesoamericanus, assembly GCF_021234165.1. Lineage (NCBI taxonomy): Eukaryota > Metazoa > Chordata > Mammalia > Chiroptera > Mormoopidae > Pteronotus > Pteronotus mesoamericanus. The sequence continues at coordinate 136,847 of NW_026555090.1, forward strand.
AGAACAGCGCCCTCAGCTGTCCTCAGCTCCACCCCAGTGTCCCGCCCCCGCCAGCTGTCTCCTTTGCCAGGAATGAGCCCCACTGGGCAGCTTCTCGTCCAGAGGGCGGCTTCTGGGCAGCAGAGCTGTCAGCCCCAAACCTCCTCCTGACTGTGTGTGTTGCTGGATGTGTGTGCCACGCCTATCACCTCGGCCAGCAATCCCACATCGTTCCTAGGACTGTTCCTCTGCTACTCAGGCCCGGGACGGCCTGGCTGCCCCTCACCCGGCCCCACCCACGCTGCCCCAGGTTCAGAGAGAGCACCAGTCAGCCCGGCCTCTGCAGACAGAGGGGCTGGCAGGGACTTCGTGGCGGAGTCAGGGCAGTGCGGGAGAGCCCTATAAAAACAGAAGCTGGAGCCACACCCCTCGGTATCTCTAAGGCACAAGTCACGCTGGGGCCCTGGACCGGATGGGGCCAGTCTGGTTCCTCCCAGTCTGGGAACCGGGCTTCCTTCCCGTGGAGCCCTCCAGTCCTGCATTTCCCAGCTGCCCCTCCCCATGGAAGGGGTGGAGACCACCAGCCAAAAAAAGAGAGAAGTAAATCAGATGAACCCAGTGCGCTGGGGGGGAAGGGACCCTCCATGGCAGGCAGGTCTCCTATTCAACCCTGAGAAGCACCTCTAATGGGCAAAGTCAAACTCAAAAAGCTCAAACTAGTTTTCTTCCTGGTCCCTATCCTCCTCCTCTGTGACAATGGAAAGCTTGTATTATGATAATGAGCATGGTCTTGGTTTTCCTTTCACAATTGGAATCTAATCTACCCACAAACATAAAGAACCGCGGTGGCGCTGTGCTTGCTGTGGGCCAGCCGCCCACCAGGGCCCGGCCTTCACGGAGGAGGCAGAGGTCCATCCAGCCCTGGAGAAACATCAGGAGCCTCCACCTAGCTGCTCGCATTCTGGCAAACAAATGGAATTCTAATTGTCCCTTTTTTGTACTCTCACAAATTAAAAAAATTTTTAATCGCATGTGAATTTTTTTTTTGTAAACAGTCTTACTCAAGCTAAGATTGAGAAAGCCAAAACCCATTGTTTCTCCTCAAGTTACAAAGCAACAGGGTTCCCTGCAGCCTGCCAGCCTTCCCCCGAGGCTGGGTGGCCAGCGGTAGAGCCATTTCTGGGCTGGTGGCTGCCCTTTCCTCGGGCAGAAGGTCCAACCCCAGGGAGGCCACCTCCTGGCCCCTGGGCCTGCTTGGGCCTCTGAGCTGGGGGTTGCCAGCACCAGCCACCCACTCTCCCGCCCACCGTCTGGGCCCATCGTGAAGATACATAAAGCATCTAAAACACTACTGAGTCTGCAACCAGAGTGCCTGGTCCATTCTACCCCAGCCCTGGGCCCTCGGGGATGCGGGCCTCTCCCTGGCTGGGCAGATGCAGCACCGTGGCTAACAGCAGGTCAGATCTCTGACTCCCGTCTGTAGGGCCGCTGCTCAAGGGCACTGCCGCCAGCCTGGGGTCTATCAAAGTCATGCCGAGCTTGAGGGCTGCTGCCTTCTTGGTCTTCATCGGCTTCGTCCTCCTCGTCACGGCTCACGAAGGCCAGCTCGTTCTCATAGCAAAAGGAGTTGGCACTGGGCAGCAGGAACTTGTTCTCCACCAGGTCCCTGGCACTGCAGCGGGGAGTGGAGGGCACCTCATAGGTTTTGTGGAAGTGTGCGTAATCTATCTTGTACTGGTTCTTCTCCTCAAAGAGGACAGGCTCAAAGCGGTGACCCCACAAGATCTCATTGGCCAGGTAGGAACTTCGGGCTTGTGTGGTCATGGCCGTGGCCTCTACCATCCCCTCCAGGATGACCACGATCTCAAAGTCATCTGTCTCCAGGTCCTGCCGGCTGATGCCAAATAGCGGACTGGCCTCGTCAATCTCATGCAGGATGGTGATGGGCGACACCAGGAAGATGCGGTCAAGGCCCTTGTCGAAGCCCACATCAATGTCGATCTGGTCCAGCGGGATGTATTCGCCCTCCTCCGTGACCCTCGGCTTGATGAGCTGGGCCCGTACATGGGCCTCCACAATGTGGCTCTTGCGCAGGTTGCCCACGCGCCACATGAGGCAGAGCTTGCCGTCGCGCAGCGCTACGACCGCATTATGGCTGAACAGCAGCGTCTGTGCCCGCTTCTTGGGCCGCGCCATCTTGGCCATGATGGCGCCAATCATGAAGGAGTCAATGATGCAGCCCACAATGGACTGTGCCACCACCATGAAGACGGCCACCGGACACTCCTCTGTCACACAGCGCAGCCCGTAGCCGATGGTAGTCTGCGTTTCAATGGAGAACAGGAAGGCTGCCATGAAGCCATGCACCTGCAACACACAGGGTGTACGGCCACGGTCCTCGGCTGGCTCCAGGTCACCATGGGCCACAGCGATAACCCAGAAGATGACGCCGAACAGCAGCCAGGAGGCGAGGAAGGCCAGCGAGAAGATGAGCAGCATGTAGCGCCAGCGGATGTCCACACAGGTGGTGAACATGTCAGCCAGGTAGCGCTGCGACTTCTCATCCATGTTGGCAAACTCGATGTTGCACTGGCCGTTCTTCTTGACGAAGCGGTTTCGGCCCCTGCGCCGTGTGTGAACTTTGCCATTGCCAAAGCCATTGGCGCCCGACATGGTGACCAGGTGCAGCCCGTCCTCCTCTGATGACACAATGCTGTAGGGGTTGGCCCGGCTGGCTGCGGTCATCCCGGGGATAGGGCAGCCCTGGCTTCTCGCCCCCAGGCCGGCTCCAGGTAGGACAGCTCCTGCAACAGATAGGACAGCAGATGTCCTGCAGCAGCCCAGGAACTCCCCCGCCCAGGGCCCCTGGATGTGGCTGGCAGACGTTTTGACCCTAACCTTCCCACAACCAAGATCCCAACCTTCCTTCCCACTGCGAGCCAGCTCCTCACCCTTCTTCTCAGCTTGGCAATCTGCCACTTCATCCCCCAATACCTCCAGCCAAAAACCTTAAATTTGTCCTCAGTTTCTCTCACTCCCACACCAAGGGCTCTGCTTTCAAAATATATTCAGGATCCACCCCCTTATTCCAAGTCCGCATGGCCTGAGTCCCCATCGTCACCCACCTGGACCAACCTGGCAGCCACCTTGCCCACCTCCCTGCTTCTGCCAAACCCCAGTGCAGCAGCAGCCAGAGGGAGCCTGTCCATCATCTCCCCACAGCCAGAGTCCCCGCTGGCGTCTGCGGCGCATGTGTGAACAGAGCCCGGGACCCCCAGGCCTCACCTCCCAGCCTCCCCGCCACTTACCGCGCTGCTGCCCGCGGCCCCCTTCCTGCTCTTTAAACCCACACTGACCCCTCCTCCCAGGACTTCCCCGCCACCGCCCTCTCTCGGGCCTTGGCTTTAATGCCACCAGATCATCTCCAGAGGCTCTTCCTGTGTCCTCAGAGGATTTTACACCCCATTCAGGTCCCCAACGTGACCCACAACCCTGACCTCTGATCTAATAAAGGCAGTAATAACAACAGCGATGACGTGCCCAGGGCTGCAGTCCCTCCCACGAGACGGGCAGCCACCTGAGCACAGGGAGCTTGCTGTCTCCCTCACTGCCGACTCACTGCCCAGGGTCTATCGAAGGCCCTGTTCCCAAGGACACCCCAAGCTGGGCCCCACCCACCCTCCTGACGCTCACGTACTCCACCCAAGGCGCCCACTCTCAAAACCCATACGCCACACCCTCTCTCTCCTTGTCATGAGCAACAGCTAGGAGGGGGCCCTACGTCAGTGCCCAGAGGAGTCACAGACTGGCTGACCTCATCCCAGGGGCCTCCCTGACAGCCACGTCCCTCAGCTCTAAACTAGAGCACACGGGAAGCACTCAGAAGTGTCCCTTGGTCAGCCTGCCACGCACACACACTGGGTGGTCTCGGGGCATGCCCCCCAGCACCACACCCACACCAGGCAAACACTGCTCCCACGGCCGGCGGTACTTGTCCAGCCCCTGGACACACAAGCCAGTGGCCACCCCTCCCCCAATGCCCTGCTGGCTCTGGGACAGCCTGTTGGTGCCAGGCTGAGGCATCTGCGGGCTGGGCGCCACGGCACCACCTGGCCCTGTGGGCACTGAGGCCATCTGGCCATTAGCACTGGGGCTGCGGGTACTCCGGACCTCATCCTGTCTCAGCAGGACCGAGCTACTAGGAGAGGGAGACCGCTGGCCAGCTGGCCTGGACATGAGGATGAGAAAGCTAGGCATGCTCCTCCCCAGGGTGGGGGCCCCAGGCACCTCCAAACCCCACCTGGTTGCACTGTGAGGTCAGAGCTAGACAAGGCTGGGAGCCCTGAAGTGCCCAGAAGACAGTGAGGCTGCAGAGGAGAAGGTCCCAGGACAGCCGGGCCAGGAGCACGGAGGCAGGCGGCTGGACACCCACCAGAGGCTCAGACACTGGAAGCGACAAAGCCAGGAAGGAGTAACACTGGGATGCATCTGTATGACCAGGTGCAGCCAGAGCCTCGGAGGGCACGACCTCTGACCTCCGTTCCAAACATCTGGGAGATGGGCGAGGGGGGAGCCCTGAGGCCGCAGACCCTTCCCGAGGTCTGTCCAGGCTGCTGGGCGCTGCTGGGCCCCCAGGGCTGGCTCGCACACGGCGCTCATACGGCCCGTACTGCCTGGGAGGCCCGGCTCCTCCAGCCACAGGGAGCGGAGGCCAGACACACCAGCAAATAAATGCTCTTAGGTCAGCCAGTCCACAGCTCAAGGAGGCAGCTTCTATCTGTACTTCTACTCCCCGCGTGGAGATTCAGAAAGGTAAAGTGACTTCCCCAAAGCCTCACCGCCAATAAGCAGGAGAGCTGAGATTCTAACCATTTTTGTCTAATGCAAGGCCTCCCGCCATGGGGCCCCAGACTCTGCGGGGCCTCCCCTCATGCTGCTGTCCTCCCCCTCAGGAGCTCCACCTGCCCACCTCACCATGGACTGGAGGAGCTGAGGCCGGAGGCTGGAATGGCGGATGCTGCTTCTGTCTGGGCCAGGAAGCAGGGAGCCGGCGGTGGTGGGGACCCCAAGGACTCCCTGTGCCAGGGAGACAGCTCAGCCCCACACTCCTGGACCCTCCAAGGGGAGGTGCCAGGGTCGGGGTACACTGATGCCGGCAGGAGGCTGCCAGATTGCTGGGGGTGGGTTTGTGTGGCCTGGAGGCCTTGAGGGACGTCCAACGGGTCATGGTTACTCCAGCTGGGACTCCAAGCAGCTCAAGGCCTGCACGGGACAGAATTGCAAGAATCAAAGGCCAGAGAGCCCATCCAGGAACACGGCTCCTGACAGTGGAACAGCCTCACACCTGGCCAGCTCCCAGGTAGGTGGGGCTGCTGCAGTGTCTTCCGGTGTCTCTGCAAGGCTGGGCACCCAGGACCCACCCAGACTGTGTCACACAGGCCTGACAACCCTCTCACCTGTTGACGTTCCTCCTAGAACCACATAGAAAAAAATCAACAAGGTCATGTTCATACCTCCTCCCCCTTTTCTCAGAGCTGGAAACTGAGACTCGGAGCAAAGTCAGTTGTCCAAGTCACCCAGAAACTAAAGAACAGAGACAGAGTAGAAGCCGAGTGTAGTCCCATCCTCAGCTTCTCTTGCCCTCCTTGTGCTGCGTGTGTGCATGCATGTGCGTGTGTGGGTGCATGTGTGTATGACACGCTCAGGGTGTGGAGGGCCCCTCACAGGCGTGATGAGCACAGCACCACAAAGAAAGCCCCAGCAGAAAACCCATGAGCAAAAGCCCCAGCACCACCTACTCGCCAAATGTCCCAAGGACACTCCTCGCACACAAATACTGGCTTGGCAAGAAGGTTGTTTGGCTCTGTGGTCCCTAAGGACTTGATTTAAGAAATGTGGGACAAGCCCCGGCCAAGCAGCTCGACTGGCTGGAGCGTCGTCCCGCTGCACTGAGGCGCGGGTTCGACACCTGGGCGGTCAGGGCAGACCCAGGAACCGACCAGTGAGTGCATGGATGGGTAGAACAGCAAAGCGATGTTTCTCTCTCGCCCCCTTCCTCTGTTTCTCTAAAATCAATACATACAAATTTTTTAAAAAGAAAGAAATGTGGGACAATATCCTCAACCAGGGATATGCAGGCATTTAGCTCTTGCTCAGTGGCTGCACGTAGTTAAATCAGATAAGAAATGAAATTAGATTTGTTTTGATGAAAGAAGCTTTAGCAAGCAAGGGCCCCAGCTCCCCATTTTATAGATGGGAGAACTGAGGCTGAGATTCTCCCGAGGTCACAAAGCAACTTGCAGGCTCGGATGAGACGGTAAAAATAACAGGACCATTGTCAGCAGGTGCCCAGGTTGGCCAGCGAGGGCCTGGGCATTGCTGGGAGGGAATGGGAGAGAGACACTGGGGTGCAATACCTGAACCAAAAGAGACAGGGTGACTTCCACACCGGAGACAGCAGTGAAGCAGGTCTAGCAGCAGAGACAGGCAGCGGGGCGCATGGACCCAGAGCCCCTGAGAGGGTCAGAGCTGTCCCTGCCACCCCAGCAGCTGCGGACACAGCCTGCAGCATCCAGCATACTTATGACACTGGTCGGGCCTGGGCTGGGATTTTAGAGAGGCAGCCACCACATGACCCGTGGGAGGGGCCCGAGAGCCACTGGGAAGGGCCTCTGGATAGAGCAGGAGGCTCCATGCCATCCCCTGAGGCTCTGGACACCTCAGGTTTCAATGACATCTGGAGGAGACAAGAGGAAGGCCTGGGCTCACATTCTCAATGCCAAGAAAGCAGTGACTACAATGGTCAATGGAGGGGCCCCGAGGGGCAGGGCTCAAGATCCCCCACCCTCAGGGACCTCTCAGCCGGCCGGGACCCCTTCAAAGGTATAAGCATAGTAATCAATGCACATCCAGTGCTTATTACCCACCAGGAACTGTTCTAAGAGCTCTACTTAACTCACCTAATCCCTACAACAACATTATGACTATTACCCCATTTTCCAGATGAGGAAACTGAAGCTCAGAAAGATTGGGTCACCTGCCCGGGGTTACACAACCTTCAAGGGATGAGCTCCCAGTCTGAGGGTGAGGGGGAAAAAAAACAAAACAAAGCCATGTCCCCCAGACCCCAAGGCCAGAATACAGGCATGACACTATTCCAGTCTCAGTCCTCAAGGCCTTTGCAGTCCCATGCAGCGACAAGACATACGGACATTCCGAATCTCAGCACTCGACAGCAGAGACAAAACCCATCCCAGCACCCCTGACCCCAGCATGTGGCCCTTGCTTAGAATGTCCAGGGATGGGAGCTCCAACTCCTGATGATCAAGTCCACCCCCGAGGGATCCCTAGAGATCACTTAGTTCCAGAATGTGGCTGATACACACCTTTTTCCAGCCCACGCCTGCCTGCGGCAGATATCACTAATCTATCATGGAACTTTCTCACCGTGCCCTGGGACAGCTTCAGAATCTCCTAATCCATTCGCTATTCATCAGACTTAGGAGTAGATCTTTCAAAACTCAGTCTTTCATTTGCAGATGGGCAGACCTGAGGGTGTTCTGCAGCAAGTCAGGGCGCTGGGCAAGGACAGGCACCAGGGGCTGGGAGTGCGGTGGCGGGGAGGGCAGCCAGGAGGAGGGCGTTCCGGGGGGGCACTGTGGAGCAAAGAGCAGGGCGAGGCGTGCAGGCACATTCAGGGGGCCAGCGAGAGGCTGAGGCTGGCCTGGGGACAGCCGAGAGTTGGGGCGGGGGCGGGGAGGCGGGGCTGGAAGGGGCCGTTCGCATTTGCAAAGTCGGGAGAAGAGCACAAGCCCCTGCGCAGGGCCTCGCCCCAGGCCGCGCCCCCTCCCCTCCGCCCGGGCGCACGCCCTGGGCCTGCAAACACTCAGGCTGACACAGCGCAGGCTTTCTGCCCCGAGGCCTGGCCAGGCCTGAGGAGAGACCCAGCAACCACGTGCACTGCGCTGGGGGTGGGAGCGGTGGGCGTCCCACCCATTCTCTGGACCCTCACCCTTCCAGGACCCACTGCCCACTCCCCAATCACCAACAAGGTCTTTCTGCCCGACAGCTCCAGGGCAGGCCAGGGAATGAATGCCCCAGGAGCAACCGGCAACCAGCGATTGGCAGGGCAGCGCCCTGAGGCCCACGGGAGGGCCTGCTCTCCGGCTGCCTCTTGGCAGCATATGCAGGTTCCTCAGCCAGTTGCCCCCGGCAGTAGCCTCGTCAAAAATCCACCCCACAGCAGCTCCTTCCCTTCCTGGCTCACTTCCCCACTCACCGCAAATACAGTGCTCCTTGGGATCACCAACCACTAAACCACCTGCACAGAACCTGGTCTCCTGGGCTCTCCCCCACGGGCCTCAGGTGGTCCCCCTGTGGCAAAGGTTCCTGAACTCAAGCCTCCCACCTGGATGCCCCACAGCACCACGTGGTCAACATGGTTTCTTCTCTTCCTCCAATCTGCCTCCTGCCCCATTTCCTCTGCCACCTCCTCTTCCCTTCCCCCTCCTCACCTTCTCCTCGCCCTCACCTTTCCCCTCCTCCCCCCACACCTAACGGGGTCGCTGGCAGCCTGACCACCTCTCCAGCTGCCCCAGCTACAAGCCTGGCCTCCTCCCTCTCCATAAGTACCCACATCTACTCCTTCAACAGGTCCTATGTATTTTACCTCCCAAATTCTCAAAGCCACCCTCCTATCCAGGCCTCTCCTGTCTGGACACAGCAACGGGCTCCTGGTGGATTGCACTGTGGCAACCGTCGCCTCCATGTGGTCAACCCCCAAACCACAGCTAAAGGGAATGTTTAAAATCTTCTCACCCATCAGGGATCAGCTGAAGTCCACTACTTCCAAGAATCCCTTCAGATTCTCTGGCCCTGGATTCTCCTGTTAGGGTCAGAAACCACTCTCTACTTTGTGTGAGAGTTGACCTTGCCCAGAAAGGCTGACACAGGCCTGGCACAGAAAGGGCATCCAGGAAATGCTCACTGACCAGACAAAGGGAAGAGGAAATAAGCACCCGGATGGAGGAATGGATGAGGAGATGGAGGGACCAATGAATGAGGAGACAGCTACATGTACAGATGGATAAACAGGACTGGCAGGTAAGGGGATGGATGGATGAGTGGTAACCAGATAGCTGGATGGGTTAGATGGGTGAAAAATTATTGGATGGGTTGGGTGGATAGACTAGTGAGTGGAGGAATAGATGGATGAATCAATGGGTGGAAGGATGCATGGGCGGTTGGGCGAGTTGATGAATGGCTGGGAGTGGATGAATAGTTGAGAGATGGGTAAATACACAGATGGAAAGATGGCTGGATGGGTTGGGTAGGTGGGTAGATGGCTAATGGCTGGGAGGATGTGTGGAACTAGTGGATGGATAGTGAGTGAATGAGAGGCTGAATACGGGAATGGATGGGTGAGTAGATAGACGAACAGGTAGATGAATGAGTGGGTGCACAGACGCGTGTTTGGCTGAATGGAGGACGAGGTGGACAGGTGTGCATCAGTGACCTTGATCTTACCTCTTGAATCCTATTTTCTAAGTAACGGTGTTGAGTGGGCACGTGGCTATCTTCAAGGCCGCATTAGCAGCAACTGCCATTTTTCCAGCATCAGCTAGAGATGAATCAGTCGCTAGAAGACCTTAAAGTTAACAAAGCAAAGCCAAATCACTGTAGATGGTCCACTCTCCTAAGACAGGCTCAGAAGTCCGAAATTTCCACATGAACCCACATTTCTGCTTGCTACCCCCAGGGCCCTTCGGGAGAGGAGGATGCCCTCCACATCTCTGATGCCCCCCACCTTCCCAGCATGTTGTCAGCCTGTCCATGACACACTTTCAGAACCAGAGAAGGGCAAGACAAAGATGGGTCCCCAGAGAAAATAAGAGCTGATAATTGGTAAATGTTTACTGCATCCAGACACTATGGTAGGTGGTTTACAGACATCAACTCACATAACCCTCACAACAAACCCACAAGGTTAGAACTATTGCTGTTCCCATTCTGGAGAGGTAGGCAATGTGGTAATTCTCCTAAGGTCACAGGGGAACTCAGGTCCCTAGCCTGTGCCCCTAGCCACCACCTGAAGAGCCTTCCCAATTCCAATCATGGGGCCCACCTATGGATTGATGGATAAATGGATGGATGGATGGATGGAGGGATGGATAGATGGATTATGGATGGATGGATGGATGGATGATGAATGGGTGGATGGATGGATGATGGGTGGGTAGGTGTATAAAAGGATAAACAAAAGGGTGGGTGGATAGATAGTAGGATGAATGAATGGGTGGGTGGATTATGAGGTAGATGGATGGGTAGGTTTTGGATGGATGGATAATGGATGAACGGGTGAGTAAACTATGAATGGATATGTATGTGGACGGATAAATGAATGAATGGGTGGCTGCATGGATGGATGGATGGATTATGGATGGATGGGTAGGTATATTATTAATCCAACTGTTGTCCTAGCTGGTGGGGCTCAGTGGACTGAGCGCCGGCCTGTGGATTAAAAGATTGCCAGTTCGATTCCCAGTCAAGGCGCATGCCCGGGTTGCGGGCCAGTCCCCAGCTGGGGGCATGAGAGAGACAACCAATCATTGTTTCTCTCACACATCGTGCTTCTCTCCCTGTCTTTCTCCCTCCTTTCCCCTCTCTCTAAAATAAATAAATAAAATCTTTTAAAAAATAAAAATAAAAAATAAATACAACTGTTGGTGAGTCACCACACATTATAAATGGGTGGGTAGGTGTGTAAATGGATGGATGGGTGGATTATAGATAGATGAATTATGGATGGCTAGGTGGGTATGTGGATAGATAGATGGATGCACGCATAATAGATGGATAATTACGGATGGATGGATAGATTATAGATGGACAGATTATGGATGGGTAGGTGGGTGTTTGGATGGATACATTAGTGGATAGACAGATGGATGGATGGATGGATTATGCACAGGTGAGTGTATGAATGGATAAATGAATGGGGGGGGGAATATATGACTATACAGTAACTTGCCAGAGACTTGCCTTGAACACACACACATGCCATGTGGTCTCTGCATTCCCCAAGCCTCAGTTTCCTCACCTGTCAAAGGGGCCCCCCGCTTTCATCTCTTGCGTGCTGTGAGGACCACAGAAGAGAGTGCCAGGAAGGGGCTCTGCGAATATCCAGAAGCAAGCTGACTCGAGGTGGCCTTGTCACCCCCCCACCCCCACTCCAGCCACCGAGCCCAGGCCACCTCACCCTTTCACACCTGAGGCTGGCTGTGATCCATTGTCACACTGGTTTTTCTGGCTGGGCATTAAGACAACTGTTGGTGAGTCACCCCACATTATAAGCTTCCTGGGGCAGACAATAGCAGTGGGTAAACAGAGTCGGGTTCAAGTTCCAGCTCTGCCCCTCACAAGCTGTGTGACCTTGGGAGAGTCACTTCACCTCTCTGGGCCTCTGCTTACTCTGTGTGGAGATGGCCTGTGTGGTCCCTCCAGGCTCTCACCTCAAAACTTCAGTCCTCACCCATTGCGTCCCCTTCCCTCATCACTCCCTGAGCAGCTTCCCTGGGCCCTTCAGTGCTCTCTTGGGTCCTTTACTCTCAAAACTGATGGGGAAACTGAGGCTCAGGGAGGCTCCATTGCAGACTGCTGCCCGCAGCTGGGAACGCCCACGGCAAGGGCTTGTGCCCAGGTCTCCAGTCCTACCCCCGCCCTCGAGTGGGCCCACATTGCGCCTGGCCCTGTGTGCTGAGCTCTGGGCTTCAGTCATTCCAGCCTTCATGGCCCCGCCCTGAAGAAGAGATGATTCTTCCTACTGGACAAATGGGGAAATTGAGGCTGAGAGGTTAAGTCCCTTGCCCCAGGTCATCTAAGAGCTAGAACAGAGGAGGTGTCTGTCATGGGTCAATGGGAGCCAAAAAAGAGTTAGGGAAAAGGGAGGAGGATGAGAAGTGTGGACAGCCTGCCCCTCCCCACTTCCTGCTGGTCACCTGACCTGCCCCCCGGCCCTCTCGGCCTCATTCCTGACTCCCTATTTCCTCAAAGGGGTTTTCTCCAGACTCACACACCCAGTCGGTCAGATTGGTTCTCGCCCATGAGGGAAGCAAAATTAGCTCCGTTCTACAGGGAAACTGAGACGCAGAAAAGTGACTTGCCCAAGATCACAAAGCAATGGAATGAGAGGCACCTTGGAGACAAGGACACCGGTCTCTGGAGGCCCTGCCCTGTGCCCCGCCTCCACCCTGCAGCAGCCCAGTGAGAGCTCAGCCACCTGAAGTTCACCAGGCACTCTCCCGGGTCACGCTCGGTCCCAGTCCTGGACGGGGTAGCCTGGGTGGGGGGCAGGGTTTACACACAACAGAGGGGCGACCAGAGCCCAGACAGGGCGGGCTGGCCCTCAGCCCCCCAGGCAGCCAGGGTAGGACCTGGGCCGCCCCGGGAGTGCTGTCCGTGCCTTCCCGCCAGCGCCAACCTGCCAGCCAAGGCCGGGGCTGACACCTCCCGGGGAACAGGGCAGGGCACTTCCCCTTCCTGAGGCCCAGCTTCCTCCTCCACAAAATGGGCTAATGACCAGCCTCCCAAGGGATGTGCAGTTCACTGGGACGGGGGAGGCGTGCACTGGGCACAGGGCCTGCCTGGCACAGCAGGGCCCCAGGAGGAGGCGGCTGTCATCGCTGCCATCGTGACATCAGCCCTCCTTGGAGGGGTGGCACACACGGGGCAAGACAGTCGTTAGTCCCAAATTCAAGGCCTGGCCGTTCCCCAGCTGGCTGTGGACCTCTCCCTGGGCCTCTGCCTCCTCATCGGCAAAATGGGGAGACCCCACCTGCCTCAGGAGCCTGCCAAGTAGGTAAACCGAGGCCCTGTCCCAGTGTGTGGCATGCAGCCGACCCAGAGTCAGTGCCAGGTCCTCCCAGTGTCCTCTGACAGGGGTTTTCCAGCTCTGACAGCTGGCATGGGCAGCTCAGAGCAGAAACAGGGGCTCCCCACAGGATTAAAGCTGGCACATCCCCGACCGTCCTCCTTGGCCCCACGCGATGCTCTCCAAATGCGCCACAGCAGTCAACTAAGCGAGCGAGCCACGGGCTCCATCCGCCGGGAGCAGCCGAGCTCCCTTGCTTCTCTCTGCCTGGGAGAGTGCGGCCAGCAGGCCGTGCTTGGTACAAGCTGGTGCAGCAACCACAAGTGCCCACGACCCTTCCGGCCCCCCATTCCACGATCTGGAGACAGGCAGGACACACTGACTCCAGGAGTAGGCCACACCAAGTCGCCAGGAGGGGCAGACATCTATCCTCTGATACCCGAAGGGAATCCAGGGCAGAAGGCTCTGGCCCCAGGGGTGGACAACGGGTCAGGCCAGGCACCAAGGAATGTTTTCGGTCAGGCCAGGCACCAGGGAATGTTTCCGGGGGTATTTTTATCTTGAGAACATCCTTCCATGGGGGAGGGGGCAGAAGGAAGACAGAGTGTCCTTGGCCCCAGGCCTCTGGGAACAGCAGAGGACAGAGGCCCCTGAACACTCTATTCCAGGCAGCGCCCCATCCCAGGGGAGGCATCTGACCCAGTGGGGTGGGCAGAGGGCTCCTGGGGGAAACAGCAGGAGCAGAGAGAGCCCAGCCTGAAACCGACCACAGCGCAAACACAGCGAGCGGGGCTCTGAAGTCCACAGATCGCGGTGCACACCTGGCCCTGTTCTTCACACACTGGGCACCGGCCAAGGTCTCCCTGCCTCGGAGTCTTCCCATTGCTATTTGCCAATGAGGGGCTGGTCCTTCCAAGCCCAACACTCCAGGATTCGAAGGGATTAGGGGATGAGGGGGTGTAGAGAAACAGGTGGGGGACATGCCCTAACCGGGGAAGGGGAAGGTGTGTGGACTGCCTGGGTGCACGGGCACCGCAGCCGAGGCATTATACCAACAGAAGGAGGGGACGGGGCCTGAGCGGCTGTGAATGCGTGTCAATGAGCTTGGACTGGACCCCGGAGGAGAGTGTGAAAGCATGAGTTCTGGGGCAGTATGGCTTGGGCTCATATCTTGTCTCTGTCCCCGCCCATATGACCTTGGGCAAGTCATATAACCTCTCGGAGCTTGTTTCCTCACCTGTAAAATGGCATCACTCATAGTATATATCTCATGGGTTGAGGCGGTGCTTCAGCAAGTTAATACCTGGAAGTTGACCAGCTGGAAATCCACCCCCCCACCCCCCGCCGCCGCCCGCTTCCATCATCACATCTGAGTCTGCCTCACGTTGGAGAGAGGCCACAGGCCTCTCGGGGGCCTCACGGAGGACTTCAGCTGGACCTCGCTCCAGGCAGGAAGCAGTGAGCGGATGGACAGAAGGAGCTCCAGGGGGAGAAACCCCGTGAGCAAAGGCCTCGTGGCTCCTATTTTCCTTACAGCAGCACATTCTCAAGCTTTAACCTAATTTGAGTCTCAGACATTTCCTAAGTGCCCAGCATGTGCGTGGGAAAGCGAAGACCTGAGAGGAAGTAACAAAAAATATCCTGGGACGTAGAAAACATTATGTTACGTGAAATAAGCCAGTCAGAGAAAGACAAATACCATACGATTTCACTCATACGTAGAATCTAATGAACAAACTGAACTAACAAGCAAAATAGAGACAGACCCCCAGACAGAGAGCAGGCTGGCAGCTTTGAGAGGGGTGTGGTTACGGGGTGGGAGGATCGAGTGAAAAAGAAAAAGGACTCGTGGGCACGGGCCACAGTGCAGTGACTGCGGAGAGGAGGGGGCCGCAGGGGGCGGAGGAGCAAGAGGGTGTAAGGGGGCTAAACGGTGATGGAAAAATGCAGTAGAAAAAAAAAAGAACACCCTGAACCAAAAGAAAAAAACGTCACGAATAAATAGGCTGGAAAATTTGCCAACATAAAAATATTTATGATGTTGTTTATCAAAACCCACCATAAGCGAAATAAAAGGTATAAACGCTTTGTTTGTCTGATGTTTGTTGTTAAAAATTAAACATTGATGTACTTATTATACAAAGAGTTCTTACAAACCGACAGGAGAAAAGGACACACACTGGGAACAAACAGAGGGCTCGGGCCGGTCCCCCACTGAGGGCTGTGCCGGTAAGTGGCTCTCAGGCCTCCCGCACCTCCGGGCCTCCGCAAGCTGATCCCTCACTGCGAAATGCCTTGCTCTGCCTTCTGGAACTCGATGCACCCTTCAAGCTCAGAGGATGCCTCCTCCTCTATGAGGCCTTCCAAGATTCCCCTGGGTCCCCTGGGGCTCCTTGCCAAGTCCACAGCATGTTTCTTGGGCCCCTGGAGCCAGGGCTTGGCTTCAGTGCGTACCCGGCTCTGCACCAGAGTCTTCCAGGTGGGACAGCTTAAGCACCTATGACAAAGGAGGGAATGAGGCCCGAGATGCGCACGGCCTGGTCCAAGGTCCCCAGTCCATGGGCCACAGAGCCGAGCCTGCCACCAGGGCCCCTGCCGCTGGCCCCTCCAGGCTCCAGCCACCTCGCCACCCTCCCGCCCCAGGGAGCCTCCAGGCCCGCCTGTCCCTAACAGGGAAAAAGCTCCACCTTGGAGGTCAGACTTCTTCACAACGGGCTGGGCCCGACTTGCGGCCTGTCCAGGCGGAGGCCAGGCAGGGCCACGGCCTACACCCCAGCCTCTGTCCCACAGCGGCCCAAAGGCTCTGCTGGGGGGACACAGGGACAAGTGCTTTCTCAGATTCCCTTTTCTTTTCCTCCTCATTTTGCAAGTTTGGCTTTGTTTGGGGACCAGGCATTCTGGGGCGGGGTGGGGGGGGGTTGCCTGACAGGCCTCTCAGGGTCCTAGGGTTCAACTGCCATAAGCAGGAGGCTGAGTTCTGAGATCAGGAGTCCAGGAAAAGGGCGCGGGGCAGGGGGGGTGTCCTATCCCTCCACCCGGGGCTCCCATTACAGCTCAGGCCTGAGACAACTGCCCAGGCCTCCGCCTGCTCACCAGAAGGACACTTGACTCTTGCTCACTCAGCAGATCTCTGCTGAGCCTCTCCATGCCTGTGGCTGGCATCTGAATGGCGCAAGTCAAACAGAAACCATGTTGAGGAGAAAAGAACCCAGGTGATGCTGTAGGCAGGTGGCTACTATCCTAGAGGTCAGGAAAGACCTCTCTGAGGGAACGTGGGAACAGCGATTCTGCAACAGCAGGGACAAAGGTCCTGAGGCTGGAATGTTGCTCTGTGTGTTCAAGAAACTGGAGGGAGAGCAATGGGGCTGGAGCTACAGGTGCCAGGGAGAGGGCGCAGCAGGTGACAGGGAGCAGGGACAGCGCAGAGAGAGCACGTGGCTGGGGACAGGTAGCCAGCCGGGCAGGTGGAAGGACCTGGACCTCCTCTTCCTCATTTACCATGTCCCAGAAATGGCGCTCAGAGGAAATGCTTCCCACCTCCCTGCTCTGCCCACACGCCAGGCCCTCTGCCCAATGCCCTTTCTTCCTCATGCTCCCTCCAACTCCCACGCACCCTTCAACACCCACCTCCAAGCCCCGACCCCTTGCGCTTCCCTCCGTCCTAGGCCAGACCATTCGGGTGCTAATTGCCTAGCCCTCCAAGTGTCCCCCTGCAGCCAGGAGGTCCCTGAGGCCAGGACCTCGGTATGACTGCCCGGAGCCTGGGGCCAGCGCCCAGGAGGCGAAGGAGGGCAACAGGAACCAGGCCTCAAGGCCCCTCCGGAGCCTCACCCAACAGCGCCCTTGAGGCCCGCACCGCCCCACGGCAGGGCCGCCGTCCGCCCCAGGGCCACTCCAGTCTCAGCTTGTCACGCGCCCTTGCCCTGTCTAGGCCTCAGTTTCCCCACCTGTCAAATCAGAGGCTCCTCTGGGTCCTGTTCAACTTGGGGCAGGGAAAAGGCTGTGGCCCAGGGTATGGGAAGGCTCCCACCTCCGTCCCTGATCACCTGCTCCCGGCAGGGAGGGGTGTGGCCGTCCCATCAGAGGCCCCTGGGACTACTGGGAGAGCCGCAGGGCAGGAAATGTTAGCAAGGGGGCCCCAGGCCAAGCCTCGGGGTGTCAGAGGCCCTCCCACCTCTAACAGGACCCTGCGGGGAGACAGCACAATACCTTCCTTGGGCATCTCATCCGGGACAGCCAAGTGGGCGGGCCTGGTGGAGCCGCTTCTCCCCACTGCAGAGGGGAAACTGAAGCACAGACCACAACCTGAGAGGCATGTGCTGGTCCCCAGACCCCGAGGAGGGCTGTCCAGGGTCACTGGAGGTGAAGTGAGGAAGCCTAAGGGTATGTGGACGGGTTTGGCAGGCTGTGCAGGGCAGGGCCGGGCAGGGCTGTGTGGTCTCTGCCACAACTCAGCCCATTCCAGGAGGTCTGACCCAGGGGCCCAACATGGGATCCAGGGCTCTGGGAACTTAATGAGGAAAACACATGACCGTCCCTCTCTGCAAAACATGCCGTTGCCTCTGTGATGAATGGAAGCAGCAAAGCCCTAAAGCAGAGTGTCCAACCTGCACCCCGCAGCCAGAGTGGCTATAAATGCAGCCCAACACAAAATCAGAAATTTACTTAAAACATTATGAAATTTTTGTGTGTGTGTGATTATGTGTTACAATGTCACATAAAATAAATGTACGGCCCTGGCTGATGTGGCTCAATGGATTGAAGGCTGGCCTGTGAAACAAAAGGTTGCCAGATTGATTCCCTGTGAGGGCACACGCCTGGGTTACAGGCCAGGTCCCCAGTAGAGGGCGCGCGAGAAGCGACCACACATTGATGTTTCTCTCCTCTTTCTCCTTCCCTTCCCCTCTCTCTAAAAATAAATAAAAATCTTTTAAATAAATAAATAAATCACAAGGCAGCAATTATCAATAATATTTCAAAACCTACCATTGCAACATTTGGCATTTAATGTTATTTAGAAGTCAGGTAAGCATTCTCATTTGATTAGTGAAGGTACTTCCACATCTCAGTGGCGCCTCACACATCACTTTACAATCGGCCCTCCCGCCTCACCCTGTACTGGCAGCCGAGCAGGCTGCGGGAGGGCCCAAACCTTGCTTTCTATTTCCTGTCAATTAATTTTCGTAATAAAAGTAAATAAAGTCCCTTATCTATCTTTTTTTAATTCCAGCATGGCTTCTACAACATCTCAAAAGAAAAAAAGAACCCAAAAAATGAAAAATTACGGATGAAGGAAAAGAAAAAAATTACAGTTCAATGAAAAGTACACTGATGACTGCTTTTTTGTTCATGCAAACAGTAAGGTGCTCTGCTTAATTTGTAGGGACTTTGTGCAAGTTTTCAAAGACTATAATTTGAAAAGGTATTATAAGCAAAAACATGCAGCCAAGTTCTCTGCGTATGAAGGATTGTGTCATGAGGACAAAATAGTGGAACTGAAAAAAAGTCTGTCTTCTCAACAAAAATTTTTTCAAAAAGTTTCAAGTTGTGTGGATTCCATTGTAAAAGCTAGTTATGTGGTAGCATATTTAATAGCAAAAAAGTAATTGTACTGGTGGTGAGTTTATTAAGCAATGTATAGAAAGCATGGCATATATAATTTGCCCTGAAAAAAGGGAGGATATCTCTAAAATCAGTTTGTCTCACCAGACTATAGCCAGGTGAATTGAAGAAACTGGAAAATATATCAAAAGAGGTTGGGAGAGTAAAGCTGCTAATTTTAAATTTTATGCTTTGGCGGTAGGAGGTAGCAATGATGCTACAGATACGGCTTAACTTGCCATTTTTATTAGAGGTACTGATGACGAATATAATGTCACTGAAAAAGTGGCTTCTTTAGTGCCATTAAAAGACACAATCAAGAGATTTATACAAAACAGTAAAAAAATACATTAAAGTGATTTTCTTTGTCCCTTGTCAACACATCCGGTATAGTGACCGACGGTGCCCTGACGATGCAGGTAAAAGAGAGGGACTTGCAAAACTAATGGAAGACGATGCAGTTGCCACCCAAGACTCACATCTGATGAAGTATCAGTGCATCATGCATTAAGAAGATTTATGAACAAAAGTTTTAAAAATGGATAACGTCATGCAAATCATCATCAAAACTGAGTATTTCATAAGAGCCATGGGACTGAATCATAGCCAATTCCAGGAAATCCTTAAAAGTACTGATGCTGACTAAGGCAACATCATTTACTTTTTGGAAGGAGGATAGCTAAGTCAAGACCAAATGTTGTAAAGATTTTATGATTTGTTATATATTATCAAGTAGTTTATGGTATCAAAAAACAAATTTGTGCCAGAAATTGATGATGAAAACTGGCTTACAGATTTAATATTTTTAGTGGACTTAACCGCTTATTTAAAGGAGTTAAACATGTGTCTTCGAGGTGAAAACCAACTTATCAATACCATGTTTCAAACCATAACAGCATTCCAAATGAAACTGAAATTATGGCAAGGTCAAATTAAGGCAAACAATTTTATGCATTTCGACACGTTGGCTATGTTCAGCCAGTCCTGTGAGCAGGGAAAAATATGCAGCCTTGTTTTTCAATTTGATACAAGAATTTGAAAACAGATTTCAAGATTTCTGGGAAAATAATCAATATTTTGCTGTATTTGCAACTCCATTTTCAGTTGACATAATATGCTACCTGGAATGCACGGAGCTGCAATCTGACATTCAACTTAAAAAAAAATCTGATCGTGTCTCTTTAACTGGGTTTTCATTTGCACCTACATTTGCAAGCAACTATTTTCAAGAATGAAACACATTAAGAGTAAAATTAGAACCAAAATATTTGATGAGCACCTTGAGAATTCACTGAGAATTGCAACTACTTCTATGAAACCAGATATTGATGCAATAGTTTCTCAAATATAATGTCAAATGTTCCACTAGTTTTATATTGCCCTCTTTTACCTTTATAATAAAAAAATATTAAAAAGGCATCAATGACATTTTATTACTTAGATATATACATTTTCTATATTGGTGATCACAAACTTGGGACCTGCTTAATGATTTTAAAAGGTTATAGAAAGGGCCACTGCATAATTAGGGTTATTATGTGAGGACATTTTTACTTATCTGTGGTGGCACATATCACAAAAATTATGCACGGGCTGTTTTTTGCTCATCAGTTTTTGTTAGTATCTCTGTGTTTAATGTGTGGCCCCAGACAACTCTTCTTCCTCCAGTGTGGCCCAGAGACGCCGAAACACTGGACACGCTGCCTACAGCTCGCCCCTGGGGGCAGCCGGTCTGGGGGCCGTGCTGTCAAAGCCGTTGTTAAGTGACAGCATGCTAATCACTGTATTACACACTCTAAAATAAGGTTTTAATACGTATTTCACGTTTCTGGTTTCCTTTGCGGCCCTATGCGGGTCCTCTCATGCACTGTGGACATCAGAAGTGTCCACAGCCAAACAGGCGGAGACTGCGGCCTCGCCTGTGGAGTGGTGGGGTTGCCTGGGCTCTGCCTCCCCGTTCGTTCATCCATCCCACAGCACATCTTCACTGTACCAACCACACGAGGCCCCGTGCGAGGCATAGTGAGAACGGCAGAAAGCCCCTGCCGCCTTGGTGCTCAGAACAGACAGCAGGGGAGACAGACATTTCAGAAGAAACGGGTAAGTGAAAAAGATTCAGGCTGCAGAAGGTGCTGTAGGATCACCTAGGGCAGCTGCAACCCCGCTGGTTGGGAGAGAGCCAGGGCGTGGAACAGGCAAGAAGGAGCCTGAGGCCAGAGGCTCCGCAGGAAGGAAGGCGAAGATGTGGTCTGAAAGGGAAAGGGTGCAGTGGGCAGGTCGGGGTCTTGCATGTGACCCATCTAGGATGTCCGAGGCCAAACCCAAAGTCCCCTGGGAGTCTTCCCAGGGCCCAGGCCAAGAACTTGAACCTGAGGAATTTTCTGGAACACAGAGAAAGATATCAACAGCATCACCTTTCCATGCATTACCTCACCTTTCCAGAGTGAGGTGCGGGCTGTTCCTGGCACAGCCTCACGGAGAATGAGGCTCAGGGTGCGAAGGCACCTACTGCTAGAGGGTGACTGGACTGACATTCTGACCCCACAGCCACCTCACACCAAACTTACCATGCATGCAAGCCTTTCCAATCCTAAGGAGCTGAAACTGTACACCATCGTGCATCAGGCATGCCCAACATTTGACACGTGCTACTTCGGTTCATGCAATCAATGAAGTGTCCTTCAATAGAGACAAGAGACTGGGCTCAGAGAGGGTGAGCACCTGGCCCAAGGCCACACAGCCAGTCCACAGCAGACCTGGCATGAGAATCTAGCACTTTGAGGGCCATGGGAACAGAGACCCTGCCCTTAACGATACACCCCTGGTCCTAACGTCTCTGGGAGAAACCAGTCCCTCCGGATGGCTCAGGACCACCTCCTAGTTGAACGGCTCCCACTGCCTGTCCCGCACGGTTAGCTGATGCTGTGGGGAGACGGGCTGCAGAGAGCCTGGGACTGGTGGGGCGAAGGCCTGGCGTTTGGACCTTGTTTGGCCCCTGCTGTGCTATGTGATCTTGTGCCACTGGCCCCTCTCTGAGCCTGTGCCCAGGAGAATGAGGTAAGTTTGGGGGCACCTGTCCTAGAACAAGGGGTCTTCCCAGGAGGTCTCTGCCTTGAGAGCACGTGAGGCAGCTACTGAAAGTCCCAGCAAAAGCTTTCTTGTGCCTGAAGCTGTTATTTAGCACCCACCAACCTTATGAGACTGCCTGGGTTTTTCTGTACCCCAAGAGGAAGAAAAGGGGTAGAGAGAATGTGGCCCAAACTGACAGGCCAACCAGTGCCAGAGGGGTTGTCCCCTCCTAAACAAGGCATCCTGGAGAGGTCACGTGCCCCTGGAGGCTGGGGCACAGGGCCAGCGCCGAGAGGGCGAGCGAGGGTGCTCCCCACCACCACCCGCACCCCAGCAGCTGCCTGCAAAGGGGCGGGGTCGCGTTAGGGCAAGGCAGGCGTGGTCCGTCCCAGGCCTGGCTCCAGCCACTACGTGCTCTGACTTGCTTGGGCCTCTAAATAAGGTTTTAATTTTAATAAAATAAGGTTTTAATACGTATTTCACGTTTCTGGTTTCCTTTGCGGCCCTATGCGGGTCCTCTCATGCACTGTGGACATCAGAAGTGTCCACAGCCAAACAGGTGGAGACTGCGGCCTCGCCTGTGAAGTGGTGGGGTTGCCCGGGCCTCTCTTAGAGGCCGCTCTTAGAGTGCGTACTCTGCCTCTAAGGTGCACAGGTGTATTGTTAGTCCTTGCCTCAGTTTCCACACTGCTACTATGGGCCTAATGTCAGTGCCTCCCTGGTACAACTGCTGGGAACTAATGAAGTTAGTGGGTGCAAGGTGCCCAGGCGTGGTCCAGCACACAACAGGTGATCAGGTGTGCACCACCCTTTCACCAACACTCCACCTGGAGTATAGCGTGTGTCATTCTAGGCCGGCCGGGAATATGTGTGCATCCGGCCCCACTTTGCATTTCCCCAGAAATAGGCCTTGAGTCAAAGACTTGGGAGCAGGTAGTTTGGGAGGTGACCCCGGGGACAGTAAGCCAGAGAAAGATAGAAGCCAGGAACCGGTGTTTTGATGAGCGGCTCACGTGGCGGGCACCGGGCCTCCAGCCTGCCGGCGCCCAAAACTGGCACCTTCAATCCCCTCCGCAGCAGAGGGCCCGTGGTGCCGGGGCGGGGGCGCCGCAGCGGCCTGGTTCCTACACCAAGGGGGAGGGCGGGGGGCAACCGGTGGCAGAGGAGGTGCTCATGCAGAGATGAGTACGCAGCCAATGAAAGTGCAAGGAATGAAGCAGGCGATCCGGCAGCTCACGCCTCACATGCAGCCATGTGTGTCTGCAGGTCTCGTGCGCATCAGCCGTGCACCTCTGCCCCTCTGCGGGGACACACGGGGCATGGGCAGTGTGCACGCAGGCAGAAGCCTGTGTCCTCATGAAGACGAATCTGTGCCGACACTCGTGCTGCTGCTGGACCCTGGGCCAGGTCTCTGTGTGTCTGCTCGTGCACACCTGTATGTGTATGGTCAAGCTCTGTGCACACACACGTGTACCAGGTATGGTAACTCACATGCGCACGGGCCCAGGCTGTGTGCAGGTGCGTGCCACAGTCCCTCACCCAGCCCTGGCAGCGGAGATGGTCTGGTCACCTTGGCAACAGGGCAGGAGCCAGCTCAACTGGGACAGCTTGGGTTCAAACCACCAAGCCCAAAGAGGCTGAGAAGGAAAAAAGAAGAGCTGGACGGCTGGGAGAGGGCACCGCCCCACCTGCACCGGGGCCCGCCTGCACCGGGGCCGCTGGAGGCCGCTGGGGCCCGGGGGACTGGTCTGAGGCCCTTCACCAGGCCTGACGAGCCGTGCGTCCCCAGGGTAGAGTCCCTTCAGAGTGCTGGGGAGCCCGCCTCGGAGAACGGCAAGCAGGATGAGGTGCCCTCCCACAATTCCCGCACCCCACCACGCTGACTCTGTAGGATCTGGGGAGGGCCCACTCCCAGATTCGCTGAGCCCCAGCAAAGGGCGCCCCAGACGCCAGGCACTTTGTATACCAGGAGACACTGGGCCACTCAGCACAGAAGTCACCTTCCCTGGACAATTAATGCACTTAATCGTACACGCTACCCCGTGGCTAGTCCATTAGTCCAGATCATGTGGTGATTTATTCACGAGCTCCTATCTCCTTCTCACCCCCGCAGCCAGCTCATCAGCCTCGCTGCCTCTGCGGGCAGAGCCCAGCCCACAGACACTCTCCCCTAAGCGCACTCGAAAGCACTGTATGCTATTTATATTCCATCCGACAGAGCGCACAAGGATGAGAGCGGTGTGATCGCTGCCCATGGGCAGCCATAAGCTGAACCCCACAGGGGGGTGTGGGAAGCGGGCTCGGCTTTCTAGGCAGACGCCTGCAGTTTCTCCCAGTCTTTGGGAGCGGCCCTTGCTTGGGAGCCTGTGGCAGGCCCCCTGCTCGTCGTGTCCTGAGGAAGCCCTCAAGAAAGACTCTGCAGGTACCCCCATTTGCCAGACAGGGAAAGTGAGGATCCGAGAGGCACCGCGACGCACCCGAGGCCAGCAGTCGCTGCGAGGCAGGGGCGAGGACGAGAGCTAGGCGGGGGCCCCAGGGCCCATGCCGCTGCCGCACAGCATCTGGCCTCCCTGGGTCCCAGAGCAGCCCTTGGAGGGGAGCCCCGTCATGCTCCTTGTTTTACACATAAGGAAACCAAGGCTCAGAGGAGTGAGGTAACTTTCCCAGGACTGCACAGCCCAGAATGGAAGCCAGACAGACAGATGACCTTGACCAACAGTGCGTTCCAATCCATGGCCTGCGTGATTCTGCTGATGTGCCCAGGGAGCAGCCCCGAGAGGATGAGAATGGCCCAGTGCAGTCAGGCCCCACTGCTACCCGAAACTACAGCTGTATGGAGTCCCCTCACCTGGTTTCTTCAATGCTCCAATGTCCGGCCCTACCTCCCAAATGCCAAGTGGAAGCCCAGGTTGGCCGGCTCCGGCAGCCCCAGGAACCCAGCTGTCAGCACCGAGACGAGTGTGAAGGGGTCCAGGAGTCACGGGGCTGACCTCTCCTCATCAGCTCACAGAGAAGAGGCCCCTCGCTGGACAGGACAGGCCCAGCCACGTCCACAGGGGGCTGGGAGTTCCGGGAACCCCCTGCCCAACTGCAGGGCATCCCATAATCCCTAGCTTCCCTTGAGACTCCAGGGAACAGAGCCAGCTAGAATCCCAAATCCCAAATCTGGACGATGGGCGCCAAAAGCCCCTCCAAGGGCAGTACTGGACAGGGCAGGACTTGGTGGCCAGCCTGGGGCCTACAGGCAGCGATTACCCAGCAGGTGGGCGCTGAGACCGGCGGTCGCGTCCCCTGCAAAGCCCGAGGCAGCACCTTTGCTTGCATGCAGGACGTGCAGCCTTTGCTGGGCTGGCTCTGGGTTCAAATTCCGGCTCTGTGGTACCCTGGTGTATGTCTCAGGTGCCCTGCCAAGCCTCCCTGAGCCTCAGTTTCCTGGTCTGTTGGCCGAGGATGCCATTGCTTCCCTACCGCGTTGCAGGGACAAAGCAAGTCTGGGCGTGCACAGCGCTTGCTCATCTCTAGCCTCAACAAGCAGTAAGAGCTGACCAGCCCCTCACACATATTCCAACTCGAAAGCCAGCGCAACTGAGCGACCACCCAGTCAACACCTGACTGCTGGGGACCCAGAGTAGCCACTGGGCCAGTCCTGGTAGGGACTCAGGAACAGCAGAAGTGTAACCCAGCTGGGGTGTCCCAGGCCAGCTATGGAGGCCCAGGGGCCCAGAAAGGGCAAGCTGTGCCTGGGCCACCAGGAGGACAGGGCAGGGCAGGGCAGAATGGGCTCTGCTCGGGAGCAGCTCCGCCCACTCACCGGGAGCCAGAACACACTTGCCCCTCCCCAGGCCGGTCCACAGCCCCTGTCTGAACACGGACCATGTTCAAACCACAGCCTTGTGAGCCAGTGCAGCAGGACCTCGGGCAGGTCGCTTCACCACTTGGGGCCTTAGTTCCCCTGCCTGTAATACGGGGGTACTAAGGTGTGATTCCTGGGTTAGGAGCAACGAGTTCTTAAGTTCCTTAGCGCTGTGCCCCGCACAAGAGAAGCATCATCGTCGCCCTCATCAGCATCGGCATCAGGAGCACCCTGTGCAGCACTGGCCACACTCCGCATTCAGCCTGTGCGCAGGCCGGCCAGCTCCAGGGGCCTCACGCATTTCCAGGCACCCCTTTTCTTGCAGGACCTAGACAGTGTTTCTAGAAAGAAAGTGAACTGACATTTGATAATGGTTTACCTCTGGCAACAGCCAACTCCCAGCCACTCCCACCCCTTCCCACCCCCATGCCTTTGCTCAGGCTGGTCCCCGACTCCGCCGCACCCCCAGGGCCCAGCTCCCGGCCAGCTCCGGCTCGGCCTCCAGTCCCCCAGGCTGGGTGTGGGGTCTCACCCCGCCCTCTGCAGCCTCTGGGCTTCTCCCTGTCACTGCTCTGACCACGCTAGGCCTCCTCCCGACCCCAGCCTCGAGCTGAGCGTCTGGCGCCAACCTGCGTCTGGAGGCCTCCAGCACAGGGCCAGGCACGAGCAAAGTCTCTGAGGCTGCGTTCAGAGCAAAGACAACCTGAAACGAGGTCCCGTGCGCAGCGGGCGGGCACTGTGCGCCAGGTCTTGTCCACGAGTGCTCTGCCTGGTGTTTCTCATTTAAGCCTCACAAGAATTCTAAGGAAGATATAACTTTGCAGGCGAGGAAACTGAGGCACAGAGCGGCGGCCTGAGAACACTGGAGACCTCTCACGGACCAGAGGCAGGGCTCAAACTCCCTTCTCTGCTGCAGCTCGTGGGGCCGGCGGGTGAGGCCAGCGCTGGTGGCCAGCAGGGCCCTGCAGTGGGGATGGTCCCCTTGCCCTCAGTGGCACCCACTGAGCCTAAGCTTGGGGGAGCCCTGTTCCGCCAGCCACCAGGCCACATGCAAGCGTGAGAGCAGGACCGAGGAGAAGCAGGGCCGCGGGGCTGGCTTCAGTCCCGCGGGGCGGCACCGCGCATCCAGGCCTCTGTGGCCCCGCCTGTGAAGTGCAGGGGGCTGGAATGAGAAGTCACCCAGTGCAGAGTGGGCGCCCAGCAATTAGTCCTGGGAGAATGGGGCCTCCCGGGGCCCACTGGCCTCCCTCTGCTCCTGTCTCTGCCCCCTGGTGGCAGGTCAGCCCAGATAGGGGTCTGAGGCCCCCAGATGGATATTAAAGGGCCTGGTGCTGGATCAACTGCCTGAAGAAAACGTTGGCCCCGTGAGCAAGATGGACAAAGCCCCCAAAACGCTGGACAAAGGCGAGGAGCTGCAAAGGCTCCTGCATACCAGGAAGAGCAGCCTCGGGGCCGGGGTAAGCGGAGCCTGCCCTGGAAGCAGTCAACAACACCAGACAGGCTGTGTGGGACCCTGATGCTGGGCTTCTGAGGGCTGCCCATCTGCCAGAGACTGACCCTGAGAACTCTGAATGCTGAGAAAGAAAACACCTAGTTAAGAAGGGATCCTGGTGGCTAAATGGGCTCAAATTTCAAAAAACAGAGCCTGCCAGCCATTTCTACACCGAGGCCCGTCATGCAAACCGCAGTTCAGGGAGAAGCCTGCGCCGAGCCGCCTGCCCCGCGCCGCCTGCCGGCCCCGCGTCCCTGCCGTCTGAGCAGCCCTTACAAAGGAGCCCCTGGAGTCCTGTTTCAGCCAATCGGATGGAGGCTTTCCCCAGGAAGTAGGAGCTGTGCAGTTTTGACCAACCAGAGTGGCTCTATTCTGACCAATCCGGACAGTGTCCTTTGGACCAATCAAACGTGAGAATTTGGAGCCCTCATGTAGGACAGGCCAATCAGAGACCAGGGGCAGAGACTTCCACCTACATAAGCCAGCTCCCTTCTGGCTCTGGGAGTGCACTTTCCCTTTCCACCAAAGACCAAAGGTGGCATTTCCCTGGCTGGTGTGTCGCCAGAGCAGACCAAAGAACAGCAGAACAGACGAGCGCTGCGCAAAGCAGACCGGTGCAGAGCAGAGCAGAACAGAGCAGAGCCGTCTACCTGGAACGGGGCCTGGCCCCACGGCTGCGCCGCGGCCTTGCCGTCAAGCCGCATCACGACCAAGCTGCTCCACAGCTGAGCTGTTCTCACAGCCCTGCTGCGTCACAGTTGAGCTGTTTTGCACTGAGTAGTTTCCTTTTTCAGCACACCCCAAACTAAGGATTCCTGTCAGCATTGAACTGATGCCAATGACCACCAGTTGACAACACCTAGGCCAGGGCTCAGAAGAGCACCTGGGCCCCCCAAAAATCCCTTAAACCTGAGCCTCAGGTCCTCATCTGTAAATGGAGGTCACAGAGAAAGCCACCTTCCAGGGTTACGTGCGACAGCAAATGTCCTTTCCTGAGATCCAGGAGCCCGCACATTCCCTCCCGCTGAGCAGGGTGGGGGGTGTTGGCTGGGAGGAGGGCAGGTGAGCTAGAGAAGCTGGGAGTTGGGGAGATGAAGGCACTGTTGGGCAGGCAGACAGTAAATGGCTCAAAAGACACGTGGACTTCAAAATCCAGCCCTAGGCTAGAAGCACCTCGGGCCCCCACGGAGAGTGGTGGGCTGGGCAAGAGTGGCCAGAGGCTACCGAGGGCCAGAACGGGGCGGGGGGGCTGGGGGCCCAGCCCGCATGGCCCACACTGCGCCCCCCCCCGCCTCTGCCATCAGGCCGCGCCCACCCCGTTGGTTCCAGCACACGCGGCCCAGGCGCCCGGCGTCCACCGCCCCCCCCGCCCGTACCTGCCACCAGGCCTTCCGCTGTCTCCGCAGTCCGCGTGCCCCACGCCGCCCCCAGGCTGGATCCCTGACGGTGGCCTGCGGCCTCTCTGTGCTGTTTGCCGCCCGGACAGCCTGACGCTGTCTACACCAGGCCCCACCCTCCGAGCCCACTGGCCTAGGTTCCACCAATTGTGAGAAGGGGAAAATAGAGGGGAATCCATAAAACCTCGCTCTCTCGATAGCACTAGCACCCCCAGGCCAAGGGGAGCCAGGCGGCTTGTATCCCCTCCAAATCCAGCCACTGGGCGCAGGCTTGGTGGGGGGCTGCCACCAGCATTTCAGTGCTGACAGGCTAATTGGGAGTGGGGGGCTCAGCTGGGCCAGTGCCTCTTGCCTCAAACAGCTGCCGCCTGGGGGACGGCGGTGCACAGGGGAGAGAGCCTGTGGGGGGACATCTGTGTCTTTCCTGGCTTTTCACTTACCCCCCACTGAACCAGGCAGACCCACCCACTGAACTGAGCGCTGCTGCACACACGTCCGTGCCCATAACCCTGCAAGCACATGCAGAGCGCCTACTGTGTGCCCGGCCCGCAGGCACCCCTGGACACATGGCCCCACTAGTAGGCAGATTACTCCCATTTTACGCCCAGGAAACTAAGGCTCAGAAGAGCTCTGTGGTGTGCCTAAGCTGCTTCCTGCAGAAGTCATTGCTGCTCGGCAAGTGCGAGGGGAGGGGAAACCCCTTCCGGAAGCCCCTGCGCAGGCCGAGGACCCGGCCGTCTGTGAAGGCACCTGGGTTCCCTGGAAGGACAGCGCCGGCAGCGGAGGCTGGGCTCTCACACTCACTGCGCAGAGGAGGCCCCGACGGTGAGGCAGAGGCGCCAGGAAGCGCCCTGCCGAAAGCAGGAAGCCTGCTTAGCCCTCCACACCGGGGGTGTCCTGAGCATTTCTCAGGGGTCATCCTCAGGTCTATGCGGCAGCCCCATCTTCTCTCAAGGAGAGAGGCGAAGATGCGGGGGGTGGGGGACAGCGGGCAGAAGCTCTGGAGAAGGGGGAGCTCAGCTCCGGCCCCGGAGAACCTGAGGCGCCTGCAGACACCGCAGGGAAACCCACGGGGGCAGGGGGGTGGCTGAGCCTAGAGGTAGGAGAAAGGTCTGAACTGGGGATGACACCTGGGAGCTGGGTGAGGGATGCACTAAGGTGGGCAAGGGACGGAGGGGCGCCCCAGCGAGCAGGCCCCAGGGAGGAGGCGGCCGAGGCCTCGGGGAGGGCCCGAAGGCGAGGGGCACCAGGCCACCGAGGCGCTCCCAGGGGCTCAAGGGCAGGCAGGGCAAAGACCGGAGGTGACCGTGAACCTCACCCGTGTTGCTGGCATCGCAGAGGTGGAAGCCAAGAGGAGCAGCTGAAGGAGGCGAGCGGGGACACCACCGCGGAGGTGCGCAGTCCCCAACAGAGAGGAGCGAGGCCGGAGCGGGGGCCTGGGGGGCTTCAATGCTGGAAGATGCCTTTCAAAGACAATGCGAGGGGCATCCCATAAAATGGAATTTATTTATTAAAAATTGTGTATTTCTTCTCTCACGTTTAAACTTCAGTCACTTTCTAAGTGCTCTCCATCCGATGCAATATGCCAATTAAGACTTTTCTCCCACTGCTCAGAACAGGTTTGAGCTCATCGATTCTGATGCCTTTTAGTGCTTCTGCTTTGTTTCACCTCGTTCATATTGGCAAACCGTTTCCCTTTGAGGAATTTTTTTGTCCAGGGAAACAAAGAAACGGGGTGAGATCAGGTAAATAGGGAGGATGGGGCACAAGGATCACGCCATTTTGGGGTCAAAAACTGCCGAACACTCAGCAAGGTGTGGGCAGGTGTGCCGGTAAATCACCTTTATGAAATGGGCAAACCTATTCAAAAGAGTCTTCAAAAAAATTCACTGTAGCAGAACAGAGCCCCTCACAGCAACGCCAGCTGGTGCCCTGATCCAGACAGGCTCCTGGGACACTCGCCTTGGGGGGGAAGCCTGGGCCTCAAGGGGCCTGCCAGAAGGTAATTCCGGTTTTTCTGAGGGTTCCACCTCATATGTTCTCAGAAGCTTAAACGGAGAACTCCCACAGGCCAGCAGCGTCACTGAAGTGTACTCCCCAAAGAAGTGAAAACAGGTATTCAAACAAAACCATGTGCAAGAATGGTCACGCGGCACTATGATTCCCAACAGCCAGCGGTCCGCCAACTGCTCAAGGATAAACAAAATGTGTATCAATACAGTGGGACCTCCCTCGGCCATGAAAAGGACTGACACTCGGATCTACAAGATGGATGAGCCTCAGAAACAATCTGCTGAGTGAGAGAAGCAACACTGAAAAGGCACCCTTGGGTGACAGCCTCTGGTTGGTCAGGCAGGAGCTGTCTCCAGGAGGCCAGACTCGGGGCCCCACCGAAGTCTAACTTGGAGGGCTGAGGGGCGTCTGCAGGGCAACCCACGACATCCTCCGAGACAGTCTCTGGTCTGATTGTCTGGTTGCCTGCCCTGCAGAAAGTGGATTTTGTCCTTTGTGTGAATAGGACAAATGGGTCAGTGGTGGGAAGCTGCCTGTCCGGTCAAGGCAGCCTTGCTCCAGGCGGGGGCCTGCCCTGCCTCAGGGAGGCAGTTGCCCAAGTGCAGAGGAATGGCAGGCAGGCCCGCCCGCTGGGGAAGCCCAGGTGGGGCAGCCCGGTGCTTTGTCCCGGCAGAGGCAGCCGTGGGGCTGTAGGGCCAGAGCACCGCTCTGCTGGGCGGGAGCTGGGACGGAGACAGCCGCAGGGAGGCCACAGCACCCAGAGCCTTCCTGGGAGCAGACTGGGTCTGCACGGTGGCAGGAGGGCCAGGCTGCGAACCCAGGCAGCCCGGGCCTGTCCTCAGCCTCTCTCAGGCCCACGCACGTGTGGGACGTGGGGCCAGCTTCAGGGCGCCCGTGTCTCCAGGAGTCCCGGGCTGGAGGGCGGGAGGAGCCGGGACCTGGGGCTGCAGCAGGCGGTGAGCGCTGTGCTGAGCGACTGTGCAGCGTCTGCAGCTGGAGAGGAGCGGGGCGGGGCCCGCTGCAGGCCGACTGTCCTTGCTTCTCTGTCTCACGACAGCCTGTGCCGCACCTATTTCAGGCCTGAGCTCCTACTGTTTCCAAAGTGGGGACAAGGGGTGACGGAGCCAGAGTCTGTGAGAGGTGGGAACTGTGGGCTGTAAACAGCTCAGGTGACCTGCTCTTCTCAGCCTCGTCCAGGCGCCTGCTGGGCAGGGGGTTTGGGGACAAAGAGGTTGCGAGTGAGTGGCGTCTTCTCCCTGCACCCTGGTTTTCAGGGGGTTGCTGGCCTCTGAGCTGCAGTGGGTGGCCAGCTGACTAGCGGGTGATGTCCCACAGGATGTCTGATCACCGAGGACCCCGTGCCGTGAGGGCCGGAACCACGTGGCTCACTCGTGTGGCCTGATCCTCCTCCTGTGCGTCTGTGCATGCGTGCGTGCACACCCACAGCGCTGTGCTCCCCGGGAGTGGCTCCTGCCCTCCCGGGGGCCTTTCTGTGGTGCGCTGTCCCAGGAGAGCGGTGCAGGCGGCCACGTCAGGACTTCCTCCCCAGGCCCCGGTGCCTTACGGGGGAAGCTCTTTACTCGGCCACATGGCAATGAGCATCGGTGTGCCTGAGAGCCCGCGGGACACCCTCTGGATGTCGTGAAGGCCTCCACGCCTGGTATCACCCCCCACCCGGGTCACCGTGCTTCACCCACTGGGCTCGCCCCTCTACAGAGTCACTCCCTGCCCGGATCCCACCCGTCCTTCGAGTCCTGGACAGACCTAGCCGCTCCAAAGGTGGCTCCCGAATAAAAACCATGGCTCGCGTCCTGAATGTTATGGGAAGAGATTCAAATATGACAGCACCTCCACTTCGCTCCCTTGCTGGCACCTTTGTCTCCAGGGAGGCTGTCACTCTGGTCCCTCTTGCTCATTGGATCGCCACCAGGGTGTGACTTTGAGTGGCAGGGTCTCCGTCTCCTTGATTGTTCCTGCTTCTGCCTCACACCTTATGGCGCATGTCTCCTGTTAGAGGAGAGCTCTCCCTGAGCACGCCTGTGCTCAGGAGCCCCAGAACCTAGCAGACCCCAAGACTGTCATAAGCCAGGCAGCCAGAGACTTTCACTGCTCCAACTCGAAGACCGACTCCGCCCTTGTTCAGCAGGAATGAGTTACAGAGGCATGGCCCTCAGCCCTGTTCCTGCAAGAATGTGGAGTGAAGAATCTCAGCGGGTATTGTTAGGACAAGGGTCCCAAGGTTGGGTCATTCTTATTCAATGCTATTCTTGCTGACTGTTAAAATGTAACACAGCATATCACAAGCCAGTTGTAACAGGATGAGCTTGACAGGAACCCAACCCAATGAATAAATGTAGAGATCTGAAATAAATGTGTAATTGCCCAAATAGTGTATAGCAGCCCTTCACGGAGGCAGAGCTTTGATTATAGATCCCCTGACTCCTTTACTGCTGCACGTAAATAAAACTTCCTTGCAACAACCACCTCTCGCTTTTGAATAGAGCACCTCCCGTGGCGAGCCCCTTGAGTTCGGTAACGATTTCCCACACACCCTCCACGCCACACAGGCGCAGCACCCCCATTATCAACTCCCCAGGGAGTTTCATTTGTCACAATTTAGGAACCCACACTGACACACTATAATCATCCACAGTCCACAGTTTACCTACAGTTCACTCTTGGTGGTGACTTTCTATGGGTTTGGACAAATGTAGAATGACTTGTAACCACCATGGCTGTGTCACACAGAGTAGCTTCACATCCCTAAAAGACCGTCTGTGCTCTGCCTATTCATCTCCCCTTCTCCATCCCTGGCAGCCACTGATCTTTACTGTCTCCCTAGCTTTTCCTTTTCCAGAATGGCATGTGGTTGGAATCATACAATATGCAGCCATTTCACATTGGCTTATCTCACTTAGTGAAATGTACTTCCATGTCTTTTCATGGCTTGATGGCTCATTTGTTTTTAGTGCTGAATAATATTCTATTGTCTGGATGCACCACAGTTCACTTAGCCATTCACCTACTGAGAGACATCTTGGTTGCCTCCAAGCTTCGGCAGCTATGAATAAAGCTGCAATACACATCCATGTGTGGGTTTTTGTGTGGACTTAAGTTTTCAACTTCCTTGGGTGAATACCAAGGAGTATGATTGCTGGATGGTAAAAGCGTCCTCCAAAGTGGCTGTACCAGCTTGCATTCCCACCAAGAATTTAGGTTCCTGATGCTTCACATCCTTCCCTGTACCTGGTGATGTCAGAATCCTGGATTTTGGCCATTCAAATAGGTACTGGTATCTCATTTTAATTTGCATTTATTTCCCTGATGACATCTGATGTGAAACATCTTTTCATATGTTTATTTACCATTCATGTATCTTCTTTGCTGAGAAATCCGTTCGGGACTTCGGCCCATTTTTTATACTCAGGTTGTTTGTTTCCTACTGTTGAACTTTAAGGTTCTTCGTATTTTGGATAACAGCCCTTCATCAGATGCGCCTTTCGCAAACATGGTCTCCCAGTCTGTGGTTTCTCATTCTCTTGACATCTTTTGCAGAGCAGAAATTTTTAATTTTAAAGAAGTCCAGCTTATCACTTATTTATTTCATGGACTGGGCCTTTGGTATTCATCTAAAAAGTCATCACTATACGCAAGGTCATCTAGGTTTTCTCCATTCTCCTTTAGGAGTTTTACATTTTGCATGTTACATTTAGGTCTGCAATCCATTTGAGGTAATTTTGCTGAAGGGCCAGGACTGTGTCTAGATTCTTTTTCCTTTTCTTTTCTTTTCTTTTCTTTTTTTTTTTTTTTTTTTTTTGCATGTGGCTCAACAGTTGTTCAGCACCATTTGTTGAAAGGACCATCTTTGTTTCATTGTGTTGTCTTTGTCCCTTTGTCAAAGATCCATTGACTGTTTGTTGTTCTGTTTCTGGGCTCTCTCTTCTGCCCATTGATCTACTTGTCTATTCTTTCACCAAAGCCACACTGTCTTCATTCCTGTAGCTTTACAGTAAGTCATAAAGTTGGGCACTATCAGTGTTCCAACTTTGTTCACCTCCTTCAATACTGTGGTGCCTGTTCTAGGTCTTTTGCTTCGCTATTATTTTAAAAATCTGTTTAGAATCAGTCAATATCTATGATACAGCTCACTGTGATTTTGACTGGGACTTAATTGAATCTATAGATCAAGTTGGGAAGAACTGACATCTTGACAATATTGTCTTCCCGTCCAGGAACATGAAATACCTTTCCATCTATATGGTCCTTTATTTTCCTTCATCAGATTTTTGTAGTTTTTCTCATGTGGCTCTTGTACATATTTTGTTAGACTTGTGCCTAAGTATTTCATTTTGGAGGGACTAATGTAAATGATATTATTTTTAATCTCAAATTCTACTTGTACATTCCTGATATATAGAAAAGCAATCAGCCAATTTTTTATATTAACCTTGTATTCTACAACCTTGCTATACTTGCTTATTTGTTCCAGGAGTATTTTCTTTTTCCTCTTTGTCAGTTCTTTCAGATTTTCTACATAGACCATCATGTCATCTGTAAACGAAGACAGTTTTACATCTCCCTTCCTAACATGTATGCTTGTTATCTCCCTTTTCTTCTCTTACTGCATTAGCTAGAACTGCCAGTGTGGTGTTGAGAAGGAATGGCGTGATGAGGCATCCTTGCCTAGTTTCTGATCTTTGTGGGGAAGCTCTGAGTTTCTCACCATTAAGTATGATGTTAGGTGTGAGTGTTTTGTAGATACTCTTTATCAAATTGGGAAAGTTCCCCTGTACTGCTCCTTTACTGAAAGTTTTATCATAAAAGGGTGTTGGCAGGGTTTGTGTCCTCCTGGAGAAGAGGGGTGGGCCTGGGGCCAGCGCCCCTAGCTTGAAAGTAGGACCTGGAGTGAGAGGGCCGTGAGGCCGAGTGGCCGCCCTGAGCAGCAGAGGGCTACTGCTGGACTGGGGGTCGTGTCCTTTAGCTCTTTCTCCCTGCAGGTCCAGGAGGTCCAGGGTGGGTTCAGAAGGCCAGTGGCGAGGGACCTCTCTGCCCTAGCCCCTGCCTAGGGACCCAGGGATGGCTCTGAAGGGCTCTCTAAGGTCTCCGCTGGCTGGACACTCGTGCCGGGAAGCACCAGTGCCACAGCAGCCTCCTATGGGACCAGAAGCCACAGTCCCCTCCCTTGAGAACCTTCTCTGCTCTGCCACATACCACCCCACCTGCACCCGACACCTCTGCTGTCTTCAAAGACTTCTGCCCAGGCCACACAGTTCATTTATTTCGGATCTAAAGTTAAGTGAGTACGTGCGTGGATGAATAAGTGAGCAACAGCTCCATTCTCTCCCCAAGCAGCAAAGCTGCTTCATCACACCCTGGGCATCAGACAATGTTTACGGACTGTGGACAGGCTCAGGACCGCCCGAGGCGCCCACCTCCACGTTTATAGAAGCACCACACTCCTCCAAGGGGTGGGCTCTCGGCCGATGGAGAGAGGTGAGCCCATCTCTGTCCAGGGAGTGGATAAAGGGGGCACGAGCCCCACCCTGGGAGTTTCAGCAAGACCTTGGCTGAAATCTTTCCCCTGAATGAGCCCCCCAGCACACAGCAGGCACTCAGGCAAAGACTGTTTTTCTATCCTAGTCCTGTGGAAATAAAAATGAAGACTATTAGACCTGACCCATGTTCCGGCGCAGGGGATGAAAGGCTGCAAGTCATGCAGTGTGGGCTTCAGCTCTGCCAGTCACGCCCACCCCATCGGGGGCTCAGTGTCTCCACACGGAAAATTATGGGACTCAGAGAGCTGGCTGTCATCTAGAATTCTGAAGCAGCTCTCACGCCTGGCACACACGACCACAGCGCAAACAGAGCAGACTGACCCATTTCTCAGAGAGGGGAAGCGAGGCACCAGGTGGGGAAGCTGCTTGCCTCCAGTCACACAGCAAAGAGAGGGGCGTGCCCCTTTAAATCCAGACCACCCTGGCACACGGCCAGCTCTGCAGCGCCAAGCCAGAGGTGTTTCACAAACAAGACCTCTCCGGGCCCTCAGGGCGGGGCACCCCCACCTCCCCTCGGGGGAGGCCCGCAGGGCCCAGGCGTTCTTAAAGGACTTTGTGCCATTGGAGGAAAACTGAGGCCCATTCACAAGGCTTCTGGTCCGGGTTCAAATGCGGTTTGGCCACCTGCCTCCTTCAGTGGCCTTCTCTCTCAAGCCCTGCTCCCCACCCAGCCAGGATGTTTTGAGAATTAAATGAGATGTTCGGGAAAGCACTGAGCACAGCACCTGGCAACAGAAGGCCCCGGGTAAGCAGTCATAATCCATTATTATCTCTGAGTGCCAGTTCTCAGCACAACAGTGTGCCATTTCCTGAGAAACGAAGGCCCTCAGTGACACCACGGGCTGCGGAATTCACCACCAGGACATGCATTTTGCTAAAACCCCCAAAATATCCTGACAATGGCCGGGAGGCAAGGGAGGGGACCAAGGACACCCAGGCTCCCCAGGCCACATGGGGTCAGGCCAGGGCATGGCAGCAATTCATCAGTGCCTCAGCCAGCTCCAGAGGGACTCTGTCTGGCAGCCCAGGAAGGGGGCCGCGCAGGGGCGCCTGGCAGGAATGAAGCCCAGACCCACCCTCCAGCACAGTGAGCCCCCGGGAAACGCAGGTGCCTGAGGAGCCCCTCTCGGCATCCAGGCTCAAACCAGACTGCTGTGCGGCCTCTCTGATCCTTGGTTTTGGCATCTGTAAAATGGGACTGCTATTTCCCGTCCCTGGCGTCAACCATGAAGCTCCACGAGGATAAGAAAGGGCCCCCCATTGGACAGGAGCATCCCACCCAACTCCCAGAGACTTCTACCTGCGGGGGGTGGGGGGAGGGTGGTGAGGGAAACAACCGCCTTGCAGGAGGCGGTGGCTGCCAGAGAAGGAACTGCAGGAAGGTGTTTTCAGATGAAAGGATGCTCCACCTGGCTCTGAAGCAAGAAAAAGGCAAGGCGAGTGGCTGACATGGAGGCGCCACTCTTCACGGCCAGGACGGGCAGGGTCTACGCAACAGGCCATGCTGGCGGCCACGGGCGGGGGTGGGGGAAGCCAGGCATGCCTCGCTCAGCCAAGGGGAGGGAGGGCTGGAATGGCACCACGGAAGACAGAGCGGTGACCATTCTCAAAAGTCACGAAGGCACAGGCTGTCCGACCCAGTAGGGCCATTTCCAGAACTTTCTGCTCAGACGGCCCAGGCATGAGGACCTAAGTCCCTGGCTCTTTGTCGCAGCGTTGCATGCGGTGACAGCTAAGTGCTGGACAGAGACCTAGAAGTGCATCCAAACAAGTGAACTGAATGGAAATTCAGCCTCATGAAAGAAATGCCAGTTAGATTTGAAAACCATTTTGTCGATCGATGCACTAAGAAAGGGTGCATCTGCTGCCCCCCGGCTGCCCCAGAGCTTCCCCACGCTGCCTCCCGTGGCTCCCATCAGCCTCACAGGGGTGCGGGCCACTGCCATCTCCATTTTGCAGGTGAGCAAACTGGGACACAGAACAGCTGCGTAGTTTGCCCACATACACGCAGCTGATAAAGAGCAGATACCAAGCACATAACCCCAACTCTAAATGTCTCTAAGATATGTTGTTAAAATACAATATTTTTCTTAAAAAAAAAAAAAAAGACAAAATCAGGACCCTGCGCTCAGGTTGATTGTGTGTGATGGGCTGAGTGATGGCCCCTTGCACAGGGCGCGCCCGCCCGGGGCCCGGGAATGGGCCTCGCTTGGACGAAGGGTCTCTGCAGACGGGATCACGTGAGGGGCTGGAGATGAGGTTGTCCTGCAGAAGGACGGGCCTTAGGCCCAATGACAAGTGTCCTTATGAGACAAGAGAAGACACAGGGAGGAGAAGGCTCGGTGAAGACAGGGGCAGCGATCAAATGCCAAGGGGCTCCGGGACTGCCGACAGCCGCAGGGCCCGGAGGAAGACGCGTGACCCTTCTCCCTCAGAGACCTCCGAAGGCGGGGCCCTGATGACAGCCTTACTTCCGACTTCTGGCCTCCAGGATTGGGAGATAAATCTGCGTTGTTTTATGCCACCCAGTTTGCGGTGATTTGTGACGGCAGCTACAGGAAACTAATACGGGGCCCAATGTTGCTCCCCATTGTCCCTGCCCATTTTCTTTTCTGGACCTGAGAGGTTGTCGTCCTGGAATGCTGCCCAGGAGCTCCTTCCCCACCCCAGATGCAAAGTCAAGTGTACAGATTCATTCAACCACTTTTCCCCATGGTTCCCATTTCACAGAGGAGGAGACAGACCACAGGCTCATCAGGTCCGTTTCCCAGGGCGCTACTCCCCAGCCACTCACGCCCTTTTACAGTTCTCAGATGGGGAATGTCTACCTGCTTCTGATCCGGGGCAGAGCGAGTGCATAACCCCTCAGGCCCACGCAGTTGGGACTGAGGCCGCCCAGAGAGCAGCTGAGTCGGGACAGGGCCCAGAGCCTGGCCCTAGAGCTCCAGGGCCAAGGTATCTGCTGTAGGATCAGGGCCAGGCCCCTGTGGGTGCCTATGAGGCCAGCAAAGGAAAGGAAGAGGGCAGCCAGGGTCTATTCCATTATGCAGCCCCCAAGGAGGGCCGGGCTACCCCAGAGACTTCTGCAGCAACCCCTCCAGCGGCCCGAAGGCTCCCAGGGCCTGCGGTGGGGGTATCTGGCTGCCGCAGCAGGGCAGGTGCTGCCGACAGCTTGAAGCCCAGCAGGCCACCGTGAGGGACGGAGCTGAGCCTCCGGTCCACAAGGCAGAGGGCGGGGGGCCAGGGAGCAGAGAGAGGAAGCGCGCGGCCTTCCCCTGCCCTGCCTGAAGAGCCAAAGCTGAGAGCGGGTGAGAGGACAGATGCCCAGATTTCACAAATGGGGAAACTGAGGCTCAGGAACAAGCGCACCAGGGGCAGTTGACACCTCTTCAGACTTAGTCTCTCAGGCCCTTTCCAAGAGGGGCCCTCGACGGAGCAAGGCGGGGACTGTCCTTCAGATTCGGCTCACACCACCTTACAGAAATGACATGGCGGCGGGCGCCTGAGATGGAGGAGCTCGGAGCTGGATCAGAGGAACCAGTTCCCCCGGACAGAGGTCCTCCCCCATCTGAGACGCGCACTAGAGCACGTAACGGAGGCGAGCGCTTCCCTGGAGGGCTCAGGCGCAGGGGTGGCCTCTTACTTGTCTGCACTGCGCCAAGTGGGGACGGGGTTCACCCGGGGTCCCCAAGGCCCGGAGAGGACAGGGCCGGCTCCGGGGTCAGGGAACTTGACTGCAGTGGGGTGATTTCCCCACAGGGGGCTGAGCTGGGGGTTGTACTACTGGGGAGATGGAAAAGTGTCGATTCCCAGGCTCTATCCCAGACCTTCCAAACCTGAATTTCTGGGGATGGAGCCAGAGATCTTGATTTTCCAAATGCTCCCAGAGGGTCTGAGGAAGGTGGCAATGACCTAGCACCTCTCCTGGGGCTAAGGTGAGCCAATTCTACAATTCCAGGTTCTCTGGTTCAAAGAGGCTACAAGTTCATGCCTCAAAGAATCCATGACCCATGCATTTTGATGGATCTGTGCATTCAAAGACTTGCTCTGGCTGGTGTGGCTCAGTGGACTGAGCACTGGCTTGCAAACCAAAGGCTCACTGGTTCAATTCCCAGTCAGGGCACATGCCTGGGTTGCAGGCCAGGTCCCCAGTTGGGGGTGCATTAAAGACAACCAAACATTGATGTTTCTCTTCCTTTCTCCCTCCCTTCCCCCTGTCTAAAAATAAATAAATAATCTTAAAAAAAAAAAAAAAGACTCCACAGCTAACAGTCTATGATTCTATGATCTGGAGACTCATGATGCAGCCGTCAACCCAATGCCCATAAAAAGAGAGGATGAAGTCCCTCGGGTCCAGGGCACCAGGCTCCAGCAGGAGCAGCGGGTATGGAATGATCCCATGGGGAAAAAACAAAGGAAGGAAGAGAGGAGAAGGAGCTGTTAGATGCTGGCACGTTTATATAACTACATTCACATGTTTCCATAAGCACTCAGAGAGTCCAGAAGATTCTCTAATGATGGACACCTCAAGAACATAAAGTTTTGGGGTAGGGGGTGGAGACAGAGTTTGGAAAGGGGAAATTCACTTTCTACCCTTATAATTGTTTACTACTTCTCTGTGAGCCTGTAGCCCTTGTAATTAAAATTTTTAATAATTAAGAAAAATATGGCAAAGTCTGTACACTTCCCTACGTATTTGTTCACTTGTTTCTTTTCTCCGCCCCACCCGCCCAGGCATCAGCCCTGGCCCCAGCACCCGGCCCAGCGTGCTGGCTACAGAGCTCGTTGATGAAGACAAAGTGACAGGTGAGGCCTCTCGGGGAAAGGAAGAGGGGCCAGCAAGACAAAAGGTGCTGAGGGCTGGTCCCTGAGATGGTGTTTAAGGGGGGTACCTGGTCCTGTCCACACCCTACTTCCACCAGGCCCACTTTTGGGCTCCCCACCTGCCCCAAGACCCCCGTACCTTCAGGAACCCCCGAGTCTATGCGTCCCTGTGTCCCTGCCTCCCTCTGACCCAGGCCCCGCACACTCTGTGCTTTGCCACGTCTGGTCCAGTGAAGAGACGGGGCCAGCCCTCCTCGGCCCTCCCCAGTCCTCCTCGGCCCCCACAGGCCTTAATGGAAGTCTGGTCTGGACTCGGCCTGAAGCCAAGGCCCAGGGGCACAGGATCAGGGGCCGGGGGCAGCACGGCTGCTGCTCCCCAGGATACCAGCTGCCAGTGGCATTTAATTTGTGCTTTAAGTGCTGGAGGATTGCAGGGCTGCTGCCACCAGCTCGGGCACTCGGGCTGCAGCTGGAAGGAGAGGGGGACGGGCAGGGGACAGAGGACACACAACCTCTCCTTGATCCCTCTTGTCCTTGGCCTTTCAGCCTCTCCCTCACATACACAGAACACACATGCAGGCAGGCATGCGCACTTGTACACAGGTGCACACACAGCCCACACCTGCCCATGTCCACACGCCCCTCCCTCCCAGCCCCAGCTCCCTCAGTAAGTTTCCAAACAGCTGCCAGAAGGCTTCGCGGGGCAGAGGGTCTCCTCCACTGTCCCCCCTTGCTTCTATAGAGTTGTGCCACCTCCGTCTGTGGCTGTCCCTCTCTGGATCTCAGGCTGCCCACTCCCACAATGGGGATGTCACATCCCCCCCACCCAGGACACCCCTCACAGGGTAACAACAGGTCAGGAGCTGGCAACAGCCACAGGCAAGCCGGACACAACTCTGGTCCTCGTGAGGTCCCAGTCCTCTACCTGCGCCAGGGGTGGGCCTCAAGAGACAGAGCCTTGCCCGAGTCGGGTCCAGCAGAGAGGTCCGGCCAGCGCCGGCTAGAGCCCCGCGGCTCTGGCGGGCCACAGCCCCTGGGAACCGGTCTGCTCCAGTACGCCTCGCCTTGCCACAGGCCGTCGGAGTGGGAAGCATGTGGGACTTTTTAAACTGGAAGCTGCTCAAGTTGAAAATAGCAAATCTTAAACAATAAAAAACAAGAATGTTTAACCTGGTGTCATGTTCAAAAAAGAGACTGGGCTGGGGAAGTGAAACATACTGACACAAAATACAGATGGCCAGCAGACACCTGAAAATGCTTAACTGGGCAAGAGCTGGAGACACCGAGCCCCGGGCCAGCCCAGCCCTGCAGCGGGCCCCGCACACTTCACTGGAGGAAGGTGCGCAGAAGGCCACTGTGACTCATGGACGGGAAGCGGGAGCCCATGGCGGCTGTGTGGCAGGGCTCCCTGCACCTCAGTTTGCTCGGATCTGCAATGAGAACAGCTTCTACCCCTCACAGGGGTGCAGTGGGGACATCCTAAGCTGAAAGCAGGCCAAGGGCCAGGGATACAGCAGGCTCAGAGCTCGAAACAGGTAAGGTCGCAGACACAGCCCAGTGCAGAGCAGGGGCCTGACTGACATAATGCCAGGTCACGCCTTCTGACACCGACAGCCGGCCGGCCCAAGGCTCGGAGCTCTGCCCCCACCCAGCTCCACGGTTCTGAGGCGGTGCTGGCACCTCTCTGAGATTCAGTTTTCTCATCTGCAGAATGGAACGATAATCCTGGCTCCCACGGCTACGGAGTGCTCACTCCACGGCAGGCACCATGCGCGAACGAGGCAGCCAATCATTCCCCGTGCACTTACGGAGCCCGGACAGATGGTGGGCCTTGCTGTAGCACTGGGCATCGGCCCCGAGCGAGTCAGACCAAAAACCCTGCACTCAAGGAGCTCGCGTGTCAGGGGCACGGGCAGCAAACAAGGGAAGCAAGGAAAACATCATGTGGCAGAGAGCCCTACACTCTGCATAGAAAAAACGCAGGAGGGGGAGGCTGAAGAGGGTAAGGGGGGATAAATGGTGTTGGAAAAGGACTTGACTCAGGGTGGCGAACACACAATACAATATACAGATGATGTGTTGTGGGATTATATACCTGAAACTTATAAAATTTTATTAACCAATGTCATCCCAATAAATTCAATAAGATTTTTTTAAAAAGAAAAATGCAAGAGAAGGAGCGCGGGAGAGGGAGGCCATGCTGTTACCCAGGAGAGCCAGGAGGAGCCTCGCGGAGGATGCGGCACCCAGGCCAGACCTGAAAGCGGGGAAGCAGGGGCTTGTGGAGATTTGGGGGAGGTTGTTCAGGCAACAGGAGCGGCAAGTGCAAAGGCCCTGGGGCAGCAGCAGGCCTGGCATTTTGGGGGCACAGCAAGGGAGGAGGCAAGTAGCCTGCGTGGAAGGACAGACTGGTGGAAATGAGGCCAGTAATGATGACCGCACTGTGCCAGGCGTGGGGACCATGGGGAGGAGTGTGGCTTTGTTCTGCGTGAGAGCGAAGCCATGACAGGGTGCTGAGCCCGGGGCTCTGCTGAGACTAAAACACCCAGGGCGTATCAAACGCACATTCAGAGCTCGAGCAGCCGCAGCTGGGGGGGCCCTGACAAAAGCCTCCACTCTGCAGGCTTTAGTTTTTGCCCCCTGGCCTTCTCGAAGCCTGTGTCCTCATGCTCAGCCAGTCCAGCCTGGTGGGCAGACCTGCTCCCTGAGGCCACGAGAAAGGGGTTTCCACTCCTACCTGGCCGTGCAACAGAGCCGTGTCCCGTGCTTCAGGACAGAAGGCCAATTAGGGCACCAGACCAGGGGTCCTAAAGGCCCCCTCAGCCTCATGCTGCCCCCTGAGGCTTCCATTTCAGCAGCCAGGGAGCAAGGCCTGAGCTCTGGAACGTTCCCGCGGATGGTGCGGGGAGCGTGCTTCCCTCGGATGGTGCGGGGAGCGTGCAGGGAGCGGGGCACCGAGGATGCAGCAGGGGCGGGAGGCCTGCGTCTAAAGCCCCTTCCGCTGCAGCAGACGCCTACCCTCTCTGGGCCTCACGCGTCCAAGGGTGGGCTGGGCTGGAATGCCGAATTCCCAAGGCTCTGGCATCACAAATGCTGACATCTCCCCTTACAGAGAGCGCCCTTTTCACACACCTGTTGCTGCTGAGACCCCTCGCCCAGAGGTGCGCGCACCAGGTTCACATCTCTCCTCTCCCACCCTGGGCGCTCTCAGCAGCCTCCCCAGCTGGGGCTTCAGTCCCACTACGCAGACGACAAACCGAGGCCTGAGAGGAGAAGTAACTCAGCCACAGCCACACCACAGGCCTCGCTCACCCTCACTGTCTGCTCTGGTCTCCTCCCAAACACTGAGATCCTCAAGGGCACGGCCAGGTCTCCACTTACTCATCACTGCTTCATTAAGCACCGTCTGTATGCCAGACGCTGACTGGAGCCCAGCTGAGCACCACAGTGCCGGGGTCTCCACCCCGAGCTCACCACCAGCCGCAGCCCATGCCACACAACGGGGCCCGCTGAGGTCTCTGTGGCCAGAGAAAGCACCCACCAAACCTTTCTGAGCACCAAGTGCAGGCCAGGCCTTCACTAGGTCCGAGGGACACGCAGCCTGGGAGCTGGGACCAGCAAGCAGACACCCAGGCCTATGTGGGACCAGCTCCGCAGGAAGGGGTGGCAGGAGGGGATGTCATGCCATTCTGGCAGCCCCACGGGCAGCCTGGTCCACAGAGGCTCCTGGCAGGTGTCTGTGGAATGAGGAAATACACAGCACTGCCCCCAGGAGAGTGCCTGGGCTCTGGGACCAAGGGGCACAGGTTCCAGTCCCTCCCAGAGCCTCGCATCCTCCATCTGCACAATGAAGCTGATGCCACCCTCTGCACTGGCAAACCATTAGGAAATTAAATCAGCTGGCAGAGCGCTGAGCCCTGAGCCAGCGACCAGCTAAGGAGCCAGTCCTGCCTGCGTCCCCAGCTCCTCTAGAAGACCTGCCTGCTTGGCCCAGCTCCCCTCCCCACCCCAAGGCTCCTCCCTGCCTGGCCCATCACCCAGCTTCCTCGGCTTTCTTTCTTTCTTTCGTCTTCAGCCTCTGCTCTGTGTCCACAACGCTGCTGGCTCTCCAGCACAGCAGTCCTGGGGCTGAGGCCACGCCCACCGCACCCTCCCAGCGGCGGGCCCAGCCTCCAGCCCTCCTGCTGCCCGCAGACTGCCTCCCGCCCAGATCCCCTCCGTGCCAGCCCACGGCAGGGC
The DNA here is from genome assembly GCF_021234165.1 of Pteronotus mesoamericanus. Taxonomy (NCBI): domain Eukaryota; kingdom Metazoa; phylum Chordata; class Mammalia; order Chiroptera; family Mormoopidae; genus Pteronotus; species Pteronotus mesoamericanus. The sequence goes on from NW_026555090.1 coordinate 181,737, forward strand.
TCCAGCAGCAGGCCCAGCAAAGGGGCAGGTGTGCCTGCATGTCACAGCAAGGCCCTGGCAGGACCCAGCAGCAGACGTCAGCTGCCCCTCTCAGAGGCCTGACCCAGCCCAGCACCAGGCCCGGGAGCAGCAGGACTGAGGGTGGCCATTGGGTAGCCCGAGAGGAGGCCCCAGCAGCCTTCAGCCTGGGGCCGGGCAAGGACCACAGAGGTTGCCGGGGGTGACGACACAGTTGCTTTCACCTGAGACATACGCCAAAGCCTCTGGGTGCCATGGTTAATACTGCCAACTATGGCCCAGGACACCGGAGGCCTGGCCAGGCCAGAGGAAACTGTCCGCAGGCAGACAGGGTCCCAGTGCTGCAGGGTGCTGCTGTCCCTGTTACTGTTGCATCTATTGTCATTGCTGTCATTATTTCACTGCCACCAAACCACTCACAGTGCCTTGTCTTGCTCTGGGCAGACTTGAGGGAAGGGGCACAATGGCCCTGGGACAGGAAGCCTGGCAGCAGAGAGCTAGGGGGCTTCTGCTCAAAGTCCTGGTTTGCTGTGTGGCTTTCACAAGGCCCCACCCCTTTCTGGGCACCTCCTCCTCCTTGCAGAGCACAGCTCCTGAATATCCCTCCCCCAGGCACTCACCTGGAAGGGTGCCCTCCTGAGCATCCTGGAAGCCCTATGGGAGTCTGATGTGGCAGGTGGGCAGGGGGTAGGGTCCAGGGACAGGCTGACAAACTCAGGCTCTGTTCCCTTCCCCAAGAGAAGGGTAATTCTCTTCAGGCTGGGGAGGGGGCTCTGCTGTGCCCTCACCTGGACAAGGAGGTGGTCAGGGACTTAGGGCTTGTGTCTGCCAGGTGTCTGTCAACACCCAGCATGAAGGGTGCCCACTGTGCATGCTCAGCAGGTGCACCGGTGGAGAGGTTTCCATTATCCAGCCCAATGGAACGCCCCCCACCCTTGTCCTTGCCCCTCTGCACTCTGCTCTCCCCCAGGGGTCTTGGCCCTACCTGATGGGTGCCTTTCCAAGGCACCCCCTTGGAGCTGCCAGCCTCTGGTCCCCTGTCTGAAGGGAGGGGTAACCCAGAAAGCTATGGGTAGACTTTGCTGGGGAGTCTCTTAAGGCCCAACATGGGGGCCGGGGGGGCGGGGTTTCTTCTACCAGAAGCCTCCCTGGGCTATACGCAGGGCTGGGATCTCCGACCTGACCCTCTGTGGCCACATGGCAGCAGCCTAGAGTCTGGAGCACCAGCACAAGGGGAGGCTGGAGTGGTGGCCGGCAGTGGGCAGGGGCCGGCCAGAAGGCCGGTGCTTCTGGGTTCACACCTTCAAGGAGGTGGCTGTTGATATCAGCCCCCCAAGGGTGCCTCTGTGCTTCAAGGGACAGAGCCTGCAAACTAGTGGATCAGGATGTGGGTCTGGATGGCAGGGTTTCCCCAGCACCTTATTCCAGGGCTCCGGCCTGAGCACAGGGAGTAAATGAGAAGGGAGAAATAGTCACAGACAGCACAGCTCTCCAGGATGGGCATGCCCCCTAGACAACGGGAAGCAGGTGGCCCGAGGTCCCAGCAAGTCCAGGCTGTGGAGAGGTAGAAGAACCTCCTAGACCTGAAGCCCACCTCCACAGGAACACTTTCCTGGGACCTCCCACTCCGAACACAGGTGTTAAAGCACTCACATGAGGCGTGCACATTGCCTCTGAACAAGCCTCACAGGCGCCCGCTTGGGCCTCAGTCCGTTCTCAAGTCTCCCCAGGAGCTTCCGCCCCAGTTGCCCTGGGAGGGACGAGTCCCCTCCACCCGCGTCACCCCTGCCTCCCCAGACACCCAGAGCCAAGCAGCACAGTCGCGGGGGCCCTGCCCTGACGCCTCAGGGGCTGCTCAGCTGTGGGGCCAGACCCTCTGCGGTCCAGGCCCAAGTCTAAAAGCAAAAGCTTCAGCGGGAGCCCTCGGCTCGCTCACCAGCAGAGAACAGCATTTCCAGAACATTTTACTCCATTAGGGCACGGAAAGCGACAAGGAGAAGCGAATCCAAAGACCCTCGGGTCTCGGGCCCAGGGGCACTTTCGGGGCCATTGGCAGATGGCGCCCCCACCCTGATCCCAGGGTCTCCGGGAAGGTCATGCGCAGGGCTGATGCTGCGCCCGAAGTGCCTCCTGAATCCCCGTGTGCAAGTCGGCCAAAAGGAACCGAGAGCGCCTCAAAGTTTCCCGAAGCGCCCCCAGAACGAAGGTTAGCAAGGAGCAAAGTTCCCGGTGGCGTGGTAGCCGGAGACATGGCAGGGAAAGACAAGCTTGCAGTCAGCATTTCCTCCAATGGCTCATCAATGGAGGGGGGGAAAAAACAGAAAACGACAAGAAAAATCCTCCCACCCCACTTTCCCAGTAGTCGCACCACCTCATGCTCACTCTGAGCCCAGAGGGGGCCTGCGGGGAGCTGAAACCGGGCCCCCAGGGAGAGCGGGCGACCCCGCACTTACCTCGGTCAGTGCCCGGGGCGCGGCGCACTCCGCGTCCTCCGAGCTCCGGGCGGCCGTTCCTGGCCCCGGCCGCCGCCGCGCTGGCTGCATCGCCGCCGCCGCCGCCTTAGGGCAGCACCCGGGGGCGCTCCATGCCGAGGGGCGCGCCAGTTCCGGCCGTCAATCGCTCCGATCTAGCCATAGGTTGGGGTCGCGTCCCCGGACGGCGCCCCGCGGCACCGGGCGCTCGCTCCGGGCTGCGCGGCTGTAGTCCGTCCCTCCGTTGGGCTGTAAGCGCGGGCGACGCACCCCCTCCCCCGCCGACTGTTATCTGATCTCAGGCAGGCCGGGCGCGCTCCCCACGCTCCGGCGCCCCGCGCCTCCCCGCCGGCTCCAGCCGCACCAGCCCCTCGACCCTGACTACAGTTCCCAGGGAGGCTGTGGCAGCAGCGAGGCCCGTGGAAGCGGCAAGAGAGGGATGGAGACGAGGAAGCGGCGGGAGGCTGAGGCTCGGCGCGCACCCAGCTCCGCGCCTCGCTGCCACCAGACCCAGCTGTGCAACTCCTCTAACTCTCAAACGAGAGCACGCCTGCCGCGCGCCGAACCGCCGCTGCCCCCGCCCACCCGGGTCCTGGCCTAGCTAGACGCTTCCCCAGCCCTGGGATGCCCCCCACACACACACCACCAGCCACTTGCCCACTGGGACGCGCGCGCGCGCCAGTGCGCGAGCACACACAGAGGCATGTCCTCCAGGGACACAAGCACAAACAGGTGCACGGAGAGCGTGCACGCACAGGCAAAGGGGATCTTGCACACACTAGTGCAACGCTGCTGGCACACAAGTTCATCCACACATACAAAATCTATGCCCTGGCATACATGACGGGTGTAAGTGCACAGGGGAATACACACTTGTATGTGCACATTCAGGGCAGTGTCTGCACGTGTGTGCATGTGCGCCCAGATCCAGGCTTGCACATTCCTGTACAATCCCCCCCCACTTGCACACCAGGCGCACACGGGCACACACTCCATCCCCCTCCTTCCCCGCGTTGCTCCCTGCCCATCTCAGACTCTGTTTGGCTTCTCTCTGGTCCCCTCTGGGCTCCTCCCTCTGGCCCTGCTTTCTGCAGACCTGACCCCCATGTGACCCCTTCTCTCCACCCGCCCCCCCCCCGCCCCCCCCCGCCCCCCGCCCCCACCCACCTTTGGAGGCTCAGGCTTTTTTCCAGTCTGTCCCCCAGGGGGTCTGCCCTCCCAGCCTCCTGGGGCCTATTGTCTGGGCCTCAGATCCCTCAGCCTCTTGCTGGCCCAGGACTTTCATCCTGGCAGACAGACCTAGCCAGCTGGGCCCCGGCCCAGGTAGACCCCATTTTACCACCAGTCTGACCCCCAGCTCAGCCTTGGAACCACAGAACTGGGTCAAGGAGGTTGGTCTGTACCAGAGCACAAGCCTGAAATGACTCCCAGGCCCCCTCAGCCTCCAGCTGCCCCTTTAATGTGAAATATAATTATGTGTCTGCACAGCAGGGAGACTGGCTGCAGGATTCTAACCGAGGAGGATGGCTCTCTGGCCAACGCCCAGATTGTAAGCAGCTCAGACAGCGCAGTCTGCAGGCCCTACCTGCCCCAGGCTCCAGCCTGGGCTCCTGCCCAGGATCCCGGCCCCAGGAAGGTGGAAAGTGCTACCTGGCCCAAGCCACCCAAAGAGTTCCCCAGCCTCATGCTGCCTGGGATTTAAATCCCACCACCTCCGCTGTCCAGCCGCAGGAGCAGCCGAGTCAGCTCCCCAGGCCACACTTCCTGTCTCGCCAAGTGGGGATAGCGAGCCTTCCTGTTGCCTGGGGCTGCAGCGAGGATCCGTGGCGCGGCCTGCCCGCAGCACCCAGCGCACAGCCCGCCCGCAGCACCCAGCGCAGCCCGACTGAGTGAAAGAGCACTCCACACGTGCCAGGCTCCTGCTAAGGACCTTGCGAGAGTCATTTTATTGTCTCTGTGACCCCCTGGAGTCACTGGCCTTATTTTACAGGTAAAGGAGCTGAGACACAGAGAGGGAGGGTCACTTGCCTGTCACAGAGCTGCTGAAGGAAGGTGGAGCCAGGCCTCAAAACCAGGTCTGTCCCCAGGACCAGAGCCCTGCCCCTTGCCAGGAATGGTTGCCTAGGGCGGAGAGAGGGACGTCCCGGGAGATGCGAGCCAAACACCCCCACGATGCCCGTGGCTGGTACTCAGTGTCCTGGCTTCCTCATCCTTCTCAGAGACCAACTTCCCAGGGGACCAAAAGCTCTCAGGAAACTTTTCTTCCTTCTCCATCGAAGTGACTGAGGAGGAAAGTGGCTCAGAGGCCCACCTTCTCCTCCCCTTTTTCCCCCGAGGCCCCAGCACATCTCCTCAGCCGGGAGGCTGGGTCTTGGCTGCGCAAAGAACAGAAACATCGGGGGCACCTCTGTGTCTAGGATTCTAGAGGCTCTCAGCCCTACTCCTCACACACACACAGTGCTCACCCTGCTGCTGGCTAAAAGGGCCAGTGGAAGGCAAGCCACGTCTTCTTCCTGGGCCCAGAGACTTCCCCAGAGCCAGTGCCCCATGTCTCTCACAGAGACAGCAAGCGTCTCACCCAAGGTCACCAAGCAAAGAATGTCCCTGCAGAGGTGCAGGCCTGACGCCCCAGGCCACTGCCCTTTAGGCTCTGCCTCCCCCCACTGGCCCACCTCCTATGTCAGAATTCAATTCTCGATCATAATCACGGCACACAAGCAGCTGTCACAGGCCGTGGGTGAAGGGCCCTTCGCTAAGCCACGCGGGGTGCGCATGCTCCCGACACAGGGACCGAGGCACAGAGGGCAGGTGTGTGCACAGGAACCTCGCTAACCAGCCCACACACCTGCCCCTGGCTTCCTGCCTGTGAGCAAAGGGGCGCAGAGCCCTCACCAGGCAAGGCCCACGTCACCGCTCCCTCTAGTGCCGAGGGGGGTGCCCGCAAGCAGGGCCGGGCGGAAGGGCCCCAGACATGGCCCATGCTGAGGTCCCACCCCCACTCTGTAAAATGGGGCTGCAACCGCGAGAATAATAACGGCCCTCTGTGGCGTCACAGCTGATGAGATGAACAGGGGTCTGCAGCCCCCCACAGAGTGGGGGTTCCAGCAACGAGCATACCTTTCCGACCCCCTCTGATTCTGCCCAGTGCCTGGCTCCCCTTAACCTGAAATCCTCTTTCTTCCCCTCCAGGGTGGGGCCCAGCCTCTCTCCCGGCCCTGGGCCCGGCAGGCAGCAGCCATTCAAAACGCACCTGCAGACCTGGCGGCCTCAGGGCCCGGCTGGGAGCCCTCAGGGCCCCTCAGCCCCTTTGCAGCCACTCCTTCTTTTGAGGAAACCGAGGCCCAGGCAGGAAAGGTCACCTCCAAGGCCACAGAGCCATCAGGGCATAGAGGGTGGGGGGAGGCAGCGTGCTGGCTGAGGTTTGCTGGTCTGAATGGGCAGCAGGCTTAGTCTGCCGGCTCTTGTAATATTCATGTCTTAATATGACAATGCCAATGCATTTGTTTCAGTCATAAATTAATCATTGATTGAGATGTGAAAACCAGACAGTCCCTCACTGAGCCACCACAGGCAGCTTCAACAGTGGCCCCAGAATCTTCCCAGCATCCCAGTGCCTTGAGGACTACCTCCTCCCAGGAGCCCACCAGGTCTCTCCTACCCCCCACCGCCAGCCTGGGACCTCAGCCCATCCCCAGCCCCTGCATCAAGGGGGAGACCCTCGAAATGTAAAGCAGGCTTCTGTCAGGGCGCAGTTCAAACTCTTCTAGGGCAGAGGTGAGAGCCAAGCCCCCGAGGCCCAGCCCCCTTGCACTTCCTGTTCCAGACACACCGGCCCATTATTCGGGCCCTCAGATGCCATTAGCTTAATTCTGTCCCTGGATTCTCTCTCCAAACGACCCTTCCTTCAGGGACAGCTCAGGCAGCACCTCATGCAGAAGGCCACCCAGGGTCCCCAGTGGCCCGTGTTGTCCTCCCCACGCTGAGGCATCCCAGTCGCTGCCGGTGTCCCCCGAGGCCCGCCGCGTCTGCCACGGCAGACACAGCTCTGTTCGGCATGTTCGCGGCCCGGGGCCCTGCACACCACAGGCCTGCCGGGGACATCTGCCGGGTGAGAGGAAAGGGGCCCAGGACAGAGGGACCTGGGAGAGACTCAGGAGACCCCAGGTCTGCGCCCAGCAGAAGCCTTGCCTCCTCCTCCACGCAGGTGTCCAGGGTCTGGCGCACGCCCCACCCGCCTCTCACCCCCGCCCCATCGGCAGTCCGAGAGGACGGTGCCTGGCTGGGCCAGACACGGGTGTCCGTGGGACACACAAAGCCCCTGGCCAGAAATCGAGAACGAGCAGGACGGCACTGCGCCAGGGCCAAGGGGCAGGGAGGCTGCCCAAGGAGGCAGGCAGCGAGCGGCAGGGCCGGGAGGACCCCGGGCCCAGGAGCCCTGCCCTTAGCCCGGCCCCTTCTCTCAACGCCATTTTCCCCAGGAGCAAAAACAGGCAGTGACCCCGGATGGCGCCAGTCCTGCGTTTGGCTGTGCCGGGCTCCGGGCTAAACGCCCCTGCATGGACTCGCCACCCAGGATGACGCTGTGATGGCTCCAGCTGATGGGTACAGAAATGCCACCCCAGTTGGTGGAAGAAGAAATGACACCCAGATGGGGCCAAGCTGTGGCAGTGGACGGGATTGCCTGGGGGGATGGGAGCTGCCCAGCCCTGGTGGGCCTCTACCAGGGGTGCTGCGGACGGGGTAATGGCGCAGAGGGGTCAAGAAAGTGACCGTTTTGCTCGTTTGAGGCCACATGCCCCTTCCTGTCCCCAGGTACCCACAGGCCCAGGGCTGACCCTGTGGCATTGATCTGAGGAGAGCAGAACTTCAGGAATGGCTGGCAGCCTTGGAAACAGGACACGGAGCCCCGCCCACCCCATCAGGAAGTAGGCATTGATCCGCTCAGCCTGGAGCTGGCCGACTGACTTATTTCCCTCTTGAACGGCTCTGACACTCACCCCGCTGCCTTTGCCCCTCCTCCCTGCCGCCCCTGGAGCTTCGGCTGTCGGGAGGACAGGCAGTGGAAGCGGGGGGAACAGGGACGGGGCTGACGGCCAGCTGGGGCTTCAGGCGCCAGGTGATCTGGCCTGTCCTGCGTGTCGGGAAGTTTTTGCTCTGGCTGTACAACTTCGCAGGGATCAGTGGTCTATGTCCTCCCATCGTTTGGGCCCTTCTTTGGGGAACCTTGCTCTCTGGAGACTCACCACCTATACCCAATATCCTCTGTCACTTGGTTCCTAGGGGGCTGAGACCATTTCCAGGGCCCAGGGGTAGGAGGCAAGTGACCCAGGCTTGGCTGTGAACTTTACTGTGATTGGCTGAGGGATGAGTATGTGACTGAAGCCAACCAATGAGGACCAGTCCCCAGACTTTGGCTGAATCAGCTGGAAAAGGAGCTCTGTTTCTCAGGGGCTGTTGGGGACCTCTTGGCCCCTCATACGGTGACCCCCTCAAACAACACCCACCCAGAGGAGAGCAGGGCTGAGATGTTGGGAGACACAAGATTCCAGATCTGCTCCTTTGGGGCCCTTAGATATACCTCTGGACTTGAGAGTTTTGCCACCCAAACAATCCCTTTTCTAACCTAAGAGATTTTTGAGATGGGTTCCAATACTTCTCTTCCTGCACTCAGGGGCCGCGTGTGGGAGCGGTGGGTGTAAAAAGGGCAGCAAGGACTCCAAATGCCCCTCAAACCTCCTCGCCCTCGTCCTCCCCTGTAACGGGGACGGGAGAGCGGCGGGCAGAGCTGTGGGGGATGCGCCAGGTGGCACAGGCCAGGCGCGCCCTCTCCCCCCTCCCTTTCTTCCTTCCTCTATGGGGACAGAGTTTCCAGAAAGGCAGGCAGGGCCTGCAGGTCCCAGGAAGACAGGAACAAAGGGCAGTAAAGGGAGGGAGGGAAGTCACTTCCGTGTCTCTCACTCTCTCACGGTTAAAAATAGCTTCCCTCCAGGAGGCCTCCCTCCCTGCAGAAGTAACCCAGCCACTTACCCTGCCCCCCCACCCTGGCGGGCACTGCCTGCCTCCACAGTGTGACTCCCACTGAGGTCCTCACGTGGGCCCACGACACCAGGGACGGGGCCTTTGCCCCCAACATCAGCGACCAACCCCGCAGCCTTCCCCCCTCACAAGGGGGCAGGTCTCAAGTCCTGGGCCTCAGCCTCTTCTTCTCCGAGCAGGGCCTGGCTCTGAGGCAGAGAGAGGCAGGCCCCTCAGGCCTGCTGCTGGAGAGCTGGAGGCTGCGACCCCGCTCCCCTCCCCACCCGCCGAGAAAGGGCCACGAGGCAGAAGAGGGCTTAGCGCTTGGTCCTGGTTATGTTAAGAAAAACTACAGGTACATTGGCATTAACCATGGAAAAAGTTTGAAAGTCTGGAGATGAAACTGTTAGTAGTGTGTCCTCCCGAGGGAGGACCTTGCCCTTCCCCCACTTGGCATGCAGGCAGAGCCCACGCCTGCCCCTCAGTGAGCCGGTCTTGGGCCCACCGGCCTGGACCCGGGCCCCGCGCCCTCCCAGCGAGCCGCGGCTCAGCCTCCCTCCTCCGCTGGGTGGGTCGTGAGGATTGAGAGTAGCTTGGGCACACATGACGCATGGGCACATCCTATGACTTCGGGGCTTCTGAAGTTTGCACAGCAAGCAATGTTTATAAGTCACGTTGTCTGGTCAGTGCAGCAAAGCCTGACAGCCCGGCGGTGGGGTGGACGGCTCTCTGCTGTGCTGAGGCCCATTCCTCGGAGTCCTGGCGGAGGCTCCCATTCACAGGAGCCCCCGCAGCCCGGCCGTTCTCAGGGACGGGCAGTGAGGAGCGTGACTGGACTCCTGGGGCCTCGGCCCCTGCTTTCGGCCTCCGAGCTCCTGTTCTGTCAGCTGTGGCACGGCCGTGCTGCTCCCCTGCAGCACGGCCCGGCCTGGCACCTAGGCGGCTCGGGCCGTCTGACCCCGGGGTGATCCTGGGAAGGGCCCAGGACAGCCACACGTGCACAGGGGGTCCTCGATGAAGAGGCCCCCTCCTGGCAGCCTCCCTGGGTGCCCCCCCACGCTGGATCTCCTCCCCCTCGGGGCCCCCACAGCCTCCTGGGTGCCCCATCACAGCCCTCCGGTGTCGCTGTCCCTCTCTCTGACCCCGCCTTCCCTCACACGGGAGGCTCGCTGGCCCACACTGGGCCAAGGGGGGACCTCTGCCTCCCTCCCCAAGCGCACCCCGCCTCCGTCCCGTGTTTTCTCCTCCACCTGGAGCGACACCACCTCCAGCCTGGGTCACCTCCCTGTCCAAACCCTAAACCCCAACCTTTCAATCACAATCTGGTGACAGCTGGCCGAGTTAAAAAGGCACGCCTCGCCCTGGCTGGTATGGCTCAGTGGATTGAGCGCCGGCCTGCGAAGCAAGGCTCCGCCGGTTCGATTCCCAGTCGGGGCACGCGCCTGGGTTGTGGGCCAGGTCCCCAGTGGGGGACACGTGAGAGACAACCATATATTGATGTTTCTCTCCTTCTCTTTCTCCCTCCCTCCCCCTCTCTCTAAAAATAAAGAAATGGAATCTTTAAAAATAAAGAAATGGAATCTTTAAAAATATAAAAAATAAATAAAAAGGCACGCCTCTTCATCCCAGGAGTCCCACATCTAGGAATTTATCCCACGAGCTGCTTGCGCTCTGGCAGCGATGTGTGCGACCGTGCCCAAGTTTCTCATGCACGCAGAGCAGCAGCAGCCGCTGGGCCACTGCCGGGAGTGGGGGCCCAGGCGCAAGCCCCGGTGCAGCGGCAAGCGGGTAAGGACGTCGGCTCCATGGGAACAGGGGTCTGGTCCACCTGGCCCTGCGAAAACACTTGACAGTAAATACTTGTTGAGTGAATCTAATGGGAAAAGTTCTCCAAGAAGTAGTGAAAAGACGCAGGCAGAAGAGAGGGCACTGGATGCCACCTGGCTTTTCATTTTTAAGTGAGACAGGCACATGCACACACCCGTGTATGTTTGCTAGAATATTCTGGAAAAAAGTAACAGACACTGGCTACCTGGAGAGCTGGGCTCCATAAGTCCCAATCTAAGGATTCCTTGTGTCCCCAGCATGAATTAATTTTTAAAATAGCCAAGAGCTAAGGGAAGGAGGAGACTGGGAGGCTGGTCCGGAAAGCCCCAGCCCCCCTCACCCTCCTGAACACCCCCTTTTGCTCCCTTCCAAGCTTGGTTCCTTCCTGCTCCCAACTCCCCGAGGAGCTGCCCGCCTTGTCCTGTCTGTGGTGATTAACAAACCCTCTGTGGCTGCCTGCATCTCACAGAAGCTCCCGCAGGACGGCCCTGCCTGTCTGCACGGCTCCCCTGGAGGGGTCCTAGGGTGCCCACCGCCATGCCTTTGACCCTCTGTTCTCCCGGCCAAGTGCCCTCCTTGCCTGCGTCTCTGCCTGGCTAAGTCTTCACCGCAGCTTTGGTGCTGGTCTAGATTAGGGAATTTGGCCCTAGAGCTGGCGCAAACTTCCGCCAGGCTGGCCCACGCACAGCACGGGGGCAATTAGTACCACCTCCACTGACCCGGCCCTGGCCAGCGTGGCTCGGTGGGCTGGCGCAGCGTCCACTGAGCCGACAGGTCGCAGGCCCAGTCCCTGGTCAGGGCATGTGCCTGGGGTGCAGGGTCTGTTCCCAGAGGGGTGCATGTACGGTCGCTGTATCTCTCTGACATCAGTGTCTCCCTCTCTCTCCCTCCCTTCCCCTCTCTAAAAAGCAATAAGCATGTCCTCAGGTGAGGATTAAAAAAGTTTTTTAATAGATAAAATAAAATAAAACCCACTGACCTGCCTTGGAATGGGAATGATAAATATAGAATCAGTTGTAAACCCAGGGAGCCCAGCCCGGCCAGAGGGAATGTCTCTCCGTGAACAAAGAGGGTTCGGCAGCGACCCTTTACATGAGCCAGACCTCGGTGCACCCCGCCCGCGTTCCAGGCCTCCTGGCGGGGCTGAGGGACGGCGCAGCGTCTGGGGCCAGAAGGGCTTGGGCTCAAAGCTTGGCACCGGCGCTTAGGGGTGGGCAGCCTTGGGCAAGCCACCTAATCTCACTGCGCCTCAGTTTGTTCTCCCGCCCAGCGGGCACCAGCCCAGTGCCTGCCTTGCAGAGCTGTGGTGAGGGCCACCGGAGGGAGAGGCACCCGCCTGTGTCTGGCACAATGCAAGGCATCCCGAAGACCAGAGGTCATCCTTTGTCACCGTTAGTCACCAAACGTGGCCTTGTTGCGGTGGCTTCTGTCACTCTTCCTGGCAGGGAGTGCTGGAGCGGGGGAGAGGCTGGGGTGGGACTCTGGGTCTGCCTGTCTGAACGGAGCCGAGTCTCTGCCGTCGCCCCACAGCTGGAATGCCGGAACTCAGTGTTTCCTTTGACTGCGAACCGAGGCAGCAAACCCACCGCCATCAGCACTGCCTGGGGCATTATCACCGAGAAAGCTGACAGCTGTGTTCCTGCCCCACTCCCCGGGGGCGAGGCTGGGGCAGAATTGCCCGCCTCTCCCAAATGTCATTTGCATTTATTTCTGGCCTGGAATTGTTGAGATTAAACCTTCCATTCAACCTTATTATCAATGCATCCATAAAAAAAGGACATATTTCACCCATCACAATATGCCTTTTAGCTATCGCGGTATCTGGCCCCTTCGGGGTTCTGTGAGCTCTTTGATGCATGTAAGACAGGGCTCTGAGGAGAGTCAGAGGCACAGGACAGGGCCTGAGGAATGGCACCGCGATAGAGCTGGGCCCCACCGTCCAGTCCTGGGCCTGTGTGCCGCACCCTGGGCCTTGCACGTCCCTCGGAGAACGCCCCAGTTTGCCTCCCACCCTTCCAGCGGGGATGTCTGAGCCCTGGCTAGAGGGACAGGCAGGGTGTTGTGGCTGGGAGATGCCGCTGGCCCCCACATGCCCTGGGGAGGCCTCATGCTGTCACCCCTGGAGCCCCGGTTTCCAAGTCTGCACAAAGAACCCTGCCGCCACCAGCTGCAGGTCTAGCACCCTTCCCCAGCACCCTGGCCAGTCTTCGGATGCCTCTGGCCGTTCCAGAAGCCGCTGCACACCCACCATCTCCAGCCCCTGAAGCTGCGCTCAAAGGATGAGGGGGGAGGGGCTACAAGAAGAACTGGGAGGGCGGAGGGAGGCAAGGGTCCTTGGGGGGGGGGGGGCGGAACGCGTGGAGAAATCAGCCCCTCCGTGGGTCCCCAAAGCTGGCACCCTTTTCTTCTGGGGGAGCCCCACGGGCCTCAGAATGTCAGTCCGTCCCTGTGACCAATACACTCGACTCCCCAGGTGCCCACTCCACTCAGACCTTCATTCCCCCAGTTAGAACATGCTGCCATTTCACAGATGAGGGAAACTGAGTCACAGAGACATTAAGTCCAGGGTCACGTAGCCGTGAAGTAGCTCCTCACCACTGCTTCCTTCCCGGAGGAAAGTGGTTTCAGGGTTCAAGTTCCCCCCAGTTTTCTGATGCCTAAAGCGGGAGCAGAGAGGGAGCACTAAGCACACGGTTAGTGCTAAGAGCTGGGGTGTGTGGGGTCAGTAGAACCGAGGCCTCGTGGAAGCCAACGCTCAGCCTCTGTGCATCAGTTTAGAAGGAAGGACAACCTTTCTAAAGATCCAAGGAGCTCAAGGCCAAACGTGCGAGCAAGCACTGCATCACAAGGGGCGTGCAAGTAAGCCGAGACCCAGCTGTCCCTGAGCGCAGGCCTGGCGCGTCTGGGGGGGCCGGGGGGATGCTCTGGGCAGCTCGTCACGCATGTGGGTGGCAGGGGAGTGCAGGGTCAGGTGCGGCCACAAGGTCAGGGCCACAGCCAGGGCACCGCTGTCCTTGGACCCTTCCTGGGCCTTTGGCTGAGCCAGGGCTCAAGCACAAAATGGGCACAGTGAGGGAAGCAAGACAGGGCTCCGGGCTGTGTCAGCACGAGACCCATGCTGGGCGAGGCCGGCGCTGGCCCGGCTGCTGGCCACGGGCCTCCGGCCCCGTCCCTGGGAGTGGCTCTCTCAGCCGCACCATCTCAGGGCCTCTGGAGTTTGGACACACCCCTACCCCAGCATCATTTAGGGAGGGCAGTGAGGGTTTCAGCAAGGATTTTTATCATTTTGCTTTCGAAACAATTTCCACTTTTGCGTGCCTATGCCATGGGCATCTTTAGGGTTTCTGCCGCAGGAAAACGTGGACAACAAACTTTCCAGATGGAAAAGATAAAGTTTCCAGAGGCGACACTAGCAGTGATGAGGGCTTCACGCCACTTCCGGGCACATGCCTGCCTTCCCATGTACAGTCTCCTGTCTCCTGTTTGGAGCAGGGAGCCCGGGTTTGGGTCTCGGGACGCAGGCTGTCTCCCAGCCTGCGCCCCACAGCTCGGGCTCCTACGGCCAGTCCTTGCCTAGGGCCTGGTCTAGGGCAGCCACCAGCTCCCTGAAGCCTCCACAGCGGCCACCATGGCTGGGGGACGGCGGGGGGGTGGGGAGGCAGGGCTGAGTCCCTGAAGGGCTGAGTAGAAAGGAGAGGCTGTTCTGCTGAAGAGAAACAGCCCCTTCCTGTCTATCACAGCCTTTGGAGCTTGTGAAAACCCTCTGCTTCACACACGCCCAGGACTCCCAGCTCAGCCACAGCCCCCAGGCCCCCTGTTACCTCTCCCATCTTATCTCCTGCCCCCTCCTTCTCACACTTCTCCCTGCAGCGCCAACACAGCAGGCCCTGCCCACTCCAGGGCCTTTGCGCTTGCCCTTCCTCGGCCGCAGAGCTCTCCCCGATCTCCGCACGGCTCCCTCCCCACCAACCTCCGGTCTCTGTCAGGTGCCTCTTCCCGGGGACATGTCTTTCTGGATACCTTAATTAAAACTGCACCCCTCCCGATTCCATCATCCCTTTTCCAGCCTTATTGTTTTCTATATCAGTTATCCCCACATATTATAGTGTATAATTTACTTACATATGTTAATTGCCTCTCCCAAAGGCAGGAATGTTTGTTTTATTCATTGCTGTATCCTTAGCACCTAGAACATGCCTAGGAAAAAATAAAGCTTTGTTGAAAGAATAGAATCTTAACGGCACTACAAGGTAAGCACCCAATGTCAAAAAGAAGAGAACTGAGGTTCAGAGAGCAGTGACATGCCCGGGGTCTCCCACGAGGCCACGGCCCCGCTGCTCGGAACCGCCATCGCCGGGAGCTGGGCAGGCGCTATGTGCCAAGCACTTTACAGTCACCATCTCGCTGCACGTTTCTAACACCCGAGGGAGCCAGCATGCTCACAAGGATGCCCACTGTCCCTTTAGGGCACCAAGGCTCGGAGCGGTGAGGCTGGGGTCTGGGGGGCCAGACGGAGCACAGGCCCTGGAATCACGGGACTGGCTGGGACGGGCCCCTCTGTCTGCAGTCAGGCATGTCAGGTGCCCTCCCACCCCACCCCCGCCCCCCAGGCGGGGCACCAGTGTAGCGTGGAGGATTGTGGGTGAGCTGCTCTTACTGCCTCACTTCTCTGGGGCAAATGTAGCCATAAACACCAGATTGAAGCCAACAGATCATCACAGAGACCTCCTCCTCCAGAGGGCTGCTGGGGGGAGCCTGGAGGTGCCCAGACAGGCTGCCGGCCCCCAAAGGGTGACCACTCATGCGGTGGGGACCCCACCTGAAGAGCAAGGCAGCACTGAAGGCTAAGCCAACTTGGCCTCAAATCTGGTCTCAGCCTCTCCTCAGCTGCGGGCCTTAGTAAGTCATTCCACATCTGCGACTCAGTTTTCTATTTGTAAAATGGGAACATAAATCCCTCTCTCAATACATTGTAATGAGAAGTGTGGTTGAGTGTGTGGAGTGCAGGCAGGGTGCACGGGATGTGCTCAATAAACAATAGGCACTTTTATCATCCTCCTCGTCCTCCTCCTCATCATCCTCCTCATCCTAGCCTTCTGTCCACCCAGTTAATCTCCCATCAATTGATGCACCCATCCATTCATTGATTCAACCACCCATTTATCCATCAGTCCATTTGTCCATCTACCCATCTGTCTATCCATCTACCAACCCATTCATTCATTCATGCACCCACTCATTCACCTGTGCATTGGTCCACCCATACTTCTTCCACCCACCCCACCACCTGTGCATCCATCCATCCATCCATCCATCCACTTGCTCATTAATCTGTTTATCCACCTGTTTTCTTCCTTCATCATTTAGAGCACTAGCTTTCTCACTCATCTCTCCCATCCAGAGATCTTTGTAGCATCTGACCCCAACCTTCCCAGAAACTTCACGTTTAGCTGGGTCTTTTCCCTCTACACAGGAGCTGCAGCGTCGTTGGGGTTCATGTGGTGGACGCGTAGGGCAGAGGAGAAGAAGGGACAGCTGCCTACTCTCAGACCGCCATACTCCTCTCCAGTCAAGCCCAGACTGGCAACAAGCCCTCTGGCCTGTTGTCCCCAACATTCAACAGGCATTCTGGCACACAGCAGGAGCTGAGGGGCTAGTAACGGAACTAAATAAGGGAGGGAGGAAGAGGGTGACATGAACAAGAGAATAAACAAACAAATGAATGAGTGAGCCAGTGAACGAATGAATGAATGAGGACAAAGATTAGGGGTCTCTGCTCCCCGCTCTCCGCCGTCTTCTCTGCCCTGACCTCTGAGGCCCTCACTGCCCACCAGCAAAATGGGCCAGTGTGCCAGGGCCGCCGGCTGCGGGGCCCTGGCAGCCTCCCCCTGAGCCCCGGCCTCCTCCGCCTCAGGACAGTCGCCCGTCTCCTCAGGCTCCTGCTCCTTGCCTGCCACTCCCCAGCTTCATCCAGACACCTGATGCTGGGCCAGGGCTGGGTGTTGGGAAGGGCTCCGAGGAGGGCTGCCCCGCCACACGCCCCCAAGGCCATTGCAGCCACTGCCAGGACCACGAGGGCCTCAGCGATCGGCGCCCAGCCCTTTCTGCGGGCCTCGCCTGAAGCCCCAGAACCACAGGAACAATCAGCATCTCCATTTCTCTGGTGGGCACGTGGAGGCCCTGGGACCAGCTCCTGAGAAGCCCCAGCAATCTAAAGTTTTTTATGTAAAATGGTAACAGTTACACCTGCGTTGCTCACTACCCCAGACCACCTGCCAAGGACCAGGCTCTGTGAGGCAGAGGCAGAGCCCCTCGGGGAGTCTCCTCTCTGTCAGGTCCCCTTAGGAAACCTTCTCCAGGCCTGTGACTCCGCTCTATGCCCTGGAGACCCCTGTCTCTCCCAGCTGTGACATCTCCAAATTCTGAAATTTCTGTGTGATTCTCATTGAACTGACGAGCTAACCAAAGCCCCATGAGAGCCTGATTTCACCAAGGTAACCAAGGGCACACTGGGGCCAGCCTGCGGCATGTGAGGTGCACAGGATGGTTTACGGCGGAGAAGCAGCTGAAGGGAGCCCTGAAAGATCAGGTCCAGCTCCTCCGCTGTGAACAGGACTTCCCGGGGGCAGGAACCTCCTGGATGCATTAGAATGAGAATGGCTCGCTGTGGGGACAGACGGCGGGCTGGAGGGGGACAGCAGGTAGGCCGGAGGCTGGGTGGGCCGGGCGTGGAGCTGGTGGCGGTCCTGCGACAGCCCAGCTCCGTGCAGCACTGCCCTTTCCCACCCGCGGGGCAGAGAGAGAGGGCCTCTCAGCTTCTGGGTCCTCGCCAAAGAGCCCCACACGCCTGAAGTTTCTCTGTCGTGGGTGACTCTTTGGGGAGAGACCTATGCGGCAGAAGGACCTTCCAGGCCCAGGCGTGAGGCTGACTGCTCCCGGCCGGAGGAGCCTTCCAGCCGGCCGCACAGCGGCACCAGCCGCACACACGCTTCAACTCTGTGGGCGTTGGCGGCTCTCCCCCCGCCCCGGCACTGGCGCGCTCCTCATAAAACTAGTGAGCCCTTGTAACAGTTTTGTCTTCGGGTTCCCAGTGAAGACGCCACTGAGCACTCATTCTCCCGTGAAGCCTGTCTTTGGTCCCCTCCCCTGACAGGCCGGGGAGGCTGACCACATGTGCCGGGCGCTCTCCTCCTGCCAGGCCTGCCCCTCTTCTCTGGCCCCGTCCACCCCAAGGCCAGCCCTGACGCCAGGCGGGACCCAGTCCCTTGCCGAGCCTCCGTTTCTTTATCTATAAAACGGGACAAATAATTGCATAACTCTCATCAGTTCCTCCTGAGAATCACATAAATCTTTTTTTATGATATGATTTATGCTTTTTTAAATTGTTGTGCAATTCTAGTTGTCCCCCTTTCCCCCCATTACTCTCCCCCGCCCCCGTTGTCTCTGTCCATGGGACGACTCCTCCCCTTCAAAGGACAGGCTGGGTCACGTGGCCGCTGTCACCATGAGGGACCCTGGGGTGGTGGTCTTTCAGCAGCTGGCCCTTTAAAGCTGCCAGTACAGTGGGCATGTGAGGAGGGGGTGCTGTTTCGGCAGAGGCCGAGGTGGGGCTGCGTTGCCGAGGCCGGAGGAGATGAATCAGGTCCCCCCGAGCTTCCTGCCAGCTTTCAACGCCAAGATTCTAGGAGGCTTCTTATTCTAGTTCTAATTAAGGGAGTCTAATTCTAAGATTCATGAGGATTCTGATTCCTGGTGACTCAGACTCCAGGCAGCTCCAAATCTGCCCGTGCCCCAACCCTCTGAGCCAGTTAGAGCCCCCGTCCGGCTCCCCAGGACTCAGCAGTAGCCGCTTTACAGCCGCCTCCCCTTTTCCGGCCTCCAGAACAGCCAGAGGGACCTGATGAAGCTTGAGCCAGGTCGCGCCCTTCCTCTCCTTTGCATA
The DNA here is from genome assembly GCF_021234165.1 of Pteronotus mesoamericanus. Classification (NCBI taxonomy): domain Eukaryota; kingdom Metazoa; phylum Chordata; class Mammalia; order Chiroptera; family Mormoopidae; genus Pteronotus; species Pteronotus mesoamericanus. The sequence goes on from NW_026555090.1 coordinate 200,010, forward strand.
CCAAGGAGAGCCCAGGCTCCCAGGGCCCGCGTCCTCCACCCCCTCCTCGTGGCCACCCCTTCTCTCTCTCTTCCAGGACACCCTCTTTGGCGTCGGGCATGGTGCTATCCTTTTGAGGACTATCCCGTTTGCTCTCTCACATGCTCACTTTTCATCTGCCCCGCTGGAATGCTTGCCTCTTTCACGGCTGTGTCCGACGGCATGGCATACAGTGGGCACTCAACATGTACTTAGTTGTTGGCGAATCTTCTGTAATTAAGAGAGTCAAGACAGTCTAAGTCTGTGCCCTGCGGCCAAGGTCTGGTGCTCAATGGACATGTGCTGATTGACTGGCTGACCTGGCGCAGCTCCAACTGAGGGAAATGCACTTCACGTGTGTTGGGGAAAGAATGCAGAAAACAACACACAACTTCTACTCGCAAAGGGACAGAGGGACTTTGTGCTAAGTTGGTGCCCCACAGGGCACACCCACCTACCTGCCCTCAGCCCAGGCTCAGGGGGCCCAGCCACCGGCTTCCGCCTGCCAGGCTGTCTCACCTTTGTCCTCCGCCGAGCGGACCAGGCACAGGCTGCCTGGGCCTTGACCGCTGATGGGGCCTCCGAGGCCTGGAGCGGCTGCCGTGGGGGCCCAGGGGCTCTGCCAGGAAGTGCAGGGCAGGACCTGAGGTAGAGCAGGGGTTGGGGGAGAGAGGGGATGGGGCTAATGGACTGCTAATGGCCTCACGGCTGCCACCCCGTGACCCCTGGCTCCCCCGGGGCTGTTAACAGTGTTAATGGGGCTGAGAGGCCCCTTCCGGCAGCAAGTGCTTCCCTCCCGGTCCAGGGTCACGGGGACTGTTAAGTGGGTAAGTGGCAGGGAGGAAAGGGAGGGGCAAGGAACCCCTCCTCCACTCTGGGACGCAGGCAGCTCAGGGACCCACCTGAGAATGCAAGCAAGGCCTTCATTGCTCATCCCCCCATTCCAGGTGGGGAAACTGAGGCCCAGTCCGTCAATCTGTTCCCATTTATCCCCTCCCTCCCAGCTCTCGTGATCTCGGCTCACCTCCCTCTGGGCTGCAGGGCCCCAGTGCAGACCCTCGGGCAGAGTTCCCAACGCAGGCCAGAGGAGGGAGGCTGGAGAGAGCTCGCCCGCTGGGTGCAGCAGGCGCGGCGCCCGGTGCCCACTAACTTCTGGAATCAACAATAGGAGAAGTGAGAGGATGGACGAGAGCTTTGCAGGACCTTGAAGCATCGCTAAGTTTAAAGTCTGCGTTGGATCAATCAGCAGTGGAAGGTGAAGAGATTTGTGCTGAGCAGGCGGGAGTCAGATGGTAGATAAATCTCTACAGATGAGAGAGGAATGCAGAGACAGATGCAAAAAATGACGAAAAAGAAATCAGATGAATATGTGGACAGCTGGATGAGTCAGCAAACAGGTGAGTGCATGAATGGGGAGGATGGACACCTGGGTGAGGCAAGCAGGTGGCCTGAGATGACTGAACAGAGGAGGGTGGATGAAAGATGGATGGATGGATGGATGGATAGATGGGTGAGCAACAATATTTTCATCACCTCAGAAGAAAACCTCACTCCCATTAAACAGTCACTCCCCACTCCCCTCCTCCTCAGCCCCTGGAAGCCATGATGTACGTTCTGTGTCTGTGAATTTGCCTATTCTGGACATTCCATAGCAACGGAACCTTACACCATGCGGTCTTTTGTGTCTGGCTTTTACTGCTTAGCATAATGTCTTCAAGATTCATCCATGTGGTAGCTTGTATCAGTACTTCATTCATTCTTATGGCTGAACAATATTCCGTTGTATAGATATGTCACATTTTGTCTATCCATGCATCTGTGGCAACTGTGACTATTGATATATGAACATGTGTGTACTTTCCATGTGTGGATGTCTTTTCTCATTTCTTTTGAGACTATACCTAGGAGTAGAATTGCTGGGCCCTATAGTAACTCTTGGTGTAATCACCAAACTTTTCACAGTTGCTGCAACGATGGTGTCTTCTGTGTTCCAAGCGACCCCAGTTGCCACGCAAAGAGGAGGTTAGATGGGCAAGTGCGGGGCAGGGAGGCTGTGAGGCAGCCACGACTCGAGCGCAGCGACAGGATGACCGCAACCGCCGCGAGGCGGGGAGCAGCCAGGTGTGGAACGCAGCAGGTACAACTGCAGGATTCATTGAGTCCCTGGGTGCAGGGTGAAGGAAAGTGAGGAATTGCTGCTTCCTGAGTTGCAAATGCCAGGAATGGTCCCGCCTCGGGGCCTTTGCACGGACTATCCTGTCTGCCAGGAACGCTCTTTCTCCAACGGATTCCGGTGTGATTCTTTAACCATTCGAGTCTTTGTTCAGAGGCTGCCTGCTCAGGGAGGCCTTCCCGGGCCACGAGGTTTAAAAGTGCAGCTCCTCCTACACTGGCAGTGCGGACCGCCCTCCCCTGCCTTATTTTTCCAAGGGGCCTAATTGCCACCTGATGTTTATCTATCCCCCATCTTGCACATCAGCCCCACAAGGGCAGGGTCATTGTTCTATCACCACTGGGTCCCTAGCCCCGGGCACAGGGCCTGGCACAAAGTAGGTGCCCAGTAAGTGTCATAGAATAAAGAAGACTGACAATCATCCATTCATCAAGTTCATCCACGGAGCGGTCTTTAGGAAGCACCTCCTATGTGCCAGGCACTGCTCCCGGTACTGGGGGGTTGTCACGTCAGATGGCATCCCTGTCCTCCGTGAGGCAGCGCTGCAGTAGGGAAGACAAGTGATGAATGTGCCAGCGTGTCCATGGACAATGAGACAGCTCAGGCAGCGTTTGGGGCCAGGAAGGAAAGAAGCAGGACACGGGGCACCTGGGCGGCCACCCAGGCCTGGCACTCTCACCACCCACGGAAAGGAAGACTGAGGCTGGTGGGAGGGGGGGGCGCCTCCAGTCAGGGCTTGGCATTGGCACCGACCTCCTGCCTCCCGACCTGGCCCCGGGAACCTCCTCATCCTCCCGGCTCAGTGGACATGGCGGTGGGGACCAGGACTGCATCCATCAGCTGCTCTGGCAGCAGGGTCAGCGGCTCACACGCGTGCAAGGCCCGTGGGCTCCTCTCTCCTCAGGATGCCTGGCTGCTCGGCAGCCCCTGCAAGGCCTCCCCCAGCCCTAGCGTCCAGGGGGCAGCGAGCACGCGCACCGTCACACAGCCAGAGGAGCTCAGGCCGGGGGCGCAACCCAGGCCCCTGGGCTCCGGGGAAGGCGCAGCAGTCAGTCCCCAGCTTGGCTTCTTGCCTCCTGGGCCTTCAGAGCTGTGTGAGCAGAGGCCTGGCGGCAGCCCACCAGGGCCCCACGGGCCCCTGCATCGCCCGGGCAGGGCTGGCTGGCCACCTCGAGACTCAGACACACATCCATGGGGTCAGGAGACGCCCAGGACTCTAGGAGGGCCTCCACGGAGGGTGGCCAGTGTCCAGGCTGTAACCAGACGGGGGCCAAGCCGCTGGCCAAGCCAGCTCCAGCCAACAGGGCCGGGGGGGGCGGATCAGAGAAGAGGACGGGAGCTCAGGTCGAGGCCTCCAGCCAGGCCAGGACAGAGAACGCAGCACTGGGGCCCCAGGGACGTGAGCCTGCCTGAGCGAGCTGGGGCCCTGGCCCATGCAACCTGGGCAAGGACACGTGTGACCAGCATGTATCTCACACACAGCCCCTCCCTCTGGTCAATGCCCCAGTTCCACTTTAAAGATGAGGAAACTGAGGCTTAGAGGGGTTGTCCCTCGGCTAGTGGGTGACAAAAAAGTGTGTCAGACCCGACTCCAACTTTTAACTCCCGGCTGGCTGACTCATCACCCTCTAGAGCAGGAGATGGAGGTAGGGATAGAACTGCCCCTTTCTGCTCCCCCAAACTCTGAAGGCCAAGCAGAGGTGGGGTGGCACAAGCAGTCGCCTCAGGCCAGCACAACTGCAGCGAGAGAGAGAGCGCAAGACGCAGAGAGCGCTTCCGACCCTCTGGCAGGGGGCGGAGGCATCGGGTGAGCGGGTGAGCGTCCTCCCTCCAGGCCCTCTAGGGAGGGCTCTCAGGGAGGAAGCCGCCCTCCAGTCTCCGACACACCCTGAGTCTCCTCCAAGGTTCCCGGACCGAAGGCAGGAGTCCACTGGGCCTCAGCACACCCCAGAAGGGCCTGGCAGGGGGCTTTGTAAGGTTCACCCAAACGACACAGTGGCGCATCCTTGTGGACTGAGTTCAGGGGGCATGGAGCCTGAAGGGCAAGTCCGAATCCCCATCCCGCCCTCCCCGCTACCTCTGGGCACAGGCAACAAGGCGGCTAGAGCGTGAGGTGGACCCCGCCTGCCCTCTGCCTGGGGTCACACGGGAGCTTGTGTACAAGTGGGGACCTGGCAACAAGACCCTCACGGTCTAGCCCAAGCCCTCTGACTGTTCTGCAACCACTGCCTGTCGTCCACTCCACTCCAGCCACACTGGCCTCCTGGAGCACCCAGGCAAGGCACAGCCCTGGGACCAACAGGCGCCTCGGGACCGGCCCGCACCCTGTGAGACCACAGCCGGGAGGGCCTGCGGCGGAGCCCACAGCTCGAGCCTCAGCTCCGTCGTGGAGATGTGGGGAGGTGATAGGCCCACACCTGGTGGGTAGTAGGCACTCCAGCCACCCTGGGAGCCCAGGGAACCCCACTTTGAGAAGCCCGCAGGTCCAGTGCCGTGGTGGCTCTGTGACGCGATGGCTCTGTGCGCTCCCGCTGCGCTGCCAGCGCTGCATCTCCAAGCAGCCGGCAGGAGTGCTGGGCGCCAGGTTTACTGCATTTGTCTCCTTGCTTTTCCTGGCTCCATTCAACCCCAGGCTTGGCAGCTGGGTGCCTGATCTTGGGAAAGGAGCCCCCATTGGGGGTCGCTGTGCCGGGGGTGAATCAGCCTCGTCGCCAGGCCGCCCAGAGTGTGCCGGGGCTGACTGAGGCGCGGCGCGTGCAGCAGCAGGGGTGCCGCGAGCACAGCGCGGTCACAAGTCAGCCTGCGCTGCTGCCTTCTGCCCCCTCCCCGCCGCCCTGTCCGGGCCGTGCTGTGATGCCTTGGGCCGGTTTCCTCCCTCTCTGAGCCTGGGGCTTCTCCTGTGTCCTCTGAGGAGCTCGGCCAGGACCCCCAACGTTCCAGGATTTCCAGGCAGCTTGTCCCTCCCTGTGGGGGCCCAGGCTGCAGAGAGATGGAAAAAAAGAGTTGGGCGGGGCAGTCCCACGCCCAGGCGGTGGTCCAGGGCCCCAGTGGCTGGCAGGGCCGGGCAGCCCCAAGGAGGCCTCCGAGGAGTCTGTGGAGCGCAGGAGGGGGCCGCGCACTGGGCCTGAGCTGCGCCGGGCCCGCGCCCTTCCCAGAGTTCACTGCAAAGAGCCTGGGGGAGCTACAGCCGCAGGCAGGGCTTGGTCCGGACCTGCGGTGGGGTCTGGGCGCCACCTGGCACCCATGGTTCTCTGCGTCCCTTCTGTCACGTGGGAATGCATCCCGTCACCTGCCTGGGGCTGCGTGGGGGAGACGAACGTCCAGCCCTCCTCGGGGCGGGACCCAGATCACATCATTGCACCTTTCTGAGCCTCCATTGGCCCAAATGCTTAGCGGGAATGGACCTCTGGCTTCTGGCCTACACGCTGAGCAGGACAAGCACCCCCATCCCGGGCAGGGGGATAAGCCCAAGCCCAAAATAGCCTGGGGCAGCAGGCGGTGCCAGCTGGGCGGCCAGAGCTCGTGATTGACGGTTCTGCATGGCCGTGAGTAAACCTCGGCCTCAACCCCGTTCTGGGCTCATTATTTGCTGAGGGTCATTTGCTAGGGCTGCCCTTGCCCACCTCCTCCCCAGGCCCTCCCTCCGCCCCCTCCTGGCTTGGCTCCCCGCTGCCCAGAGGACACGCTGAGGCTCTCAGCAAGATGGCCCGCCCCGTCCCCTCCCGCCACGCCAGCACCCTCGCTGCTCCTGGAGCCCACCTGGCTCCCACAACAGCCCCGCGTTCGCCTGTGCCACCGCACCTGCCTGGACTGCGCTTCCTGCTCCTTCTCGTCTGAGAAAACCCTTCACCCATTGAAAGGCCGCACCGAACTTAACCCCCCGGGAAGTTTCGCCTGCCCTTGACAGGTGCCCGGGGCCTGCAGGGCCCTTCGTCTCCCCCGAGCATGGTCGCTGCTGTCCTGCCCATGGCACAGCTGGCTGCCCGGCCCCGGGCGCCTCCCTCCACCCCCGCCCCCCTTCGCCAGCCCCACAAGGTTTCAGAGCAAATCCAGTGCACCTGGGTGTGCCATTGCGCCATCAGATTGCCAAAGATCCCAGCATAGCACAGGGCACTGGGTGCCACACTCACCGCTGTCCAGACAGCCACCACAGAGGGGCGCTTGTCAGAAATGACCGCCCCCCGGCCCACTGAGGCCATTAGCTAATGGATGTCCTTGCCCACGCACGTGTGAAACGACACCCGAGCAAAGGTGCTCACTGCAGCCCGTTTGCAAGAACAGGAGGTCAGACAGCAGGATGCCCACCGTGAGGCGCAGACGCCCTGAAAAGCACTGAATGGCAGTGACACCTCCCACAGAAATTATGGAACAGAGAACAAGGACAAGGTGGCTCCTTCGCTCCTGACATGAGACAGTTCCAAGACATACCGAGTTTTTTATTTTTAAAGCAAGATATAGAACAACATTCATACATGCTATGTTTTTTGTTGTTGTTCAAAATAAGAACCACAAAAAAAGACTTTGTACCAGGGCCATGGACGTGTGCAGGCCTCTGAAGGACGCACAGGGAAGCCAGCAGTCGCCTCTGGAGACACGTGAGAGGCTGGGGGGCGGCGAAGGGCAGGAGCTGTCCGTGCTGTGCCCTGACGCTCTGTGCACGGTGTAGCCATTGCAAATTCAATGTAGAAATGAAACCTGCCAACCCACTGACCCAGGAGTTTGACAACAGCGTGCAAATCCTCTGGAAACAGCCAGGACGTGTGGCAGCCGTGACCTCGCGGCTGCGGCAGCGGCACAGTGCTCACCGTCCAGCCGGAGGGGACGGTGCCCCGCACGCGGGCAGCGGGACAGCCTTGCACTCAGAGGACCCAGTGGTGCAGAGGGCGTCCCGCACCACCCGCGGTCAGGGAGGCACACGCCAACACCGCGGAAGCGCAGTGAGATGCACGTGGGACAACTGTAACAGCGTAACTGATAACATACAGTGTTAGAAAGGAAGAGTAAGGTGTGTTTAACGCATGCAGGGGTGGGCTGCGCAGCATCCCAGATGGCGACAAAGCTGACCCCTGGCCCTAGATTTTGGTGTCTTCCTTTTGCTTCCTCTGGTTTTGAGGACGTATGTTGCTGGTGGGGTGACGAGACCCATCCCTAGTCAGGCCCACAACCGCCAGGGCTGTGGCAGGGCCTCCACGGCAGCCCTGAGCCGACCTGGACGCAGCCCAGCCTGCGCGGGGCGTGGTCAGCAGTGCCCCTGTGCTGTCCTGCGAGGCTCCTCCCTATGGGCTGCCCCAAGACAAGGCCACGTCAACCATCCCCACCCCTGGCCGTGGGGCTCGGCACCAGGGACGCGGCCCACTAAGGCCCCGCTCCAGCCCACTCTTCAGGCTGCCAACCCTGGGGCCGCCCTCATATTAGCTGGCCCCTCTCAGGGTTCAGAGACAGAGGCCCCCACCCATCCCTCACACACCAAACTGGGCCCTGACCCGTGGAAGCCAGTGCCCATCGTGCCCTTCGACCCCACAGCCGCACGGAGAGCCCGGTGGAGCAAAGGCCAGCCCCCACACTGCACCGCGCCCTCTCCGTCCTCAGGCGGGGCCCCCACGCAGCGCCCTGTGAGGACTCCGCCCAGCTGAGGCTGTGCACCTGGAAGGGGTCCCGCCTGCCATGCCGTGCTTTGTGACCTTAGGCAGGATGGAAGATTCGGTCTGAGCCCTCAGACCCCATGTGGCCCCAAGTTCCAAGCTTCTGGGAAGAGAGAGAAAGTGACAAGGAGCAGGGCCTGGGAGGGGCCGGGAGACAGTGTCCAGCACGGGCAGGCGCTGCGTGGCCGCAGGCAAGTGGCTCAGCCTCTCTGGGCAGCCCTTCTCTGAGCGCATAGCAGGGCCCCGTGCGCTGCCGGGCTGGGGCCTTCTGAGATTCCTGGAGCTCCCCTGGGAGAAGGCCCTGCCAGGCTCAACCACAGGCCCCAGCTGCGGAATCGAGGCCACAAAACAGACCATCTGAGCCACCCCCGCCGCCTCCCCATTCCCCCAGCAAAACACTGGTCCTAAGAACAGCCCGGTATAGGAAATGAGTCAGGCCTGAGTATGGGAAGGCTCTGAGTATCTGGGGAAAGAATGAAGAGGAGACCCAGGTCTGGGGCCCAGGGCCCATCACATGCTACTGAGGGGGCAGGGGAAAGAGGCCAAAGCAGGCTCCGGTGGCCGGGCCGGTCCTCACTGCCCCAGGGGAGGGAAAGAAAAGCCAGGCCCGCGGCCTGGAGGTCGGCCCACAGCACCACAGACTCTCCTCTCCCTGCCCCTTCAGTGGCCCATGGTGTTGTCTTGACAGCGAGACAGCCCCCACCCTGCCCGTTGCCACGGCCCAGCTGTGCGTCCTTGAGCTGGTCTGTGAACCTCGCTGAACACCAGCCGCCTCGCCTGCGAGGCGGGCGAACTAGAGCTCGCAGGGACCGTCCGCGCCAGCGCCGTGTGCCCGGCAGGCCTGTTCGTCGCCCTGGCTGACCGAGTAGCTGCACGGGCCGGGGCCCCTAGGTCCAGCCTGGGGCCAACAAGGAGGCCGGGCCCCTGCCCTTGGCACCGGACACGGCGCGGGCGTGCAGTCCCATTCAGCGATGAGAATGCCGCGGGGCGAGCCCCCAGTGTGAGTGCCTAAAGCACACCGGGGGCCGGGGGACCTCCTCACGGGGGTAACAGGGGCTGCGGGAGGGGTACCCCAGGCCCAGGGAAGGGCAAGGGCAAAAGCCTCTTGCTGGAAGAAGGTTGGGGTATTTAAAGAGAGCAAAAGGCCACAGTGGGGCAAGGGCAGGGGGAGTCGGGGCTGGGGGTGGGGGAGCCAATGGCAGCAGTCTGAGGACAGGCTCTGTGTTTGGGACAGACACAGCCTCTTCCAGCAGGGCAGGTGGGAAGGAGGTAGAGACCAGCGCTCTTGTCCCCGCCCTGTCACCTTCTCTCTACGGGACCCACTCGCACCCACCTCTGGGGCCCGGCTGCCCAGGGCAGGGGCTGGGAGGACAAGCCCACCAGCCAGGCTCAGTCCTCTGGCTGCTCTGGGTCTCTGTGCCAAGCCACAGGCTCCAGCTTCACGTTGGCCAGATGGGGGGCTCCGCCGTGGATCGGGGGCCAGGCAACGGTAGGCAAATCCTCAGCAACCTGGACCCTGGCCTAGCTGCCACCCCCAAGCACACACAAAGCCCTGCTTCTCCCATTCACCCACCCACCCACGCACACGAGAAAGCCTGGGCCAGCGCCTCCCCCCCTCCCAGCGGCGCAGGCCCCACCATGAGCCCGGGCCAAGAACACAGGCCTCAGTTTACCAGCCTATTAGAACGCAGCGAGGGCTTATCGCGTGCCCTGACCCGTGGGACGCTGGAGAGATGGGAGCGGTTCCTGCAGGGGTTGCCCCGCGCAGTCCCTGGGCTCCGCAGGCCAGGGGTGGAAGCAGCGGGCCCCTCCCCCTCGGGACTCTCCCGGGTCTGGCAAGGGAAGAGGCCGAGCCGGACTGCTCCGGTGTGTGTGCCCAGGACTCGGGCCAGGGAGCAACGCCTCTTCACGTCCCTCAGAGAGAACTGCTCCTAGGGAACCGGTGGCGGGGGTGATGCCTGGTCAGCAGCAAACTGTCCCACCTGGGGCCATGGAAACAGTGTAGCTGCTGCCAAAAAAGGAGGGAGGGAGTGGAAAACCCTCTTCCTCCCCACCCTCCAAGGTCCAGTTGGGCAACGGCAAGGAGAGAGCTGGACTGTCATCAGAGGCCCTGCCCCCGGGGCCTGCCACTCAACGGGGCTCAGAGACGGTGGGACCGTGAATGGGAGACGAGGCCAGGTAGGGAAGGAGGAGGGAAGGGCAGCAGATGGGCGATTTGACCCGGATCTCAACCTGCATGCCAGCGTGCGCTTGGCTTCCATCTAAAGGCAGGCACGTTCCCAAGTCTCTCTTTGGCCCTAAATTCAAAATATGTAAGATTTTTAGCCCTAAAGCATCAAAGGCCCTGGCTTCTCCCATTTCAGTGCTGAGCTACACAAGTCAATGCTTATTTCCCCCTGAGCTCTCTCCTCTCTAAGGTGCAGTCAAAATTTTCCAGACAAAAAATGGAGGTACCAGAGAAGTGCGGTGACTTAACCCAGGGACAAGGCAACCTACCTGTGATTTTTTTTTCAAACATTTTATTTATTTTTAGAGAGAGGGGAAGGGAGGAAAAAAGAGAGAAACATCAGTGTGAGGCTGCCTCTCACGTGCCTCCTACTGGGGACCTGGCCCGCAGCCCAGGCCTGTGCCCTGACTGGGAATCGAACCCACGACCCTTTGGTTCACAGGCTAGTGCCCGATCCACTGAGCCACCCCAGCCACCTGCCTGAGATTTTACAGTTCGGGGAAGCACAGACACAGCAAGGGGAGAGTGTATCCCTGATTGTCCAGTGGTAGAAAAATCGCTGTGAACTCCGGGACTGCAGAGAGCTAGGGAAAGGACCTTGTGCCGCCTTTTAGCCCCACCTCGTTTGGTGGCAATGGTGCTTCAAAGCTTCAATTACCAGTTTTTGCTCTAGGTGGAATATAGAGAACCAAAGTCTGCGGCGGCCTCTAAGTGACCCGCGTCCCATCCTCTGGTATACAAATGGCCCTGGCCAGGGCCACCAACGCAGACCCTCCAGCGCTCAGGCAAGGGAGCCCCTGAGAGGAATTCCGGGGCCCAGGGGTGGACGCTGTTCAACTCCAGACTCCCAGAATGAGGGCGTGGTGTGGTCAGAGCTTTGGTTTCTTAAGAAAGGCTGGAGATCTGGATTTTTCATGGTTTAAATTTTAAAAAATCTCAGATTTTAAAATGTTTGCCACTAATTCAAAATTTTAAAATCATCAAGAGAGCTGATTCTCTGAAGGCCGAACTGAGCGTGTCTGCAGGCTGGGCAGCGAGTGCGATCCCCCGGCGCTCCGGCGCCTCCTCCTGCGGCGACCGCCGGCTGACCTCTGGCCTTGGCTGACCTCTGGCCTTGGCGCCCGCTGCGCCCCACCCGCAGGCATCTCCCGCTCCTTCCCTCACCCTGTTCAGGTGTTTGCTCTGCAGGGCCTCCCTTGGCCTTTGTCTTCCCAGTGCCTACCTCCCCCTGGCACTTCGCTAGTGTCTGTTTCCTGACAGGGACATCAGCTCCATGAGTCCAGGGTCCCTGTTCTGGACGTCCCGAGATGCGGAGGGCTGCCGGGTACAGGGTAGGCACAGCCAACATTTGTTTGAAAGGGCGGCTCGCCGCCTCCCCAGTACCCTGGTGCCCTCATCAGGGACAGACGCCAGGGCAGACGCCCATGACCAAGGGGACACCGAGGGCCCAGGGCCCAAGATGTTGGCATTAAACCCAGGGCTCTCGAAAGGGAAACAAATTTATGCCTCAGGCAGGAGTCAGAGGAGCTGGCCCCTGGCCCATCCCCACCCCCACAGGCTCAGTGGGTGACTTGGGGAAGGCCTGGCCCCACTGGAGGCCTCAGTTTCCTCACCTGCACAACCAAGGGAGTGGTGAATGCCATGGTTTCAAGGGCACACATGGGATCCCAAGGGGGACAGATCCAGGGGTCAGTTCACTATCCACTGCTGCTCAGACGGGTCGGGAGTTGGGGAGGCCACAAACTGAGGAGAGCAGAGTCCCTGGAAGAAGGAAAATAAATGCCCAAGTCCCGAAGGGTGCCGGGACCCCCAGTGGGAGAGCCGTGCTCCCGCGCTGGCGGGCCTCTTGCCCTGGCACCCAGGGCTTCAGAGAGGCAGCCGGGCCGGGGCGGAGGCGCTGCCTCTCTTCGGGCAAGCAGGGGACAGCAAACACCCGTCCTAAACCCTCACCCGAGGGGGCCGTCCAGCTGGGGGCTGCAGCAAGGGCGGGTCCCCAGGTGTCTCTGCCCAGCCAGGCCAGGGTACTTCCTGAATGCTTGTGATCGAGGATGAGAAGTTCATGTGAGGTCACAATTCCGGTGCAGAATCCAGCTGGCGTTGTTTCTACGTAAAAGCAGGGCACCCTGCCGCAAATCTCAGGGAAGCCGATGGCCCCAGAAGATGGGATGCGAGTGCCCTGCTGTTTGCCTTCCTGCAGGGGCAGCGTCCCACAGGGGACAGGCGGAGGTGGGGCGAGGGGCCAGGCGTGGACCCGCGGGCCTGGGTCAAACACCAGCCCAGGTCCTTCTCGCAGGGCTGGACTCCTTTCCCCGGTGAGCCTCGACTTCCCTGCCTGTGGCCTGGTCCCTCAGGGCCCTGGGGCCCTGGCCAGAGCCCCAGGAACAGGGGAGGGAAGGAGCAAAGTGCAGCCTTGGGGGGCCCGACAGGGGGCTCCTGCCCAGAAGGGAAGACACACACTGGTCAGAGGGAAGCAGAGGGGAAAGGTGTGCGTCCAGCTGAGCAAAGCAGGGGTGCTGGGCATGAGGACGATTGTCAGGGCCTTAGCAGCAAGGACAGGGACCCTGAAAACACCAGGGACTGTATCTGACCCAGTAATTCCCCTCCAGGGTCTCTGCCAACAGAACTGAAACCAGTGTTCACATAAAACTGGTGCATGAATGTTGCCGACTGCACTATTCACAACGTCCAAAAGCAGAACAATGTCACATCCTCGCACAGAGGATGGATAAACAAATGGGATACTATTCAGCCGTAAAAAAGAATGAAGTTATGACGCAGCTACAACATGGATGAACCTTGAGGACATTATGCTAAGTAAAATAAGCCAGACACAAAAAGCCAAATGCTGTAGATTTTACTTAAATGAAATGTCCAAAATGGGCAAATTTACAGACAGGAAGCAGGGGCTGGCAGGGAGGAGTAGGGAGTGACCGCTAAGGGGCACAAAGGTGTCCGTTTGGGGTGACGAAAATGTCCTGGAATGGAGACGCTCATACAACACCGCAAATGTATTCCATGCCACTGAATTGTACACTTCAAAATGAGTAATTTTATGTTATGTAAATGTCGTCTCAATTAAAATGGAAAAACCTACCAGGGACAGATCCACAGCAGAACCACAGCAGAAGCAACAGCTGCCATAATGAGCCAGGCGGCCTGGGTGCCATGCCCCCTCTGGCACCTGCCAGCTGCATGGCCTTGGGCGCATCCCTTCACCTCCTCTGTGGAGTGGGGGTAAGCAGAGGGCCTGCGCTGCGCTGCTGCAGGACCGAGGGAGGGAGCGGGCGAGCACGCCAGGAGCAGAGCTGCCCTGCGGAACACTGCGCCACGCCACGCCACGCCACGCCACGCCACGCCACGCCACACGGTGTCAGTCCTCTCTTGGAGAGCCTGGAGCCGCTGCTGGCTGGGACCACAGCATCTGCATGAGGTCTGGGGGGTCAGGCTGACAGCCCGGGGAGGCAAGGCTCCCACGCTGTCCCAGGCCACGTTCCGGGCCCCAGCCAGGGCCCCCCCGCCGTGGCCATGAGCTAAGCCAGAGCAGCCGTCTCTTTGTGTCCTTGGTCAGCTCACACCTCTTCCCTGGGCCCTGCCCACCCCTCTGGGAAGCGGATGGACATCAGTCTCCTACGAAGCTTCTAGCCCAGAAACGTCCTGCCTGTGGGTTCTCCACGGGAAGGCAATCAGTCTATCAATGTGATGGAGAGAGGGCAGGGTCACGCGCCGGGTCAGCAGTGATGGGTAAGCGACAGGCGGGGTTCGGGTCCCAGCCCCACCGCCCCCCAGTGCCCCCTGCCTCGGGCCCCAGTTGCTCCAGCTGGCCCCTCTGCACCTCACGCTGCCCGCACACAGAGGCGCATAACTGCAGCTTCTTCACCGAGCCCGTGAGGACCGAGTGAGTCCACGGGAGCAGTGCCTGGGTCCGCGGTGTGGGTGCTCAGTGTCTCATTCCCGTGGCAACAACGACCCCTTCTTCAGGTGAGGGGGCAGAGTCATGAGTGCAGCTCAACTGTGAAGAAGAGAGAGAGGTGCTGCCACAAGCCATGTCCCCTGCAGGCCGAGCAGACTGACTTTGCTAAGCCTGGGTCCCCCCAGAGCAGAAACTCAGGCAGGCAGGTCAGCAGGAGAGGGCACTGAGGCAGAGGCCGGGGAGGGAGCCGGCCCCCCCGTGCACACGCACGGGCACACGCACAAGGAGAACTGCCCGGAGGGGGTGCGGCCTGCGCCGGGCTGGATTCGGCCCTACCAGCCACACTTTATAAATTTTGCATCATCATGGCTATGAATAGCTTCCTCCACAGCAAGACAGATAGTTCAAAGGGAAGAGAAGGGCCTGATGTGAGGAGCAGATTCTGGAGTCAAAGACGTTGGAAGACAGAAAGGACCCCCCACTACACCCCGTAAGGGCCACGTGAGTTTCCGAAAGCAGGGCGTGCGAGGCTGAGCAGGGGCCCCACAGAGCGCTGGCGACCCCATGGAGGCTTCCTAAACGAGCCCGGGGGTGCGGAGGGGCCAGCAGCCTGGAGCGCCCCGGGAGCCCACCAGGAGGTGCCCGCCCTCCCCAAGCCCGGGCCGCCCTCCAGCAGGGCCTGCGAGGCTGTTTCTCAGGCGGGCCCGCCGAGGCCCGGAGGCCGCCGTCCACTGGAGCTCACACTCACGGGCCAGGCCGCGGTTGGCGTGTGAAACGGCTAGTGGGGCTGATAGAAGGGGGGCTGTGGGCCAACTGATGGGGGGCTGGCTGGGCGGACGCTGTGCTGAGACTAATGGCGGACCAGTGGCTTCCACAGCCTCTGCAACTGGGGAGCCCGGGTTCAAATCTCAGCTTCACTCCTTCCTGGCTGGGCGGGCGCTGTGCTGAGACTAATGGCGGACCAGTGGCTTCCACAGCCTCTGCAACGGGGGAGCCCGGGTTCAAATCTCAGCTTCACTCCTTCCTGGCTGGGTGGACTTAGGGGAAGAACACACCCACACACTTCTCAGTGCCTCAGTTGCCCTAATAAGAGAAACACGTAATAAAATAATAAAAGTGCCCACCCCAAGGGTGGGGGTCAAGCTGAGGCCTTTGGGCCCCCCGGCCCAGGTTGGCGGCCCAGCCCTGCCCGCTCAGCTCCCCCACCTGCAGAATGGGCCGGCGCTGTTTCCTGCCCCGTGTGACTGGGAGGACGCTGAGACGAGTGTGCGCAGCACTTAGAATGAGCCTGGCACAGCGACAGGGCCACCTGCGCATTTATCACTATTGTTAATTTTCGATCAGCGAAATATGAAGGGGGCCCCTCGTTGATAAACAGAGGAAGTCATGGCTGGGCAGCTCCCACTGACCACCAGGAGGGCGCCCTGAGGTGTCCAAGGCAAACGTCCGGTCCATACCAGGCCGGCTGACCCTGGCTGAGGCTGCAGAGCGTGGCGGGGGAGCTGCCCAGGTGCAGGCGTCAGCCCCCGCGGGGGAGCACCCAACACTCAGCCCCCGCTGTCCCCTGGCAGGGCTGGGGGTGAGCGGGTCAGGTCCTCGCGGAGCTCCCCAGGGACCGCCACCTGCACCCGTGGCCCCCGCTCCTTGCCCTGGGTGCCCGCGTGCGGGTCTGTGAGTGGGGAGAGCAGGCGGCCACCTTGTCAGACCGCAGAGAGAGCTCCCGGCCCGGCCCCCACCCGTGCCGGTCACTCGTACAGCCGTGACAGCCAGCATCCATGGGCGCTACCTACAGGTGTTAGCTCACTTCATTCTGAAACTGCTCCTCTGAGGCAGGTGCTGTTGGCCTCTCATTTCACAGATGGGGAGACCAAGGCTCAGGAGGTGAAGGAAGTTGCCCAGGGGGTGGGACCGCCTCACCATCCCTTCATTATCATTGGCACCTGGAGTTTTGGGTCCTCTCTCTTCTGTTCAAGTGCCAGGGGCCAAGGTGAGACTCCTCCTCTCCCCAGGCTGCAGTTTACCCATCAGTGATAGGTCTGAGGGGAAGAGAGCCAGATCCTAGAGCCACACTAAGCGCCTTCCCTAGCTGCCGGGAGGTAGGTCCTTCGCGCGCTCTGCTCTCCACACCTCTGTCTGCTTCTGGGGGGCGGGGAGGGCAGGTCGCAGCTTTACTCCTGGGGGAGGCGAGGTGAAGCGCAGGGAGCACCGGGGCAGCCGCCGCCGGCACGCAGGGAGTGCTCGGGGAATGAGAGCTATGTTACCGCTGCTGCTGCTGCTATAAATTGAGGGTCCCTGAGACCCCCTTGCCTGGAGAAGCCGCCTAAGCAATGGGTCAGATAGCCAGGCACACGGAGCAGATGGGCCTGGAGCCAGGCCAGGCTCCTTGTTCTTGCCCACAGCTGCCCACTTGCCAAAACTCAGGGTCACCGGGTCTTTCTCCTCCCTCTGGCCCAGAAAGCAAACTGTTGAGGAGGGGACGGCCCCCAGAGGGAAAGATGGCCTCACTGACCCCTTGGAGCCTGGGACTCCCCAACAGGGCAGCCCAGATCCAGGACTCTTGAGAGTCCCAGCTGCCTGGGGCTGATTCCTGGCCCCGCCACGTGCCACCCGACACAGCCTGGGGCGAGTCGCTACACCCTCCGGGGGCCACCGCTTCCCCATCTCTACAGCGGCAGGTGACAGCAGCCCCACACTGGGGTGGCTGCAGACATTCCGCGCTGTGACGCAGACAAGGGGGCTGGCTGGGGCCCCAGGCCCGGACCCCTGGGCTCCTGAGGCCAGTCAGCTGGGCCCGGATGACTTCCCAGGGCCACACCTGACTCACTGTGCGGCCTTGGGCAAGCCACTCACCTCTCTGGGCCTCAGTTTCCTCATCTAACGACCAGGCTGAGTAAGGCCTGCCCCAGGATGCTACCAGAAGGATGAAAGGGAGAGAGGCCAGGAGAGCGCGCAGCACACAGGCCCACGCCAGCCAGGGGAGTGCGAGGCGCCCGGCGCAGGCCCCAGCCTGGAAACGCCGGGCTCTGTGGGGCTCCTCACACTGAAGCTCCCTCCCAGATGACAAGGAGCAGGTGCCAGGCGCATCCCCCTCTTGCCTGACCGACACAACAAACACGTGAGAAGGGAAAGGAGCCTGGTGGGGCAGCCAGAGAGCTCACCGGCAGGGCAGGCGGACCAGGCACTGGGGAGCAGGTTGCTCCCACAGGGTAGGGCTTGCGTGGGGCCCCAGGCCATGCCTCCTGGAGACCCTCACACTGACCGCGTTCCAGGGGCTCCAAGCAGGTCTGTCCCAGCCTCTGTGCCCGAGCCTGCGGCTTCCTGCTTCCCCGAGCACACCAGCGTGACACCTGCCTGTTGGGACCTGAGCATCATGGGCTAACCTGGGAACACCTCGTCTACTGGACTGCCAGGTCAAAGGCCGTTGGCCTGGGACAGGTGCAAAACGGTGACTTGCAGTACCAGTAGCATAAGGCAGAGGTGACTCTGTGCCTGGTCTGAGGCCCGGTCTCCAGCGGCCTCACAGCTTCCACTCTCATGCTGCCGGCCCGGCTGCCACCGCGTGGACTGACCCGCTGGCCATCTGGGGAGTGAGAGAGCCGCTGGGAGAACAAGACCCAGCCTCCCAGGGCCGCCTGCAGCGAGTGGGCAAGCCCAGGCGAGAGCGCGGAACCCACCCCAAACTGCCCCTGAAGGATTGTGAGGTAAGTAACATTGTTACTGTTTTGTATCCCTGAATTTCAGGGATGTCTGTGGTAGTGCAATAGTAGACTGATACACGCCATATCCCCATTTCACCCGCGAGGACCCTGAGATGTCACGGGCCTCACCTCCCTCCGCGAAGGGACGCAGCAGCAGCACATGGACAGTGCGCCCCCGGAGGCAGGCGGCCACGGCCGTTGCAGCCGGGACTCAGTGTTGCATTATTAAAAACATCATTAATAAAGATGTATTGTTGAAGATAAAGCTTAGGCCAAGGGGGCCTTCAAATTGCTCCTGACATTTCTGCGCTGGCTGCTCATTAATCAAGCGGGAAGCCTGGCCCCTGCCAGAGAGATTAGAAGGGGCAGCCTATTTTGGGGGCCAGGAGGAATGTGCATCTCGTCCATCTGGAAGTCAGCTTTGCTCTGAATGGTCACAACACGGAGGTGAGGAGGGGGCCTGGCAGCCTGCTTGGCTTTCTGCTGGCCGACCGGGGCCCCCGCTGCGTGCCTGGAGCCCCAGGGGAATGCGGCATTTTCTGCACCTGCCTCGGCTTTGCAATTTGCTGGTGTTTCTACCGGGTCCACCCTTGCCTCTTCCCTTGTAGAGAGCATAGCCAGTTCGTGTGCAACTATCAAGTCCCAGACAAGTTAATTTGGGGGTCGTGGGGTTTTGTTGCTGTCCCCTATTCAAGCCACCTCCCTCAGCTCCACCCTGACACGGTAGGTTCAGCACCACCCTCCTGCCAGCCTCGGGGCCTTTTGGGACAGGCCAGGGCCCCCATGCCCCGCCCTTCAGCCCGGCCCTTCAGCCCCGCCCAGGGCGGAGTCCCGCAGCACTCGACGTGTGAGGCTTTGCCGGGCTCTGAACTTTAGCCAGTGAGAGGGAAATGAAACCCAGGCACCACCTGGCCACCCTTCTCCAGGAAAGCACCCTTCTGAGGCGCCGCGTCCGTTCCCTCCACCCCCCAACCCAGCTGTGGGCCTGAGGCACCGGGTGGGCCTGGCGCAGGGTGTAAAAACATGGACAATGGGCCCCCACTTTAGACTGCACATCAAACTCTACAGGGACGGAGCTGCAGCATATGCATTTTAACAAGCCTTGCCCTCTGCCCACGCCCGTCGCTGCTCACACCTTGCCGGCTGGGACGGGCTGGGCTGGACCAGGGCTCTTCAGGCTGGGTTCCAGAGTGCCCGCGGGTCTCCGGGGGCGCGGGGTGGGGGTGGGGAAGGTAGCACGCTCCCTCCCCACCTGGAATCTGGTTTCCAGCTTCCAACCTGTTGTACATATCAGGGCTCGTGGGCAAGCGGCTCTTCCTCCCCCCCCCCCCCCGTTTCAATGGGCTTGTTAGCTCCCACACAGGGCGCGCACGGGTCGAGTCAGGACGACCCCTTCGGAAAGCAGCCTGGCAGCGCCGACCGCACATACAGAGAGCCTAAGACCGAGCAGGCTCACTCCTGGGCGCAAACCCACAGGAAATGGAGACACGCGTCCATCAGAAGACACAGAGTGTCCTTGAGCCTCATTCAAAACAGCCGTAAATCAAAGCAAGCCATCAAGAGGAGCGAGGACTGACACACCACGGTGTTTGTGCCACAGCGGGCAGCACGGTGGGCGCAGGCGCCGGCCGCCGACACCGGCCTCTCCTGGGCGAGCCGCCGGACCCCGCCCTCTGCGGGGGCGGCCGCGGGCCAGGGGGCGAGCACCGCACGGTGCCGTGGACGTGGAGCTCAAGGACAGGCCAAATGATTCTTGGTGACGTTGGTCCAGATGGCGCTACCCGTGGAGGGGCTGGGCTGGCAGCACTCTGTTTCCTGAGCTGGGCAGTAGCCACATGGGTGGACACGTGAGCATGAATCGAGCTGTAGTTAGGGTTATGCACTTTATCTATGAGCTGGATATTGGGAGAAAAGGTTGACAAAATGAATTCATCTAACAACCACTGGTGTCAAGGAAGAGACACCACCAACCTCAGAGATTTTCAGATCTGGGCTCAATCTCGACTTTGCCCCTCACCAGTCCTTGGGAAAGTCCCGTCACCCCTCTGGGCACACATGGTGACCCTGGGCCGCAGGAGGGGGTGGGCAGAAGACTTCCCCACCCTCGGGGCTCCTGAGAGTGAGCAGCCTGTGGCCCTCTAGCGGGCTGTCTGCCGAGGCCTGGGTCTGCTTCTGGTCCCACCAACGCCGCAGGGGACAGGACCAGCCCGGCCAGCAGCTGCATCCTCGGGCAGGAAGGCAAGACCCGGCGGCTGCCCCGCTGCCGCCCGCCGCGCCCAGCGGCCCTGTTGCCCGCGTGTCCTCGGCCGCTCTCCCCAGCCGCCCGGGTCCCCTGCACGCCTCCAGCAGGCTTTGCTTGTGCCCCAGCACAGGCCCTTGGCGCCTGCCTCCGCCCCAGCACCCTGCAGGGCGGCTGCTCCTCGTTATTCAAGCCCTGCCTTCACCCCACCTCCTCTGAGAGGCTTCCTGTCAGCACAGCCAAACGCTGGAAAAGCGCCCCCCCCCCCCGCGCCCCCGCCCTCATTCCTCCGCAGGAGCACCACCTCTGACTCCAAGTACGATTATTTGTTTCTTGGTTTTCCCTGAGCCCTGCCAGACCGAGCTCCACTGAGGCAGGTGGCATTCAATAGGGAGTCTGCTCACAGTGTAGCGGGTGGGCACGTATTGGATAAGTGAATAGATGAATGAATAGCCAAACTTAACTCACAGCCAGCGAGGTTAAAAATACCCCAGACGACGTTTCCATTGACTTTCCCTGAGTTATGGCTGTGGCTGCTGCCAGCTCTGGCCCCAGAGGCCTCCGAGGAGACCCCGCTGCTCCGGGTGAGCCAGGCCAGATGCAGGCCCCACCTTTCAGCCCAGGGGGACACCCTCATTTTTCTCCCCTGGGACACAGGCTAGAGGGGCACCTCCCTGAAGGCTCCTGTGCAGGTTTCCACTGCAATGCACCTGTGATTCACTCCTCCAGTCTCAACACTCTGGCCCAAGGGGCCAGGGCAGGTTAAGAGTGTGACCCAGGACAGGAGCACCGATGTTGAGAATTGTGCTCGGTGTCAACCCCTCCAGTCTCTGCAGAAAGGCCCTCAGCTGGAGAAGCCTGGGGAGGGGGCAGGGCTTTGAGCGGAGGCAGGAAATCAAAGCCCCGGAAACGCTGCCGAGGAAGCTGCTCTTCCCACAGAGCCAGGGCGAGGCTGCAGGTCCTGGAGGCAGCGGACCAGCACGTGGGGCCACTCCCGGGGCAGGTGCTCTCCAACCCTGGGAAAGAGCCAGAAGCGCTGGAGGTCACACAGCCCTTCTCTATGGCCTCTTTTCCACCCCACTCACCTCTATACACATGCAGCTATTTAAATGTAAATTAACTAAAATTAAATTTAATAAAACTTTAATTTCTCAGTCCCACTAGTTACATACAGTTCCAGTGCTCGGCAGCCACATGTGGCTCGTGGGTGCCCTGTGGAACAGCACAGATCTGGACGTGTCCGTCATCACAGATGCTCTCTCAGGCAGCTCAGCTCTAGAAGATGAATCCCAGCTGCTCGGAACCAGTCATAGAACTCCGTCCTCCATTGCCATTCTTCTGAGCAGTGAGACCTGCAGGAAGACTTAGAAAGATGATCCTCCTGGTATACTTACACCTCCAGCCTTTGAAAGGGTAGTAAAAGGATGTGATGGCTGGAGCTGAGGCAGCCGTCTTGCAGCTATAGGGCAATAAGCCTAAGAACAAAAGCCACACTGAAGGGGACAAAACAGGATGGAAGAAGCCTGGGGCTCCATTGACTGTGGAACTAGCTGCCTCTTAATTTTTCTTCATTTTGCATGATTCATTGTCTTTCTTATTCAAGCTACTGTAGTTTGGGATTTCTGTCATCTTCAGCTGAATGCTTTCTATGAAATGATATTTGCATTTAACTCTCAGGCCTCTGAGTAAGTTGCTCCCTCTAAGTAAAATGTCTCTCTTCTTATCTCTTTCCAAATTTTATCCATGTTTTAGGGCTCAGATCAAGGGCAACTTTCCTTTAGAAGCCTTCCCTTGACATTTCCCACAAAAGTTAGACTGCCTCCCGTAATCTCAAACTGGTCCCTGTCTTCCAGGGCTTGGTACCAGTCACAGGCAGAGCAAGGGCAAGGTCTATATCCATCTTCATACCACCAGGCAGCCTGGGGTCCAGCTGCTTGTCGCTCCCGAGCACAAGCATAACATGAAGATCTGTGGGGAAGGAAATAGGTTTCTGTTAAGAGGGTACCCATTTTGAGGGGCCAGAAGCACTCCCGCTCCCAGCCAGCCTCATCCACAGAGCACAGCTTTTATTTACTAATGATTAACTTTAGATCACGTGAACTTGAAAAGCATTTGAATTAGTTTCAACATTTCTGAGAATTTTAAAATACTCAATTTTTATAAGCACTTGACTTAAATTAATTTTTACAATATCATCCAAAGTTTGAAAATTATCTTGAGGCAGGATAGTAATAAGCTAGGGAGATTCCTTGAGAGGTGGATTAAGGGAAACTGAGACAAAAGAATTAAACAAGGCCAAATAATGTGAGCCATTTACAGCCAGCTAATGAATCAATGTTTTATCTTCCCTAACTGAGGACACTGAGGAGCAAATGGTTTACACCTTCCAGATCATCCCAGAACAGCCCCAGTCCCTCTTCAGTGACATTCTTGATGATGTTCTTTAAAAATAAAACTAACAAGAAGATAAACTGTGGCCCCTCTATACACACATTTTGATGAAACAACGTGTTGAAAGACACACCCAGAGAGCTAATGGATAGTCTGTTAAGACCCCACCCCTGAGACCTCCCCTAGGACCCTCACCAGCCAAAGAAAGATAAAACCCTCAAGACAAACTCTAAGGGTCCCCATGAGCATTGCCACCAGGAGCACAGTGGGCAGCAGCAGCCTGTCTGGGCTCACCCCCTGAACCTGTCTCCAAGGGCCCCTTCGCCGCTGCCTTCCCAGTGAGCTCGCTCCCGTCACTGCGACTTTAATTCCTCAGGAAGCCAAAGCAGCCCCGCCTGGGCTCTCCCTTGCTCATTCTCCCACCTTAGGCCTTCCCTTTGTTTCCCTGCTCCCAGCCTCCATAAATACACTGCACCCGCAGTGCACTTACGCTAGGGCACACCCAAGCTTTCCCTCTGCCGTTTTTCTCCCGCACTCTAAGGAGCCCCGCAAGACTTGCAACCAGGGGAGCAGCGGGCATCGGCAGCTTGTCCCAGGATCACCCCCTGAATGCCTTCAAAGGCTCCTTTTTCTCTGACTTTTTCCTGTTGCTTCTTCTACCTTCCTTAAGTCCTTTCTTTGTCTCACTGTCCCAGCTTTAATACCTGTAACCTCGCAGTCACCTGGACTCTTGCTGTAAAATCCCTCCAACATGAAGCCAAGACTCTACACACCACCAGCGAGCCCGAGGCAGATCCATGCTGGGCCCAGGCCGCATCCGTTAACAACTGCACATTCACCACACACACACACACACACACACACACACACACACACAGACTTTTTAGCCATAAAAGAAAAACTCAGTAGTTTATAAAAAATACAACTGAATAGAAATTTTCCCCAACAGCATTTATAATTTATATCTGTCCTTGACAAGTCAAGTTCCAAATGACCTTCCCCTTGTAAATTAAGTACAGCCATTTTTAATACCTCAAAGAATTTGTTTGACAGTTAAACAACATCATAGGTTGATCCATTTATCTAAGTTTTCTCTCTCACTCTCTTTCTCTCTCTCTCTCTCTCTCTCTCATAAATCCTTTTACAGTTTCACTTTAGCTTAGAGTGCAGGAATTTTTAATCTCTGAGACAACATTTAATAGTTTTTTTCATTTATTCTGCCTAATTTTATAGCTGGCTTTTTCTAGTTGCGTGCAGACGAGATTAATGTAGAGGATCAGAGCGTCCCCATCTCCACCCCCTTAGTAGTAACGGGAGGCTCCCTGTCGTGGGGCTTGACAGCCGGGAGGCGTGATTTTCCATGTCGCTTCTGAGACCCGTAGCCTGAACAAACTTCTAGAGAAACCCAGGCCTGGCAAACCCGTCTCCAGACAAGCCATGTGGTGAATATTCCTCCAGGACTGCTTTACACCCTAGGGGAGATTTTCCTCGGGCGACCCCACAAAGACCCTTAGCCACCTCAGGACACCCAGGCGAGAGCTTTCCTGACGCCGCTGGAGCCACGCTGCTTCCCAGGGCACGGGCTCCTCTGTCAGGTGCCCCCGTCCCCGGGCTCCCTGCGCTTTCCCTGGGCCTCCCTCCGGCTTCCCTGGGGTCGGCTGCACTACCACACTAGACACTCTGTGGCGCCCGTCCCCGCCACTCCTGCCAGGCGCAGGGGTCTGAACAACTGCCGTCACCCCACTGGCTACTGGGGTTGGGGAGCAAGGGTCCTTTCTCTTTTGCAGCTGAAGAGAGCTCAGCCTCTAACAGTGGGGAATTGTAACATGGGGAACTGCAACCCACACCACCATTCTCTTGACATTTTCTCTGTAAATGCTGACTGTAACATGTAGCTTACAGATAAACAGCATGTTTGTATAAGAATCCTAGGAACTAACTCTAAAAGATACAGACTCTGACCTTCAGGCATCACAGCTCCAGATTTGCTGACCTTCAAACAAAAACCAGAATGACAAAAGACAGGATGACATAAAGCCAGGTGACCAAACCAGGATGACACACACCAGACCCTCACTTGTCTTATTGGAACCGACTGCTCACCTGAACGCAGACAAAACTAGCTCAACAAATTCAGGAAAGCTGACATTATACCAAGCATATTCTCTGAACACAATCCTTTGAAATTAGAAATCAACTGCAAAAAGAAAGTAAAGAAATTCACAACTATGTGGAAATGAAACAACAGACTACTAAAAAATGACTGGGTCAAAGAAGAAATAAAAGGCGAAGTCAAAATATGCATGGAGACAAATGAGAATAACAATACAATCTATCAAAATGTCTAGGATGCAGCAAAAGCAGTAGTAAGAGGGAAGTTTATGTCATTACAGGCCTCTCTCAACAAAGACAAGTAACCCTAAGTAAATAACCAAACATTGCATCTTAAAGAACTAGAAAAAGAAGAAAAAAGCAACCCAAAGTTACCAAAATAAATGAAAAAAATAGAAATTAGAGCAGAATTGAATAAAATAGAGACCAACAAGACTATACCAAAAAAAATTAATATAAGAAAGAGCTGTTTTTTAAAAAAAGATTAATAAAATTGACAAAACACTGACTAGACTCACTAAGAAAAATATGAGAAAAAACTCATAAGCAAAATCAGAATTAAAAGAGGACACAGACATCATAGATCTACAAAGGATTATACCAGAATACTATTACAGACTGTATGCCACCAAATTCAATAGCCTAAAAGAAACAGATAACTTCCTAGAAACATATGACCTTCCCAGACGGTATCATGAAGAAATGGAAAATCTAAATAGACCAATGAACAGTGAGGAAATTTAAACAACCATAAAAAAACCTCTCCCTCAAAAAAAGAAAGTCCAAGACCAGACAATTTCACTAGTGATTTCTACCAAACATTCAAAGATTATCCTTCTCAAACTCTTCCAAAGAATTAAAGAAGAGGCAACACTTTCTAACACATGATATAAGGCCAGCATAACTCTGATACCAAAACCTGGAAAGGATAACACAAAATAAGAAAATAACAGGCCAATATCTCTGATGAATACAGATGCAAAAATCCTAAACAAAATTCTAGCAAAGTCAAAAAGCAATACACTTAAAAAATAATTCATCACAATCTATTGGAGTTCACTCCTGGGGCACAAGAATGGTTCAACATATGCAAATCAATAAAGGTAATCACCACATTAACAAAACAAAGGATAAAAATCATATGATTATATGCAGAAATAGATGCAGAAAAACCATTTGATAAGATATGACATCCATTTATGATTAAAACACTCAATAAAATTTGCATAGAAGGAAATTACCTCAACATTATAAAGACCATATAGGACAAACCCACAGCTAATATCATACTCAATCATAAAAAACTGAAAGCTTTTCCTCTAAAATCAGGAACAAGACAAGAATGCTCATGCTCACCACTCTTCTTCCACGTAAAACTGGAAGTCCTAGCCAGAGCAATCAGGCAAGAGAAAGAAATAAAATGCATCCAAACTGGAAAGGAAGAAATTAAAGTGTCACTTTTTGCAGGTGACATGATTTGATATATAGAAAACCTCATAGACTCCACCAGAAAAACTATTAGAAACAATAAACAAATACAGTAAATGTACAATATACCAAAAAATCAATGTATGATAATCTACTGCTTTCCTATTTACTAACAATTACACTTCAGAAAAAATATTCCTTTTGCAATTGCAACCAAAAGAATACCTAGGAATCAATTTAACAAAGGGTGTGAAAGAACTGTATACTGAAAATTACAAAGCATTATTAAAGGAGATTTTTAAAAGACACAATGAAATGGAAAGATATTCCATGTTCATGGATTGGAAGAATCACATTGTTGAAATGGTCATATTACCCAGAGCAAACTATGGATTTAAGACAATCACCATCATAATCCCAACATTATTTTATAAATAAATAAAATAGAAAGTCATCAGATTTCTATGGAACCACAAAGAACCTGAATGGCAAAGCAGTCCCAAGAAAAAGGGACAAAGCTGAAGGTATCCCACTGCCTGACTCCAAATTATACTATAGAACTACAGTATTCAAAACAGCATGGTATTGGCAGAAAAACATGTCAACAGACCAATGGGACAGACTTGGAAGCCCAGAAATAAAAACACATGAATATGAGCAAATAATTTTTGACAAAGAAGCCAAAAACACACAATGGGGAAGGGAAAGCCTCTTCAATAAATACTGCTGGGAAAACTGTAAAGCCATGTGCGAAAGAATGAAACTAAATTACAGTTTGCCCCATGTACAAACGTTAATTCAAAATGAATCAAAGACCTAGATATAATATCTGAAACAAAAAATTGCTCAGAAGAAAACATACATACTAAACTTGTAAACCTTGGTTGTAGAGAACATTTTGTGAGTTGGCCCCAAAGGCAAGGGAAGTAAAGGCAAAATAAATGAACAGGACCAGACCAAACTAAAAAGTTTCTGCACAGCAAAAGAAACTAACAACAAAACAGAGAGGCAATCAACAAAATGGGAAATAATATTTTCAAACAACAGCTCCATCAAAGGGTTAATATCTAAAATATATAAAGAATTAGAAAGAGGGGCAAGATGGCAGAGGAGTGAATGTAAGTCACACTGACCTCCTCCTGGGACAAATCTGGAATTACAAAGAAATTGTGGCAAAATCACTTGGAACGAACAACTGAACAATAGCGAGAGAGAATCCTTATGACCTTGGACAGACAGAAGAATCAGCTTTAAGCACAACCTCACTGGTAAGGAGTGTGGTAGAGACTCGAGAAGGCAGGCTGGGTGCCCACAGGCAGCAGCACCAGAGGAATATTTAAATGGCCAGTTGGATCCCGCTGAGAAGAGTGGGGTCTAAACCATAAGCAGGGATCCCCAGCCTACAGCACCAGAGCCCAAAAAGTACACAGATAACAGCCAGCTGAGAAAGGCGGCAGGGTTGCTCTATGCCAGAGATGGGTGGCTGGAGACACAAAGCCGTTTAAAGGGCCAATGCATAATTTTTTATTTGCAGCCACTTATCCTGGCTCCAGCAAAGGCAGGGGCAGAGTGGGCTAGAGATGCCTGAGGAAAGACTGGGGGAGGAGGCTTTGGGAAGAGAACTGAGGGAATAGCTATCAGGATCCTGGTGTTCACTCATCCCCCATACAGCAGCAGCCATACTGCTCAGGCAGGCCACTCCCCTGACCAGCAGCAGCAGCATGAGAGGAAACAATAGCCCTGCCCCCTGGAGGGACT
Source organism: Pteronotus mesoamericanus (assembly GCF_021234165.1). NCBI lineage: Eukaryota > Metazoa > Chordata > Mammalia > Chiroptera > Mormoopidae > Pteronotus > Pteronotus mesoamericanus. The sequence goes on from NW_026555090.1 coordinate 227,606, forward strand.
CTGCCACACCCTGTGGTGCCTAAGCATGACTGCTGAGTCCAGAGTAACTAGATTAACAACTGAAGGAAGCAGCCACAGACAGTAGATTCCTGGAAGTCTCGAACAGGCTGCCTAAGGTCGGACAGGGTCAACATCTAACATCAGAGGCAGATCCAGAAAGAAAAAATAGTGGTCAATACTAGAGGCTTCCAAGACAAAATCCACTGTGGTCATCTCCATGATGTGTGATATTTGCTTTTTAACATTCATTTCAGGTCCATCATGTTTCTGCTGTTTAACGTTCATTTAGGGTCCATTAAGTTTGAGCATATGAAGTCATTAGATTTTATACTAATAGTTTATTTCTCTCATTCTTATAATAGTATGAATCTTTTTACAGCCTTATTAGTACTGCTTCATTTGTTTTTGATGGTGGGATTGCAGAGGGGAGTTATTTTTGTGAGTGTGGGTTTGTTTCCTGGGTGTTATGGTTTTGTTCTGGCAATACCTGCACAAAAACACACAAGACATGGTGGGCAGAGTGACCCTCAGTCAAACAACTGGAGGGAAGGACCCACCAAAGAACAATGAAACAACAATCAAAACCCAATTACTTGCAGAGAGCTAACATAAATGGCATTAAAGGCATCCAAAGAGCAGCAAGTTCAGGAGATCAGGGAGAATGCACCACTGAATCTCACAGGTCTCCTCCCATAGAAGTTCACACCACAATGTCAGGAAGTCAAGACAGATCAATTTAAGAAGCAGAAGCAAAAAAGAAGAGTCTCACAAATAATGGGAAAAAAAAGAAACAACCCCTAATTTTATCAATTTTAGGGATCAATTTTATTATAAAATTAAAGGTCAATTTTAATTTTTTTAAATTAAATTTTTAATTTTAATTTTATATAATTAAATTAAAATTGATTTTAAATTAAATTTTTAATTTAAAAAATTAATTTTTTTAACTTTTTAATTTAAAAAGATTTTTAATTATAATTACATTATAATTAAAATTATGTAATTTTAATAATTATAATTTTATTATAAAATTCAAGATCAATTTTAGGGAAAGGAGGAGTCCTAGAAAGAGTGCTAAATGAAAAAGAAGCAAGCAAACTACCCAACATTGAGTTCAAAACAACAGTTATAAGGAGCTTAATGAGCTCAGTGAGCTCAGAGAGAATTACCAAACACTACAGGGAAACTACAAGGAACTTACTGAAAACTATATCAGCATGGAAAAGGACATAGAACCTATCAACAAGAGACAAGAGGAAATGAAGAACACAATTTCTGAATTGAAGAACACACTGCAAGGAATCAAAAGCAGGCTAGATGAAGCAGAGGATCAAATCAGTGGGCTGGAGGACAAGGTATGAAAAACCTCCCAGGGAGAGCAAGAAAATGAAAAAAGGCTCAAAAAGAATGAAGAGGCATTTAGGGAAATGCAGGACAACCTTAAACATAATAATATCTGTATAATAGGGATACCAGAAGGAGAAGAAGAGGAGCAAGGGACAGAATCTTGTTTGAAAAAGTAATGATTCCCTAATTTGAGGAGAGAAAAAGTCATACAAGTCCAGGAATCACAGAAGGTCCCTTTCAAGAGGAACCCAATGAGGCCCACTCCAAGGCACATCATAATTAAAATGGCAACTATCAAAGACAAAGAGAATTCTAAAGACAGCCATGGGGAAACAGGAAGTAACATACAAGGGAGCCCCGATACAGCTAGCAGCTGACTTCTCAACAGAAACACTACTAGCCAGAAGGGAATGGCAAGATATATTTGAAGTAATGAAAAACAAAGGCCTGCAAACAAGGCTCTCAATTAAAATGAAAGGCATAATAAGGAGTTTCTCAGATAAAAGAAGGCTAAAAGAATATACCTCCACCAAACCAGCACTGCAAGATATGCTAAATGGGCTGCTTTAAGAAGATGAAGAAAAACAATGAGAAAGAGAGGAACGCAGGTATAATGGGGAAAAAATGAATAAGTACCTATTAATAATAATTTTATATGTAAATGGATTACATGCTCCAGTCAAAAGACATAGGGTAGCTGAATGGATAAGAAAACATAACCCACACATATGCTTTCTACAAGAAATGCACCTCAGAACAAAGAACCTACACAAACTGAAAGTAAAGGGATGGAAAAAAATTTTTCCCAGCAAATGGACAGGGGAAAAGAAAGCAGGGGTAGCAATACTTATGTCAGACCAAATAGATTTAAAAAATAAAAAGAGACACAGAAGGACACTTTACAATACTCAAAGGAAGAATCCATCAAGGAGATATAAACATTGTAAACCTATATGCACCCAACATAGGAGCACCCGAATATATAAGGACAATCTTGGAGGACTTCAAGAAAGATATAGACAGCAACACAGTGATAGTAAGGGATTTTAATACCCCACTGTCAACAATGGATAGATCTTCCAAACAAAATATCATCAAGGATATTGTGGAACTGAACAACACATTAGATCAAATGGACTTAACTTATATATATAGAACCTTTTATCCCAAAGAAGCAAAATACACATTCTTTTCAAATGCACATGGAACATTTCCAAAAATAGACCACATGATAGGATACAAAACAAGCTTCAACAAATTCAAGAATATTGAAATCATAACAAACATTTTCTCAGACCACAGGGGCTTGAAACTAGAAACCAACCTCAAGGAAAAAACTCAAAAACATTCAAATTCACGGAGACTGAATGGCATGCCATTAAATAATGAATGGGTCAATAATGAGATCAAAAAAGAAATTGAAAAGTTTCTGGAAACAAATGAAAATGAACATACAACAGTCCAAAACCTATGGGATACAGCAAAGGCAGTCCTGAGAGGGACGTTCATAGCAATACAGGCCTACCTTAAAAAGATAGAAACATGTCAAATAAACAACCTAACCCTACGTCTTCAAAAACTTGAGAAACAACAACAAACAAATCCCAGAGCGAATAGAAGGAAGGAAATAATCAAGATCAGAGAAGAATTGAATGACACAGAGACTAAAACAACAATTCAAAGGATCAATAAATCCTGGAGGTGGTTCTTTGAAAAGATGACCAAAATCAACAAGCCTTTAAGCAAGACCCATCAAGAAAAAAAGGACGAGGACCCAAATAAATAAAATCAGAACTGAAAGAGAAGAAATTACGACTGATACCACAGAAATACAAAGGATTGTAAGAAATTACTATGAACAATTAGATGCCAAGAAATTTGAAAACTTGGGTGAAATAGACAAATTTCTGGAAACATATAATCCTCCAAAACTGAGTCAAGAAGAAGCAGAAAGCCTGATCAGACTGATAACAGCTGATAAAATTGAAGTGGTAGTCAAAAAACTCTGAGCCCTGGACAGGACAGTTTCACAGGAGAATTTGACAAAACATTTAAGGAAGAGCTAACCCCTGTCCTTCTCAGACTATCCCAAAAAATCCAAGAAGAGGGAAGACTCCCAAACTCTTTATGAGGCCAGCATCATCCTAATCCCAAAACCAGATAAAGATACAACCAAGAAAGAAAACTACAGGCCAATATCGCTGATGAACATAGACACTAAAATCCTCAACAAAATATTGGCAAACCACATCCAGCAATAAATTAAAAGGATCATCCACCATGATCAAGTGAGATTCATCCAAGGATGCAAGGATGGTTCAATATTCACAAGTCAATAAACATAATACATCACACAAACAAAAATTATATGATCATATCAATAGAAGCATAAAAAGCATTTGATAAGATACAGCATACATTTATGATAAAAACACTCAGCAAAGTGGGAATAAAGGGGGCATACCTCAACATAATAAAGGCCACATATAAAAAACTTACAGCCAACATCACACTTAATGTGCAAAAACTAAAAGCTTTCCCACTAAGATTGTGAACAAGACTAGGATGTCCATTTTCACCACTTCTATTCAACATATTGGAAGTCCTAGCCACAACGATCAAACAAGAAAAGGAAATAAAAAGCATCCAAATTGGAAAGGAGGAAATAAAACTGCCATTGTTTGCAGATGACATGATAGTGTTAATAGAAAACCCTATAGTCTCCACCAAAAAAATTACTCAACCTAATAAGTGAATTTGGCAAGATAGTGGGATGCAAAGTCAATATTCAGAAGTCAAAGGCATTTTTGTACACCGACAATGAAATATTAGAAACAAAAATTGGGAGGGGAGAATCCTATTTCCTATAGCAACAAGAAAAATTACGTACCTAGGAATAAACCTAACCAAGGAAGTAAAAGACCTATACTCATAAAACTACACAACACTGAAGAAAGAAATTGAAGGAACATATAAATGAAAGCATATACTGTGTTCATGGATTGGAAGAATTAACATCATCGAAATGTCTGTACTACCCAATAGATTCAACTCAATCCCTATTAAAATCCCAATGACATATTTCACAGATATGGAACAAATGTTTCAAAAATTTATATGGAACCATAAATGACCCTGAATAGCTGCAGCAATTTTGAGAAAAAGAACAAAGTAGGAGGGATCACAAACCTGACATCAAATTATATACAAGTTCACTGTAGTCAAAACAGTCTGGTATTGGCATAAGAACAGACACATAGATCAATGGAACAGAATAGAGAGCCCAGAAATAAACCCATGTCTCTATAGTCAATTAATATTCAACAAAGGGAGCAGGAGCATAAAACAGGATAAAAATAGTTTGTCTTCAAGAAATGGTGTTGGGAGACTGGACAGCTACATGCAAAAAAAATTGAAATTTGACCACCAACTTACACCATACACAAAAATAAACTCAAGATGGTTAAAGGACTTAAATATAAGTCATGACACTATAAAAGTCCTAGAGGAGAACACAGGCAGGAAAATTTCAGATATTCCACTCAGAAATATTTTCACTGATATGTCCCCTACAGCAAGTGATATAAAGGAAAGAATAAACAAATGGGACTACATCAAATTAAAAAGCTTCTACGTGGCTAGAAAAAACATCAGCAAAATGAAGAAGGAAACAACCATATGAAAAAATATATTTTCCAGTGATTGGACAAGGGTTTGATCCCCAAACTATATAAAGAACTCACACAACTCCACACCAGAAAGACAAACAATAATTAAAAAATGGGCAAATGAACTGAACAGACACTTCTCCAAGGAGGGCATACAGAGGGCTCAGAGGCATATGAAAGGATGCTCAGCATCACTAGCCATCAGAGAGATGCAAATTAGAACCACAATGAGATACCACTTCCCACAAGTCAGAATGGCCATCATTAACAAATCAACAAACAAGTGCTAGTGAGGTTGTGGAGAAAAAGAAACTCTAGTACGCTCTTGGTGGGAATGCAGACTGGTGCAGCCACTGTGGAAAACACTGTGGAATTTCCTCAGAAAACCAAAAATGGAACTGCCTTTTGACCAGGCAATTCCACTAAGAATCCTGAAAAACCAACTCAAAAGAACCTGTGCAGCCCGATGTTCATAGCAGCACAATTTACAATAGCCAAGTGCTAGAAGCAACCTAAGTGCCCATGAGTAAATGAGTGGGTCAAAAAATTGTGGTACATTTACACAATGGAATACTGCACAGCAGAAAGGACTCCTACCCTTCACAACTGCATGGATGGAACTGGAGAGCATTATGCTGAGTGAAATAAGCCAGGCGGTGAAAGCAAATACCATATGATCTCTCCTGTAGTGGAACCTAATCAACAAAACAAACAAGTGAGCAAAATAGAACCAGAGACATGGAAATAAGGGCAGTGACCAGAGGCGAGAAGGGAAGGGGATAACAGAGGAAAGAAGGGGAAGGGTCAAGAAACACATATAAAGGATCCAGGGACAAAGACGTTGTGTGGGAGGATTGAATGTGGGAGACGGGAGTAGGTAGAGCAGAGGAGAATAATGGGGGGAAATGGAGACAACTGTAATTGAACAACAATAAAATATTTTTAAAAGAATGTTTTTTTTAATGCCAAGAACCATAAGATTTCACTCATATGTGGGATATAAAACTGAAGCTCATAGACACAGACAGCAGTATGATGGTTACCAGAGGGAAGACAGGTAGGGGGTGGTCACAAAAGGTAAAGAAGGTCAAATATATAATGATGGAAGATTTGGCTTTGAGTGATGGGAAGACAGTTGAATATGCAGCTCATGTATCATAGAAATGTACACCTGAAACCTATATGATCCTGTTAATCAATGTTACCCCAATACATTTAATTTTTAATAAAATTGCCCACGTATCATAGAGTCTTTGGTATGTCTCAAATGTCACAGTTAAAAAAAATACATCAAACTCATCAAAATGTTACTTAAAATTACTTTGTTTTATTGTCTATAAATTATTTTATTCATAGATGAATATTTTATTATCTGTAATTCATACCTCAATAAAGTTTATTTTTAACAGTTTTTTAAGAATGTTATAAAATAACATGGTTGATAGGGTGTCCATTGTGTAAAAAATAGTGCAACAAATCTGTGTTGGTCAGGATAGACTAAGATACCCTGTGGTAATAAAATTCCACAATCTCTGTAGTTTAATCAAACTAAGGTTCATCTCATACTCATATCTTAGTCTGAAATAAGTTGGATGACTGTCCAGAGAAGCTTTTCTCCACATGGTGATTCCAACATTCAAGCAGCCTTCATCCATCTCAGCGTTGGACTTTCACAGTTACCACCGACAAGGGGAAAAGGATGGAGGATTGGTCCAGCTTTGTCAAATTGAAATTACACAGGTCACAGTTGCTTGTAGTCCTTGCCCAGGATGAGTCCCACGGCCCCAACCCATCAGCAAGGGAAACTAGAAACATAAGTCTTCAGAAAGCCCCCTTGCCTCTGCCGCAATACTCCAAATCCCCTTTGCTCCCTCCTTTCTACACAAAGAAAACACCCCTCCCTTAGGGAAAACACCTCCAGCTCACAGTGCGGGGTCTGTGGGCTACATACAGAGGCCATTGTCTGTGTGCAGCTCCTCTTTGAAAGTCTTCTGAGCTACAAGCACGCATTATCTACCCCTTTCCATACAATAACTACAGTGGGACAGAGATCAGATAATCACAATAATCATTACCATTTGGGGCCCGTCAAGATATTTCAAAATTCACCTAGAATTTCTCACTTAAAAAACTTAGAATTTCAAAATTCATAGCCATATTGAGAACCCATCAGGCACGCTTTCTGCAGTCCCACCTTGAAAGTGAGAAGATTCTTGAATTAAGCTCTGAGTCGTCCCTTTGAGAGAAGTTTCCAGTCCAGTGTCCTCCATGGCCTCCCACTCTGTCTTTCTGGGGTGCCCTTCTTTTTCCCCATTTAATTTTTTTCTTTTGAGAGAGAGAGAGAGAGAACATCAATTTGTGCTCCACCTATTCATGCGTTCATTGGTTTATTCTTGTATGTGCCCTGACCAGAAATTGAACCCACGGCCTTGGCGTATCAGGTCAATGCTCCAACCAACTGAGCTACCCAGCCAGCCCCACCCCCTGTTTAATTTTCTTTCTAGGCCTTATCTCAAGTGAGTTATATCACTTTCTCATTTAGCTCACTTTCTGTCTCCTAGAAGAAGTGAAGGCTCAGACATCATTTCAACCAATTTGAAGTCTCAAATCATCAAAGGATTTTGTAGACCAGACATGGATTTCATTTGAATTATATTCTCTTTTAAAAACCTAGACAGACTCTAATCTATTTGCCTTAGTTCTGTTGTATGTGCCAGTTACTACTCCCAAATTTATTTGTAAGAGATAACGCTTACCTATATGCATTTGTTTTGTCACCTATGGGCCTCTTTCTCTCTATTTAATTTAACTGAAATAATGGTTAGGAAGACCATACCCTTAACCTAATATCCCCCCCCCCAAGCCAGCTGCTTTAATTTGTGAGGCATGTTGCTAGGTTTCTGGCCCAAAGCCTTCTAAACACCATCTCAGACTGTCAGAAATCAAGAAGCAACTTAGTGTTTCAGCACTGTTCTGTCCTGAACTTCTGACTTATCCCAACTCCTTTCCATTGTTGATTTCTTTCTTGTAATCATTCCCAAATGCAGCCAACAAGAGTAAAGAAACATTACCGTCTTCTCTTCCAACCTCCCCCACCCCAGAATGATCAATTCAGGAGTCACTTTTTGTGTCTTCCAAATTGTCACAGAAGAGAGGTTTTCAAAATGATTTGCTTCTGTATTAGATCTTGGTCTTTCCAGTCTCCAATATCAGTTCCCTTGCCATCTGTCCTATATTGCTAAGACTGTGCCACCTATTTCAAGGGTTTTCAATGGCAGTGTTTCTCTTCCATACCAGTTTCTGTATGAGTCAGAATATGACAAGCTGCATTAATAAGACCCCAAAATTCAATGACTTACCATTCTAAAAGTTTACTGTTTGTTCATATTTGGTCTGGTATGGACTGATGGTACGGCAGGAGATAGAATAGAAAACCCTGAGACACTGCAGCTGTCCTTAGTCAGCATCCTGATTTCCAAGAATTGCTCTGTGACACCTGAGAATAATTAGTATTGCGGTTTCCTCCGTGAGTGGGCAATAAAGGATTGTGAGTAATCACATATGTAGAAGCTTAAGTTAAAACTTTATAAAGCCTGTAACCCTTCAATAGAAGGGAGCCATCCTTAGCCAGAGAAGGCCCATTCCCATGTCTTGGAAAGTATGCTTTCCTTAATAAATTTCCCAATGACTTTGCTTTACAATATCTGTGTGATCAGTCCAATTTTTAGTTCACGACCCCCAGGAATGTGGTCCTTGTATCCACCTGCATCAGTTTGGTGAGCCAGCCAGGAGAACTTCTGTGAAAACACTGGAGTGATAAGACAGCCCCTCTCACCTTCCCCAGTGGTTGGAGGAGACTTTTGCTCTCTCCTTTTCCTTTATGCTTTGGTACACCCCAGCTCCTGAAGAGAGTTTGTTGCTTTTGCGCGGGCACAGGTCAGGCAGTTAAGAGCCAATAAGGCACCCACCACATTAAATGACTCCCTTGTGAAGATTACCTGCTCATGGATCTGAATTAAAGACTAGCCCCTCACCAGGCACAAGACAATATCTACACAATGCAACACACTGTTAAATGTAACATCGCTTCCCCGCAGCTTTCCATGCAGGACTATTGTAACCCTCAGAAAAAGTTGCTATTCGCACCTCCCTTCTTCACAAGCCAACCATGTTCCTCTTAAAATTTGCTTCACCCACATTCCTCTCTATTTTGCACCTCTTTTATGTAAGTGTATAGGTCAAGGATAATGAGCCCGTTAAGATCCTGTTGGAAGCCTTTCCAACCCAGGTTACATTTGTAAAATAGATAAACTAAAACGCTCCTGCTGACTATGCAGAGGAATCAATTATGAGGAGGTAAGTTCATCAGTTAAAAGAAGCAGAGGAACAGAGGAAACTAGTTTGAGTTGAGAAACTAGTTCAAGTTAATTAATTCAGAGGAAACTAGTTCAAGTTAATTAATTCAAAGGAAACTAGTTTGCGTTAGGCAATTACAAAGAGAAGCAAAGGAAACTAGCCCAAGTAAATCAATTATAGTCCCCTCCCTCCAAGTCCTTGCAGGAGTCCACCTTAAAGCATCGATTCCCAAGTTAATCAGTTATGAGGAAACTAGGCCAAATGATGAAGTAGCAGAGGAAACTGCAAGTCAGTCAATTAGGAGCAGAGGAAACTGACAGAAGCTAATTTTCTTACTGAAACCTCTGAATTAGATAACAGCAAAGAGGATATAATTAGTCCATGGCAATTCTAGTTTGTTTTCTCCCTTAGTTTCTCCAGAGACATCTGGTAGCTTAGGATGGTGGGGTAATGGGGGGTGCCCTGGAACGCACTAGAATGGTGAGATAACAAGGGGACACCCTGCACCACACTGGCTTAGGATGGGGGGTAACGGGGAACGCCCCGCAACCCGCTAGCAACTTTTTGGGTAAACAGAAAGGGACGCCTCTAAGGAGCCAGTAAGTTCTACTCTCTTTTTCTTTCCCCCAGTTATGCCACAGACAGATGGGGAATACACCCTCTATTCCCTCAGGATCCCTATTGGCATGTATTCTTAGAACAGGGAAAAATTTGACCCTGAAACTCTCAACAAAGAGAGGCTAATCTTTTGCAATATGGCCTGGCCTCAGTAGAACTAGAAGAGGGGGGAAGTTTGGCCTGAAAATGGGAGTGACCATTCCAACACCACACTCCAGTAGGATGTGTTTGTAGAAGGCTGGGCAAATGGTCAGAGCATCCCTTTGTTCAAGCCTTCACGGCCCTGCATTGCAGTCCAGTCCCCGTTCTGGGCCAAGGGAGGCAGCCCCTTGAGGGGTCAACAATGGCATCCTAGATGACCCCCGTCTAAGTTCCCCACCAGTGTCTCGGGGGTGGGGGGGACCAAGGAGGCCCCCGATCCGTGAAGACTCTGCTCCCACTGCAGAGGAATTAAGCCCTCCTCCCCGCTACTACCAGAAACCTGGTCCAGCAGGGCACACCTGGAGCAGAGCCTCGTGTCTCCCCACCACCCCTGCCCTCCTGCCCCGGAGGGAAGTAGCAGATGCAGAAGGTCCTATTCGGGTACATGTACGCTTTTCAATAACTGACCCGCAGCAGTGCAAAGATAGACTAGGAAACATCCCCAAAGATCCCTCACACTTCATTAGTAACTTCCAAACCTTAACCCTTGCCGTTGGCATGACCAGGAGAGACTACATAATCCTGACCACCTGTTTCTCTGCAGAAGAGCAGCAATGAATTTGGAAAGAAGCCTACAAACATACAGACAATTACATGATCAAAACCCCAATTATGTAGGACCAGCAGCTCAAACAGTCCCTGAGCAAGAGCCTGACTGGGACTGTAACACTCAGGGAGGGAACACACACAGGGACACCATGATCCAGTGTTTATGAGCTGGGGTGGAGCGATGCGTTAGGGAGACTGTAAACTCTGACAAGATCCGAGAAATAACACAAGGAAAGGAAGAGAATCCTGCTTCCTCCACTGAGGCATCCAGGAAATACGCTAATCTCTATCTATCCTCTCCAGAAGGTCAAGTATTTAGTGGGGCAGCATTGTATTAGCCAGTCAGCACCAGATATTTGTAAAAAGCTTCAGAAATTACAAATGGGTCCAAAAACTCCTATGGCCCAACTAATAGGCACTGCCTTCTCAGTTTTTAATAACTGAGATCTTGAGGAAAGGGAGGAACAGATACAGTGTAGGAAAAAGGAGGCAGGAATTCAGGCCAAGGCAATAGCACCAGCTGTTAGCAGTGCCATTGGCAATGTCCAGCCACCTCATAGTAACCAGGGAAAGCCACAAACCACCAAGGGCAAAAAAATCAAACATGTTTTAAGTGCAAACACCCTGGATACTGGGCAAGGGATTGCACGAGGCCACCCCCAGGGCCATGTCCCACGGGAAAGGTGCAGACCCTAATTTCTGGCCCTGGCAGGTAGACTGCCCCCATTCCCAGAGTGGAAAGCGGTCACACCCAAGGCCACGGCAGCCCTTGAGGATGGAGGGTGCTCGGGAACGGGTCGGCCCCAGCCTATACTAGTATTTCGATCTCTAGAGAGGAACCCCAGGTAACCCTTGATGTGGCAGGTAAGAAAATTAATTTCCTTCTTGATACTGGGGCCACTTGCTCTACTCTCAGTTCTTACACTGGACCTCTCTCCTCTAGTTTAATTAATATTAAGGGGGTTGAAGAAAAATCTCGAACTTATTTTTACACATCCTCTGTCACCAGTCAATTTGAAAGCCCAGTCTTTAAATTCTTTCCTTATTTCACAATGTCCTATACCGTGGATAGGGCAGGACCTCCTGGCCAGACTAGGGGCCATTTTGAAGTTTCAGGAGATCCCAGTTAAGATCTTTAAAATTATATTAGTCAATAAAAGAAAATTAGAAAATGAAATCCCAGAACACATCTTACAGAAAGTAGGCCCTCTGGTCTGGGACCCTGGAGTTCCTTGAAAAGCCAAGGCTGCCCACCAAGTTCAAATTTGCTTAAAGCCTGGGACGGCCCCTCCCCGTAGGAAACAGTCTCCTATCAAACGGGAGGCCCTGGAGGGAGTGCAGCCCTTCACAGAGAAAGTTGTAACACACGGGCTGCTGGTGCCCTGTCGATGCCCCTGCAACACCCCAGGCCTCCCCATTCGTAAACTGCCAGGGGAGTACAGATTGGTCCAGGGCTTGAGACTAGTCAACAAAGTTGTTGTTCCTCTCCATCCCCTTGTAGACAACTCTTAAACCATACTCACCAAAGTACCGGACTACACTCAGTGGTATACAGTTTTAGGCTTAAAAGATGCCTCTTTTTGCATCCCTGTCCGCCTAGATTCCCAATACCCCTTCGCACTTGAGTGAACAGACCCACAAACAGTGGCCCATCAGCAATATACCTGGATGGTACTACCGCAGGGATTTAGAGATAGCCCTCATCTGTTCATAAGAGCATCAGAAAAAAGATCTAAGGGAATTACAATTACAAGAGGGAGCCATCTTACAACATGTAGATGACATCCTAGTCTGCAGCCCTCGAAGGGAGCCTCGGATCGTCACAGGATCCAAACGCTGAAAGTCCTTGGGGACCGGGGATACTGAGTCTCTAAGAAAAGGGTCCAAGTGATCAGACAGAAGGTAAACTATTTAGCATATATCCTAGCCCCAGGATTTAGACAACTGTCACAAGAAAGAATAAAAGCAATCACTGAGGTAACATCCCCCACTACAAAACAACAACTCTGCTTTTTCCTGGGAATGGCTGAATATTGCAGAATTTGGATCCCAAGCTTTGGACTCATTGAAAAGCCCTTATAGGATGCTACTGAAGGGCCAGACACTGAACCCATTATATGGGGAAAGGAACATGATCAGGCTTTTAATAAAATCACGCAGGCCCTAGTAGAGGTCCCAGCCTTAGACATCCCTGAGTTAAACAAGCCATTCTCTTTATTCTACAGGGAATAGCATTACGGGGTCTTAGTCCAATGACTAGGAAATGAACATCAACAGGGTGCATATTTCTCTAAAAAGTCAGACAACATAGCAATCAGTGGCCTCTCTGTCTAACACGAGTTGTAGCCACAGTCATGCTAACCAAAGAAGCTGCTAAGTTAACTCTTGGGCAGAAGTTAGAGGTTCTAACTCCACATCAAGTTCAAGGCATGTTAGAAATGAAAGGGCACCCCTGGTTAACAGGACATAGATTAATCAGATATCAGACCCTTATTCTGGACAATCCTGAAGTAACTGTAAAAACCTGTAATACCTTAAATCCAGCTCTGTAATGCCTACAGAATCATCTCTGGACTTGACCCATTCCGGCTCAAAGATTATTAATATTACCTCTTCCAGTAGAACTGACTACTTAGACCCGCCCTTAGAAAACCCTGATGAAGAGCAGCTCACTGATGGAAACAGCTTTGTACGGAGGGGGCAGAGAAAGGTGGGATAGTCAATGGTTAGTTTATATGACACCACTGTGGCATGACCCCTTCCACACTCAATCTCAGCCCAAAAGGCTGAGATTATGGCCCTTATCCAAGCTCTCATTCTAGCACAATAAATAAAGATTAATATCTATATAGACTCCAAATACACCTTCCTTGTTCTGCACTCTCACGCTGCCCCATTAAAAGAAAGAATGCCCTGTCTGGTATAGTTCAGTGGATTGAGGGCTGGCCTGCAAACCAAAGGGTCACCAGTTCGATTCCCAGTCGGGGCACATGCCTGGGTTGTGGGCCAGGTCCCCAGTCGGGGGCGTGGGAGAGGCAACCACATATTGATGTTTCCTCCCTCTCTTCCTCCCTTCCCCTCTCATAAATAAATAAATAAATGAATGAAATCTTTTTTAAAATAAAAGAAAGGTGGGAGCCCCTTACTGTTAGGAATTTCCCCATTAATCATGAACCAGAAATCCTAAACCTATTAGAAGCGGTTAAGCTCCCTGAGCACGTGGAAATCATGCATTGCAAAGGTCACTAGAAGGATATGTCCCCTATCTCCCTCCCAGGGAAACAGAAGGGCAGACCAAGAGGCTGGTAAGGTAGCACTAGGGACTGCCAAACAACTGACCTTATTCCCCTGTGTGAACAGCTCAGGTATCAAGCCGTTCTATATATCTGGAGAGATATCTGGGACTTAGGAGCAAGGGGGCACCGATGAAGGACCTTGGATATACATTGGCCAAAACCTCTTCCTTCCCCAGGCCTCCCAGTGGAAATTTTAAAGGCTTTGCATGATTCCTTCCATGTAGACAGGGATACCACAACAACAATGGTTAACAAATTATTTGTAGGCAAATGACTAAAAACTACCACAAAGAATATTTGCCAGGCCTGTACCCTTTGTGCCTATAACAGTGCTGGGAGAAAAAAAAATATCCCTTCCCCTCCTGTTAGAGCCTATTCAGCAAAGAGACACCTATCCGGGAAAAGACTGGCAGATTGACTTTGCCAAAATACCTCCCTAGAGAGGATGTGAATACGTATTAGTCCTCATAGATACGTTTACTTGATGGACCGAGGCTTTTCTAACAAGGATGGAGAAAGCCACAGAAGTAGCAAAAACTTCCTAAAAGACATAATTCCCCAATTTGGTCTTCCACACTCCCTAAAATTGATAATGGGCCATCCTTTACATCTGATATCATTCAATTGATCTCTGAGGCTGTGGGCATAAAATGTTACCTTCACTCTGCTTAGAGACCTCAGCCCTTTGGGAATGTAAAACGGGCAAATCAGAACTTGGAAAGGGCATTGGCAAGGCTCTGTCAAGAAAATTCTGAAAATTGGGTTAAATTACTACCTATAGCACCCGTGAGAATCAGGGACTCCCCTAAGGTCAATACTAGACTCAGTCTATTTGAGATGCTATATGGTAGACCTTTCTTAACTCTAGATCTGATATCTGATACAGAGACCCATCAAGCAGTTAAGTGTATAATAAACTAGGACAGGTACAAAAAGCACCACCAGAATATGGAAATAAGGTCTCACCTTCTCCCAAGGAAAATTTCCAGGCTACTGTATCTCTGGGGGATTGGGTACTTGGCCCCAAATAGAAGGGATGCTACCAGGTTGTCCTAAGTACCCCCATGGCTGTGAAGCTGCTAGGGTTAGATAGTTGGGTCCATATTTCTAGAGTAAAACCAGCATATCCTCCCCCAGACCACAAAAAAAATCCAGACTCCACCTATACCTGTGGACCCTTAGAAGATCTCAAATTTCTGATCAAGAAAAAGAAATCTTAAAGATAAGTCAATATGAAGCCTCTTGCTAACACTCTGCATTTTTTTCTTCCCCTTCTTGGGTCAATAACTCTCTTTTCTAAATTACTCAGAATTTGATCTGGGGCAATCCTTTTAAAAATTGCTGGGTTTGGGACTTCTAGTCAAGATGGCAGCATAGGCAGGCATGGCTCGCCTCTTCACACAACCACTTTAAAATTACAACTAAAATATAGAACAACCATCACTCAGGAATATCAGAAATCAAGCTGAACGGAAGTCTGACAACTATGGAATTAAAGAAACCACATCCATCCAGACCGGTAGGAGGGGCACAGGCATGGATCAGGCTGGTTACACACCCATGTGGATAAAAATTCAGGATGGATATCTCAGGAACAAGGTGTCCCAGACCTACACCAGGCACAACCCAGGATTCCAGTGCCAAGAATATAAGTCCCCACAACTTCTGGCTGAAAAAACCAGCAGGGAGTCAGTCAGGGAAAGAAACTTCTTGAGTCCCAAGCAGTTCCTCTTAAAGAACCCACAGACAGGCTCACCTACTCAGACTCACTCCCTCTGAGCTCCAGCACTGGGGTAGCAGCTTTAAAGGCACCAGTTGTATACAGGGAGAAACTGAAGTGTTTGGCATCAAGGCAAGCCGAGGCCATTGTCCCTTTACTAAGCCCTCCCCCTACAGAGGCAATAAGCTAGTGCCATAACTGAGACTCCAAAAACCTGGCTAACATTGTCTGACCTGCCTTAAAGACCCCCAGAGACTCTTCCCCACCCAACTTACAGGCCCACCCAAGCTGCTTTTCCATAAGAATGGCTGGTCTTGGTTCCTAAATCCTATCAAACAAGGAACAGCTGGCTTCACTGAGCCCTAGCAACAGCCAGATTAGATTCACAGCTTGGCTTCACCTGGGAATCTCCAAGCCCAGCGCAAGCAGCAGCCATCTCAGGGTGCTTTACGGCTCAGGCAGGGTGCTTTGGGCAAAACACAGGTGGGGGCTGACCTTGGCCTGCACTACCTGGGAAACCCCAGGGCCAGCACACCCAGTGGACAGATACAGACTATGTTGGAGCACCACCACCCTACCCCAGCACAGCTGACCCTCCATGGAGGGCAGAGGTGGTGGTCAGTGGTCACAGCCAGCCCTTGCAGCTGACTGACCTGGGTACTGGCCTTCAACACATTGTTGTCTGTGTCCATGGGCTACGTATGTATGCATATATGTTCTTTACTAATCTCTTCCAGTCCTCCTACCCCCTCCCTTCTGAGATCTGTCAGTCTGTTCCATGTATCTATGCTTCTGGTTTTCTTCTGTTTGTCATTTTATTTTGTTCGTTAGATTTCTCATACGAGTGAGATCACATGGTATTTGCCTTTCTCTGACAGGCTTATTTTACTTAGCATAATGCTCTCCAGGTTCATCCATGCTGTTGCAAAGGGTAAAAGTTACTTCTTTTTTACAACAGCATAATATTTCTTTGTGTAAATGGAATATCTACTTCTTTTTTATCTACTCATCTACTGATGGGCACTTGGGCTGTTTCTAGATCTTGGCTGTTGTAAACAATGCTGCTATGAACATAAAGGTGCTTTTTTTTTTTTTGACAGGTGTTTGGGATTCTTAGAATATATTCCCAGAAGTGACTTTGCTGGGTCAAACAGCAATTCAATTTTTTTTTTTTTTTTTGAGGAAACTCTGCACTGTTTTCCACAGTGGCTGCACCAAATTGCATTCCAACCAACAGTGCACGAGGACTCCCTTTTCTCCACAACCTCACCAGCACTTGCTTCTTGATTTATTAATGGTAGTCATTCTGGGAGGTGTGAGGTGATATTTTATTGGGGTTTTAATTTGCATCTCTCTGGTGATTAGTGATGTTGATCTTTTCATATGTCTACTGGCCATTTGTATGTCCTATTTGGAGAAGTGTCTATTCAGGTCCTTTGCCCATTTTTTAATTGGATTACTTGTCTTCCTGGTGTTCAGTTATATAAGTTCTTTATATATTTTGGATATAACCCTTTATCAGATGTATCATTAGTGACTAACATTTAAGTCTTTTATCCATTTTGAGTCTGTTCTTGCGTAGGTGTA
Source organism: Pteronotus mesoamericanus (assembly GCF_021234165.1). Lineage (NCBI taxonomy): Eukaryota > Metazoa > Chordata > Mammalia > Chiroptera > Mormoopidae > Pteronotus > Pteronotus mesoamericanus. The sequence continues at coordinate 244,948 of NW_026555090.1, forward strand.
ACTTGGTGGTCTAGTTTCTTTTTTTTTTTTTTATGTACCAGTCCAATTTTCCCAACATCGTTTACTGAAGAGATGGTTTTTTTCTCCATTGCATGCTCTTGCCTCCTTTGTCAAATATTAACTGGCCATAAAGTTGTGGGTTGATTTCTAGACTCTGTTCTTTTCCAATGATCTATATGCCTTTTCAGAACAGTAACAGACTGTTTTGAATACAATGGTTTTGTAATATTGTTTGCTATCTGGTATGGTAATCCCTCTAGCTTTGCTTTTCTTTCTCAAGATTATTGAGGCTTTTTAGGGTATTATTTTCTTTCACATTAATTTACATTACATTTCTGATTCTATTTATTTGAGCCCTCTCTCTTTGTTTCTTGATGAGTCTGGCTAAAGTTTCATCAATCTTGTTTATTTTTTCAAAGAACCAGCCCTGGTTTCATTGATCGTTTGTATTTTTTTGTCCTCTATGTCATTTATTTCTACACTGATCTTTATTATTTCCTTCCTTCTACTTACTCTGGCCTTTTCTTGTTGTTCTTTTCTAACTCTTTTAGGTGTTCATTTTTGATCTGGAAGATCTATTCATTGATGTCATTGGGGTGTTAAAGTCCCTACTATGATTGACTTGCAGTCAATTTCTCTCTTAAAGTTAGTTCATCAAGAGTTTTTCTATATATATTTACATGCTCCTATTTTACATGCATATATGTTTACAAGGGTTATATCCTCTACAAAATCAATACTCAGAAATTGATGCCATTTGTATACACCAATAATGAGCTATCAGAAAAGAAAACTAAAAAAGCAATACCATTTACTCTTGTAACAACAAAATAAGGTACCTATGAATAAATTTAACCAAGAAGGAAAAAGACCTGTACTCAGAAAACTATAGGACGTTGAAGAAAGAAATTGAGAAAGATACAAATAAGTGAAAACATACACCGTGCTCATGGATCGGAATAGTTAACATCATTAAAATGTTCCTACTTCCCAAAGCAATCTATACTTTCAATGCAATTCCTGTTAAAATACCAATGACATATTTTACATCTAGAACAAATATTTCAAAAATTAATATGAAAAGACCCTGAATAGCCTCAGCAATCTTGAGAAAGAACAAAGTTGGAGGGATCACAATACCTAATATAAAATTATACTATAAGGCCTCTGTCATCAAAACAGTCTGGTACTGGCATAAGAACAGGCATATAGATCAATGGTACAGAACAGAGAGCCCAGAAGTAAACCCACACTTTTATTGTCAATTACTGTTTGACAAAGGAGGAAAGAGCATTCAGTGGAGGAAAGACAACCTCTTCAATAAATGGTGTAGGGAAACTGGACAAGTCCATGCAAAAAGAAACAAAACTAGACCACCAACTTACACCATACACAAGAGTAAAGTCAAAAAGGACAAAAGACTTAAATGTAAGTTGAAACACCATAAAAATCCTAGATGAAAAGATAGATAGTAAAATCTCAGATATCCAGCGTAGCAATATTTTTGCTAAAGTATCTTCTAAGGATCTGGAAACAAAGCAGAAAATAAATAAATGGGACTACATCAAATTAAAAATCTTCTGTACAGCTAAAGAAACCATCAGCAAGACGAAGAGGAACCCACTGTAAGGAAGAACATCTTTGCCGATGATACATCTGTCAAGGGTTTCATCTCCAAAATATACAAAGAACTAATACAACTCAATGCCAGGAAGACAAACAACCTGATTAAGAAATGGGCAAAAGGCCTGAATAGACACTTCTCCAAAGAGGACATGCAGAGCACACATCGGCATATGATAAAGCGCTCAACATCACTAATCGCCAGAGAAATGAAAATTAAAACCTCAAAGAGATATCACCTTAAACCTGTCAGAATGGCCACCATCAATAAAGCACCAAACGACAAGTGCTGGTGAGGATGTGGCAAAAGGGGAACCCTAGTGCACTGCTGGTGGGAATGCAGACTGGTGCCGCCGCAGTGGAAAACAACATGAAGTTTCCTCAAAAAATTCAAAATGGAACTCCTTTTTGACCCAGTGACTCTACTTCCAGGACTATACCCCAAGGATCCCAAAACATGCACCCCTCTGTTTATAGCAGTGCTATTTATAATAGCCAAGTGCTGGAAACCGCCCAAGTGCCCTTCAGTAGATGAGTAGATAAAAAAGCTGTGGTACATTTACACAGTGGAATATTATGTGGCAGTAAAAAAGAAGAAACTCTTACATTTTCCAACAGCATAGATGGACCTGGAGAAAATTATGCTAAGTGAAATAAGCCAGTCTGTGAAAGACAAATACCACATGACCTCACGTATATGTGGAATCCAATGAACACAATAAACCAATGAACAAAATTGTAACAGAAACTTAGACATATGATTCAGACTGACAGCTGCTGGAAAGGAGCAGGGGAGGGATGGGAGGAAAGATGGTGAAGGTACTAACCAGAGAACATTTATGCACAATCCATGGACACAGAGGACAATGTGCAGATGGGCTTGGGGTGGGGAGAGGGTGGGACTGGGTGGAGATGGCAAAGGGGAGAAAACATGGGAACTGTAATTGCATAAACAATGAAAATTAAAATTAATAAAATGATTACCTTGCTGGATACAATAATCTTGGTTTCAGATCCTTGCTTTTGATTCCTTTGAGTATTTCCTGCCATACCCTTGTGGCCTGAAGTATTTCTGTTGAGAAATCAGCGGACGGCCTGATCGGAGCTCCCTTGCAGCTGACTGCCTCTGTCCTGCTCTCCTGCGGCCTTTAAGACTCCCTCCTTGTCTTTAACCTTTGCCATTTTAATTAGGATGCCTCAGAGCGGGCCCCTTTGTGTTCATCTTGGTTGGGACTCTCTGTGCTTCCTGAACTTGTGACTTTTTCCCTTCACCACGTTAGAGAAGTTTCACGTTACTTCTTCAAACAGGTTCTCCATCCCTTGCTCTCTTTCTCCTTTTTCTGGTGCCCCTATGATGTGGATGTTGTTACATTTCATGTTGTCCCAAATATCCCTTAAACTATCCTCCTGTTTTTTAAGTATTTTTTCTTTTGCTACTCTGATTGAGTGATTTTTTTTCTGCCTTGTCTTTTAATTCGCTGATTAGTTCCTCTGCCTCATCCAACCTACTGATTATTCCTTCCAGTGTATCAGCTAGGTATTCTTCATTCCCAACTGCTTATTTCCCATGTTTTCTCGGTCTTGTTTCATGCTGTTGAGAATCCTTAAAATCATTACTTTGAACTCTGGTTCTGATAAATTGCTTGTCTCCATTTCATTTAGCTCTTTCTGGAGAGTTCTGTTCTTTCATTTAGGATCTATTTCTTTGTCTCCCTATTTTGGCTGTCTCTTTGCGTTTCTTTCTATGTATTAAATAGAACTGCTATGACTCCCAGACTCAGTGGGGTGGCCTTCTGTAGTAAGTGTCCTATGGGACCCAGTGGTGCCATCTCCTTGATCACCTGAGCTGGGTTCTCTAGGAATGTCCCTGGTGTGGGTTGTGTGGGCCTTCCTGGTGTAGTTGGTTCTTGATTGCTGTTGTCTCCTTTAGGGGTGGGCTTGACCCTCAGGCTGGTTGACTGTGAGGCTCAAACCCAACCACATCATGCAAATGGTTGCACAAGTGCTCAGCATGTTGTTGTGCCTGCCTTGATCAGCCACTGGACATGCTGCCTGTGAAGCCCCTTGGGTCCTGCTTCAGGGTTGCCGAAAGCTGGCCACTTGCTCTGCTGGTCTCAGGCCTCCCAGGAGCTTCTCTGCTGCAAGCCAATGTCAGACGCTGTCCCTGCCCAGCCCTCGGCAAGCCTGTCAGAAAGGAGCTTCCAGAAGACCAGCTGGTGGGGCCTCTGGAGCCCAGGGGCTGGGTCCACCTCTGGTCTGGTCCTTTGAATGTCCCACCGTTAATATTTTACATTAAATTGCCCTGATGCCTTGTAGGGAGAATTTGGCTTTCTCAAAGCTTCTCTGGAAATTCTCAGGAGGCATTGATGATCCCTTAATCTCCACTTGCTCCAGTGTCCTCTGCTTCTCACATTCTCAGTTTGGCTGTCTTTTGCAACCTCTCTATTGCCTGCCTGGCTAGACTCCCGTGGACACCTGACTCCTTGTCCTTGGCCTGCAGCGTCCTCCCAGGCTGCTGTGCACATCACACCATAACTGAAAAGTAGAGAAGGTTGGGGTTCACCGCAAGGGTCTCCCCACTGCAGGCTGCTCGCCCGCCGCTCTCCGCGCCTCCTCCGGCAGCCCGCACGCCTCCGAAGGCTGCCCAGCCTCCTGCTGCTCCCGTGCCTGCCGTGCCAGCGCCCAGGCAGGGGCCCCGCCTTACGCACCCAGAGTCCTCAGCATATTTTCTTAAACAAGGACTGTTCTCTCGGGAAGAAGAGTTGTGTTCCAGCTTTAAAGAATATTTTGTCCTCCTTATTTTGAGTGGGAATTGATAGATTTCCTCATTTCTACTCCATACCACCCACAGTCCCAGAGCCCCTAGTATTCAGGCAGGCACCTCGCTGCCTATGTAAAGACTACATTTCCCAGCCTCCCTTGAAGCTAGGGATGACCATGTGACCGAAGTGCAGCCAATGGAATGTGAACCAATGATGGACTGCTTCTTGGTTATGCCCTTCAAGAAAAGGGACGTGCCTGCCATATGCTTCATCTTGTCCCCCATGCTGTCACCCAGAACATTGGCTTGGCCCTGGGGAACCATCCTGGGTCATATGGATAAAGGTGTCACATACTTCAGGAATGGCAGAGCAACAAAATGAAAAGAACATAGGCCCTGGCCCCATGCGGACCCCACTGTTGCTACAGACCCTCACACTGTTACTGGAGAGAGAGAAATAATTATCTGTTTGGTTCAAACGATCGTCAGTTCGGTTTTGTTGTTGTGTTTTTAATAAACAGCCAAACTTAGATCCTTGCGAATAAACCTGCTCTATTAAAATGCACCCACGATGCCCAGGGCCAGTAAGTTGTCACACATCGGGGTCTCCTAGAAGCAGAGCCTGAGGTAAGGGGGAAGGTGTGAGTGCTTCATAAAGGAAATTCTGGCAGAAACCAGTTAAGGAGCAAGGGAAACAGCAGAGAGCGGAAGACAGGCAAGCGTGCATTTGGTCTTGGCTAAGCCCTGATCCCAGGGAACACTGGCGCGTAGATCACACCTCTGAGTTGTGCCGTTTTAAGGCAAGGGGCTGGGCGTTCCTGCGGCAGCAGATGGGCTGGCGGTGCCCAGGAATGTGGGTGTCACTTCCCCGCTCTCCCACTCTCCTGTGCAGGGTGAAGCGGGCCCCAGAGCCATTCTCTGAAACAGGACTAACGGGCGAGTGGTCAGCCAAGAGCACAGAAGAAGGTTGTGAGGTGTGAGGTCCCCACAAGGCGAGCAGCCGGCTGTGCACGCGGGTGGTGGGTGGTGGGCGCTTCCGGATCCTTTCTGATTTCCACCCTGTCCACCTTCCCCGCCAGCCTCAGCTGCCCTCCTCCCACTGTGGCCCAGATGGGATGAACCGCAGCCCCAAAGACCCCCTGGGGCTTAGCCAGGAGCGCTGGCCGACGGGTGAGAACTGGGACGGGGCTGCTGAGCACATCCTGCGGGCATTGGCGCTGAGGAGGACCGGGCACGGGGGGCCGAGAGTGGGGAGTCAGGGCGGCGCGGTGACTTGCCCGAGGCCACACAACGGAACGGGGGGGACCGAGGTGGGTAGGCCAGGGCAGGAGCGATGTGACCGGCAAGCCCGAGGCTGTGAGAGAACCTGGGGAAGCCGGCCCAGGCGCCGCGGAGCGGGTAGAGAGGCTCCCTGCAGTGACTTCAGGGTCGCTCCCGGAGCCCGCCCGCCCGCAGGTCCAAGGCCCGGCCTCTGGGGGGCCCCGCCTTCCCTACCGTCATTCTCAGAGGCACCACCTCCTTCGGGTTTCCCAGTAGCAGAAGCTGAAAGATTTGAATGCAAGAAATCCCTGGGAAACACCCACAGAAAGGGAGACAGTGGCAGATGTGGAGACAGAGGCCGAGCCAATATGAGTGTGTTCTCAACTCGGCTCCCCCAGGGGCCTGGGGCTCCACCCCGCTGGGAAAACCCGGACTGCACCGCCCAGAGAAGCTTGCGGCAGGCGCGGCGACTGCGGCAGGTTCCGCCCCGCAGCCCCTGCTACGGCAGGTGCTCTCGCGCCCCCCACGCAGGGGCAGGCGGCTGCCCCTGGCCCCGTCGCTGGGAGGCGTGACTGCCCAGGCCTGCTTGGCCCACGGCACAGGATCGTTTCATCCTTTACAGCTCCTTCTCCCTCTTAGTTCTGAAAACAGCATTTGCCACCTTTTTGCAGCCTGTGTGCTTTCTGTACTTCAACAACTTCAAGATGCGAATGCTACAGAGCGTTTAACCCACTCTGCGGTGGGGTGCGGGGCGGGCACTGTCGTCAAACACCAGAGGCGGGAAGAGAAGCCAAGTGACCGGACCCTCCCCTGGATGGAGCTGCCTCGAGGGGGCTAAACACCCATGACGCACCAACACTCAGAGCCAGGCTACCGGAGTTCAGGTCCCAGGTCTGCCCCTCACCAGCTGTATGGCTTGGACAAATGGCCTCACATCTCTCCGTCTGGTTTTCATCACCTGTAAAATGGGAAAGGCAGCCCCCTCCCAGGGCTGCTGTGAAAATCCAGCGCAGTGACCCATGCAAAGTGTGCAGGGCCACGCCTGGCGCTTACTAAATGGGGTCTCAGGGGAGCAAAGTCCAGGGCAGGAAGCAGACCTGGACCAAGGCACGACTGCCCACTGGGGCTGGGGCAGCAGCGGGGGGAGGGAAGGGCTGAGGGACCCCAAGGAAGGAGTGACTAACACAGGAACCTCACAAAGGCAGAGCCGGCAGAGGTGACTTTGAGGGGTGAGTCGTTCACAAGCAGAAGAAAGGAGGTATAGTGAGTATGTGTGTTGGGTGGAGTGGCTGTACAACAGTCAAATCCCTTCTTATTGGGGAAGGAGCCTCCTGTGTAGAATCCTGGGTGGGCGGTGTCTTATTTCCCAGACCCTGGTTTGGTGGATCGGCCACTCCTACCCGAGACTCTGAAACTGAACACCAGGGACAAGGGCACAGTAGAGTCTTGGCCAGACTGGCCTGGATGCTCAGGCTCCTCTAGCCCCCTCGGATCCTGAAGGGGCCCCTGGCTCTCTGTAAGCCCTAGAGTAGACACAGTCACTTCTGTCGCTTGCAACCAAGAATTCTGGAGGAAAGTCCTGGCAGGAAGACGAGAGTGAGCAAGACATTGCAAGTAATCACATAAACTGAACCACCCTGAAGTGGAGCCGGAGCTGCCACGCCGAGGAGCTGCCTTGCACGACCTGCCTGAAACCCTGGAAGGCTGAAACAGGGCAAAGCAACCTGTGGACGCGGCCTAAGCAACACGGGGTCCCCAAGAACCATTTGCAAGGACAACAAGAAAGCACATATGATGGCTGCTGGGCTGATGTTTAGAATTAACGTCGCTGTTGTCTGCAGCAGTAGAAATGCCTCCCTTCCGTGGATGTGATTGACCCCCTTCCCTTTGTCATCAATACCCACGTGACCATGTCTCCTAATCAGAACACTGTCTGGGCACTGCTTGGGCTTCCTCCTGAATCAGAGCTTCCCCAAGAGCTATTCTTACTGATGTCAGTGCATGCTTGTTGCCTCTCACTTTGAAAGGCCCTTATATTTTTAAGTTTACAAGACAGCGGAGAGTGATTGTTCTGGTGATCGAGGCCCCGATCTGCGACCCCTCCAAGTTTTTCTCGTGGAGACTCACTAAGGTCAGTCAAGGAGGCAGGTGGGGAGGGGGTGTTCCTCTCACCTCCATTTCACAACCAACAAAACTGGGCCCTGAAGGAACTGGAGGCTTCCCTAAGGCCCCCTGTTAACAGAGGGACCAAGCGGCCCCAACAGAGGGTCAGATGGCCAGCCAGCCTCTGCCTGTGCTCCCAGGACCCCAGGATAGGCAGGCCTGTCCCCACAGCAGCCTGTGAAATGTTACAGCCCAGGAGAGACACTGAGACCAAGGTTTAAAAGGCAAGCCCACCTCGGCCACAGGGGTGCACGCGAGCGGGACCCTGGGAACGAGGTCCTAGTCTGAGAGCAAGTGCGCGAGGAGAGCGGCGGGGAGCCTGAGGAAGGCGGTGCCTGACGCCCACAGCTCACGCTCAGGGGGTGGGGGTGGGGGCGTGCCCAGGGGGGCGCGGAGGCCAGGGGCCAAAGGGGTGCGTTCATTAACCGAGTGCCCACTGCGCGCCCGGACTGTGCTGGGCCTTTGTGTCCTCCAGAGTTTTGCTGAAAACCCCCATAGTCCTGTAAGGCCGGTGTTAGTGCCCCTGATGTGCAGATGAGAAAACTGATCTCAGAGAAGTACTATGACATTTTCAAGGAGTGACAGAGTCAGACTCAGGCTGCTGACCCCAGGCCGGGGGATGGGGGTAGACAAAGCTTCACGCTGGTCGGGGCCGGAGCAGGGCCTAAGGCCGTGCGTCCACGCACTTGGCAGAGACAAGGACATTTCGGAAAGGGGGTTACAAGACGGCAGAGAGAGACCGCTCTGCTGATGGAGGCCCTGATCTGCCCCTGAATTTCACTCACGGAGGTTCACCGGGGCCTCTGGGCTTCAGGGCTCACCCGGCTCTGCCTCAGCGCCGGGCACCGGGTCGGGCTGGAAGCTGGCCGAGGCGTTGCCGCTCAGTGTGAACCAGATCACATCTCTCCCCTGCTTAAAACCCTCCGGTGAGGGTTTCCCTTGTGCCCTGAAAATAAAGCCGAGCATCTGTGCCATGGCCTGCAGGGCCCCATGTGATCTGCCCCCAAGTAGCACCACGTCCCCTCCCGCCTCAGGGCCTTGGCACAGGCTGCCCCGGCAGGCTCACTGCTCTCCTCGCCCCGTAACCGCCATGGCCCTGCGGCCCCCGGAGGCGTCTGAGGCCGTGGGCTGTGGTGTACCCCACCTGCACCCAGTCAGAGGCCCAGTCTAATGTGCCCCTTTTCCTTCTCGCACTAAGTGCAGTTTACAATTTTCTTAGTCATCCATTGTCAAGGGAGGCAAAAGTCTGTTCTTAGAGGAGTGAACAAACTCAGATGGCACCTCTGTATGGCAAAATCTTATTCCTCAGTATTGTATTTCTCATAAAAAGAAAATAAATTTAAATAATTATAATTAAGTTTAGTTAATTTAATTCAACGTTTCTCCTTGGGGAGTTATACATTTTTTTTTTAAATCCTTATGTGAGGATTATTTTTTCCTCACATATTTTTATTCATTCCAGAGAGAGTGAAAGGGGGAAAGAGAGAGAGAGAGGGAGACAAACATCGATTGGTTGCCTCCAGTACCTGTCCCGACTGGGGACTGAACACACAACCTAGGTATGCACCATGACTGGGAATCAAAGCCACGACCTTTTGGTTAATGGGGTGATGCTCCAACCAACGGAGCCACACCAGTGAGGGCTGGGAGTTATCCTTTAAAGAGCAGGAAATGCTTTGTAAAGCAGTTCGTGAGTTCGCTTCTGCCGCAGCTGATGCTCTGCCATCGGCCAGCGCAGTCCCGGGCCTGTCTTCATCCTGTCGAGGCTGCAGTTCTAGAATGCTGCCTGGCACACAGTAGGTGCCAAACGACACTTCCCGTGTGCCAAGCCTGGCGGCACACACTCCAGACAGCGCTCTGCTGCAGAGTCTATACTGGGTCTTCTTTTCCCGAATCCTGGGCATTGGGGAACGTGGAAGTTTGGGGAGCTAGGAAGGAAACAACCTCCTGGGCCGGTGCATCCTCACTCAGAGACTGAAGCTGTTGCTGCCTCCCGAGTCTCCTCCCTCCAGGCCCACCGAGGATGGGCCCGGGGCAGGAATAAAGCAACCCACAGCTTCTGCAAGACTGCAAGGGCCGGATGCAGCTGGACCTGGCTGGGCAGGGGGCTCACCGGGCTGGGCAAAGCCCGGGCTGGGGTGGGCATTGGGATAGGACCTCTGGGTTTCTGGGCTCGTCCGGCTCTGCCTCCTGTCTGAGGGGCCTCGGGTAGGGCTGGAAACTGGTTGAGTCTTTGCAGCTTCCAGGAGCACCTGGCTGCCCTGGGTGTGAAGATAAATGAGTGGTCACGAACATGGCACAGCTGATGTGCACAGGGCGGGGCAGAGGTCGGTTCAGTTGTTTGTATGGAAAAATAGTACAATAGTGAATAAATAATAATATGAGAATCAACTCTGTGTTTCACGTACTCACAGCTGTAAACCTTTTTCCCCACCCTGTTTGTAGACCCTCCCACCCAGTTTTCCAGGGGAATTCACAACGGCTTTCACAGGAAGCAAAGAAATGAGCATTTGGAGCGTGCCGGAACTCACACCGGAGGCCCTCCTGTCGCGGGCCTCGGGGAGTAGACCAGGGCGAGAATGCTGGGTCGTCCCAGGGATCACAGGTCAAGGTCAGGGAGGTGTGCGAGCAGGGGCTGCGACCCTGGCGGGGTGTGCGGGGAAGGGTCCGGGCATCAGCTGGAGGCCCCTAGGTTGTGTTAGGTCCCTGCTGGGAGGGAGGTGACACCAGCTCTGCTCAGGTGCTGCCCCGCCCACAAAGCAGCTGGAGATAACGGGGCAGTGGGAGCCACCTGCCGGCCCTTCCCCCTCTCCTGGGCCAGAGTTGCCAGACAGGCTTTAAAAATTAAGCCGGGGCCCTGGCGGGTGTGGCTCATTGGGTTGAGTGTCATCCCGCACGGCAAGGGGCCACTGGTTTGATTCGTGGTCAGAGCATATGCCTGGGTTTCGGGTTTGGTCCCTCGTTTGGGCGTCTAGGAGGGGCAACCAATCGATGTTTCTCTCCTTCTCTTTCTCCCTCCCTTCCCCTCTCTCTTAAATAAATAAATGAATGAATAAACTGGATAGTAATCTTTAATCTCAATTCCCGGGACTGCTGTGCTGTGCAGAGCCTGCTGCTGCCCGGGAAGGCCCGCCCTCAGACACAGAGCAAGGCGACCAAGGTTTGGGAGACCCCGACCACCTGGTCATTCATGTCCCAGCTTCGGTGCTGTTTGCTGTGTGGCCCTTAGCGGGCTGCTTCCCTTCTCTGAGCACACAGTCCCGAGTCAGTACAATGAGTGCTTCTCCTTGCTCCTGGAAAGCCCCCAGGGCTCATGAGCAGAGCAAACGGAACCACGGCCCGGCCCTGCCTCCAGCCAAACCTCGGTCCAGTCCTGGCAGGCCCAGCTCCCCAGGCCGCTGCCCCAGCTCTGCCCTCGGCCTCAGGGCCAGGGGACACCTTCCCGTTGCTTGCCATATCCTCTGCCGTGGCCCCCTCTCTGCCAGGCTCTGAGCAAGACGGACTCATCCTGGACCCAGAAGAGCTCCCAGTACAGTGGGGGAGGTGGTCCATGGACAAGAATGTAAATAAATTGCTAACCTAAAAATAAAAGGGCCTTTCAAAGTGAGAGGCAACAAACATTTATTGAGATCAATACGAATAGCTAGCTATTCGAGATGTTCTGGTTCAGGCAGAATCCCAAATAATATTCTGATTAGGAGACAAAGACAAGGGATATTTATGACAAAGGGAAGGGGAACAATTACATCCATAGAAGGAAGACATTTCTATTGGTGCAGACAACATAGTGATATTAATCCTAAACAATGTTTTTAATTTTCAGTCAGGTGCTCATCAGTCCAGTAGTCATCATAACTGCTTTCTTGTTCTCTTTGCAGGGTCTTTTTTGAGAAGCAAGGCTGCTTCGGCCCCGTCTAAATGTTATGTTGCCCTGTTTTTAACCTTCCAAGGTTTGAGCATAAGATGGGCAAAGCAGCTGCCCTGGCCCGGCAGCTCTGCCTACATTTTACAGCAGCTCTGTTAATACTATTGTTTACAAAATAAACATGAAGAAAATGGGGCAGGTGAGGGGATAGAGAATGGGTAGGCAGGGAGGCCGCTGCGAGGAAGCAGCATCTCAGCGGAGACGTCCGGGCCGGCCAGCAGGCGGTCTGGGCGGAGAGCGTTCTGCGCGGCCAGGGCAGCCGGTGCAGAGGCCCTGAGGCAGGTCTGGGCTTGCTGTGTGTGCGCAGAGAGGCTGAAGACCAGGGAGAGTGCGGGTTGTGGGGAGACCGGCAGGTGTGAGCGTTTGGGAGGTTCCATGGGGAGGAGAGCCTGACCTAACATCTAACAAGAAGGCTGCCTTCCCTGACCTCTAGGGGAAACTGACCAAATCCTCCCTCAGGGCAGCCACCCTAAGCCAGACGAGGCCTGAATGTGCCTGATGCGGAGGCTCTCATAGCAAAGACCACACATCTCTGCTCTCTGTCGGTTCAGACAGGCTCCTTAGCCCCAGGTGTGGGGCACGTAGCCACCCCACCCTGCTGTCTGGGGGCAATGGAGACACCTGGGCTTGGCGAAGGTCTCAGCCCAGCCCCGTGCCTGTGAACTCCACCCCTCAGCCTCGGGGCTGCCGCTGGGGAATGCCGCAGGGTGGGGCGCCTTCGCTGAGGTCAAGGGCCTGAGGAGCAGACAAATACTTTGTAAATGTCAAACTGACCTGCACACTGGCTTCCCCCACTTGGATGTCTGGACACCCTTTGTAAAAGCTGAAGGGCCCAGTAAATAATAACTGAACCTGCAAACCACTAGTGTTTGAACTGCGAGTTTACTAATCTGGCCGCAGCTTGGCAAACTCTAAGCTACTTGGTGCACTATAAAGTGCTCTGTAATCCTGTAGAGGGTTTTGCAAACTGCAAATTACTTTGTAAATTGTGTTTTGTAAACAGCCTTGAGCTTTGCCAAATGCAAAGTCCTTTGTAAACTGTAGAGTTCTCTGTAAACTGTACAGTAATTTGGCAGGTGGAGAGGGCTGTCGCCCCTGAGAATTTGGGGATGAATTAGACTCCCGCCCTGTCATCCTGCGTAGGGCCAGAGCTCCCAATGGCGCCCAGGCACGGAGATGGGGGAGGGGGGCAGGACGTGCAGAAAGGCGGGCCAGTGGGCTTCTGGCGGCGCGAGGGGAGAGAACTGAGCTGAACGCGGGGAGCCCCAGTGTAGGACCCTGGCCCATCGGAAGATTCTGCCCCCCTAGGACCGAGGGGGAAGGTGGAGGGAGAAGGGCGAGGGACAGGAGTTGGTGGATGGGGCGCTGGAAGGCCAAGACCGGGCAAGGACCTAGGCGTTCGGGGTCAAAGTGGGGTTTTGCCGCCTCCTGGTGGCTGCAGGAGGAGCGACTCGGGCCGCGCCCCAAGGACTCGGGTCCGGCCCGCACTGAGCGCGCGCGCACTAGCAGCCGGACCAATCCGCGCACGCGCACACAGCCGCACGCGCACCCACAGACGTTTTGGGGATTCATTCACTCCCTCCTGCGTTATTTCGTGTGTCATTCAGCCGTGTTTCCATTCAACAAATATTGACTGAGCCCTGGCTAAAGTGCCGGCACTCAGAACACAGCAGTGGCAGGTCAAATCTGCCCAGATGAAGCAGATACAGATTAGCTCGACTGGCCGGACCCGGGCGGGTGGCCTCGCTGAGAAAGTGACAGGGGAGACGTGGATTGGGGAGGAAGGGGTTTCCAGGCAGGGGGCACAAAAGCACCTTGAAATTGTCAAATGCTGTGCCAGGTAAGTGTTAATAGGCAGAGGCCTGTGCCAGCCCGAAGGCTATTTGGGGGCAGGCTGAGCGAAGGAAGGGAGGAGCGGTGGACCGAGCTGGAGAGAGCCCTGAGAAGATGCCCCCCTTCCCTTTGGAGGCCTCGGGAGGCCTAGGAGGACCTGAAATGAGGGCTCGGCCAACTCACCGGTTTGATCCTGCTGGCTTGTGTTTGGCTCGGGGAAGAGCATGTGACCCCTTCCCACCCAATAAGCCAGCCCTGGGACTTCAGAGGGAGCTCCGGCCGCTTGGCTAAGCGGGTAGCGGCCCCTGCGTCCTGCGTGTCCCCGTGAGGGGAGTGGGGAACTGAGACAGAGATAACAGAGCCGAGGGGGACACGGGATGTACAGCATAGCAACCACGTGCCTGGATCCAACTGTGCCTGCAGCCACACGCAGTCCTGCTTGCGTGAGCAAGCCAGCGCCCTTCTGCTGCAGACGGATGGAAGACGGTTTCTGGCCCTGCCCACGCCTCAGGGATCACAGAGCCGGGCTGCCTCTGGCCGGAGGCCTTCCTGGGGCTGCCCCGCCCCTGAGAGCCCTCCCCCAGGCCCCGCTGCCTGTCTCCAAGGCTGTCTCTCCATCTCACGAGCCGTGTGGCTCTGGACCTGTTGTACCATCTACGGACTGGGGATACCAACATAACAGCTTGAGAGGACAGCGGAGCCCCTTCACAAAGTGACGTCGAGGCCTGGGGCCCGCACCTGCTCCTCACTCTGGGCCCCGGCAAAGCGCTCTTCCGTGGCAGTGGGACAGGCGGCCCCGCCAGGGGTGGGCTCATGTCTCCTGCTCTGCCCAGCGCCCAGCATGGGGCCCGGTGCCTCGTCACAGCCTTCTGGGGGCCTCGGCGCCCTCGTGTGTGACAGTGCAGGGTCCCTGGGCCGCGCTGCCCAGCCCCGCCCCAGGGCCAAGAGTCCTTCCACAGGCCGCAGGCCCCCGCCGAGGACCAGGCTTACCACTGCGAGTCTCACACAAGCTTCTGGGCTGCTTTTTTTTTTTCCTTTTTTAATTAAAACAGCAATCAGGTAACTGCCCCAACCCATCAGGGATAGGACCCAAGATAGACAATCCTTTCTTCAAAAAAAAAAGAAAGAAAATTTTACACACACACACACACACACACACACACAAGGACAATAAAACCAAATCCATAATCTGTCCAGCCAGTCCCCACCGAGAGCATCTCTCTGAGCAGAGACTTTGAGCCCATCCCCCTAGACCCTGCTAAGCAGAGAGGGTGGGTCTTGGCCTGCTGGTCCCTGAGGGGTGGCAAAAAAAAAAAAACATGCAAAAAAAAAAAAGGAACAGCCAAACTCACAAAGCAAAAAGAAAAAGAAAAAAACCCAAAAAGATAAGTTTTAAAAAAAAAGTGAAGCGACACCCCTAGAGGCGACAGGCAGAGCCGAGGCCGCTGGGCAGCCCCCGCGGCCCTCTGGCCAGCGCCGGAGGGGGCCTCGACGCGCTCTGGCGTCTCCATCGTGGGGGTGCTCGAGAGGACTCGTGGGCCTCCCCCCCGAGTCCCCACTGCCAATGCCGGACAGAATGTGGCGCCTGGGGCCAAAGTGCGCAAAGTCCATTCAGTCAAGACACAAAACAAAACATACAGCTCGGGTGGCATCCACAGCTGGGCCAAGGCGGCAGCCGGGGCACAGGCACCAGCCGCCTTCTCTGTGAGGGGCAGCAACATCTGGTGTGGACATCCAGGCCCCTCCAAGTCCAGGGTCTTGGGGGCCGAAGACTTGGGGTCCTCGGAGCAGCAGGACAGAGGCCCTGGTGGGGCCCGCGGGGGCCCGGCCGAAGTCCGGACAGTCTGGTTCTTTGGCACTTGGGACCAGCCCCTACGACTCCTCCCAGAATGGCCAGGCCAGGGTGGCAGCCACGCGCGGGCGCGGGCGAGCACGGCCCCAGCCGAGGAGGCTCTGGGCTGCTGGAGGGCCCTGCCCTATGAGTCCTCTCCCAGGATCTCCTTCACAAAAGCAGCGATGTCTGTCTTCTTGGTTTTGTGCAAGGTGAAGAAAGGGTGCTCCTGACGGGGGACGGGTGGCGGCGTGAGGCCACGGCGCCCCGCGCCCCCCAAGGCCAGCCCCGGTCCCTGTGTGCTCCTTCTGCCTGGCCAGCCC
This sequence comes from Pteronotus mesoamericanus, assembly GCF_021234165.1. Classification (NCBI taxonomy): domain Eukaryota; kingdom Metazoa; phylum Chordata; class Mammalia; order Chiroptera; family Mormoopidae; genus Pteronotus; species Pteronotus mesoamericanus. The sequence continues at coordinate 260,667 of NW_026555090.1, forward strand.
CTGCTCATCCTGCCAGCACCCCTGCCCTCGGGAAGCCCCCCTCTTGGAGACAGCCCTGCCAGCTTCCTCCTCGGCCCCCTGCGGCCGCCCTCCAGCCACACTGAGCTCACTTCCGCCCACACGTGCCAGGCCTCTGCCCACGGCGGGCATACAGCTCCAGGTGAGTCCTCAGTCGTCCTGCCGGGCCTAGTTCACATGTCACCTTCTCGATGAAGCTTCCCCCCATTCCTTCAGATACGAGCCCACCCGCCTGCCCACCGCCGTCCCTCCGCACCCTGTCACAGCCCTGCCTGTGTGCCCCCCACAAAGCCTGGCATGAAGAGGGGAGCCAGGCAGCGAGTGGCTACCTGAATAAATTAACGTGGGGGCAAGGCAGGGGGCCGTCTGCCTCCGCGTGGGGGTGCGGCCCTCTGCCCCGCGAGCCAGCCCGGTGCCCCTCCCACGCACTTACCATCAGCTCCAGGTAGCTCATGCGCTCTGCGGGGCTCTTCCTCAGGCTATGGGAGAACAGGGCAGGCTGGGGCCAGCAGGCACGGAGGAGGCGAGGCCGGCCCCTCCGGGCCAGCCGCGCCAGCTGGGCTCAGGGCCCACGCCTGAGCTGGCAGGGAGGCCACAGACGGGCCCCAGGGGCCCAGGCAAGAAGGGGCAGGCTATTCCCAGGCGCCCCCGAGGGTGGAGCGGGCTCCGTGGGTGCAAACTAGAGAGGCTTGGGCCATGTCCGGTGCCTCTCCGGGTGTGAGCTTTCTCGTCCTACATCAATCTAGGGAGCTTCCAATGAGTGTGGTATTAAGAGGGCCCTGCAGGGCCACCGCTGGCAATCGCGTCCTTGGTGTCCTGACCCCGGGGGGGCGGGGGGGGCCATTCCTCCTCCCAGGCCTGGGCGCGGGGGGGGGGGGTGCGGGGGGGCCTAACTCAGGGGAGCCAGGGTGACTGACGACTGTTGCAGGGCTCATTTGTTTTCAATCTTTTTTATTTTCTAATAAAAGAAATAAAGGCTATAAGTTTTCCTGAGTATCTCTTTACACACACCACACAGATGCCGATGTGTTCTTTTCTGTCTTTCACTTCTGAATACCTTAGAATTTTGTTTTTGAAATCTCTTTCATGACCCAAGAGTGAGTCAGAATAACTTACTTTGAATTTCAACGTGGCTTTCTCTTCTTTTGTTATGGGTTTCTTATTTTATTTAATTATGGGCAGAGAACATGGCCTGTTTGACTCTGCCTTTTTCCTGTTTCCCTATTTCTTTTGTAAATTCAAACACAGTTTTTATAAGGTCCCCACAGGCATTCTTTAATTTGGTACAAAGTTCCAAACATCAATAAAAGTAAATTTCTTTATGCTGTTCAAATCCTCTGAATGGATTTGGTTTTTTCGTCGTCTTTTTCGGTCTCCTCGGGTCTGTCCACTTTCAGGATTGTATTAAAATCTCGCAGGAGCCCCAGTCTGTCCCCTGCTCCTGCCCTCTCTTTCTGCCTCACACATTGTGGTGCTACGTTCTCTGGGGGGTCGTCTGCCAAAGGAGAAGAGGACGGGGCCCAGGAAGCAGCTGCGGTCTGGCCAGGGCAGGGCTGCCACTTACCATTGTGCGGTGAAGTCCACAAACTCGGGAGAGAATTGGTCGGCTGGGAGCTGGGGGGAAGGCTCCTCCACCACCTGCTTCAGCTGCTGGAACGGGGTCCCCCAGGACCCGTAAGGAAACCGCAGGATCGCCATTTCGATCTGCAGGGAGGACAGTGGCACTGGTCAGACATACCCGCACTCTGCACCCAGAAGCAGGACGCTTTCAGAGCCTGCCCTGTCCTGGCCCAGCGCCGGGAGGGGCCAAGAGGCAGGTCAAGGGCTGAACATGACACCAGGGCAAAGATGAACGCTGGGGACATGGGGCTTGGCTGCTCTGACCGCGCCAGCAGCAATTAAGCCCACGAAGCAGACCCTGCTCCGAGCTGGGACTAGTCTGACCATCCTCGCGTTCTCGAACAATCTGCATTCAGAGAATTTTACACAAAACGCGGCTTCCACTGAATGTGGAAAAATCAGAGGGGCTGGCAGCCCCGAGTCTCCGTTCTGCAAGGCAGCAGCTTCACTGCCCACCAGAGGCCAGGCCCCTTCCTCCTGTCCCCACGTCTCGGCCTCCGCTGCCCTCGGCTCGGGCTGCTGTTATTGCAGAGGAGGCAAGCGGGGTGTCAGACGTGGGGCCCCTGTCCGGCCGCCCGGCTCCTTCTCTCTGCAGCAGCCTGCTCCAGGCTCCACCGGGCACTGAGGCTCACAGCCCCCTCCTCCCCAGCGCCCCACCACCCACCCATTGACACCCCGGGAGGCCCAGCTCCAATGCCTCCTCCTCCTCCGGGAAGCCTCCTCTCTGTCCCCACCACAGTTTCTCCCTGACCCCTGGCTATGGGGCCACTGTGGCCTTGTCAATCCTGCTGGACCTGGACCCGGACCCCCCTGCACATGGCCTCGGGGCTGCCCGGGCTCTGCCCATGTGCCAGGCACCCAGCCCATGCCTCGCCCGCAGGGGGCAGAAAGTCGCTGAGTTTTGCTGACTGCTGAAATAAAAAGGCAAATCAGGTCAACGCAGGCCCCTGCTCAAAACAGCAGAGGCTTCTTGATGACAGAGCATAATGACCATAATAAAAAGAAAAGACCTTAACTCCAACTAATGCTTCATGTTGGCAACTGGCACCCAAACAGATCACTAACTATTGTGCTAAGCAAGAGCCTTCCCATGAGGCTCAAGGACCCTTCCAGCCATGACATACACCCCCCCACGGACAGAGGACATGCACAGCCGAAATTTGGGCTGCCCTTTCCTAGAAGGTTCACTGATTCCAACAAGCAGGAGTGAGGACCCCATATGGGCTGCCATGGAAGGACCCAGAGGCCGACCAGAGCTTATAATTAGAAAGGTGAAAACATGTCCAAGACCTTCACCTGGGAATTCCTTTCCTCGTCATTTTTTTCTAAAAAGCTCAAAAAACTGGAAATCAACAAAAAATGCCTCGGGGCGCACAGACGCCTGAGACGGTGCTGTCCGTGACAATGGACCCTGGGGAGCAGCCTAAAGGCCCAGCGCCAAGGGCCAGCCGGTCACAGGGTGGCGCCTGCCCAGGGCAACCACGAGGCGCGCCCTGCGACCCCAGACGAGTGCTCACGGGACCGGCCCTGGGCAGCACGCATGACGGCCGAGAGCCGTCCACGTGTATCCCAGGAAGCGCTCCGTGGCGCGGGTCAATGCCCACAGAGAGCCGGCCGGTGGGGCTCCGCGAGGACAGCGGGGAGGCCAGCCGGGCGGGCGAGCCCGATGTGCAGCGCTTCATCAGTCCCTCCCCCGGGATGGCCAGGAATTTGAAGTCAAAAGAAAAAAACAGAAACAAGGGAAATGTCCCGAACTGGAAAACTGGCTGAGGAGATGGTGGCAGGTGGTTGTAAATGCTCTGGATGAGATGCATACAGGGATTTACAACAATCTGGAGAAACATGAGTGATGTGAGGCTAAGTGAGAAAAGCAAAATAAAATATATATGTATGTGAGTTTTTGGGGGGTTTTTTTAATTTACAAAGAGAAAACGTCTGGAAGGAAGTGTACAATGTTGGTGGCTGACACTGGGGCAGAGCTGTGTGTGTGGAGTGGAACAACCGTGATTTTTTTCCCATTTACTTTTCCTCCGTGTTTTTATACTGTGTTCCTACTACTTTGTAACCACTGCAGCTACACTCCCTGACCACCACAGCATCCCCCCGCCGCGCGCTTGCTAGTGCCCCGCTCCACAGATGCAGTCGGTTTCCCCATGAACTGCGCGGGCTTGCGACGTGCTCTGACCCACACAGCGACGCAGCGTGACGCGGCCAACTCCGGGCCTAGCGCTAAGCAGCACGTCCCTCCAGAAGCCAGTCACCACGCCCCATCTCCACGCTCCGAAGACACCCAGCGAACAAGCTGCCTGAGGAATCCGGTGCCAGGCCCATGTTTGTAAAGCCTTCTTGAACCTTCCAGCCCTGCCCAGCCCTGACCCCAGCCAGAGCCACGTGGAGTAGAAGACCCACCCAGCTGAGTCAGGCCAGACTGCAGTCACACATGAAATAACAAACCACCCTGTCCAGGTGGCTCAGCCAGAGTGTCATCCCATGGACCAAAAAGGTCGCAGGTTCGATTCCCGGTCAGAGCGCGTACCTAGGTTAGAGGTTCAATCCCCAGTTGGGGCACATATGGGAGGCAACCAATCAATGTTTCTCTCTCATGTCAATGTTTCTCTCTTTCTCTCCCTTCCTCTCTCCCTAAAAACATATCAAACACATTTAAAAAAAAAAAAAAGGAAATAAAATGTTGTAGGTTTGAGTCATTAGGTTCTTAAGTGGTTTGTTACACAGCTTTTGGTAACTGAAATATGCACCGAGCACACACTTTTCTAAGTTCCCCAGAGACATCAGGTCACTAGAATGTGGTTGGTCCCCAACCATGATGCTGGACGGACAGACGGAAGGGAAGGAGAGACCAAGGAGGGAGGGGAGCAGGCGCAAGTGTATGAGTGAAGGGACCCTGAGTGCGGCCTCTAACATCTAACCACTTGTGTGTAGCCCATAACTACAGAAAGAAATTGGTCTTATTTTTTTAACTAGGGACTTGGAAAACTTTCATCTGCAGGTGCAGCATCCACCTTTGGACTGTGAATGTTCCTCTCCGCTTCAAAAAGAAAAAATTTTGATGGCAGTGCTAAGGGGAACGGAAGGTGTCAGCAGTTCTTCCATTTTCTCTCTGACAGAACGGTTTTGACTGTGACCGTCCCCCGCCACTGCGGGCAGATAGGGCTTAGAAAGCTGGAGTCCCGCGGCGTTGACAAGGACTGATGGGCGCAGCCACGGGAATCCCGACATCGCCGCCGGCCCGCGCCCCCAGCCCGCCTCGCCTCCGACTGCCCTCGCGCCTGGCCCCCAGGCTCCCGCGCGGCTGCCCACCCCGGGCCTCTGCCCCAGAGCCCTCAGGCCCTCCCGCCCCCTGCCCCGGGGCTCAGCGCACACAGCCCACAGCCACTCCCCACCCTGCTGGACTCTTCTCCACACCCCCTTGCACTGCATTTCTTACAGATTGATCTTATTTATTGATTGCACTCTGTCTCTGACACCAGTAAGCCAGAGGGACTGAGGCAGGGTCAGTGCTGACACCCCCACTGAAAAAAGTCAACAGATCTGAACCCTCTTAGTTCCAGTGATTGGGATGGAGGGTGGGGGGCACCTACCGCTCAGGCCAGTGAGTCCGTCGGACTGACTCACGCGTGCCGGGCCAAGACAGCAGCGTTTTCCTGGGTTCACACGCACAAGTGTGTGCCCCTCACCGCATCCCAGTCCTCCCTGCCCCTCCAGCCCATGCTGGGCGCCCACGCAGCTTCCTAAAAATCACTAACTAAAGCGCGACATGCACCCAAGCAGGGGCCAGCGCTCTGCTGGTCAGTTCTTGAAAAAGAAGAGCCACGTGGGGCCGGCCTTGCCCCTGGCCCTCAGATGCAGCCGTTCTGGCTCGGCCAAGGGCTGCGCGCCTGCCCCGCCCCACCCGGCCCACCCCACCCAACCCCACTCGGGGAGATGCACCAGGGCCCCCTAGGCAACACACTTCTTGCTGTGAAAAAAAAGGTTTTAAAGATGTTTATCATTTTGCTTTTAAAATTACTTATATCCCAGAAGCTCACTTAACGTAGGATTGGCTGTGATTTCTCAACAAGCATCAAGAGCTACGGAGAAAGCCCAGAGGGCGAGTGAGCACGAGCTGCCGGCCTCCTGGGAAGGGCGCCCTCGCCACGCGGGACGCGCTTCACGCCACCTGCAGGCATTACCTTTAACACACCATGACTTTGGATGGCACAGTTTCCTCTCAGATTGTCAAACCAACACCTTTTTCTAGGGTCTCAACTATTTGGCATGACCCCCAAAAGCGCAGGGACCAGGTGCGCGCCCGCCTGGCCCCACCCCCCAGCCAGGGCCGCCCCTGCCCCGCGCGGTACCATGGTGATGCCGAGGCTCCAGACGTCGGACTTCACGTTGTAGCCCTTCTGGTTCAGCTCCGGGTTGATTCTCTCAGGCTGCAGGGGGCACCAAGAGGCGTGAACACCTGCTCCACAGGTAGGGACCAGAACAGGGGTGACCCAAGCCTCCAAGCGCACCCTGCCCCACCTCGCCATGGGACAGATGGGGAAACTGAGGCCAGGGGGGCCAGGGTCTCGTGATGAAGGCCCAAACCTTGCCTCGATGGACCCCCGGCTGGGGGTTGGGAAGAGCACCTTCAGGACACCGGTGGGGCCGGAGGGGACCTGCCCAGACCCCGTGCAGAGCCTCCTCATGGGAATCCATAAAGCTTGCCACCCAAATGGGCACTCAGGGCACAGTTAACAGCAGCGGTAGAGGGGCTGCTTGGGCAGTGGGCTGCAGAGCGCCACCTCTGGGGCCGGCGCAGCAGCGCCAGGGGGCGGCCCTGTCCCTGACGGGCAGAGGACGCGACCTGACCGCCACCTCCCGGGCACGCCCCCTTGCGGCCCGCAGCCGTGGCCCCCGCCGTGGCCCCCGCCGTGGGGGGCAGAGGACTACTCACGGCCATGTAGGGCTTGCAGCCAGCGTCCATCGTCTTGGCCACGGAGTCCACCAAGTAGCCGCTGATCCCAAAGTCACACATCTTCACATGCCCCTCCTTGTTGATGAGGACATTAGATGGCTTTACATCTGCAGGGACAGAGTAGGCCTTTGCAGCTGCAGGAACCCCGGCTAGAGAGCAGCGGGCTTCTCCGCCACCCCAGTTGCCCCGGGGGCAGACGCTGCCTGGGCCCAGGAGGTGGGCAAGAGACTGAGGCTGCAGGAGGTGCTGCAGGAGCCCAAGGTCACACAGTTAGTGACATCATGATGAGGATGTGCTGCAGCCACCGGCCAGGCCACGGGTCGGGAGGGGCGTCAGGCCCCTGCTGCTGCCCCCAGGACAGCGTCCTGGCTCCGGTCACCAGCGCCGTGGACACACGGTCCAGAGAAGCAGGCTACCCTGGCATAGGCGGCCTTGTGGTAGGGGCTGGACCCCACTTCCTGGTACAACCTCTAGCTCTGGAGTCTTCCTAGGCTGGGCTACGGGGTTCATCACTGACGGGGTGGGACCCAGAAGCGACCCAAACACCCAGGCCAAAGGGTCCGCAAATTCAGCCGGGAAGCACAGGGCAGAAGCCAAAAAGCACAGGAGGCAGGCAGTTCCGCGGGGAACCCGGGGCCGGCCCGCGGCTGGAGCGATGCCGAGCAGGCTGCACAGCAGGGGGTCTTCCAGCAAACACACGCACACGCCTCCCGTGTGCTCTCTGTGGGAACCTGCGCAGCATAGAAACGCACAGGAAAAGCTCTGGCAGGTTCCATGCTGAACTGCCAACAGTGGTGAGTGGTGGGTGAGGGCTGGGATGGCCACTCCACGGCCCAAGAGGCTTAGTCTAATTAACTTTGTAAAAGCAGTAGGTCGGCTTAGGAGGACCACTAAGAGCAACGGAAAGGAAGGTGCGACATACACAACCTGGCGGGTCTAGAAATACTGGGCTGAGTGGAGGAGGCTGGGCAGAGGGCACATGCACGGGAGCCCATCTACATGAAGTTCAAGAATGAGAAAAACCAATCTACTGTGGAAAAAACAGGGGAGGGGCGCAGGAGGATGAGGAGCGCAATGCCCAGGGGGCCTCCCAGGGCGGGGAGCCTGGTGGGAACACGCTGCATCTTGGCAGGGGCGGGGCTGCGTGGGCGTGAACTCTGAACAGGGTCACCGAGCAGCAACCGCAGTCCCTGCACCTCACCACATGCAGAGAATACATCCAAACAAAACCAGTCAGGTTCCCGGGGAAGGGCCCACCTCGTCCGTGCCCTGAGGAGCGGCAAGCCTGGGAGGGGGTGGCAGGGGTGGGACCGGGTCTGGGCTGGGGGCTGAGGGCTGAGGGATGTGGCTTGGAGGGTTGGAGAGTGGCCTAGACTGAGAGGCAGGCTCAGCGCCGGACCCCAGCAGGCTCATCCCTACCCGTCACCTCCCTGAGCCTCAGGCAGCAATTTTGGAAAAGGGAGAAAGGGGCACCCGCCCCACGGGACTGAGGGAGACCGCGCAGGCGGGCCTCCTGGGGGCCCCCCCCGGGGGGCGGGCAGGCTCTGACCTCTGTGGATCACGGACAGCTTGCTGTGCAGGTGCTCCAGCGCCCTCACGATCTAGCACGCAGGACAGAGACACAGAGCTGGCGTTACTCCTGGTCGCATCGACGGCAGGGCAGTGAGAGCCCCGCCCTCGTCGCTGTGTCTCGTTCTCCCCCCCATCCAGCCCCTCTGTAACCTGGGCTCTGGCCTGCACTCCAGCCTCTGCCCCAGAGCCCTGGCAACCTTGGTACAGACACGCCTCCCGCCGCCCAGCCAAGTGGACCCGGGTCTCGGGTCCGAGCATTTACCCGGGAAATGGTGCAGTGGAACCCCTGGCAGAATCCAGGACTTGTGACCCGCCCTCCCAGGGGCCCCTGCCACCCCTCCCGGGCTCTTAGGTAAAACCCAGCCCGTCCGCGGCCGCCCCGGCCCCTCCCCTTCCCTCAGCAGAGCTGGTGGACTAAGTGCAGGAGTTGCGCCCCTGAGGAGGGCAGAGGTTCCGACTCGAAACCAGACGCAGCCAGAACTAAACGCCACGAGTGTGCCCGTTTCCGTGTTCAACCTGGCTGCCAGGATGCTCGCGCACAGCGCTGCCCCTCCTCCAGCGCTGCAGAACCTCAAAAGGCAAACTTTTAGACGCCAGCCTTTCCCCAGCTTAGCTGATATCTCTTTGAGCTGCCTCAGGATGGACAACACACTTGTAAATACTAAGTCATTTTTTAAATGATCGAGGAAGCTTGGGAGTTGCACACAAAGGCCTAGAGACCCAGGAGCTGCCAAATCTGTGTGGGTCTCCTCAGCAGAGAAGCACTGGTCCAGGGCTGAGGAGCTGGGCCCCTGGGGGGCAGTGACCCAGGTTACAGGCTACACTGGGGCCCAGCTCTGCCCAGAATACGGCTCCCAGGCTGCGCCCCGGGCCAGCCACGGCCAGGCAGGCGCTCTGCCACGCACCCGGAGCGCCCGACCCCCGAGCCCCCCGGGCCGGAGCCACTTACCGACACAGCAATCTTTCCCAGAATGTCCTCCGGAATCGTCATGCTTTTGTCAAGCACCTTACGGTAGAACTTGTCCAGGGACGTGTCCATGAGCTCCATGCAGATCCACACATCTCCCTGTGGGCGGGCACCGAGGTTAGCTCAGGCCACGGGGCAGCACCGGCGCCGGGGCGCCTGCCCGGTGCTGGCGCCAGCCAGGCCTGCAGCGGACACATCTGCCCGCCCCTCAGCCGTGAGCGTCACCGAGCTCCCAGCTCCTCCCATCCGGCCCCCCAAAAATCGCGACCGCCCACTTCTGGACCTTCCATGCTTGCCTGCGCTGCCGGGGCCGCCCCAGCCCCCAGCCCCCAGCCCTGGCGCCGCTGGCCTCCCCTACCCGACCCTTGACTTCACAGTAATTCCCAGGGAGAAGCGACGGAAACACACAGCTGCCTGTGTCCCTCCGACGGGAACGTCCAGGCTCTGGCGGCGGCTCGGCCCCTGGCCCAGCCCAACGCCCCCAGCACAGGGCTCGCCCAGCGCGGCCCTGGCAGACGGCTCCCTCCTCCGCAGCACTGCTCTGCCCCCTCCCCCCGGCCCCCCAGCAAACTCCTGCATGCCCCTCAGGACAGCCTCCTCAGAAAGGCTGGGTGCAACATCTCCTCGGGGGCCCCCCAGGCCCCAGGGCCTCTCTGCCAGCTCTGGCCCAGCACGCAGCGAGGTCCAGGTCTGTGTCTGTCTCCTCAGCAGCAAGGGGACAAACAGCCTGAACCCAGCACACAGTGGGTGTTTAGTCAGTGTGGATGGCAAGGCCCTGACCCACCACAGGGTCTGGCCCAGCCAGCAAGCTCAGGGACCCACAGGGGCTCCAAGAGCGGGGCGGGGCAGGGAGAGCCCTGACCTTGCCCCGAACTCCAGGAGGTAAGTGACCATCGCAGACCACGCCCGTCTGACGTGGGCTCTGGCCGCCGTTCACTGCACACCAGCCCCTTACGCCATCCGGCAGGAGCCCACCCTCCCTGCCCCGCAGGCCACGCCCCCTGGGCCTCCCCGGTCCCTCTCGCTCCCACAGACCCAGAGCCACACCTGTGCACACCCGGACCGCGGCCCTGCCCCGAGTCCCGCCCCTCTGCCAGGATGCTGACAAGGCCGGAGGTCACACAACCCGGTGGCACACTCACTGAGTGCCAGGCCTGGGCCACATCCTGTCATCTTCGCGACAACCTTGTGAGGTGGGTACACTCACTCACCGGTCTCCTTTCATAGACAAGGAAACTGAGGCAGGAAGCAAAGAAGCCAGGCAGTCGGGCTCCCAGGCCCGAGCTCTCAGGCCCCGCTCTGCCACCTCCCAGGCAGGCGGGGCCCGTCCCCTCCCCGCGCCCAGCACCCAGGCTCAGGGACACTCAGCAAGTGTCTGCAGGGCCCCAAGGTGACCAAAAGCGGGCTGCAGGCGTGGCGGAAGGGGCAGGTGTGCTGACAGAAGGTGAGGGCAGGGTGGTCCGAGCCCCCAGCCTCTAGCCCAGCCTCTGCGCCCCACCCTCCTGCCAAGGCCGCACCTCTCTGAAGAGGGCCCCATAGAAGGTGACGGTGTAGAAGCAGTCAACTGTGCGCATGTTCACATCCAAGTCCATAAGCAGACGCTTCTGCTCCTGGGAGTTCACGGTGGCCCGGATCCGCTGCAGGGGAAAGGGCTGCTGTTAGGGGGCCACACAGCAGGGGGCGAGCACCCCACCACCACCCACATGAGGGCGGGGCGGGCTCAGCCCACCACCCCCGCCGGGCAGCCTCCGGGGCGCCCCCCCGCCAGGCCCCCTGCGCACCTTGACAGCCATGATGGTGCCGCTCGGGGCGTGCCGTACTTTCTCCACCACCCCGTAGGCTCCGCGCCCCAGCTCTGAGATCGTCACCAGGTCATCGGCCTCTACCTCAAAGTTCTTGGGGGACAGAAGAGAGAGAAGGTTGGTGGCCAAAAGTCAGGAGTGGACCCTCCCCTCACTCAGGGGAGACAGCAGGGGCAGCGGAAAGAGAAGACAGCCAGTCAGACCCAGGCTCAAACCCTGTACCCACCACTTCCTGCTGTGGGACCGGGGTCAAGTCACCTTGAGCATCTGTAGAACAGGCCCAGTGCTCATATCCAAGGGCTCTCACAAGATGCAAAGAGGGCAGCCCGTGCAATGCCCCCAGCGGCCACAGGGGCTCAGGAGGTCCCCTTGCCCTCCTGTCCCCCACCCCACTCAGGTGGGCAGGCTGAATCTTCCATTCAGCCAGTATTTACTGAGCACCTGCTGTGTGTGTCTGTTTTGGGCGCTTGAGACAGAACAAAACAAAGGGCCCGCCCTCACAGTGAGCAGCGTGGCGGCTGCCTCTGCTTGCTCGCGCCCTACAATAAACAAACAGGCAAGTAGATGACCTGGACATCAAACAGTGACAAGTGGCCAGGAGGTAAAATAAGCCTGGGAGATGCCGGCAGCCAAGGAGAGGCTCTGGAGGGACCGTTCTGCCTGGGGCCCCTCAGCCTGGCTGGTGGCTTAGGTGCCGTCCCCGAGCCAGGAGTCCCGGTCCCTGCTGCCCAAGCCATCGGAGCTGCGCGTGGGACACAGGCTCCAAGGCGTGGCCTCGACAGCCGGGCTGGGGTCTGCACGTTCCACACACTGTTTCCACAGGTGACACAGGGACAAACTCTGAGGTCAGCCACTGTCACCATTCCGGATGCAAAGGTCGGAGAGAGGGAGGCCCAGGACCCGACGGCCAGCCTCCAGGGAGGGAGGCCCCTCTCCAAAGCCCACCTCTGCCTGGCACCCGCAGCCACCTCCCAGGGGCCCGATGGGGTCAGCGTGGGTCCGTGTCAGACGGAAGTTCACGGGGGCCCCGCAGGCTGCAGCCAGCACCTACCCTGTCTCCAATGGTAATGAAGGCCCGGGAGTCAAGGTTCCTGGGGGGGCTGTGGGGAGAAAACAGATCCCCTGAGCCTCTGAGAGAACCACACCCTTCCCATGATGGGAAGAGCGAACAGCCTGGCACCAGGGCCAGAGGCGTGTCCTGTCCCCAGCAGGTGGCGCGACTCAAAGCGCCTCATCTCTGCCACTGAGCGTGCGCTGTGCCTGGGCCAGAAGGCCTCACCTTCCCGCCTCTGTCTGAGGCAGGGAGCAGAGGCCCAGCACTGGCACGAGATGCTGCAAGTGCCACCCCAGCCCGGCCACCCGGCCCAAGCGGCTCGCAGGAGGCTCAGCCTGACACACTCTCTGCGGCTTGCTCTCATCCCCTGGGCCCCTCCTGGAAGCCTCTCCAGGCTGAGCCAGAGGAGAAACTGAGGCAGACTCACGTGGGGTTGGGCACGGTTGGCTTGGACACACAGGAAATATGTAAATCCTTCTTCCTCTTGGATTTTCCTAAAAAGGAGAGATGGCGAGGTGTCTGTGAGAAAGTTCCTGGGAAGGCCCCCAGCCAGAGGTGCCTTGTCCTGGTGGCCTCCAGCGCACTAACACAGGTGCCCTCTCCGCTGTAGTGAGGACCTCGGGGGGCGCATCTGAGACGGAAGGAGCTCCTTCCAGTCCCCAGCTCTGTCACCCCTTCTTCTCTGAGCCTTAGAATGCAAGCACCCACCTCAGGGGCAGCTGGGAGACCTGGAGCAGACGCCGCTGGGGGGCCCCTGGCTGAAGCCTGGGGCTCATTTCTCCCCACCCTGCAGTTCTTGCCTGTGCTGCCCATCCAAGAAACGGACTGGAAGCCCACTCCCCTCATCAGGGCGTGCAGTGGGCCTGAGGCCCAAGGCGAAGCCTCTCTCCCCCTCTGCCCCGTGGACGGGTGAGGGGCTTGGCCTTCCTGGGCCCCTGTGTGCGGCTGAGCTCCACGCCTCTCAGGCGAGCTGAGCGTGGCCACGCCCAGCATGCGGCGCAGAGCTCCAGGAGCCTCAGCCTCATGCAGCCCGGGCTGGGGCTGGGGCTGGGGCTGGGGCAGCGGAGGCAGCTCTCAGGACCGCCCTTTGAAGAAGACGCAGCGTCAAGAGCAAGGCCCAGAGACAGCGGGAATCCTGTCAGGAGGAGCAAGGCAGGCGTGAGTTGCCAGCCCCTGCTGCCAGGCACCCAGCCTGGGGCTCCGCTTTCCAGAGAAGGGAAGTGACGTGCCCAGGTTACGAAGCCTGCAGTGGCAGAGCTGGGACTCGACCACAGGTCCCCAAAACCACTCAACAGAAATGGTGCGACTCAGGCACCTGCTCCTGCAGGAGGGCCCTTCCTGCCTCCCTGCACAGCGGGCACCTGCTCCACCCTCCCCGCCCCCCGCTGCACCACCACCGCTGTGGACACACTCGCCGGAACCGGGAGCCATGCGAGGCTCTCCCAGCTGCACCCGGAGCACCGGGTGGGCCCAGCCCCAGAGCCGCCTCTGCACTAGGTTCCCACTCAGCCTCTGCCATGCCCCCCCGTGCCCCACCTGAGAAGCCTGCACAGGGCGCACACACTCAGGCCCAGCAGCCAGGGTGCCTGGCACCACCATTGAGTGATGGGATGAGGCTGTTGCTGCACCTGGGAAGACAGGCCCTGGACCCAGCTGTCCTCAGAGCTGACGAAGGACGAGGAAGCAGCCGGCAGTGGGGGCCCCCAGTGTCTGCACTGGGGGACAGGCAGAGCACCGCAGTCTCTCCACAGAAGCCACCTCAGGGACCCCCAGAGGCCAGGTCAAAAGCATGGGCTCCCTCTGCTCTAAGTCCAGATCCCATCTTTGCCGCTCAAAGGCTGGGTGACATCGGGCCACTCTCCGTGCCTCTCTGAGCCTCAGCATCCTCCTCCATGCAACGGGGATAAAAAACAGCACCCATTCCGCAGCTACCAAGCGGAGCACTCAGGGCAGCCCTCGCACTCGGCCGGCTCAGAGCTGCGGCGCTGCCCCGGGCCAGGCCCGGAGGCCTCAGGAAACAGCAGTTTCCACAAACAGCAATAACAACAGCGACGCAGTCGGCACTCACTGGGCAGCCACCTTCCGTTCCCTGGCACAGGGCACCTGGTCACCCAACCACGACCTCCCGTGAGAGGTGCCTTCATCCGTTTTACAGAAGAGACAACGTGGACGGCTGTCAGGGGGTGGGTGGGTCTCACTCCAAAGCTCTCATCCAACAAAGAGGCAGCCTGCCATGCAAGCGGCCCCGCCGCCACCCGAAGGGAACAGAGCTTAGCCTCGCTTTATTCGGGGAAACTGAGGCACAAAGGGGCAGCCGCCACACAGTGTGTCAGGGGTCTGGCTGGGGGGCGCTCCTGGGTGTGTTGCCTCAGAGACCCCGACAGGCCAGGTCAGCAGCTCACAGCACCCCTCCAGCAGGGAGCCTCCAGAGGGACAGGCCTGTCACCCTCTCCGACGGGAAGCACGGTGGCACCCCCTGCTGGTCAGGAGCCCAGAGGCCTCCCCAGGTTTCCCTGGGCCCAGTATGGTCCACACAGCAACAGGGAAACAGAAAAGCCGAGGCATGCGGGACCACTCATTCCTGAGGCCGCTTCCGGCTGCCCCTGGGTCTCCCAAGGTCGCCACTGACTTCTGGGGAGGGGGGCACGGGGCGCTGGGTGGCAGGCTGCTGGAGGCCGCTGCCAGGCCAGTGCTGCCAGCACTGTTTGCTGGGTGGCAGCCCAAGGAAGTCCAGCCCTGCGCCCTGGCAGAGAGGCCCAGCAGGGACCCCCCTCTCCGCCCTGCGGGTGCCAAACCACGGGAGAGGACCTCGGGGAAGTGCCCCGCTGCTTGCCAAGATGAGGTCTCATCTGCAAAGCACTTGGCACAGGGCTTGGACCTTGTAGGTGGTCCTACTGTGTTGGACACAGTAGGTGGTCCTATATGGGACCAGAAATGGTCTCCACAGTTATCATCGGCCTCTTCACAGAAGTGAAAAACTTTGTCCTAAGTAATGAGAACTGTGGGTAGCTCTTATTCTCAACTTGATGCTTTTTGTAACTAGAAAGTAAAATATTTTATGTTAAAAGTCAATAACCCACTCAGGGCTCTGCTGGGGCTCACAGCCACCCCTCCCCAGCAGTGGCCCGCCCCTGGCCAGGCCTGCCCGCCCCGCCCCTGCTCTGGGACTGAAGGTGTGCTCCCCACTCACCAAGCCTCGATTTGCCTACCTGTCAAGGGAGCTCCCCCGCCCGTGGCCAGGCCAGGTGAGCGAGGACCACATGGGGAGGCACAAGGCACTCAGTGGGGAGGGCTCCCACCGGCTTCCCTCCCGGCCCCAGGAGGGGCAGAGGCTGCGGCGAGCAGGTGCGCTGGGCGGGTGGGCGGAGTGTGGTCCTGGCTTCTCGCCCTCCTGCCCACTGGGGTCGCCAGGCCGGCGTCTGGAGGGACATGGTCTCCCTGGGGCAGCCGTGCCAGGCTGCCATGGAGACAGCCCAGAAACAGGCCACAGGCCACCAGCTGCTGCCACTCTTTACCACAGACATCGACACTGGACCCAGGTAGCCAGGCAGCCCGGGGCTGCCCAGGTGCGAGGCTACTGTGGAGACCGTCACCACAACAAACAGAGCTTCACAGGTCACTACCACAAACCCCAGCCAGCCTGCCAGCCTCGACCTGCAGGGTCCCCGGCCCAGGCGGGCACAGCGCCAGGTTTCTATGCGTCCTCAGCTCTCACTGGCCCCCCAGCAGCATCGCAGGCAATACGGTAGAGAGAGGGCCCTGGGATCAGACACGACTCCCTCCACTCTGCCCACCCCGCCCGTCTCCCCGCACTCGCCACTTCCTGAATACGCCGCCTTCTCTCCCACCGCAGGGCTCTGCAGCTCTGCCCCCTCTGCCTGGAATGCTCTTCCCGGCGACTGTGTCCTACCTGGTATGCGATCCCCACCTTTCACCTACTCGGGGAGGCCCTCCTGGTTGCTCCAGCCCAGCCCCCTTGGCGCTGCTGCCCGGGTGTCCACCTGGCTTCTCGCTGTTGCTTCTCAGACGTCGCCATTTTGTAGTTACTGTCTGAGAGGCAGCGAGCAAAATGCACCGACTCTGGAGCCAGAGTTCAAGTTGCCTCTCCGCCGCCGCCTGGTCGTGTTCCCTCGGGCAAGTGAGCGAGGTGACCTAACCTCTCCGGGCAAGACGGCCCCAGCTGTGAGACGGGGACAGTGGCCCGGCCTCCCCCATCATCAGGTGTGTCCACAGAGCTCCTCGGGGCCACGCCCCAGCAGTGCCTGGCACGCGGAAGGTCGGACGCGGCCATCTGGGTACCCACGGTGCCCCCGCCAACAGCAGGCCTCGGCCCCGGACGGCCACTCACCTACTACTCTCAGCAGCCCCACGGAGGAAGCGTCTGCGTGTGTCTGTTGTGCCAGGGGCTCAGGGTTCACAAAGCCAGAGACAGGAAGAGGACTGGCAAGGGTCTGGCAGGCGCCTCGCAGGGCGCGGGCGAACCCCAGGCGGCGCGGGACGGGAGTGCCGGGCACAGTCGGGAGAGGAGGAGAGCAGAGTCTGGGAGAGGGGGCCGGTCTCTCCCCAGAGGAGCCCAAGGGAAGGAGCTGTCTTTTTGTACCTTTGAGATTCCTAAACACATGCAGTACCAGCTACTGATATGTAAGGAACTTAAATAGAATAACAAGAAAGGAGGAAACCCGACTTAAACTCCATGTCCTGGGCGGCTGCAGGCCTGGGGCTCAGTGTCCTTCTCCATCTAGAGGTGGCAGTCGGGCTTCCTGGAGCCCCTCTCAGGGGCTCCTAGCGACAGGACCTGCTCCGAAGATGGTGCTCACCCCCACCCCAAGTCTCCCTGGCGGAGGCCGACAGAAAGCGGGTGTGGAAGGACGGGCTCCGGCCTCAGGAAACCGGTGCTGCTGTGTGGCCGTGGGCAAGCCAAGCCCCCCCGCCAGCCTCAGCTTCCTCCCTTGACCTCCTGGAGAGAAGGAGCCCAGGCCAGGGCTGTTAGGGCAGAGCCAGACCTGTGTGGCCGTGGCGAGTCATTCCGCACTCTAAGCCTGTGCACTCATAAAACTCAGTGATATTCCGGGGGAAACACGCCCGTGAAGCTGGGCGGCCATGACGGCGAAATGCGGCTCTGCCAGTGAACGGCCTGGCGCCACACGGCATGGGACCACCGGCCACCCCGGCCCCAGCCCACAGGCCTCCGGTCCCCAGCACCGCGGGGACCCCTCAGACCGCGGGCCGGGCTCCCAGATGGCGAGGTGGGCCTCCAGGCTGTAGGGCCCAAGTTCCAGGCTTCAAGAGGCCAGGGCGGGAGAGAGGCGTTCCCTGAGCGACCCCGAGTCCTCCCAGAGCCTCAGGGAAAGGGCGCTGGGCTGGCGCTCAGGCTCGTGGGCGGAGCTCCAGCTGTGTGGGGCCTGTGCTGGGTCACTCAGGCCCCCCCAGGCCACCCGGGGGGGCTCATGGGCCCCGCGCTCCCGAATGGACAAAATGGCAGAAGCACTTTTCCTTAACAAACGCCATTCTTGCTTTTATTATCACCAGTATCAAAACAAAACCTTACAGAACACGGGGTTGATGGGAGAAATACCTAAAAAGGTATTCTTGATGGTAAAAACACGAACATGTAGCTCAGGTGCAAATTATTGGGCACTGATTGGGCACCTACTGCACCCCTGGACTTGACAGGTCTCAACGCCTCTCACCCGCAACAGCAGCCTGAGGGGTGGGAGCTCTTATTCCCCTGGGTCAGACGAGAGACTGAGGCTCCGGAGGCCACAGAGGCAGTCGGGACGCAGCCGGGCCTCAAACCAGCCCCCCCCCCGGACGCCCCACGGGCTCTCGCCTCGGTGCTCAGCCACGGGCACAAGGCTTTCCCCAGCAAGCCGGGGTGGGCGGCGGCCGCGCCCGCTGCAGGAGGGGACGGGTCGGCCAGGAGGCCAGGTCACCGCCACGCAGAAGGACAAAGAGGGGCGGGAACACCTTCCAACCCCAAACGCAGAGCAGTCACGAGCAGGCGTTCTGTCCCCTCAACAGCCAGCGACCACCGACGCCGACAAAGCCCTGCCTCCTGGATGCCCGGCGATGCTCCCCAGCTCCCCGGGTCCTTCCACCCGGGGCCCAGACGCGGCACGGGCACCTAAGGCCCTTCACCGACCACATCCTGCCCGCCGGCCAACGCAATCCTTCGGACAAGCCTTCGGAGCTGGGTTACCAGCACCACGAGGCAGACAGAGCAAGTCGGGGCTGTCGGCACAGCCGGCAGGCCAAGTGCCACGCAGCAGGGGCGAGGGGCTCTCAGCCACACACAGGGACAGCAGGGACAGCTGCAAACACTCACGCACGTGAACTCTAAGCCACAAAATTCTCACAGCCAGGCAACCTGGGCTCTGGTGATGCAGGTGAGGACGCCAAGGCCTCACAGCTCCTGAGTGGACCCGGCTGGCCAGCCCCAGCCTCTCCCGCCCACCACACACCAGGGCCTGGGGATTCTGCAGAACAGGGAGCTTAAATGTACCTCTTGTAAGTTAGAGCTCGGTTTTTAAAAATAACAGAGAGAGCATTTGAACTCCTGCTCCTGGTATATCAGTTTGTTGTCTCAAATAATTTCTCATAAACATTCTCTTACATTGACATTTACTTGGCATAGTGAGACAGGATATAGAAGAAGCCCACCTGGGACCGCCCTGCACACCAGGACCTGGTACAAGGTACAAGTGAGGGTCCACTGTGCACCACCAGCTCCTTGCTCTGCCTCAGGTAAACTTGAGTGAGTCTTCTCTCAGAATGCCAGGCCTCCTTGCTTTAAGTAGCAAGCCATGACTTTATTTGAGCTGTTCTTAGAAAATCCTTAAGATGGATGAGGGCTGAGACAACCAAAGGAAGGCAGAAAAAAAATGGGTTGCTACTTTTAATTTACGCTTTTTAACTGGATTGCTTACAGAGGGTCTGAACAAAACTCTTTGGTGGTTGAATGAAAGGCTGAGCTCTCTTCAGCTGCAAAAGAGAAAGGACCCTTGCTCCCCAACCCCAGTAGCCAGTGGGGTGACGGCAGTTGTTCAGACCCCTGCGCCTGGCAGGGGTGGTGGGGACGGGCGCCACAGAGTGTCTAGTGTGGTAGTGCAGCCGACCCCAGGGAAGCCGGAGGGAGGCCCAGGGAAAGCGCAGGGAGCCCGGGGACGGGGGCACCCGAGAGAGGAGCCCGTGCCCTGGGAAGCAGCGTGGCTCCAGCGGCGTCAGGAAAGCTCTCGCCTGGGTGTCCTAAGGTGGCTAAGGGTCTTTGTGGGGTCGCCCGAGGAAAATCTCCCCTAGGGTGTAAAGCAGTCCTGGAGGAATATTCACCACATGGCTTGTCTGGAGACGGGTTTGCCAGGCCTGGGTTTCTCTAGAAGTTTGTTCAGGCTACGGGTCTCAGAAGCGACATGGAAAATCACGCCTCCCGGCTGTCAAGCCCCACGACAGGGAGCCTCCCGTTACTACTAAGGGGGCGGAGATGGGGACGCTCTGACCCTCTACATTAATCTCGTCTGCACGCAACTAGAAAAAGCCAGCTATAAAATTAGGCAGAATAAACAAAAACAAAGAAACAAACAACTATTAGAGACTGTTTCAGAACTTAAAATGGCCCTGACTGGTGTGGCTCAGTTGGCTGGGCATCACCCTGTGAACTGAAAGGTCACTGGTTCAATTCCCAGTCAGGGCACGGGCCTGGGGTGTGCGCCAGGTCCCGGTGGGGGCTGTGGGAGAGGCAGCCTTTCTCTCACACATCGGTGCTTCTCTCCCTCTCTTTCTCCTTCCCTACTCCTCTCTAAAAATAAATAAAATCTTTTTAGAAAAAGAACTTAAAACAGCCTTTTCCCTTAAGCTAAATTATATTTTAAAATTTACAAAAAAAAAAAAGGACAGAGAGAGAGCTGAAGTATTTTAGATAAATGGATCAACTTATGTTGTTTAGGTGTCAACCCAATTCTTTGAGGTATTGAAATAGTCCTTCTAGGACTTCCAGCCACGATGGAAGTGTAGGTAGACCCGCTTCGCCTCTTCACACAACCATAAGGATCGCCAGTAACCTCAAAACAAAAACCAGCTCAAACTGCGAGAAAATCGAACTATGTGGAAGTCCAACAACTAAGGATTTAAAGAAATATTCCTCCAGAAGGTAGGAGAGGCGGAGACGGGGAGCTGGAGCAGAGCGGACACGGCGTGGCAGCAGAGCGGTGGTCTGGCAAACAGAAGCCAGCGGGGCGCCTGGGGAGCGAGCGCGCCCAGTCCCAGGCCAGGCTGTGACACCCAGGGCTCCAGCGCCGGGGAATAAAGCCTCATAAACTCTAGCTGTAAAAACCATTGGGGGGAGGGGCGGAGGAAGAAACTGCTGGCCTCTCAGGAGAGTCTGTTTAAAGGGCCTACAGGTCCTAGAATGTGTGCAATCCCGCCCATTCTCGGACCTGCCACCGGGGCAGCAGCGAGAAGGGCACCAGCTGCATACGGGAAGTAGGTAAAGTGACCAGAATCCGGCCGGTGCCCAGCAAGAGGCAATGTTGCATCTCTGCCCCACATACAGAGGCACAAAGCGGTGACACAGGGCAGGTGACCCCGCCCTGGCAAACAGCTAAGGCTCCGCCCCTTACAACGTAACAGGTGCACCGAGACAGGGACTCAGAGCAGCTCTACCTAATACAGAGAAACAAACACAGGCAGGCTGCCAAGTTGAGGAGACAAAGAAACATGGCCCAAATGAAAGAACAGAATGAAACTCCAGAAAAAAGAACTAAGTGAAACGGAGTTAGCCAATCTATCAGATGCAGAATTCAAAACACTGATCAGGATACTCAAAGAACTCATTGAGTACACCAAATGCATAAGGGAAAAAATGAAGCCTACACTAATAAAATGAAAAATCCACTGGGAGCCAACAGTGAAGGGAAGGAAGCCGGGCTTCAAATCAATAATTTGGAACATAAGGAGGAAATAAACATTTAACTAGAACAGAAGAAACAAGAATTCAAAAAAAATGAGAGAATAAGAAGACTCTGGGACATCTCCAAAAGGGCCAACACCTGAATCACAGGGGTGCCAGAAGGAGAAGAGGAAGAGCAAGACCAAGAAAACTTATTTGAAAAAATAGTGAGAGAAAACTTCCCTAATTTGGCAAAGGAAATAAACATGAAAGTCCAGGAAGCACAGAGTCCCAAACAAGTTGGATCCAAAGAGGACCACACCAGGACACATCACAATTAAAATGCCAAAGTTTAAAGATAAAGAAAGAATCTTAAAAGCAGCAAGAGAAAACCAGAGAGTTGTCTACAAAGGAGTTCCCATAAGGCTGTCAGCTGATGTCTCAAAAGAAGCTTTGCAGGCAAGAAGGGACTGGCGAGAAGTATTTAAAGTCATGAAAAGCAAGGACCTACAACTGAAATTACTCTATCCAGCAAGGCTACCATTTAGAATGGAAGGGCAGATAAAGTGCTTCCCAGACAAAGTAAAGCTAAAGGAGCTCATCATCACCAAGCCTTTACTATGTGAAATGTTAAAGGGACTTACTTAAGAAAAAGAAGATCAAAACTATGAACATTAAAATGACAACAAACTCATAACTATCAACAACTAACTAAAAAAAACAAAAACAAACTAAGCAAACAACTAGAACAGGAACAGAGTCACAGAAATGGAGATCACAAGGAGGGTTATCAGCAGGGAGAGGGAGGGACAAGGAAAAGAATGGGAGAAAAGGTGCAGGGATTAAAAGCATAATTGGTAGGCACAAAACAGGCAGGGGGAGGTTTAGAATCGCATAGGAGATGCAGAAGCCAAAGAATTTATATGCACGACCCGTGGACATGAACTAAGGGGGAGGGGAACTGCCGGGGGAGTGGGGCTGCCGGGAGGAGGCGGGCAGAGGGAAAAAAGACTGGGACAACTGTGATAGCATAATCAATAGTATACACTTTAAAAAATGGCTGTCCTTTTCTTACAAGGAGGAAGATCATTTGGAATTTCACTTGTCAAGGACAGATATAAATTGTAAATTCCTCCAAAGCAGAATTTGGACCCAACTGTTCTCTATTAGTGTCTGTCTGTATAAGTCTATATATGTAGGTTTTAAATGTGAAATAATTTTCTACCTCCAAATGGCGTTGTTAAATTAATTTAAAGGCAAGCACTTGTAAGAACCAGGTATTCTAAAATTCTCAGAAATACAGAAACTAACTAAAACTAAAATGCTTTTCTAGTTTATGTGATCTAAGAATAATCCTTAGTAAATAAAATCTAGCTTAAGTTTAGTGGTTTAAGTAAAATAGGCATATCTCTATTTTGCCTGGATGTACAAAATTAAGCCCATGTTAATAATTGACTTTGATGTCTATGAAATGTTTCTAAAGGTTAAGTGATTTAAAAAAAAACAAAAAAACCCCCGAATAGCCAGGGCTATGGGAAACACTCACGTCCGGGCTCCCACTTTTCAATGTTGACATTCCTTTATGCGTGTACGCTGGAATTAGATTAGATACAGGAACTTACTAGCTGACACTATTGAAAGGAGATACTTTACACTAGTGTCAATGTGTGATCAAAATCACCTCCAGAAAAGGCTAAATAGGTAACTGCCTATTTTCATAGCAACCTCACAGGACACAAAGACTTTAAAAATCATTGACTGCCACCTGTTGATTTTGTTTCTGGGAAAAGAATCAAATAAAAGACACTCTGCAACCTCATTGGAAGAGACCGCCTCAGGCACCTAACCATGAATGGACACCCACCCCCCTGCCCCCCCCCCATGCTGGCCTACAGCAGACATCAAAGACTCCCCCAGGATGAGAAGCTGCTGACACCACAGGCAAGACGGCCATCCTGAGACATCAACAAGGCCTGTGTGCCTACGGGTCGATGTTGAGCTCAGAATTCATTGTGTATGATGGTGTTTACCTGTCTGCTAATGGTATTAGTCATGAGAGCTATACTTGTCCTTCGGGTTTTTTAATATAGTTGTACAGTTCATGATTGCTGAACATGTGTAAATGTTATACTAGATGCCAAATACAGAAAAATGGGACAGAATGCAAAACTCAGATCATTATAGTCCACGGGATAGAAATGATCCAGAGCGGTCTGTGTGTGTGTGTGCGTGTGTTGTTTGTTTCCGAGGAAGGCCTGACTGCCTCCCGTTTATCTGTTCTTCCCTTTCTGGGAAAACATGGCCTCAACCCAGGCCCACGGTGACTGCATTGTCCCATCCCCAATGGTCGAAAGACGAGGTCAATACTGAGACTTCCTAGGAGTGAGCCTTCTTAGCACTGGGAGACCACAGACAGCATCCAGCCAAAGGGCTGGTCATCAAGGCATCCTTCAGATGAATTTATGACCAAAAGGGGGAACTGTGGACAAAAAAGAAGAAAAACAGGGTTCTGTGGAAAGTAACCTCACAGGGTGATAGGATCACAAACATGCCCCAGGCTTATAACTTCTTTACTACAAGGCTTATCTTTTCCCCCAGCAAGCCCCGCCCATTGTTCCCGTGCATCCAGGTGAACACAACTGTGAAATGCCCCCCTGGAGGCCCCCCTTCTAAAATGGACCATCTTCAAGAGAGCGATAATCTTAACTCTCCTGTACCACGATCCCACAGTTCTTCCCCCACCCTCACGTTATGGCCCTTACATCCCCTCCTTCATTCCAAAGGCACAAAAGGTACAAACTCATTCTCCAGAGCCCTGAGATCTTGCTCCCTGACCCGGTCATCAGTTTGGCTCACATGCACTCTTATAAAATTTTCAAAAATAGATATAATTTAAAAAGTGAAGAAATGATTAACTTAAAAGTCAGGGCAGTTGTTAGGGAGATAGAATTTCTGAGAGTCTTCAGGGGCACAGTAATGCTCGACTTCTTTAACTGAGTACTGGGTACACTGAATTCATTTTATTTTTACTCTTTAAAATACAGAGGTACCTTCTACATATTCTTGTGGTGTCTAAGGTAGACGCACAATTAAAAAATCAATAGAAGGCCCCACCTGCCGGGGCGGGACTGGGCCGCGGTGTGTCGGCACAGCAGGGCGCGGCCAGCCCGGACTCGGCAGAAGGGTGGCACAAGGCCACCGGGGACAGGGGACCCGCTGGGAGAGGGTCAGAGAAGCCGAGTGGCTCCCAGAACGCCAGCTCAGTCAGGAAAGCCCACAGAGACCCTCAGGGCAGAAGCAGGGTGACGGGGACCTGTGCCAGGGACTGGGGTGTTGGGGGAGGGAAGCCACGTCAGGGTGAGCCTGGTGACCCTCTCCGGACTAGATGTGGACCCGGGCTCGGTGTCTGTGAGCTGCGAGGGGCCCACCAAGCTGCCTGTGTCTGCTCTTCATGCCCTTGATATGCAGCTTTTTGGGGTTCCCGTGGCCGAGCAGGCAGGCCTGACTTACATGGGCAACGCCCCAAGGCCACGAGCCGCAGTGTCAGGAGCTGAGTTCAAGGCAGGCCTGCCTCATCATCGCCCCATCCGGCTGGGACGCTGCTCCCCAGTGTTCTTCGTCTGGCACCAAACGGTGACACGTGGGTCTGGACTTCCAGAACCACGACTCCCAAGGCCTCGTGCTCCGCAGGCGGAGCTCTTTAAGAGTCGGGTCACTCCTCGCTCTCCCCCGTGCCCCCTCAGCTGGCACTGTGCATGGCACTCATGAAGTTCTCCCGACTGAGAGGGTCCCCACCCTCTCGTCCCCCATCCCACACCTCCCCGTGATGCTGTGGGAGAGGCAGACCTGCAGCGCCCAGTCCTCTCTGCTCGGCATGGACCCTCCCCAGGGAGGCCCAAGAGGCAATGGAGACCCCAGCTCTAGCTTGGGGCCAGGGGAGAAAGAGCCGGGCCCATCCTGGCTGGCCCTGCAAGACCCTGCGGCCTGAGGACCTCATGTCACAGAGCTCACTAGCCGGTCATCAGAAGCCCCAGCCCTGCCCACTCCTCCAGCACTGAACAGCCGCCATCACCACAGCTGTACGACAACAACAACAGATGCCATTCCTTTGACAAGCACTGTGTCCACTCTTGACCACCACCTGCAAGGGACGAGAGTTTCCTCCCACTTTGCAAAAGAGGAGGCAGGATCAGAGAGGGCCTGTGAGCAAGCAGTGGAGCAAATCAGAATTCAAATGCAGGCCCATTCACCCCCTGAAGCTCAGGCTCTGTCCCTGCTGCCTCTCTTGCAAAAGAGAAATGAGTTTGTCTACATGCATCCTTGTGGCTGCCAGCAAGACAGGTAGGTGGGGTCCCAGTTCCCATACGGCAGGTGAGAAAGGCGGGTCACGCCCAGGGGGCTGAAATCATTGACAGAGTGCGGTGAAGGTGCCAGACACGACTTGTCCCACGTCACACAGCAAAAGGGACTGAGCTGGGCTTTGCTGGCAGGAGGACTTCACGCCTCCGCAGGCCTGCCAGTCCGACCCAGCGCCACCCCTGCAGCTGAGCTTCCCCAGCCCCTGCAGTGCACCTGGGCCTGAGAACCCCGGGCCAGGCGAGGGCAGTGACCGCGCCACCGCAGGCTCCTGCTCCACGAGCAAGAGGAAGCAGGGCCCTTGCCTAACAGAGGAAGTTCCGGGGTGGGTCGGACACCAGGCCAGGAGGCCTGCCTGGGGGAAAGGAGTGGTCCCAGCCGAGGGTGGGGTCCAAGAAGGGGGCTCCCTCCAGTGCCCAGCTAGGGCCAGATGCTGGCCTGCGAGGCTGGGGCTCCCAGTCTCCTCACCCACCGACTAGCAGGCCGTCACCCCTTTGAGCAGCAGCCAGCAGTACGGCATGCCCAGCGGGTGAGTCAGCGCCCAGTGCCCGCTGACTCACCCACCGGAAGCCTCCCACTGCCCTGGCTTGGTCCCCACACAGGCAACTGAGAGCTGTGCTCCCTTCAGGCCCTGGGCCACAGGCTGGCTGATAGTTTCCTGTGCGTCACGCCAGGGATAGAGGAAGTCCCCAAGGCGCCACCCTCCAGTCTTTCCAACAGCTGGAAAGGGGCATGAGAAGGTGGAGGCATGGCAGCGGCCAGAGCAGGCAGGGCACGGAGGCAGACGGTGCCCCTGCAGCCGCAGTGCACCGCTGGGCCGCAGGGGCTGCGTGACAGGCAGCCGGGAGGTGCTCGCACGCGTGCACATGGGCGGGGGGCGGGGGGAGAAGCCTCCCAAGGAAACCGTAGCTTGAGGCAGCAAACCAGGACCATGCAGACCAAACGTGCCCCTGCCCACTGGCCCCGGGGCCAGCTGTTTCCAACTTCTAACCCCAGCCAAAGATGGCATGTGGGTGAGGAGGGCAGGGGAAGCCAACAGGGCCGTGGCGGCCTGGGGCCTCGCGCACTCATAGGAAACTCATCAGGCTGATGGCATGGAGGACAAAGCAGGGCACCCACTGCAAGGCAGGAAACTCAAAGGTAAAGTTCCTGTAAGGTCAAGTGGCAACCACACCCTGCTTTGTTCAAATTCCTCTGAGGAGCCCGAAAGGAGCGCCACACTGGGGCCTTGGGCCCAGGACAGGGAGGGCACAGGTGAGCGCTCAGCTCTGTGGACTTGGTTCCGCCACACACCCCTCTGCCTGACCTTGGTTTTGCCCCCTGTCAAATGGGTGGGGCTGCAGTGAGTATGAAGTGTGCGGGCTGTAAAAGGCTGTGCACGAGAGGCTTCGCCTCTGCCTTAATCTGTCCTCCGGTTGGGGCATGGGCTGAAAGGGACACCTGTGCTGGGCGTGGGTGTAGGGGGTGAGGGGGTGTCCCACCAGCTCAGCTCAAGCACCCAGCACAGAACCAGGCAGAACCCTACCTCCATCTGTCACAATGGTGTGACCTCGGACAAGGAACTGAACATCTCTGACCCTCACGTTTCCTTGCCTATAAATGAGGCTGTGAGGAGTAAATGAAAGAGCTGATGGCCCACCAAAAAAAAACTTGGCAAGTGGGAGCTTTGGGGCATTTGGGGAGGGGGCATTGTGGTTCCCCCACCACCTCCTTTCACAAACCCCAAAAAGGCAGACGGGGTCCCCAGGCCCTGGGGGGCCTCCATCTAATTCACCCAATGTCATCTGTTACCCGGACTCAGGAATTGGAGATTCATCCTGGTCTCTCTCTGCAGAGGCTCAGGGAGGGCAAAGCCAGGACTCAGGTGACACAGCACAGGGGGATCAAGCAGTGTCTCCCCAAAGTGCTTTCCTCTTCACACCCCTGCAACTGCAGCTTTTATTTTGATGAGGCACAGACCCTGAGCTGGAGAAAAGGGTCTGATTTCCCAGGTCCCCAGAGTGGAGAAGAGTATGATTTCCTGGTTCCCAAGCTCCACACAGACAGTGCAGTGCAAGCCCCTCCCCAGCCCCCCCCCACCCCACCCCGAGTGCCTCCTGAGTTACTCACAGGGGTTGGGCAATGGCCAGGGATCCGACCTCCCACTTACGTCAGTTGTAATTACCCTGCCCACCTCCGTCTGGGCTCTGGCTCGCAGCCACCACAGCCCCTCCCCCGGACTCCACATACCCTCCCAGTGTGCCTGGGCCCCTCCAGAGAAAAAGAGGTAGGGACAGCCCCTAATGAGGGGCCCACTAAGTGCCAGCTGTTACCTTCACCCCCCCACCCCACTCTGAACAACTCTGCAGCTGCAGCCTATGCAGAGGCAAAGCCTTTACCCCACATGGCTGAGCCCTTTCTAGCTAAAAAAGAAAAAGCTAACAATGGTAACAGGGCTACCTGTCCCTTCCTAGGCACCTAGTATGCACCAGGCACCATGCTGAGGTCTTCATCTTATCACTCACTCTCGCCTAAAACTTTTTAGTATTCATTATCTCACATCACACTCCAGAGTCCAGAGAAGGCAGGGCAGGTGCAATTACTCCTGTTGTACAGGTAAGGAAACTGAGGCCCAGAGACACCGCTGCCGCTGGAGTGAGGCAGCCCGTTCATTTCAGCTCTGTCCAGTTTGGAAATCTCTCATACAACCCAGCCTGCTGAGACAACGATGTGCCAAAAACATCCTTTCCTCTTCCTACAAAAAATTCCCCTTCCACCCTCCAAGTTTCGTCCTCCCCCACCCTCCGCATGACAAATCCTGCTGCCACCGCAGCACCGCCACCTCACAAAAATTTCCCGGAAGGCCGGCTACTTGGAGAAGACGAGCACAAGCCCAGTGCATAGCTAGCACCCTGGGCTGGCGACTGGCACAGAGCCCACACGCAGCAGGGACGGGCCTGGTAACAATCAACTCTGGAGGCACTGGGGCTGGGCGAGGGGGTGAGGGTGGTGGGGAGGGTTAGCTCCCCAGTTCCCCGGTGCAGAGAGAGGCATGCAAGTCATGACACGGAGGAGCCGATGGAGAAGGGATTGTGCGTTAGGGAGCGTGGGAAGACAAGGGAGGTCCCAGGGATGCGGGACGGGATGCACGACAGCCAGGGACGGGACCATGGGGGCCTACAAGGATGGCGAGAGCTGGGGAAGAGGAGGACCGGGGGTTCCGGGCTGAAGTATAGCCAGGGCAACTCACGGGGCGAGGGTGCGCGCGTGGAGCAGATACAGTGAGATCCCCGGCAAGGGAGCCCCGCTGGGGCCCAGAAGGGGAATCAGTCGAATCCCAGCCTGGATACAGGCTGGGACCCAGGAGTGGAAGGGCGGCTGTGCACAGACCAGAGTGGATCCCACCTGGATTCAGCTGAGGGGCCAGATTGGGGGAGTTCCTGTCCAGGGTGCAGTTCCGGCCTAAAGGAGGTCAGAGTTCCCGACCTAGGGAGGGTTGATCAGGTCGCGATCCTTGCCTGAGTCTGGGCCTGGGTGCAGAGCCGGGGCCTAAATCGGGGTGTAGGTGAGGTCCCAGGGTGGGACCCGCAGGGGGCCGGGGTTCTACCCGGGTCGGCCTGGGGTCACCCAGGGATCACACAGAGTACGGGGGTCGCCGCCCGGGCCCGGGAGGGGCACGCGAGTCCAGCCGCCGTCCCGGCCGACCGCTCCTACCTTTGGACTGGGGTATGCCAGCAGGTTGGCTTGAGGCGGGGGATTCCATCGTGCAGGCGGGTCCGGGGACAGTGGCAACTAATCTAGAGGGCAGCGGGCTCGATCCGGACGGAGCACGCTCATGGCTGCGGTCTGGCGGCCCGGGTGCGGCCCAGGAGCAGAGGCGGACGGAGACGCAGCGGCAGCGGCAAGGACGAGTCCGCGACGGGCGGCGCGGGAGCCAAACTGTGCAGCGCCGCGGGGACCGGTCGGAAGGCGCTGGCGCAGGCCCCGCCCCCGCACGCCCATTGGCCCGCCAGTCTCCGGGGCCCGTCCCTTGCCTATCAAACGCCTGCCTGGCCTTGCCTGTCAAGCACAAGCCTCGCCCCTTGCTGGCCCAGACCCCACTCCTCCCACTGTCAAGCCGCAGGCCACCCGGGAAACCCGGGCCCAGTCAGGCTCCGCCCCCTCCCGGGCGAGAACCCCGTCCCTCCCGGACTCAAGCCCGGCTCACACCCACGAATTCAGCCAGGCCCCCGCAGGTCCCCGGCCCGCTGCGCCCCAGCAGGGCGCTTTGTGGGCCCGCCCCGGTGCGTAGTCTGAAAGAAACCCAGACCTTCTAGGGTGGCCCAGTTGGGGCCCTGGGAAGCAGAAAGGTAGAGTGCTGCGGGGACGTTAGAAGCGCGCCCCGGGCTTCAGATCCCGACTCGGCTGCTTTCTAGAGGGGGTGACCTTAGCAAGTCAGGTAACCTCTGAGCCTCAGTTTTCGCCTCTGTAAAAGAGCGAGCCTCACCGCTTCTTGGCGCTGCTGATGAGAATGGCACCGGGCCTTGGAGGGCACAGTAAACGTTTGGCTTAACACTGTAAAGGGCTAAGCACAAGCCCAGCAAGCGCGCATCCATTCCCTGCTTCAGCAAACAGCCATTGAGTGCCCGCTCTGCATCGGGCACTGTGAACAGTGGGGATAGAGTGGTGAACTTGGTGGTACCTAGGTGGAAGCCGGTAAATGTAGCTTTTATGGTTGTGTCCCTCCCATTCTACATATGGGGAAACTGAGTCTCGGAGTAAGATAGTGTTTCAATGCATTTCACTCCAGTCTGCAAGCCTGGACAAAAACTCAGCCTGCCTGTCTCCTGGGCCTTTGGTTCCCTCCTCTCCTCTGGGGTCTCAGACTGCTCATCTGTATAACCACCAGATGGGCCATTCCCCCTTCTGCTCCCACATGGAGCCTTGCTGGGTTTAAGGAGCCACTGGTCAATCTGGTGCTGGGATCAGGTGACTAGATTGAAAGCTACTGTCTAGTGAGGGTGGGAAGCACCTGGCCAAGGCCAAGGGGTCAGCCCTTTGCCTCAGGGCAGACATGAGTGTGTGACCTGCCAGGCGCCTCACATGATGGAAGCAGATTCCACCACCTGCAAGAAACGCTTGGAGCAGGGGTGCTGACCTCTGCTTGCCCATTAGTAAAACAGGGGTGATCCCTGCTGGGCCGCGCCCATACGGTGCTGGGAGGTCCAGATGAGATAAGCGGGGGAGAACTGATAACCATCATTATTCTCTTCCTGTGTCTCATGCTTCCCAGGAAGGTGCCAGGCAGTGGGCAGCAAGTCATGAGCTGTGGGCTCACACAGGTATAGGTTCGGATGTCAACTCTGCCTCTTACTAAAAGTCACTGAACAGCTCCATCAGGGACAACAAAGGCCTCTCCAAAGTCAGTTCAGAGTTCAGGCTTGGAATTGCCTGCCTCAAGGCCTGGCACTCACTGAATGCCCAGAAAGTGTTTGTAAACACAGTGGGGGCCCCTCCTACAGGAAGTGGCTGGCCTTACCAGTCCTGGGTGTCTGGAGTGGCCCAAAGCGCTCTGTCCCAAACGGACCATGTGACCTTGGGCTAGTCATTTCCCCTCAGGACCTGCTGCTTACCCATCTGAAAATGGTCACCCAGCTGCAACTACCTCCCTACCAGGTCTACAAGGTGGACCCAGTAGGTTTTCTGGGTTCAGGCCCTTGCTGGCAGCTTGGACTTCTGTTCCTCCCATGTCGTCCCCCGCCCGTTTCTGCTCCTCACCGTGTGCAAGAGCCCCGGCGCTACCCCTTGAACATGCCAATACTGATCCTGCCGCAGGGCCTCTGCTCCCTGCTGCTCCCTCTGCCTAAAACACCTCCCCTACCCTCGCACCGCAATTCCTGGGGCTGGCCCCCTGTCATTCTGCAGGCCCCCTCTTCAATGAACTCTCCTACGAGGCCTTCCCAGTCCTGCCCCAGATCAGCTTTAATTCTCTTCACTGCACTCATGCTACCGGTGCCCTTCTTATATACTTGTTTTAACCTGTCTCTCCCTGTAGACTGTCGGCCCCTCCTGGGCAGGAATCTTGCCAACTCATTCCCTGCTGTATTCCTGATGCACAGCTCAGGGCCTAGCACATAGTAGGTTTCTAATAAATATTTGAGGAGTCAACAAAGGAAGAACAGAAAGCATGCCACAGACATCGGTAAAACGCTTCTGGCCCAGTGCTGCTTCCCAGATGCTCACATGACTCAGGCCCTCCAGATGGAGGAGGCACCAAGGTTACTCAGGGAGTCTGACAGACAGCCCAAGAATTACAAAACTCCGTGTGGGGCGCTATAAATACACATATGACCAAGAGTCCCAGGAAGGTGCCAGACTACCTGGGTGAGGTCAGGGAAGGCTCCTGAGAGGAGGTGACTTTGAGGCTGGACCTTTAAGGATCGGTAGGAGCTTGTCAGGCAGGGAAGCAAGAAAGAGCCTCCCTGGAAAAAGCTGAAGGCACGAAAGGGCCACACAGGAGGGCCAGGCTGCGCGCAGCCCCCTTGCTGCTGGGGGAGGGAGCACCACCCGAGAGCTGCTTTTTCTCTTTCAAGCTGGTCACAGCGACATCTGCTGGCCTCCCGCCGCTCCTTAGTAGCCCAGTGAGGCTGCGGAACTCCTCCATCACTCACCAACCCGGAGGGGCATTTCACGGGGTCACGACAGGCTGCCTCTTACCCTGATTCCTAGAAGAAAAGTTCCAAACATCTCTTTCTGTAAACTCAGGGAAACTGAGGCATGGGTGGAAAAGGATGTGGCCAAGGTCATGATGTGGGTGTGACTCGAGATGGGCAGGACCTGGGGTGTCAGAGGGCTGGAGAGGGGGTAGTCTGAGCCCAGGGTCAGAAAAGCTCGTTCATTCTTCCGTTTGTTTGACAACTGCGTGTGGAGCCCTTGCAGTGCGCCCAGCACAGAAGGCGCAACACGGAGTGAGGCCAGCACAACCCGGCCCTCAGGGGGAGGGTGACAGTCACTCTGCAGAAAGGAGAGGAGGGGACACGGAGTACGTCTGGCGTTGGGCCTGTAACTTTAAAGAGGGAGGGCAGAAAAAGCCTCACTGGAAAGCGGTGCAAGCCTAGACCTGCGGAAGGGCTCACGAGGCTGTCTGGAGGCACACAGGCCAGGCAGAGGGGACGGCGCGGGCCAAGGCCCTGGGATGGACGGCTGGCTGGCATGACCGCGCGGCCGGAGCAGTGGGAGAGGCCGGGCCCTGGTCGCACCTGTGTGCGCACCCTTTCACACGCCTTGCGCAGTCCCAACCCCACATGACCCCTTCTAAACCTGTGTAAGTTCACACCCCAAATACATATGTACACACTCATGAACACGACGAGCTGCACAAGCATTTACAAGCACGTGGAGTGGCCTCAGGCTCAGCTACATTCACAGACGCAATCCACAGGCACAGCTGCACCCACACATCTCCCTCCCCTGTTGGCCCACTGCGCCCTCTGGTGGCCATCGTGGCATGGTGCTGGCCAGGGGCAGCGGCAGCGCCCCTCTCCGCTCCTCCTGCTCCTCTGTGCTTCCTGCCCCGGGGTCCTCCGCACTGCAACCCGAGACAGCCTTCAAGAGTACAGGGCTGGCCGGGCTCCAAAACCTGCCAAGGCTCCCTAAGTGGGGAGCCACCCCAGCACCTCCCCAGTCCAGCCGCTCCCAACCCATGCTCTCCTCCCTGACTTTACTTTGCAAAGGCTGTTCCCACAGCCGGGAATGCCCTTCCCTGCCTTCTCCACCTGACTCATTTCTGCCCCCACTGAGAAGGACCAGTTTTGAAACCCGGAGGGGAGACTCTCCCTGGAACAGCCGTCCCTAAGAGCCCCCACCCCGGCCCCTCTTATCAGGAACCCCAGCTCTGCCAGCAGCCGCATCCCCATCAGTCTCTCCATCAGACCCATGCTGCTCCGAGGCAGGGGCCGGGGCGGTCCCTCCGGCCCCGCCTCGGGCTGGCTGCAGGCGGTGCTCTGGGCCAGTCAGGAACCGCCCTTGCAGAGCCGGAGGGAAGCAGGGGCCTCTTACCCAGGGTCAGGCTCTGAAGTTACAGCACATGCAAGGGAAACTGCAGGGGAGGGCAGGGCTCACTTGCTCTATTCAAACTGTCACCTCTCTCAAGTTTCAAATGGTGAATTCATACAAGTTAGATGTTTCCACTAGCACAACAGCAAGTACCATTTTTAGAGCACCTACTATGAGCCCATTCCTCAAAGCACATCGTCTCGCAGACTCACTCAATGCAAGCTGCACGGGAGCACGGACTGTGCTCTGGTCGCTGAGGTCTCCCCAGCACATAGCAGGCGCTCAGTGAACAGCTGCAGAACGGAGGGAGGCTCACCTCAGCCCAGCAAGGTGAGAAACAGATGGGAGAGCCGAGGCTGAGAGAGGCGCCAGAAGCCACTGGTAACAACAGAGCTGTTGTGGAAACGCTCAGATGGACATAATGCTCCCTGCCCTTTCCTATACCACCGTCCATTGCAATAGTTTGTAACACCCTTCCTCTGAACAAAACACAGCTGCTTTCTGGAAGGATGCCAAGCTCTCTGCCTCTGACGGAGCCTCACGCCTGCCTTGCCTCGCGCCTGGCAGAGTTGCACAAGCAGCTGGGAGCCCAGCGCAGACCTGCCCATCCTGGCCCAGCCCTCACACAGGGCGCTTTCTGCCCAGGAGATAGGTGCAGGCCCCGACTGATGCCTGTTGCACTCTAAGTCTGATGAGGCCAGCGAGGTTACAGCTTCATCTCACAGACAAGCACACGAAGGCCCACAGCTGCAAGCAGCTTGCCCAGGTCCCACGGCAAGGAAGGGTCAATCGTGGATTTAACCAGGGATTGAAACAACCCGCGGCACATCAGGCAGGACCTCAGAGCTGTTGAGGAAGTCATGGTGTGGGGCACAAGCACTTCAAACGCAGAGACGAGCAACCTGCCCAAGGTCACACGACCAGGGCGAGGAGAGGTCGAACTGCATGTGGACCAGGCTGACCCCAGGACCTGGGTGAATCACAACATCTGCCTGCAAAGGGCTGCTTTCGAATCTGAGGGAAGTCCTTGGTCCCCCAGGAAGTAGCCGAGTGACCTTGAGGCAACGCTTGTCTCTTCCAGGACTTGTGAGTCACCACATCCATTTTCATCAGTGTTTCTGCTCCCTTCAGCCACCGCACACCTGGGTTTGCAGGCCTCCCACGATGAGGCCTCGCCCTCTTACCCACAGCGTCTTCCCCTCCCTGGAAACTCTGGCCACGGCCAGCTTCTTCCTTATGTTATGCTGAAGCTTGTCTCTTAGAGATCCCAAGCTCAAATCCAGCCAGCCAGCCAACATGAATCCTTGAGCGTCTATTTTTGCCTGACACCGTGTTGAGGGCGGAGGGGACAGTGAAGAACAAGACATACACAGTTCCTGCCTTCATGGAGCATAACTTCTGGGGGAGATTGAGAAAAAGGCAAATACATCAACGGAAGTAAATATATTAAAACTTTTTTTCAAATAGTGATAAGGCCTATGAACAAAAGTCAAGAAGGGTGATGTGGGAGAGAGGCCCTGGGTGGCTCTACAAGACGGCAGTTAAGGAGGCCTTGCCGGAAGAAATGTTCTCTGAGCTCAGACTTGGGTGAGAAGGAAAGCCCTGTGAACTTGGGGCACGGACGGACTTAAAATGCCCATGGCACACAAAAGGCACACAGAGAGAAGCTGAGGAGGACTTCTAATTAACCATGAACTGAATAAGGCTATTTTTCTCCCTTCCCTCCCACACCCCCAATAAAATGACAGTAAACTTTTATTTATCTTTTTTAAATTGTTTATTTTTTATCATATTTTTCCATTATCATTTATCCCCTTTATACCCTTGCCCACCTCCACCCACCCCTCTAATCCCCACAATTACCACACTGTTGTCTGTGTTCACAAGTATTTTCTTTTCTTTTTCTTTTTTCTTTTTGCTAGATCCTGCCACCCAACCAGCCACCCCTGCCCAAAGCTGTCAACCTACTTTCTATCAAATGACATTAAAATTTTAAAACATTAAGGCACAAACTCACAAAGGTAAAGAGAACAGGAAAGTCAATGACAGGGACAAGAGGAACCTACAAAATTTTCAAAGCTGGAAAATGCATATAAAATGGTAACCAACTTGACAGAATAGAGGAAGGTGAAAGCAAAGTGTGCAGAGCCATTCTGAGGCCAGACCACCAACGTGACCAGCCCCCTGGAAACACTCAGCCTGAGAGGCACAGGTTCCTCTGGACGTGGAGGAGCAGGTGAGGGCGTAAACAAAATGAATTAAGGCTTTGTAAGGAGAGCGGGGACAAGTCTTACACCTTCTCAGACCCAAAGGCCATGAGCCTCTGAGTTGAAAGGGTTCCTGGAATGCCCAGCTTGATGCAAAAAGAAAACAAGGCAATGATTAACTCTTGAAAAAATAACACAAAATATAAAATGTAGCTTCAAAGTACTAAACAGCTCAGCTGGAAACAATGTTTACATAACCATTACATTGTAAACACCAAATGCTGATGTATCCAAAACGTGAGGCATGAGGGTAGGCACGTGAGGGAGAAGCGCAATGGATCCACAGGTAAGAGGACTAAAGCCTCACCTTCTGTAGCAGGAAGCCGTCAGATACTGTCTCAAGTTGAAAAGCAAGAAAGAAAAGGAGTAGCAATATAAGCACGTGACTGAGAAATACGGAAGGAAGAACTAAAAGGGTTGGAGGCAGTTACACTAGCATAGCAGCTGTGGGAGGGTAGGGTCTTGATCCGTGTGATTCACCGGTGTATTCTCAGTGCCTAAACAGCCTGGTACCCAGTACATGTTCAATTTCTTTTTCCAGGGTGTGAGCAAGCAGCTGATGCTCTGTTATTGTTCTTATAAGTCCCGTAGTGTTGTTTGACTTTGAGCATTGTGCGCATGCATTACTTCAATAAAATTAAAAAGTAAACTTCAAGGAAAAACTAAAAGGCCAGCGTGCCTAGAGCACAAGCAGGAGGCGAGTAGAGGAGTGGAAGGACAGGAGGTTAAGAGGTCGTCAGGACAAAGTAGTGGAACATATTTAGAGGATCTTGAGTCATTCGGGGATTCTCCAGCCTTCCAGGCGCACACCCAAGAAAAAAAAAAAGCACAAGTCACTCCCCAGAGCTACGCGGATGGCCGCCGCGTCCCCCGCCCCGCGCCCCGCGCCCCGCGCCCGCCGCACGGCGCCGCAGAGCTGGGTCTGCCCTCTGGCCTGCTTTCCGCGCGGCGCCGAAGGGAGCCTATTGGCGGCGCCTGGTCACGTGATGCACTGCCCGCGGGCACGCGGCAGGCCTCTGCCCCCGGGGGCTGGCCGGCCCGGCTACTTGCCCCGCCTCGGCGGGGCGCGACCTCCGGTCCGCAGCCTCCCGAAGGGGCGGCCGGGAGGGCGGGGCCTGCGGCCGCGCAGCCGGAAGCCACGCCCCAGGTCGCTCCCGCGGGTACCTCGGGGCTACGCGGAGCTCTGAGGTGAGCGCTTTTCAACAGAACAATGTCAGGTTTTAAAATTTTGATTTTTCAGTTACAGTCTACAGTCATTGTTTTGTATTAGTTTCAGGTTTACAGCATATTGTTTAGACGAGGATATGCTTTGCAGCCGACGTCCTCAACCTCCGCAGGCGGAGGGCACCGCCGGGCCCGGTAGGGACGCGCCCAGCCGGGCAGCCGGCGGCGCTGCGCTTGGACCCGGCAAAGCCGGCCGCCGCGGGGCAGCACACGCCCCCACGGCAGCACCCCTGGGGCCCGGAAGGCTGGGGGCCCCTGCGCGGAGCGCCTCCGCCGCCGCCCGGGTGTCCCGGCACCCGCCTGGCCCCCCGGGAGGCGGGACCAAAACCACCCCGGGAGTGTGCCCGTTTAAACTTCCGTCGCCCGCCAGGTCCTCCCCACTGGATGCGAGGCACCTGTGGAGAGGTTTTTCCGCCGCTCAAAATAGTTTTGAACTCGTTGATTTTGAGATTTCGATGCCTGTTAGTGCTTCTGCCATTTTCATTTGTTTGTTTCACCTCTTTCACGGGGCAAAACGTTTCCCTTTGAGGACTTTTTTCCTCCAGGGAAACAAAAAAAAGTCACTCAGTGAGATGGGGTGAATAAGAAGGGCGGGGCAGAGGGTCCCCCGGTTTTCGGTCAGAAACCGCGGGACGCCCCGCGCGGCGTGGGCGCGCGTGTCCATCCGCCGCCAGGGCCTGGGCCGCGGCGCTCGCAGCGTCCTCCGGGCCGCCCGCGGGGGCCCGACCTGCGTTGGAGGCCGCGGCGCTGTGCCGGCGCCGCCGGGCGGGGCCTCCTCCCGGCGCCTCCCTCGGGCCGCCGCCCCCTCCGCTCTCTGGTCGCCACCCGTCTGCTTCCCGTGTCTACGAGCCTGTTTGCATTTTGGTTTTTGTTTAGTTCGCTCTTTAGAATCCACATATAAGAGAAATAATATGGAATCTGCCTCTCCCTGGCTGGCTTATTTCACTCCACGCCACGCCCTGCAGGTCCAACGCGGCCGGCCCACAGAAACGAGGGCGTCCGCGCGGTGGGAGGCGCCCCGCAGCGCCCGCGCCACCCGCTCAGCTCCTGAGGGACCCGCGGCTGCGCCCGGGTCTGGGCGACTGTAAAGGACGCTGCAAGGAACGCGGGGGCGTGTGGTCTTCCAGATCAGTGTCTGCGGGTTCTTTGGATGGGTTCCCAGAAGTGGGATCGCTGGGCCAGAGGGGACCCCGTTTTTCATGTTTGGAGGATACTCCCTACTGTTCCCGCCGCGGCCGCGCCAGGCCGCGTTCCCCGTTCCTCCACACGCGCGCCAGCCCTCGTCGTTTTCATGAATGTTTTCACGGCCGTTTCCCAGCCCCCGGAGCAGAGGACGCCCTGTCTTCTCAAAGGACGGCCCCGGGGGCCCGCGGGGCGCAGCTGCCGCCGGAAGCCGGGGCCGGGAGGCTGCGCCGCGGCGGCCACCCCGCCTGCTCCACGAGCGCTCGGCCGCCCCTGCGCCCACACGGTCTTTCCCAGACCGTCGGGGCGCCCAAGAGGTTGACCTTGGGAAGCGGCAGGCATCCCGGAGTGGAAAGAAGACTGTCCCCCGGGGCCGGCGGGCTGCCGGGAACGCTGGCGGCGGCCGGCGGAGGGATTCATCCCCGCCCCCGGCTCCCGGCTCCCGGCGCTCGGAGCGGCGTCTCGCGGCCGGGCTGTCCCAGGCTGTGCCGGGCTGTCCCGGGCTGTGCCGGGCTCACTTAGACAAGGGGCTTCCTTTGCTCTCCCGAGCATAGATTTCCAATAATGGGAACAGCCGCCTTCCAATGGAGCCGGAGCTGCCACGCCGAGGAGCTGCCTTGCAACACCTGCCTGAGAGCCTGGAAGGTTGAAACAGGGCAAAGCAACCTTTGGACGCGGCCGAAGCAACACGGGGTCCTGAAGAACCGTTTACAAGGACAAGAAAGCAGTTACGATGACTGCTGGGCTGATGACTGAAAATGAAAACCACAGGTTAGAACTAACATCATTTGTCTTCTTTCTGTTGAGGTCATTGTCCCCCTTCCCTTTCTCACAGACACGCCTCGCCTTTCTCTCCTGAGCAGAACACTGGGTGGACTTCTGCCTGAATCCGAGCGTCCGCAGTCGCTGTTCTCGTCGATCTCAGTAACTGTTCGCTGCCCCTCGCTTCGCGAGGCCCTTCGACCCTTTAGTGTGCAGAGGCCACTGTGCTTGCAGGTTTGCAAGCCAGGGAGCGGCCGGAAGGGCGTTCGGCCCTGCGCTCGCCGAGGCGCGCCCCCTTGGGGATGTTCTGTGAGGGACCGGGGACTGGGGCCGTGGCGGGGGACTGCTGCGCCGCTGTGGTCCTTGGGGGCTGCGCAGGGGGCCAGGAGGAGAGCGCCAGGCCCGCACCAGGCCCTGGGACGCCACAGGCCCGAACCATGAGCTCGTGTGTGACCAGTGGGCACTCTTCTGTCTGCCATCTGGTTTCTGCCTTGAGCCATCGAGAAAGTGTGTTAAAAGTTGCAGCCTGGTCCAAGGTGCAGAGTAGAAATGTAGGAAATACTCCAACAGGTCAGCAATGTGATATCTGGGCATTGATATTACAAAAAATGTGTTTATCTTCTTTATGCTTTTTCTGTCCAATATTTCTGCAAGCTCCATGCGTTATTTTTAATATATATTAACTATATAGTATTTTAATGTTAATAATGTCAATTAATGCAATGAATGTTCATTAAATATTTTAAATGTAAACAAACACCGTGGTTATTTTTAATTCTGCCTGTTCTTTACAACACAAATCCTACCTCTTACATGCAGACTTCCTGGATTACCCACATTGAGATCCTCATGGGACTTGGCACCATCCAGTGACCCAAGGCTCCCGAGTCCAGTGGTGCCAGGGTCTGAGTGTGTATAGTGATTTGGAGGGAGCAGAGGGTCACCGCCAACATTCCTTGATTCTAATCCAGCCCCATTTTCTCGCAGGAGAGGGTTTGACCCTGGGCCGAGCTCCAAGCCAGCCCCTCACAGGCCACAGCAGGTATGTGTTGAGAAAGCAGTGATGATCCCAGATGGGGAAAGTCACAGAATCCCACACCTGCTTTCCTCCTGCCTCATTACAACCCCTTTTCCCAAACACAACTATTTTATGATGCTCAGGGCATAGCAGCGGTAGCCTGCCTCTGTCCCATGTCTGGGACTCCAGCCACATTCATCGCAGACCCTGCCCTTCCACATCTGCACCCGGGTTGGGAGGAGTTGGCGCGGAGCCGGCTGGGATGGCGGGGGCGGGGGGCACCTGCACACAGCCTCTGCCCCTGGCCGGGCTTCCTCGCAGCGCCACAGGCGGACACCAGCACAAACAGCCTAAGAGAAGCAGCAGAAGCTGGCTGGCCCTTTGTGATGGAATGTTAGAAGTCGCCCTTTGTCACTCTGCCTTACTCTGTTGGTTGAAGCAGACCACCCAGTTTAAAGGGGAGGCAACATAGACCCCCGCCTCAAAATGGGAGGAATGGCAGAGAACGCACAGCCACTACGTCAAACCTCCACACCCCTTCTGCGATGGATGGTGGACAGTGACCTTCCACAGAGCCACCTGCCACACTTTCCGGTTTGTCAGCATGTCTCCTAGGGCCGGGACCCGGGCAGGGAGCTCCTCCCCCAGTGTGGGGGCCGGAGCAAGTCCAGTGGGACAGGGCAGGGATGGGAGGCGGGGGCGGGGTGTGGGACAGACCCAGAGGCCTTAGCGGCTGGTGAAAGCGGGCTGGCGGCGGGGGAGCAGGCCGGGGTGATGCGGAGGCCCGGAGCCTCCTCTGGCACCGGAGGAGGGTGCCAGCCGCAAAGAGAAAAGCAGGGGGGCAGCAAGCTCGGGAGCGAAGGAGGTGAGCGTGGCGGGGACACGCGGAGCCGCAGGGCTTCGTGGCCACCCAGTCCTTCCACGCTGAGAGCCAGCACCACCTCGCCAGCGCCCCCGCTGCAGGTGGGATTACCGTTGCCTTCTCTGGGCTCTCGAAAACCCTGTGCTGGCCCCATCATGTTCGGGGGGAGCCTGAGGGCCCAGGCCTGATGCATCTTTGGGTCCCCAGTCTCCCAGGGCACGAGGACGCCGCTCCAGCTGCAGGGCCTCCTACAACAGGCCACAAGCACCCCTGGGGTGGGACCCTGGCTCCGCCACTTCCATGTGTGACACCAGGGAGTTACGGGGTTTCATAACTGCTCTGAGCCTCAGTCGCCTCTTCTGTAAAGTGGGGGTTTAATGGGCATTTACTTTACAGAGGGGGCGAGGATGAGAATGTGCCTGGCACAGAGAACTGCACGAGGCTGGGCTGCGAAGAGGCCTCTGGGCCTGTGCCGCCTCGGGGGCCTGCTAGGGCCTTGAGCTCCGCCGGGAGACAAGCCTCAGCCTGGCCCTTCCCTCTGGGGGGTTCAGCCAGACCCAAAGACACCCAGGGGAAGGGCGGGGAGGAGGCACCTCCCCACTACTCCTGGGGCAGCCAGATTTAGAAAAGGGCAGGGCCCCGGGATGACTCAAAACAACACCATGGCTGGGCCACCTCAGGTGGCGAATCAGAGGTGGCCTCCCAGAGAAGGGGAAAATTTCATTTCAAATTCAGAAAGTGACAAGGCACAGAGTGAAAGGTGTCTCCATCTGTGTCCCCCTGCCGCCTGGGTGCCCTTCCAGGACTCAGCCCCTTGTGTGTCCTTGCAAGGACGAGGCAACATCTGTTCTTTTCTCACGATTCTCCACGTCTCTGCGACTCCACCCCCCATAGGTCAGTGTCCTTCCATTTCAGAGTATGGAGAGCGGCCTCATTCTTTTTGCCTCTGCAAAGTAGCCACCAGGTGACTCCCACGATGCACTTCGCCGGTCCCCATGCTGGTAGGCCTTCAAGGCTTTTGTATTTGCAATGCATATCCTCAAGCAGACGTGACTCCCCACACGTGCACATGCGCCTGGAAAAGACGACCCCGGGGGGGTGGCTGGGGCAGAGTGTGAGCAGATCTCACCGTGTCACCCCCGCACAGCCAGCCCCGGCAGACGGGGTCCACAGGAGTCCACTGGGGAGACCTT
This sequence comes from Pteronotus mesoamericanus, assembly GCF_021234165.1. Taxonomy (NCBI): domain Eukaryota; kingdom Metazoa; phylum Chordata; class Mammalia; order Chiroptera; family Mormoopidae; genus Pteronotus; species Pteronotus mesoamericanus. The sequence goes on from NW_026555090.1 coordinate 302,421, forward strand.
ACAGGACAGGGCGATGCCTGAGTGCGGAGGGGAGCCCAAGGAGCAGTACTGCCTCGTGGACGAGGGCGCAGAGATGGGCAGCCATAATGAGTTTGAAGGGAGGGGGAACGAGGGTTGAGAGGGGAACAACACAGCCGACTTCAGAAGCTGCGGCGGTGGTCCGGGGGGACGCGCACGGACCGGGCCTGGGCACCCCCTGGGCAGGCCGCGCAGCCCGGGGCAGGTCTCCCCGAAGGCACAGGGACCGGGAGTCTGGCCCAGCAGTCAAGCTCTCAGGCTGAGAGGACAGCATGCCTAGGGTTCAACCCTGTGTGCCACTAATTTATTGAGGGAGTCACTGGGTCTCTCCAAGCCTCAGTTTCCTCATCTGTAAAACAGAACATAAGAGCTGCTGCCTCGAGGGAGATAATTCATGCGGAGCCCTGTGCTGGGCACCTACTAGTCAGTTTGCCTCCGGCTGTTTTCTACTCAGCCTGGCGATAGGTGCAAACTGGGCGAATGTTTGCTGAAGGAGGATGTGAGCCAATGGCAATGTCAGTGCAAGAAAACCCGTGCCGCCCCTGCTGGGCTCTGGGGCTCTGGGTGGCCATGTGACCTCTTCAGGCCTCAGCGGCACCATCTGGCAAAGGGGAATCAGACACTGGGTGTGCAGCGAGGTCCAAGGCAGGGACATGCCTGTGCACACTCAGCCTCAGGAGCCATGCTGAGGGCCAGGAGATGGCGGGGGCGGGGGCGGGGGGGCGGTGGCTTTGCCCCGTGGGCAGGGCCGGGCAGGGAGGGCAGGGCCCCCGCCAAAGCCTCCCCTGGGCCCAGCCAAGCAGCTGAGGCCAGCTGGTTGGGTCTGATAAATGACTGTTGCAGCATCAACAACGAACAGCACAGACGTCCTGGGCTCCAGCCAGGCTGGGTCTGCCTCAGGGAGTCTCGGCAGAGGGGCTCAGAGCGGGGGTTGCTGCAGGGAGCCTCCCCTGGCCAGTGCGGAGAGGCGTGAGGTCTTTTTCTAGGCACATGACAAAACAGAGTCATAAAATAGCAGTAGTAATAAGAGTCATAATGATAAGAGTACCCATTTACTGAATGTTTATTATGTTATTTAACCCTCAAAACAAGCCGGAGAGAAAATATTTGCAAAATACTTCTCTATAAAGAACTTATACCTGGAATACAAAGAATTCCTCCAACTCAATCATAAGGAAGCAAACAACCCAATTTTTTAAAATATGCAAAAGACCTTAACAGACAGACATCTTACCAAGGGAGATAACACGGATGGCAAACAAGCTTGACGTCACCAGTCTTCAGGGGAGCGCAGCTAAAGCCACGACGAGATTCTGCTGCCCTCTGAGCAGAACGAGCTAAAAAATAAAAGACTGACAATTCCAAGCATTGCACAGGGTGTCAGAGAAGGACTCCATACACACGTCGCTGGCGGGAAGGCCGAGTGCACAGACAGCCGGGCGAGCAGCTTGGCGGCCTCTTATAAAACTAAACGTGAACCTACCTACAACCCAGGCCTGCCACTCCCTGGAGAAATAAAAACCTACACTTACACACACCAAAAAAAAAACACCAAAACCCTGTATGCAAATATTTATAGATTTAGTCATTATAACTAAAACAAAGAACTAAAAAGTCCATGAAATTGAGAGTGGAAGAATAAATTGACACATTGATCAATGGCATACTACTCAGCAGCAAAAAAGAACGGAACTACAGACACAGGCAGCGCTGTGGGCGAGCGTCGGACGCACGTGCCAAGCCCCGGGGGCCAGGCTCAGAAGGCGGCACCCAGCGTGGCTCCCGGGTGCGCTGCTCTGGGAGGGGCAGTGCTGAAGCCGCCGAAGCAGGGCAGCAGGTGCTGCGAGCGAGGGGACGAACCGCACAGGGGCGTGGAGGGAATGAGAGTGAAATGAAATGCTCTGTGTGATTTTTGTGGTGGTCGTTAAACAACGGCATACATCTGTCAGAAATCAGCAAACTTACATTTAAGTTGGTGGATTTTATTGCATATGTATCACACCTTATTAAAGCTGCCGGTGGACGAGGGGAGCCTGTCTGATTAAGAAAACAAGGCCAAAACAGTTGGGTCCATTGCTGCCGTGTTACGGATGAGGAAACAGAGGCTCAGAAGGATAATGTGCTGGCTCCGAGGCTGGTGGCAAACCCTGACAGGAGGGGACACGCAGAGGCCTGCGGAGAGCCAGTGGCCCTGGTGGGGGGGGCTCGGGCGGGGAGAAGGGCTGGAGGCAGGAGCTGCGGCCCTGCGGGGTGCCGGCCGGCAGGACGGCAGGGCAAAGGGGTGTGTGACGGCACCGACTCTGCCCAGGACAGGGCGTCAGGAGCTTCCTCACGCATCGCCTGCTGAAGTCCTCACCCAAAGCGGGGGCTCAGAGAAGTGAGGCGAGTCCCCCAGGTCACACAGAGAGGCCAGCAGCGGAGCTGGGCTGTTGGTGTGAAAGCCAGGTCCTTGTTCTGGGGGCAGAAGGGAAGGCGGGAGGGCCTGAGGACCAGCTGCACTCGCCAACTTGATGCGCTTCCGCTCGGCCAGTCCATTCCCCCACTCTGGGCCTCAGTCTCCCCGCCTGTGTGGAGCCCTCAGAGAACCGCCTTCCCAGCGCACTGGGAGGAGGGTGGGGAGCCAAGCGACCGCAGTGCTGGCCGTGGCCCACCCCCCAGCCCAAGGACTCACTCCCACCCGGTGAAGAGAATGGACGAGGAAGGTAGGTCTGCAGGGAAGAAGGGACACTCCCTCCTCTTCTTTGGGCCTCAGTTTCCAAATCTGGCAGTGGGAATGAATTGACCTAAATGACAACTGGCCAACTGGACGCCGCTTCTAGCCCCCAAATACGTACATCTTCTTTGCCCCCATGGTTGCTTTCCCCCAACCCTTTTCCCCACTTTTGGTTATGAAAAATTTCAAGCACGAGAAGCTGGAGCCCAGGATGGCAGTTGCTCCCATTGCCCCTGCGCTCTCTTGCTCACTCTGCTCCTCTCTCCCCATGGAGGTAGCGCCTGTTTTCTGAATTGTGCAGGGTAAGTTACTGACATCATAACCTTTGGCTCCTAACCCTTCAGATGCACCCCCCGAGAACAAGGACATTCTCCTGGGGAACGTGATGTGATTGTCCCATGTGAAAAGAAGCGGCAATTCCACAGACAGCTCCTACATGGTCCATATTCAAGTGCCTCATTAGCCCCAAAAATGTCTTCTATGGCTAAATTTTTTGAACCATATCTAACCAAGATTCTATTTGGTTTTATCTATTTTTCCTTCAATTTTTTATTTTGAAAAAATTTACATCTCCAGAAAAGTGTGCAGAATCTGCCATGAGTATGTGCGTGGACTTCCTGTGGATCCACCAACTGCTAGGAGTTTGCCAGACGCCCCCTCTGCCCTAACCTTTGGAGACTTAGTGGCAGACACACACAGTTGCGTTTTTCAATCAGTAGCCATCACTTAAAGATCAGGAGACCTCGCTTCATTCTTTGATTTCCGGATCCTACTGAAAAGCCCAGAACAGGTCTCCAGGAGGAAGCCAGCTGGGGCAAGCGGCAGCTCCGCTTGGCCACACCCCACCCTGCTCCCGTTTGTCCGACAGCCGTCCTGTCTCGTGTGGTCACAGCGGCAGCCTGGGCCCTGCAGGCCCGATCCCTGATCCACTCCAGGTGGTCTCCCAAGGCCTCCAAGTCTTCTTGGAAGGACGCCGGCCCATCCCTGCAGAAGGCTCTTGTCAGGCCCAGCAAGGGGGCTGTCCTCCGCCCAGATGTCAGGCTCTGGACTTAGGCTCACCCGGTTGGAATCCTGGCTCCTCTCCCCACCATCAAGGAGAAATTCGGACAGTTCTCAGCTTCTCCAGGGCCCAGTCCCCTCACTGGTACGATCCCTGCTTCTCAGGGTGTATGGGTAGATTCAGTAGGTCACGCACATTGGAGCACTCTACACAGCACTTGGCATGTAAGGAGCACGCAGTAGATGCTGCTGCTGGTATAAGTTTTCTCAGAAGATAATGACACAGGTGGACAAAAACATGTATGAACACAATCCCAGGCAGTGAAAATTGGAAACCGACCTAAATGCTCAACAACAGGAAGCTGGTTAGATACCTTAAAATGGAAGAATCAACACCTGAGACAAAGATGCTACATTTAGAAAGGATCCAGCCATTGATAAAGGAATGTGTCAAAGGGAATGGTTATGATCTAGTCCTGTGCCAGCACCAGGCTTTTCACCCAGCGGGAGCCCACACGGCCGGGAAGAGGCGCCAGGACACTGGCAACACGCCACGCGGGCCGCGCTTGGAGACGCTGGTAAGAGATGTGCGTGCTAAACTTTTGAGTTCTGTGCTAACTTAACTGTTTCAGAAAGGGAAAAAAATACATATTTGTTCTTGGTTTTGTGTGTGGAAAACTAGAGAAATTCACAAGAAACAAGTGAAAGGCTTCCCTCTGTGCGGTGGGGGAAGGGGAGGTGGCAGGTGGGGTCAGAGACAGGCTGGTCCCAGCGGCCTGTACGCTTTGTGTTTCAGTTTTTGAAACACGTTGGTTATATTACCTAATCAAAAATTAAATTTAAAATATTCTTAAAGAATGATTCTGTGGCTTTCTATATATTAAAATTGAAATTGACAGAGTATATTGTTAAATGGAAAAGAAAAAGACTACAAAACAGTGAATATATTTACATTTTGTTGGAAAAAACACTGTGTGTAAAAAGCTCCATGTGAATGGTTTTTTCTGCCTTCTTTCCTGCTGTGTTCCCGGGTTCTGGAATATATAGTAGTTCCTCAGTAAACAGTGAACAAGCAAGCGAACGACTGAGTAAATGACTTGCTACAAGCATAAGATCTCTGGAAGGATGTAGCCAAACTGAAGAGTGGGGGACTTCAGAGGTGGGTTTATGAGGGACCGTTATCTTCCTGATCATTTTCTATCCATGCTGAGAATTTTAAACGGGCACCCCTTGTGCGTATGCTCAGGAAGGAAGAAGAGCGCAGGCATCCGGGAGGGCGAAGGCACTGACTGTGTGCAGGGGAGGCTGGGGTCTGGGCACAGCAAGGAGGTGGGGGCTCAGCGGGAGGACTGCCGGGCTAGGGACCAGGGTGGGTGGCCCACCCTGCCCCACCCACTCTCACTCCACCCAGACCTGACGGAGCCTCCGCTGCCGAGGTTCAGTGGGTGCGGCCAGGCCTGGGGCTGCGAGGAGGAAGGGGAGGGCCACTAGCAGGGCCACACCGCGGGGCAGGCTCAGCAAGGGCTCGGTCTCTGCCCTCGGGAGTTGATGACGTTACTCATGCCCCTTAATTCTCTTCCACAGATGAGAACCAAGGCCCCACGGTTAGAACTGGAGGTGCTAAGAGTGAGGCCCTGGAGGCTGACTGGTTCAAATTCTCAGTCTGTGTCTTAGCCCTCCTGGGACCTCCTCATGGAGCTTTAGCTCCTCTCCCCTGCGGTGGGGTAGTAGCATCAGCGGGTGCACACAGTGGGGTCCCCTGGCGGTGGTGGCAGTAGAGACTGGCCTTCAGGATTCCAAAGTCAGGCTCACCTCCTTCCCATCGGCGGCCCCTGGCTCCAGTGCTGGGGTCAGAATGTCTGCAAACGTCCCCGGACCCCTCGGGGCACCCTGCAGAGACTGCCCCATGCTTGGGTCCAGAACAGGGAGGTGCTGCGTTTGAATCCGACTCTGCCCCTTGCCAGTTGCGTGACCTCACCTGGAAAATGAGGCGGACGACAGCAGCCGCCTGCGCAGCATTTCTGCGAGAGCCGAAGGGCTCAGGGAAGCTGGCACTGGCCGTTGTCATCGCTGTGTATCTGGACTAGAGCGGGGGTCTCTGCCTCTTGCATGTCTCCTCCATGGCCCGCCCCCATGTGGCACTCAGAGGGATCTTCAAAGCATAGGCTGAGGCACCATCCCATGGAACACACTCCGGCTGCTCAGCCCCCTCGGCCAGGCACAGAGGTGGCCCGCCAATGGCAGGAAGCAGACATGGTGGGCCACATGCTGCATGGTGCCATTTATATGACATGTTGGAAAAGGTAAAATGAAATGGATCGAAAATAAGTCGGAGATGTGGTTAAGGACAGTTAAAGGGGCTTTGGGATTGGGGGAGATAAAACTGCTGGTAACTGCGCTGTGGTGGTGAGACGTGTGCGCGCGCGCGCGCGCGCCTGCATAAGGGTGTACATTCGTCAAAACTGCGCTCGGAACAGTGCGATTTTTATGTAAATGCTACCTGATTTTTTTTATTAAAAAAACACAAACAAAAACCTCAGCCATGATGCATATGCTGTGTTTCATTTTATTGTTCTACTTACATATATGTTTGAAGTTTTCCAATATTAAACAAACAGAAAATCCTAAGACTGTGTCCCCAGTCTGCTCAAAACTGTCCCGTGGCTCCCTCCTGCCTGAGAATCAAAGCTGAAGGCCTGCCTGGGGGGCGGGGGGGGCCCGGGGGTGGGGGCGGCCCTCAGAGTCTGCCCTCAGGCCCCTTGGCCTCACCTCCTAGTCGCTGGCCCCTCTGCCTCAGCCACACTGGCCTCAGTGTGTTCTTTAAACACAGCTTGGGGCCTCTGCACTGACTCCTGTCTGCCTGGACCACTCTTCGCCCACCATCTCCAGACTCACTCTCTTGCCTCCTTAAATCCTTCATAAAATGAGTCCAGTCCGTTGAGGTCAGTCCTGGCCACCCTGTCTCGAACCTCCAAAAGCCCATCCCACACCCTACCCACCCTCACCTCTCACTGGAGCACTGGCGATGAACTGTTCCTCGATTTCCTCCTTTGCTCAGTTTCTCCCTCCCCTAGAATGCAGCTCCTGAAGGACAAGGAATTTGGTCTGTCTTGTTCACTGTTGTGCCCCCCTCGAATAGTGACAGGCACACAGTAGGTGCTCAATAAATGTCTGCTACATGACTTACTGAATGAATATATGAAACCCTATACACATGCAGCTTGGTCTCCATGCGGCACTGCCAGGCCCCAGCCATCAGGACTCCCAGCGGCCAATGGCCACCCACCCCGAGACTGTGGGGACCCAGCTTTGCTTTCTAACTTCAGGGGTCCCACGTTCATTCAGCAACCCCTCCCTGAGACCTCTTCCGTGACCAGCATGTTTTGGGGTCAAAAGATAGGGCAAATCCACTCAACTCAGCCAAGATTAATCACCGGGTTTGTTCTTTTATTGATACACTGCCTTGTTCCCCAAAGGACTTCTGACAGGTTCAAAGGCCCTAATAAGCTAATAGACATTTATTTAAAAGTAGGAGACAAAGAAGGGAGTCAAAAACAGGGAGGGTCCTGGGCTCTGACCCTGGGCCTGCCTTGCACTGGGCCCTGCCCAGGACTCAGCGAGGAGGACCCTCCCCTGGGCTGGGCCAGCTGAGGAGCACCAGTGAGGGCTTCCCGAAGGAAGTGACCGCTGGGCAATGGCACCTGCAAAGGCCTAGGGTGGGAAACAGCATAGCCTGTTCACGGAAATTTCCAGACCCTTGTTTAGGCCTCCTCACCCCAGTCAAGTTCTTCAGAGACAAAGCAGTCACCTGACATACATACAAGATCACATCTTGCTTGCTCATGATTACAGCCCTCCCTGACTCAGAGGAGGTCAAGCCCCGACCGCTGCGGCCGCCGGGCGCTCTGACCCCAACAATCGTTCTGTTTCCTTGTGGAGGATGACTCACTCCTCGGCCTTGTTTTGTTTCCAAACTCTGTGACAACACATGCTTTAAAAAAAAAAAAATTTGCTAGGATTTTCTCCATAAATTTGCATATATCTCCAAAGGACACATAAAGCTATAGAAAGAACTATAAATCAAAAAGAAAAAAATGAATAGGCAAAATATGTAAACAAGCACTTCACAAAAGTAGATTTCCTAATGCTCAAGGACCGCGTGAAGAAAGGCTCCACACCATTAGTCACTGGCAAATGCAAATTAAAGCCGGTGAGAGCCTACTGCACGCTCCTCTGAACAGCTAAAATAAAAAGACTAAACAGGCTGACAACACCGAATTCTCAAAACTGTCAGTAGGAGTGTAAAATGGAGCAACAGCTTTGGGAAAAAGTCTGGCAATTTCTCATGAAACTCAAGATGTAGTCACTGTAAGACCCAGAAATCCACTCCTGGTGGCCACCCGAGAGAGACAGTACAGTGAGGACAGCAGAAGGTGTGGTGGGGAGTCCACGGCAGATCCCTTCTCAACGGTCAGAACCCAGCAACAGGCCCCATGTGCCGTCGCAGGTGGGAACCAAAGGCTGTAAAACGCCCACAGCTGAAAACTATTCAGTGATGAAAAAGATACCCCTCCAACACGGATGAATTTCACAGATAAAATGAACTAAAGAAACTGGACACTAAACAGGAAATACTCTGATTTCATTTATATGACGTTCTGGGAAAAGCAAAATAATCATGCTAGATGTCTAGGCATGAAGTAACTAGACGTCTAGTTACTTCAGGGGATGGGCCACTGATTGGAAGGGGGCAATGGAAACACTGGTGTTATGTGTCTCGATTGGGTCGTGGTCACATAGGAGTGAACATCAAGCTGACACTTTAACAAGAAAACTAGTAAAAAGTAACCTGCTATCCTGTGATTCAGCTATGGGTGGGAGGGGCCATAGCTTCAGTGTGAGCAAGCTTGGGGCAGGGGCCTGGTCAAGTTCCTTTTCGGTTTTTTTTTTTTATTATTATTTATTGATTTTAGAGACAGAAAAAAGAGGGGAGAGAGAACCATCTATTTATTGCACCTCTGTGTGCATTTATTAGCTGCTTTTTTTCAGTGCCCCGACCAGGGTGAACCCGCAACCTACCGAGGTACCGGCCGGGGCCTTCAAGGTCCCTTTCACACACAAGAAATCTGGACGCCTGAGACTCCAGCTTGTCTTCAAGCAAGTCCGTCGTCCTCTTGAGACTCAGTTTTCCCATCTTTTAATTGAATCCAGGGTTCTCCAAGGACTCTTCCTGCAATTCGGCCTCTTTTGAGGAGAGGTAGCTTTTCGCTCCCATCTCTAACAGGGCTTCTCAAAGAGAGGGACCCACAGCACGCACCCCCCCGCCGCCCCAAGGCGCCAGCTATGTGTGACCTCACGAAGGTCTTCCACTAACCTTGGCTTCTACTTCCTCATCGGCAAAATAGTCAAGCATGTCGATTTCTCGTGATGAGAATGCTCACTGAGCGCCTCCTGTAGCTATGCCCAGGCCGTGCACACAGCAAGAGCCTAATAAATGGTGGCTGCAAGGGGAAAATTGGAATTTTCCTACATGTCATTCTATCTTTTTGAGAAGCGGTCAGTGTGGGGGCCCAAAGTTGCCTGCGGGTCAAACGTAAAAAGGAAAGGTGGCCCCCGGCGGATGCGGAGCGCGTTTTGTTTGCAGCTACAAGTGGAACGCTGGCGACAGGCCTGCGGCCCCTTTAAGAGTCGGATGGAATGTATCAAAACAAAAAGGCCCGGCGCCCACTGGCTGCGCGCCGCACGTGACCTCACAGCTGATTTCCTGCCCCCCCCACTTTTTGTTGCGGCCGCCGCCGAGTGTCAGTTTCTGCGCCGCCGCCTGCGGTCTCCCGGGTGCGGGCTCCCGGCCTCCCAGTACCCCGGTGGCCCCGCGCCCCCGCGTCTGCGCGCTCCGGCCCCGCGGAGCCGGCCCCGGCCCCGGGTCCGAGCGGCCTCTGCCCCGCGCGCAGATGGCGCACTCGCCGGCCGCTGTGCCCCTGGGCTCGCAGGAGCAGGGCTGCCCCATCCGCGTGGAGCACGACCGTCGGCGCCGCCAGTTCACCGTCCGGCTCAACGGTAACGCGATGCCCGGCCCGCCCCCGCCTTTTGTCTGCGAGCGACCTGGACGCGCCGAAGCCGCCCCCTACCTGGGGCGCGCGCCCCCGGTCCACAGCCCGGGAGCGGCGTCGCGAGCGCGGGCCGCGGGGCAGAGGTTCCGCCCAGCTCGCCCCAGGCGCGGGCCGGGGGCTGCCGCTCGCGGGCTGGGTGGGGGCGCGGCCGCCGCGCGAGCGGGGGAGGGGCGGGCGGCTGGGAGAGGCGCGCCCACGCGGGACAGCCCGGCGGGCGGCGGGCGCCCGGGGAAGGCGGAAGCAGGAGCGGGGCAGCGCCGGCCCCCGGCCCCAGCCCCTGCCGCCGCCGCTGGGAGCCCGCACCTGCTCGGCCCGGCTGTCTTCCGGTGTTGGCCGAGGGCCGCTGTGTGAGGTCCCGGAGGGCGAGTCGGCCGCGGCCTCCCCGTCCCTGCGTGGTAGGCAGCTGCCCGCCGCCCCTGGGAGCCTCAGGGAGGCTCTTCTGCACCGAGGGGCTTGGAGGAGTCCTCTGGGCAGACCCAGGCTGAGGAAGAGCGGGGCTTCTGTCCCGGCGGGGCGGGCGGGCGGGCACCGTCGGACCGCGGCGGCCCCCGGCTCCTCGGTGCGCGCCCCAGTGTCTGCGTCCCTGCGGTGGGAACGGCGCCGGCGCGTCCTCCGGGCGGGCTGTGAGGACGAAATGCTGGGGTGGCAGCAAAGTCTTAGAGCAGCGCCTGCGGCACACGTGCTAATCAACAGGGACTGGTCATTTTTAAAACCAGACGGCAAGTCAAGCCTTCATTTCCCGTAGAGAAAGGTTCTTCACGGGCTGCCCCACAGCCCTCTCCCTACGGGGTCTGGGGAGAGAGGGTGGAGCTGTAGAAGGCGCTCCACAAAGTCCCTGCTTCCCCCCCTTCTGCTTCAGTAACTTTTCTCCTTTCCAGCTTGGCCCCTGTGGCAATGTCCAAACTGAAAAGGCCTTTAGAGGCCACTGTGCCCATTTCTGAGAGAGGAAGGCAAAGGCTCCGAAAAGAGAGGCGTGCGTGGGGTCGGGCAGCGCCGGAACAGGGTGCTGCGGGCCTGACGCCTGGAGCTGGGCTCCTCCGCCTGCCCTGGGGGCGGGGACGATTCTCCTACGCCCCTCGCCCCCGGGGCTGCCCTGGACGAGCCAGCAGGCCCTGGCACACCCTTGCGATGGGGGCAGCGCCACCCCACGTCACAGGTGAGTAAGCTGAGGCTCAGGCCGCAGGGCAGGGCTGACGTGCCCAGCATCCCCAGGTGCCGGAGCCGGAACTCAAGCGCTGTGTCCTTTGCACGTGAAGGCGAGGCCTTCCGCGGCTGGCAGGCCCGCTGTGGCCCAGCTGCTGGGACGGCCAGGGCCCGGCAGCTCTTGTCCTCTTTTGGGGAGGTGTTAGCAGAGTCACGGGGTTCGTCGCCTCGGGCGTTCCGTCCTCGCAAGGTAGCTTTGTTTTCTTAATGTAAGAGAAGCAGAAGGGATCCATATCCTAAGCTCTGCCTCTGTTAAGGGAGACTTAGCCATCTCTTCTGTACACCGTTTGGTGAATTACACATTGATTTCTTCCTTGCAGTTGGCTACTTTTATGTTTATAAGGTTGAGTTCCTGTCAAGCTTATCCTGTTTACAGCTGGTTTGTAAAATATTGTGCTACATTTTAACATTTAGCAAGTCCAGCACTGAGTAAGCATGGCCCAGACCTTGGGACCCTTGTCCTATCTGAGAGAGGGGCCTTGGCTGTTCAAATGCTCTTTTCTGAGATGCCAGGGAGGCCTCTGCGTCCCTTGGGGACTCAGGTGGACCTATACACGCACAGAGATAGAAGAAAAAAAGGATGTTCAGGGATTATCTTCTTTTTCTTTCAAGTAAGTCCAGCCAAAAGATAGCCCCTGCCAGAGCTGGCTGTGGTCAGGGCTGGACGTGGCGTCCAGCCCTATCTCTGAACTTCCCCTCCTGGAACCTACTCCCCAGCGGCTCTCTAGAAAGAGTTCCAGGGGTCTGCCAGCCAGGCCCAAGGAGCAGCGTGGGCTGCTGGTCCCTGCCCAGCCTGGACGCCAGGGCTCTGCAGCCGGCCTGCTCCGGGCGGGGGGCGGGGGGTGGAGGGTAGCAGAGGGGATTGTCTCTCTCTGGGCCCCACCCTGCCTCAGCTGGGGAGGAAGCAGCTCTTGCTAGCGTCTCTGAACTGCAAGGCCGGCCCTGGTGACCAGCTCATCATGCCCATTGAGAGATGTGAACACTAAGGCGGAGAGGCCGACGGGCCCTAGGACTGCCGGTACCCTAGCACCCCCGCAGCGGAGCTGGGCGGACAAGGCCCCAGCAAGCTCTGGTCAGCAGTGAGGGAAGGGGCTTGAGCAGCTGCGCTCGTTGAGCCCTTGTGTTCCAGGCGGGCCCCACGCACGTGCCAGCCTCCTCTCACTGGGGGTGAGGAGAGGGGAAACTGCGTTTCCGTTTTATAGGTGAGGAGACTGAGGCCCAGAGGAGCGGCTCAGCCAGGGGTACCTTGGGGGTAGAAGAGTTAGGACTTAGTCCTTACCGAGTGGCTGATGTGTGCCAAGCCCTGTTCTAGGTGTTGGGGACTCGTGGGGCTGACAGTCTGGAGGATGTCGTGTGATAAATGGAGTGTAAGGTGTTCTAGAAAACAGGGCCTTGTGAGTAACAAAGCCGGGCAGGGGGAGGGCGTGTTTGGAAGGTGCTGCTGAGAGAGGCGTTTCAGTAAAAACCTGGCAGAAGCCAGGAAGGGAGCGGCAGTGGGGAGAGCATTCCACATGGAAGGAGCCGCGAGCGGGGAGGCTGAGCGGTGCCTGGCGGGAGCCACAGGGGTGGGGTACAGAGAGAGGAGGGCCACAGCAGATGGTGGCAGGGGGCCGGGGGGCAGATGTGGGGTCTTGGAAGGGACTGTGAAGACTTGACTTGGACTCTGAATGAGGTGGGTACACGGAGGGTCCTGAGCAGAAAATGGAAGGGGTGTCCCTGGCTCCCTCGGGCTGGTTTATGGGAAACAGACTGCGTGGAGCAGGACAGAGCAGGGGGTGGCTACTGCACTGGTCCAGGCAGCGAGAGCAGGGGTGGGAGGAAGTGCCAGCTCCCGGACAGACGCTGTGAAGCCTGGGTGGGTCTCGCGGGCCTGCGCTGTGAGGGGGTGCTGGAGTTCAGGCTCGTCTGGCACCAGATTCTGAAGTGCAGCCCTTCCCAGGCAGGGAAGGCAGGGCGCAGAGCCGCACAGCCAGCAGGCCGCTGAGCCAGAGTTGTGCTCCAGCCCTGGGCGGCCCGTTCTTGGGCTTTCCCTCTTCCCTTGCAGCCAGGGCCAAGTGCCCCCCTAGCTTTAAGAGAAAAGGTCCTGTGCTGGCATCCCCAGAGTCTGCAGCAGGCAGCGTGAGCACCCCAGTGCTGAACTGCATGCCCACGGCGCTGGCAGGGGCATCACCGCAGGCCTCCACCCTGAAACCGCACCTGCTGAAGCCACTGCCGCAGACAAGCAGAGGGAGCCCTGGTCCATCCTTGGAGCAGTGTCCCGCCTGCCACCCTCTTCTGTTGCCTTGGGTCCCTGGTGTTGGCGCCCATCAGGGTGGACATATGTGGCAACATTACGAAAATCAAAGCTGGGTCTGCCTCCCAGTTCTGGACCCTGCAGAACACCCTGGAGGTGGAGAGGAAAGTGTATGGAGCAGAGCAGCCCAGAGCGGGGGCTGCGCCGGTGCTGATGTGGCTGAGAAGAGGCCTCCGTTTCATCCAGGTCTTCCTCCAGAGCATCTGTGGTGGGAAGCAGGACAAGAGTCACCCAACCTCGTCTGTGTCAACGCCACCAAAGCCTTCGAGATGGCCCTGGAGAAGCACCAGGGCCGGGTGGTGCAGGAAAGACCTTGCACCCTGGGAGCCCACCCTCCTGGACGCGCCCCTCACGGGCCAGGACGTGACGAGGAGGAGTGCCCAGAGAAGGTCCGCCTCGTCCCAGTCACTGCACGGCCACCGTGATGCCACCTATGAGCCATACACCAAGATGGACGCGAGCCCCAGTGCACAGTGTAGAGCGCCCGGCAGCACTGCCCTCACACAGCTTCTTGCAGAAGCAAACACCCGAATCGCTAGGAATCGAGCGGGCCTACCTTCCCCACGGTGGCCTGAGTCTGGCCAGGGCCTGCAGGAGGTGGTCCGGGTTCTTTACACGTCACTTTTGGGGTCTGCCTTCACGGGGCAATGAGTAACAGTCCTGCTTCTGAATCACTTTTGACTTTCGCAGAAGCACAGACTGATGACCCCTTCATGTCAGTGTGCTGCAAACCAATTAATGTTGCTAACACGTCAGTTCCTCGGGTCTTTTGGATTTTTCCCCCTTGCAGAGCATAACTCTGGGGGAGCCCTGTCTTACACCTCACTTTAAAAATAAGGCTGTGTCCTTCTAACAGTGTCTGGGTATTTCAAGACCACAAGGAGCTTGATTTGGAATTATATGAGACCCCTATTGTGGATTTTTTTTTTAAGCAAACTGGTGCGTAGCTGCCTGTGGCTGCACAGCCAGCCTGGCAGCGCCGTCACCCCGTCCCCAACCCCTCCTCGCTGTCTCCCTCCAGACAGGTTGCCACAGCTGAAAGCGACCAGTGGGCCTTAGGTGGCTGTGACCAAGGGGACTTCATTTTAAAGCTATCAGGCTTAAATAGTTGATCAGAGATGACTGAGTTTGCGTTCTTCTGCGTAATTACTTTCTTCAGGGACGGCTTTCCCACCAAGAAGCCGCCTACCTTGGAGTCTCTAGTGGGGGAGCCCCAGGAGCGGCCTCACTGCCTTGGCTGTCCTTTCTGGTGCTGGAAAGAGCTGTAGTTTTTTAAGCGAATAGAGGAACCCCCAAAGAATTGATGTGTGTTAAAAACCCAGTGAAGAACAAGTGATGGTTTTTATGCAGAAACTAAATAATTGTTAATAAATGAATTTTTATCTTGCAGTAAAAAAAGAGGAGGGTCATTTGCAGGTCCTAGAATTCTGGTGCTTTCCACACGCTCCCTAGCCTCTACTTTGCAGGTGGGAAGCCTGAGGCTGGCCGCCACCCCAGCCACCCTCAGCCAGGGTGGTGTGAGTGGGGCCGCAGGCCTGGTGGTCCTCAGATCCCTCAATGTTAGGCCCCTGCAGAAGCCTGCGTGGCTGTTCCCAGGAAGTCCCCTGTCCCATGGCGTCCCATGATGTCCGCCTAGAGCCATGTCCTCGAGCAGGGAGGGCAGGAGGGATGGCTCCTGAGCCAACGTGGTGTGGTCCAGCAAGGGGCAGGCTGGGCCTGAGGGCGGCCTTCCTGGGTAGCTCCTGCGGTCTGCCCTCACGTGCTTCCTGGCTGTGCTGGCTGGTCCCCTTGAGCTTACCCGAGCTGCAGCCCCCTCTGCCTAACCTGCCCCTGAGCTTCCAGCTCCCGGCCCCACCCCAAAGCAGACTCTGCGTGTGGAGACCCCCCGAATGCCAGTCGGGTGCTTCTGGGGCCGTTCTGCTCCTGCACCCACTTGTCCCTGGTCTGCCTCCTCAGCGCCCAGCCCCGCTCTCCTCATCTCTGCAGTGGCGTTCTGACCCTCAGGCCCTCTGCTCAGAGCTGGTGCTGGCGGAGCGGACGGTGGTGGTCATCGCCCTCTGCACAGGACCCACACCCCCCCCACCTAGAGCCCCTGCAGAGAACTCCCCGGGGCCTTTGGTCCTGAGGTTGGGGCTGGGGAGGGTGCAGGGACGAGGAGACCTGTGGGCAGGGTCTCATGATCCAAGTGGCGTTGACTTTTCTCAGAGCGGCTGCAGCCTGTGGCCCGCCTGTGGTGCTCAGGCCCAGGCGGAGGGCACGAGGTGTTGGGACTGGTCTGAAGTCACCTGGCAGAACGGGGACTGGAACCCCGGGACCGCCCTGCCTCGGACTTCCTCCTGTGGTCCCAGCAGTGGCAGGTTCTGAGCCCGCAGCACCCGCCCCGAGGAGGCCACGCCCTGGGGCTGCCCGCTGAGCCTTGAGCAGAGACAGTGCTATCTATGGGCCCAGGCGCCCGACAGACGGGTGTGGTGCCCACAGTGAAGGGTGATGACATAGTACCCCTCTTGCCTTCTGCTGATGTCTGCAGAGGTGACATTTGGGCTCACTTTGAACAACGGGGAGGGGCTGCGCCCGGGAGGGATGCCGGGAGAGGGCGCAGCCCGGCGAGGGCTGGGGGGCTGTGAGCCGGGTGTCTCGGGCGCAGCCAGGGGGCCAGCGTGGCGGCCAGGGTCCTGAGCAGAGGGCAGGTGGGGTCTGCCTCGGCCTCCATGGCTGGGTGCCCACAGAGATGTGACCCGTGGCCTGATGCCAAGCATATTTTGGAAGTTGTACCCACGGACCTGTCTCAGGACTGGCTGAGTCTGAAAGAAAGGACCAGGAGGACCGCAGGTCCTGGCCTGAACCCCAGGGCTGGGCCATTTTCTGGGGCTCTCAGGGCAGGTTTGAGGGCGGTGTGGGGCGTTGAGGCTGTCACATGTGGGTTGCTGGGACTGGGCGGCCTTGGCAGGCCCGCCAAGGATCCGGCTCCTCCTCAGCCACCGTGGTGCGGTCCCGCCACCGGGGGCGAGTGGAAGCGGGGCATCGTTCACGCACTCTTTCCCCCCCTCACTGCCCCTGTCCTTTCCCTCACAGGGGGCTGGGTCCCCTTGGTGGCTCTTGGGCCCTTCTGTCCCTCATTCAGCCGGAAGAGCCGCCCTGCGAGCTCAGCCTGTCTCCGACCAGCTCGGTGCACTGCGCTGTGTGTGGCCGCCTCTCAGAGCCTCGGTTTTCCCGTCTGTGAGCAGGGCCCTAAGGGCCGTCCTCACTGTTTTCATGAGGATTAGCGTCTGGAGAGAGCTGAACACAGGCCCTCCCCATGCCGGGGCCTCGCAGGCGTGAGCTGCAGCTGTTGCCATCTGTCGTCTCCTTGAAGGCGCGGCCCAGGCCTTGGGGAGGCCAGGGTGCTGGGCATGCCGGTCACCCACAAGTCAGCCTCCGACCCCTAGTGAGTGTGACACAGAGAAGAGCAGTTGTTTGTAGGACAAATGCCTCTTGCGTGTCTTCCCCGGGCCGGGCACTGGGAGTGCAGTGGTGGCCAAGCCCATGTGGCCATCGGGAGCTGATGAATGCGGGTAGGCGGTGGGGACAAGCCCGGGCCGTTCCAGGGTCTGGTCCTTCCATGGCCCAAGCAGCTGCCTCAGGAACGTTGACAGAGGGTAGGCAAATGAACAGGGGAGGACTAGCAAGCTTTTGCGGACTCGCAGCCCTGCCTTTCTCTCTTCAGGGATGGCAGTGGCTTAGAAGCTGAGATCTTTTCAATGGTCTGCAAGGCCCCAGGTGATTTGGCTGCAGAACCTCCAGTGGGGCTTGCTTCCGGTGTCCACAGCTTGTTCCGCCCAGCCCTGCGGGCCTCCTCGCTGCGCCCCGAACACTGTGCCTCAGGGCCTGTGCACCTGCTGGCCTGGCCGCCTGGCCCAGTGCTTCCCCCACGTCTCCTTGGGTGCCTCACTCCCTCCCAGGCTTGGCTCCAGGGAGGCCGGCCCCCTGTGCCCTCTTTAAAATGGCAGCGCTGCCCCCTCTCCCCTTCTTTGCTGCGTTCTGCAGCCACCACCTCGAATCATGTATTATTTATAACGACACTGCTTATTGTCTGTTTCTCTTTGGGGAAGCATTTGCTCAGTGTTCTGTGTTGCCCCGCACCCAGCCCCTGACACGCTGCCTGACACACAGTAGGCCCTTGATGAGTTCAGGGTGATTAAACAGCCAGGGCGGGTGGGCAGGCAGGCAGGCAGCTCCCTCAGTGACTGCGGACTGCGTCGATCCCGAAGGAGCCCCCAGGCCTCCACTCTCCTGTTCTGGGTGAGGTGGGTGAACCCCAGCAGGCGTGGGAGCCGAGCGCTGGGCGCCCGGGAGACTGCAGGGGAGCGGGCCTGGGGCTGCCCTCAGCAGGGCCCAGCTTGGGGCGGGGGGCATCCTAGGCAGGAGCAGCCGCCTGGGCCAAGACCTGGCGGCTGGAGATGGCACATGTGCTGAGGGGCCAGAGAGACACCCCGGGCTCCAGGCCTAGAGACCTGGGTTTCAGCTTCGCCTCCACCTGCAGCGGGATGTGGATCTCCGGGTCTCCGTT
Source organism: Pteronotus mesoamericanus (assembly GCF_021234165.1). Taxonomy (NCBI): domain Eukaryota; kingdom Metazoa; phylum Chordata; class Mammalia; order Chiroptera; family Mormoopidae; genus Pteronotus; species Pteronotus mesoamericanus. The sequence goes on from NW_026555090.1 coordinate 320,303, forward strand.
TCCCGCTCTGGGAGCGGGAGGTGGATTGTCGCCTCACTCCTGGAGCTCTGGGGAAGGCCGAGGAGGCGCCCCGCGGCGGCTGGGCCCCGCTGCGGCAGCCAGATTGCTGAGAGGCCCCGGACCGGCCGTCTGTATCCCTCTACCCATCGGTCTCCCGCTTGCGGCTCCGCGGGCCCTGAGTCTGCGCAGAGTTTAGCAAATTTTTGGTGGTGCTTGAAAGCAGAAAACGAAGTACGCCTTGCTCTTGAACATCAGGGAAACTCACCTGGCGTTGATGTGCTTTCCTTTAGGGACAGTGAACTGTGTGTTCCTACCTCAGGGCCTTTGCACTGGCTGTGCCACTTCCTGTCTTTCCCTGGCTGCCTGGGGCCAAATGGCCCTGGTGCTGCCTGCCCAGCTTGCTTCCTTCACACCTCACAGGCCCTGAAGGGACAGGCCTTAGCACTGTCCCCAACTCCTCTCTTCCCTCACCACGTTCGCACTGGCAGTGCACCCTGCCAGCCATGGTCAGGGCCTCCGGTGAGTCCCGCCCTGCCTCACTCCCCTGCTGCCTCCCTCCACTTGTGCCCCTCTTGCTCACCCAGACTAGTGCGGCAGCCACCTCGCTGTCTGCGTAGCAGCCAGAGGGATCCCGTGACATTGTGATCACACCCTGTCCCTCCTCTTCCAAGGGCCCTGCTATGGCACCCCGCTCCCGATGGCTTAGGGGACTCTGCAGGACCTGCCCCCCGCCCACCCTCTCTCGCCCACTCTTGCCTCACAGCCTTTGTCCTGCCTGCTCCCTCCGCCTGGGACACTGCTCCCTGACACCACGTAGCCCACTCCCTCCTTTTCCCACCTCCTCTCCTCCCAGCAGCCCCCCTTCTCCACCCCCTACCCATGTCTTTGTTCTGGCCCCTCTCCTGGCGGGTCCCAGGAGAGTGAGACTTCCGTCTGGCTTGTTCCTTGCCATGGCCCTAGCACCTGAAACAGTGCCTGAGTCTCAACAGACATTCGCTAAATGAGGCTGGTGGGTAGACTCTGCACAGGTGGACAGACAGACAGACAGGAAACTAAAGGCTGTGGTTGGAAGAACCCCAGTCAAATGTTCTCTAGCAGGACTTCGGGGTGGACTGGCACACTGCGGTCTTGGCAGGCCCAAGAGGACACAGAGGCCAGTTTGTTCCTGCCCGTGTGCCCAGGGTCACTTTCCCGAGGACCCTGGTGCCGTCCCACCTTCCTGGGGCCTGATGAGTAGTCCCGACGCGTCCCCGGGCCTGCTGCCTGGTCTCTCCGCCCCTCGGGTTAGCTGAGGGCGCACCGGGTCCTGCTCCTCACCCAGCGCTGGGCCGGGGCTCCAGACCCTCGGAGGGCGCCCAGGCGGGGACGGAGAGCGGGACTGTGGGGTGCGAGGGCCGCGGGGCGCTGGGTCTGAGAATAGCAGCGGTTTCCTGGTAGCCTGGAGTGTTCTGGGCGCTGTGCTGAGCATTTTATCAAAATGATCTCATTTAATTCTCCAAACAATCCTTTTAGAAATGTTTTATTATAGCCCTACTTTATGGATGAGGAAACTGAGGCACAGAGAGGTTATTTAGGATCCGACTCCAGCAGCCTGGCTCCAGGTGCCCGTCTCTCCGCCTGAGCTTCGCGCCTGGGCCAGGCCCCCGGAACCCCGTGGCCTCACGTGTCCCCACCTCCCTCTGCAGGGTGCCACGACCGGGCCGTCCTGCTCTACGAGTACGTGGGCAAGCGGATCGTGGACCTGCAGCACACCGAGGTCCCTGACGCGTACCGCGGGCGCGGCATCGCCAAGCACCTCGCCAAGGTAGGGAGGCGGTGTAGAGAGGCGCACCCTCCCCTTCAGACATGCCGTGCCCTGGTGGCCCCCTGGGCCCGTTTCTTGGCCAGAGCACAGACAGGTGCCCGCTTTGCCACCAGGTTGCAGCAGGGGCCGGCAAGGGTCAGCACGTGTGGCCACTCCTGGCCCTTCTGGGACTGGTGGCGGTGGCTGTGGGCCCAGGCCCCAGGGTCTGCATAGCTGAGACTCCAGGGCCACCAACACCTGCTGCATGTCAGGAGCTCATCGTCTGGGGCCCCTGCATCCAGCATGTCACAGGTACTCAGTGAGTGCCGTAGGGACGCGTGGATGACGAGGGGTCGTCGTTGAGCTAGTGCCCCATTCCCTGCCCCCACTGCCCTCGTGCCTGAAGCACCTCAGACTCAAGGCTGCTCAGAGAGCAGGCTTGGGCTCAATGCAGCTGGAGCAGAGAGTGGCCTGAAGGTCCCCGGAGAGCCGCTCCTGGGCCCAGGCTCCTCCCTCGGCCTGCTCTTCCCGCCCCCAACCCAGGCTCCTCTCTTCTCCCTCGTCCATGTGACCGATGAGACTGAGATTTACTGACCTGGGTGGAGGGGAGCTGGGCCGCACCCTCGCCTTGGGGAACCCTGCCCGGCCGGGGCACAAGGGCCCACACCACGTGACACTTATTTTGACTGGCACCTTCTTGGCCTTTCAGTTTCTTTATCTGCAAAATGGGAGAATAGACTGGGCTCTTCGCATGAGAGTCTCAAGTTGAAAACCCCAGGACCAGGTGTGGACTGGGCGGTGAGGCGTGCAAGGCCAGCCCGGGGCGGTGGGAGGTCAGGCGCCCCAGCTATGTGAGGGCCGGGCACCTCGCAGGCACTGAGCGAACGCTGCGCCTTCTCCTCCAAGCCGCCAGCCCCGCCCAGACGCCCTCTGCTCAGTTTCAGCACATTTCTTAAACACCAGCTGTGCGCCTGTGCGCGGGACGCTGGGGCCGGAGGCGCAGCATTCCCGACCTTGCTCGCCGTCTGCTGAGCTCACTGGAGGTGAGGACAGCAGTCCCAGACCCAGGCTGCACACCGGCCCCGGCGCTTCGCCCCCTGTTGTCTCGGGGAGCCCTGTAATAACTAAGTGGGGCCTTGGCTGGGCACAGGAAGCCCTGGGCGCCGGGAGAGCCCCATGCGCCCTGACCCAGGCCCCAGGGGCAGGTTCCAGAAGGAGGCCACAGGCGGGTTGTCTGTGAAGAACAGGCGGAGAGTTCAGGCAGGCCCCCGGGGAGCGTGTAGGCCCTGCGCCTGGAAAGGGCAGGCAGTGGAGACTGGCCCCGGGGTGGGGGAGGGACAGGTGTGCGGAAGCGGGGCAGAGTTCTCCAGGCTCAGCCCCGCCGCCGGGCAGCTTTGGGCAGGAGCTCAGGATCCAGTCCCGGCTCATGCTCTTCTGTGATGTGTGCTTCAGGCGATTCACCAGTGCTTTCTGCCTCAGTTTCCTCCACTGAAATACGAGGGTGGTGAGAGCAGCCCATGCCTCCGTGGCAGACGGGACAGAGCGGGCGGCCGTGGGCAGCCAGCTCCCGCCCTCAGAGGGAACGGCCTGGGAGGTGCGGGGCGGAGCCGCTGGGCTCCCGGGTGCAGGCGGCGGGCACTGACCATTCCCTCTCTGCTGGCTGCCAGGCTGCTCTGGACTTCGTGGTGGAGGAGGACCTGAAGGCCCATCTCACGTGCTGGTACATCCAGAAGTATGTCAAGGAGAACCCGCTGCCCCAGTACCTGGAGCGCCTGCAGCCGTGACCCTGGCTTGTGGGGCAGACCTGTCCCTGCCCGGCCTTCCCTCGCAGCCTCTGCCCGGGCCCGCCCCGTGCTCTCAGGAAACCCGGACCCCGTAGGGGGCGGCTCGGTCATTTTTCTAAGGATGCTCATCTGCGGTCGCTGGAGGTAGCGGGCCAAGGGCGGGCAGTTGTCCAGCAGCGGTGGCCACCGGGCCCGGCGGCCCCCGCGCTGCAGACGCTGGTCTGCAGAGGGCCACGCGGCCGGCTGTGGGCGGGCCTGGGAGGCCCACGGCCAGGACCGGGACAGACGCAGGCCGTTCCTGTGGCGGCCCGGGGCTCATCTGTGTTCCCTGCTCTGCGACGGGCAGATGGGCTGTCCTGGTGCCCCCGCCACCGCTGCCTCCCAGCCTGTGTCCCCTTTGCAGATGGGGAGTGTGCTCCCCAAGCTGAGAGGAGCAATAATGAACTATGTGCCAACTTCTGAGCAGCGCAGCGCCAAGCCATGATTGCCACCAGTCAGCGCTGCCCCTTCCCTTCCGCCAGCCGCGCCCTGGCAGGAGGCGGCGAGGGACGGCCCTCTCTGGCGTGTGAGCCTGGGAACGGGTGGCCCGGGCGCTGGCTCAGCCCCCGCGGTGCGCTCTGAGCCCACGCACATGTACACGCACACGCGCGGAACTCTGAGTGCCAAGCTGCGCGTTGGCGGGGAGGCCGGTGGGGGGAGCGCTGGCTGCTCTCTCCTTGGTCCCGGTCCCTCGGCCCCTTCCCTCCATGTCCCTCGGCTCTGCGGGAAAAGGAGGTCCCTGTCCCCTGTGGCTGCCCTGCCCTTCCCGCACAGCTGCCTGCCAGGAGCCAGCTCCACGTGCAGCTGAGCATCGCAGGGACCCCACCCCTCACTGGCCGCCCTGTGGGTGAGCCTTCTCAGAAAGGACCCTTTGGAGCTGAGGTGGGAGGGAGGCAAACTGTCCTCAAGAACCACCCTCACCACCCAAAAGAAACATTTCTGCGGAGGGGTTCCCTTTACAGCCATCAGATATCAGGGTGTCTTTCTTACGGTGCACTGTGGCCGGGCGTGGTCTGTCACCTCCCTGGGGTCCCAGGGCCCCTCCCAGACTAGCCTTCCTGGCAGCAGCCTGGGAGGCACACCCCAGCACCCTCTGTTCAGCACCAGCATTTCTGTGGGCTTCCTCTCAGGCACTGCCCGGGGCTCAGGGTCCCGACTCCAGCACCCTCCCTACACGCCATGTCCCCGCACCCACCCCTCTGGGGCCTGCAGGGGACCCAGGAGCCGGAGTCCCTCTGGGGCCAAGGCAGAAGCTAACAGTGAATCCCTGAGTGCGATGTGTTCCCTCCAGGCCTCTGGCTTGGGGTGCGGGGCTCCAGGAGATGGGGTGCTAGTTGCTATGGCAACTCCTCCATGCACCTCTGCTCCCACGCTCAGAGCCAAGCCCCTGCCACAGCCACCACTCAGGGGCCCTGCACACAGATGCCTTCCCGCCGACTATCAGGAACGCCTTGACCTGCATGTGCCCGTTCCGGCCTCCAGGAATCCCTGAGGGGTCCAGCAGCGCCCCCGGCCCCCGTGCTCCCTAGCAGTGTGTGGCGTGCTGTTGGGAGGGCCAGGGAAGCCACGGGGCTCCCACCGTGCTGGGGGTTGGGCCCAGAAGGAATTCTGGCAAGAGATGGGCTCCGCTTCTGGGTCCCTCCCAAGGCTGGGGCTGTCCGTTCCTAGCACAGTTGAAAAGGGTGGGCTGCAGGCCCGGGAGTAGACCGGCGAGCCCGGAGCCAGGTCCCACCCCCCCCCCCCCCCGCCCTGGGGCGGCCCAGCGCCAGTCACACCTCTTGCCTCTGTTAAGCACAGATTCTGTTGTGGAAACTCCAGCAGCTCCGTGAGCCGGTACTGCCTCCCCCCAGCCTGAGGGGCAAGGCGACCGCATTCCAGGAGGGCGCCCTATGCACAGGATCCCAGGGCAAGCAGGGTGCTATGGAACAGGGGGCAGGTGGCACCGAAGGGACTCTGTTCTGTCCCCACTGTGTCCTAGCCTGAACTGTTCTGACAGCAGGTGGCTCGCCATGCCCAGGCCAGCGTGCAAACAAAACTTAGTAATTGAACCAGGAACTGCCTGGTCTGGGGGCCACAGTGGCGGGCCCTGCGGCCTTGGGCCCGCGAGCAGCGTCCCCAACACCTGTGGGTGTCGTCTGGCCACCTGGCCACTGCTGCCTTAAGCTGCCGCCGCTGCGGGGCCCCAGGCTCCGGCAGCCCAATGTGGGCCAGCTGTGTCCCAGCCGGCCTGCCCCCAGTGCTGCCAGGCAGCTGGTGTCCCAGCCTCCACCCATGCCAATGCCCTGGGAGCCCTCACTCTGGAGGGGGCCCCCCCACCCCGTGCCAGCTGCTCAGAGGCCCTGTGCTGCCCAGTCACACCTTGCTTCCTGGGCCTCTCTGACTTGCCTGGGCACCACAGGCAGCGACTCATGTGCCTTTCCTACTCAGGACCCTTCTAAGGGAGGTCAGGGCCAGGGCTCCAGACCTCTTTTTGTTGTTTGTCAAACTCTTGAACAGATGGCATGACAGACATCTCAGTAAGAGCTGCCTGCACAGGACTTGAGGGCAGCTGCTGCAGGGGCCCCGGAGGCGCACCCGGTGGGGGCCACTGTGCCCAGGCTGCCGTGCCCCAACCCTGCGGCGGTCTGACTCCCGCCACGTTCACCAAGAGCAGGCTGAGGCACAGCCAGCCTCGGGGGCCCGTGGGGTGTGAGGACACAGAGGCGGGAGTGGGCCTGGTGGAGGCCAGCCTGTGCCTGCATCTGCTCCCTGTGGTTGGTAGCACAGCCCTGTTCTCAGGCAGGGAAGTGAGGCTCTGAGATGCACGGCGCCTTGGCTGAGGTCTCGTGGCAAGACAGCGGTGGCATCAGCATCCAGGGCTCTGTCGCCATACCTCCTGCATCCTCTGTTGACATCTGCCTCCATGAGGGGGAGGCCCCAGTCATCTGCAGAGCAGCTGGGAGCCAGTTACCTGGACGAGACTGATGTCATGTCACCTCACACAGCTGCTACTCTTAGACATGTCCATCTTGCTGTAAAAAGCTTTTTCTTGGGGCTTCTGGTGCAGGGGAGGGAGGCAGGGCGCCCATGCAAGCCCATGGGGTCAAGTCCAGTCACCTCAGAACAGGGCTGAGAGGGCCCTGGCTTGTCCCCCTGCCCAGGGGGGCAGGGTTCCTTCCCGAGTGGCCTGTACCCCTGATCCCCTCCCTGGAGTTACAGTGCCCACCCCAGCCCAGGAGGGCGAGGAGTGGCCTCCAGGCACCAGGCCCTCCCCAGCTGTTGCACGGGAGCCCCCAGCAGCTCCGTAAGGTGCCAGGCACCAGGCCTGTCCTATAGGTGAAGAAAGCGGCTCAGTGGGGTGGGCGCCAGGTTGCTGCCTGTGCGGATGGGAGGCCAGGGGACCTAGGATCTATGCCTCTGTGAAGTGATGTGCCCTTATGTGTCACAAGGTCTTGTGTCCACTTAGGTGGCCTTGGAGAGCAATACACAGATAACATTTCCTGGATGTCTTGGCCATTTGGAAGGCTGAGGTGGGTTCTGTCTGGAGCTACAAGGTGCGAGGCTAAGTAGAGATGGCTGGCAGGTGCTGAAAAGATGACATCACATGCAGAGCTGGATTATGGCAGGAATGTCCATGAAGCATCTGACTGTACACGTGTCCCTCAGTTCAGGAGTGTCAGGTTTCGACTCCATCCAGATGCTCCCTGTACTGTTCTCAGGGTCCCACTTCCTCCAGATCAACACCCTAAACTTTGTATGAGAGGGCCGGCAAGACTGTGACTTCAACTTGCAACTGCAGCCTGCAGGATCCACCACGGGGCTGTATTTTCAGTTGTATCGTTCTTGTGGCTACAGGATATTAAAGAGATTCTTTCCTGGCTGGTGGAGATGCTCTGGTTTTGTTCCTGCACCTCGAGCTGCGCTGGCAGTTCCTTCCTGCCACTTCAGCTGTGGTCCCCGCAGCCAGCCCACCCCCCGAACTCCAGCTTGGTTGCTTCTGCCACAGTGACTGAGTGTCGGCCCATCAGCTTCCCAGTTCTGCCCTCAAGAAGCACCCCCCCCCGCCCCCAGGCTCTTAAAGCAGGTGAGATGTTAAGTCCCATGTTGCCACCGAGCACTGTGAACTGCTGGGGCTCCATGTGCCCTCGCGGCAAGGTCATTCCTGGGGCCCACGGGGTCCGGTAACCCAGGTGTCCAGGCATAAAAGATGGCCCCTCAGATGCCATTCCTGCTACCAAGCTCTGCAGAGTCAGGGAAACAGAAGCGGCCTCGGGTGCTTCCAACAGGACTGAGTGTGGGGGCTGGTTACTGAGCAAGCGGAGCACCGGCGAGGTGGCCCAAGTATTGGTGAGTGCAGGAAACTGCTCTTACGCTGAACTGGGGGGAGAGGTGTTCCCCAAAGCCTCGGTCCCTGGGCTGCTGGTGGGACCTCACTGCCTGAAGAAGACCCAGGAATGCGTGCACACTTGTCCCTGCTGCTGCCACCACTAGACCCCCCCAAATTCCAGCACAGCTCTTTGCTGCTGCCTAGTCCCCTGCCAGTGCCTCCTGCCCGTAGGATCTCAGACGCCATTGGGAAGTGCGCCTTGCAGGCTCCGGGACCCTCTGTGACGGGGAGGACGGGGTCTGGATGCCAACCAGCAAATAGGTGGGATCAAATAAGAACTACTATTGCCTGGTTGGGGTGGGGCCCCTGACACCAGCCCAGCCCACCATCTTCCCCAAAGGCTGAGACAGCCTGAGGAGACGGCAGAGCCCACGGCCAGCCCCTCGGAGCGCTGAGAGGCCGCCGCTCGCGCTGGGGGCACGCCGCCCCCTTCCGAGCTGGGCGCTGGCATGTTGTGAGGTTGTGGTCGGGTCAAGGGACACTTGCCGGCCCTCAGGGAGCCCAGTGGGCCATCCCGCCGGGTGAGATGCGGCAGTCTTCTCGATGACAGAGCAGAGGTGGCTCCCCTGGAGGGCTGCTTTATGAAGGTTGTTTATACCCAGGAGGCCACTGTATAAGTCACAGGTTAAATGTGGGAAGATGCTGGGAGGGGGGGAAATAAACCCTCCAGTCTTTCAGGAACCTAGAGAAAGGAGAGTTGGGGAGTCACCTGCTCTCCAAGACAAAAAGGCCAACTAAGTGCACAGACGAGACCCGGAAACCAGGTCACCCTCTTCAGGCCTTCCAGCGCCTGCGCCCGTGGGGAGAGCCCTCCGCCTCCCGCAGGCGGGGACGCCGGTTCCTCTTCACGTTGGGCACCCGTGTGTGTTCAGTGAGGACGCAGGCGGCCGTGCAGACGAGAATCCGTCTTTGGAGAAAGCGTACTCACCGTAAGAAAACTGTGACAAGGCCGCTGGCGCTCTCGAGCAGGCGCCCGCTGCGGCGTGGGGCCGGGCACCGTGGGGGTCGGGGCATCTACAAGGTGGGTGTGCTTTGCGGCGGGACCAGTCCGCAAGCCTCCCACGCCCTGGCCTCCACAATCTGCGACCTCATCGCCACCGCCCTTTCTCACACCCACCAAGCCACGTCCACCCCAGGGCCTTTGCGCGCTGTCCCCTCTGCGCGAGCGCTGTGGCCTCGGACGTCCTCAGGGCTCCCTCCCTCACGCGGAGAGCCCGGCCAGCTTTCTCAGGTCGCGCCCGCTCCCCGATTCTCTTGCCCTGCTCTATTTTTTTCCAATCATTGCTTTCTTCTTCCCGTTACATGTAAGTGGTTTGTCTTATTATTTGCTGCCGGAATCTCCCTGCTAGAACACAAGCCCCATGAGCACAGGAGTTTTCTTGTTTTCCATTTTATCCGCTTCAACATTCCCAGCATCTATATCAGTGCCTGGCATGTAGTTAACGCTCGGCAGTGGTGGATGGACGGACGGATGGACGAGTGGATGGGCAAATGGATGGGTGAAGGGAAGGATGAACGGAGGGAGAGGGAAAAGGGCTCTGGGTAGACCAAGCATCACGAGCAGAGGCCTAGCGGCGCAGCGGCTCCTGGCCTGCGTGAGTGCCTCGGCGCTGCGTGCGTGCGTGCGTGCGTGCGTGCGTGCGTGCGTGACCCTGGAGCGGAGAGCGGGGCCTGACGAACGAGGACCTTGCAGCCCGGTGGAAGCGGCTGCGCCCCCGACTGTCGCCATGGTGGACGCACAGCTGCACCTACCAGCCTCCCTGTAGCAGGTGAGCCCCTGAGTTCAAGCTGATGGCGTGTCTGTCTCGCTCCAGGGCGGGTGCTGACGATGAGCAGGCTTTAGGGACGCGAATCTCCAGGCTGTAAAGAACGTGGCCGCGTGAGTCGCTGCGTAGAGAAAAACCACCGGTCAATAACAAATTCTCATTTTGGCTGGCTAGTGAGCGAGGGATACGTGCCTTACAGTGCTCTACTTGTGGGGTCTGTTTATTTTTACCATATAGTGAACTAAGACCTTGAAGCGCGGTGCTGAACAAGGCGCATTGGCTTGGAGGTCAGGCAACAGGAAACAAGCCCTTAGATACTGCAGAGTGGGAAGTTGGAGACTCTTGTTTTGCGGGGGGGAAATGTGTGTTAGAGTCACAAGCTGTAATCACTTGAGGGGCAGACCAGGGATCTGTAAGCCTGTGGCTTCAGGGGGAAGTGGTTGGAATGAGCTGGGTATCAACGGCGTTTGTTGTTCCTTTCATTTCAAATGCAATAAATTTGATAGCAAGGTGTAAGAAAGAGATCTATACAAGTGAGATGCATTTTGCAAACAAAAGAAAGGGGAACGAAAGTGTTGGAGGCCATGTAGTGTTGGAAAAGGTAGCTGCTCCAGGCCCCAAGTACTAAGAAAGGAAACTGAAAAAATGCTTTAAGCAACAAAGGCCTATTGAAATGTTCTCACTTCTACAAAGTCCTCAGCCCCATGGGGAGATCAGGGGAGATCAGATGAAGCTGTCGACTTGGTCCATTAGTTTGTTGACTGAGACATGGTGGAAGGTCAATATCAGTAAACTGAGACAGAGCCAAGTGAGGGGACAAGGAAGCAAAGAAATAAAGCTGCTTGAAAGCCATGTTAGAAAAGAGCCTTGTGTGTAGTCACATGAAACTTACTGGAAGAAAGCCTGTCAGATTTGGGGGAGAATTGTATATGTTGCCAAAGAAACCAGGAGCTTGCGGTGTGGTTCCTGAAGCCACGCCTATGTGGGCAGGGAAGGATCTGGGGAAAATGCCCATCCCTCCTCCAAGGTGGCCAAGGAGAAAACTGGGAGAGGCGGCAGAGCCAGGGCAGGCCCTCACGAAGCTGCCCCGCAGGGCCCCGCTGTGCTGGCCCGGCCGTGAGCTTTGCCTGCATCCGTCTTGTCCCTTGTCCTCGATTTCATTCTGGTTCAGAGCAAGCAGTGACTTGGGTTTTACCTCCAGATCCAGGGTGACGCTGGTGGAGAACATGTGTCTCCAAGAAATAGGAGCCCTGGAGTAAAAGTGGGGTGTGGGGTGGAGGTGACCCTTTCGGGGAGGGTGTGAGTAAAGAGAGGGGGCAGCTGCCATTTGGTTGCCAGAGGACAGATTGTTGCAGTTACTCAGTAATTCACCAGAAATCATCTCCCGTCCTCCCTGGACCAACTGTGTTTCACAGCCTCTGTAGCAGCTGATTGCCAGCAGACATGGACTGAGGCTTCCAAAAGGTGGCTCCTCGTCCCGCCTGTCTCCCTCTCTCCTGGCTAGACACCACGCAGACGGAGGCGTGGGACAGGGACGTAGGTCCCTGAGTTCACCGGCGAGAGCTGCGCGCTCTAGAGCACCGTGAAGGCAAACCCGGCCTGCATCGCTTCGATCCCTGAGGTGCTGTCCAGTGTTTTTGTAGACTGCAATCCCTTGACCGACTCAGACCGCAGTCAGGCAGTCACGCTCGCTGCTGAGGGTCATGGGAACCACTGAAAGGCTTCTCACAGGATCGTGTCATGGCCGTACTCGTTTGGAAAGAATTACTCTGGCTGCGGTGTGGAGAAGGATCAGAAGGCAGGCTAGGAGGTCGTGGCAGACCCTTGGTGAGAGAGGCTGCACTCAGAGAGAGACAGGTAGGGGGAGGCTTCTCAGGGACGTGTCCCCGAGTCCCACCACCAGCAAGAGGTCCGTCGGGACCACACTGCGGTGTGCCTGGGTGGAAGAGGGCCCCGCGTGGGGGGTGCACGCATGTGTACACGCGGCCCCCAGACGCCAGCTCAGGCCAGGGCCGGCGCCTCACCTGGCCCGCGGTCTCCGGGCTGCTCCCTCGCCCCTTGTGGCTGGCTCTCCACGCAGGAGCCAGAAAGATCTTTCTAAAACTTCAGGCAAGTTGGGTTTCTCTCCTGCTCCGAACTCCCAGTGCCCCCCATCGCCCCAAGGGGGAGAGCTGAGGCGGCGGCAGCCCTGGCTCGTCCACCACACAGCAGCCACGCTGACTTTCTCTTCTCCCAACGCTTAAGCTGGTCTTGCCTCTGGGCCTTTCACTTGCTGTTCCATCCATCTGAATGATAGTCCTCAAGATAGTACCCATTACCTCTCTATCCCGGTCCAACGTCACTATTTGGAACTTGTTTCCTGAGTATTGAGCATCTCCTGTCACTGCAATGAAGGCCACACCGAGGCAGGACCACGCCTGCACCCACCTGTGAGTTCAGTGCTGAAACCGCAGCCCTGGCGTGGCACCTGGCCCAGAGTGCATGCTCAGTAGGAACCGGTTGAATGAATGAGTAGTCCCCTAGCTGCCTGGTGCCTGAATTAGAGCTCAGTCAGGACAGACCTTCCCTTTCACATACCCCGGCAGGCCCCAGGCCTCTGTGGGCCCCTCTGTGAGGGATCCGAGCAGCCGAATGCACCTGCGGGTCCTGGGCACAGGAGCAAGGAGCCCATGTTTGGGTCCCTGCGCTGCGATCTGCGGCGTGCTCCTCCCGCATCGTGTGAGGCATTGCCTCTCCAAAGGTGCGCTGGCCAGAAGACAATCCCAGGGGTGCAAACCCGGAGTTCAGCGGTAGCCCCAAACCCAGCACCCAAGCCCCGCCCTCCTGGGAGTTGTGAGATAGTGACAGAATCTAACTAGAAGTTCATAGCCTTTCTGTTTGTTTTCATTGTATTCATTTTTGTAGCTAATAGCACATAATACAGATGTTACATTTAGATAGTCATATAGAATTTCCCCTTTAAATAAACATAGTTCGATGTTCAAATAAACCTACCGAAAGAGCAATAGTAAGAGTAGACTGAGGATTTAACCCGAATGGCAGACTCAGGCCCCTGCGCACATCTGCACGGGGAGAAGAGGGATGGGCCAGGGGAGGCCCCCTCAGGCACGGCGATCTCCTGAGGTCACTGGGACCAGAGCCCCAGTCACTGACTCCCTTCCCAGCCCTAGTCCTGGAAGCCAGGGCAGCATTTCGGGCTACGGCACCAGGACACAGGACGCCTGGGCTGGATGGTTCCCGCAGCTCTTGGCAGCAGCCAGCCCTTTCCATGGTGACACGCTTTCTGCAGACAGAAGCGGCCCTCTTGGGCAGATGTCCTGCTGAGGTCATGGTTGTTTCCATGGGCTGGATGGGTGGTGGGGGAGGGGCGCTGCGCCGGGCGCCCAGGTTTGCCCCTGAGTGACAAGTGGCAGCATCAACAGTCCAGGCCTGGGGAACCGGCCCCTCTGCGCTTCCCGCAAGGCCGCTGGAGGGCTCCCGGCCTGGGGCGGGTGCGCTGCTCACCAGGCGCCGGGCCCTCTGAAACAGCCCCGTTCCATACAGGGGTCCCTCGGACAATTTATTGCACAAGCAAGACTAGCATAAAGCAGGTGCTCATCATATTACTTGAAAGACTATTGAATGAATATATAATGGAGAAAACCACACTTTTTTTCTTAATTAAAAAAGGTTAACTGTACCAGATTAGACCTCTTCTAAATTCATTGTGATCACTGCAGCCTAAAGGCGTCAAAGCAAGCCTCAGTTCTGTTTCCCAAATGTGTACCCCTCCCCGACACACACCACCATGCCTTCTGGGTCCCATGTGGGTGGAAACCCAGTTTCACATTGCACCTAGGAGAGCAGTTCCACCAGACACCACTCAGAACTCTCCGGAACAGGCAGAGAAGAGCACTTAATGGAAGGAGGACACAGCTGACAGACAGAGGCACAGATGTGGGAGCGGCAGGGCAGGGCTCGAGGCCCCAGTGGCCCCGCAGGGCGCCAGCCCCAGAGCCTTCCTGGCAGCCCTCAGGCCCTGGGCACCTGCCGGGCCGCTCGTCAGGCAGAGGCCCCGGGAGCCCACCCTGGAACTCCACCCTTGCTCCCTGGCCTGAAAGCTCTGGGGTGGCCACGCCCTTCCAAGCAGCCCTGTCCCTTTGGGGACAGCTCTGGTAGCTACAGGGTCTTTCCAGAGAAGGATCTCTCCCCCTGTCGCTTTGTATCAAGTTGAATGATATGCCCATGTCTGAACTCCCAGGACCCGTGCATGTCACCTCATGTGGAAAAGGGGTCTTTGTAGATGCAACGAAGTGAAGGGTACTGAGCGGAGGCGATCGTCCTGGATTATCCAGGTGGGCTCTAAACCCAAAAAGCGTCCTTACGAATCAGAGAGGGGCCAGGGGAGATGGGACGCGCCCGGCCACACCATCACAGAGGCAGAGGTGGAGCGACGCACAGCAGCAGGGAAGAGGCGGACCGGTCCCCCGGAGCCCTGGAGACACAGCCCTGCTGGCGCTCGCTGGGTAATGGCCACAGGAAACTGACACACTGAGGACCATGGACCCTGGTCCCAGCCTCTGCGGCCTGTGACCCCCTTCCCTGCGCCCCTCCCTGGGGTCTCTCTTGCTGGCCCTTTCTTCCCCAGCTCCCCACTGCCGCCGCCCCAGGCAGGATAAACACAGGAGGCTGGTCCTGCTTCTGCCCCCGCCCGCCCCCCCTCGCCCCCCCGCAACGCCCACTATGTGTCGGGCATTCTTCTCCACCTCCATCCTGAAACCAGGTCAGACGAGACAGTCTCAGACGCCACTCCTTTTCCCCGCTCCACTGAACAGTCACATTTGTGCCACCGGCTGTGAGAGGCCGCGGGGACCCTGGGGAGCGGAGGGAACCACAGCAGGGCGGCCAGGATGACCTCGTGCCTCCCTGGCTCTGAGAACCGAGCTGCCTGCTCCAAGGCCCGTGGCTTTGGGCACAGAGGCTTGGGCGCCCCTCTGTGTGCACCCCCAGGGCGCATGGGCTCAGCAGGCATCCAGCTCATGCTGACCCCGGGAAACAGGACCTTGACTCTCCGCCCACCAGCCCCTTCCTCCGTGGGAGGCAGCGAGGGCCTGCCCTGCCCCGCGCCAGGCCGCCTCTGAGTTGGGGCTGCCAGGCTGCAGGCCTGGGCCACGCTTCCACACAGGCCTGCCCCTGGTTTGCCCCGCCTTTGGCACCCTGCACCCTCTGCTTGTTGTCAAACGCCCCCACCATCTCCTGCCCCGCACGCACGTGAAGAAGTCACCAAGCCACCTCAGGCACGGAGGCCAGAATGCAGCTAGTGTGACCCAGTGGCTGGATTCTCGATTTTATTCCATTTTAACTTATTTAAATGCAAAGGTTAAAACCAACACACAATTTACTTATTGGAAACTTTTTGAGTGTGTTGGAAACAATTTGGGTACGTGAATCTTCTTTTCAACTGTGAACCTTACGAAATCTAAGTACTGATCAACTATTCTTGGTGAAAATTCAGTGTCCTGATTAAGATGTGCTCTAAGTGTGAAATTACACCCAAATATTGAAGACTTAGTATGAAAAAAAAGAATGTGAAATATCTTATTTGTAAATTCTAAATTGATTACATAACGACGTGTTGGATTTTGGGATATTTCGGATTAAATTCTTTTCATATATAGAGTTAAATGAAATGTATTATCTTTCTCTTTGTTTACAAATTCATGGATTTTCTTTTTTCTTTTTTAATTTTTTATTCTTCAATTAAGTCAACTCACTTGTCTCTTTTTTAGTTTTTAAAATGTGGCTACTGGAAAACTTACAAGGACGCATGTGGGTCCCAGGCTCTCTTTATTGTCAGCGCTGGGCTAGAGGGACCCTCAGAGCTGGCCTCCCCTCAGCCCCACCACCCAGGGAGCCCCGGCACACGGCTCGGTGGCAAGAGGGAGCCGGCGAGCTGAGCCTGCACGCCAGTCTCCACGGCCAGTCTTTCTGGTGGGCAGGGCTGAGGGGGAGAGGAGCGAGGGCTCCCCGGCCACGCGCCCGGCGAGCCCTGGATGGTTCCTTGGCAGGTGGAGGTTTAAGGCTGAATTGCACTCTCACGGTCATTCATGTAAACAGCTGAGGTGGAATTCACACAACATAAAATTAACCATTTTAAAGGGCACCGTACTGTGGCATTTCGTGCATTCGCGATGCTGTGCGTCCATCACTTCTCGCCAGTTCCTAAATGTGCTTTTCACCAGAAAAAGAAACGTCAGCCCCATCGGCAGTCGCTCCCCATCTCCCTCCCCCGCCCCAGGCCACCCCTAACCTGCTTTCTGTTTCTATGGATTTGCCTATTGTGGACTTGTCACATACATGAAACCAGCCACACACAAGTTTTCTATTTGTGAATGGCTTCTTTCACTCAGCATAATATTTTCAAGGTTTATCCACACGGTGATGTGTACTTCCTTTGTGCTCCATGTAGTTCATCCGTCCTCCGTGGACAGCCATGTGGATCCTTGCGCCTGCTGGTGACCATGAATCGTGTGCTGAGAACAGGAGACATCGGGGTACGGCGGTTCCCGCGGGCTCCTGTGACTTCCACAGCGTGTCCTGTTGCAACCCGCTTTCGGTTCTTCCCACCCTTAGGGAGCCGGTGCTCGGCTTCCTGGCGGGGACCCCTTTCCCTCAGGGGTCCCCGTGGCAGCACCGTATTTAAAGCAGTGTCGGCTCCACACCCCCCCTCCTCCTGCCCGGCTCGGGAGGGGGCAGGCCGCAGCACAGACCCGGCCCTCGGACCGGACCGGGGCCTCGGGCACCGCACAACCTCGCGCCTCAGCCTCGCGCCTCAGACGCCGCTGCGTGGGGCCGTCCCACAGCCCGCCGGCCCTGCCTGGGGGCCCGGAACAAGGGTCCTTGCCCAGGCGTCCTTGCCTCAAGTCCATCTTCCCTTTGACCTTCCGCTGCTTTCAGCCTGGAGGGCGGCCGTGGCCACCCAGAGCGTGGCTGACGGAGGGCCTGCTGCAGTCCAGGCTGGGAAGCAGTGTGTCCTGGGCTGAACTGTATCCCTCAAAATTCATACGCTGAGGTCCTACCCCCAGCACCTCATAATGTGACTATATTCGGAGATAGTTTTTTTTTAAAGGTGAGGTGAAAGGTCATGTTGGTGGGTCCCACCCAATCCGCCTGCATCTTCATAAGGAGGGGACGCGTGCAGGGGGGACCATGTGCGGACCCGGCGGGGGGCCAGGTCCTGCAAGCCCTGGGGAGAGGCCTTGGGGATGCCAGCCGGCCAGCACCGTGGTCTTGCACTTCCAGCCCCCAGGATCCTAAGAAAATATATTTCTGTTGTTTAACCCCCACGTCTGTGGTACTTTGTTCTGGGAGCCCTAGCAAAGGAATATGAATATGTTTTAATGTCCTGAAAATTTCCTAAATTTCTCCATTTCCCTAGCCATCCCCCAACCCCAGTCTGTTTGTGAAATCAAAATGCTACTGGATGTCTCACCTCCCTCACCGGCCTAATGTCAGGGCGCCACAAGTTACGAGCTGGGCTCTGAAACGGCGCATCGCTCCCAAACCATCTTGGCCTTGCTCACCACACTCTTGGTGTGGCCAGCGTGGCCCAGGACCGAGCACATTTTGAAAGGCAGTTCCCGGCCGCCGCGCTCTGCGCCTGTGCTCTGTGCCCGCAGCCCTGAACCGAGGGCTCGCCAAGTGGGGTGATGAGAGGCAGGGCCTTGCTCATTCTCTGTTGCGAGGGCAGGTGTTCAGCAAGGCCTTGGGGACATGCTGTACAGGGAGTTACACGTGCCCTTGGGTCCCGGGGCCGCCGAGTGGGGTCGCTCCTCTGGCTGGCTGCTCTCGGCCGCCAGCCCAGCCGGGCGGCGCGGAGGGGACTCGGGACAGCCCGGCCCTCCGCAGACTCCCGTGGGCGCCGGGCCGCTCGCGCTCCGGTAACGGGCGCGCGCCCGCCCGACTCCCGGGGCAGTGTGTGCGCGGCCGAGGCGGCGAGCTGCTGGGTGGGACGGCCGAGGCTCCCAGGCACTGCTGCAGGGACACGGGCGGGGCCTCTGCACCGCTGAGCGCCCTTAGGCCAGGTCCCGGAGGACATCTGCCGGCAGGATTTTAGGGCTATTTCACCTCTCTGTTGCTGTGTAAAAAGCCGCCCCAGAACATAGTGGCATAAAACAACAGCATTTCATTCTGTGCATGGAGTTCGGGGTTCAGGGGCCCAGCCAGGACACCGCAGGGGAGCCGGCCGGCCGCTGGACGCCTGGGGCCTCGGCCGGCGGCCGCCGTGAGGCTGTGCTGGGGCAGCGGGGAAAGCAGGCCCGTCCCTGCTGCTGCTGGGACGGGGGGGGCTTCGGCAACGTCCATCGAAGTGCCAAGCGCCCGGGCCCCTCGGCCCAGCAACCTCTCTTCAGGAAATCGCCCCACGGTAACAGGTGCCCGCGGGCACCGGGGGCCGTGCCAGCGCCGGCCGGCGCGCCCCGAGCCCTCGGGCGGCTGCGGGAGGCCGCGTCCGGGGGTCCCGGCGCCTCACCTCCGAGGGCCCGGCCGCTCCAGCCAGTCCCAGAGGGGCCGGCGGTGACCTCCGAGACGCAGTTAGTGAAGAAACGGGCCCCGGCGCAGTGGGCACAGTGGGTACCCTTTAGGGAAAGAAAAGTGTGTAAAATACGTGCACACTTGCCCGCGTGCGGGCTACGCGCAGAGGACGCCGAGGGACCGGCGCCGGGGCGGCGGGTGACCGAAGCGCGCGCTCCGCGTGCTGCGCTGTGATCTGAATTTTATATGAAGTGACTGTATTACTCATTCTGAATTAAAATTCTGTTTTTTAATACTTAGTTTTGACGTTTTTAATCTTAAATTCAAAACTTTATTTAGAAATATGCCAAAGACACGGTTTTGACAGACTTGCCTTCCCCAGGTGCCTGCTGGGCGTCGCGAAGCACAGGAACGAGCGTCGCCGCCGGGCACCGCTCCCCGCACCGCCGCTGCTCGCAGAGCCCGCAAGGGGTGCGGGTGCCGGTGCGGCGGCTGCCTGCGCCCCGCACTCGCCCTTCCGGGCTCTCCTCTGCGGCGAGGGCTGGAGGTCTGCAAACTTCCCAGGCCTCCTTCCCAGCTGACTGCCCGTGGGAGGCACTGGCAGGGGCTCCGAGGACGGGAGGATGGAAAAGCCACCGCAGGCCGGAGCTGGTGCGCCTCCGGCCATCGCGGGGGCAGCGGCTGCGGGCTCTCGCTCGCGTTAAACAGGCCAAACACCTGAGCAGCTTGCAGCCAGCTGGTAACCCCAGACCTTCCTTCCCCTGACCAAGGACACTTGAGAGTGAATGGCGCCGCCCTGACCAGAGAACACAGCTTACATCTCCCTGGTCAGAGACAGAGAACAGAGACCCAGTTAATGCCATTATGCCACCTGAACCCAAGGACAGATGAAGTCAGGGAAAAATAACAAAAACCCAATCAGAGCCAGATGCACCCAACGTAAAAGGAAAATAATAAAACAGAACAAAGAAGAACCCCAAGTTCCCCTAAGCACTCATTTCGACACATCAACATATTAAACACGCACCTAAAAAGCTGACGAATATTCTACTGAAACCCTCCCCTAAGATTGTCCTCCGCAAAAGAGAAATAAAAACCCTCAAGACAAAGCCCTGCTGCACACTCGCTCTAGAGCCACCCATGACCCTTCTTGGGCATGAACTTGCTACTTCCTTTGTCCTACGCTCTAAGGGCCCCCAGGGGACTTGCACCCAGGGGAGCAGGGGGCAGCGGCCGGCCGCGCAACGCGGGCGAACCCCCCGATCCCGCCCCCGAGGCCCCCCTTTCCCGCCTGCCCAGCGAGCTGACGGGAGCCCCAGCCCCGCTGTGGCTCACTTCCTTCCTGTAACATTTCTGGGAGCCAGAGCAGAGCCCGGCCTGGGCGCTCCTGGTGCTGCTTCTCCCCTAAGCCCTTCCTTCCTTTCCCTGTCCCCAGCTTTAGTCAACGTGCTCTCAAAACCACATGGACTCGTCTTGTGAAATCTCTCCTGCATGGTCAGAAACCCACATATTGGCAGGCTGGCCTGAGGCCGACCTGCCCCTGGCAGGTCCCTCCGGCAACA
Source organism: Pteronotus mesoamericanus (assembly GCF_021234165.1). Taxonomy (NCBI): domain Eukaryota; kingdom Metazoa; phylum Chordata; class Mammalia; order Chiroptera; family Mormoopidae; genus Pteronotus; species Pteronotus mesoamericanus. The sequence continues at coordinate 340,114 of NW_026555090.1, forward strand.
TTCCAATGGGCCAACAGGTTCTGGAAGGAAGAGGCTCTGATGAGTGAGTCAGAGTAGAGCAGGCAGCTTCCGTGTCTAATAAAAGTGTGACCAGCTTACCTGCCACATCAAGGGGCCCCCGCAGCTCCGTGGGTGTGATGGTCAGCTGGCTGCAGGGGCCGTGGGAGGCCGCAGGCACCCTCAGTTCTGGGTGTTTCGACCGTCGGTGGTTTGGAGGCACTTCGCTCCCTTGGAGCCTAGGACACTCGCCTTCCCGACAGGCTTCCCTCTGCCAGACGGCACAGGGCCCTGGAGGCCGTTGACCCCAAACCAGGGGTGGGTACGCCTTCCTTGTGTGTACTTCTTGTCTCCAGGAAGGGCGCTGCCCCTCTGGTGTCCACAGAGGCCCAGGCATTGGGTGACCCCGAGGTGCAGCAGCACGTAGAGCTGCGGCCAGCGACTGAGCCTTTGTCCCCATCAGGCGGCTTTTTACTCTCCCTCTGCCCTACCTTGCTTGTTAAAAACACTGGAAGTCCCTCTGTCGGTTGCTCAGGGGACTCTGGGGTCCCAAGGCTAGTTCTCCTCGTGCTTTTCTGATGTTTGGGGCTGCCTGCTGGAGAAAATGTGACCCCAGAAGAGATTGGCCCTTAACAGACTTAGAGGCAATGTTTGTGTATTTTTGTAAAGCTTTAGTTATTGTCCCCAAAAAGGGCAGGGAGACAATTTTTATTTTTATTTTTTAGTTTTTGAGTAATTTTTTTTATTTTGTCATAATTAACAGGCTTAATGGCATTTATTTTTTCATCCCTTCTATGAGACAAGTAACCATATAGGTCCCGGGGTCCCTCCCCCTCGTCCTTCATCTGTCCCAGTTTGACAGACCAAGTTAGGGTCCTGATCTGCGATTGCCTCTCCCTCTGACTGGGGCATGTGATGCTGAGTTTGACGACTGGTTGATTCATCAGCAGTAAGTCCTTGCAGCTTCTGTTTGTGCTACTCTTTATCTACAGTGTAGCAGTTGAAAGGACAAAGCCAGTGCCATTTGCTATCGTGGTGCCATTTGCTGAGTAGGCCAGTGACCTTGTTAAACGTGACTGCCATTTTACTCTTCTGAGCTTATGTTCCCAGGACTGGAAATTACTGGAAGCAAGAACAGAACATGAATATCCACGCCCCACAGCCGCAGGCAAAACATAACTTTGGAGCCAACCGCAGCTCCTGCAGAACCACCTAAAATCTCCTGTGTTGCAGCGCCCCCAGCAGCCCAGGGGCCACACAACAGCACCCCCCACCCTTTTATAATCCAGTAAATGCTCAAAGCCCCCGCCCCTCCGTGCTGGTGCATCGCTCTGCACCGTGCCCCTCTCCTCTCTTGGAGGGTGAATAAAACCTTTACTCGCTGCACTTTCCCCTCTTTGTGAATTCCTTCCCAGCCCACCTCGCCAACCACCCCAACAGCAGTGGGAGAGGACAGTTTGTAAATCACTCCACGTCAGGGCATAAATCAGTGTCAAGTGATTAAACCTCTCTGTGAATTTTCCAGGGTGCTTGGAAAACTGACTGAGTGTTCTCTGCGAAGGGCCATGTCAGACATAGAAAAGGGAACACGGACCTGCCTAATTCCCTCACCAGGCTCCCTCTTTGCCACTTCCCTCAGAGGTAACCTGTGAGGGTCTGGGTGACAATGAGTGCCACTCCCAGGAGCGGCAGGACTGGGAGCAGGGGTGGGTGCCAGCAGTTCTGCAGCAGAGGAGGGACTAAATAGTGGCAGCGGCCCCTTGGGGGGCGGCAGGGGAGTGAGCTGGGCAGCAGGCTGTTCCACCCTCGAATCGGTTTTGTTTGACCTCGAAGAGGTGGAGTTGGCATCTTGCCATGGCTGTGAGGAAGGTGTCCTCTGACTCACCTGACATTGTGGCAACACACATCCTACAGGATTTCCTTAAATCCCTGTCTTGGTAAAGGGCCATAAACACCTGACTATAAAGTATTTCACTCCATTGGCCTTCATTTTTGCAAAACAAATCTAATTGGAAAATAGTATTGCAATTTAGAGAATTATGTGCAGGCAGGATTTCTTTGTCCCTGAGTTTATATTGAGACCAGGCAACTTTGCAAAATAAAAAAGGTATTTTTCTTTTCGTTGTTGTCCTTAAAGGTGGACTAATGGTTGAGGAGACACCCTAGCGGAGGGGAGCGCAGGGAGTGCTCTGGGTGCCACCCGTCCTGTCTCGCCTCTTTGTTTGGCCTGGTCGGCACAGCTCGGGCCTTCGGGAGGCCCCTGTACCCGGCATACCAGACAGGGGGCGCTGGACGAACTGTCGATTTAGTCGTTTCTTAGAGTTCTATAAATATTTGTTTAGGTTAAAGGTATGAGTTGTAAATTTATTTCTAGAAACTCATAATTTAGAATAGGTTCAAGTTTTCTAAAGGATTTTTTAAAAGATGAAATTTATTTGCAAGTGCAGCAGAATAAAACAATGACTGTTTTTAAGTGATAAAAAACCCAAATGATATTATCACAGATTTGATTATAATGCAGTTGAAACTGGAACCTTGCCATTTCTGCAAGACACAACATTCCAAAATAACAATCACAGTTTTAAATGAAAGTATATCAGAATTTTGTAGACTCTTGGAGGTTTTTTATATAATCCCTAGAACATTTATTTTCACAATAAAATATATGTATACAAATAGATTACAGGTTTTTTATCTGACAAATCTTCTCATGTATCTTTAAATACATTAAATCAGTCTGATTAGTTTAAACTTACTTTCTTTTAAGGAGAAAAAAAATAACTCCTTGAGGTATCCCAGGGGCTTATTGGAAGAACTCAAAGCCATTTCTAGGTTAAGAGAAGGTATTTTAAAATTTAAATCCTGGAAATTATAAGACACTGAACAAAAATAAAGAAGATACAAATAAGTGGAAGTGTATACCATGGTCATGAATAGGAAGAATTAACATAATTAAAATGTCCATATTAGTCAAAACCATCAACAAAATGAAAAGACAACCCACTGAATTGGAGAACATATTTGCCAATGATACATAGATAAGGGGTTAAAATAAAAAATTTATAAAGAACTTATAAAAGTCAATACCTATAAAACAATCCAATTAAAAAATGGGTAAAGGACCTGAATAGATACTTCTCCAAAGAGGACACACATTAGGCCAATAGACATGAAAAGATGCTCAACATCACTAATCATCCAGAGAAATGCAAATTAAAATCACAATGAGAAATCAACTCACGATGGTCAGAATGGGTGTCATCAATAAATCAACAAACAAGTGCTAGCAAAAATGTGGAGAAAGGGGAACACTTTTGCACTGTTGGTGGGAAAGCAGACTGGTGCAACCACTGTGGAAAGCAGTGTGGAGATAGCTCAAAAAATTAAAAATAGGCCCTGGCTGGTGTGGCTCAGTGGATTGGGTACTGGCCTGTGAACTGAAAGGTCGCTGGTTCAGTTCCCAGTCAGGGCACGTGCCTGGGTTGTGGGCCAGGTCCCCAGTTGGGGGCGTGTGAGAGGCAACCGATTGATGTATCTCTTGCCCCCTGATGTTTCTCTTCCTCCCTTTCTTCTTCTCTTCCTTTCTGTCTAAAAGTACACAAATAAAATCTTTAAACTAAAAATGGAATGAAAACAAACTCACAACTATCACCAACTGAACCTAAAAAGAAAACAAAAACAGAAACAAAAAGAAACTAAGCGAACAACTAGAACAGGAACAAAATCACAGAAATGGAGGTCACAGGGAGGGTCATCCGCAGGGAGGGGAAGGGGGAAGAATGGGGGAAAGCTACAGAGAATAAAAACATAATTGGTAGGTATAAAATAAACAGGGGGATGTTAAGAATAGTATAGGAAATGGAGAAGCCAAAGGACTCGCGTGTAGGGCCCACGGAGGTGAACTCAGTGGGGCCATGCTGGAGGGAAGGGAGGCGCAGGGCAGGGAGGACGAGGGGAGAAAAAAGCGGGACAACTGTAATAGCACAATCAATAAAATACACCCCGAAAGTTAAAGCAGATAGAAAAATAACAATGGAACTGCCTTATGACCCAGTGGTTCCTCTTCGGGGAATTTATCTGGAGAAACTGAAACACTACTTTGAAAGAATGTGTCCATCCCTACGTCATGGCAGCCAAGCCAAGACAGGACAGGGCCGCAGCCCGAGCGCCCGCCAGCCGGGGAGGGGGTGGGACAGCCACGGGACGGGCCCGCGGCGGGAGACGACTTGGCCGTAGAAAAGAAGAAACTTTCACCTTTCGTGACAGCAGGGATGGACCCGGAGGACAATATGCTAAGTGAACGAAGTCAGTCAGAGAAAGACAGGTAGCGCACGATGCCACTCACGTGTGGGGTCTAATGAAGACACCGAACTAACAACGACACGGAGCCTCACGGACAGCAGGCTGACGGCCCCGCGGGGCCGCGCGGTGGAGGGGTCGCGCAGAAAGAACAGGGCCCACCCACGCGGGCCCCACGGGGGCGACTGGCTGCGGGGGGGGGCGGGGGGGCGCAGCTGGGGGGGCGGGGGGGCGGCAGGGGAGAGCTGTGGGTGGAGGTGGGTAAGGGTCTAAGGGGGATAAATAGTAATTAAAAAAACAACTAAAAATAAACAATAAAATTCAGTAAAATTTAAATCCTGGGAGACTTGTCAAATATATTTCACCTAAAGATTATATATTGTTATAAAATAATATCAGATTATTTATTTACCTAAGGTGGCAATAATAGGTATGAAACATTAATATAGACTGACAAAAACCTCAGTTCTTAGGATAGAGAGAGATGATTTTCTTGAAAGTAAGTACCTGATTAACACAATGGGACATATAAATATTTTAATAAAACAATCTTTGTTTTTTAGGCAGATATAGGAAAAATTTATTTCTTCTCTGTAGTAGACTAAAAAGAGAATTAAATCAGTTTTGTGTTAGTTTTTTTGATATTTAGAAACTCTATTTTTAAAAGTGTATTTTTATACCTTACACTTCTTATTATTAAAACCTATATTTTTTCAACTTAATTATAATTTTTAACTTTTAGAAACCTTAATTTCTAGTGACAGCTAAAAGAAAGTAATATTTTTAGATTGGCAAATTTATGAATATATTTCATAATTTCTAGAAATAGTTGTTTTTTTCCATTGGCAAACACACTCAATTTTAAGAGACATTTCAAAGAACAAGATAGATTCATTAACAGATCTAAATTTATGTTCTAGATTCTCTGTCATAAAAAGCCAAAAGTAGGTGAACTTAAGACTTGTCTAGTAATTAATGCTTCAGTATTTTGTGTTAATAACTTTCAAAGACATTAACCAAACTTAAACAAGCTTTTATATTAAATATTTTCCCAGACCATGTGATTCTGAAAAAAACTTTGGAGATAGTTATTTTTTTACTATGCACATAAATGGTTTTATTAATAATTGTAGAGAAGACAAGATTTTTTAAAATGTCCTTAACAACCTTTAAGGAGGCTGGAGAAGGGGGAGGGGCGGAGAGATCAGGCTTGGCTTTTCAAAGTTGCACTTTTCCCCCTTTTTACATTGCTAATTACCCAGCAGGAAAACCTGTTGAGACGCCCAATGAAAGCTTTAAAGGTCCTGAATGGGTTGTGTCAACAAAGAAGGTCTTGGCCTGATTTAAGGAATTGCGCAGGTAGCATCCCAGAGAGTGCGCGAAGGAGCGGGGAGCCGGCCGGGGTCGGAGCCGGGAGCCGAGGTGCGGCGGCCGCGACGCCGCCGCGGAGCCGGTGCCGTAGGCGCTTTAGGCCAGGCCCGCGGGTTCGGTGGGAGCGGCACACGCGCTGTGGGGCCCGCGCCCCGCGCCCCGCGCCCCGCGCCCCGCGCGCGGCCTGACCAAGGCCTGGGGCTAGGTGCCCCGGGGCGGGTCCACGCCCCTCGGACAGGGGCTCCGGTCTCGGCCAGCCAAGCGAGGGCAGAGGGCAGGTGTCCTTTCAGATGTGAGGGGTGGTTAGGTCCAGACTTCACTAGATTCTGTCACCCAGCTGTCACCTGGGGACGATGAGATGTGGGCAGGTGACTCTATGTCCAGAGCGCAGGTTTATCTTCCATCTTGGCATTGACAAGATTCTTTTTCATGAAGAATTAACTCTGCAGCTGACAGGCAGGATCCGCCTGCTAGTGATGAGAAGTGACATAGGATGAGTGAGACAGAGTGAGAAAGAGAGGTACTCCAGGCCCCACCCTGGGCGCCAGAGTGTTACCAGGCAGGCGCGGGCCCAGGGAAAAGGCCTGCGGTGTGTGGGTTCTTGACTTTGTGCGGGAAAGATTTCACAAGACAAGTCCATGTGGTTTTGAGAGCACGTTGCTGTGTTCAGTTTTCACAAGACGAGTCCATGTGGTTTTGAGAGCACGTTGACTAAAGCTGGGGACAGGGAAAGGAAGGAAGGGCTTAGGGGAGAAGCAGCACCAGGAGCGCCCAGGCCGGGCTCTGCTCTGGCTCCCAGAAATGTTACAGGAAGGAAGTGAGCCACAGCGGGGCTGGGGCTCCTGTCAGCTCGCTGGGCAGGCGGGAAAGGGGGGCCTCGGGGGCGGGATCGGGGGGTTCGCCCGCGTTGCGCGGCCGCTGCCCCCTGCTCCCCTGGGTGCAAGTCTCCTGGGGGCCCTTAGAGCGTAGGACAAAGGAAGTAGCAAGTTCATGCCCAAGAAGGGTCATGGGTGGCTCTAGAGCGAGTGTGCAGCAGGGCTTTGTCTTGAGGGTTTTTATTTCTCTTTTGCGGAGGAGAATCTTAGGGGAGGGTTTCAGTAGAATATTCGTCAGCTTTTTAGGTGCGTGTTTAATATGTTGATGTGTCGAAATGAGTGCTTAGGGGAACTTGGGGTTCTTCTTTGTTCTGTTTTATTATTTTCCTTTTACGTTGGGTGCATCTGGCTCTGATTGGGTTTTTGTTATTTTTCCCTGACTTCATCTGTCCTTGGGTTCAGGTGGCATAATGGCATTTATGCCATTGGTCTCCTTCCTCTGTCTCCCAGGCCAAGGTGATTCAAGCTGTGTGTTCTCTGGTCAGGAAGGAGAGGTATAAACTATCCACTCTCAAGTGTCCTTGGTCGGTGAAGTCAAGGTTCTGCAGTTCACCCTCTGGCTTCACGTTGCTCCAAGTGTCTGGCCCTGTTACATTTCTGTCTTCGCTTCCCTGTGCCACTTGCCCAGGGACTTTCTTAGCTTTTCACTCTCCTGTCACAGCGGAGGCAGCTGCATGTTGGCGGCTCCTCGCAGCAGGAATCATGGTTTTGGGAAGTGCTGTTTTTGCTTCTGCTCCTCTACCTCAGTGGCCAGAGCTGGTCCCCCCAGTTCCTAGTCCGTGGGGGTCCACCCTCTAGCTTCTCCTGCCCAGCCAACACCTCTGTAAACAATGGTCTGAATGAAGTTCCTCCTGTTGGACCTACTGAGAGTGGCTTTTTCCTCCCAAATAGACACCGACTAAAATGGGTAAAATGATCATTTTACAGTTGAGAAAACTGAACAGAGAGAGGAAATGACTTAACCGGAGGGCAAACCCAGGATCTCCCCTCCCTCCCCACACTCCAGCTGCCTGGGCCCCACCCTTGGGCTACGCCAAGCTCAGTGGCCCACCAGAGCCTCACGCTGGTTCCCTAGGTGCAGCACACTCTGTCTCCAGCTCTCCGTGTCCACGTTCTCTTCATTCAGGTTCCACGCACAGGTTACCTCTTGAAAATGGTCCTTTTGGAGCCACCAATAATCTCAAAGCCACACTATTACATCATCCTGCTTAATTTCTTCTCAGTACTCAACATCCTCTGAAAATACTTATTTACTTAGTTGTTTATCCCACTGGACTGGAAAGTCCATGACACCAGGAACAGTACTTGTCTTTTTTGTTTTCTTTCTTTCTTTCTTTCTTTCTTTCTTTCTTTCTTTCTTTCTTTCTTCTTTCTTTTTAAAGAAAGAACAGAAAGGGGGGGGAGAGAGAGAGAGAGAGAGGTAGAGAGCGAGAAAGAAACATCCATTTGTTCTGCTTAGCTGTGCTTTCACTGGTTGATTCTTGTATGTGCACTGACTGGGAATTGAACCTGCCACCTTAGTGTGTGGGGATGATGCTCTAACTGACTGAGCTACCTGGACAGGGCAACAGTGTTTTTCTTACTAACGGCTATGTCTCTGGTGCCTAAGCATACCTGGCACTGAGTGTGCGCCCATCAGTTATTTGCTAGAAGAATGAATGAATAAAAAGGGTAGTAAGAGAAGTGACACACTGTTTTTGAGGACCAGCCAGGCCCCAAATTCCCACTGGCTGCCCGTCTGCTGGCAGGTCATGGTCTTCTCCCAGTCTCCAGGGCAGGGAGTGCATAGAATCCCAATTTCCACCATGTAGGTCGTGCTCTCTGAGGCGCTCAGTTACCACCTGCTGAGTGAACCTTCCAGAAGGCAGTGCACTAACAGTGATCAAGAGGCAACATTCTGGGGGGCTCAGCCCACATCACGGGCCAGAGGCAGGCAGCGTGTGAGAAGGCTGGGAGGCGGGAAGGTTCTCCTAAGTCTGCAGTTGTTTGAGCACTAACACTTCCTCTACGTGCTAGACATTGGCCCGGACCTGTCCTTGTTAGCAGTGACAGAGGCATTTCCGGGCTCTTCCTGCGAGGCACCATAGTATATTGTATAATAATATCTAGAACCAGGCAACTTGGGTTGAAATCCTGGCATGTTACGGACCAGCAGCAGGACCTTGGCAAGGCATCCAGGTCCTCTGGGACTTGGTTTCTCTTTTACAAAGTGAGAATGTTGATAATAACAGTATCACTTTCATAGGGTTGTTGTGAAGATCAAAAGAGTTAAGTCACTCAAAATATTTAGAACAGGGCTTGGCACTGACAAATTCTTATTGCTACCTTGTGTGCTGTTCTAAATTCCATACATGTGTCATCTTAGTAGGATCCTATGAAGAGAGGTGCTGATATCAACCGCATGTTACAAACAATAAAGCTGAGAAACAGTGGAGTAGAGAAGCAGCCCCACATCAGAGTGTGCAGCCGGGCTTCAGACGCAGCTGCCTGGGGTCCCGAGAAACCCTCCTAATCACAGCATCGTTCCAGAAAACACAACCTATTGGTAGGTAGTGACAGAGCACCAAGGTAATTGTTCAGCAGCCTCTAGCACCCCCTGCAGGAAGAGCTGGTATGTACTTCTGAGGGATTAGGCCCAAGGTCTAGAATAGTGATTTTCAGCCTTTTTCATCTCTTGGCATGCATAAACTACTTACTAAAATTCTGTAGCACACCAAAAAATGTACTATATTTTTTGCCAATCTGACCAAAACTAGGTATAATTTTTATTGATTTACAGAAAAATAATAAAAGTAATTACCTACCTTTTTGCTCCAAAGTGACTCTTTAAAAAATCACGTCTATATTTGTAAATAAGGATTTACAGTACTAAGAGTTAATGAATCAGAAGCAAACTTATTATGTGACATTACCAATAAGATGCAACTCTATTATATGACCTACATATTTATGGTTCAAGACAGAGAGTTCACGCCAAGGGCTATAGTTGTGTTGGCTGTTGTCATTTTTTTATTTGACAATCTAAGGAAAAAGAGGTCAATGCCCCTGGCTAAATAGTCAGGTATTACATGTGTTAAGAATTCTTGTCGCACATTGGTTGAAAATTGCTGGTCTGAAAGCAGAGTTGACTGGGAGAGAAAGGCATTTAGGCAAAGCTTGGACCATCTGGGGACCTACAAACCCTGCATTTGCTAGCCTGGCAAGTTCAGGGCAGGTAAGAAAGGTAGCTGGAGCTGGAGAGATCTAGAGTGTGCTAAGGACTTTAAATTTATGAAATTTAATGAGAGACAGAGGATTTCAAGAGTTTAAAACTTTTGTAGAATGTGACCTAGAAGTGTTGTTGGTGGAAATGAGGTCCTTGCAGTGTCAAAAGAAAAGCATTTCAGGACCACGCATGGGAGGATGTGCTGTGGTGGTGAGGTTCACTGAAGCCAAGCGGACCCAGAGGGCTGTCCCTGCGTCAGCTCCGTCCACTGTGGATAAAGTCCAGCTTTGTCTTCATCAGGCCCAGAAATAGGGCCAGTGTCCAGAAATTTTGTCATGCCAAGGCTTAGTCCTGTGTCGTCCCATCCCTAGTCTGTTCCCAGCTGCATTTGGGCTGGTGCTGTGCTCAGGCCCACACTTGGAGCCTGTGCTTGCAGTCGGCGTGGCTGCCGGACCCCAGGCAGCTGCTAGGCCCTCGTGGCTGCTGTGGAGAGAGATTGTGTGAGCTCAGGACCACACAAACAAATTGGCAAATTTGTGTTACTGAACCCCAGGCCTTTGTTAAACTTGGATTATATTCTTGGGCTTAGGAAGGACCGGGTGCTCTTCTTTTTTTTTTTTTTTTAAGATTTCATTTATTTATTTTTAGTCAGAGGGGAAAGGGTGGAGAAAGAAAGGAGAGAAGCACCAATGTTTCTCTCTCACGTGCCCCCCACTGGGGACCTGGCCTGCAACCCAGGCAGGCGCCTTGACCAGGAATCAAACTGGTGACCCCTTGGTTCTCAAGCCAGCGCTCAATCCACTGAGCCCGCCAGCCAGGGCACCATGTGTTCTTTCAAAGCAGCCAATCAACTTCCCAACCCTTCATAGGCTTGTGTTCGGTCCCCCACCTAACCAATCCATTTCCTAGATCTTCCAGGTTCTGTGTCCCTTAACCAACTTGATCCTTTTCCCAGACTAGACAGACAGGCCTTTACGCTCACCCTCTTAGCTCCTACTGGCATGAGTGGGTGGACCGGTTGTACCCGGGAGATTGGAAAGCTGGTGCTTCTGTTATTGTAGGTAGTTAACTAATTATTAATAAGAAAGGGAGCAAAGGGGATTAGACATTGAGCTTAATAAACTGGGCAACATAAGCCTGTTTGCTTAGCCAGGAAGCTATAGCTTCACATACTCCAGGGAATTAACACTCCTCTTTCCGCCCCTCTGGTACCGGATTGTTGGGGGAGCAGGAGGAGGTAAGCACATGCACAACAGAAGTTAAAATGGTGCAGGGGGGAGCGCATGTCCATAGAGGACTGCCAGGCTAATCTGGGAAGGGGATCCATTGGCTAGGGGTGGATTCATCAAAAGTCTGCAAAAGCTTGGGATGTAGGCTGGTTATTTTGGAAAAGCTCTTGGTTATAACCTCAAGGGAACAAAGAAGCGCGCTCTCTCTCAGTGACCTCACACACCCCGTTCACTCCTGTGTTCTCTCTCTCATCCTGGAACACACACAACCATGAGGGTCTAGCAGCCAACTGGGGCCTGCAGCAGACCACGCAGGCTCCAAAGAACTAAGCTTTAATATGAAACAGAAACTCTGGACCCTGGCCTTTGCTTTGGCCTTGCTGAGGACATAGCTGGAGTTTTTCCATGGTGGGACAAAGGGAGATGGATCATTGGAAACCCAGGAGCAGATTTCTACCTGCATAAACCTTGCCACACCACAACCTTTCTTGCGTGGGTCCATGAAATACTTTTCTTGTGATCTTGTGGAGGAGCCCGGTTTCCACTGGCAACACTTCCTTCCTACATGGGGGAAGCAGGGACGTTATTCTGTTTGGTGGGGCAACGCTGCGATCCCCTGGATTTCCTATGTTTGTTTCAGCTTCCCAACAAAACAGGCTCCCTGGTTGGTTAGGCTTCTTAATGTCTGATTCCCTTTGCTCACTTCCTTTATTTTTTTAAAAGATTTTTTTAAAAAATTGATTTTAGAGAGAAAGGGAGAGGTGTGTTTGGGGAGAGAGAGGAGGGGGAAGTGAAAGAGAGAGAGATTTGCTGTCTATCCAGACTTGGACTTCCTGGTGGATTCTTGCATGTGCCCTGCCTGGGGACTGATCCTGCCATCTTGGCGTATCTGGACGTCCCTTTAACCAACTGAGCTACCCGGCCACGGCTGCTCCCTTCCTTCATTCGTGTCTAACTACCGACGCTAACAGGAAAAACCCCTGAGGAATCCTCACTGGTGAGTTGCATCTACAGCTGTCAGCCCTCCTGCCCTGACTTGCTGAGTTCCCCCAGACCTGGGTGCTGGGGGCAGGTGCTGTGCTTCGCCTCTGAATCTGGAGCAGATTTAGGCATGAGTTGCTCAAATATCTAGGAAACCAATTAATGTCTAGCAATATTGCCTGTGGAAAGCAGGACAAGGACTAGAAGTTCAAAAACTGCAAATTAGCCCACCGGTCTCCAGGGTTTAGTCCATCTGGACTCTGACTCTACAACAGGTTCCAGGCATAAAAATGCCAGGCCGTGGGCAGGGCACCCATCAGGTGGGATGATTCATCCAGCAGGAGCCTTCAAAGATACCCAGAGAGGAGATTATGTTCACGTCAATGCGGCCAGTTCGAGTGTGGTGCGTGGCCGGGACTGAAGCGGCCCAGCGGCCCTATGTAAAATGGGCTTATCTCTACGGCAAGGACCTATTTTTTTCATAGCATTGATCATATGTTGTAGTTCTTTCTTTCTTTGCTCTCAGACTGTCTTCTAACAACGTGCTGGAAGGCACCTACGTGAAACCGGGACCCCGTCACCTCCTCTCCAAAGGATTCCTAGAGTAAAGGTAATTTGGAGAATGGTGAGGGAACAGCGACCGCCTCCCAGAGGTCCCGGCGGGCGTCTCCCGCCCCTCGGCGACCTTAATGGTCAGAGGCGACTGTGAAGGGCAGGTCGGGCTGTCTTCGCATACGGCTGCGCCTAGTAGCCCTGCTTGATGCGCCCGCGGCGGACCCAGCCAGGACCGGCGGGCTGGCGGCCCGGAAAGCGCGGCACCCCTTCAGCGGCAGCGGGCAACGCCGCGACACCTCTCGCGCGGCGCTCTGGGAGTTGTAGGCACCTCCCTTCTCACTCTCCTTTAGCTCCTTGCTCTCGAAACCCCAGCTCGTAAAAACAGATGGGCGTCGGACTCTCAAGCTGTGAACTTCGGGGGACTTTAATTTCTAAAAAGGTGTGTGAATACCATCCTCCCTAGGACGGCCCCGTGCACACCGCCTGGGGTGAGGACTACATTTTCCAGGGCACTTTGGCGAGGCGGGCTACCGGAGAGCGGTGCATTGTGGGCATTGTAGTCCAACGGTGTCTCAGGTTCCACTTCCTGAGCGGTCCTCGGCCGCAGAGAGGACTACATTTCCCTTCCACCCGTCCGCTCTCCCGAGGCCGTCTTGGCGCGAGACATTTGCGAGCAGAGTGTCTCCAAGATGGCCGCGTGGGGAAGGAGGCGTCTTGGCCCGGGCAGTAGTGGTGGCAGCGCCCGAGAGAGGTGAGATCGGAGGCTTGTTGCTCGTCCCCGGGCATTTGGCTTAGGAGCCAGTGACCCGGTGAGGCTCCCTGTGGGTGCAGCGCTCTCCCTGCTTTAGTTCCTGGGCTGCCCCTTCTCGCCCACCGTCCCTCTGTTCCTCCGCTGGGCACGCGGGATTCCAGTCCGAGCCGACCCGGAATCCGGGTGGGAACCGGTGCCCGCCCGAGCCGGTCGAAGCGGCCTCCACGGAGCGCTCAGGGTCAGGGCCCAGGCCGGGGCCGTGGTGGCGGCCGCGCCGCGCCGCGCTGGCCCAAGGGACCCGCCTAGCTGCCCGCGGGCCGAGCGTCGTTCTAGGCTCCCGTCCCAGGCTCCCGTCCCGCCTGGCCACATTCGGGCCATGTCGGCTGCGGCCCCTGACGTGGCTAGGAATGGCTCCTGGGAGGGAGAAGGAGGGGGAAACCTTCACAGAAAGAGCCAGCGGCGGGAGGGGAAAAGCGTTCTACACTTTTACCGGGGAGAGCCTTAACCCTCCCTAGCTGGGTCTCTTCGGGCGAGAGCCGGTCACTTCCCCGAGAGGGGATTCTTAATACTTTTGGATGGTTTTCTGCAAGCGCCTCTGCCGTGAAAGTCCTTTAAAGTGACCTTTCCTAATGAATGGTGTGTGGGTAGGGAGCTAGGAGCTTGTTTTTGTTCCGAGGTGGATCTCGATTTGGAGAACTGATTTCTGGAAGATGAGATTGGAGTAGTTTTCGTGTTGAACTTACAGTTTTTGCTTCTGGAAAGCAGTTTCAGCGTGTAGAAGTCACTAGAAGTTTGGGATAGTATGTGCATTGGTAGAGTCACCTGGATAAACGGTCCTGTCGATTCTCTTAGGGCATGATTGGTAGAGTAGAGGTCAGTAAGAAAGGGAAGTTTTTATGTTTGCTCTTTTTGACTTTTTGGTGAAGATTGATAGAAAAGCTCTTTCTCTCCCCCTTTCCCCTTTTTCTCAACTACTCTATTCTACATTATTCTTTTTCTTTGACTGATTCCATCAAGTATTCGTTGCTGTTGCCTGCAGAAGTTTTTCCCAGCCTAGATTATTCCTGTTTGGCAGTTTTAGACAGGCGCCTTTAGCTTGCATTTTATTCTTCAGTTGAGTTAGCCAGCATTGTTTGTTCTGCATTTCCTGTTCCTTGGAAAAGCAGGGAATGGCAGGCAGATATTCTTGTTTTTCCAACTCCCAACCTTGTATTTCTTAGGTCAGACCATAGAAATAAAGAAGTGACCTCAATGATTTTCCCAGTGGTCTTTAAAACTGGGAAACATTTTCAAAATCTTCAATGCAAACATCAGTCCTTTAGTAGGAAGTAACCTGTTTAGGAAACTTGAGTGTCAGAAAAGCATTCCTCTTCCTGGACAGAAACAACTAAAAGGGCCATATTGGGATGCCCCAGACATCATGCAGGGGCTGCTAAGCTTTTACTGGTCTAAAAAAATAGATATTGGGCATGTTTTCTCCTTGGTTCGAGGCAGTCATTAATCCAGAGCCAAGCTTGCAAACCAACAGCCCATAGACTGATTCCAGTCCTTGATTATTGACCCTCAGTTTTCCTTTCTTTTTTTTCTGGACACTCACTTTTTAAGAGAATTTAAACTAGTTGCCAGTGCTTATAAATTGAAAGATTTCTTTCTCTCTCTCTCTCACACACACACACACATTCTCTCTCTCTCTCTCTCTCTCTCTCTCTCTCTCTCTCTCTCACTCTCTCACTTGACAACTTGACTTATTGCTGTTACCTGCCTGGTCTCCGTAGGTGTCAGGTTGTGACCCTTGGCCAGGAACTGGGGCTCTGCTCGCCTATGCAGATGTTGTGTGTCAGGCGGGAATGGGGCATCTGGTTTTGTGGTTTGGGTGACGCCGTCTCTCCTCCTTCCAGGTAATGCACTGCTGAGGGGTCACCCCTCTGTTTGCACCATCAGTCTCCCTTCCAGGTGATGTGGGGTGGGAGTGGGGGGGGACACACGGGGACTCCGTTTGCCTTTGCTGTGAGGCCCTGGCTGGAGGAGTCGGGTTTCCCTAAGAGCCTGTGTGCCGAGCAGGGGGTGGAAACATAATCCTCCCACCCGCGCCAGCTAGCTGACTTCTGGGCACACCTCCATTCCTGCTCGGTGGGTGGGAAGACTGGGTGGGGCAGGCCGGATTAATTGATTGGCAAACACCATAGATTATGAGGCCCGAGCGTATTATTGGCTCTTATGACTGGAATATGGCTCTTTATGGCTCTCTTAAATGACATTGTTCCATGTCACATTTGTGCTGACTCAAATCTCAGCTCCACACTGTAAGACCACTTTCCTGAGTTGCTGCACAGACCAGCTCGGAATCTGCTTTATCTGAAACTGAAGGAAACATTGTCTGGTTTGGGACACTGGCCCGAGCAGGGCAGGGCTTTGGGCAGACTTTCCTGATTGGCCCGCGGCTGCAGTCTCCCGAAGCAGGCCTTGCATTTGCAGGCTCTGGAGCCAGACTGGCCACAGGGACCACTGCCGTCAGCTGTGCGTTAGTGCTGGTTGAGCTTAGAATGCGCTGCGTGTGGGGTCTTGCTTTACCTGGTTCTTGAGTCTAGAGCTGTGTTAATTTAGTAGCTGCTGGTCAGATGTGGCAATTAAATTTAATTAAAATAAAGTAGAATGAAAGATTCAGCTCCTCAGTCACACTGCTTGCATTTCAAGTGCTTGGCTGCCGTGTTGGATAGCGCGGCTGCAGAAGCTGTCTGTCACCGCCGAAGGGCTACCGACAGGACAGTGCTGGTCTAGGCCGAACAGGAGAGGGGTGGAAATACCGAAACAAAAGCTACTTGCATGTTGATTTTTCTCTTCACTTCATTAAATCTAGGAAATCAACAGTGTTTGTAATGAAGAACATCAGATTCTGAGCTGTAACCCGAATTCTTGTCCAAAATTCAGCACACTGGCAGCGAGCACATGAAACAGATTGCCACTTGTCCTGTCGACGTCTTTGAGACACACTGGCCCATCTAGGAAGGCACAGTGCAGGTATCTGTGTGTTCTGCCACTTGGGTGCTGACCCGGATCAGCTCACAGATGGTCCCACCTGTCCCCTTGGGCTGCTAGTCTCATTGTCAGGCCCCTGAGCACCCTGAGGTCTCCGTGACCGCCCAGCGCCTGTCCTCCTCACGGGGAGGTGCACTCCCATCTGGCTCTGATCGTGGCTGGAGGCGGCAGCACTGCCTAAAGGCCTGAGGTTT
The DNA here is from genome assembly GCF_021234165.1 of Pteronotus mesoamericanus. Classification (NCBI taxonomy): domain Eukaryota; kingdom Metazoa; phylum Chordata; class Mammalia; order Chiroptera; family Mormoopidae; genus Pteronotus; species Pteronotus mesoamericanus. Next base: position 356,607 of record NW_026555090.1, read on the forward strand.
GCAGAGTGCCTGGCATGCTGGGCTGAAGGCTCAGGGTTTAGGGTGGAATCAGTTTTTGCAGCCTGATCCTTCCCTGGCCCGTGCACCCATCAGCGACAGCACTTTTAGGCAGCCAGTTCAGAGGTGCCGCCCGTCCTTCTGTAGCGCACTTTAGTCCTTGGTGCTTGATCCTTTGACAGCTTTGCTTTAATCTGTGAGCCAGACAGATGTGGTTCTAGAGGCCTAGGGAAGGGGTTAGCTTCCAGTTCCGCTGAACAGAAGGCCTCTGAGCTGTGGGGGAGGTGGCGCACATTCCCCCCGTTCTGATCCAGCCTTCTCCTTTCAGAGCCGAGGAGCCTTAAGGTTTACGGTAGTTGATCTCGCATGACAGACTCCCCTTGTGGCTCCAGTGTGTGGTGGAAATGCTTGTTTCCCCCAGGTCTGGAGGGGCCACACAGGCACAGTGTCTGCACCCAGGTCTGCGTGTGCACCTGGGGTGGGGGGGTCCCCCACAGCTGGCCGCCAGAAGGTGGACATGCGCACACCTGGCCACACGCCCCGACCCCAGAAGTCGGATATTGTAGGTTACGGTCTGCTGGGGTTCATCCTCTTAGACATAAATTTGTTTTCCTTGATTCACTCGAGCAACCTGGACTCCGGCTGCAGTGCCTGGTGCCTCTGTAGTTTAGCCCTTTACGCCACATCCCCATTCAGGCCCGACTTTCTGAAGCAGAGGGACGATCTTCTGTCCAGGAAGGCGAGAAGGAGGCTGAGGCCAAGCCTGAGTCCGGCTTTTCTGTCCGAGCTTCTGCGCACGAGTGCGTGTGAATGTGCGTCTCGGTGAGCGTGGACTGGACAGTGCGGGGCGGAAAGCACTCCGCAGAGTGGGCGCACACGGGAGCCTTCCCGCCACCCTTGTGTTCTGTCCTGGCGGTGGCAGCAACTTCACGGGCCACGGAGTTCTTGGGGAAGCTAACACTCGCTCAGCAGCCGTAGCAGTTCTTAGCTCGGGACTGTTCGTTAGGGCAGCCATTAGCCACTTGTGACTTTCAAGCAGTTGAAGTGTGGCTCATGTGTCTGAGGAACTGAACATTTTAATTTTACTTAATTTAAACAGCTGCATGGACCCTAATTGGGTGGTGCTTTGCAGCTGTCACTTGGTTTGCACACCCAGCCCCCACCCCATCTTTGCTGAAGCATTCTGGGAGAGCCAGGCCTTTTCCCCATTTGACACCAGGGAAGCTGGCCCAGAGTAGCGGGGCGTTTGCCCTCAGACCTGAAGCCAGTGAGTGACTGAGAGGGAACTTGAATCCTGGCCTCCTGTCTCCCGCACTTGGTGTGCTGTGTTCTTGTTCCCAAAGCGGAGCGCCGCTCAGTCACCGCAGCACAGAGGAGGAGAGTGTTCTCCTGCATGTGGCAGATGGAGGTGTCAGGTGCCCTGTGGAAGGAAGTTCCTTGACCTGTTTGGAACTGTTCTCAATATTGGGGGCCACATGCCTGTGCCTTTTGGTCCTATCTGGCCTTTATGTCCGCAGCATAGAATTTTACTGCTTTCTTTGGCTCTGGAGAAAACAACTTTTGATTAAACTAAAGTGGGTTTTCCTAGACCTGGGAGGTAGAGGTAGAGTTCATTACCTCACATATCGCAGGTGGTCAAGCGACCACATGCTTATTAGGTGGAAAGCAACATGACATACGGACTTAGTTTAATTAAACCCATTCTGGTAATTACTCTCATTTTTTTTTTTTTCTGTAACTCATTTCAAACGTGCTTCCACCGATGCCTGTCACACTCAGTCAGGCCCAGCTCTGGGGATGCTGAGATGAAAACACACACTCTGCTTCCAAGGAGCTTGGAGTCATCATCCTTCTGTGTTTCAGACGGAAGCTCCCACTCAGTCCTGCCTGGGAGCCCAGGGCCGCTCCAGGAGATGGGCCGAGGCGAGGGCTTCCAGTCTGGTTCTGTTTGGTTCTGCATCCAGCATGACCAGAAAAGGACGGTGGCTCACAGGGCATCTTGGCCAGCGCGTGCCTGAGTGGAACAGGGACATGGACCTCCCCTTCCCGTCCTCTCTGGCAGGCCTGCAGGGGCCAAGACCAGCACGACACCGGCCCCAGCCGCGGGCTTGCTCCTTGCGGGAGCGGGCGTCCCAGCCGTGCCCGGGGCTCCTGCGAGGAGCGCCGCCTCCCGCGCCCCGGGGTTCTGGAGGCCTGCGGCTCTGGTGCTTCACCCCAAGGCATACGGGACATTTTTTCCCCCCAGAAAAGTTTTATAATTAATGTTCCCATTATTTTAAAAAGCCCATTTTTTTAAAATACAAAATTCTAAGTATGAAGAAAAATAAAATGAAAATGTCACCTGCTAGGCCACTGTCCAAAGAAAACCATTATTGACCATTTTTGTGTTTAACACCTTTGATGTTCCATCCCCCCCATAGTTTGTCTTGGATTAAAAAAAAAACAAACTTTGTTTATTTCTAGAGAGAGGGGAAGAGAGGGAGAAATAGAGGGAGAGAAACATCAATGTGTGGTTGCCTTTCACGCCCCAAGCTGGGGACCTGGCCCACAACCCAGGCATGTGCCCCGACTGGAAACTGAACCTGCAACCCTTTGGTTTGCAGGCCGGCGCTCGGTTCACTGAGCCACACAAGCCAGGGCTGGATCTTCAAAAATTGTGTTAACACATCAGAAGTATATTTCTGACAAGCCATAAACTTCTTACTGTATGTATGACCCTTTAAAGCTGATACTTAAACAAGTACAAACAAAGTCCACAATGAGATACTACCTCACACCCATCAGGATGCTAGAAACAGTGTGGGCGAGGGCGTGGAGAAACCGGAACCCTCTGGCACCGCGGCTGGGAGCGGCAGCGGTGCAGCCACTTTGGAAAACAGCATGGTGGTTCCTCAGCAAATGAAAACTAGTTACTGTAAGATCCAGCAGTTCCATATCTAGGTATCCAAAGGATTGAAAAGAAGAGACTCAACACATTTTTATACCCATGTTCATAGCATTATTCACAATAGCTCGAATGTGGAAATAACTTAGAAGTGTCCATCAGTGGATGAATGGATAACCAAAACGTGGTTTATACATACATTGGAATGTTGTTAAATACCCTTGAAAAGGAAGGGCATTCTCACACATGCTGTATAACAGTTGAACCTTGAAAACATTGTGCCAAGTGAAATAAGGACACAAAAGGACAGATATGGTATGATTCCACTTACATGAAGTGCCTAGACTAGCCCTTTTCATAAAGACAAAGTATCAATAGAATGGTCGGATGTGGTGGGCGAGAGTGTAATGGAGGCAGAGTTTTAGTTTTCAAGATGAAGATGTTCTGATACCACAGTATGAATATACTTAACATTCCTGAACTGTACATTTAAAAGTGGTTAAAACAGTAAATTTTATTACGTGTATTTTACCATAATTTTAAAAAATTAATAGCACTGTGCTCACCACAGAGCCTAAGAAACAGAAAACTGGCATTTCCCTGGCCCGCATGGCCCCACCAGAGTTGTCTGTCATTTCCTTGCTTTTCGTCACACTTAACATACATGGAAACATCCCTAAATAGCATATCCTCTAGTTCTGTGTGTGTGTGAGTTGTGTACGTGAAACGTTCAAATGCACGTGTGCTGCGCCTGCTTTTCCTCCATCCAAGTGATAAGCCACGAAGTGTGCAGCTGTAACTGCGTTCCTTCTTGCTCGCGTGGAGGACGGCACAGCTTATCTCGCCAGTGATTTTTTGCTTTTACCAAATAGCGCTGCTCTGAGCATTCTTGTGCAGCGCTCACTACTGCGGAGGTGTTTCCACATTTTGGGATTCCGTGCTTGTGACCCCCTGTAATCCCAGATTCCTTTGAGATTGGCTTTGCAATGGTTTGGGGGACCAAGAGGTGCCCAGACCCCATGGGAAACCAGCGCTCCTGGAGGATTCCTGCGGTGGTATTTCCTGAGTACTGCCAGAGCGGATTCGGAGGGGAGGAGGGTCGGGTCTCGGGTCTCGGGTCTCAGGTCTCAGGCCGACTGGTTGAAGGCGGAGGAGGAGGCAGGCTCAAGAGCCCCAGGCCCAGGTGCAGCGCCTGCAGCGGCCACTCGCGCACAGAGGCCGGGCCCTGCTGCCCAGGCTCGTTGAGGGCTCAGCGTGCGCAGCAGCGCCAGCGCTGGCGGGGGCTTGGTTGGAGGAATGGCCCTGGTCTGGAGTGCTAGAGGTTCAAGTCACTTGGTAGAGGAGGACCCCCCCTTTTCTCTGGAGCCACTTCATTCCTCTCCCCACTGACAGAACTCAGGTGTTTGTATATCTGTCCGGAAGTAGTCTATGTACATAGAAGGAAATGTATACCTTCCAAAAAATATACCAAAGGTAGCATACCATAACACTGTTACGTACTTGTCACTTTAGTTCTTAGAGGCTTTTCCGTTTTCAATGTTTCTCTTTTTTTGAAATTTTTATTTGTTTTTAGAGAGGGAGGAAGGAAGCTAGAGACAGGCATCGATTAGCTGCTCCACCCATCCACGCGCTCATTGGTCGATTCCCGTGCCCCCCTGGCCAGGGGAACCCCGGTGTATCAGGGTGATGCTCCAGTGCAGCCTGGGCTCTCCCTTTTTTAAAAAAAACACCATTTTTATTATGCTCTCTTACTGGTAATTCTACAACTGCAGTGGAAAGCTATTGTGAACTGTAGTCCCTTGGGAAGCCCTGGGATCAAAAGATTCTGATTAGTTTTTCAAAAAAAATTTGCTCTTGTATACGAGGTTCATGTTGGGGGTTTGCTGGTGCTGCTCTGAAGTTCAAGGCAACTTCCTGATTGGATTCTTTCCTTCGTTGGGTTGCATCTGACCCAGAAACAAGAGCAGGCCATGGGGGGTGGGTGCCAGGATGGCCCTCTCTGCGGTATCCCCCGCCACCAGGTTTCTGAAGTGCCAGGTCTTGTTAACCATACAGAACTGAATCGGTGGTTCGGGCTGCCTTTGAAACCTGCATTTGCAGGGGCAGACGGTGGAAGGGGTGGGCGCTGACTGCCTGGTGGGGGACCTCTGACGAAGGGGGCCTCCTGCCGGTGCATCCATGTTTGTTTTGAACCTTGCTGTTTCCTTCCTTTCTGGTCCATCATATGGAATCCTAGAAATCTTCTCTAGACTTCATATTTCATCTTTGCCTAGTGGAAACATTCCTATAAATAGCACATCCTTTAGTTCTGTGTGCTTGTGAACTGTGTACGTGAAACACTGGAATGCATGTGTTGCGCACCCGAGTCCCTTCCCTGAATGGTGGATAACGGCTCTGGCTTTACTTAGGGAGCTGGTGGGCCCCAGGGCGGCGTGTGCAGCACTGCCAGCTGGGCTGGCTGCCAAGGCCGCCTTGTCTGAAGGCGCCGGGAGGTTACTCCTGTGTGGCTGCGCTCTTCTCTTCACGCTGTGGAGAACTGGTGCACGGCGACCGAAGGGAGTGGGGCCACCGGGCCACCGTGAGGCACGGGGCCCAGGAAGCAGGGCGCGCCATGGCGGGCTCCGGGCATGTGTGCACGGCACGTGCACCGCTGTCTGCACGTGCTGCTCCGAGCCGTGGTGTTCGTGCCTGCCCGCCGTCGCGCCTGTGCCGTGGGGGCTGGCGTGTGCGCACCTGGCCACAGCAGTGAGGGGCTGGCCTCTCACGCCTCTCCAGGCTGCATGGGACCTGTGGACATGCGCTCGTCTGTGTTAGCGGTGATAGAGGGTCCCTTGCCCACCCCGCCTGCCTGAGGAACCAGAGGGCATGGTCTCCTCTGACCCGGGGATGGGCTCGGAAAGGTGGGCCTGGGTGCAGGTGGGCGCCAGCGGGGCCTGCAGAGGCATGGGCCGGGCACCTGGGGAGGCGCTCGGGTAGCAGGGGGTGGGGCGCGGGGGAATCTGTCCCACTGGTGTATCTCCGAGGTGGAGTAGTCTGTGCCAGGTGCTGTGGTTCCAACTGGTATTTTCTTACTGGGCCTAACAGTGTTTTTTCATAACTTTTAGGATGGCTACAGTCCGCTGGGCAGTGAAGGGCTGCATGACTGAGGGAGATTTGGGGCCTGGCAAGAACGTTCTGTAATCCCAACCTTGATACCTACGTTTTGCTTCGAGTGCTCCAGGGACTTTGTGGCCAGAAAGCTCGTCAACAGCGAGGTGATAGCTAGCAGGACGTATGGCTGACGTGGAAGTGCCCCCCCTTTCAGTTCACAGGTCCTGAGTGGCCTGACCCTCCCTTTCCCTTGTCCTTATCTTTCCCCTCTTCCTCTCTTGGCTAATATGAGAACACAAAGGAAATCTCTGGGCCGGGACGCCTCTGCCGGGGAGGGGAGCCCGCCTCCTGTGGTCCCTGTGGACTCTCCTGTCTCATGGGACTTCTCTTAGGTTCCCTTCTTTGCCACGTTTAAGCTCTAAAGTGCCAAATCCTGCCTGGCAGTGATAAATGAAACAACCCCCGTTTTATCTCTGAATTAAAACCAAATGGGAAAAACTCCATAAAGGCCTCCAAAGGGAAGACCGACTTTTCCTGTTCCACAGTCTTCCGGTGGGTTCTTACAGAAACGGCTCATTAACTCACCCTGGAAAGGCAGCCCTGACGCTCGCACGCTAGCGAGGGGCGTGGCGACGCCCCGTGGTCAGGCCTCGGGTCCGACCTCGGGGAGCAGCTTCTCCCCAGTGCACACAGTGTAATTAGGGCTTGTGATTTAATTAGGAGGCTTCCTTGAGCTTAGCTCAGCTGCAGTTCCCTTTCAGGATCAAGAGTTCCCTCTGAGTCCCAGCCAGTGTTTCTGTTAAAGCGGCTCTGCCTGGGAGTGGAAGCCCCTCCGAGAGGGCGCTGCACCCATGGCACTCGGTGGCACTAGGTGGCACTACCAGCCCCTTACCAGTGACTTCTCATTGTAAGGTGACCACAGGAGAGCACTGGTCGGTCATTTATCCAACTAGAAGGAAACCCTGCTCTTAGACTCGCTTGTTTGCTAAAAGTAGCTTTCACGGTGCTGAACCCTGCCTGGGGGTAACGACTGGTGGAATGTCTCTACAGTCCTGCGCTCTGATCCCCGTCCTTCTTCCTTAACGTCTGCGCCTCGCAGTCCAGCCCCCACCACCCTTGACATGTAATTGCTTTAATCTTTGAAGGAGGGCTGAGACCGCCTTAATGCAGAACGCAGGCTCTAGGGGGTGACCTTGTTATGAAAGACTTCACTGGGCCCTAACGTGCGTGCCCAGTGACAAGGAAGCTCCAGGCCCAGCTCCCCTGCGGCTTTGCTCCAAGTGGCCGTGTGGTGCGCCTGTGCCGGGCTGTCCGAACTGCTGGGCCTGGTGTCTGAGCATTTAGGGCGATGTTTCTTGTTGGGTGGTCAGAGCTTCGGCGGGTGGGCCATGCTCCCCTGGCGTGGCCCAACAATGGATCCAGAGCCCCAGGGGGAGGGTTGTGGGCTCAGTGGGGAGCCAGGTGGGGGGCCCGGGGCCCAGGGGTTGCTGAAGGCAAGGGGCTGCTTTTCACTGAGGCATGTGACCAGATGGCTCTGCACAGCCTGGGACTACCACGGGTTAAGCAGTTTGATCCGGCCTCAACAGCTGTGTCCAGAAGCGTCCTCCTCAGAGGCTGGGCTAAAGAGGGCTTCTAATCAGATGGACAGATACCACAGAACCAAGTAAAGCAGTCTGTATGCTGGACAGCAGCACGGAGGTTCAGAAAGCTCTGGGCAGGCTGAAACAAGCCAAATGAACAAGGAGTTGTGTGCAGGTCTGCAAGGAGGTTTGCCTGACGGGGGTGTGGAGATTACACTCCGGATGGGAAGTTCTCATTGGAGGGTCCTCAGACTGAGAAATCCTGAAACTGCCTAAAATGCCCCGTTGGCCCATGGTCACTGCCGCTCTTTGGCCTTGATTTGGATCCCAGCCTTCCAGAAGGCTCCATCTGAGGGTCCTGCCACCCATCCCTAGTCCTGGGGGAAAGTCCAGCCAACTCAGCCACTCGACTCGGGTCTTTGTGAGTACCGTTTCTTACGTGAGTGAGAACAGTATTCACTGACAATGCCTAACAGTCCTGGGCTACATGGTCAGAACGGGCGGGCACATCTGGGTGCCCCATGAGATCCTTATGTCCATTAAGTGTCAGAGTCACTACTGTTCTTGGGACCTTGTCTTTTCCTAATGAAATCAAAGGGTTGCTGGCCTGGGGAGGGCCAAAGTGGCTTGTGCAGCATCCTTCTGCGAGGGTCAGAGGAGTCTGGTTCTCAGTCACCTGAGGCGAAAGTGACCGTTTAGCTTGTGTTCTGCAAGCCAAGGAAGACTGGGTGTTCGGTATTACCTGTCTCGGGGGTCTGTGAGTTTCCGTCAGAGAGCCCTGCAATTGCCCTGATTAACCAAGAGCAGATCTCACCTGCCGACCTTAGGCCTCTGTCCTGGGTGTGCTGATGTGGTTTGGGGCTGAAACCCTTGTTTCCGTGGAGCTCCTCCGCTAACTCGCAGACCTGCCAGTCCACTGCAGCAGACTAACCGCCAGGCTCAGTGCACATTGTAGGTTGTCAGCTTCTCGGCGGTCGGGGTAGTTTTTTCCAGCATCTTTTTATATTTCATTATTTTATTCTTTCAGAAAAACAGTTCTTCCCTGATTATCTTGACTATTGGGCTCTAAGGGAGACAGAAATGAAAACATCAGTGAGATGTTTTTATTTCGTCAGTGAGAACGCAGGCTCTCCGCGGAGCCTGAGGCCCAGACTCCCCCCTCAGCGGCCTTCCCCTCGCCTCTCAGCAGACATGGAGTCAGTGCCGCCAGCCTAACTCTTGTCCTTCTCCTGCCCCTCCGTCCTAAGGGTCAGCTTGTCGGCCACAGACTGTTACATCGTGCACGAAATCTACAATGGGGAGAACGCACAAGACCAGTTTGAGTATGAGCTGGAGCAGGCCCTGGAAGCCCAGTACAAGTATATCGTGATCGAGCCCACCCGCATCGGTGACGAGACCGCCCGCTGGATCACCGTGGGCAACTGTCTGCACAAGACCACTGTGCTGGCGGGCACTGCTTGTCTCTTCACCCCATTGGCACTGCCCTTAGATTACTCCCACTACATCTCCCTGCCCGCTGGCGTGCTGAGCCTGGCCTGCTGTACCCTCTACGGAATCTCCTGGCAGTTTGACCCTTGCTGCAAGTACCAAGTGGAGTACGATGCCTATAAACTGTCCCGCCTACCCCTGCACACACTCACTTCCTCCACCCCCGTGGTGCTGGTCCGGAAGGACGACTTGCACAGAAAGAGACTGCACAACACGATAGCGCTCGCCGCCCTGGTGTACTGTGTAAAGAAGATCTACGAACTCTATGCCGTATGATTTCAGTTAGAACGGGGAGAGAAGCCAACAACCCAGCCCACGGGAGACAAGAGTATTCAGATTGCACAGTAACATTTTTTTTGCTCCGTGAGACAATGGAGCCCGGGAAGGTGTTTGGTTTAATAGCTGTTATTTTTAAAAAATAACACATCACAAATGTACCAAGGGTTTTTCCAATTCATCACACTAAGATGTGGATTTCGGTAACCCACAAGGGTGTCTGTGGAAGTCTGGGCAGTGGAATGTTGATGGAAGCCGAGGGGGTGTGAATGTGCTTGGGGTGGGGGTCTTTAAGTACACTGTTTAACTGTACCATCCAGAGCCAACCAGAAGCTATTGACCATTAAAATTATGAGAATTTCAACTTCAGGTGTCTTTTCTTTCCATGACTGCCCGCAGCAGCTGCTGCAGTCTGCCTGTGGTGGGGCACCACGGAAGCTGCCCTGCTCCTTGGATAGGGTGCCAAGGCCTAGAGGTCACTGGGTCTCTATTGGGGTTCATGTGGAGAACTAGGGCCTGTGACCTCTTGTCCAGATTCTGATTCAGGAAGACAGAGAAACTAACGTCTGCGTATTTTTAAAGCACTGATGTGTACCGAGTTCAACCCACTGCCCGAGGCTGAAGGAGGAGCCCCCAGGACGCCTCTGCAGCACCCTCACCTGCCTGGCAGGCGCCCCCATTCCACAGGCGCCGACTCTTCTGCTCCACCCTCCCCACGACAGGCCTAGTATGTGTCATCTTCCACGTTCCCCCTGCGGCTCTGGGTAAATGGAAGTCACCCCTCCACAGAGAAGTGGGGCCCCTGCCTTAGCTGCAGCTTGACGGCCTCCGCCCTCAGCCATCCTCGACGAGCTCCGTAGCGCTTCCTTATGAAGGGCCCATCTTTCAGAGGCAACCAGACTAATTTTCCACGTACTTTTAAAGGATCCATTTGGCAGATCTTACAAGGGAGTAATGAAGGGGTGCATAAGGTGTCAAGGGGGTGACTCGGCTCTCTCTTGCACAGAGCGAGCCAGAGCTTTAAAAAGATTTCAAAAGGGACCCAGGGCCACCAAGGTTGAGAAACTTAATTCCAAGGGCCCTCGAGATACTAATTCCGTGGAGTGCCAGGGGCCAAAATAGTGCTGGGCAAACAGGACTGCCCACGTGGTAGTCGGGCTGTCTAGGTCGTAGTGAACTGGTAGTGGCGGAGCAGTGCCCATGACTGCTTGGGTGTTTGCTGGTCCCTGGGCTGGCTGGGTGGGCATGGCAGGTCTCCTGTAACCACCCAGCTCTGGAAAGGAGTCCCGGGCCCTGCCTGCAGATCGGATTTCACGGGGGAGGCGTCCGGAAGCAGACAAGCAGTGACCGTCTCAGGTCAGCTAAGCAGAAGCCCTCACCAGAAACGGGAGCCGGGTGCACTGAACAAAGTGATTCCAGATTCTGAAATGCCACTGCAATTCTGTGTCCCTTCCCAGAGAGAAGAGGACATGGTGGTGTGAACCACAAGGCAGGGGTGTGTTCCAGGACTCCAGGCTGTGCCCCTTGTGGGCAGGAAGGAGAGCAGCAGAGCCACGCCTGCCAGGTCTAGATGGCCTGTCCTGCTGTGGGTACTGACTAACCTGTTCTGCCACCTTCTACATAGACGTCGCTGACAAGTGGGTAATGCCCACGTGTAATATGCCACAATACTCTCGAAGAAACGTTAAATAATTGCCAACTGAGAGAAAGCGGAGACATGTTAGCTGGGCTCTCCTCTGCAAAGTCCACATACACGAGTCCTGTGTGTGTACTATTTCAGTGAATGGATCATGCAGTCAACCTGGTACCTGAGTCTTCTTTTAACTGCCCACCTCACTCCAATTTCAGAGAAGAGCAAGAGCCCAACTCATCAGGAAATGAGGAGCAGGCCCTGGCACACTTTTCCTATGTCTCTGTCCTTGTTACAATCTACCTGCCATCTCTCCAAAGTAGTGTTCGCATCCGGTTCAGCAGCTCAGTCCCTGATGAGGAAGGGAAGGGAAGCTCTCTTTCTCAGTGCCTGCTGGGGACCAGGCAGTGTACCCAGGGAGCTGTGTACTCACGCCATCAAATGGTGTGTGAGCCGCTGTCACTCGGAGCACAGATGTGCAGTGCTGCCGTCTGGAAAAACTCATTTGGCTTTGTTCTGCAAACTCTGATTTTAGCAGACGCACAAGACGGCTTGCTTCTGCTCTAGGACCAGTGAAACACCAGCAATCTTGAACAGTAAAGTGGAAAGTACCTTCGAACTTTATGCGAAGGCAGAACTAATTGAAAATCATGCTTTTCAAACCTACCCAGCAGAATTCAAGGATGAAAGAGATGGGAAAACAAACTTTGAGGGCAGAGAAGGGAAACTGGAATACCACTACCACTGGTGGCAGATGTTCATGTTCAAACGTGGGTTCAGGACTCCCAAGATTCAAAGGCCAGGCCATTCCTGGCCCAGCTCCCATCTTTGGGGTATTCCTGGACGGGGCACATGTGCCCTCAGGAAGGTGCTGCATTGCCATCCACATCGCCACCACTCACGCAGGCTCCATAGGCCTTTACCCAAGCAGTGTTCTCTCCAGGGAGGGGTGCGGAGCTCCAGAGGTGCCCAGAGGGCTTTAGGGACATCGAAGAACACTGCAACTGGCCCTTTTTAGTCCTCGCCTTTGTCCTTGAGGCTACCAGGAGCATCTGGCAGGGCGAGCACCTTCTTACCTCTGATATTGCCCATCTGCTCACAAGCAGGTGGCCTTTAGATGTGGCCTTTGGCAGACAGTGGATTTAGCAAGATTTTAATGGTTCTGTTTGTGTTAAACTATTTTCTATTTGTATGGTAGAATACAAAGTTTCTAAAGTTGAGTTTTAGAAAGTGAGTTTTAAAAAAACGTTAGATAAGGAAATATTCGGTGGTATTTGAATACGCCCCGAGTGTCACACGCAGGCGGAGGCCCTCTCTGCCCGTCCCAAGATCCGTCCCCAGCCCACGCCTGTGCGCCAGGGCTCCGTAGGCCAGTGCCGCAGTGGCCTCAAAACCAGCCGCCTCCGCGACACGGCTGATGCCGACGGCAGAGTATGCGCTCGACTGACGCTCCTCTTTCACTTCAGGAGGGAGGTGGATGATTTCAGAGAAAACTAAAAAGCCACCCATCAGGTCTGTAGCCACATCGCAACCACAGGCCCCTGGAATGTTGGGATGGGACCCCCAGATCTAATCCACTCCTTGTCCTCCCACTTCCGGGAAACTTGAGAGCCTTGTGCACCGACACTACGGGCTGCCTTTGGCCATTATGTTGAGGGTGACAGTTTAAAATACAAGCTCCATAGGTCCACAGTTAGAATGTAATGTAAGATAACTGCAATATGCTAGGAAATTTTTACTCCAATTCTGGGAAGCCTGAATGGTGGACCCACAATTTCCACTGTCAGCTTCAGTAACGAGGAAAGTTTCATCCTAAAGCTGTGTATGAAGCTAATTTATTCAACGAACCTCAACCATATATTGTTAACAAGGTGGAAAGGCGGACACGGGCACCCTTCCCGGCCCCTCTGCCACTGTCACAGCTAACACACAGGCTGCTTTCGGGGGCAGGCGCAGCTGTCGAGCCCTCCCCACTGCACGGGGCTTCTGAGTCTCACACTAGAGGACACACGGGACCATGGGGACGTTCCTTCCCCTCTTGGCTCTCATCTCCTTAGGAAGTTCACCTTCTGCCTGGAGTGGTGCCTGGCCCTATAAGCTTTGGGTGGGAGTCAACAGGGAACCTGGGAATTGCTTTTTGGTACTAAAGCCATCATCACCCGGGATATGTCATATGATCACATGTTAGCCCTTTGCTGTGCTGAATGAGATATTGTAGGATCCTGGGAATGGATATGAATAATGCCACCTTAAACTATAGCCTTTTCCTTTTACTACTAGAAGCAGACTCTGCCAGACCAATTAGGCAAGTGACCTTGGGTCAGTGAAACATGAAAACAACTGGGTCAAGGTGATGTCAGGCTGTCTTCTGATGTCCTGATTGAAAACCTTTCTAGGAGCCGGTGGAGGCTAGAATTCCAAGGAGGCATAGTTGTTCTAGTCCATAAGGACTATGACTCTTAGTGTTCCATTCCTTTATTTCATATTCTCAGCATTAAAACCCAGCTCCACATTGACTCCTTAAGGGTTATTACCCTGCACTGCTGGGAAGACACCTTTTTTGTTTCCCATTCTCAGCCAGCAGGGGTCTAGGCATCTGTAGGACACATGTACCTTGATCTTTCCCATCTGTGAGACAAATACCCAGCTCTGCATGGAACTAGGAGTTCTTGGATTTCTGCTCCTTTCTGGCCCGGGAGGCCATGAGGCTGAAGAAGAGGTCAGGAGCCAGAGTTCGCAGATATATGGCCAAGGAAGGCAATAGGTCAGCCAGGATCACGTCTTTCTTTTTCTTCAACACAGCAGCCAGAACCTCTTGGGCCACCTCCACAGGCGTTCGGCCGTGGGCCGTGGTCTTGTCCATAACTAAAATAAACGAAAGAAACACATGACCTTGGAAGCAGAAGTCCCTGTTTGGAGTTGAGCTGCCAAGGACCATGGTTTGGTAGGCTTGCCAGATTTCCCATCAGGCTCCTCCCCGTCAGGAGGCAGGTGGTACACCGCCATCCTTGACTCTCCTGTACTTCAGGAAATGAGGACCAGTTCTATGGCTCAGCATGTGAGCTGGATAAGAGAGATGTGGGTAGAGCATGGGAATAAGGAAGATGCCTCAGTAAGTGCTCAGAGCTGGTCTACAACAAAGGATGAAGACCAGCCTGGATGGGGGTCTCACACCACAGTTGAAGAGAGGCTTCCTGACCTTAGGCATTTTTGCCTTTTGAAACCACTGACTAAGGATGTTGAACCATCAGATTCAACTTGGGTGGCCTGGCTTGAGTTCTGCCAAGCAAGGGTGGAAGAAAACCATGATGCCAATGTGCACTACAGGCTCACTGAGGTGACACTGAAGAAATGTGTCAGAAGGGATGTCACACCCAAGGTCGTGCGTTAACTGATGTGGAGCAGGAGAAAAGTCCTTGGTTGGTTTTGGGTGTTAGAGTTGCTGTTGGGAGTTTAGGAGGTGTTAGGCTGGTTAACAGCAACTGATGTTTCTTGTTCCCTAGTAATCTGACAATTTTCCCAACCGGTTTGGCCGGCATAGAGGAGAGGCCACTATCACGGACCACTAGAAACCAATTGTGGACTTCCAGTCAAGATGGAGGCGTGGTAAACATGCTTCACTTCCTCGCTCAACCACAAAAAAGAATTACAACTAAACCTCAAAACAGATAACACCCACAACTTTCAGAAAATCAAATTGTATGGAGTTCAACAACCAGGGATTGAAAAAAGCCACATTTGTCCAGGTGGGTAGGAGGGGTGAAGACCCACGATGGCGGTGGTGGAACGGGCACAGGCAGTCCCACATTCATGTGTGGTGGATAAAAATTGGGAGGGATACTTTGGAGTGAGCAATTCCAGCCCCAGGCCACACCACACAGCACAGGGTTCCAGCACCAGGAAGATACATCCCCATAACTTCTGGCTGTAAAAACAAGTGGGGGTTGGGGAGGCAGAAGAAACCGCCAGATTTTCAGGAAACTGCTTAAAGGGCACGCACGGTCTTAAAAAAATACACGAAACCCACCCACTCAGATTCAGCATCGGGGCAACAGCTGGAAAGGCACGAATCACATATGGGGAGTCGGTGAAGTGACTGGAAATGGGGCAGGTGCTGGGCAAACCCCCCAGAAGCCAGGCAGCAGCACTGCCCCCTCTCTGAGCCCTCCCCACACAGATCCACAAAGCGGTGAAGCAGGTTGCCCCACCCTAGTGATTACCTAAGGCTCCGCCCCACACAATTTACAGGTGCCTTTCACAGGGAGTCAAAACAGCTCTGCCTAATATACAGAAACAAACAGAAGGAGGCTGCCAAATTGAAGAGACAAAGAAAAATGGCCCAAATGAAAGGACAGAACAAAACCCCATAAAAAACTAAATGAAATGGAGATAGCTAACCTATCAGATGCGGAGTTCAACACACTGGTGATCAGGATGCTCAAAGAACTCACTTAGTACGGCAACAACATAAAGGAAGAAATGATGGTTACACTAAATGAAATAAAGAAAAATCTACAGTGAACCAACAATGAAGAGAAGGAAGCCAGGATTTAAATCAATGATTTGAATCATAAGGAAGAAATAAACTCATACAGAACAGATAGAAGAAACAATTAAAAAAAAAAAAACGAGGATAGTATAAACTGAAAACTTACTTGAAAAAGTAATGAAAGAAAACTTCCCTAATTTGGTGAAGGAAATAGACATACAAGTCCAGGAAACACAGAGAGTCCCAAACAAGTCGACCCAAAGAAGACCACACCAAGACACATCATAATTAAAATGCCAAAGGTTAAAGATAAAGAGAGAATCTTAAAAGGAGCAAGAGAAAAGTAGAGAGTTACCTACAAAGGAGTCCCCATAAGACTATCAGATGATTTCTCAAAGGAAACTGCAGGCAAGAAGAGACTGGCAAGAAGCATTCAAAGTGTTGAAAAGCAAGGACCTACAAAGCCTGATTACTCTGTCCAGCAAAGCTATCATTTAGAATGGAAGGGCAGATAAAGTGCTTCCCAGATGAGGTAAAGCTAAAGGAGTTCATCGTCACCAAGCCATTATTACACGAAATTTTAAAGGGACTTATTTAAAAAAAAAAAGAGAGAGAGAATTATGAACATTAAAAAGGCAACAATTTCACAACTATCAACAACTGACTCTAAACAGAAAAACAAACAAACAAAACTAAGCAAACAACCAGAAAAGGCAAAGAATCACAGGTATGGAGATCATTTGGAGGGTTACCAGTAGGGAGATGGAATGAGGATAATGGGGGGGAAGGTGCAGGAACTAGAATAGACAGGGAGTTGTTAAGAATAGTATAGGAAATAGAGAAGCCAAAGAACTTACATGCACGACCCGTGGACATGAACTAAGGTGGGCGGGGGGCGGTATTGCTGTAGGGAAGGGGGGGTACCTGGTGGAGGGGGGCAAAGAGGGAAAAATTTGGACAACCGCAATAACATAAACAATAAAATATACTTTAAAAAAAAGCCAAAACCATTTGTAAGTTATCCAAACTGCCTGTTTCCTACCAGCATGTGTTCTCATCATGTTTTTGTTAACTCAGAAGAATAGGAGGTTTCTGACTGCTGCTTATTTTTAAATGCCACAGAGGAAATTTTTAAAAATTCTTCTGAGTATAAATAATATAAATACGAATCTCTCTCGATCTGTGCCTCTGTCTGGTTTCTACTGACTTGCCGAGTGAGAGAGCAGCGGCCACCCAGGGCGTGGGCAGCCTGGGTTCGGGCTGGGCCGGGGTGAGTGTAGGAGCTGGAGGCCCCTGATAAACGGACAGCACAGGCCCAAGAGATCACATCCAGGGAGGCAAAACAGAAGACAGCACTCAAGGGGTAGGCAGGCTGTATTTGAGCTTGGGAAGGCGAAGCTGGCTTCCATAGCAGCAGCGCCCAGGGGTCAACCTACCTGAGAGACAAAAACTGACTGGTCCCTGCTCGGCCTGCCCGCATCCTGGGGCCGTGCAGTTGGGCTCACTAGTGGTGACTGCCGTTCAGCTCAGCACTGTTGTTGGCTGAAGCGAGGAGAGTCCAAGATGGGTGCACCTAGCCTAACCCCACAAGATTGGGCTCGCTGCTTTGAGTACCCTGAAATCAGTTTTTCTCAAGCTTAGTGGGTGTGGAACCCTTTGGGTCAAGCAACCCATAGTTTCCATAAGGTTTATTCACTTTAACTTCCCTTTAGTTAATTGACAATGGGTTTACTGGAAGCCTGGCCGCATTTCAGCTTGGGAACTTCCTTGCCAGCCCTCAAAGTCCTGGCCTGCAGGGACCCTGTCCGATAGCTGCAAAGCGCGGTCCATGGTCAATGAAGATTATTCAGCATATAACCAACACTCATAAGTGTTTTCAATTTAAAATTATATTCAACGAATGGGCAAAGAATCATCAGGTAAGAGCAGAGTGTCTCACTGTGGCTGACCAACAGCTTTTTATAAAAGAAGAGGCCTGGCTAGTGTGGCTCAGTGGGTTGAGCACCAGCCTGTGAACCAAAAGGTCACTGGTTCGATTCCCAGACAGGGCACATGCCTGGGTTGTGGGCCAGGTCACCAGCTGGGGACGTGTGAGAGGCTGCAATCCATGCATCTCTCACATCACTATTTCTCACCCTCTCTTTCTCCCTCCCTTACTCTCTAAAATTAAATAAGTGAAATCTTAAAAATAAAAACAACAGAACCCCCCCTGGGGCCTCACCTCCATATCTGGAGCCGTCGGCAGTGATGGCATTGAGAGAGAGGTTGGTGTGGATGTAGCCGGGGCTGATGACGGTCACCTGGATCTCGTGCTGCTCCATCTCGGCACGCAGACAGTCAAAGAACGCCTGGGTCGCGTGTTTAGAGGCGGCATCTGCAAGGGGTGACGGCCAGAGTGGGTGAGTGGGCCGGTGCGGCGTGTGGCCTGGGTGGGGTAAGACCAAGTGTTCATTCCCGGTCATGCCCTGTCTTTAACTGGTTTTATAATTTAAGATTGTAAAATTACAATATTGCAGCAGTTTTCATCTCCTTATTTCAAGAAGTACATTTTGTCCTTGTTTTTAGGGAACACCCTGAAGTATTTAGTAGGAAAAGAGCAACATGCCTCCAACTTTCTTCAAATGGTTCAAGAGAGAAAAATCATAAATTTCATACATCATACACATGCATATATACACACAGAGAATATGATAAAGGAAATATGTTTTATGATAAATATAAAATCTGCATAACTGGGGAATCTGCATGAAGGGTACAATAAGAATTCTTTGTACTGATCCTGAAACTTTTAAGTCAGAAATTATTCCACTTTAAAAGGGAAAAAAACCCCTGCCTCCCCCCCAAAACACAAACTACTCAATGCCTAATGGGTAAAACATTCAAATTCAAATAATACAGAAGGATATAAAGTAAAAAAGTACAAGTCCTGCCTTCCAATTTCAATCGCCAGAGATAACCAACACTAATGGTGTCTCAGGATTTATTTTTTATATATCCTGTGTACATATGCATATCTGTGATTTTAACAGAAATGAGCTGATACTGTTCATATTATTCCTGCAAGTAGCCTTCTTCACCTGGTGAAAACAGGCTGGACAGCCTCCATGCCAGCCATGCAGACTTGCTATGCCCCTCTGTGCATCCCTGGACTTCAGAACTGGCCCTTTACAGTCGTTCCATGTTTTATCATTGAAGCTGTGCTATTTATTAGTGAGCACCCGTGCATGCATGGGAGCCTGTGCCTAAAATCTGAGACTGATTCTCTTAATGTATTTTGTTTAACGAATTTCCATCCAGTGGCTTTTCATCCGAAAAAGCTACCAAGCTTGCTCCGCCTCCAAGAAACAGAGCTACCTCTGTTCTTCTGTGATGGCTCCACAAAAGGAGGAAAGGGGTACAGTGACCCTACAATGACATTCTGGGGAAATGCACGGCATCTGCACTGAAAATCAGTGTCCTCCCATTCAGAGCTCTAAGCGTTTCAGCCTTAGGAAAGGGGATCCATTGGCCAACAAAACAGGAGGGAGAAAACAGAGGAAATGTCACAGCAAGTCACATGAGAAATCCAAGCGTCTGAACTCGCTACCGTGCCTTCTGGAGCCAGCTTCTTTGGTTCAGGCCACATGGCGCAGCCACAGCAGTAGGCTGTGGGGCGGTGGGTGGAAAGAACTGTCCCCATCAGAGTGATCCCGGAAGTGCTGCCCGCGCCCAGGGACTACAAGTAGGGAGTCACTCGGGGGCCCCCAGAACAGAAGGCCGCGCCCTGACCACCACGTCTCCCAGAGCTCTCAGGCTGCAGGCCGTCGGCCAGGCTCTGCTGACCTGCTCATCACTGAAGGGACAGTCCTCAGCCCTCCTGCCCACCAGGCACAGTGCTCAGCATGCCGCCCGGGTCACCTGACCTGGCCCTCATGACACTGGCGTGAGGGGGTAACGCTGCCCTCCCGCCTCATGAGGAGGCCGCTGCTCGCCAGCACTCGCCGCTGGGCTCAGGAGGCACTGCCGCGTCCCAGCTGGTCTTCGTAAAGGGTCCAGGCCAGCCATGTGTGACCTACTAAAGTCACAGGCAAAGGGGAGGTCAAAATGCAGATTAAAGTTTCAAAATAGTTTCATACCAAGAACATGGTATATCTTTTACCCTGACTTACCTATTGTTAATAGTTAGCCTCATTTGCTTTATTATTTGTGATTTTATATAAATATATAAATTCCCGAACTGTTTCAGCAGCCTTAGATGACTGTCCTACACTAATGGAGTTGAAAACAGAAATAACAACCATAGGAACTAATATAGATACAGTGACTCACAGTTTCCAGAGGACGTTTTCTTAAAGATTTTTTTTTAAAGGTTCCATTTATTTATTTATTTTTAGAGAAAGGGGAAGGGAGGGAGGAAGGGAAAGAAACATCAGTTGTGGTTGCCTCTCATGCACCCCCTACTGGGGACCTGGCCTGCAACCCAGGCATGTGCCCTGACTGCGAATTGAACCAATGACCCTTTGGTTCGCAGGCCAGTGCTCAATCCACTGAGCCACAGCAGCCAGTGCCTAAATATTTTTTTAAAATTAATTTTTTTAGACAGAGGGCAAGGGAGAGAGAAAGAGGGAGGAAAAGATGACTGTGCAAAAGACACCGTCCCCCCTGCTCCAACAGGGGGCCTCGCCCTCAACCCAGGCATGTGCCTTGACTGGGAATCACAACGGCAATCTTGGTTTGCAGGCCGGCGCTCAGTCCACTGAGCCACACCAGCCAGAGCTACAAAGGGCTTTTCACCTCTACCTGTCTTTAAAACAGCTTTGCGAAGTAAGATGATTGTAAGACTCATTTCACAAGAAAGGAAACAGAGAGTCAGACAAGTTAAACAACTTGCCTGAGGACATACAACTAGAACCAAAAAGTAGAGCGGGGTTCAGAAAGAAAGAGTGAGTTTCTGTGACATTTCCAGGTCAGACAGCGGGATGTCTGTCCGCTCGTCTCAAAGTACTGAAGCAGCTCTGCTCCCTGGCCCTCCCAGCCACGTCTGCCGGGCGTGGCTGAGTCGAGCATTCGGAGGCTGTAAGAGTGAGAGCCGCTGAGTCAGTTTTAAGTATTTACTTCCAAAGGGTAGAGCAAAGAACGGAGTTAGCAAAACAATAAGTCTGTGAAATTACCTATGAAATCTCTTAAGAAAACTAGAGTGTTTGCTTGCTGGTGCTACAGGATGGCAGACAGATGAATCAAGTGGTATCTCAAAATTCCGGCACGGCCACTCGCATACATGGAGCTGAAGTGCGACTTGCAAGTCAGTGCAGCAGCTTTAATTATTTGGTCTAACCCGTTTCCACTTTTGGGAATTTATTTTACTGAAACTCTCCTGTGAGTGCTTAAAGATATAAATATTTAAGGATGTTCTGTGTAGTATATAACTGTTAATGGTCAAAGACTGAAGGGGAAAAAATCCTCAAGTGTCCAGGAAAATGGCTAAATAAATTATGTCATATATCCATTCAATGAATTACTATAGATCCACTTAAAAGGATTAGGTAAATCCATATATGTTGACGTAGAAAGATATACTGTCATGTGAAATAAGCAAGTCACAAAACAGTAGGCATAATGTGACCCTACCTTCATATGTTTGATCATATGTAGAAAAAGCTTGGAGGCCTATGCCCAGAGGGACAGGAAGCGACAGTACCTGAGGGGCAACGCTCACGGCAACTGCCACCCACGCAGCATGGCACGTGACCTGGCGCCGCTCCCGCCACTTCACTCAGCAGAGCCCCGTCTCCGCGTTGCAGATGAGGACGGGGGTGCAGAGTTGTGGGGACACTTGCACAAGGTCGCATGTAGGGGGCAAGGAGTAGACCTGGGATTTGAACCTAGACGTTCTCTGCTCAGAACACTGATGAAGTTCCTTCATCTTCTGTATTGAGTATTTCTCTAATGTCTGCTTTCTGGACAGAATGTATGGGATTTCTATTACGAGGAAAAAACAAAAAGGAAAACATGTGAGGGAGGAAGAAGGAAGTACTCACATGCAGATCGGAAAGGAATGCTGATTTTGCCCTGGATGCTGCTGATGGCTACGATGTGGCCCTGTCGCCTGTGGATCATGGCGGGCAGGAGTGCTACGGAGAGAGGTCAGGCTTTAGAAGGGGGCTTTTCTTCTGGTCGCTGAGAGGGGGTGGCCTCACTTGTTAAATTTCATCGGATCAGAGGAGGTGAACGGTTAAAGCCCTCCCTGGGGAGGCCCAAGCTTTGTAGGAGCTCTGGGCCTCCCGTGCCTGGCGGACTTCCAGCGAGCAAGTGGTGGGGTCAGGGGGGCGCCGAGAGCGGCAGATCGAAGCCCAGTCGCGAACGGCCGGCTCAGTCCCTTCCCCAGGGAGAGCTCTCTCCTGGACTGAAATCATGCCTGGACATAAGAATACCTCCACTTTGTAGGAGTTTACAAACGTCACTAAGAGAAAATGGAGGCAATGCTGTACAGATGAAGCTGTCACTGAGGAAAGCATCTTGATTTAGGGCTAGAAAGCAGATAAAGAAAATGCAAATAAAATCTGGAAACAGCCAGCACCCAACCACCTTTTCCAGGGCAGGAGAGGATGAGGTCAGGCAATACTTAGCTAACAAAGCGCCAAGTGATGAAAAAACCCAAACACATCAGTGTTCTTTTTTCTTTCATCTAAGACTGTCACCTTTCGTTAGAGCTACTGGGCCAAAGTAGTTTGTCTCCATGACTCTCTTGTCCACGTCCGTGGAGGTGTCTATGATGGCGCCGCGGTAGCTGACCCCAGCGTTGTTGATGAGCACGTCCACGTAGCCGAAGCACTGCAGGATCTCAGCTGTTGCTGCAACGAGGGCCCCAGGGTCTGTGAGGTCGAAGGTCACCGTGAAAGGTTTGTGTGTCTGCACCTGGTCAGATATGACAGAAACCAAATGCACCTTCAGAGTGATAGGCCATGTGAACCACGTGTCCCTGCTGTTCAGAGTTGGGGTGGCCCGCTGGGCATGAAATGGCACAGGCAGAGGCACCTCTATTCTGAAGAGATGTGGCCAAGGGGATCCTGCCTATAGTGATTTCACCTGACCCAGGCAACTTTTTCTCCTGAAGTGAAAAGTATTGTTCGAGCCAGACAGTAAGCTCCACAGGACATGTATCACATAGGGTACAGGCTATGGTGCAGACTGCCACAGGCGCTATTGATCATCGCTCCCTTGCACCAGCATTGTGCTGCGTACTGTAACGGATTAAGAAGCGACCCTGCTGAGAGGCACTATTCTTCTCAGGTTAAGTCACTTTAATTTATTTGTCCATGAAACATCTTCTGTATGTCCCTATGTGCCCAACATTGCGGACACGACAGACAACCAGATGGACAGGGTTCTTGTCCTCCTGAAACATACAGTCTAGTGGGGAAGACAAACTGTAAAGAATGCCACAAAGAAGTGTAAGAGACTAGAGAAGCGAATAATTGAGCGATCTAACTTAGAGGGCTTCCCAAGTGAGTTTAACTACAGAACAAAAAGATGGGGCCTCAGAGAGGAGGGCAGAGGTGCCAGGACTCCATTCTTCTCCCTGGGCAACTGTACTGACAGAGGGTCTCTGAAGCGGCACCTCAGTACTCGTCTTTAATTTGTTCTGAAACATGTGATGAGTGCCGAAACCGACAAGCACGGAACTGTTCACGAGCTACGTGAGAGGGACACCTCCACCGCGGTTCCATTTTGAGAGGGGCCCTGAGTGGCGGGCAAGCACCAGGCGCTGAAACACTTTCTTCTCGTCAAAATGTGACAAGTACAGGGTTTGATGAGTTTGGAAGCGGACAAGTACCGAGGTTTGACTCTATTTTGGAACTCTGGAATCCATGTGAATGCTTGCAGCTTTCAGGAGAGTGCCTGGCTGGCCAATTAGAGAGTTTTGGTCATTTTTAGCCATCTTCTCAGTGGTGGCCAACCATCCCGAATCCACCCGGCCCTGTGGCAGTCAGCCGTGGGGAAGACGGCTGAACACTTCTGGTGTGGCTCGAGGGGGCCGAGGCAGGCAGTAAGACCTTGCCTTCCAAATCTCTGCGTATCGTTCTGATGGTGGATTGCTGCTCTGAGCACTGAGGTGCAGCGTGGAGGCAGAGTGGCATCTTTCAACCACCACTAGCTAAGGTGGCTTCCAGTAGATTTAAAGAAGTCACATATTTTTCTTTGGTATTAAAAAAATATACATAAATTCCCAGAAAACATACCTGCGGAAGCCCAAATGATGGGCTTCATACTAGAAAAAGACTTTAAGATGACTGTCTTAAAGGTGCTGAAAATACTAGGAAAAACATGGACAAAGGCAGAAATTGATGTGAGTATAAACAAAATGAAAATATCAATAAAGAAATAGAAATTACTTAAAAAACTTTGGAACTCAGAAGTACAATAACCAAAATGAAAAATACACTAGAGGGTTTCACTAGGAGATCTGAGTTACTAGAAGAGATAATTAGTGAGTTTGTAGACAGAATAGCTGAAATTATCAAGTCTGAGAACAAAAATAAAATGAGAATGAAGATAACTAAACAGAACCTAAGGGATAGATGGGTCACTATCAAGTGGATTGATATATGCATTGTGGGAATCTGAGGAAAAGAGAAACAGGGGTAGAAAGAATATTTGAAGAAATAATTGCTGAAAAAAATTAATGAAGAACATGAATCTGCACATCCAAGAAGCTGAATAACAAATACGATGAAAATGAGATTCAGTCAGACACATTTCAATAAACTGTCAAAATACAAAGAATTCTGAAAACAGCAAGACAGAAGCTACTCCTTACATAAAAAAGATCTTCAAAAAGATTCATCACCTGACTTATCACAAACTTTGGAGGCCAGAAGGCTGTTTATCAAAGTGCTAACATAAAACAATTGTCAACCAAGAATTCTATATTTGACAGAACTTCCTTTCAAAACTGAGAGAGAATTTAAGATTCTAAGATTAAACGAAAGATGAGGAAGTTTGTTACCACTGGACCTGCCCTGCAAGAAATACTAAAAGGAACCCCTCAGGTGTGAAATGAAAGGAAGCTATAGACAGTATGATTTAAAGCCATATGAAGAACTAAAGATCGCCAGTAAATTAAATACACAGGCAATTTAAAAAGCTGACATTGTATTTTAAAAAAATAATAAATGAAAGCTAGTACTACTGTAACTTTGGTTTGTAACTCTACCTTTTATTTTCAACATGATTTAAAAACATGTATTTAAAAACTATTATTAGCACTGGCTGGTGTGACTCAGTGGATTGAGTGCTGGCCTGGTAACCAAAGGGTTTCCGGTTCAATTCCCAGTCAGGGCACGTGCCTAGGTTGTGGCTCTGGTCCCCGGTGTGGGGTGCATGAGAGGCAACCACACATTGATGTTTTTCTCCCTCCCTTCCTCTCTCTCTAAAATTAAATAACATCTTTAAAAAAACTATTATTAATCTATGTTACTGGATAAGCAATGTATAAAGACAAAATCTGTGACAAATAGCAGAACGGGGAGGACAGAGCTGTACAGGTATAGAGCTTTTGTACACTATTAAAATTACGTTGGCATGGATCCAAGAGAGCAGCAGAGTAGGTGGACGGTATACCCACCTCCTTCCAGGACCAAATTGTAATTACAAATAAATTATGGAATAACCATCCTCAGTAACCGACTGAAGACTATCGGAAGGTTAGTATCAAGACTGGTAGGAAGGGTGGACACGTGGAAAGGGATGGCCTCGTCCCATGCGCGGTGGCTGAGGTTCCAGAGGGATATCTCAGATACAGAGTGTTCCTGCTGAGAAGTGTGGGGGCTCACTCCCAAGCCAAGCTCCCCAGCCCAGAGCACCAGAGCTGGAAGAGGTGCCTGCGTAACGTCTGGCTGCGAAAGGCAGTGGGGATTCTGTCCATCAGTGAGAGACAGGAGTCTCCTAGAGACACAAGCACCCTCTTAAAGGGCCAGTGCACATAATTTCGTTTGTAGCCACTTACCCTGGACGCCAGCGGAGGGCGGGTGGACCAGACTAGAGTCATGTGGGAGTCTGCGGTGTGTGGCTCTGGGGAGAGAGCTCAAGGAGTAGCTGTCAGCATCCCTGTGCAGAGTCATTCTCCCACACCGCAGACGCCATGTTTCTTAGGTGCACAATCCTCTTCATATGGCATCAGTCTCAGAGGAATCATTGGTCCCCCTTCTGGATGCCCTGTTGCCCCACTCTGTGTAGCGTATGCCTGCTTAGGAGTCAGCTGCCTTTTACGGGGCGTAGAGTCCTGGGCAGACTCAGGGAACATCAGTGCTTTGGAGCAGGGGTCATTTCTCCCACTTACCCAAGAAGCCAACTGGTGCTTCCTCCTCATTAAAGACCCTCTACCCCGACCTTCTGGTCCCCACTTGTCTGACTTCTAGTGGCTTCACCCTGCCAAGGCTGAGCAGAATCCAGGACTGACTGGGTTGTTTGGCCATGGGGTGGGGCCACCGTTCCAACTTTCCACGAAGCCTGACTAGCACATCCACCATATGGGAGATCCACTAGCCCCATCCTCCCTCTCACAGAGACCCTACCCCTACAGAGCTCATTTTCCCCTTGCAGGCCCAAGCAGGACAGAACCCTCCCTTCACACGGCCAAATATTGGTCTGCTTGGGCCTGCTAAGCTCTCCTGGCCTTGCTCTGATGACTCCCTGAGACCCCACCACACCACAAAGGTGTGCAAGCACCCAGGGGGTGGCAGCTAGACTTGGTTACCCTGGGACTTTTGCTGAGTGGCCTCAGACCCAGAACTGGCACTGAGTTTGAACCTGTATCAGCCTGGTGAACACCACTCACCCCTACCTGGTGACTCAATGAGAAGCTACCTAACACAACTTGATACCGCCAGAGGCCCTTTCAGTGACTGAGCCTAACAGGCAACCAGCAGGCAGAGATAGGCGGAGGCAGATCTCAGGGAGCTGGGACTGTGGCTGACCAGCCGCCGGGCCCGGTGCTGGTAAAAGCTGGCACTGGGGCACAGGTTAATCCCTCCCATGCACACCAAGGCTCAGCAGAAACAGCCATAACTTGGGGGATGGCTTTGTAGCTACAGACAGGTTGCCCAGTGCAGTAACAGGCAGTGCCTGACATTGGTCTGCACCGAAGTCCCCCCAAGGCCAGAACCAACACACCCAGATTCAGACAACATCAGAAAGGGATCCTCTAAGCTTCACAAGTGTCATATCCAACAGGAGATCTTGGCAGGCACCAGGCCCTGCTGAGGTGAACTCTGCATCATGTGGAAAGCACCTGCACAGCAGCCTCCACACTATGGTCAAGGTTAAGCCTCACAGCCAGCAAGCCTGACGACTGATCCCAGCATGAACAGGCCAGCATAAATCAAGACTCAGACATAACAGGAGGGTCCACATAACCCGCATGAGGAACATTCCTGGAGCAGCCCGATCAGGAGATCAAAGAGACTATGCCACTGGTCCCACAGGGCACCTACCTAACACTTACGGCCACCCTGCCAAGACTGGGAGTCACAGCAGGTCTACCTGATGCACAGAAAAATACACAGAGGTAGCAAAAAAATGAGGAGACAAAGAAACATGCATCAATGAAGGGAGAGGAGAAATCTGCAGAAAAAGAGCTAAATGAAATGGCGGTAAGCAACTTACAGAGTTCAGAAAAAAACAGTTATAAGGATGCTCAAAAAACTTAATGAAAACTACAAGGTACTTAGAACTAAAACGGCATGCAAAAAGGATGCAGAACATGTAAAAAAGGAGCACTCAGAAATAAAGAATACGTCTTTATCCATTTTTGATTAAAGGTTTGTAGAATTTGTGCCCTAAAAAAACAAAACCCAAAAACCTATTTAACCCTGTTTTAGATGTGTTGCAAATACTTTCCTATTCTATTACTTGTCCTTTAACTTTTTTTATAGGTATATTACTATATAGTCTTAAATGTTTAATATTGTCAATATTTTACTTTATAGCTTCTTTTACTTCAGGGTAAGAAAAATATTATTTTGAATTTTCTCCAAAAACTCCTTAGATTTTACATATTGATTTTTAACTCACCTGAATATTTCTTGTATAATGTGTGAAATAGGGCTCTATATTTGTTTATTTAAAGTAATAGTGGTCCATGCACCTTATTTGTTGAATAAGCCTTATTTTCCCCCATTGATTTGAAATATCAACTTAATCATATATTATGTTGTTAGACAGATATATACAGTTGTCTCTAGAGTGCTCATTATATTTCATTGATCTACTTGATAATTTCTGTGCTTGTGTCATATTGTTTTAATTGCTGAGACTTTATAATGGCTTTAAAGTTTTTAATATTTTATAATGGATCTTGACATTTAAAAAAGTAAATAAATAGAATCAATCTGCACTTAAGAAAAGAAAGAAAGAAAGAAGGATCTCCTACCTTTTGCAACATCATGGATGGAACTGGAGAATATTATGCTAAATGAAGTAAGCCAGTCAGTGAAAGACAAATACCATATGATCTCACCTATAAGTGGAATCTATTCAACAAAATAAACTAATGAAAAATAAACCACAGGTATGGAAACATGGAGCAGGCTGAAAGTGACCAGAGGGGATGGGGAAGGAGGACAATGGTGGATAGAAGGGGAAAGGACTAGACAAAGAACATGTGCGAATGACCCGTGGACGTGGACAACAGAGTGGGAACTGACAGTGGGTGAGGTGGGCAGGGTGGGATGGGTGGAGGAGGGCAAAGGGGGAAAAACTGAGACAACTGTAATAAAATAAACATGATTTTTTAAAAAAGATTAAATAAAAAAAGAAAGAATACGGTATCTGATATCAAAAATACACTAGAAGGAAAAACAGGATGGATGAAGCAAAGCGTCGAATCGGTGATTTGGAGGACAAGGTAGGAAAAAAAACACTGAATCAGATCAGCAAAAAGAAAAAAGAATGAAAAAAAAATGAGGAAAGTTTTAAGGTACAACCTGAAGCATAACAATATCCACATTGTAGGGATACCAGAAGTAGAAGAGAGACAGCAAGCGATCGAGAACTAAGTTGAAGAAATAATGACTGAAAACTTCTCTAATCTGGTGAAGTAAAAAGACACACCAGTCCAGAAAGATCAGAGAGTCCCAATCAAGATGAACCCAGAAAGGCCTGCACCAAGACACATCATAATTAAAACGATGAAGGTTAAAAAGAAAGAGAGAATGTTAAGGGCAGTGAGAGAAAGATAGTTACATACAAAGAAGCTCCCATTAAAATGTCAGCTCATTTCTCAGCAGAAACATTTCAGGCCAGAAGGGACTGGCATGAAATATTCAAAGTGATGAAAAGGAAGGACCTACAAGCAAGACTACTTAACCCAGGAGGGCCATCATTTAAAATTTAAGGAATAAAGAACTTTCCATAAAAGAAAAAGCTAAAGGAGTTTGTTACCACCAAACCAGTATTACAAGAAATGTTGGAGGAAGGGGAGGGAGAGGGAGAGAGGGAGACAGGGAGAGGAACAAGGAGAAAGAGGAGGAGGAGGAGAGAAAGGAAAAAATTAGCTAAAAGAACAAAATGGCAATAAATATGTACCTATCAATAATCACTTTAAATATAAATGACATAAATGTTCCAAGCAAAAGATATAAGTTAGCTGAATGGATGAGAAAACAAGACCCATATATATGCTTTCTACATGAGACCCAGCTCACAACAAAAGATACATAGATTAAAAGAATGGAAAAAATAATTCATGCAAATGGGAGGGGAAAAAAAGCTTAGGTAACAATAATTATATTTGAAAAAACAGACCAAAAACAAAAGTTATCGTAAGAGACAAAGACACTACATAATGATAAAGGGAGCACTCCAACAAGAGGATAAACACTTCCAGCCATGTAATAAGAAAAATAGAGACATTACTGATGAAGATACAAGCTAAAAGAAACATTGTACATAGGACAATGACACCTCAGTCCCCTTCAAAGTACACACCTTGGGACCTCACACAGTTTTCCCAATCGCCATCAACTGCCCTGTCATATTTTCCTGAATCTCAAGGACGGTTTGAAATCTCTTCCCTTACAGAGGTGATTTTAGTTTTGGGAAAAGCCAGAAGTCGCAGGGCTCCACAGCTGGGCTGTAGCGGGGCTGAGTCACCTGGGTGACTTGATGTTTTGCCAAAAAACTTTACATGAGACATGATGCATGAGTGGATGTATTGTTGTGATGAAGCTGCCAATCACCAGCTGCCCCCAGCTGTGGCCTCTGAATCATCAGAATAGTTTCCACAGAGGAATGTTCAAGCTTAACGCAGTTTGATGCAGATTCATTGTTCTACTCGCTCAGTCATTTTGAATGCGACAGCCACACAGTGCACTTGCTCATTCAGTGGTGTCTACCACCCCCACTGACTAGTACAGTGGAGTCATCATTGTTCACACATGTGCATTCCAGTGCTCTCTTCTTGGCTGTCAGGTTACATCGACATTGTGCAAACTGTTCTCATTATATTAACTATGGTGCACTTTTTCTGGACAGACTTCGTAGGAGCACCTAATATGTAAAGCAATTCTTGATGGACATAAAAAAAAAGAGCAATACAACTACCGTAAGGAAACTTTAAAACCCCCTGACATCAATGGATAGATCTTCCAGACAGAAAATCAATGAGGAAACAGTGGCCATAAATGACACATAAGATCAGATGGATTTAATTGATATCTTCAGAGCATTGCACCTCAACCTGGCATAATACACATTCTTTTCAAGTGCACATGGAATTTTTTCTAGGAGAGACCATATGTGAGGCCACAAAGTAAGTTTCAATAAATTTTAGAAGACTGAACAAATGGGACCACATCAAACTAAAATGTTTTTGCGCAGCAAAGGAAAACATCAACAAAATAAAAAGAACCCACAGAAAGGGATAACATATTCACTGATACATCTGGTAAGGGGTTAATATCTAAATTCATGAAGACCTTACAAAATTCAACACCAAAAAAACAAAGAACCCAATTAAAAAATGGGCACAGGACCTGAATAGACGCTTTTCCAAAACAGACACACAGAAGGCCAATAGAGACATGAAAAGATGCCCAATGTCACTAATCATCAGAGAAATGAAACTTGAAACCACCACTAGATATCACCCTACACCTGTCAAAATAATTATCATCAATAAATCAACAAACAACAAGTGTTGGTGAGGACGTAGAGAAAAGGGAACCCACATGCACATGTTGGTAGGAATGCAGATTGGTGCAGACACTGTGGAAAACAGTATGGAGTTTCCTCAAGAAATTAAAAACGGAACTGCCTTTTCACTCAGTGATCCCACTTCTGGGAATATGTCAGAAGAAACCTAAAACACTAATTCAAAAGAACATAAGCACCCCTATGTTCATTGCAGTGTTATTTACAATTGCCAAGCTATGAAGCAGCCCAAGTGCCCATCAGTAGGCGAGTGGATAAAACAACTATGGTACATTATACAATGGAATACTACTCAGCCATAAAAAAGAAGAAAATTTTACCCTTTGTGAC
This sequence comes from Pteronotus mesoamericanus, assembly GCF_021234165.1. NCBI lineage: Eukaryota > Metazoa > Chordata > Mammalia > Chiroptera > Mormoopidae > Pteronotus > Pteronotus mesoamericanus. The sequence goes on from NW_026555090.1 coordinate 387,560, forward strand.
AGTACGGCTGGACCTAGAGAACATTACGCTATGTGAAATAAGCCAGTCAGAGAAAGACAAATACCTTATGATTTCACTCAGATGTGGAATCGAATGAACAAACTGAGCAAACAAACAAAACAGAAACAGATTCATAGATAGAGCACAGCATGACAGGTAAGGGTGAGGAAGGTAGGGGGTGGAGGGATTGAGCAAAAAGAAAAACGTACTCATGGACTTGGACAACAGTGGGGTGATTGCAGGAGGAGGGTCTAAATGGTAATGGAAGAAAATACAGTAAATCTTCTTTTTAAATTTAAGAAGACTGAAATCCTATCTCTGATGATAATGGTATGAAGCTAGAAATGAATCACAAGAAAAAAAAATTTTACAAACTCACAAAGACAAGGAGGCTAAATAACATGTTACTAAACAGTAACTGGGTTAACAATGAGATCAAGAAAAATATCAAAAGATATAATGAAATAACTAAAATGAGAACAAAACAACCCCAAATCTATGGGACACAGGGAAAGCAATCCTAAAGGGAAAATTTATAGCATTACAGGCCTATCTCAAAGAACAAGAAAAATCTCTAATAATCTTACTTGACCCTTAAACTTGAAAAAGAACTACCAAAGCACAGAGTGAATGGAAGAAAAAAATAATAAAAATCAGAGCAGAAATAAATGAAAGAGTTCATACAAAAGATCAATTAATGCAACACATGGCTCTTTGAAAAAATACACAACATTGACAAACCTTTAACCAGACTCAAGAAAAAAAGAGAGGACCCAAATAAATAAAATCAGAAATGAGAGAGGAGAAGTAACAACAGACACCACAGAATACCAAGGATTGTAAGAAAATATTACGAACAACTACATGTCAGCAAACTGGGCAATCTGGGTGAAATGGACAAATTCCTAGGAACATAATGTCCCAAATCTGAGTCAGAATAAATCAGAGACTCTGAACAGACAGATTACAACTGTGTAACTGAAGCAGTTAAAAAAAACAAAACAAAAACAACTCCCAACCAACAAAAGTCCTGGACTGGATGTCTTCACAGGTGAATTTTACCAAACATTCAAAGAACTAACACCTCTCCTTCTCAAACTATTCCCAAAAATTCAAGAGGAGGGAAGACTCCCAAGCTCATTTTATGAGACTGGCATTATCCTAATTCCAAAACCAGATAAAGACACTACAAAGAGGGAAAATTATAGGCCAACATCCCTGATGAACACAGATGCCAAAATCCTCAAAAGAATATGAGAAAACCAGATCCTACAATACATTAAAAAGATCATACATCATGATCAAGTGGGATTTATTCCTGGGATGTAAGGTTGGCACAATATCCACAAATCAATACATGTGATACACAGCCCTGGCTGTTGTGGCTCAGTTGGTTGGGCGATGTCCCACAAACTGAAAGGTCCTGGGCTCTATTCCCAGTCAGGACATGTGCCTAGGTTGCAGGCTTCATCCCTGTTGGGTCACATAGGAAAGGCAATCGATCAATGTTTCTCTCTCTCTGTCTTTCTCCTTGTCTTCCCCTGTCTCTAAAATCAATAAGCATGTCCTCAGGTGAAGATTAAATATAAATATATAAAATGAAAAAATAAATGTGATATACAACATTCAACAAATAAAGAATAAAAAGCACATGATCATATGTAGCAGAAAAAGCATTTGATATAACCCAGCATCCATTTTTGATAAATATTCTCAGCAAAATGGGCATAGAGGGAACATACCTCAAAGTAATAAAGGCCATATATGACAAACCTACAACCAACATTATAGTGAATGAGCAAGAACTACGAGGGATTCCCTTAACATTGGGAACAAGACAGGGAGGCCCACCTTCACCACTCTTATTCAACAGAGTACTGCAAGTCTTGGCCACAGCAATCAAATAAGAAGAAGAAATAAAAGGCATCCAAATTGGAAAGGAAGAAGTAAAACCGTCATTATCTGAAGACATGAAACTATACACTGAGAACCCTAAAGATTCCTCCAAAAAACTATTAGAACCGATAAATGAATTCAGTAATGTAGTGGGATACAAAATAAGTATCTGTAAATAGTTGCATTTTTATACACCAATAATGAACTATCAGAAAGAAACTAAGAAAACCCATTCACAACTGCATCAAAGAAAGAAAACACCTAGTAATAAATTTAACTAAAAATGTAAAACACCTGCCCTTGGAAACTTAAAAGACATCAAAGGAAAAAGACTGAAGAAGATACACACAAATGCAAGCAGATACTGTGTTCATGAATTGGAAGAATAAACATTAAAATGTCCATATTCCTCAAAGCAATATCAAGTTACCAATGGTGTATTTCACAGAACCAGAACAAATATTCCAAAAATTTACATGGAATCACAACCCATCTCGAGTAGCCACAGCATTATTGAGAAAGAAGAACAAAGTGGGAAAAATCATGCTACCTGACATCAGACTATACTACAGGGCCATAATAATCAAAACAGCATGGTACTGGCATAAAAACAGAATACAGATCAATGGGACAGAATAGAGGGCCTAGAAATAAACCCATGCCTTTATGGACAGATAGTATTTGACAATGGAGGCAAGAATGCCCAGTGGCATAAAGACAGTCTATTCAATATATAGTGTTAAGAAAATTGGACAGATAGATGCAAAAAAAAAAAGAGAGAGAGAAAGAAAGAAAACCGACCACCCACTTACACAATACATGCACACACACACAAAAAACTCAAAATGGATTAAAGACAAATGTGAGACCTGAAACCACAAAAATCCTGGAACAAAACATAGGCAGTAAAATCTTGGATATTTCTCCTAGCAATATTTTTTCTGATATATTGCCTGGGTCAAGGGAAATGAAAGAAAAAAAAATGGTACTACATCAAACTGAAAAGCTTTTGCACAGCAAAAGAAACTATCAGTAAAATGAAAAGAGAACCCAGTGAATGGGAGAACATATCTGCCAATGATACATAGTTAAGAGATTTAATATCTAAGATTTATAAAGGGCTTGTAAGACTCAAGACCAAAACAAACAAACAATCCAACTGAAAAATGCGCAGAGGACCTGAGCAGACACTTCTCCCAAGAGGACACGGAGAGAGCTGAGAGACATATGAAAAGATGCGCAACGTCACTAATCACCAGAGAAATGCAAATTAAGAACAGAGGTATCACTTCACACCTGTCAGAATGGCTATCATCAAATAAATCAAAAAACAACAAGTGTTGGCAAAGATGCAAAGAAAAGGGAACCCTCCTGGGCCATTGGTGGGAATGCAGACTGGTGCAGCCACTGTGGAAAACAGTGTGGAGTTTGCTCAAAAAATTAAAAATGGAACTGCCTTTCGACCCAGTGACTCCACTTCTGGGAATCTGAAGGAACTCCAAAGAATATATGCACCCTTATATTAATTGCTGCATTATTTACAACAGCCAAGGTTTGGAAGCAGCCCAAGTGCCCATCAGTAGATGAGTAGATATAAAAATGCTGTGGTGCATTTACACAATTGAATATTGCTCAGTCTTAAAAAAGAAGGAAATTTCACCCCTTGCAACAGTATGGATGGACCCGGAGAGCACTGCGCTAAGTGAAACAACCAGTCAGAGAAAGGCAAGTACCATATGATTTCACTCCTAGGTGGGATCTAATAAGCAAAATAAACAAACAAAACAGAAACAGACTCACAGATACGGAGAACAGACTGACAGCTGTCAGAGAGGAAGGGGGTCAGGGGCTGGGTGAAACAGGTGAAGATTAAGCAAAAAAACCCACCAAAACCAAAACCAAAAAGAAAAAAAGCCTCACAGAAAGAGAAACCTCATAGACACAGACAAGAGAATGCGGACGACCAGAGGGCAAGTGGGAAGGGAGGAGGCAGAGGAGGGTGAAGGGAGACGAGCCACGATGGGGGGAGTTGGCTTGGGGTGGTGAACACAATACAACATACAGATGATAGAATGCGGACTTGTGTACATCCGAAACCTGTACAATGTTATTAACCAATGTCACTGCAATAAATTCAATTTTTAAAAATCTGGAAAATTGAAAAAAAGTAAATAAAAATAAAAAATAACACTTATGAATAAAAAAAGAGTATGACACCCTGCATTATTTACAATAGTCAAGATACGAAAATAACCAAAGTGTCCATCAATAGATGAGTGACTAAAAAAAGCTGTGGGACATTTACACAATGGAATATTACTCAGCCATAAAAAAGAATGAAATGTTACCATTTATGACAGCATGGATGAACCTACAGGGTAACATGCTAAGTGAAATAAGTCAGTCAGAGAAGGACAAATACCATATTATTTCACTTATATGAACCCAGAGGGCAGGGGGTTGGATGACTGGGTGAAAATCTTGAAGGGAGTAAGAAGGACAAACTGGTAGTTGCAGAACAGTCATGGGGACGTAAAGTCCAGCACAGGGAATTCAATCAATAATATTTTAGTAAGTATATATGGTACCGGGGGGCACTGGGAACAATACTCAGGGGAACACTGTAGAGCTTTGTAATTGTCTAACCACTAGGCTGTACACTTGAAATTAATACAAAATGATATTGAATGAAAAATAAAAAGAGTATGCAAAAAATTAAGTTGGCCATACCTCTTAGGATAGGTATAATTGAAAAGAGAAAGAAAATACAGGTGTTGGTTAGGATATGGAGACACTGGAACCCTTGTGCATTGCTGGAAGGCACATAAATGGTCCAGCTGCTGTGGAAAACACTTTGGCAGTTTCTGAAAAAGTTAAACATAAAACTACCGTATGACCAAGCATTTCTGCTCCTAGGTATATATCCAAAAAAAAGTTCAAAGCAGGGACTCAAACTGGTACCTGTACATAATGTTCACAGGAGCAGTCACAGTCACCGAAAGGTGGAAACAGCCGTAGTGGCCATCAACGAATAAATGGATAAACAAAATGTGGTATACACACACATACAATGGAATCTTTTTCTGCCAATAAAAAGAAATAAAATTTTGATGCATGGTACATTACGGATGAACCTTGAAGACATCATGCTTAGTGCAGTGGCCAAATAAGGACAAATATTTTATCTTTCCACTTACATGAAGCATACAGAATAGGTAGATTCACAGAGACAGAGTAGATTTTTCCAGCGGTTGGGGAGACAGGGATAAGAACGATTTACTGTTTAATGGGCACACATTTTTGTTGGGGATGATGAAAAGGTTCTGGGTGTAGACAGTGGTCATAATTACATACAGTGTGAGTGTAGTTAATGTGGCTGAATTGTTCACTTATAAATGTGTAAAATGATAAACACTGCGTCATGTCATTTTTCCAGTTAAAATTTTAGAAGTCATCACCAACCTGCACTTTCCCCTCCCCCGACACAAAAGGGACGGGTGGGCATCCGCCGGGTGAGAGCGCGAGGGCAGTAGCCAGAGGAGGGGCCACGGTCTGGGCTCTGTCGCGCTCCTCCTGCCGCAGGCCGGGGCGTCTGCTGCGGAGGCCTGCTGCCTTCCCGGCGCGGCGTGACCGCGTGGATGCCCCGCGTGTCCAGTGGCCCAGCAGTGGGCCGCTACCTCAGCAGAAGAGGGACTGCACCCCTCCCCACAGCGAACACACCCCTGGGCTCACCTTGGCGGCCTGAGAAGCAGCGAGTTCTCTGGTGAGCTCTTCCAGGGCCTCCCTGTTCCGGCCACAGAGCACCAGCTTAGCACCTGCGGCGAAGAAGACTTTGGCGCATTCTGAAGGTAGAAGAAGAGAGAACCTTGATGGCTGAGGAAATTCAATGCCTTTCTTCACCAATGCAGTTCAAACTTACCCGGTGTTTCAGAATATGTATTGTTTCCACATGCACCGCACATACGTATACTAGCCACAGTTACGGCCCGGGCGTGGTGCTAGGAATTCGGGTCCAGTGATCGAGGAGCTCTGCCGCTGCCTTAGAGAGCTCGCGTTCAGTGGGCTACCACACATCCACAGGGCAAGGGGGAGACGGGGCTGGCTGACAGATTCGTTAGGTCCGGTGCTCAGAATGTTCCACAGTCATCTCTAGTTCTGAATAACCCTGGGAGCAGTAGCCCCGTGTTCAGAGCCGAGGCAGCTCAGCGACGTCGAGAGATGTGCCTGGGACAGATGGCACAAGCGACTGTGCAGCGCGTCCGCCGGGGCCAACATCCCAGCACAGCCCAGCTGTTCCCCAAGTCACTTGAATGCAAAAGGTGCACATCTCCCGGGTGTGCGTACACGGTTCTGGAGGGACGCGGGGACACGGGACCCTGCTGAGAAGGGATGGGGAGGCCCAAGGGGCTGTTTTCCGGGGAGTGTGAGAGGCAGAGGGAGCAGAGTCCACAAAGCGCCTGAGCGGGCACGGACAGCCGGACAGCCGGACAGCCGGACAGCCGCAGCGGGGATGGGGAAGCGGGGGGTGGAGCGGAGCGCGGAGAGTTCACTAGCCTTGCTCGGCTGTGAAATAACACAGCCGGAGAGCAAAGAGCTGAAGGCTGCTGAGTGCTGACAGCAGCCAAAGACTATAAAGGGGGGCATCTTAAAAGGCGTCCCCCTGCGGGGTAGGAAGGAAGGAGGCTGAAAAAGACCAGGCTCCACTGAGCCCACTACTACCCTCCCGGTGGCGAGGAGGACGTCCACCAAGACCATGGCGAGGAGTAGTCCAAATTACCTAGGCATCGCTATTAGTCAATATTCTTTTGGAGGCAGGAAAAGAGACTCAACTCATACTGCAGCAAAGCAAAAACAGATTTATCTGGAGGATTCTAGGATAGCTCAAGCATTAAGGGAAAAAAAGCTGAATGGCCAAGACATGCAAGGACAGGCGTGGGGGTTGCCCAGGGCCTCTAGCGGTAGGAGCCAGGCTCTCGCGATGTGGGCTCACCCTTTCTCCCTGCCCCAGCCCAGCTCTGTGCTCACACCGACACAGCCCCCCTGCCAGGCAGGAGGGGCCTCTGACTTGTCTCCTCCAAGCTCCGATGTCAAAATCTCAGCGAGGGACTGTGCTCAGCTGGGGGCAGGGGGGGCGAGCATCAGTAGGACTAGCCCGGCAAGGGTCCCACTTAACTCCCATGAGGTCAAAGAGAAGGGGAGGGAGGGGAGACCACCAGAACCCGGGGCTGACCAGAGCGGGAGAGGGAGGAAGCAAAGGGTGGGGTCCTCTTCTTTCTTGCTTGCCCTGTCCCCACACGTGTCCTGACTAAACGTTCAGTGCCCTGAAAACTTGCAGCTTATGAAAACCAATCCAGCCAGGTGGTCAAGAGGACAGACTAGACTTCCTGTGTTCACCTCTGACTTCCCACACTTACTGGCACTGCGATCCTGGGTTCAGCTATGACCTCTGTTTCTCACTTTCCTCTTATGTAAGATAAAGATGGAAGCAACACTGGAATGGAATGAATTAAAGTACATACAAAGAACGTTTTTTAAAAATGTACTACAGAAGTGTTTTTGTACTTCTAAGCTGCCCTTTAAAAATGCTCTGAAAACTGACTGCTGGTGAACACTGAGATGCGGGGGGCTTCAGGAGGCACCGCCTGTCCTCACTCAAGGCCTCGTCTCCTCGCCGGACCCCGGGCAGGTCCGTGCAGACCCCTCAGCCCCGAGCTGACCACTGTCCCGGACGGAGTCTCAGGGTGGAGGCGGTTGGAGGTGGCCCGGTGCCGCCTTGGCCCACAGAAGAGGCAGGGCTGCCCCGGCAGCTGCTCCAAGAGGGGGGAGGGGTCAAGGCTGTCACTTCCTCTCGTGAGCCGACGGTGGGAGGACCCAGGCAGTGTGTGCTGGTCTGACGGCCCTTCCTCCACAAAAGTGTCAAAATTTCCTAAAGCTAAAAGGCTTCCAAACACCAGAGAAGAAATTCTAGGACCCTCCAGGAAGAGAGGAGTCTGGGCCTCCGGAAGGCCTCAGGTGCAAAGGCCTCCCTTTGCACCCCCCACCACACCCCGCTCCCCGGCCCTTTGGCTGCTCTGCAGCTTCTGCTCGGCCACACGCAGGCCAGCACCTCCCTGCCCATCCCCAGGCAGAGCTTCCTGGAAGGAGGTGCTAAGCCAACACATTCTCACCTGTGCCTACCATCTTCTTTGAAGATCTGGTTGGCTTGTTCAAGGGCATGAGTCCAGACAGGGCTGGAGCCCCGCTCGCCTGCCCCGGGGTGGCCTGGCCAGGGCCGCTGCTGCCCTGCCTGCCCTGCTGGGCTTCTCAACAGAGCAGCAGAGGCTTCAGGGGCTGGAGGGGGCAGGGGCGGGCCTGGCACTCCCGCGGCCAGGGCTGCTTGGGGGTCACTCAGTCACTCCCCGAGAAGAGGGGTTTCCAGCTCTGGTGGCCACCCCTTCTGTCCCTTCTGTCCTGCCCTGGCCAATGTGAGGGGCATCTTGTGCGGTGCCACTAAGGGCGCAGACACACAGAACCAAAGGGGGGCACACTGGCATATGAACAGTTTCTGGAAAACGGCCACCCACCTTCTGCTTAAGCGTCGCTTCATACCAGAGCCAGAAAAGGAAGACATTAGTTTGTGCAGGGAGCGAGAGAAATGAAAATAACAGATTGGAGGGATGCCGCTTTCCTTTCTGAAAAAGCTGGTATGGAGGGCAAGAGGGTCAAGGGCAAAGAACGAGTCCCAGGCACTACCTCCCCGCCACCGCACTGCTGGCTTTGGTGAATTGAGACAACAGCTCGCAGCCCAGGGCTGGCTCAAGGGGCGTCCAGAACCTCCCGTCTCTTTACAAGCACAAGTGCCTGGAACATAAATGCACAAAACAGGAGCACTGCGGGAAGCTGCCGGCAGGCTCTTCCCATGCCTGCAGCCCCCCGAGCCGCTTACGTGGCGGGCAGAGCCCGCACGGGCGGTGCAGGGCCCGCTCTCACAGCACTGCACCCTGGGCCGCAGCCGCAGGGGCGCCTGCGCCGGACGCGGCTGCTCGTCAGTCTGCTCCTGTTTCTCTGGCTGGAGAGGGAAGAGGTATATGGATTCCTATCCAAATATAAGTACAGTGACACGTAATTCAGGAAATGGCTGACATTCTAGCTATCAATTGATCGATCGATATACAGATCAATATACTTATAAATCGACCTAAGTATATGCATGGTTTTTTTTAATTACACTTGCTACTCCCCTTCCAGTCTTGGTGTCTGGAAGAGGAAATGGGGAACGATGAAGAGAACAATGCCCGTCTCGAGTGTCCCTCTCAAACACCCACATATTGGAGCACCTGCAAGTCCAGACCTTTCCATTTCGGCCAACTGTCAAATGCTCCTCAAGGACTCAAACAACACCCGCTTCTCTCGGAGGCAGGAGAAGCAGCTGGTGCCTGCCCTATATATAGCATCTGGGTAAGGTCAGAAGACCAACTGTGGTAAAGGCCGTGGAGGCAGCTGTCTCCATGCAAGCCTGGGTATCTAATGACAGACCCAGGGTTCACCCCCAGAGACCCCGCCTAAACATCTCCGTGGCGCACAAATGCACTCATGCCAGCTACAGCCTTCCCGGGCCCCCTGCTGCCTGCAGGATGAGCCCGATCCGCTCCTCCGCGTCCCCGCGGCACCCAAGTGCTGCCAGCCCCGCAGGGCCGCTCCGCTCCCAGCCGGGGCTGCTCTGCGACGCCGCCCTCCCTGCTGGCCCGCCCTTCCCCCTCCTCGGCCATCTCCCCCTCAAGGGAGACAAGACGGCGTTCTAGAGTCAGACAGGTGGGGGCTTAAACCTCAGCGTCACCCTTTCTGGCCACAAGTCCTAGGGCAAGTCGTACCTCTCCTGCACCTCAGCTGTAGGGATTCAGTGACACAAAGCGCAGGCCGCACGGACGGCCATGCCTCCCCGAGCAGGCCTGGCGGGAGCGCCCACTGCTGAAGTGGCAGCGTGCCAGGATGGGAGCCTGTCTCTTTCTGTCAGGCCGCAGGCTCCTTGAGGGACAGAGCCCTGTCTTTCATCTGTTTGTCCCCCAACCTGGCCCAGAGCCGTGCCCGTGGGAGGCCCTCCATCAGCGCTGGCTGCACTATCACCAACCAGTGGGGGGTCTCTGCCGCAGCTCGGGGCACTTCTCCGTCTTCCACGGAGCTGAGCTCGAGTGTGGGCGGTGCTGCCGGGACGCGGAGCGTGAGCGGGTGCTGAGCAAGCACGGGACGCCACGCCACAGGCCCGCGCTTGCCCCCGACGCTCTGCTGTGGGAGGGGAAGCTTCCCTTCTTCCCTTCTAAGTCCTGTGGCTGGTCTAATAGTTAAATTGATTAGATTAACAGGAGAAAAAAATTTTAATTGTGTATGCAGGGGATTCCCCCCACCACAAACAGGAGGTGCTAAGAAGTGGCCAAAGCAGGCAGCTGTAGTCTTTCAGGAAAAAACAAACCCAGACCAAAGCAATAAATCAGTGACAACTGACAACACAAAGGGGTTTGAGCTTTGAGCAGTAAATTAGCAAAGAATTAACAAGGTTTGTTTCCACAGCCTTCTTGGCCTTGAATATACCATCTCTGGTGATAAGGATGCCTTCGACTCCTGGTACAGGGAGGGCAACTTTTTTTTTTTAAAGATTTTATTTATTTATTTTTAGACAGAGGGGAAGGGAGGAGGGAGAGAAACTTCAACGTGTGGCTGCCCCTTGTGTGCCCAACCAGGGACCTGGCCCGCAGCCCTGAGAATCTAACTGGCGACCCCCTGGTTCACAGGCTGGTGCTCAATCCCCTGAGCTACGCCGCCAGGGTGCTTTTAAAAATTGTTTTCAATCACAGTCTACATTCATTATTTTGTGTTAGTTTCATGTGTACAGCGCAGTGGGTGCACAGTCACATACTCTACCCAGTGTCCCCTCTCCCCGGGGATTTCCGGGGGCCCCAAGCGCCCCACTTTCAGGGGGACATGCGTCCTGCTTCCAAGGGAACAGGGGAGGTTCGGGGGCTCCTGCTCTTTTTGCACCAGCTGTTTCTTAAGTGCCTTGAATTGAAAATAATCGATATGCCAAAGTGGCATATTTTGGGGTGACATATTGCTCCCCTTCATTACCAAAGTCAATATACACATATGGAAGGGAAACGATGAGAGCTCTACAGAGTCATTTGTGTTGGGAGGAGGGGCGGCAACTGGCTCCAGACCTGTGTCCACCACACCGTTCCTGGGGCCTGGCAGCTCAGTGTGCTCACCAAACTGGGGCGGGGCCAACCTGGGGGACCGGCTGAGCTGAGGCTGCACCCTCCAGCCCTGCTGAGGCTGTGGCCAGGGTGCAGCTGGAGACACGGCCCCGTCCACAAGAGGCCATAAACCAGGCGTGCTGGCTGGACCCAGGAAAAGGCATGCTTTGTTTGGCCCTCAAGGGGGTAATTAGTTGCCCATATTTGAAAACTGGGAGCCTTCACATAAAAGCCCCATTTCAACAACCAGCAGGAGCCAAGCAAGGCTGCCCCTCGGTGGGACATGCAGACCCCGGTTTGCCGTGGCTTCCTCGCTGGCCTCTGAGTCCCGACATGGATGCTAGAAGCCTCGCTGCCCTCAGGGTCTTGCTTTTTACCAACTAGACGGAGGATGGTGACACACTATTGTCCCTGAGTTGCCAGCCTGCCGGTGCTGGTGGCTCCCGAGTAGCTGAGCCACGCCCCACGCCCAGGCCGGCTTTCCTGCCCCTGCGGGCACTGCTGCCCAGACCCACCTCGCCCCAGTCCCGAGGTGGCGCCAGTGATGACCACCACAGCACCCTGGACATGGGCCTTCATCCGCAGGCACCGCAGCAGCTTGAAGAGGCTGAAGATGCCCACAAAGCCGAACAGCAGCGGCAGGAGGGCCACGGAGGTCATGGCCCTGGCCGTCAGCAGACTCGTCCTGGAAGAACCAAAACCGGATGAATTAATGACAAAAAGGGGAGAACTCAAGATGCCGGCCGACCGTCCTCCCCCGGGCGTGACACAGAGCCTGGGCACCTCCTGGGAGGACCTCGGCTCTGCGCCCGCCCCGGGAGCTCCGCCTCGCTCTGCACAGCCCTGCGTCCGTCCCCGCAGACCTGACGATGCCTCCCAGAGGTGCACGGCGGGACCAGCACGCTGGCACTCACCTGCCTCTCCTTCAGAAGCCTGTTTTGGGAAACATAAGTAATACCCAGTACCATTTTAAATGCCTAGGTACTTGTGAAACTAGAATTTTTGTTTGTTTGTTTTAAAAAAATGACAAACCATATGGATGTTTCTACTCTCCCTGAGTGGATGGATGGTATCTGGGATGGTCCACAAATGCGCTCCTGCCACAGGCCTCGCGGACCCCCGGGGGGCACCCGGCACGGGGCGGGGGGGTCCCTCAGCCAAGTGTGGGCACCGATGCGGGCTGCTGCGCTGCGGTGTCCCGGGCGCATCCTCACTTAGCTGTCGCTGGCGGGCCACAGGCCGCCAGGAGAAACCAGGTGCCGCAGGGGTCTGAGCGGCAGCGTGCTGTCAGTCCTTAGGGAGCAGACCCGCTCCTCCCACAAGCGCCCCTAATCCCCTCGCTTCCCCCTCACTCCTCCAGCCTCCGCCATCGCTCACCTATGCCCCTAGCCCAAAGCAACAACAGCTAAGAGGGGGGACGAGAGCTTAAATAAAGGCCAAGGGTGAGTCAGCGAGGAGCAACTCCATGTCAGTAACTCTGAGAGAAACGCCCCATGAGGCCCATCGACAGGTGGGCCGGAGTCCCTTGCACAGAGGCCCGCCCACGGTCCCCCTCCAGGGCTGCGGTGCTTGAGCACTGGATTCTCTTCAGGAGGGAAGAGGCTGGAAACCGAGGGCAGGGTTCCTGTGAAGCAGCCTGAAGCATCCACTTACTCATCGGATGGGGAGTAACCACGCAAAACCCTCACCCACCTGCTAAATGTCCCATCTCCTCAACTCCTTATATTTAAAGAAGAAATTTTGGCTTCCTGTCCCAAGACAACTGTGTGTGTATCCGCTGTGTGAGCATCATGAAGCCAGAGCCCACTGAATACCAACAGGGACCCCCCTACCTCCTGAGCTGCTTTGATCTCACAGTTTAGGGTAGGCTGTCCTGATCAAATCTAAACTGTTCCAAGGCAAAAGGGGTCTGCTCCAATTTGAACGATCAACTCAGATAGTCTAGTATTTAGTTCAATTTTTCACCTGCCTTTCCAAATACACCGAAATTCTCATTCACCACAAAAAATTAACATTCACCCTGGCCGGGTGGCTCAGTGAGTTGGAGCGTTGTTCCGCACTCCGCAAGGGGGCAGGTTTGATCTCCGGTCAGGGCATGTACCTGGGTTGCAGGTTCGATCCCTGGTTGGGGAGTGTACAGGAGGAAGCTGATCGGTGTTTCTCTCTCACATCAATGTCTCCGTCTCTCTGTCTCTCTCTCTTCCTTTCTCCCTCTCTCTCTAAAATCAATAAACATATCCTTGGGCAAGGATTTAAAAATAATTAACATTCTTGGATAAACAGCTGGAGAAATACTGTTCTCCATCAACCTCCATTTAATCTACTTCTGAAAACCCCCCATCCGCTGTCTGCTAAGTGGATAGATACACTTCACTCACTCCACCCTGTGCCAAGCCCCCAGTTAGACGAATGGGTCATTAGGGGTGGTATGTAAAGGGTCGAACTCTTCCTGGGTACTAAGGGCACCACCCCTGCCCCCAACGGGGAGCTCGGGCCCGGCACCCTGGCTCATAACTCAGGCTGAATCCCAGGGCAGATGCTAGGACCCAGGGACCCTTTGCCTGGCACCTGGGAAGCACTTGACAGCGCAGCAGAGTGCAGGCCCCGCGCCGCCCCCGCTCCTCCGGCCTGCAGGTGCTGCGGAGACCCTGCCAGGGCCCAGGCCCTGGCACCCGCTGGGCGTGTGAGGTTTCCTGGGGTGGGGGAGTGCCTGCTGGGTGGCGGCAATGACTGCCAGGTTGTTGGTGTAGCTCTACCAGAATATCAGAGCAATTGACACAAAACACAGGTCGGCCCCAAGGTACTTCTAGCTCAGAAGTTCTCAGTAATACACTTGGGTGGGCAAGGATTTCAACCCAGCAAGATAGCTCTTTGGGAAGACCTTTTTCCCCACTGCAGGCTCAGACCCTTCTAGTAGACAGGTCCCAAAGTGAACCACCCTGCCTGCCCAGAATCACCCAGGAACCAGCTGCTCCCGAGAATGACCAGGGATGGGGACACTGTGGCGGGGGTCATACCGCTCATAAAAGGACTGTGGGGCTGGCCTCTGGGCTGGGACCTAGACCTCCGTGGGGTCGGCCCCGGGGCACAGCCCTGCACCCCCCCAGAGCCCCGCCAGAGAGCCTGCCTGTCCCAGGCCCGCAGCCGCGGGCTGCGCCTGCCCTGTTCTGCCGCTCAGAGGTTTCAGAGACCGCCCCCGGAAAACACAAACTGACTGCCGCTAGGTGGCGGCACCGCAGCGGTCACAGGACGGACCCAGCCCGCCTGGGATGTGGGTTCACATCCGGGTTCAGCCGCTCGCCAGCCTCGTGAGGGACCTCACGGCTTTGAGCATCAGCACCCTCGCCTACAAGAGGAGGACGTGCGCCACCTGCCTCGCAGGTGTGTTGCGAGGTCAGCCGAATCAGGACAGGGACACGGCGCGTGGTCCCGGGTGCGGAGCAGGCGCCCAGCAAACGCGGCCGTGACAGCGCCCTCACAGCCCAGCTGGCCACCAGCTCCTGGCCCAGGCGGCGGCTTCGCAGTGATCAGACTCCCGAGGTTGTTGGGAAGAGTCCCTAGTTTATGAAAACCGGTTTCTTCCAAAGAAAGGAAACTCATTAAACATACCATTTCTTGCCCTGAGCCCTGGCTGGTGTGGCTCAGTGGACCGAGAGCCAGCCTGCGAACCAAAGGGTCGCTAGTTCAGTTCCCAGTCAGGGCACAGGCCTGGGTTGCGGGCCAGGTCCCCAGCAGGGGGCGCGGGAGATGCAACTTCGCATTGATGTTTCCCTCCCTCTCTTTCTCCCTCCCTTCCCCTCTAAGAAAAAAAAAATTTTTTTTAAGAATCTGTTGCTATCACATAACTTAAAAAAAAAAAAATACATTTCTCTGTAGTTTTAAATTGTTATTCCTTCATATCTTTCATTTAATTAACAAAGAGAAAAACCCAGCTCTGTCAAAAGTCAGGATCCCATGCCCCACCGTGTGTGTCAGACAGACACTGCGGCTGCCCTAACAGCCATGAGGCCAACACAGCCGGGGGAGAGCATACAAGCGCGGCAAGGGCCCCCTCGGTTTCCGCAGGCCCACGGAGGGCGGGGCTCCCCGCTGGGAGACAAGCCCATGCACCGCGTTCAAATGACGACGCGAGGGGGAGGGAGCTACCAGTTTATCCGTCCTTCATTTTTCTTTTTCCCTATTGGGAGCCAGTAATTGAAGAACAGGACAGACAAGAGCAATTAAATGTCTGGAGAAAATTAAAAGTAACCAGGCATGCCCAGGAAAAGGCTGAGAAAAGACCTGGGAGGACCAGGCAGGTCCGCGGCACAGAGACCTACCAAAAAAATAAAAAACAATAAACAAAAACAAAATAAAAAACAGTGAATGCTAGAGGACGAAAAATATGATTTTCCAAGTTACCACATTATTAAATTCCAATGTCCAGTTTTCAACAAATAATCAAAAGGTAGACAAATACACAGGAAAGTGTGCCCCAAAGAGGAAATAAGCCAACAGAAATTATCCCTGAAAAGAACTGAATGTAGAGCTACTGCACAAAAATATAAAAACAACTGTCTAAAGACGCTCAAAAAACTAAATGAAGATGTATAAAATTACTATGTAATTAGTAATTAGTAATTTTTTCATAATTACTAATATGAAAAAATGAAATACAAATGAGACAGAAAGCCTAAAAAGAAACCAAAAGGAAAATACTGGAGCTGAAAAGTAAAATAACAGTGAAGAAAAATATACTAAAGGATATAGCTGAGCAGGCAGAAGGGAGAAGCAGTGAACGAAAATATAGGACAATGGAAATAACTGCCTCTAAGGAGCAGACCAAAAAGACTGAAGAAAAGCGAACAGAGTGTGAGGAACCCGTGGGACACACCAGGCGGATTGGCAGAGGCACTGCGGACGCCCAGAGGGACAGAAGGGGAGAGCGCAGAGAGGGCACTGGGCTGAATGGTGACCGCCGACTTGCCGACTCTGAAGAGCCATGAAGTAAACAGCCAAGACACTCAACAACTCCAGGTTAATATGAATTAAAAGAGACTCATACTGAGATATTTTATAAACCTTTTAAAGGCAAGGACAAAAAAAGAATCTTGAAAGTTGCAAAAGAGAAGTGACTCATCACGAACAAGAGATCCTCAATAAGACTGTTATTGACCCTGAGAATAAGAAGGGCTCCTGGTGGCTGATTGGACTCAAATTTTAAAAGAGACCCTGGCAGCCATTTCTCCACCGAGGCCCCTCATGCAAACCGCAGTTCAGGGAGGAGCCTGCCCCGCGTCCCTGCCGTCTGAGCAGCCTTTACAAAGGAGCCCCCGGAGTCCTGTTTCAGCTGACAGGATGGAGGCTTTCCCTGTCCAACTGGAGCTGCGCTGCTATAGATAAATGAACATATTTTAAAAATTTTACTTCATCCTTTCAGTTACATTGACATTCAATACTATATTACTTTCAGGTGTACAGCATAATGGTTAGACACTGATATAATTTATAAAGTGATCCCCCTGATAAGTCTAGTACCCAACTGGCGAAATCATAGTTAATACATCATTGACTATATCCCCTGTGCTGTACTTGACATCCCGATGACTATTTTATAACTACCACTTGTACTTCTTAATCCTTTCACCTTTTTCACCCAGCCCTCAACATCCCCTCCCCTCCGGCCACCATCAGTTTGTTCTCTGTATCTGAGTCTGTTTCTGGGTTGTTGTTTTTTTTTGTTTATAATATTCTTTCGATTCCACACAAAGTAAAATCATATGGCATTTATCTTTCTATGACTTGTTTCACTTAGCATAATACTAACTCCATCCATGTTGTTGCAAACGGTAAGATTTCATTCTTTTTTATGGCCAAGTAATATTCCATTGTATATATATGTACCACAACTTCTTTATACAATTATCCAGCGATGGGCACTTGGGTTGCTTTCATATCTTGGCCATTGTAAATAATGCTGCAATGAACATATGGATACATACAAGGTCTGTCCGGAAAAAGTCCAACCATTGTTGATACAATGAGAATGGCTTGCGTGACATCAATGTAAACTGGTGGCCAAGGAGAGTGGATTGGAATGCTCATGTGTGAATAATGACGACTTCACTGTACTAGTCAGTGGGGGCGGTAGACACCACTGGATGAGCAAGTGTATTGTGTAGCCGTCACATTCAAAGTGACTGAGCGAGGAGACTAATGAACCTGCATCAAATTTTGCATTAAGCTTGCACTTCTCTGAGGAAACTATTTGGATGATTCAGAAGGCCGCAGCTCTGGGCAACTGGTGATTGGAGGCTTCATCATGACAATGTGCCAGCTCACACATCACGTCTCATGCAGGGATTTTGATGGAACATCAAATCCCCCAGGTAACTCAGCCCCGCTACAGCCCAGATTTGGCGCCCTGCAATTTCTGGCTTTTCCTGAAACTAAAATCACCTTTGAAAGGAAAGAGATTTCAGCCCATCAATGAGATTCAGGAAAATACAATGGGGAAGTTGATGACAACTGGGAGAACTGTGTAAGGTCCCAAGGTGCCTACTTCGAAGGGGACCGAAGCATCATTGTTCTACATACAATGTTTCCTGTATCTTCTTCAATACATGTCTCTTTTTCACAGTACATAGCTGGATGCTTTCTGGACAGACCTTGCATCTTTTCAAATTAGTGTTTTGGATTTCTTCTGACAAATACCAAAACGTATAATTTTTTGAGGACCCTCCATACTGCTTTTCATAGTGGCTGCACCTATTTATAATCCCACCAACAATGCACAAGAGTTCCTTTCTCTCCACATCCTCACCAACACTTTGTTTACTGATTTATTGATGATAACCATTCTGACAGGTGTGAGGTGATATCTCGTTGTGGTTTCAATTTGCATCTCTCTGTGATGTAACCATCTTTTCACATGTATATTGGCCATCCATATGTTCTATTTAAGAAGTATCCATAGGGGTCCTCTGCCCATTTTTTAATTGGATTGTTGGCTTTTTTGGTATTATGCTGTATGAGTTGTTTATAAATTTTGGATATTAACCCCTTATAGGATATATCATTGGGACATATCTTCTCCCAATTAGTAGGTTATCTGTTCACTTTGTTGACTATTTCCTTTGCTGTACAAAAATGTTTTAGTTTGATGTAGTCCCATTTGTTTATTGCTTTTCTTTTTCATCTTTTGCCTGAGGAGACATATCAACAAAAATATTACTAAGAGTAATATCAGAGAGTTTACTGCCTATGTTTTTTGGAGGAGCTTCATGGTTTTGGGTCTTCAATATAAGTCTTCAATCGATTTTGAGTTTATTTTTGTATATGGTGTAAGAAAGTGGTCTACTTTCATTTTTTGTGCCCATACACTCGACGTGTATGTCGAGTTTTCCCAACATCATTTCTTGAGAAGGCTGTTTTTACCTCTGTCAACCAACGGTCGTTGGAGTCAGTTTTGTGCCAACAGGAATCCCCAATTTGGTGTGTGGCGAAGAAGGAAAGCTTTATTCAGTACAGACGCAATTGTGAGAACACAGCTGGGAGAACAGCTCAATTTCGTTACAGCTCACTCTGCATCTACACAGCTCTGCTCGGCCCTGGTCTGATCCCTGATTGGTTAATTCTCATGCAACAGACTGCAAATCCTCACAGTTTGATTGGTCCAAAAGGCACTGTCCTGATTGGTCAGAATGGAGCTGCTCTAATCAGTCAGTGAAGATGATGATAGGATATAGCTGCACAGCTGATTTGACAGGGAAAGCCTCAGTCCTATTGGTTGAAATAGGATTCCAGGAACTATTTTATAAAGGCCGACTCAATGGCAGAAACAGTGCAGGCAGGCAGTTCAGTGTGGGAGGCGGGGAGTTCAGTGTAGGCTTCTCCCTGAAGTGCCGTTTGCATGAGGCGCTTATACAGAAATGGCTGGTAGGTGGGGGGGTTTTTTGTTTGTTTTTTTGCTTTGTTTTGTTCTGAGCCCAGTTAGCCACTAGGAGCCCTTCTTAGTAGGTATCTTGTTCCTTAGGGTCCACACCTCATTGAGTACTATTGCAACTAATATTGCAATAAAGTTGTTATAGATTTATTGGCCATGTATAGGCATGGGTTTCCTTCTGGGCCCTCTATTCTGTTCCATTGACCTATGAGTGTTTTTGTGCCAGTACAATGCTGGTTAGAGTAATACAGACGTATCAATAGTATAGTTTGACATCAGGCAGCATGATACCTCCAACTTAGTTCTTCTTTCTCAAGATTGCTTGTAGGTATTTTGTGGTTCAATATAAATTTTACATTTGTTCTAATCCTGTGAAAAATGCCATTGGTATTTTGATAGGGACTACATTGAATCTATAGATTGCTTTGGGTAGTACGGACATTTTGATGTTAATTCTTCCTATCCATGAGCGGAGTATATACTTTTTTAATAGATGTTATTTGTATCTTCTTCAGTTTCTTTATTCAGTATCTTTTATAGCCTTGGTTAAATTTATTATTAAGTTTTTAAAAACAATTGGAAATGGGATTGTTTTCTTAATTTGTCCTTCATTGTTCAATATTGGTGTATGAAAATGTGACCACTGCCCTGGCTGGGTGATCAGGTGGTTAGCGTGTCATCCCTACAACAAACGATTGTGTGTCTGATTCCTGGTTAGGGAACACATCTAAGCTGTGGGTTCGATTTCCAGTTGGGGTGCATACAGGAGGCAACTAACTGACCAATGTTTCTCTCTCACACTGATGTGTTTCTCTCCATCCCTCTCTCTCAAACCAGTAAAAATATCTTTGGATGATGATTAAAAATAAAATAAAAATACAAAAATGTGACCAACTTCCACATATTTTGTATCCTGATAATTTACTGAATTCATCAGTTCTAGTAGGCTTTTTGTTGGAATCTTTAACCTTCTCAACATATAGCATCATGTCATCTGCAAACAACGGCAGTTTTACTTTTTCCTTTCCAACTTGAATGCCTTTCATTTCTTTTTCTTGTCTGACTACTATAGCTAAGTCTTCAAATACTATGTTGAATAATAGAGTGAAAGTGGCTATCCTTATCTTGTTTCTGTTCTTAAGGAAAATGCTTCTAGCTTCTCACTATTGAGTATGTTGGCTGTATCATGTCCTTTATTATGTTGAGATGTATTCTCTCAATTTCCACGTTGCTGAGAGTTTTTATCATAAAAAAATCTGGATTTCATTAACTGCTTTTTCTCCATCTATTAATATAATCATATGATTTTAATCTTTTATTTTTATTTATGTGGTGTATCATGCTACTTTATTTGCAAATATTGCACTAAACTTGCATCCTAGGAAAACTCCCACTTCATCATGGTATAAGACCTTTTTAATGTATTGTTGAAATTGGTTTGCTAATCGTTTGTTGAACATTTCTGCATCTGTGTTCATCAGGGATATTGGCCTATAGCTGTTTTTTTGGTACTGCCTTTGCCTGGTTTTGAAATCAGGATAATGATGCCTTGTAAAAATAGCTTGAAAGCCTTTCCTCTTCTTGAATTTTTAAGAAGAGTTTGAGAAAGGTATTAATTCTTCTTTAACTGTTTTTTAAAATTCACCTGTGAAGCCATCCAGTCCTGGACTTTTAGCTTGTTGGGAATTTTTTGATTACTGATTTGATTTCATGAATATCTGTCTGTTCAAACATTGTTTCTGCTTAACTCAGTCTTGGAAGACTGTAAATTTTAGGAATTTATGCACTTCTAGATTGTCCAATTTGTCGACGTATTATTGTTCACAGTATTTTCTTACAATCCCTTGTATTTCTGTGGTGTCAGCTGTTAGGTCTCTTTGTCCATTTGGGCCTTCTCTCTCTCTTTTTTTCTTGATGAATCTGGTTACTACTTTGTCAGTTCTGTTTGTTTAGCTTTTCAAAAAACCAGCTCTTGGTTACATTTATCTTTTGTATCATTTTTTTTTTTTTAGACTCTACTTCATTGATTTGTTCTCTGATCTTTATTATTCTCTTACTTATACTCACTGTGGGCTTTATTTGTCATTCCTTTTCTGGTTCTTTTAGGTGAAAGGTTAGATTGCTTACTGGAGATTTTTCATGTTTCTTGAGATAGGCCTGCAATGCCCTGAATTTCCCTCTTAGCACTGCTATTTCTGTGTCTCATAGATTTTGGGTTGTTGTGTTTTCATTTTCATTTGTCTCAAAGTATCTTTTGATATCTTCCCTAATCTTGTTGTTAACTCATCTATTATTAAGTGGCATGTTATTTAATTTCCAGGTGTTTGTGTGTTTTTCAGTTTTCTTCTTGTGATTGATTTCTAGTTGCATAGCACTATGATAAGAAAAAAATGATTGATGTGATTTCCATTTTCTTAGGTTTATTGAGACTTTTTGTGTTGCCTAACATGTAGTCTACGCTGAAAATGTTCCATTTGCACTTGAAAAGAATGTATAATCTCCTGCTTTGGAGTAAATGTCCTAAAATATTGATAAACTCCATCTGGTAAAATATGTCATGTAAGGCCACTGTTTTCTTACTGATTTTTTGTCTCAATGATCTACTCATTGATGTGAACTGGGTGCTAGAGTTCCCTACAATTAATGTATTACTATCAATTTTTCCCTATGTATGTCAGTATTTTCTTTATAAATTTAGGTGCTCCAAAAAAAAAAAATAAAAAAAAAAAAAAAAAAAAAAAAAAAAAAAAAAAAATATAATACCCCCAAATACATTGGTTACATACATTTTACAAGGGTCATATCCTCTTGTTGCATTGATCCCTTTATCATAATGTATTGTCCTTCTTTGTCCCTTGTTATAGCCTTGTTTGAAATTCTATTTTGTCTAAGTATTGCTATGCCAGCTTTTTTGTTTCCATTTGCATGAAATATGTTTTTCTACTCCTTTATTTTCAGTCTGCTTATGTCTTTCAACCAGACATGGGTCTCTTGGAGACAGCATCTGTGTAAGTCTTGTTTTCTCATACATTTAGCCACTCTGTCTTTTTATGGGGCATTTAATTTATTTACGCTTCAAGTAATTATTGACAGGTAGGTAATGATTGTCATTTTGTCATTCAGATTTATGACCTCCCCCGGTTATTCTTCTTAAAGAAGTCCCTTTAACACTCCTTGTAATACTGGTTTGGTGGTGATTAATTCCTTTAGCTTTTTCTTGTCTGGGAAGCTCCTTGTTTCTCTTTTGATTTTAGATGACAGCCTTGCTGAAGAGTAATGTTGGTTGTAGGTCATTGCGCCTCATCTCTCTGAATATTATCTGCCAATCCCTTCTGGCCTGCAGTTTCTCTTGAAAAATCAGCTGACAGTCTTAATGGGAGCTCTCCTGGGCATGACTGACTACTTTTTCTCTTGCTGCTTTTAAGATTCTCTCTTTCTGTTGCCATTGTAGTTATGACGTGCCTTGGTGTGGGCCCCTTTGGGGTCATCTTGTTTGGGATTCTGCACTTCCTGAACATGTTTATTTCCTTCTCCAGTTAGGGAAGTTTTCAGTCATTATTCCATCAATTAGGTTTTCAATTACTTGCTGCCTCTTTTCTCCTCCTGGTACTCCTATGATATAAATGTTGGTACACTTGATGTAGTCCCAGAGTTCCTTAAACTATTCTCATTTGGGAAGGATTCTTTTTTCTTTTTGCTGTTCTGATTGGGTGTTTTTTGCTACCTTGCCTTCCGGGTCTCTGAGTTAATACTCTGCTTCATCTAATCTGTTGATTTAGTGTATCCTTCATTCTGCTATTGCATTCTAAATTTCTGTCTGTTTTTAACAGTTTCTACATCCTTCTTTGTTTAATATCTATTTGTTGATGTTCTCCCTGAGTTGATCTATTCTTCCCCTAAGTTGGCTGAGCATCTTTATAACCAATGTTTTGACCTCCGTATCTGATAGATCACTTGCCTCAATTTCATTTAGTTCTTTTTCTGGTTTTCTCCTGTTCTTTTATTTGAGACATGCTTCTTTGTCTCCTCATTTTAGCTGACTTTCTGTGTTTGTTTCCACACAGAAACACAATCTGTGGCCTTATGTAGTATGCATCCTGTGAGGCCTGGTGGCTCAGATTCCCTGGTCACCTGAGACAGGTGCTTCAAGAGTGTCCCTTGGGTGGGCTGAGAGGCTGAGTGTGCCTCCCTGTTGTACATTAGGCTTGGTTGCTGTTTTCTCATCTAAGGGTTGGTTGACCCTCAGGCTGAGTGGCTGTGGAGACTGGCCATGGGCCAGCGTGGGCTGACCTCACAGAGCAGACTTCAACCCAGCATGGCTCTGGTGCCCGCTGAGGTCACCCTGTGGGCATGTCATTATGAAGCTCATTGAGTGGTGTCCTGTTGTTGTCTTAGGACAGCCACTGGGTCTGTTGCTTCTGAGGCCTTTTGGTTGGGTCTCTGGTGCAAGCTGATGTCCGCTGCTGCATATGCCTGGCCCGAGCCACCTGGTAGAAGCTATAAAGTGATCCAAAGTTGGCAGATGCCTGTCATGTGTTTGGAGGTGCATGACAGAGGCCATGCTGCTACCCGTGTAGGACCTGGGGCCACTCAACAAATGGTGCAGGACACGATGAAGACAGCCACTGCCTGCCTGGGGCCTGCAGACCTTGGAGAGTTTTAAAGAAAGCCTGCAGTGCTGGCCAACGCTGCCCATGAGGGACAGCTGCTAAAACAGCCAAGGGCAGTATGTGAGTTGGGTGGAGCAGGGTCTCAGGGAGTCACAAGTGTCATCACCTAGTTCACGCAGATTCAGAATGGAGCTTGCCTGCTGCTGCACATTGTGGTAGGGGAGGGCTCAACATGGGCCCAGTAGCCCTCTGTCTCACCCAGAGAGAATCCCTGAAGAGTTGGATGGTGCAGGGTCTCGGGGAATCACCAGGGTTGGGCTAATGGGGTTTACCCAGTAAGCGAAGATTCAGAGTTGGTGCCTGCCTGTGCCTGTAGGCTGCTTGGAGGGAAATCTCAACACAGGGACAACAGCAACCCTTGCCCTGAGGCCACACTATTCTCCCTGGATGTTTCTGGGACCTTGTGAGCTGCTTTTCCTTCGCTGGAGCCCAAGGTCAGTGCCTGTGAGTGAGCAGGTCTGTGCTCAGGCTCTTCAAGAGGATGTCTGGTTTCCTAGCAGCCCTCCATCTCACCAGGACAGAATTCCCACCAATTTTCACAGCCAAGTACCATGGGGACTCCTCTTCCCAGCAGTGGAGCCCTGGAATACGGAGCCCAGTATGGGGCTAGGACCATTTGCTCCTCAACAGGGACTTCATCAGCTAAGATCCTTCTTGATTCTCAATTGCCACACATGGATGTGAGGCCAGCCCACTTCACATCTCTGCTCCTTCTACCAGTCTTAATGTGGCCTCTTCTACTTTTAGGAGTTCTGTTCAGCTAGCTTTCCTGCGGTTCTCCAGTCTTACTGCTCTATAATTTAGTTGTAATTTTGATGTGGTCATGGGGAGGTGAGCACAGTGCTTTCCTACTCTACCATCTTGACTGGAACCCTTATTAGAATCTTCACCAACCAATCAGAGTGGCTCCACTGGAACAATCAGGACAGTCCTTTTTGGACCAATCAAATTTTGAGGACTTGGAGTCCTCATTTACATGAGAATGGACCAATCAGGGACCAGGAGTGGGGACTTTTCTTTATATGTCAGCTCCCTCCTGGCTCGGGGAGTACACTTTCAGTTTCCACCCAAGACTGCATTTCCCCGTGTGAAGCTGTAACACCAGGCTAGACCAGACCAGAGCATAGCAGAGCAGAGCTGTATGACAACCAATCTGTGACATGAGGGCCACCTTGCGCAGGCTGTTTTACAGCTGTGCTATTTCATAATCATGCTATGTCATTATTGAGCTGTATCACAACTGAGCTGTTTTCACTGAAGAAAGTCTCTCTGCTCCTTTACCACACCCTACATGGGGGACTCGTGTTGGTGTTGAATTGACAATGACCCTCAGCTGAATTGACCCTCAGCTGACACTATAAACAGATTTCTCATCACAAACTGGAGGTTAGAAGGCAATGGGCTGATATATTCAAAGTGCTGAAAACACCCCCATCAAACAAGAATCCTATATTTGGCTGAAAAAAAAAAAAAAAGAGACCTTCAACAGTAAGGGACAAATGATGGTGGCATAGGAAGATCCTGAACTCATCTCTTCCTGTAAATCCACCAAGTCTACAGCTACATATGAAACAATTTCCTCTGATGAGAACCTAAAGGCTGACTGAGTGATAACTAAATACTGGACGAGGAGAAGAAAACCACACGGCAGTCAGTAGGAGAGGCTGGGACACAATTTTACCAGAAACTCTATCTCCTGTCCCAGAGGAACCGTGACCCACACGTGGGAGGGAATTCACAACCAGGACCTTCTGCCTGAGGAGTGAAGGTTTCGAAGACCATATTTGGCAACCCAACTGCTAAGACCTGTCCCTGAGAGACAGGACCCAAAAACATCCACCTTTGCACACCAAAGGTGTCTTGGGGACCCACAGGCTACAGCCATCTGAGAAATGGCTCTTAAAGAGTTCGCATGCTCAGACTCACCTGCCCCAAGGATCAGCTCAAAGCTGCAGATCTAGCCCAGAATTAAAGTGAAAGAGGCTCATTTGCTAATTAAAGTATCGGCCTGAGGGGCAGGCATCTAATTTAATGCCATCTAGGAGCTGCTGGAACACCCTCTGGGGACTGAGCCCGGAGGGGCGCCACTGCTGCGCTCTCCCTCTGCCGGGATCTAGCTGGGAGGGGGCGGGGCACAGCTGTGACCCCTCATTCTGTAGGCAACATCCCTGCCCTCCCCGGTCCCTGCTGCCACCAGCTGGGATGCACGTGCGCTCTCTCTGCTGGCTTCAGAGCACCAGTGTGTCCAGGAAGGGAA
Source organism: Pteronotus mesoamericanus (assembly GCF_021234165.1). Classification (NCBI taxonomy): domain Eukaryota; kingdom Metazoa; phylum Chordata; class Mammalia; order Chiroptera; family Mormoopidae; genus Pteronotus; species Pteronotus mesoamericanus. Next base: position 413,531 of record NW_026555090.1, read on the forward strand.
CCTTTGACATATCTGGCGCTGCAATTTTTGCCACTCCTCTCCAGGGGACACTGCTTGACTGCCTGGCCTGGAGGCCAGGGCCACTTGCGCTTCTCATTCCCATGTAGTGGTAACCATCAGAGGGGCAGTACTTAGCAGGAAACCAACTCAGGGCTTCTGTACAAAACGAAGACTGAAACATACCCCCAGTCTTTCTGTGAAAGAGGTATATTTTTTGGTCCAGGAGCTTTGATGTGAAGGGCATACTTCTGGCTTGAGACTATCCACTGGCCTATGTAAGTGCTCTTAGAAAACAGACGCTAGTTGACGTAATCTTTCACTCTCCCTCTGCTTCATCCCAGCTCGCCAACATCTCCGACAAAGGAGCTTATACCTTTGTTTGGCACCTGGATTTTTGTGGCTGCCACAAGGGGACATCTTTACCAGGCTGCCTTTGGTTGTCAGAAGATATAAGTTGTTATATGGAAGCTTCATGGGAACCCGAAAGCAAAATCTTATAGCAGATACACAGAAGATAGAGAGAAAGAAATCTGAGAGAAAAAGTCATCAAACCACAAAGGAAGAGAGAAAAAGAAAAAAAATAAACAAAGAGGAATTACAAAAACAATCAGAAATCAATTAACAAAATGGTAGTAAGTACATATCTATCGAAAATTGGTTTAAATGTAAATAGACTATATTCTCCAATGAAAAGAGAGTGGGTTAATGGATTAAAAAACAAAATCCATCTATATGCTAACCTACAAGACACCCTCTTCAGATGTAAGAACACCCTAAAAGTAAAAGGACTTACATCAGACAAAACAGACTTTAAACTGACTATGAGACAGAGAAAGGCATTACCTAATGATAAATGGTCCAACAAGAGGATATGACATTTAAAAATACTTATATACCCTATATAAAACCACCTGAATATATAAAACAATATTAAAAGACCTAAAAGGAGAAACAGACAATACAATAATAGTAGAAAACTTTAATACTCTACATCAATAGACAGATCACCTAGAGAGAAAATTAACAAGGGAGCATTGGCTTTAAATGATACATTAGACCACATGGACTTAACAGATATGTAAAGAACCACTTTAACAGATATGTGTAGATCCAAAAGCAAGAGAACACATATGAAACATTCTCCAGGATATATATGTTAGAATATGAAACAAGTGTTAATAAATTTAAGATTGAAATCATATCAAGCATTCTTTTCCTACAACAACGGTATAAAAATACAAATCAATTGCAAAATATAAACTGCAAAATTCATAAATATGTGCAAATTAAACAACATGGTGCTAAACCACCAGTGGCTAAAATAAGAAATCGAAAGAGAAATTTAAAAATACCTTGAGACAAACAAAAATGAAAATGCAACAAACCAAAATTTATAGAATGCAGCAAAAGTTCTAAGAGGGAAATTCAGAGTAGTAAATACCTACCTTAAAATACAAGAAAAATCTCAAACAACATAAACTTACACCTTAAGGAACTATTAAAAGAAAAACAAATAAAGCCCAAAGCTAGAAGGAAGGAAGAAAATAGTAAAGATCAAAGCAGAAATAAATGTAATATAGACAAAAATGCAGTAAAAAAGATCAATGAATCTAGGAACCAGTTCTTTTAAAAATATAAACAAAATTGTCAGATAGGCTTGCCAATGGATAAAAGAGAGGGGACTGAGGAGGTAAATATCTGGATTTAAAGAAGAGACATTATAACTGATACCACAGAAATTCAAAAGAGAATACAAAACTAATACTATTATATACTATCAAATTTGATAACCTAGAAAAAAATGGATAAATTCCTAGAAACACACAATCTACCAAGACTGAAACATAAATAGAAAATGTGAATAAAACAAATACTACTAAGATGATTGAGTCAGTAACCAAACCCCCTCCCCCAACAAACAAAAGTCCAGGACCAGGCAGCTTCACTGGTAAATTCTATCAAGACATTCAACGAGTTAATACCAAACCTTCTCGAATGTTCCAAATAATGGAAGAAGATGGCAGGCTCCCAATTCATTTTACAAGGCCAGCATTACCCTAACACCAAAACCAGGCTAGGATGCCACAAGAAAGGCAAATTACAGGTCCTGATAAACACAGAACCAAAAAACCTCAACAAAATATTAGCAAACAAAAATCAACAGTCCATTCAAAGAATACCACACCATGATCAAGTGGCATTTATCCTAGGGATGCAAGGAGAAGTCAACATCTGCCAATCAATTAATTTGAAATAACACATTAAGAAAATGAAAAATAAAAATCATGTCATCACTTTAATAGATACAGGGAAAGCATCTGTCAAAATTCAACATTCATTTATGATTAAAAAAGACAAAACACCTCTCAACATAGTGAATATGGAAGGAATGTACCTCAACATATAAAGGTCATAATGACAAGCCCTGAGCTAACAGCATAATGGTGAAGAGCTGTAAACTTTTTCTCTAAGATAAGGAACAAGACAAGGTTGCCCACTCTCGCCACTAGTATCCAACATAGTATTAAAAGCCTTAGAGAGGCCAAGTAGGCAAGAAAAAGAAATAATAAACATTCAAAAAGGAAAGCAAGAGGTAAACCAGCCATTATTTGTAGATTACATATTATATATAAAGAATCCTAAAGATTCCACCAAAAAACTGTTAGAATAAGTGAATTCAGGAAAGTTGCAGGGTATAAAATCAATACATATAAATCTGTTGTGTTTCTGTACACAAATAATGAACTATCAAAAAGATGTAAGAAAACAATCCCACTTATAATTGTATCAAAAGAATAAAATATCTAAGAATAAATTTAACCAGGAAAGTGAAAGACCTGTACATTGAAAACTACCAGACATTAAATGAAAAAAATTGAAGAAACACAAATAAATGAAAAGATACCCTGTGCTAATGACTGGAATGTTGATAAAATGCCCAAAGCAATACACAGAATCAATGCCAATCCTATCAAACTGTCAATGGCATTTTTCACAGAAATAGAACAGAGTCCTAAAACTTCTATAAAACCAAAAGAGACCCTAAATTACCAAAGCAATCTTGGGAGAAAAGAACAAAGCTGGAGGGAACACACTCCCTAACTTCAAACTACATTACAAAGCTTTAGTAATCAAAACAGCATGACACTGGCATAAAACAGACATATTGATTAATGGAGTCTAAAAATAAGCCCATGTGTATATGGTTAATTAATTTAAAACAAAGCAACGAAGAACATACAATAATGAAAGGGCAGTCTCTTCAGTAAATGGTGCTAGGCCCTGGCTGGCGTGGCTCTGTTGGTTGGAGTGTCATCCTGTAACCAAAAAGTTGCAGGTTGGATTTCCAATCAGGTCGCATACCTAGTGCCATCGCCAGAGGGGGCGCATACAGGAGGCAACCGATTGATGCCTTTCTCTCACATCAATGTTTCTCTCTCTCCCTCCCCCCCTCTCTAAAAGCAATGAAAAAAAATGTCCTTGGATGAGGGTTAAATAAATAAATGATGCTGGAAAAACTGCAAAAGAGTGATACTGGATCACTGTCTTATACCTCACATGACAATTAACCCAAAATGAATTAAAGACATGGATGTAAGACCTAAAACCATGCAAGTTATAGAAGGAAACATAAGTAGTGAACTCTTTTGACACAGGTCAAGGTAAAGATATTTTTTTGAATCTGACACCAAAAGCAAAAGCAACAAAAGCAAAATTAAACAAAAATAAACTAAAAGCTTCTGCACAGTGAGGGCAATAGCAAGAGAGTAAAAGGCAACTACTGAATGGGAGAAAGTACTTGCAAGTCATGTATCTGATAAAGAGTTTAATCTAAATTATACAATCAGATTTAAAAATGGGCAAAGGAATAAAAGATTTTTTTCTCAAAGAAGGCACACATATGGCCAACAGGTACATAAAAAGATGCTCAACATCATTAATCATCAAGAAAATGCAAAGTTTTTAATAGTTTATTTTTATTGTATTTTTTCCATTACCATTTATCCCCCTTATACCCTCTTCCACCTCCATACCCCCCCCCAAAATTAGCACACTGCTGTCTGTCCATGAGGAAATGCAAACTGAATAACAATGAGAGATACCACACCTTTTAAAGGGCTGTTAGAATGGCTGTTGCCTGTTAGAATGGTTATCAAAAAGGCAAGAATGTGGGGGAAAGGAAACTTTTGTGGATGTTGGTAGGAACATAAATTGGTGGCGCAAGTATAAAAGAAGAGTATGAAATTTCCTCAAAAAATTAAAAGTAGAGCAACCGTATGATCCATCAATTTCACATTCTAGTAGTTATCCAAACAACAACAAAAACACGAACTCAAAAAGAGGTCCAAGATGATGGTCGGCAGGTGGAAGTTATACTCACCTCCTCCTGTAACGGGGTGTACGCTGAGAGGCTCCGGGCCCCCCACAAGCCTAGCCTGGGGGCTAGGAAAAGCAGCAGAGTTATTAGCATATCGGTAACAGCAGACCAGACTAGTCTCCCCGCCTGAGCGGAGCCGGAAAGGCATGCATGTCTTTAACCCAGAAAGTCAGTGGGAGGCAGCTCCCCCAGTTACAGCGCCTGCGCGATGGCTCGCTCCCGGCCACGTGCCTCGCCCGCCCGGACTCGCTGGGGCGGCCCAGACAGGCGGAGAGTGCGGAGTGGGAGCAGGAGCAGGGGGCTGTGGGCGGGGCTGGAAACGGGGACCGCAAAGGGTCTGTGCAGGGACTTAAACAAAAGGCAGGCCCCCACGAGAAAGGGGGAAACGACGGGAGACCGCGCAGGAAGAAAGGGGGTGGAAGGACTCTTGCTGACGGCCCTGAGGAGGTGCCACGTGGTTCTGGATTAAGAGCTGGAGGTCACGGCAACACCGCCGACGGCGCGCGGGGAACTGCGGGAGGCCGGCGGGCTGCGCGGGTCGCCGGGGGCGGGGGCCAGGAGAAGGGAGCTGCGGGCTTCTGCTGCTTATCTTCTGCGGGGCGGCACTTCCGGTTGGCAGGGCCGGACAGTGGCCTGAACGGGGGAAGGCGGGACTGCATGTGTCAGTGGGTGTTTTAAAGGGACTTTGAGATTTAACAGTGACATTCCGCCATTACCCTAAACCTGTGTAACTTTTGAATAAATAGTTCCTTTCCTTTTCACCAAACTCTGGCATTGAGGGCCCTAATTTCTAACATGGCGGCAGGCAAGACAAACCATAGCTCAGAAGGACCCCCAGGGGAGGGGGCTTGTTTCGATAACAGTACCTGGGCCCCAGACAGGCTGTGTCTGTAACACTCCCAGAATCAAAGAGGCATTACAACTAAATTACAGACCTGAACAACCAACTGAAGGCTGGCTGAACATAAATCTCATAACCAAGACAACACAGCGGAAGCCACTGAGACGGGTAGGAACAGCGGAGATGGGAAAGAAGCTGGCCCCCCATCCGTATGCAATGGTTGAGAATTCAGAGGAATATCTCCGCCGCGAAGGTAGCTGTCTCTCTGGATAACCCTCCTCCAGATACCGGCCCTGCAGAGCGAGGGGCAACCCCACGCCATGCTCCCCAGCCAGAAGCACCAGTGCCGAGAAGAGACGCCGCATGACATCTGGCTGTGAAAAGCAGCGGGGATTCCGCCCACCAGAGCGAGATGGAAGACTGCTGGAGGCCCAGGTGCCCTCCTGCAGGGCCAGCGTGCGAAATCTAGTTCACACCCACTGACCTGGGCTCCGGCAAAGGGGCAACGGCTCAAAGCAGACTGAAGTTAGGAAGGAAAAAAGTGGGTTTTGTGTGGCTTTGGGAAGTGGCGACTTCCACTGTCCCTGTGCTCCGTCCCTCCCCTGCATTGCCCGCGAAAGCCATCTTGCCTGCGTCGAGCGCCCCCCTCCACACAGCGCCAGGCTGTGGAGATGCACTAGTCCACCCTCCTGACTCCCTGTGGCCCTGCCTAGCAAAGCTTGCGCCCTGCGGAGGAATCAGCTAGCCGCAGTCAGCCCGGGCCCATGTGGTTGTGTTTTGGGTTTGGTTTTTTTTTTTGTTTTTTTGGAAGGCTCTCAAGGACAGACACAGGGGGTGTCAGAGATGAACGGGGAGAGATTGAGTTGTGTGGCCTTGCAGCGAGGGCCACTTCCCCTGCACATACACCTGAACTGCACCACCTCTCCACAGCATAAGCCTGGGGAATACACCGGTCCCACTATCCCAACTTCCTGTGGCTTCACCCCACCGAGCTCAGGCCCTACAAAGACATCAGCAAGCTGCAGGCAGCTTGAGTGCCCAGTGCAGTCCTACTTAAAAGGCATCTGGGGAGCTGGGAAGAGGTGCCCCCCCCCCCCCCCCCGCCCCGCTTCCAGCTGTGAAGAGCAACGAGGTTTCTGTCTGCCAGGGAGAAAAAAAAAGAGAGAGTCCGTTAGAGACCCATGCACCCTCTTAAAAGGACGATGCACAACATTTCCATTGCAGGCACTCAACCTAGGCTCTGGCAGAGGGAGGGCGGAGCGGTCTAGAGTTGCATGAGGCAAGTCTGGGGTTTGTGGCTCTGGAGAAAGACCTGGAGTGGGTAGGGCAGCCATCAGGATCCCTGTGCTGTGTCATTCTCTAATATTGCGGCTGCTACCTTTCTTGAGTGGAGCAGGCCACTCCCTGTGGCATCAGCTTGGGGGAAAGCACTTGCCCCGTACTCTAAACTCTATCTCGCCTCACCCTGCAGAGCTTAGGCCCTGCTGAGGAGTCGGCTGCCTCGTCCAGGTATAGAGGTCTGGTCAGACTCAGGGGTTGTCAGTGACTAAATTGGCTGGCTTTGGGGCAGGGGCCATTCCTCACCCCACTCCCTGTGAACCTGATTGGTGCTTCCCCTCACAAAAGATCCAATAAAAAAACACCAGCTTCTGGCAAACCCACTCCCTGGGTTCTGGAGGCCCCACCCACCCAACTCTTAGCAGCTCTGCCCTGCTGAGGTTGAGGAAAATTCTGGGACAGACTGAGTAACGTGGCCCTGGGGAAGGGGCTACACCCAATATCTCCCCTGAAGCCTGAACAGCACCTTCCCCTCACAGGAGGCCCACCAGCCCGATCCTCCAGACTCTGCCAGAGGCTTTCAGTGACAGCCTAACAGGGAGCCAGGAGGCACAGGCAGCTGGAGCTGGATTTTGGGGTGCACTGGGACTTTTGCTGACCTGCCTCCAGGCCAGGAGCAGATGAGACCTGGCCTTGGTGAGCGGCTTGGTTACCACCCCGCCCCCCCCCCCCCAACAAGCCCAGCAGGGGCAGCCACAAACTGAGGGTCACTTGTCGCTTCAAACAGGTTGCCAAGGCCCAGGCACACACAGTGTCTGACGCTGGGCTGCACCAGAGTCCCTCCCAAGAGGCCCAGAACCAACACACTCAGTGGCCAGATTCAGACCACATCAGAGCAGAATCTAATAAGCTTCACAAACAGGATGTCCAAAGGGAGAGATCAACAGGCACCAGACCCTGCTGAAGTAAAGTTTATGTTGTGTGATCAGCAACCTGTGCAGTGGCTTGCATGCCATGGTCAGAGCTAAGCCTCACAGCCAGCCAGCCTGATGGTCAATACCACACACAAATGAGCCAGTAGTGATCACGCCTCAATTACAAGAGGGGGCCCACATGACTCACACAGGGGACCTTGCTGGAGCACCCAGCTCCGGTGGTCAAGGAGACCGCAACGCTGGGTCAGGTGGGGCTCCTATTACATAAAGGCCACTCCATGAAGGCTGGGAGTAATAGTAGATCTCTCGGGTAACAAACACAGCAAGAAGGTAAAAAAAAACAGGGCCCAAATGAAAGAACAAAAGTTGTCTCCAAAAAAACACTAAATGATATGGAGGTAAGCAATTTAATAGTTACTGAGATCAAAGCAATGGTTATAAGGATGCTCAAGGAACTTAGTGAGAACTACAACAGCATGGAAAAGGACACAGGAACCATAAAAAGAAACAGAAATAAAGAACACAATTATCTCCATCAAGAATACACTGGAAGTAATAAACAATAGGATGGATGAAGCAGAGGACTGAATGAGTGATTAGGAAGGCAAGGTAGAAGAAAACATTCAATCATGACAACAAAAAGAAAAAAAGTTAAAAAGAACAAGAATCGTTTAAGGGACCTTTGGGACAGCATGAAGCATCACAACATCCATATCACAGAGGTACCAGAAGAAGGGAGTGCACAAGGGATCAAGAACTTATTTAAAGAAATAATGACCAAAACCTTCCCTAAACTAGTGAAGGAAACAGACACACAAGTCCATAAAGAGCGGAGTCCAAAACAAGATGAATCCAAAGAGACCCATACCAAGACACGTCATAATTAAAATTGCAAAGGTTAAAGACAAAAAGAGAATCTGAAAGCCACAAGAAAAAGACAGTTAATTACCTACAAGGGAGAAGACTGTCAGCTGATTTCTCAACAGAAACATTTCAGGCCAGAAGGGATTAACATAAAATATTCAAAGTGATGAAAAGCAAGGACCTATACCCAATACTAGTTTACCCAGCAAGCATATCATTTAAAATTAAAAGAGAAAAATAAAGAGCTTCACATACAAGGAAAAAAAAGGAATTTGTTACCACAAAACTAGTATTACAAGAAATGTTAAAGGGCCTGCGTTAAGCAGTAGAAGTAAAAAAAACAGAGTAACACAGTTAAAAGAATAAAATGGCAATAAATACATAGCTATCAATAACTACTTTAAATGTAAGTGGCATGAGTGATCCAATCAAAAGACATAGTGTAGCTGAGTGGGTAAGAAGGCGAGATCCATATATGAGGTCTGTCCACAAAAAGCCCAACCATTTCTAATATAACAAGAATGGCTGGCACGACTGACATACCCTAGCAGCGAAGGAGAGTGGGCTGGAATGCACGTGCATGAACAATAATGACTTCGCTGTACTAGTCAGCGGGGGTGGTAGGCCCCATTGAGTGAGCTTGTGCCCTGTGTGGCCACTGCATTCAAAACGACTGAGCAAGTAGAGCAACAACGCATCAAATCTTGAACATTCCTCTGAGGAAACTATTCAGATGATTCAGAAGGCCGCAGCTATGAGCGACTGGTGATTGGCAGTTTCATCACGACAATGCACCTGCTCACTCATCATGTCTCGTGCAGATTTTTGTGAAACATCAAATCACCCAGGTGACTTAGTCCTGCTATGGCCTGGCTTTGGCATTCTGCAACTTCTGGTTTTTTCCAAAACTAAAATCACCTCTAAAAGGGAAGCAATTTCAGACTGTCGATGGGATTCAGGAAAATATGATGGCACAGCTGATGGCAAGTGGGAGAACTGTGTGAGGTCAACACAGTGCCTACTTTGAAGGGGTCCAAAGCATCACTGTCCTGTGTAAAGTGTCTTGTACCTTGTATGTTCTTCAATAAATGTCTCTATTTTTCATAGTATATGGCTGGATACTTTCTGGACTGATCCTGTATATGCTGTCTACAAGAGACCCACATTGGAAGGAAACATACACACAAACTAAAAGTAAAAGGATGGAAAAAATATTTCACACAAATAAAAAATTTTTAAACGCTGGAATAGCAGTACATACATCTGACCATACAGAGTCTAAACCGAAGGGTATAGTAGGAGACAAAGAAGGACACTACATAATGATAAAGGGAGCAATAAAACAACAACAACCCTTGTAAACATTTATGCACCCAACATAGGAGCATCTAAATATGCAAAGCAAATCTTGAAGGACAGCAGAAGGTTTTAACAACCCATTCACATCAATGGAGATATCTTTCAGTTAGCAAATCAACAAGGAAATGGTGGGTTTAAATGACAGACTAGACCAGATGGATTTAATTGATATCTACAGAGCATCTCATCCCAAAGCAGAACATTATATTCTTTTCAAGAGCTCATGGAATATTTTCTAGACTGTACCAAATGCTAGGACACAAAACAAGTCTCAATAAACTTAAGGAGACTGAAATCACATCAAGCATTTCTTTCTGGCCATAATGGTATAACACTAAAAGTCAATCACAAAAAAAAAGTACCCTGAAAAACAAAGACACGGGTGCTAAATAATACGTCACTAAACAACAAATGAGATCAAGGAAGAAATCAAAAGACACCTTGAAGCAAATACAAATGAGAACACAGCGACCTGAAAAGCCGCGGGGCACAACAAAAGGCGCTCCTGACGGGGAACAAGGAAAACCACAAATAAACAGTCTGAATTTACACTGAAGAAACTTTAAAAAGAACAACCATAAAAGCCCAACATGAGTACAAGGAAGAAAATAATAAAGATCAGAGCAGAAATAAACAAAATAAGTCTAAAAGAACAATATAAAACATCAGTGAAACCAAGAGCTGGTTTATTAAAAAGATAAAGAAGATAGACAAACCTTGAACCAGGCTCATCAATTAAAAAAAAAAAAGAATCAAATAAATAAAATCAGAAAGGAAAAAGAAGAAGTAAAAACTGACACCAAAAATACAAAGGATTGTAGGAAAATAAGAACTATATGCCAACAAATTGGACAATGTGGAAGAAATGGGTAAACTTCTGGAGACATACAATCTTTTAAAATTGAATCAGAAAGAATCAGAGAATCTGAACAGAGATATTACAATTAGTGAAACTGAAACAGTAATCAAAAAAATCCCTTGCCTTGGCTGGTGTGGCTCAGTGGATTGAGTGCCAGCCTGCAAACAAAAGGGCCACCAATCTGATTCCCAGTCAGGGTACATGCCTGAGTTGCAGGCCAGGTCCCCCGGCAGTGTGACCACGAGACAACCACACATAGATGCTTCTCTCCCTCTCTTTCTCCCTCCCTTCCCTTCTCTCTAAAACAAACAAACAAACAAAAAAACAAAAAAAAGAACACACCAAAAAAACCCCCACCTCCCAACAAACATAAGTCCTGGACTGGATGGTTACACAGGTGAATTTTACCAAGCATTCAAAGAAGAACCAACACCTCTCTTTCTCAAACTATTCCCAAAAATTCAAGAGGTGGGAAGACTCCCAAGTTCATTTTACGAGGCTGGCACTATCCTAATTCCAAAATCAGATAAAGACACTACAAAGGAAAAAAATTACAGGCCAATATCCCTGATGAGCATAGAGGCTAAAATCCTCAACAAAATATTAGCCAACCGATCCAGCAATACATTAAAAAAGTCATACACCATGAAGTGGGATTTATTCCTAGAATGCAAGGGTTGGTACAATATCCACAAATCAATAAATGTGATACACCACATAAACAAAATAAAGTTTAAAAACCACATGGTCATATCAATAGATGTAGAAAAAGCATTTCATAAAAAGACAGCACCCATTTATGATAAAAATCCTCAACAAAATGGAAATAGAGGGAACATACCTCAACACAATGAAGGCCATATATGACAAATGTACAGCCGACATCATACTCAATGGGCAAAAACTATGAGCATTTCCCTTACATTTGGGAATAAGACAGGGATGTCTACTTTCACCACTATTATTCCACATATTGTAGAATGAAAGTTAGCCATGGTAATCAGACAAGAAACAAAAATAAAAGGCATTCAAATTGTAAAGAAAGAAGTAAACAGTTATTATCTGCAGACGACACAAGAGGCAACCAATTGATGTTTCTTTCACATCAAAGTTTCTCTCCCTTACTTTCTCCCTCCCTTCTCCTTTCTCTAAAAATAAATACATAAAATCTTTTTTAAAAAACCAGCATGATACTGGCATAAAAACAGAATATAGATCAATGGAACAGAATAGAGAGCCCAGAAATAAACCCATGCCTTTATGGTCAAATAATATTTGACAAAAGAGACAAAAATGTACAGTGAGGTAAGGATGGTCTATTCAATATATGGTGTTCAGAAATTTGGGTATGTGCAAGAAATATAAATAAAACTAGACAGCCTTCTTATACCATATACAAAAGTAAATTCTAAATGGATTAAAGACTTAAATGTTAAGACTTGAAACCGTAAAACTCCTAGAAGAAAACATAAGCAGTAAAATCTTGGACATTTCTCTTAGTAATATTTTTTCAGATGTATCAACTCAGGCAAGGGAAACAAAAGAAAAAATAAACAAATGGTACTACATCAAACTAAAAAGTTTTTGTGCAGCAAAGGAAACCATCAACAAAATAAAAAGACTGCTGAGGGGGAAAACATTCACCAATGGTACATCTGATAAGGGGTTAATATCCAAAATTTATAAAAAATTCTGACAACTCAATACCAAATGCCCCCCCCAAAAACAACAAAAATAAAAATGCAATTATAAAATAGGCAGAGGACCTGAACAGACACTTCTCCAAAGAGAACATACAACTGGACAATAGGTATATGAAAAGATGTTCGACATCAGTAATCGTTAGAGAAATGGAAATCAAAACAACAATGAGATACCACTTCACACCTGTCAGAATGGCCATCATCAACAAATCAATAAACAACAAGTGCTGGGAGGATGTGGAGAAAAAGAAACCCTTATTAACTGTTGGTGGGAATGCAGACTGGTGCAGGACTATGAAAAATAGTAGGTAGTTTCCTCAAAAAAATTAAAAATGGCACTGCCTTATGATCTAGTGATTCCACTTCTGGAGACATAACTGAGGAAACCCACAACACTAATTGAAAAGAATACCAGAGGCTGCGGCTGGGTGGGGGGCTGGGTGACAAGGGTAAGGAATTCAGAACTATGACTGGTAGTTACAACATCGTCACGGTGACGTAAAATACAGCATGGGGAACATCATCAGTAACATTCTAATAACTGTATGGTGCCGGGGGGGACAGGAAATATCAGGGGGAACAATCTGTAATGATTGTCTAACCACTATGCTACACACTTGTAACTAGCAAAAGCAATATTAAATGTAAACTGTAAAAATAAAAGAATTTTTAAAAGGAAAGAAAATAATATGTTCACTTATATGTTCAATGCAGTATTGTTTCCAACAGCTAAGATCTGAAGGCAACCCAAGTGCCCATCAATAGCAAGTGGATAAAAAAGTTTTGGTACATATACACTATAGAATATTACTCAGCCATAAAAAAGAATGAAATCTTACTATTTGCGACAGCATGGATGGACCTAGAGGGTATTATGCCAAATGAAATATGTCAGTCAAAGAAAGAAAAGTACTGTATGACCTAACCTCTATGTGAAACATAAAAACCAAAACAAACAACAGTCGCTCATACCCCGAGGGAACAGATGGGCGGTTGCCAGAGGCAGATGAAGAGCAGAGGACAAAATGGGTGAAGTGGGTTAAAGGTACAAATTCCCAGTCATAAAATAAGTCGTGGGCATGTAATATTCAGCACAGTGACTATAGGTCATTATACCGTACTGCATATTTGGAAGTTGCTAGGACAGTAAATTATAAAAGTTATCGTTACAAGGAAAAAATTTTATAATTATGTATGGTGAAGGATGTTAACTAGCCTTATTGTGATAAGCATTTTCAGTGTGTACAAGTATGGAATCATTATGTTGTATACCTAAAACTAATATATTTCAGTTATACCTGAATAAAAAATGAGCGAGAAATTAAGACATTCCCAGGTAAATAAAAGCTGAGAGAGTTTATCACTAGACCTGCCCTGCAATAAATACTCACTGGAGTCCTGCAGGGTATAATGAAATGAGATTAAAAAGTAGTGTGAAACCCTGGTCGGGTGGCTCAGTTGGTTGGCGTGTCATCCCCCACACCAAAAGGTTGTGGGTTCGATTCCCAGTTGGGGCACACGTGGAAGTCAACTGATCGATGTTTCCCTTCACATCGATGTTTCTCTGTCTCTGTCTTGCTCTCTCTCCCTTCCTTTCTCTCTAAAATCAATAAATGTCCCGAGTGAGGATAAAAGAAAAAATAATGTTAAGCCGTATAAAGATAAAAAGATCTTTTATTAACCAATGGCACCCCAATATATTTAATAAAAAAAGAAATAAAGATCTTAAAAAAGGTAATTCATGCCCAATTACAAAATGTAGAATTACTACAACAATGGTTTTTAACTCCACTTTCTGCTTTCTATAATGTTCAAGAAACTAATACATTGTCAAAAAAAAACAAACAAACAAACCCAAACAACTTTTAGCCTCAAAGCTTGTAACTTTAGTTTGTAATTCCAAATCTTCTTTCCTATACAGTTAGAAGACTGATGCATTTAAAAGAATTACTAGGTTATGTTTTGGGGCACACAGTGTATGAAGATGTAATTTTGTGACATCAGCAGCCCAAAGGGGCGGGGGCAGACCTATAGAGAAGCAGGGTTTTTGTTTACTATTGAAGTTAAGCTCCTATAAATTCAAAGTCAAGTGTTATAACTTGATGATGTTAAATGTAATCCCCATGGTAACCACAAGGAAGATGGCTATAGAATAGACACAAAAGAAAATGAAAAGGGAATCAAAATATTTCAATACAAAAAAATCAGCTAAACAAAAAGAAGAGAGTAATTCAGGAATTGATGGACAAAAATCCACAGTACATACAGAAAACAAGTAACACATAGCATAATCAATAAAATATACTTTAAAAAAAGAAAGACAACAATCAGCACAGTTGCAAAAGTAAGACCTTCCTTAGCAGTAATTACTCTAAATCTAAATGGGTTAAAGTCTTGAATTAAATAACATAATTTAGCAGAATAGATTTTAAAAACCCAATAGATTTTAAAGATGTCAATGGGCTGAACATGAAGGGCAGGAGAGACGCTCTCCACACACAGTGTTAGCGAGCAGGGGCAAAAAGTAGCTGTAACTAAAATATAACAAAATAATCTTTAAACTGAAAAAATATCACAATAAACAAAGAAAGACATTTACAGATTCAATAGAACAAAAAGATATAATAAACATTTACATTCTTAATAAAAGACCAGCAAAATATTTGAGGCAAAAACGGACAGAATTGTAGGACAAATAGTTCTATAATAATAGTTGGGGACTTCAATACTCTACTCACACTAATTGAAAGAACCACCATGCAGAAGCAAAGAACAGGGGATTTAAACAGCACAATAAAACAGTTAGATCTGACATATATTAGAACACTCTACTCAAGAACAGCACATACATTCTCCTCAAGTGCACATGAGACATTTTCCAGGACAGACCATAGGTTACATCTGAATATTTTAAATATTGATACATAAAAAAGTTATGATACAAAGCATCTTCTCCAACCACAGATAAAATTAGAAATTAATAACAAGATAAAACTGGAAAAATCCCAATTTGTATAAATTAAAGTCTTAAATAACCAATGAATCAAGGAAGAAAGCACAAGAAATAATAACAAATTCTTAGAAATGACTGAAAACTAAAACACAACATATCAAAGCTTACGAGATGCTGCAAAAGTAGGCCTGAGGGGGAACTCTATAGCTACAAACACTTATGTTATGATACAAGAAAGATCTCAAATCATCAACCTAAGTTTACAACTCAAGGACCTAGAAAAAGAACAAATTAAAGGCAAAGCTAGAAGATGGTAAAATAATAAATATAAGCACACAGATAAATGAACTAGATAATAGAAAAACAACAGGAAAAAAGTCAATGAAAACAAAATTTGGTTCTTCAAAAAGATCAACAAAATTGACAAACCTTTAGGTAGGTGGACTAAGAAGAATAAAAAGAAGAATCAAATTACTAAGATCAGAAAAGGAGGACATTGTTACCCATTCTATAAAAATAAAAAGGATTATAAGAGAGTACTATGAACACTGTATGCAGCAAATTGAATAACATAGATAGCTATATTCCTAAAAACAAACAAACAAAATACCCTACCAAGACTAAATCGTGAAAACAGAAAATCTGAATAGACTGGTAACTACTACAGAGATTGAATCAGCAATAAAAAAAAATCTTCCTAACAAAAGCTTCAGTGGTGAATTCTACCAAACATTTAAAGAACTAATAACTGTCCTTAAACTTAAAAAAACTGACTAGAAGACTAACTAGTTTTGACTAACTAGTTTTTTATAAGACAAGAATAACCTTGCTGCAAAATCCAGACAAAGGAACTATAAAAAAAATGACAAACCAATATCCCCTACAAACACTGATGCAAAAATCCTCCACAAAACACTAGCAAGTATAATTCAGTAGCATATTAAAAAGGATTATAAAGCATGACCAAGCAAGATTGTTCTTTCAATGCGAGGATGGTTCAACCAATGTAATATGCCATATCAAAAGGAAATAAAACAAATGATCATCTCAATGTATGCAAAAAAAAAAGGCATTTGACAAAACTTAATACCCTTTCAAGATTTAAAAAACTCAACTAAGTAGAAATAAATGGAATAAGATGTCAATGTGTCAATGTGATAAGAATCAACACAATAAAAGCCACAGAAGAAAAATCCACAGCAAACCACACCTGATGGTGAAGGACTAAAAACTTCCTCTAAGATCAGGAACAAAGTAAGGATGCCCACTTTCACCACTTCTATTCAGCAAAGCACTGGAAGCTCTAACCAGAACAATTAGGCTGGCAAAAGAAATAAAAAGCATCCACATAGAAAAGAAAGATGCAAAGGTATCTGTTTGCAGATGACATGATCTTTTGTGTAGAAAACCCTAACAACTCCATAAAAAGATATGAGAGCTAATCAATGAATTCAGTAAAGTAGCAGAACACACAGTAGACATGGAAAAATCAGTTGCATTTCTATACATGAACAATGAGAATCTGAATAGGAAACTACAAAAACAATTCCATTTACAATAACAGATAAAAGAACTAAAGATGCAGAAATATTTTTAACCGGGGAGGGGGAAACTACAAAACATTGCTGGAAGAAGTTCAAGGAGACATAAATAAATGGAAATACATACTATGTTCATGGATTAGAATATTTAATCTTCTTTTTAGAGGTTACTTTTTATTGTTGAATTGTATTATGAAGCCTATATCTACAGTTTAATCAGGAAAAAATGTTTTGCATTGACATCAAGGATACATTTATTCTAATGGAATAAAACAGGTGCAGACAAAAGACCAGATACACATTTAAAAAAAAGAGACTACATTTTTTAACCTGGTCCTACTTTTGCTATTTTGGACCCTAGCTTTCCTATTAGAAAATCAATCTTACATACATATTAAGTCTGATTTATCATCCCACATTTTTAAACATTAAATGCAGCTTCTCACAATTTCTATTTTAAACAAAAGATTGAAGACAAAATGGGAAACAGTCGAAAAACAAAGCAAGTGAAAGTAGACTGCTACTACCTTATGGCAGAAAAGTTGGGTAAAATGTGCCCCTCTGTGGCTCATCTCTCTTCCTCAGAGAGGCAAGCGGTTCCAAGCCAGGACCCAGCCTACAGGCGCTTCTTGTAAATTGCCAAGTGAAAAATGTCTACAAAATATCTAAAAGCTAACTATCAGAATAGGGTTAATACAAACCAAAATTGTGTGCTGATCTAAATATTCACCTTCAGCTTTTTCCCCTTTTCAAAGTACCTTTTTATTTCAGATGATATTTTAAAATAACTTACATTTTTACTGTGCTTTATGGCCAAAGACTGTAAAATTAATAACTCAAATGAGTAAGTTTAAAATTTTTGTTTTACTTGAGTCTGTTGAAATTTCAATTACTTAACCAACCTAAAAAAAAAACCAAAACCACCACAAAGAATAAAGATAACCAACTTCAAGAACACACAAAAATCATAATGCCCACTTCATATTCATTTTACAAATTCATGTATTAACTACTGTAGATCCAAGAAAAGTTTACTATGTAATTGAAAAGCAAATACCTTCTGCACTTTTGAAATCCAATTATGTTGGAAAATAGGGGACAAAAAAACTTGGCAAAATTTGTTTTAGTAACAGAAGACAATGCACTAAGGACTCTAAATAGAAGCTAAGACCAGTGTGTAAAGCTTCTAACTTCTAAGCAAACACATACTTATTTATCTAAAAAAATGTTTGGGTAGCTAATTGGATTGAAAATATTTTTTGCTGTAAATAAAAAGAACAGTTTTTCAATTATAGCCTTAAACCTAGCTAAACAGCTTGTAAAAACATGTACAGCCAGCTAACAGTCCTTTAAAACATGTACATAAATGTTACACTAAAAGATCCCTTTTAAAATTCAACTGCATTCAAATGGGCCTTACGGAAATAGGGCATTCAAGATACTAGAAATCATTTAAAAAGTGAGTACAGCAGCTCTGGCTGGGGTGACTCAGTGGATTGAGCGCCGGCCTGCGAACCAAAGGGTAGTGGGTTTAATTCCCAGTCAGGGCACAGGCCTGGGGTACGGGCCTGGTCCCCAGCAGGGGGCGCGGGAGAGGCAACCACACACTAATGTTTCTCTTTCTTTCTCCTTCCTTTCCCCTCTCTAAAAATAAATAAATAAAATCTTAAAACAAAAAAGTGAGTACAGCAGGGCTACAATAATGGCATTACATTAATAAAAGTTACAGAAGAGATTATTGCTGTACTTTTCCCATAAACATCATGAAACTTTTTGCACTCACAAAAAGTACAAACCCAAATTACTTTTTCGCTTACAATTTCATGTTCCTCATATCTCTAGTGGTTTTTATCCAGCAGAGAATAATTCTTAAATCTTTTCTGTAAGGGTTCAAAGTGTTTAAATGTGTAGCTTCACATTATTCATTTTGCCCTTCCTGTTTCCCAAGTACACAGAAATGACATGTTTTTCTCAAAAATGAAATATGATGTCTAAATTAAAAAAATAAAGCCCACAAAAAGTTCCAGAGCTAAAAAAGATTATTCATAGAGCATGAAGTGATCACTTACTAGTCCAAAGTCCAAAACATTTAAGTGAGGTCCATTTATATAGTATCCTGTTTGCTTTTCAAAGGAACACTACACTTAATGAGGTGAAATCGCATTATTTTAGCTCGAGTCAACAAGTGTACACAAATGTTTTTTTAACAGTTATTAAAAATGGGAGACCGCATTGGTTGGTGTGGCTCAGTGGGCTGGGTGCCAGCCTATGAACCCAAAGGTTGCTGGTTCAATTCCTGGGGCACATGCCTGGGTTGTGGACCAGGTCCCTCATTGGAGAGGCAACTGAGTGATGTTTCTCACTCACACTGATGTTTCTCTCCCTTTCCTTCTCCCTCTCTTTCCCTCTCTAAAAATAAATAAATAAAATCTTTTAAAAAAATAAAAATAGGAGACCAAGTTGAGTGCATCAAAGAGATAGCATTCAGTTGGAATTTCCACAGTCATCAAGAGGTGAAGGTGAGAACGGATTTACTGGTTGGTCTCCACACCTTGGTAGACCAAAAACAAAACAAAAAAAATGGCTACAACAACAAATAGCAAAATCTTTATCCCCTTGGGAATGGAGCAGCCCTTAAAGATGACATAGATGCAACAGAGCTCGTTAATGACGATCTTCAGGATCAGCCTGTGAAATGTGGGGTGAATTCTGGCCCAGCTGTGGGAACAAGGAAGCTGTAGAGAAAAAGCTGTTGAAACTGAGGGAACAAGGAACAGAATCAAGATCTTCTGCTTTGCCAACAATTTCTTCTTCAGTAGAAAATACAAGACAGAATGGAAATGATGACTTGGACAGATAGAGTGACAATGAAGAAGACTCTACAATAGATCCCAAGCTTGAGAAGAGACTCAAGCGAAGGAGAGTGGGCCACAGTCAGAGCATTTCTCAAGCTGAAATAACAGACCCACGGACCCGCGGGCCCTCACAGGGTGGACCTCCGCAGGCAGGGCCTGGGGAATCCACCAGAGGGCCGAGAAGCACTCCAAGGGAAAGGGTGAATTCTTCAGAACGTCTTCGTAAAGGTGGGTGGTACTTTCAGAGAGTACTCCCAAAGTGGAACTACAATGGCTTCGAGCAACGAAACCTTAGCTGTCAATAGGGTGACTGGAAATTTCAAGCATGCAGCTCCCATTCTGCCAGCTGCTGAACTCTCAGACATACCCAGAAGAACATCAAAGAACGCACTGCCAAGCGCTAAAGGGGGAGAAAAAAACGAGGAAAGCAGGACAGAAAGGGACATTCTTAAGGAAATGTCTCCCTTTGAAGCACCTACACCAACAGGAATCTGTGCCAGTTGCCACAGGCCTATCAAAGGGGCTGCAGGCCGGCCATTAACACTCAATGATTTCGCGGTGGAGGGGAGCCCTTTCATCTAAATAGATTCCTAAGTAGGTTCCCTTGGCAGATGTCGAGTCATAACATTTAATCTTGTTGAAGATGTCAATACCAACCAATGTGATCTACAGATTCAATGCGATCCCTATTAAAATCTCAGTAACAATTTTTGCAAAAACATAGATAAACCCATCCTAAAGTTCAAATGAAATCTCAATCAGCCCAGAATAGCCAAAACAATCTTGAAAAAGAGAAGAAAAAACCAAAACGCTGGAATACTCACACTTTTTTATTTGAAAACTTAACATAGTAATCAAGGCAGTGTGATACTGGATTAAAGACAGACATCAGACCAGTGGTGTAGAGAGGCCGGAAATAAGCTCTCACACACCCGGCCCAGCGATGTTTGATGATGGCGTTAAGGCCCCTAGGGGAGCAGACAGTCGTCAACAAGTGGTGCTGGGAAAGCTTGATATCCACATGCAAAAGAATGAAGGTGGCTCTTTACGTAACAACAGATGCAAAAATTAACTCAAAATTGATCAAGTACTTAAATGTAAGACCTAAAACTACAAAAACTTCTCAGAATAAAACACAGGGCCAGGGTCCAGCATAGCAAATGGGCCGGTCAGAAAACGAAGCCAGTGCCACGGAAAGCGGGACCAAGTGACGGAGGCCTGAGTGCTGACGACATCGCTTGTGCTCCTGGATCCACCCGTGCCTGAAGCTCGTATGTCCTCTGGAAGTTTCAGTTTTGTGAACCAATAAATACTCTTCATTTAAGTTTAGAAAAACATAGGTCAAAAGCCCCATCAGATTTGGCGATGATTTCTTGGCTATGATTCCAAAGGCGCAGGGAACAAAAGAAATAGACAAATTGGACTTCATGAAAAATTTAAAATTAAGCATATTAAAAGACACTATCCACAGAATAAAAAGGCAACCCACATAATGGGAGAAATACTTGCAAATCATTTATCTGATAAGGGATTAATATCCAGAATATATAGAGAACTCCTAAAACTCAAAAACAGAAAAAGCAATATGGTTCCAAAATGAACAAAAACTTGAACAGACATTTTTCAAAAGAAGACATACAAATGGCCATGAAGTGTATGAAAAGATGATCAACATCACTTAGTCACCGGTAAAATGCAAATGAAAACTACGAGATACTGACTCATACCCATTAGGATGTAGAGTGCTGGGGCTCTTGGGCACTGCTGGTGGGAGGGCAATAGGGTGCAGCCGCTGCAGAAAACAGTGCAGAGGCTCATCCAGAAATCGAAAACAGAATTACCGTGTGACCCAGCAATTCCACTCCTGCGTGCGTATACTCAGTCACCGAAAGCAGGGTCTCAAAGAGCAATCTGTACACTCACGTTTATAGCAGCATTATTCACAACTGTTAAAATTTAGAAGCAAACCAAATGTCCATTGACCAATGAATGGATAAGCAAAATATAGTATACACATACAATGAAATATTATTTGGCCTTAAAAAAGAAGGCAATCATGCAGGACGCCACAAGGCGGATGAACACTGAAGACGGGCCGAGGGAAGGGAGCCAGCCCCAGGGGAACCAGTGCTGCAGGAAATCGCCGCTGGGAGGCACGCAGTCCAATCCACAGAGACAGAAAGTAGGGTGGGGTGGCCAGGGGCTGGGCTGGCGGTGGAGGGGAATGAAGAGTGATTTTTCAATGGGTACAGAGTTCAAGTTTTAAAAGATGAAGAGTTCTGTACACAGGCAGCGATGATAATGGCACATTACGAATGCATTTAGCACCACTAAACTACATGCTTAAAAATGGTTAAGATGGTCAATTTTATGTGTATTTTATCACAATGAAAAAAACAAAAAAAATTAAGTATTTCATTCACAGAATATTAAATATTAAATGCTCATTTCAAGCAGGCTCATGGTTGGTAATTTTTAATTCTAGCCAATTGTTCGGTTTCCTCATGAATCTGAATTATCCCATTGTTAACCTGTGTCCCTGTCTCTCTGTTGGACAGTCTGCCCTCATGCAATTTATTTGGGAGGATGGGCAATCCTGAATTCAAAGTTATTTTTAGACCTAAAAAACATTATTTTTAAATTCATTTGGAAAATGATCTTTACTCTGAAGCAGTTTGCGTAGTGCTCCCGCTTAGAACCTGCAGTGCGCTGACATTAATGTAAGAAAACACAGGGGAAGGAATTTCATATCCTGGAAGGACTAAAGGAAAAAGAAAGCATAATGGCCTGAGAGGGCTTTTCCATTGCCAGCCTCTAAGCTTTCATTTAAAAATAGCCTTGTTAGTGCCCTATCACTTTATTTTCCCCGTGTCCTAGCAAATAGCTCCCTGGGGACACAGATGTACCTTCTCAGGACAGGCCCACAGGAAGTACTTGATCAATCTACTTATTCTATCCCATGTTAGCAGATTTCCAACTCTTCGCCATACACAATATTCCCCTATTTCCCTTTCAGAGCCTTTCAGTTTAAAAAGATGTGCCAAATTTAAGAGTCTACATTGAAAGAAAAAAATTCCTTAAACTGAAAATATCTTTTACACATTCACAATATTTATTGTCAGTATAACAGCATAAGGGTTATCTTTTAAACTGCATTTATACTAGAAAGCATGTGTGTATGTTTATATGTTTTTCTTCCGATCACATAAACATTAATAAGCTTGGCCACAGAATGAGATGAAAGCAAACATTAAAACCAAATTTATAAGACAGGAAATGAAAGACTTAAGATCCTTCTAGTACGGCAAAATGCTAATGGTTGTTGACGCTGGGTAATGGGTAAATGAAGGTTTGCTGTAGCATTTTACTTCTGTGCATCTTTGAACATTTCTGTAATTTCTTCTTCATGCCCAACTTTGCTAAAATGAAGTTGGAAAGTGAATAATTAGCTGCACTAGAAGTACCAACCTTGTAAGATAACATTAGCTAATAAATACCCCAAGTAGAACACAAGAGAACCAACTGTCCAATGTCAAGTTACAGCGGCATCCACATGGAGCAGCATGGAGTGGGGAGGGGGAACTTGGTCCGGCCCCTTCATGGGACCCGAGGCCCGGCGACCGGCTGCAGACTAAGCCACCAGACTCTCTCAGGCCTCCTTCCTGCCATATTTCATGAACATGCTGGGTCAGAGCCACGTTATCCTCTGCAGTCCCATCACTACCTGCTTGAGAAGCACCTGCTGAAACATAACTCAAGCCCCGGCCGGCGCGGCCAGCCGGCTGAGCGTCTTTCAGCAGAGTGAGGGCTCGCCTGTTCGGTTCCTGGTCGGGGCACCTGCCCAGGGCTGTGGGCCAGGTCCTTGGTCGTGGTGTTGGCAGTCGTCGATGTTTCTCTCGCGCACTGATGTTTCTCTCCCTCTTTGTCCCTCTCTTCCCCTCTTACATAAATAATAAATAAAATCTTAAGAGAAAACACATAAATCAATGGCCTCATCCAATGTGGATCTTGGAAACTGGTAACGCCACAAAGGGTGAGACCCGGGAACGCTGACTCCCTGACGATTTTAGTGGCGACTGAAGACCGAAGCCCTCGAAGATGGCCCTCGCCATCTACCGGCCGGCGGTAGGCCTCCGCCCACAGCGCCCCGAGTCAGCCGGAGACCAGCGCAGGTGCCCAGCAAGGCCCCCCTCCCCACCCCTTCCCACTGCCCAACCTGCCACCCCTCGGCCTGGCCACGACTGACCATCTCACCCCGCCCCGCAGCCCCGTCAGTCACCGTGGGAAGTCCGGTCTTCTGGGCAGCCCCTGGCCCCCCAAACCCAAACCGCTCTGTGCACTCGCTCTTCTGGCCCCTCTCCCACCCCTCCCCATAGTCGGAATCCCGTGGTCGTCCCGGTCTGTCGTCAGCACCGCCCCCTGCACCTCCAACCCCTACTCTGACGGCTGCTTCACCTCCCTGTTCCGAGAACGCCCGGCTCCTCCGGACGTGCGCTCCGCCGCAGGGCCCTGCGGCGGCGCGGCTTCCCCTCCCGCAACCCTCGCGGACGGGCTCCCAGGCACAGCGGGGCCGCCTCTGCGCCTCGCCACTACCCTCCGCGCCGTCCGCGCAGCCAGCGCTTAGACCGCCCAGCTGGGCCCCTCCCTGTCATAGCCCGCTTTCCTCTTGGTCCTCGCTGATTTTCTGCCTGCCACGTCTCTCCACTTCCGATACAGAGGCGCTGAAGTTTCCAATTCTAACAGCACAGTCACCTCTTTGTAGTTCTATCAGTTTTTGCCTCGTGAATCTTGACACTGTTGTCAGGTGCATACACAGTAAGAAATGTTGTCTCTATGGAGTGTATGTGTGTGTATATATGTTACAGAATGTTATGAGATCTAATGTCACAATTCTTCATTCCTCTGATGCAGTAGAAAGTATATAAACACTAACTCTTCAAACCAGAAGTACATTTTTATTTCCAATTAATCCTTTGCATGTTTTTAACAGACATGACATTATATATCATTATATAACATCTCTTTATTCCTGATCACTTTTCTTCCTCTGAAGTCTGTTCTGTCTGTATTAATATAGCTACTTCTGCTTTCCCTCGAAGGAGGTGGGGTCAGGTGTTCCCTGCTCCTAGGTAGGCTAGACTCTCATAAGAGAGGTTCTCCTGAGGGGAGGCCTTGTTCAGAACAGGACGCTCCGACATATTTCAAAATTGGTTCTTTCTCCCCCCCCCCCCCAGGACAAGGGGCTTTTTCTCCAGCCTTCACTGTGGGGGCTCGGTAGCACTCCTGGAGGCAAAACTCCCCACGGCGTGGGGGCCTCCTTTTGACTGGATTTCTCGGAGGTTTTCGACTCTCAGACTGTCCACAGGGAGCCTCCAGCAATCTGTCAAGTTTTCTGCCCCAGGCTTCTGCTCCAGTTAACCTGGGATCGTGGGCACCTGGTTGTCTTTTAATGGGGCGGGGCGGGCGGGCAGCAGTTTTCCTTGTGACCTCAACTGATGGATCTAAAACAAGATGGTTGATTTTTCAGTCTGTTCACCTTTTTACTTGTTGGGAAGAAAGGACAACTTCTACACTCCCTACTTGCTGCATGGGAACCTAGAGGTCCCAACATCATTCTTTGTGATGTTAGTTATTAATTGTAAGGTTGCTTCCCTGTATGTAATGAGAAGTTATTCTCATTGCTTTTAAGCATCATTGATCTTTTGTTATGTTAGACTCTTTTTCACTTATTTCCACCCTTATCTTTACTATTTTCTTCCCTCCAGTCACCCAGGAAGCATGGGAGTATATCCAGCCTGTCCAGGCTGCCTCGCTTCCGGGTCTGTCAGATTTCTAGCTGGTCCATTGGTGCGATGCTTGCCCAGTTAGAGACACACCCTCTGACGAGCGAAGCTGCAGGTCTTCACCACCCACCCGCCACCAAAACTGCTGCCCTTACTGACAAAGCTGCCGGGCCGCATGTTTTGTTTTCTCTCCGTTCCTAAGAGTCAGCCCCTCTAACAGGGAGACTGCCTGCCCTCGAAGCCAGCCCTGCCTTGGTTGAAGTACTGCCCTGAATGATGAGCCGAGGCAACGGGATGGAGCAGCTCCAGACAAGAATACTAAGGTTCATATTGGCCTCACCTAATTAATGATCTGTGGCTCTTTTTCATGAATAAATCCTTCCCCATTTGTTGTATATCTTTGGTCACTATCCAGATCCCTAGTATGGTTACTTTTGATAATTTTGTCCTGTTTTATAGTTTTGTTTTTTTGAGGTTTCCCAACCTCCTCACTCTGGCATACCAAAGTCTTCTCCCTTGTCCCAAGAACCTTCTAATAAACTTGTTTCTACTGCTAGAAATTAATACTCTGACAATAACACAAATCTAATCAGAGAGAAATGTGTCTCAAATATTCCTATCTGCATGTCTGACTTCTCGAATACTGCATATCAGTTAGGGTCTTTCTAGAGATGCCTTGTAAGATCTGTGCAAAGTTAAATTAAAAATATTGAGAGAAAAAAGCAATTATCCTTAATTTAAAGCTGGAGAGGGAGATGCCAATCACTGCAAAACTTTCTTCTTGTATAAGTTTGCATTTCCTCACTTTATCCAGTTCCCTTGGCCTGGTGTCAGTTGACAGAGTTGCCCAATCACACCTTCCCTCTGACCCAGTACAGAACCAAACTTTGTTTCTTCCAATTCAGTGTTTTTCCCCACTAAGTGGTATCTCTTTAAATTTGCGTCTGTCTTGCTTTTTCAGTAAGATCAAGTGGCCAGCTACCATTTTTCTATTGAAATATAAATGAGAGGTGTGAATAGTAATTTCAACTGTTTGTTGATACAGTACACTGACTTTGGAACTAGGCAGACCTTCATTTGCGCACCTGTAATCAGGATGAGTGTCTTTGGACTTAACTATTTCAACCAGCTTCCTCACCTGCAGAATATGTCTACTATCTGCCTTACACAGTTGCAGGAAGAATTTTGTAAGTATATATACATTAAGCAGCTTTCTTTAAAAAAAAAAAAAAAGATTTTATTTATTTATTTTTAGAGAGGGGAAGGGAGGGAGAAAGAGACAGAGAGAAACATCAACCGGTTGGCCCCTCACATGCGCCCCAACTGGGGACCAGGCCTGCACCCTGACTGGGGATGAAACTGGCGACCTTTCGCTTTGTAGGATGTTGCCCAACCAACTGAGCCACACCAGTCCAGGCTGTTAAGAAACTTTTTTATACGACCTAGAAAAATGACAGAAATTATCACTACAGTGCTGGATTATCTATCTAGAAAGATGGTAGGTAATGTTAGAAAGAGAAGGAATAAAAGGAATAAATTAACCTTCCTTGCTGTGCCTAGCACTAATGGATGGCCAAATTAATTAGTTTAAATTTCCTTATCTCTCCCTATCTACCAATGAGCAATGAAGTGACCTTCCCTTTTTTATTCCCGTCTTCATTCATTGAGATGCCTCTATACAGTGCGATATCCTTCCACAAGACTGAGGAGGAAGCGCAGAATTGCCTAGAACCTGCAGAAAACTGCTGCACTTGATCGGTCAACACGCGTCTCTCTAGCGGCCTAAGAAAAGGTGCTCGATCCATCTCTGTGCTTCCTGTGCTGGGCACAAAGCGGACAGATGTTCAGTAAACACTGGTGAATGAATGATGAACAAATGAACAGCATGTAAGAGATCAGCCAACTAAAAACCTTTAACATCTCCGGCACCCTCCCAGCACATCTGTGTCCTAGTTTTCAGGAACTGGGACTTCGGGGCCTCACTGCTACTTCAAAGAGGCAGCAGTCAGCAAAAACGACAACTCTTGTGTGCAAGGCGCCAGACTGGGCTCTTGGAAGGTGCACACACAGGTATGTAAGAACCACTGCTCACCGTTCTAATTTGTAAATCTCCAGATTAAGATGAGAGAGCGGCCCACCCTCTGTGAAGACCTGGCAAATGACAGGAAAAGAGGGAACGTGCTGCTTTCTGAGGCTTTTCCTACGTTACAGACGCTACGAGATTGTACGCCACAATCCTGCATCCCTCTGAATGCAGCAGAAAGGACTATAGATACCAACTCTTCAAACTAGAAGTATATTTTTACTTCCAATATAATTAATCTTTTGCCTGTTTTCTAACTCTTTCTAACCTACACAACAATTAATTGAAACAATATTATACACATTACTAAACAAACTACAGGAAAGGTTATTTTTAGCCTGTTACCATTTATGACTACTGTGGAAAAAAATATTAATAGCTACTAGCTTTTTTAGTATTTGCAATGTGCCAAGATCCTGGGCTACATACTTCACACCCAGGCTCTCTTCGCATCCTCACAGCAATCCAGCGCGGCAGGTCTGAGGGGTTTCCATCAGCTAAGGGCTAAAAGCGCCTGAAGTCACGTGGCAGAGAAGCGGCAAAATGGAGATCGGAACCAAGTATTCAGACTCTAAAGCCCACACTCTTTACGCTTCAGGTCATGTGAAAAAATGACAACTACTAATGCTTAGTTGCAGCCTTAAACAGGAAAGATTCTAATACAGTCTGGAGGTGAATACGATTCCTAAACTCAGTTCTCGTCACCTGGATAGAATACAAAGGCTTTTCTGAAGTAACTGAATGTAAATAAGCTAATTGCTTAACAGGAACTTGGTGCAACTTTCTTCACTTAGTTCAGCTAATATTTTAAACTCGTCTGGATTATACTACCATATTCACAGAGAATTCTGAAGTAACAGTAGTTTACTAATACAATTTCCAATTTCCAACTGCTATGTCCTACTCACATAAACCTAAAAAAATTTACATTTCCACTTCAAAATTTAGTTACTAGTACAAGCATGTGTTTCCGGAACAAAGTAAGAGCTAACTACAGCAAGCAAGCGCAAACCCTCGGTACGAATGTTCAGCAATTCAGCTGCCGCAGCAAGCCTCTCCCTTCAAGGAGCATTCCAGCGGCCACGTCTCAGGCTGTGGTGAATTTAGGAAGATGGGAAGGCGGGCCCCGGTAGAATACAAAGGTATTCGCTGAACTTCTTATGCTGGTGGTGGCAAGCAGCTTCCAAGGCCAATTTACATGCCATTTAATCTCCATTTTCATCCCCATGCGCAGGGCCTTCCAGAATAGGTTAATGGAGAGGGCATTTCCCCATTAAAATCATACCATTACCAGCCACAGGAAGGTCGCACACGTGTACAACTGAGTGGAGGTGAGAAATGGCATCACTGACATGAAAGAGAACAAAACTCAAAGGCTGACCACCAGCGACGACCAGCACTGCGGCTGGAGTCCAGCCGGATCCGGAAGCACTGATAACGTTTTTCTTTAAATCAATGCACAAGAAATTATGGGCTGGATCCAACCACTTGAGGGCATCCTAACCCATGGACAAGGACGGGGAACTCACTCAGAAATCACCTCAGAGAAATCCCCATACTGCGCATTTTCCAGCTCTGCATTTCACTACAGTGTAAGTCAGTTTTTAAAATGGAATTTTCCCTGTTGCCAAAGGAAAAGAGATCTTTTTTTCTCCCTCCTTTCTCTTAGAACATTTCAAAACCCAGTATTTTTAATTCCTTCCTTTGTCCCTTTGGTGTGTATGAACATCTTTTAAAAGGCTAAGAAACTGAGCCACTGATGAAACCTAGATCCTTTTTCCAAAAGGCCTAGAAAGCGTCTCTTTGAAATGGAAATAAGCGTCAAGGAAGAAAGCATCCCATTCCCCTTCTCCCGGGAGGGGTGGGGGGGGGGGGTTCCATGGCTACTGTTCACAGAGATTAGAGATTTTCTATTTTTCCTTCAGACAAGGACAACTAACTAGCACAGAGGGCCACTCCTCTTACCAGGTGGGTTCAGGGCGAGCCGTGAAAGTAGAGGCAGCAGCTGGTGCTGCGAGGACTTCTTACAGGAGGAGAAATTACCATTAATCTCGAGACCCTACTGTTATGTAATGTATTGTAAACGACCCAGATTTCTTTGTTTTTTAAATCTCATTAGCAGATGAGGCTGTGATCCATCCCATTCTGGGTGAATGTTTATTCAAACATTCTTTCTACATTTGTAGAGACCATTTTCTAGGTTGGCGGGAGATTTTATTCTTAACACCCCCGCCCCCCCCCCCCGCCACAGTAACGTGAAGAGAATTCCACACTGCCCACTGGGTCGCCTTTTTTTGTCCTCCATACCAGGAAAAGCATTCCTCCCTGACAAGAGCTTTTTAGGGATTTAGCCCCTTTCTGTGGTCTGAATCTCAGAGCCTGCGGTACCGTTGCCTTCGTGGCAGCCCTGCTTGGGTTATCTCACAGGCATTTTAGTTAAAACTGAACTCACGCTCTTCCTCCAGGATTTCCTACCTCAGATGCACAAGCAAGAAAAGGAAGAATTAGCTCGGACACTTTCCTCTCCCTTCTCACCCCACAGCAGCACGGTCACCAAGCCCCGCTGCTCACATCCTGAATAGCCCTCACCCTGATCAACTCCTGCCTGTGCTGAGGAGCCAGAGGGATCTTTATCGAACACAAGAGCTGCTGGTGCTACTCCTGTGACTGAATCCTTCAGTGGCTTCCCACTGTTCTTAGGATAAGCCCCAAATCCTTGCCATGCGTGAGACCTGCGTGGTCTGACTCTTGCTTACCTCTCCAACTTCATCTCCTTGACTTTCTCCCTCCCTCTGTCCTCCAGCCCCAACTGGGAGCTTAAGTTCCCTGAGCACAGAGACCATGACTATTTGCGGGAGCTACAGTCCTGGAACAGTGCTCGCACATAGTAGATACTAAATAAGTGTGTTGAAGAATAACGTTGACAAAATAATTGCAGCATCTTCTGTGGATGGCAAATAAAACATTGTCTACATTATGCACGGTGGAAGGAAAGAGCGTCTTTATACATGTTTGCATCCTAGGGCTTGGACATAGTGGGGCTAAAAAATGTTTGTTAAATCATTTGCAAACCACAGACAAATATGATGAAATATAATGTTTAAAAAAATTATCAAAATTAGTGAATTTTTGTGCAGCCATTTTAAGATTGAAGATGGGAGAAACATTTTCAGCATATTATGCTTTATTATTTCAAGAAAGGTAAAAACGCAACTGAAATGCAAAAAGGAAAAAAAATGTGTGCAGTGTATGGAGAAGGTGCTGTGAGAGGTTGAACGTGTCAAAAGTGGCTGGCGAAGTTTCTTGGTACTATTGACATTCTGGTCAAGTAATTCTTTGCTGGGAGGCTGTCTTCTACATTGGAAGCTGTTTAACAGCACCCCTGGCCTCTACCCACTAGAAGCCAAAAGCAGGAGACAGCTGACATATTCAAACTATCCAAATCAGTAAAGTTATTGGTGAAAATAAAAATGTCTTTCATTTTACAAAAAAAACTAAAGGGACTTTTTGCCCAACCCAATATTTCCCTCCTCGGGAAAGTCTTCGCTGCCTCTCCCCACTCCCTCCCCCTGCCAAACAACCCTATTACATATCCTCATGGCACCCTCTGCCATCCTCCATAGCATGACCGCAGTAGTAGTGAGTATCTAGTTTTTGATTGTTTACTATTTATTCCTTTGCTATAATTATAAGCGACTTGAGGTCAGGGTCTGTGTCTGCCTTGGCCGTCACTGTTAGACCCCACACCTAGGACACTGCTAGTACAAAGTAGGTGTTCAACAACTCTCTACTCATCAGCCATCTTTGTATCCCCCACATTGCACAGGGTCTGGCCCACAGCAGGTCCTTGATAATCATAAAATAAAGAAATGAGTGGTGATGACATTAAAAGGAAAGCCAATAAAACAAAATAATAAGTATCTGTTAAGTGAAGGAATGAAAGAAACACATAGGTAAGCACTAGCTTTGGCAGTGACATGGAATCGGCTCTGCTCTTACTACTCTGTGCTTTTGGATAAATTTCTTACTGTCTCTGAGTCCATCTTTCCCTCCATAAATGAAGGTAATCGTTTCTGTTGTACAGGGTTATTGTGAGAACTGAATAATCCAACTAAATGCTAGTATAGTGTCTTGCACATTACACTGAATAAATACTATTATTATTTTTAAATAATGGAGACAAAAAGGAGTGTATGGTAGGAAAGGCACATTCCATGCTCTTGACTAGTGCACAGAGCTCTTTCATGCAAAGAGCTACAAATCTGAATAAAGCAAATATTTTAAGTATACTATAGGAATGCATTAACTGTAAGAACCCTGAAACGGGTCTGTTTACAAAGCTAAGAATCTTTTTAGATGTGAAGTGATCATGCATTTATACAGCTTGCACAATCTTGTGTAGTGTCTGGTTCTTTTAAAGCAACGCTCATCAGGAATCCATTACTTCAGGGCAGCAGGTTCCACACCTGGCTACAGAGCCTGTGCTGGCCTTAGCCCAGGACATGCAGACTTTTGCCTTTAAGACAACTGCCCTTTTCTGCGAGTAGGAAACTCCAGGTCGTAAAGAGACAATGTCCCTTCACTCTGGTGCTCTCTGGCATCCCAGAGCCATCTCCCGCCCTCTTCCTGGTGCCTTCTACATATGCCAATACACCTCCTTTAACTTTGTTTTTGTCCTCTTTTAGATTTTCCAACTTTGGACACATCGTTTAACTTCTCCAAGCCTTGATTCTTCACCTGTTAAAGTGGACCTAAAACAGTACTTCCCTCGTGGCTAAAAGACACAGCATATGTATATAGTGTTTCTACCAGGTCCCTAATCAATCTAAACCCAAAATAAGATTACAACAAAGCCCCAAGAGCAAAAATGGCTTTTTGAGAGTCTGTGTTTTTTGCAATAAAAGAACCCCCAACCTACCCCATTGGCCAAGGTACTGGATTAAAATATATGATCCCAAAGAAATTCCAAATATTGCAAAGGAAAATAATTTAATTAGTTGTCCCTCTGATTCCTAAAAAAAAAAACCCAAAAAACACAACCCACATCAATTCAGCAAAACACAATTTACGTATATCCATTTTTACACTGCCTCCTTTCTAGTAAGCAACCTCTGTTAGGACTACATAAATTTCGGTCAACTGTTAATCTGGAAGCCTCTCCACGTTGCCAGGCACCAGCTGAGTACCTTCCATGTACAATCTCATTTATGGCTGGCAGCCTTATGAGTGGATGTCTTATTTCCAAACTTGCAGCTGAAAACACAGGCGATGAGAGTTTAAGACATTTGCCCAAATCGCACAACCCAGAAAGCGCAGAGCAGGAATGATCTTAGTGAGGCATCTCACCTGCCTCAAGAAAACGGGATCTCTCCCTTGCCTATCCTAATTCTCTAACACCAGGCTGCAGTGCAGCCTGCCTCCAGTGCCTGGTTCTTGCACACTTTGGGGGACTCCCAGGCTCACGTCCCGTCGGTGCAGAAAGAACAGGAGCGAGCCGGGAACACACACTCTTCGAGACGTGGGTGGTCCACCCCTCAATACACCCATTTCCAACGGCGCAGACCGAGACTAAGTGCTCAACGAAGCTGAGGGCTCCGCAAAGAGAAACCGCCAGCGCCAGGCTCCAGCGCGAGAGCCTGCGCCGAGCCCCGCTCCAGGGCTGCGGGGCCGCGGGCAGCAAGAAGGCGGATCGGAAGCCCGGCCCGCGCCCCTCGGAGCCTGCAGCTTCCGCTCGGCCTCTGCACCCACAGACCCCCCCTCACCTGGCCAGGAATGCAATGAGTCGGGAAACGCCCACGCTCCTTGTGCTCCGCGCGGACCCCACGCCCCTGGACACCCCGCCCTTCCTACGCAGCCCCTACCTGCTTGTCGCAGAAAGCCCCAGTCAAACAGCTGCAATCTCCGCCCCGGAATTGATGTAAACGCCCTTCGCCAAGCTCTGTCCAATTACAGCCTTCAGGCTGCGCAAGCGCGTTGGACGTGCCGTGCGGCTCACAGGGTGCAGGTGGGTTGCGCAAGGCACTAGGGTCTGAAGGGCGTGCTCTTATCTAAGCGTCAAGCTCCATCTTCCGGAAGAAAACTGGGACGGTCTTGCTGTGGGTTCCGTGAACTTGGGAGGAGGGGAGAACAAAGTTGGACAATGTGTGCTACGCTTATCAAGACTTATTAGAAAGCCACATGATTGGACAGTATAATATTGACGCAAAGATAAACCAAAAGATCAAGGAGTACAAATGAAGATCTGATTGGTTTTAAGTGGTTCTTGAATGGGGCAGCATTGCATCCAGCAAATAGGAGCTTGAAAGAGCGAGCTACTGACAGGGAAATATTTCTTCTGTTTTTCTTTTGTTTTGCTTATAAATCATTTTTCAATTACAGTTCACATACTTTATTATATTATTTCAGGTGTACACTCCAGTGATTATGAGGCAGGAGATAGGAAAGAGGAAACTCCAAAAGTGCCCCAGGGCCAAGATAAAAGACATCATCAACACAGGGCGGAGACTCTGCTCTAAGACTGGTAGTTTCTGCTTTCTTGAAAAGCACTGAATCCTAGTGAATCAGGAATGCCCCTGCACAGAAGATGCTACATGACCCCCTGCTATATTATAATATCATTATAATAAATTAGCATTGTTGCCACCCCCCTTTCCCAGTGGCCAATCAAGGAAGTCATGGGAGACCACATGCACAGTAACTTTAAAGTAATATAACTACGTGTACATGCACAATAAAAGCCCTGCCAAAACCAGCCAGGAGAGACCCGCCCTGTAAGAATAAAAGCCCTCTGGGCCTGAGGTCAGCCCTGTTAGACTTTCTCTGCTCAGCTCTGTCCTGCTCCACTCTGTTCAGAGTTGGCCTGCTCCCATGTTCTGTGAGGCCCAATAAATCTGTTTTCTCTCGCTTTCTTCTATAAACTCTGTGTGTTTGGTTCAATTTTTTGTCACTGATCACCAAGAACCTGGTTATGTGTGTCCACCTATGACAGTCAGACGTTACATAACGTACTAAATGATCATCCCGATAAATCTCCCACCCATCTGACACCGTATACAGGTATTGGAATATTATTGACTATATTCCCTATGCTGTGTGTTACATCCCCGTGACTCTTCTGTAGCTATCAATCTGTACTTCTTATTCCCTTCACCTTTTTCACCCAACCCACAACCACCTTCCCATCTGGCAACCATCTATATGTATCTATGAGTCTGTTTCTGTTCTGCTTGTTTGTTTATATTGTTTTATAGATTTAATTGTTGATATGTATTTATTGCCATTTTATTGTTCATACTTTTTATATTTTAGTTTCTTAAAACCCTTAACATTTCATATAATGCTGGTTTGGTGACAGTGAACTCCTTTAGGGTTTTTTGTGTTTGTTTGTTTGTTTGTTTGTTTTTATGTCTGGGAAGCTCTTTATCTGCCCTTCAATTCTAAATGATAGCGTTGCTGGGTAAAGTAATCTTGGTTGTAAATCCAAGCTTTTCATTACCTTGAATGTCTTGCTAATACCTTCTGGCCTGCAAAGTTTCTGTTGAGAAATAAGCTGACAGTCTTATGGGAACTCCCTTGTAGGTAATTAGCTGCTGTTCCCTTGCTGCTTTTAAGATTCTCTCTTTGTCTTTGAACTTTTGCATTTTAATTATGATGTATCTTGGTGTGGGCCTCTTCGGATTCATCTTATTTGGGAATCGGCACTTCCTGGACTTGTATATTTATTTGTTTCATCAGGTTAGGGATGTTTTCTGTCATTTTTTTCACATAGATTTTCAGCTTCTTGTTCTCTCTCTCTGCTCCTTCCAGCACCTCCATGATGTAAATGTTGGTACACTTGAAGTTGTCCCATAGACTTCTTACTCTATCTGCTCTTTTGTTTATTTAAAAAATTTTTTTTCTGCTGTTCTGCGTGGGTGTTTTTTGCTTCCTTATATTCCAAATCACTGACTTGATTCTCAGTTTCATCTACTCTTCTGTTGATTCCCTGTAAATTATTCATTTCAGTTAGTGCTCCTTCATTTATGACTGGTCCTTTTTTATGCTGTTCAAGTTCTTTCTAACGTCATCGAGCATCCTTATAACCTGTGCTTTGAATTCTACATTTAGTAGATTTCTTCTCTCCATTTTGTTTTGTTCGCTTTCTGGAGTTTTGTTTTGTTCTTTCATTTGGGATGTCTTTCTTTGTCTCCTCATTTTGGCAGCCTCCCTCTGTTCCTATGTATTAGGTAGAGCTGCTATGACTCCCTGTCTTGGTAGAGTGGCCCAATGTAGTAGGTGTCCTATTACTAATGTAGAAGGGGTCTAGTGGCACAACCTCCCTCATCACCCAAACTGGACACTCGAGGTGCACCCCCACTGTGGGCTGTGTACACCCACCTCTTGTATTTGAGCCTTGATTGCTGTTGGAATGTCAATGGGAGGGATTTACCCACAGGGCTATCAGCTGCAAGGACTTGCTGTGACCACTGACCACTGTGGAGAAATAGCTGTGCATGAGCCCACTCCATAGAGTGGGACTTACTTCAGCAGGGCCCTGGTGCCTGCTTAGTGCACCCCTTGAGTGTGTTCCTATGGAAGTGGTTGGGTGTTGGTTCTTCAATGTGGTTTGATGCTGCCTGCTGGGTGCATTGGCTCTTGGGCACCCAGGAGGTGCAGACCAAGGTCAGCCACCACCTGTGTTCTGCCCAGGACCAACCAGCATGGGCTACAAAGTGGTCTGCAGGCGGCTGCTACTGGTGCTGGGCTTGGAGGTGCTCAGGGGAGGCCAAGCGGCAAACCAATGTGACCTACTGCTAGTGTTGAGCCTGGGGCCACTTAGCCAAAGATACGGGGCACACAGATGCCAGATACTGCTTGTTTGAGGAATTTTAAGAAAGTGTGAAGTTAGAACCAAGACAGGCCATTCATATGGAAAAGCTAATTGAAACAGCTCAGGTGGGCCCCCAAGCTGAGTGGGGTGGAGTTTCAGGGAATCACCAGGGCAGGGCAAATAATGTGAGCCAAGATGATGCAGTCTCAAATATGGCACCACCTGCTCATCAAAGGAGCAGTGGCCTCAGTCAGCACTTCTGTATAGGAGAAAGCTGCCCCCCAGCTCTCACCCTGATGCTGACAATTCAGTTCCTCCCCACATGTCTCTTGTGCCTTTCAAGTTGCTGCTCCAGTGCTGGAGCTCAGAGGGAGTGGGTCTGAGTAAGTCCACATACAAGCCCTTCAAGAGGAACTGCCTGGGACTAAAGAAGCCTTCCATCTCCCTCAGCCACTATCCCCACTGGTTTTTACAGCCAGAGTTATGGGGACATCTCTTCCTGGCATTGGAACCCTGGACTGGGGCCCTTCATTCCTCAGGGGGGATCCTCAGCAGCTGAGATAGCTCTCCCAATTTTTATCCACCGCACATGGATGTGGGACCAACCCATTTAATGTCTCCACCCCACCTACCAGTCTTAATGTGGTTTCTTCTTTAATTCCCAGGTTGTAGGACTTCCATTCAGCCATATCTCAGGTGGTTCTGAATAATGGTTATTCTTCAGTTTAGTTGTAATTTTGATGTGGTTGTGGAAGGAGGCGAGTACCATGTTTAACGAACGTCACCATCTTGACCATAAGTTCAAAAGGGAAAGGTTTTTAAAGGCAAGACAAGGAAGTCATAAACAACAATAAAAACAAAAGGTTTTTTCTGTCTAGCTATGGTGTGGGAAAGGGGTCTATAAGGCAGATCACCTCCTCTTTTTGGTGGGTTGGAAAGGATTACTTCATTGGTGCTAACCAGGAAGTGCCACACTTACTAGATAAGAGACATTCCTTGGGAAGATTGTAGCTGCATTAGGTTAGGTGTTAAATCTTGGCTGACTTAGTCAAAGTGACTCCATTTTGGGCTTTAAAAAAAAAAAAAACAATGGAAAAGAGAGGCTAGAAACAGACCCACAGATATGTAGTCACATCACTGCCACCCTCACCACAAAGGAGCCGCTGTAATGTAATAGGAAAGGTCCTTTTAATAAGTAGCACCAGAGCAACAGAATGTTGATTGTGGGCAGGGGGTGAGCCTTGACCACTACCTCAGACAAAAAAAATTAATTTAAGGTGTATTGTTGACCTAAATGTGAAAGTAACAACTCTAGAAAATAACAGCAGGGTATTGTGACTGTGGGGCAGGAAAATAATCTTTTGAGGATACAAAAAGTACCAAAGGGAAAGGCTGATAGATTGACAAATTGGACGTTGTTAAATTTAAGACCTAAAAAGACACCATTAGAAGAGTAAAAGACAAAAACGGAGTGAAGAAAAAATGTATATGA
Source organism: Pteronotus mesoamericanus (assembly GCF_021234165.1). Lineage (NCBI taxonomy): Eukaryota > Metazoa > Chordata > Mammalia > Chiroptera > Mormoopidae > Pteronotus > Pteronotus mesoamericanus. Next base: position 451,264 of record NW_026555090.1, read on the forward strand.
CACATGAAAATGAATTTTATTTAGAGTATTATCAGTAATTATTGGAAACAATTCTTTTTAAAAAAAAGTGCAGTGGTAGAAGTGGGATCATGGGGAAAGGATGTTGAGAGAAAAACTGGGGGAATTCTCATGGTTAAAAGTGTGTAAGTTGGGAATTCTCCCTTCCTGTTTCCCAGGCACCCGTTGCCTCCCGCTCAGTAACACTGCTGTTAGCCCTGTGCGGCCCCACAGAGCTGCCTCAGGAGGAGCCACGCGGCCACGCCGCATGGTCCCCACCGCCCACTGCTGCAGAGCAGCGTACTGCGGCCCTGCTCTGCGCCCGGCTTTTATTCACCCTAGTCCATTAATACATCATGCAAATCCTCACAGAGATCCACAGTATTTAAAAACACTGAATTTTATTTTTAATTAGATGTTAGCTTCCTTTTAAAATAATATGTTTGACATGTTTTTCAGTGAATTTTTCAGAGGAGTCTGTATACCCTCCCGGCCTCTCCCCATTGTTCTGAAAACTCTACGCAGCAGTTCACTGAGCTTGCCAGTCCTCAAAGTAAAACACTCAGTGTGAACCTGACTCCTTGCTGAGAAACTGAGCCAGTTTACTAGGGTCAATTTTCCAGGCTCACCATTAGCCAACCCACATTTCAGCCCTTCTTGGAGGCATTCTAGAAACAAGAGGATAAATTCCAATGTGTTTGTAGCCAATTTGAGTTGGCTCTTCTGCCAAATGCAAGTGTAAGAACTCTAACTTCCCAGTCAGGATATTATACAAATAGACCCCACTGGTTAATCACAACACCAGGGTCTTCGGTGAAAATAGGACAGGCTTGAAGGCACAGTGGGGCCACCTCTGCTCCTCACCTCTACCTTCCCCGCCTTCCTCGCAGCCACCGCTTAGACCGCCCAGCTGTGCCCCTCCCTGTCATAGCCCGCTTTCCTCTTCGTCCTCGCTGATTTTCTGCCTGCCACGTCTCACCACTTCTGATACAGAGGCGTTGAAGTTTCCAATTGTAACAGTAGAGTCACCTCTCTCTTTGTAGTTCTATCAGTTTTTGCCTCGTGAATCTTGACACTGTTGTTAGTTGCATACACAGTAAGAAATGTCTTCATGGAGTATTGACCCCCTTTATCAATATATAATGTCCCTCTTTATTCCTGATCACTTTCCTTAGTCTGAAGTCTGTTCTGTCTTTAATTAATATAGCTACTCGTGCTTCCCTTTGATTAGTGAATCTTTCTCCATTCCCTTAACTTATAGTATGTGTCTTTACATATAAAGGGGATTTGTTGCAGACAACATATACTTGGGTCTTGTTTTTTGATCCACTCTAACGATCTCTGTCTTTTAATTGATGTGTTTAGACCATTGATGTTTAAGTGATAATTGATACAATTGAATTTATATCTACCATATTTGTTTCTGTTTTGTTCATGGTTCCATTTTTCATTTTTGTCTTCTGTAGTTTTCCCATGTTTTGTGGTTTTGAATGAGCACTTACATGATTTCATTTTCTTTCCATCCTTGTCTTATTGATTACCTTTTTCTAAGGTGGTTACCACAGAAAATGCAGTATACATTTACAACTAACCCAAGCCCACTTTCACGCAACACTGTACCTCTTCACAGGTAATACAAGTAACAACATATTCCTAATTCCTCTCATCCATCCCTGTGTCATTGCTGTCATTCATTTCATTTATACATAATCATATATATGCATACACACATATATACATAACAGACTTAATTTAACACACTTTCCTATTATTATTAAGTATATTTTATTGATTATAGTATTACAGTTGTCCCCATTTTCCCCCTTTGCCCCACTCTACTCGGCACCACGACTCCCTCCAGGAATGCCCCCCTTAGTCCATGGGTCGTGCATATAATAGTTCTTTGTCTTCTCCATTTCCTATACTGTCCTTAACATCCCCCTATTTTGTACCTACCAATTTGTACTTCTTAATCCCTGCACCTTTTCTCCCATTCACCCCCTTCCCCTCCTAGCTGATAACCCTCCAAATGATCGCCATACCTATGTTTCTGTTCCTGTTCTGGTTGTTTGCTTAGTTTGTTTTTTCAGATTCAGTTGTTGATAGTTGTGAATTTGTTGACTTTTTAATGTACATAGTTTTGATCTTCTTTTTCTTAAATAAATCCCTTTAACATTTCATATAATAAGGACTTGGTGATGAGGAACTTCTTTAGCTTTACCTTGTCTAGGAAGAACTTTATCTGCCCTTGCAGTCTAAATGATAGCTTTGCTGGATAGAGTAATCTTGGTTGTAGGTTTTGCTTTTCATCCCTTTAAATAATTCTTGCCAGTCCCCTTAAGCCAGCAGTTTCTTTTGAGGAATCAGCTCACAGTCTTATGAGAACTCCCTTGTAGGTAACTCTCTGCTTTTCTCTTGCTGCTTTTGAGATTCTTTCTTTATCTTTAATTCTTGGCATTTTATTTATGATGTGTTTTGGAGTGTTCCTCTTTGGGTCCAACTTGTTTGGGATTCTCTGTGCTTCCTGGGCCTGCATGTCTATTTCTTTTGCCAAATTAAGGAAGTTTTCTTTCATTATTTTTTCAAATAAGTTTTCAATTTCTTGCTCTTCCTCTTCTCCTTCTGGCATCCCTATGATTCAGATGTTGGCACATTTGGAGATGTCCCAGAAGCTTCTTATCTTTCTCACTATACTATCTTATACTATACTTCTTTCTGATCTGATTGAATGCCTATTTCTACCTTATATTCCAAATTGTTGATTTGAATCAGGCTTCCTTCCCTTCACTGTTGGTTCCCTGTGGATTTTTCTTTATTTCACTTAGTGTAACCTTCATTTCTTCCTTTATGCTCTTGCTGTACTCAGTAAGTTCTTTGAGCATCCTGATCACTGGTGTTTTGAACTCTGCACATGATAGGTTGATCATCTCCATTTTGTTAGTTCTTTTTCTGGGGTTTGTTTTGTTCTTTCATTTGGGACAAATTTCTTTGTCTCCTCAATTTGGCGGCCACCCTCTGTTTGTTTCTGTGTATTAGGTAGAGCTGCTTTGACTTTTTGTCTTAATAGCATGGCCAATGATAGAAAAGGCACCTGTAAATTGTGTGGGGTGGAGCCTTAGGTAATCACCTGAGCAGGGCAGCCTGCTTCACCACTTTGTGGCTCTCTATGTGACTGGCACACTTCCAGCTGTTGCCCTGATGTTGAATCCCAGAACGTACATTTTTAATACTCTACAGGCCCATTAAGCAGAGTTTCCTGCAAATCTGGCAGTTTCTTCCACCACCCCAACCCCTACTGGTTTTTATAGCCAGAAGTTATGGGGATTTATCTCCCTGGTGCTGGAACACTGGACTGTGTGGTCTGCCTGGGGCTGGGGTTGCTCACTCCCAAAGTATCCCTTCCTATTTTTATCCACCACACATGAATGTGGGACCACCTGTACCTGTTCCACCACTGCTGTTTGCCGCTGCCACCTCTCCGCGCCACTCTGCAACTCCTCGCCTCTCCACCTGTCTCCATATCTTCATCCCTCCTGCCCATCTGGATGAATGTGGCTTCTTTAAATCCTTGGTTGTTGTGCTTCCATACCATTCGATTTTCTGACAGGTATGGGTGTTATTTTTTTGAGGTTCAGTGTAAGTCTTTTTGTTGTTGTATGAGGATGTGAAGAAAGTCTACCTGCACCTCCATCTTGACCCGAAGTTCACATTTTCCCATTCTTATTTTGACCAAACTGACATTTGTTAGGTCAATTAATAAGAAAAATAAAAGTTTTTCTTTTACTTTCAGTTATTATTTCACCAATGTGTTTCCTTTCTTTATGTAGGTCTGAGTTTCTAACCTGTGTTATTTTCTCTATGAAGAACTTCTTTTAACACTTCCTTGAAGGCAAATCTACTGGCAACAAATTCCTTCACTTTTTCCTGAGAAGTCTCTATTGCTTTCGCACTTTTGAAGGATAATTTTTCAGGGTACAGAATTTTAGGTTGATAGACTTTTTATTTTTCTCAGTACTGCAAATATTTCACTCCACTCTGTTTTTGCTTTGCATGATTTCTAAGAAGTCAGATGTAGTTCTTAACTATGGTAAGGTATTCTGTTCTTTTGGCCTTATGATTCTTTTCTTTATCTCTGATTTTCTGAAGTATGACTATGGTATTCCTAGGTGTATTTTTTGTGTGGCGGGATGGGGGGATTTTTGCATTATGTTATTTAATGTTCTCTGAGATTCCTGGGTCTAGGATTTAGTGTTGCAGATTAATCTGGGAACATTCTCAATAATTATTTTGAGAATAAAGCAATAATTAGTTGCTTTTGTTTTTTTTTCTTCTGTTATTTCCATTACATATACATTACATACACTGTAGTTGTTCCACAGTTCTTGCTTGTTGTGTTCTGTCTTTTTGCTTTTGGTTTTGGAAGTGTCTACTGGCACATGCTCGGGCTCAGAGGTTCTTCCCTCAGCTGCGCCTAGTCTATCAATGAGCCCGCCAAAGGCATTTTTTCTTTTCTCATAGAGTGTTTTTTATCTCTATCATTTCATTTTTATTCTTTCCTAGATTTTTCCATCTCTGCTTATATGATCCATCTGTTCCTGTGTGTTACTGACTTCTTCCTTAAAGGTCTTAGCATATTAATCATAGTTTTTAAAAGTTCTTGGTCTGATAATTCCACCTTTGCTGTCATGTCTGACCCTGGTTTTGATGCTTGTTCAGCCTCATCCAACTGTGTGTTTTGCCTTTCAGTGAACCTTGTAATGTTTTGATGAAAGGCAGACACAAGACGCTGGTTAAAAAGAACTTCAGTAAATAGGACTTTAGTTATGCAGGGGCTGGGGAAGCATTACACAGGGTTCTGCACAAATAACGCCCTTTTTTTACCTACACAATCTTTTAGTACAAAATCATAAGCATGTGATTCTGTAACATAATAATATCACACTCAAACACACCATATGACATTTTAGGTGAAATATTCAAATTAAAACTGTAAATTATTATACCAGTACTACCACCCTCCAACCACACTCAAGCAGGCGTTCTTTCTGCCGGGCCCTGTGTTGTGCTATGGTTAGGTCTTAGCTTTGTGGTGAGGCTATGCCAGGGGACTGTGAACTTGCATGAGTGCCTCTCAGTTTTATTTTACCCCTCACCTTAGGTGGGACAGGTTGGCTAGGAAGAGGTGGGGTCAGGTGTTCCCTGCTCCTAGGTAGGCTAGACTCTCATAAGAGAGGTTCTCCCGAGGGGAGGCCTTGTTCAGAACAGGACGCTCCGACATATTTCAAAATTGGTTCTTTCTCCCCTCCCCCTCCCCCGAGGACAAGGGGCTTTTTCTCCAGCCTTCACTGTGGGGGCTCGGTAGCGCTCCTGGAGGCAAAACTCCCCACGGCATGGGGGCCTCCTTTTGACTGGATTTCTCGGAGGTTTTTGACTCTCAGACTGTCCACAGGGAGCCTCCAGCAATCTGTCAAGTTTTCTGCCCCAGGCTTCTGCTCCAGTTAACCTGGGATTCTGGGCACCTGCATTTAGATGTCACCTCTGTGCCTACTGCTTCTGGGAAACTGGAACCCTTTGGGCTTCAGTTTCTTTTTTTTTAATCCTCCCCCTGGGATATGTTTATTGATTTGAGAGAGAGGGAGAGAGTAAGGCAGGCAGTGGGGCAGGGGAGAGAGAGGGAGAAACAACTATGTGAGAAACAAAGACTGGTTGCCTCCTATACACGCCCAACTGACCCAGATGGAACCCGTCACCGTTCAGGGTTAGGGAGGACGCTCCATCCACCAAGCCCCTGGGCCAGACCAAGGCCTCGGTTTATCTCTGCTACGGGATAATCAGAGAGCCTGCCCCATAGCGCTCATCACTGTACAGTGCTTGGCAGATGGTAGGCTTATCTTCCTCTTTTTCCTCTTTATTATTATGGCATATTCATTATTATTATCAATTGGACCCAAAACTGGTAGGGAAGAAGTATTTTTAGTGTTCTTATCAATTGGACCTTAAACAGGTAAGAGGCTGCATTTCCCCCTCTACAGATTGAATATGCAAGGCACATGTAATTAAAATCATCAACCTGGGTTTGAGGTTAGGACGCTTGTATTGCTGTTAACCCTATAGACTCAATGCCTTTTGCTCTAAGGCTTGAATCAGTGGGCGTCCCACCTGCGTCCTCAGTGAGCCCATTTTATAGGAAGCCCAGACAGGAGAAGAGGTTTCCCCAGCCCATGAGCTGAGGCTGAGCATAACAGAGAATAGATGTGTGCCCTGACGTCCCCCTTGGAACCTCCTCTCCAGGGCCCCCACCCCCACCTCAGCCCTGCACAGCAGTGTCCCCTGACTTGCTCAGCCACTGTCAGCGTCTGTCACACGCATGACCTCTGCGTGCTCGGGTCTTTGCTGTTGCCGGCACATGCACGGCGGCCTCCCTGCCGTCCCCCTGCTGCCCTCTCAGCCTGGTCATGGCTGTTTGTGCCCTCGGGACTTCTTCCAGCACCTTGTCCACAACCTGACCACTCACTGGCTCCTGGTTCATTTTGTTTGTTGCACTTGTCACTTGTAGTCAGCCATCTGTGAGGGAATAGAAAGGTGAAGTCTATTCGAAGCTTGTGCAGGCTTCTCTTCCTCTCATTTGGTGACTATTCCCCAGGTTCCCTGGCAGCTCACTCTGGGGAACCTGACTCGAATCCCCCCAGGTCGGCGGGCCCGCAGGAGAGCGCGTCGGTTCCCTGTGGGTGCTGTGGTGGAGTACCGCACATTTAAAGGCTGAAAACAAGAATCTGTTTTCTGGGGAACACTCACGGAGGTCGGAAGCCTGGAATTGGTCTCAGCGAGCTGAGGTCAGGATGCTGGCAAACCGGGCTCCTTCTGGAGGTTCCGGGGGGTGGGGGGGGAACGTGCGCCCTTTCCTCTCAGCTTCCAGGGGCTGCCTGCCTCCCTCACTCCTGGCCCCTTCTCATCACTACAGTCTCTTCTGTTGTCCCATCTCCTTCTCCTGCTGACCCTTCTGTTTCCCCCGTGTAAGGACCCTCGTGCTGACACTGGGCCCACCGGCATAAGCCAAGAGTCTCTCCCACCTTAAGGCCCAGGGTATTAGGATGTGGATATCTTGGGGGGGTCCTTACTCAGCTCACGATGGAGGGCTTTGGAGTTCCAGGAACTGGGTTAGAATCCTTGCTCTGCTCCTACTACTCCTGCTTTCTGAGCTCCTTCCTGAAAGGGAAACAAATATTAATATGTATGATTTTATTAAATGAAATTAAGTGAGACAGTGTGGGTAAAACACTCAGCTCCGCCTGGCACGCATCCGGCCTCAGCCAGTGTCAGGCCTGCACGTCTCCACATCCTCTCAGTGGCCTCCAGGTCGGCCACTTGGAGGCCCAGGGCCCATATCTTACCGCGGAAGGCGGCCCGATGCTGCCGCCAGCCGCCCTCGGGGCTGATCTAACCCTGCGGGTCCTGACACGCCGGCGGGGCGGGGCGCCTGCGAAGCTACTGCAACCGCCTGCTCAGCCAGTGCGTTCATTGGTTTAACAAACATTATTTGATGTCTACGAAATGGGAGGAATGGTCACTTTTCTTTTTTTCCTTTTTTTTATATTTTTATATTTTACAGTTGTTCCAATTATTTCCCTCTTTGCTCCTCTCTGCCTAGCCCACCCCCGACTTCTGTAGTCAATCCCCATCCCGTTGTCCTTGTCCCTGGGTCCTTCATATATGTCCCTTGACTAATCCCTTCACTTCTTTCAAAAAGTCTCCCTCCTCCAGTCTTACCACTGTCAGCCTATTCCGTGAACTTATGCCTCTGGTTCTATTTTGCTCATTAGATTCTAGGGTTTATTTCTGCGCTCTTATAGGTGAGATCATATATAAACAAGGCGGTGAAAGACAAATTTGTCTTTCATAATGCTCTTCTTAGCATAATGCTCTCCAGTTCCATCCATGCTGTCTCAAAAGGCAGGAATTCCATATTTCTTTCTGCTGCATAGTCTTCCATTGTGTAAATGTGCCATAGTTTTTTGATCCACTCACTTACTGATGAGCACTTAGGCTCTTTCCAGTGTTTGGCTACTGTAAATAGCGCTGCTATGAACATTGGGGTGCATGAGTTCTCTTGAATTGGTGTTTCAGGATTCTTAGGATATAATCCCAGCAGTGGAATTGTTGGGTCAAAAGGTAATTCCATTTTAATTTTTTTGAGGAAATTCAATACTGTTTTCCATAGTGGTTGCACCAGGGTTCTCTTTTCTCCACATCTTTGCCAGCACTTGGTGTTTGTTGATTTATTGATAGCAGCCATTTTGGCAGGTGTGAAGTGATATCTCACTGTGGTTTTAATTTGCATCTCTCTGAGGCATTTTTTTCATATGCCTCTGGGACATCTGTATGTCTTCCTTGTAGAACTGTCTATTGAGGTCCTTGGCCCACTTTTTCAATTGGATTGTTTGTCTTCCTGGTGTTGAGTCCTATAAGTTCTTTATATATTTTGGAGATAAAACCCTTGTCAGATGTATTATTGGCAAATATGCTTTCCCATATAGTATGTTCCCTTTTCATGTTGATGATGGTTTCTTTAGCCATGCAGAAGCTTTTTAAATCGATGTAGCCTCATTTGTTTAGTTTTTTCCCTTTAATTCCCTTGCCATAGGAGATATATTGGCAAAAATATTGCTACATGAGGTATCTGAAATTTTACTGACTATGTTTTCTTCTAGGATTTTTATAGTATTGTGGCTCATATTTATTTTGTCTTTTATACATTTTGAGTTTATTCTGGTGTATGGTGTGACTTGGTGGTCTAGTTCCATTTTTTTGCATGTACTAGTCCAGTTTTCCCAACACCATTTATTGAAGAAGCTATTTTTACTCCATCGTATGCTCATGCCCTCTTTTTCAAATATTAATTGACCATAGAGACATGGGTTTATTTCTGCGCTCTGTATTCTGTTCCATTGACTTATACGTCTGTTCTTATGCCGGTACCACACTGTTTTATTACAGTGGCCTTGTTTGATGTCAGGTATTGCAATCCCTCCAACTTTGTCCTTGTCTCTCAAAGATACTGCAGTTATTCAGGATCTTTTTTAGTTCCGTATAAATTTATGGAGTATTTGTTCTAGATCTGTGAAATATGCCATTGTTATTTTAATAGGAGTTCCACTGAGTCTACAGATTGTTTTGTGTAGTATAGACATTTTAATCATGTTAATACTTCCAATCCATGAATACAGTATATGCTTCCACTTATTTGTATCTTCCTCAATTTCTTTCCCCAATGTTCTATAGTTTTCCAAGTACAGTTCTTTTACCTCCTTAGTTAAATTTATTCCTAAGTACTTTATTTTTTGTTGTTGTTGCTATGGTAAATGGGACTTTTTTTCCGTAGTGTCCGTTTATGATAGTTCATTGTTGGTGTACAAGAATCGATTTCGGAATATTGACTTTGTATCCCACTACTTTGCTGAATTCACTTAAAAGGTCAGGTAGTTTTTTGGTGGAGTCTATAGGGTTTTCTATGTACAATATCATGTCATCTCCAAATAATGGCAGTTTTACTTCCTCCTATCTAACTTGGAAGCCTTTTATTTCTTTTTCTTGTCTGCTCGCTGTGGCTAGAACTTCCCATACTATGTTTTTGTTTTGTTTTTTTAATTCCATTCTTGTATTTATTTATATTTAGAAAAAAACCAATTATCATATTCCAGGGTATTATTTTGCATACAAATATTATTATTGTTTTCTAGAGTCATACTTTTAGTGCATAACCATAAATAAAAGAATTAAAAACATTTATATAGATACAGAATTAGTAATATCCATGTATAATGTGCATCCTTATTTTCCCTCAAAAATTTGGGTGAAAAAAGTGTGCATTATACATGGCAAAATATGGTAATATAGATTTTGATACTGAGAAGAAGGGTGTTGCTGTAACAAATACCTAGAAATGTGGAAGTGGCTTTGAAATTGGATAATACTAGAGTAGGGTAGAATAGAGGCACTAACTGATATGACCAGTGCCTTATATAAAGAGGAAATTTATACATAGACAGGCATGCACATGGGGAAATACCATGAGATCAGAGTTATGCTGTCACAAGCCAAGGAACATCTAGAAGATAGGAACAGATTCTCTCTCACCGCCCTCAAAAAGAATCAACTTTGCTGATATCTTGATCTTCAACTTCTAGCCTCCAGAACCATGAAACGATAAATTCCTGTTATTTAAACAACCCAGTTTGTGGCACTTTGCTACGGCAGCCTTAGGAAACTAATACAGATGCTAATAATAAGTTCAGAAATAGAGAAATATACTATGTTCACCAACTGGGAAACAATGTTGTAAAAATGTCAGTTATATTGGAATTATTTTAAAGATTCAACGTAATCACAAACAAAATCCCAACAATCATTTTGTGTGGCATTTGACAAGGTGATTCTAAATGTTATGCCATAATGCAGTAGGTCAAGAACACCAAAGAGGAATAAAAAGGTAGAGGACAAGCCAGTCCTCTATTTGCACAATACTATGTTGAGTAAGAGTGGTAAAAGTGGACATCCCTGTCTTGTTCCTGATCTTAGAGGAAATGCTTTTAAAATTTGTGCATTGAGTATGATGTTGGCATTAGGGTTTTTTTGTAAATGGCCTTTATTATGTTGAGGTATGCACCCTCTATTCCCACTTTGCTGAGTGGTTTTTTTTTTTTTCCCATAAATGGGTGCAAGATTTTATCAAATGTTTTTTCAGCATCTATTGATATGATCATGTGATTTTGTTTTTCATTTGGTTTATGTAATGTATTATGTTTATCGAATGCAAATATTATACTGTCCTTGCATCCCTGGAATAAATTGCACTTGATTATGGCGTATGATCTCTTTTAATGTCTTGCTGGATCAAGCTTGCCAATATTTTATTGAGGATTTTAGCATCTGAAATACTGGCCTGTAATTTCCTTTATTTGTTGTATCTTTACCTGGTTTTGGAATTAGAATAATACTTGCTTCATAAAAAAGAGTTTGGGAGTCTTCCCTTTTCTTGAATTTTTCCAAATAGTTTGAGAAGGAGAGGCATTAGTTCTCTTCTTAATGTTTTGTAAAATTTGCCTGTGAAGCCCTGGTCCAGGGCTTTGTGTGTCAGGAGTTTTTTGATTACCACTTCAATTTTGTTGGTTGTTATTGGTCTATTCAGGTTTTATGCTTCTTCCTGATTCAGTTTTGGAAAATTGTATATTTCTAGAACTTTATCCATTTTGCCCAGGTTGTCCAATTCCTTAGCTGTTGAGGACCACTTTGTGAGGCATTGGACACTGTAGCCCCCTGCAAGCAAGGCCTTGAAAGAGGCCTGTAAGTCTTGACCAGAATGCCAGGAATGCAGGAGGCAGGCATGAGCCGATGCTTTGGTCATGCCTAGCACCGAGGGTTCCCATAGGAACCAGGCCTGAAGAATGCATTGTACTCTTTGAAGCTTGCTTTGCTTTGTATAGTTCTGTTAATACAAACCAGATGTTTAAGCTCCAGACAGAAGGAGTGAATTCCTGAATTCAGGAGCCATGCCTTAACACCATCTGGCACTAGCATGTCTAACGGACCCTGACCTGAGGCAAATCTCTGTATTCCTTCAATTGTTATCTATGAACCATATCTGCTTTCTGTAAATATAACCTTTAGGCATTGATTGATAAGCTTTGCATACATGCTGTATACTTCTGCACATGGATTCCAATACAAGCCACCTCAGGGAAGTGTTTGGTGCATTCTCCACTAGAGGGAATCGCCACTCCCTTTCCCACCAGGTGGATTGTGTCTGGGATGACTCATTTCTTTCTTCTGTGACCAGGAGAACTCTGTGGGACAGGGTTCCCCTTACTTAGTATATACTTGTTCATAGTAATTTCTTAAAGCAGTCCCTTCAGCATCTCTTGCAATGGTGGTTTGGTGGAGCTGTACTCTTTTAGCTTTTCTCTCTCTTTTTTTTTGCGGGGGGGGCGGGCAGTCTGGAAATATTTTCTTAGTTCTTACTAAGTTCCTTGAGCATCCTTTATTTCTTCTTTCATTTTGAATGAGAGCCTTGCTGGGTAGAGTGGTCTTGGTTGCTGGTCCTTGCTTTTCATTTCTTGGAATATTTCATGCCAGTGCCTTCTGACTTGTAATATTTCAGTTGAGAAATCAGCTGATAGCCTTATTGGAGCCCCCTTGTATGTTACTAGCTGTGTCTCCCTTGCTGCCTTTAAGATTCTCTCTTTGTCTTTAAATTTTGACATTTTAATCGTGATGTGTTTTGGAGTGGGCCTCTTTAGGTTCATCTTGATTGGGACCCTCTGTACTTCCTGAACTTGTATGACTTTTTCCCTCACCAAGTTAGGGAAGTTTTCTGTCATTATTTTTTCACATAGATTTTCTATCCCTTGCTCATTTTCTTGTCTTCTGTTATCCCAATGACTTGAAATATTTCTGTGTTTCATGTTGTCCCAAAGCTCCCTTAAACTATCTTCATTATTTTTATTTCTTTTTTTTTCATTTTGTTACTCTGACTGGGTATTTTTTCTACATTGTCTTCCAATTTGCTGATTCAATCCTCTGCTTCACCTAGCCTGCTTTAATTCCTTCTAGTGTATTCTTAATTTAAAATATTGTATTCTTCATTTCCATCTGGTTCTTATTCATAGTTTCTATGTCCTTTTTCATGCTGATGTAGTTTTCACTAAGTTCCTTGTAGTTCTTACTAAGTTCCTTGAGCATCCTTATAGCCATTACTATGAACTCTATGTCTGATAACTTGCTTGCCTCAATTTCATTCAGCTCTTTTTACTGTGGATTCCTTCTTTCCTTTTGATTGGGGGTTGTTTCTTTGTCTCCACATTTTCGTTGACTCTTTTTGTTTGTTTCTACATATTAGATTGGCCTTCCTTGACTCCCAGTATTTGTGAGGTGGTCTTGTGTGGTAGGACTCCTGTGGGACTCAGTGGTGCAGTTTCCTTGCTCTCCTATGCAATTGTACAGGTGCTGGTAGAACAAAACAAAACAACACAGAAAACAAAACCCACACCAGCAAAAACACCTCCCCACCACACAACAACAGCAATATCAGTGACAAAGGAGCAGAGATTAATAAAGGTGGAAAATGAATAAGAATATTATAAGAAAGGTAAAAAAGAATATGAGATGACTAAAGGAAAGAAAAATGATTCTAAGAGGGTAGGGGAGAAGAAATAATAAGAGTAGGGAATAGAAACAAGGCACGGAAAGGGAAAAAATAAAATTTAAACCAAAAGTAAGAAAGGAAAGGAAGAAGACAAAACAGAGTAAGACAAGGGAACAGTAAAATATGAGATTTGAAGTAAAAAAAAAAGATAGTGAACAAAATTGAAGAAAAAGAAAAAAAGTATTAAAAAGTCATGCAAAAGAAAAAACCATGCAAACAGTGAAAAGAAACAACGTGGAATTCATTTCAGCAGAGTCCCATGCTGGCTTGCCGGCCTCTCCTTCTGTATCTGACTCTGGCACCATCAGACACTGTCCCTGTATGGCTCTCAGCAGCCTGCTCGAGGCTGCAAGTGATCCACAGTATGTGGCTGCTTCCTTCGGGCTTGGCAGTGTCTTGGATGGTTCTCGCTGCTCTGCCCTGCTGGGTTTTTATCAGCACAAGGTCCAGGGGCGGGTCATCCTATGTCCAACAGCATCACAGTTACCTCCTCCACTTGCCTCTATCTGCTGTTCTGCTGTTAGGCTTAGCCTCGCCACTCATCCATCTGTTACTGAGAGGGCTTCTGGGGTGATCGGGGCCCTGGGTCTCCCTGAGAGGCACTGTTCAGTCTTCAGGGAAGATGGCAGGTGTGTTCCCCTGCCCCTGTACCACATGTCTTAGTCTGTCCTAGATTATTTCCAATAATGTATAGTTTCTGATGAGCTAGCTGACTGTTTCATGTGCAGGACCAATCTGTGTAACAGGGTCAGCTCCTCCTGCCTGGCACTGATGGCAGCTCTGTGTCGAAGCTGGGTGGGGCCCTGTATACCAGCTGCTGCTCCAGTTTCTGCACACGCCGCTGCTGGTTTCAGTGGCGTAGGCCCGAGTAATCAGTGTGTCTCGTGGTGGCTGAGAAAAGCTCAAAAAGGCTCCCCTTGGTCTCTCCTTTACTTTCCCCTAAGACATGTGCCCAGCAGGGGGCTCCTGAGCCTGGCCAGTCTGTTCCCCAGGAGGGGGATGGGCATGTGTTTCCCTTCCCAGATGTTTTCACTCTGGCCAGAGCAAAAGGGCCTGCCTGGCTGCAAAGAATCTCTGGTGCTCAACCCTTGCCCGTCTGTCCCAGCCCACTGGCTTTGCAGGGGACGCAGCCCAGAACTCTGTGTTCAGCTCAACCCTTGGCCTGCTGGCCAAGCTGGGTGGGGCCCAGCAAATGCCTTGTTGCACAACTCCCTGATCTCCCTGTCCAGATGGATTCAGTGGGGACAAGCTGTACTTTCAGTCTGGTCTCTTTGCAGGGTCTTTGCTCAGCCACCTTTCAGCTCCTTTTAAAAAGTCTCTATGTGGTATCCATACCACAGTACTGAGTTCTCTGCACATATCTCCTCCCCAAAAAGCAAAATGTCTGTCATGGCCGCAGCTGGCAGCAGCCTGCCGCTGCCTCTGACAGACCCAGGTGCAGTGACCTGATCATTTTAGGAGATTGAGTCCCATCTGGAACTCTCCGGGTCGGTGCTACCACTGTAGGCGTGCTGCTCGCTGTGTGAGTGTAGCCTGGGAGCCCCAGACGCCGTACATCCCCCAGGTCTCTCCCAGTTAGGGTTGGGGACCCCTGTGCGGGCCTGGCCCTGCTCTGAGATGGGAGGGAGCGCCAACGCTGCAATTCCTGTCTGGCCTTTCCGCTGCTGCAGGTGCTGTGCACAGGGTATTTGCCCTTCAGCTTATAACATCTTCTTCAATACGTTAGGAAGCATCTTCTGCACTCCTTGGCTTCAAAACTTCACATCAGCTAAGATTCCTTTGATTGTGCAAGTTAATTGTCAGAAGGTCGGCTGAAAATCCGAGCTGGGGCGAGAGCATGTGGACTCAGCGTCCGCCTGCTCGGCCACCACCTTAGGGTCCTGGAATGGTCGCTCTTCATCCCTGGGGCTGCATTAGAATAATCTGAGGAGATTTTTAAAAAGGGATGCCTCTGTTTGACCCCAGAATGACAAAAATGGGTTTGAAGTGTGTGGATGTGGACCTTAGCCCTTTATAAAAAGTCCCCTTGGGACGCTAAGAAGCAGCAGGGCTGAGGAGTGCTGATCTGCACCAGGATACACACTCTAGGGCCTCTGCCCTCAGGGCGGCGTCCTCACGGGAAGGAAGAGAGGTCCAGGAGGTTTGGTACCATGAAGGAAAGGAAGCAGACACTGCCTGGGCACCTGCTAGGTGCAAGGAGGCTTCCCGGCAAGCTCAGGGAGAGCTGCTAGAGGTCTGACCTCTGAGTGCAGACAGGAGCAACAGTAAAAATCCGGGGGAGGAGGAGCTAGCGCCACTCCCCTGAGGCGGGAGTGAGGTTGGCCAGGCTCACTCAGTGCTCAGAGGATGTTTGGATTTTATTCTGAGGACAATGGGAAGCTGATGGAGAGATGTCATCCAATGTGTGCTTATAAAAGATCGCTCTGGATAAGGGACCACGAAATGAGGCAGGTCTCTGGCCAGGGAGGATTCAGGACTGGGTGATGGCTGTAAAGGGAAGGAAAGGCTTTTCTCTGGGAGAAGAATGAGCAGGATTTGGTGATGGACAAATAGGAAGAAGCCCCTGAAGGCGAGGCAAAGCTCCTCGGGCAGAGAGAGGGCAGGGCTAGGGAGAAGGAAGCTGCAGACTAGGGGTGGAGTGAGGAGGATGTGTGGGCAAGGAGAGCAGTGCTGGAGCCTCTGGGCAGGAGGGCAGGCGAGTCTAGCTGATCGGTCTACATGCGGCCACAGCACTGGCTTCCCTTTGCTACCCCAAAGCAGAGTATCTCTGTATAAGGTGAATGATGACGAGCGAAGTGCAGTTTTACCATTTACGTGGATGGAAAAGTTTCTGAGCATGCCTGGGCCCAAAATTCAGTGCCCACATAGTATCTTTCTTTCTTTCGTCGCAGTCTAAACACTTAATTATGATCAAGTTTATGCCAAGCATAACACCTTTGGGAGCTCTCTTAGGCTTTTCTGATGCCTTAGGGCACATCTTGCTAACGGATGCCCAGAAGAAATGGAGGCGCAGCCCCGGTGCTCACAGACGCAGCTGAGAGCTGTGGGGCTGAGTGCTGAGTGGAGCCCCTCGGGGAGGAGCTGTGGGGTCCCTCTTGCTGCCGGGGGTGTGCGTTCGACCTCTACAGTTGCTTTCTGCAAGACAAATTCTGAATGCAATTTTCTCTTTTTGCCTTTTTTCATAAAAGCAAAAATCATCTTCAGAGTTCTTTCAGTTAGCGAAAGCAGGCACTAATGTAGACCTTTTAGAAAAACAAAGTGACATAAAGCAAACTTTCAAAAAGTATAAATCACTGAATGTCAGGCATGGGTTAGGTCCTTAGTACATAACAAAATTTTTTTACCTGCAAGGACATTACGTTTTGGTGCAGGGAGAGAAGAAATAAACATGATACAAAAGTAATGTAGTGTGGAAAAAATATAAAGGTGGCGAAGGGAAATACTAAGTGAAAAGATGTTTGCAGTTTCAAATAGGACAGTAAGGAAGGGCTTGCTGAGAAAGTGGCGTCTGAGCAAAAGCCTGGTGAGGGGCAAGCCGTGCCTGGGGAGGGCCTCCCAGGCCTTAGCCGCCGGCACAGACCCCCGGTCCCAGGCAGTAGTGCTCCCGGCTCGCGGCGCGCCGGCTGTGGGGTAAGAGCAGGGGGCCAGAGGGAGGACCGCCAGCGGGCAACCCGTGTGCGTGGCACATGATATTAACTGCTTCAACCACTTTTATTATTTTAATGCAACAGTTTAAAAACATTTTTATCGAAGTGAAATTCACGCAACATAAAGTTAACCTTTAGCAACACGAAGGCCATTCATAGCGCTGCACAACCGCCGCCTCTAGCTCCAGAGCGCCCGTCACTTCACACGTAACCGGCTCCCAGGGGCCGCCAGGCCGGTCCCTCGGCCCCAGCTCCCGGCAGCCTCTGGCCACGTCCTGTCTCCGCGGATTTGTCTCTGCTGGGCCGTTCATAGGAACAGAGTCGTACAGTACGTGCTATTTTGTGCCTGGCTTTTTTCCCTGAGCGCACATGTTCAAGCTGTGGCGTGTGTCGGCGCTTCGCACCTGTCTGCAGTTGAACAGCCTGCCCGGTGCGGATGCACCGCAGTTCGTCGACCGGGACGCGCCCCGTCGGTGGGCATCTGGGTTGTTCCGAAGACTCTGCCTTGACCCCGCGTGAAGCAGGGCGTGTTGCAGGGCGCTGAGCAGCGGGCAGGACCTGGCACAGGTTCGGGAAGGCCCCTGGGGCTGCCGTGGGCGAGCAGACAGGGAGAGAGGCTCGCTGCGGTCGCGAGCAGCCACCAGGCAAGGGACGGTGGCCGCTGAAGCGAGTGCTCGCAGGGGAGGCGCGGGCCCCCCGCATCCCGTCCCCGCCCGCTTCCCCATCCCGACGGCGGCGCGGCCTGGGAGCCAGGAGGCCTGGGAAGGGGCGGGAACGGAGGGAGGCCCGGCGCCCTGCGGGCAGCCTCCTGCCGGCCCGCGGAGGCCTCCCGCCGGTGGCCGGGGCGCCCGCGGGGAAACAGCCCTCTATCGCCCGACGGGGAGGCCGGGAGCTGCGAGGAGCGCCCCGAGGATGGGAACTGGAGCCACGGGCGGCAGCCTCCGGACGCGGAGCGCGGGGCGGCCAGTGGACGCCCCCTCCTGCCGACCACTGCGAAGAGCCGTCCCGGCTGCCATCTGGGCGGAGCGGCTCCTGAAGGTTCCTGGGGGCGGACTCAGGGACACACTGCAGTCCGCTCGGCTCCTCCCGCCTTGGGCCTCAGGCGCCCCGGGCCCAGCCGGGCGGCAGCGCGCGCAGGGCGTCGCCTTCACGGCCCCTGGCAGCAGCAGGTGGAGAGCTGCCTTCCCAGATTAGCGGACTCACAGGGGCACAAACGCGCAGCCCAGGGGCGCAGACCGCCGCCAGCCACGCGGTGGGGGCGGGGGGCGGGGCCGAGTGGAGGCGCGGGGCCTGGGGTCCTCCGCGACAGTGTCCACGAGAAAACCAAGGAAGACGACGACTAGGGGGTGTCGCGAGGAGAGGAGAAGAGCCATCTTCCCCTGCTGCTGCTGGCACACCCTAGGCGCTGGTCCCGGGAGCAGCTCTGGGCGCCGGCCAGAGCAGGCCGGCCGGCCGCCGAGGGAGGCTCCTCAGCGCCCAGCTGCCACGTGTCACGGACCTGCGGAGGACGCTGCCGGAGGGGGCGCTACAGGGCCCGGGGAACTGACTTGCTGCCCATGGGGAGGCCCTTAGTGTGACACCTCAGCGCCGAGCCCAGGAAGGCGTGGTTTGCCAGGCTAGCGCTGGATAGAGGCCTTCCTCCTCCTCCTCCTCCTCCTCCGCCCCCCTCCTCCCCGCACTCTGCTGCCCGCGCCCCTGCGGTGCAGAGGGAGCCACTCCTGCTTCCTCCCCGCCGGAGTCGGCCGGGCGATCTATGTGTGTCTCTTTATGGGGCAATAATGATGCCGGCAAGAGGTACGAAAATCGACAGCGATGTCCCCTCTGGCCCATCGGAGCGGGGCAGCCGGGCTCAGTGGGACGCCTGGGTTTGGGGACAACATGTTGAGGGTCTTTGGGCAGGCTGTCTAACCTGCCTCGACCCTTCCCCTCATCTGGAAGGGGGCTTCCTTGTACCCGCTGCAGGGCGCTGGGTCTCACAGGACCAGGACAATGCCCAGCACACAGTGGGTGCTCAGTCAGTACTCTTGTGCAGACGACGGCGTTCATTTCTTTAAGACGCCACCCGGTCTGCGCCCTGTACAGGATCCTGAGTCACGCAGTACAGATGCCTGACCCAGGCTACCTCGTGCCATGCGAGGTCCTTCGTTCTCTGTCGCACTGCGCGGCGGCTCTAGGGGGCGCGCCGCCGCCGGGGAGCACCGCAGGGCGCGCGGCGCCCCCGGAACCCGAGGAAAGCGGCGGGGGCCGGCTGAGGCGGGCGCAGGGCTCTGAAACCCGCAGAGCCCGTCCGGGGTGAGGAGGACAAACACAAAACGGCGCAAACAGTTCTCTGTGTGCGGGGAGAGCAGACGGGGGCCCGTCCCTCCTCCTGGGGAAGGCCTGGCGCATCCCTCCAGTGGGGAAGGCTCCGGGTCCCTTTGCTCCAAGGCTTTTATTGGAAATCGTATCCGTGGGGCTCGGTAACAGGAATGCACAGGTTACCTCACTACCTCAGTATGGGAAGTTTCACAGCGAATGCATGAGGCTTTTAACAGGACCAGTGACGGGTACGCCGATTCACATGGGTCCGAGAGGAGACTGCAATCGACAGTAGAGACTATAGATGAGGGGAAGTAGCCTTAAAGGCGCCTTAAAGATACAGGGTGAAAGGTGTAAATAAAGCAAATGTCTTAACAAGGTAAAGGGTGTAAATAAAGGTCTGGCAGCCTGAGCCGGCCAGAGATGAGAGCGAGGAACAGAGCGCACTCTCAAGAATTTCCTTTCAGGCCTGATCGCCCCGGGACCCGCCAGACCCGATCCGGGGCTGCTTTTCCCGCACGGTTAGCCAGGCGGGGGGCGGGAGCCACCGAGGGCTGAGGAGACTGCTTCTGGGCTGCAGAGAGGACTCCGGCCGGGTCCGAGCCAAGCCCCGGGGTGTGGGGGCCTTTCTGCCCCTTCTCCATGGCCCCCAATGTCTTGTCTGCTGCCCATATCGGCCAACACCTGCCTTAGGTTGTTTACCTCAGCGCGACCTAACGTACCCGTCCTGGGCCATGGGCCCTCGATGGCAAAGCAGAGGCAGGGGTGACGGCCCTGCCCCGGGGGGTGGGGGCGGGGGGCAGGCCAAGCCTCCTCAGGAGCCTGCTTTCCCGCGGCCTCCTGATTATTTCCAGCCTCGGGGCCCTCCAGCCTGTCGGCGGGGTTACAGCTCCTGAAACCAGGCGGGGCTTTTCCCAGCAGGTCTCCGCTCACAGTAACCCAATTATTTAATCCTTCACACAGGCCCATCACCCCGTATTACAAACGAGGAAACCGAGGCACAAGGAACTAACGTGCCGGAAGTCGCACAACTGTCGGTGCCGGAGGCAGGGTGGGCCCCGCAGTCTGGCCCCAGGCCGCGGCCCCCATGTGCTCTGCTCTGCCGCTCAGCAAGCGACCCACGTGGAAACAGAGGGTCGGGATAGAAGCCGGGAGGGCGGGCAGCCACTGGTCGGGGCCGCGCGGGGAGGAGACGAGGCCGAGCGCTCCCGCCTCCGGCGGCCTGGGCGTGCGCCTCGCTGCGCACGCGCACACATGCGCCTTTCTCAGAGGGAAAGCGGTGAGAGCGGCAGCTCCCTCACCCGGGAGGCAAGCGCGACCGTCGCGCGCCGAGCCTCTGGTCCCCCGCCGGATGCTCTCCTCCTCAGTCCGCAAAACGCCAGGCTCCCCCGGCCTGCAGCAGAAGTGACTCTCAGGGACCCCAGAGAGGACATAGAGATGGAGATGGGGTACAAGATGAGAGCGAGACAGGGAGAGAGGGGTGGTTTCGTAAAGGAAGGGCCATTGCCCCCCTCCCTCACTTGGTGGACACCGTTGCCAGGTTGTGGGGCGTCTGCAGCCTGGCTCCTTTCCTGCTCAGCCTGCCTGGGGTGCGGGCACCCTCCTGGGCAAAGGCAGCACTGCCAGCGGGGGGCGCCCTGTCACCAAGGCCTGGACACCAGCTGGGGGCTGTGGTTTGCCTTCTGGAGTCCCCCGCAGGCTGGTGAGTGGCAGAACACAGCTGTCAAAGAGGACGTCTCCTGAGGAGGTGCGGCATTCGTCACCTTCTGAGTGGGCTGCTAGAATGCCTGACTTTAATTCGGACACAAAATGCTGTATTTGCCCCATTTTGAGATAGGTACTCCTAGCTATTTCAGGGGGAAAAAAGCTTCCTTTTGCATTTTCTCTTATACACAGGGGAATTTTAATAGCCAAGCTATTTCAGGAGGCCCTAGTAAACTAGGACAAACCAGCAAGGCTTTCATTGTGGAAAACTAGCAACAAAATAACAAAACGAGTAGGGTGAACAAGGCCTAATCTGCCGTGGCCACAGCCACCTTCTCACGGGCATCAGGATGCCCCCCACGTGGCATTTCGTGGGAATGACACTCTCGGACAGTCCACATCCGCTGTCATTTTGAGGATCAAGTCCCCAAGGCTCAGTTTACGTCTCCTTGAAAATCATGACAAGGATCAAATGAGGTCTGTATAAAAACTCTCTGAAAACTATAAAGCTTAACACACAAGGGTGGTAATATTATTTTTCTTCTCTACTTGTTTTTCTCTTGTTAGTGGAAAATAATATCCAAAGTGATACAGGGAAGCCTTTATCTTGGTTGGCAATTTGGATGACTCAGTGCCAGAAATATGTAATAATATATTTGTGTGATCGGCACCACCGTTAAGAAAAATCACCCAAAGCTTGACTTTGGATGCTATGCCAGACAGTATGGCTCATCTGCTCTCTAAGGGAAGGAAGCCCTACTCACTGACCTCAGTCGCCTCTAGTTAGGGTCTGGACGTTCTATGACTCTCCCAAACTTAAAGATTAATGAGAGGTGGCAAATAAGGAGCAATGCTTTGCTTTTATGACCAGCAGAGAAGACCAGCCCAAAGCATGCAGTGGCATTTCCTCTGACAGCAGTGGTCCTCGAAGTGTGGCTTCCATGCCACTGGCGTCAGCATCACCGAGGGGTGTTTAAAAAGCACACCCTGCGCCATGAAAGCGCGCACTCTGGGGCAGCACCCCACCCAGGGCTTCCTGCAGGAGGCTTGCGCTGAGCGCCCCAGCCTGGTTAGCAGGCCTTGTGTCATCATCCCTTCTTTCCCACTGACTCTAAACATTCCATTTTCCCATGTGACCTTTTGACCCATCTTTATCTTCCTGCTGGTTCCTTTGGATGAGTTGAACAAAACTTTGATGTGTGCTTACTACCTATTTCCCCCAGAATTATGTTTTTCTTTACTTATTTTTAGAGAGAGGGGAAGGGAAAGAGAAAGAGAGGGAGAAACATCAATGTGTGGTTGCCTCTTGACGCCCCCTACTGGGGACCTGGTGTGCAACGTAGGCATGTGCCCTGACTGGGGATCGAACCAGCGACCCTTTGGTTCACAGGCCAGCACTCAG
This sequence comes from Pteronotus mesoamericanus, assembly GCF_021234165.1. NCBI lineage: Eukaryota > Metazoa > Chordata > Mammalia > Chiroptera > Mormoopidae > Pteronotus > Pteronotus mesoamericanus. Next base: position 473,510 of record NW_026555090.1, read on the forward strand.
TCCACTGAGCCACACCAGCCAGGGCAGAATTATGTTTTTGAACATTTTGAAAATTATATTCCTGTGCCAACATTAAAGGAAACACATTAGCTTTCTTTTTCCATCTGTGACTCCAGCTGGGTGCTGAGGTGGACCTCTGTCTCCCTCAGCGGCCTCCCGGGGGCCCATGAGCAGCCATCTGGTATTTGAGGGATGTTCCATATTAATGGTCTCAGCTCTTCAGGGTAGAAAAACCAAGAACTCACCTTCCCAGGCTCCCCTTCCACCAGAGTGTGGACACGTGAACAGGTTCCACCGGCAGGGTATGCCTGTGTGACGTAGCTTCAGAGGAAAGTGCCGGTGTAACCAAACGAAATGGAGGGTCAGCTGCCTGCCACGACCAAAGCCAAACCCATGAGGTGAGTGTTCAGGTGCCATGTGACCTGGGAGAGTGGTGGACTCCCGTCTCACAGCCCATCTCTCCTTCCTGCTCAAGCCCAAGCTTCTTATAAGGATATGGAGGGGAGGGCTTTTTCCCTATCCAATTGTCGTTCTAGCCTTTGGTGCACGTAGGCCCTGTTCATTCATCTTTCTAGCTTCAGGTGCACTCGGTGTAAGAACCTCCCCCTGCTGCCATCAGGGCCAGCAGGGGAGACGCCCCAGCCCTGATGGTAACAGTAGGGGATGTGGCAAGTATATTCTGGGAGCCATTTTCTGATGGAGGTAACTGTGAAGGAGTCATGACTCTGGCCTCCTAGAGTTTTGGTGGTCTCCTTTTATGCTTCAACTAGCTGCTTCATGTTTCACTATTTGCAACTGCAAAGAAAGAAGTCTGCTTATATAGCTTTCTTCTGCCATGTCTTTACAAAATTCAAGATAATTTGTATGACAAGAGATAGTCAGGCAACAAGTGTTATATCATGTCTGATTAAGGAGAAGTTTGGTTTGGGGACCACCTTAAATTTACATGGGTTCTGTGTGGCAGCCATGTTCCCCTCCAGGAAAGTCTTTCTAAGATTTCAGGCCACCAGCCAGTGTACCCACAGGGACACCTGGCACATGCGTCAACATACTGGGAGGGCTGTAAGCCATATGCAGTGTCTGTTGCTGCAGTGACTTCACCTATGGACAGAAACATGCCTGGGCTCCTGTTAGTGACCTGGTGGACAGAGCTGATTACTAGAATGGTTACGTTGGAGATCCTGTAACTTCCATATGGCCCAATTTTCTGCACTGAGCGGTGCATATGATCTGCTCCTTCTGTTTGCAGTTCTCATCATAGCTGACAAGCCCTTAACATAGGTAAATGTCACTACTCTCCTCACTCTATATCTGGGATGCCCAACAGGGTGGCCCCTAGCCATGTGCGGCTGTTGAGCACTTGAAATGTCACTTAGTATGACTGAAGAACTGAATTAGTAGACATTGAAAAGCTGAGGTTGACTCCATTACTGGAAGACTGTTTGGAATGACGTGGGTGTGAGACTTGGCTTCCCTTCCTCCTCCTGCTCCACACGTTCTCACCTCCTGGAAGCTGCACCTTGGCTCACCGCCGGTCTAGTTCCTTTGTCTTTTGACATGTTCCGTACTTCTACCTACCATTCTCAATCTTTCCTCCATCTTCTTGAACATATAGAATATATTTATATTCTCTTTTAATGTTCTTGTCCTTTAAATCTGTTGTGTGTTTGATTTTGGGGTCGGTTTTTACTATTGATCTTTTTCTTCATTATGGGTTATATTTTCCGGCTTCTTCTCATACTTGGCAAGTTTTGATTGAACGCCAAACATTGTGACTTTTACTTTATTTGGTTGCTCTTTTCCCTCTTTCTTTAATTTCTTGTATTTGTACTCCTCACATCTCTTTTGCCTTTGTTTTGTATCGTGGCTAAGTTACTGGGAGCAGTTTGATCCTTTCAGGCTTCTATGCTGGACAATGGCCAGAACAGCCTTACTCCAGGGCTGCTCTGCCTGCCTGATCGGCTCCACATCCCTCTGAGCACTCGCCCTGGTGCCCACACATCACAAGCTTTCTTGGCCCTGGCAGATAGAATAGGAGCTGTCTTCAGCTCTGGGCAAAGGCCAGGAGGTGTTTCACCTGCTCCTTTCCGGCAGTTACTTTTCTTGCCTTAGGTTTACTGACATGCATACTGGCCAGTAAGCTGAAGACTTGAGGGGGCCACCTGCAGATTTCTGGAACACTCCCTAGCTCTCTTTCTTTGCTGGTGGTCTGTCCTGTGAATTCTAGGCACCTTTATATCCCTGCATCCCCAGCTCAGGGAGGATATTGTTCTCTGGCGGGCAGAGTAGCCCACCTTCCATGCTCAGCCAGGACAGATGGATTCCCAGACCTAGACGGCAGCACTAACATGGGGAAGGTCCCAGGGGCCCCCTCTGGTTTGCTCTCCTGGTGCTGGAGGCTCAGGTGCTCTCTAGGTGGGAAGCTGTGACTGTCAGGGTACGTCGACCTCATTTCATTTCTATAAGGGCGCACTGCTCTGCACTTCCTGGTTCCAACCCTTGGAAACCCTTGATTCTTATACTGTGTCTGGCGGTGGTGGCAGTTTACAGCGGGAGGCATCTGTCCCTGGGTCACCATCACCGGGGAATGGAATCCTCCAGTCCAGGAGCATTTAATGGAATTACTGAGATTTTGTATTTAGGTCTGTCGTTCAGTACTTTGTTATTTGATTTTTGTTTGTTTTGTTTGTTTCCTCTGATTTTTGTTTCTTTTTTCTCTTTTCTGCCTTATTTTGGATTATTTTTATAATTCTTTTTTAACTTATTACCCATTGACTTTTTAGCTGTGCTGGTTTGCATTCTCTTTAGCATCTGTGCTAGGGATTACAATAACAATCCTTATCTTTTATAATCTACTGAAAGTTAATATTGTATCACACTACATAAACTATGGAACTCTTGTAAGCTTGTAAGTCCATTGACTGCTCCTCCCTGTCCTTTGCGTAATAGCTATCACACGTATTATATCTTTATATATTTTATAAACCCCTTTTCTTTGTCTGTTTGGGCTGCTCTAACAATACTATAAACTGGGTAGCTTATGAACAACTCTGAGAAATTTATCTCTCACAGTTCTGGAGGCTGGAAAGTCCAAGAGGAAGGCAGCGACGGATCAGTGTCTGGTGAGGGCCCACTTCCTGGTCCATGGAAAGCCTCTTCGCTGTCCTCACACAGCGGAAGTGGCAGAGGGCGCCCTGCTCTGTGGTGAGCCCACGTCCCACTCGCCTCCTAAAGGTCTCACTGCCAAACTTCATCACAGCGGGGGTTACGTTTCAACATATGAATTTAGGGGCACAAACATGTGCCTTGTAGTACCTCTGAAGACTATGCTGTAACTTTTGGCTTAAATAGTCATATGTATTTTAAGTACATTAAGAGAAAAATAAACTTTTATGCTTACCCAGAAAATTGTCACTTCTGATGCTCTTCATTTCTTCTTGAATATCCAAATTTCCCTCTAGTTCCTTGTCATTTATTTTCTTTTTTTAAATATAGACGATATACAATAGTATACTAGTTTCAGGTGTACAAGAAAGTGACTCAACATTTTTATTCCTTACAACATTATCACCACATTAAGTCTAGTAATCCTCTGTCACCATACGCACTTATCACAGCCTTATTGACTACATTCCCCTTCCCCTTCCCCTCCTGGGCAACCATAAGTGGATCTCTCTTTCTATGAGGCTGTTTTTGTTTTGTTTGATCATTTGTTTTTGTTTTTTCTTTTAGATTCCACATATAAATGAAATCATACAGTATTTATCTTTGTCTCGGTTTACTTAATACCCTCTAGGTATATAAACATAAGTAAACACAATAGCCTCTAGGTCCATCCATGTTGTCCCAAAAGGCAAGATTTTATTTTTTTTATTGCCGAGTAATATTCCATTGAATATTTATATACCCTTTTCTTTCCCCCGCCCCCACCGGCTGAGAGGTAAATGAATAGAGCGATGCTTTAATTTTAAAATGTTTTATTGAATATGCTATTACAGTTGTCCCAATTTTCCCCATTTGCCCCCCTCCACCTGGTATCCACATCCCCTCAAGCAATCTCCTCCCTTAGTTCATGCCCATGGGTTGTGCATATAGGTTCTTTGGCTTCCTCATTTCCTATACTATTCTTAACATCCCCCTGCTTATTTTGTACCTACCATTTGTACTTCTTAATCCCTTCACCTTTTCCCCCATTCTCCCACTCCCCTCTCCCAGCTGATAAGCCTCCAAATGATTTCTATATCTGTTTATGTTTCTGTTCTGGTTGTTTGCTTAGTTTGTTTCTTAGATTCACCTGTTGATAGCTGTGCATTTGCTGTCATTTTAATATTCATAGTTTTGATCTTCTTTCTTATATAATTCCCTTTAACATTTCATATAATAAGGGCTTAATGATGATGAACTCCTTTAGTTTTAACTTGTCTGGGAAGCACTTTATCTGCCCTTCCATTCTAAGTGATAGCTGGATAGAGTAATCTAGGCTGTAGGTCCTTGCTTTTCATCACTTTGAACACTTCTTGCCAGTCCCTTCTAGCCTGCAAAGTTTGAGAAATCAGCTGACAATCTTATGGGGACTCCTTTGTAGGCAACTGTCTACTTTTCTCTGGCTGCTCTTAAGATTCCCTCTTTATCTTTAACCTTTGGCATCTTAATTATGATGTGTCATGGAGTAGTCCTCTTTGGGTTCAACTTGTTTGGGATTCGCTGTGCTTCCTGGACCTGCATGTCTATTTCCTTCACCAAATTAGGGAAGTTTTCTTTCATTAGTTTTTCAAATAAGATTCCTATTTCTTGCTCTTCCTCTTCTTCTGGCATCCCTATGATTTGGATGTCGGTATGTTTGAAGATGTCCCAGGGGCTCCTTATTCTGTTTTTTTTTTTAATTCCTTTTTCTTTTTGCTCTTCTGATAGAATGCTTCGTTTCTTTCTTATGTTCCAAATCATTGATTTCCCCTCCACTGTTGGTTCCCTGTGGATTTTTCTTTATTCATTTAATGCAGCCTTCATTTCTGCCTGAGTCTTTTTTATGCTGTTGCAGTACCCAATGAGTTTTTCGAGCATCCTGATCAGTGTTTTGAACTGCATCTGATAGGTTGGTTATCTCCATTTCATTTAGTTCTTTTTCTGGGGTTTTGTTCTGTTCTTTCATTTGAGCCATATTTTTTTGTCCTCTCAGGTTGATGGCCTCCCTCTGTTTGCTTCTGTGTATTAGGCAGAACTGCTTTGACTCCCTGTCTTAGTAGTGTGGCCGACTGTAGAATAAGCACCTGTAAATTGTGTGGGGGTGGAGCCTTAGGTAGTCACTGGGGCACAGTCTTAGGTACTCACCAGGGCAAGGGGACCTATTTCACCGCTTTGTGGACCGGTGTGGAGGAGGGCTCAGAGAGGGGACAGTGCTAGCTTCCTGGCCTCTGGCGACTACCCGAGAGGAAGATGTCTCCCCACCACTTACCCCGTTGCCAGTCACTTCGCTTTCTCCCCTTCTCTTCGTATGCCCTTGCAGCTGCTGCCCTGGTGATGAATCCCAGAGGGTGTGAGTCTGTGTGAGTCCTAAGTCCATTGCATGCCGTTAAAGAGGAGTCTCTTGAGAATCTTGCAGTTTCTTCCACTGTTCCAACTGCCACTGGTTTTTGTAGGCAGAATTTATGGAGACTTATCTTCTTGGCACTGGAACCCTGGGCTAGGTGGTCTGATCTGGGGCTGGGAGGGCTCACTCCCAAGGTGTCCCTCCTGATATTTATCCACCACACATGGATGTAGGACCACCTGTTCCACCATCTCTCCATGCATCTCCGTACCTCCACATGTCTGCCCCTTCTATCCATCTGGATGAATGTGGCTTCTTTAAATCTTTGGTTGTTGGACTATCATACAGCTTGGTTTTCTGAGGAATTTGGGTGACATGTGTTTTGTAGTTTAGTTGTAATTTTTGCTGTAGTTGTGCGCAGAGGCGAAGCATGTTTTCCTACACCTTCATCTTGGCCGGATATTGGAATAGAGTAGTGCTTTCTATCGTTCATCTCCCCTAGCCTGTGTTTCAATGCCTCAAAGTTTAATTAACAGAACAGGGAAGCTGCCTTGAACTGAACTCAACACTTTAGAATGCATTTCATTTTCTTTATCCATTTATCTATCGATGGACACCTAGATTGCTTCCGTATCTTAGTTTTGTAATTAATATTGCAGTGAACACAGGGGTGCATATATCTTTTCAAATTAGTGTTTTCACTTTCTTTGGATAAACAGAATGGAATTGCTGTATTATATGGCAGTTCTATTTTTAGTTTTTTGAGGTATCTCCATCCTGTTTTCCAGCAGTGGCTGCATCAACCTCCATTCCACCAACAGTGCATAAGGGTTCCCTTTTCTCTACATCCTCACCAACACTTGTTTGTTGACCTTTGGATAATAGTCATTCTGACAGGTGTGAGGTGCTATCTCATTGTGGTTTTGATTTGCACTTCCCTGGTGATTAGTGATGTTGAGCATTTTTTGTGTTTCTGTTGGTCATCTGTCTTTTTTTGAAAACTGTCTGCTCGTGTCCTCTGCCTACTTATTAACTGGATTATTTTTTGTTATTGAATTGTATGAATTCTATATTTTGGCTATAAATCCTTCACTGGATATATCATTTGCAAATATAATTTCCCATTCAGTAGGTTGCCTTTTTGTTTTGTTTTCTTCACTGTGCAGAAGCTTTTTAATTTTATGAAGTCCCATCTGTTAACTTTTGCTTTTGCTTACCTCGCTTGAGGGGACATATGCTTAAATTACTAAGACTGATGTCAAATAGTTTACTACCTATTTTTTCTTCAACGAGTTTTACAGTTTCTGGTCTTATGTTAGGTCTTTAATCCATTTTGAATTTATTTTGGCATATCATATAAGAGATCAGTCCACTTTCATTTTTTAAAAAATATATACCAGTCTAGCTTTCACACCACCACTTGTAGAAAAAACTGTCACTTCTCCAGTGTATACTCTTTTTTGAAAAAAAAAATTTTTTTTAAGGAGAGGCACCCCTTTTATTTATTGTTTTAAAAAAGACTTTATTTTTGGAGAGGGGAAAAGAGGAAGAAAGAGAGGGAGAGAAACTTCAAAGTGTTGTTGCCTCTCTCGCACTTCCTACTGGGGACCTGGCCCACAACCCAGGCATGTGACCTGACTGGGAATCAAACCAGCAACCCTTTGGTTTGCAGGCCAGCACTCAACCCACTGAGCCACACCAGCCAGGGCTCCATTGTATACTCCTGCTTCCTTTGTCATAGATTAATTGACCATATAACTAAGGGTGTCTTTCTGGGCTCTCTAGTCTATTCCATTGATCTGTGTGTCTGTTTTTGTGCCAGTACCATACTGTTTTGATTATTATGGCTTTGTAGTATAGTTCAAAATCAGGGCATGTGATACCTCCAACTTGGTTCTTCTTTCTCAAGACTGTTTTTGCTATTCGTTTTGTGATTTCATGTAAATTTTGAGATTTGTTCTAGCTCTGAGAATACCATTGGTATTTTGAGATAGATACATTAAATTTGTTTATTTATTTGGGTAATATGGTCATTTTAACAACATTATTTCTTCCAATCCATGACCACAATATATCCTTCCATTTATTTGTCCTCTTCAATTTCTTCCATGTCTTAGAGTTTTCAGAGTATAAGTCTTTCACCTCTTTGGTTAAATTTATCCTAGGTATTTTGGGTTTTTTTGAAGCCACTATAAATAGAATTTCCTTAATTTCTCTTTCTGTTCATGTGTCATTAGTGTGTGGAAACTCGATGGATTTCTGTATATTAATTTTGTGTGCTGTTACTTTACTGAATTCATTTATTGTCTATTAATTTTCTGGTGGATTCTCTAGAGTTATATATATAGTATCATGTTATCTATAATAATGACAGTTTTACTTCTTACTTTCCAATCAGATGAATTTTATTTCTTTTTCTTGTCCGGTTGTTGTGGCTACGACTTCCAATACTATATGGAATAATAGTAGTGAGAACTGTCAACCTTATGGTGTTCCTTATCTTAGAGGAAAAACTTTCAGCTTTTTATCATTGAGTATGATGTTAGCTGTGGGCTTGTTGTTTATAGCCTTTATTATGTTGATTTATGTTTCTTATATACCTTGTTTTTAAAAATCATAAATGGATGTTGAATTTCATCAGATGCTTTTCATGCATCTATTGAGATGATCATATGATTTTGATACTTGGTTTTGTTGATGTCAGGAATCACATTGTTATGTAGACGTGGAACCACACTTGCATCCCTGGTATAAATCACACTTCATTTCAATGTATAACTTTTTAATGTATTGTTGAATTTGATTTAGTAGTATTTTATTGAAAATTTTTGCATTACGTTCCTCAGGGATGTTGGCCTGTAATTCTTTATTGGTGTATTGTCTTTGTCTGGTTTTGGTATCAGGGTAATACTAGCTCATAAAGTGAGTTTGGAAGCATTCCTTCCTCTTCAACTTTCTGACATAATTTGAAAAATATATGTATTAATTTTTCTTTAAATGTTTGGTAGTATTCACCTTTAAAGCTGTGTGGTCCTGGGCTTTTGCTTATTGGGAGGTTTCTTTTTTTTTCTGCTTTGTTGCATTAGTAAGTGTTGGTCTGCCCAGATTCCCCATTTCTTTCTGGTTTAGTCTTTCTGGTTTAGTCTAGAAATGTACATTTCTAGAAATTTATCAGTTCTTTCTAGATTGTCAAATTTGTTGACATGTCATTACTCATAGTATTCTTTAGTGATCCTTTGTATGTCTGTGGTGTCAGTTGTAATCTCTTTCATCTGATTTTACTTATTTGGGCTCTATTCTTTTCTTGGCAATTCTGGCTAGTTTGTCAATTTTACTTTTTTCCAAAGCTCTTAATTTCATTTTATCTTTTCTGTTTCCCCCCCTAGTCTCTATTTCTGCTCAGATCTTCATTATCTACTTTCTTCTACTTACATTGGGTTTTGTTTGTATTTCTTTTGCTAATTCTTTTTTTAAAAAGGTTTTTATTAATTTATTTGCAGGGAATGGGGAATGGAGGGAGAGAGGGAGAGAAACATCAATGTGTGGTTGCTTCTTGTGTGCCCCCTACTGGGGACCTCAACATAACATGTGGGCTTGAGGCCCACAACACAAGCATGTGCCCTGACTGGGAACTGAACCAGTGGACCCTTCATTTCACAGGTCAGCACTCAACCCATTGAGCCACACCAGCCAGGGCTCTTTTGCTAATTCTTTTTGCTGTTAAGTTAGATTGTTTATTTGGGATTTTTCTTGCTTCTTGAGGTACACCTGTATAGCTATGAACTTTCCTCTTATAGCTGTTTTTGCTGCATCTCCAAAAAGTTTTGTTTTCATTTTATTTTGTCAAAGTATTTTTTGATTTCCTCTTCAACCCATTGGTTGTTTAGTAGCATGTTGTGTAATCTCCACATATTTGTGGGGTTTTCTTTTTCAGTTTTCTTCCTGTAGTTGATGGTTTTGTGCCATTACATTCAGAAAATGAGATTAATTTAATTTTAATCATCTTGAATTTATTAAGGCTGGTATTGTGACCTAATATGTAGTGTATCCTGAAAAATGTGCCATGTGCACTTGAGAAAAATGTGTAATTTTCAGTTTTTGGGTGATATGTTCTAAAAATTAAAAAATTAAGTTGATCTGGTCTAATTGACATTTAAGGCATTTATTTCCTTATTAATTTTCTGTTTGGATTATCTATCTATTGAGGTAAGAGGACTATTAAAGTCCCCAACTATTATATTATTACTTTCTGCCTTTATGTCCATTAATATTTGCTTTATATACTTGGGGGCTCCTATGTGGGGCATGTAGCTACTTAGACAATTGTATCTTATTCTTGGATTAATCCCTTTGTCATTATGTAATGTCCTTCTTTGTCTCTTCTTACATTCTTTGTTTTAAAGTTTATTTTGTCTGATATGAGTATTCCTACCCCAGCTTTCTTTTCCTTTCTATTTGTGTGGAATATCATTTTGCCATCCATTCTCTCAGTCTATGTGTATCTAAAATGAGTCTTTTGAAAGTAGCATATAGGTTTTTTTTTTTTGTCCATTCTGTCACTCTATGTCTTTTGACTGAAGCATTTAGTTACATTTGAAGTAATTATTGATAGGTATGTGCCTGTTGCCATTCTGTTTTTTCTTTGTTATTGTTCTTCTTTGTTTCTTCTCTTGATCTCCTTACTTTTGATTTGTTGGTTTTCTTTTGTGATTTGATTGCGTTCCTTTCTCTTTATTTTTTGGATATTTTTGTAGGTTTTTGGTTTGTAGTTACCATGAGGTTCATATACGAGCATATCCATCTCTAATATAGCAGTTTATTGTAAGATGATAGGCATTTAAGTTACAACACACTTTAAAGCATTACATTTTTACTCTCACTCTACTCTTTAGCTTTTGTTGTCTTGTTTTCCATCTTTCAGTTTGGGGTGCCTCCTACTGTTTATTGTAATTATAGTTAATTTTGTTACTTTTGTCTTTTAACCTTCATATTAGTTTTTTAAGTACTTGATTCACTGTATTTATTGTATTTTTTTCTTTACTGGTGAGACCTTCTTTTCTTTCCTATATTATAATATTTCTGATTTGGTCTTTTCTTTTTTCGTAAAGAAGAACCTTTAACAGTTTTTGTAAAGCTGATTTAATGATGGTGAGCTTCAAGTTTTTGCTTGTCTGGGAAAGTCTTTATTGCTCCTTCCATTCTGAATGATAACCTTGCTAGATATAGCATTTTAGGTTTTATGTTCCTTTCTTTCAGTACTTTAAGTATTTTCTGTCACTCCCTCTGGCCTCTAAATTTGCTTCTGAGAAATCAACTGATAGCCTTGTGGTGTTTCCCTTGTATTATGTGACTTGTTTCACTCTTGCTGCCTTCAATATTATCTTTATTCTTACTTTTGCCATCTTAACTACAATATATCTTGGTGTGGGTCTTTTGGGTTCTTCTTGTTACAAAGTATACGTGCTTCCTGGATCTAAATGTCTGTTTTCTTCCTCAGATTAGAAAATTTTCAGCCATTATTTCTTCACATATACCTTCTGCCCCTTTTTCTGTCTCTTCTCATTCTGGAATTCCTATAAAGCAAATGTTAAAGCACTTGATGTTATCCAAAATGTTTGTTATTCTATCCTCATTTCTTAAAATTCTTTTTTTCAATTAGCTGCTTTGTTTGGTAATTTCAGCCCCTCTGTTTCTCAGGTTACTAATCTGTTCTGTGTTAACTAATTTGCTGTAGATTCCTTTTAATATGTTCTTTGTTTCACTTACTGTATTCTTCTTCTCTGACTAGTTCTTTATTTTCTCTTTGTTGAAGTGCTCTCTGAATTCCTCTCTTCTATCCTCAAGTTGGTTGAGCACTATTATGAACATTACTTTCAATTGTCAGGCAAATAGTTTACCTTCATTTCATTAGAGTTTTTGTTTGTGGTTTTTTATTGTTCCTTCATTTGGGGCATAATCTTCTGTCTACCCATTTTGTTTGCCTTTCTGTGTTTGCTCCTAACAGTTTGATGAAATAGTTATCTCTTCTAATCTGGGGAAAATGACAGTGCGCCAGATCATTTGGGCAGGCAGGTTGCAATTAGGGCAGGCACATGTGGTGCTCAGTGTGCTACATGGCCAGAAGTGGGTTCTGGGTGGGGCAGCCTGGTGTGTGCGCCTTTCCTTGCCCTTCTGATCTAGGTGTGGTCACCCAGAGTAGGCGAGGCTGCCTGTTGCATTCAAGTTCTGCTTGCCCTGATGCTTTGTCTGTTGCCCAAGCTCATATTGACAGAAATGCTGTGTGTGCATGCATGGCAAGGCCCTACTAGTTTCCACACGTTCTTTGGTTGAGGCAGCCCTGTGTGCCTTGACTTTGCTAGTTCCACACCCTCTCCAGGTGGGGCTGCCCCAAATGCAGGCAAAACAGCATCCCATTCGCTCCAGAGGGGCAACTTTTCATGTAGGTAACTCCATGCTTTGCTGGCTCTATGATCTCTCCAGAGGGGTGAGTCTCCACTCATGCATCCACAGCACCCCACCGTAACTGCTGGATCAAGCTCGGGGTGTAGGGGCCCCTGTACAAGCACTAGAGTTCCCTTCCACTCTTGCAGGATCTATAGTTCAGAAAGGGGTGGCTGGAACGTGCTACAGTGGTCCTGCAGTTTGGCCAGAAACCTGGACAGAGCTCCACCCACAATCCCTGTGAACACGAGAGACGTAAACAGCGGTGCTCACCAGCTCCTCCAGTCCTGGGTATTCCCTCGGCTCCCAGAGAGCCCCGCAGCTCCCTAGCCTTACCTACGCAGCCTCTATCTTGTTTGTTGTGCTGACGTTGTTCAACTGCCTTTCATTTGTGTCGCAGGAGGAATTGCTCTAGACCGGTGTCCATTCAATGTGTACTTGAGAGGAGGAAAGCTCAGCACCCTCCCACACTGCCATCCTGCTGCTAACACCATTTTTGTAAGTACAGATTTGCTGGAGAAAAATTCTCTTTGATTTCTTTTGTATAACATTTATTTAGCTGTTATCACTTAAGGATATTTTATGGCATATAGAAGTTAGGATTGACAATTTCATCATTCAGCACTTTCAAGATACTGTCCCATTGTTTTTTGACTTCCATAGTTTTATATATATATCCTTGTATACAGGGCAAAGTAGGTTTACAGTATGAGTACATGAAATACAGAGTTAATTGTATTATTGTATTATTTGTATTATTTATTAATATTGTATTATTTTCCATATGAACTGTGCACCTACTTTTGCCCCACCCTGTATAATGCCTTGTTTTTCTCTAGTTGCTATTAAGTTTTGTTCTATCTGACAGTGAGACAAAGGTGTAATGGTCATAGTAACGAGACGGTATCTTCAGGCCAAAAGACAAAACAGGGAACTCCACAGAATATAGCAGAATTTATTATACTGTAATTTACTTATGAGAATAGTGGACTGAACAGCAATTTTGCACAAATTATTCCCTGCTACCAGACCTCCATTATAGCACGTTTTCATAGTATAGCATGGGTACTAATGATTTTAAGACAAAGGGGTAAATGATGGAGTAGCACCAGGAAGTAGAGCATACTTCCTGGTGGTCTTATGATAGATAATTTCTTATAATCAATACTATAACTATTTGGCATTTATCTCGGCTATCATGCCATTCAGGCTGTTTCTAACAAAAATATGTATGGTTACATTTTAAGGAACATAGATAATCATCAACTAGAATGTTTTGGTATGCTTGCTAAAGATAATGAAATTGGCCAAAGGTCACAGCAGGAAACTTGAAAGTGAAAAGAAATCCAGAACGCAGCGATGGAGTTGGTTTGATTCACATCTCTATCTGTACATGTTCTTTATTATTTGTTGTCAGTACTTAAACTAGGCCGTGTCCAGGCATTCTTTCTTCACATTTATACTGCTTGGGATTCAATGGCATTTCTGAATCTGTACATTTATATCTTTCATCAAATTTAAGAAAATATCTGCCATTATTTCTTCAAATATATTACTCTGTCATATTCTCTCACTTCTTTTTCTGGGGCTTGGATTGAACATATGTTAGATCTTTTGATGTTGTCCCACAGGTCTCTGAGGCTCACGTCATTTTTTCAATATATTTTCCCTATTCTGCTGATTGGATAATTTCAACTGAGCAACAAATTTACTGACTCTTTCCTGTGTCATTTCTATTCTTCTCTTATGCTCACTTGGTGACTTTTTATTGTAGATACTGTATACTCCCATTTGTTTCCTTTATAAGCTTCTGTTTCACTGTCTTCTCTATCTTCCTATCTTCTCATTTGTTTCAAGGATATTTTCCTTTACTGCACAGAGCCCAGCAATCATAGCCACTTTGAAGTCCTTATACACTAATTTCAACATCTGATACATCTTAGGGTTGTTCACCTCTGTTTTTCTTTTCAGAATGGATTATATTTTTCTGTTTTTTTTCTTCACATGTCAAGTTATTTTGGATTTCATAACCTAAAAATAAAAGGCTTTTCAAAGTAAGAGGCAACAAGCACTTATTTGAGATTTAAAAAAAAGAATAAAGAATAGTTATTCAGGAAGCACTTCTGCTTAGAAACCCAAGTAGTGTTCTCATTAGGAGATAAAGACAAAGGGTATTTATGAGAAAGGGAAGGGGGACAATTACGTCAATAGATGCAAAGCATTTTTGTGGTGCACGTAGGCCAACACAGCGATGCTCATTTTAACAATGTTTTTAATATTCTGTCCATTAGTCAACAGTCAAGTAGTCATAATATTTGCTTTCTTGTTACCTGTGCAAACAGTATGCTGGGGCAGTGTTGCTTTATGTCCAGTCCAAAGGATATTTTGTCCTGTTTTAACCTTCTAAAGGTTTAAGGCATAAGACATAAAATGGTAGCTCCTTTGCTGTGGCATTCACAACTCCATTTTAATGTGGCTATATATATTTTACAGACTGTGTGCTGAATGTTATGAATGTTTCATTTTTGAAAGTATGGATCTTATTATATACCATCAAAGAGTTTTAGTAGGAAGTTTACTTCAAATTTAACTATTCTTAAGGTATAAGGTTAAATCTCTGTTCCCTTCTTTTAGTTCTAGCTGGGCTGCTTCAAGTTTGCCCACACACAAGTGACTCAGTGGTCAAATAGGTCAAATAGACACTTGGGGGTAGTTTATACACAGACTCTGGGACTCCCCTTCTCTGACTCTCCTCACTTTCAATGCCTTTAATTGTTCTATACTCTTTCCTCTGCTTCTTCAGTTCAGAAACGCTGTGGGTTTTCCTATCAGAGTATCAGCCTCCTATCTGGGCTCCTCCAAATATGGCCTGGCCCATAAGCCATAAAAAAAAAAAAAAGGGTTGCTTGTTTTGAGCAGATCCCTTCTTCCAAGTGTCTACTCCTCCCAAGTTTGCCTGCTCTGTTTCAATCACCATGTCTTCAGTGGTTTGTTTTTGTATTCTGCCCAGAGTTCATGGTCGTTATCTGAGGGAGGGAAGGACTGGTCTAGAACAGTGATTTTCAACTTTTTTCTTCTCATGGCACACATAAACTAATTACAAAATTCTGTGGCACACCAAAAACATATATTGTATGCTGATCTGACAAAAAAATAGATATAATTTTGATTCATTCACACCAAATGGCTTTTGTTGTGTTGTCTACTGTCGTTTTCTAAAATTTGACAATCTAAGGGAAGAGAGGTCAGTGCCCCTAAATACTCAGATATTGCACGTTTTACAAATACTTGTGGCGCACCAGGCGCCGGAACATGCCAGCTGAAAATCGCCGGCCTAGAATACGACTTGGCTATCATGGAAGCATAGTTTCATAATTGTTTAAACTTTTTAAAATTTGAAAACAATTTTAAACAATAACAGATAATTAGAGAATACATTTTAGGTCATGTTAGTGCCATGGATAGTGACAAATGCCTTTTGAAGTAAATCCTTTACTAGGTCACTTATTTTTAAAAACTGGCAAACTCCTGCCCATTGTCCCATGCTTAGGTATGACATGGAAACCATTTCTAAATCCCCTCCACTGTGACTGCCGAGGTGAGGTTGGGGTTAGATGTGTCTTGCAGTGTTTTGAGACTACCTGGACTTACTGTTAAGACTGTGATTCCATATAGCGTCCGGCAGAAGGTCGGCCGGCTTGAGTGAGCCTGGTCTGGTATATGAACGTTTCCCATGAGATGGGCAGCAGTTTGAATATTCCACCTAAAATGTCACACGGGGTGCTTGAGCGTGACATTGTCCGGGACACTGAAAGGGCTGGCTCCCACACCCATGTGCAGTAGTTGAGAAGCTGGAGGGAATATCGCGGCTGCAAAACTCACTCCCCTCAGGAGAGGGGGGTCTCAATGCCACGCAGGGATCCCCAGCCCAGAGCACCAGAGACGGGAGGAGGAGCCTGCACGGCTTTGGTGGTGAGAATCAGTGGGGCTTCAGTCCAGCTGGGAGAGAAGGGTCCGCTAGAGACCCAGAGGCCACCTTCCCAGGGTGGGGCCCCCCTCCTGTCACAGCGCCAGCCGGGGGAGTGCGCTGCCGCGCCCTCAGCTCCTGGGGCCGCCACTCTGCTGCGCCCCGCAGGGGCCTTTGGGGTGCTCTTTCTCTGGAGGGGCTTTTGGTGGAGTCTCAGACAGTGACTGAAGTGTGTAACTTTGGGAAGGGGACCATCCTTCCCCAACTACAGCGAACAGCGGGGTAGCCTCCCGCCTGCTGAATCCCTCAGCCTGCCCCCAGCTCCGTGGCCCTGCCCTCCCGAGTTCAGTCGCGCGCGGGGTCAGAGCGCCACGCGGATCTGGGGCTCTCCAGGTGCCGTCTCCAGGGGGAGCACTGTCCAGGAACCAGCAGGAGAGTGGTGGGTTGCGCGGCCGCATCACGGGGCAGGGGCACTTCCCATCTCCCTAGCGAGCTCAGCCGGCACTACACTGGGAGGGGAAGCGGTGCCGGTCCCTCCTACGGGATTGTGGTCTCCACCCCAGTGGAAGACGGTTTGCATCTTCCCCCCCAATCGCACTGGCCCCAGCCTGCTGAGATCAGTTCCGAGGTGGGGAAGGGAAGGCTACTTGGATCTGGGACATTCGGAGTGTGTCTCCCTTGGTGGCCATTGTTGGGGACCAAGTCAAAGAGCTTGGTAATTTCCTGAGGGTTCAAGCTGGCGCCACCCCCACTGGGAGGCCCTTATCTGTATCCCCCTCCCAGCCCCAGTGACTCTGCCCCGCTGAGTTGCTCCTGCAGGGGGAGGGCGTCTGTCTGCCCCCACCCCGGGCCTGTGGCACATTCCTCCTGGGGGAGCCAGAGCTGGAGACTTGGGCCGAAGACAGTGGTTTGGCTCTGGAGGAGGGGCCAGTTCCCCCTCACTCAGTGTCTGACCACACAGCCTCTAGGGTGGGACTCATGAGCCCCGCCCTCCATACCCTGACCACCTCACAGACCCAGCTCACAACTGTGGAAGGGTCTGTGGGCCCAGCCAGCCTAGGCCGACTCTACAGTCTTTCCTCAGAAGGCTCTGGAGAAACACCCGGCAACCTCCGGGGTAGGTGTAGTGGCTGCTGAGGGAGAGAGACCTGAGGGAGACTCGGACCTTTTACAGAACTGCCTCTGGCTCTAAGCTAGAGGAAGACGACTCTTAGACACAGATTTGCCCCTCTCAAACACACCTGGGCCCAGCAGATGAAGACATAATCAGTGAAGAGCATGGTAGCTCCAGACAGGTGGCCCAAGGCCAGTTACACAAGACACCTGACACGGACCTGCACCTGAACTCTGCCCAAGTGGATCCAGAACCAAACCAATCAGTGGTGTCCTTCAGACCGTAACAGACCTCAACCCAACTCGCCACATAAGCAGCACACCCAAAGCGGGGTCTGGCAGGAACCAGACCCTGCAGGGAACAATTCTGCCTCGGGGGCAGCCCCTACACAGAACTCACGCACAGCGGCCGAGGTTCATCCTCACACTCAGCCAGCCTGAAGGGCTAACTCCACCCACAAAAGGGCTGACAGCATGCAAGACTCCACTGCAGCAGGAGGGTGCACATAACTCTCAAGAAGCACCCCCAGAGCACCGAGCTCAGGTGAGCTGGGAGAGTATGCCCCTGAGCCCAACATGGCACCTACATCATAAAGCCATCATAACAAATTTGGGAGTCATAGCACATCAACCTAATACACAGAGACAAAATGGGGAGACAAAGAAATAGGCCCCAAGTGAAAGAACTAAAGAAATGACTAGAAAAAGAATTAAATGAAATGCAAGCAACAAAAACACCAGATGCAGAGTTTAAGACAATAATTATAAGGATGCTTAAGGATGTTAGGGGAAGATTGGATGATCTCAGTGAGAACTTAAATAAAGAGATAGTAAGCATTAAAAAGGACATAGAAGCAAAAAAAAAAAAAAAAAAAAAGGAACCAGTCAGAAATGAAGACTATCTGAAGTGAAGAATGCACTAAAAAGGATGAACAGCAGGTTAATTGAAGCAGAGGATCAAATAAGCAATTTAGAAGACAAGATAACAGTAAGCACCCAAGCAGAGCATCAAAAAGAAAAGAGAATCTGAAAAATGAGGAAAGTCTAAGTGACCTCTGGGACAGCATAATAATATCTATATCATAGGGGTACCAGAAGGAGAAGAGAGTGAAAAGGCATAGAGAACGTGTTTGAAGAACTAATGGCTGAAAATTTTCATAACTTGGTGAAGCAAAATGTCACACAAGTTCAGGAAGCACAGAGAGTCCTAATCAAGATGAATCCAAAGAGGCTCAAAAAAGACACATCATAATTAAAATGCCAAAGGTTAAAGGCAAAGAGAGAATGTTAGAATAGCAAGAGAAAAGCAATCAGCTACATACAAAGGAGTTCCCGTAAGGCTATCACCTGATTTCTCAACGGAAACACTTCCGGTCAGAAGAGATTGGTATGAAATATTCAAAGTAGTGAAAAGCAAGGACCTACAACCAAGATTACTCTATCTGGTAAGCCTATCATTTAAAACTGAAGGTGAAATAAAGAGCTTCCCAGACCAAACAAACAAATAAAACCCCAAAATCCACAACAAATGAAAGGAGTTAAAAAAAAGAAAGAAAGAAAACCATTCAAATACTTGGGGGCTAAATAACATATTATTAAACAATGAATGGGTTAACAATGAGATCAAGGAAGAAATCCAATGTTACCTGGAAACAAACAAAAAAATATGAACATGCAACCCAAAATCTATGGGACACAGACTCATCAACAAGAAAAAAGAGAAGACCCAAATAAATACAATCAGAAATGAAAGAGAATTTAACAACTGACACCAGGGAAATATAAAGCACTGTAAAAAAATACTATAAACAACTATATGCCCACAAATTGGACAACTTGGGCGAAGTGAATAAATTCCTAGAAACATAAAATCTTCCAAATCTGAATCAGGAAGAATCAGAAAACCTGAATAGATGGATTACATCTAATGAAATTGAAACAGTAATCAAAAAACTCCTAGCAAACAAAAGTCCTGCATTGGATGGCTTCACAGGTGAATTTACAGAACATTCGAAGAAGAACTAACATCTGTCCTTTTCACACTATTTCATAATATTCATGGGGAAGAATGACTTCCAAGCTCTTTTTGTGAGGCCAGCATTATCTTAATACCAAAACCAGGTAAAGACACCACAAAGAAAGAAAATTATAGGCCAGTATCTCTGATGAACATCGATGCTAACATCCTCCACAAAATATTAGCAAACCAGATCCAGCAATACATTAATAAGATCATATACCATGATCAAGTGAGATTTATTCCAGGAATGCAAGGTTGATACAGTATTTGCAAATCAATAAATGTTACACATCACATAAACAAAATTGAAGGATAAAAGTCATATGATCATATCAATAGGTAGAGACAAAGCATTTGATAAAATCCAGCAATCATTTATGATAAAAACTCAGTAAAGTGGGAACAGAAGGAACATACCTCAATATAATAAAGGCCATATATGACAAACCCATAGCCAACATCATATTCATTGCTCAAAAACCACAAGCATTTCCATTAAGATCAGAACAAGACAGGGATGTCTGCTTTCACCTCTCTTATTCAACATAGTACTGGAAGTCCTAGCCATAACAATCAGAGAAGAAAAAGAAAAAGAAGGCATCCAAATTGGAAAGGAGTAGGTAAAGCTGTCACTATTTGCAGATGACATGATACTATATATGGAAAACCCTAAAGACTCCACCAAAAAGCTACTAGATCTAATAGATGAATCTGGAAAGATAGCATGATATAAAA
The DNA here is from genome assembly GCF_021234165.1 of Pteronotus mesoamericanus. Taxonomy (NCBI): domain Eukaryota; kingdom Metazoa; phylum Chordata; class Mammalia; order Chiroptera; family Mormoopidae; genus Pteronotus; species Pteronotus mesoamericanus. Next base: position 493,313 of record NW_026555090.1, read on the forward strand.
TTAATATTCAGAAATCAGTGGCATTTTTATACACCTTAATAAACTATCCGAAAACAAAATTAAGAAAACATCCTAGGGACATAAATGAAAGAATAAACAAGTGGGACTGCATCAAAATAAGGAGCTTCTGCACGGCTAAAGAAAACATTAGCAAAATGAAAAGGGAGCCAACCGTATAGGAAAATATATTTGCTAATGATACATCAGATAGAGGTTTGATCTCCAAAATATATAAAGAACTCACATGACTCCACTCCAAGAAGACATATGATCCAATCAAAAAATGGGCAAAGGACCTGAGCAGACACTTTTCCAAGGAGGAGATACAGAGGGCCCAGAGACATTTGAAAGGATGCTCGGCATCACTAGCCATCAGAGAAATGCAGATCAAAACCACAATGAGATACCTCATCACACCAGTCAAAGTGGCCATCATAAACAGATCAACAAACAACAGGTGCTGGCGAGGCTGTGGAGAAAAGGGAACCCTAGTACACCGTTGGTGGGAGTGCAGACTGGGGGAGCCATTGTGGAAAGCAGTGTGGAATTTCCTCAAAAAGCTGCAAATGGAACTGCCTTTTGATCCAGTGATTCCCCTGCTGGGACTATACCCTAAGAATCTCAAAATGCCAATTCAAAAGAACCTATGCACCCCAATGTTCATAGCAGCACAACTTACAATAGCCAAGTGTTGGATGCAACCTAAATGCCCATCAGTAGATGATTGGATCAAAAAACTATGGTACATTTACACAATGGAATACTACACAGCAGCAAGAAAAAAAGAACTACTAAACTTCACGACAGCGTGGATGGAACTAGAGAGCATTATGCTAAGCGAAATAAGCCAGGGGGCAAAAGACAAATACCATATGATCTCACCTGTAAGTGGAACATAACCAACAAAACAAAGATGCAAGGAAAATAAGACCAGCAACACTGAAAGAAAAAGAAACCAACAGAGACAAGAGGGAAGGAAGGAGGGGTGGGTGGGGGGAAAAGGAAGGGAAGGCGCAAGTCAAGGAACATATAGCAAGGACTCATGGACAAAGCCAAAGTGGGGGAGGATTGAGGGAGGGAGAACGGGGAGGGAGGCAGGGAAAAGTAGTGGGGGGTAGGCAGAGACAAATGTATTTGGAAAGATTAATTAATTAAAAAAAAAAAAGAAAACATCCTCAGTTACTATTGCAACAACAACAACAAAAAATAAGGTACTTAGGAATAAATTTAACCAAGGAGGTAAAAGACCTGTACTTGGAAAATTACAGGATACTGAAGAAATTTTGGAAGATACAAAGAGCTGGAAGTATATAACATGTTCATGAATTGGCAGAATTAACAGCATTAAAATGACCATAGTACCCAAAGTAATGTATAGATTCAATGCAATTCCTATTAAAATACCAATGGCATATTTCACGAATCTATAACAAATATTCCAAAAATATATATGAAACCAGAAAGACTCGGCAAAAAGACCCCTAATAGATGCAGCAAAAGGAGATCAAAGTTGGAGATATCATAATTCCTGATTATCAAACTTTACTACAAGGCCACAATAATTAAAAGAGCCTGCTGGTACTGACATAACAACAGACATATGGGTCAATGGAACAAAACAAGGAGTCCAGAAATAAACTCATGCCTTTATGGTCAATTATTGACAAAGGAGGCAAGAGCATACAATGGAGGAAAGACATTCTCTTGAACAAATGGTGTTGGGAAAACTGGACAGGTACAAGCAAAAAAGTGAAACTAGACCACCAACTTGTACTATACACAAGAATAAACTCAAAATGGATAAAAGACTTAAATGAATGTCATAAAACCATAAAAATCCTAGAAAAAACATAGGCAGTAAAATCTCAGACATCTCTCATAGCAATATTTTTGCCAATATACCTCCCCAGGCAATGGAAACAAAGGAAAAAAAATAAACAGATTGGATTACATCAAACTAAAAAGCTTTGACACAGTAGAAGAAACAATCAAGCAAATGAAAAGTGAACACAGTGAATGGTAGAGGGGTTAATTTCCAAAACATATTGTATAAAGAACTTGTACAACTCAACACTAGGAAGATAACCCAACTAAGAAATGGGCAAATGACCTGAACAGACACTTCTCCAAATAAGACATACAGATGGCCAATTGGGATATGAAAAGACACTCAACCTCACTAATCATCACAGAGATGCCAATTAAAACTACAATGAGATATCACCTCACACCTGTTAGAATGGCCATAATTAATAAATCAACAAACAAAAAGTGCTGGTGAGGATGTGGAAAAAAGGGAACCCTGATGAATTGTTGGTGGGAATGCAGACTGGTGCAGCCACTGTGGAAAACAATATGGAGTTTGCTCAAAAAATTAAAAATGACTTCCCTTTTCACCCAGTGATCTCAATTCTGTGAATATATCAAGAAAATCCATAAACACTAATTCAAAAGAATATATGTACCCGTTATGTTCATTGCAGCATTATTTACAATAGCCAAAATGTAGAAACAGCCCAAGTGCCCATCAGTAGATGAGTGGATAACAAAGCTGTGGTACATTTACACAGTGGAGTACTACTGAGCCATAAGGAGGGAAATCTTAGCATCTTACTTTTTGTGACAACAAACAGGACCTGGAGATTATTATGCTGAGTGAAATAAGCCAGTCAGAGAAAGGCAAATACCATATGATCTCAATTATATGTGGACTCTGATAAACAAAATAAACTGACAAAGTAGAAACAGAGGCGTGGATGCATGGAAAAGACTGACAGCTGTCAGAGGGAAGGGAGAGGACTGGATGAAAGAAGGTGACGGAATTAAGCAAAGACACACACATATACATACACATGTACATATAGTATTATTTTTTCATAAATGTGAGCACACTCTGTATTTTCCTGCAGTTTGTTTCATTCATTTCTGTCCTGTAGGCTTTCCGTATTAGTACTTACAGATCTTTCGCTTTTAATAAAACAGCTGCAGGTGTCCCTCGCCAGTGCCTGAGAAACCGGCGCAGCGCAGCGCAGCGAGCGTGTCAGCGCCTCCGGCGTTCCTTCCGGATCTCCTCCCGAGTCTGCGCTCCGGCCCAGGCCGGGTCGCCTTTGGGATGCCCCGGGGGCTAAAGGGGCGTGAGAGCCCGGTGGGCTGACACTGTCCACCCTCGGCCCTGGCACCTACTGCTTGCTGTCTGCAGGCAAAGGCTGGGAGCTTGAGGATGCAAGCGTCTGGTTTGTCTTGACCTTGAGAAGTTTATATGCACCATGGCTATGACTAGTGTCAGGCTGCCCACTGGTATTTTAAGAAAACCAGATGCCCCAACTGGACCCCAGGGAGCGCTATGAAGGATACCTTCGCACAAACTCTGTGCCTCCTGGAATTGATACTTAGTCTTCTAGTCCCAAATTAAATGCACCAAACTGTAAAAACACTTTTCCATAATATTTACTTACTGAGACTCCCAGGGCTTTTAATGTCTCCAGAATATATTTTCCGATTTTTCCATAAGACACAAAAGTAACATAAGCTCTAAAAAAAATCCACTGAAAAGACCTGGGAATAGCAGTGCAGTCTTTTCAGTATGATGTTATCCTGAACATCAGGATAGAGGCCCAGACGCTGGAAGAAACAAACCGGAAGGTGCATTCTACAAAGGTGCACTCAGGCTGAACCGGGAAATTAGGGCGGAAAGGCAGAACGGTGAAAGGGGGCGATACACTGAAGCTTCCGAGCGCAGGAGACAAAGAAACAGGAACAGAGAGGTGATGCAAATGCTCCTGAGAAAAATGTTTGAAGACTGAAAGTGAAAAACAGAGAGTGGTCTTACAATGGTGGAAAAAGTTAAAATGGCCTAAAAAGAGTATGATTAAATAAATGGACTGCTTTTTAGCAACAAGCTCTCTTTCTAATTGTGGGGGAAGGAGCTAGCTCAAAAAGCAGACTTTTTATTAAAATAAAGTTCTCCTATTTTAAAAAACCTGCATAGAATTTCCTAGAATGGCTATTCCATAGTCTATTCAACCATTCTTTCACTAAAGGCCATTTAAGGTTTCCAACTGCGCTCCACACCCCCCAAAATGCTGCACTGAAAAAGCTTTGTCAAAGCCTCTTTTGAAAACTGCTTCCGAAGGGTGCATTCTGTTTTAATTTATCTATGTGTGTGGCTATTAAGGTCATAGAGCATTTTAAATTATTTATAACTCAGGCAGAGCACAGAGGAATTCCTCCATTGTTAAATGACACATCGATAAAAACGTTACTTATTATAGATATTAGGGGACTGGATTCTAAGTACACATTCTTGAAACCAAATCATTTCTAAGCCCAGTGATATTAGAATATTCCTTGAAATATTTATAGAGGTGAATCATATATAGTTTGTAATTCCTAACTTATAGACTATTTGTGATTTCACTTTTTAGTAAACAGATATTCCTTTCTCTAACATATCCAGAGGGCACCTTACTTAATCATTGTTTTACTGAGAGTGGTCTTAAATGTGTGTTTGGGTTAATTAACCGGTAATTCTAAGAACCTTCATGTAGTTAGTACTACTTGGCACTGGGGGATATAGAACTAAATAGAATGTACAAAAATCATTACCCACATGGAGTTTCTACGCCACAGAAGAAACAGAAAATAAAAAGTAAACAAGTAAATGACTTCTCTTGACAACAATAAAGCAGGATAAGTGAGGAGACGGGGGGCTTCGGGTGCGGCGGTCGCCCTTCTCCGCAGGGCAGCCTCGGCGCGGCGGAGGGGAGGCCGCGCGGGGAAGGAGGCGCCTGGCAGGCCCCGCAAGGCCGCCAGGGAGCCAAAGCCCGCAAGCGGGGGAAAACACAGGCAGGCAGCAGGGCCGAGGCCCGGGAGAAAGTGTGCTCGGCAGTTTGTTCTAACCAGAAATGATTTATTCCAGTCCCCAGCCCATTAAACCCTGCAGCTTTCATTGCGACGCTATTATGATCTTTTTCTCTTTTTTCTTTTTTTAACTCGTGAGAGGTTTGGCCCGGTCTGGACAGAACCCGCAGTTTTCTCAGCCTGCCCTGGACAGCAGCAAAGCCGGTTACCCTTGCAGCCAGTATAGGGGGCAGCACCACACGGCCTCCAAATTTCCCAGATCTTTTGGGCCTTGGCTCCCCAAGACACTGTTTGCATTTGTCTTTAAAGATCTTTTCACAGTCCGCCCTGCTTTGGTAACACATGTACCGATCAGACTTGTGGCGTCCAATACGGCAGCCGCTAGCACTTGAAATTTAGTCTAGAATGAACTGGATGTGTTGTAAGTGTAAAACACCAGCTATCAAATTCGTCCAAAAACTGTAAAATAGTTAATAATTCTGCAGTGTTGCTTACATGCTGAAATAATATTGGCTATACTGGATAAAAGTTTGTTACTTAATTTCACTTGTTCTTCATGTTTCAAAATGTAGCTATTAGAAAATTTAAATTAGACATGCAACTTGCATCCTGCTTATTTGGATAGCGCTGCATCGGACCGTGCGTTCCCGGGGGGAGGGACCCCGAACTGCCCCTGGAAGCAGCGCTAGGCAGGCAGTGCCAGTTCCAATTCAAGGCGACGGCACTGGAGTACTAGTCTGGGAAGGCCTCGGAAGGTGGACCTCCCTGCCGAGCGTCCCAGGCGCAGGACTTCCGTTGCCCACGGAAACGACCACGGACCACGGCAGTGCGGCCGCGGCCCGGCGAGGCTGCGGGGATTCGCGAGCCCAGCTCGTTGCTCCGCCTCTTTGCGGCAGAGCTCAGGCCGGGGCAAACCGGAGCAGGGCAGCCCGCGATACCCAGCCGCGCGCGAGGCCCCGCCTCCCCAATTTTCTGTGGGAGACCGGGAACGTCTAGCGGCGGCTCTGAACCCCCCGGCCCACACTGACAGCCCCGAACAGCCGCCGCGGGAGCCGTGGGCCTGCGGGCGACCGACGGCGTAAGCGCGGGGGCGGTCCCTGCTCGGATCCAGCCCGTCACCGCTCGCGCGGCCGAGCGGCCCGGGAGCCAGCGGGCGCGGGAGGAAGCGGAGCGGCGGGGAGGGGCTGGGGGCGGCCGGAGCCTGCGCTCTGCGGCGCCCGCGGCCGGCGGGGCGGTGACGTAGCCTCCGCCCGCGGCCTCGGCGCCCTGCCCCGCGCCGCCCTCCGCGATCCCGGAGAGCGCAGCGCGGACGGAGGCTGCCCGGCTGCCGCCTGCCCCCGGCCCGCACGGCACCGTCTGCGTCGGCGGCCCCGCGGCTGCCCGCGCTCGGCCCCAGCGCCAGTCCCTTCGACGGCCGGGCCGCGCCGCCGCAGCCCCTGCGCCGCGCTGGCGTCGTCTTCGTCCCCTTCGCCGCCCCCCGCGCGCGGTCGGGCCCTGCCCCCCATGGTGTCCCGGCCCGAGCCCGAGAGCGAGGCCATGGATGCGGAGCTGGTGGTCACGCCGCCGGGCTGCACGCACCTGAGTAGCTTCAAAGTGGACAACTGGAAGCAGAACTTGCGGGCCATCTACCAGTGCTTCGTGTGGTGCGGCACGGCGGAGGCCCGCAAGCGCAAGGTGAGCCCCATCCCCCCCCGGAAGCGGCGAGCCGGGCTACAAGCCGTAGCGGGGCCCGCCGGCCGGCGCGGGCTGGGCGCTGTGGGCCCGGTGCGGGGCGAGGGCGGAGGGTGGGGGCGCGTGCTGGCCTCCCGCGGACCCCCGCGGCTGCGCGCGCCCGTTGGGGGCGCGCGGCGCTCTGCTCCTCTGTCTCGCTCCCCTCCCCCATCCCGCCTGCCTTTCCTCCCCTGCCAGCTCTCTGTCGCCGGGTCCGCTCGGCTGCGCGGCTCCGGGCGCGCGGGTGGGGAGGGAGCGGGGCCCTGGGATGGTGTCCAGTTTCGCGGTGGGCGCTTGCAGATTTGGGGGGGCGTTTTCTCTTTTACGGTTTTGTCGGCAGCCTAGCGCCGAGGAGGCCGGTCGCCGACCTTCCGGGGCGGGGCCGCGTGGGAGGGGTGGGTATCCTCCAGGCTTGGGAGGGGCGGTGGTCGCGGTTGGGGACGGGTGCGTGGAGAGAAAAATGAAACAAATAAGTAGGAGGGCGACAGAGACTCCCCGGGGCCTGTGTGGCGGTCGGCAGTGGGGCTAGCCCCCCGCCACCATCTTGGGCGCGGCCTCGCACGCCGGGAAGGGCCACCTGGGCCGGGGGACGCAGCGGCCGTCGGGGCTGGGGCGGTTACTGGGGCGCGGGCGCTGTTGTGTCCGACGGGAAAGCCGCGCTGAGGCCGGCGTCTGCAGCAACAAATGCTGCGAGAGGTTCCCTTCCTTTTTTCTTTATTTTTTTATTTTTAACTCTTTCACATTTGGGCGTGGCAGGATAAGGGAGCGGGGTTTGCGAGACAGGAGGCCCTCCAGAACCAAGTCTAGGAAAACCATGTGGTTACCAGCACGACGACGTATTTAGGAAGAGCACTTGTAGCGAAGGAGGCCTTGGCTCCTTTGACAGATACAAACAAAGCGACCTCCGCAGGGTTGAAAGAAAAGGTTAGTCTGATGGGAGGGTCGAGCCTGACCTGCGTTCTTCCCTTAGAGGCTTTTGCAAGGAGATAATCGCTTATATTAGACACTGAGGAAATAGTACTTAGTGCTATATTATTTTTCAGATACACATTCCATCCAGGTGATTAGGCTTATTAATCATTTGGAAATCAGAAAATAACTGTATTCTTTAACCTGAGTAAAACTTGGTTCTTACAATGAAGGGCGGTTTTGCAGTTTTACAGTCTGAGGTTGAGAGTTCTCGATTTGCACCTCGAGTAGCATTTTTGTTTGTTTGTTTATATGTTTTTTAGTGGGAAAACCAACACCCGCTGATTGTAGGGAATGTTAAGCTTAATTTGCTTATTATCAGTAATGGTGTTGGGGAGCATTACCTTTTAGGATGAACTAAAATCAGAGATGAAACATCGGCATTAGGGTGGGGGTGGAGGTATTGCTAATGGAATTGTGTGTCCTTAAAAAAAAAATCTGGCTGAAGCCCGTGCTCAGATGAAAATTCTGTTCTCGCACTGCGCTCCTGTTCTCGGTCCACCTGTCTGCCGTGTCCGAGTGACCTCCGGGCTTCGTTAAGGAGGCACCCCCTGCTCTCTGCTCTCCACTCCCTTTTCCCTTCTTTCCTTCTCCTCAGCCTCTCCCCATAATATTTAACAAAGTTGGGAGTCAAGTTTAATCCCTCCTTTGCCTAATTTCCTAAAGAAAGGAATCTTGCTGCATATGGCTTGGATTAGTTTTGGTGCTGTTTTAATGTCAGTTGCTTAGTTCGAAAGCTGTTGAACAAGTTAAGCTATAGAGAGACACGAGGTGGTAATAAATATTTCTTTCAAACTTCGGGTCTCTCAGTATTGCAGTACCTTTTGGTAGTGTACCAGCTGTGAACCGGAATGTCCTTCATCTGTCTGTTCTCTAAATTTTAGGAATGTCCTTCATCTGTTCTCTAAATTTTAGGAGGATGATTTTCTTGCCTCCCTGTGGGTCCTGTGTAACTGAGTTTCTAGCACTCTCTAGTGGCCCACTCAGAAAGAGTTGGTGTGAGAAATAGTTTAATTCTGATGATTAAACTGTGTTACAGTTTGACAGTTTGTATATTTTGTTTCCTATAAAAATGCCAATTTATGTTATAATCTTTGTAAATAAATAAAAATTCCTTGTGAGATTGACACTCACCTACAATGTAACTACAGAAATGAATCCCTGGGTGAACAGGAGTTAAAACCTTTCTTCCCAAAGTACAGGTGGGTTATAGTTTTTGTATCCAAACTTTGATTTTTGATAAGAATCAGAGAGTGAGAAGAAGGTGGTCAGATTTGGTAGGTTCGCCGCAGGCTTGGATTGCACCGCGGAGTGTAGGGGGACCCCGGGCTCTCGCTCGCGGCCTGCCCGGTGCATTTCTGGCCTGTGTCAGACAGGACAAATGTCTTGCCGCTTCAGGGTGCATGTGCCAAGGTGGAAACCAGCAGTGAAAATGTGAGGGACTTTCTGTTCTGTTGGCCAGTGAGACTTAACGTAGTCTGCATTATGTTTTGAACATACAGGCATTTGGGGTTCAGGTAATATATTTTTTCAAATAATCTTTTTTTTTGTCTTGGAATTCTGCAGCTAAACTACGACTAAATTTTACAGCAACTTGTCCTCAAAACAGAGCCCTTTTTGTAGCTATAATAAATGCTTTTACCAAATGTACTTTACCATAGGTGAAGAAGAGTTGTCAAACATACTGTTCGTAATTTTGGACCATAACTGAGTCTAGTTTAATTCGGGTGGTAACCTGGAGGCCGGGAAACTGCCTTTGAAGCTTCTGGGGCCTAGAGTTTGGCGCCTCAAGTGACCCTTTGGGTGGAGATTCTTAGGGAAATGTTTTGTTTGGGAGCAGGGCTAGAAGGAAGGACATCAGTCTGGGAACGACAGGTGAGAGGCTGGGAGGCGCTAAGATCCAGAAGTTGCACCGTGCTCTGGCGTGTTTTTCCCGGTGTCTGTGGTCTCATGGTGCCGTCACAGAGCTGGGCACGGGTGCCCTTGGGAGAACGTGGGGTGGGTCCGTCCCTTTTTCTGAACTTCCCATTCTGTCTTCAGCTCAGAGACAGCTTCTACCCTTGGATTTTGTCTTGAGGAATTGAAATCATACTTGTTAAAAGACCATTTAAACAGTAAGTGTCACATAGCAAGATAATATCTGCGTTAAAATCCAGACTATTCCTAGATGTCCAGTGAAAATGCTTACATACAGGATAGATGCTCAGATGTTGGTAAGTTTTACTAAGGAAGATTAAAATTTATGAATCCATGTTTCCTTTTTTTAAAAAAAGTTACAGAAATGATAATATGAATATGTTCTCAGTGTGTAAAAATAAAATACCTTAAAGACTTACAAAGGTGAGCCTTCCCTGGTCCTAGGTAACTGCTGTTAAAATCTGCTTGCTGCCTGGGTCTGGCAGATTTTTTTAAAATTGTAAATATTCGTGTCCATATGAAGGAAAAGTACATCTTTTTGCTTTTGTCTGTGTAAGTACACAAGATGTTACACGGTTTCCTTTTGTCACTTGTTGCCGATGTGTGATCTCACTCTTCAGGCCTGTGCAGCTCTGTTCCATTGAACGGTAACAGCATTGTGCATTTTCCCTTTCATTCGTTTGTATGTATAGCTTTAAAGTTGGAGAATTTAAGAATTTTTAACACTTAATCCTAATCATATAGAGAGGCAATTAACTGAGTGTCTTGGTCTGCTGATGGATTGAAAGGTGATTGTCTGTTTGATGTCAAACCTGGGATGCATTTTTAAACTGCACTTTAGGAAGGATTGATTGTAATAGGAAGCAGCGGCAAGCGGCAAGCGGGGAGGCAGGTAAAGGAGAGAGAGAAAAAAAGAAATGTAAAACAGGACAGTTTAAGAGAGCCTCTGGAGCGCAGGTAATGCCCTGCCTCCATTTCGCACCTTTACAAAGCGACAGTCTGGCTGTGGGGGTGTGGGCGCTCGCTTGAGGGGAGTGTTAGAGGAAGGTGCCAGGCCTGGCGCTGTGCTGGGACAGGGAGAGCGATTCCGTTGGAAAATTGTCTTGTATTATCTTTAGTCAGTGTTTTAGAAAATGGTTCACTTTAGGGTTCTGTACTGATCATCTCTTTCTATCAGTGGATTTCAGTTCTGGAGTCGTGGATTCCTCTCCTGAAGTATGAGTGTCTGTTATGTTGATCTTTTGAGTACAAATCTTCGTTGGGGAACAGCAATACCTGGGCAGACTCCCAGGACACAGGGCCTGGGATACTGGACCGAGAGCCAGGAAATGGGCACGTGTCACTGGCCCCGCGGACGACGGGCTGGGCCTCTCTCTCAGGCCGGCCCGGCTCGTCGGTGCCGCCGGCAATGCTGCCGAGAGCTTCTCCTGGCTCTCCTCCTCCTCCTCTTTAAAAATTTTTTAAGTTCAGTTCATTTTTTTGAGTATGTCCCTTCTTTTAAGTTCACTTTTTTCCTTTTCAAATGTTTTTGTTCGAGGAATGAATATCTTGCTTGCTTGATTGACTGAATCCTTCAAATCATTACAATAAAATATTACACCATTCATACTAAGTGAGCACAGCTGAGCCTTCTTCTCTTGCTTCTCTAGCTGCTCTGTCCAGCATAGGGACACCTGCATTCTGTCCTGGCGTCCTCTGACTGCCTAACCAGTTGGTTAAGAATTTACATATTAAGGTTTGCTCTCGCACCGTAAGTTCAGTGGGTTTTGACAGATGCACAGTGTCTTGCATCTACCATGACATCTGCTGCACAGAACAGTTTCACTGCCCTAAAACATCCCGTGTGCCTCACCTCCCCGTCGCTCTCCAACCCGCTGGAACCACTGGGCTCTTCTATATAGTTTTGTCATTTCTAGAATGTCACATAAATGGAGTCACACAGCTTGTTGCCTTTTCAGACTGGCTTTTTTCATTTGGCAGCGTTGCATGGATTGATCATTGCTTCTGATCATTCAGTAGAACTTCATCGTATGACTGTATCTATGTCTTTTAAATCTCTGCATCTGCATTAAGTTCTTTCAGACGGGCTCAATCCTTTGGTGCGATCTTAAGTAGTCTTGTCTTTTGTGAAGCCTCTGCCGTCTTTAGTGCACAGAACTGGTGGGATAGGTGTGGAGCAGACTGCACGCCAGATGTCAGCCAGACGTCAGACGGTTTAAAGCAAGTTCTGCCAGGAGCCCCAAATGAGGTGTTGGCGGGCTCCCCCTCCAGCGGCTCCGAGGGAGGGGAGGCTCTGCTCTCCGAAGGCGGGGGTGGGGGGGTGCCTCATCATCGCTCCATCCCTGCCTCCATCGCCACAGGGTCCTTGCTGGGGCCTCATTTCTCTTTCTCTCGAAGGACATGTGGTGGCATTTAGGGCCCGTCCAGATAATCAAGTGTCATTACATCTCAAGACACTTAACCTCATCACATAGGCAAAATACTCTTTCCAAATACGAAGACACCCACAGGTTCTGGAGATGAGGAGTCAGCTCAGTGAGCCCGGTTTCCCTGGTCGGTGCCGCGCGTCCCACGCTGAGTGCCCCCGGTCTGCAGGCGGGAAGCAGTCAGCCAGGGGCGGAGATGGGGGCTTACTGAGCACTTTCCCTCCTTTCTCTTAGGGGTAGCAGGACTTTCTGCTTTGCTTTAATCCTCTTTAGTCTGTGTGACTTGAGAGCATGCCCTTTCTAAGAAACGTGCCATAGGATTACATAGAATTTTGATCTCTCTGAACAAATTCCACCTCTTGCAGACCAACTTTTATGATTTTGCCCAATTCTCCTTAATTAGACGTGATTGTTCTTCCTTCAGTTTTCATAGTATTTCATCGCCTCTCTCAGCGTACCCGGGGACACCACTCTGTGTGCTACTATTTTGTATTATGGCCTCTTACCTGCCCTGTTAAAGAAAGCACAGGCCCCGATGGAGTTCTGCGAAGTAGGCCTGCCCGCGTCTCCCCGCGTCTCCCCGCGTCTCCCCGCGTGGGAGCTGTGTTGCCAGCAGCTGTTTTCAGAGGCCTCCCGGAGTTTCACCTTCCCTTCCGCATCCCCTACTTAGGCCTCAGTCCACCATCCTCTCCCCCCGAAAAGACTGGAGGGACTCATACATGCTGTGGGTGCTGTCATCTCAGAGGCTGGATGTTCAATCTGATGGTCTCGGGATTCAGAGTGAAAATAAGTGTGATTGTCACACGGGGCTCAGACGCTGACGTGCCTGGACGGTGGAGGTGTGTGAGAATTGTCCCCAGCTGAGCTTGTCACCGCTGTGGTTAAGATTTTAGATTCCTGTGGTCTAGTTATAGGCAAAAACTGTTTGTTTGTTTTTTTTGTTCCTGTATAGTCTCTAATTTATGTCCCTCTCTGTGTAGTTATTGCTCCTAAATTTTCTGTGGTTGGGGAACCCGGATTATCACATTTGAAACGCTCTCTGGGTTCCGGGCAGAGAGGCTGTGTGTTGCTGGCCTGGCGTGGGGATGGGGGGCGGGGCAGGCCGGGGTGGGAGGACGGTGTGCAGGCTGCACCCCTGCCTGCGGTGGCCGTCCTGGAGCTCACGGCTGTGTAGTTGAGGTTGAGGGCTGTTTTCTCGCAAGGAGCTGGTCCTGAGCTAAATGAGCTAAGGGCCTTTGGGGACAATGGAAAAGAATTAACAGAATGATCTTTTAGCACAGTAAGACTTAAGGAGGAGGTCGCCTGCGTCCCTTCCCTCCCATAATTGCGCCCCTTGCAGATGGATTGCTTTGCTTCAGTGTTTCCCTCTGAGAACTATCATACCATGTGCTGGTTTTTAATTCTCTTCTCTGAATTTCAGGCCAAGTCGTGCATCTGTCATGTCTGTGGTGTCCACCTGAAAAGGCTTCACTCTTGCCTCCACTGTGTCTTCTTTGGCTGTTTCACAAAGAAACATATTCACGAACATGCCAAGTCGAAGCGGCACAACCTGGGTAAGGCGCCCTTGGACTTGCCTCGCTGGTCATTGGGAGTTGCCATCGCCCCGGCTTCCTGCTCTTTGAATTCAGATTTGTAGTTTCACTGTCCCAAAGCGCCACTTCTCTCTAAGATAGTTTGTGGCCTCCTTGTGAAACTCCACAGGGAAATGAAAGGTAAACTGAACCCAGATGGGTTATTTTACCCAGCTTGTCTTATGGCATTTAAGTGGGTATTGATATTTTATATAACCTTAAATGGTAAGTATGGTGGCTTACTCCTCTTACTCCACTAACTTACTTTGAAAAGTGCTTTTTCTTTAATGGAACATTAGACCCTTATCTTTTCCTCTGAAAAACATGGTTAGGAAATAGATTAGGCAAAAATTTACAAAGAAAGATCTTGAAAGCAGTATTAGGTTACTGATGTTGGCATGAAGTTGAGTGTACATAGATAATTTTTTTGCTTTCAGTAATGAATTTTATTCTGAATAACACAAGTTCATGAAAAGCCTAACAACACTTTGTACGACATCAAGATAAAACTTACCTTTCTTACATTTGAAAATTTTAACATACTTTCTGGAAGTCAGCAGAAAGCAAGGCTCTGGTCTTGGTTTTATTTTCTCAGTATAGTCATTAAATGTTTGTCTCCTTCAGATTAATAGTGTTTTCTGAGTGTGAGATTGTCAGGATATCCTTAAGAAAGTCATTTTCAAAAGGTATAAGAGAACCTATTCTAGAAAATACTTCATGTAGCCCTCGCAGGTGTGGCTCCGTTGGTTGGAGCATCATCCCATGACCAAAAGGTTGTGGGTTCTGTTCCTGGGTAGGGTGCATGCCTAGAGTGCGGTTGGATCCTCAATCCCTAATCCAGGTGCACAGGCGCATATGGGAGGCAACCAGTCGATGCATTTTTCTAGCATTGGCTTCTCTCTTGCCCTTTTTCACTCTAAAAGCAAAAACAACAAAAAAAAATGTCTTCAAGGTCAGTATAAAAAAAAAAGAAAATACTTCATGTAGCCCTGTTGAAAATGGTATTCCCCAAGTTTATAAAATCAGTGCATCAATCCATATCCCTTAAAGCTTTATATAAGCAGTGCACATAGCAAAAGGTAAAGCTGAGACTGACGCAAGTAGTATGTCTGGTTTTTTCCTTTTTTTTTTTTTTTTTTTAAAGAAGCAAGGTGATTTAGTCAGTGCACATGCCCAGGTTGCAGGCCAGCTGGGGGCATGTGAGAGGCAACCACATATTGAAGTTTCTCCCCCTCTCTCCTTTCCTTCACCTCTCTAAAGATAAACAGATAAAATCTTAAAAAAAAAAAAGCAAGGTGATTTAAGGCAAAACAAATATCTATTATATATGATGTGTTCATGAGCCACTTGTTTCATTACAAACACAGGGAAGCTGGTCCCTGAATATCCTAGCTACACTTACAATGGAAGCAGAATAGAGAACCTAGGGTAAACCCACATCTATGTAGTCAGTCTGTGACAAAGGAGGCAAGAACATGCAGTGGGTAAAGACAGTTTATTCAACAATAGTGTTGGGAAAACTGGATGCATGTAGAAAAATGAAACTAGACTGCCGTGCATCGCACACAAGCGTAAACTCAGAATGGGCTGAAGAGGTAAACGTAACACTTAAAGAACCATAGGCAGTGAAAACCTCGGACATTTCTCTTAGCAATACTTTTTTTTGCTATAGCTCCTCGGGCAAAAAAAGAAAAAAAACTAAAGAAAAAAAATAAACCAACGGGATCACGTCAAACTAAAACATTCTGGCACAGCCAAGGAAGCCAGCAACAAAACCTACAGACATCCTTACTGGGTGGGAGAAAGTATTTGCCAATGATGCATCCAATAAAGGGTTAATATCCAAAATTTATAAAGAACTGAGACAACACCAAAAAACCCAAACAACCCAATTAAAAAGTGGGCAGAGGACCTGAATGGACACTTCTCCAAAGAGGACGACCTACACATGACCAATAGACATATGAGAAGATGCTCAGACATCACTTATCATCAGAGAAATGCAGATTAAAACCACAGTGAGATATCACCTCACACCTGTCAGTATGGCTGTCAATAAATCCACAAACAGCAAGTGCTGGGAGGCTGCATCCCCGCCTCGCACTGCTGGTGGGGACGCGGCTGGCGCAGCCATGGTGGGAAGCCGTGTGGAGATGCCTCAGAAGTTAAACATGGGACTGCCTTCTGACCCAGCAGTTCCACTTCTGGGCATATATCTGAAAAAAACCCAAAACACTAATTTGAAAGAACAAAAGCACCCCTACGTACATTGCAGCATTATTTATAATCACCAAGATTTGGAAGCAACCCAGGTGCCCATCAGTAGATGAGTAGATAGTAAAGCCGTGGTGCATTTACACAATGGAATACTACTCGGCCATTCAAAAAAGAAAAGTCTTACCTCTTGCGACATGGATGAATTTACAGAGTATTATGGTAAAGTGAAATAAGTCAGAGAAAGACAAATACCATGTGATTTCATGTATATGTGGAATATGAAGAACAAAATAAAATAGAAACAGACTTACAGGCAGAGAACAGACTGATGTTTGTAGCGGCGAGGAGGGTCCAGGGGCTGGGTGAAAATGGCGCAGGGCTCAAGAAATGCCAGTTGGCAGTCAGAGGGCGGCCACAGGGGCTTACAGCGCGACTCGGGGACTGGAGTCAGCGGGGCGGCGGCAGCGGCCTGCGGTGTCCGGTGAGCTCTGGAACTGCCGGGGGAACAGTTTGGAAAACTGTACGATTGTGTAACCACTATGTATACCTGAAACTAAGACAAAACAATGTTTAATGTAGACTATAATTGAAAAATAAAACTTAAAATCTCACTTCGGAAATTTATGGTGTTAATCCATTGCATCAGCCTGATCAGTGACCTCTGCCTCTACTTTCGCTAGAAAAAAGTTTTTACGAAGTTTGCTGTAAGAAACAAGTGACGAAATGAATGAAAGGTCTCGCTCTTTGCTGAGTCCATGGTGTTGAAGGGTTTCTGTGTAAGTGTCAGCAAAGCCAAAAGTTAGTTTTATGTGTCCCGGTGGTGCGGAGGCTGAGGGGAGTCTTGCCTGAATCGGGGGGGGGCGGGGGGTGATGGCACCTGCAAACGGAATGTAAGCAGCAGGAGGGTCGTGTGCAGGGACAGACAGGCGTGGCCTGCGACGAGGACGATTTGAGAGCGGTCTCATGAGAGGGTCTGCTTCCTTCGTCCGTACTGTCCTATAAAATTGCCTTAATGTCATGAAAGTACATCAGCAAACAGACTTATTCTAATTTGGTGTTGTCAGTCAAATTTGCTGATTACATGGGGTGGGGCACAAGTAGGTTTACAGTTTTGAGTACACAAAACACACTTTATTCTTGTCTTGCTGTCTAACGGTTGTACCGCTTTCCATGCCAACAGCTCTAAACCTACTTCATCTGTACTGGTATATGTGCTAAACAGAACATTGGAATCCCAGGTAGCTGAGGAAGAGAGTAAGATAACTTGGAGCTGTTTGATTTCAGACTTACTCGTTTTTTCAGGTTTTTGTTTTATGTGGAGTTATAAGGGTACTTGGATTTGGCCTGAGCCACATACAGTGTGAAAGTAATGTCTTTAGCGCGTTCTCTGCATCTTAGACGAGTGCGGGGCGGGGGGTGGTGCAGGACATCAGCTCACCTCTGAGCTGATGGTGTTTTCCCTCCATTCTCAAGGTCACCCGGTGACCAGAGGGAGAAGGACCTGCCCGTGCAGGGTGCCGGTGTCCACTGGTGGCCAAGGACGCCGACGTTGAGAAGCGAAGCCGGCGCAGGAGCCCCCGCACCTCCCGGGCTGCGCTGCTGCGGGACGGCTCCGGGGCGCTGTGTGGTCAGGGCTTTGTCCTTGGAATAGTTACTGTGACAGAAATAAGTCGGCAAGTTAGCTACCTCGATTGTACGTGCTGCTTTCAGTTTTTAAATTTTATATTGAAGTGAAACGTTCATAACATGCAATCAGACACTTTAGTTATTTGTGATGTTGTACAGCCACCGTCTCTACTTTGGAAACTGTATCACTTCAGAACACCCCATGTTCTCCCCCCCCCCCCCCCCCGTCCCTGACAACCATTCATCTGCTTTTTGTCTCTGTACAAATATTCTGAATATTTTATTTAAAAGGAATCGTATGCTGCGTGACCTTTTGTGTCGCTGCTCTCTCTCCGCCTGTGTTCGAGCCCCCCCCCCCACCCCCGGGTTGCCGCGCGCCTTGGTGCGTCATCCCCCGTGTGGCTGTTGGGAGATCTACCGCATGTTGGTCGTTCCGCCGTTGCGAGGCACTTGGGCTGTTTTCTGCTTTCTGGTCCTCATAGTAATGCCGTGATAAACGTGTGTGTGCGTTTCTGTGGGTACATGGCGTTCATTTCTGTTGTGTATGTACCTGAACGTGAGGTGCATGTTCTGCTGGGTTGTGAACCCTGATCAGATAGATGGTTTGCGGATATTTTATCTCAGCCTATAGGTTCTCCTTTCACTTAATAATATCTTTCGTTGCACAAACTTTCAAATTTTGATGAAGTCCATTTTACCTTTTTTTTTTCTTTTGGCACTTGTGCTTTTGGTATTAAATGTAACAATCCATTTTCAGACTGGAGGTCATGAACATTTATTCCTGTTTTCTTCTTAGAGTTTTAACTTTAAGCTCTTATATTAGGTTGCCATTCCATTTTAATTTTTGTGTATAGTGTCAGGTAAAGGTCCAGCATCCTCCTTTTGCATGGGAATATCTCGTCCCAGCGCCGTTTGTTGAAAGGACCGTCCTGCCCCACTGCCGATCGCCCGTTGACGGCACGGTGTGGCGCAGTGGTGACGTGGCGCAGTGGTGACGTGGTGCTGTGGCGGGTGCCTCGTGGCGGGTGCCTCGTGGAGGGAGTGGAACGCGCACCTGCCCAGGCCGGCGGTTTTGCCGCTGGCTGTATGCTTGGTGTAGTCTTCCTTGAATGCTCTTGTCCCCTCCTTGTTCTTAGGTTTGTCTCAGACTAGATTTCTCCTCGACGTCCACGTGGCAGCGTGGCACCAGCGAGGAACCCGCAGGGCCAGAGGGCAGTGGCTGAGCTCTCGGGAGCAGCCACAGCGAAGAGCTGGTTGGGGCTTGTCAATTTTTTGGGAGGGGTGAAGGATAAGCGTGGTATTCTTAAATTGCTATTTTCTGTTCTAACATCTATTTTAGAGGACTTTACAGATCTACCGCAATATTGCTGATCTGCGTCATGCTAACTGGAGACATGAGATACGATAAAAGCATCACTGTTCACCAGGATGTGTCCCGTAGTGGTTCTTTGTATTAATTTAATTATCATATAAAACTCTGAGATATCAGTGCTGTCACTGTCACCACTGTCGCCGAGGCTGGGGAAGTGGCGGGACGTGTCAGGCGCACAGCTGCTGCGGAGCAGGGCCGGGTCAGTCCAGTTGTCCAGGGACGTGTGCTGTCCCCTGCGGGCCGCGCTGCCTCTCAGACGCCTGGGGTGCCTGGTGTCTCCAGGACAGCGGGTTCTTTTTCGTTGTTGAATTGAAATAGTACCTTTCTCCCTTGTGCAAAGGACTTCATCTTATGTATCTTTATAAGGATGTAGTGAGGAGTCAGGTGTTGCCCTGTTACATAGATGCTGAGAAAGTACACAGGACCCACTCACAGGTAGGTAATAGGCGGGTCTGGGTCAAGAAGTCGAGGTTATCTGGTTGAAGGGTAACTTCTGCTCTTTTAAAATAAAAGTAGCCCTGGCCAGGTGGCTTAGTTGGTTGGAGCGTTGTCCTCCACACCAAAAGGTGCTGGGTTCAATTCCCGGTCAGGACACATACTGAGGTTGTGGGTTCAGTCCCCAGTTGGGGCACATATGAGAGGTACCTAATCGATGTTTCTCTCACATCAGTCTCTCTCTCTCTCTCTCTCTCTCTTTCTCACAAAGCAATGAAAAAATGTCCTCAGGTGAGGATTTAAAAAATTAAGAATAGTCAAATAATTATTGCATTCCTTTTTGTAATGGTACTAGGAATTCTCTATGTAGTAAAATATGGTCCCTCTATGTCAGGCCAAGATTTCTCACTTAAAACAATGAGAAATCTTTAAATGTTTTAAATATTTAAAAGTTTTAAATATTACTCTTTCAGAGAAAAGGCAGGGTCCCCAGATACTTGACTGTTGGGTCCTTTATAAAATACGGATGTGGTGCCTTTTTCTCACCGAGATGCCTTGGCCTTTGGTGGGAGCTTCCAGAGAAAAGAGACCTCGTGTGCTTGGGACAGACAAGCGGGAGGAAATCCTTTTGTACTGACAGGGCTCTGTGATTTGAGAGCAGGGAAATGCTATAAACAGTCTGATGTCTAAAAAACTTGTATGTCTAATTTGCGTTTTTAAGCAATACCTTTTCATTTTTAATTATGTTTTGTTTTTTTCCTCCTTTGTCTTTTCAGCCATAGAACTTATGTATGGAGGCATCTACTGCTTTTTATGCCAGGACTACATCTATGACAAAGACATGGAAATCATTGCCAAAGAGGAACGACAGAGAGCTGGAAAAATGCAAGGTTTGGTTTTGCTTAGATGCTCCTGCCTCATTAGTTTCTTAGTCCCAACTCCCTCCCATCTGTCAAGGGCAGACTCACTGAAAGAAGGATCAACATGGAGGGAGAGAGTCAGCGTGGGGATGTGGGGGATGGTAGGACAGCAGATGGATATTTGCTGTTTGGTGGAGAGACACCCTGACCCCGTGCGCTCGCGCGCACCCTCTCCCCCGCCCCTGCTTGCTGCTTTCCCTGCGGAGCCAGCCTAGGATCCGGGACAGGCAGGTTGGGGGACTGGCCGTGCAGATGCAACCATCACTTCCTCCAGCTTCCAGAGCTGTCCTTTGCCCCAGGGCCCCCACGGGCCTGCGGCTGCTCTGAGGGGCTCCGCTGGGGTGGAGGAAGAACGTGCACCAACATGTACGTTCTCCCATGTAAGGGTCTGTTCGTAGGCATCGCACTAGTAAGGCCGTGTCCCCAGGTGGCCCCTGGTGAGTGGTTTGCTCTCAGCTCTCCAGGGTTCCAGGAAGCCGCCCCTCCGCAGTATTAAAAACGTATGTACCAGGTTCCGTCCAGGAGGGCACACTGTTTTCAGATTGAATTGTTACAGAATCTCTTTTAAAGCTCTTAACTGTTTGGGTCATGTTTAATCTGTATTAACAGAGACTTGATATTGCCAGGTGGAGAGTGGAATGACCTTGTGCATAAACAGCCCCCGCGAGCGGGACTCGGCTCTCCCGTGCGGTGCCTCGGGGCCCGGCGCTGCCGCCACTCCCACCGCGGGCTCCTCCCTTCCTGCCTTCCGTGTCCACACGCGCTGCCCGCACTGGGACGCTGGACACACCGCACCCGTTCTCTTTATTATTCCTTCATTTCTTTTTGGTTGCCCTGACATTCGCCCCTTGTCAGTGTTCACCTCCAGCCTGCGCCACGCTGTCTGGGTGGCGGCGGGCGCAGCTCCCCCGCCTGCCCCGGGGGCGTCTCTCAGCCAGCAGAGCCCGCAGTGTTTACCAAGAGGATGTACAGCCGGCCTCGGCCTCTGCCTCCACTTCAGAAACAGCCCCCGGTTTTTGAGAAAGTAGGAATAGAAACAGCTGTGATCCAAATTACTTCTGTTTAACAAACCTTTTCTGGAGAATGTTGAGTTTAACTTCCTATCCTTCCCCCGCCCCCCCAAAATTTAGTAGTGTTGACCTGGCTGGGTGGCTCAGTTAGTTGTAGGGTCACCCTGTAGACTAAAGGATTGTGGGTTCAATCCCTAGTCAGGGCACATGCCTAGTTTGTGGGTTCAGTCCCCAGTCGGGGTGCATACAGGAGACAACCAGTTGATGATTCTCACCTCCCTGCCCTTTCCCCCTCTCTAAAATCAATAAGCATGTCCTTGGGTGAGGATTTTTTAAAAACAGTAGCAGCATTGCTCCTAGGTCTGAGTATCGTGTCTCCTTGGGCAGAACCCCCGAAGCGCCGGGCTGAGCGGCACAGGGGCTGAGGCAAAGCAGAGTTCCTCCGAAGCCTTCCGGCAGTCTGCCTGCGGGTGGATGCTGCTCTTGTAAAGCTTACTGAGCTACACAAAGATTTTAGGCAGCTGGAACAAGTGCCTCAGAGTGAATAGGGTGTTTAGTAGGATGAAATGCGATGCTTACTAGCATTTATAGCGTTACTGTTTTGTTTCCATCTTTTATGGGCACACCTGTTCAACAAGATGTGTTTTCCAAAATATATTTCAGAAAATACATTTTCTGTCTATCAGTGTTGCTCACTCACCAGAGAGTCCTCCCCGGGGTGCCCAGGCTGTCGTCTCTCCGGGGTTGCGGCTCTGGGAGGCCGCAGCCAGCGCAGCATCCGGGTCGCGGCAGCACTGAGTGCAGCGTTCCCTTGGTCTTGCCGGGAGCAGCTCGGCTGCAGCATGATTTCTGCTCAGCCCGCTGCAGTGTAATAGGCTTTTAGAGGCACCTCACGCCATGAGCGCCTCCCTGAAATATGGCCGGACGAGCGATGCGCCGCCACGATCTGTGCTGACAGACGCGCGGGGCCAAGTCTGGCCGACAGCGCCTGGAGCCGGCTTCCATCTGTTTAGGAATTGGAGAGAAGTTTTCCACGTGGGAGCCAAGCAAACGGGAGCTTGAACTGCTGAAGCACAACCCGAAAAGGCGAAAGATCACTTCCAACTGCACCATCGGTATGTGGCTGACGGCGCTTGGAGTGCCTGTCTGCCTTTTCTCCGTGTCAGGCTTACTCCTCGGGTTTTAAAGTCCGTAGATGTAAAAATGCAGGTTTCGTAACACAGTACTCTACCCCCAAGTAACTGCCTCATCCTTGTCGGCACCGGCCGCTTCTTGAGGGCCCGTTCTGTGCGGGGTCGGGGGTAGGGAGGGTGCCAGGTGGAGAGGGTCCTTGCCCCGCAGAGCGCACCTGTGTGAAGGGCTCAGGGCCTCTCACCAGGCACAGGCTGCGTGCGGTGGTTTCCAGGGAGTGGACTGTAGGTGTGAGCCTGTCCTCTGGGTTTCCTGAGACTTGAAGAAACACATTTTAGGAACATTTTTAAAAGCTAATTTTGTTGTTAGGCTCCATTCTGACCTGTCGCCTGCAGTTAAAGAGTATCTTTGGGTACATTCTACCAGAACGTTTCAGATAGTGGCTGAAGTGGGCAGTGAGGGGGTGGGGAGGGAAGATGATGAACATTCCTCAGTATGGCTCATTTGAAAAGGGCATAAAAATTAAAAAAACATTCACATTTTTTCTGCTCTTTTCCTCTTGAACGAATGAGTGAAAGAGCACAGACAGGCCATGGTCCGGCACCGCTGTGATCCCGCTGGGGTCCAGCCGTGCCTGCGGGTCAGCCCCGGTCACTGCCCTGCTGCCCGCCTTCCCAGGTCTGCGGGGGCTCATCAACCTGGGGAACACGTGCTTCATGAACTGCATCGTCCAGGCCCTGACGCACACCCCTCTGCTGCGAGACTTCTTCCTCTCCGACCGGCACCGCTGTGAGATGCAGAGCCCCAGCTCCTGCCTGGTCTGTGAGATGTCGTCCCTGTTCCAGGAGGTGAGCGCTGCTGACTCGGGCCCTGTCACATTGCTGTCACTGCGTTTTTTCTCTCCTTTTTTAAAAAAGAAAATAAGATGGACTGCAATATAATAAAAGAAGGCAATTTCTAAACCCTCACACAGTAAGTTTTTACTCTCTGCATTTATTATGGAAGACTCACGTTTTCCCAAAAAGGTATCATTAGCTAGGACACTATTGACATCATTTTTCGAGGCACGGAGGTGACGGAGAGGAGGAGGAAGAGCCGTGGAGAGTGGCACGGCCAGTGGCTGGCGTTTGCGGTGCTGAGGGAGCTCCGCCGCCCCGCTGTCCGCCCGCGGACTCCTGGGAGGCGTGGGGTTGCCTGTGTGCCGCCCCCCAGTGTCCCGGGGAGTGAGGGCCTCCTCTAGTGCCGCCCTCGTGGGTGTGCTTCCCCAGGCCTGTCTTGAGTGGCCCCTGTGCCCTGAGCGTCAGGGTCTGCTGTCCTGGTCGTGTCGTGAGCCACACTTGCGCTTGTCCCTGACCAGCCCTGACAGCATGACGGCCCAGGCGCCCTCGGGTTGGGCCCTGTGCTCCCTGCTGCACCGGCCACTCCGAGGTCCCGGGTGGCCTTCAGGTTCCGGCACAGGAGCCCTGGGCGTGTCCCAGTCTCTGTTGATGACCTTTGGGAGCAGCACAGCAGGGACCACCCGGCCTGCAGTCCAGAGTCATTTACTTTCCGGCCCTTTTCAGAGAAGTTTGCCCACGCCGGGCCCAGCCTGGCCCTGTTCCTTCCTGCCCACAGCATGCCAGTGGCTGTTGGGGTCACCGCAGTGAGCAAGCTGAGCAGAACCGTTGGGCCCAAATGGGAGAAAGGCAGATGCAATTGTGTGTCACTTCTGCTCATGGACTTCAGCCATTTCCACTGGGCACTGCTGGGTGACAAATTCAGATAGGATTGGGCTTATTGAGGTATATTTTTCATCATCTGGGCTTATCGAAGAAAATTAGATACGGGAAGGGAGAAAACGATATGTAAACTCGGTTACATGAGTCGAGATTTTAGGCGGCTGTTAAATATTTGTGTGTGCGCGCGCGCGCACTTTGTGTTCAGAGGATAGCATTTTTGCCTGATGGGATTTTGTTTCCTTTCTCTCTCTGAGCAGTTTTACTCTGGGCACCGGTCGCCCCACATCCCGTACAAATTGCTGCACCTGGTGTGGACTCACGCGCGACACCTGGCGGGGTACGAGCAGCAGGACGCGCACGAGTTCCTCATCGCGGCCCTGGATGTCCTGCACCGGCACTGCAAAGGTGCGGGCTTGCGACGCGCCTGTGAGCGTTCGATGTGTGTTCTTGGGGTGTTTTTTCCCCCAATAAGGAAAACAGGGGAATCATAGGTTCTTTATAGTTTGTTTTACAAGAGAAGGGAATAGTTTTCAGGTTTTCTCTCAATCCCCCTGGGAGTAGGGCAGCCTAGCCACCGGCCTTTGCCGGCCTGCAGTGGGCGCGGGTGCTGCGCCTGATGGGCTTGGGCCCAGTCCTCTGGGCATTGGCTGCACTCTGGTGCCAGGAAAGAAGCCAAGGGTGTATCTTCCTAGGGAGTGGGAAAGATGAAGAAAATCGAAAACAGTCTGGCTGGGTCGTCCCCCCTTTCCCCACCACGTCTGTCTTTTGAACATGAAGCATCTTCAGGGGTCCTTTGGAGAGTGTCGCACCTCTGGCTTCATGGTGCCTCTCTGCTTGCATGGCCCGGCCTCTTGGGTCTGTGGCCCTCGGAAACGTGCTGCCCTTGGGAGGGAGGGCAGGAGGGGGCGCGGATGTGAATCACAGAGGTCCGGTCTTCCTCAGGTGATGATAATGGGAAAAAGGCCAACAACCCCAACCACTGCAACTGCATCATAGACCAGATCTTCACCGGGGGGCTGCAGTCGGACGTCACCTGCCAAGTCTGCCAGTAAGTGGAGGCTTTCCGTGGGACTCGGAGTGTTCCGGAAGGCTGAGTGCCTTCCAGGCCCTGCTGGCCAGACCATAATGGGGGAGCCCAAGTGCTTTCAGGGAGACTGACTTCACGGAGTGCTGCTTGTCAACATCATGGCACCTTTTCAGTCAGCAAACTGTTGCATCCTGAGAAGTTTTTAGGTTTTCAGATTCCTAGAGTGTAGTGTGGAGTCAGTGCCGCCCCAGTTGTGCCTTGTTGGTGATGCAGGGCTGACAGTGGGGCAGCTGCCACACAGCCCGGTGAGAAGCAGGAAGTTTTATTTTGACAGATACTGACCTGTGTTGGGATGAAGTAGCTCCAAGAGAAAAGGCACGAGAAACGAGCAGGTTGCCCTGAGTGTGGAGGTCATCGGGGCAGTGTCCCCTCCGGGGCTGCAAGACTCCAGTTGTGGCCACTGATCACTGTCCTCATTTCTGCTTTCCTTCAGGCCCCCGAAACCAGGAACCAAAAAAGAGCCCCCTTCAGAGACCTGGTAACCTAGGGCAGATACCTGACCAAGGCTCCAAAGTGTGTCAGTTTGAAGTATTTCCTGCTTTCCTTTTCCATTTTCTCTCAAGTAGTGTCCCTAAATTCTCTACAGGTTTCAGTTCTATGCTTAGAACTCAAAGCCTTCATTTCCCGCAGGCAGGTGCATTGGTGAGGAGGTTAGAAGAACACTTTCATTCACCCAGCCCCCTCCCACGTTTTTATTTCACTTCACCTTCTTTAAAAACCCTGGTCATGATCCACTGAAATTTTAAAACCTGTAATGGATTACCACTTGCTGTTTGTGTAGGACAGACCAGATACCAGAGGAGTCGGCTTTGCCTGCAAGTGTTACAAGTGTGGTGCTCTAAAGGCTATACTTTCAGGGGTCATTTCTAGCATCTGTCACAATTGCAGGGTTCTGTTGAATAGCATCTCTCCTCGTGAGCTGCCACACTAGCACGTTGCACCCGTGGCTTTTAAATAGCTGCCTCCTTAGCCCCATGCCATTGAAGTCCACCAGCAGGAGATTGTGTCACATTTATAACCTTTTTAATTTCCGTAGTGAATTTCCCAACCTGTGAGTTTCCCATTGGTATGTTTTAAAATAAGTCTGCAGAAGGGAATTGGCTTTGGTAGATACGACCTTAAATTCTCCTGTTCAGCGTGGGGTGCTGAGCGGTCACTGCCCACTCTGTGTGGAGTGTGCTTGGCGATCCGCGTCATGTCCTGTGCTCGGCCGTTCTCAGGTCTCAGGTGCTGCTGATGTGGAGCCACCCTTCAGAACCACCAGACGTGGGGCCCAGAGAAAGTCCTGAATTGACTGTGCCAATCTTTCAGGTGTGGAGACCACTGCCCAGAAGTGGCCCTCGCCTGCGTGGCTTGCACGGCATCCTTCCCAGGGCCTGAAGGCCCAGGGAGCACTGGGTGTGTGCATACCTTTTCTTTAGCCTGAGATGCCATTTGGAAAGAGGGCAGAGCTGTGACCGAGTGCCAAGATACACCCCACGAGGTGGTCCCTCTGAGGCTGGGGGTGGACATCAGTTCTCATGCATGTCTCTGTCTCATTTTGCTTCTAGTGGGGTCTCCACCACAATAGACCCCTTCTGGGACATCAGTTTGGATCTGCCTGGCTCTTCCACCCCATTCTGGCCCCTGAGCCCAGGGAGTGAGGGCAGTGTGGTGAACGGGGACAGCCACGTGGCAGGAACCACAACGCTGACGGACTGCTTGAGAAGGTAGGAGGCCTGCCGGCACTTGTGCAGAAAAATAAAGGGCTTTCCTTGCAGGCAGTTGTCTCCTGGCTCGAGGCTGCTCAACAGTGGCCAGTCAGAGTGAAGTCCTGATAAGCCCAGGGCTGCCCAGGCCCCAGCACTGTGTTCTTTTGCACACCCAGCATAGAACACGAGGCAAGATGTGTCCACTTGCAGAGAGCTGCTGTTGGCACCTGTGACTCGTGCTGTTTTGTCACATTTCTGCACGGTGACAAGATATTCTGTCCACCCAGTTTTGCATTGTAGGATGTCTATATCACAGCTACTGTTTCATCCTACCCCCAGCGTGAGTTAACAGAGCAAAAGGTAAAGGTCCCACACCTTTTGTGGCTGATGACCTGCACCGGAGCCCGCACTGAAAGAACGGGCCCCTCCTGCTGAGGCGGGTGGCTTTCTCTGCAGGTGATGAGAACACACCTGTGACGCTCTGCCTGCACTTATGTCCGTTTACTGCATTGTCAATCCAGACAAGCAAGGCGATTGAGGGCACAGTTGCTAGAAAACACGTCAATAGCTGTTACGTACAAATGTGGCAAGGCCAGAAACCCTTCCTAGAATTTATTTAGTGTTTTACAAGCTTTATCTTATCCTCGCATTAGCTCAAGGCCACTACAGGTGTGTCCTTGTTGAGTGGAAGTGTTTCTCAGGAAGAGGGACAAGCTGCTTGGTGTTTACCTGCTGCACAGTCAGCAGACCCGAAGGTACATGTGTAGGATTTTAGAATTAACTTCGTTAACAACACTGATAGATCTGGATATATTGGGTTGACCAAAAAAGTCCATAGGGTTTTTTCTGTAAAATAAAAGACACGTTTTTCATTTTCACCAGTAACTGTTGATTTGGATATTTTGAGTGTCGGCCCTCTTCCGCCCAATATAAAGTCGATTGTTCTCAGTTAATGTTTTGATTCGATGGCTGCCAGCCTTACCTGACCTGCCCGACCAGTGTGGAGTGCTGTCCAGCAAGAAGCCTCCAGCACAAAACCGCGCCAGCCACTGTTGACACATTCGATCAGTCACAGCACTTTCTCCCTGCACTGTACAAAAAGAGAAACTTCTTTCTCTTTTTGAGTTCCAGATGCGTTTTTTTGAAATAATAAAGCAAATATACTGAAAATGTTGCATATTTTCTTCCATCTTCAATATTAAAATAGCTATACCAAAAATTCACCTCTTTGGTAAGTTTTTTAAATGCATACTGATATGATGTCTGTCACAATACAATCTGACAAAATTGTTCTGAATGAAGTTGAAGACAACTAAGTGCTACTAGAGCCATTGTACAGAAAAACCAAATGAACCTTTTGGCCAACGCAATGTATGAGGTACCATTTTTAATTTGGAAGACAAACATATAAGTAATATTCTGATTTTTCAAAATAGCATTACCACAAAATTAAATTTCATGGTAAATTTCAACATAATTGAAACTGCCCACAAAACAGGCAGCGAGGGAGAAGACACACTTATCAAAATAAAATCCATGGGAGGCTGGCTGTGGCAGGGCCCAAGTGTCTGAGAAAGGATGGAGTTCGTCTCCGGTTTCCCTTGTCAAGGTATGTTGAGAGTAGATCACAAAGCTGGTGGAAATACATGTGATTTTGCCCTGGGCGTGTGGCTCTCTTGGTTCATGCAGTGTCCTGTGCAGCAAAGGTTGCGGGTTTGACTCCTGGTCAGGGCACATAGCTGGGTTGTGGGTGAGGTCCCCGGTCAGGGTGCGTATAGGAGGCAACCCATCGATGCTTCTCTCCCCCGTTGATGTCTTTCCCTCCCCGTCTCCCTGTCTTGTCTCAAATCACTGAACATGTCCTCAGGTGAGGATTTAAAAATAAATAAGGTACATGTGACTTCTAGCTCTAGACTGTTCGGGTTTTCAAGGGTTTCCCAAGAACCACAGGGAGCTCAGTGGCTGTCACGCGGCAGCCAATGCGCGACGGTGGCGGTGGGAGCCTTGAGCCTCTCCATGGCGGGGTGGCCTCAGCTGCACACATGTGCCTTCCCTGGAGGAGGGCGCACCCCTCGGTGCCACGTGCTTCTCTGGGACTCCCATGGGCCTCATACTGCACCCTTGGCTCTCTGTTGCCTTATTACTGTATCAACTGGTGTACATTTGTGTGTCATATTTTTCCATCGGGATTGAAGTGCAGCACCTTCGGGGGAGGGGACTGCCTCCCTGTGCCTGTCTCCCACAGCACCAGTGTGCTGCTGGGCATCTGGCGGACGCAGCGAGTGAGTGAGTGAGTGTCACCTGCCTTTACCCTGTCATCATTCTGCAAGGTTGCAAATGGAAGACACCAACTCTGATGGAATGAAGCCGGCGAGGACATAGGTAGTTCACGGAATCAATCCATGGGAAGGCTGAGAACGCGGGTCAGCAAACAGGTCGTCACCATGGGAGGCTTGGGAACACCACCTGGGAATATGCAGCCCCTCCTGCAGTGAGGGTGCTGTCCCCTAAAGACAAGCCTTCCCACATCTGCTTCTTCAGAATAATTGTTCCAGGTCCCCATAATTACAAAGTCCCTATAAGGAGCTTGGAGCTGGCAGAGCCCAGGTTGGTGCCCACATTGCTGGGAGTGGGAAGAGCGAGGGCTGGCCGGTGTGGCTTTCCGCAGTGGCAGCAGGCTGGCCCTGCTCCCAGCCAGGGTGGGGATGTCCCCAAGGGAAGGTGAGGCGCGGATACAGACTTGAGAAAGTATGTAAATTGGGCTCTGTTTATCTTACGTAATTTTTTAAAACTTTTTAAAATTTTTTATTTATTTTTAGACAGAGGGGAAGGGAAGGAGAAGGAGACGGAGAAAAACATCAGTGTGTGGTTGCCTCTCACGCACCCCCAGCTGGGGACCTGGCCCGCAGCCCAGGCCTGTGCCCTGACTGGGAATTGAACCGGCAGCCCTTTGGTTCACAGGCTGGTGCTCAGTCCACTGAGCCACACCAGCCAGGGCAATCTTACATAATTTAATTTCTAACTATGTGAATTTGAAGCCAAGTTCTCTTCATTATGACACTGGGACTTGTTTAGTACACATTTTCTGATACTGAAGCAGGTTTGGAGGCTTGGAGTAAGCGTAGTTTGGCTGAGGTGACGAGAGTTTGGGGGCAAGTGTGCTTGTGGGCACTGCACATGGAAAGAAAAATGACAAACAGGAACTTCTAGAAGAATAAAAAGTTAGAAAATATCAAAAGATGACTGCTGAGCATTTTACACTAGGTTGGTGTAAATTTTTTTTAACGTATAGTCACAAGAAGAGTGTGCTTATCGATTGGTTGCTCAATTGATAATCCTTAGCAAAGCAAATATAATTGGTGGGAAGTATGCGAATCAGAATTCAAGGGTGATTAGGACATTTACACCCCTGATCCGACTTGGCAAGCTTGAACCTGCTCTGAAAGGGGTTCTGAAGCGGGTTGTTCCTGGGCTGTTCACCTGCTCGCTGGGGAGGGAGGCGCTTGAGCTCCGTGGGGGAGCTGTTCCTGGCAGCCAGGTGCAGGGCTGGGGAAGTTTGTTGCCTCAGATGCTTGCCTTCTACCTTCTGTCCCTTGCTTAGAGCTGCCTGAGGGACAGCGGAGTCCTTTGCCTAATTTTAGCTGCAGGTTGGCATTGGACTTCGGCTTCTAAATTTGTTTTTCTCCGTGTGCAGTCCTCTCGCCCTGTAACAGCTCCTGCCTGGGGACCTGTCCCTGCCACTGCATTGGCTGGCCCTGGGGAGAGGCAGCTGTGGCCCCGGGCTGTTCCCGGCTGGGATTGGGATGGGGCGGAACTGTGTTGCGGGTTGGAAAACCGATGAGGGAATAACGAGGCAACTCTGGTGTGTCCCGAAATCTTTGCTGCCAGCAGGGCACCTTCTGCTCTCCTGCCAGCAGCCATCCAGCCAGTGTTTCAGCTTCACTGATGGCTTTTTCTTTTTTTAATGTTTTAAAATTTGTTTAAATCAGGATTCAGAACAGGCCCAAACTTGACACTTGGTTTATTGGTCTCGTAAGTCACTTTTGAATCCAGGCTTCAGCTCCCCCATGTCTTTCCTTGCCTTTCCTTCGTTGAAAAGACAAGGTCGTGGGCCCACAGACTGTGCTGCACTCTGGGCCTTGCCGACCGGTTCCCGCAGGGTGTCGTGGGCGCACCCCCTCGCCACGAGATCTGGCTGTGCTCCTCCCACTTCCGCGGCCTGGGCAGCCAGGTCGGCTTGGCTCGGGGTGCTGTCCTGCCCAGACTGAGGTGGCAGAATTCCCAAAGGTTAAACAAGGACTTCCAGGCTCAGTTGTCAGAAGATCGACTTTTTTGTTTTGTTTTCAGCTTTAAACTTTTAAACACTTGGTACAAACCACCCTGAAGCATCTGTTTCATGGGGTCTCTCATCTCCAGTAGCTGCACCGTCACTCGTGCTGCAAGTGCTGGCCACCTGCGTATCAGTGCAGCGTGTCCATCTCGTCATCCGTCTTCATCACAAGAAAGTTACCATTTCCCCACGTCTCACTTTTTTAACTTAAACTTTTATTTTGGGATAACTGTAGCTTCCCACTGCAGTTGTGAGAAATGCTTCGTAGAGATCCCCTGTGTCCTTCCCCCTGTGTCCTTCCCCCTTACAAAATGGCAGTGCCGGGCGCGGCCGTACCCCCGGGGCCCTCCCAGCCACACCGCCTGCCTCCCACCCCTGCTGCCTCCTCAGCTCCTGGCAGCCATGTGTCCGTGCTCCCTGAAGTTCACGTTTCAGGAATGTCGTGTTAACGGTGCGACATGTAACCTTTGGGGATTCCTTTATTGCTGGCTAGTATTCCATGGTGTCATGTACCATATAGTTCATTTAACGGTGCAGTGTTTGCCCGTTGAAGGACATCTGTCTTGCTACCTACCAGTTGTTTTCTGGGGTTTTGGTTTTGCTTTGCTTTGCTTTTTTGGATAATTTTTGAACAGTTTTTGTGGGAACACAAGTTTTCACTTTTGTGGGACAGATTTGATAGGCTATGTCTTACGGTAGGAATAAAATTATTATTATTTCACCAAACTTTTCATTTAAAAAAACTTGAAGATTTTTTTACTTATTTTATTTTTTACTGAAGTTTTTGGGCCACATTGGTTAATAAAATTATATAGGTTTCAGGTGTACAATTCCATATTACATTATCTGTGCCTTGTGTTGTGTGATCACCACCCCAAGTCAGGTCTCCTTCAGTCACCCCCTGTCCCCTCTGCTCCTCCCCCACTGCCCCTTCCCGCTGGTCATCACCACACTGTTGTCTGTCGATGAGGTTTTTTTCCCTTTGCTTCATCCCTTCCCTCCAGCTCCTCTTCCCTCTCAGAACTGTCAGTCTGTTCTGTGTGTATATGCCTCTGTTTCTATTTTGCGTCAGTTTGTTTTGTGCATTAGATTCCACGTACGAGTGAGATCATATGGTACTTGTCTTTCTCTGACTGGCTTATTTAACTCAGCACAATACCCTCTAGGTCCCTCTGCGCTTTCACAAAGGGTAAGAATTCCTCCTTTGTTGTGCTCGAGCAGTATTCCATTGCGGGAATGGACCATGGCTTTGTGGCCACTCATCTCCTGATTGGGCACTTGGCCTCCTTCCAGATCTTGGCTCCTGTAAACAATGCTGCAGTAAAGATAGAGGTGCATATATTCTTTCAAATCAGTGTTTCAGGTTTCTTTGGATATATTCCCAGAAGTGGGATCGCTGGGTCAGAAGGCAGATCCATTTTTAATTTTTAAGGTATCTTCACCTTGCTTTCCACAGTGGCTGCACCAGTCTATAGTCCCACCAACAGTGCAAAAGTGGTCCCCTTTCTTCACATCGTCACCAGCACTTGTCATTTACTGATTTATTAGTGATGGACATCTTGACAGTGTGAGGTTATATCTTGTTGTGGTTTTAATTTGTGTTTCTTAGATGATTAATTGAGCATTTTTTCGTATGTCTGTGGGCCATCTGTATGTCTTGGGAGAAGTGTCTCTTTAGGTCCTTTTCCATTGTTCAATTAGATTGTTGTTTTTGTTTCATTTTATTTTGTTTTTGGTGCTGAGTTATAAATTTTGGTATTAAGCCCTTATCAGATCTATCAATGGTGAACATGTTCTCCCATTCAGTGCGTTGTCTTTTCATTTTGTTGATGGTTTCCTTTGCCGTGCAAAAACTTTTTAGTTTCTTGGAATCCCATTTGTTTATATTTTCTTTTGTTTCCCTTGCCTGAGGATATATGTCATAAAACCATTGCTACGAGAAATGTCCAAGATTTTACTCTCTGTGTTTTCTTCTATGATTTTAATGGTTTTGAGTCTTACAGTGGGTTGAGTTTAATTCATTTTGAGTTTATTCTTGTGTGTGGTGTAAGAAGCTGATTTAGTTTCTTTTTTTTTCCCATGTGGTCAGTCCAATTTTCCCAGCACCATTTATTGAAGAGACTGTCTTTACCCCATTGTACGCTCTTGCCTCCTTTGTCAAATATTAATTGACCATAAAGGTGTGGGTTTATCTCTGGGCTCTCTGTTCTGTTTCCCTCGTTATGCCTGTTCTTCTGCCAAGGCGATGCTACTCTGTTTACTGTGGCCTTGTAGTATAGTGTGATATCAGGTACTGTGATCCCTCCAACTTTGTTCTTCTTTCTCAAGATTCCTGAGGCTATTCAGGGTCTTTCGTGGTTCCATATAAATTTTTGGAACTATTTGTTCTAGATCTGTGAAATATGCCATTGGTATCTTGATAGGAATCGCACTGAATCTATAGATTGCTTTGGGTAGTATGGACATTTTTAATGATGTTAAGCCTTCTTATTCATGAACACAGTGTGTGCTTCAACTTATTTCTATCTTCTTCAGTTTCTTTCTTCAGTGCCTTATAATTTTGCAGGTTTAGATCTTTTACATCCCTGGTTAAATTTATTTCTCAGGGTTTTTTTGTTTGTTTGTTTGTTTTTTGGATGCAGTTGTAAATGGGATTGTTTTCTTAGCTTCCCCTTCTAATGGGATAGTTCATTATTGGCATATAAAAATGCAACTGATTTCTGGGAATTTATTTTGTGTCCTGCTGCTTTACTGAATTCATTTATCAGTTCTAGTAGTTTTTTATTTTTAATCTTATTTAATGTTTTTCTTGCTTGATTGCTGTAGCTAGGACTTCCAGTACTTTATTGAATAGGAGTGGTGAAAGCAGACATTCCTGTCTTGTTCCTGATCTTAAGGGACATAATTTTAGTTTTTGCCTGTTGAGTAGGATGTTGGCTGTGCCTTTGTCATGTGTGGCCTTTATTATGTTGAGGTATGTTCCCTCTCTTCCCACTGTGCTGAGAATTTTTATCATGAATCAGTGGTGGATTTGACCAAATACTTTGCATCTATTGATAATGATCATGTGGTTTTTATCCTTCAATTTGTTGATGTGATGTATCATGTTTATTGATTTGTGGATATTGCACCAACCTTGCATTCCTGGAATAAATCCCATTTGATCATGGTATAGAACCCTTTTAATGTATTGCTGGATCCAGTTTGCTAATATTTTACTGAGGATTTTAGTATTGATGTTCATCAGGGATGTTGGCCTTAAAATTTTTTTTCTTCGTAGTGTCTTTATGTGGTTTCGGAATTCGGATAATGCTGGCCTGGTAAAATAAGCTTGGGAGTCTTCCCGCCTCTCAGTATTTTTGCAGTAGTTTGAGAAGGAGAGGTGTTGGTTCTTTGAGTGTTTGGTAAATTCACTTGTGAAGCCATCTGGTCCAGGACTTACGTTTGTCGGGCGTTTTTTAATTACTGCTTTGATTTCATTAATTGTAATCAGTCTGTTCAGGTTTTCTGATTTTTCCTGATTCAGTATGGGAAGATAGTATGTTTTTAGGCATTTATCTATTTTGTCCAGATTGTCTAACTTATTGGCATATAGTTGTCCATAATATTGTCTTATAATCCTTTGTGTTTTTTCGGTGTCAGTTATCCTTCATTTCTGGTTTTGCTGATTTGGGTACTCTCTTTTTCTTGATGAGTCTGGTTAAAGGTTTGTCAATCTTGCTTATGTTTTCAAACGAAAAGAGCTCTTGGTTTCATTGGTTTTTTTTTTATTTTTTTATTTTTTAGGTTCTTCATTTATTTCTGCTCTAATCTTTATTATTTTCTTTCTTATGCTCACTTTGAGCTTTGTTGTTTTCTTTTCTCTAGAACCTTTAATTATAAAGTTGGATTAGTTATTTGAGCTTTTTCTTGTTTCTTGAGGTAGGCCTGCAATGCTGTGAATTTCCTTCTTGGGACTTCTTTCACTGCGTCCCATAGATTTGGGGTGGTTGTGTTCTCATTTTCATTTGTTTCAAGGTGTCTTTTGATGTCTTTCTTGGTCTCATTGTTAATGCAGTTATTGTTTAGTAACATGTTATTTAGCCTCCATATTTTTGTCTTTTTAAAAAGTTTTTTTCCTTGTGATTAATTTTTAGTTATATACCGTTTTAGTCCGAGGAGATGGCTTGATATGATTTCAGTCGTCTTAAATTCATTGAGACTTGTTTTGTGTCCTAATATGTGGGCTCTCCTAGAAAATGTTCCATGTGCACTTGAAAAGAATGTATATTTTGCTGCTTTGGGGTGAAATGCTCTGAAAGTATCAGTTAAGTCCACTGGCCTGGTTTGCCACGAAGGCCGCCGTTTCCACGTTGGCTTCCTGTCTGGAGGCTCTGCCCGCGGCCGCCAGCACAGCGTGAAAGCCCCAACTGCGACGGTGTCTCCGTCAGCCCTTCTTTTTTAATCTACTAAGATTTGCTTTATATAGGTTGGTGCTCTTGTGTTGGGTGCATAAAAGTTTACAAGGGTCACATCCTCTTGTTGCATTCCTCCCTTTATCGTTATGTAGTGACCTCCTTTGTCTCTTATCATTGCCTTTGTTTTAAAGTGTGTTTTGTCAGATGTAGGTATTGCTACCCTATTCTTTTTCATTTCTATTTGCATGAAATATCATTTCAATTCCTATACTTTTAATCTACATGTATCTTCTTCTGAGGTAGATCTCTTGTAGATAGCATACATGTGGGTCTTGCTTTCTTATCTGTTCAGCTATAAGGTAAGTATTTTTTTAAGTGATAAGGAGGGAAGGTGATGGATGTATGGTGTGTATGTTTCTAATAGAGAAATGAATCAACCAAAAGTGGTAAAGTAACTGCCCTCTTACCTCTTCATATTTTTTTCTTAAAAATAATATTCTTACATGCCTTGCAGATTCACCAGACCAGAGCACTTGGGAAGCAGCGCCAAGATCAAATGCAGCGGCTGTCACAGCTACCAGGAGTCCACCAAGCAGCTCACCATGAAGAAGCTGCCCATCGTCGCCTGCTTCCATCTCAAAGTGAGTTTTCCAGGAAAGCGCTAGCAGCAGGCTCGATTTTTAGCCCCTCGTACAGTCGGTTTGGTGTGCAGAGTGGTTCCATAGTTGCAGCGGCTCCCTGAGTGTGCTGAGCACTGAAGAAGTGGGTGGCACGTTGTCCCTCCCCTGCCTCCCGCTGCCGCCAGACGCCTTGTTTGGGGAACGGAGAGTCCTCGCTGCAAAATGCAGATACGGCGTGAACGCGCTCTTCAGGGGGTGGGGTGGTTAAGGATTGTTTGGCTCCAACCTAAATTCTTCCATCTTTACTCCTAGTTTTCTGTTTTTCTTTTTCTTAAAAGCAAACAAAGACCCTTAGCATTTTGACCTAGTCCAGGGGTCGAATAGTAAGTATTTTTGGGTTTGCAGCTATATGATGTTTCATGTTTTTCTTTGAGTCCAAATATGTTAAAAAACAAAAACAAAACAAGAAACTTTTCTTAGCTTCCTTTGTGGATTTGGTGGTCTCTGATACAGCCAAAAGAATGCCTTCTGTCTTGTGAAAGGAACAATATGTTTATTTTTGCTCTCAAGGGTTACAGATATTACCTCTGTTTTCCGCTCCCTTGCACTTTGCTGAGTTTGTCATAAGATTACTTTTTTGTACACTGGGTATTCATCACTTTGATTTCATTCCAAGATTTGACTTGAACCCATAAATTAGATTGATATAGATATTGCGTTATTAGCTCTGTAAGCCCCAAACGTGACCAGTAGGCCATCCGCAATCATGAAAAGCCCAATTTGGGGGCCGCACAGAGAAGCACCCCGGAGGAAGCCCGGTACGGTGACACTCCTCTTCTCTCCCCCCTTTCTGCAGCGATTTGAACACTCAGCCAAACTGAGGCGGAAGATTACCACATACGTGTCCTTTCCCCTGGTACTGGACATGACCCCCTTCATGGCGTCCAGGTACGTACCGGAGGGTTAGTTCAGCTGCGCCTGGTGTCGGGAGGCTGTGGCTTTGTGAGTTCCGCAGTCGGCACCGGCTCTCCGATGAGACAGTTGCAGACACTGAGAGAACCACAGTTGCTAAACCAAGTTATTGTTCTGATCCTCACCCAGGACACACTTCCCTTTAATGAGCTAGTTCTCCTCAGATGTGTTTCAGCTGCGGGGTTTCCCGAGCAGCCTCCCTCAGCTCTCGGACCGGAGAAACCAGGGTGGGGTCACTGCGGGAAGGCAGCCTTTTAGCTGACCTGGTTTGGAATGTGGAGAAACAGAGTTGATTCTGCATTTGTAGATTACATTTATCTTGTTTTCAAGTCTTGCTATCATAGATCTCACAAAAAAATCAACAGTTACTATATGCGGACCGTGGGTTTCCTAGGGCCACTGTACCCAGTTACCAGGAAGTTGGTGGCTGAAAGCAAGAAGGTGTTGGCAGGTCTGCACTTCCTTGGGAGGGCCCAGGGAAGATGCCGTTCCTTGCTGGGAGGCGCAGCCGCGCAGATGGGGGCTGGCTCCCTGCCTGTCGGCAGGCATGCTCCTGGCGGCTCACCGCCCCGGCCAGGGCCTCGGTTTCTTCACTTTAACCGGGGGGTAATCTCTGCCCAGAAAGGAGTGTGGTTGGAAGGACTAGCAAGTATGTATAAAATGAACCCAACCCTGTGTCTGGCGTAGGAAGCCCCGATGACATTGGATTTTCCTCCAGCCCACGTGTCCCTCCAGATCTGCGCTTCCCCCAGCGCGCCGCGGCGCGTGCACGCGCCGTGAGGACTGGAAGAGCACACAGGGCCTGACCACGAGGTCGGGGCATGCACCTCTTTGCCTTTAGATTGTCAAGCAAGAAAGTGACAACAGCCGCTCGACAACAGCCGCCCAATGTGAATGAATCAAAATTATGCTTGTTCTGTTTTATTTTTTCAGATGGGCAAAAAATAGAATAATGTATTTTTGGTGCACCACAGGACCTTAGTACTTAGTGTATGTGTGCCACATGATGATAGGTTGAACGTTGCTGCTTTAGTTAGTTTAAATTGCACTGAGTTTTGCTGTTGTTTGTTACAGCAAAGAGAGCAGGATGAATGGACAGTACCAGCAGCCGCCAGACAGCCTCAGTAACGATAACAAGTAAGTGAGCCCTGAGGGGGGGCCCTGGCGATGCGGGGCGGCAGCTCCCAGCAGAAGGGGCAGGCGGCCCCGGCACTTCCCGGGGAAGCGCTGCGTTTTGGAGGGGCATTGGGAGGGCTCGCTCTTTAGGCCACAAGCCTGCTCCCTGTGGTGCTGCCCGTCAACCTCTTTTGAAAATACTTGAGCCCCCTATTGGGAAAGGACTTTGCACACCTTTGCCGTAGATGCTCTGTCCTGTGTAGGAGCTTGATGCCCTTCTGCTGCCCCCTGGGTATGAATGAGGGTTGGTCTGGCCACTGCAGTTCTGGAGCGAAAGCTCAGCGTCCAGATCCTGGGCCCTGGGGCCTCTTCCTCAGCCAGCACCGTGACGAGACTCTGCTCGCTCTCTCTGCCTTCCCTTCTACCCCTGGTGTGGCCAACGGAGTGAAGAAGAGGGCGGTCACAGTGTCTCCGACACCGGCCGCTCTGCAGAGCAGAAGCCACGCAGTCTCCCTCTTTCCCTCTGTGCGCCCGGCACCGGCTTCGACACCTGGGTGTCACTGTTGGGGGTCGGCGGGGTGCCTCGCTGTTCAGGCCTCTGACTGCTTGGACTGTGTGGTTTCTGACGACAATAAAATTGCCTGCTGCATCCCACTGCTTTCCTCCCAAACCAGATACTCCCTGTTTGCAGTCGTTAACCACCAGGGGACCCTGGAGAGTGGCCACTACACCAGCTTCATCCGGCAGCACAAGGACCAGTGGTTCAAGTGTGACGACGCCATCATCACCAAGGCCAGCATTGAAGACGTGCTGGACAGTGAGGGGTACGTTGGGGGCGGCTTGTTGCCCTGCATGGGCGTCCGAGCCCACAGCCATGTTTGTTTTTAGTATCAATCAAGAAAGGTCACCTTTGGTGGCGGAGTAAGGAGGCGTGTTCTGGACACAGTGCCGGCCTCGACGGGCCAGGGCCGGAGCAGCACGCCCGGTTAACGCCCTCACCCCGGCCCAGAGTGGCGGGTGTTTCCTGTGGCCTTGACAGGAGCTCACATGTGGGTCCCTCAGCAGCTCCTTTCTCACCTCCCCCTTCTGTCCCTTCCGGGCACATCATCATCCACTTCAGCGGGGCGGAGCCCTGGTCTTGAGACTGGCAGTAGGCTCCTCACCCGCGGGATGGGCTGCCGTGACCTGCGTGGTGCGTCTGTGGGTCCCCAGCTCTGGGGGAGCCCCCTGGGCCGAGAGTCTGCGAGGAGCGCATAGGCTGCAGGCAGAGACGGGGCAGACCCCTGGGGCACGGAGCCTTACCGGGAGCCCGAGGCCCTGGCAGCCCCGGGCGCGACCGGAGCTGTCTGGGGGGCAGGACTGACCGGACTTGGGGCCTCCTGGTAAATGGGCAGGGGGTGAACTCAAGGGGCTCTGGCACTCTGTGAGGGCACTGCCACTGCCTAGCTGAGGACCCTCCTCCTTGGGGACTAGGCACCAAGAACTGTCCCAGCAAGAAATCAGCCTGCTGGTGAGTACCAAGGCCATGGAGCCAAGGTCGCAGCAGGGGAGCGCAGCATTGCTTTGAGTTCTCATGAGCCAGACCATGAACATACTCTGTCTTTGTCTCCTTAGGTACCTGCTGTTCTACCACAAACAAGTTCTGGAATATGAGTAGCCTTTTCCTCAGCTGGCCAGAAATATGAAGGCCTCACAAAATGACCCCCAACCACCGAACATCACGCTACCATCCCCCACGTGGAAGTACCCAGGAGCATCAGA
This sequence comes from Pteronotus mesoamericanus, assembly GCF_021234165.1. NCBI lineage: Eukaryota > Metazoa > Chordata > Mammalia > Chiroptera > Mormoopidae > Pteronotus > Pteronotus mesoamericanus. The sequence goes on from NW_026555090.1 coordinate 533,169, forward strand.
GCCCCCGCCGCCGCCCAGGACTGGGGACAGAGAGGACACGCACCGTGGTGGGAGGGGTCTCGGGGCTGCACAACAGATGGGGAACGAAGGGTGTGTGTTCTTTGTGGGAAGGGGCAGAGTAGATGCGTCCCAAGGTGTCTCCCTTGCTCCTCGAACAGCATGCAGGTGCCTGGGGTGGGCGCCCCCACGGCGTGGAGTGGCCTCGCCCGGAGCTCTAGTCCTACCCAGGGACGGCACAGCTTTCAAAGGCGCCAGTCCGTTTTTAAATTATGGGTTTATTAAAGCAGTAGAGAAGATAATAGATGTACAAGGGCAGAGGACTTTGCAAGTATCTTTGTGAGTCTTAGTATTGACCACGTGTGGTACGGAACTCGTAGCCTTCGTTTGTGAGCAGAGCCTGTGTAGCTGAGGACGCTGGCGGGCAGTCCGAGCGGACCCGTGCTGCAGATGGCGTGGCGCCGGGCCCGGCGTGGCGCACGGCTGGGCGCTCCTGCAGTTTCGTGCCGGTAGGCCTGTTCCCATTCCCCTCCTTTTTCTTCTCTTCCACAGTGGTGAATTTGGTAAGTGTAACGTTAGTAACGTGGGTGAGTAGAGTTAATAATGAACTTTAGATAGTTTTTTCATTCTGGAGTGAGTCTTGCTTTTGGTGCTGTTTTGTTGCCCGCCCCGCCCCCCCCCCGCCCCACCTTTGGAAGCGCCGTGGCCTGGTTAGAGCTGGCAGGTGCATGCTGGGTGTCACTGGTTCAATCATGTTACTTGAGCAAATGAAGCATTTTTCGATGGTTTTATTGTTTCCATTCCTCACATTTTCTTCTTGGCTGCCTGTCCCACTCACTGTCCCCGTCACTCCTTGGTGGCCAGAGTGGCGGAGTGCCTCTGCGTTTCATTTAGTGTAGTTTAAATTGTAGCAGGAAAAGGGACTCCGACCAAGCTTATGGGAGAGCCGGCTGAGGGGCCGCCTGGTTCCTGCAGAGGTGCCTTGCAGGCCTCTCTCTATCCAACCCTCCAAGCTAGGTTTTTGTCCATTTCTGAGAAATTTTAACCCAGAGATGTAAGGGAGGACAAGGTGCTTTAAGGTAGTTTGTCAAACAAGCCGTGCTTGTCCTGAGAGCCCCGTCTGCATCTGAACTGTGGTGTGTTCATTCCTAGGAAGACTATCATTATTGAAGGGTCAGCAGACTTTTTTTGTAAAGAGCCCAAATGGTAGATGTTAAACTTTATGGATCCGTTGGCCATAGATAACACATTAACAAATGATCCTCGCTGTGTTCCAATAAAACTTCTATTTATAGACATTGAAATTTGGGTTTCATATCATTTTCGCATGTCATGAAATATTTTTCACTGTTTAAAAATGTGTAGACTGTTCTTAGCTGCCAGGCCGCACAGAAGCAGGCCGTGGCCAGAGCGAGCCGCTAGCCCGGCAGACGGGGAAGCTAGTCCCCGCGGGAGTGGAGCCGCTACTGCTCAGTGTGGAAGGTGCTAGAAAAGGCAGAGCAACAATCCTGCAGAATCACTGTGTGTGGCAAAGTTCCCAGTGACAACTTTTTAAGCACTTGCTCGGCTTGCCCTGTGACGACCTGCACTTCTGGAACACAGGCTGAAAGGGTGTTTTCAAAGAGCAAGTGTTCTCACAGAAGTGTGGACGGTGCAGACTTTCAGAACTGGCCACGTGTGTTCAAGTGTGTGGGGGCACCGCTGTGAAGGTATCTTTTGGGGAGAGGTGTTGTCTTTTAATAATAAATTTAATGGAAAGGAGAACTGACTGCAGCTGGCCTGTAAATTCTGAGCCATAGCGTCTCCCCCTGCAGTTTGCTGCCTTACGACCGGAGTGCTCTGGATGCCGGGGTCGGGGAGGGGGAGCAAATGCGTTGGCCTTCGGGGGCTGGAAGGTCACCTGTGGTCTAGCCGGCCTGCTCCCCAAACCAGTCGCTCCCCTGCGCCTCTTCTGTCTTCCTTACGCTCAGAGGCTCAGCGCTCTGAGGACACAAGGACTAGGGGGCACCAGGGGGCCACGGTTATCTTTTGCGGACATTATTTTAAACTCTCATGCCCAGATCAGTTGTCCTTGCTCCTTCCGGCGTTGGTGTGCCAAGCTCCTGCCTCGTGGCTGCCCCTGTGGCAGCGCTGGCTCGCCCCCGCATGCCCAGCAGGAACTGCCGCGCGAGATAGGCGTGCTCGAATCTGTCCTGGTAGGAACAGAATATTACGTGACCGTTTTTGGAATTTCCCTTTTTTATTTTATTTTTAAGCTCCCAATCCAGCTATTAAATTCAGGAAAATGGTGTTTTTGTTTCCTAACAACCACCCCTGGGTAGTGTTCCTCTCGTGACCGAGTGCGTCTGACCACCGAGTAGGCACGAGGCGGCCCTCCACCCCCACCCGCCTGTGTACAACCACCTGTGTTTCCGAACCTCTGGCTGTCACTTCAGCGCTTCCCAGTGAAACGGTAGACCTTCCCTCTTCAGGCATCTGTAGTGGGTTCCGAGGAGCGTGGTGCTGGGGGACTTGGGCCGGGGCCGCCTGCGGGCGGAGCGGCCAGACCCCTTGCGGCGGCATGGCCCCTCGCCCGGAGGGCGCTGGGGTGTCCCCGGACCCCCCGCCCTGCAGCAGCCCCTGCCGCGCATAGACCCGAGCACTTGTGGTTTGGCTTTCATTGTGTACAATTGCCAGGTTTTTGTGTTTGTGTTTTTGTTTATGACAACTGAAGTGACTGTTATAACTAAAAACAAAAATTGTAAGAAAAAGATTCCAATGATTGTGCTGTGGATTTAATTACCAAGATGTTTACACCTCTTTTACCTGTTGTTTTGAGGAACTGTCTGACTCTTCCCCCTCCTTTAATGGCTTGTAGTCTTTCCTATGTCATAATAAACTACATTTTCTTCTGAGATTGGCTGGCTGTCCCCTTCCTAACACCAGCAGCCAAACAGGGCCAGGGGTCAGGAGTCCCCGGGGCGTGGGCACCCCCGGGCTGACCTGTGCAGTGGAGGAGCCCACCGAGCCCGGTGCCCAGAGCGGCAGCCCTGGTTCCCGCCGGCCCCCAGGCTGCTCTGTAGCCGGGACAGCCCAGCAGCCGGCGTTCCCTCACTCTGTCGGGCCCACTGGCCCTTGGACCTTCTTTTCCTCCTCCTGTGGACAGATTGGTGACGTACCCTGGATTCAGCACTACCGTGGGACCTCAGGCTTTGATGTGCATTAAAGTCACCTGAAGGGCTTCTTTAAATGCAGGGTCCTTGCCAGAGTTGGAGTACGAGACCTGAGACGGAGTATGGGAATATGCATTTACAGAAAGCTCCTCCAGTGATGAGAAAGTAGTGCGTGCAAACGAATAAGCCAAGGGGAGATGCGCCCGGTTTCTGCTGCCCTTGATTCCGTAACTGGTCACAGGGCTGCGGGCGGCGCCTGCATCGTCCTTCTCCCTCGCCTTGCACACGTCCCTGGCCCTCAGGCCTCAGCTGGTCTTCACCAGGTGACCCGAAACCTTCGTTTCTGAAGTGTTCTTTTTTGGACACCTTTGTTGCAAGTTCCTTCACTTTCCTTACACAGAAATACCAAGAGGTGCCAGGGAACCCCTTGGGGTTCCAGCCTTGGTCCTCGGGTCCCCATTGCGTAGCAGTCTTTTCAAATTAAGTAGAGCCAAGGTTATCTCCCCCAGGGGAAGCTTCTCCTTTGGTGTCCAAGACCTTCAAAGCAACAAAGCCTGTTTTCCAGGACAGGAATAAGAAAAATTCATAGTTAGGTTATTCAGTGCAATGCTGAGCAGTGCCGCTTCCACTCCGAAGCCGCGATCCTCGGAGCAGTCTGTCAGCGGTGGGGAGTCCGCACTGTATCATGGTCTCCGGTTGGAAGCGTGAATCATCCAGAGGAGAAGAACCCCGTGACCATAGTCCCTTCAGCACAGTGGTGGCTCCGGGGGGCCCCGCGGCTTCCCGATGGTGGCTGATGTGCTGAAAACAGCTCCTCAGACTCAAGCCCATGCTGCATGTCCTTTGCTGTGGATTAGGTTCCCTGATCAGAAGCAACGCCGCACAGAATGTTCCAGCAGTGGATGGAGGGGCTGAGAGGCAGGACAGGCAGATGCGTATCTAGAGTGTGGGTTTATTGCAGGGAAGACAAACCTCTGCCTCCATGATGGAAGAGGCCCGGTGTAGTCAGCCTGCCACCAGGTAGCTCTTGTCTTTCTAGGAAATATCATCCCAAGGAATCAACGCTAGTCTCTGCAGGAGTTAGCCTGGTGAACCTTGGTCAAGGCAAATCTATGACACTGAGCATGTCCCAGCTTCTACCTCTGTCTTGAAGGCCACTGAGTTTATGATCATGCCAAGCCAGCCGGGTGGCTGGGGAGGAAGCCAACTCACACTTGCAGGCTGTGCTCTTTTGCCCCCGATCACTGAGAGCATCCTCTGTGGATTGTCATGGGTGCACACGGGTGCAGATACTCTGCCCACATTGAGAGACTTGTCCCCATCCGGATCTTGTTGCTCATGTTTAAATGCTGTTCCAAGTCCTTGACTGTCCCGCCAAGCTGTTAGCAATCCCCCATAAACCTACGTAGGTCAGTACTGTCGGGCCTCACTCGTTCAAGACACAGCAGGCAATCAGATGTCTAGCTCTACCTCCCACCCACAGGACTTCCTTTGTCGCTGCCTTGCAGGATTATCCTCAGCCATCTGGTCACAAGGAACACTTGAGGAGGCCAAGTGAGCCACCTGCTTGTGTAATTGACCTTGTGGACATGCCCAAACTCAATCTCTTCTTACATGCCATTTCCCCGATGGCTGTTGGACTCACCCGACCTTAAGGCTAAGCAAGTCAGACAACATTGTTTGTAATGAGATGCTCAGCCGCATGGGCAACGTGTTCTGTTCAGTCCAAGAGGCAAAGAAGCTATCACTAACAAGAAGTATCTGCAGAAGAGGATATAGACTTGATTTGCTTTGCTCTGAAATCTTGGAGGGCTGCGCTCTTCCTCTCCAATTGGTCCTTGCTAGGGTCTCCATAAAGCCGCCTTGTTTGCCCTGGATCCTTGAGTGAGTATCAGTGGATCTTCTGGATTTTAAGACTCGAGTCGTCCCACTTGAAATTGGGAGCCATGTGGTGCCTCTGCAGATGGATCAAATTAACACACTCAAATGTGGGATATGCAGCCTCCCAAACCCAACAAGCCTGCCAAGCAAGCACTGCTGCTCTTCACAGAGTCGGTGGTACGAGGTATGGCAACCTGCCTTCCCCCTGGACGGGGACAGATGCCTCACACCACTGAACCCCCAGAAACATCATTGAATTGAAGGCCCCTGAATTTTGAGGAGTTTATTTCTCATTCCTTGGTTCACTTGTCTTACTAGAGCATCTATAGAATTTGCTACTTCTTGCTTGTCAGCTGCAATCAGCAAAATGTCATCAATATTGTGAACCAGCATACTATTTTATGAAATATCAAGATGGTCAATATTTCTTTAGATTCTGTTGTAGCAGAAAGAATATAGCCCTGAGGCTAGGCTATACCATGAAGATGTACTGTTGGCCCTGCCAGGTCAAAGCAAACTGCTTTGGTGGTCCATACAGGTCGGCACAGAGAGAGGCATCTGCCCAGTCAGTGGGTGTGTACCTCGCCAGGCACCGTGCTGGTTTGCTCCAGGAAAGGTGCCACATCTGGCAGCAGGTGCAATTTGCAGGACCTGATTAGGTTTATTATACAGACCTGGCTTTGCTGTATTGTACTTCACAGATGTTGCTTTTTTTTTTTCCCCCCAAACAAATTGAAAGCAAGGTCCTCCACCAGCAAAAAGATTACAACTGGCTTAATTGCTATACTTGCTTTATTGCAGTGGCCTGGAACTGGACTTGCAGTATCTCCTAGGTGTGTCAAAGTCTAGTCATTGTCTGAGATCCATCAGACTTAGTCGGAGGTAAAGTTCCAGAGTCTCCCGCCTAGTCAATCCGGCCATCGCAGCCCTCATGTGGGGGTACTGCCGATGGCCAGGTCGGCCCAGTATGCACACAAACTGGGGAAATAACCACAGAATGGATCAAATATACTTCAGTTTTCAAAAAATAAATTGTATGTATAATTTCCGGGCAGAATCTCTGAGGGCCAGTGCGTGCTTTTCTGTGCTCTCCCTCTGCCCTGACACTGGCCATGCTCAGGTGGGGTGTCCCCAGCAGCCTGGAATGGTCTTGGGCTGAGTCACTAAAAGAATGATACCTAAAGATAGGCAGAGGCCAGCTCTAGTCTCTTCACAGCACGGAACATAGTGTCTGGTCCACAATGGTCATTGGATGAATGGCTGTCCCGCTTAACTTGTGACATCCATTCCCGGAGCATCCCAGGCCCTGCCCCCACAGCACTTGCAGGAGGTGAGCGTTGTGTGGTATTCGGTCTGAGAAGCATGCACTGCACTTGGAAGTGACATTGACCGTGGTTCTGAGTGAGGCCCTGGGGTTGCTGGGGTCCCAGTGGAAGCTGAAGGCTGGTGTGGGAGGAGTGCGGAGGAGAGAGGGGAGGCACGGACTTGGAGACATCAAGAGCCCCAGCACAGGACGGCAAGCAGACTCCGAGGTCAGCACCATGAGGGATGTAGGGGAACAGGAGCTATGTCTTAAGGATTTGTGGAATCACTTCCTTCAGTTAAAGGCTCAGGAAAGAATAGAACTTGGTTCTGGTTGCTGCTGAGAGATAGCACTAGTTGGAAGAAGGTACAAAGCAGTAGAATCTCAAACCGAGAGAGCATTCTCCCAGGAGAGCCATCGGAACATGATGGAGCACGTGTAGTCAGTCAAGGGCAAAAGGACTGGCGGTCCAGCATCTCAGCCCCCAGTGGGGAGGTGAATGTGACAGGGAGGGAGGCGAGCAAGACCAAGGGCAGAAGTTGGGGTGCAATGTGGTCATAACAAAGGCCTTGGCCAGCCCTGCAGGGAGCTCTGGTGGCGCCGGGCTGGCCTCAAAGAGGCCATATTGGCTATGTTGGGGTGCAGGTCGTGCCCAGGAAGAAGCACAGGCAGGAGTGAGGTGGCTCTGTTGGTCAGAGGGCAGTTCCTAGAGAAGGACTCAGCTATGAGCCACCAACAAGGAGCGCTCCTCCAGGGCTGAACGCTTCTGTCCTGGGGGCCTCGGGGGCACCACAGTGTCCAGCCACCACATTCAGTGGCGTCTCTGACTGAGGTGCGAAGTCCCATTTGGCAACAGGCAGGCTGGCCGGCATGGTCCATAGGAAACCTGAAGCACCAACCTGGTTGAGTTTCACGGGACAACACTGTTTCCTCTCTCGTTTTCCTCTTCCCCAGCTCCCTTCTGCGCACATGACCTGCCGAGTGAGGGGCCATCCTCCCCTGTTCACGTAGGGAGAGCCTCATCCACCCTGAAGTCCCAGACACCGCCTCTCAGTGGGGGAGCTCGTTTAAGTTGGAGGGGATTCTTCACGCGACAAACTCACGGAGGCTGCCTTGGACTTCAAGCTCCAAATTGCGTGGCCCCTCCCACGGCCCCGGGCAGGGGGTCACCGGCTCCCACAGAAACCAGCTGGATGTGGTCGGGAGGGTGCTTCCCAGGAGGCAAGAAATGAGTGGTCCAGCTGGGGGCTCCACGCCTACTGGGGGCGCTCCTGGGGCTGGCGACCTCCCTCGGAGGCCCTGGGCCCCCTGCCTGCAAGGCAGGAAGCGGGAGGGCAGCACGGGTGGTCCGGAGAGCCCTTCCCAACCCTGACGTGGAGGAGCCTGAAGACTCCTCCCTGCCGCTGCTGATAACGGTGGCACCGACCAGCCCTGAGTGGGCCTAAGTAGCCAGGAGAGGAAGAGGAATGTGTCGTAAATCAACTAGTTTTATAGAATGTTAAAACTAGAAAAGACTATAGAAATGATACAGTCAGACCCTAGAATTCATTCATTCATCCAGTATATGATGGCTTCATGTTCTGCAGGCTCTGTTCTGGACACTGGTGATAAGAGAGACGGAAGTCCTCTTCCCATGGAGGGGTTGGTGTGGCGGGGGACAGACACGCGCAGCTGTGGTAAGCGCTGTGGAGAAGAGACAGCGCGCCAGAGCAGCAGCGGACGCTTCGGGCAGGCTGCGGGGCCGAGGCCGCGCAGCGAGGCCGCCTTCGGGCAGAGACCAGAGGCCTGACCGAGGGGGACACTGGGCCTGGGCTCTGGAGGCGGAGCATTGCAGGTACAAGGGACAGTGCTACTGCCCTGGAAGAAAACGGAGGCTGGAGGGCGCAGGAGCGCACGCAGCCCCCCGCCGTGGCGTCCGGCCTGCGCTGGCGATTTGCCATCTACTCTAACAGCTTCCACGCCTGCGGGGGATGGCACGTGTGACCGCTGGGCCTCTGGCCTGGGTCACGGTCTGGTTTCCACGAGGAGCCGAGGAAAGCTCCTCCTGGCCTCCGGGCAACATCGTTGAGCCTCCCTGACAGCGTGCCCGCCTGTGCTCGCCCTCGCGAGGCTCACCGGCTCAGGAGAGGGCAGGGCCAGCCCTCTGACCATCTAAGCCGCAATTGCAGCCTTAGCTGCAGCGCGGAAGGGTGGCCGGGCTGAGCGTGGAGCGGGCGCCTGGGCAGCGGCCGGTGCTGGCTGCCCTCAGGAGAGCTGCTGGTCCGATACAGGCCTCCCCGTCTAAAACGGGGCCCTGGCAGGGCCTTCGTGCGGAGAAACTGAGGTAACACATGGGAGGTTCTCAGGAAAACGCGGGGCATGGAGTAAGATTCACACAAGATGGTTTTTAAAAACCCAAACCTGAGATGTGTCAAAGCCTGGGGCTGCTGGCACCCACCGCTGGCCCTGAGCAGGAAAGTGCAGTGACCAGCCCATGTGTCTGTTTCCTAGGAGGCCCTTGGTTTTTCCTTCCATTGGTCTAAAAACGCAAACGTGTCGAAGCAAATAGGAAGGAAAAACGAGGTATTTTGCTAAGCCAGTCTGGGGACTTCCCCTGTCTGTTGGAAGCCGAGGCCCAGGGGCAACTGCTAGGCCAGTTCTATGCCCAGAACAATCGTTCCAGGCAGGCTGCCGCCCTGTGACCACCTGGGTCTGACTTAACTAGTCTGATAAGGGCATCAGGAATTTTTACCAGTTGTTTCCCCAGAGGTTCTAATCCTCAGCTAAGGTCAAGAAACACCAGCCCAAATGGCCCGAGGAAAACCTGAGGGCCGAAAAGGCCCGACCAGAGGGCATCTAACCCTCTCCAGTCTCCTTTGTTCCGAAAATTACTGGATTGGCCAAAAACTTTTTTTTTCTTTCTGTACGATGGCTCTAGTAGCACTTAGTTGTTTTCAACCTCATTTGAAACTTCGTTAGATAGTGTTGTGACAGCTGCCATATCAACATGCATTTTTAAAAAACTTATCAAAAATGGTGAATTTTTGTGCAGCCTTTTTAATATTGAGGATGGAAGAAAATAAGCAAGATTTTTGGCATATTATGTTTTATGATTTCAACAAAGGTAAAAGTACAAATGAAACAAAAAGACTTGTGCAGTGTGTGGAGAAGGTGCTGTTACTGATTGCATGTGTCAAAGGGGTTTGCGAAGTTTCATGCTGGAGATTGCTCGGCGGACAATGCTCCGCAGTCAGCTAGCGCAGTTGAAGTTGATAGCGATCAACTCAAGATGTGAATTGAGAACAATCCATGTTCTACCACACGGGAGACAGCCGACTCACTGAAAATATCCAAGTCAATAAAGTTAGTGGTGAAAATGAAAAATATGTCCTTTATTTCACAGAAAAAGCTGTACAGACTTTGGCCAACCCAATAATTTTGAGAAGCTTCTAAAACTGTATGTGATTCAGGGAGAGATTTAAGGAATCAGGGAGCGGTGGAAACTTTGGGTAGAGGGAGGGGCCCCTTAGAAGGTGGCATTGGAACGGAGGCCTGAGTGGCAGGCGCAGCGCCCCGCCGCAGGGGACAATGGCAGCGCCTCCCGGCGGAGGGAGCAGCCAGGGCCGGAGAGGGGCACGCACGGACTCTGAGAGCGAGGGCGCGTGGTGGAGGGTGGCGGGCGCTGGCGCAAGCTGCGAGCTGAGGCCCAGAGGGGGCCAGGGGCCAGACTGTGAAGCTCAAAGGCCCTTGTAAAGGTTGGATTTCATTCTGTGCCAAGAACTGATTGGAAGGTCTAAGCAGTGAAGACATGTGACTGATACTTTAAATTAAAGAGATCGCTCTGGCTCCAGCTGCCCGCTAGGACGTAGAAAGCCAGAGGGGGGCCTACTCCTTCACTAGAAATAAAAAGCTGGATAATCTACAGGACTGTGTTTTCTCTTAAACCCATCCATGTGCTGAAGTTATAGGGCGGCCACTGAGCCCAACATCGTAGGAAGGCAGGTGCCTCCAAGGAGACGGGATGTGACACCAGGTCCCTGCAGCCGAGGGCAGGGAGGAAGGCAGAACAGCTGGGCACGTGGGCGAGAGGAGCTCCGCCGATGCCTTGAAGAATGACGGAAGGTAGCACACGAGTATAGAGCCAGGAGCTGCCGACGGGGAGGGGACGCCACTGCAGGCCCTTCTTTGTGGACTTCCGCAGGACCCTCGTAAAAGAGCAGGCATCAGGCACAGAGCAGGAGACCGCGGGAGCCTCCCTCAGGGTGCACGCTGGGCAGGGATGTGGCCCGGTGGCAGAAGCACACAGACTCTCGTCCCTGGCACACAAAAGCTGCGGGCCGCTGACAGAGGGCAGCGAGCCTGGCTGGCCTCCAGGCAGAGGCGAGAACCCGCGGGGAGTGGGAAGAAGCCCCTTCACTGCAGCTGAGGACAGGAAACCGCCCTGGGCCTGGAGCGCCACTCAAAAGCTGCATCCTCCCACGTGGGGGCACAGGGCCTGCCTGAGCCTGAGAGGGACAAGGTGACAGCCAGCCTCCCCATCCCTGTCAGCATGCCCCTGGATGGCCACCTGCTGCCATGAACGGCAAAAAAACGGGGAAGGACCCTCAGGAGGCGGAGGCAGAGGCACACGGAGAAGGCGGAGAAGGCGCAGGGCCGTGAGGGAGGCGCAGGAGTGTGGGGACCCCAGCCCCACCTGCGGACAGGCCAGAGCAGGGAGCGTGAGCCCGGAGGCGAGCACGGCAACAAGGAAACGCACGAGCCGAGGTCCTGACTTGGCTGGCCCCCTCCCTCGCGCTCTCAGCCCAGCAGGGGGAAGGGTGAGCCCACGTCGAGGCGCTAGGCACCTCCCGCTTCAGCCTCTCTGTTCAGGTCTGGCATTGGACAAAAAACTTCAAGACACACAAAAGATTGAGTAAAACAACCCACTCCCAAGAGACCAACAGAGCCAGACTCGGAGATGATCTCGCTTGTGAAAGGGTGAGGCAGAACATTTTAAGCAACTACGATTAATGTGTTATAGGTTGTCGTGGAAAACGTGGAATGCTGCACGAATCGATGGGGAGCTTCCGCAGAGAGAGGGTACAACGAGGGAGAGTCAAACAGACGCCGAGGGAAAACCCCACGATGTGAAGGATGGCTGCCAGGCCGGGGGCTGGACTCACACAGCTGAGGGAAGACATGGCGGACTTGCAGATCGGTGGAACTCACCCAAACTGGAACACAGAGAGAAAAGGGAATGGGGGGAAACAAAATAATCGCACATCAGAGCCACAGGACAATAAACACCAAACAATTTGAAGAGATAATGGCCAGTGATTTTTTTAAATAATGAAAAACATCAAACTACAGATCCAAAAGCCTCAGAGAACCCAAAGCAGGATAAATCACAAAACAAACCTCGCCAAGACAAAACACAAGCAGACAAAGGACCCCTCCCAGACACAACCGTCTCCAACCGCTTGGAAAGGGAAGGCGGATGCCTTGTCAGGAACTGTGCAAGCAGAGATGATGGAGTAATTTTTAAAATGCTGAAAGAAAAACAGGCAACCCCAAAGTCTATACCCAGAAAAAATATTTTTCAAAAATGAAAGAAATACTTTTCCAAACTAATGCAAACTGAGAATTCATTTCCTGCAGGTTTGCACTATAGGAAATGTTAAAAGAAGTCCTTCAGGTGGAAGGACTATGATACCAAACAGAGACTTGAATCTACACACACAAAAATGAGGGTTTCCAGAAGTGAAAATAAATACAAAAGGCATCGTTTTGTTATTTTTTCAGTACTCTGAAAGGCACCGAGCTTCTGAAGCAAGCACCGGCGTGCTGTGCGCGAGAAGGGGCGCCTGGTGCGGGAGCGCGAAACGGGGCGCGGGGGCGGCGCCCCGAGAGGCGCTGAGGCCTGAGGGCCGACTGCGATTCAAGACGTGTATTGTAAGCAACCATTAAAAATTAGAGGCATAAATAGAAAGACCCAGGCTCAGGGGAACAGAGAGTAGAGTGCTGGTTACCAGCGGCTGTTGGTTAGGGAGATGGTGGTCAAAGGATACGAACTTACAGTTACAAGAGGAACAAAACCTGGGGGTCTGTGTGCCCCACGGCCTTTATGGCGGGTCGTGCTCCCTTATAGACTTGAAAGGCGCTAAGTGAATAGATCTTAAATGTTCTCACCACGAAAGAGGAAACGGTAACTCTGTGACAGGATGGAGGTAGGGGCGGATGCTCTGGTGGTCGTCAGTTTGCAATGAATAAATACCCAATCAACAGCTTAAACATACACGCGCCATGTGTCAGTCATGTCTCAACAGGAAGCGGGCGGGGCCGCCCACCCATGACCCACAGTCCAGACCCCGCCGTCCTCCTGAGCAGTTCTATCTGAGCAGCGGCCACCCACTTGTTTCCTTACCCTCTGAAGCTGTGGCCGGTGGGGCCAGGTGTGTGGGCACTGCAGCAGGGACCGTGTGGTCCACAAAATCCACAAGATTTCCTGTCTTGTCCTTTTCGCTAGGGGACAGGATGGCAACCGGGAGGCCAGTGGGGCCGGTGCTGTCACCGGGGGAGAAGTGACAGGAGCTCAGCCTCAAGCGGCTGTAACGAGGGGCAGGAATCAGGACATGTTTTGGAGAGAGAACCCACAGACACAGAGCATGGATGAGGGGGCAGTATTTACAGTTTCAGACAGTCCTTCTAGCAAGGGATGGATCCCGTCTTAAAAAGACAGACAAAAAACATAAAAGAGCAATTAAAAACTGACAAAACCCCAGATTACTTTTGCCTGATAGAAGCCAGAGCTGGCTGCCCCTGGCTCCAGGGAGCAGAATGGGGCGGCCACAGGAGGGGCAGAGGGCCCCCTCGCGGACTCGCTATCACGTTCTGAGTGGCATCAGCACTGGGCAGCGTCCGGCCGCTATCGACACCAGTTAGGGGTTGCAGTGCCAGTCTCCAAAGGCCGTAAGAGGCTTCTTGTGCTGGGCATTGTGGCGGGAAGCTCTGCAGCCAACACGCCCCCCTCTGCCAGCTGGCCGGGCTGCACGCCAGGCGGACACGCTCCTCGGAAGCCAGCATGCCGGCAGCCAGAGATGCAGCAGGTGGGCTCTGCGCTGGGCCCCTTGGGATCCACGTGCTGAAGCCTAACCCCAGAACCTCCTCGATGTTCCCTGTTTGGAGGCAGTCATACAAAGGTGACCAAGTTAAAACGAGGTCATGGGTTGGGCCTCATCTAACAACTGGTGTCCTTTAAAGAGAAATAATTTGGCACAGTGTGGCAGGATGTTTCTGCTTGATCTCCGTGACAGTCACAGCTCACAGTTCCAGGTTTATAATCCTTAAATACCGACAGTAACATTCATACCTACTTCTGTGTGTGCTTAAAGTCTCCCACAGTAAAAAAATTTTCAGGGAATTCCAGCCAAGATGGAGGCTTAGGTAGATATGCTTCTTTTCCTTGCACAACCAAAAGGATAACAACAAATTTTAAAATAAAAAGCAACCAGAACTGCCAGAAAATTGAACTGTATGGAAGTCTGACAACCAAGAAGTTAAAGAAGAAACATTCACTCAGACTGGGGAGGAGACGGGCAGCGGGGGCAGGGAGGACGCACAGCAAGGAGGCAGCTGGAGGACTGGTCGGTCTCACATTTGCATGTGGATAAACCGGGAAGAACAAGTGGGGAGAGAGACAGGACTTGCAACCCAGGGTTCCAGTGTGGCTAACCAAAGACCCAAAACCTCTGGCTGTAGAAGCCTGTGGGGGCTGTGGCAGCAGGAGAAACTCCCAGTCTCACAGGAGAGTCTGTTGGAGAGACCCACAGGGTCCTAGAATGTACACAAACCCTCCCACCCGGGAATCATCACCAGAAGGGCCCAATTTGCTTGTGGGTAGCGGGGGAAGTGACTGAGAGCCAGAGGAGAGCTGAGCAAGTGGCACTGTTCCCTCTCAGACCCCTCCCCCACACAGCGTCACAACTCAATGACCTGCGTTGCCCTGCCCTGGTGAACACCTAAGGCTCTGCAGCTTACAATGTTAACAGGTGCGCTGAAACAAATAAAGCCCAAATGAAAGAAAAGATCAAAACTCCAGAAAAAGAACTAAGCAACAAAGAGATAGACAACTTATTAGATGCAGAGTCCAAAACACTGGTAATCAGGATGCTCACAGAACTGATTGAGTTTGGTTGCAAAATGAAGGAAGAAATGAAGGCTATGCAAAGTGAAATAAAGGAAAATATACAGGGAACCAACAGTGAAGCGACTCAGATCAATGATTTGGAACAAAGGGAAGAAATAAACATCGAACTGGAACAGAATGAAAAAACAAAATTTTAAAAAATGAGGAGAGGCATAGGAACCTCTGGGACAACTTTAAATGTTCCAACATCTGAATCACAGGGGTGCCAGAAGGAGAAGAGGAAGAGCAAGAAATTGAAAACTTATTTGAAAAAGTAATGAAGGAGAATTTCCCCAATCTGGCCAAGGAAAGAGACTTCCAGGAGATCCAGGAAGCTCAGAGAGTCCCCAAGAAGTTGCATCCATGAAGAAACACTGCAAGACACACCATAATTAAGTTACCCAAGAGAAAAGATAAGAAGAGAATCTTAAAAGTAGCAAGAGAAAAGGAGACAGTTCTTTAGAAAGGAGTTTCCATAAGAGTATCAGCTGATTTCTCAAAAGAAACCCACAGGCAAAAAGAAGCTGGAAAGAAGTATTCAAAATCAATGAAAGGCAAGGACCTACATCCAAGATCACTCTACCCAGCAAAGCTATCATTTAGAATGGAAGGGCAGATAGAGTGCTTCCCAGACAAGGTAAAGTTAAAGGAGTTCATCATCACCAAGCCCTTATTATATGAAATGTGAAAGGGACTTATCTAAGAAAAAGAAGATCAAAAACTATGAACAGTAAAATGACAACACACTCACAACTATCAACAACTGAACCTAAAAAACAAAAACAAAAACAAACTAAGCAAACAACCAGAACAGGAACAGAACCATGGGTATAGAGATCATTTGGAGCATTATCAGTGTGGAGGGGGAAGGAGGAGAATGGGGGAAAAGGAACGGGGAATAAGAAGCACAAATAGTAGGTACAAAATAGGCAGGGGAGGCTAAGAATAGTATAGGAAATGGAGAAGCCAAAGAACTTATACGTGCCACCCATGGACATGACTAAGGGGCGGGGGAATGCTGAGGGGTGGACTGGTGTAGGGTGGAGGGGAATAGAGGGGAGAAAAAATGGGACACCTGTAATAGCATAATCAATGAAATATACTTTAAAAAAAAAAAAAGAACGAATTTGGACACGGACACATTGGGAGAAGACACAGGCCGAGGAGCGAGGCCTGGAACAGGTCCCCCCGCACGGTCCTCTGAGGGAGCCAGCTCTGCCGCCCTGATTTCCGACCTCGCACCTCCAGAGCTGGGAGGCAGTGAGAGTCTGTGGTTTAACTCGCCCGTGTGTGGTCCGCTGTTACAGCTGCCCTAGGAAGTGAAAGTGGCCTGTCAGCCATGGGCGTGAGCAGGCGGAGCCTCAGGTTCCCTGTCTACCCGCCTACAGAGCTCTGTGAGCCTTTGGTGCGTGTAGGTGTGCAAGGTAGTTTGGGGTGGATACTTTTAATTTACATAATCAAGTATTTATGTTACTGAGGAAATGCTTCTAAGAATAGTTACGTATTTTAAGATCTCAATGCTACTAAAATGTAGGTTTCAGTGCTAATAAAAATATAGATTAAAATATAGATAACATCTAAAATTGTGAATTCCTTAGTGTTATCAGCCAGAGTCCTTCGAATTTAGCATGAAATGAAAGTAGGTCTAGGAGAAAAGATGAGTTAAGGGAGAAAAAATATTAAGCAACGAATGATGCAGGTTGGTGGTAGATAGGCCCAAAGAGGGTCAACAAGTGAGAACACTCCAGGCCCCGCCGCCTGCCGCGTCCTGCCCGCCCCACGCCCCGCCGCACACTCACACACACGCTGTGCACACACAGACACGTCCTCAGCTCATGGGTGTGCACACACAGATGCGCATGTGCACACCGCGTTTCCAGTGCTTCCCACCCTTCCCAAGGCGGCACGGGGAGTTCTTCTGCAAAACTGGCCCAGCCACCACCCTCGCTCCTGCCAAAGCTGTGGGAGCGCGTGCTCTGCGCCCAGTGGGCAGTGAACCTGCAGGTCCCGGGAAGCCGGGCTGCCACCGCACTGCGGTGGAGTTGTGAGCCAGGGAGGCAGCTGGAGTGGTGGGGCCTTCCAGAACCATCCCCGGGGAAGACGGGACCAAAGCAAGTGGCAGGAAGGAGCCAGCGCCCTGGGAGGCTTTGCTCCCCCAGAGGGCTCTTGGAGACTTGAGTCCAGCAAGCACAGGTGACTTTTATTGCAGATGTGTTTAGATGATGGTGACCTACAGTGGGGACCAGGGGTGAGGACAGCAGAGGTCTCCTACCCTGGCGCCCCCAGCTCTTCTGTCCCCCTTTCTATGGCTCTCCCCCATCTCTGTCTTCCTCTCTCCCCCCATCTCTCCCTCACCAATCCCTCTCCGTTGCTGTCTGTCCTCTCCCTCTCTCTCTTTTTCTCTCTTTCTCCCTCCCTCCCTCTCTTTCCCTCCCTTCATGCCCCTTCTCCCCCCACCCCCTTCAGGCAGCCTGGCCCCCTTCCTGGGCAGGCCAACACATAGCCCCCAAGGTGCCCTCCAGGGACAAGGACACGGTGCAGGCCTTTCCAGCTACTGTGGGGTGGGGGTCCCCGCACCTCCCAGCGTCCGCGGGGCTGGGGGCGCCGGGCTGGGCGGTGCTCTCCTGGGTGGGCGCCCCGCACTTGGGCAGGCAGAAGCCGCAGGTCTGCACACCTTCCTGCAGCCCGTGCGCTGTGCTCCCAGCTTCCGTCCTGTGACCTGTGTGGGGAGGAAAGAGGGCCTTGGCCTTGGCCCCAACCCCCCGGGCCTGTATGCCAGGGCCAGCCCGCTGGGTGTTGGGGGAGTGAAATGCTCCCCGCAGACCGCCCCCCTGCGCCCCCAGCGCCCCCCTGTCCCTAGCCGCTGCAGCGCCTGTCCCTCCTGCTGGGGGCCTGGGCCCAAGCAGGCTTTCGGCCTTTGGCTGGCACTCTGTCCCCATACCCCCAGGAAGACCACCTCCCCGCTGTGTGGCCCTGCCTCCTGGGAGACCCTCCAGGCCCCTGCCCACCCCGTGGCCCTTGCGGGACTCCTGCTGCTCCTCAGGCGCCCCATCTCTCCTGGCCTTTCGTTGGAGCCCGATCTCGCCAACAGCGGCAGAAGCCTGCGGGGCCCCAGGCCTCTCCCGGGAAGAGCTCTCCATTGAGAAGCAGGGGCGGTGCCACACAGAGCGAAGCTGGCAGTGCGTCCCACACGCAGTGGGAGGGCAACCCCGCTTCGTGCTCACCTGCGGAGGACTTGGCCCAGGTCCGACACAGCCCCGCGGGGCTCGGGCGGGAGGGCTGGCCGCCCCTCCTCCTGAGGACGCAGGCCACGGCCAGCAGGAGGCAGCAGATGACGGCGCCCAGGCAGAGCCCCAGGCTGCTGTAGACCAGGGCCAGCTGGTCGGCGCTCAGCTTCAGCCCGGGGGCTGCTGCAAGACAGCGGTGAGGCCTGAGTTCGGGAGGGTCACTGCCCAGGGCCCTTCTCCGAAACATCCCCGCTTCAGACGGCCGCCCGACCCCACAGTCTTTCTTGCACCTCGGGCCCACACAGGGCTCCCACCACCTCCTGCTGGGGGGGGGGGGTCTGTCTGGCTGCGGGAGGTGAGACCCTGCCTCACTGGGAGGCCCGGCTGGCATGCTCTTGGGACCCTGATGGACACCGGCCATCTCTGCCCTGGGCTGACAGCAACTCCCTCCAGGAGCTCCGGGCAGGACCCCTGTCAAGCTGGCCCTCGGCCGCCTCCCCTTGCTGTGAGCATGCGGATGGGCCATGCCAGAGGCAGACTTGGACTGATGGGACCAATGAATGGACAGCAGCCTAGGGAGGGTGCCTTTGTCTGTCCTGGCCTGCGCCTTGCTCCAGGGAGAAGTGGGGAGCAGGCCCCTGGGAGTCAGCCAGGTGCAGCTGCGGTGAGCCCGGAAGGCAGGTATGGAGTGGAGAGTCCTGGGAAACGGGGCACTGGTCCCCCTGCCTCTTGGGCCGTGAGCTTCTGGTTTGGGTACCAGAGGAAGACTCAGTCCAGGGCCAAAGCCCTCCCCTTGAAGTTTCTCCCAAATTCAAACTTTTCCTGGGCCCTGGAATTGGGGGCCTCTTAGACCCCAGGGCAGAAGGGCAGATGCCTGGGTCAGCACGGTGTGCACGCAGCGTGTCCATTACGCAGCGCCTGCGGCCCTCACGGCGTTTGCACGGCTGCAGCGGCTCCCCTAACCCTCCTGCTCCTGGGGAGGGGATTGCTTAGCCACTTGCAGAAGCCGCAATATGGTCCAGGTGCCGTCGGTTCACCATTTAGCAGTGCCCACCTCAATGGCTTGCAGGACATTCGCGAGCTGGCACAGCCATCACTGCTACCTCCTTTGAGGACGTCTGCTCCGCCCCTCCCCCAGGACCCACTAGCAGCCACTTCCCACCCCCTCCCCGGGTCCTGGCAGTGACTGCTTGACTCTCTGTCCCCATGCATCTGCCTGTCCTGGACATTTCGTGTGCATGGAATCAGACCACAGGTGACCTGTGTGTCTGGCTTCTTTCACTTAGCATGTTTTCAAGGCTCATCCATGTACCGTGGGTCTGGACTTCATTGCTTTTTACGGTTGGCTAATGCTCCACTGTGTGGTCATACCACATTTTGTTTATACTTTCATTCCTTGAGGGACACCTGGGTGGTTTCCACCTTTTGTTATTACAAATAATGCTGCTATGGACATTTGTGCAAGTGTTTGTGTGGCTACATGTTTTCAAATTCCTTAGGTATATATGCTTCAGAGTAGAATTGCTAAGTACACTCTCAGTTTACCTTTTTGAGGAACTGCCAGACTCTTCCACAGTAGCCGCACCATTTCCCATTCCATTTCGCACAGGACAAACCAGTCTCAAAGCTACCCAGCTCCCACCGCCGCTGGGAGCGCGTGTGACAGACTGCAGGCCAGAGCTCCGGGCGGGCCTCACGGAGGCCGCGAGGCGGCTGCTGCCCTCTTCCCCCCGCAGCTCCTCAGAGCCAGCAGCTTCGTCAAGTAACGGCGCGGGCAGGCATTACTGTGCTGTTCACAGAGGGAGAGTGGGAGCTCCAGGCGGCCAATGCCCCCACCCCAGGCTGGTAGGGTGGACCTTCGTGGCCCAGGCCCAGGGCTCCGCAAGGCCCCCAGGGAGAGGAAGCAAAGACCCCCGCCCCCGTGGGGCGCGCTGCGCTCCAGTGCGCTACGGCTACTGGGGCCCTAGAGGGGAGGTGACCCAGGAAAAGTTCACGGGGCCCAGGGCAGAGCAAGGCGACATCTGCATTTCTCAGCCCCCAGGACTCCCCATCCGTTTGTCTCCTTCTCGCCTCTGGAATACAGTGAAAACATCGTACTGGCTGGATCAACATCAGAGATGCAATGTCAAGCTACCAGATTGCTGCAAAGTACAAATGAACTGCCACGGTGATTCAAAGAGAAAGACCACATTAAACATTGGAATATTTCAAATGTTTTCAGCATGAATCCCAGCATCCAGACCAATTCTAAGACAGTGGCAGTGTGTTCAGAGATGGCCCCCAAACCACCCTCCCACCCAGACTGGGCGGGGCCTCAGTAACCAGCAGAACTCAGCAGGGGTGGCATGGGCCAGTCCCGGCCTGGGCCCCACGAGGGCCTGGGAGCCTCAGCTTCTGCTCTTCTGTGAGCCAAGCCATGTCCTGGGCCGCAGCATGCGGAGGCGCAGAGGCCACGTGGAGAGGGAGGCGGTGTCTCTGCACCTGCGGCGAGGCCGCCCAGCACCACCTGCCTGCGACTCCGGGGGAGACCGCAAGCAGCGTCAGCCCCGCTGCCCAGCGGGGCCCCACCTCCCACAGGGCTATGTGAGACAATAAAACAGTTGTCGTTTGTAGGCCGCTAGGTTTGAGGGGGCTCCCAGTGTCGTAGCGGGCAACCGAACAGAGGCTCTGCTCTGGAGGGAGTGAAGGGCCTATCCCAGCTCATGCCTCCCTCTGCTCAGACCAGTGATTCGAGGTTTCCTGTGGGAAATGAAACGAGTTCCTGCCTGGAGGTTTGAAAAGACAAACTTTTCAAAGCCCCTGGAGTAAGAGAAAAGCAAATTAAAACTACAGAAGATGTCACTTTCCAGTATTTCAGAGGGAGGCACTTCACTCCTTGGTGGGGGTTGGGGGAGTTTCTTTTCAGGGCCATTTGGAACCACCTGCCAACTTTAAAAAACGCTCCTTTCCTCGCAGCCTCGTCTGTAGCAGCAAAGCCCGAGGCCTAACCGCCCGCCAGCAGGAGAAGGTTCGGCGGGCCCTGGCGCCCCCACAGCTGGGCTGCGCCCGCCAGGGAAGCGAGGGCGGCCGGCCGTGTGCCCTGAGACGGACCTGTCCCCTCTGGGACGGAGGGAGGACGCAGAGGCGGGCGTCGCAGCACCACCACTGCTGGGAGACACGCGGGGCCGTGACACGCCTGGGATGAGAACACGTTTGAAAGGACAAACAGAAACCGAGAGCGGCCCGGGTCCTGGGGAGACAGACTGCGCGCTGGAGGTGGGTGGAGCCCTTTCCCTCAAGCAGTCTTTCAAATGCCTTCTTTTAAAAAGGATCTGTGTGTATCCGCTATTCAAAACAGAAAATAACTCAAAGCTGTTCACACTCCCAAAGACTCAGGCTCAAGGCTGACCGGAGGATGGGGACGACAGAGACCCGGCCGCTCCCGGGCCGCCGCTGCGCCACCACCTGCCTCATGCTGCCTCATGCTCCTCTCTGTACTGCCCGGTGGGCTCGGTCACCACTGGGTCCCGCCGCAGCGAGAGCCAAAACCGTCCCGGGGGCGGGGCATGTGTGCTGGCTCCAGGAGCACAGGTTCACACTCACAAGTTTGTGACCGAAAAGGGATACATCCTCGGTCCGCGTCCGTAAATTAAGTGCTGGGGCGGGAGCCCCCGGCGGTGCAGTTCCACAGCACCACCACTAGGGGCAGCACGCGCAGCTTTTGACTGCTGGAGCCAGGCTGGCCGCCCCGACCCCGCGCAGTTTATTTCCAAGCTGTTTCTTGTTTCGGTTTGGTTTTGTTTACTGTCTCCAAAGCCACCTCTCACCTAAAAATAGAATTGCCCCGGACTACTGTTGCCCCCAGCTCAGGCTCGGCCGGCCAGCTGGGTAGCATTATATAACTTGTCACTTAGGGACAGAGCAAATAGACTTTGTGGGGCTGGGCAAAGAATGCAGGGAGCACGGCCTCAGATGCGGGTGACCAGGGCAGGGAGGCAGGACTGTGAGTCTGGGCCTCGCAGCCACGGCTGCTCAAGCTGAGTGTGGCTTCGGACAGTGTACTTAACTTCAGGCCTCCGTTTCTAACCTGTAAAGGGGGACATGATGTCTCTATCTCTCAGTGGATGCTTGGGGCCCGTGGGGGATGCACGTGAACGTGGACAAGAGTGGAATGTCCCGGCCAGTCTCCAAGCACCCCTTCGCTCAGCTAGCAGGGCATTTGTCCTGGGAGCAGGACTGGGGCGGGGGCAGCGGCTGTGCGGCTCCAGGTGTGTGAGGCGTTCTCCTCCCTCACAGGAGGCTCAGTGCGTGGCTCACAGGCATGTCCACATGGACGGCCCACCCCGCATCCTGCACTCGTCCCTCTTCCCCCAGGTTCTGCACAGGTGGGGATATTTGGCTGAATGTTTGCCCTTGGGAAGGGGGCTTTCCCAGGGAGCATCCTTCCCAGTCTCCTCCGTGTGTGTGCGCGCGCGTGCGCGTGTAAGAGAGAGAGAGAGAGAGAGAGAGAGAGAGAGACCTGCCCGGGAAGGGGGAGGGGAGAGACTGTTTCCAGAATGCCACATCCCCCACTCCACCCACTACCCAGCTGAGGCCTGGGGCCCCCAAGCTCCCATTCTTTCTGGTTCCAGCCCTCCTGAGAGTGAAGCCCCTGAAAATGCACTCACAGCCACAGCCAGAGGGCGAGAGGGGAGCCGGGGCCCCCATAGACCGACGTGCCCATGGCCTTTCCAGGGCTCAAGACTCTCTGGTTCACAAAGGAAGTGCTGGCCGCGTGCAGCCCCAGCTCCTGCCCTGGCCCCCCTCTCCCCGCAGCCTGTTTCCCCCAGGGTCGCCTCCTTTTCTGCACCCCGTCGTTCCTTCTCCCCTCGCTGGCTTCTGCCCCTACAGCTTCATCAGGCAGATTTCACTGTTCAGCCCCAGAAGGCAGAGGGGCGTGGGCTGCCTCCACCGGGACACCACACGCTGAAGTCGCAGGGAGTGGCACAGTGAAGGGAGGCAAGAGGGACAGCAGCCCACACCCTGAGACAAACAAAAAGCCAGCAGCAGGGATGTCACATTCGGCTCCCGTTCCCAAGTGAAAGGACACCTTGAGCAATCGCTAGGACAAAAGCAACGTTGTCCCTGACCCTGCAATGGGACCCCTGATGCTACCCCAGCAGAAAACGGCCATTTCCCTCCCTGCACAATGGCCTGCAAACCAGTTAACTTTGGTCGTTGTGTTTCTTTCTCCACGTGCCTGCCGCACCAGGCCTCCTGTCCGGTGAGCCTGCCTGCCCCCTCTGGCCGCCTTGCTCCCTCCTCCCCTTCTCCTCGCCCCCACCCCACCCCCACCCTGTGCAGGCGCTCGCACCTCGGCCGCCCTGGACCCTGCTGGCCTGGCTCCTCACGTCCCTGCTCTGCCTCCGGCCTCACTGCCTGCTGCCTGCTTGCGTGGCCCCGGGGCCCAGGCCGGGCCCCCTGAACTGTTTGGAGAACAAGCTGGGCCTGAAGGGCCCTGCCCTGCGCACCATCATCTGGTGGAGATGGGTTAAAGTGGGCCCTGCGCACCAAGGGGCGGTTGGGCAACGAGGCCAAGTGAGGACGAGGAGGGAAGGAGGACTGGCTTGCGGGCCTCAGGGACGGTGCGAGGCGGGGTCCCTGCCAGTGGCTGGAAGGGCCCGCCGCCCCTGCCCATATCCTCTGTCAGGGGCCACCTCCCCCCAAGGACACCTGGAAATGGCCCCTCACAGGTTCCCCCGGCCTCCTTGTGGCCAGAGCGGGTGGACATCGCACCCCTCTCTGAGGTGTGGCCGACTCCTTCAGAAACTGCCCGCTTCGTCTTCACAGGCACAGCGCCCTGCAGGCTGCGCTCTGTCCCACGCCCTCGGGACCCTCCCCCGGCCCTCAGACGCAGGCCCCCGTGGACGGTCTCCACCCGTCCTTTCTCCCCTCACACTGGGGTCCCGGGGCAGCCCTTTCCAGTCCTGCGGCCACAGCCGCCGCCTCCTGGGCCAGTGCAGGCTGAGCTCTCCAGGTGAGGCGGTCCCCGGACCCCAGCCCACCAGGCTGGCATCACCCTCCCGCGGGAGGGCCCCACTCAGGGCTCTCGGGCTCCCTCCTCCTTACTCCGCGTAGCAGGTTGAATGGTGCCCAACTCCCGCCCTGAAGATGTGTCCGCTTATAATCTGCAAATACAACCTTATTTGGAAAAAAGAGGCTTTGCTGGTGTAGTGAATGGTCTGGAGATGAGACTGTCCTGGATCAGGGAGGGCCCTAAATCCAGTGACCAGCGTCCTTAGGAGAGAAGACAGGCACAGCCACACCAGAGAGGCCATGGGACGAAAGGGGCAGAGGCTGCAGTGACGTCCCCACAGGCCAAGGAAGGCCTGGAGCCACCAGGAGCTGGAACAGGCAGGAGGGTCCTCGCCAGAGCTTCTGCAGACGCCCAGCCTCCACTACCCTGCGAGCACGTCCGGGGCCTCAAGGGCCCCGGGCACGCCCGGCGCCATCCTGTGCTCTCAAAACCCAGGGCGAGTCAGAGCTCGTGACAGCCCTGTGGGGACTGTGAGGCCCCAGTGCGTTGCCTGGGGCGGTGGGGCTGGAGGCCCGGTGCAGGGGGGCTCGCACCGCCACCCAGAGCCCCTCGCCTGGGCTCCAGGGCCCGTGGGGAGAGTCTGGGGGCTCCGGGGGCCTGGGTAAGCGAAGCAAATCTTTATAGTCACGGGTAGCCACCGGAAAGGCAGCCTTTGCTTCCAACGTGAGCAGAGGCCCCAAGCCCCAGCGGGAGCCGTGACGGTGCCCCATCACAAGCAGTCACAGGCGTCCCCGTGTCTTACGGCAGGGTTTTAGGCAGCCCCAAATGTTGCCTGTGCTCCTGGGAGCCCCGGCTGCCACCCAGCCCCCCACCCCATCTTGTCACTCAGTGCGCCGCTGGAGAACCTCATACCTTCACCCTGACACAGCAAACTGGGCAGTGTTTGGGTTAGGGTTATTTAATATTTAATTTGGTTTACTATTTTGAGGTACTATTTTGTCAGTATCTACACATCCTTGGTTTCTTTGTAGCCCTATGCGTTGTGTTTGATGCACTTTAGAATGTTATTCCAAGAGGGGGTTTACGGGCTCCCTGGGCCAGGGCCCACAGGGCCCGCGGGCTGCTGTGTGCGACACCCCTAGGGCTGGCCTAACACCCAGGCCTTCCGCGCCACCAGCCCCTGCCAGTGCACTGCCCCTCTACCCCCATCCCAGGTCGTCGTCGTCTGTGGCCTCCATTATTGCCAGAAAGAGCCTCTCGCAGGGTCCCTGCCGCCACGGCGACTGTCTGTCCCCTGGGGCGCAGCCCAGCTCAGGCCCCTGGCCCCAGGGCCATCCCCCGGCCCCCAGGAGCGCACCGGTCTCCCAGGCCAGTATCTGGCAGGCGCCGAGCCGCCCCGGAAGGGCGCCCTCCTCCGCCTCTGTCCTCCCCGCGCATGCGCCCGGCCGGGCAGGGGGCTCCACTTTGGGCCTGGAGCCACCCACCCACCTGTCTCCTAGGGGCAAGCAGCCGGACTCCGTGCTTCCGTGTTCTAGGCGTCCCGTCTGCCCCGCTCTGGGCTGGCGAGAAGGAAAGCCTCACAGCCCCCACTTTGGCGCCAGTGGCAGATTCAAGCTGCCCCAGGCCCTCCGGCGCGAGCCCAGCCACCGCGGGGGCCCCAGCCTGGCGCCTTCCCCGCGCTCTTCAGCCACTTCCAGGGGAGCCTGGGAGCCTGCCCTGCTCTCCCCGCGGACGACCTCATCACTGCATCACAGCCTTCCCCACCCTCTCGGCCCGTGAGTGGCATCTCAGTCTCAGGACCCAGAACACCCAAAGTCGTGTGGGGGTCCCTCCTGCTGTTGCAGAGGGGCCGCCACGCTCCCCCAGCCTGGGACTCCCTGATGCAGGTTTGTTCTCATTCTGCTTAGACGCCCGCCCCCAGCATGAAGCCGCGTCCCGCCCCCCCCCCCCGCCCCCCGCAGCCCTCTGAGGCTCTGTTCTGTCGCCTCTCTCAGCGTTTGCACGCACTGTTCCCTTCTTCCACCTTGCCTTTTAAACACGTTTTCTTTTAAAACGAGCAGCTACTATATGCTGTTTGGGCTGTCACTGATTTTTACGGACTAATCTCTTAAAATCCTCACAATTCCATGAAGTCATGTGACCGCAGTCTCACAGAACCAAGGCACAGGGCGGTGAGGTCACCTGCCCGAGGCCACACAGTTCCTCAGGGATGGAACCCGGGTCTGACCCACAGCCTCTGCCGTCACCCCGTGTGCCTGGGGTGCGACGGCGGCCGGGGAGGCAAGCGGGGTTGTGCTGCCACCGTGCACTGAGGTTGACTGGTCATTTGCATGAGTCTAGTCCATGTGCTGCCTGTCCCATCAGACTGGGACCTCCGGGGGCCGGGACAGGACCAGTGCTCAGGCCGCCTCGCCCATGCGCATCACGCCCCCCGCAGTTATGAGTCAGACGAAGGCGTGAGAGCCGGGAGGACACAGCGGGGCCTGAGGCCGTGTCGTGTCGAGCGGGGCCCTGCAGTGGTGAGGAGTGAGTGCGGGTGGCAGGATTGGGGGAACCCGCAAGGGAGACAGAGACAGATCGGCTCCGCCAGTACATATAGCTGGATGCGGCCTGGTCACATAGCGCCCTGCAGCCCCTGACCTCAGGCCCAGACCTGGGCCCTCCCCGGGCATGTGGCCCCGTACTTCTGTCCACAATCTACTCAATCCCAGCTCCTGCCCTGCCAGCCCACGCAGGAGTCAGTGGAGAGAGCAGAACAGACCTACGCCCCAGAACCTGGGGAGACCCAGAGCAGGGCGGGCACAGCAGGTCAGGGAGCCACAGGGCCCCGCCGGGGCTCAGGGCTGCACGGCCAGGCCATGTATGAGCGGAACGGCTGAGGCTGGGTCAGGCATGGCTGGGCGACACAACCCTCTCCCACCGCGCCCTTACACAACCTCATCGACTCATCCTGGACGACCTGTCCCCGGAGCCAAAAAGAGGCTCCCAGCTTCCACCTGGTGCCCTCCAAGGATGGGCCTTGGCTGGCGGTCACAAAAAGGAAGGGCAAAGTGTGTCCCATGGGCAGCAGGTCACCTTTAGGAAATGACATCCCATGGACACTGCTCTGGGATTTTGCTCTTAGAGTGGAGAAACTTTGACCCCATAGACTGAGCCTGAATCCCAGCTCAACATGCATTCACTGTGCGGCTCACAGCAAGTAGCTTCAAATTTTGAGACTTGGGTTTTAGATTTGTCAAGTGGGTAAAACGGATCCAAATGGCAATCTATTGCATCAGAGGTGGGAAAGGTCCCAGGTTTGGCTGGAAGGCTCTGATATGCCACTGGCTGCTGGGCAGGCGCAGAGGACACCGGGCACGGGAGCAGCGGGGGCGGCCCCTGCCTCCGTGACGCAGGCGTCGCCCCTCTGTACCCATGACCTCTGCACAGGAACCTGCAGTTCCTCCCACGGCAAAGAGGCTGCGCTGCATTAAAACCCACAGTGAACTCACCATGGCTACGGATTATTAGCCTCTTCTCCCCCTGAGATGTGCCATGTATTTGCCCCACCTTGAATCTGGCTGGCTTTGCAACTTGAGCATTAGGATGCAGAAGCCGCGATATAACGCAAGTTCCCAGCCTAGGCATCAAGAGGCCTTGCGTTTCCTACCCGTCCCGCCCCTGCCCTCAGGACCACCTTGCCGGACCGCTGATCCAGGAGGAGCAGGAGAGACATACGGAGCAGAGCTACGTTTACCTGAGCCTGCTGAGCATGAACCGACCCCAGCCAACCCGACCCAGAGTCACGAGGTGTACGAACCACCGAGCCCTGGTATCTCGGCACTGGGGTCTGGCCTCGTGGAAATGATGTTACTGTGAGGAAAGTCACAGCAAAGGAAAAAAAACCACAGGCGCCCTGGGAGCTTCAGGCCTGCCGCCTCTCCACTCACCGGCCATGAGCGGTGTGCGCACCAGGTGTTCGTGGGCCCACCTGGCGCCCCTCTCACTCTTTCTGATGCCGCAGAGCTAGAGCTATTTTCTGGGAGGATGATTAGGTCGTTGTCAGTGCTCGGCACCTGGTAGATGCCCACTTCAGGAGACAGCTCTCATCGTGTCCACAGCGGCACACACAGCCCACAGAAGGGACACCCCTGGAGCACCCGGGTTAACTGACGAGGGAGATGAACCACTGGGACCCACTGGAAACCTACTTCATAAGGTCACCCTGACGAGACTGGGAGATGTAGCAGATCTACCTAATACACAGAAGCAAACAGGAAGCAGTCAAAATGCGGAGACAAGGAACATATCCCAAATGAAAGAACAGGACAAAATTCCATTAAAAAGAATCAAACAAAATGGAGTCAATCTCCCAGGAGCTGGTACCTGAAAAGAAGATTCGTAAAACTGATACACCATTAGCCAAACTCATCAAGAAGGAAAGAGTGGGGGCCCAAATAAATAAAATCAGAAATGAAAGAGAAGTGATAACCGGCACCACAGAAATAAAACAGATTAATATGTCCAATTATATCCCAATAAATTGGATAATCTGGAAGAAATGGATAAATCCCTAGACACAAATAACCTTCCAGGTCTGAATCAGGAAGATACCTACCAACAAAATCGAATCAGTAATCCAAAATCTCCCAACAAACAGAAGCCCTGGACCAGATAGCTTCACCGGTAAATTTTACAAAGCATTCAAAGAAGAATTAATACCTATTCTCTAACTCCTCCAAAAAGTTGAAGAGGAGACAAAGGGTCCCAAACTCATATTACAGGACCATCATTACCCTGATATCAAATCAGAAACTACAAAAAAAAATTTTTAGGCCAATATCCTTGGTAAACATAGATGCAAAAATCCTCAACAAAATTATCAGCAAATCACATTCAGCAATATATTGAAAAGATCATCCACCATAATCCAGTGGGATTCATTCCTAGGATGCAAGTTTAGTTCAATATCTGCAAATAAACTAACAAGATACACCAAACAAAATGAAGGGTAAAAGTCATACGATCATATCCACAGATGCAGAAAACCTATTTGACAAAATCCAAAATCCATTTATAATAAAAAGCTGTCAGCAAAGTAGGAATAGAGGAAACACACCCTAACACAATAAAGGCCATATATGCTAAACCCACAGCTAACATCACACTCAAAGATGAAAAGGCGGAAGCTTTTTCTTGAAGATTGAGAACAAGACAAGGTTGTCCACTGTCATCGCTCTTATTCAATATAATGTTGGAATTCCTACTCACAGCAACTGAACAAGAAAAGAAATAAAGGGCATCCAAATTGGAAAGGAAGAAGTAAAACTGTCATTATTTTCAGATGGCATGATACCATACAGAGAGAACCCTAAAGATTCCACCAAAAAACTATTAGAACTGATCAATTACTTCAGAAAAGTAGCAGGATATAAAATTAACATTCAGAAATCAGTTGCATTTTTATACACCAATAACAAACTATCAGAAACAGAAATTTAAAAAAAAATTCCATTTACAATTGCATAAAAAGAATAAAATACCTCGAAATAAATTTAATCAAGATGGTAAAAGACTTGTACTCAGAAAACTAAAAGACACTGGAGAAATAAATTGAAGGAGATACAAATAAATGGAAGGACATACTATGCTCATGGGTGGGAGGAATTAATATCATTAAAATGCTTATACTACCAAAAGCAACTTACAGATTCAGTGCAGTCCCTATCAAAGTACCAATGGCATTTTTTCACAGACCTAGAACAAATAATCCTAAAATTTATATGGAACCACAGAAGACCCCAAATACCCAAAGCAATAGTGAGAAAGAAGAACTAAGTTGGAGGTATCATGCTGCTTGATATAAAACTATACTACAAGGCTGCAGTAATCAAAACACCATGGTACTATCATAAAAATAGACACATAGATCAATGGAACAGAATAGAGAGCTCAATTATAAACCCACACCTATATTCTCAATTAATCTATGATTAAGGAAGCAACAATATACAAATCTCTTCAATAAGTGGTGTCGGTAAAACTGGACAGATACACGCAAAAGAATAAAACTTGATCACTTTCTTACACCAAATACAAAAATAAACTTAAAATAGATTAAAGACCAATTTTAGACCCCAAGTCATAAAATTCCTAGAAGAAAACATAAGCAGTATACTTTTTGACATTGCTCTTAGTAATATATATTTTTTGGATAAGTCTCCTTGAGCAAGGGAAACCAAAGCAAAAATAAATGAATGGGACTTCATCAAACTAAAAAGTTTTTGCACAGCGAAGGAAACCATCAACAAAATGAAAGGACAACCTACTGACTGGAAGAAGGTATTTGCCAACGATATAATCTGATAAGGGGTTAATATCCAAAATAAATAAGAACTCATACAACCTAACATCAAAAATAACCAAGCAATTTAATTTTTAAAAAATGGGCAAAGGACCTGACTAGACATTTCTCCAAAGAAGGCCAGTAGATATATAAAAAGATGTTCAACACTACTAATTATCAGGAAAATGCAAATTAAAACCACAGTGAGCTATGACCTCACACCTCTCAGAATGGCCATCATTAATAAATCAACATCAACTGCTGGTCAGAATGTGGAGGACAGGGAGCCCCCGCGCGTTGTCGGTGGGAATGCAGCCGGCGCAGCCGCTGTGGGAACCAGTGCAGAGTTTCCTCAGAAAACTAAAAATAGAACTACCGTGTGACCCAGAATTCCACTTCTGGTATTTATCCAAACAGATCCAAAGCACCAATCTGAAAACACTTTACACACCTCTGTGTTCAATGCAGCATTATTCAAATAGCCAAAATATGGAAGCAACCTAGGTGTCCATCCGTGGCTGAGGGGATAAAGAAGATGTGATGCCTATTTACAACAGAATGTCTCTAAACCATAAAAAGAGTGAAATCTTGTCATTTGCAACATCATGGATGGACTTGGAGGGTATTATGTTAAGTGAAATAAGTCAAAGACAAATACTGTATGATTTCACTTATATGTGGAATCTAAAAAAATAAAATAAATGAATAAACAAAAGAGAAACAAACTCATAGATCGAGCATATTGATGGTTGCCCGTTTGGGGGCGAAAGATTTTAAAAAGTGAAGGGGTTAAGAAGTACAAACTTACAGTTATTAAAACACTCACAGAATGTCCAGTACAGCATATGGAATATGGTTAGGGATATAGTAATTACTGTGTACGTGTCATGTGGGTGCTACACTTACTGGGGGGATATAGAGGTGTCTAAGCACCACACTGTACATTAGAAACTAACATAATATTGTATGCCAACTGTCACTGAAAATTTTTTTTTAATTCAGAAAAAGTCTCTTGATGATCAGGTCTGTTCTTCTCCTGCTTCCTGCCCAACTGCAGACTTCCAGGTATTTCGCCCATTTTCTCTTTTTCATCCTGTGATGACCTCCACTCGCCTGGACTCTTGACTCCCCAGTCGGAAGGCCCCTTTATTTAGTCCTGGCGCCTGCCCTCCGCCCACTAAGAAGCCATGCAGGAAGCTTACCTGGACCCGCCTCTAAGCCTCTGTGCGCTGATCCCTGGTACCTTCCCAAGCTGTCTGGTTTGGTTTCAGCTTTCCCGGTCTTCTGTCTTCTGAGCTCTGCCTGGAGGGTCACGTGGCTCCTGAACTTGTTCTCACAAAAGTATGTGCATTGCTTAGGGTGACGTCCGCAGATGGAGGCGCAGCTGATGCACTCCCTCAGGAGCTGGTCATAGTACCTGCCTTGCTCCTTGCGGCAACTGACTGACCCTGGAAGACAGACGCGAGTGATGCTAGCCGGTGACAGAGACCGTTGGAAACTGTGGGTCTGGCCTCAAAGGGCATCAAAGTTAAAAAAATACACACAACTAATTCCCTAAAAGCAACTCCACGGTGATCCTAGTCCTTTTCTAATACGCAGATGTAAGGCTGTCACTGCCCCCAAAGTGCCGTTCAGCCGTGATGCACAGATTTTGATACATGGCATTTTTTATATCTGGTTTTCAAGGTTTTTACTTTTCATTGTTATTTCTCCTTTGACCTACAGATTATTTAGAAGTGCATGCTGTAGTTGCTATACATATGACGACTTTTCAGTTATCTTTTAAAACTGATATATAGGTGATTACATTGTCACTAAAGTTCTTTACTTGCATTTTTCAAGCCTCATAATGAAGAAAACCATTGTACATGAACACAAGGATTGGAGAAGAGAACCAGCATTCGTTCCGTGGCAAACTGGGGATGGGGGGAAGGCAGGAGAGTTCGGGGCGCTGCGGTTGCACCGGCCTTCATGATGAACGAGACTACAGGGGCCTATACAGGAGTCAGGGCCAAGGAGCAGAAGCCAAACAAAGTGAGTCTGGTCACACTTTCACTGAGAGGGCAGCTTTGAGAGCAGAACAGAAATCTACACTTTCCCAGGGCACCTTTCCATTGTCTTTAAAATAAGATTCTATTTATATAAATACGTGACTCCCATGACAGGTTCCAAGGGCACATTTCAGAGGCAACGCAACACAGGAGGTAGCCACACAGACTTCAAAGCCGAGTAGCCCTGCTACTTGCAGGTTGTGGGGCCTTAACAGCGACCAACCGCCCACCTCAAGGCCCTCATCTCTCAGAGATGGGCAACACCAGTGTCGACTTTTTAAGGTGGTCGTGAGGGTTCGAAGCCCTCAGCACAATGCCTGGTGCACAGCGTGCAGGTGATCAGTAGATGGAAGGTTTAAGCAGACTATTCACTTCTGCCTCTTTGCAACGCAAACACACCAACACTTATGCCCTTGACAGATTAAGAAAAAGACCATAAAGACGGTGAAGTCGGGATCACAGGAAAGATTCCGATGATCCTGCTCTCCTAGGGACCTCCCCGCTCGGCCCTGCCCTGGTCCGGGTTCCCCTGAGCCACAGAGGACCGCTGCCACCGCCGCTCGTGGGACGGAGTTAACCTTATGGCAGGGGTGCTCCTGGGGTTCTCTGAGACCCCTCCCGTCCTCAGGGACGCTAGTGTGGCCGTCACAGGCGGCGCCTGCGTTCCCCAGACCCACAGCCCTCACCGCCGGGCTCACAGACTCTCCCTCTGGGTCCTGATTTCCCTGCTGGGTTTCCCACGCCCGAGCCTTGGCCCACACTTGCCCTCTCCACCTGACTTTCACACCGACCGACTCCAACAGTCCGTCTCAGGGGCACTTCCTCCAGGGACACTTCCCTGCTCCCTGCTGTGGCGTTTCATGGTACTTTACCTTTATAGCTTAAAATGTAGTCCTTTCTCCCGTTAGATGATAACCTGTTATTGAGTCCCGTGAAAGTTCTGTCTTAAAGGGGCCAGAGAGCTCCATGGGAGCTTGCGGAACGACACCATGAGTGTTCTATCCCATTAACGGATAGTGATTCACTGTCGTGCTTAGGGAGTCGGAGAGTCCTGGCTCAAACCCTAACTTTTCCACCATCATGCTCTGTGAGCTTGGGCAAGTCACTA
Organism: Pteronotus mesoamericanus; assembly: GCF_021234165.1. Classification (NCBI taxonomy): domain Eukaryota; kingdom Metazoa; phylum Chordata; class Mammalia; order Chiroptera; family Mormoopidae; genus Pteronotus; species Pteronotus mesoamericanus. The sequence goes on from NW_026555090.1 coordinate 566,351, forward strand.
AGCCTCTCTGAGCTCCACTCAGCAAGTATCTGTGAAGCGCTTGCTATGTGTCAGGGTCACAGTCTGGTGGTGGAAACAGACATGTAACAAATACACACGACGGAACATAAGACAAGTTGTGATACGTTCCATTGAGGAAAAGAACAAGCTATACAAAAGAACAGCAAGCAAAATGTATTTTTCAAGACAACCAGAGAAAGTTAGGTACAGCCTGAGTGAGACAATGTTCAGGGATTCCTGCTGAGGGTGATCCCTGCTAGGTGACATTTTAAAGGCCCAGAGTGTTAGAGATTCATGATCTAGTATCTACCAGCAAGTGACAGGAGTTCTTGGATTAGCTTTAAAATACGGAAGCTAAAACAATTGGTTGGGGAATAAAAAGGCAGAATTTTTAAAGCTGACTGCTGATGGGTAAACGGGGTCTGTCACGTTATCCTCTCTCTGTTTGACAATTCTATAATAACAAGTTTCAAAAGAGAGGAAGGGTAGAGAAGGACAGGGAGCCTCATTTCTGCGGGCAATGAGAGGAGAGCCCGGCCCTTGGGCTGAGACCGTGAGGCTGGTGGGAGGGAGCCAAGGGAAGGAGGAGGAGGAAAGGCTTTTCATACGCCAAGGGCAACATGTGCAAGGGCCTGAGGCAGCAAAGAGCACAGCATGTTCCAGAAACTGCAGAGAGGCCAGTGTGGCCAGAGCAGAGAGACGGAGGGCAGAGGGACGTCACATCACACATCTGCTGCCACAATCCCTCCTCAGACACCCAAGCGCCGCGGGGCCAGAGGGCCCGCGGGAGGTGAAGGGGGGCGATCCAGCCGCCCCCTCGGCGCCGCCCCAGACTCACTGCAGAAGGCCACACAGGCACGTGGAATCCGGTGGCTGCAGAGGGGCTTGCAGGAGACGCAGACGCTGAGCAGGCTGTCCCAGTATTGCTCATCGGGGCACGGATCCATGGCGACCGCAGGCGCAGGCCCTGTGGAGCTGAGAGGCAGGGCACGTGAGGGCAGCGGGCATCCGGCGGGGGTCTGGAAGGCAGGCGGCCTCCCTGTTCACGTCCCCACCCTCGGTCTCAGGGAGCAGGGGGCGACCAGACAACACTGGCTTCCCCCCCGCCCCGCCCTGCAGTCGCTGGGGACCGGGGGCAGCCACCTCACCGCCCTGAGCCTGCGTTTCCCAACCCCCCTCACAGCGGCCATGCCATGCGCGACGCTCTTCTCTGCCCCCTTCACTGTGCCAGCCGCCTCCTACCGCAGGGTTTGGCACGTGCCGTTCCACTCACTCGGAACGTCCTCTTCCCCGTCCTTGCCGGTTGTTCCCCCTCACCCGTTTGGTTGCTGCTGCAACTTCATTTCCGCAGGGGATCCTTTCTGGCCCTCCCACCCTGACAAGGAGACCCTTCTTCTGCACATGGACGCGCCCTTCAGTTGTCACTTCACTTTTACGAGTGTGACTGTTTGATATTAACTGTGAGCTTCGTGCAGGCAGGGGCTCTGTCTAATTTTCTGTTCACTGCTGGGTCCCCAGAACCTAGATGGTGTTTGGGACAAGTAGGTGCTCATTGAATGAAATGAATAAAGTCAAAAGCAGACTTGGCTAGGGTCCAGCACTCATTAATTGACAATGTCCCTCCATTTTTTAAGTAAGGTGTGAGACACACACAATGTCATGTGTTTGCAAATCTCAAGTGTGCAGCCTGAAAAATTTTTCTATATGTGTACAGTGGTCTGTCTTTTTCTGTGGGGGATACATTCCAAGACCCCCAGGGGACGCCTGAAACTGCAGAGGGTACCCAACCCTATGTATACTGTTTTTTTCCCTACACATACATACCTACGATATACGTTTAACTTGTAAATTATGCACAGAGAAAACAATAATGACATAATAAAGTAGAACATCTATAACAATATGCTCTAATAAAAGTTATGTGAACGTGGTCTCTCTCAAAATATTCTATTCTACTGCACTCACCTTTTCACTTACAGAAACCAATTTATGGCTTCTCTCTGGGGTATCTGAAGGGGAGCCCCACAGCCTTCGTGCCCGGAGGCCACTGTTAAGCGGAGCAGCACGCGCTGCGCGGCCCGGGGACGGTTGCTGTGATGGTCTCCGTGACGAGTGGGCCAGCAGTGTGCACAGTGGAGACACTGGACACAGGGATGGAGCCGACAGTGCGGGACATCGTCACGCTACTCGGGACAGTGCATAGCCTAAAATTTTATAAATGGTGTATTTCTGGAATTTTCCATTTACTACTTTTGGACCACGGCTCACAGGGGGTAGCTGAAAGTGCAGAAAACAAAACTGCGGGTAGGAGGCGCTACTGCACATGTGTGTCACGGTCACTCACATCAAGGCAGAGAGCCTGTCCTGCCCCCGAAGACTCCCTGGGCCCCTCCCGGCCAACACCCACTTCCAGAGGGAGCTGCTCGTCTGGCTTTTATCGCTGGAGGTTGCTAAGTTTTTTGCGCGGGCCCCACGGGAGAGCGGGGACGCCCCCACCGTGGCCCGCTGCAGCGCACCTGCCTGGATTTTTACTCTGTGCAAACACATCACCTTCCCATCAGGCTCTGTGGGACTCCATGACGCTTGGTTCCCCAACAACGTCGCCTTTTAAACATCTGGCAAGGCACCTGTTTGTTTGTTCTTTAATGAAATGAAGCAAAAAAGACCAGCGGCTGCCCATCTGATGCAGCAACTGAAACACACGGGCCAATCCGCCTGCCTGCGGCCTCCTGCGGGTGCAGGAAAACTGCTTGTTTTAGATGGAGGGGAGTGGAAGAGGTCACCGCAGCAGGGGACAGGCATCGGCAGCATTTTGGAAAACAGGGGCGGGGGGGTGGGCGATGGCGGGGGTGAGTGACTTCCGTTTAAGATCACTCTACTCGGATGCCCCTAGAGGAGACGGAACCCTAGGCAGTTTCTTGAACTGGAGGCACCGCGCACCCCTGACAGTGGGCAATGGGAGGGCAAGGCCACGGAGACAGTATTAGGTGGGTGTTTGTGTGAAGAGGGCTCGCCCTCAGCCAGATCCTCACCTCCTGGCGGGCAGTAGATCGGGGTCCCCTCAGACCCTCTCCCCAGCCCTAGGGGACCAAACCAGCAACCCGGGCATGTGCCCTGACTAGTAATTGAACCGGCGACCTTTTGCTTTGCAAGATGACGCCCAGCCAACTAAGCCACATCGCGGTATGGCCAGGTTTTAAAAAATGTCCTCTTCCCCATCCTACCATAATGGGTGGCCAGTGGGGACAGCCCCACTGGAAATGGGAAGGCGCGGCGAAGCGGCAAAGACTGCGGTGCATGCGTGCGTAGCCTCGGCAACTGGGCCGGCCTGCGCCTAACACAAAAAAGGGTGTGCAGCGCCAGGGCCCAAAAACCAGGGGGATGATTGGATGGGAGGGTATGCCCCCCCATCCACTTCCCAGCGCCGAGGATTATGGAGGATCAAAAGGTGAAGTGCGCAAAAATGCCACGCTTTTGCTCCCCGATCTCCTTACTGGTGGGTCCTGGCTGGGGGCTGAGTGTCCTGAGCCGGGGACCTCGCCCGAGGGGTCCCGAGTGCCTCCTGCCGCAGCGCTGCAGGACCTGCCTGTCCGGGAGCGCAGTAGATTTTGGGTTGGAGGGCGGGGTGTGGAGGCTCAGGAGGCACGTAGCGGGGAGGCCAGGGCAGCAGGCTCAGGGAGGCTCATGGTGACAAGTCCTGTGCTCTTTCCCCAGCGGGGAAGCCACGGCAGCTGCCGCCCACCCATGGCCCACACATCAGGCTTGGGCCAACAAGCCCCGTGCCCCTTCCCAAGCAGGAAGCTATGGTGGCTGCTGCCTGCCTGGGGCCCACGCCAGGGCCACAGGCCAGTCGGCTCCAGCCCCAGGGCAGCCAGGGAGCGTCAGGCCCCATGTCCCTCCCTGAGCACTTCAGGCCAGACCTAGAGCTCTGCCCCTGCTAGGAGCAAGGTGCAAGGCCTGTAAGAGGGGGGTGGCAGGGAGGGGAGAGATTAGGGCTGGCAGGTCCTGGGAGGCGGGTCCCAGGAGGCGCCCATGGCCCTTCCCTGGAGCACCCATCTGAGGGAACCTGCTGTGGCGGCCACTGCAGAGCAGCCTGCTCGCTCCTCTGGCAGCGGGGGCGGGACTGAGCATCAAGCAATCTGATATATATGTATTCCATTTTCCTTTCCACCAAGCTCTGTCTCTGGAGTTATTGCCTATGGGCGGCAGGCGGCAGGACCCCATTGGTTTTTCAGTTACAGCAGTGGCGCCCAATGTAGTCCCGAGCTGCTAGTGGCAGGTCAACACCCCTCCTGCCCCACATGGAGTGCAACTGCGGGGCCTCCCTCTTGCTGGGAATTTCTCAGTGCATCTGCAGAGGCACCAGCCGCTTAAACACACCTGGTGCGTGGAAGGGAAATGAGTCTGGGAAGGGAATGATAGACTCTGGGAAGGAGTAAGGATCACCTGAGTTTTAGGGCTGAGAACCAGGGTCCAGGTAAGAACTGGCCACCGTGGGGGGAGTTGTTTGAGTTCACTGGCTGTGAGATTGGTTGACAGAAAAACTTGCTCATGAGAATTTGTTGAAATAATGGAGCCGTGGATGACAGTATTCTCTACGTTCCCAGGTTGCCTGGCTTCTGTTGGTCATAGGATCGGGCCCGTTGTGTGTCTGGGCCAGCAGGGGCCATTCTGGGTTGGTTCCTGGAGGAGCCCACTGGGTAGATTTTAGCAGCCTGGGGTATATATAGCTATTATCCAATGTCTAAGGAAGTGTTGCTTTATTATTGTAATACTGTGTGGCCGATGCACGTTTTGGATTGTGGGGAAAGGTGGCCCATGGGTCATTCCCTAGACTACAATACTATTATGCAACTGAAATAGTATTGCCAACAGATGGAGAAATGGGATGAAATCCATTATTTCAAGGCACTTAATGGCATTGCATAATAGGATTACACCAGAGACAGAGGTCCACTTAACGGTGCAGAGAAGCCAAGGGCCTTTGAAACCCCTTCCTGACTGTACAAAGGAAGAGAAGGAGAATGAGGAAATGGGCCGCATTCATGCCCTGAACTCAAGAGACACAAAGTTCATAGCAGGAAGTCCCCTCTGTTGTCATCTGCGCCGCAAGCTACCCATGAAATAGGGCCCAAAGGGCCAATGTCCCCACCGCTGTATGATGAAGGATGGGTCTCCCCCTCAAAGACCTATCAGGGCACCTGATTTGGCCAGGGAGCCTCCCTCTATGGAGCAAGGCAGCTTCCTTTGAGGCGGTACCCTACAGACAGAGTAAATTGGGAAGGCCAGCCTGTTTTCCACTTCAGACTTAGCTGAATTGGAAGAATTCCAGCCCCTCGTACAGGGAGGATCCTCAGAGCTTGGCAGATCTTACTGCCCCCATTTTGGCCACTCATCACCCAGCACAGGCTGGTCTACAGGCTCTCCTCAATACTTTGTTAACAGCAGTTGAGAGACAGCTGCTTATAAATAAGGCTAGTGAAAAGGTCCAATGTCTCCACCTAGAGAATCCCACTGGGACCCCCAACCCAGCTGAGGCAATTCCCTCGACAGAGCCTGGCTCGAACCCAAATGGTGGGGGCTCACCCTTCCTGGAACATTGCAGAAAGTGTATTCTGGAAGGGCTTAAGAAAGGGGTGCCTCAGCCAAAGGGCCCGAATAGGATACTAGCCCTTCGGCAAAAGCCAAATGAGGACCCTTCTGAATTTTTGGAGGGGATCTACTGAACCTATGGAAAGCACACAGATGCTGATCTGCAGGCACCAGAGAATGTGAAGGTGCTGAACATGACTTTTACTGGGAAAAGTGCCCTGGGTATCAGAAGGAAACTCGAGCCATTTAGACGGGGCATTGGGAATGAATCCCTCTCAGCTGGTAGACTTAGCCTTTAAAGTCTACAATGCCCAGGCAGCAAGGAAGATAAAGCAGACCACAGCATTCTTATAAACAAGGTGGCGAGGCCAGAAGAAGGGTTTAGACCCTAAAGGGGAAAAGAGAGGCCTGCTAGGCACCAGTCAATGTGCCTGTTGCGAGGAGGAGGGCCATTGGAGAAAGGAGAGCCCGGAGCTCAAAAGGGAAAGTGCAGATGAAAACCCTCGCCGAGAAATGCTAAAAAGGCCGGGGAGTCTGATGACAAATGAGGAGGCCCAGGGGCCCCCTTGGGCCTCTCCCGACCTATCACTCTATCCTCACAGGAACCCCGGGTACAGTCGATGGTGGGGAACAAGCAGTTGATTTCCTTGTAGATATGGGAGGTGCATACTCAGTGGTGAATACAAAAGTAACCAAGGAGAGTTTGGATACAGTGACGGTTCCTGGAGTGACAGGACAATCACAAAATCTGGCCTTCCTTCAACCCCCAGCGTGCCAGCTTGGGGAGCAAAAGGTCGTGCATAGTTTTCCCTGCATGCTGGGAAAACTATGCCCTGTTTAACCACTGGGCTGAGAGTTAATTTGCAAACTGCATGCACAAATAACTTTTTCCCTGAAAAGCAGAAACTGTGTATAGAGGTGCCACTGGAACAGGCCCTCCAGCTCCAGGTGCTCCTGACCTGTCTGGAAGGTCCCAGAGGTAAACGCTTCCCACCTGAGATCTATGAACCGGTCGATCAAACCGTTTGGGCTGATGAAACCCCACTCAGGTTAAGTGGTTAATGTCACCAATAAAAGTTAACTTAAAAGAGGGGGCAGAGATCCTGTGGAAGAAACAGTATCCCCTCAAAAAGGAGGCTTAAGAGGGGATTCAGCCAGTATTGTGGAAATTCTTAAAATCGATACTAATCTGCTCATGGCAGTCTCCCTATAACACTCCCATTTTGCCAATCGAAAAGCCTCACTTGGGCGAATATTGATTGGTACAGGATCTTAGAGCCATAAATGACATTTTTCAGGACATTCATCCTACGGCGTCCAACCCCTGTACTCTGTTGACCTGGTGCCTGGAGATAGTAAATGGTTTTCAGTGCTAGACTTGAAGGATGCCTTTTTCTGCACCCTGATAGAGGAACAGGCTCAACTACTGTTTGCCGTTTAATGGCAGGACCTAGAAACTAAAGCCACACACCAATACTGCTGGACTCTGCTGCCACAAGGATTGAAGAACTCCCTGACTATACTTGGTGAAGTATTAGCCAAAGACTTATGGGATATTCAGTTGAAATCAGGAGTTCTACCATATGTAGATGACATATTGATACCTAGCAGCACCTGTGAGAGCTGTTTACTCCACACCATTACAGTCCTAAATCATCTGGCAAAAGAGGGATAAAAGATGTCACCTCACGAGGCCCAGATTTGCAAATAGAAGGTTGTATACTTGGGATTTAAACTGAAAGAGAGCCCTAAGAGCTTGATGGCAGATGAAAAAACAAGCCATTGCTACACAAAAAATCCCAGAACACTGAAGGCAACTTCGTGGGTTCTTAGGGATTTTAGAGTTCTGCCAAATTTGGATTTCAAACTTTGGACTCATAGCAAAATCACTGTATGAGTCCTTGAAAGTACTGGACTCTAAACCTTTCAAATGGACAAGATACTGTCAGGTAGCATTTGATACGTTGAAGGAACAGCTAGTCTCAGCTCCTGCCTAATGTACAGAAGCCTTTCAAACTGTATATTCATGAAAGGCAGGGAATTGGACTGGGTATGTTAACCCAGGCCCTGGGAAATATTCCCACAGCCCACAGCTTATCTCTCAAACAAGCTGGATCACATGAGAAAGGGATGGCCACCATGTATTGGAGCAGTGGCAGCTACCTGTGACATTGTACGGGAAGCTGAAAAGTTCACTTTGGGACAATCTACTATGGTATGGGTCCCATGCCAAGTACTAACTCTATTAGTACAGAAAGGAGGAAATTGGCTGACAGCAGGGCACATGGGGAAATACCAGGCCATTCTTTTGGACAACCCAAATGTTACCTTGCAGACTACCGCAACTTTGATTCCAGCCACTCTGCTCCCAGACATGGAAGGAAACTCAGCCCTTCAGCATGACTGCTTGGAAATTATTTACCAAGTTTATTCTAGCAGGCCAGATCTATTGGACCAACCATTGGTGGCAGCAGACTGGGAGCTGTACACAGAGGGGAGCGGCTTCATGGACAACAGGCAACAAGAAGCCGAGTACCCAGTAGTCACCTTAGACAAAGTGATAGAAGCCCAAGCCCTTGCACCAGGAATGTCAACACAGAAGGTTGAACTGATAGCTCTTAGGGGAGCCTTGGCACTGTCCCAGGGAGAGAAGGTTAACATCGACACGGACTCCAAGGATGCCTTCATGGTCGTGCATGTCCATGGAACAATATGAAAGGAGAGCGGACTCTTAATCTTAGGGAACAAGGATGTTAAACGTGCAGAAGAGGTTTTACAACTCCTAGGGGAAGTAAATCTACCAGACCAGGTTGCTGTAATGCACTTCCCAGGACACAAAAAAAAGATGGTTTCCTAATGAGTCAGGGGAACCAAACTGCTGAAAGCAGCAAGACAAGCAGCTGCAGGGCCACCACACTTTGGGGTTTTGATCACTGCTTAGACTTGGCAAAATTTAAACTCATTACATGGAACAAGATGAGAAACAGGCCCATGCATGAGGATTCACTAACACTGATTCCAATTCCATATGGAAGATCAACACCCATGGTATGATCTTACCACCCGAGTCTCTAGTGTATCCCATCCTCAAACACCTACATAATGGGACCCGTTAGGAGAGGGATGTTTTGATTGACCTCATTAGGCCACATTCGAAGGGCCCCCATTTGCAAAGGACCATTCAGAGGATTACCCAAGGCTGTCAGATATGTGCCAAAAACAGTCCTAAGACAACACATCCCAGTGAAAAAAGAAGTATAATATAAAGGGTTATTCCCATTTGAGGACTGGCAAGAGACTTTATGCAAATGCCTAAAACCAGAGGGAATTTCAAATTTTTATTAGTTTTTGTGGGCATCTTTTCTGAATGGATAGAGCCATACCCCACTAGAACCGAGAAGGTGACTGAGGTAGTGACACTTAAAGAAATAATTCCAAGGTTTGGATGTCCTCACAGCATTCAGAGTGACAACTGACCATCATTCACCTCCGAGATCTCCCAGAAGGTTGGACAGGCACTGCAAGTAGATGGAAACCACATGCATCCTGGAGACCTCAATCTACAGGAAGGACTGTGAAAATGAATCACACACATTAAAGAAGACCCTGGCAAAAATATATAAGGGAACACATTTGAAATGGGACCAGGCACTTCCCATTGTTTCACTCTGGATTACGGTAGCACCCAGAAGTGGGTTTAAGGTCTTTTGAAATAGTTTATGGGAGACCCTTTCAGTCTCAGTTCTGGGAATGCCCCACCCTAAGATTTGAAGCATGAGTGGAAAGTTAAGCAATATGCACAACATTTAGGGCAAACACTAACCATTCTGCACAAGTTTGCATATTGCAGATATGCCTACCCATATGACAAACCCTTCTTCTACCTGTTCCAACTGGGGAACTGAGTCTTACTAAAGACTTGGAAGACTCAAGGACCTGAACAGCAGTTAGCCAAGCAATGGACTGGTCCCTATGATGTCCTACTGAAAACACATTTTTCTCTGAAGCTCATGGGATTTAAGCCTTGGATTCACTATACACGAATAAAATGGGCACCTACTGAGGAGAGTTCGAACAGTGCTGCTGTGGCTGATGCTGAAAAGGAAAGCTAGAACTGCACTGGAAGGAGATTTGAAATTTCTATTTCAGAAGAAGAGATCAGGCCCCAATACAGAGTGACAATGTTCCTTTGCTTTATTAATGTGTTTTCAGATTTAGGGACTTTTAGCTGCCAGATACTGAGTTTGAGTGTGGTGTATCCCATCATTAAAAAGAACAAGGACCGAAAGTGAGTTATGGTTATCCCTAAGTGAGTAAGGTCTATGAAGGTTGCAGAAGGTGTGTAGAAAGTTGTGAGGTATATAGAAAGCTTAAAAAAAAAAAAAAGGCTTGTGACAGTTGTAGAGGCCATAGAAAGGTGTGAAATTTTTTTTGAAAGAAAAGAAACATCAGTGCTTGGGGTGAGTTATCCTTTGCTTTAAGTTTTGTTTTGTTTCTTGCTTCCTGATCTTTTGGGGACTTAGGGAACTTAACAGTTTTGTTTATACTGAGAATCCTCTGTCTCTGCCATTTGGACCTCATAAAGTTCTTTTGCAGTACTGGTTAGCACAAAAACATGTCTCTGCCATTTTGGGCTTTGTGCCATTTGGGCCTGAGAGAGGTCATCTGGTGCCAGTTAGAGCTGGCTGGGACAAGAGACCAGTTAGTGGAACAAGTTGGTGGGAGTCAAGATTATAAGGCTAATTTTAGTCCCCTCTTATTCTTATTTTTTATAATTTTTTTTGCTTTGGATTTGTTTGTTTGTTTGTTTCTGCTTTGAAATGAAATTCAGGTTCCTAAGGGTTAAAACTTTACAATAGGTTAGGAAGTAAAGTAATGAAAGATATAAGGCATGGAAATGCAATTTTGGTGGATTTTGGAAGGGCAAGGTTTTTCATTCTTGCTTTGTGTTTTTTCTCCCCACATGATCCTTCTAGAACTTGGCATTCTTAATGAGTAATGATATAAAATTTCCTTTGCATGAAACAAATATGACCGGCTTCAAATTATGCTTTTAATAACCAAGACTTTGACTGGAATGTAATACTTGAAGGAGGCTCTGGTTGTTACCAGAAAGCGTTGAGGAACTAAGATTGGCTTTGGAAGCTAAGAAAAGCCCACTGAAGAAATCGCCTGATATCTTGTTTGGCCATATGCTTCATGGCAGTCTTTCAAGGGAAGGAACAAAGGTTGCTTTCCTGAAAGAGCAAGGAGAAACCTTAAGACACGATGGGAACCTCAAGGACTTGAGGAATACAGGTACTGCAGGCAAAGCCATGTGGAAGTTGTGGGGCTTGGCTTCTGTTCCCTGAAGGTCTGTCTAAGGATCAATTTGAAGTTTTCCTTGTGAAAGTTCCAGCAAAGCAGACTTTGAAAAGCCTATGTGTTCAGTGCTGCTCTTGTTTTTATACAAACGATAAGGCAAAATAAAAACTGGCAGTCTTTGAGGCCAATGAGGGTAATCCTAGGGAAGAGAATCAGGTTTTAAGGAAAAATCACAATGCTCAGTCATGATCATTGGACTCTAGTACAGCTGACTGTCTTCAAGGTGTGTTTTCATTTGAGAGTTGAACTGGTTTAAGCAGACAATGTCAAATTGTCACTGTTTAGTACCATTCCAGCAAAGGCCTTGTATTGAATGTCTTCTTAAAATGCAGTCTTATGGACTCAGAAAAGGTATAACCCCACTTGAGAAGCCCACCTGCATCACCGCCTCCTGGAACTCTGTCTGGCTTGATTAAATGTTTGAGTTAAGGAAGTATGAGGAAGCCTATCAGATTTGCTTTAAAATTGCTTTTTTTTTTCTTTTTCTTTTTCTTTAATTGTTTGGACAGAAAGGGTCCAGAAGTGTTAAAAGGGGGAATCTTAGTATATTCACCTAAGCTTAATTTGAGTATAATAGGCTGTAAGACTTCAGATGGGTATGACACACCTTGCACACCTTCGTCCAAAGAAGCCATTTTTTCTTAATCAGGGACACTGTAGAATTAGTCCCTACCTTTGTTATTTAGTTGTAGTTTTGATTATGCCTTCTAACCTTCTTGCTAAATTTGTCACCTCCAGAACATGGCAAGGATGTTAACTTATCCAGTAATGCCATCATTTGGACATCACACACGCTGCTTTCTAGGGACAACCAATTAACCTGGACTTTGCAAGATCCTTCTCCTTTGAGTGAAGGCTCCCCTCCACTCCAGTCACCCTTTGTTGGGGACCTCTGACCAGGAGGTAGGTAGGACTATGTTCCTTGGTCAGCAGAAAATAGTTAACAGAAGAACAAGACATTCTTCCGCCTACCCTTGTAAGGTTACAAGTGTCCAGAGTGTTAAAGTGGGGAACTGTAATGGGGGGAACTCCCCCTGGAAACAGGGAAGGGTGGAGAAGTGCCAAAGACAGCACATGAGTGTTTCAGCCAGGCAATCAGGATGACATGCACATAACACAAAAAATGATGTGCAATGCTGGTGCCAAAGACCAGGAAGGTAATTGTATGGGAGGGACATACATTTCTGTCCACTTCTGCCATGGAGAGGATTATGGGGGTGGTCTTTAAAAGGTGGAGCACATGCAGCCCTGGCTGCTGTTGCTCAGTGGATTAAGTGCTGGCCTGCTAACCAAAGGGTCACAGGTTCGATTCCCAGTTTAGGGCACATGCCTGGGTTGCTGACCAGGTCCCCAGTGTGGGGGGCGCATGAGAGACAACCACATATTGATGTTTCCCTCCTTTTCTTTCTCTCTCCCTTTGTCTCTCTAAAAATATATTTTAAATATTTTTTTCCCCAAAGTTGAGCACATGCAAATGCCACACTTTCACTCCTCCATACCCTGGCTGGTGGGTCTGCAGCTGGGGGCTGAGTTGCATATGCTGGAGGCCTAGCTGGAGGAATTCTGAGTGCTTCTTGCCATAGCACTCCAGGACCTGCCTGTCCAAGAGTGCAGCAAATTTTGGGTAGGAGGGCAAGGGGTGAGGCTCGGGAGGAGGGCAGTGAGCTCAGGGAGGCTCAGCCAGTGGACTCAGAGAGGCTCAGGGTGACAAGTCCCATGTCCCTCCCACAGCGGGGAAGCCACAACCATTGCCGCATGCCCATAACATGCCTCTGGCACAGATCCAACAAGCTTGGTGCCCCTTCCCAGGCAGGAAGCCATGATGGTTGCCATCTACCTGTGGTCCATGCCAATGCAGGCTAGTTGGCTAGAGCCCCAGTGCAGCCAAAGAGGGTCAGGCCTCACGCCTCTCCATGAGCACTTCCAGCCTGACCCAGAGCACTGGAGGCACTATGAGCAAGGCTGTTAAGAAGAAAGGGATTGGCAGGGTAGAGAGAGATTAGGGCCAGCAGATCCTGAGGCAGGTCCCAGGAGGCTGTTGGGCAATAAGCCCTGTGCTCCTCCACAGTGCATGAAGCTGCAGGAAACCGCTGTGGCAACTGCCCACCAGTAATCTGTTCTCTCCTCTGGCAGTGCGGATAGGGGTGGGTATCAAGTAATCTTGATAGATGATTGATAGATAGATAGATAGATAGATAGATAGATAGATAGATAGATAGATTCTGTTTTCCTTTCCACCAGATACTGTCTCCAGAGTTATTGCCTATGGGCAGCCAGCAGTGGGACCCCACTGGTTGTTTGGTTACATTACAACGGAAAATCAGCCAACACTGCTCTGGGAAAAAAAGACTCAAAGGGAAAAATCTGGAGGCACCAACTGAGAGATTCTCTCAAGGAAATGACCAAGTTGCTTCATGACCACCCCAGAGTAAAGCATCTTCATTAATAACTGTCCATTTACCCATAACTACCAATAAGCTATTACTCTGCCTCAGTCAGAATTGTGACTAAGAGCCAAAGGTTGCCTGATGTGGAAGCACCACCACTCCATGAAAGAGAACTCAACCAAAGCAACCAGAAGAAATGTGCTGGAAATTAATGGAAACAATGCAGGGAGCAGAAGAAACTTAAAAGAAATAAACAGGAACAACTGATATCTGTAGAAAGATTAGAGAATTGCTGCATTCACAAAAAAATCATAGTGTGCTATTTTAAAAGAAGAATATACATAGAAAAAATAATAATTACTAGGAATTGAAAATATAATACTCAATGGGTTTTTATTTTGTTGATGGTTTCCTTTGCTGTGCAAAAATTTTTTAGTTTGATGTAGTTCCATTTGTTTATTTTTTTCTTTTTTTCCCTTGCCTAAGGAGATATATCAGAAAAAACACTACCATGAGCAATGTCCAAGATTTTACTGCCTATATTTTCTTCTAGGATTTTTATGGTTTTGGGTCTAACATTTAAGTCTTTAATCCATTTTCAATTTTTCTTGTGTGTGGGTTAAAAAGATGGTCTATTTTCATTTCTCTTAAATAACTCTGCAATTTTCCCAACACTATTTGTTGCATAAGCTGTCTTTAGCCCATTGTTTGTGCTTGCTTCTCTGTCAAATATTAATTGGCTATGAAAGTGTGAGTTTATTTCTGGGCTTTCTATTCAGTTCCATTGATCCATATGTTTGTTTTTTTTTTATGCCAGCACTATGGTGTTTTGATGATGATGACCTTATAGTATAGTTTGATATTAGGTATTGTGATTCCCTCAACGTAATTCTTTGTTCTCAACATGGCTGTTGCTATTCAGGGTCTTTTGTTTCCACATGAATTTTTGAAATATTTGTTTTAGTTCTGTGAAATACATCAATAGTGTCTCGATAGGAATTGAGTTGAATCTATAGATTGCTTTGGACATTTTAATGATGTTAATTCTTCCTATCCATAAACATGATATATGTTTCCACTTATTTGTATCTTCTTTAATTTTTTTCTTCAGTGTCTTATAATTTTCCAAGTACAGGTCTTTCACATCCTTGGTTAGATTTACTGTTAGGTATTTTATTCTTTTTGAAGCAGTTGTAAATGGGGCTGTTTTCTTAATTTCCCTTTCTAATAGTTCACTATTGGCATACAACATGCAATTGATTTCTGGATATTAATTTTGTATCCTGTTACTTTACTGAGTTCATTTATCAGTGCAAGTAGTTTCTTGGTGAAATCTTTAGGGTTCTCTATGTAAAGTATCATGTCATCTGCAAGTAAAGACAGTTTCAGTTCTTCCTTTCCAATTTGAATGCTTTTTATTTCTTCTCCTTCTCTTTCTCCTCCTCCTCCACCTCCTCCTCCTCCTCCTCCTCCTCCTCCTCCTCCTCTTCCTCCTCCTTCTCCTCCTTCCCCTTCCCCTTCCCCTCCTTCTCCTCCTCCTTCTCCTTCTCCTTCTCCTCCTTCTCCTTCCCCTTCCCTCTCCTCCTCCTCCTTCTCCTTCTCCTCCTCCTCCTCCTCCTCCTCCTCCTCCTCCTCCTCCTCCTCCTCCTCCTTCTTCTTCTTCTTCTTCTTCTTCTTCTTCTTCTTCTTCTTCTTCTTCTTCTTCTTCTTCTTCTTCTTCTTCTTCTTCTTCTTCTTCTCTGATAGCTAGGACTTTTAGTACTCTGTCAAATAAGAGAGGTGAAAGTGGAAAGACAACCCACTGAATGGGAGAACATACTTGCTAATACATCTGATAAGGAGTTAATATTTAAAATTTATAAAGAACTTATAAAACTCAACACCAAAAAAAGCAAAAATCCAATTAAATAATGGAAAAGGACCTGAATAGACACTTCTCCAAAGAAGATATACTCATGGCCAATAGACATATGAAAAGATCCTCACTAATCATCAGAAAAATGCAAATTAAAAACACAATGACATATTGCCTCACACCAGTCAGAATGGCTGCCATCAATAAATCAACAAATAGCAGTGCTGGTGAAGCTGTTCAGAAAGGGGAACCCTTGTGCACTATTGGTGGGAATGCAGACTGGTGCTGACACTATGGAGAGCAGTGTGGAGACACCTCAAGAAATTAAAAATGGATCTGCCTTATTATCCAATGATTCCACTTCTGATAATTCATCTAAAGAAACTTGAAACACTAATTCAAAAGAATATAAGCACCATCGTGTTCACTACCATATTATTTACAATCATCAATATCTGGAAGCAGCCCAAGTGTCCACTAGCAGATGAGTGGGTAAAACAACTATGGTACATATACACAATGGACTACTATTTGACTGTAACGAAGAAGAAAGTTTTACCCTTCACGAGAATATAGATAGACCTGGAGAACATTATTGTGAAATAAGCCAGTCAGAAAGGCAAATACTATATGATTCCATTCATATGTGGAATCTAGCGAACAAACTGAACTAACAAAATAGAGACAGACTCATAGAGTGACATCTCAGGGAGGGGGGTAACAATGGAAGGACTGAGCAAAAATGGACAACAGTGTGGTGACTGCAGTGGGGGAGTGGTGGGTATAAGGGGGATAAATGATAATGGAACAAATATAATTAAAAAGTGCAAAAAATAAAAACCAACCTCAATTTTGAAAAAAATAACCTCAGCATGAAAACATCAGTAGAAGGGTTGTAAGATGTAATTGAAGAAATTTCCTGGAAAATAAGGATAGAAAAAATAAAAAAATATGGAATCATTTCAAGAAGTCCCAAAGATGACTAATGGGAAATCTGAGAAAACAGATTTAAAGGGCATTAGCTCCCAGATTCAAAGTGCCAATCAGGTGTCTGGCACAATAAATTTTCACAAACTGACTCCTTATTATGAAATTTAAGAGCATCAGATATTAAGAGCAGATTCTAAAACCTTGAGAACAAGCAGGTTACTTACAGAGCTTTGATAGCTAGGAAGTAAGTGGACATCTCAAATCAAAACAGAGCCCTGGGGAGGATGTTGTCAGGAATGATGGTAAAGTAGGAAGCTCCAGTAATCTGCCCCTCCACTTACCGAGCTGATAGCATCAGTCTGAAGTAACTATTCTGGACCTCTGGAATTGAGAAGCTGGGAAATTTTGGTGCATTTCAGCCTATTTCCTGGTGCTCATTACATCTGTTCAGCCCCCAACCCATAGGCAGCAGTGGGGACAGCTGCTCATGTTCCTGATGTAATTTGCTGGATTCTGAATGGGCAATGAGGACCTTGTCCTCCAAATATTGGGATTGTGCATCCTGCCTCTCTTTGCTGCTTTTAATTGCTGAGGGACCAGCACAGACGTTTGTGGGCATTGTTTCAACCCCCAAAGGCTGACGTGGCTTCCAGGGATTTAAAGACACAGTACTCCATCCCTCACAGACCTTTTGGGAGCCAGACATTTAAGGATATTTTTGTGAAGTCACTGGCTTGGAAAAATCAAAAATGAACTCCAGCGCTTAACAAACAACATTCAGCAATCCCTGAAGAGTGGGAGTACTACATTTCTAGAGTTACCACAACAAAATGTCTAGTTCCCAACAAACTTACAAGGTATACAAAGAAACAGGAAAATGTGACACATTCACAGAAAAAAAAAAAAGGATATTCCAGAAACCATCCCTGAGGAAACCTCAACAATGGAGCTATTAGTCAAAGATATTGAATCAACTGTCTTTAATATGTTCAATAAGCTAAAGAAAACCATAGATAAAGAACTAAAGGAAATCAGAAAAATAACATAGGAACGAAATGAGAATATGAGTTTAAAGGTAAAAGTTGCAGAAAAGAATCCAAAACTTCTAATCAACCAAGGTTCCCTTCAGTAGATGAATGGATAAATAAACTAGTATATCTGGACAATGGAATATTATTCAGCACTAAAAGGAAAAGTTGTCAAGTCATGAAAAGACATGGTAGAGACTTAAGTGCATATAACTAACAAAGAAGCCAATCTGAAAAGCTACTTCCTGATTCTAGATATATGACATTTTGGAAAAGGCAAAATAATGGAACCAGTAGAAAAATCAATGGCAGTCAGGGGTTGAGGAGAAGGAGAGATAAAGGCGGAGCACAGGGGATTTTGCAGAGCAGTGAAACTATTCTTTATGATACTATCATGGTGGATACATGTTATTATATATTTGTCAAATCCCAGAGAATGGACAACACCAAGAATGAACCCAAATGCAAACTATGGACTTTGGGTAATAATGATGTATCAATGTAGGTTCAACAATTGTAAAAAATGTACCACAAGGCACAAGATGTTGATAGTGAAGGAGGCTATGCATGTTTGAAGGTAGGGAATATACCCTATCAAATCCTACCAAAAATGGATGGAATTTTTGTACTTTCCATTAATTTTTTCTGTGAATCCAAAACTACTCTTTAAAAAGTCTATTAAAATGGAGAAAAACAGGAATTCTGGAATTTAAAAGTCCAATAATTGAAATGAAAATCTCACTGGCGGGGTCCAATGCTGGATTTGAGCAGGAGAAAAAAAAAGAATCAGTAAACCTAAAGATAGAACATTTGAAATCATTTAGCCTGAGAAGCAGAAAAAATGAATGAGGAAAAATGAACAGAACTTGGGGAACTTGTGGGACCCTGTCAAACATACCACCATATGCTTATAGGAGTTTCAGAAAGAGAAGAGAGAAGGGGCAAAAGAAAAAGAAAAAAGAAAAAAGAAAAAAAGAAATAATGGCTGAAAACTTCTCAAATCTTAGGAAAGCCATAAATACACATGTTTAAGAATCTCAATGAATTCCAAGCAGGATAAACTCAAAGAGACCCACACTGAGACATGTCATAATAAAATTGTCAAAACCCAAAGAGAAAGAGAAAGTTGTGAAAGCTGCAGCTTTTTCTGTACAGGGGACTCTTAATAAAATTAACAACTGATTTCTCATCAGAAATCATTGAGGCCAGAAAGCAATAAGATGATATATTGAAGGTCCTAAAAGGAAAACAAAACAAAACAAAACTTGTCAATCAAGAATTGTGTATCCAGCAAAACTAGTAATGGAGAAATTAAGACATTTCCAGGTAACCAAAAGCTGAGGCAGTTCATTATCAGGAGACCTGTCCTACAAGAAATGCTAAAGAGAGTCCTTCACACTGAAATGAAAGTACACTAGGCAGTAACTTGAAGCCATAACAAAAATAAGAGACACTGGTAAAGGCAACTACACAGATAAATATAAAAGCTAATATTACTGTACTTATTGTGTAGTTGGGAACTCCCCTTTTTTTCTACATAACTTAATGTGACAATAACAATATAGCTAAAGGGTAAGAGATATAGGAATAGAGTATTTGTAACCCACTCAAACTAAGTTATTATTTTTCAAATAAGGTTGTCATAAATCTAAGATATTAATTGTAACCCCCAAGGTAACCACTAAAAAATGAGTTTTAAAAATACAGAAAAGGAAAGAAAAAGGAAATCAAAATGGTGTACAACAAGTAATCAACTAAATACAAGAAAGAGCAATAATGGATGATGTCAAAAGCATGGTGGTATGAGAGATTCCGCTGGCCTTTCCTCTTGAATTTACAACAAGTTAAACATCTATAATTCAGCAAAGGATTTCCTACTCAACACACAAACACATCTGGGCGATCTATACATTGAAACATCTGAAGGTGGGTAAATCAGAGTGAACAGAGGAGAAAGGAACGGAGAAGAGCAGAGATGGGTGCAATGTACGCAGCCAGGAGTTCACTGTGGGTCCACCAACCTGGCTCACACTGTTTGCCCCACCCCCTAGTGGTTCCCTGAGGCCCTGCCCCACCCAACTTTCAGGCCAGTCCAAGCTGTTTCCCATGGCTTTTCAATATGAATGGGTTGTCTTGGCCCATGCTTCAGATTTTCCTAAATTCTCTCATACAAGTAGCATCTGGCTTCAGAAGGCCCATGTCTCGCACTAAGTTCTCCAGACCAGCACTAGCAGCTGCCAGCCTTATTCACAGCTTGGCCTCTTTTGGGTACCACCAAGTCCAGCACAAGTAGCAGCCATCTGCAGATCACATTGTAGCTTGTACTGTGTGACCCTGGACAGAACACTGGTAGTGGCTGACCTTGGACGTATCAAGAGCAATCAAGGCTTAACTACAACAGGAAAGTGCACACATCCCAAACAGTGGGCACACCTTGAGTACCCAACATGGGTAATAGGGGAGGCTATGCCGCTGGACCCCTACTACATTAGGTCACTCTACCAAGCTTGGGAGACATAGCAACTCTACCTAACACATAGAAACAAACACAGGGAAGCTGCCAAAATGAGGAGACAAAGAAACATGGTCCAAATGAAAGAACAGAACTAAACTCCAGAAAAATAACTAAACAAAAATGAGACAAGAAAGCTACTGGATGCGGAGATCAAAACACTGGTTATAAGGATGCCCGATGAACTTAGAGGAAGAGCAGATGAACCCAGAGAAAACTTCAACAGCATAAAAAAGGACATGGAAACCATAAATAAGACCTACTTAGAAATGAAGGATACACTAACTGAAATGAAGAACAACTTACAGGGAATCAAGAGTAGAATGGATGAAACCAAGAATCAAATCAGCGATTTGGAATATAAGGAAGCCAAAAAAAAAAAAAACAACAAACAAACAAAAAACCAATCAGAACAACATGAAGAAAAAAGAATCCAAAAAAACGAGAGTAGCATAAGAAGCTTCTGGGACAACTTCAAGTGTTCCAACATTTGCATCATAGGGGTGCTGGAAGGAGAAGAGAGGGCAAGAAATTAGAAACCTATTTAAAAAAATAATGAAAGAAAACATCCCTAACTTGGTGAAGGAACTAGACATAAGTCCAGGAAGCACAGATAATTCCAAACAAGATGAATCCAAAGAGGTCTACCCCAAGACACATCATAATTAAAATGTGAAAGGTTAATGACAAAGAGAGAATTTTTAAAAGCAGCAAGAGAAAAACAGTTAGTTACTACAAGGGAGCCCCCATCAGACTGTCAGCTGATTTTTCAAAAAAAATTTTGCAAGCAAGAAGGGAGTGACAGAAAATATTCAAAGTGATGAAAAACAAGGAACTACAGCCAAGATTACTCTATCCAGCAAAGCTATCATTTAGAATCAAAGGACAGATAGAGAGCTTCCCAGACAAGAAAAAACTAAAGGAGTACATCACCACCAAACCAGCATTATACACAATGTTAAAAGGACTTCTTTAAGAAGCAGAATAAGAAAATTAAGAAATCTAAACAATAATGGCAACTAATACAATATATATCTATCACAATTTAATCTAAAAAACAAAATAAACAAACAAGCAGAACAGAAACAGAATTATAAATACAGAGAACATTTTAATGGCTGCCAGAGGGGAAGGGGGCATGGAAGTTGGGCAAAAAAGTGAAGAGATTAAGTAGTACAAATTGGTAGTTGCAGACTAGTCATGGGGATGTAAAATACAGCGTAGGAAATACAGTAGCCAAAGGACTTATACACATGACCTATGGACATGGGGGATGGTGTGGGGACGGCCTGAGGGAGCGCTGGGTGGGCTGGGTGGGGGGGGGGCAAAGGGGGAAAGTTGGGACAACTGTAAAACCATAATCAAGACAATATAATTTTTAAAAAGAATGAAGAAAAACTACACAGTCATTTTAATTGATGCACAAAAACATTTCACAAAATTCAACGCTTTTTCATGATTAAAACACTCAGTAAAGTGGAAACAGAAGAAAACCTCCTGAACATGACAAAAGCTATATATGAAAAATCCACAGTTGACAGCACACTCAATGGTGAAAGAGTGAAAGCTTCTCCCCTAAGATCAGCAACAAGACAAGAATACCTGCTTTTACTCCTTTGATCCCCAGAGTACTGACGCTCTAGCCAGAGCAATTAGATACAAAAAAGAAATAAAGATACCCACATTGGAAAGGAGAAAATAAAATTATCTCTAAAAACTCTAGAAATTACACACACAAAATAACTGAGAGCTAATGAAAGAATTTAGCAAGTTGTAAGATACAAAATCAACACACAAAAATAAGTTACATTTATATATGCACTTGCAATGAACAATCCTAAAAGGAAATTAAGAAAATAATTCCATTTACAAAAGCATAAAGCAGAATAAAATATGTATGCAAAATTTTAACAAAGGTGAAAAAAGTATACTCTGAAACTACAGAACATTGTTGAAATTAAAGAAGACCTAAATAAAAGGCATCCCATCTTCATGGATTGGAAGACTGAATAGTGTTAAGATGTCAGTACTGCCCAAAATAATCTACAGAATCGATACAATTCCTAAAAAAAATACCAATGAGCTTTTTTTAACACAAAATACCCACCCCAAAAATTCATAGGGAATTGCAAGGGACCCTGAATAAGCCAAAACAACCTTAAAGAAGACAAACAACAACAAATTTGCAGGGCTCACACTTCCTGATTTCAAAACTTACAAGTTAAAGTAAACAACGTGATACTGGAATAAAGACAGACACACAGACCAGTGCAATAAATAAAACCCAGAAATAAACTCTCACATATATAGTCAACTGATCTTCAGCAGGGTTGCCAAAACCTTTCAACAGGGAAAAAGCAATCTTTTCAATAAATGGTCCTAAGAAAACTAGATATGCACATGCAAAAGGATGAAGTTGTACTCTTACTTTACAATATATACAAAAATTAGCTTAAAGTACATAAAAGTCCTAAACTTATGGCTTACAATTATAAAATTTTTAGGAAAAAGTAAAGGAAAATGTTCAGGCATTAAATTTGGCAATAACACTTTGGCTATGACACCTAGATAAACCGGACTTCATCTAAATTAAAAATTTTTGTGCACCAAAATATACTATCAGGAGACTGAAAAGACAACTCATAAAATGGGAGCAAATATTTGCAAATTATATCTGTGCCAAGGGATTAATATCCAGAATATATAAAGAACACTTAAAACTCAATGACAAAAAACCAAATGACTCAAGTCAAAAATCCTCAAAAGATTTGAATCAACATTTCTCCAAAGAATATATATGATGGTCAGTAAGCTCACAAAAAATGTTCAGCATCTTCAGTCATGAGGAAAACTTCAATCAAAGCCACAGTGAGATACCACTTCACTCCCATCTGGACAACTATTATGTAAAAAGGGAATGTGGAGGTTGGTTTGGCAGCACACGGGCTTTCTTGGGGCCTTGTCCTGGTGGCCTTCTCTGGCCGCTTGCCCTGCCTGGCACAGGCTGGCACGGCCATTGCCCTGGCGGCGAGAGCAGGCGTTCGCCGCTGCGCAGCTCAGGTCGGCGCTATGTGGGCACCGCAGGGGGTCTGCCTTCAGTTGTCTCCGATGCAGCTTATATGAAATAACCGTTGTTCTGTTAATGGAATACCCCTCCGTAATTGGTGGGAACCCTGTTTTGTTGATATTCTGAATGCTTCTAAGTAAATACAATTTTCTTATTTTTTTTTAAAGGGAAAATAGCAAGTGTTGGAAAGGATATGCAAAATTGGAAACCTCATGGGAATGTGAAATTGTGCAGCCACTATAGAAGACAGTATGGCAGTTCCTCAAAATGTGAAACATAGAACTGCCAGGTGACCCGCCAATTCCACTCCTAGGTGTACATCCAGACAGATACCTGTGCACCGATATTTATAGCAATATGATTTACAATAGCCAAAAAGTGAAAAACCTGCGTTCATCAACAGATGAAAAGATAAAGTGTTATATATACATGTGTATTAGAATATTGTTCAGTTATTAAAATGAAGTACTGATACATGCTCTAATATGGATGAACCTTGAAGATATCATGCCGAGTAAAATAACCCAGACACAGCAACAACTATTGTATAATTCCACTTATATAAGGTAACTAGAATAATCAAATTCATAGAGTTAGAAAGTAGATTAGAGTTTACTAGGGGCTAGGGCAAAAAGGGTATTTGGCAATATTGTTTAATGGGTACAGAATTTCTATTTGAGATGATGAAATAGTTTTGGGTAGATAGTGGTGGTGGTAGCACAAAATAGAGCCTGTACTTAATGCCACTAAATTGTACACTTAAAAATGATTAAGTGGTAAATTTTGTTATATATATTTTACCACTAAAAAGCAAAACAAGAAGAAGAAAGTGGAACAATGCTGCAAAGTTACAACAGAAAATTATTTTCAGTCTAGAACAATATATATTATCAATTAAGTGTGGGGTCAAATAAAGACATTATGAGTAATACAAGATCTCAAAAATTTTATCTTCCATCCACACACCATTTCTTAGTAAGCTACTGGAGTATGCGCTCCATCAAATCTAGGGAGTAAATCCAAAAATGAGGAAAAAGGAGGAGGTGGCGGCGGGGGGTGGGGTGGGAATAGGATTTTTCTTGGCAAAGAGGTGAATGTAGAAATCCTCAGAACGATGGAGAAGGAAGTCTCCAGGGACAGCTGCTTGGGGGTGTGGAGGGAATCCCATCCCAGCTAAAATAAGAGAAAAGAGGAAGAATTTCTCCAATGAAAACCTGGGAACAATAGATATGTGAGGACGTTTGACCAATTGACAGGCTGGATCTGTCACAGAGCTGATACAAGCAGAGAAAACTGAGGAGTTATCCTGCAAAATTACAGTAAATGTGAACAAAATTTACATTGTCATAAATATGTGAACAACTGTCAATGAGTAATTCAGAGACTTTGAATTATGCCTACTATAGTATAGTGCTCTCACTTGTGTGAGGGCAGACAGGCCATCGTCAATGAACAAAGGCAACAACAAGGCTTCTATGAAATAGAAGCTGGAGGGTGGGGGGCAGGGGAACTGCAGAAGCTTTTCCATTTGGAAGCAAACTGATCAGCTGGCAACAAGGAAAGCAACCTATGAGCCCCCTGGTTGGCGGGGGATCCAAGACACTTTCGGTAGTTTATGGATTCTCTGGAAAACCCTGAGGGTGTTAGTGTGGGTGGTTAGTGTGTCTGTCTGTAATGTCTGCTGGTCCCCTCACGTCCACCATGGGCTCTCGCCCACTCCCCGCATCAGAGCTACTCACAGTCCACATGGATCGAACTCAACACTGTGCAGTGGGACGGGGAGGAGGGGAGGGAGTGTGTATGCAGATGCCATGTAAGAGTGAAACAGGAAATCAATACATACTGTCTACAACTGAAAAGTCAAGGACTAGCAGTGTCAACATGCTATATTCTGAGACTCTATGAGAGTTATCCTGGTAAAGCCACCAGGAACATTGGGTGGGAACCACGGACTATGTATCCCAGGTCCCTCACTCCCTAGCCGTGTGGCCTTGAGCAAAATTTCACCTCTTTGGAACTCATTGTCCCTGCCCGTAAAGTGGGGCCGCCATTGTGAGCATTATATGCGTGGCAAGTGGGTGACCTCGCATGGTAGTGAGCACACACCAGGAAAGGCATAGCTCCCTGCGCTCTTGCATTTATCGATATTTCCCTCCTTGAAATGTGATGCACTGTGTTTGCCAAAACCTAGACCTGGGCCAGGAAGAAAATAAAAGGGCCATAAGGGCCTAAGCCAACTCTGTCTCGCCCTCCACAATGGTGAGGGGGCCATTGTCCCCACGAGGAGGAGCAGATGAACGAAGGTTTTGGCTCTTCACTCTTGATCTTCACAATTTTGCCAAGGAACTCTGTCAGTAGGACTTGAAAAGAAAGGACAATGAAAAGGTTCAAGACAGGGGGGAATCCCTCATCCAATCTTTGAGCAAACACAACGGGAGCTACGTGGTCCCTGAGGGGTGCAGGCAGGAGGGGACTCCCGTATGAAGAGAGGGGACGCAGGCCCCGGAGGAGGCCACAGCCTGAAACCTGGGTGCCATGGGACAATTGACAATGACCATTTCCAACCTTGCTTTTATTAATTATGAAGAAGGAGGAGGAGAAAAAGAAGAGGTGGCAGCGGGGGTAGGGGGCTGTGAGAAGGAAGAGGGGAGCGGAAGGGGAAAAGGTGGCTTTTTATTACAGTTGGTTGTGTATGACTTCTCATCGGGGTTTTCTGAAATATTGAAAATAGCTCTGAGACCCGCCTGCGCCAGCCTGCGCCCCCACCCAACACTCGCCCCAGAGATCGTTTGGGGGACGGGGGGGTTCCTGTGCCAGATCTAAAGTCAGAACTAAATTATTGAATAGGTCCTGGGAGAACCACTCAGGTCACTTTCCCAGCCTTCTGCCAGTTGTAATTTTTGCTTCCTGTTAGCTGATTTTGACAACGGAATTGCCTCGTTTCAGGACAGATGTGTGTGTGAGCGACGGAACCTGTTGGGGGGGACACCACTGAGTCGCAGCCAGTCACCGTGGGAGAGGGCGGCAGAACGCGGAGTGCACGCCTCTGCAGAGAAGGCTTCCTCAAACACACACACATGACACATGCGTGCCTGGCCAAAGACACGATTGCCAAACAGCAGTTAATATTCTGATATAAGCGGTGTAAAGTATAATCGACTATTTGTAATCAATTATATTGCATCAAACTAGTACTCCAGACCTGGGACCTGCTCCTAGAACCTCAACTTGTAGTTCAAGCATCGAAAATTTCCGAGACACGTGTCCCCAGAACTTCCTTGTTACCTTGCCTCTCACAGAGCTGTCTCACAGGTGCCTTCCTGGATGAGCACGTGGCCTGAGCACCCGCAACCTAGTCATGTGTCTCGTTTTGTCATTTGACATTTGAGGGCGCAGCCACTCTGCCTCCCTCCCGTAATCCAGGCACAGCGTCGGCCCCTGATAAATGCTCATAAATGACCAAATACCTTACGCATGGTTGTCCTCAGTAACGACCTGTGAAAGTAAAAGCCATCCTGGCGCGGCGCGGCGCGGCGCTGCGGACAGCGGGACTGGGGTAATACCTGAGTTTTATTTGGCTCCCTCCCCTGCTTGCATTTGTCTGTCCACATAAAACTAAGGGGAGAGGTGTCCTGGTGGTGGGGGTGAGGGGGTAGAAATCCTGACTTTTACTTTTAAAACTTAAGGGAAAGGATCCTTGGTACAGATGAAGTGGCTGGACCAGAAACCAGCACAGAAAATAATTTCTCCTAGATTAAAAAAGAACAGCCCAATGATTTCATGCATAAATAGAATAAAATTATTTTTGAGAGGGCTTTCTAACTATGACCCCAAATCCAAAATCTATAAAAGAAAAGATTGAGAAAATAGACTACACAAAACAAACAGCTCATCAAAAAACTTCTGCATGGCAAAAAACAAACAAACAAACAAACAAACAAACAAACACACACCTTAAGGAAAGTCCAAAGACAAACAAAAAATGGGAACAAAACATTTACAACTGATATCTAAAGACTAAACAGAAAGGAAAAGACCAGCTACCCAACAGAAAATCAGGCAGAGGCAATGAACGAATGATTCACAGGGAAGGAAAAACAGCAAAAAGATGCCTGGCCTAGAGATAAACAAAGTCACACTGCACAGATCCTATCTTCCACCTACTAAATTATTAGAAACCCAGAAGCTTAATAACACCTGTGGCAAGGTCAGGAGGAATGTGGCAGTCTCGTTATTATGAAAGACAGGAAATAGGAGTGACCCAGCTGCCAAAATTACTGATGTATTTACCCATTAATACAGTGATTAAATTCTAGGATTTAACCCAAAGTGCAAAATGATAAATGCATTGCAGAAATATTTGTAACAATAGAATATTGCAAATAACCTAAATGTCCATCCATCAATGAGAGATTGACTGAGTAATTTATAGGAAGTTCATAATTGGACTATTATGTAGCTATAAAAAAGGAATAAGAAGGCTTTATATATTTCTATGGAATACATTCCAAAATATATTAAGTGGAAAATCAAAAATAAAAACAAAACAAGGTGCTGTTATAACAACATGTCTCATAGGCTCCCTCCCTTCCTTTTGCAAAAAAGAGGAAAATTTTAATCTGTAAATTGATATGTTGTTATATACATAAAGAAACACTGTAAGAAATCAAAAACAATGTTTTGATTAAAATACTTAGGAATAAATTTAACAAAAAGGCAAAACTTGTGCATCGAAAGCTCTAAAACTTGGTTGAAAGAAATTAAAGATCTAAATAAATGGAGCGACATTCCATGTTCATTAAGTAAAGACTTCACATTGTTAAAATGGCAATAGTCTTCCAATTTTTCTACAGATTTAATGCAATCACAGTAACAATCCCAGATAGCTTTTCTGCCGAATTTGACAAGCTAATCCTAAAATCATATGGAAGTGCAAGAGACCTAGAAGAGCCAAAACAATCTTGAAAAAGAAAAAACAAAGTTGGAGGACTCACGCTTGCCAATTTCAAAACTAACTACAAAGCAACAGTAAAAAAAGACAGCGCAATACTGGCATGTCAATAGACATAGAGCAATAAAATAGAATTGAGAGTCCCAAAATAAAGCCTAACATTTATGATTAATTTATTTTCAACAAGGGTACCAAGACGATTCTCTGGGAGAAAGAACAGTTTCCCACCAAACTGCAGAGACACAATGCAGGAGAATGAATCTGGACCCCCACCCCCCGCAAACAAACACAAAAATTAACTGCCAGTGGGTCATACACCTAAATGTAAGACCTGAAACTAGACAATTGAGAAGAAAACAGGAGCAACTCTCAAGGGTTAGGCAATTACACCAAATCACACCACGTGCTGAACCCCTTGAGTTCAGTAACAAATTTGGTGACACCAGATGGGACTCTTAAAAGAACTCCCTCTCAGCCTGGTGGGGACACTTGGAGAAGCAGTCGGCAGTGGCAGTGACGGCTCCTGCCGGGATTACTCACCTGCGTCTCCACCGGCTGACGGGGGTCTGTCCTACGGGAGACTCCCGTGCGGCGCTCAGCCAGGGAACCTCGACAGCGAGGCGGAGCGGCCGCCTGAGCCCCTTTCGTGCGGCGTCAGCAGGGAGGAGGGCAGTCACTTCAGTTAGTGTTTCTATTCCCGTTTTGGGTGAAGAGTTGTCAGAAAGGTGCTTTCAGTTCTGGTGCGCGCTCGGTTTCTGGTCGGTCAGGCAGGAGCTGTGTCGGGGGATGCCGGGTTGGGCCTGACCTGAGAGTGGAGGGGCGCCTGCAGGGGGACCCGAGACATGCTCGGTGACAGCCTCTGGTCTGGTGGTCTGGATGTCTGTCCTGCAGGAGCCGGATTTTGTTTTGTGTAGAACTTTTGCCTTCTACACAAGGCAAAATGAGTTGGCTATGTAAATGAGTTGGCTATGTAAATGTGTTGGCTATGACAAATTCAAATTTGGTTCCTGAATGCAGCCCCTGGGGTTGTATTCTTTAAAATTGGGTAAAAAGAGGTCTATTTATTTGACTTACAGGAATTAAGCTCTTGCATGAATGAAGAAATAGGACAAATGGGTCAGTGGTGGGAAGCTGCTTGTCCGGTCAAGGCAGCCTTGCTCCAGGCGGGGGCCTGCCCTGCCTCAGGGAGGCAGTTGCCCAAGTGCAGAGGAACGGCAGGCAGGCCGGCCCGCTGGGGAAGCCCAGGTGGGGCAGCCCGGTGCTTTGTCCCGGCAGAGGCAGCCGTGGGGCTGTAGGGCCAGAGCACCGCTCTGCTGGGCGGGAGCTGGGACGGAGACAGCCGCAGGGAGGCCACAGCACCCAGAGCCTTCCTGGGAGCAGACTGGGTCTGCACGGTGGCAGGAGGGCCAGGCTGCGAACCCAGGCAGCCCGGGCCTGTCCTCAGCCTCTCTCAGGCCCACGCACGTGTGGGACGTGGGGCCAGCTTCAGGGCGCCCGTGTCTCCAGGAGTCCCGGGCTGGAGGGCGGGAGGAGCCGGGACCTGGGGCTGCAGCAGGCGGTGAGCGCTGTGCTGAGCGACTGTGCGGCGTCTGCAGCTGGAGAGGAGCGGGGCGGGGCCCGCTGCAGGCCGACTGTCCTTGCTTCTCTGTCTCACGACAGCCTGTGCCGCACCTATTTCAGGCCTGAGCTCCTACTGTTTCCAAAGTGGGGACAAGGGGTGACGGAGCCAGAGTCTGTGAGAGGTGGGAACTGTGGGCTGTAAACAGCTCAGGTGACCTGCTCTTCTCAGCCTCGTCCAGGCGCCTGCTGGGCAGGGGGTTTGGGGACAAAGAGGTTGCGAGTGAGTGGCGCCTTCTCCCTGCACCCTGGTTTTCAGGGGGTTGCTGGCCTCTGAGCTGCAGTGGGTGGCCAGCTGACTAGCGGGTGGTGTCCCACAGGATGTCTGATCACCGAGGACCCCGTGCCGTGAGGGCCGGAACCACGTGGCTCACTCGTGTGGCCTGATCCTCCTCCTGTGCGTCTGTGCGTGCATGCATGCGTGCGTGCACACCCACAGCGCTGTGCTCCCCGGGAGTGGCTCCTGCCCTCCCGGGGGCCTTTCTGTGGTGCGCTGTCCCAGGAGAGCGGTGCAGGCGGCCACGTCAGGACTTCCTCCCCAGGCCCCGGTGCCTTACGGGGGAAGCTCTTTACTCGGCCACATGGCAATGAGCATCGGTGTGCCTGAGAGCCCGCGGGACACCCTCTGGATGTCGTGAAGGCCTCCACGCCTGGTATCACCGCCCGCCCCCGGGTCACCGTGCTTCACCCACTGGGCTCGCCCCTCTACAGAGTCACTCCCTGCCCGGATCCCACCCGTCCTTCGAGTCCTGGACAGACCTAGCCACTCCAAAGGTGGCTCCCGAATAAAAACCATGGCTCGCGTCCTGAATGTTATGGGAAGAGATTCAAATATGACAGCACCTCCCCTTCGCTCCCTTGCTGGCACCTTTGTCTCCAGGGAGGCTGTCACTCTGGTCCCTCTTGCTCATTGGATCGCCACCAGGGTGTGAGTTTGAGTGGCAGGGTCTCCGTCTCCTTGATTGTTCCTGCTTCTGCCTCACGCCTTATGGCGCATGTCTCCTGTTAGAGGAGAGCTCTCTCTGAGCACACCTGTGCTCAGGAGCCCGAAAACCTAGCGGACCCCAAGACTGTCATAAGCCAGGCAGCCAGAGACTTTCACTGCTCCAACTCGAAGACCGACTCCGCCCTTGTTCAGCAGGAATGAGTTACAGAGGCATGGCCCTCAGCCCTGTCCCCACAAGAACGTGAAGTTACAATTTCAAGATGGCGGTGGAGTAGGCGGGAGCTGCACTCACCTCCTCCGGGGGCAAAACTGGAATTACAACTAAATTAAAGAATAATTATCCTGAATAACCAACTGAAGACTAGCTGAACAGGAGTCTTATTACCAAAATTTTATGGAAGAAGCCACATCAAAACTGGTAGGAAAGGCAGAGATGCAAAAAGGCCTGGCCCCACTCCCATGGGCAGTGGCTGAGGTTCTGGAGGGATATCTCCACTGTAGGGGGTTCTCTGTGAGAAATGTGGGGTCTAAACCCAAAGCAGGGCTCTACAGCCAGGCACTCTGAGCTGGGAAGGTGCCCACACAACATCTGGCTGTGAAAATCAGCAGAGATTCTTTCCAGGGAGAGATGGAGTCTGCTGAAGACACAGGTGCCCACTTAGAGGGCCAACGCCCAAAATATGTTTGTAACCTCTCACTCAGGACTCCAGCAGAGGAAGGGCAGAGCAGACTGGAATCCTGTGAGGAGGGACTGGGGTTTCTGTCTCTGGGGAAGAGAGGTCAAAGGACAGCCACCAGGATCCCTGTGCTGAGTCATTCTCCAATATTGCAGTCACCATCTTTCTTGGGTGGAGTACTAGCCTCTATGTGGCATCAGCCTGGGAGAAAGTAATTGTCCCACTCTCTGGATTCCCTCTTGCCCCGCCCTGCAGAGCTTAGGCCCTGCTGAGAAGTCAGCTGCCTTGTTCAGGGTATTGAGGTCTGTGTAGACTCAGGGGGTGTCAATGACCGAGTTGTCGGGCTTTGGGGTGCAGTCCTTCCCCCCACTTTTCCTTGAACCTGACTGGTGCATTCACCACATGGGTGATGCAATAGAACCACCCTCTCAGCTTCCAGCAGACCCAACGTCAGGGCTCTGGAGGGCGTACCTGCCTGACACCTAGTGTCTATGCTCTGCCGAGGTGGGGGCAAAATCTGGGACAGACTGAGTTCTGTGGTGCTAGGCCAGGGACCACATCAGCCATTTTTTCTGAAATCTGAATGGCATCTTCCCCTCACATCTTCCTCCCACAAGATGCCCCTTCAGTGACTGTGCCTAACAGGCAGCCAGCCGGCAGCAGCAGGTAGAAGCAGGTCTTGAGATGCCTTGGGACTCTGCTGACCTGCCCCAGGGCCCAATGCTGGTAAAACCCAGCCTAGGTGTGCAGCTTGATCCTTCCCACAAGCATCCAAGCCCAGCAGACACAGCCACAGACTGTGGATAACTCTGAACCCCAAACAGGTTGCCAAGGCCCAGACACACAGCATCTGACACTGATCTGCACTGAAGTATCTCCCAAGAGGCCCAGAACCAACACACCTCAGGGGCCCGCTTCAGACCACATCAGAATAGGATCCAATAAACTTCACAAAGAGCACAGCCAAAGGGAGAGCTCAGCAGGAACTAAACCCAGCTGAGATGAATTTTGTGTATAGTGGTCGGCACCTGCACAGCAGCTCGCACACTGTGGTCTAGGTTGAGCCTCACAGTCAGCCAGCCTGAAGGTTGATTCCACACACAAATAAGCCAAGAGCAATCAAGACTCAATTACAACAGGAGGGTCCTCATAGCCCACAGAAGGGATATTCCTAGACTGATGGAGTTCAGGTAATAAAGGAGACTGCACCACTGGGTCCCCCAGGACACCTATTATATAAGGCCACCCTGCATAGATTGGGAGTCATAGTAGATCTACTTAATACATAGAAACCAACACAAGAAGCAGCCAAAATGGGGGGATGAAGAAAAAGACACCAAATGAAAGAACAGAACTCTCCAGTAAAAGAGATAAATGAAATGTAGCAAGCAATTTATCAGATATAGAGTTCAAAGTGATGGTTATAAAGATATTCAAGGAATTTAGTGAGAATTATGATACATGAAAAAGGACATAAAAGCCATGAAAAAGGACCAGACAGAAATGAAGAATACCATATCTGACACCAATAATACACTGGAAGGAATGAAAAGGACGTTGGATGAAGCAGAGGATTGAATGAGTGATTTGGAAGACAAGGTAGAAAACAACATGAAATAAGAACAGCAAAAATCCCAAAGAACTAAAAAGAAAGAGGATAGTTTAAGGGACCTTTGAGACATCATGAAGCACATCATAAGGGTACCAGAAGGAGAAGAGAGAGAGCAAGGGATTGAGAACACATTTGGAAAAATAATTACCAAAAACTTTCTTAACCTGGTGAAGGAAAAAGACACGCAGGTTAGGAAGCACAGAGAGTTCCCAACAAGATGAACAAGAGAGGTCCATGCCAAGACACATCATAATTAAAATGGTAACCAGTAAAGAGAGAACCTAAAAAGCAGCAAGAAAAGAGTAGTCAGTTACTTGCAAAGGATCTCTCATAAGACTTTCAGCTGATTTCTCAACAGAAACATTTCAGGCCATAAGGGATTGGAATGAAAAATTCAAAGTAATGAAAAGCAAGGACCTACAACCAGGACTACTCTACTCAGTAATTGTATCATTTAAAATGGAAGGAGAACTAACAAACTTCCCAGAAAAAAAAACAACAACAACTAATAGAGTTTATTACTACCAGAATAGCATTACAAGAAATGTTAAAGGGCCTGGTTGAAGAAGGAAGAAGAGAGAAAGGACAGGGAAAGGGAAGGAGAGGGAGAAAGAACAAGATGAAGAAGGAGATGATGAAGAAGATGAAGGCAAGAAGAAGAAGAAAAAGAAGGAGGAGCAGGAAAAGGGGAGGAGGAGAGGGAGTAGGAGGGGGAGGAGAAGGGGAAGGAAAAGGAGGAGGAGGAAGGGGAAAAAGGAGGAGGAGAAACAGAGGTAGATAGTTGATAAAAATAAAATGGCAATAAACATGTACCTATCAGTAATCACTCTGAATGTGAATGACTTATATACTCCAATCAAAAGACATAAGGTAGCTGACTGGTTAAGAAAAGAAAATCCATATACTCATATGTTCCATCTATGAGAGACCCACCTCAGAACAAGATACCCAGAGACTAAAAATAAGGGGATGGAAAATATAGTCAACATAAATGAAAACCTGGGGTAGCTATATATATATCTGATGAGACCGACTTTAAAACAAAGTCTACAGTAAGAGACAAAGAAAGACACTACATAATGATAATAGGAGAAACCCAACAATAGGATGTAACCCTTATAAACTTTTATGCACCTAACATAGGAGCACTTAAATATGTAAAACAAATCTTTATAGACAGTAATGAAGTCATAGTAGGGGATATTAACACCCCATTTGCACCATTTTCTTCTAGACAGAAAATCAGCAAGGAAACAGCAGCCTTAAGTGACACACTAGATCGGGTGGATTTAACTGATACCTTCAGAGCACCTCAACCCAAAGCAGTGGAATATGTTCTTTTCAAATGCACATGGAACATTTTCTAGGGTACACCACATGTTATGGCACAAACCAAGTCTCAATAAATTTTTAAAAGACTGAAATCATATCAAGCATCATCTCTGACCTTAATGGAATGAAACTAAGTATCAATCACAAGAAAAAAACTCAAAAACACACAAAGACATGGAGGTTAAATAACACGTTACTAAACAGTAAATACATCAACAATGAGATTAAAAAAAGACATTAAAAAATACCTTTAAACAAATGCAAATGAGAACACAACAACCCAAAATCTATGGAATACAGAGAAAGCAGTCCTAAGAGGAAAATTCATAGCATATTAGGCCTACCTCATGAAACAAGAAAGGGCTCAAATAAACAATCTAACTTTATACTTAATAGAAGT
This sequence comes from Pteronotus mesoamericanus, assembly GCF_021234165.1. Classification (NCBI taxonomy): domain Eukaryota; kingdom Metazoa; phylum Chordata; class Mammalia; order Chiroptera; family Mormoopidae; genus Pteronotus; species Pteronotus mesoamericanus. The sequence continues at coordinate 600,621 of NW_026555090.1, forward strand.
GGAGAAAACAACATACAAAGCCCAAAGCGAGTAGGAGGAAATAATAAAGATCAGAGCAGAAATACACAACATAGAGTCTAAAAAAATACAAAAGATCGATGAAACAAAGAGCTGGTTCTTTTGAAAGATAAACAAGATCTACAAACCTTTAACCAGACTATTCAAGAAAAAAAAGACCCAAATAAATGAAATCAGAAATGAAAAAGGAGGAATAACAACTGATGCTAAAGAAATACAAAGGATTGTAAGAAAATATTAGGAACAATTATATGCCAATAAGTTGGACAATCTGGAAAAAATGGATAAATTTCAAGAAACATACAATCTTCCAAAAGTGAATCAGGAAGAGTCAGAGAATCTGAATAGACAGATTACACCTAGTGAAATTGAAGCAGTACTCCAAAAACTTCCAACAAACAAAAGTCTTGGATCAAATGGCTTCACAAGTGAATTTCACCAAATATTCAAAGAAGAACTAACACCTCTCCTCAAACTACTGCAAAAATTTCAAAGAGGAGGAAAGACTCCCAAGCTCATTTTACAATGCCAACATTATTCTAATTCCAAAACCAGGTAAAGACAAAGCAAAGAAAGAAAATTATAGGCAATATCCCTGATGAACATAGATGCTAAAATCCTCAACAAAATGTTAGCAAAACAGGTCCAGCAATGCATTAGAAAGTTCATAAATCATGATCAAGTGGGATTTATTCCTGGGATGTAAGGTTGCTACAAAATCCACATATCAATAAATGTGATACACCTCATAAACAATACCTGCAGAAACAACATTTGACAAAAGCCAGCACCCATTCATGATAAAAAACTCAGCAAAAGGGAATAGAGGGAATATACCTCAACCTAATAAAGGCCACACATGACAAAGCCATAGACAACATCATACGCAATGGACAAAAACTAAAAGCTTTTCTTTTAAAAAATGGGGAAAAAAGCTTTTATTTTAAGATCAGAAAAAAAACAGGAGTGTCCATTTTCACTACTCTTATTCACATAGTATGGAAGTCCCAAACACAGCATTCAGACAAGCAGAAGAAAGAAAAAGCATTCAAATTGAAAAGGAAGAACAGTTGTCATTATTTCCAGATTACATGATACTCTACATATAGAAGCCTAAAGATTCCATCTGAAAACTACTAGAACTGATAAATTAATTTAGTAATGTAGCAGGATACAGAGTAAATATCCAGAAATTAGAAGTTGCAGTTTTATACACTAGTAATGGACTATCGGAAAGAGAAACTAAGAAAACAATCCCATTTAAAATTGCTTCAAAAAATAAAATACCTAGGTATAGACAGAATCAAGATGGCAGAGGAGTGAATGGAAGCCACACTGACCTCCTCCCAGGACCAGCCTGAAATTACAACTAAATTGTGGAGAAATCACCTAGAACAAACAACTGAACAATAGCGAGAGAGGAGCCTTGTAACTTCAGAGACAGAGGAATATGCTTTAGCTAAATCTAACTGCCACTTACCCTGGTCTCTGGCAAAGGTGGGGCAGAGTGGGCTAGAGACACCTGAGGAGAGACTGGGGACAGAGGCTTTGGGGAGAGAACTGAGAGACTAGCTGGCAGGATCTCGGTGCTGACTCATCTCTCATGTGGCAGCAGCCATCTTTCTCAGGCAGAGACCACTCCCCTGAGCGGCAGCAGCATCAGAGGACCCAATAGCCATGCCCCAGGTGGGATTTTATCCTGCCCTGTGCTGTCTAAGCCACCTGTTGAATGCAGAATGGCAGCCACAGATAGTAGATCCCTTGCTAAAGGGGATACAGAGAGGTCTGGAAACACTCAAGGAGAGACTGGGGACAGAGGCTTTGGGGAGAGAACTGAGAGAGTAACTGACGGGATCCCGGTGCTGACTCCTCCCCCATACAGCAGCAGCAGCATGAGGGGACACAATAACCCCGTGCCTAGGAAGGACCCCACCCCGCCCTGAGCTGTCTAAGCCAGCCTGCTGAGTGCAGAACGACTAGATTTACAGCTGAAGGAGACAGCCACAGATAGTAGATTCCTGGAAGTCTCAAACAGACTGCCTAAGGTCAGACAGGGACAACATCTGACATCATTAGAGGCAGATCCAGAAAGGAAAAACAGCGGTCTCCTACCATACAGGTTCACACCACAGAGTCAGGAAATCAAGACGGATCAACTTAAGAAGCAGAAGCAAAAAACAAAGAGTCTCACAAAGAATGGGAAGACAAAGAAATACCCCTGACTCGAAGGGAAAGGAGGAGTCCTCAGAAAGAGAACTAAATGAAATAGAGGCAAGTATACTATCAGATATTGAGTTCCAAACAATGGCTCTAAGGAAGCTCAATGAGCTCAGACAGAGTTACAAAAAACTACAGGGAAACTACGAGGAACTTACTGCAAGCTATATCAGCATGAAAAAGGACGTAGAAACTATCAATAAGAGACAAGAGGAAATGAAGAATAGAATTTCTGAATTGAAGAACACAGTAGAAGGAATCAAAAGCAGGCTAGATGAAGCCGAGGATCAAATCAGCGAGCTGGAGGACAAGGTAGGAAAAAGCTCCCAGAAAGAGCAAAAAAATGAGAAAAGACTCAAAAAGAATGAAGAGGCATTGAGGGAAATGCAGAACAACCTGAAACATAATAATATCCGTATAATAGGAATAGCAGAAGGAGAAGAGGAGGAACAAGGGATGGAGAACCTGTTTGAAAAAGTCATAATGGGAAACTTTCCTAATTGGAGGAGAGAAAAAGTCACACAAGTCCAGGAAGCACAGAGGGTCCCATTCAAGAAGAATCCAAAGAGGCCCACTCCAAGACACATCATCATTCAAATGGCAAATACCAAAAACAAACAGAGAATCCTAAAGGCAGCAAGGGACAAAGAGGTAGTAACATATAAGGGAGCCCCGATATGGCTAGCAGCTGACTTCTCAACAGAAACACTGCAAGCCTGAAGGGAGTGGCAAAAAATATTCCAAGTCATGAAAAGCAAAGGCCTACAACCAAGACTACCCTATCCAGCAAGGCTCTCAATTAGAATGGAAGGCAAAATAAGGAGTTTGCCAGACAAAAGAAGGCTAAAAGAATATACCTCCACCAAACCAGCACTGCAAAATATGCTAAAGGGACTGCTTTAAGATGAATAAAAAGAGTCTATGAATCCCCAGTTCCTTTCACAGTTGCCAATACTTGATATTACCAATATTTTTAATATGTATTAATCTGATTGTGACAATGATATGTTATTTTAATTGTTCCTTTATTATTTGTTGAAACTAAGCCTGTTTTTGTATATTTCTTGCTTATTTCTATTATTTTTAAAAAGCTTTAAATGACTTTTTGGTATTCTGTATCCATTTTTTGATTAAATGTTTGTAGAATTTTTTTCCCTAATAAAAAACAAAAAAACAAAAAAACCATTAACCTTTTTTTAGATGTGTTGCAAATATTTTCCTATTCTATTACCTGTCCTTTAACTTTTTTATATGTATATTACTGTACAGTCTTAAATACTTAATATTGTCATATTGTCAATATTTTACTTTATAGCTTCTGGGTTTGAATATTTTACTTTAGGGTAAGAAAAATATTAGTTTGTATTTTCTCCTAAAACTCCTTAGATTGTACATATTGACTTTTAACTCACCTGAATATTTCTTGTATAATGTGTGAAATAGGGCCCTACATTTGTTTTATTTCAAGTAATCGTGGTCCATGCACCTTATTTGCTGAATAAGCCTTATTTTACCCATTGGTTTGAAATATCAATCTGATCATATATTACATTGTTAGATATATATGTTTGTTTCTTGAATGCTCATTATATTTCATCAATCTACTTGAAATAAATAAATAAACAAACAAACAAATAAATAAATAAAATACCTAGGGATGAATTTAAAAAGGATGTAAGACTTGTATTTGGAAAATTATAAGACATTGAAGAAAGAAATTGAAGAAGATAAAATAAGTGGAAGCATGTACTGGGTTCATAAATAGTAAGAATTTATATCATTACAATGTCTGTACCTTTAGATTCAACTTCCTTTTAGATTCAACTCAATGATATATTTCAAAGAACAAGAACAAATATTTTTCATGGACCAAAATTTTATATGGACCCTGAAGAGCCACAGCAATCTTACGAAAGAGTGAAGTTGGAGGACTCACACTAACAAATGTCAAACTATACTACAAGGTCATAGTAATCAAAACAGCATGGTACCAGCATAAAAACAGAATATAGATCAATGTAACAGATTAGAGAGACCAGAAATAAACACATGCCTTTATAGGTAATTATTTGACAAAAGAGACGAAAACCTACAATGGGGCAAAGATAGTGTATTCAGTAAATGGTGCTGGGAAAAGTGGACAGATATGTGTAAAAATATGAAACTAGACCACCTTGTTACACCATGCACAAGAATAAACTCAAAATGGATCAAAGGCTTAAATGTTAGACTTGAAATTATAAAAATCCAGAAGAAAACATAGGCAGTAAAATCTCAGATATTTCTTATAGCAATATTTTTTTATATCTCCTCAGGCACAGAAAACAGAAAAAATAAATAAATGGGACTTCATCAAAATAAAAAGATTTTACACAGCAAAGGAAACCATCAACAAAAGGAAAAGACAACCCACTGAATGGGAGAACATAGTAGCCAATATATCTGATAAGGGCTTAATATTCAAAATTTATAAGGAGCTTATAAAACTTGACACAAAAAAACAAACAGTCCAATTAAGAAATCGGCAAAGGACCTGGAAAGACACATCTCCAAAGAGGACACACAGATGGCCAATAGACATATGAAAGGATGCTCAATGTCATTAATCATCAGAAATGCAAATTAAAACCACAATGAGACATCACCTCATACTTGTATGAATGGCTGTCATTGATTAATCAACAAACAAGTGCTGGTGAGGATGTGAAGAAAGGGGAGCCCTCATGCACTGTTGGTGGGAATGCAGACGGTGCAGCCGCTCTGGGACATATATGTGGTAACATATAGAGTTACCTCAAAAATTAAAAACTGCCTTATGACCTAGCAATTCCACTTCTGGGAATATATCTGAAGAAACCTGAAACACTAATTCAAATTAATACATACATCCCTACCTATGTGCATTGCAGCATTATTTACAACAGCCAAGGTTTGGAAGCAGCCCAAGTGCCCATCATTAAATGAGTGGATAATTAAGCTGTAGTACCTTTAAACAATGGAATACTATACAGCTGTAAAAAAGAAGGAAACCTTACTTTTTGCAATAGCATGGATGGACCTGGAGAGCATTATGCTAAGTAGAATAACCCCATCAGAGGAAGAATCACCATATGGTTTCATTCATATATGGACTCAAATATAAAACAAACCAACTGAACTATCAAGCAAAGTGGAGACAGACTCATAGGTACAGAGAAGAGACGGATAGCTGTCAGAGGGGAGGGGTTAGGGGCTGGGTGAGAAGGATGAAGGGATTAAGCAAAGAAAACAAAGACTCGTGGACTTAGATGACAGTATGGTGATTGACAGAAAGAAGGAGGTCCAGGGGAGGTAGAAGAAGGTAAAGACATCACGGAGGGAGACTTGACTTGGGGTGGTGAACATACAATACAGTACACAGATGGTATGCTGTAGAATTGTACACCTGAAACCTGTACAATTTTATTGACCCATGTCACCCCAAAAAAGTCAATAAAAATAAATAAATAAATTCTATTAAAAAAAGAATGAGGAATGAAAAATCTCAGCGGGGGGTTGCTAGGCAAGACAGGGGTTTCAAGCTTGGTCTGGGCCTTTCTTACTAAAATGCCATTCTTGCTAAATGTAAAAATGTAGCATAATATTTTACAGACCAGCTATAACAAGATGAGCTTGACAGGAACCTACTGCAGCAAGTATAGCCAACGGAAATCAAGGTGTAATCGCCCAAACAGCGCTTGTGAGCAATGGCTAAGCCTCCCTTCAGGGAGGCAGAGCTTTGAATATAAGTTCTGTCTCCTTTACTTGCTGCAAGTAAATAAGACTACCTTGTCTTGTTTTTGAATAGAGCACCTGAAGTGGCAAACTCCTTGAATTCAGTAACAAAATATTCCCATTTAAAAATGAGTTAAGGAGCTAAATAGACATTTTTTTCCAGAAATATATATGAATGGCCAATAAGCACATGAAAAGATGCACTTATCATTTGTCATTAGGGAAATATAAATCAAAACCACACGGAAACACCTGCTAGGATGGCTGTAATGAAGAAGGTAGACAATGGCAAGTGTTGGCGAGGACTGAGACATTGGAACCTTCATGTATTAGGTGAAATTATAAAACAGCGCAGCCACTGTGCAAAATGGTTTGGCAGTTCCTCAAAACATTAACGATGGGCTTGCTATATGACCCAGCAATTCCACTCCCCAGAGATATGAAAACATGTCCACCCACATACTTGTACGTGGATGTTTGCAGCATCGTTCATCATAATGAAAAAGAATGAACAACTTGAATGTCCTCAAATGATGAATGAATAGGCAAAATACAGTATATCCATAAAATGGAATATTTGGCCACAGGAAGGAATGAAGCACTGCAAAACACTACGACATGGATAAATCTCAGAAATACTATGCCAAGTAGAAGCAGCCAGTCACAAAACACCACTTTCAGCTTTTATGCAATGTCCAAAATAGGTAAAGCTGTAGCGATAGAGAGCAGATCAGTGGCAGCCTAGGTCGGGGCCGGGGCGGGGATGGCAGGGATGGGGAGGGACAGGGTTTCTTTCAGGACGATGAAAATGCCCCTAAATTAGATAATCCCAGTGGTGGCACCACTCTGTAAATGTCCCTCAACAACGGACTGTGCCTGAAATGAGTGACCTTTATGGGGTGAAGTCAGATGTCAATGCAGCTGTTTGCTGCAGGAGCGGCAGGAATGGGCCGAGCGAGGACGGGAGGGGAGGAAGACTCTGTTATATGCCTTTTTATCGTTTCTGGTCTTCCAGCATGTGCTTATCTAACCAGCAAATTTAAAAAACAAGAGCATCAAACAAAATTTAAGAGAACCACTGTCCCTCCCCTCACTGGGAGGGGCTGCCACCCAGACCCACTGTGAGGCATAGCTGGGTGGACAGTGGGCTAGACGGACAGGGGCGGCCGTGCAGAGCTTTCACGGCCTGTTCGTGGTCTGGAAGTGACAAGGCCGGTGAATCTAAGGGGAGCGTATCATTTCAATCGGCCAGATGACAGCACCCAACTGACCAGAGGGTGCCATCCCTGCTCCCCCAACTCCACCGCCAGCTGGACCGACATGAAATCCCAGAACCATCAGCCAGCCTCAGAGAGGTAAGTACGCCCAGGACTGACACCTGCCAGCAGGACAGAAGCCTGAGAGGGCGCTCCGCTGACATCTAGCGAAGGAGGGAAGAGCTGCTCTCGCCCGCCTGGGGCGGTGGGCCGGGCCGTGGGCCTGGCCGTTAACAGGAGCGTGTCAAGAAAGAGCTCCATGGTCAAATTAACTAGAAAAATACGGGGTTAAAGAAAGTCAAAGACTTTGTTTTAACTGCAGCCCTTCTCAGAGGCTTTGAATGTGACTCTTTGAGAGGAGCCCTGGCAGGTCCAAAGCCCGTTTATGATTTTGAGGGCCATCTGGTGGGACAGAGACTCTTCTTCATTTCACAGCTGAGGAAAGAGAGCCCAGAGAGATCAAGGGGACCCTCGCAGGCCAGGGAACAAGTGTGACCAGTGGGGGCAGCGCTCCCAACACCCTGGCGGGCAATTCTGCCCCTTTGGGTCAGGGTGTCCTGACCTGTGGTCCAGGGCGACCTCTGGAACCTGCTTGGTCCAATGCTCACAGAAATTTTGAACGTTTGAGCCCTTAGTTGAAGACATATCTGGGATCATGTGGTCTCTGGACATAAAAGGGACAGAGAAAAGACATATTCCCTGCCTGAGGTGTGGGTGCAGAGCGTAAGGGGCGTGGCAGGCAGGTCCGGGCTGGGCCACATTGTGCCTCGACACCCCGTCCCGTCCAGCCTGGGTCCCCACTGTGTGGTGACACTTTCGGACCCTCTCATCTGCTTTAACAACCATATGTGCTGAACAAGCCTCTAAACCCTGCCCTGATAAAAATTCTACGGGATAAACAATCCAGTTTCTTCTAGAAATAAAGAGCAAGGAAACAAATAGTGAGGCAGAGAGGGATCCATTCTAGATTAAAACATAACAAAATGCACAATGTCGGTTGAGCATAGATCCTAATATGAACAAATCATCTGGAAAAGACATGGGGAAGACCATCGGGACAGTGAACAGTGGGAATCATTCTCCTCAGGAGTGGTCATCGTGTGATGGGTGATTAGTTTGCGGGGCGGGGGGGGACGTGTTTCTTTAAAGACTTTTTGTTTTAAGAGAGAAACCCTGAGGTATCTACAAATCAAACAACATGGGGTTTGCAATTGGCTTTCAAATGGTCGAATCAGACTGGCAGGGAAGAACGAGGGCATGGGTGTTATAAAGTTGGCTGTATACTGGCAACCATTTTTGTTCTTTTATGATTTTATTAATTTTTCTTAGAGATAGGGAAAGGGAGGGAAAAAGAAAAGAAGAAAAATATCCATGTGAGAGAGAAACATTGATCGATTGCCTCTCCCTGACTGAGACAAACCTATAGCCCAGACAGGTGCCAGGACCAGGAATCGGCTGGCGACCTTCTGCCTGGCCGGATGGGCCCCGCCAGCGGAGCCGCCCCGCAGGGCCGTGGGCTGGCCGCTGCTGGAGCCGGGCGATGTCTGCAGGAGGGGTGTTATGCTCTCCTCTCTGCTTTTGCATGTCAATTTCAAAATAAAATCTTTGAAAATGTCCTGATCTATCTGGTTCTGAATCCTGGGGTCCACTTGGGGTGGGGTTGGGGGAGAAACAGAGGGGATTTCTGCCTGTGCAGCTGACCCTTCCACCTCACAGCTCTCCTGGAATGCAAGGTGCAGACCCTCAAACCCTTCAGACCCCAGGCTCTGCCCATGCTGGGGCTTGGGGAGGCGCCAGCGCTGCCTGAGCTTGCTCCCTGTTGGGGGCACCCGTCCTGCCAAACCGCACCGAAGCCGCGCGAAGTGCCCCCGGCACGGCCCGGCCCGGCCCTCCTCGTACCCACTCGCCCGCCTTGCCAGCTACTCACACCGCTCCCCCGCCTGCCCGGCCTCAGCCGCCTCACCTGCCCCAGCCCAAGCCACTCATTACTCAGGATGTTTATTTTTAGCCTCCAATTTGCCTAGTGCCTGGCCTGCACTTCCTGGGTTTTCCCCTCAACCTGTAGGATGTAAATCAGCAGCACCCACTCCCAGCCCCACGCCTGTGCAGTCTGTCTCAGGCCGAGGTGGGTGGACCTGTCCTGACGCTCCGGGAGTTCCCATGAGCGCTGAGACCCTCCTGCACCCTGCTGCCCACTGGCGCTCAAAGAGCAGGTGAATGCTGACCTGGCCTTGGGGTGAGGTCTAAACTCCGGTGTGGCTCGGACCTGGCACTGGCCCTCGGCCTGAGCCGAATCTCCGGCCCGGGTGCACATACCCCCAGCTGCCGCCGGGGTGGACTGTCTCTGCATTCTGCAAGCATCATTGAGGCCCTTTCCTCCTCCTGAACAACCTTCTCACATGTTATTGTCTGGTATTCTCCTCCTGTTCCTTCTTCAGGCTCAGTTGATGTGGCGTCTGCTCCAGAAAGCCATCCCTGACTCGCCCAGGCCGGAGTAGGGCCCATGTCGTGCTTCCTAAGCCCTGTCCGTACCCCTACGTATAGAAGCCCAAGAGGCTGACACGAGAGCTGGACAGCCTGGGTTTGAATCTTGGTTCTGCCCCCTACCAGCAGGAAGCCTTAGTGGCAATTTACTTACCTTCTCTGTGCCTCCACTTTCTCTTCTGTAAAACGGGTATAATTACAGTGCCAGCCTCACAGGTTGTTATAAGAATGAAATGAGTTAACAGTTAAATTGTTAGAGGAAGTTCTTGGCACATAGTAAGTTATCAATAAATGATATCAAGAATTAGTACTGTAATGTCTTTTACACTATTGTAACTTTATTTTTAAGTTTTTCCAACTCCACTGAGGATACGGAGACTGGAGTGACACAAATTTGGAAGCTACGGAAAGCCTGTGGGGTTTAGAAAGGAAACCCTGAGGGACAGGAAGGGCCTGGCAGGTGGGGAAACAGCAGCGGGGCTCCAGGAAGCCATGGGGCAGGCGTGCGGGCGGCGGGAGGAAGGCACAGCGCCCATTCGGATGAGGGTGAGAAGCGGAGAGGAGAGGAAAAACAAATGGTTGGTAAACCTAAAGAATGACCAATGTGTTCTCATCAATAATCAGAAAAATACAACTTAAGCAACAACAAAAAAATACTTTTCATTCATCAGGTTGGCAAAGCCTTACAGGTTGGTGGCATCGAGTGCTGGAGGCAACCTGGGGAATGTGAACGCACATCCTGCCGGAGGGAGGGAGTGGGTGCCACAGTGCCAGACAGCATTCTGCCAGGGCCAATTAAGGTGTAGCTCATACCCCTAACCTGCGACTCAGAAATTATTCTCCATATACACTGGTGGCAACCCGAAGGATGTAAATGTCCATCCAACGGAGGATGGCTGAGTAAACGAGGTACATGGAACAGAACCAGGAATCCCAGGCAACAATTAGAAAGGTTGAGGTAGATCTGTAAGATTGGCAAGATTGGCAAGATTGGCAAGACAGGTTGTTGAGTCATGATTCTTACAGTAAGATGCCTTTTAGTAAAACAAAAACACAAATGAATTGGACACATACAAATCTGCCCTGGATGGTCCATGACTGCGCAGATGTGGTGTGAGCAGAAGTCTAACTGGATAGGCAAACGGGGTCCAGGATGGCGGATGCTGGACAGATGGGAACTTATCCCTATTCGTAATGTTTTAATTTTTTACATGGAGAAGTCATCGTGTAGCGTATTACTTGTGTCAGTGAAAAGTAACAAAACCACAGCTGGGCTGGTGGGGTGTCTGAGAGTCAGAGGCAACCATATGTCCCATTGCCTGCTGAGACAGGGCAAGCCCAGAGTCGGTCACTGTCGGGCGCTCTCCGGCGTCCCCGCCTCACCTCCCGTTTGCAGCCCCGGGACCGGCTGCCACTGCCACACAAAGCGGCTCCTCCCAGGGAGTTAGAAAGCCGTCTCCAGCTTCTGAGCAGACTGCCTTCCACGAACGGGCCCCCTGGGCTGTCGCTGCTCTCTGAAGCCACAGGCATTGTCTTGCCTGATGGACAGAACTCAGTGTTTTAAGCCAGTATAGATAGATTGCGCATGAAATGCAAAACAAACAAAATCCAGCCTGACTTTAAGGGCAGCTGAGCATTGAACAGTAGGGTTCCCTAACGCCTCATTGCTGACCACAGCTTCTTAATGCCTTTTTGCTCCAATACCATTTACAGATAATGAACTTTATTTGCTATCTATTTTTCTTACCTAGCGGTGTAATTTACATGGAGTGAAATGCACGTATTTAAGCGGGCAGGTCAGTGAATCATTGCACACGTGCACACCCAGGCGACACTACCCAGACCAAGACCTTGAATGCAGGCAGCCCCCCGAGGCTCCCTCATGCCCCCCCAGGCAGTGCATCCCCCCAGATTCGCTGCTATTCTGACTTCTGTCACCACGGGAACCTTATACACAGGGGAGCATACTAGATTCAATGACACCAGACAGGACAAAGCTGTGGGGCATTTTGGGGGGAAGTTGTTTAATCTCTGTGAGGCAAGGCAAGGGCACCTGCGACGCTCCCCAAGCCGCACAATCGCAAGGAATTACTATTACTTGTTATCGAGCATGCTCAGATTTCATGACCCAGGAAAATGGATTCCCCTCTGCACTGGGCTCCCTGAGGACAGGCACTGGCAGCTTCTGAGTGCCATCCTGGACCTTCTAAACCTCATTCTGAAACCAGCCCTTTTCTGAGCTGTCTCCTGGGGGATACAAGATTCTCATTTTTAAGCTCCACAGTCAAGGTGACAGAAGATTCTGCAACCCAGAGCAATGATACCTTGACCGCTTCAAGATTTTAGAGCTGGCTCATTGACATATATGTGCTTAAACAGTTAAAATGAGCACGTGGTATAGACGAATTCGGACAGGGTGAAAGGGAATGGGGCAACAAATACAGGTCTGCCCCCAAAGGCGGCCCATGGGCCGACTGCTCACACGGCCGTCCGGCAAAGCTCAGGCAGTCATGCGTGCCCATGTCACCTGCTGATGGTGACATACCGCCTCGCTCCCAGCCCCCCGCCTTCCTTTACACTGTTGCTGGCTTTCACAGATGAAAACGCTGTTGGCGTGCTACTTTTTTCACTTAATGTATCCTATCAGTCCTTATCTTTTAAAACAAGCCCTTAAAATGCTCATGAGGAACAGTAACAATAGCGAGCATTTCTGTGGCACACATGTTCCAGGCACCATTCTAAACACTTCACATGTGACTTTTATATATATTTTATCTTCTTTGTTCTCCCCAAATGGCTTAAGTTCCTAAGTGGAACTGTGTGGTCAAAGGAAACACGGTCATGTTGATCAAAGCTTTTCCACGAGACTGTTCCACCGCACACAGGGGCCCCCGTGCTGTGCCTGCCCTGGGCCCTGCCCCCCGAGGAGCTGCGGCCCCTCAGAGGCTCAGGGCGCTTGGCCTCGTCACGTGCCACGCCTGCCCCCCCAGTGTGGCCTCCTTAATGCCGTGCTGCTGAACTTTCTTGAAAAGGCTGAGAGGGAAGACAAAAGCAAGTGTATCCAAAAATGGTATTTCTTAGAACTGCACAAAACCCCTGGTTTTTGTGATTGCACTTTACATATATGACTCAGATGTGCTAAGTTTCTTACATTGCTAACGTACCTACTTGTTTCCTCAATTTGAACTGCCTTCTCAGGAATGCTAGATACCAATGCTTTAGCAAAACCTGCTTTACAGTAAAAGCTTCCAAGCTGTTGTAGGAAGACCTAGTGTCTTTTTCCATTACCATTTTTCCCTCAAATCTTTGTGTTATGGAAAATTCAAAATTCAGAAAAGTTTAAATGTAAGGTAAAATGAATACCCATGGACTCTCCACCAAAATTCAGCAACTTCCCACATGGCGCCCACGTCCCCACGCCAGGCGCTCTCAACGGGCCGCCTTCCTGCTGAGAGCCCGAGGCGCTCGGAGCCCTTTCCTGCCAACCGTTCCTGTCCGATGTCTCCCAAGGAGACGCACATTCTTGCACATGGACTATCACTTCACACCTAAGAAAGTCAGTAACAGTTCAGAAACATCATCTAACCTCTAGTCCGTGTTTATGTTTGCCCAGCTGCTCTAAGAATTTTTTCATGGCTACAGCTTTTGAATCAGAATCCAGCCAAAAGTTACCTACTGCATTCGATGTTGTTATGTCTCTTTGGTCATTTTTCCTTTAAAATAGTCCTCTTCCTTTTGCCCTTTTTTCCCTTTTTATCTTCTTTTCTCTTCTTTTGTTTGACACAGACTCCGCCTCTGTCTTGAGAGTGTCCCTCCTGCATCTCTGACTGTGCCGTCCGCTGTGGTTTATGACACGTTCCTCTGTCTTCTGATTCTTGGACACTGAATGCGAGGTCTACACACTCACCCTGAATTCAGGCTACACATTTTGGGGGAGACCTCCACGGTGGGGGGATGTGCTTGAATCTTATCAAGCGGTGCATGATGTCAGTTTATCCCACTCACAGTGATGCTGAATTGGATCGCCTGTGGAGGGGGTGACACCAGATGTCCCCATGAAAGGCGCCCTGCCCACCCTGCAGCCAGTGTCCTCTGCGGGTGATGCTCAGCACTTGCACACCCTGGTTCCCAGCCACCACTGGGTAGAGAGCTTTGGCATTCATCCGCGGTTCTGGGTTGTAACAGGTACGACACTGGCAAGACGGTGCCTTTCTAAACCTGTCGTTCCTCTTACATTTCTTAATTAGCATTCTCTGTGAAGAAGAGTTTTTAAAAATTTGTTATTGAAAAATATACAGAAAATAACCATGACTAATGTAACAAAACTCCCACTTTCATTACTAAGAATTATGTGTTAAAAGGTTGGCATATTCACCTTCAGGTTTTTTTTTTTTTAAGAAAGAAACATTACAATAAAAGGTCTGAAGTCTCCTGCCTTCTCCTTGCCTCACCACGCAGAACCGCCGTCATGGACACGGCTCTGTCTTCCAGGTTTACTTTTATACCTTTATAAACATGTGTTTATCTATGAATAATACCATAATTAGCACTATTTTGCATGAGTTATTTTAAGGTTTTTATATAAATAGTGCTCTCTATATATCATTATGCATCTTCCTGTTTTCAATCAACATTGTTGAGATCAATGCGTATTAATTCACATATAGCTGGTTTGCTCCTTTTAACGGCTTTACAGCGTCGCACAGCTAGTCTTCCCTCCCTCCTCCACTGGGGAATGTTGTGCCTGACTCCTTGCTGGTATGAGTGATGATGTTCCAGGCAGAGCTGTGTGGGCCTCGTTGTGCAAACATATGAGAGTCTCTCTTGGGTGGATGCTCTCAAACAGGACCTCGGAACTATGGGGTGTGCACTGTCTTAGTTTCAGTAGATGCAGCCAAACTGGTCGCACTAACGTTCAGTTCCACAGGCACCATGGGACTCTCTTTATTCCCGCGTGTCTTTATCTGAATAGGATAGCGTCAGTCTGTTGCACGGAGTGTCAGGTTTGTGGCGATCTAACAGATGAGAAATGGTGCCTGGGAGCTCTAACCTGTATTTGTCACGCTCACTCGCGAGGCAGTGTGCAGGTGTTTATCGGCTCTTGGGAGGAGGACGCGCTTCGGGGAGGCCAAGAGTCCCGCACTGGGCAGGAATGGGTGTGGCAGCAGAGCACGGGGTGGGGGCGGGGAGGCCACTGTGTGCGCATCTGAGCTGCTGGCAGATGCACACTCTCCTCTGCAGACGGCTTGTGGCCCTGAAGCCATGCTGAGCCAGTAGAGGCGCAGCGTCAGCGAACCTCCGGTGGCTCTCATAGAGGGAATGTTGTTCTTCTCAACCCATACTGTTCCTGTATTTCTATTAACAATAATACTTGCCACCTGTTACCGGCTTACCATGTGCCAGGCACTTCACAGACCTTATTTAATCTTCTCGGGGATTTGTTTATTAATATTTATATTTCATTGAAGAGGAGCCTGAGGGTCAGGGAGGTGCAGACTTGCTCAAGGTCATAGAACTGGTATGTGATCAGCCTCCACTGCCCAGACACTTCCCTTCGTATGGCATTGCCTCTTTGTGCTCCGGCCATGTGCCCAGCTAATTCCCAGAGAATAAAAGGTGGCCTCTCAGGGAAAGAAGGTATTCTGGTGTTCCTGCCCCACCCCTTGGCTGTGAGCAGAGAAATTGTTAACCAAAAGTGCCGCCCAGCCTGCTAGTCCAGATTTCTGGATCAGGAGACAGAGAAGGCTGTTGAAATCATTTGTCTCTCACTGCAGCTCAGGAAGGAAGGGTAGGTTGCTGATCTCCTAATATCTTATAGTTTGGGTATTGATCGTAGCCAGGGTGGGTAGGGAATAGAGGGACGAGACTCAACAACCTGTTATATATTATATTGAGGCCCAAAAAGAATCTTCTCTATCTTTCTGTCTCTCTCTCCCTGCGCCCCCCTCCTTCTGCATGTGTGTGTGTCTCCAAGGCCTCTGTTGTACATGTGATGTTGGGCAGACATATTTGCTTCTCTGTCATTCTACAACTCTAGAAGAGAAGGATCACCTTACAGACATCCTGCCCATTTTGTAGGTGGAAGAGTTGAGGCATGGAATCCTATAGGCTCTGGGCTGCCAGGGGGTGTCGGCGTCTCACTTCTTCACTGAGTCCAGTAATGTGTTCGGTGACAATACACATTTTACAAATATCTGTTGAATGAAGGCTGGAAATTAAAAACAAGTAAAACCCTCAAGCTTCTAGTTCCTTGGATTCTGCTGGGTGGAGGTGGCCAATTTGAGGAAGGAGGATCAATGAACCGGGTCCTTCATGAGAAGATGGGTCTGGGCCCCACAATGAGGCTCAGCGAGCACTCATGGGCACCGTCCACTGACTCAAAGCACCCTGAGCAGGGAGGAGTGCAAACCCAGGAGCACAACCTGGACAAGGCCCCCCATGGGCTGGCCCCGCAGCCACCCTGCTCTCCTTTCCCACCTCTCTCTCCGCTCCCCTTGGAGGTGTGTCCCACCTGAAGGCCTCTGCGCCCGCTATTGTCCTTGTCAGGACCACTCAGCGGCCAGCTCTTTGCATGACTGAGTTCCAGCTCCCATAGCCTCTCCACGGTGGGAGAGGCCTTCCCGTCCACATTGGCCAGAGACCCTGCCCTAGTCACTCCCTACCACATTGACCTGGTGTATTTCCTCTGAGCACTACTTCTGCTTAGAAAGAGCTGGTTTGTCCACCTGCTTATGGGTGGGTCATCTGCTTCCCCAGGTAAGCTCCAGGAGCCCAGGGGCTTCATCTTGATGTCATTGTGTCCCTGGTGCCCGGAGCAGTGCCCTTCGGTTGGGTTCGTGAAAGGCGTGAAAAGCACGCCACAGACAATTGCTGCATGAATGAGAGAAGGAAGCCGGCCAGGGGCTGGTTTCTATGTAAAGGCCTCTGGCGTCCCTATCTGCAAGCAGCCGGGGCTCCAGCTGGAAGAGGGGACTGGGCCCCACAGTGAAAACTGATGACGTGTGTATTGGGTGAGGAGTAGGTGAATAATAAGGGACAACAGAGAGTTGAGCACCTACTATGTGGCAGGCACAAACTTTATTTTAAAGTGCTTCAACCTCAGAAAAAGGTAGATGCTGTCATGGCCCCCTTGTTACAGACAAGGGAGTCAAGGCTTGGAGAACCTGAGCATTTGCCCATAGTTTCAGATAAGTAGAGCCGAGATTTTCTTCCACGTCTGACCCCAGAGCCCATGCTCTCCTGACAGGTCTGTTACAAAAATTTCATTGAGGCCTGAATAGGAGGCCCTGAGCTCTCCTGCCCAAGGACCCCAACCCTCCCAGAGAGGACACGCAGGCTTGGAAGCAGAGTTTTTACTCGCTCTATCCACAAGCATTCATTAAGCACCTACTGTGTGTGAGGGTGCTGGCACATAGTTCCTGTGCTCAAGGAGCTCACAGTCCAGGTCTGGGGAAGGGGGAAGGACATTAACAGAAGTGGATGGTAGAAGGGCAGACACAGGTCCGAGCTGGTGTAAAGTGGAGTGACAGGATCAGGAGGGCTTGCGGGAGGGAGGGGCCGAGATGGGTGGACAGGCAGCTTGCAGGCACTGGTGCACTTAGCAGTGAGCAAACTCAGCACATCAATGAGATAGGGGAAAGGCCCATGGCGGGGGTCTGGGAACAAGAGAGAAATGTTTACTGAACCAACCAATGGTTGGATCATCATTTTGGGCTCCCTCAGCGCCTGGCACAGAGTGGACCCTCTGAAAAGATCAGAATTGAATTGAATTGAATTGAATAGAATTGAATCAGATCAATGCCTTGCTTGGGAAAAACAAAGACCACTTTCTGATGCAGCCTGTCTCACAGGAGAGTTTCCTCCAACCAGTGGTTGACAAGCCACTGAAATATATACAAATGAAACAAAGCAGATTAGCAAGTCTCAGGTTGCAAAAGCCAAATTTTAAAATTCTGGGTAAAAGAGAAAAAAGTGCTTAAGCTTTGTGTTTGCAGGTTTTGAGCTTAATCAGCTGCTACTATTGAAGGCTAATTCATTTCCCCCTTTTTTTTCCTGATAAGTGAGAAGTTGGCTTTGGTACTGGAGCCCCTAAACCACACAGAGGTGCTGGCCTGATTGTTTCAGCTTTGAATCCAAAGGGTCAAAGGATGCAGGGGCTACAGAATAGAAATGATAAGATCCTGCTGTCAGCCGCCTGTCCTGAACTGTTCACTTGACACTTCCACTTGGGTGTCTACAACAAAAATAGCTAATAAAGCCAGAGATAAGAGGCTCAAGAAGAATAAATCACCTACTAAACATAACATTTTCAAAACCACTTCCTATCCCAGCATTTCCCATTGTAGTAAATGACCACACCATTTACCAAATTCCTCAAACTGATGGGGGACTCAAAAGTGGGAAAATTTCAAGATAATAGTTTGATAAGCCTAAGTAGTTAATGCAAGTGAATAAAGTTGTTTCAGGAGCTGCAGGTACAGCCCACCTTGACCCTAAAAGGCTACAGCTTTTGATCTTCGTGCTCCACAGGCGACCATAAGCAATCAAGGGGGTATCCCAGCCATTGTGTTCCAGGGAGGCACAGAGGACTGCCTGGGGCCCAGCTAGAGCTATCCAGGCGGTTGTGTTCCAGGGGGAGACAGATGGCTGCCCAGAGCGAGAATGCTGCAGTTTTTTTCTAATTTTCCCTGAATTCCAAACCCCTCACCACACTTCCGTTCTCTGTTATAAAAAGGCTAGCATGAAAGGAAATGTAGGACATTCTGTTAGGGTACAAACCCGCCATCTTCTCAGATCACCGGCCATCTGAATAAAGCACACATAAAGATTCAATCCCTGTCTCTGATTATTGGGTCTGGTAGGTGACAGACAGCCCGAGTGCTGGCTTTTCTGGTTTCAAAACCAGAACTCTACGGTTAACCCTTGATTCCGAGGCAGGACAGGAAGAAGCCAAGAAAGTTCCTTGGCAAGTGGAATAGGGAAACTGAGACAGGTGGCTGAACACAACAGCCCAACAATTTACAGTCTGATATAGAGAAAGTCACCTCCCTGGAGATAATATCTAGGTCTCAGGTGCATTTCAGCTCCAGGCTCAGAAAAGCAGCAAAACCAGGTGGGCAATGTTAGAACCTACTGCAATAGCTAACAATCCCCTGCCCTGTCACTGCCTGATCAGTGAGGACCGTGACCCTAAAAGGACACATGTGCAGAACTGGTGAATGTTCTGCTGAGACCCTCCTCTGAGACTTCCCCTTAGATCCTGCCTGCAAGAAAGAGATAAAAGCCTCGAGACAAAGGACCTAGCACACCTGCGCTCTCCCTCGGAGGAGCAGCCTGAGCCATTCCCTTTCCCCTCTTCTTCCCCCACTTCTCCCCCCACAGGTGTTACCAGACAGGGTCCCAGCCCTGAATGGGTCTGCCCAGAGTCAGCTGTAGTGAGTGGGTTCTTGACTTTGTAAAGGAAAGTTTTCTCAACATGAGTCCAGGTGACTATGAGGATGCATTTAATTAAGCTGAGGACAATGAAACAAGGAAGGGCTTAGCATAGAAGAAGCAACAGAACCTAAGCCGGGCTGCCTGTTCTCATTGGGAAGCCAGAGAAAATGGGCCTTGGGGACAGCTTCAGGGGATCAGCCCGCCACAAGCCGCAGTTGCCCACTGCCTTAGAGTTTAGGATACACATGGCTGTGGAGAAAGAAGTGGGGGTGGGGAGAAGTAAAAGAAAAATGATGCCAGCTACACAGCAGAGGGAGAGCACGCACAGTGTGTCCTTTGTCTTGAGGTTTTTATCTCTTTCTTGCAAGGAGGGATCTTAGGGGAGGTGTCAGGGGAGGGTTTCGGCAGAATATGTATCAGTTCTCCAGGTGCGTCCTTTTAGGGTCATGGCCTCCACTGTTTGGTTAGTGACTGGGGGGTCGGGGCGGTGGGGGGGGGTCTTTATTCATTGCAGCTGGTCCAGGCCCTGGTTTTGCTGCTTTTCTGGGCTGAGAGCTGAAATACAACTAAGGCCTAGATGTTCTTTCCAGGGAGGCAAGGCCAGGGGAGAAAAGGTTACCCTAGGGGTCTGGTCCTTGTTTTCCATTCTTGTCCCCTGCCAAAACTTCTGCCCTGGTGACTATCTATACTGGCCGTAAATTGCTTGGCCCTTCTGTTGAGCTATCTGTCTCAGTTTCCCTATTCTACTTGCCAAGGAATTTTCCTAGTTTCTTACTATCCTGTCTCATTCCCCCTCAGAGACTTCTATCTCTAAAATCTTTTAGGGGTGATGAGGATGGAGGATTTCTTTCCCTTCCTGCTGAGAAGGGTTATAGTCCCTTCCTGTGTAGGGTATGGAAGTTTATTCCTGTGTGATCTAAGAGAGAGAATGAAAAGGGATCTAAGGTTGGAACAGAAAGGCTGTTAGCTGATTCTTCCAAAGTAGGGATAGGCTGGGATCCCAGAGGCATCATCATCTTGATATGGAATTGTTGTTTCTCACTCAACCTTTTAGTCCTGACAGCAAGTCAATTCATCCAAACTATTGAGTCTCATTTCAGGAAGTGGCAATGCAGATGGGCTTCTAAAGTGTGGCCTATACTGTGTAAACATGCAACCAGGTAAATAAGGTAATAGTACACACTTCATAAAAACAAAAAGAACACAAAGGTTAATAAACACAGTAAATCATAAACCAGTTTCTGAGTCTGCAAGACTGTCATTTGAAAAGACTTCCAAACACAAAATTTTTGCTGGAATGAAATTAAGCATTGAAAATCTGATACATCTTTGTCTGAAGTTTAAATATCTCTGGTGACGTCATCAGGTGCTTAGGTAAATTCTGTATGGCTGGCACTGCGTCAGTAGTTCACAATAATTCCAAGTCAAAGGATGAAAGAAAAAAAATGAAACATTAACTTGGAAGAAAACTAGAAAAATTAAGATCCAATTCTGTTCATAGGTGAAAAATAAAACATTAAGTAGAGTCCAATGCTTACAATTGGGCATTGTGATTTCCATTGAAATAATTTCCCTAAAATTACCCTCATTTTTCATCAGAGATTGTATTAAGTCCAGTTTCAATTTTGCCTGATTATTTGCATAAACACCACAAGAATAGTAATTGATCGTATAGGCTCTTTCAAATCTGCTTTGATAAAATTTCAAAGGAACATTAGACTGAGCTTTAGTCAGCCTCTCAGGGCAAAGGAGCCAAGCCACACAGTTGCCATTGGCTTTGCCTGCAATACCTATGTGTTTGGGTGAATTCCTCGATTTCTTGAAGTCTCCCAAATGAGTTCAGGTTTCTTCCTTGTCATCTTTCAGAAAAGCAACCTCTGTTCCTTACCTGGAAAGACTGCCATGAACCAAGTGACTAAGCAAGGTACCAGGCCATTTCTCCAAGGGGTTCTTACTGGTTTCGAAAGTCAGTCTTAATTCCATAAGGCTTTCTGGTGATGTCCAGAGTCCAGGCATAACTCTTTCGATCATGATATTATAGACAAAGACTTGGTAAATAAAACTACATTTGGAAACTGGTGCAATTATAAACAGAACAGATTATTATTGGATTTATTCAAACAAAGATATTGCCATGAAAATAATACTCATTAAGATTTGCCAAATTCTGAAGAGATTAGGTAAAGAGAGAAATACAAATGGTATAGTTTTGCTTATAAGCATGTAATTTATTGAATTGCTCTAGGAAAAAAACAATTTTCCTTATCTCTGGAAAACAAAAATATTTAAAATTATAATATTTTGAACAAAATCATAAGAATAATAATTATCTTTAACCACCCCAATAACCAATTTTGTTTGTCTTGATTATTTGCCAGTGTTTCCATGAACACAGTTATTCCTTGAGGTTGTATAAATCTTCATTTACTTCAAAGATATGACCTGCTTAGATACCCATGATTTAGAGTAAGTCAGAATTCTTTTCATGAGCTTTTTAAAAGACATATTATATTTGCAAATACATTAGAGTAAAACAATGACTGTTTTTAAATGACAAAATTTTAAATGACATGTTTATAGATTTTATTAAAATGCAAGTGATAAAGAACTCTGCTTCTTTGTAAGATATTCCAGGATAACAATTTCTTGGCAAATAATAATCACTTGGTAATTACATAAAAGAACCATACAAAGCCCACATTTTTAGATTCAACACACAATTTCAACATATAAAGAACAAATAATATGCAAGATTTTAAAATGCTGTATGAGACTAATCGGAAGGGTGCATTCAGCATTGGAAACAATTCATAAATTCCCAATGTGTGGGTTACAAATACCAAAAGTATTACTATTTGATGTCCCCATGGGGAACATTACTCTTGGCTTATCTGGTGTCACTGACAGGGCACCTGCTACCCCAGAGAGGTTGACTTCAAATTTTTGCAAGTTTTTTCCTAGAGCAGGCTAAAAGCCCTAGATCATCCATTTTCATAAAAATATATGCATACGAATAGAACATAGTAGTTACTGTTATTGTGTTTGGCAAAGCTTTGAGAACATTAAGTCAGCTTAATTAGTTCAAAAACTTCTCTTTCATGAGGAAAGAACAAATCTTTTTTTCATTTATTTATTTTTAAGTATATTTTATTGATTATGCTATTTCAGTTGTCCCATTTTTTTCTCCCCTTTATTCCCCTCTGCCCTGCACCCACCCTCCCACCAATATCACCCCCCGCTTAGTTCATGCCCATGGGTTGTACATGTAAGTTCTTTGGTTTCTCTATTTCCTATACTATTCTTAACCTCCCCCTGTCTATTTGGTACCTATTATTTATGCTTCTTATTCCCTGTACCTTTTCCCGCATTCCCCCCAACCCCCCCACCCCTCGCTGATAATCCTCCAAATGATCTCTATACCTATTATTCTGTTCCTGTTCCGGTTGTTTGCTTAGTTTGTTTTTGCTGTTTTTTAGGTTCAGTTGTTGATAGTTGTGAGTTTGTTGTCCTTTACCTGTTTATAGTTTTTGATCTTCTTTTTCTTAGATAAGTCCCTTTAACATTTCATATAATAAGGGCTTGGTGATGCCCTTTAACTTTACCTTATATGGAAAGTGCTTTTTCTGCCCTTCCATTCTGAATAACAGGTTTGCTGGAGAGAGTGATCTTGGATGTCGGCCTTGCCTTTCATCACTTCCAATATTTCCAGTCCCTTCTTGCCTATAAGGTGTTTGTTTGTTTGTTTGTTTGTTTGTTTTGAGAAATCAGCTGATAGTCTTATGGGAACTCCTTCATAGGTAACTCTCAGCTTGTCTTTTGCTGCTTTTAAGATTATCTCATCTTTAACCTTTGGCATTTTAATTATGGTGTGTCTTGGTGTGGTCCTCTTTGGGTCCAACTTGATTGAGACTCTCTGAGCTTCCTGGATCTCCTGAAAGTTTATTTCCTTGACCAGATTGGGGAAGTTTTCCTTCATTACTTTTTCAAATTAGTTTTCAATTCTTGCTCTTCCACTCTTCCTCTTCTTTTTCTGGCACCCCTATGATTCAGATATTGGAATGTTTAAAGTTGTCCTGGAAGTTCCTAAGCCTCTCCTTATTTTCTTGAATTCTTGTTTCTTCATTCTTTTCTGGTTGAATGTTTATTTCTCCCTTTTCCTCCAAATCATTGATGTTGAGTCCTGGTTTCTTTTCCCTTCACTCTTGGTTCCCTGTATATTTTTCTTTATTTCACTTTGCATAGCCTTCACTTTTTCCTCTATTTTGTGACCATACTCAACCATTTCTGTGAGCATCCTGATTATCAGTGTTTTGAACTTTGCATCTGATAGGCTGGCAATCTCTTCATTGTTTAGCTGTATTTTTTCTGGAGTTTTGATATGTTCTTTCATTTGGGCCATATTTCTTTATCTCAGTGTTCTTCTTAGTTTATAAGGAACAGAGCCTTAGGTATTCATCAGGGAGAGGCAACCCATGTTGCTGCATTGTGGGGCTGTATGTGGGGAAGGGGTGAGAGAGGAAACAATGCTGCTTGCTTGGCTCTTGGCTAGCTTTCAGTTATTTCCCCCATGATGCTCAAAAAAATCGGGCTCTTCTGGTCCTGATTTCCAGATGAGTGTGTTTGTGTACATTCTAGGACCCTGTGGGAATCTCTAATGAGTTCTCTTGTGAGGCTGGGAGTTTGTCCTGCTACTGCTACCCCACAGATTTTTACAGCCAGGGGTTTTGAGGCTTTCTTTTCTTGTGCTGGAACCTTGGGTTGCGTGATCTGTCTCACTCCCCAGTTGTTCCTCCTGGTTTATCCATATGCAAATGTGGGACCATCCAGTCTGCCAGCTGCCGCCTCACCCAGTCCTGTAGCTGCCACCTTGCTGTACATCCTCTCTGCCCAAGCTGCCCATCTCAGCCCCTCCTACCAGTCTGGATGAATGTTTCTTCTTTAACTCCTTGGTTGTCGGACTTCCATACAGTTTGATTTCCTGGCAGTTCTGGTTGTTTTTTGTTTTTAAATTTGTTGTTCTTCTTCTTTTGGTTGTGTGAGGATGCGAAGTGTATCTACCTATGCCTCCATTTTGGTGGCAAGTCAAGAGAACAAATCTTTGAAGTATTTCAGAGGCCCATGGGAATAACTCAAATTCATTTCTCAGTTAGAAGTCTCATAATTTGAACTTTGAGAAGTTTGTCAACATGCTTGACTAAAAAATCATAACATAAATTTTGTAAACCTGGGCATAATAAACATATATTTTACAGTAATAACTCTAATAGACATTAATCAAACTTAAAACCAATTTTAATATTACATTTTGTCCACACCACAGGATCCTGCTTAATAATAAAATACTACATTCTAGCTATATGCCATCCAGGGGCAGAAAGCGCACCACATGTAACACACTGATGAACATATATCACATATGGATGATACACGTGAAGACTGAACACATGATGATCATACACATAATTTGAATTACTAATTTCTGTAGAAAAAGCACAATATTTTTCTCATTTGCTTTTGACAACTCTTAAGAAGACTGGAAAATAGGATGGAAGGTCCTAAATACCAAGCATGAACACTTGTTGACTCTTACTGAAAGTTTCAAGGACTGTGACTGAGCGATGGAAATAAAGTCTTGGCTCCAATCTAAGGAATAAAGCAGCAGGAAAGAGCCTGGGTGGGGCTGCTTTGGCCCCCTGAAAGATCAGAAACCCAGTGACAGAAAATAAATGTTCCAGATGGAGGACCAGGAGTTATAGTCCACACTAGCAGAGAAATACAAGTAGATGGATGTGTTTACCCCGTGTCTTGAGGGTGATCTTACCAATGACCAGTACACAAGCCTGATGCCCTGCGAATGAGTTTAACCTACTCAGACAGGGGACTCACCTCCATGCCTGCTCATGGATGTGTTTACCTGTGCCCTCAAAGTAACCTTACCAATGACAAGAGCATCAAACAAAGGGGAAAGAATGGGTCCCTTCGACATCAGGAGTGATTGGTTCCTGACTTACCAGACCCCGTGTTCCAGGTGTCACTCAGGGACAGTTGTGTAGGGTGACTCCATGTCCAGAGGGCAGCCTTACCTTCTATCTCAGCATTGACAAGATAGATTTACTCCACAGCTGGCGGGTATGTTTCCCACACTAATGAGGGTGAGAGAAAGTGAAAACAACTCCAGGTGCTACCAGAGTCACCAGAGAGAAATGAAGTGGAGGAAAAGGTATAGGAGCCTGACTGAAGTTTCTTCCTTCACAAATTTAAAATTTTCACAAAATTTTATAACTTTCACAGCCTTCTATAAACTCTTCTATAACTTTCACAAACTTTCTTACTCATTCAGAAATAACCATCTTTAGAATAACTCAGTTTCAATCATTGTTCTCCAAGGTTTCATCTCCATACTCCATGCCTTATGCCTTCTATTACTAAAACCATAAAATTTCTTTACAACTTAATTTGAACTTTTAACTTTCAGAAACCTCAATTTCCAATGATGACCAAAAAGTAAGCAACCAGCATTCCCTAGATTGACTTTTTAAAAAAGTTTTAAAAGATTTTTTATTTTTAAATTATATTGTCTTGATTATGCGATTACAGTTGTCCCAATTTTCCCCCTCCCCCCGCCCCACCCAGCCCTCCCTCAGGCCATCCCCACACCATTGTTCATGCCCATGGGACATGTGTATAGGTTCTTCGGCTGCTCCATTTCCTATGCTGTACTTTACATCCCTGTGGCTATTCTGTAATTACCTACTTGTACTTCTTAATTCCCTCACCTCTTTACTCAGTCCCTCACTCCCCCATCCCATCTGGCAACCATCAAAACGCTCTTTGTATCCATGATTCTGTCTCTGTTCTTGTTTGCTTAGTTTGGTTTTTTAGATTCAATTGTCAATAGATATGTATTTATTGTCATTTTATTGTTTGTAGTTTTGATCTTTTCTTAAATAGGTCCCATTAACATTTCTATAATAATGGTTTGGCGATGATGAACTCCAGTAGTTTTTTCTTGACTGGGAAGCTCTTTATCTGTCCTTCAATTCTAAATGATATCTTTGCTGGGTGGAGCAATCTTGGCTTTAGGTACCTACTATTCATGACCTTGACTATTTCTTGCCAATCCCTACTAGCCTGAAGTTTTTCTGTTGAGAAATCAGCTGACAGCCTTATGGGAACTCCCCAATAGGTAACTAACTGCTTTTAAGATTCAATTCTCTCTTTATCTTTAATCTTTGGCATTTTAATTATGATTCATCTTGGAATGGGCTTCTTTGCACCCATCTTGTTTGGGACTTTGTGTGCTTCCTGGACTTGTATGTCTATTTCCTTCACCAAACAGGGAAGTTTTCTTTCATTATTTTTTCAAATAGATTTCCAGTTTCTTGCTCTTTCTCTTCCCCTTCTGGAATTCCTATGATGCAAATGTTGGAACATTTAAAGTTGTCCCAGAGGTTCCTTACATTAACCTCATTTTTTAAATACTTTTTTCTTCTTGTTATTCTGATTGGTTGTTTTTTGCTTCCTTATGTTCCAAATCATTGATTTGATTCTCAGCTTCATCCACTCTACTCTTGTTTCCCTGTAAATTAGTGTATTCTTCATTTCTGACTGGATCTTTTTTCTGCTGCTGAGGTCTTCACTAAGTTCCTTGAGCATACTTATAGTTTTTCAAACTCTGCATCTGATAGATTGCTTATCTCCATTTTGTTTAATTTATTTTCCTGGCACTTTGATCTGTTCTTTCACTTGGGCCATGTTTCTTTCTCTCTTCATTTTGGCAGCCTCCCTCTGTTTGTTTCTATGTATTAGATAGAGTTGCTATGTCTCTCTGTCTTAGTAGCATGACCTAATGTAGCAGGTGTCTTGTAGAGTCCAGTGACACAGCCTCGCCTATCACCCAAGCTAGGTACTCAAGGTGACCCTCTCTGTAAGCTGGGTACACCTTCCTCTTGTAGTTGGGCTTTGATTGTTATTGGCATGTCAATGGGAAGGATTTACCCAGGCTAATCAGCTGTAAGAACTGTCTGTGACCACTGACCGCCAAGCTCTGCCCTCCATGGAGGATCAGCTGTGCAGGGACGGGGTGGTGGTGCTCCAACATGGTCTGTAGCTGTCCACTGGGTGCTCAGGATCTGGGGTTTCCTGGGTGATGCAAGCCAAGGTCAGCCCAGACCTGTGTTTTTCCCAGGGCCACCCTGCCTGGGCTATAAAGCAATCTGAGATGGATGCTATTTGTGCTGGGCTTGGAGGTTCCCAGGTGAAGCCAAGCTGTGAACCTGGGCTGGATGCCACTAGTGCCAGGCTGGGGGCCACTTAGCAAGAGGTACAAGGGCTGGAAGCTCATTGAGGCCAGCTGTTGCTTGTTCAAGAGGATTTAGGAAGTTGTGTAGCATGAGCCAAAACTAACCATTCATATGGAAAAACCACTGTTTACAGCTTGGGTGGCCCCGTAAATTGAGTGGGACAGAGTTTCAGGGGATTTCCAGGGCAGGGCACACAGTGTTACAAAGATGATGGAATCTCGGATATGGCACCTGCCTGCTGGCCTTGTGGCTCTGTGCAGGGAAGGGCTCATAAAACAGAAAATGACCACTGCCTGCCTTTCTGTCTGGGAGAAAGCTGTCCCCAGTTCTCGCCTTGATGCTAGATGCTTTAGTTCCTCCCTGTATGCAACTGGTGTCTTTCAAGCTGCTACCCCAGTGCTGGAGCTCAGAGAGAGTGAGCCTGCGTAAGTCCGGGTATGGTTTCTTTAACTCCAGCCACTCCTTCCACCAACTCAATTTCCACTTGTTTTTGCAGCCAGAAGTTATGGGAACTTATCTTCTAGGCACTGGCATGTTGGCCTTGGGAGCCTGGTGTGGGGCTGGGACTCCTTGCTCCGAAAATATCCTTCCCAAATATTTATCGACCACACGTGGATGCGAGACCAGCCCATTCCATGTCTCGGCCCCTCATACCAGTTTGGATGGATGTGGTTTCTTTAATTCCGTAGTTGTTGAATTTCCATTCAAACTGACTTCTGATGATTCTGAATGATGGTTGTTCTATAGTTTAGTTGTAATCTTGTTGTGGTTGTGCGAGGTGGCAAGGCGTGTTTACCTGTGCCGCCATCTCATCATCTTCTAGATTGACTTTTAAACCTATCTCATGACTTTTAGAAAAAGAGGTCCCTCTATTGGCAAACACACTCTTACTTTCAAGAAACACACCTTTAACAAAACACAAGACACTTATGTATAGCTCCAAATCCATTCTACAGCCTCTTTGTAATACAAAGCCAAAAGCAGGTGAACTTAAGACTTGTCCAGCAATTGATGTTTCAGTAGCTCATGTTATTTCAAAATATCTAGATATTCAATAACTTATCAGAATTTATTTAGAAATAAATAGCTGAATAGCTGAAATAAATTAAATTGATTTGCTCAGATATAGCTAATGTTTCTTCCCTTTTGATAGGAATTATTTCTCCAAAATTTGTATTTTAAAAGATGGCCCAGACAAGCGTGTTTAGAGAAGACTAGGTACTTGCATTTCAAAAAATGCAAGGAAAAGAAAACAAGTTTCTCCTAGAAGGACTTTGGTTCCCTAAAGCCAATTACCTGTAAGTCTTTAAAAACGGACAGAAGACATCCTGGGAAGACCAGCGGAGCCGGCGGGCTTTGACGTTCTGGAGCCACACCTCTGGGCCTGTGACGACTTCATTCGTACAACGAAGACGGTTATTTTAATACCTCAATAGTAGGGTCACCATTCAGATGTTTGTAAAGGACTGAAAAATCCTTTCACCCATTCTGAAATGTTATTTCCATCTGGTGCATTTTTCCAGTTTTCAGAGGGAACATAGCCTAGGGTCATCTCTGAGAGCCATTAGGCTTAGATATGTGGAATTTTTGTCCATTTCCCTGAGAAGAGTAAAGCAGTTCCAGCTGCCAGATCGTATGAAAATTAATGGCTCCATTGACCGGCCAAACCTCCCATTGCCCACTTTATATTGGGACCAGGCCGTGTTACAAAAGGTTAGTCTTCTTCTTGAGGACTCAGGGCCAAATTTCTCCCAATTGCCAAGTATGTACCTCACAAGGGGGCCCTTGAGGCACTGTGGACTGGCTTCCTGTCGTGGAGAGACAGGCATGTAGCAGCCGAGGTGAGAGGCCTCCCGGTGGGTCTCCGGGCTGTTTGGGGCCATCCTGAGGAGAGTGGGCGCCCTGTGAAGCTGTGCCTAAGGCGCTCGTGGACGTTAATAATGAAGAAAAGATGGTTAGCAAATATCGGTCAGTCCTAAGATTAGTTTCCTCTTGGGAGGTTCCTTTAAAATCATTATTTTCCCATTTGGTCGAGAATCAGGTTTATTTAGTTCTAAACACATTTCACCCTTCTAAAAAAAAAAAAAAGAAAAAGACATTTGGGCATCATTGGTTTCAAGAATCTTACCCTACTAGGTGAGTCGGGGCAGATTTGGTTCGTAAAAATATATGTTGCCCCATAACATTTCCCGTTGGAAGGAAATAGGTTCCGATCTAAAAGCAGACATTGGGCAGCTCTCTCTACCCCTGGTGTCGAGGCTCCCTCCGACGGAGCGCGGCACTCGCTGCGGGGCTTAAGGACGGACGAGCAGAATAAACGGCACACGAAGCAGAAACAGGCACACAGAGACCGGGCTGAGGGTGCGCAGGGAGGAAGGACTAAGAACCCCAACTCGGAAGGCCTGAGAGTGACAGGGATATAAAATGCAGCGTAAGGGACATAGTAGTATTATAATAACTCTGTACGGTGCTGGGTGCATACCTGAAATATTGGGGGATTGGTTTATACAATAAATGACTGTCCAACCACTATGCTGTGTACCCGAAACTCATATAAAACAATAATGAGTGTAAACTACTTTTTAAAGGAACAGGTAAAGTATGTGTACGGGCCTTCATAGTTTCCCCGCCCCTGACAACTTCAGCCTCCCCCAAACCATCAGCCAGGAGAAAGGGGAGCACCCCCAACAGCCCCATCCACGCCTGCCTTCTCCTTCCCAATCCCACCTCAGCCTCCTACAGTTCCTCCTAGGTGACCCGGCTTTTTGCAATGGAAACAGACTTCTCCACAAGAGCTTCCCAGCAAACCCTGTTTCGTAATCCTGTTGGGTTAGACATTAAGGTCAACAGACTGGGAAACTGAGCCAGACACCGAGCTGGCTTCCTGAGGAAGCCACAGCGCTGCATGCACTGGGAGAGCACAGCATGTGCAGGTTAATTCCCACGCTGCAGGAGGCTGCCGTGTCCCCGGCCCTTGGGACTCGCTCCGGCAGGAGGGCAGGAAGCAGTCTCCTGGGGCTCCGCTGAGGCCTCGCGCCAGGCCCATCAGGAGAGGAGGAGGAACAGAAAGAATCCACGGGGTCCACCTGCAGCAAAACCAGACAGTGCGGCAGAGCCCTGGAGGCATGCACAGCAGTGGCCAAAACAGTGACTCGAAGGGGCAGGGTCCAGCCCAGGAAAACCAGGGGAAAGGACAGGGAACCCAGAACCCCAGCAGGTCCAGGAAAGGGACAGGCCAGGGGAAGGCTGAATCCAGGCCAGGAAGAGCCAGGAAGTGGGCGGACCACCCCAACCACAGCCTGCCTGGCACCGAGACCCCAGACT
Source organism: Pteronotus mesoamericanus (assembly GCF_021234165.1). Classification (NCBI taxonomy): domain Eukaryota; kingdom Metazoa; phylum Chordata; class Mammalia; order Chiroptera; family Mormoopidae; genus Pteronotus; species Pteronotus mesoamericanus. The sequence continues at coordinate 631,411 of NW_026555090.1, forward strand.
GAGGGACAGCCTTAGCCGGAGCTGGCACTGAACTGGTCTTTCTGGTTTTCTGTTAGAGTGTTTATTGACCTGCGCTCTTCCCAGGGGCTTCTAATTTGCAATCAAGATAAGCTTCCCATTTTTTTGTTGTCTTAGAGCTGGCATTACTAATTTTGCAGGAAAAATTAACTTAGGCATTAAAAGAGATACATTTTGGCGACATTAAGTTGGTCACTTGCAGTTAAATCTTCCAGTTTCTGTAGTACTTGCAAGTAAGTAAAGGCTTTCCAGTAACTGTACGTCTGCATTTCAAACCCTTCTCTGTGTCTCCGCCTCCCCTTTATTTCAGTCACCCCAGAACATCTGAGATAAGCCAGAGGGACTAAGGGCCCCACATCCTCAATGCTGAACAAGTTTAGACTTTTATTTATCCAGCAAAGGTTGTGTTAAGACCACCATAAAGCAACTACGACTGAAAGCCAACATTAAAAATCAGCCATCCACTTTTCTCCTTCTGTCCTGCCTTAACTTGGATCCTTCTCAAATCTTAACCCCTAGCTCTACCTCAAGGATTTTAGAAAACACGGGAACTCACCCAAGCTCACCTGATGCAAATGGAGGAGCCGGTTGGTCACATGGGCCTCTGCTGGTCCCTAGCACAGTCCTGCTCTGAGAGGTGGTCCTGGGTGGGCTCCTCTCTGCGGTCCCATCATTCTACCCACAATGAGACTGTCTAAGTCGCAGCAAGTGAGCCAGCTTGGCTGCATAAGATCAAGAAGGAATGTCCCACCTGGGTCACCATATTGTTACCAGACAGGGGCCTGGGCCTTAGCAGGTCTGCCTAGCTGGAGTGTATGGGTTCTTGGCTTCGTGCAGGAAAGATTTCACAACGTGAGCCCAGGTGACCATGAGGATGCAGCTACTAAAGCTGGCGACAGTGAAACAAGGAAGGGCTTAGCACAGAAGAAGCAACAGGAGAGCCCAGGCGGGCTGCCTCAGCTCACTGGGAAGCCAGAGAAAAGGGGGCTTTGGGGACAGGTCAGGGGATCAACCTGCCACAAACTGCCAGGTGCCCACTGCTTAGAGTTTAGGAGACAGTGCCTGTGAATAAAGAGGTGGGGGGAAGAAAAAGGGAACGGCACCGGCAGCTCCCCAGATGGAGAGCACTCGCTGTGGGTTTTGTTTTGAGGCTTTCATCTCTCTCTTGCAGGTGGAGATCTTAGGGGAGGGCTCAGAAGGGTCTCAGCAGGACATTCATCAGTCCCAGATGCACCCTCTCAGGGTCCTGGTCTCCACTGATGGGTCCGTGACGGGGCAGGGGGTCTTCCGTCACTGCAGTTGGCCCTGGTGTCGCCCACCTGGTTTTGCCACTTTTCTGGGCCTGGAGCTGAAACACAGCTGAGGCCTGGATGTCATCTCCAGGGGGAAAGGCCAGGGAGGAGAGGTCACCCTGGGAGTGAGGCCCTTGTTTTCCCAGTGTTGCCCCTGCCAAGCCTTCCACCTTGGTGACCCTCTGCAGCTGGCTGTAGACTGTTTGGCCATATTGTTCAACTGTTGTCTCAATGTCCCTATTGCACTTGCTGAGGAATTTTCCAAGCTTCTTACTGTCCTTTCTCACAGGTTCACATCTAAATTCTAAAGCCAGGAGGCTTGTGATCAGGGGAGCAGCGGGCAGCGGCAGCTCGTCCAGGCTAAACCCCTGAACCTGTGCCTAAGGCCCCTGTTTTTCTGACTTCCCTGTGAGTTAAGGCCGCCCAGCTTCTTCAGTCTTAGGCCCTTCCTTATTTCACTGTCCCCAGCTTTGATAAACGTACCCTCACAGTCACCTTGACTTGGGCTGTAAAATTTTTCCCTCTTGAAGTCAAGAACCTGCACCCTATGGGCCAGCCCTAGGCAGTCCCTTTCAGGGCCGGGCTCCCGTCCAGTAACAATTTTTTCTTTTCCTTACTTCCATGTCTTATCTGTCACCAATTTGCCTATTCTACCCCAAAATACGGAACATCCTCAACATGGCTATTTCTCTCCCCTTCCTACTGCCATTACGCTCCTTGTGCCCACCATCATCTCTCTGCGGAGCCACTAGCTGATCTGCTAACACCCATTTTCCGTCAGCAGTTGTCAACGACCTTTTCAGAACGTAAGTCAGATATCATATCAGTCCCTCACTGAAAGCTTTCTAACAGCTTCTCATTGACATTCTCCTTTTTCTGCCTACTTCTAAGATTTTTCTCTTTGCCTTTGATTTCCAGTAACATTTTATGCTGTGCCTAGATGTGGTTTTCTTTGTATTTATTCTACTAAATATTCACAGCCCCTCTTAAATCCATGGCTTGATATCTTTTATTCATTTAAAAATATTCTTAGTTGTTATTTCTTAAACCAGAAATTTTCAACAGTTGTGTCTCAATAATTTTTAAAACATGCAAAAGCTGACTATTTAGTCAGGGGCATTGACTTCTTTTCCCTTAGACTGTCAAATTAAAAAATGACAACAGCCAACCCAACAATATCTGTCCAGTGTGAATTGATCAAAATTATATCTATTTTTTGTCAGATCGGCAAAAAATATATAATTTTATTGTGCTGCAGAATTTTAGTACCTAGTTTATGTGTGCCATGAGATGTAAAAGTTGAATATCACTGTCTTAGACTATTACTCCTGCCCAGTAGCTTCTCCTCTTCTCCTGGGACTTCAGTTACACATATGTTAGACGTGTTATACTATGTCCCAACATTTCTTATGCTCTGTTGTCTTTTCAGTAGAGATATTTTCCTGTGACCTATCTTTCAGTTCCTTACATCTCTTTTCAGCTGTATCTACTCGGCTATTAAACTTACCTTTTGAGTTCTTAATTATAATTACTAAATTTTTCAGGTTCACAATTTCCATTTGATTTTCCCTTTTTCCTTTATTTCTTTATTGTTTATTTTCTTCCAGTCTTTTATTTTAATAATAGATTTTGTTTTTTAGAACAGGTTTAAGCTCACAGCAACACTGAGCAGAAACTACAGAGATTTCCCACAGACCCCCTGCACCCCACACGCAGCCTGCCCACTGTCAACATCCCACATCGAAGTGGTACACTTGTTACGATCGATGAACGTGCATTGACACATCATCATCCCCTAAAACCTATAGTTTACACTGATTTACTCTTTGCATTGTATAGTCTCTGGGATTTGACAGATGTGTCATGACATGTATCCACCACGAGAGTATCATACGGCACAGTTTCAGTGCCCTAACAATTCCGTGCTCTGCTCGTTCTTGCCCCCTGAACCTAAGTCCAGGCACCACCGATCTTCACGGTCCCCACAGTCCCGCCTTTCCCAGAGCGTCGTATGGTTGGAGCTGTGCAGTGTGCAGCATGTTGAGATTGTTCCTTTCACTTACTAATGTGAATTTAAGGTTTTTCCATGTCTTTTCATTGTTTGATAACCCATCGCTTTTTAGTGCTGAATAATATTTCATTGTCTGGATGCACCAATTGATTCATTCATTTACTAAAAGACATCTTGGTTACTTCCAAGTTTTGGCAATTATGAATAAAACTGCTATAAATATTCATGTGCAGATTTTTGTGTGGATATGAGTTTTCAACTCATTTGGATAAATACCAAGGAATACGATTGCTGGATCTTGTAGTAAGAGCCTATTTAGTTTTATGATCCCCTTTCCTAAAGTCCCATTCATTACCAAAATTCTCCTTCTTGTCCTTTAATTCATTGAACAATTACTTGTAGTTATTTTAAAGTTCATGTCAAATAACTCCATTATCTGGATCTCCTGGAGTCTGTTTTTGTGGTTCTGTGTTATTTTTCTCACCTGATTTTCGGCTGTCTTGTTTTCTTATAAACCTGGACATCGAGTATGAAAATTCACAGAGATCACTTAATGCCATCTTCCTCCTCCCTTTCGCCTCTAGCAGGAGGCAGGCTGAGATCACTACCAGTCCCAGGTCACCTGAAGCCAGTGAGGAACTGAGATGGCTTGAATCTCAGATTCAGTCCCTGTGACGGCTCTTTATTATTTTTTTATCTTCACCAAGGATATTTTTCTTGATTTTAGAGAGAGAGGAGAGGGAATAGAGAGAGAGAGACAGAGAGAAACATCGATATGAGAGAAACATCAATTGGTTGCATCCCGTATACTCCCCGACTGGGGACTGAACCCTCAGTCCAGGCATGTGCCCTGACTGGGAATCGAACCTACAGCCTCTACAGGACGACGCTGCAACCAACTGAGCCGCACCAGCCAGGGCTTCACCCTTACTCTTAGCGTACGGCCCTTAAGGAGCCCAACCCAAAGCCTTGGGTGTTTAATAAACCCTTCCTCCCTGGCAGGTTCTAAACTTTAAGCCTCACGAGTCTGATGAAAGCTCTGCTCAGCCTCTTAGCCTCTCGGATGCCGCTCTCAAGTCAGTAATTGCCTCGAGGGGAAAAGTGGTGTCCACCGCCGGCTTCACCTCTCCGGACATCCATTCTCCCCTAGATCTTGGCCCCATGTTTCGCATAAATTCTCACTGCCTGATGGCACCTTCAAACAGGTGTGGCTTTCTTTTTAATTCTGTCCAGTGTTCTAGTGTTCTCAGTGTGAGGAATGGTCTGAAACAGTCTAGCCCCCGGCACTGGAAGCCCCTGCCCCCTTGTCTTTAGGGAACAGCACGTCCGCAGCCTGCCAGGCAGTGCACAGCCTGGATGCTGCCCACCCCTCGCGCTCCCTGTGGCACCTCTCTGCCCCTCACTCGCCACGCTGTAAGAAGAGGTTGGCCTTTTTCAAGTGACCAGCACATGCCAAGCTCCTTCGTTCCCCATGACCTTTGCACACACACCCTGCTCTCTGTCCAGAATGGTTCCTTTACCCCATCTTCCAGGTCTCTGTTTAAATGCCACCTCCACGAGAGGCCGTCCCCGACCTTGCTCTCCAACACCGCCAAGCCATGCTCTCTCTCTCTCTGCCTGCCTCTCTGATACAGATCCTGCTGTCCCCTCGCGGCCCCTTCCTGCAATTTTAAATTCTTCATTGACCTGTTAGCACTTGCTTGTTATGTGCCTTCCCGCTGGGTGGAAGTCCTGTGTGGGCGGGGCCGGCGTAGCCGGGCCCCTCTGTAAGCACCCCTGAAATGGAGCTTGCATGCCCGTTGTCTGCCTGGGGATTCCGCTTACTAGGACGGGGAGGCGGCCAGGAAAGGTATGTCATGCCAGCTACCACTGTTCCGCAGGAAAACGCTGGAAAATGGTGTAAAACTCCTGCCAGGGGTGAGGGACTGAGACATTTCTATGCCAATTCCCACCAGTTCTGCGGCTGGAGGGCTGCTCCCAACCTGTGTTCATTGCTGGCACCCCCGCCCTGTGGCCCCACGGTGAGAACCACGTACCCCGGACGCTGGGCACTGTCTGGGGCACAGAGAAGCAATGAGGCCTGAGAGGGACTTCCCAGGGACCCTGCTAGGGCTGTGTGTGCTCTGGGGACAAGCATGGGGCCTGGCACATAGCAGGAAGTCCATAAATATTTGTTGAACGAGTGAACTTCTGGCATTGTGTGCAGGGTTAGGACGGGAATCTCTGACTGGGCTCGCCCTGTGACCGCTGACAGCTGTGGAGAGACTGCCACGGACCGGGCCCCACAGGGGACGGACGGAGCCGCCCATGGTGAGGGTGTGGTGGGAGGAGGGCACCCGGCAGCCTGGAGCCTGCCCCCCATGAAGGACAAGTCTGTCACCCGTGGAGAACAGGAGGCTCAGGGAGGCTTCGCACCCCCAGGGCCATCTGCGGGTCGCCCTGCATAGGCTCGTGGGGCAGGAGACGCCAGCCCAACTCAGAGGAGAGCCGCTCAGCCAGCGCCCGTCAAAGGCTGCCCCCGCCGGGCAGCGAGCTCCCGCCACTGCCCCTCCAGAAGAAGGCATGGTCCCTCAACTCCAAGTGACCGCCAGAGCTCAGGACATCATTCTGCACAGAGCTGGATAGAAAGAACAGGTCTAAGCCTAAGAACTCCAGGCAGAAACACTCGCACCGAACTCCTGGCTGCGAGGGCTTGCACCAGGCCCTCAGGTGGTGGAGGACATGCAGCAGGAAGGTAGATGGTGCTGTTTGGTTTTCCTGTGTGATCTAACGGTGTTGCACTTTAAAGGGCTCTGCTCAATCCCTTGTTTGGACCTTGTTGCACAAGAGGCCCTTGCTGGGTTGCAGAGTATCTGATAGTGAAATCTTGACAAGCCCTGGGAGGAACCGAAAGAAAAGTGGGGCTGTTCCTGGACCAATAACCCGGCTCTCGGACGTCCTGGCCCTGCGTCTCCCACGGTGCCGGGTAATTTTAAAGGTCAGCTCGGCCGGGCCGCAACACTCAGATAGTGGGTCAAACAGTAATCCAGACGTTGAGGTGAGGTATTTTTAGGTGAGATTAACAGTTAAATCAGTGGACTTTGAGTAAAGCAGCCGTGGGTGGACCACATCCCATCAGTTGCAGCCTTAAGAGAAAAAGACACGGGTTCACAGGCCACCTTGGACCCAAGCTGCGACCTCCTCCCCGTCCTCCCTGGGACTTCCAGCGGCCTACCCGGCAAACCTTGGCAGTCCCCACAACTGTGTGAGCCAGTTCCCTGGTCTCTCCCCCCCGCCCCCCCAACCCCCGCTCCCCAAATGTTTGTTCTGTTTCTCTGGAAAATACACTTGGCTTGTATTCAATGTGTGTAATAATAATGACAGGACCCAAATCCACACCTGCAGCCAAGTGTCTTCTCTGGACCCAGACATGGGACCAACTGGCCTCCTCTGCACTTCTTGGCTTCTTGGCAGGCATCTCGGCCTACACTCAGCCGCCAAGAGCCTCAGCCCGACCTCCCCGGCCTGCCACGCTGGCCGTCCCCACCCCGTAGCCAGAACCTTCAAGCTCCTGGTTGCTCAAGCCAGAACCCCTGGAGCCACCCTGGACTTCTCTCCGTCTGCATCTCCCTCCCTACCAGTCCAGAAACACACCCTGCTGGTTTTGCTTTCAAAATATGCCCAGGGTCATCTGACCTCACCTGCTCCGCGCTTGCTTCCAGCCACACTCGTCTTTCCCTGCCAATAGCCAGGGAATGCTCACCGGCTTCCCAAGCTCCCCTCTTGCCCTTCGCCCTTCCCCCTACTCACTCTCAGCTCCGCATGCGGTGGCGGGTGCCCCCTGAGCACGTCCGGATCTTGTCCCTTGGAGATCGAAACCCTCCCTGCAGCGCTCACCTCGCTGGGGGCAAAGTCACACAGACCCTGCATAGCCCTGGTTGCCCCCACCCACTTCCTCTCAGGCCCCCTCCCCTCCCATGCTGGCAGCTTCTTTGCTGCTCCTGAAACAGGCCAGGCCCGCTCCTGCCTCAAGGCCTTGGCGTCGGTGGCTCCCTCTTCCGGGGACGCCCTTTGTCCAGCATCTGTCTCAGTTCTCTCCCTTACTCTTTGCTCAAATGTCCCTCCTTGGTGAGTCTTCCTTGACCCCTCACTTAGAACCGCACCCCTCCACCCCCGGGCTGGCTCCGCAGCCCCCGGGCGCCCTGGGTCGGGACAGCGCTTTCCCGCCCAGGCCCGCATCTCCGTCGTGCGGGCAGCCCCGGGCCTCACAGCCAGAACAGGCTCTTCCTCGCCCAGGTTTCTTTGTGTTAATTATAATTTTGAAAATGTATTAAGGTATAACTTACACACATTGTAAGTGTGTGGCTCACAGGTCTCTCACAGGCTGAACACAGCGGACCCAGACCAAGGAACGGAACATCCCCAGCCCCGCAACCTCCGCCCTCCCTGAGGGAGAGCTCCCGACGGCCTGGGAGGCGCTGCGCGGGGACGGAGCGGTGACCGTAAATGTTTGATCCGGGAATGATTTCAGATTCACAGAAAAATTGAAAAGGTGCCCCGAAGAGCTCTCGCTCGGCCGCCGGAGCTCCCCTGACGCCGAGGTGCCCCAGAGCCGCGGCAGGCCTGGCAGAGCTGAGACAGCACCACCCGCGCAGGGCCATCAGCTGGATGACACAGCTCACTGTTAACAGTGTCATTAACAAAACAAATCTTCATTTGACCTCCCCAGTTTTTCCTTACATGCCCACTTCTGTGCCCGGGCCCCGCCCAGCACCCCCACACTGTGCCGAATCGTCCTGGCTCCTCGGTCCCCTCTGACCTCGGAGAGTGTCTCTGTCTTTCCTTATTTCTCATGATCTGGGGCAGCACGGAGGCACCAACGGGGAAGGCTTCGGAGCTGGGCTGTGGGCACATCAATGAAGGAAGTGGATGCATGAGAGCCTAGGGCCTGGCGCCAGCGCTGCCTAAGGGAGCCTGGTGACCAAGGGCCCAGACAAGTGCACCAGGCGGAAGGACAGTTCTGCAGACGCTGGTGCCTCCTCCCTACACCAGCGGAAAGGTGCCTGGCCCTCAGCTGGCCCTCCAGTGGGGTTTCCCAGAAGACTGGTGAGGGGCTTCTTTAAGTGTGTGGGCGCCACGCCTCCCGACCAGGGCAGCTGAGCAGGCCGAGAGGAAGGGCACAGAGAGGGTGGAGTGTCGAAGACCCGGCAGCCCTGGGGTCTTCTGCAGAGAGAGGCCAAGACGGGGCACCCAACTCAAGCCAAACCCCCAGGCGGCGACACCAGCCTGGGACGGAGCATGTTAATTATGGAGGTGAGACTGTTCCCCCCTAAAGTATCCGTAAGACTTTCCATGGTCAGAAAGTGACCAGAAAAGCCACAGGTGGCCCGAGTGTCTACCAGGGCTGAGGGATGGGTTCACTACTAAATATAGTCAAGGAGAGACGGAGACAAAAAAAGTTGAATCTGGCCATACCCCTGGGATTGGTTTTCTAGAAAGTTCCAGACACTCAGCTATTCAAATCCCCTGCCCGAGCACCTCTCTCCCTGCAGCTACGGGTCATCCCTGTGGTCCGTGGTCACCCCTGCAGGTCCCGTGGGTCCCGCCACCGCCATGCCAGGCCTGAGGAGCTGGGGAGCGGGAACCCCGGGCCCGGGATTCATTCTCCTGTGATCTGTGGGAGGAGGCAGCTGGGGCAGTAAGTGTCTGACCGGTGGCTGCCCGCGTTTCACAGGGAGGAGGCCGACCTGGAGGGCAGAGGACCGGCCAAGGTCCCAGCGGATGGCGGCTGCTGGTGCTGTCGTGATCGGGCCTGGCGCTTCCCGGGCACTTGCCAGACATGCTGCGCTGTCACTGGACATGTGCAACTGGAGCTGTGAGGTGTTACCATGCATTTATCGATTGAGGGGGGGGAGCATAACTCAAGGAAACTCGGTGGGGGCAGAGTCACACATCTCGCTGCCTGCAGAGCCGAAGGGGGAGCCTGCCCAGTGCGCCCCGGGCTGCGCACAGGGTCGGCAGGCTTGGACTCCCCTCTTCCCTCCATGCCTTCCTCCCGGCCGACCCACCAGCAGGTCGTGCAGGTGTCACCTTCCACAGGATTCTGAGACGGCCACTTCTCACCTCCTCCCGCCTCACCTGGTCTGAGCCACCTTCATCACCCACCTGACCCAGCCTTCTCACTGGCCCCTCTCCCTCTGCGGATGCCGCTCCTCAGTGGGGCCCCACCCAGGGTGCAGCTTTGCCCTCTTCTCCTCAAGCCCTCGGCTGGCTCCCAGCTTACTCCGCAGCAGCGCTGGAATCCTTGCGGACTGCTCCCTCGGGCCCTCCTTCTCTGAGCTGTCTGCTGCACCAGCCAGGACACGCGACGCCCCCTCTGGGGTCGGGCACATCCCTCACGCTCCCGCCTCAGGGCCTTTGCACTTGCTGTTTCCGCTGCCTGGAAGACTTTTTGCCCCGATCTCCACTTCAGTAACCCATCATCTCCTACAGGTCTCTTCTCAGATCTTGCCTCGTCAATGAGGGCAGCCCTGGTTACGTCTGTAACAGATCTGGCTCATAGTGCGTACCCCATAAGTGTGAGGGGGAAAGGGAGGTAGGGAGGGGGGAATACCATGCAGCCACTTTTATTCCAGTGAAATCAGATTACACTGAACACCAAGGAGCAACCAAAATGGTGCCAAAAGAAAGATGACCAAAGGCCAACACGAATGGGGGTGAGACAGGGTAGGAGGGCAGCTCTACTCCTTTGCTCTAATGAAGATGTTGAGCCCCGGTGCGTGTATGTCTCATGTCCAGGCGGGGGAGGCAGGCGTGGTTGGGAGGGGAGAGAAAGGGCTCACCTTCCAGGGCCTCTGGACCAGGGAGACCAAGACCCTGGGAGTGGTTACAGGTAGGAGAAGCACGTGACTTCACACGGGGCATTCCACCTCCTGGTCCTCAGTTTCTCCTTTTGTCAAAGTCTGGGAGAGGGGACGTTGTTGTCCAACAAGCAGTCGCAGCCTACACTCTGAGCACCTATAAATACAGCGTGCACAGCGCTCATCTGGTGGAAAACCTGCCAGAACCACCCTGACCTTCCAGAGTGGGTTTCATTGAGACCGTAACAGCTGCACCTGGGCCTGTTGCACCCCAGACCAAGGGCACGGTCACCTGGTGCCCTCCCTTCCCACCACTCTTTCCTCTAGGGAGGGACTAGGGTTTCGCACGGAGCAGCCTAGGCCCATAAATAGCTGCTGGCCACTCGGAGACCAGCACTCTCAGGCTCAAAAAAGGAAGTGAGAAAAAGGCGGGCACTTGTGTTCTCTCTGCAGAAGAGAACTGTCCCTGCAGCCCCCCTGCCAGGCACTCCCCAGGGCCCGGCAGCCCCGGCCCCGGCCCCCTGCCCCGCTCCTCTGCGCGGTGGGTGGGCCAGGCCCGGCAGGTACGGAGAGAAGGGCAGACACCTAACAAGGAATGTGCTGAGGCTGTGCCTGGGGTCCTCTGTCCTGCGCTTCCCCCTGAACTGCAACTTGTTCAATAGGGTCTCGCTGACAAAACTTCAGGGACATCACAGCATAAAGAAAGCCCCTGGAGAGTCCTCCGTGGTGACCCTCCAGGAGGTGGCTTGGGATAAATTCTCTTGTGAGACTCATTCACTTGCAGATCTACATAATCTTCCCCTCCTTCTCAGGTAAAACTCGCTGTCTGAGGACAACCTGACCACCCGAGCCCCGCAGGGGACTTGCAGGAGCTCTTGCATGTTTGTCTCACGGTCTCCGACGCAGCACGCAGTGGGAAAGATCCCGGTGTCGCTTTCGCTGGCTCTACTCACTCCTTTCTAAAGAGTTTGCCCCTTCAGTTCCTTTCTGTTTTGAGCTTCCTCTGTTTCCTGCCCAGACCCTGCTTGATATATCAATGGTGAAATGGATGAAGAGAACGTGATGTGTTCTTACAACGGAACAGCGCACAGCAGGAAAAAGGAGTCAGCCGGGTCTTTGTGTGCCTCTACCGCTGTCTCTCAAATACATGATGTAAGTGAAGGAAAACAAGGCGCAGTGTGGCTCCGCAGTGTGGATGCGGACTCCAGCCCCATGCAGCACGGCGTGAGCTCTTCACACTCCCGCGTGTATATAAACTGTAAAAACGGACTGGAAACACACCAACAAGTGTGTTCCCACACTCACAAGAATGGTCAACTCGTGGGAAGGGAAGGGGCTGGTGCACTTGGGGGAGGGACTTGGGGAGCAAACTCCAGCAATTACAGACAAGGCCCGCCGGATATTTAGTAAATTAATTTTTGCCCTGTTGTAAATGTTAAAATCTCTTACGCATTTTTCAACTGCTGAACCCCTGACACACAATTGTGGAGCTCTGCTATCTCCCAGGAGGTGGGTATATCCACCCATGAAACAGACCAAGGCCCACCGCCCTCACTAAGTGTGTTGTCTACTCAGGAGAGACACGCAATAAACAAGATGAGTGAGGAAAATATGCAGCATGCAAGGCACTGATTAGGGCCCTCTGAGATAACAGGAAAAAAAATATATACACTGGGCTCTGCTCCTACAGCCCTTGTGACTTCCTGAGTGACAAGGGCACGAGGCGCATCTCTGGGTCCGAGGAGGCGACCCGGGGTGGCCCCTGGGTGGGCTGGTCCCCGGAGAGACCAAGGCCTGGTTAGACGCTTGGGAGTTCCAGCCCCGCCCCCCACTTTTCCCCAGAGGCGAGAGGCGCTGGAAGTGGGTGCCCCATCCGCCAGGCCCACGTGAGGGGCTCCTCGGAAGCCCACCAGTAGGGGGTTCACAGTCGGTGAACACAGCCACACACTGAGAGGTGCCGCAGCCCAGCTCCATGGGGACAGAAGCTCCTGTGCTAGGGACCGTCCCCAACCTCATCCTGTGCCTCTTCATCTGGCTGGTCATCTGTGTCCTTTATCATATCTTTTGTAATAACCCAAAAATAGTAAGTAAAGTGTTTCCTGAGGTCTGTGAGCGGCTCTAGCAAATTCACTGAACCCAAGGAGGGGTCGTTGGAACCCCAATCTATACTCAGTTGGTCAAATGCCCAGGTGACAACTGGGACTGGGGACTGGCGTCTGAAGTGTTTGTATATACGTGCGGGGAGGGGAGGGCCTAGGGGGACTTGGCCCTTACCCTGTGGGATCTGACACCGTCTCTGGGCACATAGTGTCAGAACTGAGTTAAAAGGCAGGCCACCCAGCTGGCGCTGCAGGGAATGGTTTGGTGTGGAGGAAAACTGCCACTCATTCGGTGACCAGAAGTGTCAGAAGGGAAGTGTTTTGTGTGAGTGAGACTCATGGGAAAGAAAGGCATTGGGGCGTTTCCGTACACAGGAGTAAAACTGAGCTTTCCCATACAGGCCCCGAGGGGAACTGAGGCAGGGAAGGAAGACAGAGATTCCACGGGTAGGGACTACAGTTTTAGAATCGTGGTTTATTAATATCCTGTGGCTGCCATAGTAAACAAGAAAACAAACAAAAAATCTGGTGGCATAAAACAATACCCATGTATTCCCTCATAGTTTGAAGTTCAGAAGGGCCAACCCCCATCGCGGGGCTGGGTCGGGCGCTGCGGCGCCGGCCCTTCCGGAGCCCCCAGGGAGGCCGCGCTGTCTCTCCTGGCTCCCTCGGCTCTTTCTCCAGCTTCACAGACCGCAGCGCGGCCCCTGCTCCTTCTGTCACCGCTCTCCCTCTGCCTCCTCCTCATGGGGACACAGCAGAGGACTCTCCGGGCCCTTCTGGATAATCCAGATCATCTCCCCATCTCAAGATCCTCACCTGAATCACATGTGCCAAGTCCCTCTGACATTAGAGGAAATGCCCACAGACCCGAAGGATTAGGACCTGGACGTCTTTGTGGCCAGCATTTAGTCTGCCATGGGCAGCAAAGGAGGTCTCATGACCAAGTGAAGTTCAAATGAAGACCTGATGCAGGAAGAAAGGGAGCTGTGTGGTTCTCTGTGGAAGAACATTCCAGAAAAACACATGCGAAGTGAACAGGCCTGGCAAGTCTGAGGAGCAGCAGAGAGGGCTGCGCGGCAGGGGCGAAGCGAGCGAGGGGAGAGCGGGAGGAGGGGAGGGCAGCTGCGGAGCAACGTCTGAGCAGGGGGCCCTGGCCACCGAGAGGCCAGGTTTTCCTCAGTGAGGGGGACCTGTGGGAAGCCTTGGGGAGTCTGGCTGTGCCTCTAAGCCCCCGGGCCCTGGGATCTCGTGGACCTACCTCCTCAAGGACACTCTGTTCCTTCCCACTGCTGAGTCACACTCAGTTGCTTCGCATACCAATTCGCCTGTTGATGGGCATTTTGGTAAGTTCCAGTTTGGAGCAATTGCCAATACAGGTGTTATAAACATTCATGTATATGTTTGTATGGACATATTTTTTTCATTTTTCTTCTGTAAACGTCTAGAAGTAGATCTGCTGGATCATATTGTAGGTATATGTTTAAAATTTCAAGAACCTGCCAAATAACTTTTCAACATGGTCATACAGTCTATATTCTGACCAGCAGTCAATGAGAGTTCTAATTACTTCCCGTTCTCAACAAGACATGCAATGGTCAGTCCTCTTTTCTTTGTTTTTTTTTGTTTTTTTTTTTAACATTTTATTTGTTTATTTTAGAGAGACGGGAAGGGCGGGAGAGAGAGAAGGAGAGAAACACTGATGCATGAGACATACATCGGTTGCCTCTCACACACCCCGGGAACCGAACGGCGACCTTTCAGTCCACAGGCTGGCACTCAATCCACTGAACCACAGCAGCCTCTAATAGCAGTGCAGTGGTATATCATTATAGCTTTAATTTTCATTTCCCTAATAACTAATGATGTTGAACATCTCATGTGCTTAATAGTCATCCCTATATCTTCCTTGATGAAGTGTCTGTTCAAATCTTTTGCCCATTTTGAAAAATTAGGTTGTTTTCTTATTACTGGGCCTTGAGAGTTCTTTATATATTCTGAATACAAGTATTTTACCAGATACATAATTTGAAAGTATTTTCTCCCAGCCTGTGGCTTACCTTTTCATTCTCTTAACAGCATTGATTAAACAGCAGAATGAAGTCAACTTACCAATTTTTTTTTTTACAGATTGTGCTTTTGGTGTTGTATCTAAGAAATCTTTGCATAATCAAGGTTTTCTCAAAAAAATTTTTAGAAGTTTTATACTTTTAGGTTTTGCTTTCAGGTCCATTATCCCTTTTGGGTCAAATTTTGTTAGAGTTAGCATATTAACTCTATTTTGTATTAATTTTTGTATATGGATCCAAGTTTACTTTTTTTGCATATGGATTTCAAATTGTTCCAGAGTCTCTGTTCTGTTCCACTGATCTGTTCGTCTGTCTCTACACACTTGTGATTACTGTAGCTTTAACACTAGCTTCAAACCAGCTAGTGTTAGCTCTCTAACTTTGTTCATTTTCAAAGTTGTTTTGGGTATTCTAGGTTCTCTGGAAAATTTTTACTTTTACTCTCAGTGCTTAAACAGTGTCTGACACGTTAGGCAATAAATATTTGTTGAATAAATTAATAAGCTTATGTTTATTCATCAGCACATTCCCCGTGCCTGGCATTCAAAACAATAAACGTGGAAGAAGCACCGCAGGGAGAATGCTGGCAAGAGTCTCTCACTAGTGTAACCTTTCTGTTTAAAGGCTAGGAATCCATAGGAAATCCTATCTAATGAAATGCTCACCTTGCGGGGGGTCCAGGGTCTTTGCACTTTTATCCCCAAGATGAGTAACTTCAGGGGCCTTAGACATGTCTCTCCTCCTCTCCTCCTCCTCCAGGTTTCATCTCCACCAGCGGCGTTGTCGGCCAGGCCATTCCACTCCCCAGGCAACATGAGGCAATGGATAGAGACCCTGCTGGTGGTCTCAAGGGTAGTGTGTATGTGAGGACGGGGAAGGCTTAGGAGCTGGTAGCTACTGGCTTCTAGTGGTCTGAGGCCAGGAGTGCTGACAAACATCCTACAATGTACAGGACAGCCCCACAACAAAGAATTATCTGGCCCAAAATGCCAATGGTGCTGAGGCTGAGAAGCTATGATCTACAATGATCACTGATCCAAATGCCCCGAGCCGGCTTGCCGCCCATCCGGCTTTGTGCGTGCCTCCTTTCAAAGCTGCACAGCTCCTGCATGGGAGGCTGCGAAACTTGGCAAAACCACAGCAAAATGCATTTGCTTTATAAGGAACATACTGGAGACCACAACTGTTCTAAGAATTTTGCATACAGAAGCATATTGTTTTTGAAAACTGAAATTACACAGTAAGTGCCCAAAGAGGAAAGAAAGAGCTTCACCATGTATTGGGGATCAAATTAGCAACCGAAGTATTTTTGGCTCTCAGTGGAAAGGTGGGCACTACTCTCAGGTGGGCCCATCTGCAGTGACCACAGGGTTCTGTTTTGACCTGCTCCTCCCGGCTACAGCCACAAGAGCAGCAGATGTTTGGGAGGCCCGATGACTGACTGGGCAGGCAAAGAACAAGATTGACGTGCAAACAAAATAACTTTTCAATAGAATAAAAAGATCTGCTGACTGCTAACTTAGAATAAGATGTGGCGATGAGCCGACCCTGAGGGTTTCCGTGTGGCCCAGTCCGAAGAGCTGGCGGGGGCAGGGGAAGAACAGGAACAAGGCAAGGCCCCACATGAGTCAGCGCCCGTCCGGTTCCACTCCGCTACCGCTGGGGAAGCGAGCCCCGCAGGGGAAGAGCTTCACGCCGTGCGCCTACACTCTCACTCTCCCACGTGCTGGCTACTAGTCTTTGGCTGCAACTTAAATTTAACTTTAAAGTAAACTGTAGCATTCAGTTTCTCAGTCCCACGAGGCCCATTTCAGGTGCTCAGTGGCCACAGTGGCTAGTGGCCACCGCTCCGCATGGAGGCTCGCTCGCGCGAGCTGCCGAGGACAGGACAGGCCGCCGTGGGCCCCGCTCAGCCGCTCCTCTCGCCGCGCGCCCGAGCCGGAAGCTCTCTCCTTTTTCAGAACTCCTGCAACCTTACACAAGCCTATGGCTTACTCTTTTGATATGCGTGCGTGCTAGTAGAACCAGAGCTAACAGCCCTCCGTGCGCCGCCAAAGCGAGCGCGCCTCCCGCCTCCCGGCCCCGCGCGCCCCGGCCCGGCCCACCGCCGCGCGCGGTTCCCTGGCTGCTTCAGACAGGTCTTGCTTCCGGGCCTTTGCAATTGCTGTTTCATCTGCTCAGAATGCTCTTCCTCCGGTTCGCTCACTTTGTTTGTTTTTTTTGTTTGTTTGTTTAACTTTATTGTTATTGTTGAGACTATTACAAAGGTCCCCTTTTCCCCCTTTGCCCCCCCCTTTCCTCTGACCAATACCACACAGATGTGTCTACGGGTCATGCACATTGATCTTTGGCTAACCCTTTACCTTCTTTCATCCAGTCCCCACCGCCTCCCCTCTGACAGCTGTCAGGCCTCTGGTCACATCCCCGTTGTCAGGACAACTTCCTGGCGTCCGGTCTGCTGCCGCTCACCTGCATGCGCGCACTCAGGCCCGCAGCTCCTCCAGGGCTTATTAGCAAGTTCTCCGACACGGCGCCCCCCGTGGCCGGCTTCCTCTGTCGCACCAGAGGGTGGATTTGTAGCAAGTCCTGTCCGCACACCCCCTCAGCGACGCCCAGGCCGTGCAGCTTGACAGAGGTGCCCACCCCGTTAGGTCCGGGCTGGTGTGGCAGGCTCTCCCATGGGCGCCCCATCTCACCCTAGGTGTAGCAGCTGCTCCCTCTTCTGCTATTCCTGTGTTCTTTTCCTTAATCTTTAATTTTTTAAAAGATTTTATTTATTTATTTTTAGAGGGTAAGGGAAAGAGAAAGAGAGGGAGAGAAACATCAATGTGTGGTTGTCTCTCTCCCCTCACCCCCGCCCGCCCGCCCCGCCCCCCCCCTCCCCGCACTGGGGACGCGCCCACAACCCAGGCATGTGCCCTGACTGAGAATCGAACTGGTAACCCTTTGCTTCGCAGTGCGGCGCTCAGTCCACTGAACCACACCAGTCATGCTTTTTTAAAAAACTCTTTTAAAAGCAGCTTTACTGAGATATACTTTAATACCACACAACTCGTACATTAAAGCTCACAATTCATTGTTGTTTAGCCTATTACAGATATATGCATCCATCACAATAGTCAGTTTTAAAATATTTTCATCTTTTTTTATTTCATTTTAAAATTACAATTAACATACAATATTATACTTGTTTTAGGAGTATAACATAGTGATTCAACAGTTATATACCTTTAGAAATGATCCCAAATAAGTCTAGTACCCATCTGATCCCATGCACAGTTATTATAATATTATTGACTATATTCCCTAGGCTATACTTTACATCCCCATGACTTTTTATAACTTACACATATTAATCCCTTTCCCCTTTTCTACCCATCTCCCCAGTATCCCTACTGTCTGGCAATCCTCAGCCTGTTCTCTGAAACTATGAGTCTGTTTCTGTTTTATTTGTTCATTTATTTTGTTTTTTAGACTTCACATATACGTGAAATCATACGGTATTCTTTCTCTGTCTGACTTATTTTGCTGACCATAATACATTTTAGGTCTATCCATGTAGTCACAATTGGCAAGATTTCATTTTTCTTTCTGACTGAGTAATATTCCACTGTATAGACGTACCACTTCTTCATCCATTAATCTATCAATGGGCACTTGGCTGTATCTTGGCTATGGTAAATTACTCCAGTGAACATAGGACTTCACACCTCTTTTCAAATTAGTTTTGAATTTCTTCAGGTAAATACCCAGAGGTAGATTTTGCTGGATCCTATAGCAGTTCTATTTTTAATTTTTAAGGACCCTCCATACTGTTTTCCGTAGCAGCCGTACTAATTTACATCCCCACCAACAGGGTATGATAATTCCCTTTTCTCCACATTCTCACTGACACATGTTGTTGGTTGATTGACTGGTTGATTGATGATAGCAATCCTGGCAGGAGTAGGGTGATATTTCATTGTGGTTTTGATTTGCATTTCTCTGATGATTAATGATGTTGAGCATCTTTTCATGTGTCTGTTGACCATCTGCCAGTCCTGTTTGGAGAATTATCTATTCATATCCTCTGCCCATATTTTTTATTGGATTGTTTGTTTTTTGACACTGAGTTGTATGAGTTTCTTATATATTTTGGATATTAATCCCTTATCGAATATATCATTTGCAAATATCTTTGATTCAGTAGGTTGCTGTTTTGTTGTGTTGGTGGTTTCCTTCATGGTGCAAAAGAGCTTTACCTTGATGTAGTCCCATTTGTTTATGTTTGTTTTTGTTGTCTTTGCCCCAGGGAACATATCTAAAATAAATATTACTATGACAAATGTCAAAGATTTTCTTTCCTATGTCTTCTTCTAAGAGTTTTATGGTTGCAGGTCTTATATTTAAGTCTGTAATCCATTTTGAGTTTATTTTTTTATACGGTGTATGACAGTGGATTACTTTCATTTTTTACGTGTATCTGTCTAGTTTACCCAATACCTTTTACTGAACAGACTGTCTTTACTCTATTATCTATATTCATGCCACCTGTATCATAGATAAAGGCACGGGTTTATTTCTGGGCTCTCTAATCTGTTCCATTGACCTGTGTCTATCTTTTTATGCCAGTCCACGCTCTTTGGATTACCACAGCCTTGCAGTGTGGTTTGGTATCAGGTAGCATGACACCTCCAACTTAGTTGATACTCCCATTATTACTTTGGGTATATGAGGTCTTTTATGGTTTCATATAAATTTTAGAATTTGAATTATTCATTTTAGTTCTGTGAGAAATGTCATTGGTCTTGTGATAAGGATTGCACTGAATCTGTAGACTGCTTTGTGTACTATGGACATTTTAATGATGTTAATGCTTCCCATCCATGAGCACAGTATATCCCTCCATTTATTTCTGCTCTTCTTCAATGTCTTATACTTTTCTAAGTATAGCTCTTTTACCTCCTTGGTAAAATTTATTTCTAGGTATTATTCTTTTTGATGGAATTGTAAATGGGATTGTTTTCTTCTTTTTATCACTCTTTTTAAAAAAAATTTATCGTATCTTTCCCATTACCATTTATCCCCCTTATACCTGCCTCCCCCGACCCCAGCATCACCCCACTGTTGTCCGTGTCCATGAGCCCTTTTGTCTTTTGCTCAATCCCTTCACCCCTAACCTTCCCATAGTTGACAATCTGCTCGCTATTTATGAATCTGTCTCTATTTTGCTGTTTAGTTCAGTTTGTTCATTAAATTCCACATATGAGTCAGATCATATGGTATTTGTCTTTCTTCTCTGACTGGCTTAATTCCACTTAACATAATGTTCTCCAGATCACAAAGGGTAAAATTTTCTTATTTTTTTATGGCTGAGTAGTATTCCATTGTGTACCTGTCCCATAGTTGTTTTATCCACTCATCTACTCCTGGACACATGGGCTGCTTCCATATCTTCAAGACTATAAGTAATGCTGAAATGAATATAAAGGTGTTTCTGTTCTTTTGAATTAGTATTTTGGGTTTCCTCAGTATAATCCCAGAAGTGGGATCACTGGGTCAAAAGACAGTTCCATTTTTAATTTTCTGAGGTATCTCCATACTGCTCTCCACAGCGGCTGCACGGTCTGCGTTCCCACCCACAGTGCACAAGGGCTCCCCTTTCTCCGCATCCTCGCCAGCGCTTGTTGTTTGTTGATTTATGGGGAATGGCCATTCTGATTGGTATGGCATGATATCTCACTGCGGTTTTGATTTGCATTTCTCTGATGATTAGTGATGTTGAGCATCTTTTCCTATGTCTATGGGCCATCTGTATGTCCTCTTTGGAGAAGTATCTATTCAGGTCCTTTGGGATTGTTTTCTTAATTTCTCTTTCTCATAGTTCAGCACGTGGGCATACGTGAAAATGAAAATTGCCTTACAATTTTCTTACAACCCTTTGTATTTCTGTGGTGTCAGTTGTCACTTCTCCTCTGTTATTTCTGATTTTATTTATGTGGACTCTCTCTTCTTTTTTTCTTGATGGGTCTGGCTAAAAGTTTATATATTTTATTTATCTTTTTAAAGAACCAGCATTTGGTTTCATTGACCTCTTATACTGTTTTTATAGTCTCTAGTTCCTTTATTTTCTGTCTGATCTTTATTATTTCCTTACTCCTTGCTTTGGACATTGTATTTTTCTTTTCCTAGTATCTTTAGTATAAAGTTAGATTGTTAGAGATTTTTCTTGTTTTTTGACATAGACCTGTATTTCTGTGACTTTTCCTCTAAATTGCTTTGGTTGTGTCCCATGGATATTGGATCATTGTGTTTTCACTTTTATTTGTATCAAGGTATCTTTTGACTTCTTCCTTGGGCTCATTGTTAACCCAAAGAAGAAATGAAAAGATACCATTGTTTAATAGCATGTTATTTAGCCTCCACATGTTTCAGTGTTTTTTAGTTTTCTTCTTGTAATTGTGATCAGAGAAGATGCTTGATATAATTTCAATCTTAAATTCATTAAGACTCATTTTGTGACGTAACATGTGACCTATCCTAGAAAATGTTTTACAGGGTGGGGCCCCCGAAAAGCTGAAATTATCTTCTGGCAGGCGGGCCCCTTGCAGTGCCGCCTCCCCCGCTAGGTGAGTGTCCTGGGAGCCCATCTGCATCAGCGCGCCAGCTGGCTGTGTGGGGAGAGGCTGCGTTCGGCTTCAGT
Source organism: Pteronotus mesoamericanus (assembly GCF_021234165.1). NCBI lineage: Eukaryota > Metazoa > Chordata > Mammalia > Chiroptera > Mormoopidae > Pteronotus > Pteronotus mesoamericanus. Next base: position 652,421 of record NW_026555090.1, read on the forward strand.
GAATGTTTTGTGAAGACTCTTTCAACGCCTTTGCCCCTTTCACGACGGGTGATTTACCGGCGCACCTGCTCACACTGCGCTGAGTTTTCATCAGTATTTGACCAAAAACGGCCTGACCCCTGTGCCCCAGAGGCTCTGTGCTTGGTCCCTTTAAGAGAAGCTCCTAAGTCTCTAGCAGCCCTTTGTCTTTATCTTTCTTAGATGCAATCCCAGATGTTTCTCACAGCCAGATGTTATGAGGATTCTTCTTCCTGGCACTGATGCTCCAGGCTGGGGGGCCCGGTGTGGGACTGGGACCCCTTGTTCTTCAGGGGGACCTCTGCAGCTGAGAAACCCCTCCCAATTCACAATTGCCAAACCATGCATGCGAGACTCTGCATGTGCAACTGTGCATGTGCCTGGTCTGCACCTGTGCCCCTCCTGCCAAGTCTTGACATGACTTCTTTATACCATTAACTATAGGAGTTCTGTTCAGCTAGCCTTCATGTGGTTCTCAGTGAGATATTGCTATGTTCTTTAGAATTATCTGTACCTGTCTTTAGTGAATGCTCTGTTACACTAATCCTTTGTTAATAATTCTTTATATTAAACATTCCCTGTTCTCACAACGGTGTGGTTTCTGTTTCCTAATTGGACACTGACGAATGCGGAGCGACGTTGTTCCAGCGCTGTATCTGCCCACGGAGCCTAGACCGTCCTGCATATTTGGTATCTGTTGGGTGAATTGATGAATAAATGATATCTCTCTTTTTTGGTTCGCCCCATATAGTGGTTTCTGGTTTTCATCCATCTATGGGAGGGCACAAAAAGAAGATCTAAATAGAGGGTATGAACGAACCCATACTAGGCACCTATGGCGTAAGGTACTTTCTAGGTGTTGTGGAAAAGCCAAAGAGAGTTCTTTCCAAAGAGAATAGATGAGCTGCTTGCGTTTACCCAAGTTTATGGAGATACTACTAGTAAAAGCTGCCGTGATTTTGCTAAGCAAAAGTTCACGGTAGATCTTACTCCACAAGGTGCTGAAGGAAGATGGCCCCTGGCGAAGGCGACTGACGTCAGCTCTCAGGCTCAGGGCCTCAGCATGCCTTGCCTCCCGCCGGCTGGGGGTTCAGCCCCGCCGGGGCCTCCATCAGCATCAGGGAGCTGAGGATCCCTGCCCCGGGTTCCCAGGCTGCCCTGACTGGCTCTGCGTTCTTAAACAAGTCACTTAACATCTCTGAACTTCTATTTTCTCCTCCCTGAAGGGAGAGAGTCAAAGTTCTGACCAGGCTGGGTGAAAACATCTCTCCTCTAGATCCCGAGTGGCGGTAGAAGTGGATCAAGCTTTCTCTGAAAAGCAATCTGATAACACGAATCGACACTAGAGGCTCGCCCTGCAGAGTGCCAGGCGGGCGCTGGAACAGAGTGAGCTCCTTTCAAATAAGGGCAGGTCTGGCCTTTAAAAAAACTTTATGGAGGTAAAATTGACCATTTTAAACAGTTTAAAATACATGATTTACTGGCTTTTAGCACCCTCACAATGTTGTGCTTCCATCACCACAATGTAGTTCCAGAATATTTTCGTCCTCAGAGGAGACCTCGTCCCCCTCGGCAGTCACTTCCCGTGCCCCTGCCCTCAGCCCCAGCAGCCGCCAGTCTGCTTTCTGTCTCTACCACCTGTTCTGTATACTTAATAAAATGGAATCATACAACACATGAGCTTTTGTGTCTGGCTTCTGTCCTTAGCATGTGTGTTTAAGGCTCATCCGCGCTGTAGCACATATTAGTGTTCATTCCTTTCTGTGACTGAGTAAATTCCAGTGCATGGGTACACCACCTCCCTTCTCTTCTCCAAATTAGGCACAATGTGTTGATGTAACTTTTCTTTTTCCTTTTTGGCACTTTCCACTTTTGATTCACAGACGAGTTTAATCACAGAAGCACATTTCCACGTATCAATTTCCTTTCTGTGCTTACGTGTCCCACATGCATGTACCTGCCTGTCGGAGACAGGAAGTGTTTTGGGCAGACACCCATTCCCCTGCCCAAACCATTCCCATTTTCTGTAAGCACTTCAATCAAAACAATCTTGACCATCATTTTTGGCATTGCTGGTTGGCAAGGCCTACGCTTCTTCAAGAATTAAACACCATGGACAACAGTATTTACCATGCTGCTGATTTAAACGGTTCGATATTTATTTGTTTGTTTATTTGTTTATTTGAGAGAGACACCAGTTTGTTGTTTCACTTACTCATGCATCCATTGGTTGATCCTTGCATGTGCCCTGACCAGGGATCGAACCCACAACCTTGGCCTATGGGGATGACACTCCAACCAACTGATACTCGGCCAGGGCTGCTTTAAACTATTTAAACTGTAGTCCTTCCACAAAGCAGCTTGGACAAAAGTGGGCCTTCTTGAGATTCATTTTATGAAACCAGTGCCACACCACAGAAACCCGATCCTTCCATGGGTTCATTCTGAGAAACCAAAGCTCCAGGTTGAGTTCTCCAAGTCCAGGTGTCCATGACAGCGCCTTGATGAGAGGAAAAAGTCCTGCTGCAGCTCGAGCACGGACTTGGGGGCCTGTCGCCCTAGAGCGGCCGGCAAAGGGGGAAGAACAGAGGCCGGGGTGCAGGCTGGGTTCCCCAGGGGAGGTAATGCCGCAGCCAGGGGCCAAGAGGCAGACTCAGCGGAGAAAGAGCAGCACAACCGCTGTGTCCGGTGCGGTCATGACCGTGAGGTGGGCCCTACCCAGTGGTCCAAGGGCCCCGCTGAGGCTCAGAGGACAGCACGTGTTCCCAAGGGACCCGGAGGAGGTAGCGTTTGAGCCCTCTGAGCGGGGCTTAATAGGGAGCCCCCAAAATTCGTGTCCTTCTGGGTCTGTGAATGTGACCTTATTTGGACCTAGGGTGTTTGCAGATATAATCAAGTTAAGATGACGTCACCCTGGATGCGGGTGGGCCTGACACACAGGCACAGGGAGAGAGGCCCGGCGAAGCCGAGAGGCAGAGGCTGGAGCGGCGCGTCCGCGACCTGCAGAGCGGCGGGGGCGCAGCTCACCGCCGGAGGCGGGGCGGAGACCGGCCAGGCTCCGCCGCTCGGCCTCCGGGTGGGGCGGGGCCCAGCTGACACCTTGAATTCTGACTCTGGCCTCCACAACTGGAAGAGAATAAAGTTCTGCTGCTTTAAGTCCCCAAGCTGTGCTACTTTTTTTCGTAAATCGGCAAACTACTGCAGCGTCGAGGGAAACCTCGTCATGGACGCCCCTCTGGGCTTTCCAGGGCCCCGCGGTCCGCTGCCCACAGAGCGCCTGCTCTCCCAGATGTGCCCAGCAGGGGGCGCACCCGGCTCACGCTTCGGCCCCTCTCTCCACCCGGGTTCTGGGGCCCCGGTGCTGCCCTGGGCTTGCTGCCTCCCGGGAGGCAAGGCCGGGGAAGCAGGTATTGGGGGGTGCGCACTGGCACGCTGTGTTGTCCTCCCTTTACAGGGGACTTGTCTCCAGAGGCAGACGGGGTGGGATGACAGAGTTCATTCTGTATGATGACTAGGGATGCAGGGCTCCGACCAGGAAAAAGGGTCGTGGACCCCGATCCAGGCATGGGAGAGCAATGGCCCCCCGCCCACGCTCTCCTGTCAGTGGCCTGCTGACCAAACAGTCCTCGGTGGACGTCCGATGTGTGCCAGCAGGTAGGAGGTCCTGGGTGCTGCTTGCAGGCTCGGCTTGGGGCACCCCTCACCAAGGGGATGACGCTTGCCAGGCTGCTTGTGGAAGGTGGGAGCTGCGAGGAGCCTTCAAAACTATCGTTTCCCACCTGGGACAACAGCGATAAAAGTACAAATACAAATAGTAACACTAGCAGCCGTCTTTCCTTGGTACCAGGCTTTGCTGGGAAGGCTGCACCCATCGCGAGCTCTCAACAGGAGGGGTCTGGAGAACTGTGTTGAAGAACGTGGATTCTGCAGCCCAGCTGTCTGAATCCAGCACCTGACCTGTGGGTGGGGGGTGTCAGAGTTAGACTCTGGAAGAAGGATTCGAGGGCAAGTACTTGATTTAGGAGGTACTGTCAGGGGAGTGGGCAATGGGGCGGGGAAGGGAAGGAACCCATAAAGGGTGTGTTATCAAGGATGTTACCACCGGGGCCCTGGGACCCCGTCCTGCTGCAGAGCCTGGCAGAGAGCGTGCGGCAGGTCCCAGAGTCGCCCGCCCTCGGAGGGGCGCTGCGGCTCCTGAGCACCAGCCCCAGACCCTGTGGGCTGGGAACCTCTGCCACAGCTGCTTCAGCTCGCCTGCTCTTACAACTGATAAAGCACCGAGGTCAGTCACGGTTGTCCCCCGGCTTTGGCATGAAGAAATGGGTTCCGAGGATGTCCGGGGGCAGGGCAGCAACGGCGTCCACTTAGCGTCCGGGGGGCCGCAGGAAGCCGCCCCCCCCCCCCCCCCCCCCCCCGCCACTCTCTGGGCCTGCGCTCTCGCCTGCTAAGGAGCCAACCGCAGCCAGCGAAGGCAGAGGGCATGGTGCGGAGTGAGGGTCCGGGGAGGAGGGGGTCCTGTTCCGCCCCCCGCTGCAGAGAAGGAAGGGAGGGCGGCAAGCCTCAGGGTCACCGCCGCCCAGCACGCGGGGCAGAGGCGGGCTTCTGGCCTGGGGACCCACTCGCAGGACTCCTAGAGGGGGATCCAGGCGGCCGCTGGCCGCTGGGAGTGCCTCGCTCTCTCCCTCTCATACTGAGCAGCTGTCCCCCAGCAGTGACTATAGCACTGAGCCTCCTCGGCAGGGCCCCCTGGGTCCCTCCAGGAGCCCTCTGGGCTGCCCCTCGAGGGTCCACAGGGTGCAGGCCCCGCAGCAGTCAGCAGGCAGGAGCCAGAGGAAGGGGCGTCCGGGGCCCCACCCCCACAGAAAGCCTGGTAAGTGTCCCACCCACCCAGCCCACTTCGGCATCTGAGAATCTGGACTGCAGAGCCCTGGAGCTCCTGCCCCCTGCCCCCACCTCCACCCCCACCCCGTGGCGGTGCAGGGCTGCCCCTGGTCTGCCTCTGCGTGGATGTCACCCAGACCCTTGGTGCAGCCTCTGTGAACAGCTTGACCGGGCATCCTGCAGGGCAGAATACTCACCCACACATTTTCTCATTCATTCGTTCCTTTGCTCGCCCACCTTTTCTCAGCCTGACGCAGGCTGGGCCCTTTCCTGAGTCTCCCACCAACACGCAGCACAGGCTGCGCAGGCTGTGCAGCCAGCAGGGACGGGGGCAACTCCGCAACGTGTTTGGGGTGGCAGTGAATGAGAAAGTGCCCATCCTAAGCACTCAAGAAAGGTTATCTAACAGTACTGTTCTCATTATAAATGTGCAGGGAGGGCGAAGCCCCTGCCCCAGGCTCGGGTGAAGCGGGATGCGCGGCCAGGGGAGGCTGGGGAGCTGCGCTGCAAGGACACAGGACTCGGGGTGAGGCAGCCGAGGGCGAGCCCCGCCCCCTGGCCAGGAAGGAAGGGCCTCCCAGACAGTCCTGTCAGGCCTGCGGAGTGTGTGCTGTGTATGTGCCGGTCTCTGTTTCCGTGACTCACTAGATCCTCCCAAGCCCTCCGTGGGGCCTCCTCCCATTTCAAAGTTGAGGAAATGGAGGCCCAGAGAGGTCCACTAACTCACACAAGGTCACACAGCCAGGGAGTGGCCAAATGCCAGTAAAGCTCTGTGTGCCTGTGCACAAGCCGGCTCCCCCTGGAACCTCTCCTCCACTGTGACAGAACCGCACGCTCTCCAAGTCCTCTCCCAGGGGCACGGTCTTGAATTGCAGGCTTCGTGGGTGGATGAGTTGCCTTCACTCCAAGGAGAAGCGGGTCCCAGCCACTTAATGCTGGAGTCAAACCGTGGACCCTCTGGCCCATCCCCCCGGCCTCCCCTCGGGCCTCACCACCGGCCTTCCCGAGAGTCCCCTCTTCAGGGGGCCCTGAGTGTACAGACCCAGCCGCTGATGCCATCTAAGGTGGCCTGTTTCCTGCCGACATCACAGAGGAAAACGAGTCTGAGGGTCAGCTGGGGAGAGGATGCAGCCCAGGGGCCGCCGGGGGGCCTCCCAGCTGGATGGAGGGCCGGGGGCTCGGGCTCTGTCGATGGCTGGCATTCTGCCGACATGTGTCAGCGACCGAGCGAGCAAGAGGGAAATGTAAGCTTGGACAGCAGCCCGGGGTCTTTGGTGGCATTCAGGTCTGGGTTAGAATCCCAGCTCTTATACTTGAACAGGTCCCTCTTCTTCATTGAACCTCAGTTTCCCCTCCTGACCTCTCAGGGGTGTTGTGGGTGTAAAGGAGGCACAGAACACTCAGCCTGCATCTGCCGGGGTCCCTTTGCGCAGATCTGTGCTCCCACCTCAGCGCCTGGCGCGACTGCGCCTGCCGTGCCGGCTCCGCGCCCTTCCCCAGAGGAGGCCCTGGGGCTCCTGCAGCAGAGCCTGGGGAGCCTGCAAGAGCTCTCCTCCCTCTCTGCTCCACGGCCCTCGACTAATCCCTGGCAAGCGATGACGTCTGGAAGCTCCGCTTTCATCTCAACTTTCTCTGGGACAGAATTTACACCCCTGAGCTCCCCACAGTGTCAGGCTGAGGCCGGGCTTCTCCGTAATAAACCACCAACTTCCAGACTCAGCCTAAGATGCCTGCGTGAGTCTCCCGCCCCTCCCAGAGCTGGAGCCTACCTGGCAGTGTCATGCAATACTGCCTTTCCTTATCTTGAAAAGCACCTGCAGCTACTAGGTTCTAATGTTTAACAGTTGTCCTTAAGGGAAGGACGGTGCTTCCTTCCCAAGGGTGCACTACGGGCCCACAAGGAAGGAGAGTCAGCGGCATTGGCAGGGCCTGCTTAAAGCTCTTTGTTTCAGAAATCAAGCTCCCTTGCTTTTAGCAATTGCTAGCACTGGAGAGTTCCTTGCTCTTCAGTGTCCCAAATAAGGTAGAAGGCGCTGGGATTGGATGTTGACCAGCAGCCTGCTCATAGCTTGTCCAGTACCCATTCTCCCCTTCTTCCTAGGTAACCAGGTGAGCAGCTAAAAGTCTTCGTTTGCCCCTCCCCATGCAAAGGAGGACAGCTAACGAGATCTGAGCAGGAGTTGTTGGGCAGCAAGTCCAAGAAAGCTACTGGAAAAAAGCCCATCCAGAGGCCATTTTGTGACTTTGAGGATGGAGCCGAACTCAGCACGACGGGACGGAAGGACAGGGGAGTGCAGGACAGGGGGTCCTGAGGGCAGACCCCACGCCTGTCCTGGGGGTCCCTCTGACTGGGACGCGTGAGAGCAAACCTCTGTCCTCGGCCGCCGCCTGCTGGGCTGCCAGCCCTTGCTGCCGGGGGCAATTCCTAACTGGGACGGATGTCACCACCCGCCTGCCGCCTTGGTCTAAGGGCAGCAGCAGGGTTGCCCCTCCCTGGCCCAGCCTCCACAGGCTCACCCGGTCCTGCCAACAGAGACCTGGCTGCAGGAGCGGGGGACCCCGGCATGTCACTAAGAAAGCCACACCAGCTCTGGTGCCCAGCCTGCTTAAGATAATTGGAGAATCACACCCTCTGGAATGGGGCCATAGAGGTGACAGGTGACCCCCGACACTGCGCAGAAGAGGGACAAACAAGAGTGGACACTCCCCCTCTGTGGGTCCTATGATCGCCATCTAGTTACAGTAAGAATCAAAACGCCAAGGCAGCACGATTCATAATAATGCGGGGGGCGGGGGCTTGGAAAAAGAAACAATGTCCGTATACAGTGAAAGGGACAAATCAGCTGAGCTGTGTTCAGCCCGTGGGAGACCGCACGGCCGCGCGGAGGAGCCAGTCGCTGCTCTCGCACAAACAGGCGTCGCGCTCGCAGGGTGCTGCCCAACGGAAGTCAGGCGCAGAGGGCTGTGCGCGGAGGGACTTCATCTCGAACATGAGGTCAAAGCCAGGCGGCGCTGGGTGGGAAGTCGGGGTCAGGGTCACTCTCGAGGCGCGGTGTGGGAATGCGGTTTCTTATCTGGGTTGTAGTCACACAGGTGTGTTCACTTTTCAATATTTGTCAAGCTGTTTAATTAGGATTTGGGCGCGTTTCTGTGTGTGTGTCGAACTCGCAGGACCGCGGCGGTGGCGGCGCCAGGGGAGGGAAGCGCCCCGCGCCCCGCCCCCTGCGCCCGGCGGGTGCGAGGACGAGGGCGGGCACTGGCGGCGCTCAGCTCGTGAGGGGCCTCGCGGGGGAACTGCGAGCTGTGCGGACTGCCCGACGGAAAGGGCTGGGTGCTCCTGGTGTCTGGGTCAGCTTTGGAAGGGGCCTTAACTCGCCCTGGCCAGTGGCTCCATTGGTTGGAGCTCTGTCCTGAACAGCAAACCCTGCGGACGGGTTCAGTTCCCGGTCGGCACACTCCTAGGCTGTGGGTTCAATCCCAGGTCCGGGAGTGTGCGGGCAGCAACCGATTGACGTTTTTCTCTTTCTCCTTCTCTCCCCCCCTTCCCTCTCTTTAAAAATGAGTGAACATATCCTCAGGTGAGGAAAATAATAATAAAATAAGTAAATCAAAGGGGACTTAAGTGAATGACCACTGCTGTGGAGGGTGGAGGAGGAGGGGGAGGGGGAGGGGGAGGGGGAGGGTGGAGATGGTGCGAATTTAGCCAGACGGCCTGAACCCGCCCTGGAAACCACACCGGGACACCCTTCCCCATCGCTCTGGAGAGACAGGGCATGTCCCTGGGTCCCAGGGCCTGGGGCAGCAGCGGGGAACTGCGCCTGTTGCACACCAGGTGCAGGGTCCATACCTCACACACATCAGGCTGTCTTTGCAATAACTCTGTAAGCCAATTGTTACCCTCAGTCAGAGTTCGTCAGGTTCCTGTGGTTGCAAATGAAGAAAAGCCGTTCCAGCTGGCTTAATGAGAAAGACAGCGAGAAAGAGAGGGGTTGATCCGTTGCTTTAGCATCTTAGTTTGGGCTCTTCCCAAAGTCACATGTTTGGGAGGCGGTCCCAGAAAGCACAGTGTGGGTGTTGGGAAGACAGAGAAGGACAGGAGGGGCCGATGAAGGTGCATTAACGAGCTCGTGGCTTCTGGGAACCTCCCAGGGACCCTTTGGACATATCTCAGGATCAACCTGGACACCAGCAAAGCTGGGCAGTTAGCACTCAATTCCTGCCCCCGGAGGCTGAGGGTCACTTTAGGGCACTAACTCTTCGGTTCTTGTGGCCTCCCTCACCGATGTTCAGGTCCCACCAGCTGGTTCTGTGTGGAACCTCCATGAAGGCCAAGGGGACACGGGCAGGAACCAGGTCTCAGGAAAGCAGGTGGCTAGATGTGGGCCCTGGGTGATATCACGGGCTGTCCCTTCTCTCTGTGCCCTGGCTCCCCTTCCCCATGTTCTCAGCATCTCCACACAGCGCTCGGACCCTCCCCGAGCTTCCACAGCTCCACGGCACGGGAGCTGCTCCTGCTGTTCCAGTGAGTCACAGCGGGGGCATGTCGGAGTCCCAGTGTGGCCCTGTCCTTTCTCAAACTAACCCCTGAGGCCCTGGAGGTGTTGCCTGCTCAGCTAGGCCCCGGCCATGCGCTCAGAGCTTAAGGGGATGGATCTGGGTCTCCTCACACAATACAGATCAATGGTGAAGGTATGGCCACTTTCGGGAGAAAACTCAGCTCTGCAAGCAAAGTGGGCAAACAAGCAAATGCCCAATCCGCCCCGTGTGACAGATAAGAAGACTGAGGCTCAGCGGAAAGCGTGACTCACTCCCAGTCACATGGCTAGCAAACGACGGAGCTGGGGCTCAAACTCACGTCTGACTCCAAAGCTCCCACTTAAAAAGTGTTTGGGGTATTGACGGGGAAGAATATAAAAGTGCTTCACAAATATTTTTCTTACAAAACAATTTCAAACATTACTGAACATCCCTTAGCCCCGCATGCAGGGTCAATAGGCAAGGGTTAATATAGGGGTAAGTAAAGGTTTAGAAAAAGATGCGCAAGGACCTGTGCTACAGTGACAACAGTTGTGACTGCTGGTGAAGAGAGCAGCGGCAGGGCCCGCACGAGCAGGGTCGCCCGGCCAAGGTGGACGGCAGCCATCGGCCCAGCCTGCGCTGCCTTCTCCGCGTCGGGTGCCGCGGCAGCGGAAGGAGCTTTGTCCTAGTTCTCCCAAAGGTGCTATAGGGGCAGCCATAAGCCTTGCAGGGAGCGCCAAGTCGTGTAGGTCAGGCTCCTTCTCTGAGGGGGCTCAGCCCCCTATGAGCTCAGGGAAACCCCAACCTGCAGGCGGCCCCTGAGGCGAGAGCCAGTCTGTTTTCATTGGCAAAGGGGTTCCAGCCAATGAGGCAGGGGAAGCCCACTCCCAGGGGGACTGGTGGGTGGCTGGCTCCCCACTGCTCTGCATCTGCTCAGGTCAACACGTGCTTGTTGAGCCCCTCTTATATTTTCTTGGTCCACTTGGGAGATGTCAAGTGTCTGCTATGTGCCAAGCACTCTTCTGCAAGCCGGGGGGGTGCAGCGCAGAGCAACGGTGTCAGTTCGGGCCCTCCGAAAGGGGGGCAACAAGGTGGGGTTACAGAGAAACGCAAGCAGGGTGTTGGGGGGAGCACGAGGCCAGTGAGGAGGCAGCGTGAGGGAGCCATAGGCATGGAGATCACTTGGAGGGTTCAGCTGGGAGGGGGGCGGGGGAGAAGGGAGGAAAGGCGCAGGGATTCCTAAGTACAAATTGGTAGGCACATAATAGGCAGGGGGAAGTTAAGAACAGTGTAGGAAATGGAAAAGCCAAGGAATTTATATGCACCACCCATAGACATGAACTAAGCAGCGAGGGATGGGGGGGGGGGAATGGAGGTACAGGCTGGAAGGGGGCAAAAGGGGAAAAATTGGGGCAGCTGTAGCAGCATAATGAATTTTACATATGTATATATAAAAGATGGCGCATGAGCGCGCGGGGGAGGCTCCACCCGCGGTGGAGGAGACAGGAGGACAGCAGAGAGCCTCAGCCTGCCCGGCGAGCGCGCCGGCGCACAGCCTGCCCCGGCCGAGGCTGCCGGCAGCCCGTGCGTCTCGTGGCAGCTTCTCTCCCAGGAGTGAGCCGGCGGGCGCCTCCGTGGAATGCGCGGACGTCCTGTGGAGGGCGCGGGGGCAGACAGCGCACCACGCAGCGACAGCGTTCCCACCTAGGACCGAGGTCCAGTGGTGACGTCTTAAAGGGGGAAGGCGAGCCCCTTCTGTCCTCTCTTCCCCCTGCTGCTAAGGGCGTAGACACGGCGGTAGATGGGCCACGCGGGAGGGAGAAGCACCGAGGGGTGGCCAGGGGAGCCTGGGTCCCGGACGCCGGCACGCACGGAGCAGAGTCCCTGTGCGGTCCCTGTGCTGCCTGCCTCCAGGCCAGACGCTGAAGACACCGGTCTCCCTCTGCGCAGGCCGCTGTCACGTGCAGCCGAACCTGTGTCCCAACTACAGGGACCGCACTCCTCCTCCACACCGGAGTCCGTCCCACAAACAGTGGCAGGGGAAAGGTTTCACGGCCGCATGCCCAGCGCTCGGTCCAGGAGCTTGGCTGGGGTGGGGTGCGGCCGAGAGACAACTCCTTTTGGGCACATGACTTCTTCTATTGGTAAAATGTGCATAAAATAAAATTTACCATTTTAATCATTTTGAATGTTTAGTTCAATTGGAGAACGTCCGCGCTATTGTGCTGCCGTCACCACCGTCCCTCCCCAGAGCTTCATCTTCCCAGACTGAGACTCCGCCCTGTCCGCGCCAGCTCCCCAGGCTCCTCCCCCAGCCCTGGCAACCACAACTCGACTTTGTTTCTCTGTGATCCTGACACCTCTGGGTACCTCCTGTAACTGGGATCTTCCAGTAGCTGTCCTCCTGTGTCTGGCTTATTTCATCTTCAAGGTTGCTCCATGTGATAGGGAGCATGGGTCAGGATTTCCTTCCTTTTCCTGGCTGAATAATACTCCATTGTATGCAAGGGCCACATCTTGGCTATCCATTCGTCCATCGATAACACTTGGGTTTGTATCTTTTGGCTGCTATGAACGATGCTGTTAGGAACGTGATGTACAAATACCTGAGTCCCTGCTTTCAATTCTTTTCGATACACACATACACCTCCCCCCCCAGAAGTAGAATGACTGAATAACAAATTAATTCTATGCATGACTTTTTAAATAGTTTTTACCATTGTGTCTTGGCATGAGAGTTATAAGACCGAACTAAAACACAGAGAAGTCATGTGGCCACTAGGCCTGCAGAGAAGGTAGTCAAGGGTGGCTCCTTCCGGACCAGCTCCCCCTCTCATCCACCAGCAGGGGCAGGCTCTCCCCACCACGACGTCCTCTCACCTCCACGTTGCTCCCCACATTCGCCCAGCTGCCCTCTGCCTCGGCTACCGCCCGCGGGTCGCAGGGCAGGGCGGGGGGCCTCTTCGCCCAGCCTGACCACATGGCGCACCCAGGTGACTTCACCTGGTGCCCCCCGGTGGAGTCACACCTGCTGTTCCTGGGGGGGCTCCCCTCTGCCCTTTATGGGACATTTCTGGGGTTGTCGCAGGTAAATGACCCCAGATGACTTGCTTCACCTCCTGATGTTAGAACATACGCCCCCTGTGGGAGGGCACATTCTTCAACAGAAGTCATAACCTTCCTCGTATTTTTAAGCTTCATCACTTGAAAGCACCCCCACCCCCACCCAGCAGAGCCAAGGGTCCCGTCCTCCCTCCCTGGCCACGGGCACTGAACGCCAGCCACCTCACTGGCTTCCTCCTTGCTGTCGTCCCGCTGGTTTCACCCCACAGAACCCCCAGCTCCTCTTGGGTAGCTTTTCCGACAGCATCTGTCTGTCAGAGATGTGCGCCCCCGGCGGCGCCCGAGCGCTCCTCCAGGCGGAGGAGCCCCTGCCCCGCCTCTTGCGCGCACCCGCCTACCTTCTGTTCAAGTGCACGAGCCAGCGCTGTTCTCAGAGCACCTGCCCGCACCGGGAGCCTCAGGGTGTCCTGTGGACGGACAGGTGAGAGTGTTGGAAATGCAAATCCCTGGGCCCTCACAGGCCTCCTGCTTCAGAGACTGGGGGCTGAAGGCCAGCAATGTTTTCCTGGCAAAAGCAGGTCCAGCTGCCGGCTCACGGAGCTACGGGGCTGGGGGGCTGTGGACGGAAGGAGCTGACCCTCGAGGGGCCACAGCAGTGGACTCTAACAGGCCCCCATCTTCTTCCTTTCTCACCTCTTTAAAATTGATGAATAATTTACAGCAAAGTGCACCAACCTAGGTCTGCACCTTGTTGCCATCTTACAGCTGTGTACGCTGCTGTAGGCTCCACCCCGGAGGCTCCGTGGTGTCTCCTCCCGGCCCGTGCCCCCTGCCCCCGCCCCAGGAAAACGCAGCCCTGATTCCACTGATGTGTAGACAACTCCAACCACCCATCAGCGACTGATGAGCTTTGCCTTTTTCTGAACTTCATCTAATGGAATCGTTCAGGCTGTGCCTTGTCGGGTCTGCATTCTCTTGTCTCACTCTGAGCTTCCTCTGAGTTGCTGCGTGGGGGAGGGCTTCGTTCTTTGTCTTTGCTGTGTAGTGGCCCATGGTTCAAACACACACACTTTATCCAGTGTGCTGTTGGAGACCGTTTGTTTCCAGTTTTTGTAGAAGGAGACAACAGTCTTGGGCAGGGGGAGGAGAGCGGGCCAGAGGGGCATAAGCCCTTGTTTCTCATGGGTGCCTGACCCTTCCTGTGCTTTCTGACCCCGCTCTTAAGCTCTGCGAGGATGCGGCATCTCCTCTGGCCGGCTCTGTGGCCCGCTGTGCAGCACTTGCCTGGAGTCCAAGTCCCAGCAGCGCTGCTTTGCTCTCAGCTGACGGAGCTGTTCTCCTGTCCCGGCCAGGAGTCTGCCAATCCTGTCCGCAGGGCCAAGCCGGGCCAGAGCCCCGGGTGTGGCGGCCCACAGGTCTGAAGCATGTGGTGTCACTGGGCTGGGTGCCGCGGCGGATGGCGCTGTGTTGCCCTTGTCTCTGGGGACTCAGCGTGGGGACCCTGCTCTGTGCGTAGCAGCGATGTAAGATAGGCTTCTTCTCATGACAGTGTGGCGGTGCGGCAACCTCCTAGCATGGCTTCAAACCCCGGTAAAAGTTTCTAAATGTCACGTAGCTGGCTGATGCGCAAAAAGTGGTGGCAGAGGTTTGTGCGAAGCAGTGGGTGGAGTTGTCTACACACCAACAGAAAGGTCACCCTTGAGGTCAGGTGACAGGGGACAGGGTTGGGCTGAAAAGCCCCTACAAGCTCTGGGCTGCTCCCCAGAGGCCAGATTGTGGACAGGTCCCACCTGGCAGCTAGGGTGCGTGTGACCTCGTCAGGCCACTCCACTTCTAGTTCAAGTTGCCCCGCCTCTGCCACATGGCCCAGAGGGAAGCTAAGAGTCCGGAAGAGAGGGGCGGGCTGAGAAAATGGGGCGAGTGGCACCCAGCCCCTCCCCTCCTGAGTCATGGGAAAGGAATGGAAACAGGGCATGGGCTGAACCTGAGAGGGCCCAGTCTTGCCCTCTCGGGCCTCACCTGGCTCTGAGGTGAGCCTCACCTGCCAATCCATGGTAGGGCTCTCTTGGGGCCCGACCCTGAGCCTCCGCTGAAGGCGTGTGGAGAGGAGCGGCTCCGGGGGAGCTGGGCAGCCCTGCAGGGGGTCGCCCCACCGACTGGGCTGCGGGAGGCATCTCCTACAGGAAGCCATGAACTCTACCTTGGGACTCACTCGGGTTTTGATCTGGGGCCAAGAGGCCTATCTTTGTGGCTCTGAGAATGTTTTTAAGTGGTAGGCATTCCTCCAAGACTTGGCTCAGCGGACAGTGGGCTCTGGCCCTTTCCTCCGGCTCCTGTGGTGGAGGCCGCTCCGCTAGCTGGGCCTTCCCCGTGTGGGGAGGGGACGACTCGCAACAGTAGGACTGAGGGCGGGTCTCCTTAGTGGGCATGCACTGGCGCCATTTTTCTTAGTTCTGAGCGCTCTGCGGGGCTTGGCTCCCCCACCCTCACAGCTCCTTCCACAGGAGGGGAAGCAGAGGCACCTGGAGGGTGCATAGCCCGGCCGGCGGCACCGCCAGCAAGCAGCTGAGCCAGAGCGTGACCCGGGTGGTGGCCCAGAGGCTCTCCCTGTGCCACTGCAGCTCCCCACGAGAATCACTGCACATCAGTCCTCACAGCCACGACCCATCGGGGAGAAAAACACGGTGACGGGCCCAGGAAAATGGACTAGGGACGCAAACAGATGACGCACAGAAGGACGATGGGAAGGGACATACTCGTAATCAAGGAAAACAACTAGACCCCGGGGGGACACCTCAGCCTGGCAAATGTTTTAATGATTTGTGATCATGCCAAGCCTGCCAGGGAGCTGGGCGTGCCCCGGTCCGGCTGGCCTGGAATGCTGCTCAGCAGCACCCACCAAGGCCGCTGTCAGACGGCCTGCCGTCCCCTCCCCCAGCACTCCCTCCCCAGACTCTTCCTGAGGACACGGTCAGAGGAGCAGCAGAGATGAACATCCAAAGCTGTTCATCACTGCCTCATTTGCAGCATCGGAAAACCAGAAAAATACACAAATTCCAAAAAGCAGGACTAGCTAAAGAAATCATGGGCACACGACGAAGGGACCACTAAAAATGATATTTTTTAAGGAAATTTTTGTAACACAAAAAAATGCTCATGTAATCACATTACATGAAAGGGGAGGGACAGGAAACTGCGCACAATTCGGGAACGACGGCGCCACGGCTGTCCGTGCGCCAGCCAGCGAGGCCGCGTCCTGGGGCCGCGGGCGGGCCCCGGGCGCCAGGGGTGCCCTGCTGCCTTTGTGCTGCTGCACTGTCCGTGCACAGGTTTTATTTTAAAATGCTATATTCTGAAATAATTTCAAATCTGCAGAAAATTCACATGGATTTAAAAAAGAACTGTATAGACTTCACCTGGAGTCACTCATCGTTAACATTTCATCACATTTGTTTTCTCTTTTTGTGATAATATATTATATATTATACATTATATGTGACATGTTATATATAATGTTATAATTACATATCATCATACCTATGAACATAAAGTTGCTTTTCTGAGCCATTTGCTCGTAGACTGCATCACCCAGACCCTTCACCCCAATTATTCAGTGTGACTTCCTAAGATTCTAGGATCAAGGGCACCCTCTTAACCACAGTATAGTGATGAAATTCAGAAATTCATCGTGAATCTATCAAGTGTACAGCCCCCGCTCAGACTTGGCTGTGTGTCCCAGCGGCGCTCTTTGCGGCACTAGCCCGCAGGCGGCTGGGACTCTGCCTCGCTCAGGACACCGCCCCCACCCCCTGTAGCCCTGGGGCAGTTCCTCAGCCTTTCTTCTCCGTCGTGGCCTTGATTGTCAGCAAGCCTAGACATTTGCTTCTTGTTCTAATGCCCCTACTCTGTGCTGGTCTGATGTTTTCTGGGGACCTGAGCCCCACTGGGTGTTTCTGGTTGTCACAGCGGGAGTCACGCCGCGACGGCCTAGCAGCCCTCGGCGACGTGAGCTGGGATCACTTGGTTAGGGTGCTGCCCACCAGCCTCTCCAGCGTAAGCTCCGTGCTCCCTCTGTAATGGGAAGTGAGTTCTGAGTGATAGTTCTCTGTGAATATGCTGTTCCCTACCAAATTTTTTTCATAATTTTGCACCCATCGAATGCCTGAGTCAACCATTATTACGATGGGTGCAAATATGTATTACTTTTATTTTTTAAGATTTTATTTATTTATTTTTAGAGAGAGGGTAAGGGAGGGAGAAAGAAAAGGAGAGAAACATCGGTTGCCTCTTGCATACGCCTCAACCAGAGACCTGGCCCACAACCCAGGCACGTGCCCCAACCCGGAATCAAACTGGCGACCTTCCATTTTGCGAAATAATGCCCAACGAACTGGGCCACACCGGCCAGGGCTCAAGTATGCATTACTTTAACAAGTTAAAATAAAACTTGCTTTAAAAAAAATGAGTGATTTTTTTGTTTTTAAAAAAGGAGGGGCAGATGGAACAAGATGGAAACAATGCTGACAGCTGGTAAGCCTGTGTGATGGCTGTTCCGGTCCATGACACTGTCCTCTCCACTTCTGTGCATTTTAAAAATATTCATAGGAAAAGGTTTATTTCACTCTAATTAATAATATTTATGCAAAAGTGTTTTGGGAAAGCATACTGCTGTTTTCAACTTAATTTGAAATGCATCAGAAAAAAAGATAAATCGATGGCGAGGTCCAGGCCTGGATAATGGATAGAGCTGCGAGCAGGAAACGGAGATGCGAGGTGCAGAATCGAATTCGTGAGTGCGTGGGAGTTCTTCACACAATTCTTCCAACTGCTCTGAATGTTTGAAATTTGTCGTCGTAAAGTGTTGAGGGAAAGTGGTTATTTCCAAGCGGCAAGTCATTTTACGGTTCTATTGTACTTTTCTGTGTTTTTAAAACCTCTGTAAAGAACACAAGTTCACTTTGTTTTTATGT
The DNA here is from genome assembly GCF_021234165.1 of Pteronotus mesoamericanus. Taxonomy (NCBI): domain Eukaryota; kingdom Metazoa; phylum Chordata; class Mammalia; order Chiroptera; family Mormoopidae; genus Pteronotus; species Pteronotus mesoamericanus. The sequence goes on from NW_026555090.1 coordinate 669,871, forward strand.
TCATATCCGATGCTCAGGAACTTGGTGACTCCCAACAGGTGGCAGCCCAGGAGGTCCCTCCCGCAGCAGGAGACGGGCAGGCTGTCCGAGGGGCGGGCAGCGGGCTGGCATGTTTGGGACTGTCCTCCGTGGATGGAAACACCAAGCGTTCCTGGGGACCAAGGGCAGGCACGCCTTTGAAGAGGAACGGCTCCTTCCTCCCTCCTCCTCCCTTCCCCGGTGCCCGCATCACTTCCTTGCCAGCAGGCACTCCGCTTGCAGGGAGATGCTGCCCACACGGGCACAGGTTTGGGGCCTTGCGCGCCCCGTTCCCTCCCATGTGTTTCTCTCAGGTGCACCTCTTCTCTTCTCAGCAAGAGCAGGGCTTGTGGACAAGGAAGGAGCAGAACAGAAAAAAAGGGCCACGTGAACCCTGGGTGTGCGGGGGTCTGTCAAACAGACGCCTCCCCTGGCCTGGGCAGATGCCGTGTAAAACTTTGCGCCAGGAAGGTATTTCACTGCAGTCTGGTAAGACCACTGTCTCTCTGCAGTCTGTCCTCCCCCGCGCCCTCCTCCTGGCAGGAGTGGAGTCGGAGTGGCCGTGGCATTGGAGGGTGTTGCAGGGACGCAAGCTGGGACCAGGGTTCTGGGGGGGCTGCGTGGGTTTTACTTACAGTCGCAGCACTTCCTTGTGAGGTTAGGTTTTTTCCAGGCATCTCAGTGTGGATTGGCTTCCGGGAACCCTCCTTCTTCCCAGAGCTGACTCACCCACCTGGCGTCTGGGCTCGGAGCCCTCAGGGCCAGGGGCGGAGTCTTGCTGTTCAGGGCAGCACTTGGGTTGTGGAGGAGAAGCAGGATTGGAATGCAGGGAGTTTTGCTAGTAAATTATGCAAATGTTTCTCTCTAGTAAATTATGCAACAGTCCCTTTACTCTGTCTCACGGTGCCCAGGAAGCCAGAGGGCCGCTGTGTGGCTCACTGCAGCGCTGGGCACCTCTCCAGGCCCCGCCCCCTTCCCACCCTGCAAGCGCCTGCTGCCCAGAATTCTGCCCGCCTTGAAGGTCCTCCGAGGATTTGCTGCTGAGACAGGGGTTGTGTTCATGAAAGGAAGATTGCAAAGTAGAGACTCTCTTGGAAAAGTAAAGCTTGCCCTGTTTTGCCTGCTTTGAAAATGCAGATTTTCCTGGCACACGCAGCGTCAGTGCTCACTTCACTGTGCTAGTTTCATACAGCAGTGGACATGAGTTTGTCAGGGGAGATACATTTCAAAATAAAAACTTCAGAACCACTTGCCGCTTCCCAATGGGGACCTGGGACAAGTGGCTTAGTTCTGGGAGCCTCAGTTCCCCAACCTGTAAAATGAGAGTAATCAGAATACCTAGATCATAAGGGTTGTTGTTGGGGTTCGACAAGGTGACGCAGATATAGCACTTCACCCAGGGTCTTGCTCAGAGACACTGCTGAGTACAAGGAAGCTATTTTGTTCATATTATTGTTTGGTATTTTTATTAATAGTATTCGCAACACTGCCATGGGGAACTACCTAGCCCCGTAAGCCCTCCATGCCCGTGGGAAGGCAGGGGGCAGGTAAGGAGCGGCGGAGGGAGCAGCTGTGTGGGTCGCAGGCCCCAGAAGCAGACGCAGACCTAGGTGGCAGTGATGTGCTAAGGAAGGCCCCAGGGAGACCGGAAAGGGCAGGAGGGAAGCGGACAGAGGAGAGAGGACATCGGGCCAGGCTGTGAGCCCGTAGAGACCTGCCAAGGGGAGCTCCTCCTCCCTGTCCCTGTCCCCACAGGGACTGAGCCACATTCCAAGTTTCCCAGCCTGAGCTAAAAGGCTGGGCTTTCATGCTCCCTTCTCTGTCAGTCACCAGTTAAAGGCCATCCTGGTGGCAGGTGACTTTCAGCTCTCTGCAAGGAGGGACAATGACTCCAGTAGTCTGGGGGCAGCCCACTCAGAAGAATCCCAGGTGAGAGCAGCTGGGAGACAAAGCCGACTCAGGCCAGGGCAGGCTGCACCGGAAACCCCAGGGCCGGACCTGGGCAGAGCAGGAACAGGGGCCGCAAGAGGACACAGGTGTGCACCCTGGGTTAGGAGACGGGGAACTAAGGCTTGCGCAGCTGTGTATGCAAGTGTAATGCTTTGTCCTTGACCCTTGTTCTTTTCCCATAATAGGTTACCTAAGTGATCATTTCAGATTCAAACATAGAAATTGTCCCATTCTTTTTTAACAGCTTTGGTGTTCATTGAGTGGATATATTTTTATGGAGCTTATCATCCTCCATTGATGGGTGTTTAAGTTCTTTCCAATCCTTTACTATTAAAAAAATACTGCAGGCCTCAGCGCCCATTTGGCTCTGTCAACTGCGGGCCGGCTTGGCTACGCGCTCTCCTCGGAGCCGCTCACTGCCCTCCTGCCCTGCCGCCGCCTCTGCTGTCTGTGTCACTGCAGCCCTGGGACCAGCTGTATGACTTGGCCACAATCTTCAATGAGTAAACGTATTCTCAGTTCTGTGGCGTTCTTGGTCACACATTTATGGAGTTTCTGAAGGACAGTGGAGATTACTTTGCAGGCACACCACGACCTCTATGCAGATAAGTGAATGGTAGAAATTCATTACTGCTCCACCAAGAACCCCCATAAGAGTGGTTAACCTGGACACAGAAGTGTTGAATTGAAATCTGCAGAGTATTTTACAAGAGTCCTGCCTTGGATGGGTAAACCTCAGTGCAATTCCTTTTTATCGCCTCAGTATTACTGGATTGAAGAATTGTGGCTTCTCGTTAGGAGGCCCATTTCTTTTCCTATTGCTCCCAACCTCATACTCAAAGGACTGAGAATGTCAAGTGGAGTGTATTGAAGTAGACTCAGTTTCTTTGCACCATTTCTGTATTCAATTTTTAAATTCTTTCTTAACCCCATTGACTGTTAACTAAATTATCATGGCTCGAATGAACTGCCCAGCTCCTGCGGAAATCACCTACAAGAACACGAGGTTTCTTATCACACACAATCCAACCAATGCAATCTTAAACAAAAGAATCGAGGGACTTGAGAAGTGCAGAGTTACCACGATAGTTAGCTTATGTGAAACTTACGACACTACTCTTGCGGAGAAAGAAGGCATCCACGCTCTTGACCGGTCTTTTGCTGATGGTGCACCACCAGCCAACCAGACCGTGGTGACTAGCTGCGTCCTGTGAAATTCCGCTCCGTGAGGCACCTGGTCGTTGTGCTGCTGTTCCTCGTGCCGCAGGCCTCGGGAGGGTGCCGGGGCATTAATTGAAGGTGGAATGAAACACAAAGGCGCGGTACGGTTCATAAGACAGAAGCAGCGTGGAGCTTTTAACAGTAAGCAGCTTTTGTATTTGGAGGAGTATCACCCTAAAATGCGGCTGCGCTTCAAAGACTCCAATGGTCACAGAAACAGCTGTTGTATTCAATCAAACGGGTGCCGGATGCCATTGCCTTGGAAGTGGGACTTGAGATAGGACCTAACTTGTCATACACGCTAGCCAACATATTGGCTTGGTGAGTAAATCTAATGAAGCTTCCATCGGAGTATTAAAAAGCAGTTTCACCAGGCCACAAGCGTGACAAAACTGCACACCTCTATGTTTGGATTTCAATCAACCATTTTGACACTTACCAAAAGATTCTTACTGTTCAGCTTTAACATGTGCTTATCATTTGTACCAGTTGACTTTTTCCGAAATCATGCAGTACCGAGTTACATCCTTAAATCTATTCCCATGCCAGAAGCTTATCAATGTATGAGATTTAGAAAGATGAGGTGCCAAAATGTACAGCACAATACTTGTATACTTTTAGTATCATACAGAACTAAAACCCCAGGAACTAGGAAGGCTCCGGACCTTATGTGGTTTACCCTTCCCATCATTTCAAACGGAGAGAGCAGGGCCTGTGAGGTTATTTGCCTGCTCACTTTATGTTTGCATCTCCCACAGTCATACAAGTGTCCATATCAGGTTCGCTCAGCGTCTTGAGTTTTATGCCAAGTCTTAGTGATTTCTTAATGTTTTTCTCTACATCTCCTTTGGTGTGGTTATGTGCCTCCATTTTGAAAATCTACATTGTACAGAAGCATATGTCTTTAACATCTCCAGACAAAAAGACTTACAATTAATTTTGATGTTTGCACTTGGGGTGCAACTTATAGGGAGGGCCTGAAAAAAGAAGGGGAGGGGGCTCTTAAGTATTTTTAGTAAAATGTTGCATTTGTCTTGTGTGGAACACGTAGAATAATGCTCTTTAGTAAATACTTTTTTAAAGGTAAAGGTAGAGATGCTTTGTTGCAGCTGAAAACAATTCTTGATCATAAAAATTCTGAAATTCTTGTATTTGTTTTCATACATCCTGCAGTTGTTTACTAACTTATTGTTGTTTGATGTGTGATTTTTTTTCCTTCCCACCCTCTCTTGCAAAAAAAAAAGTGGGTTTCTGCTAATGAATTGGGCAGATATCTAATATTTTATACGCTTTTGGAGCTGTGTAACTTAATATTTGGATACTTGATAATTTTTTTATTATGTAATTGATAAAATGGTGATGTATAGTAATGTTAGTTCAACCATATATTCATACTGTCTGGGAATGTGTGGTTACAGTTCTGTGGGAGAAATAACTTGTCAGTGTTGACCAGCTTCTAAAAAATCTAGTGCGAGAGCTTAAACATCTAAATAAATAATGAAATGCAAAAACAAACAAACAAACAAAACAAAACCCTGCAATAAACATCCTGCACTAGTGTCATTTGTATATACGCAAAGGTCCCTGCAGGACAAACTCCGAAGGGGGTTTAGGTCAAAGGACGTGCATTTTAACATTGTTGACAGCGCCTGTTCGCTAGTAATGGGGCAGCACGTGCCGCCCGCCCCCACCGACAGCGTTATTGAAGTTCTGGGTCATTGCCAATCTGATAGGCAAAAAATGGTACTGAAATGTAGTTTCAATTTGCATCTCTATTTTGAGTAAGACTAAACATCTTTTCATAAGTTTAAGAGTCATTTGTGTTTCCTGTTCTGTGGACTGTCTGTCTGTATTCTTGCCTATTTTTCTACTGCAATTTTATTTCTCTTATTGATACATATTAAGAAAACTTGAGCAAAGTGTCTCAAGGGGGGAAGCGGAGGGAGCACATTCACCGCACAGGAGGCCCGTGGCTTTTCTTACCTGAGTCTCCCGGCCAGACCAGTCTTTTCCAACGCCTGGGTGCTCACTCGCTGTCTGGCCTCTGGGAGCCCATCTGCACTCTCCCACGGCCTGTTTTGCTTGGGCCCCGCATTCCCAAGCGGTGTCAGTGGTTTCAGGAGCATGACCTGACTGCCACCTTCCCCAGGTCCAGGTTCCGGGGAAAGCGTCTGAGTCGGGGTCTCTCCCTCCTCCAACAGGGACTCTCTTCTCCCTTCGGGTCCAAGGGGACGAGTGCCCTGTCCTCACGTTAGCCTGCGGGTCCCTCACGGCAGCTGGAAGGTGAGGGCCCTGACTGGCCTCAGAGCTTCTGTGCTCTGGCTCTGGGAATGCGAACAGCTCACCTCCCTTGATAACTGTGTCCTAGATCCTCGAAGGTCGGGGCCAGCAGAGGCCTCGGGCAAGGTGGGGACCAACCCCTCCACGGACAGAGGGGACGTGGTGCCGAGGAGATGCTCACCGAGGCTGCACACCTAGTTAGGGAAACCTGCGGGCCCGGGGGCCCGGCTCACTTGTTCAGCAGACGGCGCAGCAGAACGGCGGGCACCACGACACGCAGACAGGGCCACACAACAAGCAAGCAGCGAACCCAACTGAAGTACGTCCCTGGCAAGTGCTGGGCAGGGACAAGGGGGCCACAGGGAGAGCGTCCTGGTGCGGAAAGCTGTCGGCCAGGAGACCGTTCCTGACCAAGACCAGGTAAGAATGGAAACAACAGGGCAAAGTGCACACCAGGCTGTGAGAACAAAGCCAGAAAGGCCTTGGTGCTGGAAAGGGCAGCCAAGGCTCAGGGAAGGGCTGGCGGAGGGGCTGGCGGAGAACCTGGCGGAGCGCGGCGCGGGCGAGAGCCAGGCAGGACACAGCCATATGCCAGTGGGCCCCACGATACGCCAGGCTCAGGCCCCGGCCAGCCAGGCGGCCAGAGAGACCGGCTTGTATTCTGAGTACTCTAGGGCATAACTGGGTGTCCCTCAAAAGTTTTACATGCTCATGCGGAGGGGGAGGCGCTGGGAGGAAGGAGTGGGACTCCCCGTGCAAACCACCCTTCCTTCGATGGCTTCACAGAGGCCCTGAAAGGTTGCAGCTGAAGCGGGCACAGGACTGCCCTAGGCCTGCCCCGGGGGGGCTTCCTCCGGGACATGCTGAGCCCCAGGGGGAAGTGCCGGATGAACCCCCTCACCCTCTGCCCTGGAGCATCCCACAGCCAGTGCCTGTGGGAGGGTGTGGAACCAGGTGGCTGCTGGTGGGACTGGGCTGCCTCTGGGGACAGTTCTGCAGGGGAGGGGCCCCAGGCGCCCACTCACGCAGCCTGCCTGGGCGCCTCCGCTTTCCCGTCTTGCTCCCCCACCACTCTGGTGTTTCTGGGTCGCGTCCATGTAAACCAGCTGCACGCAGATCCTTGTCTCAGCCTGGGGGACGCCAATGAAGGTTGAGTTCTCCCCAAAGAGCCGCATGCTCCCCGACTCCCACACCCCCGCCACAAAGAGCAGGGGTCCCAGCCATCCCATGCGGCTGGCGGCTGGCCCCGCAGCCCCAGCTGAGTGCCCGGTGGATGTTGCCGGGTGTGGCTCCTGAGCAGCAGGTCAGGAAGCCTGGGGGATGCCTCTGGCAGCGGGGAGAGGCTCAGCCCGGTCTCCCGGGTCCAGGCTGCCAGGCCTCTCGCCAGGTAACCTGGCCGCGGGTGTCAGCGTGGCCTGTTCTGCAGGGCCTCATTGCTGCCCACAGCGTTCCTGCCAAACCAGCCGGGAAACCTGTCTGGCGGGGTGCTAGGCCCCTGGGACCCCACCCACCCACTCAAGGGCAAGTGGCAGCATTCCCACTCCCAGACAGTCTCTGGACAGGGTCCCCTCTGGACCTGCCCTGGTGCCACAGCCCGGGACAGTCCTCGGCTGTGCTAAAAACCCAGGGAGCACTTCAGAATTTGTCATCCCTTAGCACTTTGAGTGCTGGAGGCCTGGCTAGGGCCACGGGCGCCTGCTGCCTCATCGATGGAGCCTCGAGCCGAGCTGGGGAGCTGGCCCAGAGCAGGCGTTCGAGTCCTTGAAGCTGGAGTGCTGGGCAGGGCATGGGCAGGGAGCTCTGAGGGCAAGGACAGAGGCGCCTGTTTAGGGGCAGGCAGGGAAAGTAGCTTGGGGCAGTGTGCAAAGTCCGTGTGGGCAGGGGGACACCCAGGGACAGAGATGAGTCAGGAAAGGGCCGGCGTTTGAGACCCCTGCAGGGAGGCCAGCAGGGAGAGAGGCGAGGCAGGAGGGGGAGGCTGGGCCAGGCTGGGGGGCCAGGGCCCCTTGGAGCCAACTGAACGCCGTCCTGGGTGTGTGGAGAAGCCGTGGGCGGGGAGGCTGAGCCGGGGCGTGAGCAGAACTGAACCTGGGATTTGGGAGCAGGCCTATGACCATTCTCACCACGCGGGACGTGGGGGCAGCATGGGCAGGAGGGGAGTCTCACACAGCTTTCCATCGGCGGCCTGCTCCCTGCCCACCTCGGCCCCCTGCCCGCTTTCCACGTGAGGACACTGAGGCTCAGAGAAGGAAAGGGGATTGTCTAGGTCCCCCCAACAGTACCTGGACGAACACAGCTGATGCCACAATGGCTCTGTTCCTACCGTCCCCTAAACCTCGGGGCAGCTGCTGAGGCTCCTTGCATTTCAGTAAGCCTGTTGGGAAGAAATGTAGAGAGAGAAAGGTGAGGGGAAAAAGGGAGGAGGGGGGAATTTACCTGTACCTGCCTGGTGGTCTTGTGTTTCTGCTACACATGCAGTGCGGCAGGGGCAGCGGGGGCAGCGGGGGCAGCGGGGCAGCGGGGGCAGCGGGGCAGCGGGGCAGCGGGGGCAGCGGGGCCGGGCAGCGGGGGCAGCGGGGGCAGCGGGGGCCAGCGGGGGCAGCGGGGGCAGCGGGGGCAGCGGGGCCAGCGGGGGCAGCGGGGCCAGCGGGGGCAGCGGGGGCAGCGGGGCCAGCGGGGGCAGCGGGGGCAGCGGGGCAGGTGCCCTTTCTCTCCTGTGCTGTCCCAGCTCGGGGTTTGTCTGGTGTTCATCACCTGGCCAGGAAGCAAGGACAGGCAGGGATGGCAAACCAATGCCTGAGCAGGCATGCAATTGCTGTATTTTGCCATGTATAATGTGCACTTTGTGCCCAAATTTTTGAGGGGAAAATAAGTATGCACATTATACATGAGTAGTACTAATTCCATATCTATATAAATGTTTTAAGTTCTTTTATTTATGCTTATGCATTAAAAGTGTAAATCTAGACAGCAATAACGATATCCATATGCAAAATAGTACCCTGGAATACGATAATTGGTTTTGTCTCTAAATATAAATTTAAAAAATTGAATTAAAAATTAAAACAAAAGATTTTTTTCCTGAAAGTTTGAGCCAAAAATGTGGGTGCGCATTACACACGGGAGTATATTATACACAGCAAAATACGGTAACAGGCACATGGAGAAATGAAGTTCAATGTGCTCTCCTCCGCATATCATCTCTTCAGGGCCTGGCTCCGCCCACGAGGCCGGCGTGATCTGACCTCAGATCTGACACCCCTGCTGCACTGCCCTCACCTTCTCCTGCTTCTTGCAGCTCTCATTCCCGCTGCGGAACGGCCTGCTTCACCCCTCTGGGCTCCAAGCTCCTACAATGAAGCAAGATCATCCTTGGAGGTCCTTCTGGCAGGTCTGGGCGAGCAGTGGCTAAAGCCCAGCCTGCTGGCTTCTTGCCCAACACTCTTGCAGCTGCTCCAGGCTCCTCCCCTGGAACCCCGTCCCCAGTGGCCTCCACTGCCCTGACTGGTCTTCCTGGGGCTGGGAGCCCAGGCGGCCGAGGGGTGTGGTGCACACTGCTTCCTAGGGAGGGGTCAAGGCAAGGGTCCCTTGCACTCACAAAACTGTCATGCCCTCAGGCAAGTGCCTGTCCCTTCTGGGTCTCAGCTTCCCCTTCAGTGAGGAAGTGGAGGTCCTTTCCAGCTCCAGATCTGGTGATTTGGGGAACGGGGGCGAAGACACTTCCCAGAACCCCGGAGTCCCAGAATTGCCCACGCCCTTTGTCCAGCAATCCTGAGAACGGCTGAGCGGACGACATTCTTGGGACTCGGGTGACGTGGGAGGGGCCCATCAGCCCAGCTGCCCATGCTTCAGGGCTCTGAGGGCCGAGGACATGCCGGCCACAGGCAGCCAGGTGCCGGGCCTTCACCACGTCCGCGATGGCAGGGACTGCCAGGCCACAGTGGGGAGGCCGTGCAGCCTTATTCGCGAGGTTTCAAGGAAGGAGTGCCAGTCCTGTGGGAGGGGGTCTGGGTCTGCCCTCCCTCCCAACCCCATCTTCGCTCCCTCCAAAGCGCATTTGCCAGTACACCTACTCCCTGAATGAGCTTCTCCTGAAGTGCTGGCGTCCTGGCTGGGCTCAGCCAGTCTGGGGCTGGGGCTGGGGCTGGGGCGGGCCGTCTTTCCCTAGACTGGGGCGAGCACACCCACCTGCGCCTCCACGTCCAATCCACAGGGGGTCTGGGCCGCTCTCCTCCAGGCCTGGGGCTGCACTTCAACCACCGCGCCTGAAGTTTCACCATCATGGCACAAGTCTTGCCAGCTCAGGTATCCTCTTGGGTGGGAAATGAAGATTTCCCTGCTGTGCAGTGCATGGCGGATGAAATTCCAACAGGCTCACAAAAACACAGACGGCTTTTTTCAATGCCTGGCCACAAACGCCCAGAAAAAGCTTCTATAAACAAGCAGCGTCTGGGAGGCCCAGAGCTGCTGCCCCAGATGGGCCCTGTAGGCTGCCCTGGTGGATTAAGGTTGCTGAGACCGCATGATCAGCTAAGCTGGGGAGCCCGGGGCCTTCGGTCTGCTGCCGGCCCTGTGAGCTAACAAGCAGGGTGTGGGGTACGGAATAAACCTGAGTCCTGACTACGCCCCTCCCAGCCATGGGACCTCGTCCCCTGAGCCCCGTCTTTCACGTAGGGGTCATTAGGGTTCTCCTCTCACAGCTGCTGGGAGGGCAAAACTCAACGTAAAGCCCGGAGCTGGTGCCTGGCACACATTCCGTGTTTAATGAACGGTGGTGATGTGTTAGGACAAGCAGGGTCCCCAAACACACCTGGCCTCTGAGACCTTTCCATTGGGCCGTGCCTAGTGGAAGGAGACCCTGGGGCTCGCACCTCTGGGGTTGGCAGAGGGGGGCTGCCTCATAAGGCACGGAGCGCCCCATCAGCGAGCACGTTACCCAGGTCGGGCTGCGGGGGACCTTCAAGGAGGAGGGGGCAGAGGGAGGCTGCCGTGGCTGGGGACACTGGCGCCAGCAGGGCCAGAGAGAGCGTGGCTGGCCGGCTCCTTCCCACAGTGCCTGGGCCGCCCCCTCGGGAAACAGCCCAGACCTCCCTTGAGCACCGACCCCGCCGCGGGCCTGCTCAGATGGCAGCCGAGAGGGCGCCCCGCAGATGTGACCCTGTCCTGGCAGGGCTGGTGTCCAGGGCTGTTAGGCAGCATCCCTGTCCTTCACAGGTCACAGGGACACAGGAAGTTGGGAAAGAAGGTTCTGGAATCCTTCTTCTTTTTCTTTAATAATAGACCCATATTTTCCTTTCATATGTCAACAACCATTATCTTCCTTCTGTGACTGGAGACTAGTAAGATTCTCTAGTGTTTTTAAAATATATTTATTAGCATTAAAAATGATGAAAGCTTTCAAACATCCAGAAAAATATAAAGAAACATAACAAATATCTATGTTCTCAGCACTCTAATTTAATAAATGTGAACATTTTGCCACAGTTCAGATCCTCTTTCTAAAACAAAATTAAATTACTATCGACAAATGAATGAACATGTAAAATGTGGCATATCCATGCAATGGAGTATTATTCAGCCTTGGAAAGGAGTGAAATACCAATATATGCTACAACATGGATGAACTTTGAACACATTATACTCAATGAAAAAAGCCAGTCACAAAACACCACATGGTGTATGATGCCATATATATGAAATGTCCAGAATAGACAAACAGAGAGAGAGAGTAGAGTTAGCACGTGTCTGGGGCTTGGGGTACAGAGGATGGAGAATGACTGTTTAATAGGTGCAAGGTTTCCTTTTGGAGCAAAGAAAATGCCCTAAATTTACATCATGTGGTGAGTTGTACAACTTCAGGAACAAGATAAAAAGCACTGAATTATATGCTTTAAATGAGTGAATTTTGTGGCACATGAAATACTCTGACCCTTAAATAACACATTCATTAAATGCACCTCCCCTACCCCGTGCAGTCAAAAATCTAGGTGTAACTTTTGACTCCCCAAAAACTTAGCTATGAATAGCCTGATGTTGACTGAAAGGCTTCCCAGTAACATAAACAGCCAATTAGCACATGTTACATTGTATATGTATGGATATTATATGCTGTATTCTTACAGTAAAGTAAGTGAGAGAAAAGAAAATATTATTAATAAAATGATAAAGAAGATAAAATACATTTATAGTACTGTACTATATTTATTGATACTATGTCTATGTTAAATGTTTACAAGATGAATTGTTTCTCTGTCACTACCTACATCAATATAATGTTGTGTTATATGATTCCAAACACTGTAAATGTTCTACATATTCCTAATACTAGACATTAAAAAATGGAAAGGCCTGACCATATAGCTTAGTTTTTTAGAGTGCCGAGGTGGTGGGTTCGTCCCTCAATGAGGGCACTTACAGGAATCAACCAATGAGTACATAAATAAGTGGGTCAATAAGCTGATGTCCCTCTCTCTCTCTCTAATCAATAAAAAATAAATAAAATGAAAAAGAAATTCTATTTACTTACAGGCTTTAACAATTGATGCATTGATAACAAAGAAGCAGCAATAGGATTGCTTTATGGTAGCCTAGTATAATTGATACAATTACTTCATGATAGCCTGGCCTATACAGTAATGAATGAATTGTTACAAAATCTTATGGTGTATTGGAAGGTCTGGAGTTTGATTCCCAGTCAGGGCACACACCTGGGTTGTGGAGCAAGTCCCCTGCTGGGGCACAAGCAAGAGGCAACTGATGTTTCTCTCCCTCTCTTTCTCTCTCCCTTCCCCGCTATCTAAAAGTAAACAAAAAATCTTTTAAAAATATATTTTTTAAAAAAGGAAATATTGTCACGCTCTTTGAAAACCACTCGCCTGTGAGGATAAGCCAATACAGTTTCTCCAATTACGAGAGAGAGAAAGGCACACTAAACAGCACTTTATTTCTTTGAGAGCAAGTCATGAAACACTAAGAAAATGAACACATTATTAATTCTATATTAAATATCACTCACCTCATGTCTATGTAAAAACAGACTGTCCACTTCCATACTGAGCCTTGCACACAATGTCCCACAGGACCAAGCCTTCGGTGATGATGACGACGGTGACACAATGCTTCACGCAGCTCTTGCTGCGCAGCGATTCGATTTTCACACACAGACACACGTGCACAACAAACAGCTTTGCTGATCCTATGGCGTGATGGCTTTGCTCTCCATGAAGTGGGGGCGGTCTCCGTCCTCATCGTTTTCACGGTGGCGGGGGGGCTGAGGAGGGGGAGGGACAGGCAGGAGAGGCAGGCATGCTCGGCATAGCTCTGTGGAAATACATCATAATTTCTGTCTGACTTCTTTGCTTTTCCGTTTCTTTAGAAATGTTTCCATACAATACCAATCTTTCTTCCACCATTTGCTGTAGTTTTAGTGCCCAAATCACAGAAGGGTCCATGTCATAAAAGAGGTCAAAGCAGTCTTGAGTAATTGGAACCCTTCTGCCAGATTGTCTGATGTCGAGGGTTTTCGGCCTTTGCTTCCACATCTTCTTCCTCATAGCCTGGCATTGGCTTGGAAGCAGTCATCTCGGTCAAGCTGCCTTCTGTTAATTCCTCTGGCGTAGCACCTACCAGCTCTTGAATTTCTCTAAGACCCACATATCTTAACGCAGCCACCCCCTAACCCCCTGCCCCGCCTTTGGGCCATACCCACAATCTCGTTCATGATTTCAGTGATTGGCTCTGTTGTAGGTCCTGTGAAGTCACGCACAGCATGTGGACACAGGGTTCCCCAGCAGGAATTTACAGTTTGCAGTGTGAAGGCTTTCACAGCCTTTTCTACGACAACAATGGCATCTACAATGGTGTGACCCTCCCAGACTCCCACGATGTTCTCTCTAGTGGGGTTCTCCGCCACAGTTGACACCCTGACTCCTTTCCACAGAGCGCCGTTTTGAAGGAGCCTTAAGAGTCCGTGCGGCCCCTCGATCTAGAGGCTGCATTGGAGACGTTGTGTTCGGGGGGAGCTGACCACTTTGATGCTTCCAGTGTTGAACTCATGGGTTTCTGGGTGGCCAGGAGCATTGTCCAATGTCAAAATAACTTCAAAAGGCAGTCTGTTACTGGCAAGGTATTGTATTTCCTGACTTCAGGGACAAAGCGTCAATATAAACAGTCCACAAAAAGGGTTCTCCTTGTCCAAGCCTTCTTGTTGCACAACCCAAAGACTGGCAGCTGGCATTGACCTTTTCCCTCCAGGCTCGGGCGTGAGCAGTGTTGTGGGTAAGGGCGGTCAAGGTCACACACAGAACAGAGTCGGCCTGTCCCTTCCTGCCTTCGGTCAGGGGCTCGCTTCTCTGCCTCACTAATAAATGTCCAATGTGGCTTCTTCTTTTTCCAGAATAGGGCACTTTTATTAAAAACCCGTTCATTAAAAACCTGTTTCTTCTTAATGACTTTCCTAATGCCATCTGGGAACTCGTCTGCTGCCTCTTGATTGGCAGAAATTTCTTCTATTATCTTGACATTTTTAAAATCAAACTTCTTTCTAAAATTATCAAACCACCCATTGTTGGCATTACATTCTTCAGCTTTAGGTCCTTCCCCTCCTTTTGCTTTAAGTTGTCATATAATGGCCTCATTTTTTCTCAAATCATATTCGTCTATAGGTTTGCCTTTTTTATAGCAATCCTGAACCCACATAAAAGCTACATGTGTAATACGGAATTAAAAGGTACTTTGTAAAAAGTGTAAGGATTTTGTGCCTGCTCGTGGAGCTGCTGCAAAGTCTTCATGAATTTCCTTTCCTTTTTTTTTTTTCCTTACAATTGTCCTTAGGCTGAAGTCATTTATCTTGAAAAGGTGGGCAACCAGAGATGTAGACCTCAATCTACAGTACATATCAAGCAATTATCCTGTTCTCGTAATGTTACAACTTTTCCTTGCTTCTCGGGAGCACTTCCAGCATCAGCAGTGCCACCTCGTGTGGGTCCGTTTGTTCGTTTACAGCATAACTAGCGATACACGAGAACTGAGGCGGATCACTTTTTACTGCGATATACAGTTTACTGGAGAGACGAACTGCTCACGTGGAGACGATTAGCGTGGTGTGGTATGTAAAGCAGACAATCTCAAAATGAGCTCCTAGCAACAGCACCAGGAGGTGGCTATGAAATTATCACAGTGCTACAGCATGTGCCATTGCTGGTTTTATGCAGTTATGTTTTAATCCTGCATCTTTACGTTTGTTTACATTTCTCTTGACTGTGAATGGTGCTATGTACAGTCTGTGTTTTTTGCGTAAATTTTGATAAATTTTAATTTTTTATAGCAGATTTGTGTATATTTTATGGTAGTAAATAATAAAATAGGCAAGTATCTAGGTATATTTTATCCTTTGACGAAACTTCCTCTTGTCTTTAAAAAATATTTCTGGGCTACACAGTTCCTCTGGGTTCTTTCAAATTATCACAAAGCTCCAAACATTTTTCCAAAACAGTTCCTGAGAAAACCTGCATCAGTGGACTTGTTCAGTCCAAACCTGTGTCGCGCTGTGGGCCAGCCCAGGAGGACGAGCAGGAGGCCGGCCGGGCTGCTGAAACAAAGCTGCGCGGACAGGGGGCTGAAAGACAAAAACTACCTGGTTCGCGGCTCTGGAGGCTGGCGGGCCAAACCCAGGTGTGCGCAGGGCTGGTTCCTTCTGAGGCCGCGAGGGAAGGGCCCGTCCTGGGCCTCGCACCTTGGCTCGAGGGACGTCACTCCCGTGTCTACGCGCCGTCTCCCCCATGCGTGTCGTGTCCCCCCGTGTGTCCCAATTCCCCCTCGTCTGAGGGCACCAGTCATGTTGGGTTAGGCCCACCCTTGTGACCTCATTAGGGCTTGATCGCCTCTGTAAAGACCCGTCCCCGAATAAGACGATGTTACTATCTTTTCTGTTGCTGTGGTTATGAATGGAGTTTGGGAGGATTCGTGGCAAAAACGAGTGGACCTGAGGCGCCCGTGGCTGCTGGAATCCAGGCATGCAGCATCTCTCTAGTCCTCTGAAGGGCTCTGCCATCTTCCCCCTCCAGACACCTGACCCAACACTGCTCTGGACCCTGTGGTCCCAGCACCAAATTCCAGGGCCGCCTATCGGGCCTTGCGAAGGCTACTGAGCGCCAGTGACTGTAGGAACAGAGAACAGGCGGGCAGTGTCGGGAAGGAGGAAGGACATCAAAGCCCAGCTTCAGACACCTTCGGGGAAGGCCATTTAGCCTTGGTGCTTGTTGGCGGTCTGTGGGCAGAGTCCAGCCCTGGTGGGGCCAGAGCTGGGTGTTTGGGGTGCTCAGGGCAGAGGGGGACGGCGGGGCATGTGAGGGGTGCTCTGGAAGAGCTCTGCCCCTAGGTGGGTGGGAGCCCTCTCCCTGGGGCCCGGACCAACCCATGGTCCTACTGAGAGCCGGCCCCCTCTCCAGGCGGCTGTGGCCAACCGAGGGACTCAGGACCGGGGCGGGCAGCCGGGTCACAGCTGAGGCCACAGCCAGGCTCCCCGACCTCTGCAGAACCTTCCTGAAGGAGAGCAGGACTCCTAGGGAGCCGGGCTGGGGCAGTGTGCACGAGACACGCACCGGTGTTACGCCAACATCTGTGAAACAAGAAAAACCTGGCTATTTAGTCCGGGGCATCGACCTCTTTTCCCTTAGACGGTCAAGCTGAACATGACAACAGTTGACACAACAAAATTATACATATTCTTTTTGTCAGATTTGGCAAAAAATGCATTTTTTGGTGTGCCCCTGAATTTTATTAATTAGTTTGTGTGCCATGAGATGAAAAAGGGGTAAAACCCACCATCCTGGAGGGCAGCCCACTCATGCTCCGAGCCCCTGCCTCCCCGGCTCCCGGCCGTGCAGCCGCGGCCGGCTCTCGCAGAGCTGTTTGGGGAGAAGTGCTTGTGGGGGCAGATGGTCCCAAGAAGCACCAGGAGGAGAGTGAGAAAGTAGATCAAAAGAGAGGGAAGCCAACACAGTGAGCACTAGTGCGGAGGATGGGAACCAGGGGCTGGCTCCCTCCCTCTGGGGGCCCTAGAGAGATGGCAGGCGTGCTCCGTGCCCTGAGGCGTGAGCCAGGAAGCTGGGGGTTCACTCACTAACTCATGGTCCTTGTTGGAATGAACTCGCCACACTTCCATGTGCCGCTCCAGTGGTGACAAGCACAGAGGGCCGGTGGCAGGGCAGGGACCTCCAGAATAGCCAGAAAAGCCAAAGCATTCATTAGCCCTGCAACCTGGGGCCAGTCACAGTGCATCCGTGTTGAATGAGCGAAGGAACCAGGTCTCCTCGTGAGAAAAGGCTAGGTCTGCACCGGGCGCTGCTCTGTCCGCAGAGACCAGTCCAGCCCAGTATGGACATGGAGAACTTAGTAAATATTTGCAGAATAAATGCCTCACAGCTTGTGGCATGAAATTTTCATTCATGATGATAGCTGCCCACTATTGAACACGTTCTCTGGACCAGGCACTGCGCTAAGTGCTTCGCATCCCACTTCGCCCCTGGAGAGCCTCTTGGTTCCAGGAGCAGTGGTATCGCCCCCTTACTGAGAGGCGGTGGCCCTGCGAGGCAGAGAAGGTGCCTCACCAAGGTTGCTCAGTGTGGAAACAGCAGCCAGGTTTAACCCGAGCTCCCGCATTTCCATTTTCAGACTTCTTCATTAAAAAAAAAAAAAAGACAACCCACCATGTATAACTTCCTTACCATGAAGTGCATGTATCTAAAGAGCACAGCTTGGTGGACACATGCACATGTGTGTGACCACCTCTGGATCAAGGCCCGGCGCGTGTCCACAGCTCGGGGGGCTGCCCAGGCCCCTTCCCGTGCAACGCCTTCCTGCACCAGAGGCAGCCGCTAGTCTGACCTTTAGCACTGTAGGTTCATTCATCTCTTGAAATTCTTGTTAATGGATTCACATAGCACGTGTCTGGCTTTTGCGTCCAGCTTCTTGCACTCAGCGTTATGTCTCTGAACTTTGTCCATGTGGCTGCATTTATCAGCCATTGGGCTTATTTCCCAATGTTGAGTATTATACTATTGTGCGAATATATCACATTTCCCTGGTTCCAGTTCTTCGGAATAAATAAAGCCACTATGAACATTTTTGTATGTCTCCCTTAGTGGATCTAAACATCCGTTGCTTTTCTTTTATTTTTTTGAATGAAGAGTTTTATTATTTACTTATATTTTTAATTTTTATTATTTATTATTGTTGACACTATTACAGATGCCCCTACTTCCCCCCCTTGCCCCTTTCCAACCCACCCCCACCCCTGGCAAAATAAGCCAATCAGAGAAAGACAAATACCATATGATGTCACTTATGTGTGGAATCTAATGAACAAAACAAACTGATGAACAAAATAGAACCAGAGGTGCAGATACATAGAACCAACTAACTGATCTCAGAGGGGAGGAGTGTGGGGGGGACTGGAGGAAAAAAAGGTGAAGACATCAGCCAAACAACATATGTGGACACAGACAATTAATCCCCACCCAAGGGTATGTTTATTGGTTCAAGGGAGAGAGAGAAACATCGATGTGAGAGAGAAACATCAGTAGGTTGCTTCCCATATGCGCCCCGGCTGGGGATCGAACCCGCAACCTAGGCATGTGCCCTGACCAGAGCTGGAACCCAAAACCTTTTGATGTACGGCACTCCAACCGAGCCACCCGGCCCAGGGCATAAGCACCTATTTCTGTTGGGCTGATGCCCAGGAATGAGATGACTCAGCCATTGGTGCACATCTGTTTAGTGTTAGTAGGTTCTACCAAACAGTTTTCCAAAGTGCTTGCGCCAGTCAGAGCCTACACTTTCAGCCATCATGGTGCAGTGTCATGTGGTTGATAAAGATTTTTTTGAGCAAATTCTGGACCAGGCCACATGGAAGGGTAGGTGACTTTGATCATGATGTCTCCCCTGCCAGGTAAATATAGGGTAGGTGACTTTGATGTGGTCTCTTATGTGCAAGGAACATAATCAAGGTGAGGATCATTCACGAGTAACCACCATATAAATTAGGTCCTAAGAGCCAAAGGCCATCTTCCGCTGTACACAGTGTCTTGCAGTTTGCACTCAGGGCTTCGTTGCACTCAGGGCTTCCTTTCACTCTCCCAGGAAATGGCCCGCTGGGACACTGTGGGCAGGGGTGGTATCATGACCCCATCCCTTTATGGATGAGGAAGCTGAGACCTAGTGAAGGGGGGGTGATTTACCCAAGGTCATGTAAGAGAACGGAACAGAACAGGGACACCACCTCTGGGCCACATGCGTGGTTCCAGAGCGATGTCTGGGGTCCGCCACGACACCGAGAGCTGTTTGGTGTGCTTATTTAAGAGTAACAAGGATCTGGGGCCATGCCAGGCGGGAGTCCTGGCCCCCTGCCCTCCAGCACCGTGAACCTGGGCAGGTCCCCAGGACTCAGAGTCTAAACCTGCAAAATGGGGGTGATGGCCACACTTCCTCTTCAGAAAGCTGTTGCGAAGGTTAAACAAGTTAGTATCTAGAATCCTCATGGCATTGGGTAAGTGCTAAAGGTGTTATTTTTATAACACGTCTTATTTTTTTTCACTCTCATTTTAAAAGTCATACGTCTATGTGTTTGAAAGGTGATAGCAATGGGGACTTATTTCTGGAGCTGCTCAGACCACGGCAGGGAGGTGAGGGCCGGCCATCCTCCAGCACCTCCCCCCGTTACCCTCTCGGCCTGGACGGGCACGCTCTGGGTGGGGCTGGTCAGGAAAGAATCTTGGCAGATTGCTAACAATGAGCTGCATTCTTCAGAGAGGCGGCCCAAGTCCACTCAGCTGATGTAAGCCTGATGGGCGTGGCCAAGGGCACCCAAGAGGGCAGGTCTGCCCACCCCGTGCCCAGTGGAGCCACCAAGTGCCCAGGGCTTGGTCCATTAGCAGAGCCAGGCTGAGGTCACAGTGGGCATGACTTTCAACTGTGACTCTTCATTCGCTACGTGACACTCGGCCACGGGGCCCTCCACTGTGCACCACAGGCAAGTGCTCGCAGGCAGCAGTCATACCTAAGGATGCTGGGTGGGTGGGAGTGTCCAGGAGGAGCCTGGCAGGAAGCAGAGGCCCGAAGACGAAAGCAGAGCTGCCCTGTGGAACGACGTGTGCTGGCAGCCTCGCCCAACCTCTGCCCCTCCTGCATCCCCAGCAGGCCTCTCGAGGCCAGGCCTGCCACTCACCGCCCATGCCACTTTGGCAGAGTGACCTCGCCTCTTCCAGCCTCGGTTTCCAGATCCAGCCCACAGAGTGTGGGCCCCTTCCCCCGGGGGCGGTTGGAAGGGCGTGGTGAGAGCATGCAGCAAGGTGTGGGGCCACCCAACATGCTCACCCGGGCCATGCCTTCATTCCGGAAACCTCATGGGCACTCTCCCATGGGCCAAGCACTATTTCAGGCACAAGGAAGGAAGGCGTGCAGAAGGAAACAAGATAAACAACAGCTCTGTCTTTGGGAAGCTGACATTCCAGCACAGAAGACAAACAGACGAGATTTCGGAGCGAGGAGTGCCGATCAGGAGGGAGACGGAGCTGTACTCAGCCGGGGTCCTGGGAGGGGGATGTGCCAGGCAGGGAAGGGCAAGTGCAGAGGTCCTCGGGGAGAAATGAGATTTGGGCATTTGAGGAACAGACAGCAGGTCTCTGCAGCCCCACCCCCTGGAGTGCGTCACCCGTCCCGTTCCTAGGGGCTTAAAGGGTCCCCTCAGCTAGTAATGCATGACTATGCCGTCAGCTTTTTTTTAAAGAGGAAGTTCCTCTCAAGATCCAACCAAAGTCCCTAAGGCTGTTGCCAGTGAAGCCTGAGCCTTCTCTCTCAGTGCCCCCTGGACAACAGTGCAAACTGGTTTTTCCTGTCTCTTCCTCACTAGCTCTGAGATAATCATCATGGTGGGGAAAGTTAATAAAACACCAAACGACTTAGCATCTTCCCATGAACCCAAGACAACTACACAGGCCTAACTATGCGTCCCAGGGATGCAGTGAGAGCGGCAGAGGCCTGGAAAAGAAACTGGACCCTGGGCACCTAGAGACCCCTGGGGAGCGGGTCCGAGCGAGCCCTCAGACAGCCTGTTGGGGAGGGGAGACGGGCGGGTTGCCCAGTGAAGGTGTTCAAGTCAGTGCCCAGAAACCGAGAGGGGAGGAGGGAGGAAGCTTGGGGATCAAGTGAGACTTAGCTCCATGCGTGGCCTGGCCAGAGCCCTAAGGTTTTGGACGTGCCCGGGGGCTCCCCCACCCCCCGTCTGAATCGCAGTCACCTTCCTCTCTGAGGCACAAGGGCATTTCCACTGACTCTCCCTCATTCCCCTCTTGCCCCCCATGCACCATTCTCTCTATATTTTAAAAACTTAGTCATCGCCTGCTTAAACCCCCCATGGCTTACTGATGCCCTAAAACAAAGCGGAAACTCTTATCAGGACCCCAGAGGCCCCCGTTTATCTCCCCAACCCTGTCTCACCCTCCTCTCCCCTCACTCTCTCTCTGGGCCTTGAACACACGGTGCTCATTCCCACTTGCTGACCTTGCACTTGCCGCCTCCTCCTGGTAGATCATCATGTAACGGGTGCCCTCGCATCATGGCAGCACAGATGTCACGAGCCTTGGCCATCCTCCAACCCAGCCCTTCCATTCGCTCTCCAGGCCCGCTCTGTCCGGCGGGACTTTCTGTGATAATGGAAATACCCTCTCTCTGTGCTGCCCAGCGCGGGGCCCGCCAGCCCCGTGTGAACCTGATAAGCACCAGAAATGTGGCTACTGAGACTGAGAAACTTTTCATTTCACTTAACTGAAATTTAAATTGGCTCTTGGATACCACATTAGACAGAGTGAGTCTAATGTATCACAGAGTATACTTTTTTCCCCAAGCCCTTAACACTACTTGACATTATCTTATTTCTTTGTTTATTGTCTGTCTCTCTGAATAGAGTATAAGCCCCGTAAGGGTAAGGGCTGTGCCTGTCTTGTCCACTACTCTATCCCCAGGGCTTAGAACCGGGCCTGGTACACAGTAGATACTCAATATATATCTGTTGAGTGAATGAATGAATGAATAACTCCTATGGACTGTGAACTCTGGAGCCATACAGCTCTCTGAAGAGAATGCTAGTTTTTCCTGGGACTTGCTGTGTGATCTCAGGTCAGGATCTTGCTCTCTCTGGGCTCAGTGTCCTCATCTGTACAACAGGGAGCTGGACCAGAGGTTGTCCAAGGGCCCCTCTGGCCCTAAGTCATGGAGGCGTCCTGCTTCTTTTGCCCTGCCCAAGCTGACCCTCATTTACCCATCTCCTCGATTCTCCCCACCTTCCCCCAGCTTCCCCAGTTACATCATAGGAATGGCAACGAGGCAGGCTTCCTGTACCCAGAGCCTGTGTTTGGGGATTGATCAAATCAGGCTGGGGCATGCTCACCCGTATAAACAAGTGGACTTTACTTTGGTTTGTGGGAGTAAAGGAAGGGGTGGCCTGCTGCGGGGGCTCTGTCCTGGATCAAAGTCTCTCTGGCCGGGCAGGGGCAAGGGGCCCCCACGAGCGAGGCCAGAGCAGGCTGGAGGTTGCAATGTGTGTGTACTAGGAGTGGATTGCAGGCTCTCCAAGCCCAGACCCTGCAGCCGGCCCACTGCCACCCAGCGGGTAAGGCTCGAAGGCTGGACCCTACAAGCTTCTCAGGAGAACTTGCAGGAACCAAGCAGAAGGAATCAAGAAGCTGGTGCTAACTATGAACCCTGACCTCCTGAACCCCACCCTATAACACACCCACACACACATTCACACATACATACACTCAGCCACACACACACACAGCTACAGGTACTGACCTACACTCACAGAAGCCTGCATAGAGCTAAAACACCCATCTGTACAACAGGGATGCAAGCAAACGCAACACAACAGATACACAGGTGGACGCATTCATACAACTCACACATACATTCATCCTGTCACAGACCCAGGGATAAACTTGCCAATACACATGTAGATGCATAACATGGTCATGCCTATATGTATACTTGAAGTCAGCCAGACCCCGCCTGGACAGGCACAGAGACCCCCAAGGAAATTCTATATCCATCTCTCTCTCTCTCTCTCTCTCTCTCACACTCTCACACACACACACACACACACACACACACACACGAAGCAACAGCCCCGCAGTAGTCTGGTGAGCCAGAGGGTCAGAACCCGGGCGTTCAGGCTCCAAGCAACCCCCACCTCTCAGCCTGGCAGCAGGCAGGGCTGCCGGCCAGAGAGGCAACCTCTCCCTGCCCCCTGCCCTGGCCGGCAGGCCATCCTTCCGGCCCTGAAGCATGGTGGTGTGACCAAGGTGGAGGGGGTCCAGCTGGTGGCCTGTGTTGCCTACCTCTTTTAGTCTAATCCCCCTTCTTCTTGGACATGAGACCCTTCAAGGCCCTCCTTCTCCAGCTGAGTGAGCCCTGGAAATTTGTGCAGTAATCAGGATTTTTGGGTTCTTTTGAAGAGAGATCTGTCAGTACTGCTTCCAAGGGCCACAGGCAGCAAAGGAAGGGCCACAAAAGCTGTGCCCGTGTCAGAAGGAGCCTGAGCGCTGCAGCCCAGTCCTGCAGGTCTCACCTGCCTCGTCCCCGCCGGCTTCTCAGTCTGCAGCTCCAGAAGTATGTGCTTCCAGACTTTTGCTTTCCTGCATGTGTTTGTATATTTTCCTGCATGCTTATCTAGTCACATACACACACACACACCTTGCTAGTAAAACAAGGTCCATTTTTTTTTTTACGGAAAAAATGGGCTCATTGAGCAAAAACTGTATGAGACCATACACAGCTTTTCCCTTCATATACCATGAATACATTTTTTTTAAAAAGTTTTTATTTACTTTTTTTTAGAGAGAAAGAGAGGGAGAGAACATCAATGTGTGGTTGCTTCTTGGACTCCCCGATCTGGGGACCTGGCCTGCAACCCAGGCATGTGCCCAGACTGGGAATCAAGCTGGTGACCTTCCAGCTTGCAGGCCAGCATTCAGTCCACTGAACCATACAAGCCAGGGCACATTTCTATGTTAACAAATATTGTCAACCAATCATCATTGGCACCAATTCAATGCCAACAACAATCCCTCTTTTGGGGTGCAGTGAAGAAGGGAACTTCATTCAGTGCAGAACAGCTCGATTGTGCTACAGCAGGGCTGTGAAAGCAACACAGCTGTGAGGCAGCTCTGAGGTCAGGCCCTACCCCAGCCAGACGGCTTGGCTGCACAGTGCTGCCCTGCCCCTTGCTGCATTGGTCTGCCCTGGTCTGCACAGGTTTGCTCTCTTCCCATAGAATATCTACGTCTTAGCTCCCAGGGAAACAGCCTTCAATCTAGGGGGGAAAAGGAAAGTGCACTCTCAGAGCCAAGCAGGAGATGGCTTATATAGACAGAAAGCCCAGCTCCAGGTTCCTGATTGGTCTGTCCTTATGCAAATGAGGACTCAAAATCCTTGCAGTTTAATTGGTCTAAAAGGCACTTTGCTGATTGGTCAGAATGAAGCTGCCCTGATTGGTCAGTGAAGATGTTGATGGGGTATAGCTATGCAGCTCCAATTGGATAGGGGAAACCTCAGTCCTATTGGTTGAAATAGGATTCCAGGGACTCCTTCATAGGGGTGGAGCAGGTGGCAGAGACACAGTGCAGGCAGGCAGTCCAGTGTTGACTTCTCCATAAAGTGCAGTTTGCATGAGAAGCCCCTGTATAGAAATGGCTGCCAGACTGGTTTTTAAAGTACAGTTAGGCACCAGGTTAAGACACCTTTCTTAATAGGTATCTTCTTTCTCAGGGTCCACATTCTCTCTATATATATATTTTAAAATAATACTAAACTTTTCAGTAACTTTAGATTTAGAACAAAGAGAGCACAAAGAGTTCCAGTATACTCTTCATCCAGCTTCCCCAAGTGTCAACACTTTATATAAAACCATGGTACATTTGCCAAAACTAAAAAACTAACATTAATAAAATATTATTAACTAAACTACAGACTGTATTAGGATATTACCAGTTCATCCACAAATTCTTTTCCTGTTCCAGGACTGAATCTGGGATCCCACGTGCCTTCAGTCTAACTGGTTTCCTTCAGCTCCTCTGGTCCATGACAGCTTCTGAGCCTTTCCTTGTTTCTCATGACCTTGACAATTTTGAAGAGCACTGCTCAGATGTTTTGTAGGATGCCTCCCATCTTGAGTTTGTCTGGTGTTTTTCTCACAATGAGACTGGGGCTACAGTTTAGAGGGAAGACTGCATGACATCAAAGGGTGCCTGATAACCACAAGATTTATCACTGCTGATGTTAAGGTGAGGGGACATCTGCTGGGTTTCACCCTTGTAAAAGTACTATTCTCCCTGCTCTTGTTCTTCACTCTTTGCACGCCGATGATGAAGTCCACACTACACTCAAGGGGACGGAGACTAAGCTCCATGTCCTGCGTGGCGAGTATCACTACAGCCTGATTTTAAATGACAGAACAATATTCCTTTTTATGGATCTGCCTTCATTCATATAGCCAGCATCTTAATGTCATACCCTTGTGCTGCTTTGGTTTTTCTTTTTACAAACGAAGCTGTAGAGAATCTCAACTTCAGATTCAGCAAGTATTTTTCAAGCAACTTCTCTGAAGCAGGCACTGCTCACCCTGGGAAACAGTGTCTGTGTCCCTCCTTCACTTTGTTTTCTTAGAACATATTCACGGGTTGGGATTTCTGGGTCAAAAGATAAGCTCATTTGTTAAGGCTTTTGATAAGCATCACTCAACAAATCTCCAGGAAAGTTGTACCAATCTACCCTCTGGATTGACACCCTTTTTTTTCCAACTATTTTTTTCTTATTACAAAAATAATTCATGCTTTTATAAGATAATTGGAAATTACTGGACATTTGATGACATTAAAGAATTATTGTTTTTTTTTAGCTGTGATTATGGTATCGTCACTACTTTTTAAAGATAGTCCTTATCTTTTAGAAACATGCACTGAAGAATTTATGAAAGGAATGATATGACTTGGAGATTTGCCTCAAGGTAATGTGGGAGGGGACGGGTGGGGGGACCTAAAGCAAGACTTGTCATGAGCTGATCATTAGTAAAGCTGGGTAATGGGGACACCAATTTTCGTCACACGACTGTAATGGAAAACAAGTCTGTTAAAATTTCAAATACAACATAAATCTATAGCTTTGGTGAGAGTCCCCATTCTTTTACCCCCCCAGCGTTAATGAAGACAGTGGTATGTGTCCCCACTTCTTTTCTATTTAAAAGGTAACTATGTATATTGTGGATTCATATAGATGTACAATAAGAATGAGCTATACTGTACACACCACTTTCTCACTAGCTTTTAAACTTCACCGTATTTTGCAGATGGTTGGCCACTTCAACACTCTGATTCTTTAATAGCTTTGTGGCATTCCCCTGTATCAAAAAAACATATTTTGTTTATCTGATCCTCTAATGGTGGACAGCTGGCACATCTCCAGGTTTTGCTGTTAAGAACAATGATGCAGTGAACATCCTTGTACATAACATACTTCTGTGTACCCAGGTGAGCAATTCTACACCCTATCTTTCTGGGAGTGCAATCACTAGTCTGAAGGATATGCACATTTAACACCTTAGCAGAACGGCGACATTGTCCTTCTGGTGGACTTTGTACATCTAATGCCTGGCATGCTTTCCTGGTATACATCTCAGGACTGTTGTCATCTGGTGCCTGAAGTAGAAAAGCGTCATGGAGTCAGAGCTGGAAGAGGCCTCTGAGCTCTTCTGCTGTTGCTCCCCAGTTCCAGGCGGCCACCGTGGCCTCGTGGAAGGCCAGGGCCCAGGCTTCCTGCACGTCCCTCCTGGCAAGCAGCATCCTTGGATGGAGGCTGTGCCGGGTAGTGGTGATAAACATGCTGCCCCTGTCTGAGACCAGGCTTATTGTTTACTGGTTGTATAACCTTGAATAAGGTACTTGTCCTCATCTGTAAACTGAGAGTAAGACTAATCCTGGATGACACTGGGGGAAGGGGTAGGTATATAACTAAGCATATATTAATTAAAATGTATACCACTTAAAGTATATATTCATTTGGGGTGGCTTTTAAGAGACTGACAGAAGATGGGGTGACCCCTATCAGGCACCACTTGGCACTGCCAGAGGTGACTTCAAATGGTGATAGTCAGGTTTACGGAGAGGATACATGCTGGACGCCCAGCACGCAGTGCAGAGCCCGGCACACTCTCAGCACTACAGGGCCGTGGAATTCCCCACGGGCTGACACGTCGCCGACAAGGGCTAGCACACGACCAGGGAGACTGACCTTTCCGAGAGACTGGCCGGGAAAGGAGGCCCAAGCAAAGAAGGGGCCCAAGAGAAATGGCCAAATCTGGGCCCCTCCTTAATATTATAAATATGGTTTTATTAGAACACAGCCACACTCATTCATTCACGTGCCACCTGGGAATATTTCCATGTGACAATGGAGAGGGGAGTAGCTTCAGCAGAGACTATATGGCCTACAAAGCCTAAAATATTTACTCTCTGGCTCTTCACTGAAAAAAATCTGCCAACCCCAACAGGGGGATTATAGGGATAATAAATAGTTTTTGAGTACTTATTGTATTTCAGGTACCATTATAAAAAGTCCTCATAATAACTCTATGAAGTTGACACTATTGTGGTAGCTAGTCTCAAAGATGGCCCCAGTGAACCATGTCTCCTGGGATTTGAACCCTGTGTAGTCCCCTCGCAATTGGAGTTGGGGGGGGCGCCAGCTCCAGGCCTAGCCTCTATGACAACTCATAGCTTCTGCTTTCCTTCTCTTGGAACACTTTGGGGAACCCCGAGGTGGGACTCAAGAGACTTAGAGAGAGCCTTGACGGCATCGTTGGAGGGTCCTCACGTACACAGAAAGGTTATGGGTTCGATTCCCGGTCAGGGCACATGCCTAGGTTGCAGGTTTGAGCTCAGGTCAGGGTGTGTGTGGCAGGGAGGTTGGGGGCTGGCGAATCGACGTTTCTTTCTCACACCAATGTCTCACCTCTCTCCCCCTCCCACACCCTTCCTCAGGGTAGGATAAATCAGCGAACGTATCCTTGGGTGAGGATTAATTAGGTAATTAATCAATTAAAGATACATAAAAGAAAGAAAGGGAGAGAGACAGACTGAGGGAGAGACCGTGGGGAAAGGAGAATCCCTGAGACCGCAAGAAGTGAGCAGTTCAGCCTGGTCACCGTCTGAACGCGCTCACAGGAAGGGACCCCAAGTGAGAGCAGAACTTCCCAGCTCAGCCCCGTCAACTCACAGATCCACGTGAGGCAATGAAACTGCGGTTAAACCCCTACTTTCAGCAGGAGTGGGGTGGTTTTATGCAGCAACAGCTACTTGGGATGCGACCTCCGCTGGGATTATCCCAGGTCTGCGTGACCTCTCCACTCTCCCTTAATCACTGGACATTAGAATCTCCCAGGGAGCTTTTCCAGATGTCGGTTAAATCAGAATGTCTGCAAATGGGGCCTGGGAGTGGCGTTTTTAAAATCCCCCAGGATTTGAAAACCTTGGCTCCATTTATTGTTTCTAAAACTTACCTAAACATAAGAATGCTGCCTGGCACACTTTTAAAAGAACAGATTCCTGGTCCCCAAAACCTATACCGATTCAGGATTTCCATGAGAGGGCGCTGGTAATCTGTAGACATTGCATGTCCCCTCCAGGTGAATTTTATTATCAATTATTAGAAGATTAAAGGTGAGAGGAGAGCCTGCTCTCAGGTTGGGAGAACAGTTTAGCGGTTTCCTATTAAGTTAAGCATTCACTTATGTTGACCCTGAGAATCAATGAACCATTAGGAAGGGCTCCTGGTGGCTGACGGATTCAAATTTTTAAAAAAAAGCCTAGCAGCCATTGCTAAATAGGGACTTCTCTTGCAAAAACCACACTTCAGAGAGAAGGCTGAACCGAACTACCTGCCTGCACTGTGTCCCTGCCATCTGAGCAGGCCTTATAAAGGAGCTCCTGGAATCCTGTTTCAACCAATAGCACTGAGGCTTTCCCTGTCCAATCGGAGCTGTGCTGCTACACTAGCTTCTTCACCAACCAATCGGAGTGGCTCCATTCTTACAAACCAGACAGTAGTTTCTGGACCAAACTGTGAGGACTTGGAGTCTTCATTTGCATGAGGAAAGACCAATCAGGGACCAGGGATGGGGATTTCTCTCTCCGTAAGTAAGGTCGCCTCTGGCTCAGGGAGCAAAATTTCAATCGCTATTGAAGACTGTGTTTTCCTGGCTCTCGCCCTTGCAGGAATAGCCATGCTGTTCCACTACTGGGCCATATCACAGTTGTGCTCTTCCACAGCCAGGGGTATTACAATTGAGCTGTTTTCACTCAATAAAGGTCTTTCCCCATTCACCAAATCCCAAATTGGAGACTCCCATTGTCATTGAATTGGCAACTATGACCTTTGGTTGACACCAAACAACCCAGCAATCCTACTCTTGGGTTTTCCCAACAGAAATAAATACTTATGTCCACCAAAAGACATGTACAAGGATGGTCTAAGATTTTTATTCATAATGGCCCAAACTGGAAATATCCCAAATGGCCAATTATGGGAGCATGCATAGAAGAATTGTTGTATGGTACTTCCACACAATGGACTACCTGGCAGCATAAAGTAGCAACACACACAACACAGGTGAATCTCACAGACCTACTGCTGAGTGAGAAAAGCCAGACAGAGAGTACAGATTCTACTTACATAAAGTTCAAGGTCAGACTAGACCAGTCTGTGGTGATAGAGATCAAATAGCAGCTACGTGTGTGGGTGTGTGACTACGTATGTTTCTTGGCGTGCTCTCTAGCTGGATGTGAGAGTGGGCATGTAAGTCCTCCCTCACAGGATGCAAGACGCTTCCCAGGGCAGCTGTCAGATGCACAGAGCAGAGTTCACCTGCATTTTGGGCCCACGTGAATTGGCAACTTTTTGCACGTTTGTTTCTTTGTTTATTATTTCTTTCAGATATACATTATGCTCATACATTGAGATGCATACAATAAAGTGAGCAAGCACATCTTAAGTGTACAGCCCATGAAATGCTTACATGTTTGCCCTATTTGCCCTGGTGCATAGTGCTGTTCTAAGTCCCTAGAAACGGAACCAAAGACTATCAAACACAGACCCTGTTTGTATGGATTTTATAATCTGGCATAGGAGATAAGGCAATAAAAGACAGAACAATAAGTTTTCATTCATTTACTTGCATGTGCTTTTTGAGAACTCACCTTGTGCCAGGCACTGAGCTAGGCACTAGAACTGTAGTAGGAACCCAGATCCTACTTACGGTCTCCTCACCGTGCTCACAGTCTAGTCAAGTTTGGGAGACTAGAATAGTGAAAAGTTAAATGTAGCTATTCTACCTCCTAAATATTTCCTCCATTCATTCTCTTCTACTTCCACTGATGCTGTACTTAGTTCATGTTCCTATCTTCTCTACTCTCTGAGCTATTGTAGTAGTTTCCTGATTGAGCACGTTTCCAGTCTTCTGCCTCTGATTTATTCTCCAAACCAACAGCCCTTACTATTTTTATCTTAAAAAATAACAAGTTAATGGTTCTCCACTGCCCAGGCAACTCTGGTGTGGCCTGTGAGGGCTTGAATCCTCACTGAAAGGGTCTATATTCTGACCACAGATAAGTTCTTTAAACACCCTGAGCCTCATATGTGTTTTCTGTAAAATGGCGATAAAATAATAATTATACAATAACAACACCCATCTCCCTGAAGAGGCTGAACTCTAATCTGTCATAATAGGTATTCATATGTATATGCTAACCCTCCACGTGCACCATCTATTAAATCCTCCCAATCATTCTCGTTGCTTATTACTCTCATCTCTCTGAACTGCCCAGTAATATCAAGGTGCTTGTATTCAAGGACACACCCATTGCTTTCAAGTCCCTGAGCCCCTACCCTGAGCTCCTGCCTGGAATGCCTCCCCTCTCCCTCCTCCTGGCTGGGTCTTACTCAGCCCAGGCACTGCTTCCTCCAAAGGAGCTGTCCTTGAAGCTGCATACGCAAGCCGGGTGCCCTCGCCTGGATCTCCTCAGCACCCCGGCTTGAATTTGTCTGTCTGCCTCCTATTTCTCCACTTGCTCAAGTGTGAGCTCCTTTCAGCCACCTTGGATCAAAGGCTTCTGTACCCCGTGCTGTGGACCTGTCCTGTGCAGGGCAGGTGCTCAATGTGTCCACTGACTTGAGCAGAACATGCCAAGCATTTTCTTAAGGGAAGTGGCCATTGAGTTGGCCTTGAGGCATGGGTAGGACTTCTAAAAATTGTTTTAAAACAAGTCGTACATTCACACAATACCAAATCCAAAGGGAACAAAAGGGCTTACAGTGAGAATTAAAAGTAGGTCACCTCTCAACCACCCAGCTCCCTCCCTAGAGGCCACCACTGGTATCAGATTCTGAGTATTCTACACAAGCAAGAATTGTCTGTCTACCCTGCTACACACACACACACACACACACACACACACACACACAAACACACTCTTACTTTGCAAAGATTTAAACCAACAGAAAGTTGCAATAATTGTGCAATAAATACCCTGTGTTTAATTCACACATTAACAAGCATTATATCATGTAATGCTCACAACAACCACACAATCATGCCAATTGTGTAGATGAGGTAACTGAGGCAGCAGGCAGGGGAGGGGACTTACCCAAGACCACACAGTTAGTGAGGGGTAGTGCTGCCCTTTCTTTCTCAGGCCACTCAAGACTTGGACCCACCTTCCCTTAGTTCTCTTTGCAGGAAAGCATCTTACTAAATTGAAATCTGCCTCCCTGAAATATTCACCAGATGATCAGTGGAAAAGTACCTAGCTCTGGAAGCATTTTCTGCTTCTCCTAGAACCTTCCCATTCCCTAAGCAACAGCTGCTATCGCTGCCACTAACACATGCTTCAATGTCACCTCCTCTGTAAGGGCTGTTAGCTCACTCCCCCTGTTTAAAGACTCCCGGGGTTGACTCCTGGCTGCCAGCGCGATGACATTTACATGCCTGAGGTTGGAATCCAAGGCCCTAGGTGCTCTGACAATCATGGGTCCTTTCAGCCTCATCCGTCCTACTCCTTCCTCCTCAGTTTCTCACCATCTGCTTCAACTTCCCTACCCCGTTGAAGTGCTCCTATATTCCCGAAGAGCGTAGCGTATTTTCCCCTCTTTGGGCTCCTGAATATTCTGCCTGTGCCTCTTTCACATTCTTCTCCAGGTGGCCTTTTGGCCAGGAGACTGCACAAGTTAATTCGGGAGTCTGAGCCTTAATTTCCTCAGGCACATAATGGGGGTGAAAATTCCTACTTCAGTGTCTGGCGCAGAGTCTGCCCTCACTAATCTCCCATAATAGAACTGACAGCTCTTCTTTTAGTCATCCCTTGAAACCCTACCTCCTATTTCTTAACTTCTCTGCGCCGCAGTTTCCTCCTGAGTAAAATGGGGATGGTAATGGAGAGACCGTGAAACTTTAATGCATACCAAGCACTTGGAATGCTGAGTATGGTTTCTATGATGGAGGCGGAGAGGGCTGGCACACAGTAGGTGTTAAAGCAATCCCTTCCAGGCTGGGTTCGGGTGACCAGATGGACATGGTGAGACAGTGTTGGAAGTGAGAGGTCTGTAGAGAGCCCGCCGGGAGGTCGGTCCACCCCTAACCCCCACAGCCTCCCGCCCCCGCTCCAGCCGCCGCAGCTGTCAGAACCCTGCCGGCCGGGGCACCAGTCCACCAAACCTGAACGTCCCATCCCGGCGCCCCACCTTCCTCGCCTACACAAGTTACCTTACGCCCGGCTGCCCTTTGTCCCCTCCCCCGGTTTCCATTGGCCGAGGGGTTTCTTTGTTAGCTGAAGCTCGGCGCTGCCATTGGTCCACGGGGCCGCCGATCGCGCCTGCAGCGCGGCCCCGCCCCGCGCGCGTCTCCTCTGGCTTCCTCCTCCCCCGCGCCCGCCCACCCGCCCGCCCCGCCCCGCTCCGGCAGTGCGCGAGGCTTCGCTACCATTTGCTGCGGCCGCGGGGCGCGGGGGGCAGTGGCGGCGGTGCCGACCGCAGGGACCCGCAGCGACCCGGTACCTGAGAGGCGTGCCCGAGCGCGGGGAGGCAGCGGGCCCAGAAGGCCGCGTCCATGGGCCCGCGACGGCCGGGCGGTGGCTGTACGGGCGGGCGGCGGGGACCGCGCTCTCTGTGAGGGCCCGGGGCGCGGGGCCCGGCGTGGAGGTGCCCGGGCGCGCCGTGCATCGCAGCGCCGTCGTGCGAGGAAAGGCCTGGCCCTCATCCCGGGGCCCGAGAAGCCATTCTGACCGCCGGGGACGCGCTCCGGCCTGCGTCCGCGGCCGGGCTGTAAGGCGGCGGCCGGCGAGGGCATGCCGCGGCGCCGGCGCTGAGCCCGGCCTGTCTCCGGAGCCCGCCGTGCATGGTGCCGCCGCCCCTCCAGCCGCCGTCCGCCGCGGAGCGCGCCGGACCGGGCCATCGGGCCTCGTCGCGCCGCCGCGCCGACCATGTCGGCAGCCAAGGAGAACCCGTGCAGGAAATTCCAGGCCAACATCTTCAACAAGAGCAAGTGTCAGAACTGCTTCAAGCCCCGCGAGTCGCATCTGCTCAACGACGAGGACTTGACGCAGGTGAGCGGGCGGGGGTGGGGGTCCCAGGGCTGCCCCGGAGACGGAGACCCGGGCCCCGCGCAGTGTGGCCGCCGTTTCCTGCGTCCCCGTGGGGTGGAAGTTACCGGGCGCCGCGCTGAGTGTCTCCAGCGGTCGGCCGAGGCGGGCGCGAGTGCCTCGCCCGGGGCGCCGGCGCCTCCCCGCACCCCCGCCCGCACCCCCCGTCCTGACGCCTGTGAGACCACAGCCCTGCTGCGGAAAAGAGCGGACGTTGCCCCGTTCCCGAGGCGGGCGGGGGTGGGGGTGCCCCCGAAGGCTCCTGGGGAAAATAAAAAAGCAGAAAACGTGCGTGAGTCCTTGGGGGAGGGCGGAGTCGGGGGGAGGGCGAGAAGTGTATTGATAGACTCGGGACAAAGGGAAAAATCCTCAAGTATGCCGAAAAATAACATCCTTCCCGTTCCCATCCTGCCGTGTGATTCATGCTTTTTGGGTGACTCAAAAACGCCTGGTGTTTCTTGATAGAACAAAGCGCTTTAGGATGTCTTGCTGCTTCACAGGACCCCCCTCAGAGTCTGTCTTAGGACCGAACTTAGACTTGTCCGCCCCGAGGGGCCCGGTCGGCCGGGCGACTGCGGGTTCCCCGGGCGAGACCCAGGCTGCCCTTTTTCTCTGTCATTGTCACTGTCAGTGGCTGGAGAGCTGAGGGGTCCTGAAGTCTGCGGAGGAGGGTCTTGCTCTTGAACCTAAACCGGAGGCCGCCGGGCTGGGGCTTCTTTTCGCGCCCCCGCCCCACCCCCTCCGGCCCGGCTCTCCGGTCGCTGGGCGAGGAGCGAGGAGTGAGGAGACCTGTGGGTCCTGCGGAAAGTCGGCTGCCTTCTTGCTTTATCTGTCAAACAAGGGCGTAAGGATCGTTCGGTAGCTCCCAAACCTGCCTCGGAGTCACAGTCTTTAAAAATACAGAGTCCGGGGGCCCCCATCCCTGGAGTGACGTAGGAGGTGAGGGAATCTGTGTGGGAACAGCTCCCCAGGCTTTGGGCTGCCGTCCCCGCTGGCCTCTGGGAGCCTTGCGGCCCGAGCCGCCCGTGGTCCCGGGCTCGGAACAGCGGCGGCCTCGGGGGCGTCCGCTTCCCGGGGGTGCCTGCGGCAGCCTGGTCTGCAGCCCCTCGGGGCGAGTCCGTGCCCCCCCCCCCCGCCCTCCCCGCCAGTCTCCCTCCTCGGAGCTCCCTGTCGTGCCCCTGCATGAGACCGGGGGAGCTCCTTGCCCGTCCCACTCGGGGGTCGGGGCGCCAGGTTAGCCCCTGCTCTTTCAGAAGAACCCCTAGAAGGGAGACAACTGCTTGGAAGTGCACCAGCCGGGTCGTTTTTAATGCTACTGAGGTGCTCACAGGGTTTGGCTTGTTTACGTGGCTGAGCAGAGTGGAGAGTTGGGTGGCGAGGTAGGAGTTTTGCCTGGGACTTGAGTGCCTTCTTCTGAGGTCAGGTTCCCAACAGCCAGGAAAAGACTCCTTTCATCTTAAAAAAAAAAAAAAGAAAAAAAAGCTTACCCGAACGCTGAGGGCTGCAGAGTCAGAGGATTGTTAGGATTGTCGGGTCAGCTCGGAAGCGTGGCACTGCTTCCTGGGAAGGTCTTCCCAGCTGTGGGCTGGGCTCCTAGGGGAGACTCCCTCTTCCTGACTGGATGCCTGTTTCTGGGAAGCAGTTTGTGAGGATGAGGTTCTGGACCAGCAGTCAGGAGGCCTTGCTTCTAGTCTTGGCTGTCATTTTCAGCCGCGTGACCTTGAACAGTCCCTTTACCTCTGTATAGTTCATTTCTTTTTCTGTAAATTGGGAGTAGAGCTATCTGACCTACGTCACTCACCCGGCTGTGGTGAAAAGGAAGGACTTTTCTGATATCTTACTAGACGCTTTTTTTTCACAATTTAAAAAACAACCCAAAAAACACCTACAGAATAGTAAACTTGGATTTAGGAAGTTCCTGAGGTTGGCAAGCATTGTTCTTTTTTCTTTCCTTCCCTTTTTTTTTTTTTTTTTTTTTTTTTTTTTTTTTTTTTTAGAGAAAGAGAGAGGGTGAGAGAGAACTAATTTGTTGTTCCACTTATTCATGCAATCATTGGTTGATTCTTGTATGTGCCCTGACCAGGGATTGAACCCACAATGTTGGCCTGTGGAGACCATGTGCAACCAACTGAGATACCCCCTGGGCAGCAAGGGTTGTTCTAAGAGTTCCCTGGTTATTTCAGGCAACTGCCCAAATCAGTAAATTGGGTACTTATTTCCTGATCCTTAAGCTTAGATAAACTAGGATGGAATCTGCATATTTGAGTTCAATCTGTTAAGAAATTTTTAAAAATCTATTAATTATTAATTTGATTCAAAGGAGTGGGGTCATGAATTTCAAGTACTTTTCTTTTTCACTGCACTGACAGTTGAATTGTGGGTTTTAAAACAGACCTGAGTTCCAGGGCACAAGTGGAATGGTAGTTTCTGAAATAATGAGTGGGGTTATTTGTGCCGGGTGAGATTAGGTCAGCCTTCTGCCTTCTGGGATCTTTCAGGAAGAAACTGCTCTTGAAAAGAGGAGGGAGACACAGCTGTTGCCAGCAGCCTTAGCTGCTTGCTGCTCTCTGCATCCGTTCCCCGCCCCCTCCCAGGCTCCTGACTCTCATCCTCATGGCTGTTTTAGAAAACCTCAGCCAATTGGTTCCCATCAGTCTCCCCCAAGTCCCTGCTTCCTGCTCCCTTCCCTGCCCTGGGTTTATTTTAGACCATCAAGACTGGAAGATAGATCAGTGATAATTGAGGCCACCTCCTCTCTAAGAGGTAAGGGCACTGAGATCAGTGAGGCAGTGAGAGAGGCTTTTGCCCTGGGATGTCATCATCCCAGGGGTAGACATTTCTCTGAGCCTTCTGATTTGAGCTTATTTCCACAGCTGTGGGTTCTGTTTGTTTTCCCCCCAGAGAGGTGCAGAAACCCCTTCCAGGAACTGCATCATAGCATTAGACCTGGAAGAGATTTAAGATCAGCTAAGCTACTTTTAACCATGAGAACACTGAACCCCAGGGAAGGGAGCAGCTTGCCCAGTGCAGGAACATGGTCAGGATTCTTCATCCATGGTTCTTTCCCTACTCATATTAAGGGTCTGCAGTGGCCATCCCATAAACACGTGGTGAGGAGAGTTGTGTCAGAGATGATTATGTTACAAAAGGTGCCTTGGAGGACAGGCTTCGGGTACCCCGCCAGGGACCTTGAGATTACTGGCTCGGACCCGGCAGTCCTCCCCTCTCCTCACCGCTGGAATTCAGAGCGACCCAGGATGAGTCATAGGCAGCAGGCCTCCGCTGCCCGTCATGGCGCCCTGCAGGCCCAGCCTCGGGTCGCAGGTGGCCACTCATCCTGCGGTTCCCCTGTGCATATGGACTCAGATGCGTAGTTGAAACCTTTTTGAAGCTAACATGCATGTATGTATTTGCAACTTTATTTTTTTTTTTGGTTGGTAACATGTCTTACAACATTTTTAAGGTATTAAAATATACCGAAATCATTTGGTATAGTGCACCATCAGGTATGTATTACAGTTTTATTCTGCTGACGGACAGCAAGGTTACTTCTGGGTTTTGCTGTTACAGACAGTGAATACTTCAGCAAACAGCTTTCCAAATGCTTTTGGATGTATGTGTTGCCTGCATGAATGCAGGGATTTCTCTGGGGGCAAATATTTTAATAAAAAAAAAGACCGAGTTGACATCAAGTGCATTACTGTTTGGTTCTTTTTTAATAGATAATCAACAAACTGCCTTTCTAAAATGGCTCTGTCATACCATTGCCAGGGTTGGATGTTACCAACTTATTTATTTCCAACTGATTTAATTCTTTAGTATTTTCCCTAGTTACAAATGAAGTTAAGCCTCTTTTTATAATTATTGAATATGTTTTATTTCTTCTGGGCATTGTCAGTTCATACTGTTTGCCCATTTTTTAAATTGAGTTAGTTCCCACCCCTATTCCCTCCAGTGATTTGTAGGAGCTGTATATACTCTAGGTCAGGGGTCCACAAACTTTCTGTATCAGGCCAGTTAGTAAATATTTTAACCTTTTAGGTCATACAACCTTTGTTGCAACTTTCCTGTTACAGTGCAAAAGCTGCTGTGCAAAGCCACTGTAGACAATCCATAAGCTAATGAAAAGCGGCTGTTTCCATTAAAACTTTATTTACAAAGCAAGGCAGTTGGTGGGATTTGACCTCTGAGCTGTGGTTTGCTGACTCCTGCTCTAGATATTAATGTGACACCTCTCCTTAATTTTTATGTATTGTTATTTCTCTTTATCATAAGGTAGTTTTAAACATGAATGCACTTTAATTTCTATGTTTCCCTTCATAGTTTGTAGTTTTAATTTCATGCTTATGAAGTTCTTCTTCCCAAGATTATAAAACAAATGCTTTTATGCATATGCTTGTAATAGCACTATTCACAGTAGCCAAAACATAGCAACAACCCAAGTGTTCATTGGGTTGGATAAACAAGTTGTGGCATATCCATACATTGGAATATTATTCAGTTATAAAGAGGGGTGAAGTACTTGCTGCATGCTTCAACATGCTGCAACATGATTGAACCTCAAAAACATGATGTAAATTGATTTAATTTATATGAAATATCTGGAAGATGTAAATCCATAGAAACAGAATGCATATTAGTGGTTCTCGAGGTGCTGGGGGAAGGTGGAATGAGGAGTGCCTACTAATGGGATCAGGATTCTATTTTAGTGGTGATGGAATGTTCTAGACCTGGAGAGACGCTGGTTGCATAACACTGTGAATGTACTAGATGCCACTGAATTGTTCACCTTAAAATGGTTAATTTCATGTTATGTGAATTTTACCTTAATAAAAAAAGGTACAAAATAATCACAAGGGCATGCGCATGGCACACATACCTGCTACTTGTATCATTTGGAGGAAATATTTAATTGTTCTGGAGTCTAGATCAGGGATTGACTTTTTTTTTTTTTTTTTTTAAGTGCCGGATAGTAAATACTATTTTAGGCCCGCAGTCTCCAGTCTTTTTGGTTTCAGGGACTGGTTTCATCAAAGACAATTTTTCCAGCTGAATGGGGAGGTGGCCAGGGTTGGGGGGCGGACAGCAGGCAGGCAGGCAGTAATGCAAGCGGAGCTTCACTGATCCCCCCACCTCCTGCTGTGCAGTTGGTTCCTAATAGGCCATGGACCAGTACCAGTCCATGGCCTAGGAGTTGGGGGTCCCTGTTTTAGGCTTTGTAGACCAACAGGCTACATCAAAGAGTTGACATAGGTACTTATACAGTATGACCATTTAGGAATATAACAGCCATGCTTGGTTTGGAGCCTTAAAAAGCCAGTGCACTAGATTTGGCCTACCAAACTTAGCTTGCCAACCTCTGGGTTAGACCAGCCATATATATAATTTAAAATTCTCTAGTTGCCATATTCAAAAAATAAAAAGGAGCAGGTGAAGTTAATTAGATTTTACTTAACCTAACATATCCAAAATATTATCATTCCAACATGTTAAGTTATGTGCAGTTTTACTATTAGGGCACCTTTCAGTTCAGAGCAGCCACTTTCCAAGGGCCCGATGGCCGCGAGCAGCCGGTGCCTGCAGTGCAACACCAGGCAGCCGGGGCTGCAGCAGCCGGGGCTGGGCCCCTCCAGCCCCAGGGAGGAGCGCAGGGCGGGCTGTGCCGCAGGTTTCTCACCTCCATGGGCTGTTGTACAGACACTGGTTCTCTCAATACTCCTGTTTGTGTCCCCCACCCCCTTAGTGTCTTTTTGCCAACTTTTAGGGATTCTTGAATGTTACATTATTTTTTGGTGATTATTTTTAGTGTGGTTGAGAGCTCTGGGCCTCTGATAACCCACTTCCTGTCCAGGGGCAGATGGGAGGAGGGTGCCAACTAGGGCCACGCTGTCCTGTCCTATGGAGAGTGAGAACCTGGGGGGCAGGCTGGTGGGCTCTGCTAGGCTCATTGCTGGATGTGGTGACTGCATCTCACACAGCCCTTTGTCTTTGCTGAGTGCTTTGCAGCTGTATCCTAGCTGCTTCCCCCACTGTGTCTAGCCTGCTACTTGACCTTTGTCTCTGAATTCTTTTCCCCTTGCTGCATAGAAGGACTACAATGAAAGACCTATATTCTATTCTTGGCACAAACCGTGCAGAGTGACCCAGGAAGGTCACTTACGTTCTGTGCCTCGGTTTCTTGCCCATAAAGCGGGTGCCCACACATAGTCTGTGTACAGGGGGTGGTGTGCTGTGCTAATGGAATGAAGGAAGGGTGCTGGCCAGGTCAGTGGAGGTCGCTGAGCCCCCTTTGTGGTAATTAATATTCTAGGAAGCATCCTGAGGGCCATTCCGGTGGGGATAGCCTTTCTTTGGGCTCTCTCTTGATTACTAGGACTCTGATGTCGATTAGCAGAAATAAAGAAATCTCACTTGGAGTGTTTATCTTTAAATTGTTCCCAAGCTGCCATTCAGCCTTGAAAGAGAGGAGAGCACATTGCAACCAGGGAAAAGATGCACAGGAAAGTAACTTCTACTGCGACATCCTGATGCTGGAGGCGGGGGTGGGGGGAGGTAGGTGGGTAGGGAGAGGTGCAAAGAGCACTGGATGCTAATTTGGAAGCATTCAACCTGAGAAAACAGGCTTTTCGTTTATCCTTGGAAACTCACTCTCCAGGCCTCACTTTCCCATATGAAATGACAAAGTTGGACCATGTCAGTGGTTTTCAAACTTTCATTAAGTCTTGGAGTCTTTCACTCAAAGGAATTGCATGTGGAAATGCCATGCATGAAACCAAAAAAGCGACACAGTTCTGGGCTACATGGGGTAGGAGCCTGGAGCTTGGATTCTTGGTGTGGCCTCCTCTGCTTCTCATCCCTGCAGCCTCCTGTCACTTCTCTAGATTTTGTGGTTCTTCCATTTTTAGCATTTGAGGTTTCTGTGAAATCATCCAAGGTGGTTTCACAGCTGCCCTGGGATGGAACCCCTACATGCCCAGTCCCACTGCCCACATCGTATTATCACTTCCTGTGGGAGTGAGAGAGCCAGTGCGTTGATTCGCTGGCATTTTTCTCTGTAGACTGGAACTGGAATCTTCCAGACTACTCACTGTTTTTTTTTGTTTTGTTTTGTTTTGTTTTGTTTTTTTCAGTCAGGGTCATCCTAGTTCACATGAAACCACAGCCTGATTTTTGCCTGGAGCTTGTAACCCTCTGGGTCCTTCCTCCCCTCAAGCTCAGTTTGGCGTTCGCATGTTGCACTGGCTGGACCATGGCCTGCCCAAGTCCTTGGGGCAGCCGGTAGTGAGAGGGAGCACAGGGGCCTGTCGAATCCTCCTAAGCCTCCACTGCACAGCATCAAGTGTTAGACACCGTGGCCTCATTCTGCCCTTGACAGCTAGGGAGGAGAGTAGGGCTGGTGGCGGGATGGCCACCAGAGAAGTTGGGTGGCCTGCTCAAGGTCACTGAGCTGCCTAGCTATGGACTGTGATACAGAACTTGGTCCCATGAGGCATCATGCCAATGTTCTTGTGGCCAGGAGTCTGTCCTCCCTCTCCTTGGAAAGGCCACTTTGACTTGTAAACTTGTACTGTTTCTGTAGAAGGCTGGGTATTGCAAAATAAATCAGAGCTATTTCATGGACTTCTAATTTCTAGCCGAGGGACCAGGGATCCGCAGGGGCTGGGTGATCTCCCACTGTTAAGCAAGTGAGGGATTGCCCCCAGTTAGCAAATGGAGCTGCTGAGGCTCAGAGATTCAGTGGCCTGCCTGGGCCACAGGAAGGCCAGTGTGGGTTTTTCCAAAGTCCTGTTTGGCCTCCCTGTCTGATAACCTTTGCTATCAAAAACAGGGCATTACTCTGACTTGCTTTCCTTAGTTGCTAGGTGTGTGGGTATACCTGTTGGGAATCTGGCAGTTCAGGACATTTTGCAGGTCCTTGTACAGGTTCTGAAATCTCTTCAGCCTCGGGGTATCCCATATTCCCCCAGATGGGCTGCTGGCCTGTGGCAGTGACCACACCTTTAGCATAGTCCTGAACAGGAAGTACTGTTTTTCCCTCTGAAACAGGAATTCAGAATCAGGAAATAGTTTTGTCCTTGATCTCTGTAGGTCCTAAAGCATAGGTTTTAACAGGCAGGCCAGCAAGGCTTTTTGTGCACCTTCAGACCTGGTCTCTTACCTCCTGATAGTCCTGGCCCGAAGCTAAAGGGGCTCGGGGCAGGGGCCGCTGGCAGTCCCATCTGAACCAGAGAAAGAGCCCGCGTCTCCTGGGTCTCTGGGTGCCACACCCAGAGCCTTTCCATTCAGGCTGGGTGCAGGGAGTCTCGGGCTCAGTAGGGCTGGGCTGTTTAGTTGTCTTCTGTCTGGGGACCCACTCTGACCTAGAAAGGTGACACAGTTCTACTTTTCAGTTAAATGTGCTGAAGTAAAGGAATGGAATTGGGGTGGGGGAGACGTTCAGCACAGATTTGGGTTAACATTCTGGCTCCATTTTAATGCTGATGGAATAAATTACTCAGTTTGTGCCCGTGTTCCTTCTCTAAAAACCATGATTTGGTGCTGCGCCTATGAGGGTGGTGGATGGTGCAAGAAATAGCAAGTGCAGAATTTGTAAATGCTTGGGTATAGAGTGGGCGCTCAGTGAATGGGGTTTGTTTTGCAAGCACTGCCCCGGAGAGGGGACCTGCCTCTGTGATTTCATGGGATAGCTGACCCTCACTCCATTTCTGTCTACCCCCACACCCACAGATCAAAAGTCTAGGCTGCTTCTCTCTCACTGTGCTGGTTGGCATCACCCTAGCAAGTTCCTCATGTTAGCCCCCAGGGACTGGAAAGGCCAGAGTCATTTTGCTTCTTTGGGTTTGACTTTTCAGCCATGTTTAAATATTGGCTTGGCCAAAAAGTTTGTTTAGTTTTTTCCATATGGTGGCTCTAGTATGGTACTTGTCTTTAACTTCATTGAAAACAATTTTGTTATATTGTATTGTGATAGCTGTCATATCAGCATGCATTTTTAAGAAACGTACCAAAACTAGTGAATTTTTTTGCAGCCATTTTAATACTGAAGATGGAAGAAAATATGCAACATTTTTTATGTCTTATGCTTTATTATTTCAAGAAAGGTAAAGACACAACTGAAATGCAAAAGAAAAGATTTGTGCAGTATACAGAGAAGATGCTATGACTGATCTAATGTGTCAAAAGAGGTTTGGGAAGTTTCATGGTGGAGATTTCTTGGTGGACGATGCTCCACGGTTGGGTAGGCCAGTTGAAGGTGATAGTGATCAAACTGAGACATTGAGAACAATCAACGTTATACTGTGTGGGAGATAGCCAACATACTCAGAATATCCAAATCAGTAAAGTTATTGGTGAAAATGAAAAATATGTCTTTTACTTTATGGAAAAAACTAAATGGACTTTTCGGTCAACCCAATGGAAGATTGAATCAGTTCTAAGAATTTTTAGTGGGCAGGAAATGAAGAGGACAGGTGCTGTCCACCCAAGAGCTACCATTAGAGGGTGGTGCTGCTTCAGGGTGCAGTAGCCAGTGGCCAGCGCAGCAACCGCCTGCAGCCTCTGCCAGGCCCAGGAATGTACACAGTGCAGGTCCTTGTGAATAGCAGTGGCAGATACCCATTTCAGAAGTCACTTGGATTGGAAGTGTCTGTGTTGCCATCAGCAAGGTGGGGGAATTAAAAGAAGCCACTTATCCCACTGGTGTCCCCAGGAGCAATTACCTGGGAATCAAAGTCCTTGTACCTTGGGGCCTGGGTGAAATGGCCAGATGCGGGTGAAAAGTGGCCAGGTCCAGTCCGAAATCACTGGGCAGGTGGGCGGGAGATCCAGTCACGATGGGTCCTGGCCCTTTGGTCACCAGCATTGATTCAGCCAGCCAGGCGGATCCTTCCGGCCTCCTCCCCACTGCCCTTTTAGCCTTTACCAAGGGAGTGCAGCCTTCGGCTGATGGGACCCTTCTTAGGATCTTAACAAGTAGAAATGGCTCCTTGCACAACAAGCTCTTCTAATAGGCAGATGCCATCTTGGCAGAGAGCCCCTGACTCTCAGTCTCTACGTCTCCCTTCCTGCCTAGAAATCCTGTGAACTTCTAAGTCCTCTCTAGGGAGCTGGGGCAGCTAGCATGGCCATGCAGCCTTTTCATGGTGCAGAGGTTTTCCTGTATTTAAATCAAAGGAGCAGTTGACATGCTCTGGGAATATTTATTGAGATGGTGGTGCCATTCATAGCGAACAGTCATTGCTGTATGCCAGGACACTATTAACTCATTTATATTCACGACAGCCTTATGAAGCAGAAAAATTAGAAAGCTGAGATGGAAAGAGGTTATTGTAGCTTGGCCAAGGGCAACACAGGTAAGTGGTGGAGCTGGGATGGAAACCCAGACAGTCTGACTCAGAGCCTCCTCCTTCCACTGTTTCCCACGCTAACCTGAGTCAGAGCAGCAGGGCCTTCTGGACTAGCGTGTGCGTGGCCCTTGTCTCCTCGTTTTCGGGGGGCAGGGGCTGTCCTGCTGGAAGGGGGTGTGTATGCTGGGAAGGCCATGGTTGGAGGATGAGGCTTGGGCTGACTTAGACTTTTCTTGCCTCTTTTTTCCTGCCTGTTTTTAATGGAAGCACTGCTTTTTGAGTGACAGGGTGTGACTCTTTCATGCAAGGCTGTTGCCCCAGAAATGTGTCCCCACGCATTTTCCAGCATTCCTCTCTTTGCCACAAATGGCGTCACGTTCCAAAAATTCCATGGCCATGGGCTCCTCGTCAAGACCAAACAGGGGAGAGGCTTTTTAAAATGTCGCTTTCCCCCTCTTCCTTCAACTGCTGCAGTCGGAAGAGAAGGAGTCCTGAGCATCCGGGCTCGCAAGGCATGTGTGCGGGCAGGGCGTTGAGCGGGCGGCTCAGTTGGGGAGTGAGACGGGAGAATGGAGAGCGGGCCATCAGCTCTGTGCCTTGGCCGGCTCTGTGCCTGGATCTGGCCAGCTGGGTGTGTGGCGGGGAGGGGGAGTTCGGTGGAATTCACACAACATAAAATTAACCAGTTTAAGGAGCACCATTCAGCTGTATTTAGCACATTCACAATGTTGTGCAAACACTACCACCCTAGTTTAAACATTTTATCTCCCCAAAAGAATACCGGTAACTATTAAGTGGTTACTCTCTGCTCCCCACTCCCAGTTTTCGGCAACCACCAATCTGCTTACTGTGTCTGTGGATTTACTTATTGTGGAAATTTCATCAAAATGGGATGATAGGCTATGTGACCTTTTGCCTCCCGCATAGCATGTTTTCAGAGTTCATCCGTGTGGTAGCATGAGTCAGTACTCATTGCTTTTTATGGCTGACTAACTGTTTTTCTGTTCATCTGACAATGGACATTTGGGGTGTTTCCACCCTGCAGCTACTGTCAGTAGTGGTGCCTTGAACATGTTTTTGTTCAGACACCTACTGCCAG
This sequence comes from Pteronotus mesoamericanus, assembly GCF_021234165.1. Taxonomy (NCBI): domain Eukaryota; kingdom Metazoa; phylum Chordata; class Mammalia; order Chiroptera; family Mormoopidae; genus Pteronotus; species Pteronotus mesoamericanus. The sequence goes on from NW_026555090.1 coordinate 714,522, forward strand.
TTATTCTGGGTAGAGATCTGAGGTGCAGATGCCGGGTCCAGTGGTAATTCTGTTAGTGCTGAGTTCTGAGTCAGTGCATCAAGCCAGGCCTCAGCACCACCTACCGTTGGGTGGGAGGGCAGTGGAGAAGGCGCAGGAGGGATGGTGGAGCCCAGATGGTGCTGCCCAGAGCTCAGTGCTCCTCATCTAGAGGAGTCCAAAGTGGAGGCCTGGGGCCCAGGGCCACCCCCAAGGTCGCAAGCACTATCTGTATGGCTTTGAGGTGGTGGCAGCTGTGCCTGGGCACAGGGGTGGCCGAGCCACTTTGAGCTTCATTCCCTCCTTCTCTTTCTATTTAACTTGAAGATCAGCTGAGCCGCCAAGAAGCTAAGTTGGGGCTTTAATATTGTTGGGAAGGGGGCTGAGGAGTAAGGGACTTGAAGGCGAGACTGCGTGGGGGCCTCCAGTGTACTGCCGAGTGGGGAGATGCGTGGGCAGCTGCTGGACAGAGGGCCCTTGGAGTCAGATAGAGGGAGGAGGCCTTATCTGGCCTGTTTGCCACTTTGTTACCAGTTTTCAAATTTTATTTCTTTAGCGATAGAACATGGAGCCCCTTGAAACAGAATGTGGAGCTCACATATGTGAAAGCTGGGAGGAGGAATGGAGCCACCTGTGAGACCACCTCACCCCAGCCTCCTGCCCCACCCCATGCTCTGCGGTGGCCTTTGAAGCATGGCCTCTGGGAGTCTTCAGTGTTTGAAAAACATTGATTTACTCTAACCCTTACATTAATATTTTTTAAATAATGAAATATTTGATGCATACAAAAGAGCATTAGGTAGCATATGTATTTAATACATGTACAGTACTCCTGTAGAGTACCCAAGGTCTTTGGTGTTTGAGCCTCAGTGGCTGGGACCCAGGGGAGGGGATCCACAAGCAGGTGCTACCTGCGTGGAGTTCAGCCCCCTGTCTAGCCCTCCTCTCCGTGGCAGAGGCTTGCCTTGTTGACATGAAGGCTTCTCGGCGTGGTGTGTTCCTTTCTGTTCCTTTCTGGATACACTGTGATACAGCTGCCGGGGGCAAGACTGGTGTGACAAGTGGCCTCTAAGGCAATGCTGTTGAGAAGGGACTCTGAGTAGTAGAGACCTGGACGTGGACCTGAAGGATCATTTGTATTTGGTCTGACAGAGAACCAGAGAAGTGTTATCAGGCTGAGGCAACACTGCTAATAGAACAACGACAGAAGCTGGGGTGTTTTGGGGTCAGGACAGGACAATTATGATCTGAGGATGTGCCACTGTGGGGGTAGGGTAGTTGGCTCAGTCACTGGGTCTCAAACTTTTGTTCTCCAGACCCCTTTTACTTCTTGATTATTGAGGCCCTCAAAAGGCTTTTGTTTATGTGATATGGTATTTACTGCATTAGAAATAAAAACTGAGAAATTAAAAAGTATTTATTCATTTAAAAATAAACCTGCTACATGTTCACATATATAACAGTTGTATTTGGAAAAGTAGCTTTTCCACACACAAAAAAATTTCTTTGAGAAAAGTCATATTATTTTACCTTTTTTGCAATCTCTGCATAACATCTGTCATAATGGGAGACAGCTGGATTCTCATATCATCTGCATTTAGTCTGTTGCATTATCAAGTCCTGTAGCCTCTGGAAACCCTGTATTATATTAAAGAGTAAGAGTGAAAAAAGCAAATGATGACTTAGTACTTTTATGAAAGTAGATTTGGCTCACAGACCCCAAAAGGGTCTCTGGGACTTGGGCCATTTTCTTGAAGGCCCGAGTGCGTTGATAGGAGCTGCAGTGCATGTGCCTGTCATTATGGAGTTGATGCAAGTGCAGGATCTGGGCTGACACCTGAGCGAGGTGTCAGACAGAGAGTAACAAGGGGGCCACTGCAGACCGGTGCCTGCTTTTCCTGGTAGCCCACCCTTATTCCTACAACCTAGGGCTGTCTGAGGCATACTGAAGTGCCAGTAAGGTGCACAGCAGGTGGTGGGACCTCCCTGGGAAAACAATGGGGTAGCTTTTATTCTTCTGACTGGAAGAGAAGCCTGGGACTTGGAAAAGGAGGTCGCTTTGCCTAAAAGATGTTTAACCACTGTGCTCTGGAGCTTTCAGAAGGGAGGAGTCAGAGATGACTGGAATGTTTGAGGATGGAGGCTGGAGCAGCTACAGTGCCTGCTGCCCATGGCGGGGCTCCAGAGGCAGCTTAGGATTTACAGCCAGCATCAGACCACTCTTCTGGCCCTGCCACTGATTTACTTCATGGCCAGAAGGCAAGATGACCTTGGTCTTTTCATCTGTTCATTGAGTGGTGCTTGATAATTTCCAAGCCCCATCCCAATTCCTGACCTGAAGCTTGGTGTATGGACACATGAGTAAGAGGCATGGAAGTGGCCAGATGGAGGGCCCCTCTCCCTGGAGATAGAGGGTTGGGACTAAGGTCAAAAGTCAGGACGGAGAGGAAGATTTAGACTCCTTGGCCTAGGAGTGGTGGTTGAGTCCCACTTGCTCTAAACATGTTGACACGAAGGGGATTCAAAGGAGTCTTGGAGAGGTGTCAAGTGACACATTGGGATTTTTAATTTTATTTTTTGGGGAAGCTTGGATCAACCCTAAGAATCCGCCTTGGGAAAACTGCCTCTTTGGAATTAAAATGCCCAAGTCTTGGCCCTTGGATGTGGTGACTGGACCGGAATTTCGATGTCTTTGATGTTAATGAGAGCTATCCCCATGGACTAGGATCTTTTAGTTACACCAATTTTGTTAAAGAAAACGTGTTTCCTACCCCTTCTTCCTCTCCCGTTTCCTGCTCTGGCCTCTCCAGCCTTTCCATGTCCTTTTTGGTACACAAGTCTTTGTGGAAAGGCCTTTGTAGGTTTCCTCTGACAGGTTTTCTGCTTGAGCCTGGTTTGTGTAGCTGGAGCTGCCCACCCCCCAGTCTGCTTATAAGGAACCTTTCAGGACACACCCCCCGCCCCAAACCCTCTTCAACCCTTTTTCCTCTTTTTGGCTTTGGAGGAGCTAATTGTCCAAACTTCAGAGTGATAGTGGTATTTACTTCTTTGGTTTCTTAAAAGGAGGTTTAAAAACAGTCACCAAATGTACAAGGATGTTAACAGCCATCAAAAGCTGGAAACAGCCCAATGCCCAACAAGTGCAGAATGGATAAAACAAACAAACAAATAAACCAACAAATAAAAAACCGTGACACATATGTGCGATGGGATATTATTTGGCCATAAAAAGGAATGAAATATTGACAGATGCTAAACATGGGTGAATCTTGAAAACATGCTAAGTGAAATAAGGCAGTTGCAAATGACCATGTTGTTTCAAATTCCATTCAGGAAATATCCAGAAGAGTCAACTCTAGAGACAGAAAGTAGATTAGAGGTTGCCAGGGGCTGAGGTGTGGGTCGGGGACAGAGGGTTTGGGAAGTGATAGCTAAAGGGTACAGGGTTTCTTTTTGAGGTGATGAAATGCTCTAACATTGATTGTTGTGATGGATGCACCGCAAACTATTGAATTGTACATTTTAAGTGGGTATGTTGTATGGTATGTGAATTATACCTCAAAAAATTTATGTCCCCAAACAGTTATTACCCCCACCTTGTTTTTGGTTTGTGGTCATAATTCACAATATGCCGAACTGTTACAGGCATACCTCATTTTATTGCACTTTGCTTTATTGTGCTTCCCAGAGACTGAGTGTTTTTACAAATTAAGTTTGTGGCAAGCATGCATCAAGCAAGTCTATTCAGTACCATTTTCCTAATAGCATTTGCTAATTTCATGTCTCTGTCACATTTTGGTAATTCTCACAATATTTCAAACTTTATTATTACTATATTTGTTATAGTGATCTGTGATCAGTGATGTTACTAATTGCTTTGGGGTGCCAAGAACCATGCCCATATAAGACAGCAAATTTAATCAGTGAATACAGTGTGTGTTTGATTGCTCTACCAACCCGCCATTCACTCATCTCTCATCTTCATAGGCCTCCCTCGATCTAGTAGTGATGGTTCACTCCTGCTCCCTCTAAACGTGGATAGGAAGGGGATTCAAGGGAATGTTAGAGAGGCCTCAAGTGACACACTGGGATTCTTAATTTTATTTTTTTTGGGAAGCATCACACAACAATATTGAGATTAGGCCAAATAATAACCCTACAATTGCCTCTGAGTGTTCAGATGAAAGGTAGAGAGTTGCATGACTTTCGCTTTCAGGGGTGTCCAACCTTTTGGCGTCTCTGGGCCACACTGGGAGAAGAAAAGTTGTCTTGGGTGACACATTAAATCCACAGACACTAACAAAAACTGATGAGCATAAAAAAGTTTTCAAGTAAATTTATGATTTTGTGTTGGTCCACATTCATAGCCATCCCGGGCCCCATGCAGCCTGTGGGCCATAGGTTGGACACCCTTTAAATCAAAAGCAAGAAGTGATTAAACTTAGTGAGGAAGACATGTCGAAAGCCAGGATAGGCTAAAAGCTAGGCCCTTGTGCCAAACAGTTAGCCAAGCTCTGAGTGCAAAGGAGAAGATACTCCATTGAGGCAAATGACTGATAAGAAATTAAAACAGCTTTATTTAAACTGATAGGGAGAAAGTTTTGGTGGTCTGGATGGAAAAGTAAACCAGCCCCAACATTCCCTTAAGCCAAAGCCTAATCCAGAGCAAGGCCCTAACTCACTTCAACTCTTGAAGGCTGAGAGAGGTGAGGGAGCTGCAGGAGGAGAGTTGGAAGCCGGCAGAGGCTAGTTCATGAGGTTTGAGGAAGGAAGCCATGCCGCCATGCCCATACCATAAAAGTGCAAGATGAAGCAGCGAGTGCCTATGTAGGAGCTGCAGCAAGTCAGCCAGAGGATCTAGCTAAGATAACTAATGAAGGTAATAACAACATATTTTCATTGTAGACAAAGAAGTCTTGTATTAGGAGAGGACACCATCCAGGACTTTCATAGCCAGAGAGGAGAAGTCAGTGTCTGGCTTCAGAGCTTCAAAGGACAGGCTGACTCTCTTGTTAGCTGCTAATGCAGCTGGTGACTTTAGGTTGAAGTCAGTGCTCATTTTCCATTCCAAATATAATAGGACCCTTAACATTATGCTGAATCTGCTCTGCCTGTGCTCTATAAATGGAACAACAAAGCCTCTATGACAGCACATCTGTTTACAACATGGTTTACTGAATATTTTAAGCCCACTATTGAGATTTGTGCTCAGGAAAAGAGACTCCTTTCAATGTATTGCTGCTCACTGACAACGCACCTGGTCAGCCGAGAGCTCTGATGGAGGGAGGTGTGCAATGGGCTTAGTGCTGTTTTCATGCCTGTTAACCCGGCGTCCACACTGCAGCCCCAGGTCAAGGAGTGATTTTGACTTTCAGGTGTTGATATTTAAAAAATACATTTTGTGCCCTGGCTGGTGTGGTCGGTGGTGCTCAGCAGAGCACCAGCCTGCAGATCGAAGGATGCTGGTTCGATTCCCAGTCAGGACACGTGCCTGGGTTGCGGGCCAGGTCGCAATCAATTGCTGTTTCTCTGACACATCAAGTTTCTCTCCCTCTTTCTCCCCCCTTTCTCCTCTCTCTAAAAATTAATAAATCTTTAATTAAAAAAAGAAAATGAAATACATTTTGTAAAGCTACAGTTGCCATAGATAGTGATACCACTGGTGGATCTGAGCAAAGTAATTGAAAACCTTCGGAAAGGATTCACCCTTGAGATACCATTAAAAACATTGGTGATTCATGGGAAGAGCTCAGAATATCAGCATTGAGAAGAGTTCGGAAGAAGTTGACACCACCCCTCATGGATAACTTGAGGGGCTCAGACTTCAGTGGAGGAAGGAACTGCACACGTGGTGGAGACAGCAAGAGAAGGAGAATTACAGGTGGAGCTTGGACCTGTGACTGAAGTGCTGCCATCTCCTGGTGGAACTTCAGTGGGTGAACAGTTGCTCCTATGGATGAGCAGAGACAGTGGTTTCTTGAGATGGAATCTACTGTGAAGATTTTGTGAAGATAGTTGAAATGATACCAAAGGATTTAGAATATTATGTAAACTTAGCAGGATTTGAGAGGATTGACTCCTGTTAAAGAAGTTTCTGCTGTGGGTAAAATGCCATCAAGATAGTATTTCATGTATTGAGAATGTGTTCATGAAAGGAAGAGTAAGTCGATGCAGCAGACTTTATTCTGTGTTCTTTCAAGAAATTGCCACAGCCACGCCAGCCTGCAGCAGCCACCACCGTGATAAGGCAGCAGCCATCAGTCAGTATTGAGGCAACATCCTTCACCAGCAAAAAGATTACGACTCACTTAAGGCTCAGGTGACGGTTAGCATTTTTTAGCAATGAAATATTTTTAAATTAAGATATGTACGACATTTTGTTTAGACATAACACTGTTGTGCACTTAACAGTATAAACATAACTTTTATATGCTCTGGGAAACCAAAGTATTCATGTGACTCACTTCATTGCGATGGTCTAGGTCCAACCATCTGAAGTATGCTTGTATTTCACCTCTTCAATTCCCATCCTCCTGTCCTTTCCTGTTTGACCTTCGGTATCCATGTGTAGCTTACACCATGGACACTACCACCATTCTGCTGTCTGTCTTGGGTACCTTAGATCTCTAGGACCATGCTGTATGGTTCTGGTATTGGCCTTACTCTCTCACATACGCTTATGTGTGCATGTGTGTATATGCACACACACAGCTTGGGATTCAGGTGTGGTCAAAGGTGTGGCAGCATTGGTGGGAGGCGTTCTGTGCCAAACCAGCAGGCCATCAGATAACATGGCTTAGAGCTCTGGTCATTGTTTCATCAAATATTTGTTGAGTGCCTTTTTCTCCACCCTGTGCTGCTTTTGCTTTAGCTGAGAGGATGGGACTCTCAGGAGATTGTTGTGAGTTTTGGGGCTTCCGTGGTAGCTGTGGAGGAGTGGGCCCTGAAGATACCAGGCCTCGTGGAGTTCTTGGGATGTGTCCTTTTTTCTTGGAATGTCTTTGAACCCTGGACCCCATCACACACTGCCAGGTGGGGGCAGCACTATGTGTAAAAGCTCTGCCACTGCCTCTGGAGAGCATTTCGAATCTCTGCACATACCAGCCGACCTTACACTGGCTCAGTTATGTTGCTTTTCTCTGGCTTTCATTTCTGAAGTTGGTCCTTGGCTCATTCCTCATAGAAGTCTCTCCCAGGCCATGCCTCTCAGTACCGTTGTGTGGAGTTCCTTTCCCATTGCTCCACTTTTTGTGCCTTTGTTTCATTGTGGGTATTCGCAGTGGCTTTGTCATCTTTGTATTACCAGCCTTTGGCAGCAAAGGTTGATAAACTCTGTGTGTCTTCAGAGGTCTGGGGCTTTATATCCTGGCATAATTACTACAGTCCCTGTTCATTCCCCAAAGTGTCCTACTTTGGATGATAAATTATAGGATTATCCTACTTGTGAGGCTCTGCTTTTCCTGGGGTAGGGCAGAGGTATGAGCCTGTGCTCACATTTACATCTTTGCACAGGTAGGAAGCATTCCTTTTGGAAAAGAGCCCCACTATCTTTGACAGCTCCTTAATGCCCATGGGGTTTGACCAATCTAGGTGGGCAGCTTGTAGAAGGGTGGTTTGTGATTGATTCATTCTGTAGTGATGAGTTCCATAAAGGGGCCACACGCAGTCCCTAGGTCTCAGCTGCAAGGATGTCTGGGGAAGGCTCTAGTGATGTGCTTAGTCAGGACTAGACTGCCCAGGAGACTACTCCACTTGGGAATGTGTTTCTGCTGGGGTGGCTCGAGCCTTCACCTTTAGGCATGGCCTACTGAAATGGAGAGGCTGTGTTGAGTGTTAAGGGCCAGATATGGGGCCAGATGGCCTTGGCTCACACCCTAGTTCTGTGACCTTAGACAGGTGACTTAATCTTCCTATGCACCTCTGTTTCTTTGTATGTACAATACAGTGGATATAGTAATACGGTACATACCTCACAGGTTTGTTGTGAAGATTGAAGAGTAAATGATGTGAAGTATTGGGATGGCCAAAAAAGTCCATAAGAGATACTTTTTTTTTTCATTTTCACCAGTAATTTTTTTGATTTGGATGTTTTGAGTATGTTGGCTCTCTCCTGCTGTTGGCTTCTAGTGGGTAGAGGCCAGGGTTGCTGCCAAACATCTTCCAATGCATAAGACAGCCCCACAGCAAAGAATTATCAATAGTGCAAGAAACTTTGCAAACTGCTTTTGACACATTTAATCAGTCACAGCACCTTCTCCATACACTGCACAAATCTTTTTTTGTGTTTCAGTTGCATTTTTACGTTCTTGACATAATAAGGCATAATACTATGAAAATGTTGCATATTTTCTTCCATCTTCAGTATTAAGATGGCTTCACAAAAATTCACCAATTTTGATAAGTTTCTTTTAAATGCATGCCGATATGACAGCTGTTACAACATAGTCTAACAAAATTGTTTCAAATGAAGTTAAAGACAAAAGACAAGTAAGCACTACTAGAGCCATTGCATGGAAAAAACTAAATGAACTTTTTGGCCAACCCAACACCTGGAGCCTCATAAGACATGGTGTCAGTTCTGGTGGCAGTGGGGAGTAGGACAGATGTGACTGAGAGAGGAAACAATTGGCACTTTAAAGACTCCCCGTCGTGCTCACTTAGGTCAGGTGTCTGTTCTGTAGGCCGCATATCGAGGCTTTCCACCAGCTGGTGATCAGTAGCCTTTCTCACTCTGGAGGCTGGGCTTTTCATCCTGGCCACTTGGCCCTGGGTCCTGATTATGTTGAGTCCTTTGCAGAGGCTGTGGCACAATTATGGGTGTCTTTGCATTGGCCAGTTGTTCTCTGCTGACTTTTGGAGGCAGATGACAGGCCCTGGGAGCTCATGTTGGCAGGTGGTACCCGCACTGAGGCATGTCGTTTGGGTCCAGAACAGCATGGCCAACAGGATGGTGCTGCCCAGGGCTGGAGAGCCCTGGGTGAGTCTGGGAGAGGACCGCTCTGGCATGGTTTGGCTCACATCGCATGACGGAGGCGGGTGTGTGTGTGCAGACCTCTCAAAGGGTCTGCAATGATGGCTGGTGCTTATTGGCCCTAGCAGGTTTGTTCTGAAAGAGAAGTCCTGGTTTCCTGGGGCTGGTGGCCCTGCTGGGCATGGTCTAGGTGTGCGCTGCCACCCGATGTGGATCAGGCAGGGGAGCACATGGCTCTGCTGAAAGGCTTCCCTCCTCGGTGTGCTTGGGCTTAGAGCTGTCTAGTTCTCTTGCCATCTTTCTAGGTGGCCACAGGACACAGCGAGATCTTGGCAGGGCTGCAACCTGAGACTGGACTTTGACATGTGCTCACATCTCATTTTACTGACTTACATCTGAATACCCCAGAAAATACAGGTGACCTTGAAATCTCCCGTGAGTTACAAGCTTATAAAGATGGCCAGATGGCTGCTACCCAGGCTTTTTCTCTCTTTTTGGACTCAAAATGTAGAAAATATTAAACAGCCTGCTTGTTGTTGCATGTGGAAGCGTTTCCACAGAAACTCTTTTGGGGAAAAAAAAAAAAAAAGGGAGGGGGCAAGGAAAACCTCAAAACCATAGAAAATATATTAGCTGCGATTTACACACATTCCTCCCATAAATTGTTGAGTGAACCCTCTACCAAAGGGTCATTTGCCTCCTACTTAATGCTTGAGTGCAGCTGCCCATCCGCCACCTTTGGCCCAAAGAAATACATATTTGCCCCAGGAATTTCTCTAGAGCTTGGATACTGGTCCCTGCGGGTATGGATACTTCTTCAGGCCTGTGTGGGATTTTTCCTTTTGAAGAGCTTTCATGAGGTCAGTTATGCTGCTTGGAATTCAGGCATTCAGCTTGGTGCGAGGCGCACGCCATCAGCTCTGCGATTGTGCAGGCCTTGCACCAAGGGGATTGCGTGCTCTGCTTTTGCCCTCAGAGTTGAGAGCCCTGGAGTCCAGTCCCACTGGATTGTCTTCTGCAGTCCTGCCCATCACACTGTTCCGGGACTCCCACTCGCCGCCTCCATGGTGAGCTTCACTCCCCTGAACACTGCCAGCCCCCAAATCCCACCCCCAGTTTGCTCTGAGGACTAGCTGTGTGCATGGCCCCATGGAGGCTGGGATGTATGTGTCTGGTAGATTTCTGAGGCATTGATACCCGGTGTGTGTTCATGTCTGGTGTAGTCTAAAAAAATAACATAGAAAGGATATGTGTATTTTTCTGTGTTGTAGATGATGGAACTGAGGTTCACAGGGATAATGTCTTGCACTGGGCCATACAACGACTAAGTCATAGAGCCAGGGCTTGGACTCAGGCCTCCTGGTTCCCAGGCCAGGTCTGTATACTACTAAGCTGCTAGGTCATGCCATTGGTAGAGAAAGGAGTATGGGCTGCCATGTAGCAGCATTACTTTACAAAAATCATTAAAAATAAACAAAAAACCCCAAGATTTGTTGATGATTCTGACAGTTAACACAATAGCTCTTTTCTTGTTGACTCCCAGTCTTTCTCCATTTGTATGAGTTTTATAAACAGAGGCCATGTTTTCACATCCCCGCTGGTTGCTTGTGCCTATGTCGGTCTCCACGAGCTGCAGAGCCCCTTGGGGGAGGGGCTCCGTGCACGTCTGTCTGTATCTCTGATACCTTGCGTGAGCCCAGCTTCAGAACAGCTCCTGGAGACATTCTGCTGAACACCTCCAGGAGGCGCCGTTCGCCCAGGAGAGTGAAATCCCCCGGCTCTGCGGGAAGCACTGGCTTGATGGGATCCTGGGGTTCATACTCCCAAGGGTTTCTTGAATTCCTTAGTTATTTATAATTGATAGCTGTGTAACTTAGTGAGTTGATAAATTAGCATTCATTTAGCCATTTTTCCTTGTGGAACATTGAGTTCTTCCCAAATCATGAATGGAACTTTTTGCTTCTCTCTGTGGTATTTCTTTAGGCTCAGTTTCTGGTCGTGGGCTTGCTGGGGCAGGAACATGGAAATGTCAGCGGTTTTGCCACACTGCGGCTCTCGAGAAGCACCAGCTTTCCCACAGTGCTTCTGGTTTTGTCTTTGCCAGTGTGGCGCATGTGGTGGTGGGACTGGGGATTGGGTTTAGAGAAGGGAGAAGTGTGGTTGAAGTTCAGCTCGTCTCCTTGCTGGTTGTCCCTCGGTGCTGACCAGGGTCGCCCAGGGACCTGGGGGCTCCGCATGTGGAAGTCAGAGGTGTGGTTCGGGCTCACTGGCCGGCTGGGAAGGCTCCACCTATAGCTCTTGGGCAGCAGGTAGGGAGCGGTTTGGTTGTCAGCTGTGTGGTGGTGGCTAATGAGTGTGTCCATTGAGTCATTCGTGTGTTTTCTCATTCAGTCACCGGAGCCCTGCTTGGTACTGGGCACTTCACTGCAGGTGAGCTGAGGTGTTTGTGAGAGAGAAGGAATATAGATGGCGTGGGTTTGGGAGAGGAGACACGGGAGGGTGGGCAGGGGGCTGCCAGCAGCATGGGGTGAAGGGCCCACCACACAGAAAACTGCTTGTTCAAGCTCAGAGGTCCCAAATATATTTTTGTTCCCCTGCAAGGTGTAAGTGACACAGAGCAGTTCAGAGAAGGAGGCAGGAGTGAGTGTCCTAGATTGCCGGCAGCAGCAGCCTCAGTAAGCTCCGAGTAGGCAGTTGGCTTTGGGTCAGTTACTGTATTTGAAGGGGGCGTTGGATGTTGAGGGGGCCTTCACAGGGCACAGTGAATCCCCCTTTTCCAAGTAGAAGGTTCTGTTTGTCTGTGGAGGCGAGCTTTGGGTGGTGGGAAGCAAGAGATGATGAGGGACTTCAGGAGGGTGGGATGTCACCAGCGGGTGGGAAGGTGGGGCCTGTCGATAGTTTTGGGTCTCTCCTCTCCTCTCCTGTGACATGTCTGACTGCCTGTCTCAATGCCACATGCTCCCTGAGGGCAGGTGAACCCAAGGGAACAGGAATAAATGAGGTTAACTACCTGTTGGAAATCCCTCACTGACATCCCCCTCCCTGCTTCTTGAGCCTCAGACAGGCCACATGGAGCTGAGAGCCAAGCGTATGAGGTTCTAGATGCCTTGGAACTAACTGGCTGTGATCGGGTGGCTGGGTCCAGAGGTCTGTATGTTTCTGGAAAGCATCAGTGTGGCAGCTTGACAATGCTGTGAGAAGCAGACCAGGACACCTGCTCCCTCCCCTGCCTGTGCCCTGCCCATTTGGCCTGAGCTGAGGCAGGTGGGGCTCTCCTTGATGCAACCCAGATCTGCCTGAGGAGCGCGAGAACCTTGTTGTGGCCAGGTAGACAGGTGTGGGAGAGGGTATGTGCGCGAGCTTGCGTGTAGCCTCCGGAAGCTGTTGGAAAGGCCAGGGGAACTCGGGCAGTGCAGCTGAGGGTCATGGCAAGTAGCCTTGCCTGGGGAAGACCCTGGTGGATTTCCGTGGACGCCAAGGCCGTGGTTGGAGCATCTGGCTCTCAGGCTGTGGCAGGTCCCCCTTCAGTATTATCCCTGTGTGTGTGAAAAGGAAGTTTTCGGGAAGCAACAGGTTTGATTTTATTTTTTAACTTAAACTTTTTATTTTGAGGTAACTGTAGCTTCCCACTGCAGTTGTGAGAAATGCTTCATAGAGATCCCCTGTGTCCTTCCCCCAGCGTCCTGCACGTCTACAAAATGGCAGTGCCGGGCGCGGCCGTACCCCCGGGGCCCTCCCAGCCACACCGCCTGCCTCCCACCCCTGCTGCCTCCTCAGCTCCTGGCAGCCATGTGTCCGTGCTCCCTGAAGTTCACGTTTCAGGAATGTCGTGTTAACGGTGCGACATGTAACCTTTGGGGATTCGCTCGTTCAGTTACCATGACTCGCTGGTGATTCGTTTGGGTCGTGTGTATCGATAGTTTGTTTCCTTTATTGCTGACTAGTATTCCATGGTGTCATGTACCATATAGTTCATTTAACTGTGCAGTGTTCTCCTGTTGAAGGACATCTGTCTTGCTGCCAATTTTTGGCTATTATAATAAAGCTGTTATAATTATTTGTGTACAGCTTTTGTGCGAATATAAGTTTTCATTTTTCTGGAATTAATACCCAGCAGTGCAGTTGCTGGGTTGTATGGTAGATGCATGTTTAGTTTTTAAGAAAGCAAATTTTTTCAGGTTGGCTGCATCATTTTATATTCTTTCCAGCAATGTATGAGTGATACACAGTTGGCCCTTGAATAGTGCGGGCATTAGGGGTATTGACCCAACCCTCCCAACTCTCCTCTCTGCACATTCAAAAATCCACATATAATTTTGGTTCTCCCAGTACTTAGTTCTTTAGTATCCTCAGGGGGTCAGTTCTAAGATCCCCCTCCCCCTGTACTAAAATCTGAGGATGCTAAAGTCCCCTATATAAAATGGTGTAGATCAATGCATACAGTCAGCCCTCGTATCTACAGACTCCCAACCACGGACTGAAAACACTACAGGTATTTATTGAAAACAATCTTTGTGTAAGTGGATGTGTGCAGTTTAAACCTATGTTCAGGGATCAGCTGTACATTCTTCACATCCTTGTCAGCATTTGTTGCTGTCACCATTTTGTTTTTTAAGTTTAAGCCATTTTGATAGGCGTGTAGTAATATCTCACGTGGCTTTAATTTGTATTTTCCTAATGGGTAGTGATGTAGAACATCTTTTCATGTGCTTATTTGCCATGTTTGTATCTTTATTTCTAAGGATGTAAAATATTTTTTCATGTTTTTTGCCCGATTCTAATTGGATTGTTTGTTTTTTACTGTTGAGTTTTGAACGGTTTTTATGTATTTTTATACACACAACACACACACACTAGTCCTTTGTTAGATATTTGGTTTGCAAATTTTTTATCCCATTCTGTAGCTTATCTTTTCACCCTCCTAAGAGGGTCTTTTCTAGAGCAAAAGTTTTTAATTTTAATGAAGTCTAATTTGCTAACTTAAGTTTGTGTTCCATTTTGAATTAATATTTTATATGAGGTTGAGGTTAACTTACTTGTTTTTTGCTTGTGGATGTCCACTTTTGCTCCAGCACCATTTGTTGAAAAGCTGCCTCCTTTGTTGAAGTGCTTTAGCACCTTTGTCAAAAACTAAGTTGGGCATACTTGTATGGGTCTATTTGTGGTTCTCTGTTCTATCTCACTGATGTAATGTGTCTAACTTTCCATTAATACCACAGTCTTGGTTACTAGACTGGTGGATAAATAATAAATCTTGTAATCAGTTAGATGGATTCCTCCCTCTTCATTTTTTTTTAATTTTTAAAAGTTATTCTAGTTTGCCTTTCAAAATGCTTTTTAGAATAATCTTGTCTATATCTACAAAAAGTCTTGCTGAGTTTTTAATAGTAATTGCATTAAACTTGCGTTTCAGTTGCATTAAACCGGTATATCAATGGGGAGGATTATCACTTTAGAACCTGCTAGTGTATGAACACAACATGTTTCTCCATTTATTTAGATCTTCTTTGATTTCTTTCATCAGTGTTGTATAGTTTTCAACATGTAAATCCTCCACACGCTTTGTCACATATACAAGCATTTAACTTTTAAAAAGCAATAAGTGGTATATTTTTTATTTTGGTGTCTGCATATTTATTGCTAGTATAGAAATGCAGTCAATTTTTTTATACCAATCTTATATATTTTACCAATCTTATATTTATACCAATCTTATTTTTTATAACAATCATATCAATAGATTCCTTGTGGTTTTCTACTTAGACAATTATGTCATCTGTAAATATTTTATTTCTTCTTTCTGTTATGTATGCATTTTATTTCCTTGCCTTGCCTTACAGTACTGGCTAGAAATTCTAGCACTGTGTTGAACAAGAGGTCTGAGAGTGGACATCATTGATGCCTTGTTACTGATCTTAGAGGGGATGTGTTTAGTCTTTCACTGTTCACCGTTATGTACAATGTCAGCTCTCTAGTTTTTTTGTAGGTGCTCAGCGTCAGTTGAGGAAGCTCCCTTCTATTTCTATTTGCCAAGATTGTTTCGTTTGATGTCTAAATCATGAATGTGTGTTGAATTTTGTCCAGTGTTTTTTTTCCTCACATTAAAGGATATGATCACAGAGTTTTTGTTCTGTAGCCTATTAATATGGTGAATTACATTGAATTAAAAAAAAATACTAAACCAGCTTTGCATCCCTGGAATAAACCCCATTTGGTCATAGTATATAATTGTTTAATGTATTGCTGAATTGTATTTTCCTAATATTGTTGACTTTTGCATTTATATTTATGAGGAATATTGGTCTACTGTTCTTTTTCTTCTCCCTTTTTGGTACTGTGTTTGATTTCGATACCACGTTAATAGTAGCTTCATAAAACGACTTGGAAAGTGTTTTTTCTTTTATTTTCTGGAAAAGACTGTAGAATTGGTATTAATTTTTCTTTAAACATTTGGTAGAATTCTCTAATAAAAACCCTTTGGGCCTGAAGATTTATTTGGGGGGACTTTTATTTTTATTTATTTTTTAAATGATTTTATTTATTTACTTTTAGAGAGAGGGGAAGGGAGGGAGAGGAACATCAAACCTGTCCCACAACCCACGCATGTGCCCTGACGGGATTGAGCCAGTGACCTTTTGGTTTGCAGACCAGTCCTCAATCTACTAAGCCACACCAGCCAGGGTGGGAGTTTTAAAATTACATACTTGGTTTCCTTAATAGTGATAGGGTCATTCAAGTTATGTGGGCTTTTTTTGTTTGTTGGTTTGCCTTTTAAGAAATTGGTCTACTTCATCTAAGTTGTCAAATTAATGTTTGTAGAATTGTTCATAATATGCCTTTGTTTTCCTTTTGATGTCTGCAAGATTTATAGTGATAATTCCTGTTTCATTCCTAATTTTAATTTGTGTCTTCTGTCTTTTTCTTTGGCAGTTTTGCTTGAAGTTTGCCAATTTTATTGATCTTTTCAAAGAATCAGCTCTTTGTTTTATTGAGTTTACTTTTTTGCTATTTCAATTTAATTGGTTTCTGCTCTTTTTCTTGTTTTGGATGTATTTGGTACTCCTTTTTTTGGGTTCTTGAGGTGGAAGCTTATTAATGGGAAATCTTGGCTCTTTTCTAAACTAAGCATTTTAGTGCTACTACAATAGTTCCTCTCAAGACTGCTTAGTTGTGTCCCACAAATTTTGATATGTTGTTAAAAGTTTTTAAATTTCCTTTGAGATTTCCTCTTTGACCATGGGTTATTTAGACGTCCATTGTTTAGTTTTCAAATGTTTGGAGATTTTCCTGTCATCTTTATCTTATTGATATCTAGTTTGGTTTCATTGTGGTCAGAGAACGTGCTCTATGATTGCGATTTGTCAATCTACTGAGGTTTGTTTTATGGCCCAGGATATGATCTATCATGATGTATGTTCTGTAGACTGTTCTACTGTCAACTAGATGCTGTTGGTTGATTTATTTCCTTGTTGATTTTCTGTCTAGTTATCCTGTCAATTGTTGAGAGAGGTGTTGAAGTCTCCAACTGTAATTGTGGATTTCTTTATTTCTCCTCTCAGTTGTTTTTTTCTTCGTATTGCTTTACTTTGCAGCTCTGTTTCTTGGTGCATCTACATTGATGATTGCTTTGTCTTCTTGGTGCATTGACCCATTTATCATTGTATAATGCTCCTTTCTGTCTTCAGTCATTTCCTTTATTTTGAAGTCTGTTTTATCTGCTGCTAATATAGCAAGTCTGCTCTCCTTTGATTATTAATATTTGCATGATGTATTTTTTTCTATTCTTTTATTTTCAACCTGCTTGCAAGTTTCTTGTAGGCATTATATAGTTGGGTCATTGCTTAAAATCCACTTTGTCAGTCTGTGTCTTTTAACTGGTGTATTTAGAGCATTTACATATACTCGAATCATTGCTATATTATGCCATAATTATTTTTTGCTTCCTGTTCTCTTTAATTTAGCTCTCTCTGCCTGCTTAAACATTTTTTTTTTAGAATTTTATTTTTTGTGATATATTTGACTTACAGTAATTTTTTTCAGTGTAGATTTTTATTGTTTTATTTTTTAAATTTTTAAAAAAGATTTTATTTATTTTTATTTTTATTTTTCTAGAGAGTGGGAAAGGGAGGGAGAGAAATATCAATGTGTGGTTGCCTCTCATGCACCCCCTACAAGGGATCTGGCCCACAGCCCTGTATCTTCATTTATTCTAAGCATGTTCATAATATTCTTTTTTTTTTTACGGTTGTATCTTTTATAAAATATATTTTATTGATTATAGTATTATAGTTGTCCCAGTTTTTCCCCCTTTTTCCCCCTCCACCCAGTACCCGTCTTCCTTCCAGCAATCACCCCCTTAGTTCATGTCTATGAGTTGTGCATATAAGTTGGCTTCCCCACTTCCTATTCTTAACAACCCCCATCTTATACCTACCAATTATGCTTCTTAATCCCTGCACCTTTCCCGTGATTCTCCCACTTCCCCCTCCCAGCTGATAACCCTCCAAGTGATCTCCATACCTATGATTCTCTTCCTGTTCTATTTGTTTGCACAGTTTGTTTTTTTAGATTCAGTTGCTGCTAGTTGTGAATTTGTTGCCATTTTAATGTTAATAGTTTTGACTTTCTTCTTGTTCTTAAATATAGGCCCCTTTAACATTTCATGTAATAAGGGCTCAGTGATGATGAACTCCTTTAGCTTTACTTGGTCTGCGGAGCACTTTATCCGCCCTCCGATTCTAAATGGTAGCTCTGCTGGGTAGAGTAATCTAGGTTGTAGGTCCTTGCTATTCATCGCTTAAATACTTCTTACCAGTCCCTTTTTGCCTGCAAGATTTCTTTTGAGAAATCAGCTGATAGTCTTAGGGGAGCTCCATTGTAGGTAACTCTGCTTTTCTCCTGCTGCCCTAAGGTTCTCTATCTTTAACCTTTGGCATTTTAATTATGATGTGTATTGGTGTGGACCTCTTTGGGATCAACTTGTTTAGGGCTCTCTGTGCTTCCTGAACTTGTATGTCTATTTCCTTTGCCAAATTAGACAAGTTTTCTTTTATTATTTTTTTCAAATAAGTTTTCAACGTCTTGCTCTTCCTCTTCTCCTTCTGGCATCAGTAGGATTTGGATATTGGCACATTTGGAGGTGTCTCAGAGAGTCCTTATACTCTCCTTGGGTTTTTTTTTTTTTTCATTATTTTCTTCATTAATTTTATAAAGAATTAATTTTCTTTAATTCTTTTCTTCTTGCTGTTCTGATTGAATGTTTATTTCTTCCTTATGTTCCAAAATTTTTATTTGAACCCTGGCCACCTTCACTTCACTCTTGGTTCCCTGTAGATTTTTATTTCACTTAGTGTAACCTTCATCTCTTTCTTTATATTGTTCCTATACTCAGTGAGTTCTTTGAACATCCCAATTACCAGTGTTTTGAACTCTGCATCTGGTAGGTTGATTATCTCTGTTTTGTTTAGTTCTTTTTCTGGGGTTTTGTTTTGTTCTTTCATTTGGGCCATATTTCTCCATCTCCTCAATTTGATGGCCTCCCTTTGTTTGTTTCAGTGTATCAGGCAGAGCTGCCTTGACTCCCTGTCTTAGTAGCTAATGTGACCTATTGTAGCAGAGTGGACCTGTAGACTGTGTGGGGTGGAGCAACCTGCTTCACGAACCCTTTGTGGCTGTATGTGGGGGGAGAGCTTGGAGAGGGATCAGTGCCGCTGCCTGGCTTCTGGAGGTTTTCCCGGCACATGTCCCGTTTCCAGTCACTTCACCTACATCCCATATGTGACTGGTGCCCTTTACCCTTTTACCCTGGTGGTGGATCCCAGAGTGGGTGGGTTTGCTTATGTTCTAAGTCCGTGTGGGCCCCTTCATTGGAGTCTCCTGAAAATTCTGTAGTTTCTTCCGCAATCCCAACCCCCGCTGACCTTTATAGCCAGAAGTTACGGGAATTTATCTTCCTGGTGCTGAAACCCTGGGCTGTGCGGTATGGCCTGCGATGGCTCACTCCCAAGGTATCCCTCCCAATTTTTATCCACCGTATATGAATTTCGACTACATTCTGCTGCCCCCGCCTCTCCACGCCACATGGCGTCTCTGTGCCATTCCGCCCATCTCTGCTATTCTGCCTCTCCTACTCGTCTGGATGAATGTGGCTTCTTTAAATCCTTGGCTGTCGGACGTCCATACAGCTCACTTTTCTGACAGCTCTGGGTGATATTTGTTTTGAGATCTAGTTGTGATTCTTTCTATGGCTGCATGAGGAGGTGAAGCATGTCTGCCTGCGCTTCCATCTTGACCAGACCGTAGTGTCTTGTTGAAGCATGGCTTGTTTTATCATGGCTGCTTTAAAGTTGTCATCAGATAATTCTGACACACCTCCCTCAGTGTTGGCCTCTGTCAAATATTTTTGTTCATTGAGTTTACAGTCTTCATGGTTCTTGGTATGATAGTGATTTCTCAACTAAAACACGGACATTTTTGTTAGGTGACTCTGGATTGTGGACCCTTCTCTTTCAGTTCGATTTTTCTGATACTACTTCAGCCCGGGAAGGGAGCCACTGCCTTTTTTATTTTTAAGTGGAAGCTCAGCCCCCGCATCTTGGCCTCCACTGACACCTCAGGTGGGAGGTGCCTTGTTACTGTAGGGGTGGAGGGGGAGTTCAGCTCCCCGTAAGTCCTCCTCTGACATTGTCCCAACAGGGACAGGGAGGGGCCTTGTTGCTGCTGGGTGGGGACGGAAGTCCTAGCTCTCTGCCTGGCTTCCTCACACTTCTCTGGCAGGGGTGCTGGGACTCCTCTCAGCTGGCAGGCAAGGTGGGAGGCAAGCCTTGGCTGTCGTGGTGGGGTCAGGCTGTATCTTTTCTGTGGTGTCTCTCTGGAGGAGGGTGGTTATTGTCTAAGAGTTTTCAGTCTTGCCAGGCTGTCTCTTCTCTGGCTCCTTGGCTTGAGAGAACAAGCTTTTGTTTTGTGGTCTGTGCCCGTTGGCATGTCCAGGTTGCCTACTCCTCTGGTCCCCTGTCTGGGACAGTGAGACAAAAAGAAAACCCAGAGTCACTCTCCTCCTTGTCGTTTCTTGGGTCCTGAAGTGTCTCCATCCTGCCTGCCTGCTCTTCATTTTGCAGAGCCTTCTCTGGTTTGTCTTGTATATAGTGTCCAGGGTTTTATTTGTACTTAGAAGGAATAGGGAAAATTACATCTGCCCCATCTTCCAGGAAGCAGAAGTCTCAGGGAATCATATTCTGAAGGGCTTTGGGTTGAGGAGTCAGCGCAGACCACCAGCAGCCTCCTCCCAGGGACCAGCCTCTGTGTTACTTGGTCTGTGGAGGAAGGCTGGGCTTACCTGGAAGAGAAGCAGGTGAGGGGGTGCTTTCACATGGTAACTTTTACATGGGGTGTAGGCCATCGTGCTTTCTCCAGGGCAGCCTGTCTGAAACAGAACTCAGCCCCAGCCTTTGGGTCCTTACTGCGCAGTTTGGATCCTCAGTATCAACAGCAGATTGCTGCTTCTCCTGCACACCACCCCCTCCAAAACACAAACAAACAAAAACAAGCCAGTAAACAAAAAAACTAGCTAGTATAGCACGAAGAGTTTCTAGAGCATACTCCTGTGTGCCAGCTTCCTTGGTTTGTCTGTTTCACAGTTGCATTTCAGGTTATCACAGGGTCTCAGGAAGAGAAGGCCTTCTGGCCTATTGGAAGTCATGCCCCAGGAAAGAAAGTAAGGATTGAGAGGGAGGACTGCTGCCCCACAAAGCCACTTGTGACAGTGGCTCTGCTGGGTGCATCTGGACGTACTGACACACCTGGGTCTGATGGTGGCATTTTGAGATAGTCTGAGAAATATTGGGAGAAGCTGCAGTACTTCCTGGGCCAGGTGGCCAGGTCAGGATGGCAGAGTAGCTAAGGGAGAGGCAGCTCTGCGAGTTGGGTATCCTGGTGCTTCACTTTTCAGGCCTCTGGACTGGGTTTCAGAGTCGGGATGTTCTCAGTAAGGGGCGCCGAGGAGTCTTAAGAACGAAACAGCGTGAGCTGCTCCGCTGTTACCTTGGCTCTTCCTCACCTTCCCCACTTCTCCTACTGCTCTGCCTGTGCCCAGAGAGTCCTCTGTTCCCCAGGCTGTCCTCACGCGTGCGCACGTGTGTGTGTGTGTGTTGGGGGGGCAGGGACGGGCTCGCCTCCTTCATGGTCATTTCTGCACCCCACCCTCTGCCCAGTTTCCTCACTTTGGATGGGCGTGCAGGGCGGCAGGTACCTTGCCATCTCCGAGCGACCCCAGAGTTGCACAGCGGACACCTGGTGGTTCCTGCTGTCATTCAGCTACAGGCACCAAGTCAACCCTTGAGGTGCTTCCTGTTTCACCCCTAGTCTGTCAGGCCTGTGCCTGCTGCCTCTTGCTCCCCCTACACCCTCTGTGTCTGGCCCGTTCTACCTCCCTTCCTACAAACCAAAGGGCCAGGTTATTGACCTTTGAAACCTTTGTCCCTGTCTCTTTGAATGAAGTTTCCCAAATTTGGCTTGGAGGTAGGGGTGGGGAGGTAGAGCCGAGTCACTTGAAAACTTACAAAGTGACCTGCTCCCTGGCCCTTCCCCATACTATCTTCTTAGGCGTGGGAAGAGGCTCCATTAGTTTACATTTCTTTTGGACTGTGAACCCATGAAGATAGGAACAATTTCCTATTTATCTCTGTTTCCCCATTGCCTGACCCATTGCCTTGGTAAATTATTTTAACAGGTTTATTAAGATAACATTCACATACCCTACAATTGACCTAATTAAAGTGTACAATTTGATGATTTTCAGTATATTCCCAGAGTTTTGCAGCCACCACCACAATCAATTTAAAACGTACTCATCTCTGAAGAAACCTCGTACCTCTTATCTGTCACCCCCCGTCCTTCCATCCCCGGGCCACGAGCAGCCACTCACCTGCCTCTTGTCACTATGAATTTTCCTTGGTAAATGTTCTTAATGGAATGTTCCCTACTTCCCAGCCTGCCCCATCTCCCAAGCATTTCTTTCTTGCCCTGTGCCCTCCATTGGCCCAGCCTGCCCATCTTTCAGGACAACCTGCATCCTGGAAGGGGTGCCCTTCGGGGTGATCTTGAAGGAAGTCATGGCCAAGCAAGGTAGGTGCCGGCAGGTCATGGGGCTGTGCACACAGTAGGCCTGAGTAGATATTTGTTGAGTGAAGGATGCTCGTGGTGGGCTGGGGTGAGGCAGTGGCTGGGTTCTGAGGAGACTCGTGCGAGTCCCTTGGGTCTCCCGCTGTCCCTTTAGGAACAGGTCAGGTAGATAGAGCTGATAATGTGAAGTTGCCGCAAAGCACTGCAGCCAGAGACTGGAGGGTGGTGTATAATGAAAGCTAAAAAGAAATGGAGGAGATGTGCCTGGGGTCTACCCTCCCTATTTTACAGTTTGGGGAACTGTCGGTTTCTAAGCAAAGTGGGGGTTCACCTGGTCCAGGATGCCCACCCCCAGGGCTCTGTGCAGGCTTTTGTGAAGTCTGCCAGGCGTGCCTGTCCCCGGTGATGTTGGGGAGAGGCCGAGTGTGCTTGCTTGCCTGGGGATGGCTGTGTGCCGCTGGCATTCGCTGAAAGAACAGGCCTCTACTCTCTTCGCTGCTGCTTTCCCAGGCGGAGTTTTATTCCGCACTTAGGTCACGGCTCCCCTGAGTTGTGCCCCTCTCAGCGAGCCCCTGGCTTCCTACCAGCGCGTGCTCCCTTGTGCCATCAGAGCCAGCCTCTCCCTCCCTCCCTTCGGCCCACCCCACATCCCTTGCCCACGGCCCCTCTTACCTGCTCTGTTCACGCGCATGGGGACAGCCAGTGTGCTTCCCCTGGGGTCCTTGAGGGCCCTGCAAAAGCCATGAGAACAGCGTTCTTTGCGTATCCAGATACTGTGTGACCTCTGGCAAGTGACCTTCCCTCTCTGAGTTGCAGATCCCATAGCTACAAAATGAAGTGGTGTAACAGGAGCACCCCTCAGGCTTACACAGGGATCAGGCCTTGTGCATCAGGTGGGGAGCTGGGTTTTCACTTGTGTTACTGCCCGCCAAAGGGTAGTGGGCAGATAGGCCTGCTTATGGCTTTTCCAGCCCCTTCCCACCAGCTGGGTGTGACTGCGAAAGGAAGGGGAGCCAGAGTGTCTGTCTGGGTCTTTTCATTCATGTTGAGCTCCTACTGCCAGGTCTTGGATGAGAGGGACTCACTGAATATGAAAGTATAATAGTAGCTAACATTTGTTAAAACACTATGCTCAGTATTTTTTTCTGGGTTGTTTGTTTGTTGTTTTTTTTTTTGAGATACAATTTACATACCATAAAATGCATCCAATTAAAGTGTACAGTTCAGTAGTTTTTAGCATATTCATAAGTTCATGCAACCATCTCCACCATCTCACTCCAGAACCTTTTCATCACCCCAGAAAGAACCCCCATCCCTGTTAGGTTTCACTCCCCATCTCCTGTTCCCTCCATGTCCTGACAACCGCTAATCCTCTTTCTGTTTCTGTGGATTTACCTATTCGTATAAGGGGAATCACGCTATATGTGGGCTTTTCTGCCTGTCGTCTCTCACTCAGCATAACATCTTCAAGGTCCACCCATGTGGTAGTGTGTGTCCATACTCATCCCTTCTTACTGCTGAACAATATTCCGTCGTATGATGTGCCACAGTATATCCATTCATCTGTCGACGGTCATTAAGTTGTTCTACCTTTTGGTCATTGTCTATAGTGCTGCTGTGAACATTCATGTCCAAGTTTTTATTTGAGCACCTGCTTTTAAGTTTTCTCGAGTGCATATCGCTAGGAGTGGAATTCTGGGGTGTATGGAATTCTATGTTTAACCTTTTGAGCAACTGCCACAGTGGCTACGCCATTCACATTCCTTGGCAGCATCTAATCCATCCTCATATAAGTTTCATGAGGTGTAGATGTAATTATTATCCAGCCCCACCTTCAAATGGGAGAACTGAAACTCAAACGGTTTTCAGCCCAAGGTCATACAACCAGTAACTGGGAGATTCTTTGGCCGGTGCTAGCTGTGATCACTGAGCAGTGTCTCTTCCCCCAGGCCCTGTGTTGTACTGTCAGGATGCGAGCTTTTGACCGTGTTGATCACGTGACACACCTAGTGCCCGGCACACACAGGCACTCACGTGGTTATTGAAGAAAATGCCATTTTTTCTGATCTTGGGGGCTTAATCACAGAACTCGAGAGAGGCATCTGTGTCTCAGGAGTCCCAGCGCCCTGCCGTTTCTCGTCTTCCCGCTGGGTTGGGTGTTCCACTCCCTGCACCAGGTGCGACAGGCCCCCCCTGTACCTTTTGTGGTCACACATCTTTCTTGGAGACTCAGCCCGTGGCCGGGGGATCAGATGTGTGGAATGTGCTAGGCAGAGGTGACTTCTGCTTCTAGCAAGTGTTTCTCATTAATTTGACTGTTGAAACCTGTTCTTTCTCTCTGGTCCAAGGCCGCTGACGACCTGCCCTTTTCTTCTCCAGGCAAAACCCATTTACGGTGGCTGGCTGCTCCTGGCTCCAGATGGGACTGACTTTGACAACCCAGTGCATCGATCTCGGGTAAGGGAACCAGTGAAGTCCGGGGGTGGGAGGGACCAGAGAGGGGCTCCCCTGAGGGCACATTGACAGAAAGGAAGAAAGAGATGGGGAGTTGACAGTGGCTGCTGAATTGTAGGATCCCCCCCCTCCCCACAATTTGGAAAACTTGTAGAACCCCGGGAAAATTTACACCTAGTTAAGAAGAGTCTCAGTCACACCTAGTTACACCTGGTGCTCCATTCAGACTAAGCCCTGACATGGTGCTGCCTGTTTCATGGCTCAGCTTGACTCTAGAAATAGTTAAATGGAAAAGGCAAAAGGGCAGTTCAGCAAATGTTTGCAATTTTGCTATTTAGGCTCCCAGTTCCTTCAGTGCCAAGGCCCTGCCTCCTGCAGCTCCCTCTTTCCCTTCCTTCCTTCTCCCCTCTCCCTCCCTCCCTCCCCCGTTCCCCAGCTAGGGGCTCAGCAAATGAGCGCTAGGGAAGGGATGAGGGTCTCAAGGACCAACTTTGGCTTTTTGCTCCCACTCTCCTGGGCACTCCAGCCCAGTGCGGGTCCTGCTGTGCACAGGCTGCCAGCCTTGTCCCTGACCAGTGGTTTATTCCTCTGCTAGGGATCCCCTTTGGATTCGACTCCAATGAAAATGATGCCCTTTTCCAGGTGCTGCGGCCTGTACCCTACACGTTGCTGCAGCTCTGCTCCCTTCCTGTCCCCTGCGTGGCCCAGAGAGCCTCTGACCTGCCTCTTGGTCTCTGCTGCTGCTGCCAGAACGCTGCCCTCTCGGGGGGTGGGGCAGAGGGTGCCCCACCAACCTTGTGTCTGGTCCTTTGGGATTCCTTCTAGAATGAGCTTTGTCTTTAAAGGCTACCAACAGGAGCCTCGGAAATGTTTCCTAGGAAGTTCCCCCCCCAGACACCCAGTGTGGAGCCAGCCCTCTGCAGGTCCTCTTTGTAAGGCTTCTTGAGGGTCCCGTGTCTGCCACTCAGGCAGGAGGACTCTGTTACAGCGCTGCAGAGACCCGCGGGCAGCCCCCTTTCCCGTTTATATGTAGGTCACACAGAATTGCCATTCCCAGCTCCTGAGGGGAAAATCATGAGT
This sequence comes from Pteronotus mesoamericanus, assembly GCF_021234165.1. NCBI lineage: Eukaryota > Metazoa > Chordata > Mammalia > Chiroptera > Mormoopidae > Pteronotus > Pteronotus mesoamericanus. The sequence goes on from NW_026555090.1 coordinate 740,164, forward strand.
ATAAATGATGTAATTCTGGCCCAAAGCAAAGAGACATGATATTTTAGGATGTTCTTGTGCCCTTATTGCCAGTAAAACTATGAATTATGTTGAGCTTTTTGAAATGGTGAAAATAGGTCATGAGATCCTCGTGAGGAAGGCACATACTCTCATGATCTTCTTCATTCTGCTGTCAGTGCTGTTGGACCACCATTGGCCCCCGGTGTCTGGCCTTTGACTGGAGAGCAGAGAGAGGGCACCCTGTCAGCCACATACTCCCTGGACATCGGAGTTGTTCCCACTGGTCGCGCACCTCCTCAGTTTTGATTTTCATTAGCTCAGTTCTCAGGGATTATGAGAGCTGGGCTGCCTTTCTTCCCCATACATCACCAAAACCACCTTTTATAGCAGTTTTCTAGATTTTTTCAGGAGTAGGGAATCAGTGCTTGCAATTCTCAGGGTATTCCATATCATGTCAGATAAGTCATCAAATAAATATTGATACATATTATGTTGTAAGCTCTGTGCTGGGTATGTAAAGAATACAAAAAGGGGACCAAGACATCTCTTCTCCTGAGGAGCTTGTAAATCACAATAAACCAGGCATGTTGTTAAATCTTAGTAACTCGTGTGGAAACATGCTGCATGGCTTGGGCTTCTCCTTTGGCTCAATCCTGGCAAATAAATCACCGTGCTTCTGCCTTGGGTCCCTCTGTTCCTGCCACCTGGCTCAGAAATGAAAGCTGTGGAAGCAGCATTCTTTAGATACAGGTTTGTCAGCCTCGGGGACCTAGCACATGGAGATCAAGGGCCAGAACCCTCCTAAACACCCACTCCGGGTTCCTTTGCAGAAATGGCAGCGGCGGTTCTTCATCCTGTACGAGCATGGCCTCCTGCGCTACGCCCTGGACGAGATGGTGAGTGTCCTGTTCCGCCCACGCCCCATCTCTGTCTTTTCCAGGCCACTTCACTGGGGCTGCATTTGCATCATCTGCGAGCATAGCATCTGTGTGCTCCCACTTGGACTTCTCTTTTGGAGCCTGGAATTTTAAAAGAACACGTGGCAACTTATAGAGATGACCCTTAAAACCCAGACCTTAGGTTTGAGGCATTTTCGGTGGTCATGGGTGAGAGTAAATCGTGAGGAAGTCCTTCTGTCCAAGGCTAATAGGGGTTGACCTTGGCCGTAGCGCTCCTGATTAGAGGTGGAGCAGGCTGCGACCTGCCGGGGCGGTGGGGGGCCGGCCCTGGTCGTGTGTGTGGAAGTCAAGCGTGCGTGCATTCACCTGCTGGGGTCCTAAGGCTGCCCCGTTGCTGTGACTGCTCTTGCGCATCCAGTTGACCTGCAGAAGCTGCCTGCTTGTCACAGTTCCTCTGGCCTCTAAGCCAGCACTCTCAGGCCCCTTCCTGCCCTGCCACCCCCTGGCTTGCTTCCTGCTCCCTGGGCTGGACAACTGTTTATTGCTCTTGGTCCAGAGGCAAACCCCAAAACCAGCCAGGTAGAATGTTCTGGCTTTTCTTCCTTTACCCAGTTTGTATCCTGATTTTCTTCTCTGAAGAAGATTGGTCTCCTAACTAATCTGAGGTATGACCAAATTCCGAGCTTTATAAAGGGTTGAAGGTGGAGGGTTTGAGCACCTTTTCTGGTTCCACTTGAGTATGGGAGTGTGTGTGCATTCATTTGGACAGCATTTTAAAATTGAGATTATCCTAGAAAATCTAGTCTCACCATGTAAAATAAATTGGTCCCATCCCACCCAGAGTTCATTTCTTTGCTTCAAGGGTGAAAGCGGGTTCTGGGAGTGTGAGCAGAGATGACTGTCTCCCACAAGGACCTCAGAGACTGTGTGCGCTTGGACTTTAGGGTGGTTAGTACAGCTCATAGGGGAATAGGCCACAGGTGGGTCCATTTCTGTATGTGCATCCTAATTTTTGTGTTTTGATGCTTTCCCTGTTTTATTTCTGGGAGAAATTAATGAGTATGACATCTAGGTATGGAATTAATAAGTATGACACCTAGTTCTTTATTGACTATCACCTCATTGGTTCCTTGAAAAGAATTTTCATCTTTCTCATTCTTCCTGTGAGCATATTTAAACAGTGTAGATGGGCTACAGACAGTTTTTGCCATAGAAACACCTGCGGTCCAGAGCGGTTTGAGGTGACTGAAGTGGAGGTGCATGCCAGTGGGGTGACGGGACTTGCTGGCAGTGGGGTCAGGGGCACTGATTTCACTTGGACCCCATTTCCCTTGAGGAAAGGAAGCAGGCGTGGAGGTAACCCAGTGCTCCTGCTGTGTGGTAGCCCGACTTAGCTGTCGTTTCTGCAGTAGCTCTGGGGTGGGAGTGGGCCTGCGAAGAGCCGTGAGGTTTACTTGTCCTCCCCCTGCCTGGCTGACCTGTTCTGAAGTCCCGCAAAGACTACCAATTAGAGAAGGAGCCTCAGATGTCCCTGGGTTATAATCAGGCTGGGCTGGGCTTTCCTTGAAGACCAATTATTCTGGTCAGGAAACCTTTCTTTAGGCCTAACTGGAGTCCAGCACAATTCATTCTTCCCTTCAGCTCCGTTGCACAAGCACAAAGAGGGTGGCTACGGGGGATGCCTTTGTGGGTGCAAATGCAGCACACACGCTGCATCCCAAGAGCCATGGCGCCATGAGAACTGACACCTTGAAGGACATTTTGGTCTCCCAGCACCCTGGATGCTGCTTGGGTATTATTTCATGCGCTGCTAGGGCAAAAGGAGAGCTGTGCTAGTGACGCCAGGAAAGAAAGAAGCCTCAAGAAGAACTTGGACTGCAGGCAGAGTATTGGGGGAATGCCCAGAGCTTTTGGACCATGGACCACTTTTTGGCAGATGACCTTGGAGCTTAAGAGACTGACCCTGTGAGTCAGTTGGTGCTGATCTGCCCAAACTGTGGGCTGTACAGATACACTGCACCTCCGGGGAATAAAGTGGCATTATTTCCATGAGTGAAAAAAACAGTAGTGGTTGCTTCGAAATACCTTAAAACAAAATTTCAGGCAGGTAAGGGTTTTCTCTAACGTATGGGGAAGTGGCAGGGAAGCGTCAGGGTCGCACTTGAGAAGAGGCGGGTGGAGGGAGCACTCCGATGCCAGCCGCCCGGAGGGCAGCGTCGGCAGCTGTTGCCGTGCAGCTTGCAGGTGGGCTCCTGTCCCCCAGAGTTCGCACGAAGCCTCGTTCTTCACGGCCGCCCACCTGATGAGCATAACCCAGAACCCTGGGGCTCCAGCCGAGGGTCAGCTTTCCTGAAGCCTAGACTCCGGCTCCCACCTGGCCAGCAGTGCCCTGAGACCTGGAGCAGGAGAGCTGCTCAGGCCGGCTGTGTGTGACCTGAGTTGGAGCCATGCTGGGGGTTTTCTGTTGGGGCGCCCAGAGCTGTGGTCTTCAGCGGGGGACCACTGTGCCTCCAAGCACTGTCATGGTCTGGAGTCACCTTAGACTCTCACAGCCGTGTGGGAGGGAGGGGCTGCTACGGCGCACAGTGGGTGGCGGCCAGGGACGCTGCTAAACCTGCCGTGATGCTCCCAACAAGCCACCCGCCCACAGGAGCACGGTCGGGCTTCAGATGCCAGCAATGCCAAGGCTCAGGAGCCCTGCAAGGTCTCATCAGTGACTTTGTAAAATTTTTCAAATATTTTAAAAATAAAATATGAGTTGTGATCGTCCCTGTTCTTAAAAGGTACAGAAAGATTCATTTACCAGATTTTCTGGGAATGAGGGAAGCTGGCTGGTGTGGTGGGTGCCCGGCAGGGAAAAGGGGCGGGCCTGTTTCTGGTATGGAGGGGTTTCCATGGCGTGTGCCTGCACATCGGGTGATCACGGGGCGAGCAGAACTGCTTGTGCATGGCTTTTACCCTGGGAGCACACAGGCACCATTTCCTGTGGCATGCTTGGACCATCATGCCTGGGTAATGGCCTGTCTGGGTGCTGGTCTCCAAGGGCAGCAGCCCTGAGCAGCTGGTAGCCACCACCAACTGGACCGCCCCCGCCCAGCTGAGCTGCAGCACCCTCCTTTCCTCTGGATCTCCCTAGCTAACCTGCACCTAAGGGCTTTTGTAGCGCTCTATGGCCTGACTTTTCCCTTAACCCTTAGTCACTGTCTCTTTCACTTCACTTTTACACAATATTACTATTTTTTTAAACTTGTTTAAACTGTTATCTTACCAACTAGTTGTGGCTTTTTATTTTTCCATTCTTGGGCCTCCTGATAATTTTTAGTATCTTTCTGCATTGTCTGGCCTGGGGCTTAGATGGCAGAGACCCAGTAAATATTTGTTCAGTTGAATTAACCATCCTTGTAAATGCATTGTTGCAGAATTTCTGCTTTTGGCCTGGACCTGAGACGGTAGGAGCTGGAGTGCTCCTGGGAGAGGGATTAGGGGTGTGGTGAGTGTGCATCTCTCCACAGTTCCTCAGCAGGAGGGCTCCAGAGAACCAAGGGGGAGACACTGTGTGGGCCCCTTCACTAGGACCAATAAGTGCACAAAACAGTTGGTGTGGTTGTCAGGAGACCTAAGAGGAGGGGGCTGCTTGGAGAGCCCCCTGTGCTTGGCTTGGGCCTTCCAGGAGCAGATTGTTGCCTTTCCCTTCCACAAGGCTCTGAGTTAGGACTAACGTTTGGGAATCACTTTTGCTTTTTTGGGAAGTTTTCTTCTTGCTACACCCACGTACTGTGTAACTGGTGGGTGTGGAGGAGAGGCAATTTTCCCAAAAAAGGAAAAGAAATTTCCCAAATGCAAGCTGAGGCGCAGCGGGCCCAGGGCAGCCTCACAGACGAGCGGGAGCCCGAGCGGCCTCGCGGGGCCTCTGGAGCCCTGGCAGCGGGCAGAGGGAGGAGCCTGGGGCCCGGGCTGTGGCCTCTGTCCTCTGCTGTTGTTTCTCCTCCTGCAGCGCCCCCCCCCCCCACCCGGTTACTGTGTTGCACTCTGCCACTTCTTTCTGAGCTTCTGGGGACTGATGCAAGGCTGAGGTGCTGACATCTTCAGAACCCAGCGGCCACTGTAGGAGGCTTTCCCGGAAAAGCACCGAGTCCCGAGGGGCAGCAGGCCCCAGGTTCTAGGCAGAGCACACAGGGCGGTGAAGCTTTAGGGCCTTCCTTTCATGTTCTCTTCCTTTTCCCTCCTGGAAGCGGGCAAAAAGATGGTCTAGGGCTTGTTTGTTTCTAATTATGGTAAAATATATGTAACAGAATTGACCATTTTAACCATTTTTAAGAACACAGCTCTGGCATTGGGCACATTCACATTGTTGTGCAACCATCGCCCCATCCATCTGCAGAATTCCTTTCATCTTGCAAAACAGAAACACTGTCCCTGCTCAACAGTAACTCTCCAGTCCCCCTCCCCGCAGCCCCTGGCAAACCCATTCTACTTCCTATATCTCTGATTTGACTTCTCTATAGATTCCTCATGTAAGTGGTGTGTGCTTTTCTTGGGGGGCAGCTGTGGGTTTGACAGTTCTAAAGGAGGTGGAGGTCCAGCCAGAGAAGCTGCTCTGGGACGTGTGTGCTCACGTGTAAAGCTGTGAGCTTGGTCTGAACACTTCGGAGGACATCAAATGTTGCTAACAGGTTAGGTTTCTGGCTCCCTGACAGTTTGCTTCCTTTAGGACTGAGTCCCAGAGGTTGCGTTGACCTCAGGACCTTTGCCCACTTTATTCTTGACAAAGAGGATACAAAACCCTGAGGAGGACACAGATGCCCACGGCCAAAAAAGAATGAGGAGGAGGGACCTCACAGCTCAGCCCTGCTGCTTCTAGGACCTGCCTTTGAGGTGCTCTCGCTCCTCTGCAACTGAGTCCTCTCTCATTGCATCATTGCACGGACGTTCTCCTGCACAGACATCGCTGGAGGGCAGGCCCAGGTGTCCACAGTTTAAATCACCATTTCCTGTGATTTTTCAGGAAGCACTAACATTTGAGAACCACCGCTTCAAGTTCTGACTTTGTTTCCCTCCACTTGGTGCTTTTCTAGACAGGAAAAAGTCTGTGATTAATTGGTAACCATAGTGAACAGCAAAGAGCTGCAGGGGAAGGACATGTGGCCAAAATAAGGTCCCTCTTGTGGTAAAGCTCACAGCCTGTTGGGACCGTGTGACAATGTGAAGATTAAATTCCAAAGCAAAACCATGATGTGCATGTCATTCAAGGCAGTATGTGGTCTGGGGAGTCAGCGGTGTCTTCTGGGAGGAAAGACGGCATCTTGGCCTCCTTCCTGCTTGTCAGGGAGGTTGGGGAGGAGCAGCATGCTCAGCACGGTGCTCTGTGTTGGCTCTTGAGGCAGTCTTTCCTGTGGTCCTGGCCACAGACATGGATTGCCCAGGTGGAGAAACTGAGGCCCCAGGGGTTCATGGGGTTGCTCAACCTTTGAGTGGCAGAGCTGCGATTTGTAAACAGGGGAGGCGCCTTCCGTGAGAGTGGCGGGGTCTTTTCCCCCGTGGTCCAGTGGTCCGCTGTGTCCCGCGTGGGCTGGCTCAGCCAGCCTCTGCTGTGCAAGCACAGGGGAAATGGCGCAGTGGCCGTGGCTGTGGGCCAGGCTGTGCTCTCAGCATCTTGCCCACCCCCCGGGTGTGTTTGTAGCCACAGACTGACTGGCAGTTCCAGTAATTTCCCTTGTGTCTTCAAGGTCGTCAAAATAAACTAACTGTAGACCTGCTAGTCCCCGTGCCTGGCTGAGAGGCAGAGAAGCTTCCTTGGACCCAGGGAACCCTCATGTTTAAAGGATAGGGGCGAGGTGGAGACTCAGAGAAGATATTTTAGAGATAAGTCTCATGTTTTTAGATTTACTTTAAAATCTGTCGTGCGTTGAGCCTTGCTTTGGCCTTCATACTCTCTCCCTCCTGGTTTCAGCCTCCGGGGGACGCAGGCAGGCCTGTTGCAGAAGGTGCTGGGAGCCTGAGGAGTGGAGGAAGAGTGTCGGTTTGGGAGTCCAGGAAACGGGGGTTTTCATCAGGTTCCTCTGCTTCCGGCTGGACAGCCTTGGGTGGCCTCCTCCCTGCATGTGTCCCCTCCACAGGAGCCTTGCAGCGTTGGCTGGGCCTGCAGTGAGCCTGGGCAGCCTTCCCTTCCTCCTCTACGCAGCTGCTCTTCCCGAGTCCTTTCCTTGTTGAGATAATAATGGTAGTTTTAAAAGTTAACTGAATGCAGAAGTGTTTTTATCCTTACACTAGCTCATGAGCAAGATGGGGGCTGCTAAAGGGGGAGAGCAACCCCCACGCCCCTGTGGATGCACTGTGTTCCATGGAGGTCGCTAGGTGCTGTCATACCCAGGCCGCGAGACTTCCGTCAAGTGGAATTCTGCATAGAGCCATAATACATGTTTTATTTTTTATGTTTATTGATCTTTAGAGAGCGTGCGAGGCAGAAACATCGATTCATCGTTCCACTTATTGATGCATTCTTTGGTTGATTCTTGTTTGTGCCCTGACCAAGGATCGATCCTGTAACCTTAGTGTTTTGGGACGATGCTCTAACTGACTGAGTGGCATGGCCAGGGCCAATACAAGTTTTAAAATGGGTGTGATCCGGTGCTGCTTTAGCTGAGATTGTGGACTGTGTCCGACCCCTCCTTCCCCAGCCCCTTTCCCCACCCCCGCACCCCTGCCGGCAGCTGGAGTGATGGGAGCGCACTAACGGTCACCTCCTGGGGCAGGCTGTCCCTGTGCCTGCAGGGACAGGCATCCTGCAGGTACTGGCCATTTAATTAACTTATCTTTCCACAATAATTAACTTGTTTCTTGAACCTTTTAAAAGTGGTAAGTGCTTGCCAGTGTTGGCTGATGTGTGAACAACAATCTGTCAAGATGGCCTTTCAGGCCAATGCAGGTGCTGGTGTTTATTTAGGAGGAAAAGTAGAGAGTAGCCAGGAGACAGGCAGGGAGCTACTGGCAGCCCCGTGGAGCCGGGCCCAGTGTGCTGCTGGCTGTCCACATGGGTGCAGCCGAGGGGTGCTCAGGAGTGTTTGGAAGGTGCACCCAGCGTATTGAGGTGTTTGACCCCTGTGCACTTCAGTTTCCTTAGGTCTGCATCCTTCATCCCGTCTTTCCTTAATCATGACAACTAAAAATACTTTCTGCCGCTTTGGGAGGGATGTTGTAATAATTAATTGCTTAATAACTTACGTATGTTAAAGATAAACTAGAGTCTGTAAGTACATGTCATGCATGCAAGGACCTCCTTGGCTGGAAGGCACGGTGCTAGTGCAGTCCTTGTGCAGTCCTTGTGCTGTCTGTGTGGCGACCTAGCGGCAGGGAGTCGAGGGCAGGGCGAGGGCCAGGTGCTGGTAGGGCTGGTCTCTGTGCACAGCCTGTGGGCTGCCTGCAGGCCACTCTGGGCCAGCTCTAAGTAGCTCTGAAATGTTACAGTGAGTGAGGTGCTCCATCAGTGAGCCCAGGCTGGGCGGGGAGTCTTCAGAGCCAGCGGACAGCGAAGTCCTGTTGTCAGAAGACCAGGGGTCAGCGGTAAAGCCTGCATGGGCTGTGTGCCTTTTTTCCTTAATTTTATTCACTGTGATGGATGAGACTTCATCTACTATGATGACCCTTGCAGACACAGGGGTGTTTTCTGTGTCTTTCGGGGATCTTCAGTACACATGCTCTTCTCTGGAACCTGGGAGCTGAACTTTCCCCCGCCTCCCCTACTTCTCACCTAAGTTGGGTAGGAGCCTGGAGACACAGGCTTGTTAGGATGTTTGAGCACGGGATCTATTGGAAAGTACGCTGTTCTGCCTCTGGTAGCTTTTTCTGGTCATTTACAACTCTGCATGCTGGGCCAAGTGACATTTTCCACATAGGAAATAGCTAGGGGATGGAAGACACCAGGGGTTAGTAGTAACAGGGCTGCTTGAATAAAGAACAGAGCAGACTTCAGGGGGTTAGATCAGGGGTTTTCTAGAGGACACTGCTTTAGACGTTGGTTTTATAGGTGGGGAGGCCCAGCACAGGGGGTCACGGCCCAGCCTGTGGGACCTGCACTGGCAAGTGCAGGGTGAGCAGCTAGGCCCCCTGATTGCCTGGCCCTCCTCTGAGGACCGGTGGGGCGGAAGGGCTCACTGTTTCACACGCTCGGGCCTGAGTCTGGGGCGGTATAGACATTTGTACTTGGGGTGTTTGGACCTTTTACATGGATGGCTTAAGCCTTGGAGAAGGAAGAGTTAGGGAAGGGCATACAGGACCGAGGGGTTAAAGAGAGAGAGGTGAAAAGGAACAAGTCAACACCAGCCAGGTGGGGTGGGAAGGCTGTGTAGGAAACCGTGAATCATTCTCAAGAGCCAAGAGAAGACCCAGGTCAGATGTGGTCTTCCTTCCTCTGTCCCTTATCCCCAGGACGCTCCTCTCCATGACGGCCTCCCTGTGCAGGACAGTGAGCACCTGGAGGCAGGGCCTGGTACTTGCCTGCATAGACAGGACATTAAATAGCATGTCCAGGTGTGGGAGAAGCTCAGCGCATGTTCACTGATAGGATGGTGAGTGAGTTGGTCTGCCATTGTCCTTGACTTTGGTGCTTGAGTCTGTTGTAAACTTTTTAAGAAGGTCTCCCCCTGAGAACCCACCCCCTTTGACTTTAACATCGTACCGAGCGGACTCGGCAACTTCAGGTTGCTCGCTGAGTGCCATTCTCGTCTCGCTGGGACTGGACTATCCAGTGTGCCTACCTTTCTTCCCAGTTACATAAGCAGTGAGTCAAGGACAGAAAAATAGTAATTACTTGCCTGCCTCTGTTCAGTGCCCATGAGCCATAATGAGACACCCACATTCTTCTCTGTCTTCCCCCAGTGCTGCAGCCTCTGAGTGGGGAGACTTTGGGACGCCCACGATTAATTAACAGAGGAGGCTGATGATGGTTTCATGTCTTGTTGTCCATTTAGGTGCCATGTGCCCAGCTCTTGGAGTGTGCACAGCTCTTTAGTGATGGGAGGAGGGGACAGGGTGGTTGGAGCAGCAGTTCTGCTGGGCTGGTGGAGGGAGCTTTGTGGTCCTTGCTCTGCTCCCGGATAGCAGCCGAGGATGGGCCTCATCGGCACCCTTGTTGGAGATCTTCAGAGCCAGGAGTGGACTTCCCTGTGGCCTGCAGAGTGAGTGTTTGGGATGATGGGCTGGGTGGCTCCCTCTCTGCAGAGAGAGCAATGACTTGGGGTACTAGGAGAGTAAACAGCTTGAAATAATGGGTTAGGAAACTAAGTAGCAGCAAGAAAGGAACTTATTGAAAAGGAGTCATTCAGTGGAAGTTAGCGACAGAAAACATTTGGGTTGAAAAACAGCCAGGTAACTAATACTCATGTGTTCCTATGTGTGCATGCAGCCCTCACACACAGACACACGTATTGTGGCAACACGAAGCCAGGCTGCAGAGTCTCCCGGGGCACAGTCCTTGCACCCAGACTTTCAGGCCCGTCCTGTGCCAGCGCCTGCTCAGGACCCCACCACCCTCAGTGTACCCAGCTCTTCCTGCCTGACCCTGTCCTTTGCTTTGGACCTTCCTGGGAAATAGGCAACACTAAGAGTCTGATAAGCCAGTCCACTTATGATATTAATTGTGTGTAGGCAGCTTAATGTGTTAACTCTCTTAATGTCTCCTGTCCTCCCTCTACTCCAAAAACACTTTTTCAGAAAAAATCTTGGACAGGGAAGGGGAGGGAAGGGGGTGTTCTTTATGGTGGAAAAGGTCTCTAAACCCAGGGAATGGTCCCACTGGTGGAATCTCAGAAACAATGGTAAGCAAGTGGGGCTGTGTTAAAGAAGAGGGTATCCTTCACATTATAACACGCACTGACCTGTCCTGAAGGGCTGGTCCAGCCCGCACGCATACGCACGTTGATGAGTGACTCATTCACTACCATCCGTTAAGTGCCTGAAGCATGTCAGAAGTGACCTTGAAGGTGGCTTCACTTGGGAGAGTAGGGTACTGATGATACACAGTGCAGCAGTTGTGTTAGTTTCCTGTGGCTGCTATAACAAATTGCCACTAACCCAGAGGCCTCAAGCAACGCAGATGTGTTCTCTCACAGTTCTGGAGGTCGGGAGGTCAAGACCACGTTCACTGGGTGAGGCTAAATAAAGTCAGGGTGCCCGCAGGGCTGGTCCCTTCCGGGGGCTCCAGGGGCGAGCCTGGGTCTTGCCTTTTTCGGGTCCCGGGGGCTGCCTGCCTCCCCGGCTCGGCTCGTGGCACCTTGGTCACGCCTTGCTCCCGTCACTGCAGCCTCCTGCTGCCACCGCTCCGTGTCCTCCTCTTCGGTGTCAGATCTCCCTCTGCCGCTGTCTTATGAGGACACTTGCGATTTCGGGCCCACCCTGATAAGCCAGGACACCCTCCCCATCTCAAGACCCTTACCTTAAGCACGTCTGCAAAGCCCCTTTTGCCAGCTCAGGTCACGTCACGGGTTCTGGAAACTGGGAAATGGGGATCTTTGAGGGCCATTTCTTAGCTGACACAGAGGGTGCAATCAGGAGAAGCTACTGTGAAGTGCTCTGGGAACAGAGGAGAGCTAGCGGACTCTGCCTGGAAGTTCCCACAGAAGAGACGAGATGAGCCAGATCTCAGGGGCTAGAGTGGCGCTGCCTTCGACCAGGCCAGGAGATCAGTGGGAAGGACTGATCTCCTTCTTGGGAGAAGTGTGACTTCCATGTGACCAGAGGGCGTGGCTGCCTCCTCGTCCTGTCAGTGCCCTCTCTGGTTCTTTCCTCACTCTCTCTGGGTAAGGTAAGCAGTGCTCCTGGCTGCCACTGTCGGGCCTGAGACACAGGCACTGGACACAGGAAAGGCAGTACATAGACAAGGGAAAGGAAGAAACTGGAGTCACCAAAGATGGTCCCTGGTGGCATAGTCCCTCCGAGGAAGCAGTTGCACATCCCTCCTTCCACAGCTGTCTGTGTTACCAGTCATGGGATGTGAGCACAGGGAAGCACTGGAAAGGGCCAGCCCCTCGTGCTGATTAGGGTGATAGAGAAGTGATTTCACCTGGCCCTCGGGGAGGGGAGGGAGGAGTCTCTGTCCTTGAGGAGTCTCTTGCTGCACTGGCGAGATTGGTCTTGTGTTTACTTCTAACAAGGGTGGTATTGCCTACCAAGCCATGGGATGCTCAGGCACATGAATAGGACAGGACAGGACAGGTCGGGGAAGACAGAGAAGCGTGGAAAGCCATGGAGGCTTCGAAGGACATTATGTCTTCCCAGGTATGAGCCACCTCTAGCCACATAGGAGCATCCTTGCCCTGCAGCACAGGAGGAGGGTTTCCGAAGCACGGTTCTGAGGCCGGTTTCCAGCCCGGCTTTTGCTGCGCCTGCTTTCTGTCCCTCCTCAGGTAACCTTCCTTCTGGGCTTCACGGATGGGATGAGCAGATGGCTCCTCAAAGTCTGATATTAGTGTGGGTGACTCATTTTCCTTCCTCTCAACCCATTGAGGGGGGTTGTACCTGTCTCCCTGTCAACCAGTGAGGGTATGGTGGCCCAACAGTGCTTTGAGGTGCCCAGGCTTAGGCGAGAAGGCAGTATGTGAAGATGTTTATTAGTGACAGCCAGCTGTCTGTCTAAGGGTGGGGTGTGGCGGACACAGATGTCTGAGGCTCATGGCCTCCAGGTAGCCATGCACACTGTTTGGAGCCAGCTTGCCTATGTGATAAATGTAGAGGTAAAAAGAAATTATGCACCGGTTACAGTGATAGCCGCTCTCACTGAGTTCACACTTAATCTTTAAAACGGCCTTGTGGGGACAGCAGTCACTTGCCCAAGGATAAGCCTTTTTCCCTGCAGAGCTGGGACACTAGCACGGAGCCCCGGGTCAAAGACCTGGAGGGTGGGGCTGCTTTGGCTCAGTTCCCAGACGTCGGTACTGGCTCAAGGACTCTGGAGCTTTGCATGGTTAATGTTTGAAGAGCTCTCATTCGGCAAGATAAACCATAACAGAAGTCTTTACCCCTTTGTGGTAGGATCTGTGCTAAATCTGTTGGGTTGCTGACACCTGTTGAGTGCCACAGCGTACATACTCAGCTGGCACAGAGAAGTGACAAAGGGCAATAAAAGGGCTAGGCTGCCTCCTTTCCTCATTCCAGTGGGGTGGGGTGAGGTTTCACTTACAACTGGGTGTGGAGGACACGCCGAGCCCCAACGTCCAGTGCGTTCACCGGAGCAGTCCCCGTTGGCACCATCACACGTTCTGGTCACAGGGATGTGGGACGCTGTCCCGGCTGTGTCCAACGGGACCAGGGGAATGGCAGCTGGAGAGGTGTCGGCAGGGCCCTCGGAGGCATGCTCTGGTCCAGCCCTCACCTGTGGTAGTGGAGGAAGCAGACATGGAGGGGAGGGGGGGCGTCCCCACTCACCTTCTAGTAGCTTTCAGAGATACCTCTCCACTCCCCGCAGTGGTTCTCAGAAGAGGGCAGCGTCCTTTCTTAATGAGCTGCACGGGCCTGAGAAGCAGATACACCTCCATGTTTTCTGTACCAGCAGACCCACTACGTGTCTGTAGTAGGCGCTTGTAACTGTGGGTGGATCAGAACTCTGTTGTCCAGGGTCACCCAGCAGTTGCTGCAGCACCACACAGTTCATCCCCACCCAAGGCCCTCTTCACTCTGCCCATGGCTCAGCCTGCCTCCCCATCCCAGCTGGCTTGGGAAGGCGGAAGCTGCCGGGTCTCTTGCCCTTGGAAAAACTGAGGGCATGCACAGAGGCAGGACAGCGCGATGCTCTGATGGTGGACATGGAGCGGGGTAGGGGAGTGTTGCCATGTGTGCCAGGAGAATGCATTTGGTTTCTTACTTTGGGGGCCTCCTTTCCAAGAGAACAGTCAGCCCCGGCCCAGGCATACCTGGGCATGGTTGGTACATAAACATTAATGTTTGGGAGGGTGGAGTGCAGTCAGTATCATTGTAAATGGAGTTATGCTGTGTTATGGTGATGCTGCGGCAGCTTACACTGGAAGACGTGGCAGGTGCTGGGGCTGAGCTTTAAGGTGAGAGCCCTCAGCAGGAAGCAACCCGAATGCCTCGTCTACCCTCACCTCACTAGGTCATGTCTGGCACATGTGTCGCCTTTCCTGTCTGTCCCCCCTGCTGCCCTGTGCATCTCTCCCCCCCCCCCTCCAACACTGCCCTTCTCCCTTTCCCTCCCTCCCCCCTCTCTTATTTTGAATTGCCCATGTTTTCTCATTGCTTACTTCCAGCATGTTCTCTAAGGCATCCTCTGTCCCTCTTCCAAGCAAAGGCAGTGTTACAGTGCAAAGTGTAGCAAACACGGTTACTCTTTTCCAATAGACTTACTTCATCCCTGTAGCCAGACTCAGCTTGCTCTGCTTCATATCCTGAGTCTTGTTACAATCGTGTGGAAAGCTTGTTACTGTGAGCAGGAAAAGAGTAACTGCTGTGAGGCTGTGTCAGATACGCACTGTTTTTTATTTATTCAACACAAACAATGGCCCTGTCCTTGAGGATTGCGTTTAGAAAGATACTCATCTGTAACCCTTTGTCTTCTCTTTCTCTTTACCACAGTGGGAGGGGGGACCGGGAGGCCAAGACGTGGTTGGTGGGAATTTTTGAAGGTGCCCCTGATGCTCCTTTGTTTCTCGTGCTTCCCTTGGCCCACTGGACCAGGCCAGGCGCGGCCCCAGTCCTACCTTTGTAAAGCAGGAAAGGTGGAGCCAAAGTTCCCTCTGAGAGTCACTCAGCATTTTTATCTTTTTTTTTTTTTTTCCTTGCATAGGCCCCGTAGGGAAAAACACAGGCTCATGTAGGTGATGTTGACGGACGTTGCGGTCTTCTTGGATGAGACCCCGCATCCTGCGCTGTGGACCCCGTGGGTGCGCCGAGAGCGGCGTCTGGGGAGGGCTGCCACTGTCCGGGGAGGGGAAGACTCGGCACCCGCAGAGGGGAACGGGCACGGACAGTGCACCGGTTCTGTGTGCTCGTTCACTAGCTGTGCGTGTGTGCGGTCGCAGGTGTGTGTGCTTCGAGGATGCTGAGGCGGGGCCTGCACAGTGATTTGAAGGGGTGGAAGCTTGGAGAAGCCTGCTGTATAGATCTTTTGGTTTAGTAGTATGTATGAACATCTGATAGCCTGGTAGCAGTTTCGGTCATACTGGTTTCCTCCATATATTATTAACCTATCCTGTCTGAGAAAAAAGAAAGCGTTTGCCTAATTTTAGAACACATTCAGTTATTTGGTTTAAACTTTATATTAACCCCAAATCAAGTGTTCAAACTGTAGCACCCTTAGAAACGATCTTTTCATAACTGCTTCGGGCAACACACAAACTTCCCTCCACCAAATGCCCTGTTGGAGGTTGTTGATTAGGGGAATGGTTCTTTATTTCTAACGGCCTTGCCCAGCGAAGAGAACAGCAGGGCATGAGCACATCCTAGAGAGCAGTAGTGCCCAGAGCCAGCTGAGGGCGCAGGAGGTCTGTCTTTGGGGCCTGTGGAAGTTATTTTGTATCCTAGGTGAGGGGTGGCACAGCAGGTGGGTTCCTCAGACCTATGGATGTTGTTTTGTATCCTCTTCGGTGTGACACGGGGGGGGGGGGGGGGGGGGGGGGGGCAGTATTTTGGAGGGTTATGTAACATGTAGCCATTTCTCTTCCTATACCTCAGCATTTACCTTGGAATCTTACTATGCCACCTGACATTCACCAAGGCTGAAAATGGGCCACATGGGAATTTTAAAAGGGTCCTTGGGGCTTCCCCCCCCCCAAGATAATAAATGCCCAGTATTTTACAGTCAAATAATGTAACCAGAGGCTTGTAGTATGAGTCCACTACCCTGCCCGCTTCTTCCTTTCTCCTGAGCCTGTTCCCAGAGGAAATGTAGCTTGAGAATTCTAGTACTTACCTCTGTGTGTGTAAATCACACCTTTACGCTGCTGCTACTTGAGTTTTTAAAGATAGGAAGCAGTTCTTTCATCATCTGCATGGCTTTGCCACACACATACATATGTGCAGACACATATATATTCTTGTATCTTCTCTCAACCTTCCTCTACCCTACCAATATAGTTAAATATTAGGGTTGCATCAGTAGTGCTTAAATTACTACGACAGTGTGGAAAGTGTACATTTAAGCCATTGTAGGAAACTATGATTATATTTCTTTTCGCATTTGGTTTCTCTTGCAGTTAATAATTCCTCTCCCCGCTTCATTGTTTGTCTGTTTAACCTTAATTGAACTCTTAACTTTTTCACAGAACTATAAAATCCCTCTTAGTGTGGGCAAGTATACTGATTCTTTTTTCATGGTAACATCCTTGTGGAGTCTTCTATCCTCTTGTTCCCATTGGACTGGCTCTTCTCCAGGCCTGCTGCATAGCTCTTGACTCGGGTTTTACTTTCCACCTGGAAGTTATGTTTCATCTTCTCTTGGGTGTCTTAGATTGACTTCTTTGGTTCGTTGGTTGTTTACTTCTCCTTTTGGCGAAGCTCCTTGACAAGGGCACATGGGAAGAAAAAATTCTGAGAGCTTATATGTCTGAAAATGCCTTTCTTACCAACATTTTTGATTGGTAGCACCAGTTACAGAATTTTAGATCGGAAATAATCTCCCTTGGAAATCTAAAGGCATTCTTCTTTGTCTTTTGCTCCCACCATCACCGTTCAGAAGTTCATGCATGAAGGATCTGGTGCCTGATTTTTGGTAAATGAATGGAATTTTCTCTCGGAAAACTTTTAGGAGTTTCTTGAATTGCATTCTAAAATTTCATGAAGATAGGCCTTGGCATGGTTCTGCATTTTTGCATTGAGCCAGAAGCCTGTGTATCTACCAGTGTGGAAAGTTCTGTCCTTGTGGTCCAGAAAGTATTCTTGTATTTTTTTTCCTATGGTAATTTCCTTTGCTTTATTTTCCTAGAATTCCTGTTATTTGGCTGTCAGTTCTTTTGGTCAGAGTCTCTAATTTTATTATCTTTTTGCATTGAGTTGCCATGCCTGAGATTTCATTAACCTTGTGTTAAACCCTCTGTTTCTTATTCCGGCAGCCATGTTTGGGTGTTTTTATTCTCTTACGCCAGCTGTCATACTCAGAGCTCATACTTTGTTCTGTGTCCCTTTTTATCTTTTTACAGCATTTTATTCATGTTTCATGAACGCAGTACTTTTTCTTTTAATTTCAGTTATTTTGAAGTTTCATTGTCTCTGGTTTGTTTCACTCTCTTCTATTCCCTCTCTGCTTGGTCTGGTCTTGGGCTTTCTGAAGTGAGGGCTCAGGGCTTGTGTTTAAGAAGGAGACCGCTGGGTGCGTGTGGGAGTATTGCCTCATTGGCCTCACTTCAGAAGGAAAGGTGGGGAACTGGTGAGTTTGGGGAGACCTTCAAACGTGTCCAGATGCAAAACCTCTCATCGCTAGGCTAGGGAGAAAGGCCGTCCGTGGTCTCCTGTTGGCTGCCTGGTTTCCCCAGACAGGGTCCTCTCATCTCCAGTCTAGGGAGATGTGTGGGCAGCAAAAGGACTTGGAGTTGAGGGGGACCTCAACTCTCAGGGTGCAGGCTTCCACTGAACTTCTGCCCTCACTCCTCACAGCAGCGCCTGCTGCCCCCGCGTTGCATCGTCTGGTTGCTGTTGGCAGGAGCTGCGCCCCTGGGGTCTGGGGCTCCTTTCACAGGTGCTGACCAGGTCTACCACCCTTGGCCTCCCCGGGGGGCGGAGGGCCCTGGAGCCTCCAGGCCACAGCCTGTCCAGTGCTCCAGGGCAGCGCTGGCCTGCTTCCTCCTGGCTGCCCTGCTGCGGCTTTCTCTGCGCCGCTTAGGCACGTTCCACGCATGTTGCTGCTTCCTAGATTCCAGAATTTAATTACTGTTCCCATATCTGCTTCTGTCTCCTGTCTAGTTTTTTTGTCCTTCAGAATTTACATCTTTTAAAAATTCCTTCGTGGTCATTTTTATTAAGGTTGTAGCGCGGACTTGAGCATGTTGCTGTGTTCGTTCAGCCACGTGTCCCTAGAGGCCCCACTCCTGCCTTGCATCACGCAGTGTGCTCACTGAGGGTGCGTGCTGCTTGGTGCCCGGGGTGGGCGCCTCCTTCCTGCCTCCCCACTCCAGTTTCTGTGCTGCTGTTCTTTTCTGTTTTCTGTCCTTGTTCTGTCCTGTGTGGGTCATGTTCCTCTGGGTCTCTAGAGCTTTTTGTGTATGCCTGGTGCTGGGGTGTGCGTGTGCCTGAGAGTGAATGCACCGGTGCCTGCCAGGCGATGTGTGTGTTTTCAGCTTCTGTATTAAATGTATTGTCTACACCTTTTATTAGGAAGAGATACATAAGTAGTTGAAATTACGGATTCTTCTGGTTTGAACCGAAGGGTTAATGGTGCCTGCTGTTCCAAAAAAGTTAAAGAGAGGCAGTTTATCTAATCGCGTCTGGTGAATAAGGCCCTTTACTGATGGGGCCCAGCCACCTGCTCACACCAACAATAAGGCCCTTGTTGTCGTGGACCAGGCAGGCTCTGCAGCTGATACTCTGGCTGCCTAGAGAAATGCCATCAGAGAGATCTGGGGCTTGGGCCTGTCCTTATCCCAGGCCACACAGACAGGCCCACATAGTGCTGTTGTATTTTCCTTCTTCCCACATTAAATGTTTTCCTGATGACTCTCTCCTGGGGACCTTTGGAAACCACGAGGAGGGTTGAATTCATTCATTCACTTGTTGTTTGCTTGCTGCGTGCCATGGGCAGGCTGGAAGTTACAAAAATACAGACACAAAAGGGTCCTTGCCCTCCAGGATCTAACAGTCTGTAGTCAGGAAAACGGAGGGGGTCAGCCATCATGGGGTACGTAAGTGCTGAGGGGGAGGAGGAAAGAGAGAGAAACACACACACACACAGAGACTCTCTCTCTCTCTCTTTCTCTCTCTCTCTCTTTCTCTCTCAGTCACAGGAACTGGGCTGGCGAGCTCTCGGGCTTCCTGAGAGGAACAAATTGGGGATAATCTGGAGGTGGAGAAGGAGGTGCTTCTAAGTAAAGGGAGTGACCAACGCTAAGGCGAGGCCGTCCAGAGCACCCAGGCGGAGGGAGAAGATGAGGCTGAAGAAGTAGTGGTTTCTCACCCCTATGGCCAGAAATAAAGCATGTTCACAGTGAAAACTTCAGGAAACAAAAAAGCATGTAGACAGCAAAGTTGCCCATCTATTACCCAGAGAGAGAACTCTGTTGATACTGTGGCTTATATATCCTTTTAGGGTGTTGTATATTTCTGTGAGACCTGAAATTAAGAATTTTTTTAAAACCTGTCATCTTTAATGGAACTGTTCTATCTAACAGTTCCCGTGTCGCCCTTGGAAGCAAAGTCTTTGATAGCTACATACTCTTCCATCAAATGGCTCTTTGCTGTAGTCCTTCCTGTTGGGCGTTTATGTTGGGTTCAAGTTTTTTCTTTTTTCTTTTTTTAATAAAATTCTTCAGCACAGACTCCCAGAAGTAGAGTCGCTGGCCCAGTGTGTGCGTGTGGGAGGCGGTTGACAGTTGTTGCCCGATCGTGTTCTGCAGACGCCGCGCAGCGGCAGGGGGGCTGCCCGAGGCCCTCACTTTCTCGTCCGTTTTCCTCCTCTCCAGATTCCTGCATCTTGGTTTGTGTAGCTGTTCTGGAGGTTGGAGAAAGACGCTTCCTGAGTGAGGCACCCCACAGAGGTTTAAGAGCGTATTTGGGGTCTTAGAGAACTGAGGTAGCCTGACTCATTGGCAGCTTGCAGATGATTGAACATTCGTATTTTAGATTTCATTTGGTCCTTCCACTGTCAACCAGAATCAGCGCAAAGGGAGCTGGGGTGACGGCGCTGCAGCCTGTCCCCCGTGACTTCTGCTGAGAGGTGGGGGGCCGCTAAGGACGCTGTACGGCTGGGGGGCGGGGGCGGCGCACCCACAGTCCTGCCCTGCCCCGGTGCCGCCCAACGCCGCTGTGAAGTAGTGGCGCTCGCCCAGCTTTTCTAAATGCTGAAGCGGACTGGACAGGAGCAGCAGAACGAGTGCAGTGGCCTGCAGGGATCTCAGCGCTCGGCCCCTTCCTCCTTTTCCCTGGAGTTTTATCCTGCCCCTGCCACCCTCCAGGCCCCTGGCTCTGAACCGCCCATTTGGCCTTTCAGAATTGGGGTTGAAACAAAGTCATTTCTGGCCCCAGAAGGTCCCTGCTCACTTAATTCCCATGTCTCTAAAAATATCTGAACCGCTTCCTGCCCAGTCTCCTCCCTACAGAATCTGATTCTCCCCCCGCCCCTCAGCTTGGGGGAAGAAATAAGATCTCCCTCTCGTTGCTCTCTCCAGGCTCAGAATGGAATAAATAAGAAATGCTGAGTTTCCACAGTTAAAAGGAGGGGGGGGACTGCCTTTGTTCCATCTGGAGGGTTGCCATTGCGCCTGGGTCCAGGTCTGCACTGGAGGGTCCTGCCTCCTGCTCTGAGAAGGGACTCAAGGAAGAAGAAAGAAGGGGACAAGTGCGCGGACCCCTTTCGTCCTTCTGTGTGTGGGGTGGCGGGAGCCCGCAGTGAGTCTTGGTGTGGGAGCGCGGTTGGGCTCCCGGACCCCTGGCTGGGAGCCTGTTCAGCACAGACCAAAAAGGAGACTGTGGGAAGCCTCCAGCCTCTGAGCAGCTTGAGGCTTCCAGAACTTTCTCAGGCATTCCTGCGTTGGGACCGGGCCTTAGACCCCTGCCCCGCCCCGCCCTGCCCCCTGTTCTTGGATGCTTGCCTAATTGAGGCTTTATTTATTTCCACATTTCCCCAGCTCTGTATAAAAACACAAGCAAGTGGGTGAGGCCTACAGATACTCTGGGAGTATGGGGGTGAGGTAAAGGGGTGGCGGGGGGAGAGGAACACTCAAGGGTCTGCTTCCTTCTTTCAGGAGTGCTGTGGAAAGGAGGAGCAGGGAGAGGGAGCTATGGCAGAGCAGCTGCCAAGCAGGGCAGCTGTGGGAAGAATTTCTCCACCCCCACCCCACCCCCACTCAGAAACCCAAAAATAGCCATGTCAAAGGCATAAGCCTTGTAAATGGGGAGCCAGCTGAAAACTGTTTGCTTCTCCAGTCCCTCCTCCTTCCTCCTCCCTCTTCTCTCCAGGCCCCTTCTGTCTTAACCTCTTGCCCAGTCACAGAAGGAATGGGTCACTGAGTACAGTGCCCTCCCTGGTTCCAACAGAGAACTCCCAGCATAACCAAGTCACATCTGAGAGCACTGACGGCACCACGTCCTTATGGGAAAAGCCACCCCTTTATTTGCTTTTCTTGTAACCTTGAATTTTCCTACCTAGATTTGTTAAAGTGATGCAAAACTTAGCTAAAATGTAGATAATAAAAAATACACAAAGACTGGTTTGTATCTTGAAACTAAGGCTCATATGCAAGAGAGCAGATGCCATGAAAACTGCTGCCTTTTCCGATTACAAAATTAACATAGTGTAGATTTTGTAAAATCAGGAAAGCACAAAGATGAAAAGATAAACTGTCCACAGAAATCCTCTGATGTGAACCTTGTGGAGTTTAAATGGTGACAGGCCCTTTTTTGGTTTACTTGTTTAGTTGGTCCCAAAAGAGAACTCCTTCCAGGCGGCACACCTCTGACGTCAGCCTGTCAGGTGCAGTCAGCAGGGTCCAAAGGGGCTGCGTGTCTGCCTCTCTGCAGGTGGAACTGACTCTCGGGAGTTGTCTCGGTTCATTTGGGCTTGTGTAAGTACCACAGACTGAGTGGCTTGTAAACAGTAGCCATTTATTTTCATAGTCCTGGAATTTGGAAGTCCCAGCTCACATGTAGCATAATCAAGTTCTGGGGAGGGTCCTCTTCCAAGTTGCAGATGGCCGACTCCTGTCCTCACGGAGCAGAAAGCAGAGGATGCAAGCGCTCTCCTGGCTCCTAGAAGGGCACTAATCCCATTCATAAGGGCTCCACCTTCATGACCTCATCTAGCCCTCATCACCTCCCGAAGGCCGCACCTCCTAATACGAGAGTAGGGTTTCAACATAAGAATTTGGGGGCGAGACAGATACTCAGTACATAATAGAGACCTTTGGTGACTCTGGTCAGGTCTCCCTTCTGCACAGCAGCAGTCCTGGGCAGAGGATTGCATAAACGGACACAAACACGGGGCAGTGACAAGTTACCCTGGGAGCTCAACAACTCACCAGCCCAAAGGAATTCTGACTTGAGATCCAGGTTATCTGGAGTGCCTCACTGTCCCTCCCGAATGACCCAGATAAATCTGGCGGAATTTGAAGTCCAGTGTGCACGCATTGTTCATTGGGAAGACAGCACAACCACTTGGGCAGCCCAGGTGCAGAGATTGCTTCAAGCTGGGCTTTTCCCCACTGCGGACCCGGTCAAGTGGAACGAGGTTGAATAAGTCTGTTCTCAAGAAATCTGTAGAAAATGACGGACTGAGGTGTGGATTTGAATTCCAACTCTGCCATCTGCTAGCAGACCTTGAAACACTCTTTGTAACCTTTCCAAACCTCAATTTCCCCGTCTGTGGACGGGGAAGCTTTTTAGGATGATTGTGTTCTCATTTAATGAGAACACAAGGGAGCTGCCTTTCCTGTCTCCGCCGCCGCCCTTGTGTTTCACTGGGGAATTCCTCTCAGGCGCTAGGGAGGTGGGGGGGAGCTTGTGGCCGCCCCTGCTCTGCTGGCCTTGGCTCTTCAGCAGCGGAGGCCGCTGTCCCAGGGGGCGGGCCCCTCCTCTCAGGTGCGGGAGCGCTTGCCAACTGCTTAGCAGGCGGAGCTTAACATTTTGGTAGTATCATGTCCAGGTTTTAAAAAAATACGTATTTCCCATGTTTTGTAAAAGGAAAAAACTTCAGAAACACTTTGACAATAGCGTAAACAGCAAGGACTCCAATTGTACGTACATTTTCCTATTTTAGGCAATTACTTCTTGAGGGTAGACTTCTAGAGCTAGCATTTAAAAAGGCAAATGGTGGTGTTTAGGGATTTCGTTGCGAGTTTGTAGACTGCTCGGACAGCGGCGGCGCAGGTCTCTCTGGAGGGGCTGTCCGAGCCACCAGCTCCCACAGCTGTGCCTGCAGGGCCCGTGGCTCCCTCTCCCCCGCCGCGCCCTAGGCAAGGCCCGGTCGGCCTGTGCTTTGTGTGGCAGTCCTAGGAAGACGAGGCCTGCAAAGGAAGGGGCTCCTGGTTGGGGATGATTATCTGAGAGGTCTTCCTGGGTTTCCCCTCCCTGTTCTTAAGTGCTGTTGCTATGCAAGGTAGCCCTTTAGTCAGGGCCAGGCCTCGGGTTAGAAGGGTGATGTCCATGAACTGTAAGAAGCTCCCCAGGGGCCCCCTCTGTCCTTTGGGCTTCATGAGGACCTGCCTTGTGTTCTGTTCTGTGTCAGATGTTACAGGAGACGCAAAGAAGTAAACCTCTAATGCTGCCTGCTCCCAGGCCCCCAGATGCCTGGGCCTCCCCTGTCTCGCTTTGCCTCTTTTCCGTGTCTTTCCGATGAGGCCTCGCGTGGCAGCCCTGAGGGGAGGAGGAAGGACACACAGAGAAGCGGGGAGTGGTTCCGCACATCACTCTTCAGCGCACTGCTGGCAGCCTCCCCTGGGGGTCCTGAGGGGTAAGGAGACAGCTGGGTCGAGTGCCCCGTGTGCCGGGCGCACACACCTCTGTTGCTGGTGGCACAGACGTCATCCCTGTGTTCTGCGTTTCCAGCCCGGCTAACGGGCGCCTGCACTGGGGACTGGTATGCCCGACGATGTGTGAGAAGTTTCTCTAGGGTGGTTTGGACCTGCTGGGCAGCTCACAGATGGACGTTCTGGGCCGCTTGTTCTGGGCCGTCCTCTGGAAAAAGAGTCGGATGGGCCCCGCCAGACCCCAAGTTCTGCGTCTTGACCTCGGTTATTATCCCTTTTGTAACCACTCTGTCTAGCATGTACCCCAGAGCTAATGCTGTAGAGCTAGCAGCATGTGTCCATAATGCCTGCTTGGACGTCTGTGGCCGGGAGTGTGCCCAGCTCCAGATATAGCTAGCCTCTCGTGAGTTCAGTTCCCTGTAGGCCATCATGTCAGCTCTTTCTGCGGGGTGCCTGCTCTCTCCTGTCCTCCCCGTAGGTGTTTCATCTGTTCCCTCCACCCCCCTGAGGTCTTGTTTCCCTTGAGGCAGGTAGTGTGGTAGAGCAAATACTGGATTAAGAGGCAGAAGTCCTGGTCACTCCAGGCAGCTACTTCCTGACGCTTTGTTGAAAGTCTGTAGAGTAAAAGTTTTGGCAAAGTACAGAGCTAAGAATCCCTCGCTGCCTCCTCTGGTCCACTCAGCTTCCCACACCACAGTGTGGGAACCTGTGCCAGAGGAACCTGGCACTGTGGCCCGGCTGCCCGGGAGCCTGTGCTCTCGGCCCCCACTGCTGGAGGGAGGCTCCGACTGGGCTGGGGGCGTTCTTCGGACCCGAGGGCAGCAGCGGGGTCCTTGCAGGTATCCAGTTGTCCTGGCTGTTTTGGAAGCAGTGGCCTCTGTTTTTAGTAAGCTGCCTAATTGGAGGCCTTTCTGAAGCTTAACCAGTTCACCTTGTGTTTTAATCCAGCTGTCTGTCCTTCTCTTTTTTCGTGGGAAGAATTGATGTTCATGCCCCAACCAAAACAAATCTGTTTTTGCTGGAGACAAAGGCTGTCGCTGTTGAAACCCTGCCCCTTCCTGGCCCCTGCTCTGTTTCCTCAGTAATTTCCAGTGGGCTGTCGGTGTCGATGCTGGTTCCTTCCTGATACGGTCCCTGTCGGTGAAGGAGCGTCTCCCTCGCTTATCTTCTGTATCAGGATATCACGGGAGTGCAGAGTATTGAAAAAGATGAGAGCATAATTTTCTGCAAGAAAACAGATTGATTTCAAATATGCTCTCCTTACATCCTGCCTCAGACAATGGCCCTTTGCACACCATTTCCCTCAGTTCTGATGCCCTCATTTTATTTTAAGCTGGAAGAATCAAATCTTTGAGTAAAGCTTCTTTGTTCCGTTTTAGCAACAGGACATCTCATAGGATGTGAGGCAGGGTGTTTTCTTGGGAACATTCATCATTTAGCTTCCCCCCAAATAAAGGAACTTTTTATGACTCTGGCAGCTGTGAGAACGTAGACTGTATTCACAACCTGAGTGAAGAGTTTCGTCCTGCGACCCCAACCCCATCTGGAATGTGGGCCAACATTTCAGAGACAATTGAGGTCATCCAGTAAATTCCCCTGGCCTCTCGGCTCATCCCAAGTACAGAATCCTGGGGCTGAAGTCGACTCAAGGCATTTAATTAGCTCCAGAGGAGAGGTGGATAGCACATGTATCGTGCCAGTGAGGGATGCTTCACATGTGTGCCCGGGAGGGTCCATCGCAGGCAAGAAGCACCTCAGGAGCAGCAGGGTGGGAAAGGGTTCCTTTCCTCTGCACACCCCCAGGGGACAGCCTGTCCTGGTTGCTCGTGGGACGGCTGTGGCTGTGTGGGTGTGGGGTTGAGAGTGAGACCGAAGCCCCCTGCCTCCGCCCTAACTTGCCCCTCCGCAGGCCTGAGCCGCCGCCTCTTCTCCCTGGCCAGGAGTCGTGCCCCCTGGGTGCGGTTGTTGTGAGGAGTGAATCACAAAAGCTTCCTGGCACGGCTTCCTCACTCAGGCGCACTGGAGTGCATGCCCCATCGCAGTGGCCAGGACCTGTTACTTCTTGTGCCGGGGCGTTCTGGAAGTTTGAAGGAACAAATGATTTCTCTGAGGCAGTGGACCCAGCACACTGACCTGGGTGTCTCAGCTCTTCCTAAGGGGCGTTGCCTGGAAAGTGGTGCTCTCTGGCCATTCCGCGTGGTGCCCTGTGTTTTGACAGCTGCCCTGACTAGCACTGCGTAATACACCCCTGAGCTGAGCCCTCAGGACTTGGACTTTTCTTTTGGAAAGGAGGCCCCTGCTGTTTGCCTGCTTGTTCTTTCATTCAGTGATCTGTAAGCACCTGCTCTGTTTCTGCTGTTAATCTAGGAAATAGGAGGGGCCCTTCCTTCTGCTCCCGGGGAGCTCAGGGCCTTGCTGGGGACAGGCGCATGGACACTTGTAGAGCGAAGTGCTGCAGTCTGCTTGCAGATGCCAGGTAGCGGGCAGGTGGGGAGCTGTAGGCAGCCCACAGGGATCCCGGAGGAGGTGAGGCCAGAGGGGCACGCGTGGGAGGAGGGAAGGTGCTCAGAAGGAAGGACAGGGATTTTCTCATCTGCAGCTGTCTAGGGGAGCCTTGGGGGTCACACTCTCCGTGTGAGGAAGGAAGGAGGTGGGGACTCCTTCCCGCCCCTGCTGTCTGCAGCCCAGACATTCCTGGTGTAGCCCATTGTGGGGGAGTGTGTGTGTATGTGTGTCTTACCCATTTCCTCCTCCCACTACCACATCCCAGATGAGAACCTGGCTGTACTTGGATGGAGAGGACACTGGCCCAATGCCTTGTGTGCGGGGAGCGGCTCTGCTGAAGCCTCCCAGGAGCAGGAATGAGGTTGGATGGTCAGTTGAGGTCAGAATGGGGTGTTTGGTTGTTAAAGTAAAATCTCCCCGTGGCAAACATAACATTGTTTGACTTTCTGTTTGGCATCGGCTACGTGAGTTCTTACACATCCTGATCCATGGGGAAGCAAAGGCCACTGTGCCTAGAACATGCCGGAGCTGGGCCTGTGAGAAGCCACAGAGGGCTGGGCGGGGCCTGTGGGATGAGCAGGACACTGACGTCTCGCCTCTGGCTCAGCAACTTGCTCATTGTATGGCTTCAGGTAAAAAACATTTTTTGGTAAGAGTTTTATTGAGATGTAATTCACATACTACCATTTACCCATTTAAAACCACCAAGTCAGTGGTCTTTTTGCAGCCATCATCATAGTCAGTTTTGGAACATTTTCATGTTCCAAAGAGAAACAAACACAATATACTATAGCAGTCACTTCCAATCTTCCTCCGGGGCCCCCCGGCCTTGGCCAACTTTCTGCTCCCCAGGTTTGCCGATTCAGGACATTTCATGTCAGTGGAGTCTTGTAACACATGGCCTTTTGTGTCTGACTTCTCTCAGAGAGCGCAGTGTTTTCAAGGCTCTCCCGTGTGGTAGCGTGTATTAGAACTTCATTCCTTCTTAAGGCCGAGCAATACTCTGTCATAGGCGTAGGCCACGTTTTGTTTTTCCATTCACCTGTTGGTGGACGTTGGGGTGGTTTCCACGTTTGGGCTCTTATGAATAGTGCTGCTGTGCACTCTGTGCAAGCTTTGTGAGGACATTTGTGTTTACAGTTCTCTTGGATATATATCTGGGAGTTGAATTGCCAGGTCACATGGCAGTTCTATGTTTAACATTTTAAGGAACTGCCAGACTGTCTTTCAAAGTGACTGTAACAGTTTACATTCCCTCCAGCAATGGATGAAGGTTCTAATTTCTGCACATCCGCCCTAAAACTTGTCTGTGTCCATCTTTTTCATTATTTTCATCCCAGTGGACGTGAAGTGGTATCTCATGATTTTGATTTGCATTTTCTTGATGGCCGGAAAAATGTTTAACCTCTCAATGTGTTTTATCATAAGTAAAACTAGGATGATAATGAAGAATGTGTATTTTATTTATCTGTCAAAATTTTCTCTTTTTAAAAAGATTTTGTTTATTTATTTTTGGAGAAGGGGAGGGAGTGAGAAAGAGAGGGAGAGAAACATCAGTGTGTGGTTGCCTCCTGCACACCCCCTACTGGGAACCTGGCCCACAACCCAGGCGCTTGCCATGACTGGGAATCAAACTGGCGACCCTTTGGTTCACAAGCCAGCGCTCAATCCGCTGAGCCACACCAGCCAGGGCTACTTGTCAGAATACTCTTACAGCATTGTGTGTGCCAGATGCTGTCCTTAACTGCTCTGTGAACATCAGTTCATTTAATCTCTGTGACAGCCTTTGTGGCGTAGGCACTGTTGTTACCTCTGTTTTATAGATGAGAGAAGCTGACGCCTAAAGAACTTAAGTACCTTGCCCAAGGTCACATTCTTAGGCCACCGTCATTCGAAGAATAACCAGATAGAGTGCCTGGCATTCCCTGGCGCATCAGCAGCAGCGTTTCCTTGGATGCACATAGTGAAATACGCCAGGCATGGTCCTGCCTCAGCCCTGTGTTCATGGATTTTGCTGCTGTTAATGAGCCTTTGGCCATATGAACTAGTGGCGATGAATTGCCAGAATTTATTTTTTCTTACCTGATAGAGAATTACTTCTGTGTCCCCAGTAGAGGAGATGGACCATGAAGATTGCTAGTGGCTGTGCATGACATCTGTCCTTTCTGTTAAGCAGATAATCCAAGGCTGTAGTCAGCAATGGGTGGGAAGCCACTGAGATAGAACCATTTCGCCATCCCTTCTTTGTCCCTGTCACCTTGCCCCCTTTACCTGCCCTGCATCACAAAGACAGAGGCCTGATTTTTTTCTTTCCGCTGTGTTTTCCCAGCGGAGCCTCGGCCAGGAGGTCACCCTAGGAACTGGTGGACTAGCCCGCCTGCTCCAGGGAGCGGCCCCTCCTTCCTGAGTGTGGGCCCTTCCAGCCTCACCTTCCACCTTCCCCCATAAAGAGAATTTGAGGCCTAGCAGTGTGGGCCGCCCAAGTTTCTTGATTTTTAAAATCATGATTCCTGCCCAATACAGGGCATCTCCCACCCAAAAGGAGGCTTTAAAAACCCTTTTAGTGAAGTAAGCCATGCATGCAGACAAGGTACAGCTTGATGAATTTTCACAAACCAAGTGTATCTGTGTAGTCAGCACCTAGATCAGGAAGCCTAGCATCTCGTGGTGGGTGTGGGGAGAAGGGGCTGGTCTGGGGTAAGTGTCTGTGGGATGTTGCAGTGAGGCAGGGCGCTACCCTGGGCCGCCGTGTCTCCTTCAGCCCTGCCGGTGCCCAGCACAGCGGAGGTGCTTGGCACCATCTTCCTCGGTATTCATGGGGGATTGGTCTCAGGGCCCCTCAGGTACCGGAGTCCACAAATGCTCAGTTTCTTATATAAAAAGATACAGTATTTACATGTAGCCCATGCATATCTTCCTGTATACTTTACACCATCTCTAGATTACTTATGCTACCTAATACAATGTAAATGCTATGTAAATAGTTGTTATACTGTATTGTTTAGGGGATACTGAGCACACAAAAAGTCTGTATGTAGATCTGCAGTACAGACACCGTAGGCCTAACTACATAGTGCATATGAGCAACAATTCGACTCCCCCCACCCTCGGCCCCCCCCCCAAATATTTTCAATGCTGGTTGAATCTGTGGATGTGGAATCTGTAGGAAAATGGCCGACTCCTCTTATTAGTCCACTCAGTGGCTGGATGAGTGGCAGGAAACTCGATTCTCACACTCCGGGGTTTCCCAGTGAGCCTGTGGTTGTTTCTGGGTGTCTCTGCATCGTGGCCCTTTGCGATGACTCGGAGGAGCACATCTGCCCAGAGGACTTGGTGGTGGCTGGCAGCAGAGGGAACACCAGTGCGAGCAAAGCCTGTGGTCTCAGAGAGCTGAGGTGCTGCCATGTCTGAGAGGGAGCGCCAAGAACACTTCCGGGGGCCGCCTTCCCAAACACCCTCCTCCTGCCGGGGCCTGTTAGAAGCCCCACAGGGTCTCTGGGGCTGGAAAAGGCTCTCCTTCCTGCCCCGTGCACAGCGCATGGTGCCCTGGGGCTGGTGGACAAGGCCTCCCACAGGATGGGTGCTGGTCCAGAGCTGCGTCTTCCCGAGCACTCGGTGTGTCGGACCAGTTGGAGGCTTTGGCCAAGCCCCTTGGAGAGGCCTGGGACAGAGAGCTGCTGCACGGAAGGCGGGTCAGCCTCTGCTGTGAGCAGGGCCTCTGTCTGTCTCAGACACTTGGTTTCTGTCAGGGTAGAGGAGCTCCACGACGTGGCACCCCATGCATGCACAAAAATTCCTGCTACGTCTTCATAACTGACTGATCTTGTATGCTTTCTCAAGTGTGGAAGGACATGTTGAGAGTGGCAAATAAAGATAGATCTTAAAACATCATTGTGTCAGCATAGAACCTCAGGAAGTACAAATTTAGGAATTCCCAGTGGGAAAGAGACAAGTGAGACCAGCCAGGGTAAGGACAGGCCTTTCTGTAACGCTCACGAGGCTCTTGGGTCTTAACGAATCCTTCCGCCTGAGTGGTGAAATCTTTGGGAGCAGTGAGACACCTCTCGGAAGGTTTTATAGCTTCCACACATTTCGGCTGTTTCTTCGCTCTTGTTCCTGCCATCTGGGAGTTTAACCGAGAGGGCATTAGGCTTTGATGCACTCCAGGCTCCCTGCCCTGAAAGGGGGGGTGTTGGTGCTTTGGAGCTTTTTCTGTGAATTGAGGAGAAACACTTGTGTATGGGAAGAAGAGGGTTCCCCCAGTGTTCTGAACTTGTACGGGGTAGCTGCAGATCCTCAATGAGGAACCCCAAGGATCCTCAGGAAGGAGTCTAGGAGCCCGTGTGGGACAGGGACGTCGGTCCTGCTGCCAGGTTTGGGTAGGGAGTACGACCCTGGTAGCCTGGGCACCTTGGGGTTGCTCCTGTCTCCCTGGCATTTGGGCACAGGCCCTCCTTCGAGGGGTTTCAGGGCCCTTCATCCCAGGCCAGCTCCTTCTCCAGGTGCACAGCGGGAGTGAGGGCCTGGCAGGTGCGCCCTGAGCCTGGCAGTGCTGGTGTAGGTAGAGGCCTGGGTTCCACAGAGCAGGCTTCCTCTCTCTGCTCGTTGTCCTGGGTGCCCTAGTTTCCCTGGAGCCTGGTGTCTGCAGGAGCATAGGGAAGGGCTTGGGAGCCGTGGCGCTGGCCTGGCCTATGTTCAGGGAGACTCGGTACACAGGCCCCAGGTGCAGGTTCTCGTGAGGGTCTCCTGCCTTTTCTTATCCCCTCTGCCCTACTCAGTGTTCCAAAATCTGAACAGTGGGGGGAGCCCAGTGATTACTGATACTCACAAGCTCGGTTTCAAGTTTCTTTGTCTCTAAGTTGTTTGGATTCTTGGAATAAATCTGATTTTCTCCCGAAAGGGCGATTTGAAGTGCTTTGGGCTTCCAGCTTTTGTGCGTCCTGCTAAGCCAAGACCTGTGCCAACCCCAGGTCGTGAGGCCCGGTGCGCTGTCCTCTGGGTCTGCACGTAGTTGCCGGGAAGGAGGCATGTGTGTGGCACCCGCCAGTGAGATCTGTAGGTCAGCCCCGCCCCTGGGCTGGCAACACCCCCCCCCCCACACCCCCGGCAGGTACTGTGCTCCTTCCAGGGGCCGGTGCAGACCAGAGCCCAAGGAGCTGGACGCAGAGTTCAGGCAGGGGCCGCGGATGGGGAGTCTGCTTTCCTCACTTCTTGGGCTTTGCCCCCTCTCGTTACACAGAAATGCACAGCCCTGGTCACATTCCCTCCCCTCTCGCACGTCTCTCGTAGGCAGTACAGTTGCCTGCACAGCCTCCGTCTCCCCGCCTTCCCAAGGTTCTCGCTGTCACTGGAGAGGAGAGGACTGCCGTCTCTCCTCCCTTTCCCCTCAGGCTGCCCAAGGGCCTATTGGGGTGCTAACTCAAGCACTGGGCGCTGGGGCACCTTACGAAATCATATTGCCAGTTAGTGTCCACTGTGCACCCCCTGGGGCCCCCTGCCTCCCTCCAGCAGCAAGCTCTTTACAGATGTGTTTTGTCTCTCCTCACCCTCTCTGTCATTGCTTCGTTGGGTCCTTTTTGGCCCTGCCAAAAGCTGTTAGTGACTTAGTACAGCTGGATGGCCAGCCAGGGACAGACAGCCAGCCAGCCACCCAGCTGTCAGAGATGCCTGCAGTGGCATCAGGGATGAGGGTCTCCCATTGAGGTAGTTGTCCCCAACCTTGGCTGGGCATTGGAAGCACTAGGAGACCTTTTTTTAATTTTGACACCCACACCGCACCCCAGGAAATTTAACTCAAGGTCTCTGGGAATGGAAGCTCTGTTTAAAAATCTCCCTGGGGGTTCCATTATTCAGCAGAACCTGAAGATTATTGCTTTAAGCTCTAAACCTTCCAGTTGAAGATCACTTGCCTTCTTTCAGTCTTACTGGTGAGACTGGTCTCCCTCAAGCCTCTTCTCCCTGCTACACACCCTAGTACTGGAGGGTGAGTGGAGAGGGGCCGCGGATGGGGCTTAGTGGATGTTACGGCCCCCAACAGCTGCATTGCTTTCGGTCTCACTGAGGCAAACAGAGGCTTGTTTCTTCTATATCTACCTGGCTGGCCCTTAGGCAAGAAAACAGGTAAATCGTGTGGAACAGTAGCACTCTGTACCTCCCGGGAGGGGTTAGCAGCAGCTGAAGGCCTTGTGAGCTGGCGTGTGAGAATCCCCATGTGAGGCCTAGACGGCTTCAGCCACCCACTTGCCACCTCGCCTCCTCTGCAGTGGCCCCCTCTCCCCAGAAACCACTCCAACAAGTCCAGAGGGCAGCCCCTGCCCAGAAGTGCCTTTAACCCCTCCTTTTCCTTCCCTGTGTCTTCTCACTGTCTCCATTTTCTCCCCTCCCTTCTTAACCAACATGGCCTCGAAGAGAGGACTCAAAAACTCATGCTGAAAGTCTGAAAGTATAAAATACTTAATATCTCTTCCATCCATTGCTGAGTACTGGGGTATGTGGGGACTGTGACAGCTACTTCCTCTGAGGTTCACTTGAAGGGCTTCCCGGCAGTGGCATAGAAAGTAATTATGTACCTTTGGAAATGAGTGGAATCTGCAAGACTCGGGGCAAAAGGACTACATAAGCACTGTGCTCCAGCTGAGACAGTCCTTTCCCACAAGGCACTGGTTAACAATTCTGAAACTGCTGTGCGTAAGTCCTGGCGCTGAGCGGTTAAGTGAATGGATGGCGCTGTCGGAGTGGGAGGTTACAAGCAAGCAAGGGAGAGCTAGAGTTATGCATGTGGTACTAGATCAGAGTTGAAGACAGCAGTATGTTTAGCTTAATAGAGACAAAGAGATAGAGATCAAGGGAGATATGTGCTATACAGAGTTATGTGCACCTGTATTTCCTTGTTCTGTCAGCTGAGGTCTCGAGACAACAAACCCCCAACTGTAACAAGCATACCTAGCATCCAGATCTTGGTTGATACTTTGATTCTCCAGTAAAAGGAATGAGGGCTCTTTGGAGATATGGCTGATTCTAGGACTGGGAAAGGAAGTGTCATGGGAGTTGCCCTTGAAGGGTGGGAAGGACACTGTACCTGGCGAGGGAGCCCACGTTAGTGTCCAGCTACAGGACACGGGGAACTGGGGTCATAGGAGTGAAGCTAAAAAGTGGTTGGATTCCGGTCACGGTCAGAACATTACCAAGGCCCTGGGCACTCCGCTGGTGTGACCTGTTAGCCTGGGAGCGCTGTCTCCTGCCTCTGCAGTGGGGCGAGGCCTGAGGACGGGCAGCCAGTGAGCGGGCAAGCAGGGCAGTGACTGCTGAGGCTTAAACTAGCATTATTCCCGGGACTAGTTGTGCTTTAGTTACAAGACGCTTTCAGACTTTTCTGTCTGATTAAACCAAGGCAGCAGAACCGAAACAGGACTTGAGGAGTAACTCATTCATCGGTTTCATGAGCACCCCGAGGACTGACAGCCTTCCAGTCTCCCTCTCTGCCCTCGTCTCCTGAGCTCGACCATGAGGCCAGACCCTCGCTTCAGACCCCCACTGTCAGGATTGCCCTCCCCCTCACCTGGCCTCACTCCCTTGCCTTCTGTTTCCCGGGCCCTGGGAAAGCCTTTCCTACCTCTCCTGCTCAAAATGACCTCCCACCCCAAACTCCGTTGTTCACCGTGGCCTGTAATCTCCCCCACCTAGCAAACACACTGAGTGTTCATTTTGCTTGTCTGACTCTAGACTGTAAGGTCAGCTTCATGAGGTCAGAGATTTTTGTGTTTTGTTCATTACTGTATTTCTACTACCTATAATAGTGCCCAGAACATAGTAGGTGCTCAAGAAATATCAGCTAAATGGATGAGTGCTGTTGGTAGCAGTGGCTTTGCTTTCGGTGTGTTTTTCATGTATCTACAGTGGAGATGATGCCAGCCTCAGGTTTATGGGAACAAGATGTTTGTTTATAAAGAAGCCCTTAGTAAATGCGCTGCCTCATCTCCTGTGGAGCTCTGCCTTTCCGTCCGACAGATGCGGTCCTTGTGCACAAAGAGCCTGCGAGACACTTAGCCTTCCTTGTTTCTAGCCCGTGCAGCATGCTGCCCGCAGGCTGTGTTCATACCTGCGGTTCACTGCTGATCTCTCTGAAGCAGGTGTTGCCTATCCTCACTGCTGGGTCCCCAGGGTCTGGCATCCAATGCATGTTTTTGAGTTAATGCTTTTTGGAGTGGCCTGGTCTTGTATCCCTAGACCCTCCTTAGTCAACCCTCATTCTCTAGATTAAACAGCCCTGGCTCCTTCAGTCTGCTCCTGCAGGACATGATTTTGGACCCTTTTCTCCACTTCTTGTTGCTCCTGTGAGCCAAGTTCTGTTTATTTCTGGCCTCTGTCATGTGCTGACTTGTGTGAGTCCTGTCCCCAAGCCACCTTCTCTCTTCCTGTGAGGGAAACCCAGCTTTGCTGGAGGAAGATGGCCTCCTTGGGCTGGGGATGGGGCTCCCTGGAGAGCCATTTCAGAGCAGGAGAAAGGGACTGGCAAAGGAACCAGGGAGGAGAAAAGCTGTCCCTGGTTGCTTGGGCACTGCCAATACCTGGCACCAGCACTAACCTTCCCACTCTCAACTCACCATGCCCTTGCTTCCCTGGCTCCAGGAGGCCACCTGGTGGCCTGAGCCCTGTGGATGCGGAAGTCCACCCTGTCTGGCTGCCTGTGTGCCTGTGGCCATCCGACCCCTCTGGGCTCAGCTTGCTCCCCTGCTAGGTACCCAGCCGTATCTCTGGCACTCCAGCTGCGAAGGACGTGATTCTCTGCCAAAAGGAAGCCGTTTCTGCTGAGCGGTGACATAGGCTGTCAGCACACACTGGTTTCATATGCTCCTTTGCATCTGAGAGTGAAGCTGAGGTCAAGGTCTTTTCAGCCGCCCTCCAGCCTCAGACGCTGCCCTGAGGGGCTGCTCCTGGACTCCTCCTCTTCCCTGGCCTGCCACGCCCCTGCCCCGCTGCGCTTGCCTTTGGAGCCCCCAGTCCCCGGTGCCCGGCCAGCTCCCATCCCGGAGGCCCTCTTGGCTCCACCAGTCGGGTGGGTCTCAGGTCCTCTGTCTCTTCAGCTCCCGTGATCTCGGGGCCACCCCAGGGTTGCTGCTGGCGTGGGTGCGTGTCCCTGGGCTCGCTGCAGCCAAGGCCTGAGGGGGACCGCTGGCCTTCTCCATGAAGCCGGCCTGTGGCTTTGCCTTCCCGATGGCCGCTGGCTTCTGTCTCTGCCCTCTCCCAGCCTCTGCTGCTTCCTGTCTTGTCCTGCCTGTCTGAGCCCCGTCACTTGTGGCATCAGCCTAAGAGGATCTGTTTTCCATGAGGGCAGAGACATGGAGATGCCAGAGAAAGACAGCTGGAGTATAGGCCAAGTACAGAGAAACAGAAAGGAAATCTAGTTTTGTAGTGTAGCCCGTCCTAACCCTGAGTCACTGAGGCCCAAACTCTCGGAGTTGTCCCCGGCCGCTTTTTGGCCTCACCCACCATGCACCTGAAGTCCATCTGGGTCTACTTCCGTGTATCCCAGGTCCAACCACTCTTCACCCAAGGGCCATCAGTGTTCTGGTCCCCCCGTGTCGCTCTTGCCTGCCTCACCTGGCAGGGGCAGGCTGCTGCCCTCTCTCACCTCCATTGCAGACCACATCCTCGGGCCCAGCAGGCTGTGGCCATGGGGGACTCCCCACCCGGGACCCCCTTTGTCCTGCCCTGCAGGCCTGCTGGCAGCCTTCTCAGGCCGCACCCTGCCGCGCACCCCCCCGCCCCCACGGCCTCAGCACTGACTTCTCTCTCCACCGGGTCCCTGCGTGGGCTCCCGCAGGTCCAGCTCCCCGCACATTTTCTAGCCCCGTGCCTGCTTTCTTTTTATTCCTGTCACTTGTCACTACCGCAAATCAGATAGATCTTTGTTTTTCTCTTATTTTCCTTCATCACCATAAGCATAAAGTGAGCCCTTCCTAGAGTGGGCCCTTGGTCCTGTTCTCACCTCCATTCCCAGCACCCACCAAGAATGTGCCCCTTCGCAAGGTAGATATGCTCAGTAAGTGGCTGTCAGCCCGCACACACCGTAACTGAGTGGGCCAGTCTGCGCCTAACCGTCTGTCTTGCAAGTCCTGACGTGATTACATGGTCTTCTAGGCAGGCTGGGAAAATGTCTCCTCCTCTTGCTCTCAGTGGTGGGTGTGGTTATAAATGTAAAGCAGAAGGAGACAGGCTCATGGGTCCAGACTTGAGTCAGACAGGTGACAGCGTCCTTCCTCCAGGAGACTTTTAGGTCGGTTCTCAAACTGTGACTCACCAGGAGCAGAGGCTGAAACAAGGGACATTTATTTGTGCAGATAGAAGAGCCAGAGAGGAAGAAAGGGCACAGGTGCCAGCTGGAAACGAGGGCAGGCAAAACCATGAAGGCAGGGGCTAGTGGTTTGGCTGATGCAGGAAAAGATCAATTTACTTCAAGGGCTGGAGCTGAGGAAATAAATTCCTGGTTCTGGGGCAAACCAGCCCAGTGTGCTAAACTGTCCTAGTCCTGTTTAAGGCAGAAGGCGCATGCGTGTGCAGATGCTCGTTGTATGTCACCTGTATCTGTGACATACAGCTTTCAGAAAAACTGTTCTTTATCATTCACGTATGGCTGTGATGTGCAGTACTGAGACCCTGGAGCAGAGGAAAGCAGCAGGATTCGGGGAACATGTTGTGGGCTCCCGTACTTTGGTGTGTGTCGTGGGATGTTGTTCCGACCTTTGAGCTGGGGCGGGAAATGGGAAGAGGTAGGAAGCTGGGTGGTGGGAGGTCTGTGCCCAAGGAGGTCTCTGTTCTGTACCCACTAGGAAGGACCTCACACAAGGCCACTGTGAGTTGGGCCAGAGGTAACCAGGCTCCACCTGTGGAATAACCGCGTCCACACAAGGAACATGTTGGCCTAAATGAAGCATGTCTTTCTGTCTGGAATCCCAAGTTGCCCTGGACACTTGTGTGTGTTGTTTGCATCTGTGTGTGTCTGTGTGTTTTTAAATATACATAACCAAATTCACCGTCTTGCCTGCCTTTGGTCTGTGGTTCAGTGCATTCGGTGCGTTCACCCTGCTGCGCTGCCGTCACCGCCCCGCCCCCAGCTTCTCAAACCAAAGCTCCAGGCCGACCGAGCAAGCGTGTTCCCCCTTTCCTGTCTGGTGTATTTCACTTAACACGATCCATGTTGTAGCATATGTCAGAATTTTATTTCTTTTTATGGTGCAGTAATATTTCTTTGTGTGTGTATACCACATTTTTGTTTACTTGTTCATCCATCAGTGGACACTTGGGTGTCTTCTACCTTTTGACTATTGTGAATAGTGCAGCTATGATCATTATGGTGTCCAAATACCTGTTTAAGATCCCGATTTCAGTTCTTCTGGGTGTATACCGAGAAGTGGAGCTGCTGGGTGATATGGTAACTCTGTGTTTACTTTTTTGAGAAACTGCCCCGCTGTTCTGCACAGTGGCTGCACCGTGGTGTCTTCCCACAAGCAGCACACAAGGGCTCTGATGTCCTCCGTCCTGGTCAACGCATATTCTCAGCATTTTTATTAGAACCAACCTAGGAGGTGTGAAGAGGCATCTCACTGTGGTTTAATTTGCATTTCCCTGATAGCTAATTATGCTGCGCATCTTTTTACGTGTTTACTCGCCATCTGTATATATTCTTTGGAGAAATGTTTATTCAAGTCTTTTAAATTGTTTCCTTCCTCCCTCCCTTCCTTCCTTCCTTCCTTCCACTGTTGAGTTGTAGGACCTCGTTTTATAGTCCGTATATTAATTCGTTATTGCATATGTGAGTTGTAAATATTTTCTCCCGTTCTGTGGATTGCTGTTTTTATTCTCTTGATAGTGTCCTCAAAGGCACAAAAGTTTGTAATTTAGATAAAGTCCAGTTTACCCACTTTTTCTTGTTGCTTATGCTTTTGGTGTCATATCCAATCATTGTCAGATTGAATGTTATGAAGGTATTGCCCTTCGTCTTCCAAGAGTGTTATAGTTTTTGCTCTTACATGTAGGTCTTTGATCTAGTTTGAGTTTATTGGTGTGTATGGTGTAAGGGGCCCTTGGCTCTTGTGGAGCTCTGCTGCCCCGCTGGTCGGGCCGGGTGAGGAGGTGGGAAGCAACTCTTCTCTGCGTGCCTCTGGCCCCAGTCTTGGGAGTAAGGTGGGCCTCGGATGGGCAGTGGAACTTCTCTGGCAGAGGGCCCTTCCCTGCTTGGTGGGAGCCTGGGCATCTTGCTGTGCAGCCAGCGGCCTGAGCCAGCAGGCCAGTCTGGCACAGCAGGTGAGAGAAGGAGCTTCCTGGCCTTGGCAATAAGCTAAAAGGATCCTTGTTGTGTTCTTATCTCCCTTAAAAAACAAGTTTAGCTGACCCTAACAATGCCCCAGGAGTGCAGGGAGTTTGGCTAGTTGACAGAGCCTTGAATAGGTCATTTCTCCAGCACCCCAGCTTCCCCAGAGCACTTCAGCATTTACAGTATCGGGCTCACTGGCCCCTCTTCCCACAGCCTCTGTTGCTGCTTGGGATTAGCAAATGCTCCCTGTGTTCTGCAGGATCCATGGAAATCCTAAGTGCTGCAGAAAGCCCGTGCTGCTCCTGGATGGGGCCAGAGCAGAATGTTGAAAGAGAGACCTGATAGGGACAGGAGTGTCATGTCCAGCAGGGGCTGCCTCTCAGCAGAGTGCTCGGCTTCACCTTCTGTGCAGGCACAGTCAGAGCCTGGCAGATCAAAGGGCAGCTCCTTGGAGATGGCTGGCCCTAGCTGCTGTGGTCCCTTCGTCTTCCTGTGGTGGAGGGCACATGCTCAGGCGGGTTAGGAGTTGGGAGGCTGGGCTCCGGTGCTCGTGCCACCCTGGGCCGTAGTTTCCATGTCTGGAACATGGGGCGGGGGCGCAGGGGGTGTTAAACACCTTCCAGCCCTGGGTTGGAGGCAGCAGCAGGGAGTGCTCTTCCCCATGGGAGCCTGAGTGGAGCCGCACAGGTGTCTCTGGAGGGCTGGCCTACTAGCCGCCATACTCCCCTTGGTTCTTTTCCATATCTGCAGTATTTTGTTTTATTTGTAAGTGTACAGGTCTTTGTCTTTAAGTGTATTCACAGGGTTGGTTGCACAATCTGATTTTAGAACATTTTCCATCCCTCTCCAAAGAAACCCCACACTCCTTAGTTATCACCCCCTGATTCGCCCTCAGCCTCTGGCAACCACAAATCAATCTGCTTTCTGTGTCTATTGATTTACCTGTTTTGGACATTTCATATAAATGGAATTAATGCAGTGTCACTACAGCCACCTCTTGCCTTTCACCTTTCTTATCTCTAGTTGCTGCAGTCCTGCCCCGGGTGTGGTGGCTGCAGAGCAGCACCCAGAGCCGCTGGGAGTGGGATTCGCCTTCTGGGCCCTGACACTCCTCCCCGTCAGCTCCCCCGTCTCACGCCCCTCGAGCAGTGGAGCCCTCTCACTGTCAGGCCGTTCACACAAGCGTCGTCTCGCTCTGGCTTAGCAAACGTGGGGTTTGGTCAGGCTGAGTATTCCTACTTTATAAGTAAATCATACTTACAAATAGAATATTATTATACGTCATATAAAATACTTACTTAGAAATAAAGCATAAATATTTATGTAGTATAAATGAATCTGCAATATAATTTTAGAGGGTTGGTTTGTCCAGATTGCATTAAAAAATATGTACTGAAGTTCATTTTGGGCAGTGCCAACATAGGCGTATAGAGGACCTCAACAGTCTAGCATGGAGAACAGATGGTCAGGCTCATAAATGCACTCGGGACTACACGTATAGTCCCCCTCTTCAGAGAGGACAGGGTGGCTGTCTGGGAGGCGAGGGATGTGGGGCGGGCATTGCGGGTGGCGGGCACAGTGCAGGAGGCCGGCCTGACAGCAGGCAGCGGCAGGCCACGCGGCTCTGTGAGCAGGGCCGGGCTGCGAGGCCGTGGCGGCTGAGGCCTCAGACACAGGGCAGGGAGCGCGGGCACGAGGCTGTTGGAGCAGCTGCGGCAGAGAGTGGCCTGGCACATCTCCACTTGTGAAAGGTCCTTCTGAGGCCAGGGCTAGTGCCTGCAGGGAGACCACTTTAGCCAAGGCTGGCCCAGCCCCAGGCTCTTCTTGTCTGAGCCACGCGGAGGATCGGAGCCCCGGGCCTGGGTGCCACCGACCCACCACTTCGGCCAGCCGCCTTTGCTGCACACTCCTCCTCCCCAAACACAGAACGAGTCTCAAGTTTGAGGCTGCCAGCTCCCTGAGTTGGTGGGCATCGGCGGGGAGTGGGATGAGGAGGATGCAACACTTAGAACTAGGCTCGGTGAGCCCAGGGGCTTGTGAGGAAGGGCGGTCACAGACA
Organism: Pteronotus mesoamericanus; assembly: GCF_021234165.1. NCBI lineage: Eukaryota > Metazoa > Chordata > Mammalia > Chiroptera > Mormoopidae > Pteronotus > Pteronotus mesoamericanus. The sequence goes on from NW_026555090.1 coordinate 780,553, forward strand.
CACTGCACGTGAGGTGCTTGTGCTCCACAGAGGACAGACCCCTCAGGCCCCTTCCCATCTGTTGGACTGTGGCTGGGAAACCAGGCTCTGGTCTCCCCCAGGGTCTCAAGGCGGGGCAGGCGAGGCACGGAGGATGTATGCGAGCCGCTCGTTCTTGGATAAGCCCCTTGGCATGGCTGTCATTGGCAAGAGCCACCTCAGGGCCAGCAGCTGGCCTCCACTGTTAGCGCGGAGCCCCGCTCGTCCTCCCCTCAGGAGGTCCGTGATGCCGAGAGCAGCTTCCGGTCCAGCCAGGCCCGTTCCCTCCCCGTGCCAGCCTCTTTCTGTCCTCAGGTAGGAGAGACATGTGCCTACAGCTTTCTTCGCATCTTCCTGCAGCAAGCGTTCAGGGAAGGTAGGTTGAATCAACGGTCAGTTCTCCCCAGCACCGCCAGGCTGCGGTGGGGAGTGTGTGTCAGCACGGAGGAGTGGGAGGCGGCCAGGGTCGTGTGCCGCTCTGAGCCCTCGCTTCAGGGGATCGTCTCTAGTCTGGTGACAACCCTGTGGAGTCAGGCATTTCTTTATTGTGGTAAAATACACATAACATAAAAATCCACCATTTTAACTTAACTGTGGTAAAGTGTACAATTCATTGACATCTAGTGTATTTATAATGTGTAATCATCACCACTGTCTAGCTCCAGAACTTTCTCATCACTCCAAACGGAAATTCCATACCCATTAAGCAGTCGCTCTTCATTCCCTACTCCCCCACCCAGCCCCTAGCAACCATTAATCTGTTTTCTGTCTCTGAGGATTTGCCTGTTCTGGATAGTTCATCAAAATTAAATCATATAATATTTGTCTTTTTGTGTCTGGTTTCCTTCACGTAGCATAATGTTTTCAAGGTTCATCCATGTTGAAGTATTTCATTCTTTTTATGGTTGAGTAATATTCTGCTGTGGCTGGACCACATTTTGTTTATCCATGCATCTGTTGATGGACCTCTGCACTGTCTCTACCTTTTGGCTGTTTTCAGCAACACTGCTACAAACATTTCTGTACAGATTTTTGTTCGAATACCTATTGTCAGTTCTCTGGGGTTTATGTACCTAGGAGTGGGATTGCTGGGTCATGTGGTTAACTCCATGTTTAATCTTTTGAGGAGCTGCCAAACTATTTTCCACAGCAGCTGTTCCATTTTACATTTGAAGTGAGAGACGTCTCCCCCCACTTCACACTCAGGGAAGCGGGCTCACAGCTTGCAGCTTGCCCAACATTACAGCGATGGCGAGTGGCCGAGCTAGGCTTCTGTTCCGGGCGTGGGGCTCACCTGGGCTAGTGGGCTGTGGAAACAGGAAGCCCAGAATCTGCATTCGATCTCCAAACCTCTGCGCGGAGGAAGGCGCTGGGAGCGTAGTTGTCACTGGCCCCAGCCCTGCCCCCTGTCCTGGGTTGTCCTCACCTCATGGCTGGCATAGCATCCCCCCCGGGGTGGCTGAGTTGTAGCAGGTCGGTGTCATGGTGGAGACCTGAAGGGCAGGGAGGGGTGCAGAGCCTCTGCTCCTTCCTGAGCCAGCCATGGGAGGTTGCAGAAGCGCACTGACACCTGAGGACGTGCAGCGAGGCCATGGCACCTGTCAGCTCCGGGGCTGCTCTGTGCACTTGCACTCCAGTGGCGGGGAATGGTTGTGAAATTGCCCCGTGTACCATAGGATCAAGAATTTCCGGGAGGCTGACCAAAGACTGGACAAGGGGCTTGGATGGTTCTTTGCCATTCAAGGACTAGGAAGTCACCTCCTGTGGCACTCGTCCATCTCGGCTGGCCTGGGCTCCTGGGTGCCAAGGCAGGGGCTTTGCTCACTCTGGGTCTGGGTGGAATCATGACCTCATGGGTAAGTCTTAAGACTCCTTTCTAATGGGCCTTTCCAGTTTCATCTGAGAACTTGGGCTTCAGGGCTGTCTGTCCGAAGAGTCCTGCTCGCTGGGAAGGACTGTGGCCTTGACCGGCTGAGAGTCAGGTCGCCCATTCTATAGCTGGGTGTCTGTGGGATGGTTGCTGACACTGCCTCTTGAGAGAGGGCCTGATGACTTGTTAGACTTGGGCCCTGTGAGCAGGTGGACAGTGCTGGGAAGAGCCGATGGTCTCTGAGACTGACCGGCGTCTGTGAATAGGGTGCAACACTCAGCAGGGGCTCCCTAAGGGCCATCTTCCTTCCAGCTTCTTCCATCCCAAAGAAAGGATGTGGTCTCTCCTTGGACCTGACATGAGTGGCCTAGCCAAATTTCCAGCACAGCTGCCACCAGGCCTCTCTGTAAAGGAGCTCTTCGGCACCACTGTCCTTGCTTCTGGGGAGAGCAGGTGCCCTGTGTGATCCTGTCGTAAGCACCCCAAGCTCAGAAAGCCCCTCACTGAATTAGACCTGGTAGCCTGCCTACTGGTTCTGCTGGTAACCTTGAGTGCGACGTTGTCCAAAGTGGTTGCAAGGACCAGGGAGAAAAGACACTGAGGAGGAGCCAGAGTTGTTCCTGGTGGCTCCAGGGGGGCAGCAGGTCCCTTCCTCACTGAGCCGCAGCCTAGGTCGCTGTGAACCAGGCCATGGTGCCGGCACCCTGAGGCTCTTGTCAGGTGAATGAGTCATACCTGTAACTGCTTATTCAGAGCCCTGTCCAGCCAGGAAGTGATTAATACGATCCTTGCCGCTGGGGCTTGTACTGAAAGGTAGATTGTTCATGTCCTACCTGGCGTGCGTTGAGCCCCTGCTCCTGACAGTGTCAGACATGCTGGCTGAGTGCTGTCCCCAGTGGTTTTCATCACTCCTTAAGTCAGTTGTGTTGAGTATGACCAAAAATAATACAAAATGCATACATATGCAGTAACAGTATTTTTCCATAGTTTTCATTTCACATGTGTGCATGTGCACGTATGCTTGCATTCATCCTGTATCAATGCGTGGTTCTCTGTCGTGGTCAAATGAGTTTGAGAAATACGTGAACTGTTGCAGGAACTCAGTGGATGGGGTTGGGCTTCACCTTGAAAGTTTCTTTCTGACCTTGAAAGCCTGTTCCCCTAAAGCGCACCTCCTTGGGCCGTGGGTGGGCAGGGAGGTCCGCAGTGGGGTGAAGCCGCCGTAGCGGGCTTTTCCAAAGCGGGCCTGTGACAGATGCATCGCCTGCGGCGGGCAGAGGCTCCCGTGGCCTCTTGTGAGCCAGTGGGCAGGTGATAAGCAGGAAGGCTGGGGTCTCAGCAGGGCGTGATCGTATCCCTGGAAAGAGGCCCATGTTGTGTGCCTGCACGCTTGGTCACCTCCTGCCTAAACTATCGCTAGCCGTTTAGCAGCTCTGCCATCTAGGCTGGTGCAGTGTGGAGGCCAGAACAGGTCCAGAGTTCCCTGGATGGCTGGAGGGCTGTCAGCGACATTGCTAGGGGAGGACTGGACCCATAATTTGGCAACATAGCAGAGTTGGATGGCCTACAAACAGCCATCTCTTCAGAAAATGAAACGGGCAAAAGTAGGTAAACGTTCAGCCTTGTAGAAGGCCTAGATTCCTACCCTCTGGAGATGCAGAATTAGGGCAGGGACATTGCTGGACAGAGCTGGCTTCCCTGCTGACAGCATCAGGGGTGCGGGGTTCCTCACGGGATTTGGCTGCAGCCTAGATACTTGCCCTTGCTCTCCCAGCACAGGGCCCAGGCGCAGCTGGGCAGCAAGTTGCTAAGGAGCAGATCTCTTTCAGGTGCTGAGAGTGTAGGCGGCTGTGGCTTGATCCTGGGCAGCCGGGGAGGGCCCGACCCAGGCTTGGGGGTTGTCTGGACAGCCCTGGTTGAAGTCTGTCCAGCTCTGTGCATCTGGGAGACGTAGCTGAGGGCACAATAGCAAGGGGGCAGATGGGGTGACAGTATGGCCAGGCTCGGAAGGTTGTGGGACCAGGCCTAGCATTCAGTAAGCGCACAGGACGGGGAGAGGTGTCCCAGGGGCGCTGCTGGTGGACGCAGAAGGCGCTGTTTTCACGGCAGCTGTCCGTGTGCGCCTGGACCCGTGTTCCTCCTCTTGCGACTGCTGCTCGCCCTCTGCTCCCTCTCCGGCACATGTAGCAGGACTAGACAGTGCCCACCCCCGGCCCCTCACAGTCGAGGGGGCATGGGCAAGGTGGTGCTGGTGAGGTCCTGACACGTAGGGAGCGAGTAACGTCACTCCCTTCAGTTCCAGCGTGTGACGGCTTTGCCTTTTACTGACACAGAAGTAGGTAGAGCCCTCCTTTTGCACACAGACCAAGGCCCAGAGAAGCCTTGCCGTGCAGTTGGTGACAGAGTCCAGTGACCACGTCCAGCGTCAGGGCTGGCCGGAAAATCTTGTCTGTGGCTGGTAGCCATGTGCCCCATGAAAACAGTGACTGTGCAGGAAGCTCCTCTCAGTTAACCCTTCACCTCAGTAGGAATTTCTTAAAGGCTTCTTTTCTTGTTTCTGGTTTTCTATCCCTAATTTGAACGTCTAACCGCTTTGCTTGTCAGAAAAGGAAAAGAAGCTATTATGTGTTGTCCCGACGCTGGCCGGGCAGCCTTGCTGCACTGCTCACAGACAGCCGGACGGTGGCGGTCGTTCCCTCGCCTCTGGCCGGCTGGGTCTCCCAGCCCCACAGCCTGCCTTCAAGGGATGTGGCTTTTCTCTGGCCCCGATATTGCCTCTAAAAATAACCTTGCTATTTTGAAATCACCTTCTCTAAAGCTTTTTTCACCGCTTTCTTGGGTGAGTGACCCCTCTAAGACCAGACTCTTAGCTGCCTCTGTCCGCTCAGCTGTCCTCGGGGAGCAGCCCCCTTCCGGCCTCTCCCCCGTCCCCAGGGCCAGCTGGGACACTGCTTTCCAGCGAGGAAGGAATGTCCAGCTGGGTCTCCTCTGAGAAAAGCGGCCTGTCACCCTCCTTCAGGGGTGGGGGGCAGGGAGGAAGTAGAGCTTCAAGGGCCAGAGTGAGGCAGAGCACACCCTGTGCCTTTCTTGTAATTGGGGGTCCACGCAGCCGTGAGAGGTTCAGGTGCCTGTCATGAGTGCACGCGTCAGGAAGGGCGTGGGGATGCGGGCACGGTCCAGGCTGCCACGCCGCGCCTCTGCAGAGCTGGGCTCTGAGTGCCCCTGCCTCACCCTCTTGCAGCCTACAACCCTCCCTCAGGGCACCATCAACATGAACCAGTGCACAGACGTGGTGGACGGAGAGGGCCGGACAGGCCAGAAATTCTCCCTGTGCATTCTGACGCCCGAGAAGGAGCATTTCATCCGGGCAGAGACCAAGGAGATCATCAGCGGGTGAGTCTGCTCTGTGCGTGGCGGGTGGCGGCGCCCCCTGCCCACCGGTTCGGGTCCCTTCAGCACAGCTGAGCAGCCTTGCCATCACTTTCTTCCCCAAGTGCTCCTGCTCTTGAGTCCCCTCTCTCCACTCCGGTGGCCACTGTGCCCAGTCACCACACCAGAAACGGGCCCTACCTCCGTTACCTTTGCTTCGTCCGTGTGCAGGCACTCGCCAGGGCTCCCCCCCCGCACCCCCCCCCCCCCGCCCAGGTCCTGCCTGCTCGGAGGCTCTCGTCCGCTGGCACGGCCCTGGTTCTGGGGCTGCCACGCCTTCTGTAAGCCTCTCACTCGTTTCCCTCCTCTGTTCTAACCGCACCCTAACCTTCTGTCACTCGACCACAAGGGGCTCAGTCTCCAGAGCACTGTAACCTTGTGTCTCTCCTACCTAAACCCCCACCACCTGGGGGCCAAGTCCAAGTTCCTTGGCTGCCCTGGTTCCCCTTCCAGCCCTCCAGCCTCACTCCCACCACCCTGAGCACTGAGGTGCTTGTCACTGTACATTCCATCTCCGTGCCCCCAATCTGAAATAATCCTTTGATGTCCAGGCTGTTAAAAGTTGCCTGCGTGTCCACTGTTCCAGGACACTCTCCCCTGCGAGGTGCTTGGCTCCATCTGCTGGCCCTTATAAAGGACAGGTGATGCACGTAGCATCCTCCTCAGCCAGGGGCAAGCCCTTGACAGGGGCGGCCACGTCACATTCATCAGTGGTGCCCAGGGCTCACTCCCAGGAGTCATTCCGGGGCTGCTGCGCATCCTGGCACTTTCGTCCAGGTGGGAAGAGCAGATAGTTTCTGGGTCCTCCCACTGCCCTGAGCCCACCCCAAGCAGAGGCTTAGGGGGGAGCCTAGCAGGTGGAAGGGGGGCCCAGGTTTTCAGGTAGCCGACAGGCCGCAGGGGCTGAGCTCGTGCTCCTGAGCCCTTGCAGCATCTGCCTTCTGGGATCCCCTGCTCCTGCGGTATCTGCTGCTGGCTCTGCACGGCCCAGCACATGTGGTGCATGCATAGTGAGCGTATGTGGCCGGAGCACAGGCCGTGCGTCTTGGAGAATCTCACTCATCCTTTAAGGCGGAGAGGGAGGCAGATGAGGCTGAGAAGGCTTTTGGAGGAGCAAATGGGTTGGGCCGAGGGTAGCTCCTCAGCTCAGACCCTGTGATTCCCCACGCCCAAACCCACTTTCCCTGCCACCAGCTGTCAGCTCAACAACTGGGACTCCCTCCTGAGGCTGTCCCAGAAGGCCATTGGCCAGGCCTCCTTCCACCCCAAATTAAAGAAGTGCCTCGGAGTGCTAACAATACCAGCGCTCCCCCTTGTCCGAGCCTGAGGTGCCAGTGGTCACACTAGCTTCCTTCCAGGGTGCTGCCAGGTCAGACTCTGCCTCACATTACAGCTCAGCCCCCACAACTCAGCCCTGGTCACAGGCTGGCTGTAGACCTAACACGGAACCTAGGGTTCTGGGAAGAAGCGGACCAAGGTTTCCTGCGGTACCATCCCCTCTGGAGAGAGCCTGGGCCGTTCTGCCCCACCAGGCCCTCTCCCGACCTCCCCTCCTCCTAGCCCCCTCCCTCCAACCCAGGTGTTACAAGCCTCCAATAGGCAAGCCATGGTCTCCTGAAGGCCCTGGTTCCAGAGACGGCGACTGGAGCTCGGGCTGGGAGACGTGCAGGGCTGCGGTTACAGGGCAGCAGATCCAGATCAAAGCCCTCTGCTCTCCCTGCGCCCCCTGCTGCCTTTCCTCATGCTGGTCTGGAGGGGACCGTTCAGCATGTGGGTCCCTGGGCAGTGTCCGTGGGCAGCTCTGACAGGCTTCAACACAGCCGAGGTAAAAGGAAACGTATTAAAAATTACGTATTCTTACCTGTTTAAACTTCAACCACCTTCAAAGTACTCCTCCATGTGATGCAATACACCTAATCAAGACATTTTTTTGCTGCTCAAAACAGTTTTTGAACTCTTCGATTCTGATGCCTTTTAGTGCTTCTGCCGTTTTTTTGTTTCACCTCTTTCACATTGGCGAAACATTTTCTTTCGAGGCCTTTTTTTTCACCAGAGGAAACAACGAAAGTGTCTTGGGGAGAAATTGGGCGAATAGGGAGGGTGGGGTACGGGGGTCATGCCGTTTCTGGTCTTCTGCTGAACACTCAGCGCAGTGTGGGGCCGGTGCACTAGTACATCACCCATCACGAAATGGGCAAATGAGTTGAAAGCATCTTCAAAAAAAATTCACTGAAGCTGACTGTAGCCTCTCACACCAACGCCAGCTGGTGCACTGATACAGATGGGTTCCTAGAACACTCACCCAGCAGGGGAGGTCTTTCCTACAAGGGGCACACCCTCCGGAAGATAATTCCGGGAGTTTTGGGGTCCCACCTCATATAGGTAGGGCCCAGAGGTAAGTGAATGGGTCTGGGAGGAAGTCAGCGGCTTGCTCCACCCCGAAGTGGTCTGCCGTGGGGAACTTTGGTTGCAAGTCTCCTTGTTTCCTGCTTCGAGAGCCCTAAATGGCTCCCAGTCGCAGCCCAACTGTGTGCTAACCAAATCCATTCTGGGGGGCAGTTACAGAGTTGAGTCTAAACCCTGCAGATAGGGACAGGGATGGCAACAGTGACATGCCCTGCACTCTGAGGCCCGTGGTCGGCCCTGCCTCTCCACCTGGGTGGAACTCACGTCGTCTCTGGACCAGTGGCAGGACCCGGCCACCTGCACGGTGGTCACTGCAGGGTCCACGTCCGAGCCCAGGCTCGGCACAGGCTGTGCCTGTCCTGGCAGTGGCAGGCTTTAACCTGGGCTGCTGTGCGGCCCTTTTTGGGTGCTCAGATGCCTGGCCACTGGGTGAAGCATGGACCCACTCAGCAAGCGCTTGGACCGCTCAGCAAGGCAGGGTCCTAATCCCTAAGAGCAGAGGTCTGACCTGCTGTCTTCTCTTTTCTCCCCAGATGGTTAGAGATGCTCATGATCTATCCCAGGACCAACAAGCAGAACCAGAAGAAGAAGCGGAAAGTGGAGCCTCCCACTCCACAGGTAGGCGTGGGTTTGCCAGGTGGCTTCCTCATGGAGAAGCTGGGGAGAAGTGAGAGCGCTCCGGGAGGTTAGAATCAGTCTGCGTGGCTCAGCCGAAAACGGGGTGGAGGAGGGGTGAGGTCGGGGCCCGTGGCGGCCGTCGGCCAGCCTGCCCCGCCTTTTCCTCCGGACAGTTTGTGGGCTGCGATCTGCATGCTTCTCTCTGAGCCACAGGGAGGATCCCACTGCAGGGACAGGCCAGATGTTCTCCTCGTGGGCTCGGGGACTTCCCTCGGAAGTCCCTGCCAGGAGGCAGGTGCCGAGGAGCAGTCGCACAGCATGTGCCCCTTGCCCCCTCTGTCCTGCCTGCTGCTGGGGCGCGGAGAGAGCGCTAGGAGGGCCCGCGTGCCACACACAGGCCCCTCGTGTGCCGCCACTCAGCTCCACATTCCACACACGGACGGCCCTGGAAGCAGCAGGCTGGGAAGGGGGCTGAGCCGGGAGGTCCTAGAGTGTCCTGGCCAAGTGAGGGGCTCTCGGGGGACCCTACTCCTGTTCTGGCTTTGACCATAAATGGAAAGAACTGGCACCAGCCTTGACTGTTGTGCCCCTGCCCCGACTTTCATGTGACTAGAGTGATAGAGGTGGAGGGGCTGGCCCCACCAGTTCAGGTCATTCCCCAGAGGCCACTTTCTTCTTCCTTCCTTTTCGTGCCATCTTTGGGGGTTCAGGGCACCAGAGGAGGTTCTGCCAGTGACCTCACACTCCTAGGCCCTGATGTAGCAGATTAACCTCTTGGAGCTTGAATAAACTGATTTTTACAAAACAGGCCTGTAGAAATCTGGTGAGACTCTTACTGTGAGAATGAAAGGAAGCACTGGGCCCATTTTGGGTACTCAGTAAATGCTATTCTTTTCCTCTCTGCTCCCAACTCGATGTTGCCAACTGCTCTTGCCTTGCCTCATCAAGCCTTACAGTGGCCCTGAGCGTGGGCAGGATGGAGATTGGGGTCCCTTGGCATCTTGCAAGGCCCAGAGCCTGGCAGAGAGCCAGCCGTGGCAGAACCATGGCTGCTCTCTGCTTCACCGAGTGACAGAGGTCAGCCTGGGCAGAACCAGGAGGTGCGTGCTGGTCCGGGTCCCTTTCTCCACCATAACCTCCTACATACACCCTGCAGGTTCCCCTGAACATGCCTGCCCTGGCTTCCTGCTGACAGAGCACAGCCCTGGGCCTGCCCTCCATTACCCTCCTCAGAGAGCCCCAGGCCAGTATGCCCTGCAAGGTGGTGCCCCTGGCAAGGAGTTGGCTGGATGCAGTCAGAGTAGTTCCTGGAGGCTGAAAGCGGGGCTTCCTGCTGGGGAGCAGCAGAGACACACACAAATTCCTCAAAGCTGTCTGGTTTCAGAGAATAAAATCCCAAGCAGAATAAGTGCTTACGGTTCCGTGGCATTTCCAAAGCAATGCCTTGGAACTGTGCTGGAGCAGAGCTCCTGTCTCCAAGCAGGGCACCTACGTGTGCAGAAGACACACTAAGCCAGCCTAGGGAATTTGGCTGTGTTCCTGCTTCCTAGCTGTCCCCTCCCCCCAAATGCTGCCAAGTTTCACCTTTTCAGGTAGTAGCAAGAGCCACGTGATCAAAGAGTGGGGAAGTTTCCCCTTCCCTGAGCATCTGGTAGAGCCTGGGGCTCCTGAGGTCCCAGCCTCCTCCACTAAGCCCCTCCTGGGGTTTCTTCTGCCCCTTGCTTTCCAGAGCACCCTATTTGAGGCCACTAGTTTCTGGAGGCTGAACTTTTATCAGGGGCCATGCACCTGTAAATGCAGTCCCATGGGGTGACGTGGGCCTCTCCAGAGGAGAGTTGAGGGATCTCTGGGCAGGTTTACCCTCCACAACCTGGAGCTGAAGGTGTTCTGGTGTCCCACATGGGAGTGTGGGAGAAGCCTAAAGACTTAGGGACCCCTCTGGAAACCCAGGACCACACACCTGGCCTCTTTTTCCATGGCCTGGGGTAGTTTCAGATCAAACCACTGGGGAGTTGGAAGCACTGCTCTGCTGCTGGGCCAGGGCCGTGTCCCTCATGGGCACAGCTGCCTGCTCCTTACTCTTTGGCCCTTTTTGGCAACCTCTGCCTGCCCTGGCCTAGCATCCCCTCCACAGAAGGGATCAATTCACCAAGAGTGGGCTTTACATCGCCCACGCCCAGCTCTGCAGGAGGAATCCAGCCCCACCCTGAACCCATTAGAGTTGGCCCAGCCTCTGGCACCTGGCTTTTGAGCAGAGGGCCCCGGGTTGTTGAGGGGACACGGCACAGAGTGAGGGCAGTATGCTGACTGGAGGGACAGGCAGCCCTGGGGCGGGTCCCTTAGGTCGGCAGTTCTGTTGGATCCCTCAGGAAACTTAGAAACCATCGCTGTTTCTAAAACAAAGAAGTGGACTTCTTTGGAGGGGTTCGAAGCTCCAGGGGATCTCTAGCGTGGGAGTTGGGTCTGTGGGTGGTGTTGATGCAGTGGGAAGTTGTGTGTGTCCTGAGTCTGTGGGAAGACCCATTCTGGTTTTATCTGTCCTGCAAAGTCTGGGATCCTTGCAAAGCTAAGGAAAGCTTTGACCCGGCAAAGAGCCCATCTTCTCAACATTAGGACACATGGTACCTGGGTTTCTTGATGGGTCTTCTTTGGATGCCCATCAAAGGCAAACCTCCACACCCCATCCTGGGCCTTTCTCCTGTTCCTACAGTGCCCGGGACTGGGAAATGCCCAAGGTCTCACTTCTTCCCTTACTGGCTGGGCGGGCTTTCTCTCTCTCCCCGGTGAAGTGGATTGGTGTGGACTGGACGCAGGCAGTTGGCGAGCCAGAGCCCGGCATAGCTGACGCCAGCAGCTGTTAATAGATAACCTGCTGGGGGTTATACTGGGCCTGCATGCGCACACATGCAGCCTGTAACCCTCAAAAGAGCCCCCGCTCCCAGAGGGGTTAAAGTAGGTTTCTAAGAATGAAAGACTTGGGCACCAGGATGGGAGTAAGAGGGTGGGCATACATTATCCGTCTTGTTTTGGGGAAGACAGTTAAGATGTACGTCACTTTTGAGAGGCCCCAAAGACATCTAACCCCCTCGGCAGCAGGCACCCAGGACCTTGAGCCAGGCCAGGGGCTTGTGCCAGGGTGTGAGCTGGCGCTGCAGGGGAGCTGGTGGTCGCGCCCCCGGCCCCGTGCCTGGGTTCTAGTTTGCAGTGTTGACTGAAGATTCTCTGTGCACTCTGGAATTGGATTTCCCAGCTCTAAGTGCCTCCTGCACAGACACGTCTCCTGTGGAGCAGCACCACATCCGGCCTGGAGAGATGGGATTGAACCTGTTCCCACCCGGGCTGCAGAGCCCCGTTGAGCTTGTTTGGGTGGGAGGGGATGAGAGCAGATTTGAGTGATATGTTTGGTTTGCATCTGATGCCTCTTCCCTTTACACAGTATCCCAGGTGTTTCATTTTAGCGCCCTAGGACCAAAAATAAGAGGGTAGGTGAGGCCAAAGGCCGGCCCCGATGTGGATGCCGTGTGAACACACGCTTTTCGTTCACCCCGTTGGACCCATCTCATGGGGTGTGCTTTCTTCTCCCTGTCTCAGCTGCCTTTACCCATATCCTAAGCGCCTGGAAGTCTAGGAACAGCAGGCTCTGAACTGGCCACTTGTGGTCTTCGCTCTAATGCCTGGTCTGCTGCTCTGGGCTCTGTCTGGTTTGTGGGCAGGGAGGACTTGCATGCATTTGGTGTTGAGGCTACGCGCAGAAGTTCGAAGCCTTTGCTGCACATGTTTGCCAAGCCTGGCCTGAGGCCCATGGGACCAAGCACTTTGGGGCTGCCTGCTGGGGCTGAAGAGGAGAAAGGGCCACGCTGCCATCCAGAAGGAGCTTCCACCCTGACTAAGACATCTCTGTTTTCTGAGCCTTCCCTCCTGGGAGCTCTGGACCCCAGCATTATGTAGTTGATCTTGATGTCCCCCAATAGCCGCACACCCAGGCTCCCGAGACCTGTGCACCAGCTCGGGCTATGTGCTCTTCTGCCTAAACAGACACCGCTTTCTCCCCCAGGAGCCCGGGCCAGCCAAGATGGCTGTTACCACCACCAGCAGCAGCAGCATTCCCAGTGCCGAGAAAGTCCCCACCACCAAGTCTACCCTCTGGCAGGAGGAAATGAGGGCCAAGGACCAGCCAGATGGGAGCAGCCTGAGTCCAGCTCAGAGTCCCAGCCAGAGCCAGCCTCCTGCAAGCAGCGCCCTGAGGGAACCTGGGCTGGAGGGCAAAGATGGTAAGCCGTGGCCAGGTTGGCCCCAGGGGCCATTCGGGGACTGCACAGCTCCCCTGTGGGCTCCCGCCTCAGGCTCTCTCACCGGCTGTATCCATCAGCCCTGGGCAGGGCCTGGCCTGGTCGGGGGCTGGGATCCCTGGGCTCCAGCCTTGACTTTGCCCCTCTAGCTCTTGAGTGCCTCCGTGAAGGAAGGCAGCCCCTGCTCCGTTAGCCCAGGCAGGCGCGGTGAGAGTCAGAATGCTCTGTAACGAGGTCCGTATGAGAGGAGGCCCCTGATTCCTGTCAGCTGTGGCTGCTGTGTCTTCATGGGCAAGCAAACCCCAGGAGAGCCCACTGTGTCCTGAGAGCAGCAGCAGCTGGGGTTGTCTCCTCCCTCCCTCTGCCGCCCCATTCTGCCAGGCCCTGGGTGAGGTAGGGGAAGAGGGTGCTGGGGAGGGAACAGGTGGCACTGCTGTGCTTCACCAAGCACTTGGGAGCTGCCTGAGCAGAAGCAGGCAGCCACCTCTGCCTCTCTCCCTTGTCCAAGCCATCGAGGGCTCTGCAATACACAGGTGGCTTTTCCTGTTCATACGTTGTCCACATCATTAAAGACAAGTGGACAATTGGGACTGGCCCAGCTCATTCAGGACAAAAGGTGTTTTGCGCTTGCTCTGGCCATAGGTGGCCTCAGTCCTCATTTGGTAGCACACACCCATCTGTGTCTACAATTCATTCATGCCTCTGGTTTCTGTAAATGTCCTCCACCCCTTCCCTCCCCAAAATTTACTAGAAGTTAGTTCCTCCTTGATATTTGGTAAGAAGTAGTTGTTGGTAGGACATCTTTTTGTGAGGAGCAGGGAGCTTGCACTTCCACTCAAGCCCACAGACTGGGAGTGTAGGGCCTCCCTGGCAGTCCGGCCGGGAGGCAGCCAAGCTGGGGGAGAAGCGGACAGGCACGGCGGGAAGGGGATGCACTCCCATCCCCTGCCTGCCTTGGGGCGACCACAGTGGCCTTGGGGGATGAGGGTAGAAATAAGGCCCCTGTTTGGATCTGTGTGGGCTTTTGAAAACATCCTCAGACACCCAAGATGGCAGCAGGCTGAGTGTGTCTCCTGCCCCCTTCCCACCCCCCCAGAGGAGAGCACCATGAGCAGTGACCGCATGGACTGTGGCCGCAAAGTCCGGGTGGAGAGTGGCTACTTCTCCCTGGAGAAGACCAAGCAGGACTTGAAGGCCGAGGAGCAGCAGCTGCCCCAGCCGGTCTCCCCTCCTAGCCCCAGCACCCCCAACAACAGGTATGGTGGCCCCGGACCGCCCTCCCAGGAGCTTGGTCATCCCCTTCCTCCCCCAGGTCCTCGACCCCCCTGTCGAATGGTCTGCAGCAGCTACCTCAGCTCTCTGGATGTGGCCAGCCGGCCCCCTGCTCACATGGACTCCGGCAGCACTGGGGGGCGGGGAGCAGAGAGACTGGGGTGCACCTTTGCCTTTAAAGCCAGCAGGCAGTATGCCACCCTGGCCGACGTCCCTAAGGCCATCAGGATCAGCCACCGAGAAGCCTTCCAGGTGGAGAGAAGGCGGCTGGAGCGTAGCACTCGGGCCCGGAGCCCTGGCAGGGAAGAGGTGGCCCGTCTGTTTGGCAACGAGCGGAGGTAAGGAGGGGATTCAAGGGCCGAATGCATGTGCACACGTGCGCACACACAGGCCCGCAGACTCCCCCCCACCCTTAAACACTGTCTCCCCCACGCGCTCCCCATTTCCTCCTGTACCTGCACTCAGACACAGTCACACACTCATGGATCTGGTTACGTGCCCTTCCTCTCACACCCTTCTTACACATTCCTTCTCCCTTCCTCTTCCCCTTCCACGTACACACACACGTTTCCTAAGCCTTCCTTGGGGAGCCCACCTGTTCTCCCTTTCTGTTCAGAGTATGTGGGGGAACTTTCCCTCCTGACCCTAGACTCTGGTCCCAGAATTCAGCTCCTGGTGGTCAGAACGCAGGATCTCTGAGTACCCAGAGGCTTAGGCCAGGGCAACTGCTTCCTGTGAGTGCTTCTGAGCACTGGGACCTTCAGAGCCTCTGGGCAGGTTGTCAGCCACCTGGCCCTTGTGGGGCTGGATCTGTTTCTTCTTGGCCCAGTTCTGTTCTTTGAGGAGGCAATGGAGCCAGGACGACCCCAGAGATGCAGGTGGTAGCAGGAGCTCTCATTGCCATTACCAGTGCCAGGCGCAGGTGAAGAGTGTGGCAGGAGATGCAGAGAAGGAGGCCATGCCCAGGGAGGTGGGGCGGCAGCCTAGTTCTCCCCTTGAGCACGTGCTCCCTCAGGAAGGCACGGAGCAGCCAGGGAGGCCACTGGGTCCCTGGCAGCATCACTCCCTATCCAGGCTTGGCCAAGATGTGAAAGTGGGGAGACTCGGCAGAGCCAGTTTCTTGGGGAGAGAAGGGGCTTGGATGGTGGGACAAGGACAAGGGCCAGGGACAGAGGTATGGAACTTGGCTCTCTGGTCTGAGGAGGACTCTGTCTGCCCTTCCCTTGTCCCACTGGCCCTGTGCTTCCCAGACAGTGTGGTTCCATCCCTGAGGCCTCCCAGCCAACATCTGGACTGGAGTGCCCGAGTGCCCCTCCCGCAAGAGCTTCTACCCTGAATCTGTAATGGAGCCGTTGTCTCTCTTCATTTGCCTGGCAGTGAGGTTCTCACCCAGATAATCGGTAGGCTTCTGGAAGCTCATGGCCCCTCAAAGCCACTGGAAAATTTTTATGTACAATTTTTTCGGGGGGAGGGGGGCAAAAATCCATAGTTTTCATTAGGTTCCCAAAGAAGTTTACTTTCAAAAACGGTTCAGGCCTAAATTCCAGAAGTGTGCACAGAGTGTCCTCCCGCTTCCCAGAAGCCCAAGTAAAGCTCAGAGTTGAGGCATGCTAGGGGACAGGCCAGGGTAGCATTGGGCTCCCCTCGGGGGTCCGACCAGGAATAGGGCGCCTTTCTCTTGTGCTCTCTTCTTAACACCTGCCTGCTCTCCCACATGTCCCAGGTAGAAAGGACCTGTGGACCTGTGGGCTAACTTCCAGGATAAAGACAAGGCGCCCAGAGTCATTGGTCTTAAAAAAGGAAGAAAACAGAATGTTCCTAATTCTGAGAGACAGGGAGAGGGAAGCTGTTGCCTGGGAGGTACCCCACCAAGCAGTTGGGTGACTTCCCATTTTATTAGCTACCCCATGAGGCACCTATCTCAGCACCCTCAGTGTGTAGATACAGAGACAGGGGCTCAGAAGCAGGGCGGCTCCTGATGGGAACAGCCTGGAGCAGTGGCGCTGGGATACACATCCACCTGGACCCTTAACTGGAAACGCCCTGCTCCCATGAAATGACTAGGCCGGGGCTGTCCTTTCAGAGATGAAGGAAATGTATAAGAAAAAGAGCTTGCCAGAGATTTAGGAGGCCAGCGACCAGGTTGGAGAGGCTTTGTGAGGGCCTGCGGGCAGGCTGTGTGTTGGAACACTCCTGTGTGGGCAGCTGTGCCCTGGTGTAGTGGCAGACCAGAGAATTAACATTCAGCACGGCTGCTCGGCTTTGGACTCACTCTCGTTTCATGGCCTGGGGTTGACAGCATCTCTGGGGCTTTGCTTTCTGCACGCTCTTTGCCACCATGGGTTTCTGTATGGTGTTGGCCCCCTGGGACCCAACTGGCTCTGCTTCCTAACACTGTAACGTCACTTTCTTGCTGACCTTGATCACGTCTGGCTGGCTGCTGTCACTCCCCGAGGTCTGCTCTCGGGTCCCACGTAGCTGACCTGTCCTTGATTGGATTCCTGTCCCCTGACTGAGGAGAGCAGAACCCCGTGCTAGCAGGTTGTTGGCCACAGCTACCCAGAGTGGCAGCTGAGCCAGGCTGGCCTGCCCAGTGGCCAGGCTGCAGGGTGATGAGTTAGTTTCCCAAAAAGCCATGACCCCGAACACTCCTGTGTGGGCTGGTCAGCTCTCGCTTCAGACTTGCCCCAGAGCCTTCAGAACATCTCTTGGTTGGCAAGTTGTTGCTGAGTGAGCATGGGGAGGCCATGGCCCTTGTGGGCTGATACCAGGGCCAGCTCCCACGGGGTCCTGCCCACACCTTCGCTGGGTGCCTGGAGGGGTTGGCTAGCAGAAGTGCAGTGCCTCCTTCCCTGCCGCCAGCGGGCTCAGGGAGGCCTGTGTGGTCACGCATGTAGCCCTTCAAGGGAACCATCGTGCAAAGCAAACGGGCTGACTTCCCCAGAGGCCATCCACACGGAAAGGCTGTAGCAAGTGCCGCTTTCCTGTGCTTTCCTCTGACTCTCCTGTGCGGCCGTGGCAGTTTCGCAGCATGCCATCCGCCTGTGACTCGGCCAGGCGCTGTTCCTCGTGGCCTTCTCGGGGCACTCCAGGCCCGGCCTCATAGGGGCTGTGGTTCACCAAGGGGCGGGCCTGGGATCTCTTCTGAACATCACTGGGAGGGTTGGGCATGGGGGAGCATCACCCACCCCACCAGGCTGAGCACTTACAAGAGCTTCCTGTGGCCCCGGAACTCCTGCCTCTGCCTTAGCTTCCTGGGCTCAGACGCTTGCCCTCCCCTGCTGTCCTCCCCCAGCCGCCCTGCACGGCTGGTTCCGGCAGGCTGGCCTGGGGGCAGGTGCGCCAGGTGCCGTTCCTAGAGCAGGCTGCAGAAGCCCAGTGCCCTGGGGCCCCCGCTCTGGTTGTGGACGCACAGGGAGGAGCAGATGTGCAGGGGCCCCAGAGTTCTGGCCTTGGTATTAAGCCTTCCCTGATAAAGACACACGGAGAGACCCATTTCTGGGGGCAGCCCTCCCTGAGAAAAAGCTGGCCTGGGATTGCGTGGGGGCGGGGGTGTCTCAGGTTTTGAGGCCGGGCTGAGGCCTTTCACTCCCTTCCCCTCAGCTTTCCTCCACTTGTTCGGAATGCAAAACGGTCCCCGAGAGGCACCTTCAGGGCAGCACTTGCCTGGCTGTCCCTGTGGGAGGACAGGCCTCTGGTCCTGTGACCTGTCTATGGTCAAGATCCAGGCCCCCAGTGAGCCCCACCTGGCCTCCCTGCCCACACCTATGGTGGAGACTCCTCATGACTCAGGGACAAGGATGTTCTCCCCTCTTACTGATCACCTCGGGTTTTATTTCTTTAATTCTTTGGATAATTTTGATTTATCATTGTTTGATTTTAAAAAGCGGTCCTTTCCTGTTTATTTATTTTCCAGCCTTATTTTCTTTCAGGTCTTGCCCCTCTCCACCTTCTCCTGCTGTGTCGCTGTGTGACGTTACTCGCCCTTCCTCCGCCTGCTTCGCTCCCATCTCAGCTCCGTCTCCAGCCATAGATGGCGTGATGATGCCGCGGCCCTTTCACATGAAATCAACTTGCTTTGTTTTGTTTTAATTTGGTTTTTGATTCTTATTACTGTTGGCAGAAACAATGTTAATTCATGGGCCTTTTTCTCGCTAAATTTTGGACGCCCTGGGGTGGGGGCTGCATCATGATCTGCTAGGAATTCAATGAGGATGGGGCTGTCCCCTCCAAGGTGGTGGTTGCCTTCTGATCATGTCTGTGGCTCAGGAGAGGGTGCCCGCCGATAAGCTGTGTGATTGCTGAGCGTGTCTACATGACAGACCATGCAGGGACCTTCAGTGTTGAGGTGGAGGTGCAGAGGGCAGGGGAAAGCTCTTGTCCATGAGCTGCTGCCCACCCCTGCACAGATCCACCCTCTGCAGCGGGGGAGGGCGCTCAGAGAGAGGTGCCGGAGGTGAACTGGCCTACTGGGCTGTGTGCACAGCCGATACACAGAAATGGAGGCCCAGGCAAGGCTGGGACGGGCCAGCCGAGGGGGTGCTGACTGAAGGAGCCTCTCTGCAACTTGAGACCAAGCCCTGTGTGCCCCCAGCAGCCTCCTGTCCTCTCTTGCAGGAGGTCCCAGGTAATTGAGAAATTTGAGGCCTTGGATATTGAGAAGGCAGAGCACATGGAAACCAACTTGTCAGCTGGACCCTCACCATCAAGCGACACTCGCCAGGGCCGTAGTGAGAAGAGGGCATTCCCCAGGAAGCGGGTGAGCACTGAGACCCAGGCAGTGCCTTGGCGGGCTGCATGGGGCACGTTGCCCCCCTCCTCCTCTGTGGCCCCCAGCGCACGCCTGGGCACGCTTCCACTGGGCTTCCCGTCCTCCTTTCATAGTTGTTTGCTTGAGGGTCTCATCTCCTCCTCTAATTCGCGAACTTCTTAAAGAAAAGCCTATCTTCTGCATTTTCCTATCAGAACTTCCTTCATCTCTGCTAAAAGCTTTTCTAACAATCTTGAGATCCTGCTTGGCCCTAGAGCCCCTCTCTTCCTCTCTGAGGCGGCCCGGCCTCAAGGCTGCACGGCTTTCTTCCTCCTTTCAGGCGGCAGCCGCAGCCCTCGTTCTCTGCTCCCGGAGGTAGGCTCCGTGCCCAGTCCTCGACCCACCTCTTGGGGCCTTGCTGGGTCTCATCTTCCTCTTCCTCCCAGATTCTCTCTGGCTCCTGAGGTGCCCTGCTGCCCTGCGTGCAGCCACATGACTCAGGGCTCTTCCTTCTGTGATCCCAGGAAGCAAGAAGCCGGGGGCGGGGCGGGACCCGGAGAATGACGGTGACGAGGCTGCTCCCACATCCAGGGCCGCACAGAACCCGTGCTGGAAGCGAAGCAGAGGCACTGGGGGATCCAAGCGCAGGCTCCTGCCCTCTGTCCCAGCAGAAACAGCGGTCACTTAGGGGCAAGGTCCCCACAGTTCTGACCCTCCCACAGCTCTGGCTGCCGGACTCCTTGCTCCCTGCCCCGGTTGACGTGTGATACTGACTGGCGGCTACTCTCTGCCACAGGACCTCCCCAGTGAAGCCCCCACAGCTCCTCTCCCGGACGCCTCAGCCTCCCCCCTGTCTCCACACCGAAGAGCCAAGTCACTGGACAGGAGGTCCATGGAGTCCTCCCTGACGGTGAGCCCAGGCGCCCAAGCACCAAGGCCTGGCGATGCTGCTGCTGCTGCTTCTGTCACCTGAGGTCACTGTCTGCTTCTGTCCGTGCATCTGTGCTGGCTGTCCCCTCTATGCACAGGCCCTCGTGTCTGTGTGTGGGAAGCATCTGCTCTGTTACTTTCCCTTTC
The DNA here is from genome assembly GCF_021234165.1 of Pteronotus mesoamericanus. Lineage (NCBI taxonomy): Eukaryota > Metazoa > Chordata > Mammalia > Chiroptera > Mormoopidae > Pteronotus > Pteronotus mesoamericanus. The sequence continues at coordinate 800,282 of NW_026555090.1, forward strand.
CTGGGCCCTCTGGTCCTGGTGGAGGCCACCTGGCCAAGGCAACAGACACCTGACTCCAGGGGTCAGGGCCAAAGCACAGAACCCCCGTTCTTATGTGGGGTGTTTGTCTCCGTAACAGTTTGGTGGCAGGAGCCCTCTCTTGCCGGTAGCACTGGTCCTGTTCATGGGGTTTCACCCTTAAGAGAGAAGAGGCCCTCACTCCAGGCCATTTGAGCTATAGCAGCCGGGGTGCAGGTGGGGAGCGGTCAGAGGGAGTCTAGGCGACATCGTCGCCCGTACCAGCAGCAACAGGCCAGAGGCCCAAGGGATGAAAGACAGCTGCTCCTTGCCTGGTGACCTGGGGCTCCTCTCTGCATCTGTCCTTAGCCTCCTGAGGAGCCCAGGGATGGTGCTGCCTCTTCCCCCACTGAGGTGTGGAGCCACCCACAAGATTGATGTGAGACTGTGGAGCAAGGACAGTAGGTTTCTTACCTGGAGGATTTTTCCTTGAGTTCTGACTTCTGCTCAAGGGTGTGGAGCGCAGACTCCCAGGACAGGTACTGCTGGTCATTCATTGGCCTGTCACCACACATCTGCTCTCTCTAACGCCCTCCCAGTCCTTGGACTACAGAGAGATGTCACCGCCTATTTCTGGCCAAGATGGCTGTAGAAAAGTGGAGAGCATGTCAGGTGACAGGAAGGATGAGCCATGTCTCTCTGAGGCACCAGCCTCACAGGCACCCAGTTGTAAAACACAAGCAGGGCCCAGGTGGACTGCAGGCGACCTCGTGGGTTTGTGAACAGCACAAGTACAGGACGGACCCGCAAGGATAGCACCCCATTCAGGCCCTGCAGGGGGGCCTGCACCCCCTGCTTTCTTCTCTGCTGTCCTGGTTTTGCTCCTTCGAGGAACTGGAGACTGAAATTCATCCTGGTACGGATAAGTGGCCCTAGGGTCTTGGCAGAGTTGCTGCTATGTCTCGCTGAAGACCAGACATGGTCTCTGCTCCTTCGTCTTCTGCTCTTTTCTCTCTCAGTCCTCTGTGGCTTCTGCAAGAACTTCTGAATTCTTTTAGCTGTCACTGCAGACCTTCCCCTTCACACACTGCACTCGGTGACTCTCCATCGGAGCTGTTCTTCTCTGCCTCCCAGGCAAACGGAGCAAGGGCCTTTCTCGGAGCCCCTGGCAGCCCTGCTGCTCACAGGGCGATGAGGCTGCGCCCTCTCCTTCGCGGTAGCCTGCCCGTCCCGGCACCTTCTTCCTCAGAGGTGCGCGTGCCTGCGGGTGGGGCAGCGGGCAGCGTGCACTGGGGCCGGGGCCTGTGCAGGCTGGTCTGCTGGGGGAAGAAGCCCTTTGTCCGGGGCCACCTCATCTGGACAGAAGGTCTGTGCTGTCAGTCACCCTTTGCCCGGGCCTGGGGTTTCAGTGTTTCCCTCTGAGCTGTTCTTTTTTTCTTTTCTCAGCCTGACCTGCTGAATTTCAAGAAAGGCTGGCTGACCAAGCAGTACGAGGACGGCCAGGTCAGTATGCAGAGCTTCTGTGGTCTCTGAGGGGCTGGGCAGCAGTTGCGAGGCTGAGCCGGCCTTGTCCCTGGCTGGTCTGTGAGCACAAGCTCTGTCCTGCCACCTCTGGCACACCCCTTGGTCTCATGGACAAGGACTGTGGCCAGGACCCCCACCTCCTCAGATAAGTGGAGGTTCACGGCCCCCGTTTCTGCAGTGGGGGTGGGGCTTTTGGACAGGCACAGCCAGGCCTGTTGGCTGCCACTGTGATGGATTGCTCTCTGGCACCCAGCACTGACCTTGGCCTCAGGCCCTGGGGACCTTCTCCAACACTAGCTCCCACCTGCTGGTCGTTCCCAGGGACAGAAGAAGCCTCTGGTTGTAGGGCTGGCTTGTGTTTGCACACAGGCAGCCAAGTAGACAGCAGCTGAGGCAGCAAGACTCTGCCAGAGACAGCAGCTCGCCCACGGTCCTGAGAGAGCCACCATGGTGCGTTCTTGCCGTCAGACTCAAAACAGGAAGAGCCCTTTACAGCTAGACCTGCCCTCCCCACCTTGACCCTGCTGGGGGCTAGAATGCCAGACCTACCAGGAGGCATGAGGAGAAGGCTGCTAGGTCGTACCAAGAGGCCTCTGAGCCCTGCCCACGCCTGCTTCCTGGGCCTCCATGCCAAAAAGATGCCAAAATGTCCTCTTCTCTCCTCCTCATTCATCTTTGGGCCCTGCCTGAAGACTCAAGTCTCCCTCCTTGCTATTCACAGTGAAGACTTGGCAATCTGGCTGATTGGTTTGCACCTGCTAGCTGCAGGTGGGCGCATCCCTCTGGTTAATCAGCCAGTGGTTATGACTCACAAGTGGCCTCCTTAGGATGAAGATGCTGTTTTCACAGACACCTTTCAGCCCAGCCCCCTGTCGGCAGCCTCTGGAGTTGACACTGAGGACTGCAAAGCACTGTGTACCCGCCACACCACTGTGGGTTACAGAGAGCCCAGAGCCTACGGCCCACCCCAGCTCTGCCACCTGCCTTGTCATTGGCGAGCTGAGGCTTAGCAAGTGCCCTGAGGTCACATGTACATGGCTGCCTGCGGCCTAGATAGAGTCCCCGGCCACTTGCAGGAGGGGCTGCCTGCCCTCTGCGTTCCGGGTGCTCTGGGAGACGTCCTAGGACTCTGGCATGGATCACCTGGGAGCAGTAAGTGTGCCGCACAATAGTTGAGTCTGTCTTTTCCTTTCCATTTCAGTGGAAGAAACACTGGTTTGTCCTTGCTGATCAAAGCCTCAGATACTATAGGGATTCGGTGGCCGAGGAGGTGAGTGTCTTGGCTTTGTTTCCAATGGGGAGGCAGCCGAAGGGGTTCAGGTAGCCTCTGGGAGCTCAAGGCCCCCAAGCACCACTGGTTCTCCCGGGCTTTAGCGCATTCATCTGTTGATGGCTGTCTGCATTGCCACCTGGAGCTCCCCGGTCCAGGTCTGGTGGGAGGTCTGAGCGCGGTGCGACCAGCGTTTGACATTTGCATGCCTGATTCCTGCCGAGAACATTGGCATTTTCTGAGGCCCTGCTTCGGGCACCTAGGTTTAGAGTGTTTGGTGACTTTTTTCTCTGTTCTTTGAAAAACACTGAAAGATGTCTTATTTTAAAGCTCTGTATGAGCTGTTTTGTTTTTCCTACAAAGAGAGTTTGTGGTGAATTGAGTGTTTGGAAGAACTGAACTAAAATCTTGTTTATCCCTTGTCTTCTGGACAAGGATAGAATGTAGCAGATGAACCTAGTTGGCCCAGTTGACAGTCTTGATTCTGCAGATGAAGGACCAACCAGAAGGAGCTGTTTTTCCTCACGTACAAAAAAGTCATTTTTTGGAGCATTTTTGCAAGTCTGTTTCTAACCTTTCCCTTGTAGTTCCACCCCAAGAATCCTTCAGATATATCCACGTGTAGAAAAAGATCTATGTCCAAGGTTAGTCATTCTGTACTTTTGTAATAGCAGGAGATTGAAAAGAATCTAAACACCTATTTTTAGGGGAGTGGTTGTATCTGTTTACATACTCTGAACCTAAAAGAACTAAGTTTTTAATGGAGCGCAGTGAAGAGATACTGGCGGTACAAGGTAGGGGTAGACGGGGGAGGGTGGCGGGCTCCTGGTGCGCCTGTTATCAGGGAACACAGGGGCAAGCGTACACGTCTAACCGAACACTTATGTGTGACTGCCACTTGTACAAACCAGCAGTCCTCAGAGTGTGGGCGGCAGACCCCTGGAGACACTTCAGGAGGGCTGGGATACTCAAAACTACTGTTATGAAACTAAGATGCTGCTTTCTTTTTTCATCATTTTCACATTTGCACTAACAGCACAAGCAGTGGTGGGTTAAGACCCTTGGTGCCTTTGCCCAGTCACAGGCTGCAGCAGCCGGTGGCCAGGGGTCCTGTGTTCTTCACCACCACATACTCATCATGTTCATTAAGAAAGTTACTGATTTTATTAAGTCTCAATCCTTGAAGACCCACCCTTTTAATGCTCTTGTGATTTGAAATGGACAGTACGCGCACACCACTGTTGGTGCACGCCACGTGCGAGGGCTCCGGAGGGGCAGCCCTGTGCCCGGCGGCACCGCCCGCTGGCCGGCCATGCCTCCTGCGGAGCAGCCTCCTTACTTGAAAGAAGAGCTAGCGCGCAAACTGCTCATTCAGTTTGGGTGGTTAGCAGACATCTTTAAAATGAACCAAGTGAGCCAGTTTCTTTTAGGAAAACAATGGACCAGATTTGTTGCCAGTGCTACAAAATGAACTTTGAAGCAAAAATTAGAACTTTGGAAAACTTGTATTCACCCTCTTGAATTTGACAGCTTCCCTTTACTTCAGTCTCTCCTGACCAAATAGGTGGTGATATATGAGATACAAATTCAGTGTTTGATCTCATGTAATGAGATGTGTCAACATTAGGACGTGTGTAACTCATTATCTTCCAAATGACCAGTACATAGTGTTACACAATTGTGCATGGGTAAAAGATCCCTTCAAAGGGCAGGGTAACACTGTGGATTTTAACGGAACTGAATACAGAAAGTTCCTTATTGGATTTCAGATTCCACATTGTAGTTAACTTTTAAGTCACAGGGGTGTCCAACATGTGGCTCAGGATGGCTATGAATGCAGCCCAACACAACATGGTAAATTTATTTAAAACGTTAAGGAGATTTTTTTTTACGATTACGTGTCGCAGTGTATTTAATGTGTGGCCCAAAGCAACTCCTCTTCTTCCATTCTGGCCCAGAGACATCAAAAGGTTGGATGTGCCTGCGTAAGTTTAAGATAGCTACCACATATCAAAAAATAATCACAATTAGCTGAAGATTGTTAAAATTTGTCCTTTTTCAAATCCATTTTTGTGTAAGCCCAGACTTTCCATATACTTCAGCCAAAACAATGCATCCATCAGAATGAACACAGAAACAGGTATGAGAAGCCAGACATGAAAGAGATTTGTCAAAATTCAAAACAATATTACTGTTATCGCTGGTTTTTTAAGTAATATTTTTATTTAAAACTGAAATGGCTGATTTGTATTCTTAAGTGAACAGGTATGTTCAAATTTTTTTCAGTTTAATTTCTAATATAGTAAATATCAATAGATAAAGCTCACATAAAAACTCTTTGGGGTCCTCAGTTTTTAAGAGCATAAAGAAATTCTGACGTGAGCACGTTGGGTAACCATCAGCGTGGAGTTTCTTTCACAGGACACCCATAGAGAACGGTGGCCCCAAGGTGTCCAGGCAGTGCCGCGCCCTCACCACCTGTGAGGGCATATGTTCACCAAGAAAAAGGCCAGCCCTCAAAGTCACTTGTGAAAATGTGTTTGTTTAGTGTTGACTTTTATTTCTAAATCTCTTAATGTCTTCTCGTTTCTCTCTGCAGGCAGCTGACTTGGATGGGGAAATTGACTTGTCTACATGTTATGATGTCACAGAGTATCCAGTCCAGAGAAATTACGGCTTTCAGATACATGTGAGCCCAGGGTGGCACTTTGAGACAGGTTGGGTGCAGAGGTGGGGGGCACAGGCTCGCCTGGCCGGGATATGTCTTGGGGCACCTGAGGTCCTAGTCCAGGCACTGCTGGGCAGGCCTGACCTCATGTGCTTGGTCAGGAGGTGCTCTTTCCCATCAGTGTCGACATGTTGTCCTGTCCTTCGGCCTGTGGTACCTGGTCCCCATCCCCAGTTTGAGATCTGAGCAAAATTGGACATTAGCATCTTTCAGGACTATTTAGAAGCTTTTTGTGACTGAAGGTTCTTTTCTCTTTTTTTTTAATCTTGGAGTTTGGGACAATTGGAAGGATATGTGAGGTGTGGGAACTAAGAATGAAAGTGTCAGTTATTTACATCTCCCAGCACTGGGTTTTTATTCACTTACTCTTTAGTTTATTCTTCTAGTCAGGAGTTTCAAAATTTATAAAGTCTTCCCCCACCCCGCCACCCCCTACAACCTTGTGAGAGGCTCAGACAGGCAAGTCACTGCCCTTGCCCTCAAAAACATAATCTGGTTAGATGAATATGACAGTTCTCGTTGGCCATTTCATTGAAGTTGGTGACTCAAGGGCTACCCGGAGTTAGCCAGGCTCAAGGTTAGGACAGTCCCTCGCCTGCCACGCCTGCTCTCACACTAATACCAGCTGCCAGTTGGGGGCGCCCCGAACCACCCTCAGGTTCTAGAACGAGCCAGGACGACTCAGAACACAGCCGCGGGTTCCTTCTGGAGAAGGGCTCCAGCCGACGCCACCAAAGGGAGAGAGGCCTGCAGAGTCGTCTGGGCTTCTGTGTCCCCAGGGGTGCTGGGCCCTCGGTGTTACCATGCAGTGACACACAGAGCTTCCCGCCTGGGAAGCTCACCCGAGCCCAGTGTCCTGAGTTTTCCTTGAGGTTTCACAACTGTCATGATGGATAGTCATGTCCATGGAGCCAAGGGCAGGCCCCAGCCCTCCCCTCTGAGGTGGCTCGCTTTTGCGGGGCAAAGCCCCCACCCTCTCACTTCATGGCTGGTCTTCGTAGTGTGGCCAGCCCGACCCTAAGTAACTAGGGTTCAGAGGTGACTTCAGGAGCCGGGGCAAAGACCAGACCTCTCTTTGTGCAAAGCTAATTCTTTCCTCACAAGAGCCTTGTGAGTACGCGGTGGGTTGAGAGCAGCCTGGCAGACAGCTGCCACTGCCGGGGCTGGCCCCTGGGGCCTTGTCTCCCACAGGAGGCTGTAGCTCCAATGGGGTCACCTTTAATAGGGCTTTACCTTCAGATCTTGGGGTGCAAAAGCTCAGTTATACACTGGACTCAGAAGATCAGGTACTTTGAGGCTGACTCTATTAACCAAATTTGAAGGAGTCTGAAGGTTCACACCCAAAGGCCTTTGTGTTCAGTACAAAGAGAAATCCAGCCGCCAGCCCACCAGGCCACTGGTCATGGCATGTCCTCCCTGTGGGATGCCAAGTCAGAGTTGAAGGTTGCACAGATGGCCTGGCGTGAGGGCTGGGGCATGAGTTAGTGGATCTTAGGGTCTTAGCTCACGGCTGTGATGCTTCTCTGCCCCTGGTCCCTGCAAGAGGAGCATCTGTGCTCTGAGCTAGGCCTGAGCCTCCCGGTCAACCCCATACTGCGTGTCCATCACCCTGACCTCCCTATCTCAAAGAGCAGGCTTCTCTGGGCAGGGTATCCGGGGGTAAGAGGTGGCTTGTTAAGTCAGCAAGTGAGCACTGAGTAGTAACTTAGTTATTCTAGGGTCTGAACCATGTGCTTTACTCTCACCCATCAATCTGACCCTTTTCACTTTGCCCTGGGGTGGGAGCTTATCCCAAGTTCTGGTGCTTGTCCATGAGCCCCATGGACTGAGGGAGACTTAGGTCCAGAAAGATTGCTCTCAGCATGAGAGGGTGGATCCTGGAGGGGTCTCGGCCTGGGTCACTGGGAGCTTTGGGATCTTGAGAGGCAAGGATGGAGGAATGAATGTGCGGTGTCCCAAGCCTGGCCACCAAACCTAGTGGCACCTACAAGGGATCTGAGTGCAGGAGCTAGGCAAGAGCAGCACTGTGGGAGCCGAGTCCCCAGTCAGAAGTCAGTCTTATCCTAAGATTGTGGAATGTGCTGGAATGTGCTGGAGGACATGAGGTAGTTGTGCATTCGTAAGACACCCGACAGGCCATGCAGGCAGTTGAAGGAGGTGAAGAGAGGCAGGCCAGGCAGGCACAGCGATGGTGGGCAGAAAAGGAGGGGGTGGGTGCAGAGCGCTGCAGAGGAAGTAAATGAGCATGGGCGCGGGCGCGGGCCAGGTGAGGGCGGAGGCAGGGCCGAGGTCCTGTGCACCAGCCCATGGCAAAAGGAGCGGGGCCTCTGGAATCCTGGCCGCCGTGGGCTCTCTGCGAACATCGGGCAGCCACAAGTGTGGGCCTGCTGTTGGGAAGGAGCATGCTGGAGGTGGGAGAAGAGGCCATGGCGGAGAATGTGGAGATTGCTGAGCTCGGACCGCAGGAAAAGCCATCTCTGGGGCTGAGAGGAGGCAGAGGACCCCACGGCGAGTGTGAGCAGGTCTCGGGGGCACAGGGAGGGCCGAGGCACAAGGGCCCAGTGTTCCAGGGAGCTCAGAAGCCGTGCCCCCGCTCTCGGAGCGCAGCAGGGGAAGACCCGAGGAGATAGGAGTCATGAGCTGCGGGCTGCCTCTGGCTGGGGTGTGCAGGGGGGCCCGAGGTGAAGGGGTCAACTCCAAGTTGTGCTTTCGGCACCCCAGGTCCCTATGTGGTCTCCTATGTTTTGCTCCGTGGCTGTGTCTGTATCCAACCCAAAATCATCTTGGTGATTTCACCTTCCTATCAGCTGATTTGCTAACATGTTTCTGAGTAGCCTGAGCAGCTTAAAGAATAGGACTGACACTCTCATTCTGGGAGACAGGAGCCTAGGTGCAGAAGCAGGCAAGTGGACTCCATGCAGACCCATGTTTCCCCTTCCTCCCCTTCTCGGGAGCGCAGGGCCGGGCCCCTGGGAGAGGCAAGGACTGGGCCCCAGCGGCCACTCCTTCCTCCACACCCTCACAGGCTGTGCTGCCTCCTCCCCATGGCTGCATCTCGCCTCTCTGCCTGCCTGGCTGTGCACGACCCTTCGCTGCAAACCTGTTTCTCTGTCTTGACTGATGTCCCGCTAACTCATCCGAGTCAGGGGGCAGAGGGGTTGTCCTAGAAATGCTCCCCTCCCTCTTCTCTCTCACCCCTGCCACCACCTTAATTCTGACTTCCTGGACAGCTGCCCTAACTGCCCAGCAGGCCTCCTTCCTTGCCTCTTAGCCTGAGAGACACGGCCTCCACCACACCCTGGGCAGCCCGGCCCCTCCCTGATCGCCCTGTGTGCCCGGTGAGCGCGGCTGCAGGGCGCTGGGCCGGACTCTTCCTGCTTCGGGAACCTCATCCTCACCCACCCGCCAGCCCTCCTCACCCTACAAGGCCCAGCTCAGCTCCACTGTGCTGGGCTCCCATGAGCTCCGCACATGCTCGCGCTCTCCTTCCTTCCAGCCTGTGAGTTTCTTAAAAGGCAGGGTAAGTCGCCTCAGTGCCTGGACGTTGCAGATATTCAGTAAATGCCTGCCAAATCCAGCAGAGAGGGAGATGCCTGAATTAGCCTTTACAGGGAAAGCAGATTAGCGTCCACAGCTTTGCTGTTGTTTATCACAAGCGGGGCGCACATGGTGCACCTAAGATGGCCACCTGGCCACAGTCCTCCCTGCAGGACTTCTTTTGGGGGTGGAGAGGTTGACAGTGGTCACTGATGATGCCTTGTCTCTTGTGTAGACAAAGGAGGGCGAATTCACCCTCTCTGCTATGACGTCGGGAATCCGGCGGAATTGGATCCAGACCATCATGAAGCACGTCCATCCGACCTCTGCCCCAGATGTGACAAGGTAAAGTTCGAGGGAACCACCTTCCCCAGGGGCCTCTGCCTCACTCCCCTATATGGACGGCTGCTGCTTCTGGGGCCCGAGCTCTCCACCGGGCCCAGCACTGCCTTCTTCCTTCCCTCCTTGGTCCCGCCGCTGGCTGTCCCCACTCATGCTCTTTTTGGCTTCCTGGTCTTCTGCGTCAGGTTGTCTTCTCCTCCTCCGAGCCTGGTTGGAATAGCCTCACAGGTAGCACTTGGGCCACAGTCAGAGCTGAACTCAGGATAGGCCCCTATGGTGTGGGCGTGGGCACGGGGCTTCACTGGAGGCTGCGTCCATAGCCACCATAGCATTTCTTTGTCTTGCTTTTTCCTTCACCTTGCCCCTGCATCTGTTGGCTTTCTGTTGTGCAACCAGGGAAAATCCTCTGAAACGCTCAGTGGCAGAGCCTCAGTTGGAAAACTGTTCTCCCCCATAACACTCTTCGGTTCACACATCTCGTGATTCCCTGCGTGCCCTCCTCCTCCAACACCAAAGGATAGAAACCTGTTGGGTTTCATTTTAAAAGAAAGAGGACACGGTCCCAGTGTCTGGGGCTGGCTCTGTGATGCCCCAGACACCACCGCACATGCCTCAAGGCTGCAGAGCCTTCGCCCAGTCTGAGACCTCACACTGACAATTTGCAGGCACAGAGTCTGAGTGATTCCTCAGGTGTATTTCTTGCACCGGAGGTCACACTCCGCATGACCCTGGTGCCTGCTGTGTGCCCCCTGGTGGCCTGGGCGGCTCTGCAGCTGTCCTAAACCTTTCTGAAGTCCTTGCCTTCTCCTAGTGACACTGCACCTCTTTGAACAAGAAGAAAGGGAGGGAACCCAAAATAACTTCTTTTTTCATTCTTTTCTGTGTTTATTTGCATTGTTGGTTCACTTATTTATTCAATAAACAGAATAGCGGGTTGTTCCTGAGTTGGTAAGACCAGGAGAGGGTGACCAGGACCCCCTCCGCGGTGTCCTGTTGCGGGGGCACATTCTCCATGCAGGGATGCAGGGGCAGCCCAGCAGCTGCCCCTCTGCTCTCTCCTGTTCAGGAGCAGGGGCTGGAGCCCCCCAAGCCCATGCTCCCTGTGAACCCTGGAGGGCGCCCCCACAACCAAGGCTGCTGCGTGGCCTCCGGGAGGCGAGGTGGACACCCAAAAGCCAGGCCGCCTCGGGTCAGGGTCTCTTCCAGCCAGTGGCAGTCACCTGCCACCCTGTCCTAGCCAGGCCTGGCCCTGTGCATCAGATTGAGGATCTCTCGGGGGGCTGTCAGCTTTGGGATGTCTCAGGGCAGGCATGTGGCTTTGGCCTGAGAACAGGAATAAAGGGCACTCTCAAGCCACACTTGTATGCACACATGGCTCACAAGTGGCATCTCCCAGGCTGGCACACAAGCCTCCCTGGCACGCCAGGGTATCGGCTCCATGCGGGGACTCTGAGCACTCAGGAGCCAGGTGTTTGGTTCCATGGGAAGCTCGACGTGGCGATTGTCTTTCTCACTAGGATTTACTTCAGAATTAGTGGAGTACTCTGTTTCCCCAATTTGTTTTCAGCCTTTGTATTTATTTGAGGTGGGCTTTTATAGTTTGAGGAAAACAGGTTCTTTGTTTGTATGTATGTATGTTTGTTTTAGTGCTACAAGGCTACCTCCCAAGAACAGGTAGAAACAGATACAAATGTCAGAGGTACCAGGTGAAGCCAGACACTATAAGCCCGTTGTGTCTGGTGGGGAGTCGTAGCGCCCTCCTGTCTCGGGTGCAGCAGGCCCCAGGCGGGCCTTCCTCTGCTGGAGAGACTGTGGGTCTGCTGCTTCCAGTCTCCCATGGTATCCTACTGCCTGATGTGGCTGTAAGCCTGCTCTAGCTCTCAGCTCAGTGCTGTCAGAAGGTCTCTTCTGGAGAGTTTTTATTCAAGTACTCTTCTGGTCTTAAGCTGAAAACACAGGTCAGCCACTCTGGCGCAGTTTATTTGTCACTAGTTAGCTGCGGGAACTGGCAGCCCAGCCGGTGACAGCAACTCTTTTCACTTTCCCTTGGGTTCCTCTTTCACATGCTCCTTTCTCTTTGGTCCCAATTAAAACACAGGTGCTCCCTGGAGGCCCCAACTTCCCTTGCAGCCCCAAACGGCTCCTTATTCTGCTTTTCGGCCCTGCCGATGTTCAGGCTGCGGGTCTCGGGGGCCTATCCGCAGAGCCTAGAGAACCCTGCCTCCAACCACCATGACGATGCCTCCGCCCTACCCCTGCCTAGGTGGGCAGGTCCCTCTTCAGAAGGGCAGAAGTGCCGTTGAGGGTCCTGCTCCCCACCTGCCAAGCGGGCCACTGCATGGGAGGGGCTCATTGGTGCCAGCTGAGCGATGTATCTAATTAGTTCACAGGTCATCTCAAGCCTGTCACTCTTACTCATCTATCACAGCAGCACCAGCACGATTTTCCTAAAACAGACCAGACCATGTTACCTCCCCGCTTTTTAAAAACTCTTGGTTCTTTCAAGGGACATGGCTGGTCTCGTTCGTTCTGTCACCACTGCCCAGAAAGTACATGCATGCCACAGGGTCAGCCTCCCTGATGAAGGGTTTGGGCAGTGGCTGTGCCTTGTGCAGCCTGTCAGGACCTTGGCTCTAAGCAGGGTAGGGGCTCCCTGTGCTCCACTGTCCCAGTGATGGGGCTGTCGTGACACCTCCCCTAGAGCATCTCCTCCGCTAGGGGACCCTCCAAATGGCCTCCTGCTGGAAACCTCTCAGCCTTCCGTGGCTCTTTCTCTCCCATCTCCACTCAGAACTCAGGTTAGGTTCCCTCCGAGGAGGTGAGGACAGTGTCCTTTCCTCCCCTGCCCCAAGGGAGCTGGGGCCCTCTGCCGGGGGGAGCACCAGCAGCTATGCCTGATAGGCTGTTTGCCCCCTGCCCCTAGCTCACTGCCAGAGGAGAAAAACCGGAACAGCTCCTCCTTCGAGAGCTGCCTGAGGCCCAGTGAGAAGCAAGAGCTGGAGCCCAGAGAGCCAGACGCTGAGCAGAAGAGGAGCCGTGCTCGGGAGCGGAGGCGGGAGGGCCGCTCCAAGACCTTTGATTGGGCTGAGTTCCGCCCCCTGCAGCAGGCCCTGGCTCAGGAGAAGGCCCGCGCCACAGCGCCCCCTGACGCTCTTCCTGAGGCAGAGACAGGAGAGCTGGAGCGGGAGCGTGCTCGCAGGCGGGAAGAACGCCGCAAGCGCTTCGGGATGCTCGACACTGTGGATGGGCCAGGCACTGACGATGCGGCCTTGCGGATGGAGGTTGATCGGAGCCCGGGGCTGCCTATGCCCCCCGACCCCAAGACACAGAACGTCCACGTAGAGATCGAGCAGCGGTGGCATCAGGTGGAGACCACCCCTCTACGGGAAGAAAAGCAGGTGCCCATTGCCCCTCTGCACCTGTCCTCTGAGGACAGAAGTGACAGGCTCTCCACTCATGAGCTGACTTCTCTGCTGGAGAAGGAGGTAATGACTAGAGGCAGCCATGGGTGGACAGGTGGGTGGGTTCCATGCAGCAGCCTTTCCTGAGCAGCCACGGTGCCTGGCAGGAAGCCTGAGTGTTTGAGCTGCATAACTCTGAGGGAGACTGCTCCCTCCCTTCAGGGGCTGGCAGACCGTTCAGGAAGATAAACACGTGGGCGGACAGGTTCTTAGAGTACAGTGTAGTTGCTGAAAGGTACAGGAAGTGCCAGTTCATGCCGGGTGGCAAGGAGGGGGAGACAGACTTTTCCAGAAAGACAGTAGTTTGCTGTGTGGCAGGGGTGCTGCCATTAGAGTCAGGGGCGGCCAGAGAAGAGGCCAGTAGGGTTGCAGGGCCCAGGTGGAGGCCTCGTCTGCCCCACGTGGCAGAGAAAGGTGAGTGAGGTTTTGATCTGAGCGAGGCCGAAGCAGGCCAAAGCTGGGGGTGGAGAAGAGCCCCAGTGCTTCCTCAGCAGCCTGCTGGCCTCGACGTGGCCTCCGGGGGCACAGGGCAGGCAGCAGGAAGCGAGTGGATTCTAGATATTGCAGATACGGAACAGGCCCTCGGTGGGTGAGCAGGTAAAGGGCACCCTGTAGCTCACCTCCTTCGTCACGGGCTGCGCTGCGGAGGCTGTTTGCAGAGCAGGCCTCTTGGGGCATCCGGATGCAGAGATGAGTGGCCAGCCCCTGCGTTTGTAGCACAATATGTTCCTTCATGAAACATAGGCAGGAATCAAGTCTGGGGAGGAACTTCAGTGGATTTATTAAGTCTGAGCAGGGAGTTCCTGGCCAAGGAGGTACAGCATAACAGTTTCAAGTTTCAAATGTGTTCTTTTACATAAGTAGCTAATTAAAGATTTGTCACTTTAGTCTGCCTTCACTTCTCTTCTTTTTCTTAGTTTATTAAATTTATGATGCTGACATTTATCACTCGCATAAACTCTTTGATTTTATTTCCATTTTTTATGCCCATTAATAAGATAATAAGGACAGTATGCAGTAAATAACAGTTCAAACTCACACCGCTCTAAGCTGCCAAAATGGGCCTGCTGGCCAGCAGACCACACGCTGAACCATAAATGTATTTAAAGCAGCAATGTCTGAAAATCCGAGGTCTCTGTACCTCTCACAGCACGTCCGGCAGCACCCCATCTGCCCACTGTACCCACCTCCCCACGTCCTGTAGCTTCCAGGGCAGGGCAGGCACGTGGCCGATGTGGCCCAGTAGGCACCTAGGGAAGGAACATTTGAGAACAAGGCGAGTGGATGAACGACTGAATCTACAACCATTGAAAGCAAGAAGAGTGTGAAGCAGCTTGCTTGCTTTTTACATCTTGTGGAACCCTTCAGGAATCCTCTTTGCAGACTGACTTTTAAGCGGCACCCATTGTATAAAAGTGGGATTGTCGCAGTGGGGATAAGGTGGAGCCTGGCGTGAGGCTTGCTCAGGGCAGCACTGGACTCTGAGCGCGTGCTGAGGAAGCTGAGAGGACCCGGTGGCGTGATCTTCTTTCTGGTGCAGGCACAGAGCCTCAGTTCCTGGTGGGGTCTGCGTAGTGGAACCTTAAGCGGGTGTGGAAATTGTGTGGGCGTTCAGGGCCACAGGTCTGCCACGTCATAGGCATGTATATACTTAATGGCCGGGGCCTCCTGTTCCAGAGGCTGTACTTCAGGGCAAATCAGCTCACCCCCAACCTGTGGAAGGCCAGGGAGGACTGCGCTCAGCCCAGCTCATGTCGGCAATGCTGCTCTGGGCCTGCACTGTTTGTTACTACATGGTGCTTAAAAATGCATGTCTTTCTGCCAACAGTTGGAGCAGAGCCAGAAGGAGGCCTCAGACCTTTTGGAGCAAAACCGGCTCCTGCAGGATCAGCTGAGAGTGGCTCTGGGCCGGGAGCAGAGTGCCCGGGAGGGCTATGTGCTGCAGGTAGGGCTGAGGGGCTGCCTCAGTGCTCGAGATGCACCATGGGCCTCTGTGCAGAGGGCCCGGCAGGCTGGGAACGGGCAGAACCTGCCTGAGCAGGGGCTGCCTCTCCCCGGGGCTGTCCTCTGGCTCCTTGGCCCCAGGACTGTGGCTCTCAGAGCCTGAAATTTCTGTCTACGGGTTTTTCCTTTGCTTTTTCATAAAATAATTTTGGCGGTTTTTTCTTTTGCCTCTCAAAATAACCCAATATATATTATTATAAATCACATACATTTGCAAGCCATTTCTAAGTTGTTTAAAAAAACACACACACACACAATAGTAGGCCTATTTTACAGATTGAAGAAATTGAGTAACAGCCAGCCAAGTGCCTCCTTAGGCAGAGGTAGCAGTGGGTCCTCCCTCCCTGCCTGTGTCTGCACCATGCCCACGGGTAGACCTGGGCTATTACCACTAGCCCAGGGGCCCCACCTCCTACCAAGACTGAAGTTTCAGGGAGAAGGGAGAAAATGTGGCCATGCAGCCCTGAGCCAGCCTAGAAGGGGAGATGAGGAGAGCCACAGCCTGGGTCCTGAGCTGAGAGCCCAAACCGAGCATCCACGGCAGAGGTCTCTGGGCCGCAGTCCTGCTCAGCAAGCAGATTCACAGAGAGCGCTGGACACGGCGGAAGATGCCTCATCAGGCAGTAGGTCAGCTGGACAGGTTGGGCCAGTGTGCGCTGACTGTCCTGCGGCACGCCAAGCCCTATTCTAGTTCCGAGGTAGAAAATAACACACTCCTGCCCCATGGAGTGACATGCTGGTAGGGAGAGACAGCTGACCAATGAGTGCTGAGGAGAAGCCAAATGGGGTGATGGAACGGGGCTCTCTGCCAAAGCTGGTGACTCAGCTCTCAAGTCAGGGTTCTGGGTTTAAGTGCAGGCCCTGCCACTGACCAGCACAAGCCAGTGTCCCCTCCCCCACAGCATTAGCTTTTCCTTGCCTGTGTAGACTTACATCTTGTCCCAAGGGCCCTTCCAGCTCTCAGCGACTCCGAGTCTCTGGGAATAGTTGCTGTGCGAACATTTCCAGGCCGCCATGCCTTGGCTGCCTCTGTCCGAGCCGTCCAGGGCGCCTCGTGGACCCCCATGGCAGATTCTGCCCTCCTGCCTCTGTCCATGCCACTTTTGTTGCATGTTCCCTCTGCTTTCTCTTTCTTCCATTTCTCTTTTTCCCCCAACTCGGACTGCGGCCCTGGGCGCCCATGTGCCCTGTGCCCTCCTCCAAAGCCCTCCAGCTGTAGTTACTGCCGTGCCCAGGTCAGTTGTCGCCGTGCTCCACGAGCCGGTGACGGTGGGCCTCCCTCTTTCATACACAGCTCGCTCTGGGCTTTGGGTCATTTGTGCGGAACCTCCAGATTTGAGGAGCATCTTTGTAAACCTTGGTTGGGCCCCCATCCTACACAAATCACTTCACAGCAGGTGGTAAAGATACTAGCAGCAGATTTTGCACATCCTAACCTAAGAACCTACCTCTGTATCTAACTTGGATGATTGCATGATCCTGCACCCAAGCCCCTGTCAGTCAGAACTGGCTTTTAAACACCTTCCTGCTATGTCTAATAGGTTGCTTTTATCTCTCTTCGCTCTTTGGGAATGCTTATAATCAGAAGTCAGAATGAGCAAGGACCTTCGGGATTAAGAGTCAGAAGGAGTGTGCCCATCATGGGCACTGTGCTAACTGCTGGGAGGAGGAGCTTGCATGGTTTGGACTTGCAGTGGAGTGTAACTTAATAACGTAACTGAGTGTCACATCTGTGGCTTCCCCAGCAGATTGAGGCAGGCCAAATTCTTAGGCTGGGCTGTTCTCACTTTTGTTCATGTTCTTGTTTTTTTTCCTACGTTATTAGTTCTGTCTAGTCTGCATGCCTTTCCTTTCGGGGAGTTTTGTTTCATATTTTTTTGTTTGTTTGTTTGTTTGTTTTTTGCATGCTTTACTCTCTTATTTTGAATTCCATGAAGGTTTCTTTGTTTTGTTGGTAATCATTTTATTCCATGGTTTTTGTTTTCCCCTCGTTTTGTCTTCTTACAGGTAGAGATTAGTTCTTCCTGTTACTGTAGAGGACGAGCTCCACTTCCAAAAGGAAAATGTTCGGATGTCACCTTGCTGACATTCCTGAGTAGTTGCCTCCCTTCCTTCTCTCCCTGTCCTAGAAGGAAGTGACATCATCACTCGCTCCCTGCCTGCTGTGCTTTTTTTAGGATTGATTGTCTAGAGCTGTATGTTTTGTTTTGCAAAACAAACAGATGCCCCTGCTCTACTCCCCCTTCTTTCCTTCCCATCTCGTCTTCTAGTCTTTGTTTTTGCTTACCCGTGTGTGCCATTATTCCGTTTTGTTTGGTTACTTCTCCTAGAAGCTATTCGATTAGAGTTGTTTTGATGTTATTATTCATGTTTCCTGTTTACCTGGAAGCAGCACTTATCAAAATAATTAAGATGATTTGTTGGATTTTTTTTTAATGAAAAAAAAAAATTGTGCCCAGGATAATTATCGGCAAACCCACCAAGAAGCTTTTCTGTGGTTGACCCTGGCCAGAGGTGTGACACTCAGAACTGGGAAGCCCGAGTGTTACTAACCAGTGTTTAATCGGTTTTTTTAAGACTGAAGTGGCCACCTCCCCACCTGGTGCCTGGCAGAGGCTCCACAGAGTCAATCAAGATCTACAAAGGGAGCTGGAGGTCCAGTGCCGGCGCCAGGGGCTAACCATGCAGCAGACCCAGGCCCCGAAGCGCAGCTATGGGGAGGCCAAGGACACAGTCCGGCACCACGAGGCTGAGATCCACAGCCTCCAGGCGAGGCTCAGCAGTGCTGCCGCCGAGCTCACCATCAAGGAACAGGCACTGGCCAAGCTCAAGGATGACCTGAAACTGGAGAAGGAGAAGGTCCGTGAGCATTTGGAGGAGTGGCAGCACAACAAGGCTGCACTGAGCGGTCAGCTCCAGGCCAGCGAGCAGAAGCTCAAGAGCGCGGAGGCCCTGCTGCTGGAGAAGACGCAGGCGCTGCGGGACCTGGAGACACAGCAGGCGCTGCAGAGGGACCGGCAGAAGGAGGTGCAAAGGCTGCAGGAGCGTATCGCGGATCTCAGCCAGCAGCTCAGCGCCAGTGAGCAGGCCCAGCGGCTGATGGAGGAGAAGCTGCAGAGGAACTATGAGCTGCTGCTGGAGAGCTGTGAGAAGGAAAAGCAGGTGCTGCTGCAGAATCTCAGGCAGGTGGAGGACAAGGCCAGCGCGTATGAGGACCAGCTCCAGGACCACGAACGACAGATGGAGCTCCTCCAGAAGGAGAAGCTGAGTGCCAGGTTTGAGGGCAGCGAGGCTGTGCACCAGCTGGAGGAGCAGCTGCAGATGAAGGAGGCCAGCATCCACAAGCTGGCCGAGCATGTCCAAAGCCTCAGAGACGAGCGGGACCTGATCAAGCAGCGGTTCCAGGAGCTGATGGAGCGAGTTGCCCTGTCTGATGGAGACGTTGCTGAGCTTCAGGAGAAGCTGAGGGGAAGAGAGGCAGACTACCAGAGCCTGGAGCACTCCTACAGGAGGGTAGCCAGCCAGCTCCAGGGCATGCACACTCTGCTGAAAGAGAAGGAGGAAGAGCTGAAGCACATCAAGGAAATGCACGAGAAAGTTCTGGAAAAGAAAGATCAGGACCTCAACGAGGCTTTGGTTAAAATGGTTGCCTTGGGGAGCAGCTTAGAGGAAACAGAAATGAAGCTCCAGACAAAGGAAGAGATTTTAAGGACGTTTACAAAGGCGTCATTGGAGGAAGCTGAGGAGCCGCAGAGCTCCCTGGAAGAAGCAGAGGAGGATAGCATTGCACTTTCAGGCCTGCAGCTCCAAGCCTCAGACACATCTCCAGGCTTCCCACACTTGAGGCTTGGGGAGGATGACCCAGGGGCTTCCCCTAGGGAGAAACATGGGCATAGCAGCCCTAGGAGAGAGGTGAGCATAATACCCCCGAAGTCAGAAGTGCCTGACAAGGAGGGGCACTCGAAGAACACAGCAAAATGTGAGCAGGGAGTACCCAGCGTGAAAAGGCAAAGAATCCGGTTCTCCACAATCCAGTGCCAGAAGTACACCCAGCCTGATGGGTCCGAGAAGACCTGGGCCAGTAGCACGTCTTCCGACACAAGTCAGGACCGGTCACCCTCAGAGGAAAGCATGTCGTCAGAGGCCACCCTCAGTTCGCTCCCTGCAGCCAGTGACTCTGATACCTACCTCTCCATCATACACTCCCTGGAGACCAAGCTCTACATCACAGAAGAGAAGCTCAAAGATGTGACGGTGAAGCTGGAGAGCCAGCAGGGCCAGAGCCAGGAGGCCCTGCTCACGCTGCACCACCAGTGGGCCGGCACCGAGGCACGGCTCCGAGAGCAGCTCCGCGCCAGCCTGCTCCAGGTTGGCGTGCTGGCCTCCCAGCTGGAGCAGGAGAAACAGGCTAGGGCAAAGATAGTTGAAAATCATGTCGGGGAGCTTGGCAATTTCCAGGTAAAAAACACTCAGGCCTTGGCTTGCTTAGAAAATTGCCGAGAACAGCTACGATCTCTGCCGGGGTCTGGCCAGGAGGAAGCACAGGAGGCAGGAGTGGGCCCCCTGGCCACCGTGGAGCGAGTGCTGGTCACTGCCATTCAGGCCCTGCGTCACTGGCCAGCCCCTGCAGACAGCGGGCCCCATGCTCAGCCAGAGGAAGGGAGCTTCTTAGAGAAAGGGAAAGAGACTTCGCAGCAGCCACTTCACCTGCCTGAGCTAACTGAGCAGGAGCAGCTGAAGCTCCTTTCTGATCAAATAGCTCTGGAAGCGTCACTGATAAACCAAATAGCAGACTCTTTAAAAAATACAACATCAGATATCTCACGCGTCCTCCATGAGATTTCTCAGTCAGGAAAATTGCCCCTGGAGTCTGGAAGTGCTGCGGTCTGCCTTGGGGCCACAGCAGACACCTGGGCTAAGAAGGTCCTGGTGGATGGTGAATTCTGGAGCCACGTTGAATCCCTGAGTAAGCACCTGGGGATGCGGGGAGGAGAGGCAGCCAGTGCATCAGGAGGTGGGCAGCAGAGCATCCCACAAGCCCTGGTCCCTGCCCTGGCAGACGCTACGTGGGTCAGGGCAGAGCTCAGCTTTGCTGTGCAGTCGCTGAGGGAGTCATTCCACCGTCGGTTGCGGAGCATCCAGGAGACTCTCCAGGGGACCCAGACGGCTCTGCAGCAGCACAAGCACATGCTGGGGGAAATCCTGGGAGCCTACCAAACCCCTGACTTTGAGAGAGTGATGCAGCAGGTCTCAGAAGCCCTCACACTTCCAGCAGGCATTGCAGATGGTGAACAGGCGTCCTGGGACTTGGGCCCATTACAGGAAGAACTGAGTCGTCAGGATGTAGCCAGCTCCCAGGAGCCCTTTCATTTGTCCGATCAGAGCTCTGGGGCCCTCGTTGCTATTCAGGAAGAACTCGCCCTACAGCTTAAAGATAAGGCCAGCCTCTTAAGAGAGATATCTGCCTCTTTAATTTCTCTCCCTTCTGTGGAATCAGTAAGAGATTGTCAGCAGCTTCTTCAGGTGTCCCAGAATCTTTCCTATAACACTTATTTGGGAGGCCTCGGTCAGTATTCTTCATTACTAGTTAAAGATGCAATTATTCAGGCGCAGGTGTGTTATGCAGCCTGCAAAATCCGGCTGGAGTATGAAAAGGAGCTCCAGTGCTACAAGCAGTCCTGGCAGAGCAGGGGGGCCTCCTGTCAGGAGCACGAGCAAGCTGTTGGGGCCCTGAGGGAGGAGTATAAGGAACTTCTCCAGAAGCAGAAGAGCGAGTACCTGGAAGTGATTGCCATCGTTCAAAGGGAAAATGCAGAGCTCAAGGCCCAGGTCACCCAACTAGACCATCAGCAGAGGTATCTGGAAGAAGTGGAAAGCAAGCACAGTGAGAACATGTCTGCCCTGCAAGGGAGGTACGAGGAGGAGATCAGGTGTGTGGTGGAGCAGTTGAACAGAACAGAGAATACACTGCAGGCTGAGCACAGCAGAGTCCTCAGCCAGCTGGATGCCTCTGTCAGAGACAGGCAGGACATGGAGAGGCACCACGTAGAGCAGATGCAGACCCTGGAGGACAAGTTCCAGCTGAAGGTCAAAGAGCTACAGACCATCCACGAGGAAGAGCTGAGGACCTTGCAGGAGCACTACTCCCAGAACCTCCAGTGCCTGCAGGAGACCCTCTGCCACTACCAGGGGCGGCCCCCGGAAGCCCTCCTGGCTGGCAGCGTCCACCAGCCCCCTGCCTCCACGTGGCCAGCTGACCAGCCCAGGGAGCCCCTGCAGGTGGCCACCGGGGAGGCTGACTCCATGACAGGGCTGAGAGAGCGCATCCAGGAGCTGGAGGCTCAGATGGACATCATGCGGGAGGAGCTGGAGCACAAGGACCTGGAGGGCAACACAGCCACACTGCGGGAGAAGTACCAGAAAGACTTTGAGAACCTTAAGGTTTTGAAGCATCATTTAATTTGTAAAGCAGTCAAGAGGCAGGCATTTTCCTGCTTGTTGGGGGGTGGTGTCTGATGCATTGGACTCACAAGGTGGAGATGAGAGCCAGTTCTTGGCCCTGAGTTACTGTATATGCAGAATGTAGTCAACATTCTGTGTATTTGACTCCTTGCTCCCCCATGGTGTGGCCTTGGAGCAGAGTCTAGCATCCTATTCGGCCTCCCCTACCAGGAAAGAGAACTAGCAGAACAGGGTCACTGGTGAATGAGGGAATATGGTCTCCCCATCGCCTTTCCACCTGCTTATAGAAGCTGCTCTGCATTCTCCCAGCAGGGGAAGTCCCTGCTCTCTCCCTCCCAGCCCTGCACAGCCTCACCCTCTTACCCCCCGCCAACCCCCAGGCTTTTGCAAACCCACAGCTTAAGAAGAGCCCAGGATAGACAGGCCAGAGGCACCTGTGAAGGGCTGTCTCTTAACTGTCCTAAGAGAGCAGAGTTTGCTCTTCCCAAAAGGTAGGAATATTTGCAATACAGTGTCGAGAGTCACTCTTGCATCCCAAATCTCTGGGGAACTGGCGTTTAATGGGTGTTCTATTAGGGCAATGTGAGAGCAACTTTCAGCTGCTGGTATTCCTTCTCAGGAGCTTTGAGAAATGGTCTTCTCTTGTCACTGTCCCCTGCACCCCTACCCTGTTTCACATTCTGCCTCATTAAGCAGAATAGCCAGGTCCTCACACTCAAAGGTGACATTTGCAGGCTCTGTGAAGTGGCTCATCTTCTCACCCTCCCCCTTCATGAACAAGAAACACTTATGTATGTGCACGTGGCTGCCCAGCATGGCCCCTAAGTTCCTCAACATCATCCTCTTGAGCTTCTCACCATCTCTTGGAGCTACACCAGTAATTGCCAACGTCCCTTACAGCCCCTCAGTGCCCAGTCGGGCCCCCAGTGAGATGACCCCCACCTTGTGCAGCACAGAGCTGGCTTCCCGCTGCAGGTGGCTGCTTTGCTGCTACTGCCAAACACTGTGCTAATGCAGCTGTTCAGCAGGATGTGCATAGTTTTGTTTCCCAGCAGCTCACTCCTAGCTCTGAAAGAAAACTAGAAATGTGTTCTGTGTTGGCAGCATATTCTTTACCTGGCAACATAGGCCACTGACCTAAGACAAGCACAGGTGGTTGCCAGCAAGCACCCAGGTGGGCAAGAGGCTGTCTTTACTGCTCTTGTGCTCAGTTAGTCCAACCCTTTTGAAAACCATTATGAATCTTGAGAAAGCTTCAAGGGCTGTTTCCCAAAAGTGCTCAAATGATGCCCCTGTGACAGTCGGGGCGTATGAGCGCAGCATTCAGGTGGGCCTGTAAAGTGATTTACGCAAACTCTGTCCTACTGCCTTCCACACCCACAGGGCCCCAGCAGATCTGCATGGGCAAATGCCTAGGCACACACACATCTCAAGTCCACGAGGGCCTGAGCGCTGGCTCCCCACCGACAGGGACTGCTTGCTCTCTGCTCCACCAGAGCCTCCTGCACAGTTAGTCAGCTGGGCATACTTAAGGCTTCAGCCAAAGTGGTTACCGCACACCCCAGTAAGCAAGATGTTAGAGAAAGCTGGCCAGAGATGGTGCCAGGACCCAGTGTCCCTTGGTGGTGGTGTAGGTCCATGGGGTTCTCACTGACATCCTTGAGCACATAGAAATTAGAACCAAATGGCACTCTTCAGGGGGCCTGGGGAATGCTGTTACTTTGTGCAGCTTTTTGTCTGGATTGGGGAGCCTGGGATCTGGGCCTGGTGGCCACTCTGCCACAGCTACAGGCTGAGGCCTTCCCTTGTGATTCTGCACAGTAGTCATTGAGGAACTTTTATTAATCCTAGGGATTACTGCCTTAAAAATCAAAATTCGTTTACAGAGAAATTATTTTTTAACACATATGCTCTCCAAGGAAGCCACCAGTCATTAAAGCTACTGCCAAGTTTCTGTAGGAAGAATTTTGATCCTTACTTAAATTTCCTAAAGCACTCAACTCAAACTAATAATTATGAGACCTACTATCTGTGTGTTAACCAAGAAGTCATATGTAAACCAAACCACACGGGAGACAAGATGGTGGGCGCAGAGCGGGTGAGGGGCCGGGAGGCAGCACTGGGATTCCTCCAGCTGTGCTGTGGTGTGAGGGTGGAGAAAGGAGACCACCGGCTTCCAGGCGGAGCCTCTGGAAGAAGTAACGTCCAGTTAATGGTGTACAACAGTTAAGACCGCATGGCCGGCACAGCAAATCTGTTGCAGTGAAGTCCAGACTACGGGCATGAGTTTGAAAATACTGACTTGAGGATCTCAGAAAGACCTCACAGTTACTGTAGGGGCCCAGAGACACCCAAGCATGGTCATTTGATTTCTTGGTGTATTTCTTTTCAATCCACATGGAAGAAGATTGACCAAATACTACATGGTTGGGAGGGGGAGCCCCCACTATGCTTGCATTTGGAATGTAACATGGCCACATTCTTCCACTTTTGAGAAAGATCACTGAAAGACCTGATCCCTATCCAGAAAGAGATCTTGCAAGGAATTTAGACACAAAGTATGACTCCCTGCACGAAAGAGCGATATCTGCCACCTCCTTGCCATCTGTCGGGGACACCCCCCGCCCTGTTGATAGGAGCAACTCTGGTAGGCCACCCCTGGGCTTCCCAGTGTAGCTGTGTGGGGTGGTTTGATCCCTTCTTAGGCCGGACCTGTGTCCTTCCCCTGCAGGTCCAGGTAATAAACCAACACAGGTTGTAATAAGGCATAGGTTAGTTTGGAGAGCAGTTTATCTTTTATGTGTCCCAGTAGTTAGTGCAGTCACTAACTTGTGCCCCCTCTCTGTACTTCAAAAGAAAAAGGAGAAGGAAGACACAGGCTGGAAGGGAAGAGATCTTACAGCCTATTGTCATTCCCTCTTGGACACCAGAGAGGTTGAATGACCAGGTGAGGGTGGCCAGCTAGACAGTGGCAGGGTCAGGCCCTGTGGAGCCCTCCAGCTGACGGGGAGTCGTGACTGGCTGAGGGGTGAAATGCACTGGTGCAGCGAGCCGTTCCCTGCCTAAACGCGGACGAGACACGGCCAGCCTCTGCCCGTGCACTCTCCCCCCTCGCCAGTCCTCTCTGGCAGTAACTATCCACGTCCAGGACGGGCTAGTTTAGATCACATTGCAGCCTCTTGCCACTCACAATACCACCTCTTCCCATAGGATTCATATCATAGAAATAAGACAACTTATGGATGTCAGCACCATTTGTAAGTGTTCTCGGAGCATAAAATTCTCAGTAGCGTCAGTGAAAGTCTCCACTGGCTCAGTGCCCACCTTGAGAGAGCGTGTTCTCTGGAGCAGGCAGGGCTGCTGGGTTATTAGGATGCCCGATTCAAAGGTAAAGAAACGGTGATAAAGCCCCCTTTGCATTTTGCAGGCCACATGTGAACGAGGGTTTGCAGCCATGGAGGAGACGCACCAGAAGAAGATTGAAGACCTCCAGAGGCAGCACCAGCGGGAACTGGAGAAACTGCGGGAGGAGAAAGACCGCCTCCTGGCTGAGGAGACTGCGGCCACCATCTCAGGTAGGAGCTGGACACGGTGGCCGGTTTAACCCAGAGGGCAGGACAGGTGGAAGACTTTTCCAGAGCTTACTGTACAGTTCAGAGCAACGATTGGTCTTTATGCTGTCTTTTGTTTGAAATTTAAGCCTCATTATCCAAGAAAGTTTTTAAATTTCATTTTTCTATGACAGTTTACATTCAGTATTCTTTGGTATTAGTTTCAGGTATACAGAATAGTGGTTAGACAATCACATACTTTATAAATTGTTCCCCAATATTTCCAGTACCTCTGCCTGGCATTGTACACAGTAATTGCATTATTATTGACTATATGTCCTACGCAGTACTTTACATCCCTGTTACTGGTTTGTAACTACCAATTTGTACCTCTTAATCCCTTCATGTTTTTTACCCAGTCCCTGAACGCCCTTCCCATCTGGCAACCATCAGTCTATTCTCTGTATATATGAATCTGTTTCAATTTTGTTTGTTTATTTTGCTCTTTAGATTCCACATGAAAGTGAAATCATGTGGTATTTGTCTTTCTCTGACTTACTTCAGTTAGCATAATTTCCTCTAGGTCAGAAATCGGTACAGTTTCATTCTTTATTATGACTGACTAATGTTCTGTTGTACAGCTTTTTTCTCCACTCATCTATTGATGGGCACTTGGGTTGCTTCTATATCTTGGCAACTGTAAATACTGCTACACTGAGCGTAGCAGTGCCTATATTCTTACGAATTAGTGTTTTGGGCATCTTCAGATGAATACCCCTAAGTGGGATCACTGAGTTATAAAGAAGTTCCATTTTTAATTTTTTGAGGACCCTCCACACTGCCTTCCACAGCGGCGGCACCAGCCTCCATCCCCACCAGCGGTGCGCAAGGGTTGCCTTTTCTCCACAGCCTCGCCAGCACTTGTTTTTGGTTTGTGGATGATAGCCATTCTGACAGGTTGAAATGATATCTCATCGTAGTTCTAGTTTTCAACTCTCTTACGATTAGTGACATTGAGCATGTTTTCATATGCTTATTGAGAGATGTATCTTTTCAGGTCCTCTGCCCATTTTTTAAATGGATTTTTTCTTTGGGGTATTGAGTTGTCTGATTTCTTTATAAATTATGGATATTAACCCCTTATCAGATATATCATTGGCAAATATCTTCTCCCGTTCACTAAGTTGTCTTTTTTTTTTAAGTATTTTTAAATTTTTAATTATAGTTGATGTGCAATATTACATGTTTCAGGTATATAACCCTGTGATTATAACTTAAAAGTAATCACCCTGATAAATCTAATATCCATCTGGCACCATATAAACTTATTGTGATATGACTGACTATATTCCCTGTGCTCTACTTTACATCCCTCTGACTGTTCTGTAACTACTAATTTGTACTCCTTACTCCCTTCACTTTTTTCACCCGGCCCTAAACCCTCTCCCATCTGGCAACCATAAAATATTCTGTGTATCTGTGAGTCTGTTTCTGTTCTGCTTGTTCATTTTTGGGGGAGGGGGGGATTTGAAATATAAGTGAAATCCTATGGCATTTGTCTTTTTCTGCCCGCCTGACTTCATTTGGCACAGTATCCTCCACGCCCACCCATGCTATTTCAGATGGTAAGATTTCATTATACTTATGGATGAGTCATATTTCATTGTATATATGCACCACTTGTTTATTTGTTCAACTATTGACATACATTTAGGTTGCTTCCATATCTTGGTAACTGTAAATAATGCTGCAGTGAACATATGGATACATGTCTTTTTGATTTAGTGTTTTGGGTTTCTTTACATAAATGCCTAGAAGTAGAATTTCTGGGTCCTTTGTTGTCTCTTGTTATATCCTTTGTTTTAATATCTATTTTGTCTGGTATAAGTATTGCTACTATAGCTTTTTTTTTATCATTTCTGTTTCAATGAAACATCTTTTCTATCCCCTTATTTTCAGTTGTGTGTGTCTTTTGATCATTAAGTGAGTCTTTTGTAGACAGTGGGGTCTTGTTTTGTTAATCCATTCAGCCATCGTGTGTCTTTTGATTGGAACATTGAATCAGTTTGCATTTGAAGTAATTGTTGACAGATAGGTATTTATTGTTATTTTATTATTCGTATTATTGATCTTTCATTCTTCTTCTTAAACAAGACCCTTTGACATTCTTGTAATACTGTTTTGGTGGTGAGGAAGTTTTTTAGCTTTTTTTGTCTGGGAAACTCTTTAATCAGTTCTTTGATAGTTTTCCTGGGTAGAGTCGTCTTGGCTGTATGTCCTTGCTTTTCATCCCTTTGAATATTTCATGCCAATCCCTTCAAGCCTGCAAAGTTTCTATTGAGAGGTCAGCTGACAGTCTTTTGGGAGCTTCCTTGTAGGTAACTAACTGCATTTCTCTTGCTGCTTTTAAAATT
The DNA here is from genome assembly GCF_021234165.1 of Pteronotus mesoamericanus. NCBI lineage: Eukaryota > Metazoa > Chordata > Mammalia > Chiroptera > Mormoopidae > Pteronotus > Pteronotus mesoamericanus. Next base: position 827,572 of record NW_026555090.1, read on the forward strand.
CTCTCTTTGTCTTTAACCATTGGCATATTAATTATGATATGTCTTGGTATGGGCCTTTTGGGGTTCACCTTGTTTAGAAATCTGTGCTTCCTGGACTTGTATCTCTAGTTCCTTCACCAGGTTAGGGAAGTTTTCTGTTGTTTTTTTTCAAATAGATTTTCAATTCCTTGCTTGCTCTTCCCCTCCTTTCAGTATCCCCATGATACAAATGTTGGTACACTTGAAGTTGTTCAAAGGCTCCTTATAGTATCCACATATTTGGATTCTTTTCCTTTCTGCTATTCTGATTGGGTGTTTTCTGCCTCCTTGTCTTCCAAATCACTAATTTGATTCTGTACTTCATCTACTCTACCTACTGTTGATGCCCTGTAACATATTCTTCATTTAAGTTATTGTATGAACCACTTCTAACTGGTTCTTTTTTATGTTTTCTATCTCCATTTTTGTTTCCTGTGTCTTTGTTGAAGTTCTCACCTACTGTTCCCCTAGGGTCATCGAACATCTGTATAACATTTTGAACTCTGCATCTAGTAGATGGCTTGTCTCCATTTCGTTTAGTTCTTTTTCTGAAGTTTTGTTCTGTTCTTTCATTTTGGGACATGTTTCTTTGCTCCTCATTTTGGCAGCCTCCCTGTGTTTGTTTCTAGATACTAGGTAGAGCTGCTATATCTCCTAATCTTGGCAGAGTGGCCTAATGTAGTAGGTGTCTTGAAGGACTGTGTGGACCTTCTCTATTGTAATTGAGCCTTGATTGATGCTGGCACATCAGTGGTAGGGATGTACCGCCAGGCCAATGGGCTATAGGACTGACTACAACCACCAGGGAGGATCTGCTCTGCAGAGTTTGACTCTCTGGGAGCAAAACTAATTTCACTGGGGCTCAGGTGCCTACCAAGTTCACCCCTTGAGTGTGTCACTTGTGCAGGTCGTTGGTCTGAAGCTGTCTGCCAAGTGTGCTGGCTCTGGAGCTTCCTGGGGGGTGCTGACAAAGGTCAGCTGCCATCTGTGCCCCTCTCGGGGCCACCGGGCATGAACTACAGAGCAGTTTGCAGATGGCTGCTACTTGTTCTGAGCATGAAGGTGCCAGGGAGAGGCCAGGTTGCAAACCAAGGCTTGTTGCCATTAATGCTGGGTCTAGGGCCACTTAGCAAGAGGTATGGTATATACAGAGGCCAGATGCTGCTGCTTAGAGAGATTTCAGGAAATTCCACATTATGAGCCAAGACAAGTTGCTTATATGGAAAACCCACTGGAAATGGCTTTGGTGAGCCCGCATGTTGGGTGCTGCAGCGTCTCAGAACCCCATGGAAAGGGGGGTGTTAGCCATGTTGACAGAGACTCAGACATGGCACATGCCTGGCATCTCTGTTGGGGGAACCATTCATCAGAGGAACAATGGCATCTGCAAGCATTTCTGTCTGGGAGAAAGCTGTCCTCCAGCTCTCGTCCTGATGTCAGACACTTCAGCTCCTCCCTTTTATGTCTCTAGTGCCTTACAAGCTGCGGCCCCAGTGCTGGAGCTCAGAGAGAATAAATCCAAGTAAGTCTGTGAGGGCCATTAGAGAGGAACTGCCTGGGATTCCAGAAGCCCTTTGGTCTCCCTCAGCCATAATCTCTGCTGGTTTTCATAGCCACAGGTTTTAGGGACTTCTCTTCCTGGCACTGGAACCCTGGGCTGGGGGCCTGGTGTGGGACAGGGACCCCTTGCTCCTCAGGGGAAACCTCCACAGCTGAGATATCCCTCCTGATTTTTAACCACTGCACATGGGTATGGGACCAGTCAGTTCCCTATCTTACGTTCCTTCTACCAGTCTCAGTGTGGCTTCTGTAAGTATACCCCTAGTTCAGGACTTTGTTCAGCTAGACTCCAGACTGTTCTGAATGATGGTGGTTCTGTAGTTTAGTTGTTTTGACACGATGGTGGGAGGTTCCAAATACTGTATTTACCAAGATCATCTTATGGCCACAAGCCAGCAGTAGCCTTTTTGTTTTGTTGTTTTTCTTTGCTGTGCAACAACTTTTTAGTTTGATGTAGTTCCATTTGTTTATTTTTCCTTTTGTTTCCCTTGCCTGAGGAGATATATGAGAAAAAATATTGCTAAGAGCTAGGCCAATGTTTTCGTCTAGGATTTTTATAGTTTCAAGTGTTATATTTGAGTCTTTAATCTATTTTGATATTATTATTGTATAGGTTGTAAGAAGGTGGTCTAGTTTTATTTTTATTGCGTGTTATCTGTCCAATTTTCCCCATACCTTTTATTAAATATATTGTCTTTACCCCATTAAATTTTCTCACCTCGTTCGTCAAATATTAATTGACCTTACAGGCGTGTGTTTACTTCTGGGAATCTGTTCTGTTCCATTGAAATGCATGTCCATTTTTTGTCTTCCTCACCTGAGGATGTGCTCATTGATTTGAGAGAGAAACATCAGTCGGTTTCCTCTCGTGCCTGCCCTGATGGGGGACCAAACCCGCCATCTAGGCTTGTGCGCTGCCTGGGGGGATAGCCCTTCGGGGCATGGGGCAGTGCTCCGGCAGACTGCTCCGCGCTGGCCAGGTCTGTGTCCCTGTGGATGCCAGTGCTGTGCGGCTGTGGTCGCTGTGGCCTTGGGGAGCAGAGTGGTGCTGGGTAGCATCATACCTCCAACTTTGTCCTTTTTCAAGGTTGCTTTGACTATTTGGGGTCTTTTTTTGTTCCATAGAAAGTTTTGGAATATTTGTTCTACTTCTGTGAAATAAAGCATTTGGTATTTTCAGAGGAATTGTGTTGAATCTATAGATTACTTTGGGTAATCTTAATGATATATATTCTATCTGTGAACACAGTATGTGCTTCCATTTACTTGTATCTCCTTCAATTTCTTTCTCCAGTATCTTAAAATTTTTCAAGTACACATCTTTTACCTCCTTGGTTAAATTTATTCCTGGGTTTTTGGGTTTTTGTTGTTGTTGTTGCAATTGGGAATGGGCTTGTTTTCTTAATTTCCCTTTCTGATAGTTCATTATTGGTGTGTAAAAATACAACTGATTTCTGGATATTTATTTTATATCTTGATACTTTACCGAATTCATTTATACTTAGGTTTTTTTGGTAGGCTCCTTAGGGTTCTCTATATACAGTGTCATGACATTTGCAAATAATGACAGTTTTATTATTTTTTCCTTTCCAATTTGGATGCCTTTAGTTTCTTCTTCTTGTCTAATTGCTGTGGTGAAGACTTCCAGTATTATGTTAAATAATCGAATGGTGAAAGTGAACATCCCTGTCTTGTTCCTGATATTAAGGAATATGCTTTTAGTTTTTGCCCATTCAGTACGATGTTAGCTGTGGATTAGTCATGTATGGCCTTTATTATGTTGAGGTATGTTTCCTCTATTTTCAGTTTGCTGGGAGTTTTTATCAAAAATGGATGCTGGTTTTTGTCAGATGCTTTTTCTGCATCTATTGATAAGATCATGTGGCTTTTATCCTTCATTTTGTGTATGTGATATATCACATTACTTGATGTGTGGATATTGTACCAACCTCACATCCCAGGAATAAATCACACTTGATCATAGTGCATGATCTTTTTAATGTATTGCTGAATTTGGTTTACTAATATTTATTTGAGGATTTTAGCATTTATGTTCATCAAGGATATTGCCTATCATTTTCGTTCTTTGTAGTATCTTTATCTGGTTTTGGAATTAAGATAATGCTGGCCTCACAAAATAATATTGAGAGCTTCCCTTCTCTTGAAGTTTTTGGAATCATTTGGGAAGAATAGGTATTAGTTTTTGAGTGTTTGGTAAAATTCACCTGTGAAGCCATCCAGTCCAGGACTTCTGTTGCTTGGGATTTTTTTTTATTATCATTATTATTATTATTATTATTATTACTGTTTCTATTTACTTAGCTGTAATAACTCTGTTCATATTTTCCATTTCTTCTTGATTCACTTTTGGAAGATTATATGTTTCTAGTAATTTGTCCATTTCTTCTAGGTTGTCCAGTTTGTTGGCATACAGTTTTTTCTAATATCTTTTTATAATCCTTTATATTTCTGTGGTGTCGAGTGTTACTTCTCTTTCATTTCTGACTCTGTTTGGGTCATCTTTTTTTTTTCCCTCATGATGAATCTGGTTGAAGGTTTATCAGTCTTGTTTATCTTCATAAAACCAGCTCTTGGTTTTATTGATCTGTTTCTTGTTTTTTTTTTTAGACTTCATTTCATTTATTTCCATTCCACTCTTTGTTATTTTCTGCCTTCTACTCACTTTGGGCTGTGTTGGCTCTTTTTCTAGGTTTGTTGTTTTATTTTAAGATTTTATTTATTTATTTTTAGAGAGAAGGGAAGGGAGAGAAAAAGAGGGGCAGAGAAGCATCAACATGTGGTTGCCTCCCCTACACTCCCCACCGGGGACCCAGGCATTTGCCCCGACTGGGAATCGAACTGGCAACCCCCTGGTTCATAGGCCGGCACTCAGTCCACTGAGCCACACCAGCCAGGGCATTTTTTCTAGGTTTTTTAGGTGTGAAGTTAGATTGTTTATTTGTGATTTTTCTTTTTTCTTGAGGTAGGCCTATAATGCTACGAATTTCCCTGTTACTGCATTTGCTGTGTTCCCTAGATTTGGAGTTGTTGTGTTTTCATTTTGTTTCAAGATCTTTTGATTTCATACTTGATCTCATCATTAATGCATTATTTAGTAGCCTGTTATTTAGTCTCCATATGTTTGTGTGTTTTCAGTCTTTTTCTTGTAATTGGTTTTTAAGGTCATATCATTGTGATTGGTGGAAATGCTTGATGTAATTTCAGTCTTCCTCAATATATTGAGACTTGTTTTGAGCCTTAACATTTGGTGTATCCTAGAGAATGATCCATGTGCACATGAATAAAGTGTGTGTTCTACTGTGATGAAATGCTCTGAAAATATCAATTAAATCTATCTAGTCTAGTGTGTAATTTAAGGTTGGTATTTCCTTGTTGGTGTTCTGCTGGAAGATCTATCCATTGACGTCTATGGGGTGTTAAAACCACCTACTATGACTGTATTGCTGTTGATCTCTCTTAATGTCCATGAAGATTTGCTTTGTATATTTGGGTGCTTCTGTATTTGGTGCATGAATGTTTACAAGGGTTATTTTCTTGTTGGATTGAGTCCTTTATAATTGTGTGGTGTCCTTCTTTGTCTCTTATTAAAGCCTTTGTTTTAAAATCTATTTTGTCTAATATAAGTCCTCCTACCCCAGCTTTTTATTCATTTTCATTTGCATGAAATATCTTTTTCCATTCTTTTTACTTTCAGTCTGTGTATGTCTTTTAGTGTATCTTTTATTCTGAGGTGAGTGTCTTGTAGACAGCATTTATACAGGTCTTTTTTTTTTAAATTCTCATCTAAGGATGTTTTTATTGATTTTAGAAAGAGAGAGAGAGAGAGAGAGAGAGAGAGAGAGAGAGAGAGAGAGAACATCCATCAGTTGCCTCCCGTATGCACCCTGCACAGGGATCAAACCTGCAACCTGGATATGTGCCCTGATCGGAGATCAAACCACAACCTTTTTGGTGTATGGGATGACGCTCCAACCAACTGAGCCTCCCAGCCAGGACTGAGTTCTGTTTTCAGCTACCCTATGTCTTTTGATAGGAACATTTAAGCCATTTATATTTAAAGTGATGATTGTTAGATATGCATTTATTGCCATTTTATCTTTTAACTATGTTGTTTATTTTTTCTCCTCCTCTTCCTCTCCTTCCCCTCACTTTTCTTGCTCCGCTGGTTTAGTGGTAACAAATGCCTTTAGCTTTTTCTTGCCTGGGAATCTATTTTCTCTTAAATTTTAAATGTCAGCCTTGCTTGGAAATCTTGGTTGTAGGTCCTTGCTTTTCATCATTTTGAATATTCCTTGTCAGTCCCTTCTGGCCTGAAATGTTTCTTTTGAGAAATCAGCTGACAGTCTTATGAGAGTCCTCTGTTGATAACTAACTGCTTTTCTCTTGCTGCTTTTAAGACTCTTTGTCTCTAACCTTTGCCATTTTATAATGCTGTGTCATGGGCCTCTTTGCATCCATCTTTCTGAGACTCTCTGTGCTTCCAGACTTGTGTGTCCTTTTCCTTTGCCAGATGCAGGAAGTTTTCAGTCATTATTTCTTCCAATAGGTTCTCAATCCGTTGCTCACTCTTTTCCCTTCTGGTACCCCTCTGATCAGATGTCGTTACACTTGATATTTTTCCAGAGATAATCAAACTATTCTCATTTGGTTTTTTGTTGCTCTGATTGTTTTCTGCTGCCTTATCTTCCAAATCACTGATTAGATCCTCTAACCTGCCATTCTTTCTAGTGTAGTCCTCTTTCAGATATTGTAGTCTTCATTTATGCTTGGTTCATTTTTATGGTTTCTTTGTCCTTTTTTGGTTTACTATCTCTTCTAATTCTCACTGAGTTCATCCATTCTTCTCCAAGTCCTTTGAGCAATCTTATAAGATTGTTTTGAACTCTGTATCTGGTAGATTGCCTACCTCCATTTTATTTAGTTCTTTTTCTGGCGTTTTCTCCTATTCTTTTGTTGGGGCATGTTTCTTCGTCTTCCCTTTTGTCTGCTTCTCTAGATCTGTTTCTGTGTATTAAGTAGAGCTGCTGTGCTTTGTGGTTGGTAGGGCGGCCTTAGGTTAGTGGGTGTCCTGTGGGGCTCAGTGGCACAGTCTCCTTGGTCACCTGAGCTGGGTGCTCCAGAAAGGTCTCTTTTATGGATTATTTGTCACCTCCTGTTGTTGTTGAGTCTTGATTGCTGTTGGTTCCTCCATTGGTGTAGGTGACCCTTGGGCTGGCTGGCTATGAGGATCAACCCCAACTGCAGTGTATGAGCTGCTGTGTGAGGACTGACCCCACAAGCAGAATTCGCCCCAGCAGTCTTCTGTTTGCTAAGATCTCCCTTTGGGAGTGCTGCTTGTGAAGCTAATTGGTTCCTGCTTTGTGGTCTGAATTCCTCCACCTGCTGCGTTCGTTCTGGGGCCTCTTGGGAGTGACTGTGGTACAAGTCAATATCAGGGCTACCTGTCTGGTGCTACAAATCAATCCCCAGTTTTTGGTTGTTCTGCTGGGCCTGAGTGTGCATGGGAGAGGCCTAGCTGCCAACCAGGGCCAGTCTCCACCAGCACCGAGCCTGGGGACGGGTCAGCAAAAGTCCCAAGGCACCCTGAGATCTGCCTCCACCTGCTGGCTGGCTGTCAGGCTCAGTCACTGAAAGAGCTTTTGACAGTATCCAGGTTTTTTAACAGTTGCATGATATAGGTTCTCAGTGAGTCAGCAGGAAGAGGCAAGGGGTATTCACAAGACTGATAGATTTAGAATTAGCACCAGGACTAGGGCTGAGGCTGTTCAGCGGAAGTCTCAGGGTATAACCAAGACCAGCCCCACCCTGTGGGTTTTTGTGGTGAGGTAGGGTCTGAGGGAGTCATCTGCTGGTGCCGAGGCCAAACAGCAGTTTTTCAGGCCCAAAGAGACCACGATTTCACCGTACGATAGGAGGGCTCTGCACAGGATCAGTAGCACCAGTTGGGCATATAGGGAAAATGGCCTTCACCCTAGAGCCACACAACTTAGTCTGTCCCTGAGTCTCCAGATCTCCTTGAGAATCTTCCAGAGACTTTCAAAGTGTGTTCCAGAGTATGTTCCAAAGGCTGTGCTGGCCACAGCCAGCTGACTCTTTTTGCAGGGCACAAGTTTGACAGAGTGGGGCCATGGGGACTTATAAGGATGGGGCTAGTGGATCTTGGGGGCAGGGGATAGCCCCTGCCGCAAAGCCATGCAACAACCTCTGACACCCACCCTGAGTTTACTCTCAGGGGCCCTTCAGGAAAGTCTACACACTGTGAACCAAGCCAGCTGACGGCTCTGCAGTCAGGAGCTCAGCTGGCGTGATGCCAGGGAGTCGGAGGGTGGTGCTGCAGGGTGGGGAGGGCTCAGCCCAGGAAAGGTGGTGTCTATAGGCTGCACGGGAGAGGGACTCAGCACGGGGACCGTGACAGCTGCCCCTTTTGCTTTCTCCCTGGAGCCACGCAGTCCGGCCTGTCCTCACCTAAGTCCATTTCACTTCAGTCTGCTCTCCCTCTGCTGGAGACCAGGGTGAATGGCTGCCAATGAGATTTTGTACACTGGCCTGTGAGACAGGGCGCCTAGGTTCCTAGCAGACTCCATTCTACCCCTGGCAGAGAGAATCCCCGCTGACTTTCACTGCCAGATGCTATGTGGGCTCCTGTTCCCGGCTCTGGTGCTCTGGGCTCGGGAGCCTGAAGTGGGGTTGAGACACACTCCTCAGAGAGGACCTTTGCAGCTTGAGCTATCCCTCCAGATTCTCAACAGCCACACATGGGGCAGGGCCAGCCTTTTTTGCATCTCTGCTCTTCTTACCAATTTCAATGCAGCTTCTTCTGTAAATCCTTGGTTATAAGACTTCTGCTCAGCTAGTCCTCAGTCAGTTATTGAGATTGCTTGTTTTATAATTTAATTTAAGTCCAGTTTGGACTGGGAAGGATATGAGTGTAACTTTTATCTGTCCCATCGCCATCCTGGATTCCCCCCAGAAACTTTTCTTTGACAGTCGTCTCTGTGGAAAAGGCTGGTTTTAGGAGCCCTTTCAGAGCTTGCAAGCCTCGAGCCAGCACTCCCGCTCGCTGACCTCCAGGCACCCGGTCACATGTGAGACTCCCAGCCTGACCAGTCCCAGTCTGTCGTGGCATTCCCCTCTGACAGACAGGCAGCTGTAGCTACTGCCTGGCCAAAACTCTTTGTCACAGATCTGCCATTGCTCTCTCCTGAGAAAACACAGTGCCATTGCTTTTGTGTTGCCCTCCCTTTATGTAACTATACAGTGGTGTCGTACTTTAGAACCCAGAAGGAAAATACACTCACCTGAAAGCTTGCTTGTTTTAGAAACTCATGCTTGAATTTAACATTGACACTTATTTAATCAATGTGGTGCTCATTTAACATCAAAAGAACAAATGCACCTGTATCCACCCCAGAGAACGGGTCTGGGAGGGGCGGCCTGACCACCGCGGGCTACGCACTCGCTGTGGGCAGCCGTCGTGCCACCCTGCGTGGCCGCCCAGGCTGCTAGCACTGATGGCCGTGCCCTGGCCCGCAGCCATTGAAGCCATGAAGAACGCCCACCGGGAGGAGATGGAGCGTGAGCTGGAGAAGAGCCAGCGGTCCCAGATCAGCAGCATCAACTCGGACATCGAGGCCCTGCGGCGGCAGTATCTGTAAGTCAGTTTCCTGCCCTCGGGAGGGTGGCCTTTAAGATGGGAAAGGGTGCCTTTCCTGTGGTTTTTGTAGGAGCCACACAGATGCCGTCCTGAGGGTGGCCCCGGTGTGGGCCCAGGAGCCTTTTCTCCAGAGGGGCTGGGGGCTGTTGAGGGCCGGCCAGCCGCTGGCTTTCATGGCCCAAAAGCTTCCTGTTACTAAAACAAAGAGGAACTAATTACTGAAGTCTAAAGACTAAGGTGCAGCAAAGGGAAAGGCATAACTGTTAGCCATTTTTCAGGCCTGCCCCCAGGCCATGCCCAGAATTCGTTTTATCCATCAGCTCCTGCTGCCTCATTGCTTGTGAGAAAGGAACCCAGCCTCAGGCCTGATGCCTGGCGCTGATGGTTGCGTGGCAGAGGTGGCCGCGTGCCCTGCGTTTTTTAGAAGTGCACGTGCTGATTCCACCTGCATAAGCAAGAGAGGGAAGGGCATGCAGCAGCGTAGCTGCTCATATTTTTCCCTCTGAGAGCTAACACCACTTGGAACCCTTGAATTTGTTGCTGTGAAAGCCATGCAGAGCCAGCCATTACCAGGGTCTTTGTAATATAAAAGAATTGGGGTCCCTGCCCCTTCGCAGGGCTCCCATGCAGTGCAGTCAGAGCCAGGGAGGAGTAGGTGGCCCCCGTGGACTGCAGTCACACTCATCCCTGCTGGAGGGGGTTGCAGGGCCCAGATGCCCTGTCCGGAGGCCCCGCCTCCTCAGCTCCGCCCACGAGAGATCCAGCCCTTCTCGAGGAGTCCAGGGCAACCCAGAACTTCATCACAACACTTTGATTTTTTATGGGTGGATGCAGCCTGCTACTGGGTTATCAGACACGGATTGCCTCAAAAGTTAGAGGTGAAAACAAAGTGCAAATCTGACTTTTCTCAGAAACAGGACATTTGTTTTAGCACAAGTGAATGAATTCTCTCCTGACTTCACAAGAGTTTTGTCTGTGGGGCTACTAAGCTACTTGAAAGAGGATGAGGGAAGGGCACAGAATAGATTTCTATAAACATGAGGTACTTTTAAAGTTTTTTCTCATTTAGCTGGGTCCAAACCTCTTGAGACAACAAAATGCATAGGGCCTGCTCCACAGAACTGTTGCTCGACGGTTCTTTCTGACAACAGTCTCATTGCCCCTCAAGCTTCGCAGTGGGGACACAGAACCAGCAGAGGCCTGGGCCCTGGAGGGGAGGGGGCAGAGGAGTGAGTGGTGCTCTGTCCCCAGGGAGGAGCTGCAGTCGGTGCAGCGGGAGCTGGAGGTCCTCTCTGAGCAGTACTCACAGAAGTGCCTGGAGAACGCCCACCTCGCCCAGGCGCTGGAGGCAGAGCGGCAGGCCCTGCGGCAGTGCCAGCGTGAGAACCAGGAGCTCAACGCCCACAATCAGGTGAGCCCATGCTCAAGCTGGGGGCCAGGCCTCGATTTCCGGGTGGCCCTGACTCCCTTGGGGCACCTCCCTGACTTCTGGCGTCTCCCAGTATGTGGACAGAAACTCACCCCAGATGGCGGAGCTGTGGCCGTCGTGCTGTGTGAACCAGCTCTTCACGCCTGGCTCTGCGACGTCTCAGTTTCTTCCCCAGTGTCTCTGAGTATCTGCTTTGTCGTCGCTGGACAGGGCCTGGCAGGGTCATCGCACCCTGTCCAGGTCTCTTTGTCCCCAAGGCGAGGACCAGGTCTAAATGTCTCCCAGTCAAGACCGTACACTGCTCACATTTATTTTTGTCCGGGTATTCTCAAAATTGCCCTACTTCTCAGAAAATTGGGGTGCATTTAAAATCCTGGCTAATGGATAGACTAGAGGTAGGTTTAGTTTGATAAAAGCTCTGTGGGCACCAAATTGGACCTCCATCCTCATGACCACCGCTCATCTCCCCAGGCACTGAGCAGCCAGACTTGTCAGCCAGGTTCAGGCTCAAGGCCTTCACGGGCCCATGGCCACCCCATACGAGGGCACTCCAGCAGGACTGTTTCTGCTTAGTCACTGCAATGGCCTGATGACCATCTGTCAGTTGGAAAGAAAGTAGGGAAAGTGAATGGGAGGGGAGCAGGAGGGCCTAATCTTACAGAAACTCAAATGGGACAAACCATAGAACAGATAAACGCTAGTCATAGTGATAAAAAAGTATGAAGAATAGTAGAACCCTGCATAGACGTTTCTACAAAATACAGCACCCATGCAAATGACTTCTACAGGGATGTAAATTGCAGGCTGCTATACCCGCACATGTCAAACCTAAAAAGCTATAGTGTGTGCAAGCACTGCTCATGGCCTGCCTGTGTCTGCTCGTGTTTGCTTTGTATTCTGAGAAAGCAACCTCTCCCGGTTGTGTTATGTGATTGAGGCCCCCAAGAATCTCTGCTGAGCGTCCCTGTTTTGTTGCTCTGTTTGCTGACCCCAGGAGCTGAACAACCGCCTGGCTGCGGAGATCGCCCGGCTGCGGACACTGCTGACTGGAGACACCAGCGGGGAGGCTGCCGGCTCACCCCTCACACAGGGCAAGGATGCCTATGAGTTGGAGGTACTGCTCAGAGCCTGGCTCTCTCTTCCCCAACCTCTGCACTGCACAGGCCCCACGTGGGGACCAGGGAGTAGCCCAGAGCTGATAGAATCACTACAGGGAGGAGACCTAGAAGCAGCTGGAGGAAAAGACCATGGAAAGATCCAAATCGCCCCAGGGCAGCCAAAGAAAACGGGTAGCTCCCAGGCAGCATGGGACCCCTCTTGTGCTGTGGGGACCTTGAACCCCATGCTCACTCCCCTGCTCTCCTCCCCTCTGCTTCTGCCACACCACAAACACTGGCCACCTAAAACGAAACAGTTAATAACTATGTGGACACTGTAGCTGCTTGAGATTCTATAACACTCTATTATTCAGAAACAGGTAGGTTCATCTTAAGGTAGAATTATTATTGGTTTTTATGTATGAGACAGTGTTCTGTGAAAGCACTTAGATTTCTTTCCATTCAATTAAAATTTCATAATGAAAACATATCCTGCTAAATGGTGTGGAAGAGGCGGAGTGCATTCAACAAAAGTTTCAACAGGACGCCTTCATGGATGCTGTCTCAGGCCCAGTCCCAGGAAATCGCAGGGGCTCCAGGCTGAGGATGAGGGTGCTCAGGTCTAGGAGGGATTACGGCAGTCATCCTTCCTTCTGTGTCTGTCTGTAATGTTTAAGCTGTTAGTCGTGTTTAAATTTTATTTGCTGGTATTTTCGATTGTATATTGATGAGCATGAGAAGAGAGTTGCCTGCTCAACCCTCAGTCTTTGCTCTCAAGACTGTGGAAGTCCTTTCGCTCTCTCATTCTAGGTCTTACTGCGAGTCAAGGAATCAGAAATACAGTACCTAAAACAGGAGATCAGCTCTCTCAAGGATGAGCTACAGACGGCCTTGCGGGTACGGGCACATCCCCACAGGGGTGGATCTGTAGGATGGGCTCAGGGTGGGGTAGGGATACACGTCTTCAGAACTCACAGAGGTCCCTGTGTTCAGCAAGTACCTTAGGCTGTTCTCGGATAGATTTTATTTTCATGAGGAATGTGTTTTCAAAATTGAGTTCTCTTAAAAACCAGCTTCGTGCAGGTATGGTGAAAACAAGGGGTCTGCCTGGTCTCCCTGTGCCCTTGTTGTTCTCCGTGCCTCCTTTGTGCTTTGGCAGGACGGTGAGACACAAGAGAAACGTCATCCTGGGAAGTGAGAGTTCGGTCAGTTGCCAGTCTCCTCCAGGATCCCTTAGGAAATCTAAGACAGAGAGGGAATTTTGCAGACCAGAATATAGGGAGGTCCTTGGGTTGACCAGCCCACACTACGCCTGAGCTTACAAGAGTCCCCCTGGGATCCTGTCTTGTGTTCAGACGGAGACCCTCAGCTCTGCCTGTTTGAGTTTGTGTCCAGTCTCTGCCTTTGGAAGACCAGGCAGGGTCAGCCTGCCCTCTTTGCTGCTGATGCATTCCCCAGGCAGTCCCTAGAAGCGTTCCAGCCCTGGGCGACAGACCACCTCACCTGGTTGTGACCACTGTTTGCTCTGACCTTTTATCTTCAAGGACAAGAAATACGCTAGTGACAAGTACAAAGACATCTATACAGAGCTCAGCATCGTGAGGGCAAAGGCTGACTGCGATATCAGCAGGTTGAAAGAGCAGCTGAAAACAGCCACAGAAGCACTGGGTGAAAAATCCCCCGAGAACACCCCTGTGTCAGGATATGGTGAGCAATTCAGGCTCTGGGTTGTGACTCGGTAACTCATGGGGATTCGTTCAAAGAGTTACTGGGGCTTGAGTAAGAGCAGAGAATTGGTTTTTATGTTTCTGATTTTAGACTTACATACCTCCTCACCAAGAACAGCCAAAGAAAGGGGTGCTGGCCTATGGTCTGGCAGGTGTCCTGGGGCAGGGAACCGTTCTCCTGTAGGCGTCCTGGTGGCAGCCACTGTGCTGATTGCTCTGAGGGGAATCACGCCGTCAGTGCATATGATTATAGTAATGGCATGTCGTGTTTTTCCGTTTTCCTAAAGAACTCAATAGTTCGGTGGGAGAGGGTCGCACTAGTTGCTTGACCCTGGAGTTTCACGGTGAATCTGTGGGCGGCCGTGGGATGAGGAGCGGGGGGCGGGGGGGGAGGGAGTGCGCTCCCGACTGACAAGATGTCTTAGCTCACTGACACCCCAGAAGTTCAGGGTTTCTCTCAGCTAGCCAGAGATTAGGGGCCGTGGCCGCACTGACACATGGGTGGGGAGAACACTTTTTGCACCGCTGCTGGGATGATAAGGGAGCAGTCTCTCTGGAAGGCAGGGAGACAATTTAAGATCGAACTATAGGCTGACTTTGGGTGGGTAAAGAATCGATAACAGTGGCTGCTCCAGCGGAGAGCCCCAGGTAGCCAGGTGACAGTGAGAGAAGATGACTTAGAATTAGGGAGAGAACGTGTGCATTCTGTGACCTACCAATATGACTTCGGGAAAAAACATGCATAGAAATGTGCCAAAAGGGATATTTAGCACATAAATACAGGCATACAGGAGCAAAAAACTGATGCCACCTAAGCAGTCTTCTCCTCCCAACAAACAGAAGACTGTTTAAATTGTGACACCATTACATAGTGAACTACGGCACAGTTTTTACAAGAGATTAGATCGAGGAGCTCCCAGCCACGACGGCGGTGTAGGTAAATACCGCACTCGCACCCTCGCACAGCCACATCATGCTTACAGTGCCAGAACAACCGTCCTTCGGAATCATCTGCAGTCAGGCTGGAAAAAACTCCTGTAACTAAAAATATGATGAAGAAGCCACATTGACCTGGTAGGAGGGACAGAGAGGCAGAACGTGCTGGTCACCACCCATGTGTGGTGGATAAAAATTGGGACAGATAACTCGGAAGTGGAGGTTCCCCCCTGAGGAATCAAGAGGCCCAGCCCCAGGCCAGCCTCCCAGCCCAGGATTCCAGTGCTGGAAAAAGAAATCCCAATAACTTCTGGCTGTAAAAACCAGTGGGAGTTGAGGCTGAGTGAGACAAAGGGCTTCTGGAGTCCCAGGCAGTTCCTCTTAAAGGGCCCGTGCAGACTTACTTGGACTCACTCCCTCTGAGCTCCAGCACTAGACAGCAACTCAAAAGGTGCCAGAGACATGCAGGAGGAACTGAATTGTCTGGCCTGGGGACCGGGGCCGGAGGGGGAACGTTCTCGCCAACATGTGCGGACAAGCGCTGTCAGAGGCGTTGTCGCTTTGCCCTCCCCCACAGCTGGGTACCGTATCTGAATCTTATCAATCTGGCTGTTCCCCCACCCCAGTAATTCCCTAAGAATCCTGCCCTCCCCAATTTGCAGGTCCACCCAGGCAGTTTCCAGTGGCTTTTCCATATAAATGGTCTGTCTTGGCTCATGCTGTGGGCTTTACTAAGAAGTAAAGGCTTTACCAACCTCCCCACAAAAAACAGCATCTGGCCTTGCCATGCCCCATACCTCTTGCCAAGTGTCCCGAGGTTTGGCACTACTGTCAGCCGGCTTGGGTTCACAGCTTGGTCTCTCCCAGGCACCTTCTAGCCCAGCACAAGTAGCAGCCATCTGCAGATCACTCTGTAGCTCATGCTGGGTGGCCGTGGGCAGGGCACAGGCAGTGGCTGACCTTGGCTAGTGCACCTGGTAGAGAGCTTCAGTTCATACTGGCGCACCAAGCAACCACCTCCACAAGCAACATGCTCAAGAGGTGGACTCATTGGCCACAGGGGCCCTGCTGAAGCAAGTCCTGTTCCATGTATTTGGCCCCTGCACAACAACTCCACTGTGCTCCCAGCCAGCACGCCCAACCCATTGGTCTAGGGGTAAATCCCTGCCATTGATGCCAACATCAGTCAAGGCTCAACTACAACAGGGACGGGGCACACCTAGAATGCCAGGCTCCTGTGACAAGGGAGACTGCACCACAGGGCCATACAGGGCACCTATACTACACAAGGCCACTCTTCCAAGACTGGGAGATAGCAGCTCTACCTAATACATAGAAACAAAAACACAGGGAGGCAGCCAAAATGAGGAGCAAAGAAATATGCCCCCAAATGAAAGACCAGGGGGGAAAAACTCCAGAAAAAGAACTAAACAAAATGGAGACAAGCAATCTACTAGATGCAGAGTTCAAAACACTGGTTATAAAGGTTAAGGTTCTCAGTGAACTTAGAGGAACAGTGGATAAACTTGGAATTTCAACAGAGACATGGGGAACATTAAAATGGAGATAGAACACAAAAAACCGGTCAGAAGTGTAGAATACAATAACTGAAATGAAGAATACGTTACAGGAGAGCAACAGTAGAGTAGATGAAGCAGAGAATCAAATCAGCAATTTGGAAGATAAGGCAGAAAACACCCAATCAGAACAGCAGAAAGGAAAAGGAATACAAAAATTGAAGATCCTGTAAGGGGCCTCTGGGACAACTTGAAGCATACCAACATTCGCATCATGGGGATACTGGAAAGAGGGGAGATAAAGCAAGGAATTGAAAAGCTATTTGGAAAAACGACAGAAAACTTCCCTAACCTGGTGAAGGAACTAGACATACAGGTCCAGGAAGCACAGAAAGTCCCAAATAAGATGAACCCGAACAGCCCACACCAACATGCATCATAATTAAAATGCAAAAGGTTAAATAAAGACAGAATCTTAAAAGCAGCAGGAGAAAAGCAGTTAGTTACCTGCAAGAGAGCACCCAAGGAATTAAAAAGTACAACAGAAACTTTGCAGGCCAGAAGGGATTAGCAAGAAATATTCAAAGGGATGAAAATCAAGGATATACAACCAAGATTACCCAGCAAAGCTATCATCTAGAATCTAAGGACAGATAAAGAGCTTCCCAGATAAGAAAAACCTAAAGTTCACCACCGCCAAACCAGTATTACAAGAAGTGCCCTTTCAAAGAAAAGATATAAATAGTTAAATGGCAATACTTATCTATCAATAATTACTTTAAATGCAAATTGATTAAATGCTCCAATCAAAAAACATTTGACCCTGGCTGGTGTGGCTCAGTGGATTGAGCGCCAGCCTGAGAACCAAAGGGTTGAGGGTTCAATTCCCAGTCAGGGGACATGCCTGGGTTGCGGGCCTGGTCCCCAGCAGGGGGCGCGCAAGAGGCAACCATACATTGATGTTTTTCTCCCTCCCTTCCGTTCTCTCTAAAAATAAATAAATCTTAAAGAAAAATGCAATGGCTGAATGGATATGAAAACAAGACCCTTCTATATGCTGCCTGTAAGAGACTCACTTCAGATCCAGAGATACACAGACTGAAAATAAGGGGATGGAAAAGATAATTCATGACAATGAAAACAACCAAAAATGCTGTGGTAGCAATACTTCTATCGGACAAAACAGACTTCGAAACAGAGGCTGTAACAAGAGATGACAAGTACCCATGAAAATAAAAATTACTTTAAAAAAAAAATAAGATCAGTAAATATATTGATTTTAAAAAAACAAAAACCATACCCCCAGGACGCATGTATGGCCCAGGGTGTATTTGTTTAAGCGGTCATTTTCAAGAAGTTTTAAAGGACAATATACCAAGCTATTAATGGCTGTCTCGGTCGGGGGTGGATAATGAGAAGGACCTGGTCTTAGACTTCTGTGTAGTAACAGTTCTGGGTTCTCAGAAGGAAGGTGGGCAAACGAGTCGTGCCGAGAGTTGGTCTGCTCATCAGATAAGGCACAGCTGCCGAGGCAGGTGTCCCAGGCTGTCCCCACAGAGAGCGTGGCTTCGCCTGCCGTCAGACCTGTGTGGGCCGAGTGTCCCACGTACAGATGTCCTCCAGCTGTGCTTTGAGTTGTTCCCAAAAAGATCTAGTTATGTTTTACAGTTATGGCCTTTGATTTCTCTTAAAGTTGTTAAAGGAAATAATCAAGTTTTTGGCAATAAAATCAGCTTGAGAAATTTTTAAAGATTCAGTGTGGTTCCAGACAAATTTAGAAAACAAAGTGTAATGGGTTTGTTTGTTTCTTCAGATATAATGAAATCTAAAAGCAACCCTGACTTCTTAAAAAAGGACAGATCCTGTGTCAGTCGGCAACTCAGGAACATCAGGTCCAAGGTGGGTCTGGGGTCCAGGGCTGGGTATGTGGGGCTGGCAGAGGTCGGCAGAGGTCGGGGAGAGGAGCACAAGTCAGGGCCCCACACAGGCAGCCGTGGAAGGTCCCCGGGGCCTAGAGCTCGCCTGGCTCCGCATGCTGGCCCACCCTGCGCTGCCGGCTCTGGTGGCTTCACGCTTCCCGTCTCCCTCGTGCAGCGGAGGGGGCCGTGGCGTGAACTCCACCGTGCGCTCCCCTGGCCAAGTCCTGGCGCTGCCTGACCCCGTGCCCCAGCTTCGCAGTAGCAAACCCCCGGCAGTCAGCCCTGCCCTGCCGCGGCCTCCCCAGGGGAGGGGCGGGGGGGCGGGGGCGGGGAGTGATGAGCATGTTGCTTTCGGGATTTATTGTGTGTCTTATTTTTTGCTCTTTCCTCTGACAGTCCGTAATTGAGCAGGTCTCATGGGATAACTGAAACGAGCCCGCTTCCAGGTCCCTTGTCATGTAGGTAAACCCCCTCTTACCATCCACCCACCTGCCGCCCTCAAGAGGGCGCTACCTGCATGCACTGCTCACACCTCCATAGCAAACTCCTTGTTTTACTGTGACTTTATTTAATTCATGATGCTCCGGCAAGCACACACACAACCCAAGTGAAATCACTCTAACCTGTTCTGGGGGGTTAACTGGCACTTGACCCTTGTAACGCACTTGACCCCTGGCAGAGGGGAGCTCCCCTTCCAACTTGGTGCGCTGGCCCCCAGAGCCAGCTCCATGGGTGGGCTCACGCCCGGGCCAGCATGCATGTCGAATGCTCTGTGCACTCCGCTTTCTCTAGGGAAACCCCTCCTGCCTTCTGTCGGGAGGCAGCCGTGGCACACCAGAAGCCGCTGGCACTCAGAGCCCCCGGCACTGCAGCAGCCCACGCAGCCTGCGGCTGAGGCAGGCCCGAGCTGGGGTGTGCGGGCAGTGGGCCCCTTGCAGGCGTAGCTTGGGAAGGCAGCTCAGCAGAGCGCAATGACCACACATGATCGGGGTGCTCTGCCAGGACCCCTTCAACAAAGCCACAGTTTTCCCTGGGTGCCACTGCAGGCGGTGCTGTAAAGAAAGGCGGTGAGGAGGCTGGAGAGCTGACTGAGACACATCGCCTGTCTGAAAATGACTGGGAGGACCGTGGGCCTCGGCCTGGACACCCGGTCCCCACCAGAGGGCGGGCTGGGCTTCGGGGCACGTGTCCCTCGCTGCAGACGGTGCTCACCAGCTAAGCTGGCTCGACCTCATCAGCTCCCTGGTGCGGGGCTTAAAGGCAACAAGAGAACACGGGCTGGGCCAGGCTCCTGCCACGGGGACACTGACGTGGCCCCAGGGCTGGGCAGCATAGGCTCCTCCTGTCACAGCTCATCCCCCGTCAGGACACAGAGCGCCCCTTCCCCACCCCCGGCGAAGAGGCTTCAGCCCAAGGCTGGGGTGAAGGTTTTGCTCTTTAGGAAGAGCTTTATTTTATTGATATTTTGTTTATTCTTCTGCAGTCCTAAGTCACTTGTGGCCAAACGTGGTTTGGGCTTCATTGAAAACCTAGTTTGGCCTTTTTTTTTTTTTTAAGCGTGAAGAGCATTGTTTAGCCGAGGGGAAAGCTGTTCTGTAGTTTATAGGTTTCCCCTTGAAGGTCCCACGTTGGCGGCTTAGCCGCGGCCACCCTACGCTCCCCCGGGCTCGGGGTGACGGGTGGCACGGGGCTGCCGCTGGGGCCTCCCCAGGGCAGCCCTGCCGCCGCGCCCACCTCATCGGGATGGGAGCGGGGGCAGCGGACACGTCCCGGGGCCCTGGGCAAAAGGCCACAAAGTCTCTGGGAAGGCCTTTGCAGCAGGGCCTGCTGGGAGAACCTGCTGCACTGACCAGGACCCGCTAGAACAAAGGTAGGAAGAGACAACTGTTAGGCACACCCAGGGAGGGTCTCCCAACACAGGGTCTGCGTCCACGCTGGGCTTGGCCGCAGTTCCAGCATGGCACGAAGAAAGGCCTTGGCATGCGGGGCAGTCCTGCTGGCCCAGCAGGAAGTGTGGGGGCTTTGCAGATGGCCTCATGGACCCCTCCGGTGAGGCCGGGCAGGTCAGCAGGCACTCCCGTGAGGGTGTGTGCTGTCCTCTCCCCTGATTGTATTTGGAGACACCCCCAACCCCTCACAAGAGGATGGGGGTGAAGTCATCCTGAAATGGAATCTGCCACCGGTGCTTTTTGTGGATCTCACATGTGTGGCCTCACATCATTTATGCTGTTTCAGCATCATGCCTCACGTAAAAGGACGGAAAGTTTCAGCACCATAAGGTCAAAGCAAGCTTCTTGCTTAAGAACAGCACTGCTTTTCTGGGATTACACCCAGAAAGGGTGTTTCCCCGGACCCTCGTCGGGTGCTCACCGGAGGGACTGGCCCTGTGGGAGGCCTGAGCCCCCCGGGAGCCGGCTGCGCCCCGAGGGGCCCTCTCTGGGCGCCCAGGGCCAGGGCGCGTGCCTAACAGCGGTGGTGTGTGGCGCGCGTGGCCCCAGCGTGAAGCCTTGGGGCGGCTGTAGCCTGGGCTGCCCCTCAGCGCCCTGCTCCCGGCTTCCTGTCCTTGAGCACTGCAGGGGCCGTCGCTGGAGGGCGTCTGACAGGGCACCAAGGACGCCCGCGCAGAGGCAGGATACTCGCTGGCCCCAGGGCACATCCCCGGCCAGAACAGAGCGGCGTGGCATATGACGGGCTGCCTTCCGCAGGGCGGCCCCACGTGTGCGCGCCCAGCGCCTGGGTGAGGCGGGCTGCTGTGCCGGCGGCAGCTGCTGACCTGGCGCTCTTGGGAGGAGGGCCTCGCGAGCATTTTAGGCCATTGTGTGTGCTAAGGAAAGTTCCGGGATGGGATGTGGCTCTGTCCCCATCCTCTGACCTACTCAGTGGCAAGCTTCAAAAGTGACCCAAATGTGGAGGTCCATTTGGGCCAAGGAGTTTCGAAAAGAGCAGCAGTAGAACCCCTTATCTTTTTTTTAAAAAAGTTACTTCCTTCACTCATTTACACACACACAGCTCTGCCGTGTGAAAAGCAAGCAGAGGTGTTTTGGGTGAGGTCAGGGGACACCAGGGCCCACCGCACTTCCCTCAGACTTTGGAGATCCCCTCACAGTGCCCGCCCTGAAGCCTGTGGGGCCCGCTGCTCCGAAGTGTGGCTGACGCCCGTGTGACCCCGCCCTGCTGCCCTGGGGCCAGCCTTGAGGCGCACATGTCTCACGAAGCAGTCCTTTTGTCAGCTCTGGCACGCGGAAGGCGGGGGGGGGGGGGGCGGCGGGGGTCCAGGAGGGACTGGCCTCTCCGAGTCTGGTGTTGACATTTGCAGGAAGACTCGATGGCGACCAGGGAGCCAGGCCCGTCGCGGTCATGCTCTGAAGTGATGCGCCTTTCTCCTCTAGAGAGTAAACCTTTGGGGAAAGACTCCAAGAGTAAAGTGTCAGTCATAGCAGGACACACAGATTTAAACTTTCCCAGGGTCCCACAAGGACAGAGTATTGGTTTTACGTTTTGAAAATCTAAGTAGATAACGTTGACATGGTCCCAGATCCTCACCACAGTACACCCAGCAGGGTTTCTCATGGTCGGGACGGGGCAAGGGGCGGGTCCGGGGGAGCGGGCGCTGCCAGGGAGCGGGCAGGCAGGGCCCCAGGGGCCCTGGCCCTCTGGGCGCTGCGTGTCTGGGTGACCGTGGTCGCAGGGGACCAGGCGTGGCGAGGCCGGCGCTCAGGAGGCGGGCGTGGACGGCTGCCTCTCTAGTCCTTGGCACAGTCTTCTTCTCCTGGCTGAACTGGCCTCAGAGCTGCTTGTGTACAGAGCCCTAAGCTCCAAATTCAGCTGCTTACACTCAGTGGTCTTTCTCTGATTTCCCCCCCGTTTTCATCCAGACGCCATTTCCCAGGAGACAGCGCTCTCCTTAGCATGCCCCACTAATCTCTGAGGAGCCCTCCCACCCCCACCCTGCACCCCTCTGCCCGCAGCCTGCACCCCAGCAGCGGGCCTGGCGGGTTGACTGGTTTTCTCCTGCTCTCTCCCCAGAGTCTAAAGGAAGGCTTGACGGTGCAAGAACGTTTGAAGCTCTTTGAATCCAGGGACTTGAAGAAAGACTAACTGTTGCGTTCTGTTTGAACACACACCCTTCCCAGCTTGTGGCAGCACAACCCAAACGCTACTTTTCGTCTGTACCTTTATTTTTATTATTATTATTGTTATTGTCATTATTAACTGTGGGTATGGATGCATGAGAGACTGGTTTATGGGTTGTTCACACCATTCCCTGCTGTGCTGATTCCAGCTTCCTATTGTCTTTATCCGAGCTCTTCTCCGTGGCACCCTAAACAAGCCAAGCAGTGGGGGCTGCGAACGCCGCCTGCTGCCGCTGGGTCAGTGTGGGCGTCCCTTCCCGCTGCCGTCCGCCTCCCTCCCTCCCTCACTGTCAGTATTAAGGCCCAGCAGCCTGTCGATAAGCTCGCTCTGCCTCGCCGAGAGCACCGGGGAGGGCAAGAGTCGGCCCTGGGGCTGCAGCTCTGCTGCACACCGGGTCCCTTGGAGAGAGAACAAGCCGTCGGGATGTGGTTTTGCCTGGCTCACAACACTGACAACTCGCTAGCTGCCGGGGGAGCCGGGGGAGCAGGGCCAGGGCGGGGTCTGCACCACCTTTAGCTCGGGGGAGGTCAGCATTTTGTATTTGTTCCACTAATGCAGCCTAGAACCACACCCCAGATAATTGTGGTAAACTTTTCACAACCTTGAAAATGTCGAAAACAGCCTTTCCTATTTTTGTTTTTTATTAAATCTTGCACAAAACCCCACCCCTCTCATTCCTTCCTCCGCTCGGCCCTTTCTTGGTCACCAGTCACCCTGGTTTTTCCATGCCGGCCCAGCCTGTGGCCCTGCGGCCGGGGTTTTAGGCTCTACGTGGCTATGAGGAC
Organism: Pteronotus mesoamericanus; assembly: GCF_021234165.1. NCBI lineage: Eukaryota > Metazoa > Chordata > Mammalia > Chiroptera > Mormoopidae > Pteronotus > Pteronotus mesoamericanus. The sequence goes on from NW_026555090.1 coordinate 850,369, forward strand.
CAGCTCCCCCCGGGCATCATTCACAGGACAGACGGTCCCTTTCTGTGACCTCTCTGCACAGAAACCTCATGTTCTGAAAAGGTGAAGAGAAGACTCCTATGTTAAGTCAAAGAGAAAGTGCAGAGGATGTCAAAATCAGATGAGAACGGCCCATTATTTTGTGTTCTTGGCCCTGATGAATCTGAGATCTGAACAGTTCTCTTTTAGCATTGAGAGCCTAAAGTAAACCTGTACTAATAATTAATTGTGCTTTTTTAACAGGTTGAATAAGACCTTTTTAACTGCCACAAAACACTCTACAAAACTTCTTGTAAAGACCATAAATTGGAGTTTCTTTCATGGGCCCATAGAAACTGCTCATCCTGAGAGAAGGAGTATAAACCAACCAGGGGAGCCAACTCTGCTGCCTTAGCAGCGAGCAGCGGGCTGAGAGCAGAGCACGCGAGGGCGTGCCCACTGGCCGTGCCTGCGTCCGTTGGTCTGTGAGCGTGTTGCCAAGAGTATGCTTTCGCGCTGTTTTAATGCTTGCGTTAGTTTGTTAGTCTGTGGGTACACAGATACTTCAGGGGTAAAAACGTAGAGGACCATCATGACTGCCTTCATCTTGCTCAGTTTCTAGATTAGTGAACAAGGTCATTTGGGAAGAGCCCTAGAAAGGCCAGACGGAAGGCACCAGGTGCTGTCTGCTCACTGCAGTGGCCACGGAGCTGCGTGCTGGCCTCGGCCTTCCCTGTTCACACCCGTCAGCCCCCAGCCACTGAGCTCCTTGGTGGTTTGTTTTTGTTTTTTTACTTTTTTTTTTTTCTTTAATCCTCAGCTGAGGGCATCTATTCATTTTTAGAGAGGAAGGGGTGGGAAGAGAGAGAAATATCAATGAAGTAGAAACATCGATTGGTTGCCTCCCATACACACCCTGACCAGGAATCGAACCTGCAACCTTGGTGTACTGGGATGGTGCTCCAACCAACTGAACCACCCGGTGAGGACTCTTCCATGTTTCTAAAAGCAGGCGGATGTCAGCTCTGTTCTTTAAATTCGACTTAGCCGACAGCCCCTGCCACGTAGACTGGCAGCGGTTTTATAAGGACGGTAACCTTTCTGTGTCACGCTCAGAGTGGGCGCGAGGAGAAGGAATGTTTGGGACCTGCGGCCCTGCTGTCTCCAGCAGGTGTCCTCTGGGGCCGAGTGCTGTGACACGAAGCAGGTTTGGTGGACGGGCCCGTCCACCTGGTCTCTGTGTGGCTGCCTGGGCAGTAGGTTTTATGTCATCCCTTCCGAGAACTGGCCTCATCAAGCCGGTGTCCTCTGTGACTGCCCTCCTGCCTGGGGACTCGTCTCTCCAGGTGGCCTCATGCCTCTAGCGTCCGCGAGGCCCCTGGGCAGGCCCTGCACGGAGTCGAGCGCCCCCTTCCTCCTGTTGTGAGGGTCTGAAGTCTGCAGTGCTGTCGAGCAGGTCAAAAGAGCATTCATTTTACTGCCATGTCCCTTGACGTGAGAGCTCAGGACTCCTGGGGAACAAACGTGTTAGGTGCGGCGTTAGGGGGTCGGAGGGAGCTCTCTCACCACGGCAGCTTTTGTAAAGGACCCTCCCACTCACCCCAGAAACAACAGGGGCTGGTTCAGTCCCGAGGCTGCCAGGAAGTGGACTCCGGATGCTACGCTGGCTGAGGAATAAAGGTGCTCTTGCCGCTGCCCCCCCTCCCCCACAAAAGGCTGGTCGTGCTGCAGCCTCCCTGGGCCTGGCTGCCGTTTGGCATTGATAGCGCCTGCCAGGCTCTGAGCCAGGCCTGGACGCCCGGTGCTCAGTCCTGGTCTCCAGCTAGAACGAGCACACAGTGCAAAGAGGGCCTTCCCCCCCAGCCTGCGTGTCCACTGTGGTCCTGCCAGTCCCCACTGGACAGTGTCCCCCGAGTGCTTCCTGCATCCACCAAAACCCCAGGAAGAATTCAGCCACCTGACCACTGAGAAGAGAAGGAATAGCAGTATGGAGGTCGAGTTGGTTTCTGTGTTGCCGCAGAAAGGTCCCCGGGTCAGGGCTGAGCCGCCACAGGGCTGTGGTGGGGGACGGGGGGACAGTGAGCCCGGCTGCCCTGTGCCTGCTGCTCCCAGCATACGCCCCGCTTCCCAGGGAGCAAAATGTTACCATGCACAACTCTTTTTCCTGTAAATGTTTGCTGCTTTGCTTCCAGTCTGCAAGCAACTGCACGTGAACTGTGGCAAACATCAGTGGGAAGATTTCGTGGGGCAGTTTTGTGCACACACACTGATGTGCACACAGCGCGTGCATGCAATTTCCAGCTCTTTTCCCACACTGATGCCAGCGCCTGGGCAGATCCAAAAGCGGTCGCTCCAGCGGACTGGGGCCACCGGCAGCCTCCCGGGCAGAGGCGTGGTGGGGGGGGTGGGGGGTAAGGGGGCAGAGCACTCGGCCCCTGGAAATGGAAACTTGTGCAGTAAGGTGCCACCATGAGTCTGAATTTGTGGGGGGAAGTGAAGGCTGTCCTGGGGGGGCTGCTGCAGGCCGCAGCGCGGATGTGGGTGGGCGGACGCCGAGGTCAGAGGCCCCGAGCTCCAGCCGGTTAAGTGGCATTCACCCTGCGGTGTCCAGACCCAGGCCCCTGCTCATGGAGCCAACGCTAGGCATGGGGGTCTCACACAGGCTGCGCTTGGGAAGGGGGAGCGGTAGGCTTGAAAAGACACAGTTGTGACTCTTGGAATCTGCCTGAGAGGAATTCTGACTGAAAGGCCAGCAAACAAAATGCATGGCCTAAAAGGCGGTTTTTTATCGAGGTGTATTTATCGTACCATTTGTTTCACCACAGAAGAAGGGGGAGCACGGTCCTTTTTATCACTGTTCCTGGGGTTCCCTTTGGCAAGTCCGTTTTTGAACTCTTCCTGGGGGGCGGGGGGGTGCGTGGCACAGCAGGGCCGGGAGCCCGAGCAGCAGCCTGTGGCCTCCCTTCCCCAGCCCTGAAATGACGAGGGCGTGCGGGCGCCCGGCCGGCGCCAGAGGGGTGAGGGGCCGCGGCTGTGCTCCTAGGAAAGGTGTCTCCCCTCCTGCCCTCCCTGTAACTCCCCTGGCTCCTGAGGCCTAGGGCTGGGACGGGCAGCCCAGGCCCCGTTAGCCTCAGATTCCTGTCGGGCCTGTGGCCTGATCTCGGAGGGCAGGCTCGCGGGGGAGCCTGCTCTGCTTCCCTGCCCCGGACCCCTGCGCGGCGTCTGCACAGCTAGCCATGCTCGTGGCCGCTCGCTGGCGTGTCGAAGTCTCAGGCAGTTCTTCAGGGGTTCAAAGCTGTTTTCAGTTAGCGTGAAAAGAATACAATCCATCAACATTTATTTTTCATGAAAATAAAAGTTCATTATTGTTCTAAGGAAGGTTGATATTTAACATTTTCTTTTATAGATACAATTTCAAAAAAGGATTCAGTCATTCCCTTTATCACCAAAAGTGGGGGTGGGGTGGGATTTTAAGTATTTTCAAAATTTTACAAAGGACAGGCAAGTATATAGTATTATACTTAAAAGGGATTAAATGCTAAAAGAAAAAGATTTGGCACATTAATTGGAAGTTACACTTCTCTGGAAATGTCAGTGGAATATCTCACACCCTCAAAATCCTGGACAACTGAGTTACTGCAGCGTTGTTGTTTGAACGGTCGCCCTCATGTTCTCTCCACTCGGTTGAGATGGGTGAACAGTGCACAGCACCCTGGTCCAGGAGTCCCCGCTGGACCTTTATGAAAGGACTTGGGGAGAATGCTGCTGAAAACGTACTCTAAAGGTCCTTAAAATTAAGGCATTCGACCCCATTTTTTCCATCTTCCATCATAGGCTCTTCTCTCGCACCATGCTTGAGAGAGGAGTTAGTTACGAGACCGACCAGCTAAGCACCCCTCTCTTGGTGCAGACCGAGGAGCCGCCAGGGGGCTCCCCGTGGGTGTCAGGGACCTCACGCTTGTGGGTTAGCCAGGATGCAGACCCCTCCTCCGGCTTTTTTCCGTGCCACCGATCCCTACAAGCCTGAGCTCAGCCTCTTAGAAGGATCAGACTTCTAATCCTAGGACAGGTCTTTTTATTCACCTGACACCAGGTCTAAAGGTCAAGTCCTTCACCAAGTAGCAGGACACTGGAACACATTTCTTCCACACAGGCCGGGTGCGGTCAGTCCTCAGACTGCCCTTAGGAGACACGGGGGCTGTTGCCCTGTGTAAAGTCTTGTATGTTCTTCCATGTGCACAGACGCCTTTGGCAAGGCCACATTTTCCACAGTTGAAAACATAAATAAGGATCACCCTAAGGTGAGGTCTAGTAAAGCCTCTTGTTTTAGGTTCTTTCATAGGAAGACGACATAAACCCAACATGGCAATCAATGCACCTTGTCAGTTTCTCTCATTTTATCTGCTGGGAAAGACCTGGTCCGGCGCCTTTGTCCTCTGGAGCACAGTAAGTTTCCAGTCTTCCTGTGTCTCTCTAACGGGCAGAGGCCTGCCTTCTCTGAGGTCTTTCAGCAGGCGACGCCCCCAGAGCAGGAGTCGGCCCCCCACGAGGCCACCCCCGTGGGGGGCACGAGCGGCGGCCGCATCCCTCCAGGGGTCGCACGGGGCTGCGGCGGCTCCGGCTGGGGCGGGGGCGGTGCTCGGAGTGGCCTCCAACTCCTCTGTGTTGAAGAGCAGCTGGGGGTTTTCTTCAAAGTAACCTGTATGGTATCCAGAGTAGCAGTGTATCTGTCACTCGTTATTGCAGGGGGCGTTCTGTGACAGTATTTTGTTTTAATGGTGTACAGGCACTGCTTTTAAGCATAGGGGGAACAGCTTTGGGTACAACATTGAGCCCCACTCAACATAATAAGGAAATGCTTTTAATGACATTCTAAAAAGCATTGGTCATTGAACAGGTGGCTTAAAGATTGTAAATAGTATCTACAATAATGATAACCGTACACCCAAACATTGTTTTTCATTGGAAAAATTCTAATACTTGTTCTTGGTGAAACTATTTAAAACCCTGGTGGGTGGAAAAAAATATCCTGGCCGGCAGAAAATTAAGAGAATAAAGAACATGATGGTTACATCTTGACCAGGTCCTTTTATACAGTGATTTAAGACTTGTTAGGGGACAGTCTGGGCATCAGGGGTCTGTCTACTCCCCGGGTGGGTGTAGGCCACATGCACAGTCCAGCTGAGCGTCTGGACTTCCCCAGCTCTTGGGTTGTGCTGCGTGACAGCGTGAAGGTCGCAAAACTCAGAATGCTGTTATTTCACAATACACATCTATGTCCAGTAGGTAAGGAACCATGTACTCACAAAGTACTTAAGAGCTGGATGGTCCAGCCCGGGGGGATGTAGAAGTCTTGGGTAAACGCGGCGGCTGGCCTGAAATGGCAGCATCGCTGCGGGCCCTCCCCGACGGAGCTGGAATGCACAGGGAAGGAATCGTCGCATGTGGTCAGCGCCTGCGGCCTCCACGCTCCCTCTGCCCTTTGCGCTTCCCCCTTTACAACTAGTTATATATTTCAGTTTTATCTTACACAAAGCTAGGAATAGGTTAAGAAGGCCACGAAATTATTTTTATGTTTAATATCACAAAACTTCAATTAAAATGGGTTTTAGGATTTACCTTTAGTGTTTACGACATATCTACTGACTTGTTAGGATTCAAACAAGTTAAGAATTAATTCACGTGGTTTTCCTAAGTAATACTGACTAAGTGGTTCCACGACGATCATAATCAGTGATTTTTCTGTCAGGGTGAATGTCTCATTTCAGCTACTGAATACAAAAATATATTATGCCAACCTGCTGGGAGAGCTCATATATGAACAAAATGAGAAAATGTAGCTCGCTTCCCTGCTGTGAGGAGTCTAGAAGTAAATCACATCAGTCACTACTGCCGTTGCTAATTATTTCAACAGGCAGGCGACGTGTTGAAAGAACAAACTTGGGTAAGGTGTTTAATTTCTGTACTTATGTTAAACGATAATGTTCACCAGGCTAAATGTCACATGCAGAAGCAAGCAGTGGCCTAAGGGGCCCAGGTGACTCCTTAGCAGGCCCTGGGCTCTGCCAGACGCCTTGGGGTCGAGACAGCTCCAGAAGCAGAGACTGCCGGGCTGGGCACGACTGCCCGGCTGCGCGGCCCTGAAAAGGAGGGCCTGGGCCAGGAAGCTGCTCTCTGTTTTGGACAATTCAAGAACTTTCTGGTTTAGTTTGAGGCTCTTTTTAAAAATAAAGTTTCTGATAAACTGTTCACTACAACTGAAGTATTACTTTTGTCAAAATATTTATTCCTTTGTGTGACATGCTAGATTCCTATGGATATAGCTGATCGTTTCTATTTTGTAAATACTACCTAACATTACATAAAGTATATCATAATAAACTATTTTTGCATCACCCTTTGCATGCTGTGAATGAGGGTTGGTTTTTTTTTTAATGGAGGAACATATGCAAAATAGGCATTTAGGTCAAAAGTCAGAAACTCATCAACAGCCTACAGATTTATAATGAGGTTTTTTTGTTTTTATTACCTGCTTTTTTTTTTTACAGTGTTTTAAAAGTTTTGGATTAGTTTTCACCATTTTAAAATTAGATTTCACATAAAAATCCAGTTTCACAGTTCACATGCAATGCATAGTTATAAAAAATTTTGCATCCAGAATCTAAAGTACATTGGCTTAGTTATAGAGACCTTCAGGGGGCCGAAAGGGCAGCAGAACTACTGATGAGAGGAAGATCTATAACTCTCCCATACCTACTCCTTTATTAGATTTATTTGCAATAAAGTGTTACTTTCCATTTTTTTAAAAATACATCTTACAACGTGACCCAATACATACACACACACACCCCCCCAACCCGCAACCCAAAATTTGACAAAATACACCCTTTCTAGGATATACTCATAAAATGTCTCCATTCTATTTCATTTAAAATTCTAGTTGTAACCTACCAAATAAGTTGTAAATGAGGATTTTTTTCCCAATATTGCCACAAGCATTGAAGTAAGTGAAAATGACTGGGAATCCAAACTTTTATTCAGCTAAAAAAATTAAAGTCTGGGTACTTATTAGAAATCGACTTACGGAATTTATAAAACAAAATATAGTACACACATGTAAAGGATACATATGCTCAGTGTGTTATTCTGGTTTAAGGATGTTTCAGTAATTTTCTGCTCACTAAAGTTATTTTAGTCATACATACTGTAGTTCAACATAGTATTGTAATAGCTTTAACACTAATTTTTTTTAAAGTTATGTAAGTGCAATTTAAAACATCAGTTGGCATTTGGAAAATCCAACACCTTTTCATGATTAAAAAAATAAAAATTAGGAATAGAGGGGGACTTCCTCACCTGATAAAGGGCACCTAAGAAAAGCTCCCAGCCACCCTCACACTCAGTGGCAAAAGAGTGCAAGCTCTTCCCCCAAGATCAGGGACAAGACAAGGACGTCCTCACCGTACCCAACACTGTGCTGAAGGTTCTCACCAGAGAAACCAGGAAGGCACCCAATTCAAAAAGGAGTAAGTAAAACTACCTCTATTTGCAGAAGACATGGGGGCTCCAAAAATATATATTAAAAGTTCAAGTTTACAGGATATGAGATTTCATACACAATAATTTCTATAAACTAATGAACAAATTAAGAAACCAATTGCATTTGTGATATCAAAATTTTAAGACTTTTACATTAAAAACTACAAAACATTTTAAAAAATCAAGATTTAAATAAGTGGAAAGACATCCCAGGTTCATGGGATGGAAGACAATTATGACAATGGCAATACTCCCCAACTCTATCTGCAGTCAACACAGTCCCTATCAAAATCTCAGCTGCTTTTACAGAAGCTGATCAGCTGATCCTAAGATTCATAGGAAAATGTAAGAGGACCCAGAAGAGTCAAAACAGTGTTGGAAAAGAAAAGGAGGACTCATGCTACTGGGTTCCAAAACTTACTGCAAAGCTTCAATAAACAAGATGGTGCATATGGCTCGGGTGGTGGGGCATCATCCACAGAGCAAAAAGTCACCAGTTCAACTCCCAGTCAGGGCACACTGCCCAGACTGCGGGTTCAAGCCCCAGCTGGTGAGCACGCAAGACTCAACTGATCAACGTTTCTCACTTCGATGTTTTCCTCCCTCCCTCCCTCTCTCTCAAAATCTTTTAGAAAAACAAATAGTGCGTATGGATTGGCATAGAGATTAATGGAACAGAATTGAGAACCCAGAAATAAGGTCTTACATTTACAATCAACTGATTTCCAACAAGGGTGCTAAGACCATTGAGTGGGAAAAGAATACTTTTTTCCAACAACTGGCACCAGGACAACTAGCTATTCACATGCAAAAGAATCAGGTTGGAACACACACACACACACACACACACACACACACACCTCACACCATACACAAAACTCAAAATTGATCTAAATTTTTTTTTAATTGATCTAAAGAACTAAGCATGTAAGCCTCTTAGGGGAAAAAATAGGAGCAAATCTTTGTGACCTTGAGTTGGGCATTAGTTTCTTAGATACGGCACCAAAGCACAAGCAGCATAAATAAAAAATTGAATTATATCAAAATTAATAAGATGGTGTGAATACCACCATCAAAAGTGAAAAGACTACTCAAATAATGGGAGAAAATATTTGCAAATCTTATTTCTGATAAGAGACCTAGTATCCAGGATATCCAGGAGCCTCTTCTAACTCAATAAAAAAGCAACCCAGTGAAAAACTGGGCAAAAGATATGAATAGATATTTCTCCAAAGAAAGTACATAAATGACCAGTAAGTACATGAAAAGCTGTTCAGTGTCATTAGTCATTAGGAAAATGCAAGTCAAAACCACAGAGACCACCTCACAGGCCGGCTATAATTTAAAAGAGAACTTTGTTGGTGAGGGTGTGGAGAAAAAAGGACCCTCATACAGTGCAGATGGGAATGTAAAATGGTGCAGTCACTTTGGAAAACAGTCGCATTTTCTCAAGTAGTCAAATAGGTTATGTGACCCAGTAATTCCACTGCTAGTTACTTACTCAAGAAAGATGAAGCCATATATCCACACAAGTGTAAATGTTTATAACATTTGTAAATAGCCAAAAGGTGGAAACAACCGAAATGTCCATCACCTTATGAACAGGTCAGCAAAACGTAGTACATCCACACAACTGAATATCATTCAGCTATAAAAAAGTGAAATACACATACTACAACATGAATGACCCTTAAAAACATGGTGAGTGAAATAAGGCAGATAGGAAACACCACGTATCATTGGATTGGATTTACGTGAAATCTCCCAGCAAGGAAATCCATGGAGACAGGACACTGATGAGTGGGTGCCAGGAGCTAGGGCTGGAGGGCGTGGGGAATGACCACCAATGGGGGAGTTTCTGCAGTGACAGAAAGTTCTGGGTTCAGACAGTGAGGGTGGCTGCACAGCGTGGTCAGTACACTAAAAACCATGAACTTGCATACTTTAAAAGGGTGGTGTTCATGGTATATGGACCTCAATACCACTGCAGTGTTATTTCAAAAAATCAGTTGGTTTAAACACCAATTCAAAACAATTAGTACAGCGCTTTAAAATGCAGTGTACCGGGTGACACAATAGTGTGCGCAGAGAACCCCAAAGACTCCGCCAAGAAACTACTACGACTGATAAGTGAATTCAGCACATGAGCAGGATACAAAATTAATATCCAGAAATCAGTCGCATTTTTATACACCAATAAAGAACTAACAAAGGGAAATTAAGAAAATCCCATTCACAATTGCTTCAAAAAGAATAAAATACCTAGGAATTAAAAGATATAAAAAGACCTGTATTTGGAAAATTATAAGACACTGAAGAAAGAAATGGAAGAGGATACAAGTAAGTGGAAGCAGATAGGAAGCATGTTCACAGATAGGACGAATTATCATCATTAAAACGTCCGAAATACCCAAAGTAGTCTATATATTCAATGCAATTCCTATCAAGATTCCAATCACGTATTTCACTGACCTAAAACATTTCAAAAAGTTACATGGAACCACAAAAGACCCCACACAGCAACCGCGATCCTGAAAAAGAACAAAGTTGGAGGAATCACTATCTAATATCAAGCTATACTACAAGGCCATAGTAATCAAGACAGCCTGGTACTGGCATAAAAACAGACACACAGATCAATGGAACAGAATAGAGAGCCCAGTAATAAACCCACACCTTTATAGTCAATGAATATTCGACAGAGGAAGCAAGCACATACAATTCAAAAATTTTCTAAAGTTTATTTGAAAATTGGTATTGGGAAAATTGGACAGATACATGCAGAAAAATGAAACTAGACCCACCTTCTTACACCACACCCAAGAATAAATTCAAAATGGATCAAAGACTTAAATGTTAGACCTGAAACATAAAAGTTCTCAAGAAAGCATAGGCAGCAAAATCTCAGGCACTGCTCATAGAAATTTTTTATCAGCTCTATCTCCCCAGGCAAGGGAAACAAAAGAAAAAAATGAAAAGGACTTCATCAAACTAAAAAGTTTTTGCACAGCAAAGAAAATCATCAACAAAATAAAAGACAACCCACAGAATGGGAGAACATATTCGCCAATGCATCTGATAAGGGGTTAATATCCAAAATGTATTAAGTAATTACAAAACAACACCAAAAAAAAAAAACCCAACCCAATTAAAAAATGGGCAAAGGACCTGAATAGACACTTCTCCAAAAAGGACACACAGACGGCCTATAGACATATGAAAAGATGCTCAACATCACTAATCTGAGAAATGCAATTGAAAACCACAATGAGCTATCATCTCACACCTCTAAGAATGACTATCAATAAATCAAAAAACAAGTGCTGGCAAGGATGTATAGAAAGGGGAATGATTTTGCACTGTTGGTGGGAACACAGACTGTTGCAGCCACTGTGGAAAGCAGTATGGAGATACCCCCCAAAATTAAAAATGGATCTGCCTTTTGACCCAGCAATCCCACCTCTGGGAATATATCTGAAGGAAACCAAAACACTACCTTAAAAGAACACAAACACCCCTACACTCACAGCAGTGTTATTTACAGTCACCAAGATATGGACGCGGCCCATGTCCCCATCCACAGATGAGTGGATAAAACAGCTATGGGACAGGTACACAATGGAATTCTACTCAGCTGTAAAAACAGAAAAAAATTTTACTTTGCAACAGTATGGATGGACCTGGACAACATTATGCTAAGTGGAATAAGCCAGTCAGAGAAAGACAAATATCATATGATCTCAATTATATGTGGAATCTAATGAACAAATTGAACTAACAAGGAAAATGGGAACAGGCTCATAAACGGAGAGCAGGCTGACAGCTAGAGGGGAGGGTGAGTTAGGGGACAGAGGGATTGAGCAAAAATGAAAGAGGACCCTCGGATTTGGACAACAGTGGGGAGGGGGTAAAAGGGGACTAAATGGTAATAGAAAAAATATATTTAAAAATAAAATACACTGTACCATATTTTGCCATGTATAATGTGCACTTTTTTGCCCAGATTGTTTAGGGAAAAATAAGGATGCACATTATACATGAGTAGAAGGAGTACATACCATGAGTATAATAATGGGTATAACAATCCCGTGTATAATGCGCACAAAAATGTGGGTGCGCATTATACCCAGCAAAATATGGTACTTGCGTTTGTTCCTTCAAACGCAAGTACCATATTTTGGTGTGACAGTTATTGGCAGACTGTGAAGGCTGTGTACTACGACCATGACAATGTTTTTTTTAATCACAAGGGTTGCAAGAGTTTAAAATATTTTAAACTTAATTGTGCCAAGGTGATTCACTTTGCATACCGGGTCTGTTGCTTAGCTCTATCACTGCCCCACAGTTTAAATGACAACCCTGAGTTGAAACCTCCTTACTGGGGGAGGTGCCCTCGACTCCTCCCATGAAGTAACCACCAAACTTCCTAGGGGGAAATTACTACTTCTTTTAAAGTTTCTCTAAGGGGTCAAATGTAATAGCATAAACAACAAAATACAATTAAAAATAAAATAAAAAATTTCCCTAGGGACAGCCGTGACAGAACCTTGTAGGCAGAGAGCAGCTTCGGAAGACACACTCCGCAGCCCCACCCAGCCTGGCTCCACTGTGCGCAGTGGTGCCCACGGGAGGTCGAGGGGGACCCGCCACCAGCCCAGGGTCTCCTCGGTGTGACTGCCCAGGGCTGGACTAGCCCCCAAATAACTGCTGCTCAGTGCAAAGCCACTTACTAGGCCCAAAGTATCTCCAAGATCAACTAAAGATCCACTACCTAAGTTCATTTGTTTTATAGCCCCTGAAACCTGAGGTGAACTCCAGCAGCTCAGTGGGCAGGCCAGACAAGCCAGAGTCAGCTCCTCATCCCGGTCCTGGTCCTGGTCCCGGCCCCGGCCCCGGCCCCGGCCCCGGCCCCGGCCCCGGCCCCAGTCTGGCTACCCCTCGTCACACCTCTCCTGTCTGAGCAGGATGCAGCCAGTCCGCAGGTCAGCGGTTCCAGTCGTGTTGTGCAAATACCTCATCTAAATGGACACAAAGCAGCCTCCTGTTTGGAGGCAGATTTTAGTCCTGTCCTTCCACAGCCCTGTGCCTTCTGAGGTTTTCTTTCACTGCAGGTTCTTTTCAGAAAGGTCAACTATTATCTAAAACTCTGTCCACTGCAGAGATGATGAAAATAAGATACGGAGTATGAAGTCAAATTAAAAATGAAACGACATCATTTCACAATTCTTAAAACATCAGCCTTGCATATGCTGCGCCTGGCCTGGCAGGCAGCCTACTCCTGGAAGAGGAGGTGCGGTCACCGGGGAGACCCTGGCGTCGGGGGCGCAGGCTGCACGTGTGCCCGCCGTCGCCAGACGCGCAGAGGCTACAAACTGTGCCGGAAGCGGCGTGCGTGTCTTGGAAGCAGTTTGGGACACCCCCAAGCAACACCTTCAGGTCTCACTCCCTTCTGAGAGACTCCTTTGTTCACCAACAGTTTCTAAGCAGCTGCATGTTGCCTCCTGCCCGCAAAAGTTTTACTTGTTTAATAAAGAGCAGGCACGACTTGAAAGAGTAAAAGGCAAAGACACACTGTAGCACCGTTCCAGAATAAGAACACATTTATTCAGATGGGGGGGGGCGTCCAGGCCGCACGGCGCCATCGCTTGGAGACAGTTGACGGCACCCCCCTTTCTCAGAGCACACCTGCGGGAGCAGACTCCGATTCGAACAAACAGACAAAACATGTTAATGTGAAACCATTTCCTGTGAAATAGGAAGAGTTAACTTTGAACTTACTTGCTTAACACCCTAAGTCAAAGGTGACTTTAAAAAGGGAAAAACAGGCAGCATCGACCAGCCTCTCCCAGTGAAGGAGCCGCACGGCGCACACACGGAAACACGACAACATGGTGAAACACTCGTTCGATGTTGATGTTATCTGAGCTGCCTAAAGGTACCTGTTCCTAAAAGACAGTCTGGAATATTCCACAAACGTGCGTCAGGCACCACTCCCCTAATTACCTACAGATGTAAACCATGGCGCTGAGGATGAAAAGAGGCCTGTGAGGTGCCGCACCCGGACACTGGGCTCTCCTCCTCAGGTGGCTTGTGGCCGATGGCACTGACCAACAGGTGCACTTTAGCGAAGTCCACAGTTATTAAAGCGAAGGCCACTTCTAAACACACAACAAAACTTCCTTGCATGTGTGAGTGTCAAAAATTAAAAGCACAGCACACAGAAAAAGCAGCAGGTTCGGGCCTTCCTGACAGACGACGTCCGGGCCTCTGAATGAGCACGGAAGCCGCCGAGGACGAGCACTGCCTCGTGGACGTGTGTAAGGAGTGGTCAGGCCCAGGGGCTGGGAGAGAGCGGCACGGCGGCGGCGGCGGCGGCCGGGGCTCACGAGAGGCCTGGGGGGCAGCTCCCGCCGAGCCCAGCATGCACTCGCCTCTGCCACCTGTTTTCCTTCCTAACCTCTCCTTTCCCTCTTCCGACTCACACCAGCCAATGAGCCACCAAGGAGCTGGTGACAGAGGGATGGAAAGACTGTCCACCTCAAGCCAAGCCCGGGGTTCAGCTGTGCTGGGTGGGGACCAGGCGAGTCCAACGGGAGAAGAGAGGGGACATTCCAGAGACACCCTAAGGGCTGAGCTGACGGCGTCAGCCAGAGCAGGGGCAGATCCTCTAGAATCAGGAAAGGGGGCCAGGCGGGGTTCAGCCCTGAAGCAGGCCTCACAGCGTTTCTGTGCGGCTGCGGGGAGAGCGCCTTCCGTTCTCAGCCCGGGCGCCAGGCGCAGCGCCCCGAGTGCGCTTGTAAGAAGCTTCAGCTGCACTTACTTTGGGTGGAAGGAACAACCAAAGTTCAGTCCAGGACCACTGACCCAGTGTTGGAGGAATTTCCCTTTTCTTTTTAACATTAAACACTCTTTAGTTCACTTTAGTACTTTAATGAATGAGGATTCAGTGTGAATAAGTGTCTTTATGATGCCGAGGTTTCTCTCAAGCAGAATACAGAGTGTGACACCGTAAGGCACAGCGGCTCCAGGGTGGACACTGGCCGGTCTTGGGGCCACCCCCTGTGGGTCTGCTCTGGTTCCAGCCGGGGGCCCCGAGAGCCCTGTGGCACTGAACCCGCCCCCCCCCCCCCAACTGCAGGCAGACATGAGAGCACAGCTTCAGTGACTTCCCTTCTTTTGTGGGAAGAAAGTGTACTTTGTAGGGTTAAACTCTTCCCAAATATGCTCAAATTCTTCCAGAAAAAGCCTTACATAGTCTTCATCCTCCATAATCAAAACATTTTCTCTGTTGTTCTGAATGGCCTGTGTGGTCCAGTTGAGGGAGCCGGTGATCAGCACCTTCTTGTCCACGATGGCGAACTTGTGGTGCATGTAGCCCAGGTCCTGATCGTGCCGCACCTGGATGCCTGCGAAAGGGCGGGGCGGCTTTCCCTCGGACCTCTGCGACGCCCCTCCCCCGCGGGCCCAGCTCCTCACCTGGGGGCTGTTTGCTAGCAGCTACTAACTTTGCTATTTGTCCCCAGGTTGGTGGGAAAGGGGTGAAGCTTTCACCTGGGCAGAGGGTAGTGGCTGAGCCAGAGAGTGACCAGGCACCAGCAGCTCACAGGAGGGGATCCTGAGGGGCAAGCTGGCACGGGCGGGGACGCGGCCGCTCCCGAGCGCGGCAGGGACCACGGCAGGCGGGCAGACGCTGCCCTCCAGCAGCACCCACTTTCCTCTGGGAACAGCCCACCCCACACCTCTGGAGGCTGCACCGGCCGGCAGCACCTTCATTCCTCCGGCCAGAGGCCGGCCGGGCAAACATCACTGGCCGGAGATGCCTTGCCTCTGGCCTCTCACTTTCGCGGTGGACTGGACACCCCCGCAAACAGCCCAGGCCGGGAGCTGCACCCCACCGTGGAAGAAGAGGACCTGGTCCCGAGGGGGAAGGAGCCCGGCTGAGCGGCAGCCGGCGCACTCCGGTCCTCGTTCCTGCTGCCACCTTGGCCCCAGGGGATCTCTTGCTGCGACGCCAGCAGTTGCACCCCCTGGTCCGCAAGCTGGGAGGCCTCTGAGGGCGTCCAGCGCCGCTGCGCTCCGGGCGGGCCGCCCCCCACCCTGCGCCCTCGGCGGTCCTGACCTCCTGACCGCCCTAAGGGCTCCAGCCCAGTCAGACTCCCCCGCAGGCCCCGCGCCGGTTCACCTCCGCGCCCCCGGCACTGGGACCGAGCCAGGCGGACGCCGGCCTGCAGGCTGTTCGTGGCGGAGGCCGAGGGTTAACGCCGGCGGCAGCGCCTTCAGAGGAATCGGCCTCGGACGGAGCTGGTTGCAGCGCCCTTTAAGGCTCTTTCCAGACCTGAGATTTTGCAATTCTTGAGAAGCTACTTAAATAAAAGGGGCCATGCCTAAGTCTCCCACTAAAAGGACCCACAGAGTTGGGACAGCTCCTGACTGTCAGGAGGCGTGGAAGGGCACGCCCGCGCTTGGGGACTCAGCGTCCGACTCCGCCCGCACGCGCACCGCGGGCGGGGGGGTGGCGGGCAGCGCAGCGGCCACCGGAGAGCCCCCGGGGCGCGCGGGCGCGGAGGCTGAGCCCGACGCGGGAGAGGCTCCCCGCCTCCGGGTCGGCGGAGGCCGTGCCGCGCGACTCCGAGCCCCGCGCGCACCGCGGCCGCGCGCCCGCACAGCTCTCGCGGGCTCCCCGCGCCTTTCCGTCACGCGGCTGCGGGACCGAAGGGCAGCAAGGATGCCACGCAGAGCGACTTTCCTGAGTGGCCTCAAGACACGGAGCTCGGGCTCCATGCAGCCAACGGACGAGGCGCACAGAGCAGCGCACGCCCGCGGCCAGCGCGTTACCCCGCGGGGGACGGGGGACGCGGGGCTCACAGGTGAGGCCGGGATCGGGCCGGTCCCGCGTCCCAGGCGGAGAGGCCGGCCGGGCAAAGGCCGGCCTTCCCAGGGGCTCCGCAGCGGCGGAAGCAAACTACTCACCCACCGAATACTGTAACTACACTTTCTAGAATATTACTTGTATTCACCTCAGAAGCCCCCAAGCCTGAAACTCCCCCGTGTATTTAAGGTGAGATGCCCTTTTCGCCTTCGGCTCTTCCGTCCTGAGGCCGACCGTTGCAGTCCACGCGCGCCCGCTCCAGCGAGCAGCCACGGGCGCCTGCTGTGGGGCGGGGGGGTCGTGGCTTCACTCTTAGCCTCCCCTCAGCTCCTCGGCACTGCCGGGCGAAGCCACCCTCCCTTCCAGCGGCAACTGTCAAAGAGCCGCCCGGGCTACGCCTCCAGCTCTGCCCAGACACAGGCGACCCCGGCCGAGTCGGCCCCCAGGCCAACGTGGGTCATGGGAATGCGGGGACTCCCAGAGGCTCTCTGGCTTCCCGCGTGTGCGTGGCCACACCCTCGCCCCCGGGGATCCCCAGACCTTCCTCCATTAGCTGGGGACACGCCGCCGGCTCACACTCACACACCCGGCCGGACAGCCATCTGCGCGAAACCACACCCGCCGCGTGGCGACAGGAGCTCTTCCGGGACTCCCGGCCCCGGAGTGTCTCCGGGATAAAACTGCCCTGACCTCACAAAGCCACCATGGCAAATAAATGGAACCTCACCTGTACTCAAACTCCTGCCCCCAAGTATCTGCTTCTGACATTCTCCCTTCTGCCTAGGGTCCCGGGTATCAGGTGTTCCTCCCGGCCCGCGCCCCAAGCCTGGGCAACCAGCCTACCTGCCTTGCGGAGCAGGCCGATCTGCGAGCCTTTGAGCGCCATGTAGTCGCAGTCGGTGATGACGCGGACGCGCACCCCGCGCTGGTGCAGCAGCTGCACCGCCCGGCCCAGCTGCGGGCTGGAGAAGGCGAAGAGGCAAAGCTCCAGGCTCACGCGGGCGGCCAGCAGGGCGCGCAGCAGGCGGCTCAGCGAGCTCTCGCCGTGGGGCAGGCCGCACCGGCAGCCCGCGGGGGGCGCCGCCGACCCCGCGCCCGCCGCCCGCAGCAGCGCCTCTGTGCAGGTCACCTGCGACGGGAAGAAGAGAACCTCGTGCCGTGGCCTCCGCCGCCGCCCGGCCCGCCACCAGCGCAAGGCCGAGGGCAGCGCCTCCAGGGCGACCGCGAGGCCCAAGGCCGCCACCGCCACCGCCTGCCAGCGTAACCGCCCCATGCCGCCCTGCCCGCAGACGACCACAGGCCCGCCACGCCCAACGGCCGCGCGCCCGGCCGCCACGTGCGCCCACTGCCCACTGCCCACCACCCACCGCCCCACTGCGCCTGCGCCTCCTGCAGGCCACGTGCTCCCAGGGCTCGTCGCCCCCACCGCCCCACTGCGCCTGTGCCTCCCACTAGCCACGTTGCTACCGCCGCCTTCCGCCCACCGCCCCACTGCGCAGGCGCGTCCTGCTGGCCGCGAGCGCCAGCCCGCACCACCCCGCACCACCCCGCTCTGCCTGGTCCACCAACCAGTGCTCGGACCCCTCTGCGCCCAGCACCCCAACACCGCCCGCAGCCCACGAGGCCTGCGACAGCCGGGCCCGTCCTCCAACCTGGGACGACGGAGTCGTGCTGACTTCTCAGTTCCTACCTCCCCTTTGCCGTGGGGAGGCCCTGGAAGGAGGGTCTGGAAACAGAGAATGTCAAAGAGCTGAAGAATGTGAAGGTGCTGAAGGCATGGCGGATGGGGGCAGGCGCCAAGTCCAGGGATAGGTCTCCCCCCTTCCCAATATAATCTCCTGTTCCGTGAAGACGCCCGCTCTCCTTTAAGCAGAGAGAGTGTGGGATAAGGCCGTGGCCTGTGTCAGCAAGCGCTGCGCCCACTGTGTCGCTCGGGAGGCGTGCGCTGTTGCCTTTAACAGAAAAAGGGAGAAGAAAGGGTGAGAATTTTTTCCTGTTTCCTTTTTGCTGCATGCTGGTAATTCCCATAGCTACATCACAGTCGCTTTGGTCTTCAAATGGAAATGATATATCCTCTGCAGTTGTTTCAAGACTCATCTGTTAAAAAAGCCGACCCCTGGATGGAAGAAGCTGACCTAAGTACCTTCGGAAAACTTGTTTTGAGCGGTAACTATACAGCTAAACACAAAAGGAACTCTATAGGAACACTGTGTTCCCGAAGGGCGGGGGTGGTTAGCAGTTCTGGAATCGCTGAACACATGCAGAGGGGTTCACTGGATTGGCAAGTGGCTGGCGTCGCCAGAGCCAGGGCTCTCTCTGTTGGGCAAGGGAAGTTAGGGATAAGTCGGTGGGGGGGGGGGGCTAGAATGATCCTTGTGAGAGATACGTGTGAATGCATGTTTAGCTTAGTATGTATATTAATGTAGGTAATGACACCACAGCTAACAATGCACGCACCTGGATCCCAGATCTTGGTTTCTAAATACCACTCACCAAGAAGACGAAGCAGAGCTCCCTGGGGAAATAACTGGTTCTAGGGCTGAGCAGGGGACCGTAAGATGAGCCTGAGGCACCTCGCCCTCCTGGAAGTTAAGGAAGCGTTCAAAAGAGCGCGCGGAGAGCGGCGCGTCCAGAGGACACAGGAACCAACCGAAAGGAACCCGCAGAGGCCACATCTGGGACAGCCTGAGGAACAGAATGAATAATGCAGTATTGGATTATAACCCAAGTAAAAAATAAATGTACACAAACCTATACTGATGTAAATAAATGACTAAAGAAATGAGCAATTCACAAGTGTTCCTTGCAGAATTCCAAGTAACATATGTAGACACTCCGGCCCCACACAAGAGGTTGAACCAAATCTCCCTGCCCCTGTGAGGTGGGCGAGACTAGTGAAGTGTGGGACAGCGGGGAAACCAACTGCACGGAGAAAACTGGTGAGCACCGCCCTAAGCGGGTGGCGGCGGCATCACCGGAGACGTCGCGTGCGCGTCAGGTTCCCCTGATAAAATGGGATGGGAAGGGCGCTTCACCTCAGCAGCATTCTTTCCTGGTACCTGTAACCAGTTGAGTTATGACAAAAAAGCATCGGAAACCCAGATGGGAGGACATGCTATCACACTCCACAGGCTACCTGGCCAGTGTTTCTCCAGACTGCCAAGCTGATGGAAAAAAAGAAACAACTTTAGGGTCCAACTGGTGTGGGTCAGTGACTTGGGCATCGTCCTGCAAACCAAGAGGTCGCTGTGGTTCGGTTCCCAGTGAGGGCACAGGCCTGGGTTGCAGGCCAGGTCCCCAGTTGGGGGCGTGTGAGAGGCGACCAATCGATGTTTCTCTCACACATGATGTTTCTCTCCCTCTCTTCCCCCCGCTTCCCCTCTCTATAAAAATACGTAAAATAAAATCCTTTTAAAAAATAGGAACAACTTATAAACTGCCACAGACCAGAGGAGACTGGGGATATATGACAACTAAATGCATGTAGTACCCCGGTCTGACTGGATCCTGGACCTGAAAGATGACATTAGTGGAAAAACTGGCAAAACTTACATTTTTAAGTCTGGAGTCCAACTAATAGTAATGTACCAGCGTCAGTTCCTTCGCTTTCACAGATGTACGGTAGCAAGACGCGATGCCAGCAGCAGGAGGAAACGGGCGGCAGGACCTCAGAACCCCGCGCTGTTGTAACGGCGCAGGTCAGACAGAGGTCTCTGGAAAAGCGAGGGACCCCGCGGCGGCAGACTGAAACAGCGGCCAGCCTTGGCGGGCCCGGCTCCGTGGACGGAGCCCCAGCCTGCGAAGCAAAGGGCCGCCAGTTCGAGTCCCTGTCCGGGATCGCACGCCAGGGTTGCCGGCCGGGTCCCCGGTTGGGGGCGTGGGAGGGGCAACCACACATCGATGTTTCTCTCACTTTCTTTCTCCCTCACTTCCCTTTTCTCTGAAAATAAATACAATAAATAAAGGAATGAATGAAATAGCAACCGGGCAGCCTGTGCCTTCCCAAGGGTGGCGCTGCGGCGGGGGGCTGCGGCCAGGGGCAAACTGTACACAAAGGCAGCGGGACTGTGAGAACGGACCAGCCGGCGGGCGAACCCCTGTGGCGCGCCCGGTGGCCGCGTGAGCTGCAGGGGCCGGTGGCCCCAGGCGGGGGAAACAGATGCCTGTGCACCTGGGTGCGGCGGGAAAATTCTGCCCTCACTGAAAAAGGCACCAAAGAGAGGGTCAGCGGCACTGGGGAGCTGACAAAAATGACAGACACTGGCACTGCAGGGAGAGCCGGATGTGGAGTCGGGCAGGGATTTCTGAGCCACGCCTAGAGCTGCAGCCGGGAGGGAAGCAGGTCTGTAGCCCAGCAGCCGCAGGGAACCCGGGGTCCCGAGGCTCGGCGGGCCCCCGAAGGCCACGTGGTTTGGAAACGGCCTCCGCGCGCCTCCCACGCAGAGGACAGCAGCTGGGCGGGCGGCGCTGCGGGCGCCGTGGCCGGCGAGCGCAGCGGCGGGCGGGGGGCTGCCGGCTGGAGGGAGAGCCGCCCCGGAGCAGAGGACCGGGCGCTGCGAAGAGGGCGCAGGCAGGGGCGCAGACTGCGGAGCGCAGCTCGGCGCAGGCCGGTGCCTGGCACGGCGGAGCCGCGGGCCGCCGCGCTCTCAAAGGACGGTGCTTTCAGGCAGCTCATTCTGAAACTCGTCTGGCTTGGCAGCGGGCGGCGGAGCTATTCATTTTTGGGTGTTTTAAAGGGCGCGGGACTGAACAGCAGAAATCTGCCGTTATTCTAACACTGAATAGCCTTTAAATAAACAACCCACTTCCGTCTTCACCAAACTCTCGTCTCTGGAGTCGTGCCCCTCGGAGGCAAGCGAGCGAACCCCGCTGCTGCTCTGGAACGCTATTGGCTGGTTCTGTAACACTATCTGTAAGTTAAAAATGTATTTAAAATGTGAAACCTACACTCTCCGAATGCTCTAGCCATCCCACTCTGAGGTATAACCCAAGAGAAATGAAAGCCTATGTCCACACGAAGATACGTGCACAAATGTTCACAGCAGGTTGTTTGCAATAACCTAAATCTAGAAACAACACAAGTGGCCACTAACTGATACCTAGATACTCAAACTTCTACGTATCTATGCAACGGAATACTGGCCCATCTACTGATATATACTGCAGTGTTTGATGAATTTCCATGACACTGCGTGAAAGAGGCGAACAAAAAGAGTACATTCTTGGTATGTAGGTACTTGGTATTATTTCATTTATATAAAATTCTAGGAAATGCAAACTCTAGGGACAGAAATCAGACCCGTGGTTGCCTAAAGAGGGGGGAAGGGCAGGAGGGAATTACAAAAAGGGACAAAATGACCGATATCTTTTTTATCTTGCTGGTGGAGATGGTTTCACAGGCATATGTATATGTTGAAACTTATCAAATTGTATGGTTTAAATGTGCATAATTTATTGTATGTCAATTATTTTTCAATAAAACTTAAAAAAAATGGAGAGCCCATGAGTGTAATTGGGACCCCCCCCCCCCCCCCCGCTGCTTCCCAGCCGTGCGCCAGGGCAGTGGCTGCACCTCCCCGAGCCTCCCTCTCGGCATCAGTGAAGCAGGAGAAGGGGGACGTCCCGTGTGGCAACGCAAAGAGGCAGTCGGTTCCTCTCTGCAAAGAGCAAAACTGGGGGATATGGCCAAGAGCAACCACTTCAGGTCCCTGGAAATACCCCAAAGACAGCTAATAGAAAATAACTTTGAGTGGAGCCAGATGCTGAATTTAAGGGGGGAAAAGACACTTCAGAACAACTCTCAGAAATATGTTTAAAGAATTAAAGTGTAATGACAATGAATTAAGAAACTCTCAGTATAGAAATATAATTTTTTTAATAGATTTTCTTTATTTTTAGAGAGGGGAAAGGAGAGAGAGAGAAACGTCAGTGTGTGGTTGCATTTCATGCGCCCCCTGCTGGGGACCCGGCCTGCAACCCAGGCCTGTGCCCAACACTGGGAATCCGACTGGCAACACTTAGGTTCACAGGCCAGCGCTCAGTCCACTGAGCCACACCAGCCAGGGCTAGAAATATAAATTATTTTTAAAAGTCTATGCGAACAGGCAATGTAGGTTCATCTTGCAACAAACGTACCACTCTGGTAAGGGATGTTGACACTGAGGAGGGTATGCATGTGTTGGGGCAGGGGGTATATGGGAAATCTGTCCCTTCCTGTCATATTTGCTGTGAGCCTAAAACAGCGCTAAAAAAATAAGTCTTTTTTAAAAAGTGTATGCAAACTATAAGAGGTCTGTCCAGAAAGTATCCAGCCATGTACTATGAAAAGTGGAAGCATTGTACATAAGACAATGAAACCTCAGCCTCTTCAAAGTAGGTGCCTTTGGATCTCACACAGTTCTCCCAGCATCATTAGCGACTGCAGCACAATGTTCCTTCTGCTCTAGTAGCAGAAGTCACAGAACTAATTTCACCATGATACATTTCATGACGAGATCCTGCATCAAAATCTCAGACACAGCAGTTTTTGGAATCCCAAGATCAGCTATTAGTTCTCAACTGTCAGTTGTAGATCTTTGTTGATTGCATCCCGTACACATGCGACATTCTCAGGTACTGTTGCAGGCCTTCCAGAATGTGGATCACTTTCAACAGATTCTTGACCATCTTTGAAGCATTTGTGCTACACTTTCATTTGCACTGCACTCGTTGCATCGTTTCTGAAAGCTTCTGAATCATCCAAATAGTTTCCATGGAGGAATGTTCAAGCTGAATGCAAAATCTGATGCAGATTCATTGTTCTACTCTCTCAGGCATTTTGTGTATGATGGCCACACAGTACACATACTCATTCAGTGGCGTCTACTGCCACCACTGACCAGTACAGTGAAGTTGTCATCGGTCACGCATGTGCAACCAGTCCATGCTCCTTGGCTGCCAGGTTGCATTGATGTCGCACAAACTGTTTTCGTTGTATTAACAATGACAGGAATTTTTCTGGACAGGCCTCATATATCAGCTAAAGGGTTAATTTTCAAAATATATAAGAAACTCTTACAACTCAGTAACAAGAAAAGAATAAAAATTTTAAAATGGGTTAAAAACTAACAACAAAAATAAAGAATCTAAAAAAATTAAAATAGTTTAAGGGACCTCTGAGATATTATCAAGCATAAGAACATTTGCATCATAGGAGTACCTAATGGAGGAGAGAACAAGAAAAATGACCAAAAACTTCCTTGAACTTGTAAATAAAATAGACATGCAAGTCCAGGAAGCATAGAGAGTACCAAACAAAAAGAACTCAAGGAGCCCCACACCGAGATATATCATAATTAAAATGCAAACAGTTAAATGAGAGTTAAAGACAATAAGAGAACTTAAAAGCAGCAAGAGAAAAGCAGTTAGTTACCTACAAAGGCATGCCCTTAAGACTGTCAGCTGATTTCTCAACATAAATATTTCAAGCCAGAAGGGAATGGCATGAAATGGTGAAAGTGATGAAAAGCAGATTTACAACCAAAACACTACCCAGCAAGACTATTATTTAGAACCAAAGGATAGATAAAAGGATTCCCAGACAAGAAAAATTTATAGGAGCTCATCATCACAACCAGAATTACAATACATGTTAAGGAAGGGTGTCCAACCCGCAGCCCACAGGTCACATGCAGCTCAGGACGGCTATGGAAGCAGCACAACACAAAATCATAAATCTACTTAAAACATACTGAGATTTTTGTGATTATGTATCACAATGTATTTAATATGAGGCCCAAGACAACTCTTTTTCTTCCAGTGTGGCCCACAGACACCAAAAGGTTGGCCACACCTATGTTAAAGGGCCTTCCTTAAAAAGGAGGGGAAACAAACATAAATATTACGAATAAAATGGCAATAACTACATTCTTATCAATAATTAATTTAAATGTAAATGCATTAAATGCTCCAATTAAAAGACATAGGGTGGCTGAGTGGATGAGAAAGCAAAATCCATACACATGCTGTCTACAGGAGACCCGTTTCATATTGAAAGATACATGGACATGGATGGAAAAGATATTTCATGCAAATGAAAACGAAAAGAAAAAAAGCTGGCGTAACAATTCTTTTTTTCCAGCCATTTATTTTTATTTATGGTTTGTGCTCAATGCAAATCAATTCCATAACATGAGAAATTACTACAAATCAAAGCACATATATACAAACACAATATACAATCCAAAATAGATGTACAGCATTCAGGTTTGAAACAAAAGGGAATGTTCGTTCACATACACAGTAGCTGGAAATCTGCTGAGTACAGTGTTGCTGGGTACGTTTCTAAAGATGGAAAGATGACTTTGGCTACCAAGGTTACCATGGCCCTACCAGACGCTGGACCGTCTGAGCATCCGTGTGTGACCTTGTGGACAAAAGAATGCAGGGAATGTCTATTTTTTAAAAGGTTCTGTGCATCAAGGCCATTGTGAAAAAGATTTGCATTCCAGAATCAAGCCCACATTGGGCATTGAATCAGTTCTATCTAAAAATATTGATGAATAACAGAAAGTGTTCCAAATATGGCTCTTTTGATTAATAGTTTTTGAAAAAGTGTGTACACTTTTTCAAAATTTAATGAAATTTCAAAAGCTTTTCTGAATGTAATGTAAGCTTCCACTCTTCCCTTCCCAAATACCTAACTTACATTTTGGCTTCTTCATATTATTTGCCTTTTCAATTTTAAGATTTGTCGAAACTTTCAAAACTGATTTTTTTTTTCAAATTGTAAAAAGTATTCAACAAGTGCAGAAATAAAGAGCAATTTGAAATTGGTTGAGGTCAGTGTACTTTTACTCTTTGGAATTAGTTTAGCTAAATGAATCTGCTGCTGTCATTGAATATAAGCAAAATTTACTCATTATGCTTGGAATTGGGGTAGATTCCAATCCATCGCTGTCCTGGCACTTATCAATTACTACAAAGTGCTTCCAGATAAGGTAAAGCTAAAGTCCTTTTTTTCCTCCCCTTTATTCCCCTCTGCCCTACACATACTCTCCCCCCAGCATCTGCCTCCCCTCTCCCTTAGTTCATGTCCAAGGGTCGTGCATGTAAGTTGTTTGGCTGCTCCATTCCCTATACTGTTCTTAACCTCCCCCTATTTTGTACTTACTATTTATGCTGCTTATTCCCTGTGCCTCTTCCCCCACTCCCCCCCTGCCCTCCACCTCTGATCACCCCCTCCCCTCTGATCTCCATTTCTGTGGTTCTGTTCCTGTTCTAGTTGTTTGCTTAGTTGTTTTTATTTTTGTTTTAGGTTCAGTTGTTGATAGTTGTGAGTGTGTTGTCCTTTTACTGTTCATAGCTTTGATCTTCTTTTCCTTAGTTAAGTCCCTTTAACTTTTCCTATAATGAGGGCCTGGTGGTGATGAACTCCTTTAACTTGACCTTGTCTGGGAAGCATGTTGTCTGCCCTTCCATTCTAGATGAGAGCTTTGCTGGAGAGAGTGATCTTGGATGTAGGTCCTTTCATGACTCTGAACACCTCTTTCCAGCCCCTTCTCACCTGCAAGGTGACTTTTGAGACATCAGCTGACAGTCTTCTGGGAACTCCTTTGTAGGTCACTGTCCCCTTTTCTCTTGCTGCTTTTAAGGTTCTCTCCTTATCTTTAATCTTGGGTAATTTAATTATGACATGTCCTGGCATGTTCCTCCTTGGATCCAACCCTTTTTGGGACTCTCTGAGCTTCCTGGATCTCCTGGAAGTCTATTTCTTTGCCAGATTGGGGAAGTTTTCCTTCATTATTTTTTCAGATAAGTTTTCAATTTCTTGCTCTTCTTCTTCTCCTTCTGGCACCCCTATGATTTGGATGTTGGGACGTTTAAAGTTGTCCCAGAGGGTCCTAAGCCTCTCCTCATTTTTTCAAATCCTTGTTTCTCCATTCTGTTCTGGCTGAATGTTTATTTCTTCCTTCGGTTACAAATCATTGATTTGAGTCCCAGTTTCCTTCCCTTCACTGTTGGTTCCCTGTATATTTTCCTTTATTTCACTTTTCATGGCCTTCACTTCATCCTCTCTTTTGTGACCTTACTCAACAATTTCTGTGAGCATCCTGATTACTAGTGTTTCAAACTCTGCATCTGATGGGTTGGCTATCTGTTCGTCACTTAGTTTTATTTTTGGAGTTTTGATCTGTTCTTCCATTTGGGGCATATTTCTCTGTCTCAGCGCTCCTGTTATGTTGTAAGGGGTGGCACCATAGGTGTTTCCAGGGTCGGGCAAGCCACGTTTCTGTGTTGTGGAGCTGTATGTGGGTGAGGGGTCAGAGAGGGAACTATGCCTCTTGCTTGGCTCTCACCCCACTTTCAGACACTTCCCCCGCTACCCCCAAGCAAATTAGGCCCTTCTGGTGCTGATTCCTGGGTGGGTGGGCTTGTGTACATTCTAGGACCCCGCGGGTCTCTCCAACAGACTCTCCTGTGAGGCTGGGAGTTTCTCGCTGCCGCGTCCCCCACGGGTTTCTACACCCAGAGGTTTGGAGGCTTTGTTTTTGAACCCTGGGTTGCACGGCCTGTCTTGCTCCCCAGTTGTTCCTCCCAGTTCATCTGCACGTGAATGTGGGACCGCCCGGTCCTCCAGGCGTCGCCTGGCCATGCATCCTCTCCACCCCAGCTGCCTGTCTCCACCCCTCCTACCAGTCTGGGTGAATGTTTCTTCTTAAATTCCTTGGTTGTTGGATTCCATACAGTTTGGGTTTTTTGGCAGTTCTGGGTTGTTATTTTTTTGTTTTTAAAATTGTTGTTGTCCATCTTTTGGTTTTGTGAGGAAGCAAGGTGTATCTACCTACACCTCCATCTTGGCAGGAAGTCTGAATCTTCAGTGTATTATGTTTTACAGTAATAGTTTAATGAAGATGTAACTCTAGATAGTTTTATATTGTTAAGCTATCATTGGTCTCTTGGGACCTGAACTCTATGAGGCTTTGGATTTCACATAGCATTAGACTCTGTGTAGTAGTAGATATGTGCCAGGACAGCGATGGATTAGAATCTACCCCAATTCCAAGCTTAATGAGTAAATTTTGCTTATATTCAATGACAGCAGCAGATTCATTTAGCTAAACTAATTCCAAAGAGTAGAAGTACACTGACCTCAATCAATTTCAAGTTGCTCTTTATTTCTGCACATGTTGAGTACTTTTTACAATTTGAAAAAAAAATCAGTTTTGAAAGTTTCGACAAATCTTAAAATTGAAAAGGCAAATAATATGAAGAAGAAAAGCAACTATCAGTTGCATTTTACACATACTGCTATTTCAACTGAAAAGTAAAACAAAAAAACTTTCATGCAGAATATTTTGAGAGCTTATTCAAATAAAGTTTCCAACCTAAAATTTTAGTCTTTTCAATCTGCCCTTTTATCTTCTTTCTTATGCTAGCTTTGGGTCTGCTTTGTTCTTTATTTTTCTAGTTCCTTAGGTTGCAAAGTTAGATTGTTGGTTTGAGGTTTTTCTTTTTTAATGTAAGCATATATGTACATATATGAATCTCCCCTCAGCGCTTTCACTGTGTCCCATAATTTGGGTTTCTTGTGTTTTCATTCTCAGTTATCTCTAAGTATTTTCTCATTTCTCTTATTTTTTTTTTCCATAAAAGTGAGTTGGGTAATTCTTACAATTTTGTGAATTTTCCAATTTTTTGTCAGAGAAGGTACTTTGTGTATCAACGTTTTCAAAGCTATTGAGATTTAATTTAAGGCCTAACACATAATCTATCCTAAAAAATGTCTCATGTGTACCCAAGAAAAATGTGTGTTCTGCTTTTGTTGACTGGAGTGTTCTGTCTATTCGATATAGTTCATTTGTGTTAAGCCCCCAATTTCCTCATCTCCTGTCTGCTTGTTCTACCCCTTGTTATAAGTAGGGTATTGAAATCTTCAGCTATTATTGTAGAACTCTCTTTCGTCAGTTTTTGCTTCCTATATTATAATGGTCTGTCATTAGGTGATATGTTCATAATTGTTTTATCTTCTCGCTATATTGGGTCCTTGTCTCTTGTAATCTTTTAATATTTAGAATCTACTTTATCTGATATTAATACAGCCACTCCTTTTCTCTTTTGGTGACTATTTATAGGGAACACTTTTGTCCATCCTTTCACTTTTAACCTGTTTGTGCCTTTGGATATAAAGTGAGTCTCTCATAGATGATATTTTATTGGATCTTGTGTTTTTATCCATTATGCCAGTCCCTGTCCTTTGATTGAAGAATTTAATCCATTTACATTTAAACTAATTACTGATAAGGAGGGACTAGTGTCTGTCATTGTTTTGTTTTCTATATGCCATATAGCTTTTTTATCACTCATTTTATGCACTCTTCTGTTAATTTTTTATAGTACAATATTTTCTTTCGTGTATATTCTAGTTATTTTCTTTGCAGTGACCATAAGAATTACACTTAACACCCTAAGTTTGTAATATCTAATTTTAATTTATAGCAGCTTAACGTCACTAACAAGAACATTACAGCTCCATCCCCCACCTTTGGGTTGATGTCACTAAATTACATCTTCCTACAGTTTGACCACAGACATGAATTCTTCTAAATGTATTTGTCTCCTAAATTACATAGAAAACAAGATTTGTGGTTATAAATCAAAGTTACAGTAACACAAGCTTTTACATTTTCTTTACATTTCTTAAATTGTAGAAAACAAAAAGTACAGCTACAAACTATTGTTATAACACTAGCTTACATATGGCTCATGCATTTACCTTTGCTGAGATCTTTGTGTCGGTATGGCTGTGAGGCACTGTCTAGTGACCATTCAATTCACCTCACAGGACTACCTTGAGCATTTCTTGCAGTGCGGGTCTAGTGGCCATGAACTACCTCAGCTTTTATCTGGGAATGTCTTGACTTCTCCCTCACTTTTAAGGGCAGTTTTGCTGGATATAGGATTCTTGGTTTACATTTGTTGTTTTGCTTTAGCACTTTGAACTAGCCGTCTTCTGGCTCCAAACTTTCTGATGAGAAACCTGAAGATAATCTTATTGATGATTCCCTGCATATAAAGATTCACCTCTCTTGTTGCTTTCAGGACTTGCTCTTTCTCTTTTGCAAGTTTGATTATAATGTTCTTGGTGTGGTTCTTTTTAAATCTTATTTGGGAGTTTGTTGAGCTTCTTGTATGTTTATATTTACATCTTCCATCAGATTTTAGAAGCCTTCAGTTATTTTCTTTAAATATTCTCCTCCCCTTTTCTCTCTTCTCTTTCTGGGACTCCCATGATAAGTATATTGGTTCATTTAATGGTATTCATAAGACTTTTAGGCTCTGTTCACTTTTTTCCAATATTTTCTTTCTCTTCCTCAGCCTCAAAAGTTTCTATTATTTATCTTCAAGTTCTCTAGTTTTTTCTTCTGACTTCTCATATATGCCTTTAACTCCCTCTGCCAAGTTTTTTTTCATTGTAGTTTTCAGATCTGGAATTTCTTCTTGGTTTATTTTTACATTTTCTGTCTCTGATATTTTCATTTTGTTCACACATCATTTTCTTGACTTTCTCCACTCTTTCCTTTAGTACTTGGAGCTTGAGACAGTTGCTTTATTCTTTATTAATATATTTGCCATTAAATCTTTTACAGGCACAGATCCTGTTGAATTCTTTCCTTTTTCTTTGAATGGGCCATATGTTTCTATTTCTTTGTATGCCTTGTAGTTTTAAAAAAAACACACCACCACACACTGGATATTTATGTTAACTCCAAAAATCAGATACTGCTTTTCCCCTCGTTTTGTTGTTCTTATTTTTACAGTTGTTGGCTCTCTCTTTGCCACAAATAGGCGTGAATGTGAATGTGGTTTCCTCAGGTCTTTTCTGAGCCTTTCCTTGGGTATGCAGCCACTGTCTGGTTTTCCTCACATATGCAACATATGCAGTTGTTTTTTTAAAGAATTTTGTTTAGTTATTTTTAGAGAGAGAGGAAGATGAGAAGAAAGAGAAGGAAACATCAATATGTGATTTCCTCTCACATGCACCCCACTGGGGACCCAGCATGCACGCCAGGCGTGCGCCCTGACTGGGAATAGAACCAGTGACCCTTTGGTTCACAGGCCAGTGCTCAATCCACTGAGCCATGTCAGCCAGGGCATACGCAGTTGTTTTTGAGTGTCAGTCTTTCCTCTCTGGCTCCTGAAAGGAGAAAAGCAAACAATGAAGCAGGTGGGGAAGGGCACCAACCAATTAAGGCTTCTTCTAGCAGTCACTTCAACTAGAGGTGGGGCCAGCAGCCAGGAGAGAGGTGCTGCAATGGCTGCCAACCTCTGCACCTTTTGATCAGTAGTAGCATCAGTGATTGGTGCTCAGATCCCTCATAGTGAGGACAGGGTCCTTTTTACCCATCCTAGTTCCCGTACGCTGTGTGCAAGCTGCTGCAGGAACAAAGGAACACTGCCTGCCATGTGGCTGGTGGTGGGGGACAGGTTGCTGCTACTGTGTCATCAGCTGAAATTGACCAAAATTAACCAGTTTACCAGTCTTTCCCTGGAAGTTGCAACCTGTTAACAGACTCAAGTTCCAAAATAGTTGTATCATTACTGGTGTTATTTTACCCATATTTTCTGTGATTGATCCCAAGAAAACTTAAGCTACCAAACCAATGAAACCCAGTAGTTAACATTTTATAAAAATACATCTTTATTGTTTCAATGTTCTTACATGATACAGATACCAAGTCATATAAATTTAGTCATGTTAAATATACATTAAACAAAAAACTAAACTCAGCAAAAATGCTGCAAAATCCCTCTACACCATGAACCCTTATCAAAAATGCACACTGAGATAGAACTATTATATCTTAAATCATTATGCTCAGGAAATTACTGCAGCCAAGTGTCAACGTTTAAGCAGCAATAAAGAATGTGATACAGGACAGAACTACGGCGGGTTTCTCAACCGCACACACAGGCAGCCAGGTGAGGTGAATGGCCCCACTGAACGTTTCAGGAAAGCATCATCT
Organism: Pteronotus mesoamericanus; assembly: GCF_021234165.1. NCBI lineage: Eukaryota > Metazoa > Chordata > Mammalia > Chiroptera > Mormoopidae > Pteronotus > Pteronotus mesoamericanus. The sequence goes on from NW_026555090.1 coordinate 881,779, forward strand.
TTGTGTAACAAAGACCAGGGGCTTGTCCAACTACAGTGTGATTTCAAAGCAACTTCAGAAGAGTGTGGCCAGAAGACTTGGTAGTCACATGACTCCAGCACATGCATTCCAGAAGATCCAACTATGAGAAACACATCCATCCTCTTTACTCCAAAAGCCTTTCCCAGAGCCCTAACCCAACACCAGGTTACTAAAACGACTAAGGGGCAGCACCTGTCTTGAATATTTACAACTGTAGCAATTCATAACGTGCATGCACATAAAACAGGGGAAACTCTTGCTAAATTTCAGAATAGAAAGTTCTGAATGTTAACCTAAAGAGAGGGTACGATATTGTGGCTAAAATACCCAAGTCAGCACTGGCATGACACATTTTCCCTGTAAATTTTGAGATCTAAGTCCACGAGAGACTTGAGACACACGCTTCCCTTCATCTTTTCTCACAGGGGTGCAGGAATGCAGGGACTAGTCCCTTGCACGAGTCTCCCGCTGTCCTCTTCAGGCTGGAGCAAGTGGAGCCGCTTGGGGGATGGTCCCGAGAACTACACCAGGCCCTCCCCCCACCGCAAAGGCACAGTTCAGCCCCAACAGTTTCCATTCCTTGCTTGGAAGCAGCTCCATGCCAGCAGTTCAGAAATGGGAGAGCAGCCCGTGACAGCCACCAGGCGCCCCGCCCCCCGCCACACTTCCCAGAGGTGCACACCAACACCGACTTCCACGACAGGGTCAATTACGAGGTTCTGAGGCTGTCGGGCTACGGACCGTGGACATGAGGTGTGACTTGTAGGTTTTGCTCAGGCCTGTCATCCAGAATTTGAGCAGCTTGACATTGTCCTCCTCGGATGCTCCAAGGATACTCAGGAGTTTCTGGGTGTCCTCTTTGGGTCGACTGTCCACTTTGGTGAATTTAAAAAGGACCTTCACTTTGCTGTAGAAAACCAAACCAAAACACTCAGATCCCACAGCACAATCACCAAAGCTCTGGGCCTGGGGCCTAAGTGGCTTCAAAACCGAAAGCGGCCCCGCACATGGGGCTGGAATTCAAGCTCTGAGAGGAGACAGCGCAGCAGGGCAGCCGCCCGCACATGTCTCGCGCTCTCTAATCAGGCGCATCACAATGGGGAGAAAAGACAACTTCCTTAAATTCATGAAAGGACTTGGCTGATCTTAAGTTTCTCTGTATTATTTGAAATCAGGACTATGTTTGACTAATTAAATCTGACAAAAATTACTACGAAGACAGGAAGAAATAAAGTAACTTGCTTTAGTAAAATGGGAACATCTATTATCTGACTTTCCGATTTTTAGAAGTTAATTCAGCAGCTTCCCTTGGAGATAGGTGTCACTAGATCACTTGCTCGGTGTCACCCAGCTAATATATTAAGTGGCAGGGCTGGTATTTGAAGTCATGCTCTTAACCTCTCCTCTGGACTGGCTCTCCCGGCATCCACGGCCTCGCCTCTTTCCCTGGAAACAGCTCCTGGCTTCCCTCAGCAGACCTGCGGTGGACGGCAGCCTAGCCCTCCCCGGGAGGAGACGTCAGGGACCCCAGGGGTCTGGGTGGGGTGCACTCACTTCATCCACTCTTCCTTGAGGCAGATGAGGCACTGGTCAACCACGTCCACAGATAGATTCTGGTTGGTCAAAGCAGCTTCTATCTTATTCAAAATGGTTGGGCCAACTGGGAACGGGTGGGGGGCAGCGGGGTGGTCAGCACGGGGGAGTGCCTTCCTTCCCGCTCTCATTCTGGGGGAAGGCAGCCCCACTCAGCAGCACCCACCTCTGTCCGCAGCTACAGGACTCCCACTGGTCACGGTGAACTCGTACTTGCTGAGAGACTGGTCATCCTCACAGCCGGCTGGGTGGAGGCTGGAGCGAGCCGCTGCGTGGACCTCCACTACGACGGCAAATTCTGCAGCAACACAAAGCACAGCGCTCTGCGCGTGCTCCTCCTCTCGCCTGCAGCAAGCCCCTCGCTCTGCGGCTCCAAGTTACCTCAGGTCCACCAGGACAAACGCCAGCCTCCTGAGGTTAACACTTGGCGTTTAAAGCTTTCTGTGGTTTATTTGTAAATAGTTAAGGTTTAACTTTTGCCTCTGTTAAACTAATGATGTTATTTTAACATAACTACTAATTATATACTTCAATTCGCTTAATACTAAACAGCCCCACGACCGCTAGAGAGGCCCCACTCACTCCCATTTCACAGACAGGGAAGCAGACCCAGCCGCTGAGTGACGCGCCCCAAGTCACACAGCTGCAAGTGGTAAGAATCTCAAGCCCACGCCTGAAACCATGTATGAAACCAGAGCTGACGTTCTCAACGCTGCCCAGAGAAAAGGCACTGCCTCGCGCCTAACGCCCTGCCGACGGACATCCCAGCCGCCTGGGAGTGCGGTGGCTGGCCCTCACAGACGTGCTCAGAGAAGCCCTGACTACCTAGGAGGCTGGGACATGCACCCAGGCGGACTCCTCAATTTCCTAAACCAAAAGTGAGGGATGCTGCTTAGCTTCCCGGTCGTCTGCCTAGAGGAGAAAGCCCGTCAGCACTGAGGGCGTGGCTGGGCTGAGCAAGCCCCACCCCACTGACGGACGTGGAGGGAGTGTTTAAGGCATATACAGGGAGAGTGTTTGAGACCATGCTCCCAGAATAATATGCCATCAGTTTTGGCTCAAATGACCTCTTATTAAAAAAAAGGCATATCAAAGGATGAAAAAACTTGGAGAGGACAACGAAGCAGGACAGAAAAGTGAGAAGGCAAAGGCAGGCCCCGGGCCTCCGCCTCAGGGCAGACGCGGGTGCGCCCTCACAGCCCCGCCCACCCCTGAACCGCCACAGGGCCCGGCCCCTCCCGCCAGATGGCACCACGGGTTGCTCCCTCTGGTGCCCGCTGGAGCTGTTCCCACGGCCACGGCTGTGACTGTGGCCTGCCCCCAACCAAGAGCCGTGCCCTGGGTTGTCCAGCCCAACCCTCAGCCACATTAAAGACAGAACACAGAGGCGCGATGGCAGTGGGAAAGCTGGTCCCACAACGTGGGTCCTCCTCCCCCCGAGGGCAGCAGGTGACATCCCCGAATGCACAGCTAAGATCCCGTTCCACTTCTGCGCCGGGGAGTGCAGGGATCCCGATCGGACGGGGAGGGCAGGCACCTGAGGAGAGCACGTGGGCGGGGATCTGCACGCGCGGGCTGAGCCCCAGGAAGTTGCACCGGTAGGCCTCCTCGTACTGGCCGCTGTAAGGGGTGATGCGGACGCAGCCCACCGGCAGCATGGTCTAGGAAGGAGAGAATGACTCAGGACCGACACCAGCGGCCATGTCCTCCGCCCCCCACCTGTCTCCACCATCCACATGCCACGGACCCTCTGCAGCTCCGTCCAAAGTCTCCCTCCTCCCAGAAGGCGTTCCTGGTCACTCAGCCCCTCTAGGGTATATCCTGGCTTCCAGTCATACACGGCTCATGCTGCCTTTTGCTTTACGGTATTGATTCTTATGTAATTCTTTTCTTTCTCAGATGTTTGTCTCCTCCCTCACCCGACAAAGAGATGACAGGCTTTCTGAGAGACCGCGTCGTACCCACATTGTGCCCTCACAGCCCTGGGCAGGCGGCAGGCACTCCCACACCTCCTGATGACTTAGACACGTCAGAGCCAGACTCAGGCCCTGGCACCGCACATGCCTCTGGGAGGGAGACAGCAAGCTCCGCCTCACCCACCCCGCCCCACGCAGACCACTCTGTGCTGGCAGAACCCTGCCTCTGGCAGCTGTAAGCCACCCCCAGGGCTCGGAGAGGGATTCTAGGTGGGGCAGGGGAGGCGGGGCAATTACTTATCTGTCTCTGGGGTAGCCCAGACTCTTCTACTGGACATAAAGCCCAGGAAGGGCTGCCACTGCTAACGGCGGGGAGGCACACAGACCCCGAGCACAGGAGTGCGTGGCACACGAGGCCATCGATGCCCCCCCAGCCAGGTCAGCTTGGAAACCCGCCGTGGGCGCGCGAGGCCCTGGGGCGCCGAGGACAGAAGCCCTCTTACCCGGAGCACTTCAAACGCCGACAGGACGAGGTCGGGGTCTCTGCTCTTCCAGATGACCTGGTTCCCCATCAGAACGTGCCAGGCCAGCATGCGGAACGCCTGGGCGCCCAGGACCTGAGGGGCAGAGTGCAGCGCTTTCTGCCCACTCATGCTGCCGGTCAGGAGCCGCCCCTGCGCAGGGCAGGCCGGCAAGCCGGCAGGCAGGAAGCCACTCCTCGTCTCTGGGGGGCGCGGCGACAGGCCCAGGGTTGGAAGGAAGCAGGTGGAAGCCCTGGATTGGTACCTGAAAACCTGATCTTGCACATTTTATAAGATCTTTTTCCAATTTTATTTTCAAAACCTTGAAGCAGAAAAAGTTTTAGCTTTTTGCAACATTCACCTTCCCTCTGCACACACCTCATTTTGCTAAACCGCTTGAAGGCAGCAGCAAGCATCCCGAGACTTCAGGACCCTGAGGAGCGAGGGCTTCTACACAGCCCCCACCCGCGCTCCTCCCAGAAACGCCACGTCAGAGAGCCCCGGCCGCTCCGTCTGCTGGTCCTTCCTCTGCTTCAACCTCGACCGGCCCCCCTGCAGCCCGCTGTCTGCTCCCACGACACTGACACGGAGAAGGGTTCAGTCCTTGCCTCACGGCTCAGAAACGTGGCCACACACACACAGAAGGGAGCTACAACGCTGCCTTTTATCAAACCCCCAGAGCCTCGAAGCACTGCCACCTACAGGAAAATTCAAGAGTCCTTCCCACTTTAATCCACATAAGCACACGAGCGGGATTTCAGCCAAATACATGGCTTGGAGGGATGACCGTTTTCCGTTCGGAAGTCCCACAGAGCACTGGCCATTAAATCAGTTCTTCCTCCATTTTCCAAAACAGAAATAACTATCTTTTGATAAAATTCACGCTTACTGTAAAAATACAGAAAAATAAATGCACAAAGAGACAACCTGCTTCTGTAGCCTATCAATGCCTCCCGCACCCCCACCCCCGACCAAACAGGACGACAGCCCTCACAGCAGCAGGCGGCCCCGGCCCCACCGCCAGCCTTCTGGTCAGTGACCCCGTGGCGGTGGCCCCACAAAATTCTAATGGAGCTGAAACCTCTTACCACTGAGTGACATCACAGCCATTGTCAACCAGCAGCATCAGCCAGGTGTTGCCGGTGACATTGGCTGGGCAAACCCGCTGCACTGCTGGCGGCGAGAACACACAGAGGCACCGCCACATGGCAGGTCCGCGCTGCCGCACAGTGGCGGCAAGGCCGCCTGGCGACACACTCCTCAGGACGTATCCCCACCGTCAGGCAATGTGTGGCTGTGAATGTGTATGTGCATTTCTTTCTTGTGTTTAATGATAGTCCACTGTTTGAACACAGTGACCATGGGTGGACATTCAAGTTGTTTCCAACTTCTTACAAGAACAGCCATCATTTTAAATTTGCAAAGCAGCTAGGCTGCATGCCAAAACAAACAAACAAACAAAAGCCATTCTGTTCATTTAAAAGATTCTAGAATGACAGGATTAGCGTATTAGCGACCGTGAGAAGCCAACCATCCACACCTTTCTTTAGAAAAACACCTACATCATCGAAGAAAGGGCAGCACAAATCCTGCGGCCCGCGACACTCCAGAGGCCGACCGTTGGCTTCATCCGCACACCGAGAAGGTTCCAGGTGGCTCCAAAGCAGCCAGGCCCTGCTGGGTCTGGAACAGGATGGGCCCAAAGGACAAAGCACGCTCACACGGGCAAGCGAGGAACCGAGGATGGGGCTCTTCTCCCAAGTTCCTCATTGGGGCGCCGCCCCTCTGTCACCTACCTGTCTCATGTGCCGAAGGGACTTAAACACAGACAGCTTTCGGGGCTGCCAGTGATCACAGTCTGAGAGCAAGGAGGAATCTGTCGGGCATTTGGTCAGCTCCCGCCCTTCTGCACCCTCTGGACGGGCTCTTCCTTCTTCAGCCTCAGAGTTGTCCCAGCTTTCTGATTCCTCTTCCAAATCTGCAAGACAGACAACAAAAACAGTTATGAAACATGCTATCCCCTGGATTCCTTCATTTCCTGGATGCAACAGTTTCCTTACATGACCACTTCAGCACAAAACATCACATGGTCGAACCACCAGAGGTTACGGATTCCTGGCTGCGGCCGGCTGTCTACACTCCTGCCGCCCTCGGAGCCTGGGGCGGGCCGGGAGGGCCCAGCGCACGGTGCCCCGGCCCCGGAGCCTCCCTCTGCCCTGCCAAACACACGCCTGCGTGACGGCCACTGTTCGCTGCCAATGGGAAACTCGGAGGACACAGCAGCAAGGACCACGGCTTGTCTGTACTGAGCTCCTCGGCCAGTCCCCGTTCTGAGGGCTCCCACACATCATTTCACGTAACCCTTTCAATGGTCCTAAGGCCAATATGATTCTCACCATTTCAAAGATACAGAAATACCCGTTACTTCAATTAATTTTCATGATAATCCTCATAAGGGGTGAGACCCACAAGGAGGGGGCCACGCCCAAGCACAGAGAGAGCGGAGCAGCCAAGCAGGAGAAGCCAGGCCAGGCGTGTCTGACTCCCAAGTACGTGCTCAAACCTCTCTGACCAGAATACACACCAAGATGTGACCTGCATTTCCATCTCTGCTAAAAGTGTTTCTCCTGAAATACCTGGCTCTCTGTATAAGTCAGTCTCACCAACAGGCTACGCTCACCACCCTCCCTACAATAATAAGCTGTTCTAGGGCTGACCGACGCACAATGACAAGGCTCCCTCCTCTTGGACCGAACACGCTCTGCTCTCGCTGAAACTCAACTCCCGTTTCCCTGCTCAGGAGAGCAGGTCTGGGTGCAAGCGTGTGCAAGTCACTTGACAACAGGAGTGACCTGGAAACAGCTCCGACTTATTAGGAAGGCCCACTGCTCGCAAAATGAAGCACATCAAGCATTATTAGTAAAAAACTACACCCAACACACACCATGAGTCAGGTGTGCCCAACCGTGCAGTTGAGACCGTGGACCTGAACCCCCAAATACTGAATCACCCCCTAAGGAAACACACAGCAGGACCAGGACCGGAGGTCCCTGGCTGCTGGGCTCCTTACGCACCTCACCCTGGAGCCAGACAGGAGGGTCGACCACGAGCCTGGGGGACACTGCCCCTGGTGGACACCTCGGGTCCCGCTTGAAATGGGGAGGACATTTTATTGTTAAAGAGCAAAGAATGAGACGTCTAGAACAGGCAAGCACTTGGTTAACGATAAAACTAGGACGAGAAAACCTTCACCCACTTAATACTCTGCACGGTCTGGTGGCCCTAATGGTGGATCTCCCCAGCCTTCCCAGGGTCATATATTCTTTCATGGGACTGTCCAGGAAAATGAGACAGGAAGTCACAATACAAACACCATGGCCGAAGGCCAAGCTTTCTGCAGCTGCTCCTCCCGGGCCACCCCTCCCAGGCCCTGTCGGCCGCCACATGGAGGCGGCCGCGGGCCTGGGACGCCCCAGCAGCCACCACGGGCAGAGGGCTCCCGGCCCGGCAGCTCCCCGCTCACCCGCGAGCTTCTCCATCTGGACCAGGGTGTCCTCGGTGGGCGCGCCCTCCAGGAGCTTCTCGGTCAGCCGGCTGCCGCATGCTTTCAAGAGCCTGGAGAACAAAGCTGTCGTGTGTTCTTGCCAGAAGAAAAACTATACCTAAAGCCAGTTGAAGCCTCTTGATCGAAACACCAGTTTATAGAAAATCGTGTTAAAAACACACGTGGAGCCACACCACAAATCCTGAACAAACGACCCAGGCCTTCCAGCAAAAGGCCCTGGAAGCAGGCGCCAGGGCAGGGGAGGCGCCATGCGGGCCGGGGGCTTCCCGCAACCCACATGCCGAGTCCCGGTCCGGCTCACAGGTTGGCTCCGAGGCAGGACAGGGAACGTGAGCTGGGAAGGGCTGGGCTGGGTGATGCCTTATGTTGGATATGAAAGTGGTTTTATGACTGAAGTGACACAATTAACATTTGCTTTAAGAAAATTCTAGGGAAAAGTGAAGGGGCAGATGAAAAAGCAGTAAAACGTTGGTGATGCTAAAGCCGGATGATGGGCGTGCACAGTGCATTGTACTACTCATTCTACCTCAGGATGTCGTAAAATTCCCCTAATAAAAGTGACTTTTAAAGGCCAGGAATGCCTGTCAGACAGGTGGGGGCACAGGCACTTTCTCCTCAGTTCGCAGGAGCTGGGGAGCTGCCCTCGGGGACGCACACCTGAGGAACCCCATCTACCAGGACCTCAGGTGACAAGACCCCAGATTTCCAGCAGACACCGCTCTGGAAGGAGAGTCTGGGGAGTCTTTGGAAGGAGTGTATCTAGCAATGGAGGAACAAAACCAGTTTGTGGCTGGAGGACCAACTGTGGTCGTCTCAAATACGCCCCAAGTTCACCGACACTCCTCCCCTTAAAAGGCAGAGACGAACCCTCCCCTCCAGACGAGGCCGGCCTACTGAGCAGCACCTCTCGGCAGCAGCGCGGGCTTGGACGTAACATGGGGCTGTCGGGGCCGGGCTAGGAGGCCTTGCACATCTCACCTCATCCTCCCTTCCCTCGTTCGCCCTGAGGGACGTCGGCTCGGGCGCCCACGTGGCGAAGCGCAGGCCTCGGCCCACGGCCAGCAGCAGCCTGCGGCCCCGCGAGGGAGCCAGACCTTCAGGCGCCGCGGCCCCAGCCGACGGGAGCTCCTCCGAGCCTGAGCCAGGCCTGGCCGGCCAAGCCGCTCGTGCCACCTCCTGGCCGCGGAGGCCATGCGAGACAGAGGCTTGCCACTGCTCACCAAGGGGTCACTGGTCTTGGAACAGGAATATTGTTTTTAAAACATTGCTAGGAAGTGAGTTCTACATAAAGGGGCCTGGCACCTACTTGAGGGAAAGCTGCGCCCGGTTCAGCGCTTACTAAACAAGCACACGCCATGAAGGCGCCGATGGCTCTACCCCAGATCCAGGCACAATCCAAACAGCGTCCGGTAGCTGCTCTCATTCTAATAGCTGCTGAAAGAGCGGAGAATCTCATTACCAAGCAAAGGAGGTGTGGAGGCAGGCCCACAGGTTGTCGTCACTCGTCAGCGAGGTCAGCGAACGGGCGGCGTTACCATTCCTTTGGTGCAGGAATGGGGTGAAGGCCGTGTTCATCCTCTGGGCTCGCTGTGGGCATCCAAACTGCTCTGCTTCAAACACCTGAGGTGCACAGGAGAGGGGCGGTCCTGTAACAGGTCAGCCAAGCAGCCCGGCTGGTTAGCAGCCAACGTCAGGATGCCACTCCTGCGACTGTCCTGCTCTACTTCCTTGATGCAGAACACAGAAAAGGCCACCAGTCTCATCGTTCCAGAATGGCTTGCTTCCCCACTCTGTTAGAAGACACCTGAGGAGAAGACCTGGCTAAAAAGTTCTCCTGTACCCTCTCCTGCCACGAACTTGCTAGGCACTTGATAGATGCTAAGGCAGTATACGTGCTCAAGGTGGCCATTACTGTGAAGTCTCCAATTTTTTCTGCCCTCCCCCTCCTGGGCACATGGAGGCATTCCCTACTCAGAGCGTGGGGGAGGGGGTGGGGCATGCGGCCAGCACCCTCCTCTCCCCACAGCAGGCAAATGAGCAACATTCACCACAGCCGCTGCCCCACTCGCCAGGACCCTACAACGAGCAGATTCCCCAAGGCCCAGCAACAGACAAGCAACACGATCACGGGGAACACTGAGGTGGGAGGGCACGTGCTGTTTGCAAGCAGGGTCGGGGTCGCCGGGGCCCGCCGGGGCCCGCCGAGACACAATACGGAAGCCGGAGCGGGGCTGCGGCCGCAGCACGGTTAGTGAACACACGGTTGGAATGGAGGTCAGAGGAAGCAAAGGCAGCAGGGATGAAACCAGGGGGCCCGACTGCAGTGCAGAAGCAAGAGCCGAACAAGACTCGAGAGACCACAAAGCGGCAGGACGGGCCGGCCGACCGCGAGGCTTAGGGTGAGACCCCACGCTGAGGCCAGGAGACGGCAATGCAGACAGAGCCGCGGCCACAGGGCCGCTGGCCCGCGCCTGGACTCCGCGCACGGCTCTTCACCCACAGCCACCCGCTGCCCCCATCGCGGCCATCACCTTGAGAGCCTTGCCCTGGAGCTCGTCGATGATCCCTCGGATCTTCCCGAGCAGGAAGGGCCAGGAGTTGATGAGGTAGATCCGGTCCATCATGATGGTGATGATGCTGTACCAGCGCTGGAAGCCCCGGGCCAGGCTGTCTTTGATGAAGAAGGTGTGGCTGAACACGAACCCATGCTGCTCGTCCCCAAAGAAGATAGGGCCTTCACGACCGGGGCAGACCTGGGACAGAAGCACAGCCCCTCCAGGACACTGTCTTCTCCTGGCTTTAACGACGCACAACCAAACGACGCACAACCAAACCTTCCTCGCAGGGATCCTTTCTGCCCTTAGGAGCCACCACTAATTATAGTGGGAGGCGCAGGAATGAGAGGAAAATTTTGCTTTCATCAGCTCCTGAGGTCAAACTTTCTAAAGATAACATTTGTGATCATGGAATGCAAGGACCATTAAAGTAGGTTCATTACCTTTTTCCACCTTGAGCCGTAAGTCACTCCTATACAAGTGATAAATCTATCCCAGGCTCAGGTTCGCAACATCACTCGCCTGGGACATACTGGAATGCTGGCAGGAGAAAAGGGCTGCTGCAGAGGCCACGGAGGAAAACCTCACACTTTATTTGCAGGAGAGAGAATCAGGGCTCCCCCAAGACAGTCTCCCCCACCTGGCACACAATGCTGTCAGACATGACCACCTGCTGCTAGCAGGCTGGCGGAGGACGACGAGAGGGGGACAGCAGCAGGCAGGCGGCCGGGCAGCGACCGCCAGCAACCAGAGTGCGGCCCCGGAAGGAGGGCGCTCCGCGCGTCTGACTAAGTGGGTGTGGCGACAGGAAGTTTCAGTAACTGGATTATGAATCCTTTGTGACAGATAAAAAAACAGAGATGCTAAGACTCAAACTCAACAATAGCAGACGTGGGCTGCAGAAAGAAATGGATTCCCTCGTCCGCAGGGTCTGAGAGCACATGATGACTGAGAAAATAAAAACAGTGACGCTTGATACGGTAAACTACATAGCCTACAAATATTTCACATCTCGGAAATATGTCCATGAAGAATCAACAATGAAAGTCTGGTGCTGAAAATGGTAAGGTAGCAGCCATGGAGAAGAACCGGTGCAGGACGGTGGGTTCCGGGGCTCTGCCCCGCGCTCCCGGATCTGCCCGCCGCCCGGCAGGGCTGACCTCTGCCTCCTCCCGGCAGCTGACACTGAACCCAGTCAGGGAACCCTGGGGTGCAGGGGGTCCCTGCGGAGAGCCGCCTCCCCTCCCACGCCACAGGCGCTCACCTCACAGCTCAGGCTCCGCACGCAAGCCTGGCGGACGATGCTGAAAAGCTGGGGGTGGCTGGGGTGCTGGTGGCTGACGTATTTAATCGAAGTCTCTTTATCATGGCTGATATACCCAGGGTGGCCCGCAGCAAGTGACCGGCAGCCCTGCCCATGACAAGAAGAAAACCAGTTGGTCGGGAAGCAGACAACACACTTTCTAACTCATGCAAATCTCCATCTGTTTCCATACGACAGTAACTGGCTTCTAGAGTTACCCTTGCCCGAGGGGTGCAACGCTTCCTGGCCGGGAGAACCAGGGTGCAAAGGGCACACAGGTTTCCACAGGGTGTGAGCAGCCGACCTAAGCGACTGAGCGCCTGTGTAGCAGGTGCTAGGAAAGCTCCGCACCCGTTACCTCATTTAACCCAACGCACGGCCTCTGAGACGTCAGTGAGACGCCCGTCACACAGGAGGCAGAGCTGAGGCTCCCAGCTCCCAGGGGCTCCCGCAGTGCCCTGGGGTCTCAGGAGGCGGCTGCAGACATCAGCATGGCGCCAACGGGACCCGCCACCGCCTTGGGCCTCAGGCCCCAACCGAGGCCCCTCATGTGAGCGGCCTGGTGAGGGAGCGCAGACCCCCCTCCCCAGAGCTGACCAAGCAGCACAGAGAGGGACGCCCGGGACCCCCCGGGGAGGGAGCAGCAGACGGAGCCCGGGGCCCAGGGCGGCCGCCGTGTGAGCACCAGCGTGCACAGGGGACGGCTGAAGGGCGAATGTGACGGTGCTGGCAGCAGTGTGTTGGCACAGGGTGGGCTAGAAAAGCGAAAGTTGGGAAGACGGGAAAGAACTACAGGGACATAAAGAGCAGCAAAGCCACTCTGTGGAGAAGGCGCTGCACACCCCCACGAAGACCACACCTCCTGCGGGGTCCAGTCCCCAGCACCCCGCGCATGTTCCCGGCCAGGAGGCCCCCCACGCAGCACAAGCCCAGGGAGGGAAGGAGGGGGCCGCAACAGCCCTGAGCCACTTGCCTCACACATGTCCGACTTTTTGGGCCCTGGGCTGCTGGACTCCGCGCCAGCCCCGTCCGCGGGGCTGTGAGTGCAGGTCCCTCCGCTCATCTGAATGCCGCCTTCCTCCTCCTCCGCCTGCGCGCCAGGGCCAGGGCCGGCCCCCGCCCCTTTAGGAAGCGGCGCGTGCAGAACCTCAGTGCAAAACAGAGTGCGGGGGCCATGGAGCTCACAGAAGTGACAGAGCGCGACAATGGCGTTCATGGTGCCGTGGAGACAGCAGAGGCCTGCGTGGGGCGAGATGAGGAAACATGTCAGCGGCCTGTGTGTGTCCCCCGCCCAGCGCTGTCAGCAGCTCTGGAGCGTAGGGTCTGGCTGGCCACTGTCTCCTCGCCCGGCAGCACTGGCGGAGTAGCGACCCTGCCGCACTGCGCTGGGTGCAGGGGACACCAGAGACACGGTCCCTGCCCATGGGGTACAGCGACAGGAGGCAGCGGAACTCGGTGGTCACACAGCGCCCTGCCGCGGGAACGGGGGCAGCTCCGGGCAGACAGAGCCGCGCGGCGGCCTGCGAGAAGCCGTGCGCACGCCCCCAGGGGGGCCGGGGCCCGGGCAGTGTGGGCGCAGCACCCGGAGCGCAAGGACAGCGGGTTCCGGGCAGCGCGCGGGAGAGGTGCGATGTGGTTTCAGACCAAGGGCCCCCCAAGCGAGAACTGAGGGAACTGGGGCGGGGGCGGGGGGGGGGGGGCGGCCGGCGTGGAGCGCTGAGGGCGCACAGCTCCAGGTCTGAGTGTCAGCAGACACTTAGCAACAACAGCAGAAAACTAGGAGGAAGGCGACTTTAGGGATTATTTTAGGCCATGGTAAGCCCCTGATTTTTTTTCCCCCCAGGATTAGAGAGCCTTTCAAGAGAAACGTAATAAATTTGAATCTTATTTTAAAAGGACCACTGGGGCTGCTGGGCAGGAAACAGACGTGTGGAGCCAGGGCGGACGCGGGGCGGACGCTGTGTCCCGCTCGCTCACAGCAAAGAGGCGGCTGCGCGGCCAGAGGCCGTCTCACCCTGACTGCACCCCCGAGGCAGAGCCGGCGGCTGCTCGCGGGCTGCTGTGGGGCGTGAGGAAGGGCGCAAAGTCGTGGACCAGCAAGCGAGGAGCACAGAAGACTGCAGCCGGCGGCGGCGGAGGGAACGTGGGCGCGGCGGGGCCAGGGGCCCCTCAGGGCTGAGAGAGGAAGGGGAGGAAGCGCTGGACAGGGCGACGGTAAGGGCAGGCGGCGAGGCCAACTCACTGCAGCAGCGCCACCCGAGACCACGCGAGCAAAACCGGAAGGCGGCGAGCAGCAGGGCGCGGGCGGCCGCGCGGCGCGGCAGCTCTCCGTCGCGAGGGGGCGCCAGCGCAGGGAGAAGTCAGGCAAGGCTCTGAAGGGAGGAGCCTGTCCACTGGGCGGGCGGGCGGGAGGTCTGGGAGCGAGAACACAGGCGCCACGGAATGGAGATGGGACGGTTCCGGCCCAGCTTACATGACCCAGCTTACATGACACGTGTCGCACAGGAGGGCCTGGATGCCTGGCTACGGAGGACCCCCATCTTTTCCAGTCCCACACCGTCCAACACAGTAGCCGTGAGCACATGGGGCAACTTATTTAAATTCATTACATCAAAAAGCCCCATTCTTCAGTGTCACGAGCCACATTTCAAGTGTGCACTACCATAAGGGGCCCGTGCCATCGTTTAAAGGGACAGTGCAGATCATGGGACACTTCCATCATCAGAGTTTTATTAGATAGCCTTGCTCAAAACAAATGAGGAACCCCTCTTCTCTTTTGGGGACCCCACCCGCCATGACAAGGCCAAGGAAGGTTGTTGCACATCCTCTGTCCTCACTTCCTGGCAGGCAGAGGCGCCTGCCTGGGACACTGACCCTCGAGGAGGGCGAAGCAGCAGAGTGAACACTCACCGTGGGGGCGGGGAGTCCCCAGGAAGTCACCCTGGGGGACGGCCTGCCCAACAGACGCACCGAGCGGTGTCCCTGCCCGAGGGGTGTCCCTGCCCGTGGTCCTGCTCAGCCCGCTCTCTAGCCTGCCTGCTAACTCCGCCTCCCACCCGGTGTCGGCTGACGCGGTGGCCACGGCCGTCAGTCCTGTCCCTGAGGCAGGGGCTGGAGCTCAAGTGGCTTCCGTGGGAACGGCAGAGGCCAACACAAAACAGGCATCTGAAGAGAAAAGTCAGCTGGTCTGACAGCAAGTCAGGCCTGGGGATCAGGCAGAGAGACGCGAGGGACGGCTGGCAGGATGCAGTGCCCCGCGGAGGGGGGTGGGGGGGGCAGCGGGAGGAGACGGGAGGACGCTCGCTGGCGGTCAAGTCTGTACTACCAGAGAGGCTGGGGACAGAGGTCCTGAGCTCGCCCCACAACCTTCCACTCCTCACCATTCAGCCTCTCTGCGCCTCCCCTGCGAGGAGCGGCCCCCTGGGCAGCCCACCCAGAAAAGCCGCTCACCTCTCACCTCCAGCCCTGTCACCGTCCCGCCTCCCCGGCTTTGTTTCAGTGGAATGAACATCCTCCAAGTGGAGAGGCTTTGTCTTCTCCACAGCAGCGCCCCGCCCGTGGTGGCAGCCACGCAGCAGGTGTTGGGCGCGTGACTGAGCAGCTGCCCAGAGATGACAGCTCCCCAAGGGCATCCAGGAGCACAGCCACGGGGGGGCGCCAAGTAAACCCGATACAGGGGCCACATGGCTCGCTGCACTCAAGTCAAGGAGAGCAACCGTCAAAAACGCAGCATGGTCCTGAGCAGTGTAGCTCAGCTGGCTGAGCGCGGTCTCGCGAAGTGAAGGGTCGCCAGTTCGATTCCTACTCAGGGCCCAAGTCTGGGGTGCAGGCCAAGCCCTTCGTTGGGGGCATGTGAGAGGCAACCAACTGATGTTTCTCTCCTTCTCTCCCTCCCTTCCCCTCTAAAAATGAAGCAGCACTCTTGGCCAAGGTTCATGCCATCTGTAGAGCATCAATATGAACTTTTATGTTAAGTTGGCCTAAAAGTCTGTAACATTTTTTCTGTATGACAGCTCTAGTGCCGCTGGCCTTTAACTTCATTCAAAATAATTTTGTTAGCTATATTGTGACAACTGTCATATCAGTGTGCATTTAAAAAAAACTTATCAAAATTGGTGAATTTTTGTGCTGCCATTTTAATACTGAAGATGGAAGAAAATATGCAACATTTTCAGTATATTGTTTAATTACTTCAAGAAAGATAAAAACACAACTGGAACACAAAAGATTTGTGCAGTGTAGGGAGAAGGTGCTGTGACTGATCCAACATGTTAAAAGCGGTTTACGAAGCTTCTTGGTACTACTGACATTCTGGTCACATAATTCTTTGCAGTGGGGCTGTCTTATGCATTGGAAGCTTTTTAGCAGCACCCCTGGCCTCTACCCACCAGAAGCCAATAGTAAGTAGGAGACAGCTGACATACTTAAAATATCCAAATCAATGAAGTTATTGGTGAAAATGAAAAATGTATCTTTTGTTTTACAGGGAAAAAAAAACCATACAGACTTTCTGTCCAACCCAGTACTTGACAGAATCACACGTTCCCTGTCCCACCTGGACTAGAGCATCCCAGGCCACTTCCAAACAAGTCGGATAGGACAATGGCAGGCGCACTTCAGCCAAGACCGGATGTTTTGTAGGTAAAAAACAAACAAAACACAGAGCTAATTCTAGAGCAATGGACTTCGTGGCGTGAAAACAGTTCAAGCAGTGTTCAGCCAACCTCGAAGAGGGACACAAGCAAGGAGCTGGGGACTCCAGCGGCTCCGAGTCGCTTCGGGGGCCTTCGCCACTGAGCATTTGCTGGCTGACAGCAGCAGATGCTGTGGATAAAGTCTTAGTGGAAGTTTCCATTTCTACTGCAGTGTTCCATAAAGGATCTCTTGAAAAATAAATATATTTAAATATCTTTGTAAA
This sequence comes from Pteronotus mesoamericanus, assembly GCF_021234165.1. Classification (NCBI taxonomy): domain Eukaryota; kingdom Metazoa; phylum Chordata; class Mammalia; order Chiroptera; family Mormoopidae; genus Pteronotus; species Pteronotus mesoamericanus. The sequence goes on from NW_026555090.1 coordinate 898,171, forward strand.
ATATAAAATGCTAAAAAATAGTCCTCATCCTTCCTACTCTTAGGTAGAAGGCTAGTAGTCACTGGAAGGCGGTGAAGCACCCTAAACAACAGGTAACTCGAGAGTCACACAGACCTTCTGGGTTGGAAAGCCTGTCCCCAGCCCTTACTGGCCATACAACATCAAACATGTTCCTTAACCTCTGCAGGCACCACCTGAAAGCCGAGAAGACAGAGCCAAACCCACGTCTCCGAGGTGACTGCGGCCCGGGCAGCCGGGGTCCTGGAGAGCAGGGGGTCGGCTCTTCCTCACCGCCTTCCGCAATCGCTGCCAGATGTCACTGCGGAAAACAATCTGGTTTGAGTAGGCCCAACAGCTCTTCCTTTCCAACCAGCTTTTTAGAATCCAAGGAAGAGGCAGAAATCTTCCCTGCCCAAGAGGCCAGGTCCTTGTCCACATCCCCTCCCACAGCGGCTGGGCGGACCTAAACAGTGACCTCCGGATGGCCCTCCCACTGCTGTGGTGTGCCCTGGACTCGCGTTTACTTCCTCCCCACTCCCTGTGGTCTTCTAGGACCACAGAGAATTAACGATGCCACCAAGTATGAACACTTTGCAAATAAACGCAGCATTAAAAAGGCTGTGAACCGGTGGTCAGCACGAGAACCCTGTGCAGCTTCTTGAACTAGATCCCTGCAGGGCAGCCTCACCGAGTCAACTGGTGCCAAGTGAAAAGTTCCCTGGAGCGTTCCCCCTGGTCAGACCCCACGCGGTGGCTCTGCTGTGGTATCTACAGATTTCGCCTGGATTTCTGTGTACAGGGCTCCTTGGCGCTTGACACTGGAAAGACAACACTGTCATGTGCCATTACTATTCAGCTGACAGCATGGATAACCTTGTGTCTCTAGCACTTGCTCTGCTGTGACCAGGAGTCCCTCCTGCTACCTGAGTGGACGCTGTGGGTGTGCCAGGGGTCCAAGGACTGGAGAGCCACTACCTCCTTTTAGCAAGGCCCTCCTTGCTCTCTGCCTCGGTGGCTGTCGAGGACCACCTGGGGTTTCAATCCACGAGGAACCAATCCCTGGGCCAACCTTCAGGAAAGAGGGATGCGCCTGACCATGCCCACCCGACCGGACAGGCGGGTCTTCTACCCTCCCAAGACCCAGACCCAGGCCTGCCTCAGTGTCGCCGGCCCCCAGAACGCCTCTGGGAGCGAGGAAGGAGGACACACACACTGTCCCCTACACACAGAGCCGAGGGGCAGAGCGCAGCGGGCCGGCAAAGAGCAGTCTCAGCGACGCCAGAGGACACTAAAGCAAAGAGGCCAGCAACGCGGCCCCCGGTCCTGTTTCTCACCCTTGTCCAGCTGCGACCTTCCAACCGTTCTCATCTCGCGGCTCAGATACACTAACTGCTAAAATTCTGTAGCACACCAAAATTACATTTTTGGCAATCTGACAAAAGTATAATTTTGATTCATTCACAAAGACACTATTGCGTGTTGGCTGCTGTCACTTTCTTATTTGGCAATCTAAGGGGAAAGAGGTCAGCGCCCCCCCCCCCAAACTGTCAGGTGTTGTGTGTGTGCACGGTGGAAGTCGCTGCTTTCGAGTTCCCAGGTGTGCCCCCACCCCGTCCTGCCCCCGCATCTCAGGTCCTCGCACCCCCTTCCTCTCCCGCCGCCTGCCACCGCCCTCACTAACCCACTTCCCACCAACTCGGAACTCGGCTGTGCCCCTCGGCTAACCCAAGGCCGTGGTCCCGCCCTGGCCCCGGGGCTCATTGCCCAGAGCCCACTCCCTCTCTCGGTTGACCGCCGTAGCCAGGCGCGCTTCCCACCTCCACGGAGGCGTCCCACTGCCCCAGTCCGGCCTCCGCCGCGCCTCGGACTAACTAGACTAGCCAAGGCCCGCAAAGACCACGCAGGGCCGGAACCGTCCCAATGGCGGAGCTGAACTCCGACGGGCATAGGAAACACCCAGCCCGGCGGCGCCCTGGGCCGCTGCGCACCTGACTGCGTGTCTTCCTGCCGCAGCCCGGCCTGGGCCCCTCCTCGAGTTCGTAGGCCCGGCGCCCAGCCCCGCGGACGCCCGCCAGCTCCTGCGAGCCCCCGTTCTCCACGCCGGACGAGGGTGCCCGAGCCACGCCCGCCGCGAACTCCGCTCGTCCGACCGCCGCCGCGAAGTCCAAGCCAGGGCGCCTGACCAGGCCGGACCGTCCCATGCGCCTAGCCCGCGGGGGTGCTCGCGATGTCCGAGCGCAGCTGTGCCGGCGGGGCGAGCACGGCGCCGCCGGGGCCCACGCCCTCGAGAAGACCCCGCGGGTCCGGCCACGCCGTGGCTGGCAGAGAACCTCGAGACGCCGCCTCACACCATCCCCCTTCGCCGCCCCCTTCCCAAGCCCCCCACCAAAAACCCCGAAATGGCTCAATCCGTACCGACGAAAGCTATTGGAGGAAACCATTTCAAGAGGAGGGAAATGCTGAAATTAAAAAGCTTTTTAGGCGATTTGAGGGAAAATATAGTATCCTAGGACGCCCGAAAGAAACAGAACGTCTCAGCGTTAAAACAAGCACTGTAATTTAAAAGTTGATTTTTAAGCCGTTGGTGTTTACTAAATGGCCGACGAGCCCGTCCTCGGTGGAACGTGCGAGCAGGCGGCGCAGAGGCGGACGTCACGGGACAGGGCGTGTGATTCCTGGTGGGCGGTTCCTGGGCGCTGGAGGTGGGGCGGGGTCGGGGTGAGCAGGGCTGCAGTGCGCGTGTGCATGACTCAGTCCTCCTCCGTCGTCTGCCCACTCGCCCGGGAGGTGCTGCGGAGTTCTTGAAATACACTAATCGATTACTAAGTAATACTTTTTAAAACCTCGGCACCTGTTAATCTGTCTGCCTAAGAGTTAATATTACAGCCATCTGTGCACGATGTTCTCTGGCTCCTTGGAGTTAGACTCCGACCCGCAGAAAGGGGGCTCGCCCGAGGCGGTGCCGCCAAGGGTCCTGTCGCAGCCAAAGGCCTTGCTCCGCTCTGCGCTCTTAACCCGGAGCCAGGCGCCCCGGCTGGACAGGGTGCCTAGAGCGTGGTGGTTCTGAAGCGTTGGGAAAGAACATCAACCATGCTGAAGTAGAAGTGGGTGTCTCCTGTGTTGTTTAAATCGCCGAGGTCACTTTCTCTTTGAATTTCCGTGTTATGATGAAGAGAAGGCATGAGAAAAGAACGAAATTGCGATTTGTTTTCGGCCTTCTTTCACTGGTGTGATAAAAGATTAAGGAGCAGGGATGGAATTAGCTTAGGCATTGCCTTTATGGGTTTAATTACTCTTACCAATCCCAATTCCTCTTGATAACAGACAGCACAAACTTCATACAGGGGTGGGCAAAAGTAGGTTAATAATAAATAATACAAAATTAATAAATCATGATAGAAGAATAAACTTTGTTCCCCTACTCACAGTTGTAAACCTCATAGACACAACAGTGCAGAGATGACCTGAGGGAAAGGCTGGGGGAGGCAGAGGAGGGTAAAGGGGGTAAAGCGTGACAGAAGGAGCCTGCACTTGGGGTGGCGAACACACAACACAACATAGAGATGTGTCATAGAATTGTACACTCGAAACCTATATAATTTCATTAACCGATGTTACCCCAAGAAATTCAATAAAGAAAAAATAAGAGAGAAAGACAAATACCATATGATTTTATGTTTACTCCAGAGAACTCAAAAAAAGCCAGAATCATCTTTTTGAGGGCTGGCTCCTCGTGGCACAGGCTTCCTTCACTAGGTGAGTGTTCTGGAAACCCGTCTGTGTCCGTGCACCCGCTGACATTGTTGTGAGAGGCTGCATCAGCTTCAGGGAATTGTTTTGAAGACTCAACACATTTGCCCATTTCATGATGGTGATTTACAAATGCACCTGCCCACAGAGCGTTCAGCCTTCAGCACTTTCTGACCAAAAATGGCATGACCCCTGGGCCCTACTCTCCCTATTCGTCCAGTCTCGCCCTGAGACTGTTTTGTTTCCCCAGATGAAACAAGTCCTCAAAGGGAAACGTTCTGCTGATGTGGAAAGGTGAAACAGAAATGTGGCAGAAGCACTAAAAGGCATCAAAACCAATGTGTTCAAAAACTCTTGAGCACTGGAAAAGAAGTCTCAACAGGTGCACTGCATCAAGTGAAGAGTATTTTGACGGTGACTGAAGCTTATTAAACGTGAAAGGATACATACACAATTTCATATAAGTTCCACTTCTGGCAGTGCTCCCTTGTATATGTACTCTGAAAATCACCATAAATGAACACAGAAACAGTCACAAATACAGAGAACATTTTGATGGTTGCCAGATGGAAGGTGGGCTGGGGAGATGAGTGAAAGGGGAAGGGTTTAACATGTGCACATTGCCAGTTACAAAGTCAGTCACGGAGATGTAAAGTGTAGCGTAGAAAATACAGTCAATAATACTGGGTGGAGCCAAGTAGGTTCATAGTTGAGAGTACACGAAATTGTTTCTTGTATTATTATTGTAGTATTTTCCATACAAACAACTGTAAACTTAATTTTGCCCCACCCTGTATTGTAATAACTATGGTTTCAGATGGGTACTAGACATACTGGGTGATAATTTTGTAAGTTATATAAATATCTAATCAGTATGTTATAGACCTAAAACTAACAATATTGTATGTCCACTGTCACTGAAAAAAATTTTAAACTCTTTTAAAACCGAATAAAAGATTCCTTGATGCTTTTCTGCCTTCCTGCTGCTAAAGCAAGAGGCGCGATCGCGTGGGTACAGACAGCTGTGCGTCCGGGCCGAGGGGCGCTTCACGGGCGCCTGCTGCCAAGACCATAGGTCAATGCCAAGTCATGTCGAGTCTCCTTGAGCAATTTCTTGCAGAGGTTTTTAGATTTGCCCCAATCAATATATGGTCTCATGTAGCTACAGAATACAATTTGGCTTTCTCTTTGAGTCAAAAATCACCATGTCACTGAATCAGTCTGAAGTTTCAGGAACAGGAGGTTATGTTTCATTTGTAAGCAGTTGGATCTAATATTTTTAATCACCTTGTTATTTTAAGGGTGCTATAGTAGACTCTGTGTTATGAAAATAATTAGCTTACACTTTCCTTTCTTCCAACAACCAAGGCAGCGCCCTGCGCCCGCAGAGGTGTCTGCCAGCGTGCGTCTGCCCGGCTGCGGGAGGGCGGCTCACAGAGGGCCGCGCTCAGTAGGGGCCTGCGCGCCCTCTAAGTCAATGTGCAGTTTTAGGTTGTTAGACAATCGACTCTGCATAAAAAGTGTCCATCCAGTTGCAGGCAAGAGCTATTAGTGGTAGTCCAATATTTTCCTTTAAAAAAGCATGCTAGTGTTAATTCAGCATTTCTTAACATAGCAATTTTAGAAAGCTTTTAAAAATTAGCCCCTCCTTATTAGAATTCAACCGATTAGGATTTTTGTCTTTTAATGTAATACTAGCTGCTTTTAAATTACCAAACAGCTCATTATGAATCCAGGCTTATTAAATGCCTTTTATAATCAGAAAAGTTCTCTGGTCTCAACTGTTGATTTTAGGACAGGAGGCAGATAGGAGTTTATCTTTATTTGCGATCATTAGGTAATTCAGCTGCCTAAAAGAGGTGGCCCACCCACCTAGTTTTCCTACTCAGAAATACCATAGCTGATTTTCCTGGTCATTTATTTTCTCTGGGCCCTTTGCAAGTGCTCAGACTTCGGTGCAGAAGTTTTCTTGCACCGATTGGCTACCATTTCAATTTTCAACCCAATCAACTTAGAGCTTACACACCCCAGGAAGGAGCGTGGGGAGACGCGGGCGAAGGGAGCCCTCAGAGAAAACCACCGCTCACGACGGCTCCCCAAGGCGAAGGTGGCGGCATCAGGGACCAGGAGGCGCCTCCCGTCGGGCCTGAGCGCTTTCACACAGGGTGGCCACGTGACACAGTCGCAGCCTATGGGATGTAAGCAAGCACAAGTCTGCAGCGCACTCCTGGGGACCTTTGGGAATACAGGCACTGACCCATCCTACTTCGTGGGCCTTCTTTTGGATTACAACGTAGATGAGACACCTGGACGTGCAAACACCATCTTGACACCATGAATGAGATGTAGGAAGTGAAAGTGAGTATTCTACAGACGATGAAGCGGCCAGGGTAAAAGACCTGGAGGCTCCGGTCCTGCCTGCCTCCCCCGCCACTTGTAATGAGAGATAAACAAACGGCTCATTGTTTAAAAAAATTACAAACCTCAAAGTGAATCTTTGAAAAGTGACTAATGAATACCACTTGTCAACTGGCATAGAAAGAGAAGGGAATTGAACAAGGTAGGTCCACCAGTGAACACCAATAATAGTTCAGCATACCTGAAAACCTGACTTAACTTGCCCTTCTGCCAAATTATTTGCTAGAAAAGTAAAAGTGCTTGACCCTCTTAACTAAGGCTAGTTGGTATCTTTCACAGTGTAAAAAATTACGTAAACAGAGCCACTTTCAAAAGGAACTGGAGCTGCCACGCCGAGGAGCTGCCCTGCATGTCTTCTGCCTGAAACAGTGGAAGGCTGAAATAGGGCAAAGTAACCTTTGGATGGGGCCTAAGCAACACGGGGCCCCCAAGAACTGTGTGCAAGGCTAGCAAGAAAGCAGATATTAGGACTGCAGGACTGACGGCTGTGAGACTGGAAACTAAAAATCTCCAGCACGAGCATCGCCGGTCAGCTTATCTGCACCAAGAGAGCTGTCTTCCTTCCGCTGACATCGTTCCCTTTCCCTCCCTCACGCATATCCCTTGTCTTTGGCTCCTCATGAGAACATTGTTTGGGATTCTGCCTGAATCAGTGCTTCCTGAACAGCTATTCTTTTTTGATGTCAAATAAGTGCGTATTGCCTCACCTTGGCCTTCTGTATTTAGTTTAACAAAAAGTACAGTCAGGTGTCAGGACTCATCGGCTTCAGAGCTCGTCAAACCCTGTACTCGTGGCAGTTTGACGAGAAAAAAATGTTTCAGCACTTGGCGTGTGCTCAGGACTCACTGTACTTGCTAGAGCTTGTATGAGTCTCGACGCTGCCCCGCAAGAGAAAGTGCTTCATCGCTCAGTACTCGCGAGTTCCAGCGCTCCTCACGAGTTCCAAAATGAATTAACGAGTACCAAAGCACCACTGTACAGTTCTATTACTTAGCTTGGTTTGGGATTTTGATTTACTAAACAAAGTGTCATCCATACATGGCAGAAAAATCCCTGTATTTTATTGTCCATTCTGTGGCTCAGAAAATATAGCCACTTCAAAAACATGCAACCAGGTGTTTCTTTAAAGAATACTTTACACCAGTATATCCCAAACTGGAACTCTTTCAGACTAAGCCTATGCATTTAAGAACATATATTAAAAGTTCATCATTGTCCCTTCTGGCAGTTCACTTGATACCAATTTGAATAGAAACATACAAAATGCAAGTACAGTTATCCCTACTTTTTGAAAGTTTGCATGATGCCACTCGGCTTTTAAAAAAGACTTACATTAGTACATTTTCACAAACTGAAAGAACTGTAGAGGATTTTCACTCTTTTGAAAACAGGGGAATAGCCAAAGTAGTGTCCAGCATTTGTTTGGCAGCAAGTCACCGTACAGGCCGCCCACTGCGCTCTTCTCAGCCTGTGTGCCTATCGTCTCTTTCGTACTTGAAATATGTTAGGGTTATTTTGTGTTTGGCTTTTTCTTTTTTTTAGCTATGTATTTTTTTAAAAGACTTTATTTATCTATTTCTAGAGAGAGGGGGAGGGAGGAAGAGAGGGAGAGAAACATCAATGTGTGGTCGCCTCTCGCGCGCCCCCACCAGGGTCTCAGTTCACAACCCGGGCACGTGCCCTGACAGGGAATCAAACCAGTGACCTTTCGGTTCACAGGCCGGCTCTCAGTCCACTGGGCCACACCAGCCAGGCCTCTACGTCTGTGTTATCTTAAGTTTTATGTGTTGTTTGGTATACTTTGGTAGGTTATTTTGGGGATTTGGAAACACTAAAAATTTTTTCCATATAAATTAATGGTGACTGCTCCTTTGCGTCATGTCATTTCAGTCCATGGAAGATCTCATAGTGACGCTCTGCTTTTGGATAGCGGGGGAAAGCTGCATTGAGTTCTGAGGGCAACTATTCTCGTTCATTCAGAGTATTTATTAACATTGGAGATCACCGTGAAAAGACAAACTTGAGAAGTCCTCAGAGAATGTTGGGCCCATTAATGAACAACGTCCTTGGGCCTCAGAAACTGCCCTCATTCCCTCAGGGCAAACTCTTCTGGCACCACCGAAATGCTACAGGTATTCCTAAGTCAATGTGTTTGCAGAGCGATTTGCTGCTGAGAATTAACTCAAAAAAACAAGCTTAGGCTGTCTTAACTAGCCACACAAGCAGATCCAGCAAGCAGGTTCCGCAGCGCAGATTCTGGTAACTATTCCGAACACGAGCGAGGTGGAGCCAGACGGCGCGCTTTTCAGGGGCAGCACGTGTGAAGTCTTATATCCCGAGTAACCAACGGGCCACACATCTCCTGAACCCCCTGATTTTCAAAAGTAACTCCTGTCAGAAGACAAACTGCTCCAATTTCTTTTATAGAAATGATTTACTAGATTCATGAACCAGGTATTCGAGAGGAAAAAAGTTGGGGACCAAAGGGAAAAGACTGCGAGTAACAGAACTGAGAAGGTGGAGGTGGCGTCCCAGGGACCTGGGCCCCCGACCTGCGTGCCAGGGGGCGCGCAGAGCCTCTGGGAGTGTGGGAAGCAACCCGGGCCGCTGCCGCTCCGGCGCCTGTTCCACAGGAAACCAGAGGCAGGGGGCCTGTCCCTTTTTCTTCCCTAGCTCTCGTCTCTGCCTCCTCCCAGCAAAAGGGGAAAACGGTCTGCAGGGTTCTAGCCCCAGAATCAGAAATTTCAAGGGGGTATAGAGCAGAGATGTCACAACCAGCGGTCCCCCTCCATTGACACAGGAAGGGCGAAGAGGCTTGGTCTGCAAACAGGAGGCGGGGAGGCCCTAAACCCTGCTGTCCTTCTGAGCAGTTTCAGAATAATGGGGGAGGGGGGGGCTGATGAATCCTTTTGAAAAAATACTATGTATCCACTTCATTAGAAGCCCACAAGGGAACTACTCTTTACTTAGTCACTACTGGCAGGATTTTCAAACACATCTAAGGCAATTTTAATTCAGATCCAGGTAAATCAGCTGTCCAATTTGCTTTTAAAAAGCCAGTCTGTAATTCACTACACTGATACTAGGAAGATTTCCATTAATATTTTCTTTTTCCTGAGGACAGGCGTGTGTAGGTGTCCGTGGAAACGATGCTGCGCACAGGCAGTACCAGTTTGAGCTGCAGAGCTGAGTTTAGATGAGGGGCCAAACCCAGCCCTCCACCCCCTTTCACGTAAGTCTCCCTGGAACACTGCACTCATCACTGAATTCCATTCCCACCGTCTGCGGCAGCAGAGCAGGACAGTCACAACGGACCACATACCCCCAAGCCTCTATCAGGGTTTTTTTATGTGACTCAAGAGGCTTGAGTTTCCTTTCGTAAATAATGAAAATGTGATTGACTACACAAGTTGACATATTTAACAAAGTGAGTGTTACTAGTGAGAGGTTTTTTTTGTTTTTGTTTTTTAATCCTCACCCACCAGCAATCTTACTGATTTTAGAAAGAGGGGAAGGGAAGGGGAGGAGGGGAGGGAGGGAGAGAGGGAGCCACACCGATGGTGGACAAGAGCATCAATTGGTCGCTCCTGCCACACCTGACTGGAGACCGAACATGCAATGTAGGCGCGTGCCCTGATTGGGGATCAAACCCACCACCTTTTGGTTGCGGATGACACTCCAACTGAGCCGCACCAGCCGGGGCAAGAGAGAAACGTTTCTTAAGGATCAAATTCTAGTGTAACCTAACCACACTTTTCAAAGTCTCCATCCCATTCGGGGGCTAAACAGGTAAACCTTAGACGCATCCGAGTTCTACGGAGGGGCCGTGAACATAAAGTGCAGCTGCGCGGCTGAACTGAAAATGCGCGTAGAATAGAGAGGAAGCCGGCACCTGCCGCGTAAGCAGGCCGCTCCCAAGGCTGCAGCGCGGGGGGCCCACGCCAAAGGCTGGGAGTGCGCCAGTGTCTAACTCACAATTCGCACTGTCACTAAAATGCATTTAATTCTAATCATAAAAAATTAGCTTCTGCTTTATGGACTCTCCTAATGTTTTTTTAAACTTTATTTTTAAGGGAACTGATGTCAACTTTAGATCCAAATCTTCCAAAAGTTTTTAAAAATCTAACTATTTCCGTTCAAAATGTTTTTCAAAAAACTTTTCAGATGGAAAAAAAAGTGATAAAGAAGACACATCAATGTTTGAGTAATTTAAAACAAAAAGGTAGATTTAATGCAGTAACAACATTAATCTGAGGATAAATAAATCCACAACAGACTTTAAAGGTTGATATTTTCTTTCCTTCGCAGAGAGAATGGTTTTCTGAAAGCACAGAGGACTGAAGGAGCCAACACAAAATGTAATTTCCTAACGTCCCGGCGAAACAGGCCTGGTCCTCCCTGCGGCCCTCCTAACACTTGCTACTGGCCACGGTGCGCGCTTGTCTCGTTTCAATCAGGGTGGCCATTCGTTTCAAGAGTAACTGGATGGTTTGTTTCCAGAATCGTCTTCTTGTGATCCCATGCTCTGTACAGGGAGAGAGGAGGCACTGTGTTTCCGCCTGCCCTGGCCAGGCGAGCGCACCTGGGGCCGCCCCGAGGCCCGCCCCCGTGTGTGCACAGAGCACCGCCCTGGGGCTCCGCGAGAGGGAGCAACGCCCGGCCCCCCACGCCCTCTGAGTGACATCCAGTCTGCAGGCTGGACACGCTCTCCCCAGTCTTTCTGTGAACTTGGTGATAACGGTTCTCAAAACTTCCGGCAACTGAATGTGCACTCTGAAATCGAGTCCACATTCCTCCTCCTCCACCCAGCCCGCTTCTCGTTAAGGAGGGGACCCCAGCTCAATCACCTTTTGCACAAACTGGGGGTTCACGGTGATCTCCTGGTCCATGGCTTTCAGCCGCTCATCCAGCTCTATGCACTTCAGCATCTGTGTGACAGACACGTTTAGGGTGGGTGGCAAGTGGGTTTAGGTTCACGGCCCCTTGACCTGAACCCCTGGGGCTACACTGGTTTTGGAGTCAGAATTTTTGAATACAGGAATCTGACACGGTCCAAGTACTGTGTATTGCCTAACATCCTGGCAGGATCTAGGGTAGCACCCCATAATCAAATACATTATCATTTGCAATGAAACCTAAAAACATTCACACTAAGCAGGACAAATAAAGACTATAAATCATTTCAGATGACACCCTCAAGTGAGTTAAAGAAAACACTTGCAGTCTTCAGGGTCCCCCTGATTTTCAACTGCAAAGGGGACTGTGGAAGCACACTATGCATGCCTTCCGTGTTCTGGGCGCTTGGTCCCCCAAGCAGAGGTCAGAAACGGGACCGCCCGCACAACCCCAACGCCCGCCCAAGGCCCCGGGTGGCCTCCAGAGCCGCAAGGCCGCAGAAGGTGCAGGGACGCGGCTCCGAGGCCCGTGGCTGCCGCCCGGTCAGGGGGCAGGGGACGGCTTTCCTCTTTTACCCTGGTCTTGACGCAGTGTTTTCTGACCGCCCGGCCTGGAACTCTGAGTGCACTTCACCACAGAGCCGAGGCAGACTACGCTATAGGTGGCAGCTGGGTGCGGATGAAATTGTATTAATTATAAGATGTTCCTAGAAACTAGTTGAGAACTACCTGTATTTAAAACTAAAATTATCCTGGAGCAAAGGAACAGTATTTAGAATACAACATCTCAAACATCAATTAAAAAAATCAAAACCTGGCGCTCACACTTACCTCCTGATCGATGTTGTGAAGCATGGCCGGGTTGTTGTATTTTTCAGGGTTGTCATGGAAACTGACCATGCCATCCTTCTGGTTAATGCTTGCAAAAATCTCACCATCTTCTATCTGTAACAACAACAATAAAAAAATCAGGAAAACAGATCAGACCTGAACATATGTGAATTCACAGCGATTCAATATGATGAGGGGAAAGCACAAAAACTATAAAAACATAAATTTGTATGTGTATTTTTAGGCACCAACTGTTCAACAGGTATTTACTGAATACCTAGTACGGTCTAGACACCACTAGAGATGCTATGGAGTGTAAAACCAAGATACTCATAAAAACCCGTGCCCTTAATTTTTTAATTCCTATTTTATTTTACATGTGAGGTAAAAGTCACATAATATAAATTAACTATTTTTAAAAAGAATTTTTATTCTTGTTCAACTCCAGTTGTCCCCTAAATTAACCATTTTAAACTGAACAATTCAGCGGCACTCAGTCCACCTGCAGGGTGCGACCGCCACTTCGCTCCAGCTCCGGACCTGCCCATCATCCTGGGGACAGCCCCGCCCCCCGGGAGGCAGCCCGTCACTCCCCGTCCTCCGCCCTCTCAGCCCCTGGCAACCACAGTCCACTGCCTGCTCTGTGGATCTGCCTCTTCTGGACATTCCTATAAATGGAATCATACGATACGTGTCTTTTGTGTCTTGTTTCCCTCAACACAATGCTTTCAAACTGCCCCTGCATCTTTAAACATTAATTTTATTATATATAATTACATCGCCTTTGCGTTTTAAAAACTGAAATGCTAACACATTTTTGTTTCACCTCAGTAGAAATTAGTTTCTGGTCCTTCAAGAAAACTTTTCTGCCAATGCTGATTCCAAGGTATTTTCAAGGTCTACGTTCTTTCTTTGCATCAATGACTGGGGGTTTATTTGATTGGTCCAAATCCTGTCCATGGAGTTAAAAAGTGAGAAGCCAATAAAAAGTTGCCAACATGTACTGTTATTCCCAACGAACTGCTCTGCAGGGCGAGAACAATGAGCCCGTCGGTCACTGAGCTCCCTGAGCTGGCCTCCTGTCTCTAGCCTTGGAAGGGAGAGATGTGGTTTGATGATACAGCAGCCAGCCCAACCACGTCAGAGAGCTGCCTCTTTAAAAAGGGAACGGAACAGATCCAAATGGAATGCAAGCCCAGGTCCACTGCAGCAGTGCCTTTTGTGATAACTGGAACTAGAAACAGCCCCATGTCCACCTGATTAGAATGGAACCCTGAAAATGAATGAACTAAAACTACCTATGACATTGTGTATGAATCTCATAATGTTGAGCAAAAAAGCCGTATCTCAAAATGTGTATACTTTATGTTTCATTTTATACTTTAAATAAAGCTCAAAAACAAACACAACTAAGACAGGATGTTAATAGTCAAGGTGGCAACGGCCTTCCCAGCTGGAGCAGGCGGGACGCAGGCGCGCGGTGCCCGGGGGCTGGCAGCGCTCCGACCCACAGCAAGGTGTCGGTGGCACAGCTGTCTGCACTTTGGGAAGATGCAATCAGCTCCCACTCTGGAGTACTCTGCTCTGTGTGGGTTCCACTTCAATAAAGTGTTCACTTGAAAGATACCTAACATATAATCTGAATAGGCCTACACCTATTAAAGAAATTGAACCAATAATTAGTAGCCTTCCAAAACAAAGCACCAGTCCTAGGAAGGCTCACCGGCTCATTCTACCAGACAAGCCAGGAAGCAGCTGTGCCAGCCTCTCAGAGAACAGACGTGGACGGAGCACAGCCCCTCCCAGCCCATGAGGCCAGCATCACCCTGACGCCAGCGCCAGACAGAGACATTACAAGAAAGCTGTACCATCATCTCTCCTAACTATAAAGACAAAAACACTCAACAAAATACAAGCAAATCCAACAATATTTAAACAGAATTATACACCAAAACCAAGTGGGATTTATCCTAGGTGTACAAGGCCAGGCAAACATGTGAGAATCAATTAATGTAGATCATCATGCCAGCTGGCTAAAAAGATCATGATCAAATCAACACACACACAGAAAGCACTTCATAAAATCTGATATCCATTCATGGTAAGAACTCTCAGTAAACCAAGGAGACAGGGAAACTTCCTCAACTTGATGAAGAACATCTACAGAAACCCTAGAGCTAGTATCATACGGTAAGAAACTTGAAGCTTCCTCACAAAGATCAGTAGTAACTAGGCATCACACGGCTCCTTTTCAACACTGTACATGTATCAGTTCCAGCTGATACAATAAGGCACGAAAAGAAAATAAGAGGTATATCGATTGTGAAATAAGAACTATAACTGTCTTTGTTCACAGCTGTGTTTCTATGCAGAAAATCTGAAAGTCCCACCACCACTTAACACTCCTGGATCTAATAAGCAAGTACAGCAAGGCTGTGGGATGCGGGGTTAACCTGCAAAAGTCAACTGCTTTTCTACATACCAGCAATGAACAAGTGTAACTTGAAATTTAAAATACTATTTACATTAGCATCCCTCCCCCTCCCCACAAATGAAATATGTAGGAATAAATCCAACAAAATATCTACAAGATCTATCTGAGGAAAACTACGAAAGTCTGATGAAGAAAATCAAAGAACTAAATACTGAGTTGGCCAAAAAGTTCATTCAGTTTTTTTCTGTACAGTGGCTATTGTAGTGCTTAGTTGTCTTTAACTTCATTTGAAACAATTTTGTTAGATTGTATTGTGACAGCTGTCATATCAGCTAGCAATCATTTTGATAAAACAAACAAAATTGGTGAATTTTTGTGCAGCCATTTTACTATTGAAAATGGAAGATATGCAACATTTTTGACGTATTATGCTTTATTATTTCAAGAAAGGTAAAAGCACAACTGAAACACAAAGAAAGATTTGTGCCGTGTATGGAGAAGGTGCTGTGACTGATTTAATGTGTCAAAAGTGGTTTGCAAAGTTTGTTGCCACTACTGACATGCTGGCCAAATACTTCTTTGCTGTGGGGCTGTCTTGTGCATTGGAAGATGTTGAGCAGCATCCCAGCCTCCACCCCTAGAAGCCAACAGCGGGAGAGAGCCGGCATCCTCAAAATACCCAAATCAATAAGGTTATTGGTGAAAATAAAAATGTGTCTTTTACAGAAAAAACTAAATGGACTTTTTGGCCACCCCAATAAATTGAGAGCTATTTCATGTTCATGGATAGGAAGACAATATTATCAAGATGTCAATTCTTCCCAATTTGATGTATAGATTCAACACAATCTCAGTCAAAATCCCGGCAAGTTATTTTAGACATTGACAAACTGACTCTAAAGCTTCTGTGGAGAGATAAAAGGACACAGAAAAGCCAACAACACTGCAGGAGAAGAACACGCTGGGAGACTGATGCTACCTGGCTGCAAGGCTTACTAGAAAGCTGCAGGAATCAGGACCGTGGGGTACTGCTCTCCTGCCCCCGCAAAAAAGACAAATAGATCAATGGAACAGAATTGAGAGCCTAGAAATAGACCCACACAAATACAGTCAGTGGATCTTTGACAAAGAAACACGGGCCCTACAATGAAGCAAAGACAGTCTTTTCAACAACTGGGGCTCAAACAACTGTCCATGTGCAGACAAAAAGTGAGTCTAGACACAAACCTTCCACTTTTCACAAAAATTACCTCAAATGGATTACAGACCTACATGCACAATGCAAAACCGAGAACTCCTGGAAGAGAGCACAGGAGAAAAGCCAGGCGACCTGTGTGTGGCGAGGCCGCGGCAGACACTCCCACCCGTACGTCTGTGGCGTCTGGCCCGTACGCTTCCCGGGGTTTACTTCAGGGAGTCAGAACTTACGCCCACACAGCCTGCACGTGGACATTTACAGCCGCTTCACTCATAACTGCAAACTTTTGAAAGCAACCAAGATGCCCTTCAACAGGTGAGTGGACAGAGTGTGATAAACCTAGGCAATGGATATAAAAAGAAATGAGCTCTCAAGTCATAAAAAGACAGTGAGGAAACTTCAATGCATATGATGAAGTGAAAGTAGTCAATCTGAAAAGGCTCCATACTGTATGATCCCAATGATAGGACATTACGGAAGAGCAAAACTATGGAGACAGTAAAACGATCAGTGGCTGCCAGGGATGGGACCAACAGGCAGAGCACAGAGGATCTTCACGGCGGCAAAAATACTCTGTACAAGACCATAACGGTGCACACGTGTCATTTGCACAGGGGTGAGCAAAAACAGGTTTACAGTTGTTTGTACGGAAAAAGACATGCAGGCTAAATAAATAGTAATACAAAAATAAACTGTTTCACATACTCAGAGCTCTAAACCCACCTACTTTTGCCCACCTCGGTACATTTGTCCAAACCCACAGAATGTACAAGAGTGAACCCCGCCCTGGCTGGGGCGGGGGTGCCCAGTGGACTGAGCGCCGGCCTGCGAACCGAAGGGCTGCCCAGTTCTGATTCCCCGTCAGGGCTCAGGCCTGGGCTGCGGGCCAGGCCCCCGGGCGGGGGCACTCAAGGGGCAACCAGACACTGATGTTTCCCTCTTTCTCCTTCCTTTCCCTTCTACAAATAAATAAAATCTTAAAAAAAAAAAAGTGACCCCTACTATGAGTAATGACATGTCAGTGTGGGTTCATCAACTGTCACTTATGTGCCACCTTGATGACAATGGGGGAAGCTATGTACATGTGGGCATGGGGATAAATGGAAAATCTCTGCAGCTTCCACTCAATTTTGCTTTGAACCTCAAAATGTTCTAAAAAAATAAAGTCTTAACGAAAAAAACCCCGCCCTCAGGGATCGGACACCCTAGGCCCAGGTTTCTCCAGGCCGGCAGCGCCGACGTCCCGGGCCAGACCCTGCTCTGCTGTGTGGGCCGTTCTGTACACTGTACGATGGTTAAAGGCATCCCTGGCGCCACCCACTAGCTAGGAGTAGTATCCCCCCCACCAGCTGTGACAACAAAAACGTCCCCAGACACTGCCAACGCCCCATGGCAGACAGAACGCCGTGGCGGGCTCCGGAGCCGGCCAGGCTGCCTGGGTGGGCCGAGCCGCGCTCCGAATCCACCCCCCGCCCCTTAAGCCCTCGAAGCGTCGTGCGGACTCCTGCGCCCTGGGCGGGCGTCAGAACCACTGGTGCATCACTTCTCGCTCACCAGGGAAGAGCGGGTCCCGGGGAGACCCTGGGGCTTACTCCGCCCCTACTGGGTTGGCAAGGTGCCCCGAGCGGACACTCCGGGGTTGTTGGTTAAGTCAGACAAGCTGTTTGTTCGGGATATATGTGTGTTCTGAGGGCTAGGCTGAAGGGAAAAAAAACCTCAAAGAGTGTAAATTGAATGACAGAAACAAAATACTCCACTGTCACAATGGAAAACAGGTTCATTACTTCCAATCCCGACGTAGCGGTGCATCTGAAATCACGGGAGACCCCCAGCAGAACCATGTAGAACGCTGACATCCCGACATCCCCCCACATGATCTGCCTGCCCTGAACCAAGGACAGAGATCTGTTTTGGTGGATTCGCTCAGAGCCACATATATAACTGGACAGGTTAGGTAGATTACCGTGTATCACCTTGGCAGGTTACCACGGAGCCAACTAAAGGATGCTTATCCAGTTTGGGGAGTGGAGAGGTCCAACTGGAAGGGACTAAGAGGAGTGTGTCAGGCGTGCTGCTCACGCCCTGCCTCCGGCGCTGGGCACCTGGGGGCCTGCTCCCGCCGCCTTCCCCCACCACCGCTGGGGCGCGCGGGGCGGAGCCTCTGCCAGGGATGGAGGCACCGCCTGACCCGCAGACGGGCTCACAGTCGGGACCTTTTCAGGGACAGCATGGTGAGTGGCACTGTTTTACGGCTCTTTGTAGATCAAATATTTCATGAGGGTTTTAAATGATGCTTACAAAAACGGACAATGGACATGAATAGCACACACCACGTAAATTATATGATCACTAGGACTGAGAACCCCAAACATCGTAAGGAAAAAAATCAGAACATCTGCAGGACTTGACTTTGGATGTTCCCCACCCCCCTTCTCTTTTTTCATATTTTCCATAATGAACACCTGTTACTTTCACAAAGACAAAAATCCACTAATAAGTTTTATGAGAATGAAAACATACTTACCATGTGTAGAACATATTTTTCTGCCTCCTGGGGTCCAGATAATTGCACACGACTTGCCATATCTTGTAACGACAGTGTTAAAAAGGTCTGAAATTTAGAAGTAGAATTATTCACAGGTAGAAACTGAGAAATTTTATTAAATGTGTACAGAGTTCTAGTAAATCACTGAAAATTTGCTTTCCATTACTATACAATTTTTTGTTGTGAAGATGACTTGAAATTGATGAACAAAGTGGTTTTAGTCACCAATTTTCTAGAATGATGACTTCTAGAAATGTTCCCTACACACACTCTCCTACGTGCCTGACATGACATGTGTGCCAGGTTACTCACTGCAGCACTGTCTGCGAGAGCAGAAGATGGGGCCCACTACACGTCCGTCAGCAGAGGACTGGTTCAGTACAGCGTAATTACATTAAATGACTACTAAGGAACTGTAAAAAAAATTAACAGTGAGAACTGTTTACTGCCTGAAAAAGAATCCAAGATATGTGTATCATTAAATGTAAAAAAGGATGCAGAACAGTGCATGCAAACATCTGCGTAAAAGAAAGGGAGCCCTGGCTGGTGTGGCTCAGTGGATTGAGCGCCGGCCTGCGAACCGAAGGGCTGCCAGTTCGATTCCCAGTCAGGGCACATGCCTGGGCTGCGGGCCAGGTCCCCAGCAGGGGGTGCGTGAGAGGCAACCACACACTGATGTTTCTCTCCTTCTCTTTCTCCCTCCCTTCCTCTCTCTGTGAAAATAAATACATAAAACCTTTACAAGAAAAGGGAAAAATGTGTACAAGAGAGACAGTGCTCACTTAGAGGTGAGCAGACGTCTCCAGAGGCACACTCAAGGAGCTGGTAACACTGGGTTGCCGTGGGGTAGAGAGAAAGGGTGGCGGGGTACATGAACTGGATGGAAACTTCGTAGTTTTTAAATTTTTTGAATAGGTATTGTAAACCTATTAAATTAAATAAAAAATATAGAAATTCTTCAAAATTCAAAGCTAAATGTGTAAACAAATGGAGACTAAGAAGGACCCCAATGTTTATCACTGTTTTCTACTCAGGGACATGATGAAAATGTCTCTTTCAAGAATACGATAAAAGGCTTAAAAAAAAAAACACCCTAGCAATATTTAGAATAATGGCATTCTCAGAGCAAGACACATTAAAACTCTGATCTTGAAAATTCCTGATAAACCAATGACCAAAAATAACCTATATGCACTTTAGTTTGGAGAATAGTGCCCAGGAAAAAAAAATGATTGTTATTTTTAAAAAAGTACATCAGTAGTTTAACACGATAGAGAATTCCAAAGTGAACATTTCTAAATACACAGAACTAACATTGTTCCAATCCCAGAATAAACAGAAATTGCCACCCAAACGCCCACCCACAGGGGCTGCTGAATGAACCATGGCCCCGCCATGCAACAGACCCCTACGCAGCGATACTGGAGCTGCGGTGCAGGCTCTCGTCACCAGGAGATTACGACACATTGGACAAAGAAAGCAGAAGACAGAAGAGCATGAAGAACACAATCCCAGTTATAACCGATTGAGAGCTTCTACAGAAGCAGATGGACAGGAGGCAGAGAAGGGGACTCTTGAGAGATGCCCCCAAAGCGTCTGCAGGGGGACTCCCCCGCGTGGAGAGCCCCCGCCCCAGCCACCTTCCAGACGGCAGTGCTTCAGGGGAAGGCTCCTGGCACCCACCCATGGTCCCCCTGGTGAGCCTTCCTGAAAAGCTTTTATTCTCCAACTTTTGACTAAGAGAGTTATCTGTGGCTAGGAAATCCTTCGATCCCTCCCCCCTTCTTCTGGCGCAGGGACATAATGCCCAAAAGCCTTAACAGCCACCATCAGAGTTCCGAGACATGCCCTCTGATGACAGTCCCTGCCTGCCTGCCTGCAGCCACGGAGGCGCCCCTCCCTGTCCCCAGGGCAGCACCTAATGCCCAGGGGACCCCAATCCACCAGGAGTCTGCATAGGTGAGACCGAGCCACTGCCCCAGCCCTTGACTGGCCACCCCGAAGCCTTTCCTGTCCTGGTCAAACTCATGGTCTGGACTTACCTAACCCAGGCCAGAGAAGTCTCCTTTCCTACACTGACCTCTCCAGGTACACACTCACTCCTAAGGGGTGGACTAAGGGGTGGACAGCTTCGCAAGATGGGTCACGAATGAGTTGTGCAGTGATGCCTACTTATTAGATTTCTTAAGGTCTAATTCTTCATTTAACTTTTATTTGCCTTTTTGCAATTTAACATTTGGAGACACACCATGTTTTAACCTTGGTATTTTGATTCTTTTACTTACATCTCAAGTACTAGACACAAATGGGGTGCAGCTCTTTTTCAAGGGCTGCCTCTCAGTGGTGACCCTGGAATTCACTTAGAGTGGTTCTGCTGGCACCTGGACCAAACAGAACATTTTGCGGGGAAAACGGGCTGCTTGTTACCTTGAGTCCTTTTGACCCCGGCCTTTTTTTGCCTCTGGGTCCAGTTGGTTTTTCTCTGGCTGATGAGTTGCAGTGGTTTTTTATCTTTCTTGAGCTGCTTTCCCTTTCACATCCTTTACTTCCCTCTTACAAATTAAATTTTACACATTCCCTGATTTCCTTATGTCAGCCCAGAAGCTGCAGTTACTCTGTCTGGAGCGTTCAGGAGCCTCCTTTCCGTGTTCAGCGACTGCCTGCTCGCCTCCCTCCCTCCCCCCGGCCCTGCGTGTCTCCGGCCTGCTCACCCCTTTCCTCTCTGGCCTCTCTGACCCCTCACACTGTGCAAGCTGCCGTCCTCTCCCCACCCTGCGCCCAGAGGCCCTCCCAGCAACAACCACAGCGCACTCTTGCCCTCGCTGCTCCCCCTCACCCCACTGCCGACACCGGGCGGAGGGCACGCCCAGGGACCGCTTGCCTGGGGACCGCTTCCCCGTGTCCTCGCCAGCTGCGAACCGCTGCCTGCCCGACCGCTTCTCAGGAGAAAACCCACTCCTCTGCTCACACTGCTCTTACTCAGCTTCCCATTCCTGGCAGTATATGCCTTCCTAGCTCACGTGGCACTTCGTTTTTCTTTTACACTAGTCTATAACCAAATAACATCAGGTTATTTTAGGGCTGACTTCTCTCCTGCAGTTCAGCCGCACTGAGCTCATTCGGCTCTGGCCTCACCAGTACCGGACGCGAGAGCGGAGGATGTCAGAGCGGCAGGCGGGCAGGCAGCCGAGCGCGGCCTGAGGCTCCCAGGCTGGCCCGGCTCACCTGCCCAAGGAGCCGCTGGCTTCCCTCAGGCTACCCTTCTCCTGCCTGTCTTCCTTTTCACCTGTTCCTCTTCTCAAATACCCTGCTCTAGGCCTAAAAAGACCAAAGGGTATAAACTAAACTCTAATCTAACTGACTGCGAGAGCTCCGGCACAGAACCCCTGCCGCACGTCCTCCCCTCTAAAGGAACAAAGAGGGGGAGGTCGCAGGAGTCGGGGATGACACGCCAGGGTCCCACTTCCTCACCTTGGTTAGCCTCTGAATATTCTTCTTATAGAGAGAAGACAGGCACTGCTTCACCAGTCCCATGTTGTTATCACGCGTAAAAGTTTCGCTGTGCTTAGTCACCAGGTTGCGGAGTTCTGAGGGATTATTGGTTGAATAAACTTGTGCTAACTCATGGTAGGCATTGCTAAGTGGCTAAAGGTGTGAAGGGGGAACAAATTAAAATGTTAGAGGCGTAAAATTTGTAAAAGCAAAAGAAAACATGGTACTGTATCTCGAGGAAGTACATGCAATATCTTTATTGTTACCTAATAAATTATATCTTACCCACCAAATGCCAAGTTTTTTTAAAAATTTTTGAGAGAGAGAGAGAGAGAGAGAGAGAGAGAGAGAGAGAGAGAGAGAAAGAGAAACATCCATCTGTTGTTTCACTTATTCATGCACTCCTTGGTTGATTCTTGTATGTGCCCTGACCAGGGATTGAACTCACAACCTTGGCTTATTGGGATGGTGCTCCAACCAACTGAGCCACCTGGACAGGGCTCCACTGCCTACTTTTTAAGATCCAGGACAGAAATTCACTAGGATGTAATTTACCATTGGAAAAAACTTTGCGGTACAAATAACTGCACAGCAGGTGAAAGTGCACTGCATTTGGTAAAGGCATGCACATTTTTTCTTTTTCCTAGCAGTGGCTTGTTTTGTTTTGTTTTCTCCCCTGTTGGGAAGGTATTAGAATTTCCATCATTCTCAACTCTCTCATACACTCCCTCACACACACACGTACACCTCCCCAGGGGCCATGGGACAATCTGCTCCTTGTGATAAGAAGGAAGGAAGCCTGGTGGCTGTGGGCCCAATAGGAGCCTGAGCTGCCCGAGATATTTTATTTTATACACATTATCCTTTATTTGAAATATTAACCTGGCTGGTGTGGCTCAATGGATTGAGTACCAGCCTACAGACCAAATGGTCGCCAGTTTGATTCCCAGTCTGGGCACATGCCTGGGTTGTGGGCCAGGTCCCCAGTTGGGAGCATGCAAGAGGCAACCACACATAGATGTTTCTCTCCCTCTCTAAAAATAATCTTTAAAAATATTAAGAAATTGGAATAGAGGTCTGAGAGAATGGGGAGTGGCCATGAGCACAGGTATAAACTGGATTCAAACCTATATTTCTACTCTTGAAGTCTGTGTTCTTTTTATGGTATAAACTTAAATACTAAGCTTACGAATTATGCCACTTTATCAAAGCATCCCTTCTAAAACAAGGCCCCCTAAAGGAACCATGGGTATTCTCCAAAATGACCAGAGACTGGCTTCCCTGCCCCTCAGTGCTCCATGGGATCCCTGGTAACTGCCTTCCCCAAGCCCCTGGTTTGTGACCAGGCAGCCTAGAGACCAGAGAACCACAACAGTGCTCTCGGGTAAAGGACACTTGGCTTTCTCCAACAAGACGACATAAAAATCTCATCAGGCCCAGCCAATGTGGCTCAGTTCGTTGGAGTGTCGCCCTGTGCACTGAACGGATGCAGGTTCGATCCCTGGTCAGGGTACGTACTTAGGTTGCAGGTTCGATCCCCAGTTGGGGCACGTGTAAGAGGCAACCAACACACTGATGTTTCTCTCACATCAGTCTCTCCCTCCCTCCCTCCCCTTCTCTCTCTAGAATCAACAAATATATATAAAACTAATTTAAAAAACTATCCTCATCAGGAAGATTTTAAAATTGATATGCTAAAATCTCAGTTTTGTACAGGGACAAATGGTAAAATTGTTATTGAAATGATTGTGACCTCATAATCTTTAGAATTTTTAAAGTTTTTTAAAACCATGAGTATGTATTTCAAAATATTTTAAAAAGGAGTTAACTTATTTAATGTTGTTCCAAAGCTGGGTTCTCAGAGAAAACAAAAGTTCAGTAAGCAGAACCTATAATGTTCATATAGGAGCTCTTGTAAGATTTTCCAACACTTGGGGAAACTGAGAGTTCATCAAAATCAGCACTGCTTTTTTAAAATATTTTCAACTAAACTGTAATAAATAATTAAAAAAAAAAATCAACCATTGTTGGAGCTTAAATACCTGCGCTGTAATTACCCAGAGAAAAAGTCTGAAAACAGATTCCTGAGAACCACGTGTCCCTAGGAGACCATTAGAAGGAGCAGGGACCGGAGCGAAGCAGAGACTCTGTCAGAGCCGCTGCTGCCAGGCCCCCGGAAGACACCGAGCGAATGCTGGGCCACCTGAAGCTGCTGGGGGAGCTAACGACAACATAGACTTAACAAAGTCACTGAACTACGTATCCTTCCGTTTTTCTTGTGGACTTAAGAAATCAGTTTTATTTTAAAAACTCACCTTAATGAATCTACCCACAATCTGAGATGTGTATTTTGGTAGCTGTTGTACTTTTCCAAGCAATATCAAAGAAACTAGAATATACTTTTTATATGATTCCAACATGATATGACTGACCGCCATGGCAGGGGTAGTTATCGCCTGAGCAAGAGAAGAAGGTTTCAGGTGAGGTTAGCACACCGCGGCAGGAGGGGACCATCGCCTGCATGCGCTGCCTTATCTAAAAACAGTACTTGCATGAAGCGTCCTGTTTCTTAATAATATCTTTATTGATATATCATTCACATACCATAAAATTTTCCCTTTTAAAGCCTAAATTCAGTGGTTTTGGTATATGCAGAGCTATACAACCATCACCACTAATGTCAGAGCCTCTTCAGCCCCCGACAGGAGCAGCCCACAGCCATCAGCAGTCGCGTCCACCCGCACCTCCCCTCGGCCCCGGCAACTATTAGTCTACTTTACGCCTCTATGGATTTGCCTGTTCTGGACACTCCGTGTGCGTGGCGCCATCAGTGTGTGGCCGTTTCTGACTGACTGCTTTCACCTAACATGTCTGAAGGTTCCTCTGTGCTGCAGCATCGGCACCTTCTTCCACCTTATGGTTGCCTACTACTCCGCTGCATGGACGCACCGTTATCTTATTCGTTCCTCGGCTGGTGGGCATTTGGGTTGTCTCGGTCTTTGGCCACTACGTGTGGACATTTGTCTTCACTTCTCTTAGGTATATATTTCTAGGAGTGGCACTGTTAGGTCACATGGTAGCTCTATGTGTACCATTTTGAGGAACTCCCAACTCTTTTGCAAAGTGCAGCACTTTATAATCCCACAGGCAATTATGAGGGTTCCAAATTCTCCACATCCTCACTAACACTTACTAGGACTGGCTGCCTCTTTTGTCATCCCAGCCCTCGTAGCGAGCGTGGACTGGTATGTCATAGCGGTTCTGATTTGCGTTTCCTTGATGATTATTTATGATGAGTATCTTTTCACGTGCTTATTGGCCATCTGTATATTTTCTTTGGAGACATACCTATTCAAATCCATTGCCCGTTTTTAAATTTT
Organism: Pteronotus mesoamericanus; assembly: GCF_021234165.1. Lineage (NCBI taxonomy): Eukaryota > Metazoa > Chordata > Mammalia > Chiroptera > Mormoopidae > Pteronotus > Pteronotus mesoamericanus. The sequence goes on from NW_026555090.1 coordinate 923,115, forward strand.
AGGGTTTTTTATTGTTGAGTTGCAAGAGGTCTTTGTATATTCCGGATGCAAGTCCCTCATCAGAAATGTAATCTGCAAATATTTCTTCCCCGTTCTGTGGCTGCCTATCACCTGCCTTCATCTGGATGTGTGGAAGTGAAGAAGAACTGAAAACCATCATAGCCAATCAGCCCCATATTTCGTATCAAACTCAAACCACCGAGCGCGCCCATGGCACTCCTTCGAGATGACTCTACAAACACAGTCCCATCAGCGCAGGAGGGTCCCCACTGCAGCACTGCTTTCCCAGTGACACTTCAGTCACGTACAGTTCCACCCATCGAGAACTAGTAAAACTAGACTGTGTGATGTGGGAAGATAAAGATGCTTTCACCTTTGGCTTTATACAATGCTGTACTGAACTTTTTTCAACTAGTATATCCTTCTTTGGGAATTTTTTTGAAGCAGTACAGAAATCTGAAATGAAGGTGAAACATCTATATACCATCTATAGCTGTATACATATCATTAAAACACAGTGGCGTAAAGGAGACTAATACTAGACAATGCTTGTCATTAGGGGAAAATCAGTGACTAAGTATATTTTCAGGTAAAAGGCTTCCATCTATAAATATAAAAAATGTTTTTAATATTTTAACTCTTTGCTGGAAATATTTTCTAAGTACTTTGCACATCTTCCTGCCCTTTAAATGCCCATATCTTGATATTTCCAGACTGGTATGATGGTCAGTTATTACAGTGGACCGCACAATGATAATGCATTCAGTGGTTATAAGGTGTGTTTATCATTTTATGAAAAACTGAAATTCATGACTGTATACTCACGAAGATTTTACCTGACTACAGACATCCTTTAATGACACCAGCACCTTCTGGTGACCTTTCCCTAGGTTCTCTTGGTAGTACCTGTCAACCCCCACTCACTGAGGCAGCCCTCAGTCGGGGGGGGGGGGGGTGGTGGTGTGGTGTGTGTGTGTGTGTGTGTGTGTGTGTGTGTGTGTGTATTTATATGTTAGCATTTCAAGTACATCGTAAGGTCCTTGAAGGCTTAAAATACCCTTTATTACTTTAACATAGGCTACGACTAAAATAAGAACTAATTAACTTCTGACAAATTTATCTTAAAACACTAGTATTAGCCAATACAGGTGGTGCAAAAGTAGGTTTATAGCTGCTCGTGAGAAAATTAATACAATAAACTCCGGCCAAGATGGAGGCATATGTAGATACACTTTGCCTCCTCACACAACCAATTTAAAAACAAAAAACAACCAGAACTGCCAGAAGATCAACCTGTAATAAAGTCAGATGACCAAGGAGTTAAAGAAGAAACATTCATCCAAACCGGTAGGGGGGGTGGGGAGCACACAGGATTTTCAGCAACGGAGTGGCTGGCAGACTGGGCGGCCCCACATTTGCACGCAGATAAACTGGGAGGAACAACAGGGGAGCAAGACAGACGGCAAAATCCAGAGTTCCAGTGCGGCCTCAGAACCTCTGGCTGTAAAAACCTAAGGGGGCTGCAGTGGCGGGAGAAACTGCCAGTCTCTTCCAAGCAGGGAGAGAGCCGAGCAACGGCACCGTTCCCGCTGACCCCTCCCCCACATATAGCGCCACACCAGTGAAGTGCAATGCCCTGCCCTGGAGAGTGCCTATGGTTCTGCCCCTTCCGACCACGCAGGAGCACCAAGACAAAGAAATGCGGCCCAAATGAAAGGACAGATCAAAACTCCAGAAAAACAATTAGGCACTGAGGAGAGCGCCAACCTATGAGATGCACAGTTCAAAACACCAGTGATCAGGATGCTCACAAAAAAGATCGAGTGCAGATGCAAAGCAGAGGACGAAGGCCACAAAGTGAAATAAAAGAAAAATATACAGGAAACCAACAGTGAAGAGAAGGAAACCAGGATTCAAAACAACAATTTGGAACAAAAGGAAGAGAAAAACATCCAACTGGAACAGAAGGAGGAAACAAGAATTCAAAAAAAATGAGGAGAGGCTTAGGACCCTCTGGGACAACTTTAAATGTTCCAATATCTGAATCATAGGGGTGCAAGAAGGAGAAGAGGAAGAGCAAGAAATTGAAAACTTATTTGAACAAATAATGAAAGAAAATTTCCCCAATCTGGTGAAGGAAATAGACTTGTAAGTCCAGGAAGCACAGAGAGTCCCAAAGGAGTTGGATCCAAAGGAGACCACACCAAGACACATCATAATTATATTGCCAAAGATTAAAGATAAGGAGAGAACCTTACCAAAAACAGCAAGAGAAAAGGAGTTGCCTACAAAGGAGTTCCCATGAGACTATCAGCTGATTTCTCAAGAGAAACCTTACAGGCAAGAAGGGGCTGGAAAGAAGTATCCAAAGTCATGAAAGGCAAGTGTCTACAACCTAGACTCCTCTGTCCAGCAAAGCTATCATTTAGAATGGAAGGGCAGATAAAGTGCTTCCCAGATAACGGAAAGCTAAAGGAGCTCATCATCACCAAGCTCTCATTATATGAAATGTTAAAGGGACTTATCTAAGGAAAAGATCAAAACTATGAACAGTAAAAGGACAACAAACTCACAACTATCAACAACTGAACCTAAAACAAAAATAAAAACTAAGCAAACAACTAGAACAGGAACAGAATCACAGAAATGGAGATCACATGGAGGGTGATCAGAGGTGGGGGGGCAGGGGAGGAGTGGGGGAAGAGGCACAGGGAATAAGCAGCATAAATAGTAGGTACACAATAGGCAGGGGGAGGTGAAGAACAGTATAGGGAATGGAGGAGCCAAAGAGCTCACATGTTCAACCTGTGGACGTGAACTGAAGGGCGGGTGGCGGGGACAGGGGACGGCGGGGGACGCTGGTCGGGGAGGCGCAGGGCGGAGGGGAATAGAGGGGAGGAAAAAATGGGACAACTGCAATTGCAAAATCAATAAAATGTACTTAAAAATTAAAAAAGGAAATTAATTCAATAATAAATAGAAGAATCAACTGTTTTGCATACTCCCAACATTAAACCTACTTTTGCCCCACCCTGTACTATATATCTCATCTTCAAACTCTATGTAATCCTTCAGAATATTGTATCAAATTCTGTGATATCACATAGACCAGTGCCCATTACACAAAGACAAAGGTGGGGGGGATTTTTCACTGTGTACCACTTAATATCCTCTGAATTTGATTGAACCACGAGTGTTTTACTTGTTAAAATAAAACGTAACAGTTTAATATCTTACCTAAAGGCAAAGGAAGCTAGAAAGGTCAAGAGATGCACAAACTCAGCCCAGGCCAGAGGGGGCACAAGTGGGAAAGCCCAGATTAGACCCCAGTCCGTAGTGCCCCTCCCCCCACTGCTGCCGCCCTCCCACCTGAGAGACAGACCCCCGTTTACACAACCACAGATCGACAGTCTTTTCAAGGGTCTCCTGTCCACTTGCGCACTTTGATCACACGAGTTCGAAGCAGCCTGAGGGGTATTTAGAGAGATTAGATTACCTGTTCATAAAAGTATAGTGCTCTTTCAAAGTTCTTCAGCCCAGTATAGATCATCCCTCCATAATAATAGTAACATAAAAAGTGCTTTGCATCGTAGGCTCCATTCTCTTTACAAATATCCATCATGTCCACGTCAAGATATGGAAGGGCAGGCTTAAAGCATTTTGCTAGCAAACAAAGCTGTTAAAAAAAAATTTGCATTAAGTCATTTTGTTTGTACACTGGCAAGCTTTGGCAGGGGCAAATTCATAAATTCCAAGAAGTTCAAGAAAATATTTTATTTCACATTTTTACACTTACTGATTAAAATAATCTACATGTCAACATCCTACTCCCTTCTCTTAAGCATTCAGAATTAGCATTTCTTTGTAGAAGACTGACTAACCGTAAGAGCAAAAAAAAAATTAAGTGTCAGCTAACACTTAATTCACCTAGCACCCACTCTGCTTACAGATGCACAAATGTGAGTCCTTTTTCTCTTTGCTGACCTAGTGGACTAGAAATAGATCAATTACGGTGTGATTAAAAATGGAAGTTTTTTCTTTGATTATACTTGTTCAGTTTCTAAATCCTTTAGGTAAGTGTAGAACAGAACAACTCAAAAAAAAAATAAGCACAGCCATGGTGGGTAGCTCAGCTGGTTGGCATGTAATCCTGATATGTCGAAGTTGCAGGTTCAATCCCCAGTCAAGGCACATATAAGACTCAACCAATAAATGCACAAGTAAGTGGGATGACAAATTGATGTTTTTCTTTTATTAAAAAAACAAAAAAACAAAAAAAAGAGACAAGCACATGACAATGTTCTGTATGTGTATGACAGTAACATAGGTACAAACTCCCTGAGCTGTACGCTTACTATTTGAGCACTTTATATATTTTATACTTCAATCACAAAATTTTTTTTAAAGATAAAAAATAAAGAAAAAAGGGAAAAAGCACATTGTACTCGAAACTAGCACGTGTTTGAAATAACCCACATATCTTGTTATTCTTTAAGGATACAATCCAAATGCCCTATAGGAACTAGTCAAACCCATATTCTGGAATACTCAGCAACTGTAAAGCACTGATATGGAAATATCTTCAAGATACATTAAGTAGAAAAAGTGCAAGACATATAAGAGTTCATACAGATTATTAGTATTGGTATTGAAAAAAGAGAGCAAATACAAACATATTTGCTTGTATATCTGTAAACTATCTTTGGGAGGAAAAATGAGAAGCTGCTGACACGGACTTCTTGGAAGTTAGATACCCACCTTTTGCCTGCCTGACTTTGAACCATGAACAATAAAATAAACAACACTGTAATGTGTAAAAAGCTGTGTGTGTTTATCCTCAGATTCCAAGATTCTTAAAAAGAAAATAACCTGGGATTTTTTTCAATGTCACCAGTATCACTAACTCTGTTCTACTCACCTCACAAGCTTACTGGCTGAGCCCCATTCTACAGTTCGTGTCCAGCAGCTGCTGAAAACTTCCTTACTATAGAAGAGATGTACCTGTGTATTCCAACCGCTAGAACCTATCAATCTCCACCAAATTATCTTCATTTACCTAACCTGACGTGGAGCGAACCTACACCCACCCGTCCACCTCTGACTTGGCTGCCACCCTGGCTGCTCACCTGGCAGAGGTCGGCGTGTATTGAGGTCAGCTGGTTTGTATTCATCTGCATCTTGTCTATGGCTTGCTTAAGGATGCCAATGCCGCGCAGGGGCTGTCAGAAACGACATCTCTTTCAGATAAGTTCGCAAAGATGGCAGCACATTGGATCTTATGTTGTCACTTACAAATAAAAAATAACACTAATTGATAGGTTCCTTTAAACAACAACATGAGGTTTCCACACTCTTTCAGGACTGTCCCAATTCAGTCAGAAAATGTGTTCTTAAGCTGTTTCTCGTGACAAATTTAACACCATTTCCTAAACCATAGCTTTTTGTCCTGGCCAGATAGCTCAGTTTGTTAGAGCGGCATCCCGATACGCCAGGGTGGTGGGTTCGATCCCCAGTCATTCAAGACACATACAAGAATCAACCAGTGAATGCATCGATACGTGGAACAACAAATCGATGTCTCTCTCTCTCTCTCAAATCGACTAAAAAAAATTCTCATTTAAAAAAACAGGGTTTTTTTTCCTTACAATTAAGATAAATAATCAAAAGCAGTATTACGTTCCCAACAGTTCATTATATTTACATCTAAACAAACAGAAAAATTTCCATATCATTTGCAATAGATGAGATCCTATGCTCGGTAAGCTTAATTATGTTTAAGGATGTGGGCACTTTCCCTTACAGTAGTCTAGGTGTCATCTGCAAATGTTCTCCAACAGCATCTCTTACCTGATAATAAATTACTATTGAAACTGACACAAGTTACAAATGGACCATCTCCTGCCTTGATGATAAATAACAAGGACCAACTGTCAAGTGAGATACAGTCAGTTTCTGGACAGGACACTCTAAAACAGCTGAATAACCTGGATGTAAAGTACAGTACAGGAAATGGAGTAGCCAAAGAACCTGTATGCACGACCCATGGACATGAACAAAGGTGTGGGGACTGCCTGAGGGAGGAGGGTGCTAGGTGGAGGCGGCATCGGGGAAAAACTGGGACAACTGCAGTAGCATAGGCAATAAAATATAATTTAAAAAATAAATAAAACAGCTGAATAACTTACATGATTTTTTCAGTAAAAATTTGTTGACTTTTTTTAACCATCTCTTTCAAACCACAATTTATTCAGTATTCTTACAAAATACCCACCGGTTCTTTTTGTTCTCAGTCTCCTTCAAACCACTAAACTTAAAGTTCAATTTCAAATCAAAGAGAAACACCCAAATTATAACGTTACTATATCAAAAATTAAAGACCAAAAACTGTTTCAGATTAAAAGAAACAAAAGTTGTGTAACTAATGAATTGAGATTTTTTTTATTATAAAGAAATTAGCAAAACACCTGGCCAAATATTAATAAGGTCAGTAGATTTATTAAAGGATTATATCAACGTTCATCTCCTGATGTTGAACTTTGTATATGAAGAGAATGTCCTATTTTTTAGGAAACACTCATTGAAGTATTTACAATAAGGGACATAATATCTGTAATTTACTTTCCAACAGCTCAAGAAAAAATGGAGAAAAGGATAAGCAAGTGTGGTAAAATGTTAATTATCCGGAGAATCTGGGTGAAGGGTTTATGGGAATTGTATTATTCTTGCAACTCTTCATGAAGCTAAATTTATGTCATAATTAAAATTTTAAAAAGTCTTACCAGACAAACACCCCAGCATATTACATTAAGGACACGAGAATGGCAGTTCCAGAAACAACCCCAGCACCGCGGCAGCCCCGAGGCGCGCGCCTCTCCCCGCCGCCAGCAGCAGGGACCAGCTGTCCTCACAGCCAACGCGGTGAGCGTGAGCGCGCTGACGGGACGTTAGTAAATTAGTTCACTGTACAAGGGAGATACTTACATTACAACACAACTATCAATACTTGAATAACATTGCTTACCTGTTTTCTTTCCATAAGGGCATTTGTTAGCTGATGGCAAAGCCCAGCAACTAGACACAATAACAAAATATTAAAAATATGAATGACTAGACAGACAAAATATAGTCAATAAAAAATAACATAATATGATTTTGCTTACAAGTGTCTGTTGCATATCGAATGTGCTCCCCATTACAAGTACTGATAAAAAGCTGAACCTGTGAGAATAACGTTTCGAAGTCAGGAACACTGGGCATAGAAAACTTCACAAATCTGGAATAAAGAGACAGAATCCATTTATCTTGATGTCTCCCGGGGTGAAAACATAGAAGCAACCAAGGCCAGGAGGCCATCGTACAATTAGTCACAATATTTTTAAAAATTAAGAAACATAGTCTATGAGATTCTCCTGGCCTGGTTTTATGCACGATCAAGAAAACATAGAGACAAAAAGAAGAAAAATGGGCTTAAAAAGGAAAAGCTTTCAAAAAAGAAAATTCCATTAAATAAGGCCAAGTATCAGGTCATCCTAATACTTGGGAAGAAACTGAATATAAACTTTGAAGCAAAATTTTTTAAAAATATTTTTATTTTGAGCTTCAATGTGGTCAGGACTATTGAGCTCAATTTAGAAGCTGGTTGTTGGTCTTCCTGCTGGTCAGGTGGCAGGGGGACCGGACGAGGCCCTGGGCCTGTTCACCACGGCAGGGCCCGCGGCAGCTATTCCAGTTAAAACTGCCGCTGGCCAGGACGTGACTGATGCTGCGGTCCGTCTGGGAGAAAAAAACGGTGTGGTGAACAGGACAGGGAGAGTTAGAAGTGCTGAGGAGAGAGAGGAGTCGTCTAATCCATCCCGAGTCACTTGGCAGGTGTTGCCTTTCAACCGCTCACAATAAATACTTCGAGAGGGGGTTAAAGATAGGTTTCGCAGAAGAAAACATATAAGCTACCACCACTCAGCCACTGCTTACAAGTAAATTTTAAGTTCTTTTTTAAAATTTAAAAAAAAAAAAAAACTGCTGAAACTAATTTCAAAAAAAAAAAGAGAGAGAGAGAGAAATGAGTGTTTTTGCCGCATCACAACTTCTCCTCCATCTTTCCATCTGTGCTCCCAGTTACACCGGGCTCCCCTCAGCGTCCCCGCGCACCTGTCACGGCCCTTTCCACTTGTCCAATGTGTCTGACACAATCTCACTTGGGTTTCACGATAAGCCGATAAGGCACTGTAATTTCCATTTTGTAAATGAAAATATGAAGCTAAGGGCCCTATGCCTCATAATGGAATAACAAATTCAAATCCAGGGTCCTCAGATGTAAGTACTCAGGGTTCCTTCCAGGTTTCCTTTCACTGATACACAAGGCTAAAACACCTTACCGCTTCAAAACGCTTTCACGTATATTATGTATATATCTCCCTGATACATGTATGAGTGGGCAAAAGTAGGTTGGTGATACGATAATAAATAAACAATACAAGGATAAACTCTGTGTTTTGTGTACTCACAACTGTAAAAGTACTTCTGCCCACCTGTTTGTAGGTGAGTATTTATGTGTATAAAACACACATGCTATCTGTTCTTTTAATCAGCAAACACAGGCAGCAGAAATTGTCACCAGCCTGCACCATCCAACAGAGCTTTCTGCAATGGCAGAAATGTTCTTTATCTCCCTTAACACAGTAGCTACTGAGTTCCTGAAATGTGGCTAGTACAACTGAGGAACTGAATCTTTAACTTTTTAAAACTAATTTACATTTAAACAGCCTTATAAGACAGGTGACTACTGTATTGCAGAGCAGAATTCCGGGGCTGTCCAACCTCTTGGCGTCTCTGGACGACACTGGAAGAATCACCTTGGGCCACACGTGAAATATATTGCAATATGTTCTCACACACACACACACAAAATCTCATAATGTTTTAATTAAATTTACGTGCTGGGCCGCATTCACAGCCACCTTGGGCTGCATGTGGCCCATGGGTTGCAGGCTGGACACCCCTGCTACCCTTTCATTCTGACAAAGTTCTCTAAATTCTATTCTTGACCTCTAACCTTTCTTTCGGGAATCCCAGCGCAAGTAAAGGCAGACCCTTGCTTTTATGGCTTCTCCGTTTATTTATATCATTGCCACTTTCATGACAACCATAACATCCCAATTTTAATATTAAAACATCAAGCGAAATATAATTCTACTGTCAGGTACCCAAAGTTACAAGGAACCCCAACTGAAATAATTTGGTCTCAAACAGTGTAAACTTGTTAGAAGAGAATTCAAAGCAATGTTGCTATTGATCACTGGTAACCTCACTCAACATATTCCACCATGCCCTGTTTTGTCACTCTTCCTTATTTTATTATTTATTTATTTTCAGAGAGGGGGTAAGGGAGGGAGAAAGAGAGGTAGAAAAACATTGATTGGCTGCCTCTCGTATGTGTCCTGAGTGGGGCCCAATCTGCAACCAAGGCATGTGCCCTGACTGGGAATTGAACCAGTGACCCTTCGCTTTGTGGGGCGATGCGCAACCAACTAAGCCACACCAGTAAGGGCTTCCCTATATTATATTCAAGTTAGAAAATGTGGGCAATCCGATGGACTACATAAATCAAAGTATTCAAATAAATACAAACTATAGTGCCCCACAATTGAGATGCCCACTTGTTTTTTAAAATAAATTTCAAAATTTGTTTAAATATAAACAAGAGTTCAACATAATAAAACGACAAAATATAATAAGCAACAATTAGCTGGAATGAGTAAAATGTAACTACTACAACATGACTTTAGCTGTGCATAAGAGTTCAATGTTGTTTACATGGCTTACTTCCTACACCAAAAAAATAAAGTCAGAAAGTGTGTAGTGATCAATTTCAGGCAGCAAAAGTTATAAAAGAAGATGTCCCTTACAACACAGCAAGGACGCCCAAGGAGTGCTCTTGTACATCCAGAGCCCCAAGCACAGTGTCCAGATGGGATAAGTTCTTAGCAAGGAGTTCCCCACTCTTGTTGATCAGTTCACAAAGCTGAGTCATTTGCCCTGCAAAACAGGAATAACACCATGTCATTCAGTTATAGCACTAACCAAGCTGAAGAAAGTATAACCAGGTTTCATACCTCAGAGCAAGGAAAACCTAAAGATGATTTCTTCTTTCTCCTTCATGTCAGATGAGGACGAAGAAGGGCCAGAAGTGAAGCGACCCTGCCCAGTCTCAAAACTCTATCTCCCATATCCCTCTGGCCTCTGGAAGTTTCTTCTTTCCTCTATTCCCGTTTCTGGTCTCCCAAGCCAGAACTATACACACACTTTTACTACCACCCCCGGCTCCTCCTCGGTATCCAGAATGTCACCAAAGACGATTTAATTTTACTTCCTAAGTCTCTCAGCTCCATTCCTTTCTCTCTCCCTTGCCTTAATTCACATCCTTATCATTTCCTTTTTTAAAAAAAGGTTTATTTATTTTTAGAGAAGGGAAGGGAGGGAGAAAGAGAGGGAGAGAAACATCAATGTGTGGTTGCCTCTTGCGCGCCCCCTACCGGGTACCTGCTCTGCACCCCAGGCATGTGCCCTGACTGCGAATCGAACCAGCAAGCCTTTCGTTCACAGGCTGGCACTCAATCCACTGAGCCACACCAGCTAGGACTCCTTATCATTTCTTATCTAAACTACATCACAAACCTTCTCAAGGTCCATTCTTTCCTCCAACCCATACTCCTCATTGATATCTGTGTGATCCTTCTAAAATGCAAAATTCAATCAAATTACTGCAATGGCTTTAAGAAGTCAAAATGCGCCCTGGCCAGGTAGCTCAGTTGGTTAGGGCATCATCCCAATACACCAAGGTTATGGGTTCGATATCTGGTCAGGGCACATACAAGAAGCAACCAATGAATGCAAAAATAAGTGGAACAACAAATCAGTGTTTCTCTCTTTCAAATAAATAATAAGAAAAAGAAAGAAAAAGATGTCCAAATGTCTCAGCCCGGTAACTGGTCCCTGTGCTTTGCCACCCCAGCCTCATCTCCTGCTACTTGCCTTTACAAACCTCTTCGGGCACGCCAAGCTCAAAATTCAATCAACATGCCGTATCTTCTCGCTTTTATGCTCTATGCCTGTTGTCCTCTGTGCTGAATGTACCTCCCTTCACTTTCTCCCCCATGTCCTCTACTACCCGACTGGTATGCTGTACTCAACAGTTTGGCTGGGTCTTCCCTGGACCTTCACCTACCCCCTCTCCTCACGGCTAACTCAGTTGGATATCTGTCCTTTCTGTGTTGTCTTCCCACCACATGGGATGTGGTGATTAGGTAATTCGACATAAACTCAGGTGGAGAGAATCTCATTTCTCCAGCTTCATAATGCATGGCTCACTCAGCAGCCAATCAACAAGCATAGTATCTTGGGTCCTTCCTTCCTTCCCTTTTACCACAATGTTTTAACGACTAAAGTACAGGATCTAACTAGGCCTGAATTGGTGATCTGAAGTAGACTTACCAATTTTAATAGGTTATTCCAATAATAAACACCATGGCCACACTCTGTACTCTCATAACCCAGTAGCTGTGCTTCTGGTGGGGGTGGGGGTACACACAAGCCCTTTGGTTTTAACCTCTTTCCTCCTCCACGCTTCTTTTTTACACTTTGAACTTCGAGTTACTCACACCAGCTATTTCTATTTGGTTAGCTGGGTGCTTTTTCTTTATTAAAAACCAGTTAAGTAATATAAAGCTTAAAATCCAAGTGATTGTGGCTAGGGACTTTGATAATTTAATTTCTGAGACTTCTATACTGTAATACTGATAAATTTTGTAATTTTTATTAAAAATAAAGGAAATATTCCATTGTTATCGCATGCATTGCAAAACAATAAAAAAATCTGCGATCATGTTAGACATTATTTTTCAAGACAATAATACAAGTTGAACTGGTAAATACCAATTCACTATATTAAAGATCTCACTGGCAGGTATGAATTCGTTAAAGGCCCTCCTTTTAAATCTCCTACTCTAAATACGTTTACAATGATTTGAGACACCCAGAAATAAGCATTTCAGTCCCACATTTTTCTCCCTAATTAAATAATCAATGTTGAGGTGACACTTAAAAGCCAGGTCACCATGAAATCCCAAGGTTAACCACCGCAGGGCCAGGGGAGAGTCAAAAGTAAGCTTACGTGTCACAGGGCACATCTGAAATGAGCCCGACCAGGGCTATGGCCAGTGAAATTTCCTCTCACCAGGGAAGGCTAGAAATGATGACATACCCTTCACAGAAGGCCCATGTTTATACAGTCGCAGTAAGAGCAGAAAAAAAGACAGAAACATGTGCTATGCTGTGAGGGTCAGGTGCGGAAGCCGAGGGCAGCACCCGCGTCTCTCGGCCGGGCAGGCTGTCCCTAGAGCGGTGTCTGGCACCGAGCACGGGCACCAAGCCTTCACGAAAGCGACCCCTCTCGACGCTCAACAGCCCTAGTTCCGTTCTGTAAATGAGAAAATCGGCCCTAGCGAATGGCGCGGCTCGCCCACGCAGTGGCCGAGACAGGGTCGCAACCCGAATCCTCGGAGCGCACTACGTCCCGAACAGTAGGAACCAAGTGTTGGTACCGCAAAGGGGTGGGTAAGTGAGCTCTTCCTTCCTACAGAGCGCACGTCTGCACCTTACCCGAGACCCCAATTCCTAACCGAACACAAGGGAAATGAGGCATTTCATCAGGCAGGTCTTCATACCAGGTCCGTCAAGCCTCAGAACCGCAGGAGGTGAGGGAAAGTGGAGAGACTGACGGGGACTCTGCAAGGCCACGCAGCTCCTAGAACTTAACAATTACAGGCCGTTAACAACGACTAACTGCACTTAATCGCACCGCATACGATAGCCACTGTTCCGGGGCTTTTACGTGGTTTCTCTCATTCAATCCTAGCAGCTCCACGAAGCACGGGCTTATTTTTATTTCACAGATGAAGAAACAGGATGGATAGAGGGGACGTCACAGCCAGCAGCTAATGACTTTAATTCTGAGTCCAGAACTCCATCGAGTCATGAGATAAATGAACCGAACGTCACGAAAAATTAAGGGCAAAGTAATGGTCACAATAGTACCCCTGGGAACGGCGCCCTGCGAGCGACGGCTCCGGCACGTTCTGCAAGACTAAACTAGGCGCTGGCAGCAGCCGGGGGCCGGCCAAGAGGCGCCTCCGAGCCAAGGCGCCCAGAAAAGGTTCGTCTGGCGCCCGCTGCCCGCGGCCTGGCCCAGAGGCGCCGCAGGGACAGGCGGCCAGGGCACCAATCGCTGCGAGCGAGGGGGGCCCACGGGACCACAGGCGCTAGCGAAGGCGTCCGACGGAAGTCACCGCCCCCCAAATGTCAAGCGGGGCGCCGGAGCCCAGGGGCCTGCCGGGCCGGGAGGGTGGGTAGGAGGGCCCTGGGGCCTCCCGCGGGGGGAAGGGGACGCGGCTGGGTCGCCGAGCGCACGGCCCGGACGGAGGGAGCCATGGAGCCCGAGAGCGCGAGGGGGCTGCTCCAACTCCGCCGCGCCGGCGCGCCCGATCCCGCCCCGGCCTAAGCGTCGCAGCGAGCCCAGCCCCGGAGGCCAGGCTCGGCACCGGTGGCGGCGGGAGAGGCAGGCGCGCCCCCGCGGCCCGGAGGGCCGACCCAGGGCCTCACCTTGAGCCGAGAGCTGCCGGACACTGTTCACGAATTGCTCCAGGGCAGAGGCCATGTTTCCCCTGGGCGACCCGAGTACCAGAGCCAGCTCGCGCGGGAAAAGGCGTCCGCTTCGGGAGGTGGGGCGCCGGCGATCCACAGAGGCCTCAGGAGCGCCCGACGTCACTTCCGCCGGTCAAGCACCGCGAGATCTCACCCACGTGAGAACCAGTTACTGTTCCCTTGGAAACAGCTCTGCTGCTCGCCATAGCCGGAAGTTAGCTTTCTTTTCCTTCCTTCATTTTGTGCACATGGGAAATTCTTCCCTCTTTTTAATGGGGACGGTGAGCAAAAGCAGAAACTGAAGTCATGATTTGGCACGTATGTTCCGGATTTTGCTAGAAATAGGCGTCCGTTTTTCATTTGGCCAAATCATTCAGGCCCCGCTTTCTGGCCACTGACATGAATCTTTTCATTCTGGGGGGTAGAACATAGACACTGGAGCCAGGCAGGGAGCCTGCGTTCACGTCACCTTCCTACCACGTAGTAGTTATGTAGTAGTTATGTGACTTTGGTCAAGTTATTTGGCCATCCACTTGACCCCTAAAGCACTTTGTTGCTCTCACATACCCGCTTGTCTTGTTACAGAAGTTTGTCTCCATAATCCATACTATACCCATTGCTCTTAACTGGCAGGAAGTTCCTTGACATCAAGCATCTGTCTTATATGCCCCTGCGCCACCCTAAGGCGCAGGACGTACCAACCAAAGGTTGTTGGCACCAACTCAACATCAAAGGAACCCCCAGTTTGGAGTTCAGTGAAGAAGGAAACTTTATTCAGTGCAAACATCTCAATCATGACACAGCATGGCTGTTAAAACAGCCTGGGACCAGGCCCCTCTCGTGCTAGACAGCTCAGCTCCAGTGTTTCATCTTCTCTGTTTCAACTCACACCAAAGAAATAGCCCTCAGCCTTCAGTGGAAAGTAAGTATAAGGAAGAAACCTCAAGCCCTCAGTCTTCGTGGAAAGGGAAAGTACCTACTGCTTTCAGAGCTGAGTTATATAGACAGAACTTCCTGCTCCTGACCCCTGATCGGTCCTTTCTCATGCAGATGAGGACTCCAAATCCTCACAGTTTAGTTGGTCCAAAAGTCACGGTCCTGACTGCTCAGAGAAGAGTTGCTCTGATTGGTTGAAGAGATGATGGGGGCGGGACAAATATAGCTGTGTAGCTCTCTCTGGATGAGGAAAGCCTCAGTCCTGCTTGTTGAGATAGGACTCCGTGAACTCCTTTATAAGAGCTGGCTCAAGGGGCAGGAACACAGTGTAGACAGGCAGTTCACAGGACCAGGCAGATAGCTTAGCTCAGACTTCGCTGTGAAGTGCAGTTTGCAAGAGAAGCCACTATGTAGAAATAACTGCTAGGATAAATGTTTTAAAAATTTAGCCTATTTATCCACAGGAGCCCTTCTCGGTAGTTACCTTCATTCTCAGGGTCTACACCCATGCTCTGGTGCCACATAAGGGCTGAGTAAATAAACATGCATTTTATAATAGCATCCAACATATATTTATTGAGCATCTACAATGTGCTGTGCTAAGCAGTCATAGTCCTTTTTCCCTGCAGATAGTAAACAAATAAAGAGCTTAGAAAGAAAGGGGGTAGTGCTCTGAAGGAGTGAAACAAGGTTCTATAAGACCATGCAGCAGAGGAAATTGATGTTGCCTGGGAACAAGAGGGAAGGCATTCTCGAGGAAATGACACAAACTGAGCTCTGAAGAAAGAGTAGAAGTTAATAAGATAAGAGAGGAAGAAATTCTCCTAAGTGAGAAGACAGTAGATACTAAAACCCTGTGTTGGTTGGAAACATGCCATGGAGACTGAGGACCTGAAAGGAGGAGGTCAGAAGGGAATGGTATGAGATGGAGCTGCAAGAGAAACAGGGTCCCCATCAAGTAAGCTGTGTTAAAGCTAGGGACATTCCCCCAAGAAGGTTGTAAAGCCACTGAGAGTTTTATGCAAACAAGTGAGATGACTGGATTTGCTTTTAGAAAAGTTTGTCTGACTTCACATAGATAACCTCAGGGAATCATTAGGAAGCTATTGCAGTAGTCAACATGAAATATAATAGTAATAATTGTACCTTGAAAGTAGAACTGGAAATAAATGTTTAGATGAATGACTTGAACACTTTTACTCTTAAGATGAAACTGCCCCTGAATGTCCTATGTCAGTATTTGGTTCTCAATCTTTGATCCCTTGCAACATGTAAGGCAGATATCTTGACTTACAGGACATACTTCCATGGATTTTAACAAAACCCAAATATGTGGCAGAGAAGTAAAACACTACAATAATTTAAAATAGCCACAGCTACTACTGATACTTTAAATGTGTTGCCTATTTTGTGGCAGCTGTTCTGAGAGTGTGGCTTCCCCAACCAGCAGCATCAGCATCATCTGGGAACTTCTTAGAAATACAAAACCGTGGACTCACTCTAGACTTAATGCATCAGAAACTCTGAGGGTGGTGCTCTGCAATCTGAATTTAACAAGTCCTGCAATCTTTCTGATGCACACAAAAGTTGGAGAAAGTCTGGAGTGTAGCATAGAGGAGCCACACTCATTTCAAAACAGCTGAGCTTCATTCCACCCTTTTCTCTTCCTCTCAAGAACGAAATACCTGAAAGATACATGGTTACAAGGATAACCTTGAGCATATTCTAATTTGTGTTTTTTTAAAGCCAATGATTTGAGAGATCTGGCAATTACTTAGGACATACTTCCCAGGGGTGGCCAACCCTCGGCCTGCGGGCCATCTGCAGCCCAGGATATGAATGTGGCCCAATGCAAAATCGTAAATTTACTTAAAATATTATAAGATTTTCTTGTGATTACTTGTTGCAATGTATTTAATGTGTGGCCCAAGACAACTCTCCTTGGCCCAGAGATCCCAAAAGGTTGGAAACCCCTGCATTACAACAAAGTACAGCAGTGGGTGGAGATGTTGCATTTAATCATCTGTTATTTCAGTCTTTAAGCATACATTTACTTTGTGTCTAATATATTTCAAGCCCTGTGCCAGATGCTGGGTATATAGAGTATTTGTGAACAAGACAGCAAGTACTCGCTGATGTGAAGCTCTGGTTTGCTGAGTAAGACAATAAGCAAACAAACAATAATTTTGGGCAGTGATACCTTTTATGAAGAAAATGAAACATTCTCACGGGGTTTAAGAGCCCCACCATGCTTCTGGGAACTAAAGGATGAGAAGGGGCCACTGAAAAAGAGGTCTGGGGTAGAGAAATCCAAAGAAAGAGGAATGAATGTGATTTGCAAAGATCTGAAGACCTAAACAAACTTGGTGTATTTCTGGAAAAGCAAAAAATGCCAGATTGGCTAGCATATAGTAAGGAGAACACTGGTGTTTCTCAGCTGAGTGTTGCTTGTCTATAACGATAGTAATGGTCTCCTACATTTGTCCAACTTTTTCCATTTGTAAACCATCTTCGGATCTAGTAGAAGTTTTTTAGATTCATCACTGAACTATCTTCATCAAGTGCAGAGACTTGAAAGAAAAGAATATTAGATCATTTTGAGGGGAAATCAGTGTCAGCGGCATAAGCACTTTCCACACACTCCGTCTTCCCTCTGAGGGTGGGAAACAACCTGGTGGAGAACGGAGCAAGTCGCGGGGGAAGCCGGCCGCCCCCACGCCCCACCACCGCCCGCGCCAGCCACCTTCGTGTGGGGCGTGGGCCGATCCAGTCCAAAGTAAGCTCCGGCCTGCGGCGAGCTTTCTTCCCTGCTGGGCTGAAAAAGGAAGCTTCATCCCTGAGGGTTTCTGGCAGTGACCTTGGGCCCCTGAGGGGAGCGAGGCTTAGGATGAATCTCACAACTCAAAACACAGAAAAGAAAACGGAAACAAACCAGTCTCATCCATCACCGAGTCACTGGATACTGGAAGCCATCCTGCCTCCAGAACTTTTAGCCAAAAAACATGAGCTAACAAATTCCCTTTGCTCTTTAAGCATTTGTTAAATTCAAGTGGTATTTTCTCTTACTTGTAGCTGCAAGTCTCTTGATACAGCACTTTAACGGCATTGCGCCACAACAATCTTTCGAGGCGGAGTTTATTGTGGAAGTCATGGTGCTGTTCGTTATTCCACTTCTCTCCCTTCCATACCCTTTGCAAGTAGGTATAACTACGTGACTTCATTTGGCCGTGGAAGCAAAGGCAGGGTGGCTTGTGTCACTTCTGAGCGGGAGCGTGGGGTGCCAGCGTGCCGGGCGTCCCCAGTCAGAGCCGTGATTAGACCTGCAGTTCTGTAACCAACTGCCCTAGCACTTAGGGGCGTGGCCCTCGGTATTTCAGAAACATTCACTGTCTCACAGTTTCTGTGGATCAGGAATTTGTTATGGCTTAGCTGGGCGCCTCTGCCTTAAGGTCTCCCCCAAGCCTCAGGGTGTTTGTTGTTCAGGAACGTTGTCCCATCTGAAGTCTCATCTGTCGGCTTCTAAGCTCATTCGCAGGGCTGTTGGGAGGGTTCCAGCTGTGTTGCTGACTGGCTGTTGGCTGGGATCTAACCCAGATTTTTGTCATGTGGGCCTCTCCACAGCATGGCAGGTAGGTTCGGGCCGGGGGCCGGGGGCGGGGGGCGGGCGGCAAAAGGGGGAGAGAGGAACAGGAGTGAGGGGGAGCGAAGCATACTGAAGTCACCGTCATTTTGTGACCTAGACTCAAGACTAGGGGTTTTTGAAAAGCATGCCTGCCAAGAGGCGGGGCTCACAGGGGTTCATTTTAGAGGATGACTCCCACAGTGAGTGAGAAACAAGCTTTCCTTAAATAACTGAGTTTTGGGGGCTGGTTGTTAATGCAGCATAACCCAGCCTATCCTTATTTGCTACAATTTCCCCATTGTTCAGAAAAGGAAACTGGTGCTCAGAGAGATTTAGGGGTTTAGCCAAAGAAACACCACTAGGGCAGAACATTGAGCACGTGGGAAACATACAGATGGCAAAAGCATTCCGTTTCGGCCAGCGAGACAGCTGTGACCCTCCATAACACCTGGGCTTGTGCAGATCAGGAGGGGTGGGAGGGAGAGGAAAAAGAACTCGGACAAAAACACGCCCTGCAGTCCTGTAGTCGGATTCCCAACGATTCCGCAAGTAGTGATCTAAATTACTGGCTTCAAAGCATCTCATATTCTCGGATTCATGATCTCTCTCTTAGCAGCAGCTCCAAGTTTCTCCCTACAGCCACAGGCAGAATTCGGTTTTTTGAGAGGATGGACACAACCCAGGACAATTTATCTGAGACCCTTTTGCCAACGCCTCCCTATTATTGCTGACTCAGTGAAGGGCAGAGGGGAGCAGTAACTTGCCCAGAGTCACACAGCACACCCATGACAGAGCTGCGGTCATGACCAACACTGCCAGCACCTAGTCCAAGCGCGTCCTCGTGGCAGCACGCGGCAGCCTCCCCGGGCCCCCACACAGCGGAGAGCAGTGCCCTTCCCGTGCGCATGAACAGCTCGGTGCATCGGACAAGCCACGCATTGTCGGGAAGGCCAGCCAGGAGCATTCCCGCCCTTTTCTGAGGATTCACTCTCTTTTGCTTCCACTTCTACTTTTAAAATTCCAAAAAGTGTTCGACGCCTCCCGCTCCTCGCGCCCACGCCCTGCTTCCATCCTGGGCTCCAGGCCCATCATTGGGAGCTGAGTTGTGCTGCTCGGGACTCAGAGTGGCAAGCGACGGAAAGTACAATTTAAACTGGTTTAATTTAAAAAGGGGATTTATTGGCTTCTGTTACTGGAAATGTCAAGGAGTGAACTGATTGTTGATTCAGGAAAATTTGGATTTGGCAATGTAGCAATTTGAATATTGTCTCCATTTCATTTGATTTCTTTCCATTTCTTGGGTAAAACTTTTGTTTTTAAACTGAGGTGTAATTGTCATGCAATTGATTCCATACATTTAAAGTTTGATAAGAATTTGATGAATTTTTTTAAAAATTTGAAGCATTTTGACGTATGTATACACCTGTGAAACCATCTCCTCGGTCACAGTAGTGCATACACCCGCCACCTGCAAATGCTCCCTTGCCTCCTTTTGTAACCTCTCTCCTCCCTGCGTTCCCCAGCTCCCGGGAAACGTCTGACAGGCTTCAGTCACTGCAGATTAGTTTGAATTTTCTATAATTTTATGTTAATGGAATTATACTGTTCATGTATATAGATACGCGCATACACACACAAATCTAGTTTATTTCATTCACCATAATTACTTCAAGATTTATACACGCTCTGCACTTATCATTAATTTGTTCCTTTTTATTGCTAAATAATATTCTATTATATGTGTACGACAAATAGTTTATATAGTTATGTGTTGATAGACATATTTAGATTGTTTCCACTTTTTGGCTATTACAAATAAATCTACTATGAACATCTCTACGCAAGTCCTCATATGAATATATACTTTCTTTCCTCCCGCATATATGAGGAGGGACCGCCCCCCCAAAAAACCCCAGAATTATCTTCTGGGGGGCAGGCCCCTTGTAAGACAGGCTTCCCTACTAGGTGAGTGCTCTAAAAACCCGTCTGTTCAGTGTACCAGCTGGCGTTTCATCCCAACAATAAATCCCACTTGATCATGATATATGATCTTTTTAATGTATTGCTGAATTTGGTTTGCTAGTATTTTGTTGAGAATTTTTGATTCTATGTTCATGAGAGGTATTGGTGTATAATTTTCTTTGTAATGTCTTTGTCTAGCTGTGGATCAGGGTAATGCTGGTCTCATAAAATGAGCTTACAGCCTTCCCTCCTCTTGATTTTTTTGGGACAATTTGAGAAGGATAGGTATGAATTCTTCTTTGAATATTGGTAGAATTCACCTGTGAAGTCATCTGGTCTAGGATTTTTGTTTGTTGGAAGTTTTTTGATTACTGACTCAATTTTGTTAATAGGTATCATCTGTTTAGGAATTTATCTATTCCCCCCAGAGTGTCCAATTTGTTGACATATAATTGTTAGGAAGCCTTTTCTTGCAATCCTTTGTATTTCTGTGGTGTCAATTGTCACTTCTCTTCTTTCACTTCTGATTTCATTTATTTGTGCCCTCTCTTTGTTTTTCTTTTTTGATGAGTCTGATAAAAGGTATATCGATTTTGTTTATTTTTTCGAAGAACCAGTACTTGGTTTTATTGATCTTTTGTATTGTATTTTTAGACTCTATTTAATTTTTTTCTGTTCTGATCTTTATAAATTTTTTCCTTCTACTTACTGTTAGCTTTGTTTCTTGTTCTTTTTTTTAATTCCTTTAGGTGCAAGGTTAGATTGTTTTCCTTTGTTGTTGTGTTTTGTTTTTGAGATTGTTTTTCTTTCTTGAGGCAGGCCATCATTATGAACTTCTCTCTAAGAACTTCTTTGGCTATGTCTCATAGATTTTTGGGTTATTCTTTAATTTTCATTTGTCTCAAGTTATATTTTTATTTCTTCCTTGATCTTATTGCTAACCCATTCATAGTGTGTTTTTTTTTTTATTGGCCACAGGCTATATTCTTTGTTTTTACAGTTGTCCCATTTTTTTCTCCCCGTATCCCCCCTCCACCCAGTACCCCATTCCCTACAGCATCCCCCCCTTAGTTCATGTCAGTGGATCATACATATAAGTTCTTCATCGTCTCCATTCTTAACCTCCCCCGTCTATGTTGTACCTACAGATTATGCATTTTATCTCCTGTACCTTTCCCCCATTCTCCTCCCTCCCCCTCCCCACTGATAACCCTCCATGTGATCTCCATTTCTGTGGTTCTGTTCCTGTTCCATTTATTTGCTTAGTTTTTTTTTTGTTTTTCTGTGAGGTTTTGTTTTTTGTGAGGTTAAGTGCTGATAGTTGTGAGTTTGTTGTCATTTTACTGTTCATAGTTTTGATCTTCTTTTTCTTAGATAAGTCCCTTTAACATTCCATATAATAAGGGCTTGGTGATGATGCACTCCTTTAACTTGACCTTGTCTGGGAAGCATGTTGCCTTCCCTTCCATTCTAAATCAGAGCTTTGCTGGAGAGAGTGATCTTGGATGTAGGTCCTTGTCTTTCATGACCCTGAATACTTCTGTCCAGCCCCTTCTTGCCTGCAAGGTTTCTTTTGGGAAATCGGCTGATGGTCTTATGAGAACTCCTTTGTGGGTAACTCTTTCCTTTTCTCTTGCTGCTTTTAAGAATCTCTCCTTATCTTTAATCTTGGGGAACTTAATTATGACGTGCCTTGGAGTGTGCTTCCTTGGGTCCAACTTCTTTAGGACTCTCTGAGCTTCCTCGGGTTCCTGGAAGTCTTCCTCCTTTACCAGACTGGGGGAGTTTTCCTCCATTATATTTTTAAATAAGTTTTCAATTTCTTGGTCTTCCTCGTCTCCTCTGGCACCCCTATGATTTGGATATCGGAACGTTTAAAGATGTCCCAGAGGTTCCTAAGCCTCTCCTCATTTTTTTGAATTCTTGTTTCTTTATTCTGTTCCAGTCGAATGTTTATCTCTTCCTTCTGTTCCAAAGCATTGATCTGAGTCCCAGTTTCCTTACCTTCACTGTTGGTTCCCTGTATATTTTCCTTTATTTCACTTTGTAAAGCCTTCACTGTCACTTCTTCCTCTACTTTCTATCTGCACTCGATCGTTTCTGTGAGCACGCTGATCACCAGCGTTTTGAACTCTGCATCTGATAGGTTGGCTATCTCCTCGCCACTTAGTTCTCTTTTTTTGAGTTTTGATCTATTCTTTCATTTGGGCCATGTTTCTTTTTCTCGGCACACCTGTTACGTTGTAAGGGGCAGAGCTTTAGGTATTGGCCGGGGCAGGGCAACCCACGTTGCTGCTGTGTTGTGGCACTGTATGTTGGGGAGGGGTCAGAGCGGGAACAATGCCACTTGCCCAGCTCTCAGCTTGCTTTCAGTCACTTCCCCTGCTTCCCACAAACAGATTGCACCCTACCAGGTGCTGCCCTGGTGCTGATTCCTGGGTGGGTGGGCTTGTTTACATTCTAGGACACTGTGGACCCCTCCATTGGACTCTCCTGTGAGACTGGGTTTCTCCCACCACCACAACCCCCAAAGGTTTCTATAGTCAGAGGTTTTGAGGCTTTATTTCCTGGCACTGGAACCCTGGGTTGTGTGGTCTGTCTCGCTCCTCAGTTGTTCCTCCCAGTTTATCCGCATGCAAATGTGGGATGGCCTGATCTGCCAGCCACCACCTCGTCTGCCTGGTTCACCAGGCACAGCCTTGCCGCGTGTCCCCTCTGCCCTGGCTGCCTGTCTCTGCCCCTCCTACCCATCTGAATGAATGTTTCATCTTTAGCTCCTTGGCTGTCGGACTTTCATACAGTTCAATTTTCTGGCAGTTCTAGTTATTTTTTGTTTTTAAATTGGTTGTTATCCTTCCTTTGGTTGTATGAGGGGGCAAAGAGTATCTACCTACACCTCCATCTTGGCTGGAAGTCCCATTCATTGTTTAGTAGGTTATTATTTAGCCTCCATGTGTTTGTGTGTTTTTCAGTTCTTTTTTTAATTGATCTCTAGTTTCATACCATCGTGGTCAGAGAAGACGCTTGCTATAATTTCAATTCTATTAAATTAATTGGGACTTTTTACATAACCTCACATGTGGTCTGTCCTGGAAAATGTTCCATGTGCACTTTAAAAAAATGTGTATCTTACTTCTTTGGTGTGAAATGCACTGAAAATATCAATTAAATCTATCTGGCCTGATGTGTCATTTAATGCTGTTACTTTCTTGTTGATTTTTTGTCTGGGAAATCTATCCATTGATGCCAATAGGGAGTTAAAGGCCCTCTACCATGACCGTATTACTGTCAGTCCCTCCCTCTAAGTCAATCAATGTTGCCTTTATGTATTTAGGTGCTTTTATGTTGGATGCATAAATGTTTACAAGGGTTATGTCCTCTTGTTTGTTTGATCCTTTTCTCTTCACAAAGTGTTCTTTGTCTCATTATACCTTTTGTTTTAATGTCTATTTTGTCTGATATAAGAATTGCTACCCCAGCTATTTTCTCCTTTTCATTCGCATGAAATGTCTTTCTCCACCCTTTTGTTTTGTATGTGTGTCTCTTGATTTGAAATGGGTCTGTTGTAGACAGCATCTGTATGGGTCTTGTTTTTATTTTTTATCCATTCATCTACCCTATGTCTTTTGATTGGAGCATTTAATTCATTTACAGTTAAAGTGATTACTGATAGATATATATGTGTTGCCATTTTATTATTCATATTTATGTTTTTTTCTTTCTTCTTAAAGAAGCCCCTTTATAATTTCTTGTAATACTAGTTTGGTGGTGATGAATAGCTTTAGCTTTTTCTTGCCTGGGAAGCTCCCTATTGCTCCTTCAATGTTAAATGACAGCCTTGCTGGGTAGAGTAGTTTTGTTTGTAGGTCCTTCCTTTTCATTACTTTGAATATTTTGTGCCAGTCTTTTGTGGCCTGCAAAGCTGCTGTTGAGAAATCAGCTGACAGTCTGTGGGAGCGCCCTTGTTGTTAACGGCTTCTCTCTTGCTGCTTTTAAGATTTTCTTTGACGTTTGTCACTTTAATTATGAGGTATCTTGTTGTGGGTCTTTTGGGGTTTATCTTGTGTGGAACTTTATGTGCTTCCTGGACTTGTGTGTTTATCTCCTTCACCAGGTTAAGGAAGTTTTCAGTCATCATTTTTAAAAATAAGTTCTCAATCTCTTGCGCTCTCTCTCGTTCTTTTGGTGTTACTATGATGCAAATATTGTTATAATCAATGTGACCCCATAGGTTCCTTAAACTATCTTCATTAAAAATTTTTTCTGTTTGCTATTGTGATTGGGCATTTTTTCCTACCTTGTCTTCCAAATAGCTTAAATCCTCTGCTTCAAACAATCTTCTGTTGATTTCTCCCAGTGTAGTCTTCATTTCAGTTATTGTATTCTTTATTTCTGAATGTTCTTTTTTCATGCTGCTATCTGTTTGTTGAAGTTCCTGTCTCACTGAGCTCCGTGAGCACCCTTATAACCAGGGTTTTGAACGCTGTGTCTGGTAGATCGCCTCTATCTTGCTCAATTTCCTTTCTAAAGTTTTGCCTTGTTCTTCCATTTGGGACCTGTTTCTTTCTCTCCTCATTTTGGCCGTGTTTGTTTTCAGGTGTTAGGTGGATCTGCTACATCTCCCAGTCTTGGGAGGATGGACTTAAGTACGGGGTGACCTGTGGGGCCCAGTGGCACAGTCATCCTGACCAGCTGAGCTGGGTGCTCCAGGAACGTCCCCTGTGTGAGCTGTGGGCGCCCTCCTGTTGTAGTTGAGTTTTGATTGCTGTTGGCATGTGCGTGGGACTGATCCTTAGGCTGACTGGCTGTGAAGACTGGCCATGGCTACAGCAGACAAACTGTTGTGGGGGTGGCTGACCCCACAGAGCCAGATTCACTTTAGCAAGGCTCTGCTGCCTGCCAAATCTACTCTTCGGATACGCTGTGTGGAGTTCTTTGTATGTGCTCTAGTACGGCCTGAAGCTGGCCGCCATGTGTGTTGGGCCTCTTGGGAGGGGCTTTGGGTCAGACTAAGGTCAGCTGCTGTCTCTGCCCAGCTTGGGGCCTCCGGGTAGGAGCTACAAAGTGACCTGTGGTTGGTAGCCACCTGTGCTGGCCTTGAAGGTGCCTGTGAGTGGTTGTGCTGTGAAATGAGGCCAGCTGCCAGACCCTGCTTGTTTTTGGTTTGTGGATCTTTGAGAGATTTGGGGAAAGTCCACACAGCCCGGGCCGAGGCCAGCTGTTGTGAAGAACAGCCTCTGAAAGAGGAGGGGGCCAATGCACAAGTCAGGTGGGGCAAGACCTCTGCGAATCACCAGGGTGGGGCAAGCAGCAGCAGCCAGGCTGATAGAGGCCCGGACCTGGTGCCTGCCTGTGCCTGTCAGCCACTTGGGGAGAGTGCCCAACAAAGAAACAATGAGCTCTGCCAGCAGTTCTGTCTGGGAGGAAGCCGCCCCTCCAGTCCTCGCCTCGAAGCCAGACAGTTTGGTTCCCGCCCGTAGGTCTCTGGCACTTTCCAAGCTGTGTCCCTTTGCTGGAGCTTAGGGTGAGTGTGAAAAACTGAGTCTGTGCTGGGGCCCTTTAGGAAGATGCCTGGGTGTACAGTGACCCCCCGACTCACTGAGACAGAACGCCCACTGATTGTTCACAGCCAGATGTGCCGGGCACTCCTCTTTTCCAGCACTGGAGCCCTGTGTTAGGCTAAGACCCCTCACTCTTCAGGGAGACCTCCACAGCTAAGATAGCCCTCCTGATTCTTAAGTGTCACACATGGGTGTGGGTCAGCTTATTTTGCTTCTCTACCCTTCCTCCCAGTCTTGAAGGGGCTTCTTCTTTATATATAACTAGAGGAGTTTTGTTCAGTTAGTGGTCAGATGGTTCTCAAGGGTGGTGGCTGCATAAGTTAGCTGCACATTTGGTGTGGTCAGGGAGGGGTGAGCACAGCCTTTACCTAGTCTGCCGTTGTGACCGGAAGTCTTTTTACTCTTGCATATTAAGAGTTCTTTATTTATTCTGGATTCAAGTCCTTTTCCAGATGTATGAATTGCAAATATTTTCTCCCATTCTGTGGTTTATCTTTCCACTTTCCTGGTAGTCTTTTGAGGCACACATTTTTTAATTTTGATGAAGTTCTCTATTTTTTTTTTATTTTGCACCATATAGTTGACATATAGCCTGTCATAGCCTTCCTTATCAATCAGCTGGCTTCTTTCTCTTTCCCCTCTTTGCTTAAAAAGCTCGAGCCGTTGGGCTCGTTACTCTCCAGAAGGGGAAAGGCAGATAGCAGCAATGGGGACAAAGAGGTCATGTGATTTAAAGCCAGCTCTTTGGCTAAGATTTCTCAATTCCAAAACTCCTTTTGTATACCAAAGGCAAAGCATGGTGCTCTGTCTGAGGTTTGCTCTAAGACCGACATAGAGTGAACTCTGTGGAAAGGGAATTTCTAGATATCTAGGGAGAAGAGGGAAAGAGTTCCGGAACTGGGCTCCTGAGTGAATTTAACTCGGGGAGCAGTCAGAGGCTGGCCCTGACGTCTTCTGGCCGAAACTCCCAAGCGCAGGCCAGTTAGACACGCACCATGGCCCCGGCAGGGGAACGGCTCACGCCGACTAGGGGCTGGGCCGGCACGGCCTCTCACTGGCAGGTCCGCCCTGTCCGAGTGAGGTGTCTAGTACGGAGTGGACTGAGGGAGTGTCCTCGTTGCTGTGACCTGCGCAGGGCTTACAGGTGACTCAGGTGTATCCAGTGCTGCAGTACAGTGGTCAGAACATGGAAGTTTCAGTGAGGGGATATTGCAAAGAGGTGGAAAGCCAGGCCAGAGGCTTCAACAGCAAGGCAAGCAGGCCACCCCAAAAGGCTAACAGGGTCACATGCACCTCGTTGTAGACTAGCACAGGGGTAGGGACAGATGTGAGTAGCTATACCCTATGGGGAAAGCAAGAGCATTGAGTGGATCTGATGTTGCCAAACCAGGCTCTATTCCCCTCGCGGGAACCATCCTGGCAGGGAGAGGCCACCAGGGAATGCTGGCCTGGATAATGGGAGGGGACACAGGCCCAAGGGCTGGGTCTCTGGTCAGGAGCTCCCGATCTGTTGTATCCAAGACAACACTTTCGGCAAGCTGGCTTCGTTACCACTAAGGCAAAAATAACCCCCTTTATTATAGAAAGTCAGCTTCTGCACGTGTCGGGCCATTCCCCATTCAATGAGAACATTTCTCATACCTTTTGTGCTGGACAAGGGGCGGAACCTGAGGGCACATTTTAGTGAGAGGCTCGCGGCTCGGGCACGCGGGCGAAGGAGGGAGCGTGCGGGACGCCCCTGCGAACGCCTGGGTTCCCGCCCGCCCCGCCAGCTGCGCGCAAAGTCTGGGTGAGTGCGGAGCCTGGGAGGTAACGCGATGGGAGGACGCGCTCGAAGACGCGTGGGTGTGATTCACAGGCTCACTGTGTTCGTTACCAGCTCTGTGCCCTGGGAAAAGTCACTTCCCCTCGGTGAGGCTATTTCCACCCTGTGAAACAATTGTGTCGCCATCCTAGCGTCCCTGGGGAGATTCCACAAGCTAAAGTGCTTGGCGTGCTGTCAGTCACCGCGACTGATAGAAAATAACCTGCGAGGTAACTCAGCTGCTATGGACGAAGTGCCTTCCGCGTGCATGATTCAGTTCTAAATGTTTTACATGTAAAAACCCATGTAATTTCGTAATGACCCTATGAGGTACATCCTACCATTGTTTCCATTTTACAAATGAGGAAATTGACTCCAAGTGATGTTAAAAGACACGTCAGGGTGTCAGACTGATAAGTGACAGAGTCAGGGTTGAAACCCAGGCAGCTGAGCTCCACAGCCCGAATCCCAGTCACTGCGTCCAGCACAGAAATCGGGGTGCCGGCTCCCACCCAAAGCCGCTAAGGCCAAGAGAGCATTTCCCAGGGCTTGGCACGTGGGAGACACTCGCTGAAGGACAGATATCATTGTGAACGTCATGGCAATTGGAGACAGGCCGCCTGGATTTCGATCCAAGTTCTAACACTAGTGACCTAGTGTATTAGGGACCTGTTGATGTGTAAAAATTACCCCAAAACTTAGAGGCTTGAAACAACATTTACTACCTCCTGCAGTTTCTGAGTTACAGATCTGAGGGCAGTTGAGTTGGGGGGCTCTGAGCCAGGCTCTCTCATGAGGTTGCAGTCAAGGTGCCCATTCGGGCTGTACCCTCTTAAAGCTTGACTGGGAACAGAGGCCCTGCCTCCATGAGGGCGCACCCAGCGCTGTGCTTGGGAGGTCTCTGTTCTTCTCCAGTTGTTGCGGGGCGCTGAGTCCCTCCTTTGGAGGGAGTCTCCGTGCAGCCGCCGCAGGCCCTTGGACGTGGCGTGTGAGTAATGAGAGCAGGCGAGCGAGAGCAGGAGCGGGAGGCGGAAGCCACAGCCTTTTGTGAACTATTCTTAAAAATCATAAGCCATCCCTTCCACCATATTCATTAAAATTAAATAACTGAATCCAGCCCACTTCCAAGGTAACAGACACCTCCACCACCTGAAGGGGGGAGTATCAAAATCGTTTTTTAATTACCACACCAAAGGGCATTAATTAATCTCTTTGTGCTTCAGCGTTTTCACCTTTTAAAATGGGCTAATATTAGTATTCTTCTGAGAAACTTTGTGGGGATTAAGGAAGACCATCTGCATGCAGAGCCTGGATGGTGCTTGCCACACAGGAGGCGTCCACAGACCTTAGCCACAACTGGCCTTTATTATCTACTATGTCGAACATGGTGAGGTCTCCTGTCTCTTACTCTCAATTTTCTCACCTGTCAAATGGGAATAATAATGTCTCCTCTGCTCAAGGCACTCAAGAGCTATTTGTTGGATGCATGTGCGGATGAATTCATTGAATATGCACTGTATGCCAGGCCCTTTCAAGCCATGAGGAGCCTATCAGCAAAAAACCCCAGACGGGGTTTTACCCTAATGGAACATTCATTCCAAAAGGAGAAGACCAAAAATAACAACCCATGTGTAAACAATGCAGAAAATAATGATGTGTGCAGAATAGAACCTAATGAGGTACCACTACACAGCCACCAGAATGGCTAAAATTAAAAAGATTGACAGCATCGAATGCTGGCGAGGATATGGTGGAGCTAACGGAACTCTTGAACGCTGCTTGTGAGACGGTTAAACAGCACAATCACTTTGAAAAATGTCTTGCAGTTTCTTGTAAAACTGATCTTATACCTGCTCTGTGACTCAGCAATCCAATCTTAGGTGTTTACCCAAGAGAAAAAAAAATGCATCCACAAAAAGTCTCATATGAATGTTCACAGCAGCTTTACTTGTAATTGTCCAAAACTAGAAACAGCCAAACGTCCATCAATGAGAGAATGGGTAAACTGAGGTATATTTACTCAATGAAATAGGAATGACTCTTAAAAACATGCTGAGTGAAGGAAATAGGTAAAAAAAGAGTACATAGAGTATGATGATCCCTTTATAGGACTAGAAGAGACAAAACTCATCTGTGGTGGAAAAAATTAGAACAGCGGCAGAGGGGCTGATGAAGAAGGAGCGGGAATGAACTTTCCAGGAAGGTGGGGGTGTCCAAAGTCAGCACTGGTGACCAGCTACCTGGGTTATTTAAACTTAAATTATTTAAATTAAATACAAGGGAAATTTAGTTCCTCAGTCACAGTGGCCACATTTCAGTTACTCAGTAGCCATGGGTGGCTAGTGGCTACTGAATCTTAACAGCACGGATCCTTCCCATCACTGCAGATTTCTTCTATCGACAGCCCTGGTCTGTATCTTGCTCGGGATGCATTTGTCAAAACCCATGGGATGATAAAGTTGAATTTGTGTATTTCACTTGTCAAATTGACCTTTAAATATATGGCCCCCATGAAGGCCACTTCGCATAGGCCGAAGTGCTTCGTGGCGACCAGCACTGCCGCCTGCAGCCGGCTTCCAGGTGCACCCGGGAGCGAGGGGGGCCGATGGCAGGTGGCTGCGCGGAGGGACGCAATGGAGAACGTGAGCGCAAATGGAGCGAGCCCTTAACGCGAAATCCAGCTGGTGAGCGTTTTCATCTTCATTGTAGAGTTCTTCAAACTTTCCCGTATCAAAGTGTTCACAGCACAATTATGAAAGAAGACAGTGATGTAATAGAATAGAACTTCTGTCAAGGTAAAGAAGCACAGTGGAAAATCTTAGGGGCCAGAGAGGAGGCAGGGACAGCATTGAAGGTCTCACCGCCGCGCACCCACTCACTCACTCAGGACACAGGGATGAATCAGCCTGGTCTCCACCTTGAATTCAGGAGGTACCTTAGGAGCAACCAGCTGAGCTAGGGGACCGAAGACCTACTATGTGGCATGGGTCCGGGGACCCCACAGCCCACCTACTTTTCCAGCTGTACCCCGCTCCTTTCTCACTGGCCATCTCTCTGACCTCACATTGGATCACTTTATCATACTTTCAGAAAGATCCATAAATATCAGTTCCATGAGCGGGAGGACTTTGTTCACTGCTTGATATCCACCACCAAGCACATCGGAGACACTCGGCAAGTACAGGCTGCTACCGGGGCCACTTGTGCCTGGGCTTCCGCGTGCCCTTTCTCGTGGTGCGAGCCTCTGCGGGGGCATCACCTCCTGCAGGCGGCCCTCCCGAACCGCCCCTCCAGTCCCTCCGCCTCTCCATCAACCTATCCCAGGGTGGATAACAACGTATTTATTTCTAGATTTATTTGAAAATCATCAGTTTTATTAAGGCTTTGTGATATTTGCAAGGTACTTATTTGTTCTACTAAAATGAGGCTCTCCGCAGACATTCACTATTTGGTTCCTTTACATTGCTTGCACTCTCTGGAAGTATTTTGGCTGTTCTGTACATGCATTTGCTTTTTGCCTGCCTTTCCTTCCAAAACCTAAGTTTCAGGATTCAGGAACCCTGCCTGTTTTGTTCGCAGAGATAAGTGCTCAATAAATACTTCAGGGACACAGGCTTGTTCCAACGGCGTGCCCTGCTCCTCCATCCTCGCTGCTAGTGGAAGGACCGGGCCCAGGACTAGGGGCCTGGGAGAAGATGTGAGTGGAGAGCCGGAGGGTGGATGCTCCAGAGACATTCCAGCATGCGGGACTGTCTTCAAAGCCACGCTCCTCCGGCCCGGTCTCCGCGGGGTCGCGTGTCCCTTTAAGGGCAGCGCGGCCACGCGCCTGGATGAGGCGCGCTCGCAGCCTCGCTCTGGGGTTGGAGCCTGCGCGCTCGCTCCCCGCGACCCCCACCCCTAACCTCCCATCCCCGGCCCGCTCCGGCGGACAGGGCTTTCTCTTCCGCGCACCATGCCGCTGTGCCGGCCCCGGCGTGGCGGCCCGGCCCAAGCCCCGCCGGCCGCGGCGAGCGAACGCAAGAGGCCATGATCTGGCTGGGCGGCTGGTGCGCGCGGTGGCCCCGCGGCGCGGCGGTCCCGGCCGGGCGGCGCTGGGTGGCGGGCGGGCCGGCAGGCCGGGCGGGCGGCCGCGCCCTGCGGGTGCTGGTGGACCTGGACGGCGTACTGGCCGACTTCGAGGGCGGCTTCCTCAGGAAGTTCCGCGCTCGCTTCCCCGACCAGCCCTTCATCGCGCTGGAGGACCGGCGCGGCTTCTGGGTGTCCGAGCAGTACGGCCGCCTGCAACCTGGGCTGAGCGTGAGCATCCCCCGACCCCCGCGGTTCCACCCCGGGCTCAGCGCCACTGAGGGCGGGGAGACCCAGGCCCGCCTCCCCAGCCCGGGCTTGGGTGGGTCACCGCCGCGAGCCTCGGGGTGGTCTCGTAAATTAACGTCCTGGGAAGGACCAGAGCCGCAACGACCGACCGGGCAGCTTTGTGCTCAGTAACTGTTGGCTGTCATCGAGGGCTTCTCAAAATTCAGGAGACTATAAAGCGTAATATACCTAACTCTATATAATCGGCTGACTTTAAAATTTTGGGCGTATTTAGCTTCAGGCCTTTTATTTTTAATAAAATAAACATTACAAGTAAAGTCCTCTTTGACCCCTGACACAGGCACTCTTCCATTTCTTCATCCTCCTGAGTTTGTGTTTCCACCATTCTCTCTCGCCCCCTTCCATAAAAGCATAGCTCCCAGTGGAATTCGAAGCCCAGGGAGGTTGAGTGACTCCGTGGGCCTCACCCAGTGCGTCGTGGTCAAGTCGGTGCGGGACCAGCGTCGGCGCCGGCCGTGCGGAGCGCCCGAGCTGGGCTGGGCGCCGGCTCCCAGGGTGCTCTGCGCTTCGAGTCCGGCGGGCGCTGAGGGAGGCGGGGTCCCGGCAGGGGCACAGCGGCCAGCCTGGGTTGTAAATTTAAGCTGTTTTGCGAAAGGAACAGGGTTTTGTTTTTGTTTTTGCCACACGCAAACCTAAAGAGGCTGGGTGTTCTCCGGCATCCCTTGATCTGCCCCTTAGGGGGACTGTCAGAGGGTTTGAGGATGATGATGATATTAGAACCTAGCGGGTTCCCGCCTCCTGGCTGCATCGCCTCTTTTCTGTGAGGCAGACGTTATTGAGTCCAGTATGCCGGTGGGGGGTCAAACAGGATTGAAACCCAAGTCTATGTGCCTCCCTAGCACCCTTCTGACTTATAAAAGTCACCTGGACAGTAATTTTGGTTTGGTTGAGGAGGCAGATGTTAAAAAGGGAATTAAGTGCTGTTTCTGTGTCTCGTTAACACCAGGCACTTCGGGAGGTGACTTTCCCAGATCCCAGTGCTGACTTCTTCCAGTTCTGATGCCTAATTAAAAACTTTTAAGAGAAATACCCCAGGAATTTTTGCAGTCTCCGTGCATGCTCCCTGCTCTGTGTGTGCTCCTTTATAGGCCATGCACAACACTGGCCATCTGGGCACCTTATTTCCTCCCGGGAGTATGAGGGGCGACCCTCCAAGAAAAGCAGAATTATCTTCTGCAGGGCAGGCCCCTTGTAGCACAGGCTCCCCCGCGAGGTGAGTGTTCCAGGAACCCATCTGTGTCAGTGCACCAGCTGGCGTTGTTGTGAGAGGCTGTGTTTGGCTTCAGTGAATTTTTTTTTGAAGATGCTTTCATTGTGTTTGCCCCTTTCATGGTGGGTGACTGACCAGCGCACCTGCCCCCGCCGCGCTGCGTATTCAGCAGTTTTTGACCAAAAACGGCCTGACCCCTGTGCTCCACCCTCCCTATTTACCTGGTCTCGCCCTGAGTGACTTTTTTTTGTTTCCCTGGATGAAAAAAGTCCTCAGAGGCAAACATTTTGCCGATGTGGAAAAGCCAAAACAAAAAAATGACAGAAGCACTAAAAGGCATCAAAGTCAACAAGTTCAAAAACTTTCGAACACGGGAAAAGTGTCTCGATAGGTGTATTGCATCAAATGGAGAGGACTTTGAAGGTGACTGAAGTTTAAACATGTAAGAATAAATATGCAATTTTTTATAAATAAATTCTGGGTTTTGGGGGCCCCTCCTCGTATATTAGGGTGATTAAACTAAGCCTACCCCCATCTCTGAAAAGGACAGTGGCTTTTTTAGTGTTTTGCACAGAGGTATGGCCTTTGGGTCTAAGGAGATGAATTGCCATTTCCAAGTACAAAGAAAAAGCCAGGGCTCACGGGGCACTGAGGAGGGGGTGTCCTGGGAGGGACCTGCCGACTTCCGCTTCTGAGAGCATTGCAGGAAGAGGGATTTTCATAGATGGACACACGCCCTTTGTTACCGGCACAGCCCCCAGCAGAGTATCCTTGGGTCTCCCCTTGGCCCAGCGTCTGTGGATGAAAACAACCAACCCACCCACCAAGCCCGCTTACCTCTGTAGGCGCTTCCACTTTCCGAAACACCAGTCTGCCCGTATCCCCTGTGATCCCCACAGCGCCCTGCGAGGCAAGCTGGGCGGAGGCAGGAGGCTCAGCTCATTGGAACCCACTTAGAATCTCACAGTGGAGGAGCCCAGAGAGAGCAAGGGCCTTGACCAGGGTTCAGAGCGCGCGAGTGAAGGAGGGAGGGAAGAAATGCGGGGACGCAGGCCGTGAGGTGAGGCGGTCAGCCCCGGGCCGCGCCGCAGCAGCCAGGACTCGGACAGTTCCGTGGGGCAGCCCATTTCCCACCTCGCTACACGGCCTCCAGGGGAATTAGAAGCCCCACGCTCAGGTTCTGACAGTAACACCCATAAGTGGCCTTGAAAAAAATGTGTGAGCCTCAATGTCCTTATTTGTAAATTGGGGATAGCAGTTCTTACTCCATGTGGGATGTGAGGGTCAAAGGAAAACATGTTAGCAATAAGCACTCATGTACTCCGTGTAGTTGCCAGTGTGGCCTCAGTGAACTGCACCTGGTCACCGATGGGGTGGTGGCACTTGTCCTGAGGCGTATAGCTTCTGACTTGGTAGAGGCACTTCCTGCGCAGCACACAGGGGATTTGGGTTCCTGCTTCTCGGCGGCGGCCGGGGTTTGTCATCTTGTCACCACTTCCCCCGGTCCTGGTCCTGCTCCTGGTCCAGCTCCTGGAGGGGTGTGGCCTTCCGCAGACTTGATTTCGGCTCAGCAGCAGGAGGTTAGAGCTCCCAGCTGCGGCTGAGACGGGCCTCTCCCCTCTCGGCCACTGTTTTGCAATTTAAGATTAGGTAACTTGCTTCTGCTTCTGAGCCTCGGCTTTCTTATGAAATGAGGGACTGGAGTTTTGGGTTTCAACCTTTAAAGGCTCTAGAATTCTTTCTTTTAAACAAAGTGTTTCTTGGCAGCCCAAGATGTAGCACAGATAATAGAGCTGTTCTGACTGATGTGGGTGAGGGGCCTGGAACTCTGCCCCATTGACCATCCACCCCCAAAACACTCCCACCCCCTGTCCCGGCCCCCAGACCCCCAACCGTGACGTAGCAGTGCTCTTAAGGAACTCGATGAGTTTTTCCAGCTCTTGAATATAAGGACTGTGGGGTGTTAACCAATGGTCGGTCGTTGCTATCAATTTTACGCCAACAGGAATCCCCAATTTGGGGTGCAGTGAAGAAGGCAGCTTTATTTAGTGCAAAACAGCCCAACTGTGATACAGCACAGCTGCGAAAACAGCTCACTAGTGTTACAACTCCATTAGAGGCCTCAGGGCTGTGAAACTGGGGCACCTGGCTAGACAGCTCTGCTCCATTTCTTTCTTTTTTTTTTTTAAAGACTTTATTTATTTATTTATTGACAGAGGGGAAGGGAGGGAGAAAGAGAGAGAGAAACATCAATGTTTCTCACGCGCCTCCTACTGGGCACCTGCCCACATCCCAGGCATGTGCCCTGACTGGGAATCGAACCAGAGACCCTTTGGTTCACAGGCCAGCGCTCAATCCACTGAGCCACACCAGCCAGGCTCTGCTCTTCTCTGCCCTGCCCTCCTCTGCTCCGGTCTGGGAGATGTCTTCAGTGTTTCTGGTGTTTCATTCAGCAGTTTACCTCCAGCTGGGGAAGTCCAATCTTCAGTGGAGAGGGAAATCGATCTCTGAGCCAGAGGGCAGCTGACGGACTAGACAGAAGTCCCTGCCCCTGGTCCCTGATTGGTCTGCCTTTACAGTTTGGTACCCAAAAAATCACTGTCCTGGATTGTCAGAATGGAGCTGCTCTAATTGGTCAGTGAAAATTCTGATGGGAGTGTAGGTGTGCAGCTCTAACTGGATGAGGAAAGCTTCAGTCTTATGGTTGAAGTGCCAGGAGCTCCTTTCTAAGGGCTGCTCAGATTGGCAGGTAGGCAGCTTAGTGCGAGATTCTCCCTGGAGTGTGGTTTGCGTGAGAGGCCCCTACGTATATTTGGCTGCTAGACTTTTAAATTTGAGTCCAGTCAAGCTACTGAGAGCCCTTCTTAGGTATCTTCTTTCTCAGGGTCCATCCTCAGAGCCTCCAGCATGCCTCGGGCCACTAGAATCAAGCAAACGTGTGGTTCATGACGTTTGGCCCCCACAGCTTTGTCTGCGCCTCCAGCAGAGCAGGTTTTGGAAGCCACAGTCCCTGACACCTTCGTTGGCCTCTGCTGGGTCCTCGCTGGAGTCAGGGCCCTCTTTGGGAGGGCTGTAGTCAGTAGACACTCAGTTGGATTCCCCTCCTGCCCGGAAATATGTCCTTGGGTGTGTGGGAGGGGGTGAAGGGAATGCGGAAGCCCCACCCTCTCTTACCCGCAGCCCTTTTTGGCTGTGGCATCCTCCCTGCCAAGAGGCAGGGTGCGGAGGGCCCTGGACTCACGTGCTTCTCTCCTCAGGAGAAGGCCATCAGCATATGGGAGTCGGAGAATTTCTTTTTTGACCTTGAGCCTCTGCCAGGGGCTGTGGAAGCTGTGAAGCAAATGGCCAACCTAGAAAAGTAAGTTTGTCTTCCTACTCCAGCACCTGTGCTCCCTGCAGTTCCTCTTTGGCTTCTGCCCCCGCCCTCCCCGCCCTCCCTGCTCTCCCTGCTCTCCCTTCACGCCCTGCACAGGGCCGTGCTCCTTCCGCCGTCACTGGACCCGAAGCAAAACCTAACTGAATAAAACGGACGCCACTGGTAGGCTAGTAAGATCTTTCGATTCACTAACTTGAGAAGATATTGAGTCTCATTTGACATGGCTCGCTAGGTGTTGAAAGTTCATTTACTCAGCAAATATCTGAGAATGACTGTTAGATACCAGTGATATAGAAATGAACAAAACATGGTCCTTGCCCTCATGGAGCTTACAGTCCAGCCAGAGAGCAGACGTTAAAGAATCATGCAAGTGAAGATAATCAGACTGTGATAAGTTCCGAAAAGAAGAGTGTACGGTGTATGCAGAGGTGTAACAGGAGACCGAATGCGAAAGGGCGGTGAGGAAGCAGGAGGGGCGTAGTGTGAGATGGCTCTGTTTTGTCCTGGGGACTGAAGCCCCCACGCCACCACCATCACATACCGCCCACGAAGCCCATCCGAGGTTACAGATGGTGTGCTTCCCCGGGAGTTTGTTTTGAGCAGCCTTATGGAGGTGTGATGCGTGGACCACACACTGGTTTAGACTGTGCACCTCCGTGGCTTGCGGCACATCCACAGAGGCGCGCAGCCGTCTCCACGGTCAATGTTAGAACATCTTCATCGCCCTGAAAAGAAACCCCATACCCATTAGCCCCCCCATTCCTGCCCCCTCTCTGCAGCCCTCGGCAACCACTCTCTCATTTTATATCTTCATAGATTTGCCTATTCTGGACATTTCACATACATTTAAGACAATATGTGTCTTTGTGACTGGTTTCTTTCATTGAGCATAGTGTTTCCAGGTTCATCCATATTATAGCACAAATCAGCACTTCTTCTTTTTTTTTTAATGGAATCTGTATTGAATGAGGCCATGACATTTTCAAACAGAATTCTGCCCTCTGCTGAGACATACTTTTCTGATTTGCGTACCCTATATAACTTTTTAAAACTTGAGATATAACTGACATATAATATTAGATTCATTTCAAATATCTAACATAATAATTTGATATTTGTATATATTGTGATCATTCCTTTTCATTACTGAATAATATTTCACTGTATGGCTATGTCACATTTTGTTCATCCATTCATCAGTTGGTAGACATTTGGGTTGTTTCTAATTTTTAGATATTAAGAATAATGCTGCTTTGAACATTTGTACCTGTCATGTAAATGTTTTTTTCTAGTTGTATAATTTCTTTTTTTAAAACTGTTTTTAAAAGATTTTATTTATTTTTTAGAGAGAGGGGAAGGGAGGGAGGAAGAGAGAGGGAGAAACATCCACGTGTGAGAGAAACATTGATTGGTTGCTTCTTGCTCGTCCCCCACTGGGGACCTGGCCCGCCACCCAGGCACGGGTCCTGGCTGGGAATCAAGGTGGTGGCCTTTGGGTTCACAGGCCAGCACTCAGTCCACTGAGCCACACCAGCCAGGGCTGTAGTTGTACATTTTCATTTCTCTTAGGTATGTAGCCAGTAGTGGAATTGCTGGATCATATGGAAAACCTATATTTAGCATTTTGAGAACTGCCAAACTCTTCCAAAGTTACTTACACCATCTTACATTACCATTAGCAATATATGAAGGTTCCAGTTTTTCTACATCCTCATCAACACTTGTCATTGTCGTTTATATTTTAGCCATCCTAGTGGATGTGAAGAGGTGTATCATTTATGGTTTTAATTTGCATTTCTCTGCTGGCTAAGGATGTTGAGCATCTTTTTGTGCGCTCATTAGCCATTTTTATATCTTTTCTGGAGAAATGTTTATTTAAATCCTTTGCTAAATTTTTCAACTAGTTTGTCTTTTTTTATTGTTGACTTGTAAGAATTCCATATATGTTCTAGATAATAACTCCCTTATCAGATATATGGTTTACAAATATATTCTCTCATTCTGTGGATTGTTTTTTTTTTCTTTTTTTAAAACTTATTGATTTCAGAAAGAGAAAGGAAGGAAGAGAAAAAGAAACATCCATTTGTTGTTCCACTTATTTATGCATCATTGGTTGGTTGTTGTATGTGCCTTGACTGGGGATTGAACCCACAGCCTTGGAGTATCAGGGCGATGCTCTAACCAACTGAGCTACCCGGCCAAGGCATTATTTTATTTTCTTGATGGTATCCTTTGAAATGCACAAATTTTAATTTTGTTTTAGTTTATTTTTTTCTTTGTCACTTGTGTGTCTCATCTAAGGATCCTTGGCCTAATTTAAGGTCACCAAGATCTGCTCCTATGTTTTCTTCTAAGAGTTTTAAAGTTTTAGCTTTTACATGAAGGTCTTCGATCCATTTTGACCTAATTTGTGCATGTGTTGGAAGAAAGAGGTCCAACTTCATTCTTTTGCATGTGGAAATTCAGTTGTCCCAGAACCATTTGTTGGAAAGGCTTTTCCTTCCCCTATTGAACTATCTTGGCATTCTTGTCAAAAAGCAGTTCATGATAAATGTTAGGATTTATTTCTAGACTTGTAACTATTACTGGTCACAAATTTGCTTGAATTTAGCAACCTGAATAACAAAGCAACCATAAGGTGTGATTTGACCTTCATTGTACCATACAAATGTCTCCCCAAACTGTCATCTTTTAAGATTCTGACATGATAAATAGGCATCAGAGAAACACAAAATGTTTAGAGTTTGAGTTGATTGTAGACTTGTTTGGTCAGTAACTTACTGGCACCTCTAAGCCTAGGTCCTGCAGAGTAGTATATTTCATGCTGGTGTATCATTTGCACTCAGTTTATGGTGCAGGAGTGTTGTGTAACTTCTTGTGACAGGAGTGTCTGTCGCAACAGCCTGGAGAGGCCAAGAATATGTGTATTTGCGCTGAAGCTTTTCAAAACTCTATTGTTGTCTGGATCCTCGTTTCCTGGATCTCATTCACCTGAGCAGACTTTGAGGCGCTGGGTAGAAGAGTGACTAAGGTTAAGTCCTAACTGGAGTTGGACAGCCTAGGCTCAGACCTGGGCTTGTCTGGAATCCGTCAGACATTGGGCAAGTTATTAAACTTTCTGGGTCTCGGTTTCTTCATTAGTAAAATGAGAGTGAGAAAGTCCTTGGTATAGTGCCTGGCACATAGCAGATGCTCAGTAAATGCCCTTGTTATTATTCTGCAAGATTTAATAGGTGTGCGAAAGAGAAGTATTCTATAACCAGAACCGTTGGGGAAACACTGAATTAAGGTTTTTTACTGGAGGACTTTTCAGAGCTTTTCACTTGCTCATGTGCATTGTGACTGCTCACTGGGGCGGCAGAGGATGCGGCTTTCTTCACGTGTGTGCCGGCTGGGACGATTTTCTTTCTGAGCTTCCCAAGAAATTCCAGTCCGGGAAGTGCAAGTCTAGCCCTTTCCAGTGGCGCTTTACCTCCTTTTGGCTCTTCACTGGGGAGAAGATTCCTACAGGCAGTGCCCGAAGCTGGGACGAAGGAGGGGCCGAGGCAGTGACCAGGCGGGCAGCTGTGTGCCCAGGACGAAAGCGGACAGATACGGAGGTTTGCCACGGAGCCCAGTGAAGGTCCGTGAGGCCCCTGCTGCGAGGTAGGCCAGCTTCCAGTGCTGCAGGTACAGGAGCAGATGAGAGAGAGCTCTTGCTTCCCTGGTCACGAGTACACAAGCGACTGGAATGTGGCCCTGAAAGGGCTGGAACATGTCAGCATGTGTGAGTGGAGGGCGGGGAGGCAGACGGGCGGCACTCAGACTCCCTGGGGAAAGCAGGGACACTGAGCTGTCATCTTTTATTAGTAGTAGTAGTAGTATTGTTTATTCTATTGCAGTTGTCCCCATTCTTTCTCCTCTCTGCCCCCCACGAGCTGTCATCTTAAAGAATAAAAAGGAGTCTGCTCGGTGGGGAAGGCAGGGGGTGCAGGTGGGAGGGGCATGTGTGAGCAAAGACATCTGCCCACCGGAGGGGCTGTCCTCGCACGGCTCTTTGGCCGGCCCGCCCTCACTGAGCAGGGGACTCTGTCCCCTAGGCGTTGCCTCCTAGGCATCACCTCCCCTAGGCACCCTGAGGAGCTTGTTTGGAGTATCTTCAGTAGTGACTAATTTTTAAAAACTAGTCAGTAATTTATGAATATATTCTCATAAAAACCCATACAATGTGAAATATGTGAAAAAATGTAGTTGCCTATTTTCCCCCTTCCCCATCGACCCAAATCTTTTTACCCTAGTTAACAAAGTGATGTTTTGCTTTCAGACCTTTTACAGTGCACTTACATATGTATTTGTATGTGGATTTGTAATTTTCTATGTTCCATCCAGCAGCCAGAATGATACCTTTTTTTAAAGAAAGGTTTTATTTATTTACTTTTAGAGAGAAGGGAAGGGAAGGAGAAAGAGAGGGAGAGAAACATCAGTGTGTGGTTGCCTCTCACACACCCCCTACTGGGGACCTGGCCCACAACCCAGGCCTGTGCCCTGACTGGGAATCGAACCGGTGACCCTTGGGTTCAGAGGATGGCACTCAATCCACTGAGCCACAGCAGCCTGGGCCAAAGTGATATCTTTAAGCCAAATTCTGATGATATTGGTCCCCTCTTAAAGCTCTCCCTTGGTTTCCTGTTGCACTAAAACAAAACCCTGACTTGGCCAGGCCGTGAAGAATCCTCCCGCACAGACCTGCCTCCCTCTGACACCTTTCCCGTGCTCCCGGCGCACTGGCTTGTTTTCTGCCCCATGGGTGTGTGGAGCGTGTGTCCGTCTCGTGGCATGTGCTCTGATGACGTCATCTTGGAATGTTTCTCCCCTTTCCATGGCCACATCGTTTTTGTCCTTCAACTCGGCACACCTTGAATGTCACCTCCTCAGAGAGGTGACCGCTGCAGCTGAAGTGGCCACTGTCCCCTCCTAGTCTGCCCCATGACCCTGGGACGTCCTCTAAGCTGAAACTGTGTGTCTGTGTTTGTCCCTTTCCCTTTCGAATGCCATCGCTGAGGTCAGGGGCTGCCTTGGTTATGGCTCTATTCTCAGTCCCGAGAGTGATAGCTGGCACGTGGTACACACTCAGATTTTTGCTGAAGGAATATTCACATAAGTTTTTTTTAACAGACAAAAAACAGGAATGCAGTCCTCTACATTATTCCATAACTTTCTCTTTTTCACTTAGCAATGTGTGTTAGATGTCTTTCCATACGGATACAAAAGAATTGTCTTATTCTTTTAAACTACTGCATGGTATTTTATCATACACATACACCATAATTTACTTAATGATTTTCATATAGACACTTAAGTCATAGCTATTTTTTCCTGTGTGCCAGGGCTACATGAGAGTCTTGGTGTAGATGTGCAAGTGTTTCTGTACAATAGTGGACTGACTGGGTCAACGCCAAGTGCAGTTAAAATTCTGATAGATACCAAGCGATACACATTTTTATTCTTTCAGCAGATATTCTGCCATAACAACTAGCATAGTATAGTCTACATAAAATATCCTCAGTCAATATGAATTGTCCTTGGAAGGGGCATTTGATGGGTAAAAATAACCAACACTTACCTGGAGTCAGTGCCAGCAAATAAATGAGTCATATCTGAATCTCCCTAGTGTTTAGAATATAACGCACTTCCACGTGCGTAGAGTGAAGGAAACTTAGGGATCTAAAGCAATGGGTGCTTTCTGATGTGACTGGAACCGGCTCCTCAGGTCAGTCCCTAAGAGAAGGCTGGAAAATGTTTGCTTTAAAACTATATCGCTAATCGAGCCCTGTGGTCACCCTCCTTTAGCTTAGGCGCTGCCTGCTGGCACTCGTTCTGGGAAGGGCAAACCCGCGCCACCTCCTTCCTTTCTCCTCCCGCGCACCGTCCCCGCTCCGCGGGGGTCGAAGCGCCGCTGCAGGCTCCGCCCCGAAAGGAGGCTGGTCAGTGAGGGGGGCCCGCTGGGCGGCCGCTGCCGCGGCGCGGTCTGCGGCGCAGGGACTCGTCCCCCAGGTCGTTGGCCCAGCGCGCCCCGCGCTCCGGGGGCTTCGGGGGCTTCGACGCTGCAGCCTCGACCGCGACCTGGCCGTGGGCTTGAACCTCATCAGCACCTCTGAAGTACAAAAAGGGGCTGGCAACGAAGACTTCCTTACCCTAAGGGCTGAGACAATGCGGGCACATTGGCACTAGCATTTGAAGCTCCAGATCAAGAAAAGGTTTCCGACGGTGACATGAATGGCTTTAGATGCTGAGCTGCTTGGAATTCCGAACAAGAGCGCAGCTGTGCGGGAAGGACGCCCTCTGCTGGACTCGCGCGTGCAGGCCGCGATCAGACCCGAGGTGCTGCTGTGATTTCCTGTGCAAGAGGAGTGAGATTGTCTGCAAGTGGGGAACTTGGAAATACTAATTTGTCACAAAGTAAGGTCGATTAAGAAGAGGAAGCTGTTACCATAGAGATGAGTGAGCCAGTTAATCTAACTTTTGCACTGAGGTATCTGAACTTTTTTACAAAAGCGCCTCTACTCCCTCCTGCAGTAGCTCGCACTCAGTATGTACCCCTTACAGATATGTACCCCTTGTTGTGGAGTATAAAACTGATGCTATGGACACTTAAAGTACTGTCTGGCTCCCAGGATCGAGGATGAAGAAGGATCTTAGGCCAAAGTCCGAGAAAATAAAACTAACCTCTTGAAGAACTACTGAGATCCCAGCATGCCTTTAAAAGTCTCCTCTGTCACCAAATTTGTACCTGAGTACATATGTAGATAATGTTCTCTGTAAATAACCTATTTTTTTCTCATTCTCTACAATTTAAAGGATAGTCTCAAGTCAAATCTGGTCTTATTAACCTAGAACTATCTCTGCCATATCTAGAAATACTCTTTAGAATTTTTATTACAAAGAATTTTAACTATTAGTACAGTTTTAAGAATTGTGTTTTCAATTTAAATAAAAATTATTTGAATTTCAAAAAATATATAGCTTTATGGTTAATTTTGGAAAAATAAAATACAGGATAAAATGTCATTTATCATCTCAACCACTTGGAAACTACCACTTTCTTACATTTTGGTGTTTATGATTGATTTCTTTCCTATATATTTTGTCCATACTTATCATTTTGTACATAACTTCAAACATGTATTAAGTAGTAGCAATATTTGTCAACAAAATTTCGACCTCCTCAGAACTACTTTTGAAGGAAACACCACTTATTTACAAGGATCATTCTAGATGTGCCTAAACCTGTTTATTTTTTTAAGTATATGTAATTGATTATGCTATTACATTGTCCCAATATTTTCTCCCCTTTGTGCCCCTGTGCCCTGCACCCCCCCTCCCACCAGCATTCCCCACACCCCCAGTTCATGTCCATGGGTCGTACCTATAAGTCCTTCGGCTTCTTCATTTCCTATACTATTCTTAACCTCCCCCTGTCTATTTTGTACCTACTATTTATGCTGCTTATTCCCTGTACCTTTTCCCCCCACTCTCCCCCTCCTCCTCCCCTCTGATCTCCATTTCTGTGATTCTGTTCCTGTTCTATTTGTTTGCTTAGTTTTTGTTTTTGTTTTTTAGGTGCAATTGTTGGTAGTTGTGAGTTTGTTGTCATTTTACTGTTTGTAGTTTTGATCTTCCTCTTTTCCTTAGATAAATTC
Organism: Pteronotus mesoamericanus; assembly: GCF_021234165.1. Classification (NCBI taxonomy): domain Eukaryota; kingdom Metazoa; phylum Chordata; class Mammalia; order Chiroptera; family Mormoopidae; genus Pteronotus; species Pteronotus mesoamericanus. The sequence continues at coordinate 967,337 of NW_026555090.1, forward strand.
CTTTAACACTTCATATAATAAGGGCTTGGTGATGATGATCTCCTTTAACTTTATCTTATCTGGGAAGCACTTTATCTGCCCTTCCATTCTAAATGATAACCTTGCTGGATAGAGTAATTTTGGATATCAGTCCTTGGCTTACATGATTTTGAATACTTCTTTCCAGCCCCTCCTTGCCTGCAAGGTTTCTTTCAAGAAATCAGCTGATAGTCTTATGGGAACTCCTTTAAAGGTAACTTTTTCCTATTCTCTTGCTGCTTTTAAGGATCTCTCCTTATCTTTAATCTTGGGTAACTTAATTATGATGTATCTTGGCGTGTTCCTCCTTGGGTCCAATCTCTTTGGGACTCTCGGAGCTTCCTGGATTTCCTGGAAGTCTATTTCCTTTGCCAGATTGGGGAAGTTTTCCTTCATTATTTTTTCAAATTAGTTTTCAATTTCTTGCTCTTCTTCTTTTCCTTCTGGCACCCCTATTATTCGTATGTTGAAACATTTCAAGTTGTCCTAGAGGTTCCTAAGCCTCTCCTAATTTTTTTGAATTCTTGTTTCTTCATTCTTTTCCAGTCGAATGTTTATTTCTTCCTTCTGTTCCAAATCGTTGATTTGAGTCCCAGTTTCCTTCCCTTCACTGTTGGTTCCCTGTATAGTTTTCTTTATTTCACTTTGTATAGCCTTCACTTCTTCCTCTATTTTGTGTCTGTGCTCAGTCATTTCTGTGAGCAACCTGATTACCAGTGTTTTGAACTCTGCATCTGATAGATTGGCTATCTACTTGTTGCTTAGTTTTTTTTCTGGAGTTTTGATTTGTACTTTTATTTGGGACATATTTCTTTGTCTCAGCACACCTGTTTCGTTGCAAGGGATGGAGTCTTAGGTATTCGCCAGGGAAGGGCAACCCAGGTTGCTCTGTTGTGGCGCTGTGTTGGGGGGAGAGGTCTGAGAGGGAACAATGCCGCTTGCTCAGCTCACGCCCCACTTTCAGTCCCTTCCGCCGCTACCCACAAGCAAATTGGGCCTTTCTGGTGCTGATTCCCATGTGGGTGGGCTTGTGTACATTCTGGGGCCCTGTGGGTCTCTCCAGTAAACTCTCTTGTGAGGCTGGGAATTTCCCCTGCTGCCACAACCCCCACAGGTTTTTACAGCCAGAGGTTTTGAGGCTTTGTTTTGCCCACACTGGAACCCTGGGTTGTGTGGCCTGTCTTGCTTCCCAGTTGTTCCTCCCAGTTTATCCGCATGTCAATGTGGGACCGCCCGGTCTGCCAGGCGCCGCCTTGCCATGCACCCTCTCCACCCCAGCTGCCCATCTCCACCCCGCCTACCAGTCTGGGTGAATGTTTCTTCCTTAACTCCTTGGTTGTCAGACTTCCATACAGTTTGATTTTCTGGCAGTTCTGGTTGTTTTTTTGTTTTTAAGTTGGTTGTTGTCCTTTTGGTTGTGTGAGGAAGGAAAGCGTGTCTACCTGTGCCTCCATCTTGGCTGGAAGTTAAACCTGTGTTTAAACATGGCTGTCATTACTCTGTTGTAGATCCTGGAATGAGGCACTTTATTCACTTGTTCACTAATCTGATACATATGTGTTTGTGTGTGTATTTATCACTTACCATGTGCCTGGCACTGTGCTGACACTGGGGATATATTTGTAAATAAGACAGGTTTTAATAAGCTTTGTGGAGGAAATAAACAAGGTGACATGTTGGGGAATACATGGAGAAGGGACTACTTCAGATGGGAAAGGTGGCTCTGAAGGGGTGACACTTAACCTTAGGCCTGAAGGATAAGAATGAACTAAGCCATGAAGTGCCAGGGTCGGGGCACTGTGGCCGAGAGAAGAGCATGTGTAAGGGTCCTGGGCCGCCCGAGGACTTGGCCTGTCGGCCTAACACAAAGGAGACCGATGCAGCGAGAACCAAGGGAGGGTGGAGGGCGGTTGGGATGGGGGTGTGGTGGGGATGAGGCTGAAGAGAGAGTGATTCAGTTGGACTTAGGTTTTAAAAACATGGGCTTGGGGCAATGACTTTGGATGCATATTTCTCCAAAAAGACATACAAATGGCCAATAAATGCCTGAAAATTTGCCTTGATACCACTAATCATTAGGAAAATGCAAATCAAAACCACAGTGAGAAAGTACTTCACACCCACTAGAATGACTGTAATAAGAAAAGACAGGCGATTGTAAGTGTTGGAGAGGACGCAGAGAATTTCGGAGTGCTCTTCATTGCTGGTGTGGTTGTAAAATGGCGCGGCTGCTGTGGAAAACGCCTTGGAAAACATTTCCTGAACATGTTAAATGTGGAGTTACCATAGGACCCAATAACTACACCCCGGGGAGTGTGCTCAGGAGCACTGAGCACACAGGTCCAGCACTATTCACAGGGAGAAACAGCCCGGGTGTCTGTCGATGATAAATGCATAAACAAAATGTTGGCAAATGCACACAGTGGGACATGACTGAGCAGTAAAAACGCATGAGCACTGGCACGTGCTACAACACGGAAGACCCTTGACAGAAGCTGGTCACAAAGCTCCCTGTGTTGAGTGATTCCGTTTATATGAAATATCCAGAATAGGCAAACCCACAGAGGCAGGTCGGTGGTGTCCAAAGGCTCAGGGCAGAGTGGGGAGTAGCTGCTGATGGAGACGGGGTTGGTGTGGGGGGGGGGGGGGGGGGGAGGTGAAAGTGTTCTGAGATTGGTGATTTTTGTAAAACTCTGTAAATGTGCCAAAATTCATTGAATTATACACTTAAAATGGGTTCTCACCGTATGGGAATTATATCTCAATGAAAATGTCTTAAAAATCAGTTTACTCAATTTTTAAAAAAGGAACAAACTATTCATGCATTTAAGAACATGAGTGAAGCCCCCAAATAATGTTACTGAATGAAAGAATCCAGTCAAAAAAGAATGCATACTCTGTGGTTTCATTTACATAAAATTCTAGAAAATGCGTTCCAATCCAGAAAGCGGGTCAATGGTTCTAGGGCCCAGGAGGTTGGGTGGGACATGGAGAGATGACAAAGAGGTTCTGGGAGACTTTGGGGATTGACAAATTGTTCAATATCTTGATTGTGGTGGTCTGTGTTTCACAAATGTCAACACACTCACCTGATTGTGCCTTTTTAATGTGTGTAGTTTATTGTATGTCCCTTGAACTGTTGCCAAACCCAACCAGTAGGAGGAGGGCTACCGTTGCCGCCTACCAGGAAAATCTCCAAAAATGGAGTTCGGTGGAAAAGAAATGAATCTTATTTTAGGGGCCTAAAATATCTGGGTGACAACAATAAGGGGAAAGAAAAAGTCAGAGTATGACATCAAAAATAGTCTCACTACAACCACTACATAGATTCAAGAACTGAAAACACAAGAACAAAAATCTGATCACGGTGCTGACTGTTATCACCAAGGTCTTTGGAAATAGCGGCGAGCGTTCCCTCTAAGACACCCCCCAAAAATCACCCCGTCACCCTCTGCCAGCTCAGTTCAAGGCTGCACCAGGAACCTCCTCTCCCACCCAAAAGGTTTAGGAATGCAGGTGGCTTAGCTGGCCTCCAGCCGCGGCCCGGCTTCAGGCACCGTCCCGGGGCTGTGCCCCGCGGCGCCCCCGCGCCTGCCCTGGCTGCTGTTGACAGGCCTGCTGGCAACCACTGACAAGCCCCCCACCCGGGGAGGGGAGAGGACCGACTGCCTTTTGGCTTCCGAGTGCGCTCCGTTTCCCAGGTCTTCTCCCAGAACCTCGTGCGGCCAAGGGCCAGTGGGAGCGCCCAGCCCTGCACCCACGGGGGGCCAGTGCCGGCCACCTTTGCCTCTGCCCCGCTCCCTGCCGCCGTGTGTGCCGAGGGGGCCAAGTCTCGGGTCGCGCCTGCGCGGCTCAACCCGCTCCCCCATCTCCGGGGGCGGGGGGTGTGTGTACCCGCCCCCCCATTACAATGCCTCAGGAAAGCGGAGAATACCTAGTCTAGGAGCCGGAGCCGGACGGAGAGCGGCTTGGTGGGGACAGCACTGGAGGCTGAGGGGCAAGTACGCGGCGTTCACAGCGGGCGGCGCAGTGTTCTGGGCGGGATGACACCAGGGACAGCGGTCGGCGGGTTGAGACGTGCTTTGGAGGGACAGCCCGCATGTTGGGGTGGAGCAAAGGTAGGAGAAAGGGTGGTGGTTAGTTTTTAAAACTCTGCTAGAGCAGTTAGATATATGTCGTAGTGCCATTAGCTGGGGAGGACGGGGGTTCGGGGTCGGGAGAGCCACGCGTTCTGTTCTGGAAAGGCTGAGGTGCCGTGTGACGTCCCAGTGGGGAGCCTCAGCGGCGCCGAGAGTGCGCTGGGGCCCAGGGGCGTGGGACCAGGCAGACGGTGCGCCTCGGTCCCTGCCCCGGCGCCTGGCGCAGACTTCGGAGACGCCTGTGACGTCCTGAGTGACAAGGGCACGAGGCGCATCTCTGGGTCCGAGGAGGCGACCCGGGGTGGCCCCTGGGTGGGCTGGTCCCCGGAGAGACCAAGGCCTGGTTAGATGCTTGGGCGTTCCAGCCCCGGCCCCACTTCTCCCCAGAGGCGAGAGGCGCTGGAAGTGGGTGCCCCATCCGCCAGGCCCACGTGAGGGGCTCCTCGGAATCCCACCAGAGCGGGGTTCGCAGTCGGTGAACACAGCCACACACTGAGAGGTGCCGCAGCCCAGCTCCAGGGGGACAGAAGCCCCTGGGCCGGGGGCCCTCCCCGACCTGATCCTGTGTTTCTCCCTCTGGTGGTTCATCGGTGTCCTTTATCGTATCTGTGTAACCCAGTCATCGGAAGTGAAGTGTTTCCGGAGGTCCGCGCGGGTCTAGAAAATTCACTGGACCCAGGGAGCCGTCCCTGGCGCCCCCGAGCTGCAGCGGTTTGGTCAGAAGCCCAGGGGACAAGCTGGACTTGCGGCGGGCGCCTGAAGGGGGGCCGTGTTGTGGGCCTGAGCCCTTCACCTGTGGGGTCCGGCACTGTCGCGGGGGGACGGCGCCTGCACTGGGTCCCGGTTGCGGGAAGCCCGCGGGGCCTGGGGGCGGGGCGGCGTGGGGGAGCCCCCCCACCCGGAGTCCGAAGTGTCGCGAGTGTGGCAAGAGTGCGAGGGACAGACGGGGCGGAAAGGCAGGAGGGAAACCGGGTGGCTTCTCTCCAAAGGGGAGAGATGGTTGCGAAAGCGCGCTGGGGCCGCAGCACTGAGGCAGTGCGCGCGGCCCTGGGCTGGGTGAGGTGGCCCGGCAGGGCGTGTGGCCGCGCGGCCACCGAAACCAGGCTCCCGGCGGGGCGGGGCGGTGGGCGGGCCGCCGCGGGCTGTCTGCTGATGAGGCGGGAGGACTGAGTGGGAGCCTGAGAAGGAGCTCCCTGCGAGGATGGCGGTGGCCGTCCGAGGCAAGCGGCACATGGGGGCTCGGCCGAAGCGCGACGCGCGTGTCAGCGGGGAGGCGCTGAGCGCGGGGCTGCGGGAGGAGGTGTCTGGAGCGAGCAGCCCTAGGGCCGGCGGGTGTGCGCAGTGGGCGAGCCCCCGCGCCGGCCACTCGGGGCGTGGGACGCAGGGGTGAGCGTGAGCCTGCGGGGTGGGGGAGGCGCGCGGCGCCGCCGCTGGGCAGGCGGCAGGCGAGGGGAGCGGTGGGGGGGGCCGCAGGGGTGCGGCTGTAGGCAGGGGGCTTTGAAGGAGAAGCGGCCGCGGAGGCCGAGGAGGACTGTCCTCACTTCCCACCTCTGAAGCGGGCGGCCGTGAGGACGAAGCCACCTTCCGTCCAGGCTCCCGGGTGGGGGGCTCCCGGGAGGCCAGGCTTCAGTGCGGGCAGGAGGTGGGGGCCGGGAAGGAGAGGCGGGGTGTCCGCGGGTCGGTCGCAGCCGTAGGGGCAGCCCGGTGGTCACGGGCACCTGCTTTCCGAGGGCTCTCATGGGACTAATTTGCCAACGAGGAAAGGAGCCGGGGATCGTCCTCACAGGTCTGAGTGGACGAGCCTGCTCTGTGAGAACATCTGGCCCGCGTGGCTCCGTTGTTGAGCAGCTGGGGCCCGTGGGGCAGTGGGGAGAAGTGGGCTCCTGGGCAGCCCTTCGAGGTCAGCCCCCTCATCGATCATGGGGACACAGGTCGTGGGGAAGGGGTGCCCATCAGCGGAGCTACACCTGTCTTGAGGGCAGTCCCAGCATCGGGAGCTTAGCTGGGTGGGCCAGGGCCCCCCTCACCGCTTTCCCTGCCAGCAGGCTCGCCCGGGCGCTAGGGGAAGGCTGTCCTCAGGGTCTCTTTCCCCCTCAGTAACCTGCGCGGCTCCTTCAAATGTCTCTCTGGTTGTAGATGCTTCTGTCTCAGTATTTCCCTGTTTGGACCGGGCTGGGCGTCTGATTAGCCCGCTAGTCCTTGGAGTCTGGCCATGCAGAATTGCTGTAACTCAAACGCCTGCCCGGGGCTGGTTGCCTGGACTGGTTGCCATATTTGCCGCATGGCTGGCTGGGGCATGTGGGTGGGGTGCCGACCGGGACAGGCTCCCAGGCTCACTCTCCTTCCTCTTCCCGCAGCACTGATGTCTTCATCTGCACGAGCCCCATAAAGATGTACAAGCACTGTCCCTACGAGAAGGTAAGGCGTGTGCTTGCTTGCAGAGGGCCTGGTGCTTTGCTCTTCTCCCTGTTACCCCCTGGTCGTAGGTAAGGGTGCTGGCTCTCCGCACACCCAGCGGGAAGGGCGTTGAACGCCCGCGCAGCTGCCTGGCGTGGGTGGCCTCGTTTCTGCCTCCTTTCCCATTGATCCCTCTGGTTCCTCCTCCGCTGACAGCCTCCCCTAGCGCCAGTCCAAAAGTCTGCCACCTTGTCTGGATGGAGCTCTGGAGAGGGTGACCATCCCCATCTCAGTGCAGTGTCATTTGTGAAGGATGGGACAAGGAGGGGAAATGTGTCTGTGGAAGGGCTGGGGGCAGTCCCAATTCACATGTCAGGGCACATGAGGCTTTTTTATTTACACAAAAAGCCTTACACAGGTGAAATCGTTGCGTTTTGCTTTATACTCACTTTATTATCTTTACTGAAAATCTTAGAATGACACAAAGGTGAGACTTTTCTGGAAATGAGAACTTGCGGTTGACCAGATGAGAGGGCAGGTCTGTTGCCCAGGCGGTGGGGGTTCACACCAGAGGTGGGTCCAAGCAGCCCCTCCCGAGCCCAGAGCCTCCCTGTCAGCGGCTCGGCTCAGACCTTCAGCAGGGTTCTCGCGAACGTCTTCCCATTACCTTTCCTCGCCCCAACTCCACATTCAAAGCAAAATGCCAGCCAGCCCTGGACGCCTGCTGTGTGCGCTCGGTGGACTGGGAGCTCGCGCTTACTGAGCAATTGTTATGGCGTCATGCAAGGTGCTCAGCGCCTACCATTTCATTGCACGCTCACAGCACCCTGCTCTGTGGTTGTCCTTACGCCCTTAGAACATTCAAGAAACATGAGTTCAGTTAAACTCAGGGGAGTTAATAACTTCCCCGAAGTCAGTAAGTGTGGAGTTAGGACTGAGGGCCAGGTCCACTATTTCTAGGCTCCCAGGCCGGCAGAGCCTGCACGCCCAGGGCGCTTTAATGAAGTGGGTGTGTTCTGGCCTCTCCCGAGACCAGGAGTGTCCAGCCTGCAGCCCGCAGGCCGCATGCGGCTCAGGATGGCTGTGAATGCGGCTCAACACAAAATCGTAAATTTACTTAAAACATTATGAGATGTTTTTGTGGTCACTTGTTGCAATGTATTTAATGTGTGGTCCAAGACAGCTCTGCTTCCATCGTGGCCCAGAGATGCCACAAGGTTGGACACCCCTGTGACCTTCTGAATTGGAATCTCTGGGAGCAGCCGCGCGTACTTCAGCAAGCCTGCCAGGTGCACCCTTAGTCTCAAGAACTACTGGGCGAGAGTGACTGTGTTGACTGAGGTGGTCCCGGGGGCTCCGGGTGCTTTTCTGGTGCTCATTGGAGTAAGACTGATAAAAATGGCTGTCAGTCACCCGTTCCTGGGATTTAAGTGCGTCTGTATGCCCGCCTTCGCCCCGTGTAGCCTCAGCCCAGGACTGTCCTCTGAGGAAGTCTGGGCAGCTCAACCCTGCCAGTCGGTCCCGGGTGCTGCTGCTCCCATCCTGTGTCCATCCCGCTCCTCCCAGGCTGGAAGCGGGGCTATCGGGGTGACATCCTCTGGCCCTGCCCCCCAGTGCACCGGCCACTCGCCGTAGCTCCTGCTGTTCCGTTTCTGACACCTGGCGTCAGTCACTCCCCCTCCTCATTTCTTTCCAGAGTTAAGAGAGCCTCCCAAGCTGCCCCCGATTCCATCCCACCCAGAGCCACAGGAGGTCTTCATAAGCAGAGCATGTCAGCCTCCTGCTTTAAAACATTTTAATGGGTTCCCACTACACATAAAATAGAATGGAAGGAAGAGTGTGCATACAATGCGCACACACTCACTCTCCTTTCCCTGACCGACAGAGCCCTGCCTCACCCCCACTCCCTCCCATCCCAGGGGCCTGTCCTCTCCCTTCAGAACACTTTGTGCTCCTCTGCTTCGGAGCACGCTGCGCATTCTTGCTTCCTGCCCTTGCGTATGCTGGGTCCGGCACCGGCTTGGTTCCTCTTCATCCATTTGGCCTCAGCTCAGTGGCCTCCCCACAGCATCTGACCATGTTTAAAATACATTCTCCTTCTGCCTTGTTGTTCTACCTTTCAGCCCTTTGTCTCCTGTATAAAACTTACCACCATTTGAAATGGGTTTCTTCCTTTGTCTGTGTCTTGTTACCGGTGGGTCTTGTCCACTAGACTGCAAGGTCTGTGAGGGCAGGGGCTGCGACTATCTTGCTTACTCAGTCCCAGTGCCTGGCACAGGGCCTGGCGTGTGGTAAGCACTCAGTGTTTGTTGTTGGATGAATAGATTTATTTATTCAACAGGGTTATCAAACATCTTTTAGTAACAATGTTTGCCATTTACGCTTTTATTTTATTTTTAAAGAAGATTTTATTTACTTATTTTTAGAGAGAGGGGGAGGGAGGGAGAAAGAGAGGGCGAGAAACATCCATGTGAGAGAGAAGCATCAAACAGTTGCCTCTTGCACTTGCACCAACAGGGGCCCAAACCCAGGACCTTTCACTTCGCGAGACATCGCCCAACCAACTGAGCCACCGCGGTCGGGGCTCTTGGACGCTTTTACTGTGGCAGGCACTGTACTTGTAGTATCGCCCTCAGGGCTCACAGCATCTCCCTGTGAAACAGGGGGGAGTACAGTCGGCCCTTGGCCAACCCGGGGAGAAGGGGCACCAAGTTCCTACCCCCACAGTTGAAAATTTGCATGTAACTTTTGTCTCCCCTAAAACTTTTATTTTATTTTATTTTTAGAGAGGGGAAGGGAGGGAGAAAGAGAGGGAGAGAAACATCAATGTGTGGTTGCCTCTCATGCACACCCCACACTGGGGACCTGGCCCACAACCCAGGCATGTGTCCTAGACTGGCAATCGAACTGGAGACCCTTGGTTCACAGGCTGGCGCTCAATCTACTGAGCCACAGCAGCCGGGGCTGACTCCCCTAAAACTTAAATTGTCCCTTCACACCTGAAGGGGATGGGTTCCAGGACCCCCCCCCCCACCAACCCCTGCGGATACCAAAATCTGCAGATGCGCAAGTCCCCTATGCCCTTTCCATCCGCACATGCACAGCCACAGATCAGAACCGGCACAGGTGTTCGTCACAGAGAATCCGCGTGCAAGTGGACCTGCGCAAACCCGTGGAATTCAAGGGTCAGCAGTGCTCTTCTGATCTGCCAGATGGAGAAGGAGGCTGAGTGAGGGGCGGCAGCTTTTCTGCTGGGTCTCGTGCTCACACAGGCAGTGGCACTGGGCCTGCAGGTCTCTGCGCCCCACAGCCCCGCCCCCAGCCACTCCTGCCTGCGGGGCTGCATACCATTGAGGATTCAGAGCACAGCCACTGTGAGAAGAGGGTATCAGTTAGGACTCTCATCACAAGCAACATGAACAGCATCGAGCCACTGTGAAACTAGAATTTATTAGAAGGATGCTGGTTTGCTCAGAGAATCAAAGGAAGATCGGAGGAAGGAGGCCTCGGACCGGCAGCATGGAGCCGCAGCCGCAGCCGCAGCCGGACGGCCTCCTCAGTGCTGGGCCCGCGGGGCTTGCAGCTGCGGCCAGTCTCTGTGCGCGCGTGTCTGTGCCCAAGAGCCACGTTCCAGGAGAAAGAGCTTACCAGCTGAGCTCGGGTCCCACGCCTGGCCTGTGGCAGCGGGAGGGTGGGCCTCCTGGGGGTCCTGTTAAGGATGAGGAGGCTTCACAGAAGAAAATCCAGGTGCTGTCCCCCGATGAAGAAGTGCAGTGACAGTGGCGCCTTGAGTAAAGGGAAGGAAAAAAGCAAAACCCCACCTCTTTGGTCCTCCCACCGAGAGACAGCAGCACCGTTAACCTCGAGACGTGTGTCTTTCTACCCCAGAACTGAGCCTCTTCATTTAACCTCAAATATAAAATGTAGGCCGTGTTTTGAATGTAAGGAAGTAATGAATTCATTCCTTCAGCAAACATTTACTGAGCACCTGCTATAACACTTAAAAAAACACCCCATCTCTGCTTTCAGGAGCTGATGACAGTGCGGCAGGCAGACAGTGGGTTGTCACTCTGTGTCACAGCCTTTGCAGTCACACAGGAGGAGGAAGCTGTGGCTTGTTCTTGGGGAAAGTAACAAATGAGTCAGCCATGGGAATGAGCAGGCAAAGGAGGGCAGAGAGTGAGTTCTGAGTGTCACAAATAGCAGTGTAAACACAAAGGGCATGTGGGGGTGCTTGCGGAGGCGGGGGGTGGTGCGGGTGGTCGAGGAGAGGCTGGAGATGAGCTGAATAAGCAGGCAGGGCCTTTAGTAATTAGGAGTTCGCACTTCAGGCTACAGGCACTGTGAGGCTCTTAAAGGCTGTTTAAGCAAAGCCATTGTAAAACCCATTGGTGTTTCTGAAAGCTCCCTGCAACAGGGTGGCAGATTGCTTGGTGGACTTCACCCCCAGCCTGGAGACCACATGGAGCCTGCTGCAGTGATCCAGAGGGAATGTAATGAGGACCTAAGCCAAGACAGGGACAAAGGCCCACAGGACGGTCACCAGGGCGGTGACTTGTCACATCCATGAGAAACAGGGAACGTTCAACAGAAACATGCACTGTGGATGCTCATAGAAAGTGTTCCAAAAGCAAAAAGCACAGTGAACATAAGCACAGATTACTCAACTTTATTAGTAAAGAAATGAAGGTTGAAATGATTTTTTCTATTGGGATGATAATCATTTAAAATTATAATGTATTGGCATAGGTTTGTAAAAACCAGCATTCTCAGATACGGCTGGTAAGAAGAAACTAACAAGACCTTTCTGGTTGGTAATTTAGCAGAATACTCAAAGGCCTTTGAAAATTGCCCTTATTATAAGTTTTGTGCTCCAGATTTATTAGGATGCAATGTAAACTCAGGGTGGCAGAGCCCCCTGAAGGATGACCACCACCGCAGTCAGGACAGGACTCGGCCGCAGCGCCGCCGGGCCCAGTTGCCGGGGCTCCGCTGCCGTGAGTTTTACCTTCAGGAGCTGTGTTACCTCATGCACGGTTCTCACAGTGAGGCTTGGAAAAAATGGAGTTGTGTTTCTAGCAGGGGCAGGAAAAAAGTAACTATTTTGAAACATGATACAGTAGTCTGTTCTTCACAAGGCCTGCCCTCAGGGGAAACTGTTTTATCAGAGCCTGAATGACCTGGGGGAAGGGAAGCACTCAACGCATCCCACCAAAGGCAGGGAAAAGACCCCCAAGAAGCACTGGTGAAGTTCACAGACAAGAAGCATAGGCTCACTGAAAGACAGACCTACATGGCCAAGGAATTCATCAACAAAATGAAAAGGCATCCTATGGAATGGGAGAAAATGTTTACAAATCGTATATTTGATAAGGGGTTAATATCCAAAATATATAAAGAATTCATATAACTCAATAACACATAAAAAGAATAATCTAGCTTTTAAAGTGGGCAGAAGTTCTGAATAAACGTTTTTCCAAAGAGGACATACAGATGTCCAAAAGACTAATCATCAGAAAAATGCACATTTGAACTACAATGAGATATCACCTCTTGCCTGTCAGAATGGCCATCATCAATGAATCAACAAACAGCAAGTGCTGGAGAGGCTGTGGAGAAAAGGGAGCCCTAGGGCACTGTTGGTGGGAATGCAGGCTGGTGCAGCCGCTGTGGAAAGCAGTGTGGGATTTCCTCAAAAAAATTAAAAATAATATTACCTGTGATGAAGCAATTCCACTTCTGGGTATTTATCCAGAGAAAACAAAAGCACTAACTTGAAAAGATACACACACACACACACACACACACACACACACACACGTGCACGTACATCCAGGAAGCACAGTGTCCCAAAACAAGATGAACCCATAGGGAAACATGCCAAGACACATTATAATTAAAATGCAAAAGGTTAAAGATGAAAAGAAAATCTTAAAAGCAGCAAGAGAAAAAAACAGTTAGCTACCTACTAGCTACCTACAAAGGAGCTCCTGTAAGACTGTCAGCTGATTTCTCAACAGAAACTTGGCAGGCCAGAAGGGATTGGCAAGAAATACTCAAATTGATGAAAAGCAAGAACCTACAACCAAGAATATTCTGCCCAGCAAAGCTATCACTTAAAACCAAAGGACAGATAAAGAGCTTCCCAGACAAGGAAAAACTAAAGGAGTTCATCACCCCCAAACCAGGATTATAAGAAATATTAAAGGGACTTCTTTAAAAAGAAAAAACAATAAAAATATGAATAATAAAATGACAATAACAACATATCTATCAATAATTACTTTAAATGTGAATAGCTTAAATGTTCCAGTCAAAAGACATATAGTTGCTGAATGAACAATAAAACAAAACCCATGTATAAAATTCCAAAGACACACACAAACTGAAAGTAAAGAAATGGAGAAAGGTATTTTGTGCAAATGGAAATAACGAAATAAGTGGAGGTAGCAATACTTATATCAGACAAAACAGACTTTAAAACGGGTGTCCAACTTGCGGCCCATGGGCTGCATGCCGCCCAGGATGGCTCTGAATGTGGCCCAGCACAAAACCATAAATTTACTTAAAACATTATGAGATTGTTTTTTGTGATTACATGTTGCAATATATTTAATGCGTGGCCCAAGACAACTCTTCTTCTTCCAGGGTGACACAGAGATGCCAGAAGGTTGAACACCTCTGCTCTAAAACAAAGGCTATTACAAGAAACAAAAAAGGACCCAGCAGTTCCACTTCTGAGTATTTATGGAAAGAAATCCATAAAAAATGAAGGAAATCCTGCCACTTGCAACAACAGGGATGGGCTGTGAAGTAATAATTTTTAGTGAAATAAGTCAGATGGAGAAAGATGAATACCGTATGATCTCACTTATATGTGCAAACAGGCAGTCAGACAAACAAGACAACCCAAGCTCAGGGATTAGAGAAGTGATTGGTTGGGGGAGGGGGGACCTGTGGAGGGATTCACAAGGTGCCGCCTTCCAGTTATAAAATAAGCCCTGGGGATGTAATGTATACCGTGGGGACTGTAGTTAGTAATACTGTATTTTATATTTGAAAGTTGCTAAGAGAGTAGATCGTGAAAATTTTTATTCACAAGAAAAAAACTGTAACTCTGTACTGTGATGGATGTTAACTAGGTTATGGTGGTGGTCATTTCTCAATATATACAAATATTAAATCATTATGTTGTATACCTGAAATTAATATAATGTTGTATGTCAAGTATACCTAAATTTAGAAAATAGTACATAGTAGATAGGTGGTTTAAAAAAGCATTTTAGGCAGTACATAGATTGTCCAAAATAATAACATTAATAAACATTGAAAATGAGTAATGTCATTTTTACCTTTATTTCTCTAAAGCCTTTGCTGTTTCTGATACAAGTCAAGAAAGGCATACCTTGAGGCAGGCCTTCAGGCTTTGATTTTTGTGAGTACAGCCATTACTTATTTTACTGTGCTCTGCTCTATTGTGCATCACAGATGTTGCATATTTTACAAACTGATGACAAGTCCCTTCACCAGCAAAATGATTGCAGCTTGTTTTACTGTGATATTTGCTTTATTGTGGTGGTCTGGAACCGCATGTGCAACATCTATGAGGTAAGCTGTTTATGCAATGGAAAAATACTTGCCAGAACATGTTCCCCAGCGATAAAAATAATATAGGTGCTAACACTTAAAAAGTAATTACTATGATCCCTGGCTGGTGTGGCTTAGTGGATTGAGCACCTGACTGCAAAGCAAGGGGTCACTGGTTCAATTCCCAGTCAGGGCACGTGCCTGGGTTGCAGGCCAGGTCTCCAGTAGGGGAAGCATGAGAGGCAACCACACATTGATGTTTCTCTCCCTCTTTTTCTCCCTCCCTTCCCCTCTCTCTAAAAATAAATCTTTTTTTAAAAAAGTAATTATTATGAATCAGGTACTGTTTTAAACATGTAATATTAACTAATTCATTGAATGTTCGTGGAAACCCAAAAGGGTGAGGACCTGCATTTTTCAAACGAGGTTAAGGAAACTTGACAAAGGCCTGACAAGCAGTATCTGGTTGATTTGGGATTTGAACCCACGTCATCCCACATCACTGCCTTTAGAAACAGCTCAGGGGTTGGAGAGGCAGCCGGCTCAGCCCCGCACTGCCGCGGCTGGGAGGCCGCACGCGTTAGGTGAGCGGGGTTTTGGAGATGGCTTCCTTTCATAAAGCCTCTGTAGTGTTGACGGGTGAAATGAAAATTTTCCTACAGGTATATTATAGTTTATATGCTTTATCCTTTTTCCTACTTGAAAAACCAGAAGCTCTCCAAATCCAGAGTTTCATTATTCTCTTGTCTAGTTTCATGTCATCCAAAAATATTTTTAAATTTTCTGATTTTGAAATAAAAACATGACCGATTGTTCACATAATTACTACTAATAATTTGAATACCTAAATTTTAATTTTAAAGAATAAGTATTTTTTACTTCTTTTATCCAAGCTTTCACCCAGTAAAACATTTGTCCTGGGAAATAGAGAAACACTTTAATGTCAGGCCAAAAGGAGAAAAGATAAAACTGAGCCCGAATCACAGGCCAACAGAAGGCTCCCCCGCCCCACGCCTCCCCACGTTTCTGAAGGCCTGTTTGCAGCGGTTCCTTTTACCTGGTGCATCATGTATGGGCATCAAGAAAAAATTATAGGGTGCACCAAATGGCAAAAATCACAATGTAAAGAGATAAACCAAGGATTGGAACCAGACATGGAAAGAGTGGAATGATCAGACCAAGAGTTTAAAACAACTATGTTAATTATGCTAAGAACTCTAATGGAAAAAGTAGACAGCTTATAAGAACAGAATAACAATGTAGGCAGAGAGATCGAAATTCTAAGAAAAAATATGAAAGAAATGCTAGAGACCAAAAACACTATGAGCAGAAAGGAAGAATGCTTTTGATAAACTCATAAGTAGATTGACGTGGTTGTGGAAAGAATCTCTGAACTTGAGGACACCTCAGTAAACACTTGCAATCCTGAAAAGTCAAAAGGAACAATGACTAAAAAACAAACAATGGGACTGAATACCCTAGAATGCGGGATGGCTACAAAAGGTGTAACAGGTATGTAGTATGAAAGCCAGAAGGAGAAGGGAAAAGGAGAAGCAGGAAATTCCTGATGCGATAATGACTGAGGATTTTCCCCAAATTAACATGAGACACCAAACCACATGCCCAGGAAGTGGAGAGAATACCAGCAGGATAAAGGCACCACCGCTGTGAAAGCCCTGCAGCTCGGCATGTCACAGTCAAATGGCAGAATATCAAAGATGAAGAAAAAATATTGAAAGAAGCCAGAGGGGGAAACACACCTTACATATAACAAAGGTAAGAATTACATCTGACTTCTTCTCAGAAACGATGCAAGCAAGAAGAAAGTAGAGTAAAATATTTAAAATGTTGAAAGTAAAAAGCCACCACCTACAATTCTGTACCCTGTGAAATTATTTTCAAAAGTGAAGAAGAAATAAAGATTTTCTCAAACAGAAACTGAGAGAGTTTGTTACCAGTAGACCTGTCTTGCAAGAAGTGTTAAAAGAAGTTCATCAAAGAGAAGGAAAATGATACAGGTCAGAAACTCAGATCTATATTAAGAAAGGATGCACATTATAGAAGAAATAAGTGAAGGTAAAATAAAAACTTTTGCCCTGGCTGATGTGCCTCAGTGGATTGAGCTCTGGCCTGCGAACCAAAGGGTCGCTGGTTCAATTCCTAGTCAGGGCACATGCCTAGGTTGGGAGCATGTGAGAGGCAACCACACACTGATGTTTCTCTCCCTCTATTTCTCCCTCCCTTCTCCTCTCTAAAAAAATAAAATAATAATAAATTTTTAAAAATAAATTTATTTTTAAAGACTTTATTTGTTTATTTTTTAGAAAGGGGGGAAGAGAGGGAGAAGGAAAGAAACATCAGTGTGCGGTTGCCTCTTGTGCACCACCTACTGGGGATATAGCTAGCAACCCAGGCATGAGTCCTGATTGGGAATCGAACTGGCGACCTTTCGGTTTGCGGGTCAGCGCTCAATCCACTGAGCCACACCAGCCAGGGCCAACTTTTTTTTTTTTAATTGACCTAATAGTTTTCTCAGAATAATATTAGCAACAATTATAACTTTTGTATAAGTGAAGTGATAACCTCAATTTGATAATCTCAATGATACAAGGGATGGGAGAGAGAAACTAGAAATACTTTGTTATTATAAGGTATTTGCACTACTTGCAAAAGAATATTCTGTTATTTGAAAGTGAACTTGAATTAATTGTAAATGTATATTGCATACTCTAGGGCAACCACCAGAAAGAGTTTTTTAAAACTATGCACTTCTTGATGAGTAAGAAAGGCTAGAAAGTAGAATTGTATAAAATGCCCAATTAAAACCACAAAAGGTAGAAGAAGAGTGAAGACAGAAATAGGAAAAGATAAAAAAGGCAATGAATATAAATGGTAACAAAGACAGTAGATATTAATCCAATTTTGTCAATAACCACTTTAAATGTCAATCGTCTGGATACACCAATTAAAAGGTAAAGATCATTGGTGTGGATAAAAAAAACCAAATAAGGCCCAAATACATGTTATCTACAATAAACACATGCTAAATATAGAGACACATATATATTGAAAGTAAAGAAAGGGATGGAGAAAGGTATCCCATGCTAACACTGGTCAAAAGAAAGTGAGAGTAGCCACATTAATTCCAGACAGGACAGACTTCAGACCAAGAAAAATTATCAGAGATAAGGAAGGGCATTATATAGCGATAGGTGGGTCAATTATCCAAGAAGACATATCAATCTTTAAAATGTATGTGCCCAACATCAGAACATAAAAATATGTGAGGCAAAAACTAACTGTTAGAACTGCATGGAGAAATAGAGGAATCCACCATTACAGCGGGAAGGTTCAACAGCCCTCTATCAGAAGTGGCCAGACTTGAAAAGTAAGGACATAGTTGAACTCTACAACATCATCTGGATATAATTGGCATCTAAAGACTACTTTATTTGAAAACAGCAGAATACACATTACAAGCTTACATGGAACACTCACCAAGACAGACCACATTCTGGGCCATAATACATACCTTAACAAATTAAGGAAAATCCAAAGCAACTTGGCAATTAAATGACATGCTTCTAAATAACAGGTCAAAGAAGGATTGAAACAGAAAATTTAAAATATCTAGAAGAAAAATGAAAATAGAATTTATCAACATGTATGGGATGCAGCAAAAGTAGTGCTTAGAAGGCAATTCGTAGCATTGAATGCATATATTAAAAAAAAGAAAGATCTGACAGTGCCCTCGGCGGTCCTGGGATCTGTCTCTGGCTTCAGCAGGATTTGGATGCAACAGACCTAGGGACGCCCTTTCTTTCCAACTACCCTCCAGCCTCTTTTCTAGTTGCCACCTTCGAAACCACCTCAGCCATCGTCAGCCTCTGAGACCAACCGACACCATTTTTTTTTTTATCTTAATTCTTCACTGCCGAACAGCCATGAGCTCCCAAATTTGTCAGAATTATTCCACCGAGGTGGAGGCTGCTGTCAACCGCCTGGCCAACCTGCATCTGGGGGCCTCCTACACCTGCCTCTCTCTGGGCTTCTATTTTGACCATGATGATGTGGGCCGCTTCTTCTGAGAGTAGGCCGAGGAGAAACGTGAGCATTCTGAGCGTCTCTTAAAGCTGCAAAACCAGCGCGGTGGCCACCTTCTCCTCCAGGACGTGGCGAAGCCTTCCAAAGATGAGTGGAGTAAAACTCAGGATGCCATGGAAACAGCTTTGGCCTTGGAGAAGAACCTGAACCAGGCCCTTTTGGATCTTCATGCCCCGGGTTCTGCCCACTCAGACCCTCATCTCCGTGACTTCCTGGAGAACCACTTCCTGGATGAGCAGGTGAAACTCATCAAGAAGATGGGCAACCACCTGACTAACATCTACAGGCTGGGCCCCCAGGCTGGGATGGACCAGTATCTCTTTGAAAGGTTCACCCTCAAGCACAGCTAGGAAGCCTTTGGAGCCCAGAGGCCTTTGAGGGGCCCCTCTGCATTTCCCTGGTATCTGGCTTTTGCCTGAGCCTCTCCCTACAACTGCACCCTGGAACCCTGTCGCATGCATCAGACCAAATGGAAACAATAAAACCTTTTGCAGAAAAAAAAAATCTAAAATCAATGATCTAAGCTTCCACCTTAGGAAACTAGAAAAAGAAGAGCAAATTAAATCCAATGTAAGTAGAAGAAAAGAATAATAAAAATTACAGGAAAAAAATCAATTAAATTGGAATAAGAAATCAATAGAGAAAAACCACAAAAACAAAAGCTGGTTCTTTGAAAAGAGCAATAAAATCAATGAGCCTCTAGCTAGACTCACTAAGAAAAAAAGACGCAAATTATTAATATTAGAAATAAAAGAAGGAACATCACTATGTCCTGTGGGGATTAAAATATCAATAATATTAAAGGAATACTATGAACAACTCTGTGCCGACAAATTTGAAAACCTAGATAAAAATGGACCAGTTCCTTGAACAACACAATTAGCGAAACACACACAAGAATAAATAGATAATATGAATAGGCCTATACATAGGACCCTTGACTTAACAGTGGTTTGACTTATTATTTTTTGACTTTACTATAGTAAAGCAAAACATATTTACTAGGTAGTATACTTTGAATGTTGGTCAGTACGTGGTATGATGCTCTCTTGTAATGTTGGGCAGTGGCAGTGAGCCACAGGTTCCAGTTAGCCACACAATCATGAGAGTAAAAAATCTAGTGTTCCACAGTGTAGTATTAGAATGTTTTGTTTTGTTTTGTTTTTTAGAGAGAGGGGAAGAGAGGGAAAGAGAGAGGGAGAGAAGCATCAATGTGAGAGAGAAACATTGATCAGTTGCCTCTTGTATGCTCACGGACCAGGACTGAACCTGCAACCTAGGCATATACTCTGACTGGGAATCGAAATCATGACTTTTTGATTTATGGGATAATGCTCCAACCGAGCCCCACCGGGCAGGGCTAAAATGCATTTTTGACTGACAATATTTTCAATTTATAATTGGTTTATCTGGATATAATCCCATGGTAAGCCAAGGAGCATTTGTGTCTATTAAAGAAATTAAACCAACAATGAATAACTTTCCAGAACAGAAAGCAACAGACTCAGATGGGTTTACTTGTGAATTCTACCAGATGTTTAAGAAGGAAGTTATAACAATTCTCTACAATCTCTTTCCAACTTATCTATCATGAACGTAGATGTAAAAATCCTCAACAAAATATAGCAAATTTAACATTTGAAGATCAGTTAATGTAATCTACTATATCAACAGGCCAAAGGTGGGAAATCACATGGTCATATCAAAATATGCATTTCAAAATTATTTGACAAAATCCAATACCCATCAAAAAAAAAAATAACCCAAACCTTTCTCAATCTGATAAAGGATATCTACAGAAAATCTACAGCTAACATGATAACTAACTTACAACTAACATGGTAACTAACTACAGCCAACTTAATGGTGAGAAACTAGTTTTCCTGCCACACTCCTTTTCAACACTGTACTGGAAGTCCTGGCTAATGAAATAATTCAAGAAAAGGAAATAAGAAATATACAGATTGTGAAAGAAGAAATAAAACTGTCTTTGTTTGCAGATGACATGACTATGTACAAATCTGAGAACTGGCAAAAAAAAAAATCTGTCGGAATTAATAGGCAATTATAGCAAGGCTGCAGCATACAAGGTTAATATATAAAAGTCAATTTCTTTTCTATATACCAGCAATGAACAAGTGGACTTGAGATTAAAACAACACCATTTATATTAGCACCCCCAAAGTGTAATACTCATATATCAATCTAACAAAATATGTATAAGATATATATGAGGAAAACTATAAAACTTTGATGAAGGAATTCAAATACTAACTAAACAAATGGAGAGATGTTTCATGTTTGTGGTTAGGAAGACAATATTGTCAAGATGTCAGTTCTTCCCAACCTGATCTATAGACTCAATTCAATGCAGTTAAAATCCCAGTGAGTTATTTTGCAGATATCAACAAACTGATTTTAAAAGTTTATGCGGAAAGCCAGAAAACCCAGAATAGCCAATACAATATTGAATGAGAAGAACAAAGTTGGAGAACTAATGCTACCTGACTTCAAAGACCTACTAAAAAGCTACAATAAATCAACATGGTGTGGCATTGGTGAAAGAGCAGACAAATAGGTCAGTCGAACAGAACAGAGAGCCCAGATAAAGACCCCTGTAAATATAGTCAGCTGATCTTCTGACAAGGAGCAAAGGCAATGCAATGAAGCAAACATAGTCTTTCAACAAATATTGCTGGGACAACTGTATATCCACATGCAAAAACATCTATACACAGACCTTACATATCTTACACCTTTCACAAAAATCAACTCAAAATAGATCATAGACCTAAATGCAAAAATCAAAACTATGAAACTCCTAGGAGATAATATAGGAGAAAACCTAGATGACCTTGGGCATGGCAATGACTCCTATAGATAGACTACCAAAGGCACAGTTCATGAAAGAAAGAATTTATCACAGGGATGTAAAGTACAGCATAGGGAATATAATCAACAATATTGTAATAACTATATATGGTTCCAGCTGGGTACCAGACTTATTAGGGGGGTCAGTCATAAATTATGCCTTACCCTATGCTATATACCTAAAACTAGTATAAATTAATATTGAATATCAACTGTAATTGAAAAATTAAAAAAATAACTCATAAGATACACTTTTTTAAAGTTAAAAAGTTTTATTCTGCAAAATACATTGTTAAGAGAATGAGAAGATGAGCCATGGACTGGGAGAACATATTGGCAAAAGATGTAACTGATACAAGTACTGTTATTCAAGATATAGAAAGAGTCCTTGAAACACAGCAGTAAGAAAATGGACAGCCTGATTTAAAAAGTAGACAAAAGACATGAACAGACACTTCACCAAAGAAGATAACAGATGGCAAATAAGCCTATGAAAGGATGTTCAGCATCATAGTCATCAGGGAAATGCAACCTAAAACAGCAAGATACCGGTCACAGTGACTGGAATGGCCAAGTCCGGGGCACTGGACACCCCATGCTGGCGGGGAGGCGGAGCAACAGGGACTCTCGCTCACTGCTGGTGGCCGTGCAGATGGTACAGACACTTTGGGAGACAGTTCGGCAGTTTCTCCTGAAACTAAACATACTCTTAGCATACGCCCCTTGAAACTTACATAACCTTTTAACCAGTGTTATTTTAATAAAGCCCAGTCAATTTTAATAAAATTAAAAAAATAAAGTCTGTTTTTAGAAAAAGCACTCCCTTTGCGATCAGCACCTCCCCTCCCCCCACCCCCTTGCTGGGTGTGGTTGGTTTGGGTGAACTACTGACAAACTCTCCGTCCCTGTGGTTGTTGCCTTTTCCAGAATGCTGGGTAAGTGGAGTCACGCAGCCTGCAGCTTTGCGCCTCACTTTCATGGGGCATGATATTTTCAAGGTTCATCCAGCTCATTGCGTGATCAGTAGTTTATTCCTTTTTGTGGTTGTGTAGCCTTCTGCTTTGTGGCTCTACCACAGTTTATCCATTGGCCAGTTTATGGGCATTTGGGTTGTTACCAGTCTTGGGCTTTTGTGAATAAAGTTCTTTGAAAGACCTATGTCCACATCCTTGGGTGGACATGGCTTTTATCTAGCAAGGTAGATGCCAGGGTGGGATGGCTGGGCTGTACGGCAGGTGTGTGTTTAACTTACATGGTTATAAGCAACTATCAGACTGTTCTTAAGAGTGGCGATCCCATCTTGCCTTTCCAGCAGCAAGGTATGAGCTGTCTCGTTGCTCCGCATTCCTGGTGCCACTTAGTGCTCTCAGCTGTTTCCACTTCAGCTGTTCCACGGGGCCCAAGGGTATCTAGTCGCAGTTTTCACTTACATTCCCCTAATGACTCATGAAGGTGGACATCATGTGCTTGCTTATTTGCCCTCTGTATACCTCCTCTGATGGAATGTTCACATTTTTGGACTAATTCTCCATTGGCTTGTTTATTTTCTTAATAATAAGAGTTCTTTATATATCCTAGATACAAGGTCTTTATCAGAAAACGTGTTTTGCAAATACTTTATCCTAGTCTGTGGCTTGTCTTTTCATTTTCTTAACAGTGTTTTTTGAAGAGTAGCATTTATAGTTGTAGGCTTTATATTTAGGTAATTATCCTATTTGAGTTAATCTTTACATATGGTAGGAGTGAAGAGCAGAGATTGTTGTGGGGTATTTTTTCCCTGTGGAGGTCCAGCTGCTCCTCTGTGGGAAAGTGCGCTCTTCTGCTGTTGAATTACTTTGGCACCTGTGTGCCTGTCTCTTAAATCTATGCTATTTCTTTTATCTAAATAGCTATTCTTGCATGAATACCACACTGTCTTGGTTACTGTAATTCTATAATAAGTTTTTTTTATATATAAAGTCTTTTATATATATATAACTATAAAAATAGTTTTTATAGTAATTCTTTTGAGTTCTCTCAGCTTTTTTCTTCATTTAAAAACTGTTTTGGCTATTCTAGGTCCTTGGTATTTGTATATAAATTGTAGAATCAGCTTCTCAGTTTCTGTAGAAAGCCTGGCTGGACTTTTTCTGGGATTGCATCATAACTGTGGATCCTGACAATGCTGAATCTTCTGACCCATGGGCATTTATACATTTTCATTTATTTAGCAATGATATGTAGTTTTCTCTCTCAGCAATGATATGTAGTTTATAAAATTTCTCTCAGCAATGATATGTAGTTTTTAGTATACAAGTCTTTCCTATATTTTGTTAAATTTGATCCTTATTTTTTTTTTGCACAGAGCTTATTTTTTAAAGCTCTTTATTTTTTAAATGTTTGAACATTGTGGTAAAGTACACAGAACATAAAATTTACTATCTTAACTATTTCTAAGTGTACGGCCACCCTGTTTCATATTTTTGGCACTATTGTAAATGGTTTTGTTTCATTTCAATATCCAATTGTATAGAAATGCAAGTTATTTTTGTATTTTGACCTTATTTCCTGCTACTTTGCCAAACTGATTAGTATGAGTAGCTTTTATATATTATTTGGGGCTATAAAGTTTAGTTATAATTTAGTTATAACATTTATTGAGTGCTTACTATGTGCCAGGTGTTACTCTGCGCATCCTACATAGATTTTTATTTAATTTAGCCATACAGCAACATTATAGGACACGGAGTCTTAGAGTGTTAGAGACTGGCCCGAGGTCCTGAAGCTCAGGTGCATCGGAACCACAGGCGAGGGGGGAGGCCAAAGCTAGATCCCTTGTCCCGCTGCCTTGACTGACCACTTCCAGGTGCCAAGTGCCATGCCAAGACTTGTGTGTACTTCTTCCCATTTAGCCCCCAAAGGAGTCCCAGGAAGGAGCACTGTTACTGCCCGTTTTATCACGCCGCGGCCGGGGCGGCTTGCTGCGGAGGAGACTCAGTGACGAAAAGCTCGCGCTGCCTCTTTGGGCCAAGTGGCCACACGAGGCTGCGGCCTGCACCTGGGCGGCAGTGGGGCGACGTGAGGCCCGGGCGCAGCAGGGAGCCCAGGGGCTCCGGGGGCTGTGAGACAGGGCGTGGGACAAGGGGCTGGAGGCGCGGACCCTGTGTTCAGGGGCTCTGCCCCTTGCTGGACCCCCCTGAGCGGCTTGATCCGTACAGAATCTGTTTGCCACCGTGAGCTCTGGAAGATGTAAACCTAGTGTCATTTTTCTAAATAAAACCCGTTGTTCAGAGCTGTTCCACTCTCGGTCCACAGACAGTGCTGGCGCAGGAGAGAGAAGTGCAGGAATCAGGTGTGCGCAGTTCAAAACGCTGGTGGCTGTTGACGTGGATGCAGCCTCCAAATGTATGACTGGATTTCAGATCTTACAGAAATATCAGTCCAGGATCAGTTGGAAACTAAAAAAGAAAACAACTGCTCCTTCTCCACAGAGATTTTGTGACACCTGGCTCCACCAGAGCTGTGGATTCACAGTGACGGTTGGGGAAGCCAGAGCTGGGCCACCCCGGTGAGAGACAGGGGCCCCCGATGGGGTTACGGCCCCTGATGGGACTGCCCTGTGATCCTGGCCACGCGGCCTTCAGAATCTAGTGTCTTCTCCCTTGGGCAGGGCTGGCCCAAACTGACACTTTTCGTCTTATCATGTTTGTTTTCGGTTCATGTGGTCATTCAACAAGTATTCATTGAGACACGGTCCCTGACCTCATGGAATTTACAGTCAAATGGGGCAGAAAGATGTGAAACAAGTAAGTACACAGGCATGCAGCTGCGCCTGTCCGCACCGCTAGGAAGGGCAGTTCGAGTGCGGTACGTTAGGGGAGGCTGAGGAAGTGGCAGCTTCGGAAGGATCGGGAGCTTGCGGGGCTGGGAGACAGGGTGTGCCTGCACACGTGCACATGTGTGCATGGGAGCGTGTGTGTGTCCGTGTGCACGTGGGGAGAGGAGCAGTGGCAGGAAGTGTTCCAGGCTCCGTGTGAAGCTAGTGAGGTGGGGAAAAGCATAACACAGTCAAGAAATCCAAAGAAGGGGACATAGAAAGGGAGGGGATGACAGGGCAGGTTGGAACCGGAGCAGCAGGCAGGGCCGCTCCGAGCGCTGCTGCGCCTGGCAGGTCATGGCGGGGCCTCGGTCGGCCCCCTGGTGTCTCCACTTTGCCTTCATCAGCTGAACCCTCCCGCCTCTTAGATTAAGGAGACTTTATAAGGCTGTTTGTGGGTGAGGCTTTGCGTGGTGCCCTTTCAGCCTGAAAAAGGCAATCCCTAGCAGCTGTGGCCTTGTCCCTCATTTCACACAAGGGGAGATGGGCTCCCAGGAGGCTTTTCGTGGGGCCGCGTGTCTCCCTGAGAGGTCTGGGCCATGCCCAGCTGTGCTGTGGCTTCCACATTCTCCATGCCAGCGCAAGGGGAGCTTTGGAAAAAAGTGCATCTGGTCTCTCCACTACTTAAAACCTGTTGCTGGTTAAAATTCATAAACCTAACAGGATCTGTTGCGAAAGATGCTTGTTTGCAAATGGCAGGAGGCAGAAGTCAAGGAGGACCTGGGAAGGACCTGGGGAAGGCTGGGACTGTGGAGTTCTGGCAGGCAGGGGCCACCTGTCTTTGTCCTCGAAGCTCCCTCATGATGCTGGCAGCCCCACAGAGTCCAGTGGGCGGCCTGGGCAGCTTGCCCATAGCCTGGCTGCAGCGAGGTGGTGGGAGGGAGGAGGGCCTGGAGGGAGCAGCCAGGACCCATTTTAGCCTCCACAGTGGGAGTGCACCCCCCAGCAAGACCACACCCACCAGGAAAGGGGAAGGATGCAGGAGAGTCAGAGGGCAGTAACCCAAGCCTGCTTGTTACAGCGCAGACCGGGCTGTCCGCGTGGTGCCTTGTAGTCACACCCAACAGTTAAAGCTGGAAGGAGCAGGTCTTTATTTATAACATTCCAGCCCCAGGAGGGCTTAGAGTACCTCAGCTCGGAGCCCAGCTTTCCCACAAGACCCAGCACTTCCCATGCCCCCTACCAGGCTGTACACCAAGAGCTCCAAAAGTTTCTCATGGTCTTATCTGGTCTTAATCCAGCTGCACAAACAGTTCTCCAGTCCCTCTGGAAGGTGCCGAAGTCGCCATCCTCACACAGCAGCTCTCTCCTTCAGGACCTGCAGTAGAGGTCATCAGCCTCCGTATAATAGTCCAAAAAAGGCACTAGTCCAAGAGTCCAGGTGAAGTCCAGGTGCAGCAAGTCAGCATCGTGCAAGGAAGTTCTTTGCAGCTCCGGAGTCAGCTAGAGCGGGCACGACCCTTTCCTATGAGTCCAGGCTCCACAGCCTCCTTCCTTACCATAAGCTACATAGCTGCTTCTTTGCTCTCCCTTCTACTGCTCTTTCAAACCTCACGGCAAAAACCCCCTCCTACTGACGGTATGCCTCCCCCCACCATTACTCCCCGCGTGGCCAAGAGCGAATGGCTGCTGTGCTTGGGTTTAAATCCTCGCCCTGTGCCTCCTCCGTAACCCCGCTTCCGGCTCCTCCCATGGAGGGCTACAGTTGTCCATTCCCTCTATCGCCTGCCTTTCTGCCTTTCTTCCTGCTGGTAGTCGGAGCAGGCTTGGCCCTGTGACGCAGAGTGAACCTCCTCCAGGCTTCTCACCCTGAGCTGTAAGCTCTGGGCCACATCAGGGTTAAAGTCCTGCCCACCTCCCTGGCAACACAGCGTTTTAACATAACTATAAGCTAGCCAAGTTGCCAAAGATATACAAAATCTCCCAGAATCTCCCAGTTGCTGTGCTCAGCTTTCCCATCCCCCAAGCCAAGGTCCTGTGGCCTTTTTTCTGAAGCCCACTCTACACCCCGTATCCTGCGCCCAGCACCCCTGCCCCCCCGCACCCCTCAGGCACTGTGCCCCCTAAATCAGCTGCTTTCTGTCAGCTCCCCAGGCACGCCTGCCCCTTCCTGCCCTGGCACCGCATGCGCCCCCTGTCCGAGCTGCTCTCCGTTACCTTGCAGGGTCCTGAAGAAAGCCCTCCTGGGCCTGCCCTGGCAGGATGAGCCGACTGGCTGGATCCGGGCCCTGCAGACCCTTCTTGGCAGCGTGCCCTGAGTTTGTTTTCTCAAGCGTCCTGTAATGAATTGTTTCAATGTGCTTTTGATCCCTGTTCCCCGTTTCCTGTGTTCTGGAGCCTGCGCATGCACAGGTGCCAGGCCTTCTCGGCTGCACTGGTCGCTGGTCGGAGCGGGGAGCCACCAGGCGTGTGTCGGGGCTGCTGTGCAGCATTGGAGCTGGAGGGGCAGTCTGGGTTGGAGCGAGGACGGTGACGTGGACAAGTCACGCCATCTTCCTGACTGCCCGTTTCCTCTGTTGCCAATGGGATGAGCGGGTCTCCCTCGCTCGGCCCTTGGTCCTGGAGAAAGCCTGGCTCTGCCCCAGCTCTGCACTCGTGCCCCGGCCTGACAGCACTCTCTCCTCCCCTGTGCCTGTCCACATCACAGTATGCCTGGGTAGAGAAGCACCTTGGCCCCGACTTCCTGGAGCAGGTGGTGCTGACCAGAGACAAGACTGTGGTCTCTGCTGACCTCCTCATAGATGACCGGCCAGACATCACAGGCAAGTGGCCTGGGCAGGTAAGGAGTGAGTAGAGACGGCTGGGAGCCCCTCAGACAAACAGTACGCGGGGCTGGGCCCCACGGCGCTTCTCCCAAGCAGCCCCCACTTAGCCACCAGCTGTGTCCGGTGTCCAGCCTTGAGCCTCTTTCTTGTTGGGAAGACGAGGTCCTTCGCAGTGTGTGGCCTGGGAGCCGGGTCCCAGCTCCAGGCAGAACTCACTGGGTGGCCTGGGGCGAGTCCCTCCGCCTGGAGGCTTTGCCGTCCTCATGTTAAACAAAGGCCCGTCTCTGACTTACAAATGTTTGTTTTCATCAGAAGAGCCACCCCTTTTTTTTCTCTAAAAGCAATTTGAACTGAACCTAATATATAAAAAAGAAAAGTGAAGCATAGTTTCTCCAATCAGAGGTGGTTTGGTAGCTTTATTTGTCCCTTTTGCTTATGGAAGCCCCCTCCCATAAAACAAACCAACCTTCAACTGTCTTTAAAAGGGGAGGAGAAACTAATTGGGCACCCTAACTGGGAAGGTGGGGCAGGAGGCAGTGGGATCTAGGCATCCAGAGGACATCGGTCACACACAGTGGCTTCACCTCCTGGCCCTGCCCTCGTTTGCTGCACACGCAGGCAGGCTCGCTCTTCCTGGTGGCCATTCACAGTGTCAGGGATAGGGAGTATTCTTTTGGAACCCTCAGTGGGAAAATACAGAATATTCCTCCCCTAATGGTTCTTTGAGCTGGTTTGGGAAACATGGCCTTCTCTCTACAGAATCACAGTGTGCCTGCCCCTGACCTCCCAAACCATGCAGTTTCTCAAGAAGAGTCAGGGCGCAGGGCCAGCTGGGACTGGGACCACGAGGGTCCTGGAGACCCCCTCGACTTCCGTCTCCAGCCATGGGAAGCAGGGGAGAGGCCTGTGTAGAGGAGCTGGGGGCCAGGCCCGAACCCAAGAGGCAGGGCCAGTGTGGGCTCGTGGAGTGCGGATTGGGGGCGGGGCCCCGCCGGGCCCACGGCCAACAGTTGGCGCCAGCCAGTGTCAGGATGACTGGGAGCAGAGAGAGGAAGGCCAGGTGTCAGCAAGGCTTGTCCTCAGGCAGTGACCCTGGTGACAGCAAGCAGCAGAGTCACCGTTTGCTGGGCCCACTGTGCGCTGTGCCGCTGCTTGGTGGGGGCCACCTCCTTTAATTCTTGTCAGCTCCTTGAGGTGGGTGCCAGCGAGGTCACCACCGAACCGACGGGGAGCCCGAGTGGGTCTCCGAGGCGGCTTGCTGGACTGGAGACCCTCGGGAATGGGCCCCGGAGGCCTCTCTGGGCTCCTGCGGGAGACTGAGTGCTGCTTTCCCACCCACAGGGGCCGAACCCAACCCCAGCTGGGAGCACGTCCTCTTCACGGCCTGCCACAACCGGCACCTGCCGCTGCAGCCCCCCAGCCGCAGGCTGCTCTCGTGGGCGGACGACTGGAAGGCCCTTCTGGACAGCAAGCGGCCCTGCTGAGGCGGCTGTGCTCCGGGCTCCTCCGTGGCGCCCTGACCTCAGGGCGCCCCGCTCAGGGTCTAGGGGCTAGTGCTCTGGCCTAGGGGCTGCCTCTCAGGTGCCCCAGGCCCGCTGCATGTCTCCTCCCTTTTCCGAGCCCCGCCAGGCCTTAAACTGATCTTGCAGGACTGGCCCATGGGCACCGGACGGGACTCGTGCAGCCGGGCGGTGCAGGCGGCCGTCCGGCCGTGGCCAGGCTGCTCCAGATAAAGGGAGCAAGGGCATCGTTCAGAGGACCAGCAGCCCTCCTCCCCTCTCAGGGTGTCCCTGCCTCCCCGGCCCGGCGGTGAGGACGCCAGCTGCCTCCTGCTCTGGGAGGGCGATGAGCAGGGTCAGGTGGCGTGGCCCCTCGCAGCCTCAGCCACGGCCCCTTCCCCTGGCCTCCCTGGTCTGGGGTCCCCAGCACCCCGCCATGCATTCGGCACACCCTCACTGAGTTCCAGGGCCACGCGTGCGGCTCTGCCTTTGACCAGCCAGAGGGTCCTCACCCCTCGTCCCTGGTCCCACTCAGGGCCCAGCAGAATCATCAGGCTTGAACGTTCGTTGAAAAATAAATGCTTTTCTTGTGTCGCCTGAGGTTGTGGCCTCCTCTAGCCGCCACCCCAAGATCCTTCGGCACCTGGCCCCGGGCACCAGCCGCACACCCTGTGAGTACCTGGGTCCTCCCACTGCACTGAGGAGAAGCTCAAGAGGGCGCCGCTTCCCCCACCCCAAGCACTGGCTACTGCGTGGGGGCCGGGAGGTGGGGGGCGGGACCCTGGCATTGGTGGGGCTGGGCCACCCCAGCTCCACACCCCACACTGATGGTCAAGTTCAGCAAGTGCCACCCTCTCAAGTGCCCCCTTCCCTTTTCCATGCCGTCCCCCTCCTCCCGCCCCCAGTCCCAAGCGCGGTCTGCACCCTCTGCTCTGCTCCCATGGCCACGTTCCCCTGGGATCCCACGAGCTGCGTGTGGAGGGAGCAGGCTGATGTTCGAGTCTCAGCTTTTGTTCCTTTTGGCCGACTGGAAAGCGGAAGCCTGAACAACCAGCTCCCCATGCTGGTCTCAGGGGCCTTCACTCACCTGCCTCCTGCTACCCCGCTGCCCTCCCCTGCCCTCCCCTTGCAGGGAACCTCTAATTGCCCCATGTCTGGGGTCCTGGCAGGCCTTTCAGCCCTCTCAGACAGGCACTCTTGAGCTCCCCTGTCGGGGGGTGGGGGTAGGAAAGATGAGGGGCGGGGCCTGAGGCCCGGGGCTGGCAGAGCGTCTTGCCTTTCTGGCTCTCAGGCCTTCAGGAGCTTGGTCACCCCAAATTAGAAAGGAAGGACTCTTGGCCAGGCCAAAAGCAGTGTCCCCCTCCTGGGCTGGCTTTATCCCTTGGGGAACGGAGAAGGGGGCTTTGCAGGCCGGTCCTGAGGAAGAGTGTATTTGCAGTTGGACCACGTGGTCCAGAGGTCCAAGCAGGGCCGTGTCCAGAGTCCTGGCCTGCGGCCCTGGAAGGAAGCGAGACCTGGGGGTGCTGGCTCCTCAGCTGCTCCGCGACCCTCCGCTCTGCTCCCATGCGGACGCCGCCCCAGTCCAAGGGCCGGGAGACAGTGTCCAGTGAGCAGCGCAGCACTGCCCTTGCTCCCAGCTCACTCGCTCTGCCCGCTTCCTCCCCATCGACAGCCATCCCTGCCCGTCTGGTCTCCCACGCTCTCTCCTCCAAGGGTCTTCCTGCCTAGAGTCGTCAGGTCTAGACTTACCACTGGGATCCTCCGAGGCCCCCAGTTCTGGACGGTCTCACTCTGGCCCAATGGGAGCAGCATCGTCCCCTGCACTTGGCCTTCCAGGTGGGAAGAGGAGCTGCCGGCGCCCTCACGTGTGGGGTGTGTGCTGGCCCCAGGGCACAGCAGTGAACAGGTGCACCCGGGCGCCCCCCTCCACCCTCAGACATCATTGGCCTTCAGTCCTTAGTATGGGGGAGCAGAGAAGCTACTTAATTCATTTCTGTCCTGGGGCCTCACTCTACTGAAGACAAATTTAATCTCACCTGGTCCCGTGCTAGTCTCTTCCTCCTCCTCCTGCCCAGGGAGCTGGGGGGCTGATTTCCTCCATGCAGGGATGGCAGGGGTGAGGGCATCTGGACTCCCACGGTCCCCCTTCTGCTGGCGTCACCAGGCCAGTGGGTGCTGCTGCTGATGGGGCAGCTGGTTCTCCTGCGCTCAGTTTTGAGACCCCACTTCTGCCGGATGGCCGCTCAGCCACGACAGACAGCTGCTCCTAAGGGGCAGAGAGACGGGCTGGCCTGCTCACCTGCCGCAGCCCTCTCCTCCCGGCCCTGGTCTCTGGTGAAGGGCAGGGGCTCTGGGGCCCTGGGCACAAGCCGTGGCGGCTCCCGCCTCGCATCTGCCGACTCTGCTGCTCGCTCCCGCCCCCGACTCGTGCTGCTGACGAAGCTGTCACGGGGGTGCTCTGCCGCAGATCCTCCAATCGCTGACCCCTCCAAAATCTTTTAAATGGATTGCTTCCCTGAGTGTTAAAGGCCAGGCTAGAAGCTCTGAGGCTATGAATCACCACCTTTTCCTCTGCTAAGCTAGAGGTAGCACCTTGAGGTAGCAGCCACTTCAGCTGCCTTTAGGTTAAAGGAGAGAAAATAACTTCAGAGGCAAATAATTCCTTTCAAGCAATCATAAACAGCCCCCTGTGATTATGATGAGGGCCACAAATCCGGGTGCTGTGGGGCAGGTGGAGCAGGGCCCTGGCCAGCCCGAGGTCCGGAGGGCGCCCCCTGCAGGTGGCATTGATGAGGCCCGGGTGGGAGAGGAAAGAGTGTGTCTGGCTGGGGGACGGCCGTCCAGAGGCCCTGGGGCAGGTCTTGCTGACGAGGTCGCTCGCATGGAACAGGGCAGCAGGCCTGGAGCCCAGAGAAAAGGCGGGAGGTTGGGGCCGGGCCTGCCTGGGCCCTCTGCTGGGCACCGGCAGTGATCACGCTGGGAAAGGAGAGCCTGGGAAATAGCCGAGGATGGGGGCCAGGCCCACAAAACTGTTTGATGTTCTTTTTGTCATACAGGACACACCCAACTGAAATGAAAGTGACTTTCTTCACAGCTTGAGGAGCCTATGTTTTGCTTCAGAACCATTTAATGCACTGCAGGAAAGGAAGTCCGTTTTTGCCAACCCCAAGACGCGGTGACACGCCAGCTTGGCCCCTCGCCTTCTTCGCTGATGGCCTCAGAACGCCTCAGCACTTGTCCCAGGTGAAAACGTTGGGAACACTCAGGGAGGCAGGACCAGAAGCCCTGGACGGAGTGCCAGCCTCTGGGTTAGCCAGGGGTTCTAGGCAGAAAGGCTGAGTATAATTTCTTCACTTTTCTGGATCAGTTTCCCATTTGGAACCCATTCCAGTATTGCAACAATCAGAGCCGTTTTCTTAGGACTTACTGTGTTCTGGACACTGGTAAGTACTTTACGTGGTCTAACCACCCTGTTGTGGTCACTCTTAGTGACCGACGGGGTTGTGGGCCTGGCAGGGTCAGGGATCCTAAGTAGGACGTGCCATGTCGGTGGTGCCAGGAGTTCAGCCAGGCAGCCCCACTCTCTGGTTTGTGCTGTGACCTCCACAGTCCTGGCCGCTGACCCAGAATTCCCCAAGGGATCAAGTGTCCATGGTTAAAGCACCATCTCTCCTGGGCTGGGCCTCCATCTAAAGGTGGGTATTCAGGACCCAGCCTGCAGCAGAAACTGGAAGCCAGTGGGGAATGGGTCAGGCCAGAGCAGGTGGTTCCTAGGACCAGAGGTCTGGCTGACCTGGCCTTCAGTCATAAGCCAGGGCAGGGGAAAGGAGGGAGGGGAGCTCACTGATCCCCCAGTACCAGGTGGAGGGAAGGTTGTATGTCATGGAGACAAGGACACTTTGTAAACGCCACCTGTTGCCCTGATTTGCTCGTGTCCTTCCCTGCATTCCTGCCATTCGAGCAGAGCCAGGTCTCTGGGAGGGGCTGCCCTCCCCCACCCCGCACTGAAGTGCATGTGACTGGGAGTGAGAGGGATCGAAATTCCAGCAGAAACGCCAGCTGGGTGAGGAGGCCGTGAGCAGATGGTCTGAAGTATGCCTCAAGACCCCGTCATCTCCTTTGGTACCACAAGGAAAGGACTCCGTCCCTGCAGCCTGTGGAGATGGATGAGGACACTGGCCAGCAGCCCAGGAGGTAGCCACTAAAGATGGGCAAAGTGACCGTGGGGCTGAGGGCCGCAGGTGACTGCCCAGGCTGCCTGGGCTGCCAACAGACCTCACTCGTAGCCTCTGGGGGTGGGGGGCTTGGCCCCGAAAGCAGGAAGGACGGTGTGACCAGCGCACCCAGCAGAAGGCCACTCCTGGATCCAGGTGTCCCCTTGGCAGAACTAAGCGCTTCTAGAAAGACTGAGTTAGAGACCAAAAAAGACCATTTTAAGTGGAAAGATATAATTTTTAGTTGGTAATGAAAAAAGAATACTGTAGTGATAAGTTATCAGTGATTAGTTACAGAGTTAATAACAAACTCATATGTGCACATCTGAGTTTTAACATGTAAGTTTGGTCCTTTCTATAATCTGCCCAGAAAGCCAGGGCTCGGAGAGGTTCGTTGACAAGCCCCAGGCCACCCAGTGAGCAGAGCTTGTAGAGAAGACCCAGAAGGCAGCTGGGCACTGGGAGGGACCCAGGATGAGGAGCTGGAACAGGTGATGCCGGCCGCTGCGGTCAGCCTGGGAGCGTGACGTTGACAAAGCCACTCCTCCTGTTTCCAGAGTTGTTCAGCTTCTGTAAGGAGGGCTGCAAGAAATAGGAACTTTTATTTATTCCAGAACCTTGCTGGGGGTGGGGGATCAAGCAACTGACTTGCTTTGTGAAATAAGGTGGTAGGCTCAGTGGTCACCAAAGGGGAACCCGAGGCCCCTGTTCAGGTTTGGCCACCAGGGAGCAGCACGGTTTACCTGAAATGCACGGCAACCTGTGTGTGTGTGTGTGTGTGTGTGTGTGTGTGTGTGTGTGTTGGGGAGGGGGGTGCGGGGGAGGGGCTAGTGACGTCAGGGCACAGGCCATGGCAGGGATGGGAGGAAGGCCAAATGCCCTGAGCTCCCTTTGGGTGACCTGGACCAACGTCCCTTGCCCCGCCCCCCAGGCTGCTGGGACAGGTTGGTTCCAGCCTGGCTGAGGACCAGAACCCAGACTGCCTAGCCAGCAGAAATCCTGGTCTCCAGCCATAAACCTCAAACACCCGCCACCCTCAAGACCTTAAGGTGGCCCAAAGACAAAGGCCCCCCTGCCTCCGAGCTAGGAGTTTGCGCAGGTCCCAGGCCGGCCTTGGCCTGTACCTAAACTGTCACTGCTTCCTGTTGCATTGGAGCTGAAGTGGAGGCTCCTTAGCACTAAAGGAAGACCCTCCTCGACCTGCCGCCACCCCTCATTCCTCAGACACCCTCAAGTCCTTGCAGTTCCTTGAATGCACCTTGGAGGAGTATTGGCAAACGCCATTTGCTTCCACTTCTGAAAGGCTTTCTGTACCAAACCCGACCTCTGACCCTTGGCGGTGGCGGGGGGGGGGGGGGGGGGTGTCAGGCTGCCACCCCCAGGCCCTGCACCAGCGTGGTCTGTGTCAGCAGCTGCATTTCCAGGTTTTTATCCAGAGCTCCCCAGCCCAGGGCGGGGGCGCTGGGCCTCGCAGGGGGAGAGGCCGGCCTTTGTCACAAGGCTGCAGTCCTCAGAGGGCTCGCTGGAGCTGCTGTGAAAAGACTCTGAAGGATGGCAATGCGTAGAAACAGGAACCAAATCACCTGGCCGCGGTGAGAACACCTCGGGCAGCTGGCAATTGGGATGATTTTTTTTTTTTTAATGCTTGATTGGACTCAGCCAAACTGGCTGGGGCCCACAGGCTGGAGCCTGGAGGAGGCCAGAAATAAGCAGGGCATTTAAAATTTAGAAGCCGTGAGAGAAGTGGGGCTGCAGAGATGCAGCCTGTGCATCAGAGCGTCCCTGCCCCAGTTCTGCGGCTCCCTCCCCCGCCGCGCTCTTCCGTGAAAAGACGAAGCAGGTGCTGCAGGCCGGCGGCGGCGGCGGCGGCTCCCAGGTGCGGCCACACGGTGGCGCCAGACGACCATCCCGGCGGGCCGCCCTCCCGGGCCACGCCTGCCTGCTGCTCGGGGCTCGTGCCGGTGTTCCCAACCACCGGCGCCTCTTTCTGACCTCCTGTGCGTTCTGGAAACTTGTGTGGGCAGGGTCCGGGCTGTGTGCTGGGGGCACCCCAGCCAGTGACGGCGGAGCTAATGGTGACTCCCATGAGCCCTAACTGCCCCTGAAAGAACAACGTGTGGGGGCACTCGAGGCCCCGGGACCAGGCGCAGCGCCGTACTGCGGCCCTGCGTGGCCGGGCGGGGGCAATGCGGGGCTGCGGGGCCCGTCCTCAGGGAGAGCTTGTTGCTGGGGTCGCAGTCCCGCTTCCCGGCGCCCCTCCTTCACAGGGCACTGCATACGCGCCAGCGGGGCAAGCTAGAGCGACGGTGCCTTTTCGGGGAGCTTTATGCCCGCCCCCTGCAAGAGCCCGGAGTCGGGTCGAGCCGCCCTGGGCGGAGCTCTTGAATAACCGTCCGGCCCCGCTCCTCCATTCGTGCGGTCTCCTGGCCCCCGGCGTTCTCGCCCCTGGCCCTTGGCCCCTGACCCTGAGCAAGGCCTGCTATCTCACTCTCTTCCTGTGCTGGCGCCGCGTCCCCCACGCTCCACCCTGCCCCGGTCTCCCAGCGGAGGCTCCCCTCCCCCATGTGGCGCGCGCCGCGTGCCTCTGTCCTCCCCCCGGGGGCCGCGACGTCGGCAGGCCGCTGCCGGTCCCCTCCGAGCCGCTGCCTCCACACGCGGGCTCGACGACGGGGCTCCCGCCCCAGCGAACGGGCGGGGGCGCCCGAGCGGGAAGGACCCGCTGCCACCGAGCCTGTGCCGGCCGTCGTCACGTCACCGGTCTGCCTGCGATCTGCGTACGTTGCTGTGAGGTGAGGTAAAATGACAGCTCATTTTAATGTTGTGCTCTGTTTGACCCCACAGGCCTCTCTGTCGTTCGGTGCTGCCTCGGGCCGCGGAAGGGGCGAAGCTCAGAGGCACACGGAAGGGGGGTCGGGTGGGGGTCGGCCCTCGCGTAGCCTCCCCACAGTCCCCCGTCCCGGCCACGCGGGCAGGAACAGCGACGCCGGCTGGAACAGCGACGCGTGCCTTCCAGGCGGGAGGCAGGGAGCCGGACGGGCGGACGGGCGGAGGGAGGGCCGGAGGGAGCGGTGGCAGGCGCGGCCCCAGCAGAGGGCGCCAGCGCTCCGCGGCCGCGAGGGGCGGGCGAGGGGCGGGCGAGGGGCGGGCGCGGGGCGGCCCGCACAGGGCGCCGCCGGTCGCTGGAAGCGTGAAGGTTTAAGGCGCCTCAGTGGGAGCCATCAGGGGTCTGAGCCCTTTCCGCAGCAGGTGTGCGTGAAGCACAAATACACGCACTCACGTCCACACGCACGCACGCACGTGCGCCCGCGCCCGGGCCAAGCAGAGAACACAGCTCTCTGTGTTGGGGGTGTAGAGAGAGGTGAGTGTGGGTGCTAGGACGGAGGAGACGGACAGTGTCCCACAAGGCCGGTGACACCCAGGGGGCCCCCGAAGCATTAGTGCTTGGGTAGTGCAGGCTGCTCCCGCACAATGAGTGGGGGCAGGCTGTGGGGAACCGGTGGGACACTTGCAGCTAAATGACCTCGGATAGTAAGATGGGCCCCGTGGACGGTGGACATCAGACTCCCAAACCAGAGAACTGACACCCAAGGGAAGGGAGTTAATGTAATCAGAACAAGAGTTTAGAACAAATGTGATCGATATCCTTAGAGAGACAGACTAGAATATTGGATCCTCAGAAAGAACGACTAGAGAATTTGGCAAATTAGAATCTGGTTATTGGGGAAAAAGATACTAAATGAGCTGAATAGCAAAACTGGACATAGCTGAAGAGTAAATAAATGAATTGGTAGATTAAGCCAATGACTCATCAAATGCAGCACAAAAGAACAAAAAGATGGAAAGTACAAAATAAAAAGACATGGGAGACAAGCTTTTGTTTCCTAGTACAAAAGGAAACAGGAACAGAGCAGGGGCTTCCCAGAGCTGAGGCTGAAACCGTCCCAGGACTCTGATTGATCAAAGGCCCTTGGTACCAAGCTGGACAAATGAAAAGGGACCCAGTTCTGGACAGAGTGTTGAAATTTTAGAGCACTAGGGATAAAAAGTTCAAAATATTACGAGACACAAACCAGATTTCCTGCAAAAGAATGAAGTACTGGAAGCAGAGAGAAAATGAAGTGATTTTCTTCAAATTCTAAAAGAAAATAATTTCAAACTCAGAATTCTATACCCAGCCAAAGTACAAATAAAACACACCCTGAAGACGTGTGATGTCTGAAAATGTTTAGTACTGAAGACAAAATCTGTTTTTGAAAACATTATTAACTGATGTACCCTAGCAAGAAGAAAATTTAATCCAAAAAGTAGAATACAAGAAACAGTGGTGAGCAAAGAACTAATGAAATATTAAATCTAAATAAGTGTTGATTTTTTTAAAACAATAACAATCTGTAAGTAAAATCTCAGATACCAACAAAGGAGTTAAGGGGCTTGTGGAACAGAGGAGAGTAGAAGTGTCGGAAGCTCTGGATGGAGGGTGGGAGAGGAGACAGGTGACGTGGCTTCACATGTTACGGCGCCTTGTGCTGTCAGCCTGCTGTCACCATGACGCGTGCGCACCCTGTTCCCCAGGTGCCTGAGTGTCTCCAAGGCCACAGCCTGCCTTTCTCAGCTCCATCTGCACCTGGCATAGGGACTGGTGAGTGCCTCCAGGATGGCTGTGCAAATTACAGAGACAAAAGCCAGGGTTAAGTGATGACCAGAGACCTGGGACCCTGCTTTAGCCCTGAGCTCTCAGAAGCAGTAGGGCAGCTCCTTGGGTGGGGCTTCCAGAAGGCTGAGTATATTTAAAGGGGCTAGATAGGAAGAAAGAGAAAGTAGTTGCCCATCACCCACCTGGGAGGTAAAGCATCCACCTGGAAACTTGAGTGGCATCCTGGAAGAGGCAGAGCGAAGGTAGCTTGACTTGTCTGGACCCCTGGGGGCTTCTGATCCACTCCTCCTGGAACCCAGCGACCCAGCCCTTTCTCTTTCCAGCAGAGGCTCCCCTCCTTGGTACTCAAGCCCGGAGCAAGCCACAGAACTGGGGACAAGGCAGCCAGCTCTGAGCAGGGACACTGGTTGACTCATCAGGCTTTGCCAGGTTCCCAAGCTCTGCCTCCTTCTGCTGCGTATTCAGGCCAGCTCCTGGCTTAGCCTAGCGGATCTCTGTGCAGCTCTGTTCTCATAGCCCTGGGATGGCTGATGAAGACATTTAAAAGGGCACAAAGGTCCTGACCCCGTTGCTAAGTTGTTTAGAGCATCGTCCCGATACACCAAGGTTGTAGGTCTTATTTCTGGTAAGGGCACACACAGGAATCAACCAATGAATGCATCAATAAGTGGAACAACAAACCAACATTTTCCTGTCTCTCCCCCCACCCTCCTCTCTAAAATCAGTAAATAAAAAATTAACATAAAAAGACACAGAAATTTAAAAAATTAACAGCGGGGTTCCTGCCGTATTGTTTGGAAAACAGGATGACATCTGCATTTTGTCTCACTGAGCTGAGTCCTATTCCCTGACCGCTCACCCTGGGGGAGTGGGGGCAGGGACTCAGGAAACCAGGTCAGGCCCAGCTTTGCTGCTTACCACCTGGGTGACCTTGGCCAAGCCCCTTCCCCAACTTGTGCCTTAGTTTCCACAATGTGAAAAAGAGAAGTTTGGACACGTTGATTCTCATTTAACTGTGAGTGATTAAGAACTTTTTCTCTTCCGGAGATACGTGTGGTGGGGAGGTGGCCTCCTCCCTTTACCACCCCCTCATCCTCTGTCTCTTTGACTGATTTCTCTATAGAAGCTCTACTGTTTGCCCCTGAGGAAGGGCCCTGGCAGGCCTCTTGCTGTGGATTGGGAGGTTGTGGGGATGGGAGTCAGCAGCCCTGAGTCTTAATCTTGACTCTACAACTCACTTGCACGCGGTGTGACACTGGGCTACACACATCTGTTAGTGAGGTAATG
Organism: Pteronotus mesoamericanus; assembly: GCF_021234165.1. Taxonomy (NCBI): domain Eukaryota; kingdom Metazoa; phylum Chordata; class Mammalia; order Chiroptera; family Mormoopidae; genus Pteronotus; species Pteronotus mesoamericanus. The sequence goes on from NW_026555090.1 coordinate 1,006,728, forward strand.
ATGACCACCCTGCTGGCCTCACGCAGTCTTGATGGCACTTGGAGTCCCTTCATTGTCCCTCAGTGCCACCATTTTCCATGTCCTCAGTCCAGATACTAACAGCACTTATGGAGCCTGAAACCACACAGCGCTGATGCGTGGGGTGAGGCCAGCTACTGGGTGAGGTGATTTCTGAGCAAGTCCTGTTCAGGAGCTTCAGCACCTCTCCATTGCCAGTGTGGGGGCAGTCTCTCAGGATGTAGCAAAGGTTCACCCCATTACCCGCTCTGATGCAGGGCATGGTGGTCACACCAAAGCCTTTCTGACCAACATTCTCCTCAATGTGACCTTATGTTTACCCTCAAATCTGAGTGGATGAATAACTTAGGTTGGAGCAATTGAATGTGTGCAAAGCACTGTGAGGCCAGGACAGAAAAGGCAATACGGGTTTCTACTTCTTTGCCAGAACATCATGGAAGTGGTGCAGCTGTCTGAAGTTGCCAAGCTGTGGGGAAGCCCAATTAGTTCACATGGATAAGCTTGGAGGTCACACCAAGAGAAAAATGTAGGCCTGCTCCCAGAGGCTTAGGACGAACTGCATGAAAGACTGCCCAGCTGAGCCCTTCCAGAATTCCTGACCTACAGACACTGGGTCTGTTTATTGTGAGAAACAATAAAGTGTGATCTTAGCCCTTAAGTTTTGGGGTGCACCATTATGCAACAATAGTAGTTGCTTCAGAGATGGTGAGTGCAGGGTAGAGAGCAGAGTTTCCTTCACAAATCTTCAGAAGGACCATGGCCTAGAGTTGGAGAGGTGGCTTAGCCATGGACCCTTTACCTTGGTGCCTCTTCTGTCAAGTGCAGCAAAAGAAGGATGGTTTTGTGACCAGCTTGACTAGTGCTCACCAATAGCTCCTATTCTCACCTCCTGGGCACACAGGAGGTACGTGCTCACCCCACCACTCCCCAAAGCCAGCTGCTCATTTCTTGGGCAATGAAACGAGAGCAGACATGATTGATGCTCCTTCCTGGAGAGTCAGTGTGTCCTCACTTCTGCCTGGGCAAAACCTAAGGCCTCATTTTGAGGTGGTGGTATCATAAGACAGCAGAGCATCACCAGGTCTGTGTTCCTGAAAATCTTCAAAGAAAGATGATTGTGACTTGGGTTTTTTTGTTTTGTTTTGTTTTGTTTTATTGTTATTACTGCAGCATAGAATAATTATCTTGACTGATTTCAAAACAAATCATGAGGAGTAAAGATTTCTTATTTTATTATTGAAGGCCTGGGTCATCACGGGCATGCAATTGAATGTTAGCTCTTATTGTAATGCCAGGTGCTATGTGTTAGGAGTAGGGGTCCAATTACGGGGTGTAGGGATGAGTAGGCTACTTTTTTTCTAAATCCTCACCTGAGGACATATTTATTGACTCTAGAGGAAGAGGATGAGAGAGAGAAAGAGAGAGGGATGTGAGAGAGAAACATTGATTGGCCTCCTATACATGCCCCTAGCAGGGATTGAACCCACAACCTAGGTGTATGCCTTGACTGGGAATCAAACCCACAACCTTTTGGTGTACAGGATGATGCTCCAACTAACTGAGGCACCTGGTCAGTGTAGCAGTTTACTTCTGTGGGCAGCTGGGGTTCAGTCCATCTGGGGACCTAGGGACCTGTTGGGTGACTGTGTTCAACTTACTTCAGGTTGTCCCAACCCAGAGGGTTGGGAAGATGAGGATTTGCCTATCAGCTCTCATCATTCTATGGGGGTTTGAATGACTCACCCCAAGATGTGCCTCTGTGGTAGACATATTGTTTTGAGCTAAAGGCAGGTTTAACCACAGCCTCAAGACCAACTCCTGCCCCCAACCCCTTAGCTCCCTAGATGAACTTGAATTACAGACCTTGCTCATATAAATGATTATCAGAGAAACCTCTTCTGACCTGTCTATAGGGCAGAACAAACTTCTGTTCACTAAGCATCTGTTCTTACCATCCTGCAATGACCCTTTGAGGTCCCCGACACACCTTCCCTCATCCCTGGCTCAGAAGGTCACATACCCGCATTCCCTTTCTGTCTCTGGACCTCCCTGCCTCTGGGGTCTCCAATTCTCTCATGTAGGTGTGTTACCAAAAAAAAATGAGGTTTGGCTGCCCACCACCAATTGGCAAATTCTGGAGGCAGAGAGGCTGGTGAGAAAGAAAAGAGGTTTTTATTCACATGCTGCACAACCTGGGAAAATGGCGGACTCTCTCAAAGTCCATCCCCTCCGGGAACCCAGAGGAAAGCCCAGACACCCTCAGCCAGACCAAAACCAGAGGAATGAAAGAAAAAAACAAGAATTGAAAGCAGAGACTCAAACAGATATCTGTATAGCTGTGTTTGTAGCAGCATTATTCACAATAACCAAGTGTCCGTTGAAGGATGAATGAATAAACAAAATGTGACTTGTACATCCAATGGAAAATTATTCTGCCTTAAAAAGGAAGGGATTTTGACAAGTATTAAAACATGGATAAACCTTGAAGACATTATATCAAGTGAAATAATTACGTCAGAGAAGGACAAATACTGTATTATTCCACTAATATGAGGCACCTAAGCAGTCAGATTCACAGAGACAGAAAGAAGGGTGGGTTCGCCCAGGAGGAGAGGGAGGGGGATGGGAAGTTGATGCTTAACGAGGACAGAGGTTCAGTCTGGGAAAATGGAAAGTTCAGTGAATGGATGGGGTGATGGTTGCACAAAAATGTGACAGCACCTAATGCCACTGAGGTATGCACTTAAAAATAGGGAGACCAGGCTTCTTTAGCCTCTGTAACTTGTTTCCTGAGCCCATTTCTCCTATGGCTCACTTCTACCTCTGTGACTTCCTAAAGAAACTTTCTCTCTTTAAAAAAAAAAAATTTTTTTTTTTTAATTCTCACCTGAGGACATGTTTATTGATGAGAGAGAGAAAGACATTGATCAGTTGCCTCCCATATGCATCCCGACCAGGGATGGAACCCACTACCTTTTCGTGTGTGAGACATTTCCACCAGCTAAGCCATCCGGCCAGGGCTAAACTTCTTCTTAAAAACAAGAGGTTAAACTAGGCATGGTCCCAGCAGTTTAGGAGGTCAAGGTAAGCATCCCTTGAGCCCGGGAGCACCGGGCTGCCTAAGGAGGGGCGAACTGGCTTAGGCCAGAAATGGAGCCGGTCAAAAATGGTTAAGATGTTCCCAGAAAAAGAAAAGCTGAGTCTTCGATAGTGTGGCTCAGTGGAATGAGCACTGGCCTGTGAACTGAAAGGTCGCTGGTCTGATTCCCAGTTAGAGCACATGCCTGGGTTGCAGGCCAGGTCCCCAGTTGGGTACACGAGAGTCAACCACACATTGATGTTTCCCTCCCTCTCTCCTTCCCTTCCCCTCTCTCTGAAAGTAAAATAAATAAAATCTTTTTTTAAAAAAAGGCTGAAGGAGTTGAGTTCATCACGACCAAACCAGTATTACAAGAAATGTTAAAGGGACTTCTTTAAGAAGAATAAGAAAAAAATAAAAAAGTATGAATAAAATATCACAAAAAAAATTCTCACTGACAAAAGCAAACACATAATAAAAGCAATGTATCGACCAACACTAAAGCTAGTGCAAAGCTTAAAAGGCAAAAGTAGGAAAATTGTGTAATTACAACAGTCAATTAAGGGATACACACAAAAATGCACAAAAAAGAAGGAAAAATAATGACAAAAACATAAACGTGGAGGAGATGAGTAAAAATGGTAGTGATTTTAGAATGTGTTAGAATTTAAGTGACCGTCAACTTAAAATTGACTGCTATAAACAGAGCTTGGTATGAAGCATATAGTGACACACACCAAAAACCTGTAAGAGATGTGCAGGCAATAAAGAGAAAGGAATCTACAGGAAATTATCACCATATAAGAGAAGACAGCAAGAGAATAAGAAAGGAACAGAGAAGAACTACAAGAACTATCAGAAAACAATAAAATGGAAATAACTACATACCTATAAATAATTACTTTAAATGCAAATGTATTAAATGTTCCAATCAAAAGACAAATGGATAAAGAAGATGTGGTACATACGTATATGAAGGAATATTACTCAGCTATAAAAAGAATGAAATCTTATCATTTGTGACCACACAGATGGACCTAGGGGGTACTATGCTAAGTGAAATAAGTCCAGCACAGAAAGACAAGTACGTATGACTTAACTTATATGTGCATCCTAATACACCAAATGAACAGTGCTTGCTTCAGCAGCACATACACTAAATTTGGAACAATACGGAGAAGGTTAGTGTGGCCCCTGCTCCAGGATGACACCCAAGTTCGTGGCGCGTTCCACGTTTTGTGCAGTGCCTCGGGCAGGCATCAGTGTCTGCGTGCTGGGCTTTGGAGAGGCCACTCAGAGACCCGCCCCGGGCTTGGGCCCCCGCTCTCCGGGACTCCCACCTGGTCTTTAAACACACCAACAAAACAGAAATGCATAGATACAGTTGGGAGGGGATCATTAGAGGGCTGGGTGACAAAGGTGAGGGGATTAAGCAGCACAAATTGGCAATTACAGAAGAGTCACAGGGATGTAAAGTACAGCTTAGGGAACAGAGTCATAATAATGCGATAATGGTGGATGGCGGCAGGCGGGTGCAAGACTTACCGGGGGGTCACTTTGTAAGTTACATAAATGTCTAACCACTGTGCTGTACACCTGAGCTAACATAATAATGAATGTCGACTGTGATTAAACATTTTTTTAATTTAAAAAATGGTTATGATGGTAAAATTTGCTATGTATATTTTACCATAAAAATTCATACAGAAAATGAAAATAAAGAGGTGTGACAACTTTGTAATCGAAGGCACAGATGCGCGAGGCCTCAGGGGCAGTCGAGCAAACGCCATGGGAAACGCCAGGGGAGTGAAAGGTTGCACGCCGAGGGGTGGAAGCGTTGTATGAGCTGCAGCCCAGGAGAGCAGGGCAGAGAGGGTTTTACAGGCAGGGCACGGCACAGGCAAAGCCTGGAGAAGAGGGCTCACTGGGGTGCCCTGGTGTGACTGGCAGCGAGGGAAAGGAAGCTGAAGGAAAGGTGGGCCACCTCTGGGCGGGATACCAGCAGCTTAGAAACGGTGTCCTGGCTGCAGAAGTGCCACTGGCACTGTGGGTCAGGGCAAAACCCCAGGAAGACGTGGGTCCAGGAGAGGGGTGATCCCAGGGGGAGGCAGGACTCAGAGCTCTAGTTAACCGCCCTGTCCAGGCCACCCTGCCGCTCCACTCCGGGAGTCTGGGGCTCAGGTGAGCCTCCCTGAGCTGCTTTCTGGAGGGGAAGGGGCCCAGGTGCCTTGACTCCTGGTGTGTTGTTGCTGGAAAGAGCCGTTCAGTCTGGTCGCCCAGCCGTCTCTCATTTCATGGAAGGAAATGGGAGTCCAGAGCCAGGTGAGGTGGAGGAGATAATTGGGTAAGGAAACACAGCTGCTACACCTCTACTATGACTGTGGCTAGTTACCGAAGGCATTTTATCAGTGTCGAAGAGGTTAATAGAGCTGCTGTGTCTCTGTTACTTGCAAGTCACAAGAAAGAGGATTCATTGGCTCAAGTAGCTTGAAAAGTCCCAGACAGTGCTGCTGCAGGCAGGGCTTGCCCCAGGGTCAGAGAGGGCTTGGAGGCCCTGCTCGCTGACTCTGTTCTGCTTCCTGTGTGGGAGACTTTGTCCCATGGTCCTGAGAGCTGCCCGCAGCTCCCAGGGCTGCAGGCCCCATATTCAGGCTCCGAGGGAAGAAGATGTGGCTTTTATCCAGTGTCCCAGGAAAGAGTGACCTTAAGTGGGCCAACTTGGCACTGTGGCCAGGGGTGGAATGTTCTAATTAGCATAGAGGGAGTTGTGTAACTAGCTTTACCCTAGGATCCAGGTGTGGAATTGGAAGCACCAAAACAATGTGGATTCCAGTCAGGATTGGGGATTATTGTGACGGAGGAGGAGGCGAATGGATGCTGAGGTCAATTCTGAGTGCTAAATGTTAAGAGAGATCACAACAAATAAAGAAAAATAATAATGATAATAGAGATGTTAGAAGTGCGTTCAGCTGCAAGTAGCAGAAAACACAAGCACCAGTGAATAAAACAAGTGGAAGGCCGGGTTTCCACAACGGCGAGCGGTGACAGCACTGCCCAGCGGTGCTCCTGAGGGACACGCGCCATCTGTGCTCCGGCCTCTCCACTCCCGGGACGCTCAACTCTGCTCTTCTAGTTACACGGAGAGGGCCGTGGCCCTAGAAATAATATCTGTGTCCAAGGCAGGGAGAGTAGGGCACCAGACTGAGCCTGCAGTCTCCCTCCCTGCATCATCCCTCTTACTGAAATTCAGGAGTCACTCCAGAAGCTTCGGAAGAGACTTTAATTCAAGTCTTGGTCCAGAACTGGGTCATATGGCCACTTGTTTGACCACCCATCTAAGCTAGCCTAGGACTAAGGGAGATCCTGGGAACAAAGAAGCTACAAAAAGGGGGTTGGGGATGGCCATCAACAGTGCTGGCCACAGCCACCAGATGGTGAAGGGATTTGGAATCGGGGCATGTCAGGAATGGGTAAAGGGACTAAAATAATAGCCTAAAAAATAGGAGACTCTTTATATCCTTGTATTCTGGATACGTGTTGCAAGTATCTCCTCCCTCTTGACGGAGTGCTTTTTCTTAGACACTCTTAACGGTGTCTTTGATGAATAAACATTCTCAGTTTAACATTTTCTCTTTATAGTTAGTACCTTTAGTGTCCCAGGAAACCATTACCTTCTCCAAGATCATAAAGATATTCTCTCCCTTTAAAAACAAAACAAACACAACTTTATTGAGAAGTAATTCATGTACTAAACAAGCAACCTATCTACAGTGCACACCTGGGTGGTTTTTAGGATATTCGGAGTTGTGAAACCATCACCACAGTCAATTCGAGAACATTTTTACCACCTCAAAAAGAAAGCCCATGTCTTTAGCTATCACACCCCACCCCTGTCCCTCGCCCTCTCCCACACCTAAGCAACCCCTCATCTACTTTCTGTCTCGATAGATTTCCCCTTTCTTCACGTTTCCTATAGATGGAATCAAACAATTTGTGGCCTTTTGTGACTAGCTTCTTTTAATTCGCATAAGGTTTTCAAGTTTCACCCATATCGTAGCTTTGAATCAGAACTTTATCTCTTTTTTAAAATTGTATTTATTTATTTTTAGAGAGAGGAAAAGGAGGAAGAAAGAGAGGGAGAGAAACATCGATGTGAGAGAGAAACATCGTTTAGTTGCCTCTCGTATGCACCCCGATGGTGGGCCAAACCTGCAACACACGAATGTGCCCTGGACTGGGATCAAACTGGCGACCTTTTGTTTTGCAGGATGATGCCCAACCAACTGAGCCACACTGGTCAGGGCTAAAGCTTATTCCTTTTTATTGCCAAAAAATATTCCATTGTCTGTATAGACCACATTTTATTCATCTGTTCATCCTTTGATGGACACTGGGGTTGTTTTTACTTTTTGCTATTATGGACAGTGCTGCTATGAACACTCATGTACAAGTTTCTGTGTGGGCATAGGTTTTGCATGATTTCTTTTTAAAGTTTTAATGTTTTACCTTTCTGTATAATCTACAGTTCATCAGGAAGCTGTTTTCTGTGTATGGTGTGAGGTCAGAATCAAGATGTATATCTCTTTTATACGGACATCCATCAACTTAGCACCATTTATGGAAAAGACCACCCCTGTCTCCTTGCACTTCACCGTAAATTAGGTAAGCTCCACGTGGGCCTCTTTCTGGGCTCAGTTCTATTCTCCCAGCTATTTGGTCACCCGTGTCATCCGACAGCATCTCATTGAGTAGAGCTTCAAAACCACCCGTGCTGTCAGGTTGGGCATGCTCTCCAGTTTTGTTCTTTTCAACACCACCTTGATTGTTCTCAGCCCTTTGTATTTTTATGTTAACTGAGAATCAGCCTGACAATTTCTACAAAAACAACCAAACCAACCTTTTGAGATTTTGGTTGGGTTTGTGCTAGGTCTCCAGATAAGTTTTGGTAGAACTGACATCTTCACAACCTTGAATCTTCCATGCCAAGAACATGGTATTGTACCCAAACATAGGTCGGCTTCCTGCTGCAATGAAAGCCAAGCTCATGAGGCAGGTGCTGGTGAAAAGGGAAGGGCTTTGCTCAAGTGGCGGTCACCTGAGAAGATGGGGAACTCATGTCACAAAGCCCATCTCCACCTTTCAGTGCAGGCAGAGAGAGGTTTTTATAAGGAGGGAGAGGGGAACAGAACCAAGAGACCAGGGGCAGGGGCTGAGAAGTTGTCTAAGTACAGACAAGCACAGTCCATTCTGATAAGGACCTTGAAACTGGTCACGTGATAGTCTGGTATGGACCACCCTGGTTTTTGTCATCCTGGTTTTACTGCTGAAGGTCAGCAGATCTTCCAGGGCTGGGATGACACAGTTGGAGTTTGTATCTTTTGAAGTTAGTTCCTAGGATTCTTATTAGACCAAGTCAGCACTTACAGAAACAATGTCAAAAGAATCGTGGGGTGGGTTACAGTTCCCCACTGTTAAAATTTCTCTCTCAATTTATTTAGTTTTACATTTTTCTCTCAAAAATGTTTCATAATTTTTAGTGTAGAGGTCTTACATGTCTTTTATTAGACTGTTCATAAGGGTGTTTGTTCTTGATGCTCTTATAAATGATATAGTTAAAATTTTTCATTTGGATACTTGTCTTCACAAATATGAAGGCTTTTATGTAGAGTGGGGACCTATTCGTGGATTTACTGCCTGATGCGTGCAGGCAGGCTGTGAGCCAAGCACTGTCCCTATTTTTCCATTTGTTCCATATCTGCATGGAGAGAAGACTCTTAACCCCATTTTACACTGAAGCTCAGAGGCAGAGCCAGGGTGACGCTGGGCTCTCTGAAGGCAAGGTGCGTCCTGTCCACACCTACCAGGGCTTGGTGCGGGGGAACCTGTGCCTATGCGATTTTTTGCAGGTCAGAAACTGATTCTCAAATTCAAGTGCAAAGTTTGAATTTGTCCAGCTCAATCCAAACCCATATGTTAGTTAATCTTAACATTTTTTCAGTAAATGAATCAATATATCAATCATACCACAACCAAATACATAATTTCTTAAATCCACAATACTTTTTAACCATGATCTGAGCAAGGATTAAAATTCTTCACATGATTTTCAAAGAGCACTGGAAGTTTTCTTTAAAATCTCTCAGGAAAAGGGATGTAAATGACATGGCCCACACTTCCCAATGAGCTCCAGCCTGTGTCTGCACCTAGAACTCCTGAGTACGTCTACTGGTGTCTCACAAGCCCCTTAGCCTCAGCACGATGCAAGCAGAACGCACGTCTTCCCTCCTTGGTCAACACTGGTCATGCGTTTGGACTGACTAGCACTTTTGAATGTCCTCCTTAGGTTTTGGAAATTTCCCATGTTGTAAAACAGAAATGTGCTTCCCAGAGTCCTTTGCAACTAAACATACCCATGAAATCTGAGCTTGGCCATTCACTTTGTTACCAGACAGGGTCCTGGCCCTGAGCGGGTCTGCCGAAGGCCCGCTGCAGTGTGTGGGCTCTTCGCTTCAGGCAGAAAAGATTTCACCACATGAGTCCAGGTGACTATGAGCATGCGTTTGTTAAAGCTGGGGAGAGTGAAACAAGGAAGGGCTTAGCATAGAAGAAGCACCAGGAGAGCCCAGGCGGGGCTGCCTGAGCTCACTGGGAAGCCAGAAGAAAGCGAGCCTTGGGGCCGGGGCAGGGGATCAGCCTGGGACCAGGGGCAGCAGCCCGCTGCTTTAGAGTTTAGGAGACGCATGCCTGTGGGCAAAGAACTGGGGGGGAGAAGGAAAAGCGAATGGCCCCGGCTGCTCCCCAGAGGGAGAGCGCAGGCCTGCTGGGTCCTTTGTCTTGAGGCTTTTATCTCTCTCCTGCAGGTGGGAACCTTGGGGGAGAGCGCAGGGGAGGGTCTCAGCAAAACACTCATCAGTTCTCCAGGTGGCACCCAGATCTCAGGGTCCTGGTCTCCACTGATGGGTCAGCGACAGGGCAGGGGGTCTTTAGTCATTGCAGCTGGTCCTGGAGTTGCCCACCTGGTTTTGTTGCTTTTCCTGGAGCTGGAACACAACTGAGGCCTAGATGTTATCTCCAGGGAGGTGACCTTCTGTCCCTTGCTGTAAACTGGCCACTGTGTTCAGCTTTCTCTCTCAGTTTCCCTAGTCCACTTGCCAAGGAATTTTCCTGGCTTTTTACTGTCCTGTCTCAACATGACCTTGCACGAGATACCACAGCAGCTGCAGGGGCCTCTCTGAGGAGGTTGGGCCCCGGGACACCCAGTGGCAGCACACACTGCGAGCTGCAGCGCCTGGCGCCGGGCACTGGGGGCGTGTCCTCCTGGGCTGCCACCCGGAGAGCTCCTGGCCCCCTCCGATGAGCTGACTTTATCCTTCACAACATCTCTCCTGAGCCCAAACTGCCTTGCCTGGGTTCTGCTGACCTGAGAAGTGTCCAAACCTATAGAGAATTCTTATGAGTTGAGCCAAAATGACAACATATGCCAGGAAGCAAGATCTCACATGCTATGAAGAATAGCAGTTTTACAGTTTCTTTTGTGCATTTGAAATTAAGGAGGAAACGTAAGGAGATTACAGAGGGTGGAAGAAAGTAAGGTGGGGGTGGATTACGGGTTAGTTAAGATTATGTGCTCTCTTCAGGGTTCTGAGAGGGTGGTTTTACATTAGAAGAATGGGCCTGAAAAGGGGGTATTTCAAAGGTTTGTTAAGCTAGATACAGAGAAACAATGAACAAGGCAAAGATAAATCTCCTGCTCAAGAAGAGCAGGGTTGGCTACCCACTGTACCTGCCCAGTCAGGGATTTATGGTCAGATCGGAGGCTACTTTCCATAGGACCCTTCTTCTTGTCCACAGTACTATTGTTTGTGAGTAAGAACCTTTGCGGTAGCAGATGAGAAGGAGGAAACTCCAGAGGTGCCCCAGGGCTAAGATAAAAAACATCATTAAAGGACAGAGACCCTGTTCTAAGACTGGTAGTTCCTGCTTTTTGGAAAAGCACTGAATCCTAGTGAATCAGGGATGCACCTGCACAGAGAATGCTACAGGACCCCCTGCTTCATTATGATATCATTAGAATAAATTAGCATTGTTGGGACCCCTTCCTGTAGCCAATCAAGGAAGTCATGGGAGACCACATGCACAGTAACTTTAAAGTAAAATAACTACGTGTACATGCACAATAAAAGCCCTGCCAAAACCAGCCAGGAGAGACCCGCCCTGTAAGAATAAAAGCCCTCTGGGCCTGAGGTCAGCCCTGTTAGACTTTCTCTGCTCAGCTCTGCGCTGCTCCGCTCTGCTCAGAGTTGGCCTGCTCCCATCTTCTGTGTGGCTCAGTAAATCTGCCTTCTCTCACTTCCTGCTATGAACTCTGTGTGTTCGGTTCAATTTTTTGTCAGCGATCACCAAGAACCTGGTTACCTGTGCCCCCCTGTGACACCTGGACTGGTACACGCCACTCCCCACCCCTCCAAGCTCTCTCTTCCCCCATTTCAATCAGTGGTGACACAGGTCTGCACCCTCGAATCCAGTGGCCACCTGGGTCTCCTCCTCTCCCTGCACCCCAGCCCTCCAGCCTGCTCTGCTCTCCGCCACCACGGCCAGCCTTCACGCTCAGGCATCTGCACCTGTAAGCGCTGTTCTTGCATTTTTAACCTCACCCTGAAGTGATCCTCCTGAAATGCAAACTAGGTCAGGTTAACCCTCACGGAAGCTCTGGGAGAGGCTTTAGTAGAGTGGCCTCCCCAGAGTTCTTGCCTTGGTGCCAGCCACCCTCTTGCTCTCTAAGCTGCAGTCTTTCTTCTGCCCTTGTATTTCTTTTGTCTGGAGCGTTATGCCACCTTTTCCTCCCTCCCACCCCTACTTTGCTTCCAGCACTCAGCTCCTGGGGACACACAGCCTCTGCCTGGAGGCTGTACAGCCCCCTGTGCTTCCAGGGGCTGTTTAGCATGGTGCTCCATCTTTGCTACTTATAAGCTATGTGACCTTGGGCAAGACACCAGATCTCTTGGACCTTAATTTCTTCATCTGCAAAGTGGGGTTAATAATGTTTGTCCCTCCAGATTCATCCTCCACTCGTCACCCTGCCATGCCCCGGACGCTGACCCTTTGAAACCGGAAAAGTCAGCATTTGTGCTCCCTGTCGCTGGAAGCGATGAGTAGAAATGAGGACTTTACGGGCACTCTATTCAGACGCCGGCGACCTGAGACGATGGTGAGCTATGCACCCTCAAAAATGTCTTAACATCTCATTTCAAGATGACCTTTTTCAAGGAGAAGAAAGGGTGGATAAGGGGTTTGGAACAAAGGCTAATTGGATAAGAGTTCCAGTCCCCCTATGATTTTCCTAGTACTTCTTTATCTGTTGATCAGCATCATGGGCGTTCCCTCCCTGGAACACAAATGGCTCAGGTACCAGCGCCAAGGCAGGCAGACCCCCTGGGACACAAGGTTGAATTGCTCTCACCTCCTGGAATCACTTAGGTCATGCATTCCAATTCCTGGAATAACAGCTTTCCGCAGGCATTAGTCACTTAGGCCTATCAACTAAGGCTAAAATCTCTAACTCTTGAGTTCCTCTACTACTTTCAGCTGCATTTCCCTTCTTTCTGGCTTCCATTGGATTTGGCCAATGGGAGGTGTCTTCAGAGAGCAGGGGCCGGAGGGACAGCAGGCAGCCTCTTCCTGGCCGCCTCCTCCCTCAGGCCACGCCTCACAGTGGGCAGCCTTATGGGAGGTCACAGCTTTCTACAGCGGCTGTTCTTTGGGAGCCTCTGGACTGTTCTGTAACTCTACCCAAGGCGCTGTAAATAGTCACTTTGTTAATATCTCCTGGAGCTTAGGTGAAAAGGAGATTCTGTGGGTGCCTCACAGGATGATCTGATCATCGGTTCCTACTTGGGCAGGTATGGTCAGAGTCACACCCCAGGCCTATGATTTCTCTGGAAAAAGGTTTATCTTTAACTTCAGTCAGCCCTGTCCATTGCTCTGGTGTGTCTAGGTCGACACACCTTTGAAAAGCCTGAGTGATCGCCTTTCGCAGAGCCTTAGAGCCACAACCACCCTCAGAAGCGCACGGGCTCTTGGTAGCTGCCCTGTGACCCGGTCCCCACCTTGCTTTCTCCTACCTTCATTTAATCTTTCACACTTTCCTGCCTTAATTGCAAATGCATAAAAGAAACTACAAACTCTCATTCTAGGAAGCATTTTTCTCAGTCTGTTGAGATTTTGTTTCCAGGAATATCCTCTGGTTCACATGAGGTTTTATAAAAATTCTCCACAGGTTGGCAGAGACACGGCGAATCCTGCCACCAGGCCGCGGGGCTGCCGAGGACCAAATGGGAGCTCTGTCACAAAGCTCTGTCACTGCACCTGGGAGGGCTCGCTTAATTTTAGCCCTTACTACGTTTTCTTCAACATTGAATCGTCGCCTCATTTCTCAAGAGATGATTTTCTGCCAAGAGGCTGGATCTGAACTGCAGAGACCACTCTCTGCTGTGTCTCCAGCGCGTAGCCCGGAGCCGAGCACAGTCAGCCGGAGTGTCTGATGGGTGAATGTCTCGTTTGCCTGGGTGGAGGCTGGTGTGGTGCCGGGGGAGGGTGCGGCAGGGCGCCCGGGCCCCTAGTGCAGCTCTGTTACCGGACCGCGAGCGGGCCCGCTGCCCGCCGCACCCTCTGGGCAAAATTCTGAAAAGGTTTGGTGACAAAGGAAAGGAACCTTTATTCAAAAGCATCACGGTTTTGGAATAACAGCCTAGACTTCCATGTGCATTGGTCACTTAAGCCTATCAATTGAGGCTAAACTCCTGAGTTCTGCCATTCTCCTGTTTTAATTATCTTATTTCTATAGGGTTGGTTTCCATACTAAAACAATGTAATATACAAAAGCTACACAATTTTGGAAGAATGGCAGGTTTCTGCCTCAGAGTCCGTCCCCTCTAGAACACGCAAAGAATAACCGTGCCACCCCCTGCCAGGCCAGCCCGCTCCTAGGCTGTGCCCAGGGTTCCTTCCGGTACAAAACACTGCCCGCTGGGAAATGCGGGCCGCTGCAGCGCGGCCATCCAGGCACCTGGAGGGGGAGAGCCTGAGAGCCCTTCTTTTATTTCAAATCTTCTTACCCGCAATTCCATGCGTTCTGGAGGCGTCCAGCTTCTCAACCAATCCCATCCTTTGCCTCAGCAACCTCCTCTGATGGCCTCTCCCTACTGCTCCCCAGTGACCTGATCTCTGTCTCAGTTCCATTTGTGCAAAAGGTCCAGGGAAGACTGACCCTTGGAGACAGCAGGTATAGAGCGGGTCTTGGGTTCCAGTGGGGCTCAGCTTTGGCGACTGCATGTGGAAGCAGGGGCCTGCACAGCCCCCGGCTCGCTGGGCCCCAAGGGGAAGACCCGCCTGCGCCCCCCCGACCAAGCCGCACTCCCGGAGGTAGAGGCCTCTTTCCTAATCGGTACAGAGTGGTCCCTTGGGTCTCTACCCCCAAACCTAGCTTCCTCCACTTAGACAGGAGATGGCGTCCTCCTGCCTGTGCTCTGAAAGGACAAAGCGGGCCCCATTTGCTATGGTGGCACCATTTGCTGAGCAGGCCTGTGACCTTATTAAACATGTCTGCATTTACTTCTGAGCCTATGTTCCCAGGACTGGAAATTACTGGGAAGTAAGAACAGAACGGTGACTAACAGGCCCCCACAGTCCCAGGCAAAGGGTAACATTGGAGCGAAGTGCAGCTCCTGCAAAACTACCCTGAACCTCCGGTGTGGCCACGCCCCCAGCAGCCCAGGGGCCCCCGACAGCACCCCCGCCCCTTCCCCAGACCCAGGAGGAGCCAGTGGTGAAGGCTGAAGAAGCAACAGCCCTGGCCGCACAGGGGACCAAGAATGGACTCCAAGGCCAGCGTGTCTGCCACGTCCAGCCCCAAGCCCGTTAAACACAGGGCAGCTTTAACCAAACCCTGTCTTAATGAGCTTTATTTGGAGTTGGCTTAATATAAGTTTTTCTGTAAAAAAAAAAACCCCTCCCCTCAACAACCAGGAAAGAGAATAGCTTTGGGTGGGAGTTTTTCTAAGTGGGCTGGAGAGGCAGCCGCTGCTATTGAAATGCTCTGTGTGTAGAAGAGGGGAGGAGGTCGGGTTTCAGTCCAGGCTGTTTTGTTTCGCTCCCTTCCAGGGCCTCCTCCTGCTCCCGATCTCTTCTGTATTTGAAACTTAAAAAGAAGCGAGTCTGAAGTAAAGTCGCCATGCTAAGCCCCATGAAGCCTGAGCACCCAGCCTGACGGCAGTCCCAGCCGCTCCCAGCTATGGGGTCTGAACCAGCTGGGTGGCCTGGCGAGGCCCTGCCTCCCCTGAGGGGAGGCGGCATGGCTGGAAACCACCCACTCTGTCAGCGTTCTTGTTCCCCCTTTTTTCTGCCTGTAAAAGCCTTCCGTTCTGTTCAACTCCTCAGTATACCTGTGTTCACTAGATGGGATGCTGCCTGATTGACGAATTACTCAATAAAGCCGATTAGAGCTTCAAGTTTACCCAGTTGAAGTTTTGTGTTGTAACAGAATCCAGCAGGGACCCGCTGCGGGGCGACCCCTTGCCGCCTCGGCGCACGGCGGTCAGACCTGGTGAGGCCCCGGGCCTGGGCCTGCGGGAGCGTGACATCCTGGGGCGCCCGTGCGTGCCGGGGCCTCCCACTCCGCCTGCTGACAAGGCCTCTGCTCTGCATGGCACCTCAGCTGTCACCTCTGGCGGCACCAGGGAATCGGCAGGCCAGCTGCCCAGGCGCTGACACGCAGGCCCACCCCGAGATGCTGGGTGGTCGGCTGGAGCGGGGCCCATTGAGCAAGGGGACTGTGCAGGCTCCTGCTTCCCTGTGCAGCCGGACCCAAGACCTGCCCTGTACCTGCTGTCTCCTTGGCTCAGCAGCCACCCTGTGGTCGGGATGGCGGGGGCATGGGCAGGTGCGTCTGATCAGAGACTATTTTAGCAGCAGCATCTGGGAACACACTGGCAATGCTGGTTCTCGGCCTATGGACTCAGGGCCTCAGGATGGGGCCCAGTGCTCTGTGTTCAAAGAAGCCCTCTGAGGGATTCCAATGGGCTCTCAAATGTGAGAATCCCTGCCCTGGACTAACGATAGAATTATCGCGCAGTTCCTCACTTTTCAAACCCTGACTCGCCTGGGCATCGCAGTATAATGTGATTCCGGTGCAGCTCTGGGAGGAGCGCGCTCTGCCCCCAGCCGGCCAAGCAGCACTGCCGGTGGGCGGCCCCGCCCTCGCGCAGCGGTCGAGCGCTGGCTGCGTGCAGACCCCGTGCCAAGCCCTCACTTATCCCCCCTCATCTCCCCGGAAACACGAAGAGGTAGGTATTATTATTAGCATTTCCACTTCTTAACAGCTTTATGGAGAAACAATTTACTTGCCTTACCACTCGCCCATCTGAAGCGTACAATTCCATGGCTTTTGTGTGTTTGCAGAGCTGTGCAGCCACCAGCTCGGCCAGTTCTGGAGCGTCGTCTCCACCCTCACGGGAAGCCCAGCCCCACAGCGCTGGGCCGCCTGCTTTTTCTATAAATAGGTTTGCCTATTCCAGACATTTCATGTAAAAGGAACCATACACTGTGTGGCCTCTGTGCCTGGCTTCTTTCACTTAGTGGATTGTTTTTGAGGTCCATGCACGTGGTGGCATGTGTCAGGGTTCTCTTCTTTCTATGGCTGTGTAATATACCATTGGTGGAAAGACCTCTTTGTTATCCATTCGTCTGTGGATGGACATGGGGATTGTTTCCATTTTTTGGATATTAGGGGAAGTGCTGCGTTGGCCATTTATGAACAAGCATTTCCATTTGACAGAACCGAGGCTGTTTCCATCTCACAGAGCAGACCCGGAGGCTGAGAGACCAGGCAGCCTGGGCGAGGTCACAACCAGCCCAGCGCGCTTTCTGCCTCCTAGCCGCCAGCCCCAGATGCCCAGGTGGCAGCAGCACGCAGGGCGGACGAAGCACACTTGTTCCTGGGGAAGGAGCCAGGGCCCTGGACTCAGGGCTCCTGGATCTGAGTCTTGGCTCGACTCCTTCCCTGGGGACCGTGGGCAGCGCTCAGTTATCCCAGGAGACAAATGGCGGGTCTATTCAGAGCTGCATGTGGAGGAGGGAAGGTGGGCACGGAACGCGTCCTCAGTATGTATGAGCAAATGCTGGCCGAGATGGCGCTCCAAGATCAGGACCAGGGCGGCTGGCAGCGGGAGTCATCGGAGCTTCATCGTGGGGTTGGGGGCCAGGCGCAGAGAGGGGAGGAGAGGCAGGGGCGGCAGCATTCCGGGTGGGGCGGACCCGCTGCCTGGGGATCCAGTCCCTGAAGCTTCCCGCTCGCCCCCGCAACCATTGCCCAGGCCCAGGGGCGACTGCCGCCATGTCCGGGTCGGGCAACATCGGGCAGATGAGGGGAAAGGTGGCTCCGCAGATTCAGCAGGAACGCCGGGCACAGTTGGGAACATCAGAGGCTGGTGGCTTGTCGAGACACCAAGCGTGCAGACAGGCTCCCGCTGCCCAGCAGCCCCAGCGGCTTCCCCAGTCCCCTCCCTGCTCTGGGCCCCCCGGCCCAGGCCCCACAGCTGCTTGGCTCCCGCTGGGCACCCCCTACCTCACCACTGCCCCTCAACCCCCTTCAGCTCGCCACGGCTTGGTCCGAAAGGATGGGTTCAGCCCCGATTCGGCTGCCGTGAGTGGGCCTCCAGGCCAGCAAGCGCCTTAACCTCTCCGAGCCTCACCCGTAAAACGGGCAGCGCCTCTCCCAGGGTTCGTGAGTGGTATTTGCCTCTGTCGGGCCCGCTTAATCCTCTCGGCAATGCTGGGGGCAGGTGGGGGTTCAAAGGGGCCCCGCCGAGATCTGCCTCGGTGGTGTGTGTATTATTTTGAGCTAAAGGCAATTTTAGCTGCAGGCTCAAGAGAAACTTCTGCCCTTCCCTGACCACATGGAAGAACTTGGATCAGAGGCCTTGCCCACAATGGGAGATTATCAGGGACAACCTCGTCGGACCTGTCTCTAAGGGCAGGGCAGACTTCCACTCTCTAAGCACCTGCCCTTCTTACCATCCTGCAAAGGCGCTTTGAGGCCCCCAATGCACCCACCCCGGCCCTGGCTCAGAAGGTCACACACCCACATTCCCTTTCTGTCTCCGAGTCCTCCTGCCTGTGGGTCTCTGACACTCTCCTGTATGTGGGGCCCCATCCATAGCTATGTATTTAATTTGGTGTTTTCTCTTGCCAATCTGTCTCATGTCTATTTGATTATTAGACCAGCCACAAGAATTTGTTTTTCCTTTCACAGACACTTCTGTTATCTCCACTGATCAGAAGAGAAAACTGAAGTTTCTCTTTTGTCTGGGCCTCCGCTTCTGCGTCGGCAGCATGTGCAGCTCGCGGAAGGAGAGAACTTGGAGGGGCCACCCTTACGTTCCCGCCTCTGTCCTGAGAGTGGGGCAGGCCAGGCGCAGGGAGCAGCATGAGAGGCAGGCTTTTTCCAAAATCAGCCGTTTGCTTCCATCTGAAAGCTGATGCCACTCGAGGCCCAGGGATGGAGGGAGCCCTGCCGCCCTAGGAGAAGAGTTACTGGTCTCCCTTCTTTTGTAGGATCAGATTTTTTGAAAAGGAAAGAAAACTAAAGGAAAAGTGTACCAGGTCAGCCAATTGCAGAATCTGCTCACTTGCCACCCCTCTGTCGGGGAAGCCGCCCCCAGGCGGCCCTCTGCAGGCCGTGGCCAGGGGACGGCCTGGTGCCGAATCAGGCCTGGCTCAAGCCCTCTACTCTGTGTGACCTTTGGCGAGGTTTAACCATTCTGAGCCTTAGTTCCTCCTCTGCAAACTGGGAGCAATGGTAGCAGCCACCATAGGTTTGCTGGGGAACCTTTATTCCCTAAGAGAAGGTCTGTAAAATCCCCGGCCCCAGACCTGGCCCTCGTGGGCGATGGCTAATATTAGCCTCTCTCCTCCCCATCTAGTGAACCCTATTTGTCTTTCAAGGTCCAAGTGGCTTCTCAGTGAAGATTTTCCAAAAATCTAGATAAGAGTGAAAAGTGCAAACTCTCCTAGAACACCAGAAGACACGTGACTCTAAGTGCTTTGCAATGATAGTCATGAGTTCTCCCATTAACACCATAAAGCAGCTAACTTATCATCATGCCCATTTTATAGGCACAGAGAGATTCAGTGACTTGCCCAAAGTCCCACAGCAAGGAAGTGCTGAAGCCAGGATTTGAGCCCACTCAGGGTGGTGGATCTCTATGGATTTGTCTAGTCTGGATATTTCCATATAAATGAAAGCACATGCCATGTAACCTCTGGTGCCTGGCTTCTGTCACTCAGCATAACGTCTTCAAGCTTCATCAATGTTGCAGCAGGTGTATGTACGGCCTGCCTTCTGGTGGTTGCACAATGCTCCATTGGACAGATGGACCATACTTTGTTTATCCATTCATCTGTCAATGGACATTTGGGTTGTTTTCACTTTGGGCTGTTGGACTAGTGCTTCTATGAACGTCTGTGCGCCAGCTCTAGTTTGAACACTTGTTTTAAGTCCCTTTGGGTATATAGCTAGGAGTGAATTTCTGGGTCATGTGGTGACCCAGAACGTCCTGAGGAAGAGGCAGACTGTGAGCTGCTTATGCACATGCCTGGGGTTGTGGCTGGTGGTTCTGCAGAGCTCTGGGCATCTTACCAAATGGGAACACAGAGAGCAACGTCACTAAACTCCCACAATCATCTGCCTGCCTGGCCTGGTCCCTTGCTGTGCTAGCTGTCACATTGGAGGCAGGCAGGCGCGTTCCCAAGGCTCCCTCCCCTTCCACCCCTGACATCCAGGGGATATCTTCCTTCTGGCAGGGCTGCCCGACGGGGCCGGACCCTGCTGGGTCCCCTCCAGGGATGGAGGGAAGGTGTCAGCACGCCTTCTAATTGAGTCCAACACAGATAGGCCAGGGTGTTAGGACTCCCAGGTTACTCTGACTCCTGCCTTCCCTCCCGCATCAAGAACAACAGGGGTCCCCTGAAAGTTCCTCACCCCACCCCCCTTCCCTCCCACTACCAGGCCCGGGCAGGCAGCTGAAGGCAGCAGCTGTGAGCCGCAGAGCCGCGGGGAAAAGGCTGGGGAGGTGCCCCATGCCAGGGGCCCGTGGTTCCGTCGTTCACCCAGCGACCACACAACATGTACTGCACTGAGGGGCCGCCTTGGGTGTCAGGGGTACAGTGCTGAGAAACACAGGCTAGGTCCCCTCATGGTGTGATCTAGTTTTTTTGACAAGTCCAGTACGACTCCTCTTGCCAAGTTCAAGCACGAACCCAAGAAACCTTGCTGCTTGTTGGCAAATCTGGGCCTTCCGTGCCGATCCTTTACAGCCACAGGATGCCGCATGGTTCCAGGTAGCTGTCCTATTAGTTAAATGATGCATGTACTTATTGTAACAGAGTTCCTCCTAGTTTTTGATCTTTTAAGTCCTGGTTCATGGTTGCCCAAAAATCACAGGACAGTTCTTGAACCCTTGAGGTGAGACTGTCCAGCAGTACTGATTCTTGACCCAAGATTCTGGGTCCTGCCATTCAAAAGCAAACAGCAGTTGAGAGTCTTAGTCAACCAGAATGGAAAAAAGAAAAACCCAAACCAACCATCTTTTAAGTCCAGAACTGAATACCAGAGGCTGTGCCCGGGTGTACTGTTCTGTACAGTGTCATTTATGGCCCTTCAATCTTGTATTGTACAGGGAGTGGCAGGGCCAAATGAGCCCATATGCCTGAAACTTCTGAATTATCGGGCACATCCCCTCCAGGGTCTCCTTTCGCCCGGGTACGGCCTCCTATCGGGAGTCCCTGTCCCTGGTCTGAGGTCGGCTTTCACGGCGGAGGCTCGCTTAGCCCCGGCCTTCCAGCAGCCCACGCAGCGGGGTTTACCTGATTCTCAATTTCTTCTAGCCAGCGCTGCTTTCCTCCTCCTTCCTGCGGTTACCTAAGGAACTGCTGGGCATGCTCTGGAGGGACCTTAGGCGGAGCTGTTGTTATTCAAGAAAGTGATTTGAGCACAGAGCTGATAGCAAATCCCTTCCCAGAAGAGGAAATCCACATCTCCTAGAGCACATTCTAATGGCTTCAAGGAAAACTGGCTTTCAGGGCTTCCCGAAATTCTAGTTACAGTTCAGCTAGAGGTCTATTGACCATGAGATAAGTTGCCTTGGTATCAATCAAAAAGCTTGATAATTTGTCCCCCCACTGTAGTTTTACCCCAGGCTCCTGGTAGGGGGCGTGTCTTTAATACATTGTTGCAATAACTGAACCTCTGGCCCCATCATTCATCGCCACAGCCATTTCCTTTCCCCAACATAACTCCCAAGTTCTCAGACTCTGACTTCATTTTCCCTCATTTTTCCCGTGCCCTTTTCCCTTGCAATACGATTGCCCTGCCCCAACAGGGGATTGACCTCCACAGAATTTGTGTCCCCGATGGGTCCAGGAGAGGGAGACTAGTTCAGGCTGACCTGCTCTGGCTCCCTCAGCTGAGTAAGGAAGATGCCCCCCAGGGCTGGAGGGGCAGTGGGATCGCTGACCGTGCTCACAGCAGCCGAACACCCTGACATTCCTGGTCCCTCTCCTCAGCGTCTGCTACCTGCCACAGGCAAATTCCCTTTTCTCTGGGGGAAAAAAATTAATCTACTTCCTTGCAATTCTGCATCTTTATTATATAAAGCCATAAAAACCTGTATATAAGGTATTTCATCCCATTTTCCTGGTCTTTGACGAAATAACTCTAATTGCAGTATAGTATAGTATTTTAAAACCTGTTCAGTGGCCAGCATTCTCCTGAATCCAGATTATATATAAGCAAGCAGTATTACAATAAAAAGCCATTTTCTTTTTATTCATAGGTCATAGCATAGGTTTACCAATTAGCCAAGATTTGACTAAAGGGCTGTTTCCTGGAACAGAGGCTCCCCCGCCCATTCTACCATACAGAGCTGTATAATATCACACAAGCCTTCGCACCTTAATTTCTGATGATCATTCTAAGTCATAATCTGGCACTGTAATCTTGATATATCACTGTAATCCTGATATTTCAAAAACCAGAAAGCACCTTAATTCCTGACAGCCGTTCTAAGCCATTACCTGGGACTGTAACCCTGAACCAGAAAACTCAGTAATTCAATTGGAAGTTGGCAACAGGGAGCACCAAGAATTGGAGAAGGAGAGTCCCCGAGTTGAAATACTTGGCAGCTGCCAGGGAGTCTCAAAATAACACCCTGGGGTCCCCCAGCCAGGAAGCCGATGAGACTTCCCACCAAATACTCAGACTGGCCAGAGAGTCCCAGAGGTGTCCCACCAGAGTCACCAGAAGGTCAAACCAGAAAAGCTGATGTCATTCTGCCTGTTACTGTCAGAACCAATAAGTAGAGACAAGGGTTGAATCCTTGTGGGTGCTTTAATCAGATGTAGTTATCTGAGAAGATGGTGGGTCATGTCCCCTAAACACCATCGCAACATCTCATCCGAAGGTGGCCTTTTTATAAAGAGAAGAAAAGGATAGGTAAGGGGTTTAGAAAAAGGTTAATCAGGCAAGTGTTGCAGTTCTGTGATGATTTTTCCAGTACTTCTGCACCTGTTGATCAGCAGTTCTTTATCTGCATTGCAACTGTTCCCTCCCTGGAACACAGAGGCTCAGACACCAGCTCCAGGGCTTAAAGACCCCTCGGGGCACAAGGCTGAATTGCTCGTCGCCTCATAGTTCCTGTATTCCTGGAATGACAGCTTTCCACCTGCGTTAATCACTTAAGCCTATCAAGTATAACTAAAGCTACCATTTTTAACTCTTGGGGTCCCCTGCCATGATGACGACTCCCGACTGCAGACCACAGGGACCGGTGATAAGGCCCAGGTCACCAGGGCTCTGACAGCCACCCTCAGCTTACCCGGCAAGTGCTTAGAAATGGCTGTAAGGACTGACGCTGACCTGTGAGCATCTCCTGAGCCCACGGACATGGGTTCCTTGGGGCCACGCAGCTCTGTTTCTGACTGGATAGTCCCCTTAACTGAGGAAAATACACACAAGAAGTATCATTTTAAACATTTTAAAGTGACTATTTCAGTCATATTTAGTACTTTCACAGTGTTGTGCCACCAGCCTCTCTATTTACTCTCCAAACATTTTCGCCACACCCACTGGCGGTCTCCCCATGTCCCTGCCCGCCCCCTGGGAAGCGCCCCTCGCTCTCTGTGCCCATGGACTTGCCTGCTCTGCATGTCTAGTACCGAGACAGGCCAGTCAGCCAGGGCGAGCGGAACAGGGGACTGAGGCAGATAGTTTCCCGGCCGAGCAGCGTACAGCCATCTAGTAAACCACAAAAGCCTATTTTTTTCTAAACCAAGGACACTTAATAGTAAGTGGTTTAAACTTCTTCTCCCCAGCCAGAGGGTAAACAGCTTAAATCACTCTACTCAGGGAGATGAATTGCAGAAATACGGGTCAGTGCCGTTTGTGCCAACCACACCCAGGGACGGATGAAGTCAAGGGAATAAGTCTCATTTTGGTCTTCTCTTGCAATCCTCCCCTAAGCCCTTCTCTAAACTCCCGGCCTTTGAAACCCTCAAGAGGAAGAACTCAGAGCTCTCTTCCTCCCAGGAGCACGCCCACAGCTTCCCTTTCCCCCGCTCCCTTATCCAAGGTGTGTTTATCTTTCTCTCTCCTAAGCTCCAAGGGCCCTTCTTTAGCCTCTGTAACTTCTTCCCAGAGTGCATTTCTTCTACAGCTTGGTTTTACCACCTCTGTAACTTTGTAAATAAACTTTCTCCTATAATTAGAGTTCTTGGCTCTGAATTCTTTCTTTGCCAACCTTAAGAACTTCACCGGTAACAGTGTTGCATAGCCAACAGCACAGACAACACTGGGCTCTGGACTGCCTCCCACGCCGGCTGGCCCACGCCGGCCACTTCAGCTCCAGCTCCATCCCCCTTCCCTTCACCAGGGGTCAGTTTAGCGTTAGCTGTCAACTGTCCTCCCAGAAGCTAACAGTAAGCCCACAGCCCAGGAGGGGAAGAGCCCTCTCCTCACCTCCTCCCCTCATTTAAAGAATTACCGGCCTTGAGGGCCATTTGCATTTTTAATTATATTTTATTGATTACTCTATTACATTTGTCCCAGTTTCCCCCTTTGCCCCCTCCACCAGCACCCCCCACTCCCTCAGGCAGTCCCCCCACCATTGTTCATGTCCGTGGGTCATGCGTATAAGTTCTTTGGCTGCTCCATTTCCTGTCCTGTACTTTACATCCCCATGGCTGTTCTGTACCTACCTATTTGTACTCCTTAATCCCCTCTCCTCTTCACCCATTCCTCCATCTGGCAACCATCAAAACATTCTCTGTATCCATGATTCTGTCTCTGTTCTTGTTTGCTTAGTTTGTTTTTTAGATTCAATTGTTAATAGATAAACATTTATTGCCATTTTAATGTTAATAGTTTTGATCTTCTTTTTCTTAAATAATTCCCTTTAACATTTCATATATTAAGGGCTTAGTGATGATGAGTTCCTTTAGTTTTTTCTTGTCTGGGAAGGTCCTTATCTGCTCTTCCATCCTAAATGATATCTTTCCTGGGTAGAGCAGTCTTGGCTGTAGGTCCCTGCTTTTTCATGACTTTGAATATTTCTTGCCAATCCCTTCTAGCCTGAAAAGTTTCTTTTGAGAAATCAACTACCTTCTTTTTTCTTGCTGCTTTTAAGATTCTCTCTTTAACTTTTGGAATTTTAATGAAGCTGTGTCTTGGAGTGGGCCTCTTTGCATCCACCTTGTTTGGGACTCTCTGTGCTTCTTGGACTTGCATGTCTATTTCCTTCACCAAATTAGGGAAGTTTTCTTTCATTATTTTTTCAAATAGATTTTCAATTCCTTGCTTTTTCTCTTTTCCTTTTGGTACTCTATGATGTGAATGTTGGGATGCTTGAAGTTGTCCCAGAGGCTAATTACACTATCCTCATTGTTTTGGATTCTTCTTTCTTCTTATTGTTCTAATTGGTTGCTTTTTACTTCCTTATGTTCCAAATCATTCATTTGATTCTTGGCTCCATCCACTCTACTATTGATTCCCTGTAAATTATTCTTCATTTCAGTTAGTGTATCATTTCAGTAGTTTCTGACTGGCCCTTTTTTTAATGCTGTTGATGTTCTCACTAAGTTCATTGAGAATCCTTATAACCAGTGTTTTTAACTCTACATCTAGTTGATTGCATTTGTCTCCATTCTGTTTAGTTCTCTCTCTGGAGTTTTGACTGTCCTTTCATTTGGGCCATATTTCTTTGTCTCCTCATTTTGACAGCCTCCCTGTGTTTGTTTCTATGTATTAGGTAGAGCTGCTATGACTCCCCGTCTTGGTAGCGTGGCCAAATGTAGTAGGTGTCCTGTGGGGACTAATGGCACAGGCTCCCCTATCACCCAAGCTGGGTACTACTTGAGGTGCACCCTTTATGTGGGTGAGTGCATCCTCCTCTTGTAGGTGAGCCTTGATTTCTGTTGGCAGATCAATGGGAGGGATTTACCCAGGCCAGTCAGCAGCAAGGGTTGGCTATGACCATTTACCACCAACCTCTACTCTCTGTGCAGGGGCAGGGTGGCAGTGTTTTGATGTGGTCTGTAGCTGTCCACTGAGTGCACAGGCTCCCAGATTTCCTGGGTGGTGCAGGCCTAGGTCAGTCCCTACCTGTGTTTTGCCCTGGGCCACCCTGCCTGAGCTATAAGCAACCTGAGATGGTTGCTCCTTGTGCTGGGCTTGGTGATTCCCAGGCAAAGCCAAGCTGTGAATCTAGGCTGGCTGGTGCTAGTGCTGATACTGGGGCCAGTTAGCAAAGTACAGGGGCTGGGGGCTCACTGAGGCTGGCTGTTGCTTATTTAAGAAGATTTAGTAAGTTGTGAAGCATAAGCCAAGACCAGCTATCCATATAGAAAGGTAGATTGGGTGGACCCATAAGTCGGGTGGGACTGAGTCTTTGGGGTTCTCCAGGGTGAGGCAAACAGTATTAGTCAGGTTGATGAAGTCTCAGATATGGCACCTGCCTGCTGGCTCTGTGGGAGGAGGGTTCAGAAAAGGGACACTAGCCTCTGCTTGCCTTTCTGTCTGGGAGAAAGCTGTCCGCCAGCTTTCGCCTTGATGGCAGACACTTCATTTCCTCCCCGTGTGCCACTGGTGCCTTTCAAGCTGCTACACAAATGTTGGAGCTCAGAGGGAGTGAGTCTGAGTAAGTCCGTGTGTGGGTTTTTAAAGAGAAACTGCATGGGATTCTGGAAGTTTCTTCCACTGACTCAATCCCTACTGGTTTTTATAGACAGAAGTTATAGGGACTTAAATGCCTGCCGCTGGAGCCCTCGGCTGGGAGGGCCTGGTGTAGGGTTAGGACTCCTCATTCCTGAGATATCCATTCAAAATTTTTATCTACAACACGTGGATGTGGGACCAACCCGTTCCATGTCTCTGCCCTCCTACCAGTCTGGATGGATGTGGTTTCTTTAATCCTGTAGTTGTCAGACTTCCATTCAACTTAAATCCTGATGGTTCTGAGTAATGGTTTTTCTATATTTTGTAATTTTTTTGTAATTTTGATATGGTTGTTGAGGAGGTAAGTCGTGTTTGCCTATGATGCCATCTAGACTGGAAGTCTGCCCATATCATTTGCATTTCAATAGGGAAACAACAAGGGTTCTTTAAGCATAGAGTTTCAACCTCTGACAAGTAAGGTGAGTGTATAGATTCATCTGCATAGGTTGTGCGTGTGGCAAACACAGAAGGGTTTGCTGAAGACACTCATTCCCAGTAAACACTCATTTGACCAGGAAGATAGGGAGAATGCATTAAAATCCTGCCTCAAATACCAAATTCACAGCTCGAAGCTGACCTGCCCAAGACATCTTTTGTTCCCAAAGGTCACGGCAGCTGGAGGAAAGCACACTGCCTGCTCCTCAGGGACCTTGGCCATATGCCTTGGTGGAGTCCTGGACACAGAGATGGTTTCTAGCTCAAGGACGTGACCAGGGGCTGGAGCAGCCAGTGCGTCAAGGGTGTCACTGTACCAGCAGGGGAGCTGAACAAAGAAGGGGGAGGTCCCGTGGGTCAGGGGTCTCACAGTCAGAGGAAAGAGTTGCAAATATGGGACGGGACAGACCCAGATGCACCTGTGATGCTGGCTTGTGAAGGGTGGCAGAGCTTGTCACCTTAAACACGGCACTTTGACAAGAGTATCTTGAGCTAACGGCAATTGAGAAGAAGCAAATACCAAAAAAAGGCCTTCGCCCTCCTCCTATTTGCTTAAAAGGCATACACAAGTTTGTAGAAAGTATCCCCCTCCCCTCTCTTCCAGGAAGGAGAGACATCACTCATCAGCAACGACTCCACACCCTGAGCAGCCGGAGCAGGCGCCCACAGAACGCGCACGACAACCTTGCCCTCTAGTCCTCCACTCTCACTGGTTTCGCCCGACCGTTCTTGTTGGGGTGGTCAGTGACGTGGACTGTGAAGGAATTCACACAGAGGAGAAAGTGCAGCGAGTAAAGGTTTTATTCACTCTCCAAGGGAGGAGAGGGGCACGGTGCAGAGCGATGCAGCAGCACGGAGGGGCGGGGGCTTCGAGCTTTCATTTGGTGACTGGGGTGCTTGTGGAGCAGGATGTCTCAGTGGTCCTACCTAGGCTGCAGCTTGTCTCACCGTTATCTTTGGGTGCAGGGTCTGGTCTGGTTGGTGCAGACTGGTATGTCCTGTTTCGTAAGTTCCCAGAGCCTCTGCACCTTCAGGGCACTTCTAGCAATTTCTTAGTCCTGGGGATAAAGGCCCATAAAACAATTAGAGTCAGTCACGCTTTATGGGGTCCAGGTAGCTCTGGCAAAGATGGCCTGAAAAGGGGGCTTTTGTCCTATTATTTATCTTCCCACAATTGGCTGCCCTAGAGGAGAAAGGTGCTTTCTCTTTGTCTTGTCACTTCTCTGAAAATGTATTGGTCTTTTGTTAAGTTGCTATATGGGCCCAGGTTTGAACCACCCCTTTCTGTTACTCGTCATTGTGTGGAAGAAATGAGTCACATGCTCAACCTGACCAGCTCAGGGGAGGCTGCGTGGCAGCTGTACAAACTCAGAGACCTAAAGTAACCACGCAGGACGGTCTGAGATTCAAACTTATTCACTAAAGGCAGTTTATCGTGGGTAGTCATGTCCTGGGCTAGAATCTCCCTGATTGAGAAAAGTCAATCTTTACCTCTACTGAGCCTGTCTATTGTGCTTTTGCACCTACAATAACATACCTTTGGCTCAATTTCCTTTTTCTGGACCCCTCAAAGTGCTGGCACTGCACCAGGGGGAGACCACAAATCCCCTCGTTGTTACTGTTATTAGTTGTTGGCTGTTACCTGTCCTGTACGCACCTATGTAAATGATCTGTCATTTCACTATTTATCTGATCCCAGAGGTTCCCCTCGACCCTGCTTTGCTTTCTCCTGCCTCCCTGATCTGTCACCCGTGAATTTCATGTAACCCCCTTACACCTTCTCCTTTGATTGTGATGCATAAAATAAGGTGCAAAACTGCCATTTTCTGGAACAAAATCTCAGTCCACTGAGATTTTGTTTCCAGGCAATTGTTGTCAGTTTGCGTCAAATAAATTCTCAAAAATTCTCTCCAGGTCTGGATGCGTCTCACGTTGACAACTGGGCACGGCACCTGCATGCACGCGCCGTGCTAATAGATGCCCAAGGCCCTGGAGCTACAAGTCCTGGGGGAGGGGGCAGGGGGAGGCCAGAGACCGTGGGGTCGGGGCAGAGGGTCATTAGAGGGAGCTGCTAGTGCACCAGCAGGCCGCTGGTGGCGGTGATATTGCGGAACCTAGGGCGGGGTGGGGTGGGTGTCCACAGGTGACAGGAAAGGTCACAGATGAATGTAGAGCTGCCTTTGTGCCCGGGGAGAGCCGGTGAGGCACACCCGCCAGAGACGGGTGCACTGACGGCCAGCAGCAGCCACAGGACGCACCTGTGTGAAGTAGAAAACGCGCCCGGAGGGCGGCTGCCACCCCAGGCTGGAGTCACACCCACGGCCGCCGGCAGGCTGCCCTGGGGCCGAGCGCGGCCGCCACAGCTGTGCACGGCAGCCCGGTGAGGGCTGGGGTCTGGGGAGGCCCGCCCGCCAAGGTCAGCTCCGGTGTGAATGTGGAACCTGGGGGTGCTGGGGGCAGGCGGGGGGCCGGGGGCATCTCGGAAAGGCCCGGAGAACCGCAGGCTGGTTTGCCGCAGTGGCCACATGCGCCTGACAAGACCACAGATCAAAACCGCAGCCCGGAGGCGCAGTCTGCACACGCACATCCAGGAGGTTACCACTGCTGCGGGCCCAGGTCAGCGGCTGAGGCCGACGGGACCCCACGGGGGAGACGGACCGAAGATAAGGGGGTCCCGCCCTCTGTCTAAGGAGAAAGGTGAGCCTTGGGGTCGTGCTCCTCACTAAGTTAAACAGGCGCCTTATGACCCACCCACTCTGCTCCCAAGTATCTATCTCCCTGAAAAACTGCGAGCAAGTGCTTGAGCAACAACTTACATGCGCGTGTTCCCAGCAGCATCACTCGCAATCCTCAAAGGCGGAAAGCACCGAACTGTCTGTCGGTGGCTGCGGGGACAAACTGTGCCCCAGCCACACAGTGGGGTATTGTTTAGTCCTGAAAAGTCACGAAGCACCAACACATGCCACAACGTGGATGCGCCGGGAGGACTTGTGCCGAGCGGCGGCAGTCAGCCAAGAGCAGAGCCTGCGAGATTCCGTTTACATGAAATGTCCAGAACAGGCCAATTCATAAACACAGAAAGAGGTGCCAGTTGCCCAACACTGTGAATCTACTGAATGCCACCGAGTTGTACACTTTTAAATGGTTAACTTTATGTTGTGTGAATTTTACCTCAACTAAAAAAAATGATGAATAAAGCAAATGGCTGAGACCACAGCGCCACCAGGGGCAGAGGCGGCGGCCCTTTGTTCACCCGCAGGCAGTGCCACAGCTCTGGCAACGCGGTGGCGGTGGCAGCGGCGGGAGGCCTGCGGGTCCTGGGCCGAGGGCCGCACGGCTCAGGCTGGAGGCGGCCCGTGAATGTCTAGGCACCAATGCGTTCCAGAGCGTTCTCCCTGCAGAGCGTTAGCGCAGACTCCTGGATGGCTCTGGGCCAGAAGCGTGGCCGGTCCCAAACATGAGCCAGTCCCTGTGCCTGATAGTAAGACTCGGCTCCCCTACCTGCTGGTGGGCTGGCCCGACAGGCCTTAGAAGCTTCCTGAACATATATTTCCTCAGCAACCTGAGGGAGCCAGGGATTCAGGCTCCCTCATAGAAGGATGGGATGAGAAAACTCACAGAGCCCAGGCCCCAGGGCAAACCTCTGTCTCATCTGCCCGCCCTTGATCTTTCATCAGAAGCAGCCAGAAAAGAGGCCCGAGGGCCCAGCTACCAACAGGCCATCGAAACAGTATTAGAGATGCCAGGGCAAACCAGCTTCCTTGGGTCCACACTGAGGGCAGGCAGGCAACCTCAGGTGTGCTCAGGGGGAAGTCCCCGGAGCCAGGCCAGAGCAGGCCTGGAGGATGTGGACGGGGTGCGGGTGGGGGTGCTGGGGCACCTCTGTGGGCCAAGAGCCCCGGCCCCCACCCACTCTGTGGCCAAGGGGCTGGTGGGCGCCTTCCGGGCGCTCCCCGGTGGCCCGCAGGCAGCACGCACATGGCCTCTCCTCTCTCTGCGCAGGGCAGGCTGGCAGCTGCTGCCTTTCAATAATGTCGCAGATGCAGAGTCCGGATTTGGGAGGTCGGTGGACAGAGGCGAAAACTGGCATGGCAAGCTGGCAGGCAGCAGGGCAGCCCCCTGCTCGCGAGGCTGTGAAATGGAAGCACTCCCAGAGCCGGAGCGGGAGCGGGCAGCCGCCGGCCCCACCTCACCCCCGGCTTCTGGCAGTGCCCCGCCCCGCCCCTGCCCGGAGGCCGCTGCACAGATCCCCTCGCTCTCCAACCTCGCAGGCGGACCAGTGGGAGGAATGAGGGCAGAGTGCACGGGGGTTGGGGTGCTTGTCGGCCCCATCGCTGCCAGGCCAAGGGCTGGCAGCGCCCCAGCTGCCGCTCTCCCCGGGCCCCGTACCTGCTCCCTTCTGCCCGTCAGGCCTAGGGGTGGGGGCAGCCCGCCCCACAGCCCCCTCCCCTGCTGCCAGCCCTGGGGGGTCCATTCCTCCTGCTGGTGTTGATCCCTGCAGCCCTCACCGAGCCCGCTTAGCTCCTGGTGTGTGAGTTTCCTCTTTCCTGCCGGCCCGGCCCTCCGTGAGTGTCCGGGCGGCTCAGTGCTGGCAGCCTTGCAGGCCGCTGACCTCCTGCCCCACTGCCAGGGTCATGAGGCCTACGGTCTTTGAGGTGACAGTGACACTAATCTAGACAACAGTGGGTTGAGGACCTGCAAGGTGTCTGTCACATTATATATTTGGGCTGACTCTTCCCAACTACCCATTCCCATTTTTAGATGAGGAGACTGAGGGTCTGGGAGGCTGTGGAACTCGCGCAAGGCCCGGAGGGCAGGCAGCGTCCAAGCGGGGCATGGACCCACATCTCCCTCTCCAAACCCCAAATGCCTGGCTGTCCCCCAGCCGCCCCAGGAAGGCCGTGCTCTTCCCCGTGCTCTTCCTGCGGCAGCTCCGTGCGGGGTTCTACTTGGAAAGACAGCTTAGGGTCGAAGGAGAACCATCCGGGCCTCATCTCAAAGCTGGGCAGGGAGGCGGGGCCGCGGCCCAAGCAGCACCCGCTGCGCTGCCCGCCCGCCCGCGCGCTGCCTCGCCCACCTCTGGGAGCCCGGTTCCCAGCCAGAGAGCAGAGAGCGGGGCAGAGAGAGCCCCTCCTGGGCTTGTCACAAGGCTCAAATAGAGCCAACCGGCGCTTCCAATCGAGGGCGCTTCCACCCCACCACCCCCACCTCCCCTCGGCCTCCTGCCTCTCTGCGGGTCCCCAGGACTGTCCCTAGGGAAGGGCTCCAGAACTTAGTTGGCAGCATCTAGAAAATGGAAAGATGGTAAAGACTGTGTTTAAGTGACCAACACAGACACGGCGGGGAACGGACCCCCAGGACCAGAGGGCCTTAGGAGTGGGGCTCGGCAGTCCCTTTGATCCACATGGTGAAGGCAGGGGAGGCACAGAATTGGGGGTGCTCGTTATGTTCTGGACATTTCTCCAGAACATGGGGGAGGGGCGAATTAGGGAGCAGGAGATGTGGGTTCTGGAAAGACAAGGGTTTGCGGGGGGAGGGGCCAGGTCTGCTTCAGGGGTGGCCCGGGAAGCACTGCGGGGCCCCTGTAAACGCTGCCCAATTCTGGCTGGCCCTCCCCTGGACCTAGATTCCTTTCTCAATAAGACATGCTCCACCAAGTGCAGATTGCCCTAGACCAGTGTCAGGCCCGACGAGTCCGACAGCAGCCCCCATGCTTGGCGGGACGTCCCCACGGGGCCTGCGCGCGCGGCAGCGCAGGAGAAAGGCCACAGCGAGCAGAGCGCCCCGCGGAGCCCGCCTCCAGGGGACTTTGGGCAGCTCTGTCCTCTGTCTGGGCTGCCCCCTCTCCTGTCTAGGGGAGCGATGAGATGAGGCCCGGGTGGTTCTCCTTCAACCCTAAGCTGTCTTTCCAAGTAGAACCCCGCACGGAGCTGCCGCAGGAAGAGCACGGGGAGGCAGAGGGGCCCGCCCGCGGGGGGCAGGGACGGAGCCGGGACGGCGCCGGAGCCGCAGCCCCCTCCGTGCGACCAGGCCCCCGCGGGGGGCTTCCCGGGCCTGTGCTGCCTGAGGCACCTGCCCGTCTGGGTGGCAAGTCCAGAAGCTGTCGGGGGCGGTCGGTGTCCCGCTGGCCCAGCACCGGCCGCACCCCCCCATTCGTCTGGTGACCTCTGGCGTCTGTGGGACGTGCTGGGCTGGGGCAGGCGGCGGGGAGAACCACAGGGCTCGTGTGCGCGGTTGCCACACACATCTGGGCCAAGGGAGAAAGAGCAAAGCAAACAGCCACATCCACCCCTCACTGCCCTCATGCAGAAGCCTTTCCTGACATCGCCGGGGAACGGTTTCCTGTGGAAAACGCCGAGGTGCAGGGGGGAGGCACGTACCTGTCCCCACGAGAAAATGCACCCCCCCCCAGCCCCGATCTCTGTGGGCATGGAAGGAAATAACCGACTTGGCCATGAATCCACCGTGAACTGGGAAGGCCTTGTATACAGTGGGGGAAGCTCAGGGAAGTTTACAGTGTCATGAAAAAAGCCCGAAGGAGGTAGAAAATCAGCTCCATCCTTACTTCCTGCATGACTTCGGGGGTTATCAACATGCCAAGACTTGGTGGCCTCATCCGTGACGTGGCAGCATGTTTCCTCTGACCCACAGGGCTCCAGCCAGGGTCCGCCCACTGACACCGCGCCTCTGAGCGTCGCGCGGGGATCCCGGAGGCATCCGCGCATCCCCGCCCCCCATAAGCGGTATCACCGACAGGGAGAGAGAGGAGCCTCGGTTTTCTTATTTATAAATAGGGATGCACGTGTGGCAGAGGAACAAGCTTTCCTCCACACTCGAGGCTGTCCTGGCTGGTCTAATAATCAAACAGACACGAGACAGGGTAGCAAAGTCAGAGGCCTCACACGCAGGGGCTCGGAGGAAGCAGAGGAGCATGGGAGAAAGGACAAAGCCGGCACCGTTTGCTATGGTGGCAGCACTGACCGAGCGGGCCTGTGACCTTGTTAAACAGGACTGCCATTTTACTCTTCTGAGCTTGTGTCCCCAGGACTGGCAATTATTAGAAGCAAGAACAGATCAATACTAACCGCTCCCTACAGCCACAGGCACAAGATAACACTGGAGCAAACTGCGGCCTCGGGTCACAATTCTGCAACAGCCCAGGGGCCACACAACAGCAGCGCCCCCTTTTATAGTCCTGTTACAATCCAATAAAAGGTTAAAGCCCCCACCCCTCAGTGCTGGTGTACCTCTCCACACCACGCCCCTCTCCTTTCCTGGAAAGTGAATAAAACTTTACTCCCTGCACTTTCCTCTCTTTGGGAATACTTTTGCAGCCCGCGTCATGGACCACCCTAACATTTTGGTGGCCCATTCAGTGACGTTCTCTATTTCTCCCTCTCCTCCACTTCCTGAGACCTGCAACGAGGGGAGCAGTGGGCAGCGGAAGCTCATCCCAGGCTCACCCCCTGACCCTGTCTCTGTGAGGTTTGGAGAGAGGATTCTAATCCTCTGTTTCTCCGGCCTCTGTGGACAGCCTCCTCCTCACCCCGCTTCATGGCCAGCAATCAGCAAGTCTCTCTGATCTCAGGACGAAAACATCCCATTGAAAGTAATATAGCTTCTTCCCTTGTCTCGTTGACATAAACCCTGGGTCTGGGTCTATCACCTCCGCAGGCAGTCTCCCTGCTGGGTTCAGTCTGCCCTCAGGCTCGAGGACGCTCAGCTGGGTGCAACCTCCAGGTCGTTTGAGTGGGGCACACTCTTCTCAAACCTTCCCCCGCTCCTCTGGGTTGTTCTCGTCCCTGAGATTTTCTTTCCTTTTACCGTGGTCAGTACTCAATCACCCCACCCAAGGACTCCCCATTAGGGTGTATCTTGAAAGCTCTGGGACTTACCAACCTCAGGCCCACGTGCTTGATTTTCTACTGCAACATGGCCTGGCCCCAGTACAAACTGGGACACCTGGAGGTCTGGCCCACGAACAGATCTCTTAAATACAACGCCATCCTCCAACGTGACCTTTAATGTTGCCACCTCGATCCCCTCCTTACGTTTAGTTCTCGAGAAGAGGAGACAAAATTTTACCCTTTATCAGGGATTCCAGGCTTCCTTCTCATAACCATGTCTTTTCACCCAGAGTTGCCTCGCTCTGCCACCCCTGCACTGGTGTCTGTCTTGCCACACAAGAGCAATTGCCACATTTGTTTCCTGGCGGAGCGGCTCTAGTCCCTTAAGGCCGTGCTCTTGTAATCAACGCTACCCAGCAGGCGCTGACGCCATTCCCCCCGTCTAACCCGAGTCCTGCAATTCAACTCCCCTTTGAAACAAGGTTTGGCTCCAGTGCACCCATGTTAAGTAAAAACAAGAGCACAAAGAGGAAGAAAATTTCACCCCCCTCCAAGACTGTTAAACACTGGGAGCTGCTAAAGCTTAAAAAAAACTGGGCCTGCTTTCAATGTAGAGAAAAATGGCATTTTAAACTCAAGACACTTTTCCACTCCTTTGCCTGATGAACCCAAAGTCCTTCTAGGAGAAGCTTGCTTTTCTTTCTCTACATTTTTGAAATGCAAATACCTGGGCTTCTTCAAGAACTTTTGTCTAAGCCATCTTTTAAAATGCAGCTTTTGGGACTTCTAGGCAAGACGGTGGCACAAGCAGACACGGCTCGCCTCTTCACACAACCACACCAAAGTTATAACTAAAATATAGAACAACCATCACTCAGGAATATCAGAAATCAAGTTGAATGGGAGTCTGACAACTATGGAATTAAAGAAACCATGCTTATCCAGACTAGTAGGAGGGCCACAGATGCGGAACAGGCTGGTCCCTCACCCACGTGAACAAGAATTTGGGAGGGATATCTTGGGAGCAAGGAGCCACGGACCCAAACAAGGCTCCCTGGCCCAGGATTCCAGTGCCAGGAAGATAAGTCCCCATAACTTCTGGCTGGAAAAACCAGCGGGGATTGAGTTGGTGGAAGAAACTTCTGGAATCCCAAGCAGCTCCTCTTAAAGAACCTACACACAGACTCACCTACTCAGACTCAGTACCTCTGAGCTCCAGCACTGGGGTAGAAGCTTGAAAGACACCAGTGGTATACAGGGAGGAACTCAAGTGTCTGGCATCAAGGAGAGCAGAGGCCGTTGTGCCTTTGATAAGTCCTCCCCTCCACAGAGCCAGTAAGCTGGCGCCCTGCCATCACCCTGCTAACACTGTCTGACCCACCTTGGAGATCCCCAGAGGCTCTGACCCACCCAACTTATGGACCCACCCAAGCTGCTTTTCCCTAAGAACGGCTGGTCTTGGATCCTCAATCCTATCAAACAAGCAACAGCTGGCTTCAGGGAGCCCTGGTGGCAGTCAGATTAGAGTCACAGCTTGGCTTCACCTGGGAACCTCCAAGCCCAGCGCAAGTAGCAGCCATCTCAGGTTGCTTTACAGCTCAGACAGGGAGCCCTGGGCAAAACACAGGTGGGGGCTGACCTTGGCCTGCACCACCCACCCAGTGGACAGCTACAGACCACGTCAGAGCACCACCACCTGCCCCTGCACAGCCGATCCTCCACGGAGGGCAGAGGTGGTGGTCAGTGGTCACAGCCAGCCCTTGCAACTGACTGGCTTCGGTAAATCTCTCCTATTGATCTACTTGATCTATTGATCAATTAATCAGAAATTAATTGAATGTGTATTGATCATGGTTGCCAACAGCAACCATGGTTTAACTACAAGAGGAGGGTGTACTCAGCCCACATGAAGCACCTCGAGTACCCAGCTTGGGCAATAGGGGAGGCTGTGCCACTGGACCCTGCAGGACACCTACTACGTTAGGCCACGCTACCAAGACACACAGTCAAAGAAGCTCTACTTACTACATAGAAACAAACATAGGGAGGTTGCCAAAAGGAGGAGACAAAGAAACATCACCCAAATGAAAGAACAGATCAAAAGTCCAGAAAATGAGCTAAATAAAATGAAGATAAGCAATCTATCAGATGCAGAGTTCAAAACACCACTTATAAGGATACACAAGGAACTTAGGACTTCAGCAGCGTAAAAAAGACCCAGTCGGAAATGAAGGGTACACTTACTAATTAAATAAAGATTGTCTGAGGGAGTAGGGGTCACTGGGTGGAGGGGGGCAAAGGGGGAAAAATCAGGGCAACTGTAATAGCATAATCAATAAAATATAATTTTAAAAAATTAAAAATAAATACAAATTTTGGGGAGATAATTCTTATCAAAAGGGGGAGAGCCTTAGCTATATTAGTAAGCAAATCAATTTAATTTATTTCAGTTATTCCTTTCTGAATTGGTAAATTCTGATAAAAATTAATTGAATGTGTAGGTATTTTGAAAGGACATCAAATACCAAAACATGGATTACTAGACCTGATTTTGGCTTTTATTAAAAGAGGCTGTAAAGTGGAGCTGTAGATAAATGTCTTGTGTTTTGTTGGAGGTGTGTTTCTCAAAAGTGAGAGTGTTTGCTGATAGAGAAACCTATGTTTCTAACGGTCATGAGATATGATCATACGTCAATGTAGGGAATGCCGTCAGTTGCTTACTTTTGGGTCATTGTTGGAAACTGAGGTTTGTAAAGGTTAATTTCAAATTAAGTTAGAAAGAAATTGCATGGTTTTAATAATAGAAGACATAGGTATGGAGATGCAATTATGAAGGACAGGAATTGAGTTATTCTAAAGATGTTTATTTCTAAAGGGATAAGAAAGTTTGTGAAAGTTGCAGAAAGGTTTGCGAAGTTTGTGAAAGCTTTACATTTGTGAAGAAAGAAACCTTGGGCTCCTGTACCCCTTCCTCCACCTAATTTCCCTCTGGTGACATTCTTTGATGACTCTGGTGGCACCTGGAGTTGTTTTCATTACATTTTCTCTTGCCCTCATTGGTGTGGGGAAACTACCTGTCAGCTGTGGAATAAGTCTTCCATCAAGATGTGTGTTGTCGATGCCGAGAAAGAAGGTAAGGCTGTCCTCTGGACATGGAGTCACCCTACACAACCGTCCCCAGGTGACCCTTGGGACCCAGGGTCCAGTGAGTCAAGAACCAATCATCCCTGATGTTCTAAGGGACCCATTCCTTCCCCTTTGTTTGATGCTCTGGTCATTGGCAAGGCCACCCTCAGGGCACAGGGTAAACACATCCATCTCTTTTTATTTCTCTGCTGGTGTGGACCATAACTCCTGGTCCTCCATCTGGAGCATATGTCTTCTGTTACCATGTTTCTGACCTTTCAGGGGGCCAAAGCAGCCCCACCCAGGCAGAGGTCCCTGCTGTTAGACCTCTTGGAGTTGAGACTTTATTTCCACTGCTCATTAACAGGCCTTAGAATTTTTATTGTGAGTCTCAACAGGTGTTCTTGCTTGGTGTGAGGGGCCTTCCATCCTCAGGTCCAGGCTTCTTAAAAGTTGTCAAAAGCAAATGAGAAAAATCTTGTGCTTTCTCTACAAAAATTAGTAATTGTGTATGTTTAGTCTCACGTATATGGCCTTTATGTGATATATATTTAAGCCTTTAAGCTCATCAGAGTTTGGGGGGCCAAGTATCTCCCCGTTATTAAAGATGCATCAAGATGTTATGGCTAAGAAGGGGTATCAGGCCTCAAGTCTATTTGGGAGCCTCAGAAAGGTCGAGGACATGCCACATCAGAACTGGGGCCAGAATCCAGGTCTCCTACTCTCTGGTCTGGATCCTTCCCCTGCATCACCTCGTCTTGTCTCCTTGTTCCTAATTTGTATTCCATGTTCTGGAAAAATGTCCAGAACATCACAGTCACCGCCAATTCTGCTGCCTCTGCTGTCCTCACCATGCCAACTGTATACATTGAGCAGCAGATTTGCTTAGGGGACTCAGAAAAATAGAGAACCCGTGTGAGGTGCCCTAGAGGAGGCGGCTGTCATGTCCTTCCCTATCTCCTCCTGGACAGCCACTGCTCTAGTGCTCAATATATGGTCAGCTATCTTCATATGGCGCTTGTATCTTCCAGAAC
This sequence comes from Pteronotus mesoamericanus, assembly GCF_021234165.1. Taxonomy (NCBI): domain Eukaryota; kingdom Metazoa; phylum Chordata; class Mammalia; order Chiroptera; family Mormoopidae; genus Pteronotus; species Pteronotus mesoamericanus. The sequence goes on from NW_026555090.1 coordinate 1,045,587, forward strand.
AGCCACATAATATGTCTCATGTGACGTGCTCTCCCCACAATGCATCTTCAACCCTCCTTCCTCACACAGGTGGGATCTTCTCCCTCCCCTGACTGGGTGCACTGAGACCTGAGCAGAAGTGTGACTTCTGAGGCCATATCCCCAGGCAGCTCTTTCTGGCTCCCCTGGGACACTCACCGCCTCTATGTTGTGAAGAAGCCCAAGCCACATGGAGAGGCCACAAAGAGGGTTCTGGCTGAAAACCAGCACCAAACTTTCAAGATACCCCAGGCCCACCGCCCCCTGACTATAACCACAGGAGAGACATCGAGCTAGAGCTGCCCAGAGGAACTTAGCCAACCACCAGAGCCAGAAGCAATAATAACAAAATTACTCTTGACATTGTACTACGTTTGGGGAGGATGTATTTGCAGCAGTAGATAACCAAAACAAAATCAAGTGCCTGGGTCTTTCTTCTTTTCTTTAGCAGCCACACCCCCACCAAACCCCACAGCAAGGACAACTCTGGAGTGCAGGAGAGTTAATGCCCCTGGGGACAGGCCTCCCCGCGAGGCATTAGCACCTGATGAATCAATGTCCTAGCCTTTCCACTGTCAAGAGACACACAGTCCTCAAGAGTGGCCCTGCCAGAAACGTACCCCAGCTGCTCACAGGTCATGCCCACTCATTAATACGGCTGTCATTGGCATGCGCCCCCCCCCCCCCCACATTCCTTTCCTAGGATCACCTTTCTTTCAAATAAACCACCTGCACCAGGGGCTTTATGGCAAGCTGTGCTTTTGGCAGAACCTAAGCTAAACCATATAGTAAAGGAGGCCCCATAAATATTGGGGGAGGATGTATAATTTAGTATCAAGTGTTGAGAAAACTGGCTTTCTTTATGGGCAAATAGTTATTGAGTGATAGTTACTGGGACTAAAACAGTGAATAAGACAGCATCTACCACATATTACACATGGTCTATTGAAGTTTCAAATTGAAGTCTTTAATTCATTTTGAGTTTATTCTGGTATATGGTGTAAGAAAGTGGCCTAGTTTCATTATTTTGCAAGTACCTGTCTAGTTTTTACAGCACCATTTATTGAAGAGACTATCTTTACCCCATTGTTTATTCTTGCTTTCTTTGTCATGGATTAAATGACCATATAGGTGTGTGTTTATTTCTGGACTCTCTGCTCTGTTCCATTGAACTATGTGCCTGTTTTTTGTTGTTTTTTTTTTAATGCTCTTGGTCTTTGTGGTTTCATGTAAATTTAAAAACTTTTATTCTAGTTCTGTGAAAATGCCATTGGTATTTTGATAGGGATTGCATCTTATCTATAGATTTCTGTGGGTAGTATGGACACTTAAATATGTTAATGTTCCTATCCATGAGTACAATATATGTTTCCATTTATTTGGATCTTCTTCAACTCTTATATTTTCTCAAGTATGGATATTTTACCTTCTTGGTTAAATTTATTCCTAGGTATTTTTATTGATGCAATAGTAAATGGGTTTGTTTTTTTAAAATCTCTCTTTCTGATAGTTTGTTATTGGTGTATAAAATACAACCAATGTCTGAATATTAACGTTGTGTCCTACTGCTTTATTGAATCATATTGAATACTGTGATTAATTCTTGTAGTTTTTTGGTGGACTCTTTAGGGTTTTCTATATACATTTCATCTGTAGATAATGACAGCTTTGCTTCCTCCTTTCTAATTTGGATGCCTTTTATTTATTTATTTTTGTCTGATTCCTGTAGCTAGGACTTCCAGTCCTATGCTGAATAAGAGTGGTGAAAGTGGACACTTCTGTTTTGTCTCTGCTCTTAAGGAATGCTTTTATCCTTTCCCCACTGAGTACGATGTTAATTGTGGGTGCCATACATAACCTTTGTTATGTTGAGATATGTTCCTTCTATTCCCAACTTTGTTGAGAGTTTTTATCAAAACGGGTGCTGGCATGGCCAGGTGGCCCAGTTGTTTAGAGCACCATCCAGTACACCAAAAGGCTGTGGGTTCATTCCTAGTCAGGGCACATGCAGGTGTGATTCTCAGTCCATGTGTGTATGGGAGGCGACCAATCGATATTTCTCTCTCACATCAATGTTTTTCTGTTATATCGTGTTTCTCTTTCTCTCTTATCCTCTCTCTTTAAAGTCAATAAACATATCCCTTGGTGAAGATTAAGAAAAAAATTGGTGCTGGATTTGAATAAACTTTTTTCTGTATTTATTAATATGATGATAGGATTTTTATCTTTCATTTTGTTTATATGATATATCATTTTAATTGATTTGTGGATATTGAACCAACCTAGCATCCCAACAATAAATCCAACTTGATCATGGTGTATGATCTTTTTAATGTATTGCTGAATTTGGTTTGCTAGTATTTTGCTGAGGGTTTTTTATTCTATTTTCTTCTGGGATATTAACATAATTTTTTTAAATGTCTTTGTTGGTTTTTAGAATCAGAGTAATGCTAACCTCATGTAATAAGCTTGGGAACCTTTCCTCCTCTTGATATTTTTGGAGTAGTTTGAGAAGGGTAGGTGTTAATTCTTTGACCGTTTGTTGTAATTTACCTGTGAAGCCATCCAGTGCAGTTCTGTTTGTTAGTTTTTTGACTACTGATTCAATTTCATTGGTAGTAATTGCTCTGTTTAGATTTTTCTGTTTCTTCTTTTTTCCACTTCTAGATTTTATTTATTTTTAGAGAGAAGAGAAGGGAGGGAGAAAGAGAGAGTGAGAAACATCAGCGTGCAAGAGAAATATTGATCAGTTACCTCTTGCACACCCCCACCCAGGGACCTGGGCTGCAACCCAGACATGTGCCCTGACTGGGAATTGAACCAGTGACCTTGGAATTTGCAGGCCAGTGCTCAACCTACCAAGCAACACCAGGCAGGGCTGCCTCTTCTTGATTTATCATTGGAAGATTGTATGTTTCTATGCTTTTATCTATTTCTTCCAGATTGTCCAATTTTTTGGTGTGTAACTGAACTATTTTCTTATAATCCTTTGCATTTCTGTGGTTTCAGTTGTCACTTCCCTTTCATTTCTGATTATAGTTATTTAGGTTCTTTCTTTTTTCATGATAAGTTTGATTAAAATTTTATAAATTTTGTCTTTTCAAAGAATCACCTCTTAGTTTCATTAATCTTTGTATTTTTTAAGACTATTTTGTTTATTTCTGCTCTGATCTTTATTATTTCCTTCCTTCTATCTACTTTGGGCTTTTTTTGTTGTTTTCATTCTAATTTTTTTTTTTTTAGATGTAAGGTTATATGGTTTATTTAAGACTTTTTAAATCTCAAGGTAGACCTGCAATGCTATTAATTTTCCTCTTAGAACTGAATTGACTGTGTCTCATCAGTTTTGGTCATTGTGTTTTCATTTGTCTCAAATCATCTTTGATTTCTTTATTGATCTCATTATTAAGCCATTCACTGTTTAGTAACATGTTATTTAGTTTCTCTGCATTTGTGTGTTTTGTTTTGTTTTGTTTTGTTTTTGGACTTGATTTCCAGTTTTATACCATTGTCATCAGAGAAGATGCTTGATCTGATTTCAACCTTCTTAAATTTATTGAGACTTGTTTTATAAACATGTGGTTTATCCTAGAAAATATTTCATGTGCATTTGAAAAGAATGTATATTCTGATGCAAGAAACATACAATCTTCCAGTCAAGAAGAGGCAGACCTGCCTGGTGTTGCTTGGTGGGTTGAGTGCTAGCCTGCAAATTGAAAGGTCACCAATGAGGTGAAATGCACTAAAAATATCAATTACAGTCAAAACTTGGTTTTCAAATATCTTCCATCTCAATTCCATTCTCAACCAAGTTCATAGAAAATATGTCTTCGTTGTTAAACAAAACTTTGGTTCTCAACCCAACTCTTTCACATTGACACCTGGGGGGAAATGATTTGATTTTGAACAAATCACTTCTCAAACTGCCTTTGGAACAAATTAACTTCAGGAACTGAGATTCCACTGTAAATCCATCGATCTAATGTCAGTTGAAGTCACTGTTTCCTTGTTGATATTCTGCCCGGAACATCTATCCATTGATGTCAGTGGGTGTTAAACTCCACTAGTATGACTGTACAGCTTTATATATGTAGGTGCTCCTATGTTGAGTGCATAAGTGTTTACAAGGGTTATATTCTCTTGTTGGATTGCTCCCTTTATAATTATGTAGTTACTTTCTTTGACTCTTGTTATAGCCTTTGCTTTAAAGTCTATTTTGTCTGATGTAAGTATTGCTATCCCATTTTTTCTCCTTTCCATTTGAATAAAATATTATTTTTCATCTTTTTACTTTCAGCTTGTGTGTCTTTTGATTTGAAGTAGGTCTCTTGTAGATCGCATCTGTATAGGTCTTGTTTTCTTATCCATTCAGCTATCCAATGTCTTTCAATTGGAGCATTTAATCCATTTGCATTTAAAGTAATTATTGCATTATTACATTTAAGCAGTTCTTGCCATTTTATTATTTATATTTATGTTATTTTTTTCTCCCTTCTTATTGTTAAAAATGTTCCCTTAAAATTTCTTGTAGAACTCATTTGGTTTTAGCTTTTTCTTGTCAGGGAAGCTCTTCATCTCTCCTTCAATTTTAAACGGTAGTTTTGCTGAGTAATCTTGGTGGTAGGTCCTTGCTTTTCATCACTTTGAATATTTCTTGCTAATCCCCAAACTAGTGCTTACATAATTTTTGTTGAGAAATCCGCTGACAGTCCTTATGGGACCTCCCTTGTAAGTAACTAAGTGCCTTACTCTTGCTGCTTTTAAGATTCTGTCTTTGCCTTTACCCTTTGTTATTTTTCACTGTGCCTTGGTGGCAGTCTCTTTAGCTCCATCTTCTTTTTAAGATTTATTTATTTATTTAGTTAGTTAGTTAGTTAATTTTAGAGAGAGGGGAAGGGATGGAGAAAGAGAGGGAGAGAAACATCGATGTGCAGTAGAAACATCCATTGCTTGGTTGCCTTTCATGTGCCCCCAACTGGAGTCCTGGCTCACAACCCTGGTATGTGCCTTGACTGGGAATCAAACAGGGGATCCTTCAGTTCACAGGTTGGCACTCAATCCACCGAATCACACCATCCAGGTCTACATTCATCTTTTTGGGGATTCTCTTTTTTTCCTGGACTTGTATGTATATTTTCTTTACCAGGTTAAGGAAGTTTTGAGTCATTATTTCTTGAGATAGGTTCTCAATCCCTTGCTTTCTCTCTTCTCCTTCTGGTACCTCTGCTATGGGAATGCTGTTACACCTGATATTGTCCTAGGGGCCTCTTACACTATCCTTTTATTTTTAATTTTTATTTTTTTCATTTTGCTCTTCTGATTGGGTGCTTTCTGCTACTTTGCCTTCCAAATTGCTGATTCAGTTCTCTGCTTCATCTAATCTTCTGTTTATTCATTCTGGGTATTCTTCATTTCTGATATTTATTTATTTTTATGGTTTCTATGTCTTTTTTAATGCTTACTACCTCTTTGTTGAAGTTCTTCCTAAGTCCCTTGAGCATCCTTAAAACCAGTGTTTTGAACTCTGTATCTAGTAAGTTGCTTGCCCCATTTTGTTAGTTTTTTTCTCGAGTTTTGTCCTGCCGCGACTGGCGTGGGGTGGAGGTCCCTAAGTGGGGGCAATGGGAGATTAAGACACAGCACAACACAGTTTAAGGAAAAGTGGGGGCCAGGTGGAGCATTGTCCTCAGATGGAGAGACAGTGACCTTGAATATGGTCTCTGCATTTTTTTTTATAGGGGTTGGTTAGATAAAACTCTAGGTTGTTTTGCAGACTTAAGGGAACGCTGAGGGCCAGGACTGTTGTTCCATTCCCAGGCTATCTAAATGATAAATATTTCTTCTGCAAAGGTTACAGTTGCATTTGGCTGAAGCTTACAGTTAACTACGTTCTTCTCAACCCCTGTGGGTTCTGGCTGCCGTCAGCTGCTGGCTTGCTCTGCTTTGCAGATGCAGGCGGTCAAGCGTGGCTTTGCCAAGCACTTAACCGGGGCTTTTGACGTCAGCCTTCACTGTCCTCCACACTGTCCTATTTTTGAAATTTGGAGCATCTTTCTTTCTCTCCTCATTTTGGCTTTCTGTTTGTTTTTATGTATTAGGTGGATCTGCTATGCCTCCCAGTCTTGTCAGGGTGACCTTTTAGTGGGTGTCCTGTGGAACTCAGTGGCTCAGTCTCCTTAACCATCTCAGCCCAGTGCTCCAGGGATGTCCTTTGTGCGGGTTGTGTGTGTCCTGCTGTTGTCGTTGAGCCTTTATTGCTGTTTTCAAGTGACTGGGTGGGATTGCCGCTCAGGCTGACTGGTTGTAAGGACCGTCTGTGGCCACAGCGCGCGCGGGGCCACTGTGTGGAGGTTGACCCCACGGAACAGGGTTTGTCCCTGCGAGGTCTGGTGCCTGCTGATACCGCCCTCTTGGTGTGCCATTTGTGGAGCTAATCGAGGGGTCCCCTTCTGTGGCCTGAACCCAGCCAGCAGGTGTGTTGGTTCTGGGCGTCTGGGAGGAGCTCTGATGCAGGCTAATGACAGATGCTGGCTCTGAGCGGCCCAGGGCTACCTGTCAGTCGCTAAATCGATCTGTGGTTGGTAGCTGCCTGTGCTGGCCCGAACGGCCACGCTGTTCACTGAGGCTGATGCCACGGGCTTGGGACAGATCAGCGAAAGGCAACGGCGCCCCGAGGCCTGCCGTCCCCTGCCTGCTCTCCACAGGACTCAGGGCTGAACGAGTCTCGGTGGCACTCGGGAAATCCCCGGGGCGTGGTGAGCGGCGTTCGCCAGGTTACTGCGATTCACACTTGGCACCCGTGCTGACCTGAGGCCACTCGGCAGACGTCTCAGGGTGCGCCGCGGCCAGCGGCCACCTGCGTGGGGCCTGCGGACCTTTGCCATGGAGCGAGGTCTCGGGGACTTGTCGGGGTGGGGCTAGTGCGGATTCGGAGGTGGCCCCGAGCGGGGAGGCTCGCTCGGCCCAGGGGGAGCGGCGTCACCCAGCCGGTACGACTCTGGCGCCCCGAGCTTGGCCAGAACTCAAGGCTTTATGAAGAAAGACTGCAGCCCTGGCGAGCCGCGGCTGGCTGGCTGGCTGCTGCCTGAAGAGAGGACAGAAGCCCTCTGGGGTGACAGTCACATACCTCCTGACATGAGACACCGAGTAGGACACACTGTCACTTGTGAGGTAGTTTTTCCACACAGTCTCTGTCTAATCATGAGAGAACATCAGACAATCCTGAGTTGAGCAACATTTTACAAAATGCTGACTGGGACTCCTCCAAAGTGTCCCGGTGTGGGAGTGCGCTCACCGCTCTCAGTTCTTTGTTTCTCCCTCTTCATCTTGATGTCTCACGGTTTTGCGCGCCTGTCTTTTGTCTTTCCTTCCTACCTCTCCTAGCTCTCTGTGCACCTCCGTCTTTGTACCTCCAGCCTCTAAGTCTCTCCTTGTCTCTCCCCCCTCCCCGCCCTTCGCCACTTCCCGGGTCTCCCTGCCCTCTCTGTTGCTCTCTCCCTCCCTGTGGGCCGTCTGCGCCCTGTTTCTTCCCACGCCTCTTCCACTGCCCCCCAGGCTGTTTCATCCCGTGTCTCGCTCTCTGTGACTCTCTTGTCTCATCTCTCTGCCTCCTCCTTGACACCCCAGCACTCCTGTCTCCACACATTGCCTATGGCACCCAGGGTGACAGAGCCCAGAGAGGATGACCCAGCGAGTGGCACCGCGGGGCCCAACTCCACATTTCCCAGGCGAGGCAGAACCTCGCTGCCCGCCGTGGGCTAGAGGCCATCCCTGCCCAATCTGGGGTGACTGGGGGCAGGGCCATAGGGCACAGCCTGACCTCCGGGCCTGCCCCTGGAAGGGGGATTGTTGAGGCACAGGACTCCCCAGGGCCGGCCCCACAAACACTGAGGCGTGGAAACAATCGATCCAGCAACAGAAGAAAGGATCACCTGAGGGCTGGGGGCAGCGGAGAATACAGACGCTTACTGATCACATTCGTTTTGCGCTGGTGCTGCAACTCATGGCCACGCGCCGTGGTTTAAGACAACAGAAATGTGTTCTCTCGCATTCTGAAGGTCACGGCCCTACCCGAACAGGCAGGCCTGCGTTCCTCCAGGTGGCTCTAGGGGAAGAATCCACTTCTTGGCCTTTCCCAGCTTCTGGAGGCCGCCCGCATCCCCTGCCTCGTGGCCCGTCCTCATCTTCAGAGCCAGCAGTGCAGCATCGTCCGCTCTCTCCCTCGGGCCTCTGCTCCCACCCTCACGGCTCCTCTCACGCTGGCCTGCCTGCCTCCCTCTTATAAGCAGCTCTGTAATCACAGGGGGCGCACCTAGGGAATCCAGGACAATCTCTCCTTCTCAAGATTCTTACCTTAATCACACTTGCAGACTCACCTTGTAAGGTAGCACAGTCGTAGGTCCTAGGGTTTAGGATGAGGCTGTCTTTCGGGGAAGGGGGCCGTTCAGCCTCCCACACTGAGCATCGCCTAGTCAAACATCTCGCATACGAAATTCCTGCCCACCTCTGGCCTCACGTGCCCGTTGTGGGGAGGAAGATGGAGGAGGAGGAAGTGTTACCGGGCGGGGGCCTGGCCCGGAGCGGGTCTGCCGAGGGCCCGCTGTGGTGTGTGGGCTCTTGACTGTGTGCAGGGAAGATTTCATGAGTCCAAGTGACTGTGAGGGCACCTTTATCACAGCTGGGCACAGTGAAACAAGGAAGGGCTTAGCACAGAAGCAGCAACAGGAGCGCCCAGGCGGGGCTGCCTGCGCTCCCTGGGAAGCCGGAGAAAAGGGACTCTGAGGACAACTTTAGGGGTTTAGCCCATACCAAGCTGCTGCTGCCTATTGCCTTAAAGTTTAGGAGACATTTGCAGTGAAGAAAGAAGTGGGGGAGGGGAGGAAAGGGACTAGCAAGGGCTGCTCCCCGGAGGGAGAGCACAGGCCTGCTGAGTCCTTTTCTCTCTCTTGCAGGCGGGGATCTTAGGGGAGGGCTCAGAAGGGTCTCAGCAGGACATTCATCAGTCCCAGATGCACCCCCTCAGGGTCCTGGTCTCCACTGATGGGTCCGTGACGGGGCAGGGGGTCTTCCGTCGCTGCAGTTGGCCCTGGTGTCGCCCACCTGGTTTTGCTGCTTTTCTGGGCCTGGAGCTGAAACACAGCTGAGGCCTAGATGTCGTCTCCAGGGAGGTGACCGTCTGCACCTGGCTCGGCCACTGTGTTCAGCTCTGTCTCAGTTTCCCTAGCCCACTGGCCAGGGAATTTTTCCTGGCTTCTTACTATCCTGTCTCAGAAGGGGCAGCACCTCTGTTAGAAAAAGAAAGCCTTTCCCACAAATCTTCAGCAGATTTCCACTTGGGGCGCTGTTCACTGGTATTGAATTTCTGCACCAGTTGAGAAGAGCATGATTTTCTTTAAATGTGTTGGGTAGAATTCACCAGTGAAGCCCCTGCGTCCTGGGCTTTTCTTTGTTGGGAGATTTTTGATTCCTCATTCAATCTCCTCACTAAACATACATGGTATCAGAACTCGAAGCCAGGCTTGTAAACTTCCACCATCTCCCGCACCCACTGAAACGGGTTTTATGAGTATGTTTATTCCGTGTGTGTGGCGCATGCATGGACCAAAGCTCGCTCTGCCTCCCATTGTTTCAGGATGGCCCATTTGTTGACTAAACAGTAACTATTTTCATCTCCATGTGAATTGCCTACCTTCCCCCTGCTCGGTTCTGAATGGAGTATATAACTCATTTTATCTCACTGTCTTCGGAATTTTCGTGCTTATGTGAGTTCCCTGTACACAATATTAAGACTTCTCTCGGTAATCCGCTGTTTGCCACTTGAATCATGCGACCAGCCAGAAGCACTGAGAGGGAAAGGGGAAAGTTTCCCCAACCCCGACACTATAAACGAGGGAACTGTGTGAATGTAAGAAACATGCAAACCTGTAGAGAGTTGTTCTGAGTTTATTTTAGAAAAACCGATGACAGTTACCAGGAAGCAAAATCTCGGTGCACTGAGGAAATGCTCCAGAAAATGGCGGCTTTGCCCCTTATTTTACACGTTACAATCCAACGTGAACCAAGCGGACTGGGGCCTGCCCATGGGCTCACAGTGAAGGACCCAACAGCTACAGCTGGAAGGAGCGGGTCTTTTTCACAACATTCCGACCGCACCTCGGGGGCCGGCGCACTCCTGCTCTGGGCGCAGCGCTTCCCGCGCCCCGCACCGGGCTACGGCCGAGGGCCCCACAACCTCCCACGGTCTTACCTGGTCTTAGTCCAGCCGCGCAAACAGTTCTCCAGTCCCTCTGGAAGGGGCCGAAGTCGCCGTCCTCACACAGCAGCTCTCTCCCGGCCTCGGGTCGTCATCGGCCTCCGTATCATAGTCCAGAAAAGGCCCAAGTCCGAGAGTCTGGGCGAAGTCCAGGTGCGGCAAGACCGCGTCGTGCCAGCAAGTTCCTTGCAGCTCCGGAGTCGCTAGAGCGGGCACGACCCTTTCCTATGAGTCCAGGCCCCACGGCTCCCTTCCCCACTGTCGACTCCACAGCTGACTGCGTACTTCTTCCTGCAAAGTCTCAGGGCCCAAACCCCCTCCTACTGACAGGATACCTCCCCCGTCACCACTACTCCCCGCACGGGGAGCGAATCGCTGCCACTCGGGTTTAAATCCTCGCCTTGTACCTCCTCCGTAACTCCATTTCTGGCCCCTCCCACAATGGGTTACATCTGCCCAGCCCCCTGTCTTCTGCCTTTCTCTGGCTGCCATCGTTAGTCCGGACAGGCCTGGCCCCTTGTCAGAAAGCGAACCGCCTCCACGCTTCTCCCGCTGGCCTGGCGCTGGGCCTGGGGAACCGCCTCCCCGCTGAACGCGCGCCCTGGGGGCTCCCAGGCTGAGCCACCAGCCAGGATACGTTCAGAAAGCCACGCCCACCTCCCTGGCAGCACAGCTTTTTAACCTAACTACGAGGCTAGCCAAGTTGCCGAAGATTGGCAAAATCTCCCAGTCCCGGTGCTCAGCGTTCCGATCCCCCAAGCCAAGACTGTGCAGGCCTTTTTTCTGAACCCTCATATCAAAAAAAGAGAGGCATAAGGGGTTAAATGGAATCCATTGTTGATAGACTAAGGAGGTGGAAGAAAGCAAAGTGGAGAAACCTCTGGGAAAGTGGAGAAAACTCTGGGGATGAATACAAACGTAAAATGATAGTTGCATAGTTCTTTTATATAGGTGGGTACAGGATAGGTAAGCGTCAATGATTAAATGGTAACAATACAATGAGGGGATTTGTGGTCTCTGTGCTAATGAAGTGGTTGTGCCCCAGGGGTTTGGACGAAGGGAAGTTACCTTGACTTTCCAAAGGTCTGTTACCATAGATGCAAAAAGACATAGTAAACTGACCCAGAGAGATCCGATAGATCACTGGGGAGGAGGAGAGAGGGGCCATCGCAGGAAGTTGCCTGAGGCAACGGTCAACAGTCTAGGACGGGATTGGCTGAGAAGCTGAACACCTCCCGTGTGCGTGGGATTATGGGCCAGAAGATTTAAAATAAGAAGAGGGCAGAGACTGGCTCTCAGGCTCTCTTCCGTGAGGATGCCTGGATGATCATGCTGCGGCTGCCTGCGTTTCCAAGGATGTAGTTTGGATGGATTTTGGATGGGAAAAGAAACTCCGGGCACAGCCTAGGACTGGGCCGTCCTGGCAGAGGGTGACAGGGTTATTCTTCCTTGGGTGGCCTAGAGGGGACAGGCTCTGCCATTCTTCCAAACTTGTGTAGCTTTTGTATCTTATGTTGCTTTAGTTTGTACACTAATCCTATAGAAATAAGATAAAAACTAACATGGGAATGATAGAACTCAGGTGTTAAAAGAGTTAAGCCTTAAATGATAGGTTTACTTATATTTTTATTTATTTTTTAATATATTTTATTGATTATACTATTACAGTTGTCCCATTTTTTTCTCCCCTTTATTCCTCTCCACCCTACACCGCCCCACCCCCCAACATTTCCCCTGCCCCTTAGTTCATGCCCGTGGGTGTTACATATAAGTTCTGTGGCTTCTCCATTTCCTAGACTATTCTTAACCTCCCCCTGTGTATTTTGTACCTACTATTTATGCTGTTTATTTCCTGTACCTTTTCCTCCATTCTTCCCCCTCGCCCCCCCTGTTTTACTGTTCATAGTTTTTGATCTTCCTTTTCTTATAGATAAGTCCCTTTAACATTTCATATAATAAGGGCTTTGTGATGATGCATTCCTTGAACTTGACTTTATCTGGGAAGCACTTTATCTGCCCTTCCATTCTAATGGAAGCCATTCTGATGGCTTCGGTGGATAGAGTAATCTTGGATGTAGGTCCTTGCCTTTCATGACTTTGAATACTTCTTTCCAGTCCCTGCCTGCAAGGTTTCTCTTGAGACATCAGCTAATAGTCTTATGGGAAATCCTTTGTAGGTAACTGTTTCCTTTTCTCTTGCTGCTTTTAAGATTCTCTCCTTATCTTTAATCTTGGATAACTTAATTATGGTGTGCCTTGGTGTGTGCTTCCTTGGGTTCAACTTCTTGGGGACTCTCTGAGGTTCCTGGATCTCCTGGAAGTCTATTTCCTTGGCCAGATTGGGGAAGTTCTCCTTCGTTATTTTTTCAGATAAGTTTCCAATTTCTTGCTCTTCCCCTTCTCCTTCTGGCACTACTATATTCGGATGTTGGATTGTTTAAAGTTGTCCCAGAGGTTCCTAAACCTCTCCTCATTTTTTTGAATTCTTGTTTCTTCATTCTGTTCTGGTTGAATGTTTATTTCTTCCATCTCCAAATTGTTGCTTTCCTGATTTCCTTCCCTCTACTGTTGGTTCTCTGTATATTTTTCTTTATTTCACTTTGCATAGTCTTTACTTTTTCCTCCATTTTGTGGAAATACTCAACTAATTCTGTGAGCATCCAGGTTACCAGTGTTTTGAACTGTTCATCTGGTAGGTTGGCTATCTGTTCATTGCTTAGTTCTATTTTTGGAGACCTTATCTGTTCTTTCATTCGGGCCATATTTCTTTGTCTCAGCGCTCCTGTTACGTTGGAAGGGGCGGAGTCTTAGGTATTCTTTAGGGCGGGGCAACCCAGGTCACCGTGTTGTGATGCTGTGTGTCGGGGAGGGGTCCAAGAGGGGACAATGCCACTTGCTCAGCTCATGCTCTACTTTCAGTCACTTCCCCCACTACCCACAAGCAAATTGGGCCTGTCTGGTGCTGATTCCTGGGTGGGTGGGTTTGTGTATGTTCTAGGACCCTGTGGGTCTCTCCAACAGACTCTCCTGTGAGTATGGGAGTTCCTCCTGCTGCTGCAACCCCCAGGTTTTTCAGCCAGAGGTTCTGTGGCTTTCTTTTCCTGCGCTGGAACCGTGGACTGTGCGGTCTGTCTCGCTCCTCAGCTGTTCCTCCCAGTTTCTCCGCTCACAAATGTGGAGACCCCCCAGTCTGTCAGCCACCACCTTGCCGTGCGTCCACTCCACCCCCACTGCCTGTCTCTGCCCTGGTCTGGGTGAATGTTTCTTCTTTAACTCCTTGGTTGTTGGACTTTCATACAATTTGATTTTCTGGCAGTTCTGGTTATTTTTTGTTTTTAAATTTGTTGTCCTTCTTTTGGTTGTGAGAGGAGGCAAAGTGGATCTACCTGCGCCTCCATCTTGGCTGGAAGTCAAAATGATAGTTTTAAATGATTAAAGCTGTAACCACTAAGGAGTTAAAGATTTTAGCCTTAATAGAAAGGATTAAGTGACTAATGCATGTGGAAAGCTATTATTCCTAAATTGTGCAGCGTTTTGAATAAAGACTCCTTTCCTTTATCATTAAAACTCTGCTTAGAAGGTGGCAGGGGGAGTAGGGTGCCACTTGCTATTTGGTAACAAAACCAGAAAAGTCAGCATTCATACTGCTTGTCATTACCAAAACCAGTAAGTAGAGATAAGGATTGAATCTTTATGGGCGCTTTATTCAGACACTGGTGATCTGAGAAGGCAGTGGGTTATGCACCCTCAAAAACTGTTTTAACATCTCATCGCAAGCCAAACTTTTTATAAGGAAAAGAAAGGGTAGGTAACAAGTTTGGAAAAAAGATTAATTGGATAAAAGTTGCAGGCCCAGCAGCAATTTTGCTAGTACTTCTTTATCTGTTGATCAACAATTTTCTATCTGGGTCCTGAACATTCCCTCCCTGGAACACAAAGTCTCAGATTCCAGCTCCATGGCTGGCATTGCCCTTGGAGCACAAGGTCACATCACATGTTGACCTCCCGGGGTCACGTGGTCGTGTATTCCACTTCTGGAGTAACAGCTTTCCACGCGCATTAGTCACTTAAGCCTCTCAACTATGACTGAAGCTAACATCTTTAACTCTTGCCTTAGCTGGTGTTGCTCAGTGGATTGAGTGCCAACCTGCAAACTGAAGGGTCATCAGTTTGAGGATTCCCAGTCAAGTCACAGGCCCGGGCCGTGGGCCAGGTCCCTACCGGGGGCACGTGAGAGGCAACCCTTCCATGTAGCTCTTGCACACCAATGTTTCTCTCCCTCTCTTTCTCCCTCCCTTCCCCTGTTTCTAGAAAATAAATAAAATTTAAAAAAAGATTTTAAAACATAAAAAAAATCAAAATATAAAAAAATAAAATGTTTAACTTTTGAGTTTTCCGATCAGATAGACAGGCTGAGCCGAGGTGAAGAGTGACTCTGCGAGGGAGGACTCTGGCCCGGAGGGCGACTGCCCGCTGCGACCTGCCTCCAGCTGACCAGTCCACGCTTTGTGGCTGCTTTAGGTCTCTGCGCTTGTAAGGCTGACACAGGCCTCCCCTGAGCTGGCCAGGTTCTGTATGTGGCCCCATGTGGTCCAAAATTGTATGGTATATGAATTGTAACTCAATAAAACACTTAATAAATGCAGTATTGTTGAAGGGAAAAAACCACAGGCCAAAATGCCCCAACTTGTGCTAAAGCCCGTGGCGCCAAACCTAGAGTTAATACCTGATCTGACTGTAGTTTCAAACTCTCCCGAAAGTATCATCTTACCGAGTCTGGAATTTTCTGGTCAAGCACCAGGAAGGTAACCTGTCAAGTGGTCCTGTCTATCCCAGCGAATGAAGAGACAATTTGCACGATAAAGTCCTTCCCACTCTTTTTCCCCAAAGAAAAGATGTCTGCGCCCCCAAATAATCTTTTCTGTTCGTGGTTCCCTTGTCCCACCTTTCTTCCTAAAGAAATCTTACACTTTGTAAACCCCCCTGGAGTGCCCTTCTGCCCAACGGGATGCTGCAGCTTTGTGAACTGAGTAAAGCCAGTTAGATCTTCCAATTTATTCAGTTACATTTTGGTTTTTTAACAAGGTACACCCAGGTTACTAAATATTCTGGTTTGTTGAGAGAAGCGGTGTTTCCGGATTAGGTTAGCTACTGATAACAAATAATTACAGCGGCCTGCGTAAGAGAAAAGTTTCCTTTTTACCAATGGAAAAGAAGCCAGGATGCAGATGGCGCAGCACTGGTTAGAGGCACCGGAGACACAGGCGTGCCTTTCTCTCTCTCCTGCACCAGCGCAGCACCGGTCTTCTAATTTCAAGGTCAATTCACAGCTCAAAGTCACTGAAGGGGGACCGGCCCCTCCCCCGTGCTCCAGGCAGCAGGAAGGAGGACAGAGGGACGTGTGAGGGGCCTGCCGTCCGCTTCCACCTTCTCCGCCAGAACGGAGTCCCGGCCTCCCGCTGCCGCAGTGGCGTCTGAGACAGGCGGCCTTGCAGCTGGGCACATTGCTGCCCTGTCTGAAGTCAGGATTCCTAACCAAGGAAGCAGGGGAAACAGGTATCGGGTAGGTAACCATCAGTGTCTGCCACTGTTTATCAGTGAAATACTGATTTCTAAATGGTGGCTCATTTTTAAAAAATCCTTTACAAAACAGACTGAACACGCCTGCAGGCTGGACCACTGTCAGTGGCTCAGGCTCCGTGGGGACCCTAGTGGGAAGCTTGTCCGGGACAGCTTTCCAGGGGTCCGTGGTCTGAAAACAGTTTTAGTTAAAAGAGGGACATTGCTGTCACAGTGGGGCGGAGAAGAGGGAGACTCAGGACACACTGGAAGCGTGAGGAACGCAACTGGCACAGGAGCGCGGCGGCGCCCCCACAGAGCCGCAGGCCAAGGCCTGGGTCCCGCGCGCAGGCTCCCGGCACTCAGCTGGGGCGCACAGGCCCGGGAGCGGGCACCCCGCGCCATGGCGCGCTCCCTGCAGTGTCCTGCACTCACGAATTCTTCGAATATAAAAACAAATGAGTTCCCGGGGTGGGGGCTGGGTGGAGGTGAGCAAAAGGGGGGAATGGGGACATCGGCAATCGTGTCAATAATAAAATTATTGACAGAAAAAATACAACAGCAACAAAATACGAGCTATAAAGCATAGATACAATTTGAGCGCAAACAAACGGCTTGGACACGAAGGTTTCGGTCAATGCAGGCATGGCCCTGCTCCTCCGCCTTCACTCCGGCCCCACACGAGAGCTTCATTCAGGCTCCAGGGCCACCTCTGCGGAAGGTCCAAGTAACAAGCTTTGGGTAGGTGACTGTGGCAAACCCATGGAGCTTCACTGCAGCGTGCTCAGCAGGCGGAGCTGGGCGAGCAGGCAGGCTCCCTGCAGGGTGTGGCTGTGTCGGGGACACCCGGCGCCACGCACGTGAACACGAAGGCTCCAGGGGTGCAGCCAGAGGGTGGGAGGACCCCCGAGCCCACACAGGCCACTGAGCGTTGGTTCCAGCATGGCCATGGGTGTTCTCGTTTTCAAAAGATATGGCTGTCGCCAAACTTCCTGTGGAGAGTCATCTCTGTTTCTGTCAAACAGCCTCTCAGCTTTGGGGGTTCTGGTCCTCTGTGGCCTGAGGTCTGGTCCAAGGCCAGCCTGGTCCAACACCCGCGCCAAGTCTTTGCTGTCCCCCAAAAGGCAGCAGCTTCAAGCGGTCACCATTTGATTCGGTCTCACAGTTCGAGCCAGGATTCAGTAGGGCTCCCTGTTGAGTGTCCCTTGGGTGAGCGTGGGGTGAGTCAGGAATATTTCAGTGGCCGCTTGCGTGCTCGGAGGGTCTGGGGGAGCTCCCTTCACGCACCCGCTGGCTGGGAGGAGGGGCCGGAAGGTTGGGTCTTGCCGGAGGGTCTCTCCAGCCAGGGAGCTGGACTTCAGACCTGGCAGCTCAAAGCTCCGAATGGCAGGAAATGGACACAGAAACTGGCTCTGTCATGGGCCCCAGCTATGTGTTTACTTATTATTTCCTCTGCCTATCCTCAGTGTGAAAGGACGATCGGAAGCAGTGTGAAGGTGGCCCTAATTCTCCACCTCCCCCAGAATCCACAGCCTTCAAAGGTGGCTTAGCCACTGCTCCGGGCAGGAGGTGGCGCCTACCTCCTCTCCATCTGACTCAGCTTGACTGTGGCCGAGCGCAGCTGCGGAAGGGACAGCCTAGTTCTAGAGGCCACACAGCCCCGTCTCTTGAACGCCTCAGACCGCCATGAGGACCTGCCAGCTACCCTACTGGGGGACGAGGCTCCCGGAGGATGCCGCCTGGCTCGGGCTGCGGACAGACCTGCGAACGAGCCCATCTGCGGCCAGCGCGGCCCTGCCCTGCCCTGCCCAGCCAGGACCGGCCGCGGCGTCTCCGGCCACCCCGTGGACTCATAAACACTGATGAAGCCACAGTGTGGGGTGGTTTGGTGCACACACTGTAGCGTCTGGCAGGGGCAAGGGGAGTGTTCTGGCATCTGAATGTTTCTATCTGAAAAAAGGAACACACGGGATGTGTTGAACCCCAAAGAATGAGAGTGTCATTGGAATTTGAAGCCTTGTGGCAACTAAATGGGAAGATCTTTAAGGGGCCAGGAGCCCTTCTCTGCCTGCAACCCCAAATGTCCGACCGCCATGCTGACTCCTCTCTGCGCTGCAGACCCAATCAGAGGTTTCCCAGCCGGCAGTGATGTCCAAACACTCAGCAGCTGGCGCGGCACAGACCCCAAGCAATCGGGGGGTCTCAGCCAGGGCGCACAGCATGCTAAGCTATGCCGTGTGCCAGGCGTGTGCCAGTGAGGAAAGTCCAAATCGTGGGCGTGTGAGCTGTTGTTGTAGCAGGAAGCTGCAGGTGATAAACAGCTAAGTAAGTAAAATATCTGCAGTGGCAGATGGTTCTGGGAGTCCTGGAGGAAATGAAAGCTAGGATGAGGATGGTTTCCCTCTTAAGAGTTCATAGGGACAGTGACATTTGAGCAAAGGCATGGGAAGAACCAACCTACCGAGTATCTGGAGAAGGAATATTCCAGGCGGAGGAAACAGCAAGTGAAAAGGCCCGGGGGCTGGAGTGTGCCCAGAGGGGTCAAAGAGTAAAGGGTGCCACTGTGGCCACTGCGGGGGGCACGGGGTGGGAGAGAGAGACGCGGGAGAGAGAGAAGCGGGAGAAAGTGGAAAGGTGGTGTTAGATAAAACAAGGATCTCAATTAAATTCTATTCTAGAAGGGTCTAAGTACTGTTCTTTGCTAAGTGTTAAAATACAGCACAGCAGCCCTGCCTGGTGTGGTCAGTGGATTGAGCGCTGGCCTGCAAAAGGAAGGGCCGCGGGTTCATTTCCTAGTCGGGCCACGTGCCTGGGTTGCGGGCTGGAATCCCAGCTGGGGACATGCGGGAGGCAGCCGATGGATGTGTATCTCCTCTTTCTCCCCCACTTCCCCTTTCTCTAAAAATAAATAAATAAAATGTTAAAAAAAAAAAAGTAGCTCAGTAGTTTGCAGACTGGCTGTAAGCTTGATAGGAACTCAGGGGATAAATGTAACAAACTGCAAAGAAGAAATCAATGTGTGACCGACCAAATTGTGTATATAAGCCATGGCTAAGGCTCCTTGGAGGAGGCAGAGCTTTAAGCAGAGCTTTAGATATAAATACAGTCTCCTTAACTT
The DNA here is from genome assembly GCF_021234165.1 of Pteronotus mesoamericanus. Classification (NCBI taxonomy): domain Eukaryota; kingdom Metazoa; phylum Chordata; class Mammalia; order Chiroptera; family Mormoopidae; genus Pteronotus; species Pteronotus mesoamericanus. The sequence goes on from NW_026555090.1 coordinate 1,064,534, forward strand.
GCTGCAAGTAAATAAAACTACCTTGTAACAACCAGGTCTGGTTTTGAAATAGAGCGGCCTGAGCTGCAGATCCCTTGCTGGTGGGCTCTGAGCCGCGATCTGATCCCCCCCCCCCCCCCCCCGGCTGCTGCGCGCAGTGTGGCCGGTGGGGGAAACGGAGAAAGCGAGACCAGCGACCGTCGGGGAGGAGTGAGGCCGGCTTGGACCAGCGTGGGGAAAGTGAGCCACGCGCAGATTCTGGCTCAGTGTTGACATTAAGCTGATGAGCTTTTTGGTGATGTTTGATATTCCTCTAATTCCCACAACAGCCCTATGGGAAGGCACGTTTATTAGATGAGAAAGTAGGTGCAGAGGTGACATGACTTGCCCAAGGCTTGCCAACAGCAGGGTGGGGCCTGCAGCCACACCCCAGTGCCCCGCTCTTCACAGCAGAGCCAAGCAGCCTGCTCTCGGGGTCGCAGAAGTCTCCAAGTGACGTCACGCTACGAGCTGCAGGACCCAGGCACGGCTGGGCTGCAGCCCTTGATCCCCGAGAAATCAGTCTTCTAGAAACTCCCAGGCCTTTGCTCTTTTCACGCTCTCCAGCCTGACACACGGCCACAGCAGGACGTGTGCTCCCGCGGTGAGTGCCGAGCGCCGAGGCAGGCCCAGGGGGAGCGGGCAGGGCCTGTCTTTGCCCTCACAGGCCCTTGAGGGGACCCGCTAAGGCAGAGGCCTGCACCTTCCTCCCCGCAGGTCGGAGGGCCTTGTGCAACGGGTAGGAGCCTGCCAGTCTGATACAGCACGGGCCTTGGGGGGCATTTCAAGCAGAAGGGTGGAGGGGATGAGGATGAGCCAGAGGCCGGGCAGAGCGGGCGACTCCTGTGCCCTGTCTCTGGGTGCCTCCCGAGCCCCACACTCCTTTTGTAGGTGTCACTGAAGTTTGCCATCCTTGCAGAGGATGTGGTGCTGCATGTGCCCGGGCCGCCAGCACCCAGGTGGAGACACAGATCGCCTCTAGTCCCCCTGAATCCCTTTGCACCGGCAGTGGCCACCGCTATCTGACTCTAACACCAGACAATGACTTTGCCTGTGCTTAAACTTCCTATGCATGGACTAATTCAGTATGTGCCCTTTCCTCTGGCTTCTTTCTTTCAACACTGTTGTCTGTGAGCTTCAGCTATATTGTTACCAAACTTAAGCGGTTCCCAGTTTGGGGCGCCCTATTCAGGAACAAGAGGTGGTATTGCAAGGCAGCTTTACTTACTTGCAGCAAGTAAAGGAGACAGAGGATACACAGCCAAAGCTCTGTGTCCCAAAGGAAGGTTTAGTCATTGCTTATGTATACTATTTAATCAATTACATGTTGATTTCTTCTTTGTAGTTGGCTACATTTATCTGGTTGAGTTCATATCGATGTCCTCTTGTTTAAAGCTGTGCTACATTTAACAGTCAGCAAGGATGCATTTAGTAAGAGTGGCCTAGACTTGAGACCCTGGTCCTGTCTAGCAGCCCGGAGGACCACAGTGGTAGTTTGTCCACTCTCAGCAGCGCTGCACCCCTGGGCAGCGCAGGGCACAGCCAGTTACTCATTCTACCACTGACGGCTCACCTGGGCTGTTTGTTTCCAGAGTGGGGCTGTTTATGAACAGAGCTACTGCAACACTCGTGTTCTTGTTCTTGATGTGTACCAAGAATACACGCGAGAATCTGCAGGTGCTGGCCTTGGAGTAGAACCGCCAGCTCCGAGGGTAGACACGTCTACGCTGCCCAGCATAGGGCCAGTTCTCCTGAATGGTTGTACCAATTCACATGGAAGGGTTTTAATTAGCTCTGCAGTTTAGGAAGCAGGTGTCTTCCCTTTACTTTTCAACTCCCTGCGCTCAAGGTCCCCGCACCCTTCCCAAGCCTGCAACCTGTCCGTCTGTGGGTGGGCCCCTGGCTGGGGGGCTCGGTCAAGGGCTGGGGGTCATCAGGGTGGCTTGAAACGTGGGCCCTCCTCTTTTTGCTTATATCGTCCCCCTGAGAGACATCTCTTACTCCAAGGCCTCCTGGATGTGCACCTGCGTCCCCAGCCTCTTTGCTGAGGTCAGCCTGGCGAGCCACCCGCCACTCAACATCCTGTCTCAGGTTCTCCAATTCCACTCGCCCCGCGCGGACCTGGCCATCTGCCTCCCCACCCTCACTCATCCGGCTCACGTTTTCCATCTCACTGACCTCGGAGAGGGCCGGCAGTCGGCTCCCTGGCTGCTCGGTGCATCACTGGCCGATGATGTCTTCTCTCCCCTTAGCACCGCAAAGATTTCCTCTCCGGTCCGGCCCGCAGCCACTACCTGAGGCCAGGCCTAGAAGGAAGGGTCTCTCCCGCCCACCCCGCGAGCCCCGAGGACGAGGTTAGATCTGAGCTTTCCGCGCTGCAGCCATCGGTGACCCGACATCCAGGTCACCTCGGGACTCCCTTCCGCCTACAACAGCGGGAACGGCGACGCGGGGGAGCAGACCGGTCTCGGCGCTGCGACGGGAGGGGCGGCGGGACACCGCGCTGGCAGCGAGGCGCGGGAGCGGGCCCCCGGCGCCGTCCGTGGAGCCAAAATGCCAAAAGGAAATGGGCAAAAGTGAGCCTGGATCACTGCACCTAAGTAAAAAGATTCCTTAAAAAGGCACCCAGTGTCCGCACCGCTTGTAGCAAAGGCCAAAGCCTTCGTTCCTCACGCAGGCGGCCCTGCAGGCGACTGCATCCGCCACTGCCGCTTCCTGCTCCCAGGCCGCGGGGTCCCGGGGGCCTCCGACGCCTTGCGTGCTCTCTGACCTGGGTGTTGTTTTTCCTACAGGTGGCCATTCAGAAGCGCAGTGCCACGCGGCGACAGCTTGCCCTGTCCCGCGCACGCCCAGGCCGTCCCTGTTTCAGCTTCTTGTTTCTCCTCGAGTTTTTGTGTCTACACGGGCCCATCGACACAGACACTCATCCTGTACCCGCTTCTGCACGCGGGATGCACCCTACTACGCCCCCGTCCCGGGTCCCTCTCTGTGCCCCGGGGGCTCTTCCGCCGGACCGGGCGACCCCTTTGTTCTCCATCACAGCCGCCCGGCACTGCGCGCCTCCCGCTGCTCAGGCCCCTCCAACTACAAGCACCTTCCTCGCGCCCGCTCCTTTAACCAAAACTTTTACCTCTGTTCACCGACCGTTCAAGTTTTAGGTTAAATATCACTTTATCTGCGGAAGAGTCTTAGATTAAGATAAATACATGGGTATGGAGAGCAAAGGTGCCGGAGCCGGAGCGCTGGGCGTCTGAATCTCCCCCCGGACCCCGCGGGGAAACGGCCCCCGAAGCGGCTTCCTCTCTGCGGACTGCGCGGCGCTGCCGGCCGCCTGCTTGTTTGGTCTGCGGACCGAAGGGACGCGGTGTGTGAGGCCGCGTTAGGGCGCCGCCTGGACCAGAGCGGGTAATAAACAGTCATCAGTGCCGCACGGAGGGCCTTTCCCTTCGGACGCTGTGTCCCCGGCCGCCCGTGCAAACCGGGCCCGCAAGGCTTCGGGGACGCGCCCGCCCACCTTGTCCCTCCTCAAATGAAAATCTACTCAAATGAAACCTAATTTCTCTTTCCTCCATACTCACCCGTATCCAAAATTTAACAGCCAGAAAGCTGCTGGCTGCACGTAACAGGAAGCTCTCCCAGTAACGAAGGGCCTCGTATCGGGAGGGTAGTTTCCCACACGCTGGGAACTTGCCTGCGAGGTTAGAGCTGCAGGCGTTGATCCACCTCCTCAGCGGAGCCACTAAGGACGACATCTTTCCTTCCCTCTCGTCCATCATCCTCATTGCGCTGCCTGTTTATTGGTCTAGAAGGCTGTTGCGAAATGGCTGCCGAGGCTCTCGCCATCGTGCCGCCTTCGAAGCCGGGAGGCCTGGGCGGCCGCGGGGAGGCTCCGCAGGGCCTCTGGCACGTTTCCTGCCGCAGAGCGGGTCGCGTTCTTACCCCCAGGCAGGGGCTGCCTCTGCCGAGACGTAGAGGTTCCTACTCCCCCGCGGAACGATGCCAGGGCCCCGGCAGCAGGAAGGGAGGGATGCCGGGGAAGTCGCCCACGGCCTCTCCTGCGCCCGTAGCCCCTCTTCTGCTGAGGGAGGCTCCGTTCCAGCGCCCCTGCAGACTCCCAGCACCCAGCACAGCAGGTTCCGGCGCCTCTGCAGACCCCCAGCACCCAGCACAGCAGGTTCCGGCGCCTCCGCAGACCCCCAGCACCCAGCACAGCAGGTTCCGGCGCCTCCTGCAGACCCCCAGCACCCAGCACAGCAGGTTCCGGCGCCTCTGCAGACCCCCAGCACCCAGCACAGCAGGTTCCGGCGCCCCTGCAGACCCCCAGCACCCAGCGCAGCAGGTTCCGGCGCCTCCGCAGACCCCCAGCACCCAGCGCAGCAGGTTCCGGCGCCCCCGCAGACCCCCAGCACCCAGCACAGCAGGTTCCGGCGCCTCCGCAGACCCCCAGCACCCAGCGCAGCAGGTTTCGGCGCCCCCGCAGACCCCCAGCACCCAGCGCAGCAGGTTCCGGCGCCTCCGCAGACCCCCAGCACCCAGCGCAGCAGGTTCCGGCGCCTCCGCAGACCCCCAGCACCCAGCACAGCAGGTTCCGGCGCCTCCGCAGACCCCCAGCACCCAGCACAGCAGGTTCCGGCGCCTCCGCAGACCCCCAGCACCCAGCGCAGCAGGTTCCGGCGCCTCCGCAGACCCCCAGCACAGCAGCACGCAATAAGGGCTCAGTCATCGTCTGGCTGGGGTACCGGGGGACAACCTCAGAGCCACTGTCCCGTGACAGCTGATGAGGATTCTGACTCGTGGGCCTCCCTGGACAGTTCTCTGAGTTCTGTGTGTGAAGGGGTCATAACACTAAGAGGCCACCTTCTGCTCCCGCCGCTGGGGGCTTAGAGTTTCTTCTCATGACAGTGGGACTCACCGCCCTGACTCTTGCCCGTTCCTCCTCCCCACGCTTCTCCGCCCCAGGGAGCCCGCGCCGGTGCGTGCTCGGTTCCCCTGGGCCCTGGAGAATGAGCCGCCCTGTCTGACACACTCAGAGGACAGGAAGCTGCCTACAAGGGGCTGTGTCCTGAGCACTCTGCCTGAGGCGAGGAGGCCAGCGGTGGATTGTTCCTGGGAGGCACCGGAGTCCTCACTTGGCCCGAGTCACCTTTCCTGGCTGTGTCAGGGCAGCGGCCAGGCTGGAGGACAAGCCTGTCCCCTCCCACCCCCATGGTTCCCACTGAGCTGTCAACTGGTGTCACCAAATGCTGCCTTGGCCTCCTAAGCCAAGGGGTTAACAAACCTTTACCACATCAAACAGCGCCCCTCCCCTGTGAGGGGCGCGTGAGACGGCCAGGCTCCAGGTCTGGGCCTCGACAGCAAGCGGCACTGCCCACAGATTCGCGCGATGAGGGTGCATGTCGGCGAGCCCTGTGCTTGGCTGTGGCTCATCTTCCACTGGGTCACAGCTCTTACGACTTCTTAGGTGTCGCACCGCACACTGCCTTTGTGCATTCACATGAAGCAGGAGATCAGGCACCATGGGGATAACATATATGGGTAAGCAGAGTATCAGCTTATAGAAGGTCTGTCCAGAAGAAGCGCAGCCATTGTTAACATGCGCAACAACAGCGTCACCTGGCAGCCAAGGAGCGTGGACTGGAATGCCCACGTGAGAACGATGACGACTTCACTGCACTAGGCAGTGGGGGCGGTAGATGCTGCTGCCTGAGCATGTGTGCGGTGTGGCTGTCACATTCGGAATGAGTGAGCGAATAAAGTGACCCTGCATCCAATTTTGCATTCAGCTTGAACATTCCTCAGCAGAAACTGGATGATCCAGAAGGCTGCAGCTCTGGGCAACTGGTGACTGGGGGCTTCATCACGCCAACACACCCGCTCATGCGTCACATCTCGTGCAGAGTATTTTGTTGAAACATCAAATCGCCCAGGTGACTCAACCACCCTATAGCCCAGATTTGACGCCCTATGTCTTCTGGATTTTCCCAAAACTAAAATTATCTTTTGTAAGGGAAGAGATTTCAAGCCATTGATGAGATTCAGGAAAATATGTTGGAGCAGCTAATGGCAATTGGGAGAACTGCGTGAGGTCCCAAGGTGCCTACCTTGAAAGAGACTGAGGCATCATGGTCCTATGTACAATGTTTCTTGTATCTTTTTAAAAAATATATTTTATTGATTATGCTATTACAGTTGTCCCAAGTTTTCCCCTTTTGCCCCTCTCTGCCCAGTACCCCATTCCCTCTAGTAATCCCTGCCTTAGTTCATGTCCATGGGTCATGCATGTAAGTTCTTGGGCTTCACATTTTCTATACTATTCCTAACATGCCCCTGTCTATTTTGTGCCTACAAATGTATGCTTCTTAATCCTTTCACCTTTTCCCTCATTCTCCCACCTCCTCCTCTCAACTGATAACCCTCCAAGTGATCTCCGTATCCATGACCCTGTCCCTGTTCTGGTGGTGTGCTTGATTTTTTGTTTGTTTAGATTCATTTGTTGATAGTTGTGAATTTGTTGCCAATTTAATGTTCATAGTTAGGATCTTCTAATTTTTCTTAAATAATAAATTCCTTTAATATTTCATATGATAATGGCTTGGTGATGATGAACTCTTTTAGTTTTAACTTGTCTGGGAAGTACTTTATCTGCCCTTCAATTCTAAATGATAGCTTTGCTGGATAGAGTAATCCAGGTTGTAGGTCCTTGCTTTTTATCACTTTGAATATTTCTTGCTAGTCCCTTCTGGCCTGCAAATTTTCTTTAGAGAAATCAGCTGACAGTCTTATGGGAACTCCCTTGTAGGTAACTAATTGCCTTTTTCTTGATGCTTTTAAGATTCTCTGTTTATCTTTTATCTTTAACTTTTGGAATTTTAATTATGACGTGTCTTGGAAGGGTCCCCTTTGGATCCAACTTGTTAGGGACTCTGTGCTTCCTGGACTTGTATGTCTATTTCTTTCACCAAATTAGGGAAGTTTTCTTTCATTATTTGTTCAAATAAGTTTTCAATGTCTTGCTCTTCCTCTCCTTCTGGCATCACTACGGTTTGGATGTTAGTATTTTTGGAGATGTCCCAGAGGCTCCTTAGCTTATTCTTGTTATTTTTTAGTTCTTTTTTTTCTTGTTGTTCTGATTGAATGACTTTTTTTCCTTATGTTACACATCATTGATTTGATTCTCAGTTTCATCCCCTCCACTGTTGGTTCCCTGTAGATTTTTCATTTCACTTAAGGTAAACTTCACCTCTGTCTGGGTCTTTTTTATGCTCTCGCTGTACACAGTGAGTTCTTTGGGCGTCCTGCTCACCAGTGTTCTGAACGCTGCATCTGATAGGTTGGTTATCTCCATTTTGTTTAATTCCTTTTTTGATTTTTTTTTTCATTTTTTAAATTTATTTACTTTTTAAGTACATTTGTCTCTGCCTCCCCCCCCACCTCTTTCCCTTGCCCCCTCCCTCCTTCCCTCCCTCAGTTCTTCTCCTTTGGTTTTGTCCATGAGTCCATGCTATATGTTCCTTGACTTTCCCCTTCCCTTCCCTTTCCCCGCCCCCCGCTTCCCTCTTGTCTCTGTTGATTTCTTTTCCTTTCAGTGTTGCTGGTCATGTTTTCCTTGCATCTTTGCATTGTTGGTTAGGTTCCACTTATAGGTGAGATCATATGGTATTTGTCTTTTGCCCCCTGGCTTATTTCGCTTAGCACGATGCTCTCCAGTTCCATCCATGCTGTCGCGAAGTGCAGTAGTTCTTTTTTCCTTTCTGCTGCGTAGTATTCCATTGTGTATATGTACCATAATTTTTTGATCCAATCATCTACTGATGGGCATTTAGGTTGCTTCCAACACTTGGCTATTGTAAATTGTGCTGCTATGAACATTGGGGTGCATAGGTTCTTTTGTATTGGTGTTTTGGTGTTCTCAGGGTATAGTCCCAGCAGGGGAATCACTGGATCAAAAGGCAGTTCCATTTTCAGCTTTCTGAGGAAATTCCACACTGTTTTCCACAATGGCTGCACCAGTCTGCATTCCCACCAACAGTGTACTAGGGTTCCCTTTTCTCCACAGCCTCGCCAGCACCTGTTGTTTGTGGATCTGTTTATGATGGCCATTCTGACCGGCGTGAGGTGGTACCTCATGGTGGTTTTGATCTGCATTTCTCTGATGGCTAGTGATGCTGAGCATCCTTTCAAATGCCTCTGGGCCCTCTGTATCTCCTCCTTAGAAAAGCACCTGCCCAGGTCCTTTGCCCATTTTTTGATTGGATCATATGTCTTCTTGGAGTGGAGTCGAGTGAGTTCTTTATATATCTTGGAGATCAAACCTCTATCTGATGTATCATTAGCAAATATATTTTCCCATACGGTTGGCTCCCTTTTCATTTTGCTGATGTTTTCTTTCGCCGTGCAGAAGCTTCTTATTTTTATGAGGTCCCACTTGTTTATTCTTTCCTTTATGTCCCTTGTTTTAGGAGACATATCAGTGAAAAAATTGCTGCGTGGGATATCTGAGAGTTTCCTGCCAATGTTCTCCTCGAGGACTTTGATGGTGTTGCGACTTATATTTAAGTCTTTTATCCATCTTGAGTTTATTTTTGTGTATGGTGTCAGCTGATGATCCAATTTCAATTTTTTGCATGTAGCCGTCCAGCTCTCCCAACACCATTTGTTGAAGAGGCTGTTATTGCTCCATTTTATGCTTCTGCCCCCTTTGTCGAATATTAGATGTCCATAGAGACCTGGGCTTATTTCTGGGCTTTCTATTCTGTTCCACTGGTCTATGGGTCTGTTCTTGTGCCAGTACCAGATTGTTCTGAGTATGGTGGCTTTGTAGTAGAGTTTGATGTCTGGTATTGTGATCCCTCCTACTTTGTGTTCCTTTCTCAAAATTGCTGCGGCTATTCGGGGTCGTTTATGGTTCCATATAAATTTTTGAAATTTTGTTTAATTCCTTTTTTGAGATTTGTTCTGTTCTTTCATTTGGGCCATGTTTCTTTGTCTCCTCAGTTTGGCAGCCTCCCTGTGTTTGTTTCCATGTATCAGGCAGAGCTGCTCTGGCTCCCCATCTTGGTAGTGTGGCCCGCTGTAGAAGAACGGACCTGTGATTGTGTGTGGCGGAGCCTTAGGTGATCGCCAGGGTGGGACAGCCTGTTTCACTGCTTTGTGGCTCTGCGGTGGGGAGGGCTCGGAGAGGGGGCAATGCTGCTGCCTGGCTTCTGGAGGTTTTCCCGGGGGGGGGACCTGTTTTCTGGCACTTGCCCTGTTTCCAGTCACTTCCCCTTCTCCCCATGTGCTACTTGTGCCCTTCCAGCTGTTGCCTGGTGCTGAGTCCCAGAGAGGGTGGGTCTGCTTAAGTCCCAAGTCCGTGCAGGCCCCACAGGAGGAGTCGCCTGATAATCTCAGTCTGTTCTGCCGCCCCAACCCCGACTAGTCTTTACAGACAGAAGTTACGAGGACTTATCTTCCTGGCGCTGGAACCCTGGGCTATTGGGTGGTCTGGTCTGGCGCTGGGAGCCTTCGCTCCCAAGGTATCCCTCCTGATTTTTATCCACCACAGGTGAATGTGGGACCTCTCATTCCACCACCTCTTTATCTCTCTCTGTGTCTCCACCCCTCCTACCCATCTGAATGAACGTGGCTCCTTTAATTCCTTGGTTGCCAGACTTCCATACAGCTTGATTTTCTGATGGTTCTGGGCAATATTTGTTTTGTAGCCTAGTTGTCATTTTTTTCTGTGGTTGTGTGCGGAGGTGAAGCATGTTTACCTCTGCCTCCATCTTGCCTGAAAGTTCTCTTGTATCTTGTATCTTCTTCAACAAATGTCTCTATTTTTCATATTACATGGCTGGAGACCTTCCAGACAGACCTTCCTATGCCACATTAAGTCACCAAAATTCAAAATATTAAAATATAATAAAATACAATAAGCACAAAAACAAACCGAACCACAGGTCATTTTACTCCTTCCTGGTGATGTAGAGGGCACAGCTGGGGTTTCCGGTGCGGCCTGAGCCTGGCCATGAGGAGCCCTCTCCAGCCAGGAGGCTCTGGGGCCTGGAGCTGGGGCGTCTGGAGTCCGCACAACCGAACGTGAGGTTAAGTAGTTAGTCTGTCCTTCAAGGCCACGTGAGCGGGCTGGCGAACACCTGATTCCTGGCCCCTGTCGGACTCATTTAGGAACTGCTCTTTGCGTGAGCCTGTGTCACTCTGTCCTCGGCCTGGGGTCCCGTAAAACGTCCTGGATGTGGAGGGCAGGAACCTTCGCGTGCACATTTCAGGCAAGCTTTGAGCACCATCCCTTCCCTCTGCTTCCAGCCACACAGGTACGCTAACGTGTCTAGAGTGGTTAGGGCAGAGCCTGATAGGGATGTCAATAGCGCACTGTCCGCCAGCAGGATTCAAGGCTACAGCCCTACCCCGCCCCCCGCCGCCAGGAGGATGGGTCCGGCACGGTCAGGCACGGGGCAGGTCCTCCTGCGGCTCGGCGTCAGCTCCCTCCAGAGTCTGTCCCAGGCGTTCTACCATCCCGTGCACACAGGCTGGGGAGAGTTGCCCCTTATCTACAGTCACCCTCCTCTCCCCCTAAAAGACCTAGAGGTGACCCAGTCGGGGCCCAGGGAAACCAGGCTCCGACGGAGCTAATGAAGGCCCTCCTTTGGGAATCCCTTCCCATAGCAGGCCATCCATCTCAGCGGGAGACTCTCCCGAGCCTGGCCCCCCTTCCCTTACAGCTGTAGGGGAGAGGGCGGCTGCCCCTTTCACATGCCCTCGTTGCCCTGCACAGCCAGTGTGTGCCTGCGCGCTGAGCCCCGGGGGTGCTCCCCCGCCCTCCCGCCCCGGTCCCAGCCTCCACAGGCAACGCAGCAGATGCTCAACAAATGCTTGTTGAGTTTCCGTATGACCCGGCAGTTCAACTTCTGGATGTATACCTGTGATATTATGATTCATAATAAGAAATATGCATCTGATTTCCAACCATTTCTAGCACAGATCTCCTGAAAACCTTGGAATTTCCTATATGGTGAGAGACATAAGTTTCCTTTGTTATGTTCACGAGGTGAGTTTTGGATCCCACCTAAGGATGGGGACTGGTTGCCAAGAAAACGAACCAGTGCCACTTTTTAAAAATCTTATTCTCATTTAAAAAACTTTCTTCAATTACAGTTGACATTTAGCATTAGGGTCAGGTGTACAGCATGTCGGTTATACATTTATGTAATTTATGAAGTGATATTCCCAATAAGTCTGGTACCCATCTGATACCATAAATAGATACCACAATATTATTGATTATATTCCCTATTCTGTGCTTTACATCCCTAGGAGTATTTTGTAACCCCGCAAGTTTTTACTTCCTATTCCCTTCAGCTTTTCCCTCCAAGCCCCCAAGCCCCCTCCCATTCTGCAGCCATCAGTTTGTTCTCTTTATCTATGAGTCTGTTTCCGTTTTGTCGCTGGTGCCAATTAAATGCTACAGAAACTCTCCATTTAAGGTTCAATGAAGAAGGAAACTTTACTCAGTGCAAACAGCTCAATTGTGATATGGAAGGGCTGTGTAAACAGCAAGGCTGTTAGGAGGCCCTGGGGCCAGGGAGCCCTGGGCTCGGAGGCCCAAGGCCCCCCCCCCCCCCGCACCCCCCCCGTGGTGGGGCAGCTCTGCCCCGCCCTGCGCTCGTCCTGTGTGTTTCTGCCCTGGTACGCTAAGCTCTGGCAAGGCGCGTTCTTTCTTCATTTTTAGCTTCAGCTTCAGCTGGGAATCACAGACCTCCACGGCAGAAAGGAAACCTCTCCCAGAGCCGGCTGGGGGCTGACTTATATAGCTAGAAGTGCCCACCCCTGGTAGCTGATTGGTCTGTTCTTATGGGGACTCCAAATCCTAGCAGTTTGCTTGGTCCAAAAGGCACTGTCCTGACTGGTTACAGGTGAGCTACTCTGATTAGTCAGGGGGAAAACCGATGGGGATATAGTTGCACAGCTTCTATTAGACAGGTTGAAATAGGATTCCAGAAACTCCTTTACAGGGGCCGTCTCAGGAGGCAGGAACACAGTGCAGCCAGGCAGTGCGGTGCAGGCAGGTAGTTCGGGGCTGACCTCTCCATAAAGTGCAATCTGCCTGAGAGGCCCTTGTATAGAAATGGCGGGTAGGCTCTGTTTTTAAAATTTGAACTCAGCTACCAGGAGCCCTTCTTCGTAATCTTTTTTCTCAGGGTCCACATCGCATACCAGGGGGGACCCAAAACAAAAACAACAGAATTATCTTCTAGAGGGCGGGCCCCATGCAGCCCAGGCCTCCCCGCCGGGTGAGTGTTCCAGGAGCCCGTCTGGATCAGCGCACCCGCTGCCGTTGTTGTGAGAGGCTGTGCTTGGTGTCAGTGAATTTTTTTGAAGTCACTTTCAACATGTTTGCCCCTTTCACGACGGGTGAAGTACGAGCGGACCTGCCCACCGTGCTGAGTGTCCAGCGGTTTTTGAACCAGAACGTCATGACCCCCCAGCCCCACGTTCCCTGTTCACCTGATATCACCATGGGCAACTTTTTTTTGTTTGTTTCCCTGGGTGGAAAAAGTCCTGAGGGAAACGTTTTGCCGATGCGGAAGAGGGGAAACAAAAAATAGCAAAAGCACTTAAAAGGCATTGAAATTGATGAGTTCAAAAACTGTTTCAAACAGTAGGAAAAAGTCTTAATACTTATATTGCATCAAATGTAGAGTACTTTGAAGGTGACTAAAGTTTAAACATGTAAGAATAAATACACAATTTTGTACAATTCTGGGTTTTTTGGGTCTCCTTTTGCACAAGTGAAATCATCTGGCATTCGTGTCTCCCTGTCTGACTTACTTCACTTACCCTGACACCCTCTGGGTTCATCCGTGTTGACACAAATGGTAAAATTTCATTCTTCTTAATGACCGAGTAATGTTCCACTGTGTGTATGTATCACGTCTTCCTTTTTTAAGTTGTATGTTATTTATGCTGTCACAGTTGTCCCCACGTCGTCCCCCTTTGCCGGCCTCCGCCAGCCCCCCAGCCGCTCAGGCAAGGCCCGCACCATTGCCCGTGGCCACGGCGCACGCGCGCATGTCCTTTGGCGGCGCCTTTCACCTTCTTTCACCCAGCCATCCCCTCCCCCGCATCTCCGACAGCCTCTATTTCTATTTTGCTCATTGGTTTATTTTGTTCATTAGGTTCCACATATAAGTGAGATCGTATGGTTTTGTCTTTCACCGACGGGCTTATTTCACTCAGCAAAAGAGTCTCTAGCTCCCTCCCTGCTGTTGCAAAAGGTAAAAGGTTCTTCTTTTTTAATCCACTTACCTACTGATGGACACGTAGGCTACTTCTAGATCATGGCTGTTATAACTAGCGCTGCTATGAACATAGGGGCGCATACAGTCTTTTGAACTGGAGGTTCCTTGGTTACATACCCAGAAGTGGAATGGCTGGGTCAAAAGACAGTTCCATGTTTAATTTTTTTTAGGAGCCTGCACACTGCTTTCCACAGCGGCTGCACCAGCCTGCATTCCCACCCACAGTGCCCTCGGGTCCCCTTTCTCCACAGCCTCGCCAGCACTTGCTGTTTGTTGATTCATGGATGGTGGCCATTCTAGCAGGAGTGAGGGGATGTCTCATTATGGTTTAATTTGCACCTCTCTGATAATTAGTGATGTTGAGCACTTTTTCATATGTCTATGTGCCATATGTAGTTCTTCTTTGGAGAAGTGTCTATTAAGGTTCTTTGCTCATTTTTTAATTAGACTGTTTGTCTTCCTGGTTCTGAGTTATATAAGTTCTTTATACATTTTGAAAATTAACCCCTTACCAGATGTATCATTGGTCTGTATGCTCTCCCATAGGGTGGGTTCCTATTCATCTTGCTGACGGTTTCTCTAGCTGAGCAGAAGCGGTTTAGTTTGATGTAGCCCCTCTTATTCATGTTCACCTTTTTCCCAGTGCTTTAGGAGATACATTGGCAAAACTATTGCTGTTCAAGGCATGTGAAATTTTACTGCCTATGTTTTCTTCTAGGATTTTTATGGTCTTGTGACTTACATTTAAATCTTTAATCCATTTTGAGTTTATTCTTGTGTATGATATATGTTGGTTTCATTTATTTTATTTTATTTTTTTTGCATATACCAGTCCAGTTTTTCCCACACCATTTATTGAAGAGATTGTCTTTACTCCATTGTATGTTCTTGCCTCCTTTGTCAAACATCAGTTAACCCTAAAGGTGTGGTTTGTTTCTGGGCTCTCTGTTCTGTTCCATTGATCTATGTGTCTGTTCTTATGCCAGTACCAGGCTGTCTTGATTACAGTGGACTTACAGTATAGTTTGATATGAGGTATTGTGATACCTACAATTTTGTTCTTCTTTCTCAAGATTGCTGGGGCTATTTGGGGGTCTTTTTTGGTTCGTTCCATGTAAGTATTTGAAATATTTGTTCAATGTCTGTGAAATATGCCATTGGTATTTTAATAGGAATTGTGTTGAATGTATAGATTGCTTTGGACAGTATGGTTATTTTAATGATGTTATTTCTTCCAATCCATGAATACAGTATAAGCTTTCACTTATTTGTATCTTCCTCAATTTTTCTTCAGTGTCCTATAGTTTTCTGAGTCTTTTACCTCATTGGTTAAATTTGTCCCTGAGTATCCTATTTTTTTTTTTCAATAGTAAATGAGATTGTTTTATTAGTTTCCCTTTCTGATAGTTCATTATTGGTTTATAAAAACGTCATCAATTTCTGAGTATTGATTTTGTGTCCTGATACTTCACTGAATTCATTTATTGGGTCTAGTAGCTTTTTGGTGGAGTCTACAGGGTTTTCTGTCTACAATATCATGTTGTCTGTGAATAATGACAGGTTTACTTCCTTTTCAGTTTGGGTGCCTTTTATTTCTTCTCCTCTGATCGCTGTAGCTAGGACTTCCAGTACTCTGTTGAATGAGTGGTGAAAGCAGACATCCCTGTCTTGTTTCTGATCTTCAGGTAAACACTCCTAGTTTTTGCCTATTGAGTATGGTGTTAGCTGTGGGGTTTTTATATATGTCCTTTATTATGTTGAAGTATGCTCCTTCTATTCCCAGTTTGCTGAGAGTTTTTATCATAAATGGATGCTGGATTTTTATCAAGTGCTTTTTTTGCATCTACTGATATAATAATGTGATTTTAATCTTTCATTTTACTTATGTGATGTATCACATTTATTGATTTGCAAGTATTGTACCAAAATTGCATCCCTGGGATAAAGTATACTTGATCATGGTGTATGATCTTCTTAATTTATTGCTGGGTCCGGTTTGCTAATATTTTACTGATGATTTTAGCATCGATGTTCATCAGGGATATTGGCCTATCATTTTCTTTCTTTGTTGTATCTTCATTTGGTTTCGGTATTAGGATAATATGAGCCTTGTAAAAAGAGTTTGGAAGCCTCCCTATCCTCTTAAATTTTTTAGAATAGTTTAAGAAGGATAGGTGTTAGTTCTTCTTTGAATGATTGGTAAAATTTACCTGTGAAGCCATCTGGTCCAGGACTTTTGTTTGCTGGGAACTTTTTGATTACCACTTCAATTTCAGTAGTTGTTATCAGTCTGTTTAGGTTTTCTGATTCCTCCTGATTCAATTTTGGAAGATTGTTTCTAGAAATTTATCCATTTCACCCACATTGTCCAATTTCTTGGCATACAGTTGTTAATAATAGTTTCTTACAATCCTTTGTATTTCTGTAATATAAGTTGTTATTTCTCCTCTTTCATTTTGATTTTATTTATTTGGCTTCTCTCTTTTTCATCATGAGTCCAGTTAAAGACTCATTCATTTTGTTTATCTTTTCAAGAATTAACTCCATGTTTCAAGTGATCTTTTGATTTTTTTTTTTTTTTAGTTTCTATGTTATTTATTTCCACTCTGATTTTGGTTATTTCCTTTCTGTTACTAATTCTGGGCTTTTTTGTGGTTGCTTTTCTATTCTTATGTGAGTTAGATTGTTTATCTGAGGTTTTCCTTGCTTGAGCTTCCCTCTCAGGACTGCTTTTGCTGTGTCCCCTAGATTTGGGGTTGTATGTTTGTTTTCATTTGCTCCCAGGTAATTTTTGATGTCTTCATTGGTTTCAATGATAGCCCTTTCATTGTTCAATAACATGCCTTTTATCCTCCATGTATTTGAGTGTTTTAGAGTTGTTTTTTTTAATTGAGGTTGATTTCTAGTTTCATGCCACTGTTATCCAAGAAAATGCTTGATATGATTTCAATCTTCTTGAATTTGTTAAGACTTATTTTGCATCTTAATATGTGGTTTATCTTTGAGAATGTCCACATGCACTTGAGAAGGATGTGAATTTTGCTGCTCTCAGAAGAAATGTTCTGTAAATATCAATTATATTCATTCGATCTAGTGTGTCATTTAAGGCCACTGTTTCCTTGCTGATTTTTTGTCTGAATGTCCTGTCCATTGATGACAGTAGGGTGTTAAAATCCTCTACTATAACTTTATTGCTACTGATCTGTCCCTTAAAGTCCACCAAGATTTTCTTTGTATATTTAGGTGCTCCTGTATTCGGTGCATATATGTTTACAAGGGGTATATCCTCTTGTTTGACTGATCTTTTTAGTATTATGTAGTGCCCTTCTTTGTCTCTTGCTATGGCCTTTGTTCTGAAGTCTATTTTGTCAGACACAAGTATTGCTACTCCAGCTTTTGGGGAGGTCTCCATTTCCATGGACTATTTTTTTCATTCCTTCACTTTTAGTCTGTGTAAATGTTTTGTTCTAAGGTGCGTCTCTTGTAGACAGCATATATATGTGATATGTTTTCTTATCCATTCAGCTATCCCATGTCTTTTGATTAGAGCATTTAATCCATTCACTTTTAAGAATATTATTGATAAGTATTTATTTGACATTTTTTCTTTATACCTTTGTTCCTCTCTCTTTCTATTTCTTCTTGTTAAAATAGTCTCTTTGACATGTCTTGCAAATCTGGTTTGGTGGTAATGAACTCTGTTAGTCTTTTTTTTGTGCTGGAAGCTCTTTATTTCGCCTCCAATTTTAAATGATAGCTTTGCTGGATAGAGCAGCCTTTTGGCACATGCTTGCTTTTCATTACTTTGAATACTTCCCTTCTGACCTGAAGTGTTTCTGTTGAGAAATCTGCTGTCAGCCTTATGGGAGCTCCCTTGTAGGTAACTGTTTTTCTCTTGCTGCCTTTGATTCTTTGTCTTTAAACTTTTCCATTTTAATTATGATGTGTCTTGGTGTGAATCTCTTTGCGTTTATTCTGAGTGGGGTTCTCTGTGCTTCCTGAACTTTGTGACTTTTTCTTTCACCATGTAAAGGAAGTTTCTGTCATTATTTACTCAAACAAGGTTTCTATCCCTTGCTTACTTTCTTCTCCTTCTGGTACCCTTAGGATGCAGGTATTATGTTTCATGTTGTTTCAAAATTCCCTTAAACTATCCTTATTCTCTATGGGTTTTTTTTTTTCTTTTTGTTGCTCTGATTGGGTGGTTTTCTTTTCTACCTTGTCTTCCAAATTGCTGATTTGATACTCTGCTTCATCTAGACTACTTTTAATTCCTTCAAGTGTATTCTTCATTTTAGACACTGTAGTCTCCATTTCTG
Organism: Pteronotus mesoamericanus; assembly: GCF_021234165.1. NCBI lineage: Eukaryota > Metazoa > Chordata > Mammalia > Chiroptera > Mormoopidae > Pteronotus > Pteronotus mesoamericanus. The sequence goes on from NW_026555090.1 coordinate 1,082,166, forward strand.
ACTGGTTTTTAGTCATGGTTTCTACGTTCTTTTTCATGCCAATGTAGTTCCCACTAAGTTCGTTATATTGTAGTTTCCACTATGTTCCTTGTAGTTCTCAGTAAGTTCCTTGAGCATCCTTATAACAATTACTACTATACAATAACAACTATATGTCTAATAAATAGCTTGCCTCCATTTCATTTAGCTCTTTTTCTGGAGATTCCTCCTTTTCTTTCATTTGGGCGTTGTTTCCTTGTCTTCGCATTTTCACTGTCTCTTTGTGTTTGTCCCTACAGGTTAGGCACAATTGCCATGACTGCCGGTGTCAGTGGGGTGGCTTTATGCGTTTGCTGCCCTACAGACCTAGCGCGCAGCCTCCTGGATCTCCTCAGCTCGGTGCTCTAGGGATGTCTCTCGTGTGGGTTATGTGGGCTCTCCTGTTGTAATTAGGTCTTGATTTTTTTTGGCCCATTTGTGGGTGGAATCTCCCTGTCACCTGGCTGATTTGAAAGGCTTAACCCTGAGCACATCATGCAAGCTGTTGTACAGGTACTGCCAGAACAGAACAGAAAAGAAAAACCAAAAACCCAAAAACAAACCAAAAAGCACCAAAAACAAAAGAATATAAGAAGAAAAAGGGAAAGAAAAAAGAATAGGGGAGCAAAGAAAGAATAAAAAAATAAGAAAATACAGAAGAGAAAAACAGAAAAAAGAAAAAGAGAAAGAAAATATTTCAAAGAAGAAAAAATAGATAAGGAAAGAGAAAAAGAAGAGCTGTGAAATAAAAAGAGGAAAAAAGGAAAAACTAGAAAAATTAAAAAACAATAAAAAAGAAAAATAAAGAAAATAATAAAAAATAGCGAAGTGAAATTAATCTCCGCAGAATTTAGTGTCTCCCTGCCAGGATCTCCCCTTGGATACCCCTCCAACATTGCCTGAAGCTGATGCAAGCCAATGCCAGATGCTGTCCACGTGTGGCCCTTGGCAACCTGTTCAAAGCTACACATGATCCAGTTCTGGCTGCCTCCACCGGGCTTGGCTGCATGGGAGGGCCACCAAACTGTTCTCCAAGGCCAGCTTTTACCAGCACAGGGCCCCAGAGCAGGTCGGCAAACATCCCGAGGCACCACAGGATCTGCTGCCACTTGCCGCTACCTGTTGGCTGGTTGGTTGTCTGTCTTAGTCACTGAAAAGACTGTTTCTGAAAGGGTTTGTGGTGGAATTGGGAGGATGGGACACCTGCATCTCCTGTGAGAGGGTTTCCTCTTCTCCAGAGCCACTGTCTGAGTCTGTCTCAGGTAATTCTCCGGCCTTGGCAAGGCAGAGCCCATAGTGGGCAGGTGGGCGGGTGGATCCCGGAGTCTGGGTCGGCCAGAAAGCAAGAGGGTGTTTCTATTGGATGTTTCAACCAGCTCTCCTGTGAAGCGGAAGTGCTGGTCTGGTCCCCAGGAAAGTGTGGGAAATGGCTGCACCCCAAAGCAGTCTCTGATAACTGCTGAGTCTGTCTATGCTGCTGTGCCCTCAGCAGGGTTTAAGATGCAGGGCAGACAAACAGGATTCCAGAGGGTGGGGTGCGTGGTATCTCAGAGGGTGGGGTAATTGCTGTCCCAAGACTTATTCCCCCGCGAGGGCTTGCTCCGCTCAAGACAGATGACGCTGGGATATCATGGGATGACCCAGCATGGCAGTCCTGACAGCCACTCTCCCACATCGCTCCCCAAAGCCTCCCGCTCCAGAATCCCCTCGGGCAACTCTAGGCTGCACGGCCGTCCCTTCACCGGAGCCCAGGGTGAGTGGCTGCTAGTGAAAACCCCATGCTTTGGCTCTTTAAAAACGGTGGCTTTGTCTTCAGTGGGCTCCATCTCTCCCTGGCAGACAGACCTCGCCCCCTTTCACCCCTGGATGCTTCATTGGTGGCTGAGCATTGAAGCTTCGAGCTGGGGAGCCCTGCCGGGGGTCTAGGCTTCATTCCCCTCAGGGGGAACCTCCCGCAGCCATGACAACCCCCTCTGCCCTCAGCCTGCTACCTGCGGGAGCGGGGCCGGCCCCTTTCATGACCCCACCTTTCCTACCCGCCTCAAGGTGGTTTCTGCTTGTTCTTGGTGAAAAGTCTCCTCTTCAGACAGCTTTCTGTTGGTAATTCAGGGTAACTGTGCCCCAATTGAGTTTTATTTCCATTTTGGTCCTGGGAGGAGGTGCAAGAAAGAGCCATCTACCCCATGTCATCTTGTGACTTCCATGTCTTCTCTGTCCACTTGTCTATCAATGGGCACTTAAGTTGCTTCCATCTCTTGAGTATTGTAAATAATGCTACAATGAACATAGTGGTACATACATCTTTTCAAATTAGTGTTTTGAATTTATTCAGATAAATACCCAGAAGTGGGGTTGCTGAGTCATGGTATTTCTGTTTTTAATTTTTTTAAGGAACTTCCATATTGTTTTCATAGCGGCTGCCGCAATTTGCAACCCCACCGACAGTGCACCAGGGTTCCTCTTCCTTCACATCCTCACCAGCACTTGTTGTTCGTTGAGTTGTTGACAATAGCCATTCTTTTTTTCTTTTTTTAAAAGATTTTATTTGTCTGGTTTTTTTTTTAGAGAGGGGAAAAAAGGGAGAGAAACATCAATGTGCGGTTGCCTCTAGACCTACTGGGGACCTGGCCCACATCCCAGGCCTGTGTCCTGAGTGAGAATCAAACCGGCGACCCTTTGGTTTGCTGGCCGGCGCTGAGTCCACTGAGCTACACCAGCCAGGGCTGACAGTAGCCATTCTGATAAGTGTGAGATGATCTCACTGTGGGTTTAATTCGTTCTTCTCTAATCATTAGTGACATTGAGCCTCTTCTCATATGTCCACTGGCTGTCTATATGCCCTTTTTAGAGAAATGTCTATTCAAGTCCCCTGGCCATTTTTTAATCAGATTGTTTGTCTTCTTGTTGTTAACTTGTATGAATTCTTTATATATTTTTGATATTAACATTAAATGTTCCATTGAGGAATATCTTCTCCCATTGAGTAGGTAGTATTTTCATTTTGTTGATGGTTTTCTTCTCTGGACAAAAACTTTTCAGTTTGATGTAGTCCCATTTGCTTATTTTTTCTTTTCTTTTTCTTGCCTGAGGAGACATATCCAAAAAAAAAAAAAATACTAAGAGCAATGCGAAAGAATTTACTAGCTGTTTTCCTCTATGAGTATTATGATTTTGCATTTTACATTTAAATCTTTAACCCATTTTGAGTTTTTCTTGAGTTTGGTGTAAGAAAGTGGTCTAGTTTCATTTTTGTGCATTCATTTGTCCAGTTCTGCCAACACCATTTATTGAAGACACCGTGTTTACCCCATTGTATATTCTTGCCTTCTTTGTCATAGATTAATTGATCATATAAGTGTGGATTTATTTCTGGGCTCTCTATTCTATTCCATCAATATACGTGTCTGTTTTTATGCCAGTACCATGATGTTTTGTTTACAATAGCCTTGTAGTATAGTTTGACATTAAGCAGAGTGATACCACAAGCTTTGTTCTTTTTTTCTCAAGATTGCTATGGCTGTTGCGGCAAAGAAGCAGTCTTCTGTGGTTCCATATAAATTTTAGGATCTTTTTGTTTTAGTTCTGTGAAAAATGCCATTGATATTTTGACAGGAATTGCATTGAATCTGTAGATTTCTATGGGTAGTACGGACATTTAACAATGCTCATTATTCCTATCCATGAGCACAGTATATGTTTTCATTTTTTTTTTTTTGTATCTTCTTCAATTTCTTTCTTCAATGTCCTCTAGATTCTCAAGTATAGGTCTTTTACCTCCTTGGTTAAATTTATTCCTGGGTATTTTTTTATGCACTTGTACACTGTATTTTTAAATTTTCTTTTTCTAATAGTTTGTTATTGGTATATTAAAATGCAAACAAGGATTGAAGATGGCAGAGGCGTAAGTGGAAGCTACACTAACCTCCCCCCAGGACCAAACCGGAACTACAACTAAATTAAAGAAAAATCATCCTGAATAATCAGCTGAACACTAGCTGGAGAGAAGCCTTATAACCAAGGACAGATGGAAGAAGCCAGTTCACCACAACAAGGCTGGTAGGAAGTACAGAGGAGGCACGAGAGGGCTGGCTGGCTGGGCTCCCATGGGTAGCAGCTGAAGTTCTAGAGGGATATTTCAGCCATTGGGGGGTTCCCCCTGAGAAATGTGGGGTCTAAACCCCAAGCTGGACACCTCTGCCTACAGCACCAGAACTGAAAAAGGAATCCAGATAACATCCAGCTGTGAAAAGCAGCGGGGTTTCTGTCTGCCAGGGAGAGATGGCTAGAGATGCAGAGAGTCTCTTAAAGGGCCAATGCACAAAATTTCATTTGCAGCCATTTACCCTGAACTCTGACAGAAGGAGGGCAGAGTGGACTAGAAATGCATGAGGAGAGTCTGGGGTTGGTAGCTCTGGGGAGAGAAGTGAAGGAACAGCTGCTAGAAGGGATTGGCATGAAATATTCAAGGAGATGAAAAGCAAGGACCTATAACCAAGACTACTTTACCCAGTAAGGCTAAAATTTAAAATTGAAGGAGAAATAAAAAGCTTCCCATGCAGGAAAAATCTAAAGGAGTTTGTTAACACCAAACCAGTACTGCAACAAATGTTAAAGGGCTTTTTGAAGAAGAGGAAGAGGAAGAAGAGCAAGAAGAGGAGGAGGAAGAGGAGGAGGAAGAAGAAGGAGGAGGAGAAAACAGAGGAAAATAGTTTAAAAATAAAATGATAATAAATACATATCTATCAATAATCACCTTAAATGTAAATGGCTTAAATACCCAACCAAAAGGCAGAAGGTAGCTGAATGGATAAGAAAACAAGACCCATGTATATGTTGTCTCCAAGAGACCCACCTAAGATCAAAAGATGCACACAGACTAGAAGTAAAGGGGTAGAAGAAGGTATTTCATGCAAAAGCAAAGGAAAAAATAGCTGGGGTAGCAGTACTTGTATCTGAAAATATAGATTTCAAAACCAAGGCTACAGTAAGAGACAAAGAAGAGTACTACGTAATGATAAAGGAAACAATCCAACAGGAAGACATAACCCTAGTAACTATTACACACCCAATATACACCCAACATAGGAGCACTTAAATATGTAAAGCAAATCTTGATGGACATATAGTAGAGATCGACAGAAATACAGCCATAGTGGGGGATTTTAACACCACATTAACTTCAATGTGTAGATCTAGATGGGAAATCAACGAAGAAATGGCAGCTTTAAATGATACACTGGACCAAATGGATTTAATTGATAGCTTCAGAACATTTCACCCTAAAACAGCAGAATATATACATTTTTCAAGTGCACATGGAACATTTTCTAGGAGAGACCACATGTTAAGACACAAAACAAGTCTCAATAAATTTAAGAAGAGTGAAATCATATCAAACATCTTCTCTTACCACAATGCTCTGAAACTAGAAATCAATCAGAAGAACACTGAAAAATGCACAAAGACATGGAAGCTAAATAGCATGTTATTAAACAATGAATGGGTCAACAATGAGATCAAGGAAGAAATCAAAATATACCTTGAAACAAATGAAAATGACAACAATCCAAAATCTGTGGGACATAGCAAAAGTCATCCTAAGAGAGAAATTCATAGTATTACAGGCCTAACTCAAAAAAACAAGAAGTAGCCCAAATAAACACTATTAACTTTACACTTAAAGAACTTGAAAAAAAACAATAAACAAGCTGAAAGGGAGTAGACAGAAGGAAATAATAAATATCAGCAGAAACAAACAAATTAGAGTCTAAAAAACTGATATAAACAATCAATGAATCTAAGAGCTGGTACTTTGAAAAGATAAACAAGATTGACAAACCTTTAACCAGACTCATCAAGAAAAAAAAGAGAGAGCACCCAAATAAATAAAATCAGAAATGAGACAGGAGAAGCTAACAACTGACACCAAAGAAATACAAAGGATTGTAAAAAATATATATATATATAAATATATATCTATATATATATAGATATATATGGGTGTGTAATATTTATTAGGGTTATGTCTTCCTGTATGTGTGTGTATGTATGTATGTATGTGTGTGTGTATATATATATATATATCACAACAACTATATGCCAACAAATTGGACAACTTTGGTGAAGTGGATAAACTTCTAGAAACATACAATCTATCACAACAGAAACATACAATCTTCTAATCAGGAAGAATCAGAGAATCTGAATAGACAGAATATACCTAGTGAAATTGAAGCAATAATCAAAACCTCACAACAAACAAAAGCCCTGGACCAGAGGCTTCACAGGTGAATTTTACCAAACATTCTGAGAGAACTGACACCTCTCCTTCTCAAACTATTTCAAAATATTCCAGAGGAGGAAAGACCCCCAAGCTCATTTTACAACAATAGCATTACTGTAACTTCAAAACCAAATAAAGACACAACAATAAAAAGAAAATTATAGGCCAGTATCCCCGACGAACATAAATGCTACAATATTAGCAAATCAAAAGATGGTATGGATGGGAGAGAGACCCGAGTCAGGGGGCCTTCCTCCCCCATCTCAGCTCTTGTCTTGCCGCAAGAAGACAATTAAAGCAAGAGACAAATATGTATGGTGGAAATGAAATAGCAGGCTTATTTATGAAACACATGCAAGCATGGAGCTGCAAGCAGGCACCCAGCGAGTCTAAATGCCCCACATAGAGAGGAAAGAAAGTTGCTAGTAAGTTTGTAAGTTAGTGAGATTTTCCCTAAATACTTGAGCCGAGGCTACAAGTAGGCACTCAGCTAATCTAAGTACACTGACGATTGGGGTTTAGGGGACTTATACCACCTGGCTTCTAGGCTCCCTCTCCTTCCCCTTTTGGGAATAATGTACAGCTACAAAGGTTTTCTTTCTATGTTTTATCGGCTATATCTCCTCAGGCAAGGGAAACAAAAGAAAAAATAAACAAAGGGACTACATCAAACTAAAAAGTTTCTGCACAGCAAAGGAAACCATCAACAAAGTAAAAACACGGCCTATGGAACAGGAGAACATCTTTACTGATACATCTGATAAGGGGTTAATATCCAAAATTCATAAAGAACTTACAAAACTCAATACCAAAAAAACAAACAATCCAATTAAAAAATGGACAAAGGACCTGAAGAGACATGTCTTCAAAGAGGACACACAGATGGCCGATAGACATATGAAAGGATGCTCAATGTCATTGATCATCAAAGAAATGCCGATTAAAACCACAACGAGATACTACCTCACACCATTCAGAATGGCCATCATCAATAAATCCACAAACAGGTGCTGGTGAGGATGTGGAGAAAGGGAAACACTTTTGCCCTGTTGGTTGGATGTAGATTGGTTCGGTCACTTTGGAAAGCAGTGTGGAGATACCTCAAAAAATTAAAAACAGGTCTGCCTTTTGACCCAGCTAATCCCATTTCTGGGAATATATCTGAAGGAACTCAAAGCACTGATTCAAAAAATATAAGCACCCGTATGTTCATTGCAGTGTTATTTACAATCGCCTAGATATGGAAGCAGCCCAAGTGTCCATCAGTGGATTAGTGGATAAAACAACTATGGGACATTTACACAATGGAAGACTACTCAGCAGGAAAAAAGAGGAAAAATTTTTATCTTTTGCAACAGCATGGATGGACCAGGAGAACATTATGCTGAGCAAAATAGGCCAGTGAGAGAAAGATAAATGCCACATGATTTCTCTCATATGTGGAATCTAGTGAACACACTGAACTAAGAAGCAAAACAGAGACAGACCCACAGACAGAGAGCAGGCTGGCAGCTGACAGCTATGCAGGGGGAGAGCTGAGTGGCGTGGGGGGCTGAGCAAAAAGGGAAAAGGACTCGTGGGCACGGACAGCGGTGTGGCGACTGCGGCCGGGAGAGCGGTGTAAGGGGCTAAGTGATGGTGGGAAAAATACAATAAAAAATTTAAAAACTTAAACAATTTCTGAATATTAATTTTGTATCCTGCTACTTTACTGAGCTCATCTATCAGTTCTAATAGTTTTTTGGTGGAATCTTTAGGGTTCTCTCTATATACAGCATCATGTCTTCTGTAAATAATGACAGTTTTACTTCTTCCTTTCCAATTTGGATGCCCTTTATTTCTTTTTCTTGTCTGATTGCTGTGGTTATAATTTCCAACACTATATTAAATAAAAGGTGTTAAAGGGGACATCCTTGTCTTGTTTCTGATCTTCAGGAAAATTATTTGAGCTTGTCCCACAGTGTTGGCTGTGGGTTTGTCATGTGTGGCCTTTATTACATTGAGGTATGTTCCTCTATCTTCACTTTGCTGAGAATTTTTGTCCTAAATTGATGCTGGATTTTGTCAAATGATTTTTCTTCATCTACTGATATGATCACATGATTTTTATTCGCTAGAGATGGGCAAGGGGCTGGAGGTGGGATCAACTGCCAAGGGCCAATGAATTAATCAGTTATGCCTAGGTAATGAAGCCTCTATATGAAGTCCAAAGGACGGGGTTCGGAGAGCTTCCCAGCTGGTGAGCATGCAGGTGTTCGGGGAGGGCGGAGTGCCCAGAGAGCGTGGAAGCTCTGTGCCCTTTCCTGCATGCCATGCCTGGTGCCTCTCTTCTACCTGGCTATTCCTGAGTTACAGCCTTTTAAAATAAACTGGTCATCTTGTAAATAAAATGTTTCTCTGAGTTTGTGAACCGCTCTAGCAAATCCATTGACCCAAGGGCTTGGTTGTGAGAATCTCCAGCCTGGAGCCCAGAGGACAGAAGCCCAGCGAGCACCCTGGACCTGTGACTCAAGGACGAAGGGCCGCGTGGGGCGGGCGAGGCGGTGGGGGCCGCGTGGTTGGGCTGCGCCTTCCGCCTGTGGCCTGATGCTGTCTCTGGGAAGGCGGTGTCAGAACTGAGTGAAATGGGAGGACACCCAGCTGGTGACGGAGAGTTGCTTATTCGTGTGGGGGAACCACTTCTCTCCCTGCATTGGAGTTGGGTTCAGGGACCCAAAGGAATTCAAAGCAGGGACAGAAAGAGGTAGTTCGACGCTCACATTCACGGCAGCATTATTCACAACAGCCGAACAGTGAAAGCAGCCTGTGTCCCCAGGCAGAAGGACAGATAAGCCACGGGGTGCAGCTGCACACTGGGACATTAGTCAGCCTTAAAAAAGGAAACCCCGACACACGCCCCCGCACGGGGGAATCTCAAGGGTGTCATAAGGGAAACAAGCCAGTCACAGAAGAATGAATACTGTGTGATCCCACTTACATGAGGTCCCTAGAGTCTTCAGACTCATAGAGACAATAAGTAGGCTGGTGGTCGCTAGGATCCGGGGGGAGGAGAGAATGGGGAGTTAGGGTTTGATGGGACAGAGCCTCAGATATGCAGGATGAAAAATGTTCTGGAGACGATGGCAGCATAACAATGTGAGTATATTTAATGCCACTAGACTGGACACATAGAAATAGTTAAAATGATCAATTCTGTTAGGTAAATTTCATCGCAGTCAAAAATTGAATTAATTTTTTAAAAGTAGCCATGTGTTTCTAAATGCCGCGTTGTTTTGATGCTGTTTTGTGGAGAGTGTTCAATGTGATACAAAACACGATGGGTAAAGATTAATCTTAATGACTTTTAATTGGGTTTACGGTAGAATCCTTGCTAATTTAGTCTTGTCGAAGACACCTGGATCCCCCTGCTGGCAGGACGCCCTAATTGCAAGTTAAGTACTAGGGTTTCTCCGATGGCTGAGTCCCGCCCCCGGAGTGAGCCGCTGGGGGCCGGACGGGGAGGGCTGGGAAAGGAACGCGTAAGCACCTGCGCAGGCGCTTGACACAGGGCTGCCAGCTTCTCAGCTGCCCTCGCAGGGTCCTGCGGGCTGAAGAGAGTCTTTGCTTTGGTCCAGTTCAGTTCCCGCACGGAAAGGGACTGGGAAGGCCAGAAACATGCGCTCCCCTGCCCACGGCCAGCCAGATGTGCTCTTTGATGTCTGCCTGCAGGAATAAAATGAATAGAGGCTTAGGAAAGACAAACAAAAGAAGCGGGAGGGTGGTGGGTGCTGTCCTGGATGCTTGATTCACACACTGCTAGGCAGGCGGCCCAGTTGGAGCTGAAATCCGCCCCCCCCCCCGCCCCGCCCCACAGCCCACGGCTCCCCCCCAACCCCCATCCCCACCCCGCGTTTGCCTCACTCAGCTCTGAAATCACAAACAATCCCTGGGCCAGATTCCTGGGGCGTTTCTGACGAGCACAGTCTGCCTTTCTGACACAGAAAACACAATTAGACACGCACAAGTGGCTGGTGAAATAAACACCAGGCTGGGCCCCGACCGCTTCGGCTCGCCGTGCTCCGCCCCGGGCCTTCTCAGGAAACCGCTGCCTGGGCTCATTAGGCGCGACGGTGGCTAACAATGCCGAGAGAACATTGTGTTTTGGTTTCCAGCCCTCAACCAGCCCCGACCACCAGGGCAGTGAGAGAGACCAGGGCGTGTGTGTCGGTGCTTAGGGGCAGAGAAACCAGAGGCAGACACGTTGATGTTAAGGTCGAGGTCCCAGCTCCAACAGCCTGTGACGTTGGGAAAGTTACCGACTCTTGGGGCCTCTGTGTTGTTACCAGTAAAATGAGGATATTAATAGAAATTTCCCTGTTCCTGGTGTGGCGATTACGTGAGATATTGCAGGTAAAGCACTCGGCCCAAGGCCCACAGCATAATTACGATTCATTCAACACTGGCTATTATTAAAGGAACAAACTTTATGAGTTTAGTCCATTAAAAAGCTATTTTCAAATGCTTGTTGGTAAATGTCCCAGCAGAAGCAGGCTGCTACCAAGAAAAAAAAATGTCTGCCCTCAGGGAGCTCCAGCTCTGCACAGGCTCTGAGGAACCCACTGGGGCAGGGTCAGCTGGTGCGGGATCGTTCCGGGCAGACCAAGAGGCGGCTGCGGCTCGCTTGCAGGTCTGTTCGCTCCTAGCTTTTGTTTGCTTTGTCTTTATGTGCTGGGAAAAGGACCCGTGTGGGCTAGAGATTGCAGGGTCTAGGTCGCTGGTCCGATTGCGGCCGTCGTACAGAAGTGGGGTCGCGCTGCCCTTGCGTGTTACTGCCGCCAGACCATTATCTTCTAGCTGTGGAGATGGGATTCCACATCAAATGAACAAACTCCCACGACGGGACGTGCTGTTTATTGTCTCACATAACTGCAGAGAACAAAAATGGATCTACCAGCAGGTGTTCCAATGTCTCCTTTCATTTCCTTTCCTTCTTCATTCTCTGACGGCTTCCAGCACACACCGTAAATTCCCAGCTCGTGATTTCAGATTAAGAGGCAGCCCCGCTCTCCCAGGCTCCACAGACTGAACTTCACGGACGGACTCCGACAGCCTCGCTCTCTCACTTGCCCACAGCTGGCCAGACCTGGGTCCCAAGCTCACCCCTGCAGCCAAAGGGTGGCGTGGCCATGTGGCAGACAGCACTGCCTGCCCCAGGGAGACTGTCGGGGGGCAAGTGCGAGGAGGCTCCGTGCCCTCGGTGGGGGGGCAGCGGATGCGGCCTATCCTGGCCCTTCCCCCAACTGCCCATAAAATGGTGGGTCTGGCACACTGTGAAGGGTCAGCCTACTTCTTGGCATTCAAAAGCTCAGAAGTTTCTAACTATTCTTAAATCACCCGAGGACTAGGTGCTGCTGGACGGAGCCCACCATATGACAGTTCCAAGCCTTGTCTCCTGGCTGACATTTATGTCCGGGCGCAGCCCCCTGACCACCCAGCAGGACTAACCTGGGAGCCCACAAGATACTGGGAGCAGAAATGACTTCAAGGCTAGGTCATAAAAGACACCGGCTGCCGCCTTGCTCTCCTTGACTCCCGCTCTGGGAAGCCAGCGCTGTGAAGGAGTCCAGGTCGTGAAGAACAAAGGCCTCCCCCCAACAGCCAGAACTCACGAGCCAGGCGTGTGGGCCAGCCACCGTGGAAGGGGCCCTCGAGCCCCAGCCCAGCCTTCAGATGCATCTGCAGGAGCGGCCCCAGGCTGGATTCTCCAGCCACGCCGCTCGCGGCTTCCTGACCCGAAGGAGCGGTTCGAGGTAATAAACATCCACTGCTGTTCCAGGCCACCGAGTCCTGGGGTGGGTCCCTGATGAGGCATGTTAGGTCTCCTCCTCACTTCACAGAGAGACAGTCACTTGGAAAGATTCCTCGGGCCATTTTCGAAGCCCTCCTCAGTAACCCTGTTAGTGCCCTGACTGGTGTGGCTCAGTGGGTTGAGCATCATCCCGCAAAGCAAAAGGTCACCAGTTTGACTCCTGGTTGGGGCACAGGCCTGGGCTGCGGGCCTTGTCTGTGGTTGGGGTGCATGCGAGAGGCAACCAATCAATGCATCTATCTCTCACACATCAACATTTCTTTCCCTCTCTTTCTTCCTCCCTTCCCCTTTTCCCTAAAATAAATGAAATCTTAAAAAAAAAATCCCTATTAACGACTGTTACACAATTAAAATTTCACAATGTGAGGCGTATAATCATGCTGATACTACACAGCTGCTCTGATTGTGTCAACACTGAATTTGCAGATTTAAAAGTCATGTTTATATTGGCACTTTCCCTCCTGTGCTAGATGGGAAGGGAGTCGCGCTTTGAACGGGAAGGATGCCTTCAAAGGTCTGTCGGCTGCTGCCTGTGTTGAGAGCGATGTGGCCTCTGCCTTGGCTCCTGCAGCACGATCATGCGATCCCACTGGCGACATGCCGCAAGAATCCCCGGATTCTGAACCCCAACAAAAGCCTCCAGGCGGGCTTCTGGCTGACGCGACGCCTGCCCTGGCAAGGGGGCAGAATCCAAGGAGGTCCCATTATGGGCTACGTGAACCAAGGAAGTTGCCTGGAGAGGCAGGTCCTGAGCGGCCTCTTCCCACGCGCCGCTCCACCAGGCAACTCCAGCCTCCCGGCAGCTCCCATCCAGTGCCCTGCTTGGCTCTCTGAGTGCCCGGTGATCTGAGCCCAGCCCTGCTTCTGCAGCTGAGTCTCCCCAACTCTCCTACAAACCCTCAATCACGTAGTGCCCCACCTGAGCCCCTTCCCAAGGCGTCCCCTTTGGGCACACTCCTGATCCCATGTGGTGCCTGTGTGTCCTTTGCCGCCCTCTGATGGTCCAGACATGACCACTCATCATGGGCTCTTCTGGGAAACTTTCCAAAGTGCTCTATCTCCCTTCTCTCCCCCCGCTGAAATCAATAATTGAAAGAAATGTCACACAATTTACACTCTGCATACAGCCAACACTCTGCCAGTCACAGCAAACCCAGCTTGTTCAGGCTCACGCGAGCTGGCTGGCCCTGGGCCTGGGTGTGTCCCCGGGACTCCCTCTGCCTTCTTCTTTCGGCTCCGGTTTCCTGGGAGGGTAGAACCCAGCAGCCCTCCCTGTCAGGTGCGGCAGGAGAGCTGAGCAGCAGCCCCAGGCCACGTGGGCAGGAGAGACACTTTCCCAAAGGAAAAAGGACTGCTGGGAAGACTCATCTGAAAAACAGCAGCAGCCCACTTCCTCCTGTGACAGGGAGCTCATGGCTCCTGGGAGTGACTCTTTTTGTGGAATTGGTCTCCTCTCTGGGGCTGTCGGCCATCGGGCCAGCAGTGCCTAATATGAACCCTGATCGCCAATCGCCAAGTCTCTCCTCCCTCCCTTCCTTCCCTTTTGCCCATAAGTCATCAATGGATGCACGGGACGCCCGGGGCCGTGTCCATCTTCCGGGAGCAGTGCAGAGCAGCTTCACTCCTGGTCAGAGCCGGTGCCTTTGGGAACGCTGGCCCTCTGTTGCCCCTCGCCCACAACAGCCACTTCCTTATTGGCAGACGCAGGTTGGTGAGGAGCCAAGAAACGGACATGGTGACCTATCCAGAGATAGTCTAGTTGAGAAACTTTCTGTAAAGGTCAGTGTTGACATCAGCGGAGCCTCAAGCAAGGCACTTCCGGTTGGCCATTAACCCAGCATAACAGAATGGTGAGGAAGGTCAAAACTGGCTGGTGAACCTCAGATAAATAAGTCATGGATAACTGTATTCTCTGCGGAGTGTGACTTCCTTCTAAAAGAATTTGTAGCTGTTTTGCAGACAGTAGTGATGCTTGCCATTCCGTGTCACAGCAGAGTACCGTGATAGGCAGCCGACACTGTTGGGTCATGCTGAGTGGGGTGCATGGCTCTTTCAAGATAATAGATTGTTTCCTCCTCACATTTGCATGAGCCATCTCAAAGTTCAAACACAAGCAGTGCCCGGTTCTGAGGTGTTTGCCTCCACTTCCTGTCCTTCCAGGTGGGACATAGCTGAACCGCAGGTGAGGCGGCAGGTGACGCCCTTCCCCAGCCGAGGGAGGGACGGTCATTGCCTCCGGGCCGCACTCACACCAGCCTCTCCGGCACCTGCAGCCCCTGGCAGGACCCACAGAGCCCAGGAGCCTCCTCTCCGCGGCCTCTGGGGCCGGCTCCTCGGGGCTGCCCTCCCAGCAGGACGCCCTCAGCTCACACAGCTGAGGGAATCACGGTTTCCCGGGAGCCAAGCCTCTTCCCCAAGTGCTGATGGCCTCTCCCTGCCCCTCTGCTGGCCGCTGTGCTGTGCCCCTGGCTGGTGGGAGGCGTGCTCTATGCCCTCACCTGGCTGTCCGCCCATGTGGGCCCCGAGGCAGCTGGCGAGGCGGGGGGGGGGGGGGGGGGGGGCGTCGGGCGCAAGGAGGAGGGGTCGCCAAGACCCACCCGAGTGCAGGTGAGTGCAGGAGCGTGAACTTGATTCAAGAGCGTGCCTTGGAGGATGGAGGCAGGAAGAACGCGTGTTTTTCCTAAAGGCCATTGGCTCTCCTGGAATTTTAACCCTTTGGCCCCCAGGGTTCCCGAGGCCCCTGTGGAAGGAAAGAGGGGGTTCAGAGGCTGATCACAGCCCTGGCCTTGTTCCTGAGCCAGAGACGGGGCTGCTGCACCAGGTTCTCAAGACGCGATCCACGTTCCTCGCACCCCTGACCCTCAGAGAGAAAGGGCCTCCTGGACCACCTCCTGGGTGCAGCCAGGTGTTCTTCCTGCTGCTCCGAGGGGGCCCTGGGCCAGCAGGGGACACCCCTAGGCTTGTGGGAAATGCAAGATGCTGGCCCCGCCCAACCTGCTCAGTTGGAATCTGCATATTGAGGTCCCCTGACCTCTACTCTCGCACATCCACCCACGAGAGGCAGAGCTGGGGAGTGAGAGAATCCTGGCTTGGCTCAGCGGAGGCCGCCCCTGAGAAGGGCCATTCGCGACCCGGCAGTGAGCAATGAGCCTGTTCAGGTGTCAGATCTTGGAGCCTGGGGGTGCAGTATGAGCTTCAGTTAAATGTTTCAGTTGCTTTGGCTTTCATGTAGCTTAGAGTCAAAGATTTATAAAGCATGTTGGTCATGTTCTAAAGGTCTACCTGTCAAGCAAGTTTCAGTGGAAATACTGAAGAGTACACTTTGCTTGAGAGACTTGAAAAAATATAGCTAATCAAGCTCAAAACAGTGACAGTTGAAACAATTAACAAAGGTCACACAATGTCTAGTTTCTGCCTTTTGCTTTAGAGATAATGACACTGATGCACAATTATGAGATTTTTGCAGAATGCTGGCTGCTCCCTTTGTTCTCACAATTGAGCTGTAAGTTGCTGGCGGTAGTTTCTTTGTGAGGCAGGAGGAGATAACTTTAGGGTCACAATGAGGACTTTGAGTTTGTTTTGCAGAAAGAAAGAATGTCTCTAAAGTAGCTCACGCTGCTGCCTGCGCCCAGGAACCTGATACGAAAAAAGCATTACCTAAGACCAGGGAAGCACAGACTTCTCTCCGGCTCCCTGCGGCTGCCCCTCCCCACTCTCCAGCTGCGCAAAAGCTCCCAGCTCTTGCTGGGGGCCGGGGGGGCGGGGCGGGGGGAGCGGCGGTGCGGTGGGGGGGGGGAGGGAGTGGGTTTGAAGCACCAGTAGGTCTCCCGCCTTCTCAGTCTGCACCTTCTCAGTCAACAAACCTCTCCTTACTCTAGATGATGGCGTTTGGGGCTTTGGCCTCTCGCAGTGTCAGGCTCAGAACTTGGGTAACACTCAGAAGTTGATATGCTGCCGAATCAGGCCTGCAGACCAGGGTCAGAGCATGCGTCTGTAGTCAGACCCTGAACTGCACTAGGTTCAGTGCAGAAGGGCCCCTTAAACTAAAGTGGAAGTGGGCAGAACTGTGGGAGAGTGACCTTGTTTGGAAACAGGATCTTTGCAAATGCAATGGAGGATCTTGAGATGAGACTGTGGAGTGTCTGAGTGGGTCTTAAATCCGATGGCTGTGTCCTTGTAAGAGACAAAAGAGGAGACACAGACAGAGGAAGGCACATGGAGATGAGGCAGAGATGGGAGCCGTGCAGCCCCGAACCAGGGGACATCTGGAGCCGCCGGGAGCAGGGGGCGGGGAGCAAGAACGCTCCCCCGGGAACTTCAGGGGGCCTGCAGCCCTGCCCACACCCAGCTGCGGACTTCCGGCCTCCAGGACCGTGAGGGAACAAATCTGTGTTGCCATGAGCCGCCTGGGTTGTGGCAATTTATTATGGCAGCCACAGGAAACTAATCCAGGTGGCCTTTTCCAGCTATGGAAGAACAGGCCAGCCCAAGGGACTCAAGCCAGAAGCCATGACCTGGTCAGTCCCAAGTTATAGCAACCTTAGCTCCCTTCCCAGAATTAGCTGCCTTTCTTCCTCATTTCCTTATTTCTTTTGTCATGCTCCATGAAACACAAGCACAGCCGAGACCCAGGGTGTGCAGTCCGGCGTGGCAGCTAAGCACCAGGCTGTCCAGGCCGCCAGAACAGCCCCTCCAGGCTGCCAGGCAGAACCGTCTCGTGTGTACTGATCTGTGCCATGTTTGGAAGTTACGATTTAAAGCAGGTATGACACAGTGAAACTGAGTCATATTTCAACTATTTAAGTTCCACGGAAAAACAGGCTTTATTTAGCAGGTCCTTTGGCAAATAAAGCAAAAGAGCAGAGTTTGCTAAGCTTAGGTGACACGCACTAGGATAATATAAAGTGAGCATGTGAGTATTGGATTTGAAGGGACAAACACTCGAAAGCCTCTGGGGCCTTTGGATAATTTCATTGTTTCCCTTTAAAAAGTTCTCAGGATTCCAAGATAAAGGTTCAGGGCAACGGTTGTCAGCTCCGGGCCACCTTGGAGTCATGTTGGGGGAGCTTGAAGACAACAGTGACGGCGTTGCAGCCTCACCAGAACAGCAGCCAGAGTCCCTGGGAGCCTCTGGGGAAATACCCAGCCGGGCAGGGGAGCCCCCTCCCCGGTGCCAGACCCTCCTGCTCCCATCCTCCCACGGGGCCGGGGCTCAGGTGAATGTCCAGGGCCAGCCACGCAGACACGCTCACGCCGGCCGCCCAAGGAGTGGGCCACCAGGACCCACTCTCCGACGAGCGGGCCGCCTGTCCGCACAGCATCCAGAGCTGACGGTGGGGGTGGCAGGGGCTGACAGCCACGGCTCGGAGAGGCCTAGTGACTTACCCAGGGCCCCAGAGCCAAGACTAGCAGAGGGGCCGAAGCCAGGCCCCTGCAGCTCGGGGCAGCCCCGGCGGCCTCCCGGGGCCTGCTCCGCATGGGAGGTCCAGGCAGTGCTCTGGACCACGTGGCTCTCCGGCCTGGCCCTTCTGAAGTTTTTGTGAGAGGCCCAAGGTGCCCTCCCACTCTTTCTAGGTCGAATTTAAATTTTTATCCAAGCACCATTTACCTGAAAGAAATTTGACCCTAAGTATGCAACTCAATGAATTTCGACTTAGTGAAGATGCAGAGTACCCGGAGCCCAGGCGACGACACAGAAAGCAGCGCGAAGAGCCTTCCCGGGCCCTGCCTGCTCCGCGGCCCCTGGCCAATCTCTGGGTCTGCTTCACTGGCTCCTGAGCGCCGCGTAAATGGGAGCTCCCAGTGTGTGCTCTCTGTGTATCTGCTTCTTCCTCGCAGCGTCATGTCGGTGAGAGGCACCCACGCTGCTGCACGCAGTTGGGGCGTCTTCACTCCCCTCGCTGTGCGGTTCAGGCAGGAGAATAAGGAGCGAGGAAAGCTCCTGGGCAAGTGGGACAGGGAGACTGAGGCAAGAAAATTAAGCAAGTCTGATCAATTAGAACAATTCACAGCCAGCTGGCGAATCACAAGACCTTACCTCCCCTGACCAAGGACACTTGAGAGCAGATGGCTTGTACCGTTCCCCCCGACTAGTGCAGGGACAGGGAACAGAGACCCAGTTAATGTCGTCTGTGCCAGCCTAACCCAAGGATGGATGAAGTCAGAGAACAAATAAAAAACCCAGTTAGAGCCAGGCAGACCCCAGGTGAAAGTAAAACGTATAACGGACCTAAGAACATTCCCCAAAGCCCCTATGCACTCATTTTGACACATCAGCATATTAAAATGCAACCAGAAAACTAATGAATATTCTGCTAAAACCCTCCCCTAAGATTCTCAACTGCATAAAAAGGATAAAACCCCTCAGAACAAAGACGTAGCGCGGGCTCACCCTAGAGCGCGCCATGACCCTTCCCGGGCACGAACCTTTTATTTCCTCCTGAACTCTAAGGACCCCAGGGGACTTGCACCCAGGGGAGCAGCGGGCAGCGGCCCCGCAACGCGGGCGAGCCCCCCGATCCCGCCCCCGAGGCCCCCTTTGCCCGCCTGCCCAGCGAGCTGACGGCAGCCCCGCCTTGGTTCGCGCCTCTCCTCTAACTTTCCCAGGAGCCAGAGCAGAGCCCCGCCTGGGCTCTCCTGGTGCTTCTTCTACCTGCGAAGTCCTTCCTTTGTCTCACTGTCCCCAGCCTTAATAAACGACCTCTCCAAATCAGCCGCACTCGTGTTGTGAAGTCTTTCCTACGTGAAGTCGAGAACCCGCCCCTGGCCGGCGCCTGTCCGGTAACAGGGCGGATGCGGTGACCGGCTCAGCGGTGCTGCTGCGCATGCGCACTTGGTGTTTCCAGTCTGCGCTCTGAACAGATGACAACGCTCTTAGGGACACCCTTGGACCTGTCTTTTGGCACCCAAGGCGTACATCAACGTCCTCCGCAGGAACGCCTCTTCTGCTTACACGAGCGGAGCTGGTTTGTGTTGCTCACAACCAAGGACCTCGATGGTTCCAGGGGGGAAACCGAGGCTCAGAGAGGTGCAGCCCCTCACGAAGGTAAAACAACTAAGGAGCACTTGGAGCAGAGCCCGTCCTCGCAGCCACTAGTGCAAGGACACTTGCGCATCTCAACCGTCCTCTCAGGACGGCCACGTGCTGTGCAGCGGTGTAACCCTCACCCTCATACCCGCCAAGGGCCTGGCAGGGCTTGGAGCGAGCGGGCACAGAGCCGCCGCCCCCACGCCGCCCTGGGCTCGGGCTCCTGGTGGGCGCCGGCGCCCGGCTCCCCGAGGGCAGCGTCCGCTTCCTCCTGGGGGGGCACGTGTGTCTTCCCTCCGACAAGCGCAGAGCAGCGCTGAGGTGGCCGACAGAAGGCGGGCACCCCAGCCCTGATGTTCCCCCTCAGCCTCTCACGAGACCCGCCCCACCCGGGGGGCGGGACATTCCCCGTGGCAGCGGAGCATCCCTGTCCCACTCACCGCCTGGCAGCCCTGGGCCTGGGAGCCCCGCTCGCCACTACGTGGCGCCGGCCACCCAGTGGCGCGGGGCGCCGGGCCCGCGGGCGGTGCTGCCGCGGAGGCGCTCGGGCGGCGGCTGCCCTGGGACCAGTGAGGGTGGGGGCCCCCCTTTGCGGAGCACGAGTGGGGCGGAGGGAGGCTCGGGCACGGAGGCCCCTCTTGGGGACGGGCTGCAGGCCCCGCCCTGGAGCCCTCCGCACGGAGCAGTGGAGCTGAGTCGCCCCTCCAGACTGCGGGGGGACCCGACGGCGTGTGTGGCCCTCCTGGGGCAGGCGCTCGCGTGGGGCTGCGGCTAGAAGGCATGGTCTCTGACCGGCAGCAGTGGCAGCTGAGAACTTACTAGAAATACAAAGGCTCGAGGTGCTAATGAGCCAGAAGCTCTGCTGGTGGGACTCAGCCCTCTGCGGTTTAATGACCCCCCAGCGGTTCTGGTGCACACTCCAGCCCGACGGCCGCCGGGGCACACACACAGCCCTGCGAGGCGGCCGCGCAATCAGCCCCACTTAGAGCCGAGGAGGAGGCGGCTCGGAGGTCTGAGCCAGCGGCCGGACGTCTTACAGTGGCCGAGAGGGACCCCCGTAGTTAGGATTAGGTTCACCTGTGACTAACAGAAATAAAATTCCCAAAGAACCACTGACTAAACGAAATAGATTTTTTCCTTCATGGTCCAAGATCGCGGCTGGAGTCTCAACCAGAAGGCTCGCATTCCAGGCAGCCAACTTCAGATGGGGGAGGGGAGAGTCGCGCCCTGCCCCATTAAGGGCCCTTCCTACAACGTTAGGCAACCTTGGCTTACATCCTGTCGCCAGGGCTCAGAGTCTGGGAGGAGGAAGTCTTTGCTCTGTCCATGCCTGCAGGCCAAGCTCGGGGCTCTACCGCTGCCGGAGAGCAGGCTCCGGGAAACAGCTGGGCATTGTCTGCGCCCACGGTGCCGCTGGGAACCACAGCTGGAGCTGATTGTGTCGCCGCCTGAAAATCCGTTTTTGATCATATATTGTCTTTTTCAGCCCCTTTTGGAAGTCCCCCAAGGACTAAATCTTGAAAGTCTTCTTGCTCTCTGCTGCATCCCCAAATACTAGAACAATGCACTGCATGTAGTCGAAGATGGAAATTGTCTCTGAATGTAAATTGTTTAAAGATTACATTAGATAATACATGTATAAGAAACATATTTGAGATGTGGCAGATAGTAGGTCTCAGAATGGGGTTGCTGCTATTTACTAACCGCTGCTTCCCAGTGCAGCCCAGCCGGAGCCCCCGCGGCGCGGGCCCCACGTGTCTCTCCAACTCTAGCTCTTGCTGCCGGCCCTGCCTGTGAGCGGCAACTTGCACCAAGCCCCGGTTCCGCACCTGGGCGCCCATCCTTGGGCTTAAGGTAATCGGCACTGCTGGTTGGGTCTGGAGAACGCTCCAGCCGCAGCCCAGGTGAGCAGTTGGTCCCGTGGAAAAAACCCAGTGGGTCTTCCCTGTTGAAACCTGAAAGGAGGCCTTGAGAACAAAGCCCAGCTCGGGCAGTGGTGGGGGCCTGTCGCCCTCCCCCACTGGTGGTCTGGGCTCCCCCGTACGTGCAGGTTCCAGGAGCCTGGTGCCTGCCCTGTGTTCCCCGTGGTCAGGTTTGCGGTGGCCCCTATATAGCCAAACTAGGTCAGGCTGGATGGAGTACGCGAAAGCTGTTTCCGTTGGCTGCTTTCCCTGCCAGGTGGCACACACTAACGCAGCCTCAGAAATCCAGTTTGACATAAACCTTGACATCTGGGCCCAGGCAAACGGCCCCGCTCAAATGCGAGCTCTGGCGTCAGGCGAGGAGCAGCAGCGCCCGTGTTGTTCGCTTGCAGCTGTCCGAATTCCAGAGAAACACTCATTTCGTAGGCGGTTCGGAGCGGAGCCAGTCTTTAGAAAGAATTGCCCTCATTTTTTCTGCACAGGAAGGGAAGGCTGTGTGGGCTCATTTTATTGATTGATAAGGTGGGCCCTGCAATTCCTGAACCTCATTTGTCTGACCTACAACCTCCCGCTTCTCCGTGAGGGGCAGGTGAAGGTGAGGCACCTGTCGCAGCCCTGCGTGGGCAGCGACGCCCCATCGCCGCAGTGCCCCCGCACGCCCACCCTGGCCGCCTCGCAGCTGCGCCTCCTCCACCGCGAGCTCCACCTGGGAGCGGCCGTACCAAAGGCCCGCCCCGCCCCAGCACTGAGACGGGCTTCTTGGCACTCAGGTGGAAATCAAGTGTCACTTTCCCGGGGAGGAGGGCCCAATCAGTCCTTGTCACAGCGTGCAGCCCCACGCTCTCCTTAGCTCGATGCCTGTCCGAAGTTGTCCTAGGTTTCTGCCTAGGACAAGCGAAGTTGGCCTGTCACTTCCCTGGGAGCAAGGGCCCCCTCAGTCTCATTCACAGCTGCATCCCCCGTGTCTACACTGCGTGGAGCACTTGGGAGTCCTAAGTGTACATACGCGGGTTGAGTAATCACTGGGAGCAAGGAAAAAGTGATTGGTTAACAAATTGATTAATGTGCTCCACATTGTGTAAGTGCTGGGCAGGTGTTGTGGAGCAGTACCTGGGTTACCTGGAGTCCCTAAGGACCTGGTCACCTGGACGGGTACCTAGAGTCCTGAGGTACCTGAATCAGGGTTGTGTGAGAGTCTTTGTTGCCCAGGAAGCTTACAGATAGGTAGGAGGAATAATTAATCTGCTGTAGTCAAACAACTGCCACTAATGTGTAAGGTGTCAAATAGCAGTAGCTGGAGTTTAAAAATACAGTGCGTGCACCAGGCGGACCGCGCGACGGAGGAGACAGTGGTCCCCCCTCTTCGTAGGAGCAGGGCCCTGGCCGACTGTCCTGGGCAGCAGCTTCCTCTGTCACCTCTGCGTGGGCCCAGACCTGCTCTGTCTTTCCGACTCCATCAAGTCCGCTCCTGGCACTTTCGCTATGGCCGGCCTGGCTCCCGCCGTGATGAGGCTCTGCCTGGCCTCGCCCCGGCCCGACCCCGCCCTGGCCCGACCCTGCCCAGGCCCGACCCTGCCCAGGCCCGACCCTGCCCAGGCCCGACCCTGCCCAGGCTGGCCGCCGCAGTGGAACGTGCTCCCCGAGGGCCAGCAGGAGTGGGCCAGCTCCCAACCAGGGCAGCAGAGCTTGGACCACACCTCCATGTTATGAGTTTAAACTGCTCTTAAAACTTCCCCTTCGGATCTTCCCCAACTCATTCTCAGCTGTCCGGTCCTGCTGATGGCCCCCCGGGAACTGGTTCCAGGGGTGTCGGCCTGGCTCACAGAACCGTGAGCACCTCGGCTTCGAGGGCTGCCCTGACCCGTGTGTTCAAGGGGAGCTCTGAAGGGCAAACAGGAAAACCTGCCCGGCCTCGTCCAAAGTTTGGGGAAATGTAATGATGTTGAGACCTACTTTTTTTTCCCCCAAAACTCCTCCATTAGAAAAAGTTCAGGTTTTAAAAATGAGGAAGACTCTGCACCCAGGGCGGGGCGCAGCTGTGCCTGGCGCTCTGGTCTTCCTGTGGGGGCAGGCAGGCAGGCCCGCGGGCGGCTGGGCTCAGTCTTGGGGGGGGTGGGGTCCACACCAGGATTGGGAGGCTTGTTTTGTTTGTTTCTTTTTTTAAAAAGAAAAAAAACTTCCTCCAAAAACAGAGTCTATTCTCTCTCTGATATAATCAACCCCCTTGGGCTTAATTCTCTCAGCACAACGGTCCCTGAGGCCGAGCGGGGAGGAGCAGCCAGAGAAGAAAAGCGCTCTTTAGAGGGCAGCAACCAGTCCCGACAGAGGGGCGAGGATGTCGGAAGCCTCTGGTCCGGAGAACAAGAGGATGGACGGCTTGGCAAGCCGCCCCGGACCCCCCACCCAGGCGTGGTCGCCCAGCTGTGTGAGTCAGCGGCTCCGGCAATGGTCCCCCTTCCCACGGGCCTTGTCTTGGAGGAGCAGGGGCGGGGCAGCAAGTGGCCTTCTCTCCCCCGCAACACAGCCTTTCATAAGCCACTGAATGTCTGTCACCTCAGCCGCTCTTCCCTTGTCAGTGAAATTCTGAGTCATCAGCAAGGCCAGAAATGGGAAATGAGGACAGAACAGAGAATTCACACCCCGCCCCCGCCCCTGGGACTGCCCGCAAGGACAGCGCTCCCAAGCCCTGCTGTCCTGGGGCTGCGGCCGGTGGCTGCTGCTTGGCCCCCTGCCCGCAAGGGCCTCCAGCCAAAGAACAAAGGTTCAAAACCGCCCCCAGCTTAGCAGGTCGCTGTGAGGGTCTTAGGGACAAAGTTAGAGACCAGTGCAGGGGATTTTATCCAGGTGGGCCAAGGAGACAGGCGTCGCTGGTGAGGAGTAAGGAAACTAGGTCTGCTTTGTGATTTCAAATTTGTAAAACTGACCAATTCTAAAACAGACAAATCAATAAAACCTAATTAAAAATAATAATAAATAATAAAAAGAATTTAATTTTTTTCCCTCATATCAAAATAAAACAGCCTTGGCTGGTGTGGCTCAGTGGTTTGAATGCCAGCCTGTGAATTGGAAGGTCACTGGTTCAATTCCCAGTCAGGGCACATGCCTAGGTTGCAGGCCAGGTCCCCAGTTGGGGGCACGCGAGAGGCAACCACGCATTGATGTTTCTATGTTTCTCTCCCTCTTTCTCCCTCCCTTCCCCGCTCTCTAAAAAATAAATAAAATCTTTTTAAAAATAAAATAAATAAAACAGACAGGATTCTGGGAGTCCACCTGCTGATTCATCAGGTACCCAGGAAGGGGTACTTTCATTCACAAATGTTCAGAGAATATCTTTTCTTTCTCTTTTTCTTTTTACTTTATTTTTACGGTTGACGCTATTACAGCTGTCCCTGCTCCCCCCAGGACATCCATTCTTTCTCTGCAGAGATGGATGCATCCCTGGGCCGCTATGTGGTGAGTCTCTAAGCCCCGAAGTGCGGATGGTCCTGCCGGGCCGAGATCTGGCAGCGCCGTTCAATCTGGAAGCGCTGTTCAAGGACTGCGGGACCACCGCTCGCTGCGGAAGGCGGGCCTGGGCTGCCTGCAGCAGATGAGCTACAGGAGCTACAGTCAGGCTGGGAGAGGGGAGCCCAGGGCCCTGCAGACGCGCGGTCCTGCCGCTAATATCTCTGGGTTGATTCTACAGATAATAAAATTTCATAGAAGCCTTTCTGGACGGGGCTTTGGAAACTGGTCAGTCACATGCCCTCCTTTTGCCAATGCAGGAATGGGCCCGGAGGTGTTACTAATCATCACCATCGTCACTAGCGTGAGCGCCTGACGGGCAGTAGCTTTTGACTGCAAGGCGGGCGCCTGGCGGCAGCTTCCGACCACCGAGGCACTTGTCGCAAAGACAGCCAACTCCAGTAAGCACTTTGCCAGCCGTGTGACACGGTGCCCTAGCTGCACAGCTAGATAAAGTCCCCCTTTCAGGAAGCTGCGGGTGACCTAGGTAATTCTCGCTCTTCTGTTTTATATTCGCCAATGAAGAGCGAACCTGAAAATCCGAGTGTGCTGTGGCCTTTCAAGGCCGGACAGGTTCACCAGACCCAGGCAGACAGAAGAACTGTCATGGAGCCGCTTGGATGCCTAACGTGCCTTTATTCGTGGGTGGGCCATCCACGCCCGCTGCAAGCTGCATGTCCCCACGTGCTACACTGCATGTCACCTGTCCCCTCTCGTGTCCCACCACGTGGCCCCTGGTGGGAAGCCCCTGCCCCCTTGTATACTGAAGAGAGACAAAGCCAGCAGGAAGCCGGAGACTGGTGTACATAGTGTGACTCTGCACGTGAGCCCACTCGAGGCTGCCGGAGCCGTGTATCGGACCGGGGCCCAAGGCTGTGAGGACACGGCTTGCCGGGCCCACTCAAGGTTGTGGGAAATGCCTTCTCTTAGTTGCCCAGACGCCTGGGTGCAGTAGCCAGACTGCCGCCCTTCACCCTACACCTAGGCACGTACCCCAGGCCCCAATAAAAGCAGAGCCCCGGTTTCCCCTCACCTCTGTGCGTGACCTCACTGTGTGGCCCTGGTGCGCCCTGCACCCTCCAGGACTGCGAGTGATAAGCCTTGTTCTCTCAGAGGTCCCTGATGGCTTTGCTGAGGGGCGCCTGGCCGCCGACCGGGAACCCCAGGGCTGTCCGGCCACAGCGATGGCTCCGAGAGGGGCCGAGCCCGTGGGGGCTGCCGCACGTGGCCCGGGCTCAGGCGAGCGCCCCCAGGGTTCTGTGTGGCATTGCGATCCGTAGGCTGAGACCCGCGCAAGATGATCACTGCGACCCCCACCGCTGGCGGTCGCCACACCCACGGCCACCGTCACTGCAGCAGCGTCCCCGCCCCGCCGCTGCCGGCCCCGCCCCCACCCCCACCGCCCACCTACGGAGCACCCGCTCAGTGCGGGCACAGCGCCGGTGCCCTTCCGTGGACTGATTCAACTAATCTTCACAAGCTTTCCCTCGTGAGACAGCGGATGCTACGTGTGTACCCAGGTCCCGTTAGTGGTGCGGCTGGGATCTGAACCCAGGCTGCCTGGCTTAAGGATCCGCGAGCACTCGGCCAAGACTTCGCAATGAGAGGCAGCTGAGGGATGGGACCAAATATTTTTGACCCAGTTTTCAGGATGACTTTCTACTGCCCCACACGCAGCCGCGTGCAGCACGGCTCGTAGGAAGGCCGGGCGGCGGGGAACGGGCTGCGGCTCGCCCGCCGTTCATTGTCGATCTCGGGACCAGGGTCCACGTTGGACTTTCTGTCCAGCTCAGTCCAGGTCTGCAGCAGCCCAATGCACGGGGCTTCAGTTTTCCTGTGGAAGGGAAGCTTGCTGAAGCCCCAGAAACCGGACAGGAAAACAGAACCACAGAAAGTCAGATAGGAATATTCGCCCCTCAGTAATCCTGCAGACTCCAACTGTTAGACCCAGGTCCCCCAATTCTTCCTTCTCCAGCTGGAACGCGCAATGCTGTGGTGCACCATTTGCAGTTAAAACATACCACACACACCCCCTTTCGTTATGAAAAAGGCCATAAATCAATACCAAAGAATTTCTTAAAAATAAAGAGTACCCCTAATACCACCACCAATACTTATTTGGGGTTTGAATATTTATTACCTTTCAGTTTTCTCCCCTCGCTAGAGGTCCCACCCAGAGGACCTTATGGTCAGAACTCTAGTTCTGCTCCTTCATTTGATGAAGACGGGAGTTCTAAGAGGGTTTGAGGCAGAGGGCGTGGGGGAGGGGGTGCCTCAGCAGGCTCTTGCCGGCTTCGAGCAGTGCCTCACACTTCGCAGACACAGTCTGGTCTCGGGGAATTCTGTTGTGTGGCCCCTCTGTCTAGTCATCAATGGATGGAATTTTGGTCATGTCTGGTCTTTAAGGCTGTCTATTAAGCCAAAGTTAAACTCACCCATCAATTAAGTTCATCAGGAAAATCGCAAACAAATTCATCCCTAAAAATAGATGAAAATTTCCTTAACTTACAATCTTACAAAACCTATAGCAACAATCACAACTAGCAGTAAAGCACTTGCTACATTCCCACCGAGTCAAGAACCAGGCAGCACCTGCTGCAGCTGTTCCCCACCATTATCCAGGGGGTCTCAGCCCAGCAAACAGCAAGAGAAGGGAGCAACCATTATACAGATTAGAAAGCAAGAGACAAAACCATCATCGACAGCTGGCAATGTGTTTGACTATTCAGAAAATTCAAAAGAATCCACTAAAAACTCAGAAAATCAGACTTAAGACAACAATTTAAAAGACTTACTGTCAATAACCAACTTAGAAAGCACGGAAAACAGACCCAGCGATCACAGGATAGTCGTAGAGTCGGAACAGCGGGGGTGCTTCCCGGCCGTGGGTCTGCCTCAGGGCTGGGCCTCCGGGCTGCGAGCGAGCGCTGGGAGAGCAGGAGCGCCCCCAGGCCCCTTCCCGTGCTGTCCCCGCGCAGCCTGGGTCTGCACGTCAGCCCTGGCAGCTCCCTCAGCAGCTACCTGCACCTCACGCCTCCTTCCTGCACTTGCTCCTTCCGAACCAGGACTCCCGGAGAGCCCCCTTGCCCCTGGGAAGACGGGCTGAGCAGAAAACCGCAGGCCCGTCCAGACACGCAGGGCCCCGCGTGCCGAGCAGCCTCCTGTGTGGGCATCTCCTCCAGCTGCAGGGGCTCCGAACGCCCTGGGGCGAAACGTGCGGCCAGCCAGTAAAGCCCGTCTTTTGAGAGTAAAGACATCAGCAACAGAAGCAGGGACACCTGCCCCAGATGGCTGTTGGGACTGTGAGGGAGCCAGGCTAAGGACAGGGACGCAAGACTTGTCCTTGGACACTGACTGCGCGAGCAGAAGGGAATGAGGCTCTACAACCTGCCGTTGCTGCCCTTCAGCTTCCCCTTGAGGAACCTGGTACAGCGTGAGGGGAGAACCTCCCCGGAAAGGGGTTTCCAAGACACCTTCTGCTGCTGCTGTTCCAGCTGCTGTTGCCAGAAACAAGCCACTGCAAAGCTTAGCAACAGAAAGTAACCCTCTTGTGCTCATGGTTGGGCGGTGGAGTCAGGAGGGGGTCATGTGCCAAGGCAGGCATAAGGAGATTGGCTCAGCTCTGCCCTGCCACAGCACGGCCTCAGCTGGAAGACACAGATTCTGGGCGACTTACTGTTGCCTTAACTCACCATCTGGTGAGTTAGTGGCTGGGGCCTCAGCGGGGGCCTCCCAGAGTGGTCTTTCCACGGCTAGTCTGGGCTTCCTCACAGCATGGCTGCAGGCTCCCAGAGTGAGTGTAAACGTAAAAACAAGAGAACCAGGCAGAAGCTGTACTAGCCTTTTAGGTTTTTTTTTTAAGATACTTTTTTAAAATAATGATTTTATTTATTTATTTTTAGAGAGGGGAAGGGAGGGAAAAAGAGAGGGAAGGAAACATCAATGTGCGGTTGCCTCTCACGCCTCCCCTACTGGGGACCAGGCCCACAGCCCAGGCCTGCGCCCCGTCTGGGAACTGAACCAGCGACCCTTTGGTTCACAGGCCGTCACTCAATCCACTGGGCCACACCAGTCAGGGCCCTTTTTAGTTTTTTAAATTGTGGTTAAAAAAACACACACACATAACATAAAATTGACTATCGTTATTTTTAAGTGTATAGGTCAATAGTGTTAAGCATATTCACATTATTGTTAAACAGAGTTCCAAAAATTTATGTCTTATAAATCTGAAACTCTATACCTATCGAACATCAGCTTGCCTCTCCCTACTGCTTCCAGCCTCTGGTAATCACCATTCTACTTTCTGTTTTAAAAAATTTGACTTCTTTAGATACCAATGATTCTTGAGGGTTCCAATCTCTCCACATCTTCACCAACATTTACTTTTTGGGTTTTTTTTTTAAATAGTAGTCACCTTAGTGGATATTTTGATTTGCATTTATCTGATGATTAGTAATGTTGAACATCTTTTCATGTGCTTATTGACCATCCATATATTATATTTGGAAAAATGTCTATTCAAGCCCTCTGCCCATTTTTAAGTTGGGTTTTTTATTATTATTGATTTTTAGGAGTTCTTTGTGTCTCCTGATTTTGGTCCCTTACCAGATATGTAATTTGTAAATATTTTCTCCCATTCAGTAGGTTACCTTTCCATTCTATTGCACATATCCTTTGTTACACAAAAGTTTTTGTTTTATGTGACCCCATTTGTCTATTTTTGCTCTCATTACCTACACTTCTCTTGTCATATTCAAGAAATCTTTGCCAAGTCCAGTGTCATAAAGCTTGTCCCCTATGTTTTCTTCTAGGATTTTTGTAGTTTTAGATCATACATTTAGGTCTTCCATCCATTTTGAGTTAATTTTTGTATATGTGTAAGATAACGGTCCAGCTTTATTCTTTTCCATGTGGACATCCAGTTTTCCCAACAACATTTGCCAAGGAAACTGTCCTTTCCCCATTGAGCAGCATTGGTACCCTTGTCAAAGATCATTCGACTATGTGCCCAAGGGTTTATTTCTGGTGCTGTATCAGCTTTTATAACAGCCTTGGAAGACACAGAGGCCTTTGCCGCACGCCCACCCAGACACAAAGGAGAAAATACAGATCCAGTATTCTCTTGATGGGAGAAGGGTCAAAGTCACAATAATAAGGAAGCCACATGGGATGGGAGAGATGGTGGCAGCCATTTCCAGAAATCACAAACTGCCAAAAGACCTTGCTCCTGTTACTTCTCCCCAACCTGTCTTATAAAAGTTGTGGAAGGTGATACAAATACATACCCCCAATGGCTAACATGAAAAACAGTTAACGTCAAGTGCTGACAAGGATCTGGAGCACCCAGCCCTCTCACGCTGCTGGTCCAAGTCTAGACTGGAATAACTGGCTTAGAAAAGTGCAACATCTACTAACGCTGAACACATGCACACCGGTAGCCCAGTGACTGTGTTCTCCGACCTCCAAAGGGGCACCAAAATCATACATAAGGTTGTTTGTAGTAGCACTACCTGAAATAGCCCAAACCTTGAACCTTCCTAAATGCTCATCCCCTGCAGGACGGATAAATACAGGGACAGTCACATAACAGGGCATTTACGTCAATGACAATGAACAAATTGCAGCTACTCACCTCATATGGGGTAATCTCACAAACATAATGTTGAGCAAAAGCAGCCGGAAAAAAGTAACTGCTGTAGCATTCGTTTATTTAAAATTCAAAAGCAGACAAAACTCACCTCTGGTGGTGTTAGGAGTCGGGGTACGGCTGCCCCACATGGGAGCGTGGGGGCTGGAAGGGGGCTCGAGAGTGGCTTCGGAGACGCGCATCGCGCTCTGCCTCTTGACCCAGGAGTTAGGCACAGGAGCGTGTTTGCCGTGTGAAAATGTACCGAGCTGTACGTCCCATGTCTTCTGAACCTGTCTCTGTGTGCGTGTGATGCTTCGAAATGAAAAACAGAAATATCATGGGAGGGCCTGGATGCTCCACAAAGGGGCAGCATCAGGTGTGAGGATCAGAGCACATCATTTGCTCGGTTCAGGTTAATCAAGTCCTCACTGTGCGTGCGCCTGTGCCAGGGACAAAGGACCGAAACGGAGTCCACGCGCTGGCCGTGAACAGCTGTCAGAGGGGAGGTAGGAGCTGGGAGCACACGCGGGCGCCCGGGGGGTTAGCGGAGGAAGCTTGCTGTGAGCTACAAAATGACACACAGTGTATCGTCATTAAAGCTGTGTCCATCGAAAAGTTCAAAGACTCGCTTTAAACATTCTATATTCCCTTAACTTGTGATACAATAAAAGAGGAATTTATCCAAATCCTTTATGAACTAAAAAAATGTTTTCCTCTTATGCCATCTCTTGGAGTAAATTAGTTCAAGAAATTTCCTGCCTGCTGCATTAAAAAGCATTTCTTTTGGTGTTTCATTAAATTAGTTTATCTAACTTTCGGCCAGCCCTGGCATCTACTGACGAAACCCCTTCTCCACATAGAAACGCACAGCTGTAAAATCATCCCTCCTGCCCCTCACAGCTGTTACCCCTCCAAACGGCATCTGCTTCCAGCCTCCTCTCAGGCTCCGCGTTGGCCTCCCTGCCCCCTCCCTCAGGAGCCGGAAGGGCTCAGGGCTCCGGAGGCGAACACCCCGTGATTTCTCAGAAAGGTGGGACAGCGCTTTCCCGTTTGCTCCCAGGGTCTGCTCTTGGCCGCATTCATCCATTCCTGGCAGAGCTGCGCCTTCGTCAGTCAGTTTCACAGCTCCTGAATAACCGATTTACTCCTACCAGTAAATATTAGCATTTATTTGAAAATAATGCATGGGACCATCTTAGAAGCTTTATGAAATGTGTCTCAATACCAAAGGAACATTTATCTGCATGTTCCAGTCATCTGTTGTTCAAGGGCAGCTGCCCGCCACCTGTCTCCCCCCTCCCCCAACACACACACGTCAGCAGCGCGCATGTGAGGGGACTGCTGGCCTTCTGTTCTGCAATGTCAGAGCAGCTCAAGGCTCGGGACTGAGGGCTGGTTGATGGGGACCTGAGCTGCCAGGCTGCACCTGCCCGAAGGTGGTCAGAGCTCTCACCACGGGCAGGCCGAGAGCGAGAGCGGGGCCGAGGGGACTCGCAGTGCAGCACAAGAGGCACCCGGCGTCACCAGCCCCTTGCACTGCTCACACCCAGTTCAGTCCTCAGGTCCGGGCTACCTCCGAGTCCTCCGCAGGATGGCAGCAATAATCTCTAGACGCTTCATGCAAGCACTACTCCTGCCCTGGCCGGGTGGCTCCGTGGGCTGGAGCATTGTCTGCTACACCAAAAGGTTGCAGGTTCGATCCCCAGTCAGGGCACATACCTAGGCGTGGGTTCAATCCCAAGTCGGAGGATGTACGGGAGGCAACTGATCGATACTTCTCTCTCACGTGGATGTTTCTCTCTGTCTGTCTGTCTCGCTCCACCTCTCCCTCCCTTCCTCTGTCTCTAGATTTTTTTTTAAAGAGCCACTCCTGCAGCTGACCCCGAGGCTGCAGCGGAGACTCTCCCCCACTGCCTTAACCACTGCTCTGAAGTATTCCCTCGCCCTCAGTCAGCCACTCTGACGTCTGACCCAGGGAAGCGGTCGGCGCAGTTCCCAGCTCTCTTGCCCTTGCACGGGATCTAAGGCCATGGTTGCTGTCATTGCTTGTCCACCATTATCACTGGGCATTTAAGCATCAGGATTGGCTCAGTAGGGGCCCTGGGTCCCAAACATAACCCTCCCTGTCCCGTTTCGGTGTCAGTCTAGCTCCTCATGACAATCAGGACTGATTATCTCCACCAACACACCGACTCCCTTCCCCGACAGCTGACCGGTTGGCACTAAAAAGGTGGCAGTCAGAGATCCGAGCTGAGTGCAACCCTCACCACATCTCCTGGTGGAAGACCCCCTTCCCACCCTCACCAGGAACCAGGGCCCCCGCTCTACAGAGCCTGCGACTGGGAGGATGGGAAGCACAGGTGGAGTGGCGGACCTCCAGGCATTTCGGGGAGAGGGCTGGTTCGAGTGGCCCCCGCCCCGGGCGTTGGACCTCTACACAGGCACACCTCGGCGATGGCACGGATTTGGTTCCAAGTAAAGTGAGTCGTAATTTTTTTTGCTGGTGGAGGGTCTTGCCTTGAATTTGTAAAAAACGCAACATCTGTGAAGCACAATAAAGCAAAGTGCAATGAGATGAAGTATGCCTGTATTTTGACATTTGGAGACAAAGTACTGTATTCCACTGCACCGTGGGGCCAGGTGCTCCTGGGTAACGGAGTAGGTAGCGAGGCCACGGCCCGCGTCCTGTGCCGGTCCTGCTGCGGAAGCTCCCCTTCACACGTGTTTCCTGGTCTGAGGCCTCTCGGGCGGGATGGCACGCCGGCAGGCAGAGCAAGCGTCCCTCCCACGGCCCTTCCGGTTGGAGCGCCGGCGGGCGCCCGGCGGCGCTGGGAAGGGCAGCACGGGAGGCGGCCGGCGACGCTGCACTGCCTGTGTGGGGGGCCAGGCGGGCACCAGAGTTACCAGGGTCACTTTGTGAAGTACGTGACTAACTGCTGTGCTATGCCTTGAAACTAATACAAAATAAAACTGAATGTAAACTGAAATTTAAACACTTTTAAAGAGAATTAAAGAAAGAAAAGCATTGTGGTCAGAGAAGGGAAACTGACAACCAGGGAAAGCTCTGCCCGCTGGCTGCGGGGCCGATGCCTCTCCCGGGCCTGGTGCCGGGCTGAGGCAGCCTCGGTGACAGGGGGCTGTCACCCTGGGGTGACGCAGCGAGGTCTGGGCTGACACCCGCAGGTCGATCCGTCCTACCACCTGCTTGCTCACCATCCCTCCTCAGCAGATGCCCTCCGCTGGGCACCGTGCGAGCCGCAGGGACCCGCGCTCGGCGGAGCCACTGCCGCAGATCCGGCTCCGTCCCTGCTTCCCAGGCTTCCTGGTCTCCTATCTTCCAATATTTTTCCAGATAATCTCAAAATTTAAATTTCAGATGAACAACAAATAATTTTTTTAAAGATTTTATTTATTTATTTTTAGACAGAAGGGAGGGACAAAGAGAGGGAGGGAAACATCAATGTGCGGTTGCCTCTCACACACCCCCTACTGGGGACCTGGCCCTCAACCCAGGCAGGCGCCCTGACTGGGAATTGAACCAGTGACCCTTTGGTTCACAGGCTGGCACTCAATCCACTGGGCCACACCAGCCAGGGCCCAAATAGTTGTTTGATTGTAAGTGTGTCCCATGCAATATTTGAGACATCCCATACTGAAAAATTGTTTGTTTATCTGAAACTTTTAACTAAGTATCCTATAATTTTCTTTGTTACATCTGGCTACCCTACCCACAGGGCCCCTCATCAAGCAAGGGAGCCATTTGCCACTGCTCCGAAATCTCTGCATAGCCATCGAGACGCCAGCCAGGCTTCTGCTCGCGACTCCACCCGCCGGGAGGACTTTCCTTTCCCGCTGCCCTGCAAGGTCGCTGCCGAGTGGGGCTCCAGCGAGCGGCAGCCCATTTTCACCCGGCACCAGCACGGCACACAGACCGACGTGCGAACTAGGCTTGGGGCTCTTTCTTCCCTCCTGCTGCACCTCGAGGCCGTAGGCGCTACTGAGGGGGCACCGTGTTGCCACAGGTGGATCGCATAGGATTCTGGGTCACCTATTCATGTCATTTACTTCAGCCCTGCACCTGCTCAGTCCTAAACCTGAATGTACCATTTTTTAAATATTTGACTGAGTGTTCTGCACCCACCTGAGATCAATACCCAGCTCATGAAGGTCATCTGGCCACAGAGTCACTTAACGTCCCAGGGTGTGATGCTAAATCTCTACTAGGGCCCCAAAAAACACCAGGAGCAGCCGCCTGTGGGGGACACATGTCCTTGCTTCCTGGGACTCTGTGTCGCGGCTCTCCTGGCTGTGCTTCCTAGGAACCCCACGCGGCCCCCCACCCGCCACGCTGCCCCTGAAACTGTCGCGTCAGGGTCAGGCTGGCTTCCTCCGCAGCCCCGTTCTCCTGGAGAGACGGCTCCGGCTCTGGGCTCTACCTGAAACGAGTGCCTTTTCGGTCAGCCCCAGCCTGGAAGGCCGCAGCGCCCCGTGTTCCGCGTCTGGCCCACAGAGCCTGACGGGGGCGCCGACTGGGCTCTGCGTGCGCGGGGGCGCGAGGGGCCGCCAGCCTCGCCCTCACCTTAGAGGACACGTCCCGAAGTGCCCAGCCCACGGGGCCTCTTACAGCTTCATCAGCGTGGCAGCCCACGGCTCTTCAGCTCACCTCCTTCCCCGCCCCCACCACGCACATGTCTTACGGGGCGTGGAGGGCAGCTGCCGCCGCCCCAGGCCCGAGCAGCGCAGAGTCATCGGTATGTGAGTCGGCATGATGTCCAGTGGAATTTCATCAGCAGCAGCATCCTGCAGGCTGTCATACGACAGAGAGAAGGATTAATGTAGGCAAAGCAGCGCATGACCACGAACTGCTGCTCTTCCCATGGGAAAGCTAACCCCATACCAACGGGCACTGAGAAAAATGCACTCACCAGATTACCGTTGTCTACCAAGTGCCAGACGCCGCAGGGAGGTATTCCAAGCTACCGCATCTGGTGTGGCGGTTGGTGCTGATTCACTTCACCCTTGGTTAAATTTACTGATGGCCACCAGCATCCCTTGATCCCAAGATCCGTCTGGTTTTTCAGGAGCGGACAGATGAACTGGGTGGAGGTTTCCACACCCGCATCTTCGGGGGGTGCGTGAATCTCGGAATTCCCCCTGGGAGGCGAGCCTGCTCCGGGTCACTGTCTTGGCCAGGCGTCCTCCACCCGAGCCCTCCTACCACAGCGGCTCTTGCTGCACAGAGCGGAGGAACAGCCTGCTTTCCAGCCATATCTAAGTACATCTACGCAGTCATGTAACCAAGAGGAGGAAGACAGGGGGCACAGGGTGGTGGCTGGACCCGCTGCGCCGTGGACTTTGGCCAGACGTGGCCTTCTTCGGCCACCACTCCACCCCGAAGACCTGCCAGGGGTCCCGGGGCCCTAGTTTCAGTGTCAACCAGAACGTGACTCCAACAGCGACAAGCCGGCACCTGCCTCTTCGCCCCGTGCAGCTACCCTGGCGAAGAGCTGCAGGTGTTCTTCAGGGGCTCTTGCAGATCCTTCCCCAGGACGTGGCCTTCCTTCCCTTTCACAGGCTGCGACTCAGACCCAGAAGCCAGGGAGGGACTGTCGCTCCTACTGCAGCAGCTGACTTCAGCTGTATGTCCACCAGTTCCTTATTTTTATTCATTTATTTTTAAAATTGTGCAAGTAACACCTGTGTGGCTTCCATCACTCTCGGTCCTCGGAATGCCCTGCATGGTTGGGCATCGTCATGTATCCTGTCATCGTCGCAGGCTGAGGCGTCCTGCTTGCCGCTCGAGCCTGGCCACTGACAGTAACCATGACAGCCTGCTGGCCTCTGCCCCATGATCCCTTTCAACAGCAGGGAGTCCAGTTTCGTGGCTGCACCTCACACCGTCCACCCGGCCTTACGGCGGACAGCCACCACACTCCTCAGAGCTGCCGGTGCCCCAGCCTTCTGCGTCCGTGCGGGGCGGGGCCTCCGGTCCCACCTAACAGATCCCTTTTCAGGTGCCCATGGCCCTGAGCTCTCGGGCGCTTTCCTCACTGCTAAACCGTGGCAGTTCTGGGCTCTCTGCTTGACTCGCTGCAGGCCCATCACCAGGGACCTCCCAGGAGGGCATGACGACCAGCCTCAAGGGACCTTCTTACAACACGGACCTCGAGCCACAAATGAGTGTCTCTGTGCCACTAAATCCCTCCTACCCAGTTTCTATTTCCCCCTCATCCCAGCTCCGCGCCCTCAGGACCTATTCCCACCTTCGTTCTCCAAGTACCTGCTGGTTGGTAAATGCCGCGTTGGTCTGCGTTCCCTTGGAGTTTTATCTGGTAACCCTGGTAACCAACCTCTTAGTGGCCTATTAGGAATTCAAATGGCTTGTTTTTTAATTCCAGGAAAAAAAATAATGCTCTGCCTGAATGTAATGTCTAATCTTGGTCTCATGCGTGGGTGTGTAGTTAGATTATAAACTCACCTGGTGGGCAATGTGCTTGCATTTCTGTTTTGCACAATGGCTGAAGGTGTGGCAGGGCCCCCAAGCCCTTCCCCCTCGCGCCCCATTGGTGGGGGCGCAGCTGGTGCAGCTGCTGTGGAGGGCGTATGGCGTTTCCTCAAAAGAAATGTAAAATAGAACTGCCTTATGACCCAGCGATTCCACTTCTGGGAATATATCCAAATGAACCCAAAACGACAGTTTGAAAGAATATCAGCACCCCTATGTTCACTGCGGTGTTTTTTTACAATAGCCAAGATTTGGAAGCAGCCCAGGTGCCCATCAGTAGACGAGTGGATGACAAAGCTGTGATCCAGTGTTTTAGTCAGCCATAGAAAAGAAGAAAATCTTGCCCTTTGCGAAAGCATGGATGGACCTGGAGAACATTATGCTAAGTGAAATAAGCCAGTCAGAGAAAGGCAAATACCATATGATTTTCCTTGTATGTGAAATCTAATGAACAACATAAACCAGCAAATAAAGTAGAAACAACCTCATAGATAGAAAACAGACTAACGGCTGTCAGAGGGAAGGAGGGTTGAGAGGTGGGCAAAATATGTGAAGGAATTAAGCAAAAAAAAAAAAAAAACCCAAAACCCCACAAAACAAAACTCACAGACATAGACAACAGCACAGTGACGACCGGAGGGAAGGAGGTCGGGGAGGCAGGAGCGGGAAAAGGGGGTAAACGGAGACTGGACTCTGGGAGGCGAACGCACAACACAGTGTGCAGACAATGTAGCAGAGAACTGTACATGTGAAACCTACATAATCTTATTAACGGATGCCACCCGAATAAACAAACAAACAAACAAACAAACAAACAAATAATCCTTCCCAAGTCTCCAGAAATGTGCTGTGCCGGCCATGGAAGGCTTGTGTTCTGCTGCTTGCAAAGCGGGCGTTCCTGGGTGCCCATCACGGCGAGGTCTAGGCAGATGTCGCCAGGCACAGGGGGCGTTACTTTCCTCTCCGTGGTTTCTTAAAGGTAGCGCCGAGTTGCCCACGGACTGTTGAGACTTTGATAAAGCAATAGCAGAGGGCGCAGTGTGAACGCAAGGCCTGCCTGTCCAGTCCTCAGTGGGGACACCAGCCCCTGCACTGGAGGGCAGCAGGACTCGACTGCCAGAGGGCAGCCTTGCACCCCTGTTTGTCTGCCGCCCCCGTGGGCTCGGAGCCTGCTCCCAGGTCGGGGAGCCAGTAACCGCGGCGCGGGAGGGCAGCGTGCACGCTGGGTGTGTGGGTGGGTGGGTACAAGGTCTAACACCTTAGCCCCTTGGAAGAAAGTGATGATAGGGGCCGATAATAAACGATTTTCCTTTTGTAAAAGTTTAAAAGACGTAAATGAGATTTCAGGAGAGCTTAAAAACTAGGAATCCCAGAGGAAGTAAAAATGGCCTCATTTCAATAGAAACGGTCCCCAAGATCCTGTGAAGCTTTGTAGGGTGTCTAGTCCCACAAACAACCCTTACAATTATTGACATTTTCTAGCAATTTGCTGTTTTCTTTCCTCTTTGGTTTATTCCCCCCGTCCCCCCCCTCCCCTGCCCCACACACATCCTTTTATTGAAAACCACATTGTAATTAAATATTACCTTAAAGGAAAAGCCATTCAGGGCACATTGCTAAGAGGATTTTAAAAAGCAAGTTACAAAACAATAGGATCCCAATTTTGTTTTAAAAATACGCATATACATTTAAAATGTAGAAGATAGATAATAAACTGTTAAGCAGAGATATCTCTAAATATTTGCAGAAAAGTTATTTTCTTTTATGTGCTTTTTTGCACTTTGCAAAAATTCCCCCCTTCAGGGGAGTGGGCTGGGAGGGGCTGCGCAGGCACGTGGCAGCCACCGGCACTGGGCGGTGGGGGACCCAGAGCAGGGCGGCCCCGCCCCCCCACGGCACGGCCTCCTCGCTCACCGCCCTTGCACCCGAAGTCTAACCTGAGCCGGCAGCCCCCGCGCCCTCCCTCCGCCCGCATGCGGCTGAGTGCTCCGGACAGGTGGACACAGGCCCTGTCCGGCCCCGCGCTCTCGCTCGGTCCCCACCGCCCGCCCGCCGCAGCCAACGAGATGGCTGGAAGCTAAGTCAGGCCAGGCGGGCAGGTGAAAGGGCTGGCGCGGCCGGGGGCAAACGGCTGCCTGAGGCACGGGGCCACTTTTTCCACAGGTCCTCGCTGCAGGGGTGGGAAGGAAAGGCAAGTGTGAGCGGTGTGTTAGTTTACAGGGTCTATTTTTGATCTGCAATAAATTGATTCAGGTATTTTACGCAAGGAAGG
This sequence comes from Pteronotus mesoamericanus, assembly GCF_021234165.1. Classification (NCBI taxonomy): domain Eukaryota; kingdom Metazoa; phylum Chordata; class Mammalia; order Chiroptera; family Mormoopidae; genus Pteronotus; species Pteronotus mesoamericanus. Next base: position 1,121,174 of record NW_026555090.1, read on the forward strand.
ACTGACCCATATTATCGCGCTATGCTCTCAAATCTGCTTACGTTCAAGCCGCGTGTTCAGGCCGACAGTCAGGGACCCCTTGTCCGTGGGGACGGGCTCCAGCCGCGGCGCGCAAGCTCCCCGCGTCCTGCCCCTCCCCCCTTTCTTGGGCAGAATAAATGTGACGGGCCGTCTGGGACCACCATCTACCCACAGCAGGGGCACGCTGTCATTTACACACGGTGTTCTCATTCAAGAGTGAATCATACTCGAGAAAATTTCCTCCATGATGGATGTATTTTAGTTAATAGATTTTAAAATAATAGCCCCGGCTGGTGTGGCTCAGTGGACTCAGTGCCGGCCTGCGAACCAAAGGGTCACCGGTTCCATTCCCAGTCGGGGCACATGTCTGGGTTGTGGGCCAGGCCCCCAGTGGGGGGGCACGTGAGAGGCAACCTCTCTCTCTCCCTTCCTTCCCCTCTCTCAAAATCAATCAAATCTTAAAAGAAATAAAATCATATCATTTTATGTTAAAATTTATGTAAGGAAACACTGTGTGAGGAAACGCCCATCAGGGATGTATTTGAGAGCAGGTGACAGAACGGGCCCCTCACGGCCCAGCGAGAAGCCCGCAGGCCGACCTGGCCACTGTTCCCGATGCCGTCGGAGATGTTTTCAACTTGTGTCCTGCCGCGTTTGCACGTGAAGGCCTCGTGACCCGATATGGCTCCCCATCTCCAGGCAAACCAGCAACAGCTTGCCAGAGGCACGGCGCCCTCACAAGCTCTACTCCACAGCTGCTGTGTTCAGCCTCTCCTTGCTACCAGCCCCGAATATTTCCAAAGCAGGAAAAACAGCCACAGCGTGCATTTTCTGCACATTTAAAACCGATTACGGTGCTAGTGAGGTAGCATAAATAAGCAGAAACTCCCGCATCCGCGAACGCTGGCTGTCCTCTTTGCTGTCTGATTTCTTCCTGACGTCAACATCACATACTTCTTCCTGTTTCTATGGCTGGTTCTCCCACCAACTGGCGCGCGACCTTAAGCAAGTCATTCAGCCTCCACTGGGCTCCTGCTTCTCGTCTGCAAAATGAGGGGCATAGGGGGAAAGCCCCAGGGCTGCCACAGACCGTCAGGCAGAGCCTGGGGGTCTCCCACGCTGGCCAGGACAGCGGCAGCGGTGGTTCTCGTGCCCGAAGAACCTTAGCGCACAAAGGCTAGAAAGAGGAATGGGTAACCCCTGCCCCCAGCACGCCAAAAGCTAGAACTATAAAAGAATAGGGGGAGCCCTCCCCTACCCTCTAAGAACCAGGGGCTGGAGCAGGGAAAGGGAGACATGCTCTGAGAGGGGAGCCCACCACTCTCCCAGGTTGCGTGACATGTGAATGAAACCTCTCTTCTTCCGCCAGCCCCTGCTTCACACATTTGGCTTTTGTCGAGGCCAGCAGCCACATCTCAGTTTTGTTTGGTTACAGTTTTTGGCAATGCTGGTGGGACGGCGTGGGCCTTGACAAGTCCCAGGGGGCCTGGGCTGGGTCCCCAACCGCCCGTGGCAGGCCAACCTCAGCGCAGGACTGTGGGGACTTACCAGCAGCTTCTGGAAGTTTTCTTAATACGCTTCCTAATACCCCTGCAGTCTTTCTCAATGTGTCAGCCCACCGGAATGCCTGGCTGGTGAAAGGAAACAGGTCTGAGGAGCAAACGGACGCCCAGGCTGGGCAAGTCAAGCTGGAGCACGTGCTGGGAGTCCTGTATCCCTGCCGCTCGGGCTTCATGCCATTCGGGTTCCATTAGGGTCGCTTGTGGCACTGGTGGCGGGAGGTGAGATGCTAAGGCTTGCTTGTGAGCACTCATTTGGAATAACGGAGTTGGGACCCGAGTTTTGTTTCTATGTTCCCACTCTGTCTGGGGTCTTGTTATGGTTATGGTTTGCAGTTTATACTTTCATGCCATCAGGGGTTGTTCTGTTTTGACTCCTGAAGGGAGCCCTCTGTGCCAAATTTTAGCAGAATGGTTAATGTGTAGCTATGATCTAATGACTAAGAAGGAATTGGTTTTCTACTGTAACAATGCTTGGCCTATGTACACTTTAGTCTATGAAGAAAAATGGCCTATAAATGGTTCCCTAAATTACTACACCATCATACAACAGGAATTATTTTGCCAAAGGTCAGGGCAATGGGATGGAATCCCTTATGTCCTGATATTCATGACTTTACGTAATAGGGGTTTGGCGAAGGAAGGGAATGAACTAATGATGCAGAGAAGGGAATTGGCTTCAAAATCCCTCCCTGACAGAGAGATGTAGGAAGAAAAGAAAAATAACAAAAGGAGTCTCTTTAAGGCCCTGAGCCAAGGGGATGCTGGATTAGCAGCAACGAGATTTCCCTCGCTAATGGATATCCCTGAAATAAGGTCCAGAGGGGCGACGGGTCCACTCCTGAATGAGGAAGAGATGGTCTCCCACTCCAAGGCCTGGCAGGGCACCCAATCTGGCCAGGGAGCACCCCATTCCAGAGCAGGACAATTCTGTTTGTGGCAATAATACTCTACAGGTGGAATAAACTGGGAAGGCCGGCCCGCTGGCTGCTACTGGGCCCCGGCTCCATTACCCACCTCACCCTTACTGAACGGGAAGAATTCCAGCCCCTCAGGTGGAGATGGCCCTCGGAGAATGGCGGACCTTATCGCCTCAGCTTGGGCCGCCATCGTCCAAACCGGGCAGGTGCACAGGCGCTCCTTAACCTCTGGCTGACGGCGCACGGCAGGTGGCTCGTTTTGAATAAAGCTAATGAAGAGGCTCTCCGCTTCCATCAAGAGGATCCCCGAAGGACCCCCAACCGAGCCAGGCAATCCCCTCGACAGAGCCCCGCGGGGACCCAAACAGCAGGGACCCAGCCTTCCTAGAGCATTACAGAAGACACGCGTTGGAGACGCGTAAGGAAGCGGTGCCCAGACATAGGGGCCCGAATATGGTGCAGGCCGTTAAACAGAAACCAAACAAAAACCCTTATGAATTTTTAGAAGGGACCTATCAGGCCTATCAAACGCGCAGTGATGCTGACCCACAGGCACCAGCAAATATCCAGATGGTGAACATGACTTTTATTAGGCGAAGTGTCCTGGACACCGGGAGGAAGCTCCAGTGTTTAGACCGGGCCTCAGGAAGGAATCTCTCCAGCTGGGGGACACATGCTTTAAAGTTTGCCACGCCCAGGAAAAAAGGGAGTTAGGATAGGCCATGGTTTTCTTAGAAAAAATGCAGGGAGATCCGGCGGAGAGGTGGGACCAAAAGGGAAAAGGAAAGACCCGCGAGGTGCCAACCCACGTGCCTTTCATGAAGAGGAGGCTGTGGAGAAAGGGCTGCCCAGAAAGGGCTGCCCAGAACTCAGGAAGAAAAATAAAAAGAGCAGCCCTGACCGGTGTGGCTTAGCTGGTTGGACCTCGTCCCGCGAAGCGGTAGGTCCCTGGTTTGATTCCTGATCTGGGCACATACCTGGGTTGCGGGTTCAGTCCCTGGTCGGGGCCTATGTGAGAAGCAACTGATTGATATTTCTCTCTCCTGATGTTTCCTACCCTCTCTTTCTCCCTCCCTTCCCCTCTCTCTAAAAATAAACAAGATCTTGAAAAGAAGAAAGAAAAATAAAAAGGATAAAAGCCATCACCAAGAAATGTTAGAAGGGAACGGTGAGTCTAATGACAAACGAGGAGGCCCAGGGGCCCCGCTGGACACCCTGTGGACACGAGAGCTACACACTCAGCGCTACATACAAAACTAAGCGAGGAAAGCCCAGCTGCAGCGATGGTCACCGGAGTGACAGAACGCACACAGAACCAGGCCTGCCCCGCGCCTCTGGAATGCCGGCTTGGGGCTCGAAAACTTACACTTCCAAATGGACAAGGGACTGTCAGGCAGCATTTGACACCTTGAAGGAAAAACTAGTTTCAGCTCCCACCCTAGGGTCACCCGATTTACAGAAACCTTTCAAATTACACAGTATGAAGGGCAGGAACTGGACGTAGGCTGCTAACACAGACTCTGGGCAATACCCGTCAGCCCGTAGCCCGCCTCCCAGAGAGACCAGTTCACACGACGGAAGGATGGCCGCGTGCCTCCGGCAGGGACAGCTCCCTGTGACACCGCGCAGGGTGCAGGACGTTCACCCTGGAGCAGCCTGCCGCAGTCCCGGGGCCGCGCCAGGTCCCGGCCCTGTTGGAACGGAAAGGAGAGCCCTGGCTGACGGCACGGTGTGCGGGGAAGCAGCAGACCATTTTATCAGAGAAGCCAAATGTTACCTTATAAACCGCCACTACCTGAAACCTGGCCGCCGCACTTCTGGCTTCAGGGGGAAGCTCTGCCAGCATGATTGCTTCAGAATGTCTGACAACATTTATTCCAGCAGACTGTGTCCGCTGGACCAGCTGCTGACGGAGCCTAACTGGGAGTTATGCACAAATGGAAACGGCCACACACAGAATGGTCAGTGACGAGCCAGGTATGTGGTTGTCACCATAGACAAGGTAACAGAAGCCCAGGCCCTTGCCATAGGAACCTCGGCTCAAAACCTGGACCAACAGCCCCCGCCAGAGCCTCAGAATTGTCCCAGGGCAAGTGTCAACATCTACGCTGACTCTAAATATGCCTTCTTGGTCATACATGGCCGTGGGGCAATGTGGAAAGAAAGATGGCTCTTACTGTGGGTAATAAGGACATCAAACATGCAAAAGAGATTTTACAATGGCTCGAGGCAGTGAATCAACTGAACCAGGCTGCCCTAATGCCCAGCCCAGGACACCAAAGGGACCGTTCCCAAACGAGCCCAGGAATCCAAACCGCTGATAAAGCAGCAAAGACAAGCCGCTCGAAAGCCATCCCTTCTTGGGGCTTTAATTCTCCATCTGGATTTGTCAGAATTAAAACTCCATCGCACAGAACATGATGAGGAGCGGCCCACGAATAGGGACTCTCTAGCACTGCCCCTGACTCTCTATGGAAGAGCTTCCCTCACGGTCTGATCTTACTCCTGGAAGCTCTCCTGTATCCCATCCTCGAACACCTGCACGAGGGACCCATTATGGAAAGGATATTTTAATAAACCACATTAGACCACCTTTGAAGGTCCATCCACCTGTCTGATGCGCCCTGACACCCATTCCAGCCAGGAGACCGAATCTTCCTAAGAAACCCAGAAGCAGCAAGGTCCTGACCAGCAGCCGGCCGAGCAGTGGCCGGGCCCCTGCGACGTCCTGCTGACAACACGCCCTTCCCTGAAGCCCACAGGAGTCAGGCCCTGGATGCACCACACGCAGGTAAAGCAGAGGCTGCCTGAGGCCGACTCAGCTCTTGCTGCTGCTGTTGACACTGCGCAGGACGGCTGGGCCCGCCCCTCTGGAGGAGCTGCAGGATTCCTCTTTCAGAAGGGGCCAGCGCCTCTCAAAGCCAAGTGACAACGTTACTTTTTATTTTAGGCGGCATTTCCCAGACAGTGGCTTCCTTGGCAAATTTATTCTGCTGTTGGGTGTGCCGCCCAAAGCCCCTCTTACGGGTAGATCACGGGGATCCTTTAGTCTCTCTGGTTTTCTGGTTCGCTGCAATCCCCCCGCACTGCTAGGCAGTCCCCCACCGAACTCTTGCCTGCTTGCCGGCACAGTAGGCCTCCCTCGGGAAGCCCCTCTGCAACACGGTCCCTGAGCCCCGAAGCGGTCCTGTCCGTCAGCCCTGCTTGCACGGCAGCGCCTCACGGCAGACAGCATGCATGCCGTCCCCCGAAGACAGCAACCCTTCTCCTCTGCCGAAAGCTCCCCTCCATTCCTGGCCCCTCTGTGTGAGTAGCAGGAATCTCTGGGCCTGGGCATAGGGAAGACTACATCCTTTGACAGCAGGAAGAAACTGCAGAAGATGAGACTTTCATCCACTTACCCTAAGATTACAAAGGCCCAGAGTTCTGAAGGCGGGTTGTTACCGTAGACAGAGCACCGGGGAGTCCCCCACATTGGTCAAGATGGCGGCAGGGGGAGGTTCTTACACTGAGTGCAATGAAAGCTAGAAATAGGAGTGGATAGGGCCTGGGCGAGCATGCCAAACGTGGGAAATACGAGTGGATAGGCCCCGAGCACTCTGAAAGCTAGAAAGATGAATGGATGGGGCCTAAGTGCTCCAAAAACTAGAAATACGGATGGATAGGGCCTGAGGCCACCAAAGCTAGAAAGATAATTGGATAGGAAAATAGCCCTCACCTCCCTATCCATGTAAGAACCTCAGGCTTAGCAGGAAGAATGAGATGCCCTTGAGACGGAAGCCCACCCCTCTCCCAGGTCACACGGCACCAGAATGAAACCTCTTTCCTTTTCACCAGCACCTGCCTCATGGTTTGGCTTTTGGTGCAGCAGGCAGCTGACCCTGCACTTTGTTCGGTTATGCCAGGACCCCTCCAGTTCTGAGATGACAAGTCTATACTCCTTTGGTTTGGCCTGGAGCTCCCCCGTCCTCTCCTCTGTCCAGCACATCCTGGGACAGTTCTGGGCACAAAGCTGGTGCCCAAAACATGATGTGTGGACAAACCAGGGAGCCTCCTGACAGCTCTCAGGATCACATAGTTTGTTTATGCCTAAGAATTGGCAGGAAACATCACAGTTCACAGAACCACATTTTCAAAGGCATGCTGTAAGGGAAAGATGAGGGGCAATGTGACAGACACTGCTGTTTCTCTTACTGCTGCTTCCAGGTTTCAGCTTGGTACTTGCTGACTTTTCCAGTTTCGGATCTTTGGAACGTCTGTGCTTAGGCTGCCGGATGGGGTCCGGGCCCAGAGCAAGTCTGCCTTGGGCCAGCTGGTAATGTGTGGTTCTTGACTTTGTGCAGGAAAGATCTCACAACATGAGTTCAGTTGATTTCGGGAGTATGTTTATTCAAGTTGGGACAGTGAAACAAAGGAAGGGCTTAAGGTAGAAGAGGCCAGAGGAGGAAGTCAGAGAGAAAGGGGCCTTGGAGACAGATTCGGGGGTGAGCCTGGGACAAGCTGCGGCTGCCCGCTGCTCCCCTGGTTGCAAGTCTCATGGGGACCCTTAGAGTTTAGGAGAACGAGCAGGGATACCAGGCGTGGGTGTGTTCTAGCGAAACTGTGCCATGGATTCTTTGTCTGGAGGGTTTTTATCTTTCTTTGGCTGGTGGGGGTCCCAGGGGAGGTCTCACGGGAGGGTCTTAATGGACTATCCATTAGCTTTCTGGGTGTGTCCTTCAATATGTTGATTCATCAAAATGTGTGTCTAGAGGGGTCAGGGGTTATTTTCTGGTTAGTTTTATTTTCAAAGCGTGTCACTGAAGAGGGTCTGGGACCAAGGCTGGTCTTCCCCAGGATGGTCTGGAAGGTGTAAACCATTAGCTCCTAAGTGTCCTTGGTTACGGGAGATAACACCTTGTGATTCATTAGTTGACTGTAAAAGGCTCACATTATTTGGTCTTGTTTAATTCTTTTGCCCCAGTTTCTGTCCATCCACTTGTTGAGGAACCTCCGGGCTCCTCACTGTCCTGCCTCAGTTACAGGCTGTCGCCTCCCAAAAGGCCTGAGAACCTGGCCGCGGGCTGGGATGCAATGTCTACCCACAGCGCATGTCCTGTCCTCTTCAGCGTTCCAGTTGAATAATCGTTTTTTAAAGATTTTATTTATTTTTAGAGAGAGGGGAAGGGAGGGAAAAAGAGGAGAGAAACAGCAAGGTGAGAGGGAAAAACCCACACCCAGGCCTGTGCCCTGATCGGGAATCAAACCTGCGACCTTTTGGTTGGCGGGAGGACGCCCCACCCACTGAGCCACACCAGTCACAGCAGCTGCATAATCATTTTTACATATAATTTTGCAATTAGAGTTAGTAGCCAAGAGTCAAAAGATTTATAATAAATCCAATAAGGGAAACAAAGTAACTTCTGGAAAAGGGAGGAGCTGAAGAGTGAGGAAACCAGAAAAGCCACCATGAGAAAAGGGATTTTTCATAAAACAAAGGATTTTTAAACAATGGATTAGCAGAAGGTGTTAAGGTTGAAGCTATTAGGCAGCATCTGGTAGACAGGAAAAAAAAAAAACAAACTTGGCTAACAAATGGCTGGAATGAAATGGCTTAGTAAAGAGATCAGAAAGAATATGGTATCGGAACAGTAGTGAAGCATTTTAGACAAAAAGCAGTTCCTGAAATGTATTGCCTCTCCGTGTACCTGAAGCTGGTGGAGCTCTGGCAAAAAGAATCAGAGGAAGGAGTAAGGACTGCAGGAAAGGACTTACAGAGAACAGTTTAAAAAAAATTTTTTTTATCTTTCTAACAATGTAACATATGATTAAATTGATATTTCAAGTCAATGGGGAAAATAAGGCTTATTCAACAAATAAGGTGCATGGACCACTGTTACTTGAAATAAAACAAATATAGAGCCCTATTTCACACATTATACAACAAATATTCAGGTGAGTTAAAATCAATATGTAAAATCTAAGGAGTTTTAGGTGAAAATACAAAACAATATTTTTCTTACCCTGAAGTAACATATTCAAACCCAGAAGCTATAAAGTAAAATATTGACAATATGACTATATTAAACATTTAAGACTATACAGTAATATTCACGTAAAAAAACCTTAAAGGACAAGTAATAGAATAGGAAAGTATTTACAACACATCTATAAAAGGGTTAATAGTTGTTTTTTTAGGGAAAAAAATCTACAAACATTTAATTAAAAAATGGATAAAGAATACCAAAAAGTCATTTAAAGCTTTTAAAAAAAAATAGAAATAGGCAAGAAATATACAAAAGCAGATTTAGTTTCAACAAATAATAAAGTAACAAAATAATAAATCATCATCACAATCAGATTAGTAAGTATTAAAAATATTGGTAATATCAAGTATTGGTGACTGTGGAAGGAATGGGGTATTCATAGACTCTTTTTCTTCATCTTCTTAAAGCAGTCCCTTTAGCATATTTTGCAGTGCTGGTTTGGTGGAGGTGTATTCTTTGAGCCTTTTTTTTATCTGAGAAGATCCTTATTTTACCTTCCATTTTAACTGAGAGCCTTGCTGGGTAGAGCAGTCTTGGTTGCAGGCCTTTGCTTTTCATGACTTGGATTATTTCTTGCCATTCCCTCCTGGCATGTAGTGTTTTTGTTGAGAAGTCAGCTGCTAGCCGTATTGGGGCTCCTTTGTATGTTACTACCTCTTTCTCCCTTATTTCCTTTAGGATTCTCTCTTTGTCTTTGATATTTGACATTTTAATTATGATGTGTCTTGGAGTGGGCCTCACTGGGTTCCTCTTGAGTGGGACCGTCTGTGCTTCCTGGACTTGTGTGACTTTTTCTCTCCTTAAACTAGGGAAGTTTTCCATCATTACTTTTTCAAACAGGCTCTCTATCCCTTGCTCCTTTTCTCCTCCTTCTCGTATCCCTACTATACAGATATTATTATGTTTCAGGTTGTCCTGCATTTCCCTCAATGCCTCTTCATTCTTTTTGAGTCTTTTTTCATTTTCTTGCTCTTTTTGGAAGCCTTTTTCTACCTTGTCCTCCAGCTCGCTGATTTGATCCTCAGTATCATCTAGCCTGCTTTTGATCCCTTCTACTGTGTTTTTCAATTCAGAAATTGTGTTCTTCATTTCCTCTTGTCTCTTGTTGATAGTTTATATGTCCTTTTTCATGCTGACAGAGTTTGCAGTAAGTTCCTCATAGTTTCCCTGTAGTTTTTTGTAATTCTCTCTGAGCTCACTGAGCTTCCTTAGAAGTGTTGTTTGGAACTCAATACCTGATAGTTTATGTGCCTCTATTTCATTTAGTTCTCTTTCTGGGGATTCCTCCTTTCCCTTCAACTGGGGGATGTTTCTTTGTCTTCCCATCAGTTGTGAGACTCTTCTTTTTTGCTCCTGCTTCTTGAATTGGTCTTGATTTTCTGACTTTGTGGTGTGAACTTCTACGGTAGGAGACTGCTCTTAAGGAGAAAATTTTGAGTCAAGAAGAAATATAGGCAAATGTGTATGCTGAAATGCTGTGGGATGAGTGCATCTGAGAAATGAAACCCCTAAAAGAAGTGAGCTGAGAAACTGGGCAAAATGGACTATCTTAGAGTAAGGAGAGCACAGCCGAAAGGAATACAAAGAAAATATCAAATGAAGTTCAGAGAGAGAAGAAAAGCAATCCACAGGGTGCATCTGCGGAAAAGGCTTATGTCTTGAGGTTAAGCAATGACTTGTGGCTTGAGAGAGCCCATTCCTGGTATATGTGGCACTCCATTTGGCCCGAACAATAATTGCTGCCTATGTCTTTTTTGAGCTCACAAAAATCAAAGGAGCACGTAGCTTTTCATCCTGTTTGAGGCTCTAGGTAATGAAAGAAAAGGATGAATCATATGTAAGAGTACAGCTTTGATGAGAAAGCCCCCATCATTCACTGCCATGACCGGTTTAACGATTCCCACGATGCCTGCCTAACAGAGCAGTGGCTATTTTTGGAGTCCACATAGCAGAAATGTGTCACAAGCATATTCAAAGGTATTGGTGGTGTGGGTCCACTCCGAGTGTCTGAAAGTTCCATTCTTAGATGTAGTCTGGTTTTTGTATTTGTTTTTGTAGTACGTTTGTTTCATAAGGAATAATTCTGAGGGGCTTTTTTAAGGAATTTTTTAAAAAGCGGTAGCAGTTGTAGGTAAAGTTTAAACGGTGCTTATCATGTGGCAGGCACTGTTTGGAGCCACACATCAACTCCGTCACCCTTGCAGCAGCTCTACTAGGTGAGTACTATTGGCTCCACTTTGCAGATGAGGAAACAGAGGCACAGAACAGTTAAATGACTCATCCAAGGTCACAGAGCCAGAAAGGAGCAGAGCCTGGACCCTAACATACCAAGCTCCCATGTGTCCCCTTCCACATTTGGCAACTGTTCATACTTTTTCCATTTGCTTCAAGTCCACTTACAGAAAAACACATATTAAAAATGTACCACTACAGGGACAGCCGCAGTGCCTGCTCTACTCCCACCCCTGCCCCGTGAATTCGCGTCTTTGGCATCTGTCTCAGCCCACCTGGGACGCTCGCCCGGGCCCCTGCCACCCGTGGCAGCCGCCCTAGAACCAACGTGCTGGGCCCGCGCTTGTGGTTCTCGAACCCAAGAGTCCTTATGATGTTGATTAAATTTAGTTTTAAATTCCAGCTCCAGAAATCATCTCTTTCTATATGTATCCCCCTCATAGGTCTATTCTTTCCCCGATAATCAGCCACCCCCGAGACAGAGAAGACAATAGCTGACAGGCTAAAGACGGTATCTTGACCTAAGTTATGTTTCAACCCCTGAGCCCCCTGGACTGACTCCCTGGCTACTTTTCCTTCAGACCAGACGGGAGGACACAGGGCAGACCTCAGAGCTTAAGAAATGAGCAATTACCCTTCCCTCACATCTGACCAATCAGCTCCTAGTGTGATCCCTGGACCCCCACACCCACAGTGTCCTGGAATTTTGCCCTATAAAACCTATAACCTACACACCCTCGAGGAGTCAGGTCTTTAGAGCATTAGTTCCCCATACGTGGTATTGGCCAATTCTCCGATAAACCTTATTTCTATGCTGCCAAGTCTTGCGTATGCATTTCTCTTGAGCCAGCGTGCACAGGCAGATAGACTCAAATATTGGCATCCTGGTAACATCAGTTGCAAGACACAACTTAGCCATCAGGGAACTTTGCAAAAACAAGGTTTATTATGAGTCCTGGGGCGTACAAGGCACTTCGAGGGTCACAGGGAGAGAAAGAAAAGAGAAAGAGAAGAGAAAGACCTGGGATCTACCTTTATTGGGGTGGAGAGTGGGGTGTCTAGATTTTTCAGGGGTTCGCTCTCTTTTTGTTGAATTTAAAACATAAGAGCAGGAATTAAAGCACAAGAAAGGAGAGCAAGTGGTCAAACTGTTAACCTAGTTACCCAGGGCTTTCTAAAAGCGGGACTTCAGAGGGTTCTCTAGGTGTATAGTGGGCAGTCCGTTTACTCGAGATAGTGTCTTTGGAATGGATGCCACAGCAATGACAAGCTCCCCATCAGACACTGACACTGCAGTGAGGTGTACCCTTCATTTCCTTTTAAAGATATTGTTACATATGTATCTTGTATCTCTGGATGATAGATACTGCTATTTTTCATGTTCCAAACATGTCCATGAGTAGCAATATACGCTATTTTCTTTGTGCAACTTGCTTTTTTCCTCTCTTCACTATGACTGAGCTCTATGTTGACACATACTGATCTCTCAGACTGCACCATCCAGCCTTGCAGCAGCTGGCCACGTTTGGCTACTGAGCACCAGACCTGTGGCTATTTGAATTGATATGTGCTATATGTGTAAAGTACTGCTGGATTTCTAAACAGCATGAAAAACAGTAAAACACCTTGAACAATTTTTTATATTGATTACATGTTAGAATGATAGTATTTTGGTTATAGTGGATTATATAAAATATATCGAAATCAGTTTCACCAGTTTCGTGTGTGTGTGTGTGTGTGTGTGTGTGTGTGTTTATGTTGCTACTAGAAAATTGAGAACGGTACGTGTGGCTTGACTTATGGCTTGCTTTTTCTTTCTGTTACAAAGCTCTGATCTAGATCCTCCCTCTTAATGGCTGTCAGTCTGGGCTTTGTTAATCAGTGAAGGAGTAAGCCTTTAATTTGAGCAGTAAGGACTATTTACTGTTCACTGATACTTTTCTAAGTGGCTTATATGTAAGAACCTGTCCAGTCCTTGGGAGGTGCCACAGCCGCACAAAATGAGGGGCGCGAAGCCACGCCACTTTCAGCCGGCTCACTGGGGGGCAGGCAGGGGTCCGGCTCCGCGGCCTGACCCTGTCACTGCCAACTCGGCTGGAAAGGCCCTGTGAGAAACAGTGCAAATGTGCCTAAGAAAGCAATGGCAAACAGTGTAATTTGATGACGTTTCTAGCATGGTACAGTTCTTACATATCAATAGAACATCTGCTTTTTTGGACTTTTAATAGAACAGTTATGAACAGACACGCATTTGCTGTGGCAATTTCAGCTTTAATGAAACCAGCAAGGGGGGGGTGGGGTTTGGCACCTGCTTACAATGTTAGGAAATCAGCTTTACTCTTTGCCACTAATTAACTATTTTTAGGGCAAATTGTCAATGCAACATACTCTCATGCATGCCTCTTATGTTTTCAAATTGTTTTCTTTAGCCATGTCTATTTATACCTAAAGTATTTTTTCTTTTTCTAAAAAAGAGATGCCCTCATCATTCTGCCAATAATAAAACTGAGGCTTGTCATTAAGTCATAAAACACCCTGGAAGGGAAAAGATGACGTGCGATTGCCATGGGGATATTATTCTTTTACTGTTTTTTTTTAATCCTCACCCAAAGATATGTTTTTATTGATTTGAGAGAGAAACAGAGAGAAAGGGAGAGAAACATCAACGTGAGAGTGAAACACCCATCAGATGTCTCCCGTACGCCCCCCGACTGAGGACTGAGCCCGCAACCTAGGCATGTGCCCTGACCGGGAACCGATCCCTCAGCCTTTTGGTGGACGGGATGACACTCCAACTGTAACTGTGGAAAAGCGTAACAGTGGGGAATTCTAACCCACCCCACCATTCCTCAGGCATTGTTTCTGTGAAGTGCTGGCTCAATAATATGTAGCTTGTAGATGAGCAGCACATTTGTATAAGAATCCTAGGAACTAACTGCCAAAGATAAAGACTGCCCTTCAGCCATCCCAGCTCTGGGAGATTTGTTGACCTTCAGCTGTGGAGCCAGGATGACATGAAGCCAGGATGGTGTGAAGCCAGGACAACACTCACGGGACCGTCGCTTGCTCTATTGGAACGGACTGTGCTCATCTGCACGTAGAGAACTTTTCAGGCCCCTCCCCTGATCTCTTTGTTCTGTTCCCCTCTCCCTCCTTATAGAAACCTCTGCCTGCACCGAGTCCCATCGTTCAGATGGTCGGCACCTGCAAAATAAACTGCTTTCCTTTCCATCAGCATCTGCCTCGGAGTGCTGGCTGTCACCGCGGCAGGCGCCTGACCTGCCTCTGGTGACACAGCTGACCAAGCCCCCCAGCCAGGGCGCCATGGGGATATTACTGATGAATGTTAGGTTGCTTTTCAAACTCTGAAGAAAAATTTTACTTTTACATTTCAAATCACAAAATCACAGAACTGGTACGGACCCGAGGCCTCCCAGCGTTGGTTTAGACCATAAGCTGGGTGTGAGGCGAGCTGTGTGGCTCTGGGACCGGCATAGTAACCATCGGAAGCCTTGGTTTCCTCCCCTACAAAATGGAGAAACTAATACCTACCTTCTAGAGCTCTTCTGTGGATTACATGAGATAAAGATTGTGACTCTGCCCCTTGCACCTACTTTTATTCTTTTATTCCATGGTAGTTGTGGTAATTACTATTATTGTTATTACTATTAGGCCAACATTGCCCCCCCCCCCCCCCCCCCGTAACTCCGAGGGTGCACAGTCTCTTCACACGCGCCTGGTTCTATACAAACAGGACCTTCTGCTCCGCTCTCGGCCAGGACGCTTGAACTCTTCCCTTCGCTGGAGCGGTCTCCGGCTTTCAGGGAGAAACCCTGCAGCCTTCTGGCCTCATCCGCCCTCCCGCTGGGTCCCCCATCCCGCTGGCTCCCGCTGAAGAGCACTAGCTGAGGCGCATTGCTAGAGAGCCCAGCGGCCCACCGCCGGCGCCCCTGTCCCCTTCCGCAGCCGGCTTCCCAGCCTCGGCCTCCGGAGACCAATCCTGGTTCGGCTGCTGTGGCGCGCTTTCCTGGGGACCGCCCCTTGCTCTGGAGCGGGACTGCCCCTCTCGCGACGGGACTGCGGACTTCCTGGCCTCCCTGTAAGGCCGTGAAGGGTAGCCCGAGTGAGGACGCCGCTGTTCTAGCTCCTGTCTTCTTCCACTCACTCACTAAGCTTACAATCGCTGTCCCCATTGCCCAGAAATTATACTTGTTTTGAGGAACATAACTACAGACCCCCCAGAAGTCCCCCACTTTGGCCTCTGATTTGAGGGTGTCCTTAATCCAGACTTTTGGAGGTCAACCATGTATCTGAAGAAAGCAGTTTAGGCTCTGCCATGACCCTGAACTAAAGTAGATTTTAGAGAAGACACTGGGGCCTAGGGGCTTAAGAAACTGACGCACAAATATGGAGACGTTGACTTTTTCCCCCGGATATGATATTCCTGACACCAATCTCTTCTGCTTTGTATTGGGACAGCCTTCCCACGCCTCCCGCCACGTCCAGCGCTGCATTCAGAAGATGCATATTAAGTGTTGAGTTATTAGTTCTTCTCCACCCAGCCTTGCGGAACTGGGGTAGAGGGAGCAATCTCGAGGTCTCTGCGTCCCTAGGTCTAGCATAGGTCCCGCCCTGGGGCTGCTCCCTGTACTGGAGGCCTCTGCGCGGTGCAGGGCGGCGGGTCCTTCATCCCTGAGTTCTCAGCGCTCGGAAGCCCAGGGCTTCTTCCGAAGGCCGCCTTGATGGCTGGGCCATGCTGACTCTTATTTAACTCCAGGCTTTCTCTGTGAGCTGCTGTTGGATCCTCTTCATCAAGTGAATAAGAATAACATGTTTTTATGAAATGAATCTCCTATTCTTGACTAACTGGTAATTTACCTATCTTCACAACCAAATTCAGGGTACCCTACACCCTCCAACCGCCTGTTGCCTAGTAACAGCTGCCCGCCCCGCCCCGCCCCGCCCCGCCCCGCCCCGCCCCGCGCCTAGCGCGCACGCTGAACACCCTCCTCCAGGTCCCGCCCCCGCGGGCGTGCGGAAGTGACGTACTGGGTCCCGCGACACTCGGCGGCCGCCGGCGCAGCTCCTGCTTCCGAACTGACCGAGCGACTGACTGACTCGTAGAGTCCCGAGCACTATGGCCTCTGCCGGGTTAGCCGCCGGGCGACAAGCCGAGGACGCGTTACCGCCGCCGGCCGAGCCGCCGCTGCCCGAGACGAAGCCTCAGCCGCCGCCGCCGGTCGCCGCGCCGCAGCAGCCGTCTCCGGCGACAAGGCCGCCGTCCCCCGCGGCCATGAAGGAGGAGAGCTATTCCTTCTTACCTCTGGTTCACAACATCATCAAATGGTAAGGGCCGCGGGGAGGACCGGCCACAGCACGCCCTCCTTCTCCTCCCGTTTCAGAGCGGCAGGGGCCTAGGCGCGCTGGGCCGCCCCCCTTCTTAAAGGGCGAAGCTGGCCGGGGGAGGCCCTGGTCAGGCCCCGCTGGGTGGGTCTGGGGCAGGAGGCAGCGTAGGAAGAACTCTGAGACTGCGGGGCTGTTACTGACGGAGTCTAGCATCCTGGTTGCCAGGAAACGCCTTTTATCCCTTAGGTGGAATGAATAGTAAACCAAGGCAGGGACGGGGGAGGGAGACCTGTCTCACCTGCTAGCTCAGCAGTCCCGAGCCTGGTCCGGTAGTATTGCCGGGCGTCCCAGCATCACGGGAAATCCTATGTTGCCCCCGGGGGAGGGAAGTCCTTGAAAGTCTTTGTAGCGTTCCCATGCCTGGGCAAGAACGCTTGGAACTGCGCTTCCATCCCAAGGCCTGAAAGGCGGGAGAGGGACCCCAGGGCCCAAAGAAGCAGCCCATAAATAACTTCAGGGAACTGCCCCATCTGTAATTAACTGCCTCCTGTCACCAACCTGTTTTACAACAAGATGAACAAGTGGAGGCAGGAGCAAGATGCGGATTCAGGCTAATGACCCCTACACACACCTGAGTCTGGGTAGTCACTCCCCCCCAGGAAAGCTGGCACCACACTCACCTGTTAATCAATATGTAACATTTTTACTCCCATCCCGGCAACTCTGTAAGTCCAGAACGAAGGAGTTGCTCTCCTGGCGCCGGCCGCCCGGGGCGTGCCGCCCTGGCCTCCGGCAGTCCTTCCTTTTGCTGCCCCCTTAGCCCTGAACCTGTGTCTTTCACCGTCCCCCCACCCTATCTCAGCTGGGCCCGTTCTCTTCCATAGGAATTGACCGCTAATAAACTGATTGCACATTCTTATTTGCTGATATGTAATCCTTTACATGCGTCAGCAAGAAGAACCAGGTCTCTCCCATCAACAGGCCCCTGAGTCCAGCAGACGCTCAGAGCCGTGAATGGCCGACCTGGGGACAGCCGCCCAGGTGTGCTCAACAGAGCCAGCCCTGTGCTCCTTGGGCCCGGCTCCATCCTGGGGACCTGGGGCGAGCCCAGCTCTGAGCCCCAGGCTCTCACCCGTGACAGCGGAGCAGTGCTCACTGCACTTTCTTTTTCTGGCAGATCCAACATTGCTGCATGCTGTGGGGCGTGCCTAGTAAAAAGGGCCGCTTCCACCCCCACGTTGCTCACCCGCTGGGGCACTCAAGAGTGAGGGGGGAGAAGACACGCCCGGGAGGGACCCCTAGCCCAGGAGGCGCGGGAGCTCGCAGACGCGAAGCTGCCCCGGTCGATCCCTGCTGCAGGCCCGTTCTCACAGCCTCGGAGCAGGGGCTGCCGTCCTTGGGCCAGTCTGCAGGCTACCTGAGCTTTAAAACGGGCCCTGCCTACAGGGAAAAGGAAACTAAAAATGCAGCCAAAGCCCCTCGATCCCGGGTTTGCCCAAGCTATTTTTAGTCCTGTTACTTGAATCCACATGGCACTAGATCTAAGTTGCTCAGCTTACAACTCTTACTCAACCATTAAAAACGAAAACAAAGTAAGTTAAAACAAATTCACTCTTGCAGCGACACTCAAGGGAACATTTGTTTCTCCTGGGATATTTGGCTGAAATGGAGTTGCTCCTCACAGCATCGAGTGTTGGCTGTCCTGGCGCAGCTTGTTCTGAGTTTAGCCAGATTGGAGTCACTTGATGTGGGGCGGCCTGACGCTTCCTCCGCTTTGCAGGCAGCTGTAAAGCCATGTTCTCACACTGCGCCCTGGTTTCGTCCGGCTTTACTCGGTGTGACCGTACTGTTCAGAGGGGGAGGCACACCCTGTTCTGTTCTCACGCGCCTCTGATCACCAAGTAGCACCTCTGGCCGCCGTGAGAGCGCACACGCAAGTGCAAGTGCAGGCCCTGCAGTCCCAGGGCAGTGCTGGATCGCAAGTGTACTGGTTTTAACAAAAATACAGAGAAATGAAAACACAGATTGGACACATGCTTGCCTTGTACTCCTGGTGAACACGTGGTCTTTCTAGGCCTTAATTTTTTTTAGAATCTCGAATATGTGACTAATAATAATAATAATGGACCTCAAACAATGGACTTGAACTCTAACTTGATAATATACGGACTAGGTGACCTTGGTTAAACAGCTTCTCTGAGCCTCTTTTGTGAAGTGCGTCTAACAATACTTAAATCATGAGGTTGTCATGAGGTGTACTCAAGAGCAGTCTGGTGAAGACAATGGGTTGGTTATATGTGTGTGTTTACTCTAAAAGGACAATGAAAAGCTGTACTTTTTATTTTTTAATCCTCACCTGAGGATACGTTTATTGATTTTTAGAGAGGGAGGAAGGAGGGGTAGAGAGAGAGAGAGAAATATCGATGTGAGAGAGAAGCGATGTGAGAGAGAAACATTGATTGGTTGCCTCCTGTATGCGCCTCAGCCAGGGGTTGAACCTGCAGCCTAGGACTGTGCGCAGACCAGGGATTGACCCTTGACCTTTTGGTCTGTGGGATGCCACTCCCACCAACCAAGCCACCTGGCCAGGGCTGTTTTGTTTCGTTTTGTTTTTAACACAAAACCAAAAAAACGGGAGAGGAGGTAATTGCCACAAAGTAGATAGCAAAGGGCTAACCCTTTACCAGCCCCAAGAAACAGCCAGAAGCAGCTGCTTTTGACTGTGGCCTCCCCCTGAATCTCAGGAAGGGACCTGTGCAAGTAGAGGGGAAGGGGGACTGGGAACAGGAGGGGTACTTACGAGTGTATGTAAGAAGGCGGTCCCCATAGTTCTCTCCCCCAAGTATAAGCAGACAGGTAGCTGCCCCTCTTCCAGTTTGGGAGACAGAGGGTTGCTCTCTCCCAAGATTTATCCTTAGGAAAGAATGCGCCAGAGTGCATCTGGACTGCGGAGACGCTAGGCACTTTGTGGGAGTTTGAGGGGAGGGAACCCCCCTGGAAATGGGTTTCAGAGGAAGTTCACATGCTGAATGATACTAAGACCCCACCCTTGCCTTCCCCCACCTGTCGTCTTCACTGCAGCTGAAGAAAACAGAGACACCTTCTCTTGCATGTCTAACCATCCCAAGGGAGAAGTCACGGGGCCCCCCCCCGAGATGAACTGAGTTGGTTCATATGACTGGATGACCAAGGTCACTAGACATGTGAAGAAAACCCCTAGGGAAAGGGCAAAAGGGGAGCCGAAAAAAATCACTTGGACAAAATCGCAGGCACAAAGAGGAGGGATGTGGTAACCGTGGAAAAAAGGCTAGGATCCGATTTTAAAATATGTCCAAGTATGCATTTGTGTTTCTAGGCTGATGAGGGAAGGAGACAGGCTGAGGTGAGGGCAGTGATGGGAGAGGAGACCTCGCGACGCCTGCAGGAGTCAGAAGGCTCACTAAGGGGTGACGCCAGGACGGGCCTTAAATTGTGAGGGAGGAAGGGGGCTGCAGGAGGAGCGTGTGTAAGGGTGGGGCACCAAGAAACAGCATCGGCTCGTGCGGGGCCACTTGCTTTAGTGGGGCTGGAAAGAACACAAATCCAGGGTGGGAGGGGAGAGCTGGAAAAGTGGGGGAGCCAGGAAGCTCGGGGGAGTGTGCCCCCGGAGGGGGTGAGGCTGTCCTCTGGGGGAGCTAGCGAAGCTTTCAGACCAGGGGGCCTCAGTCACGTTTGTGCTCGGGTGGGTGTGGGGTCTCCGCACAGGCCGGGGAGCCGGCTGGGAAGGACACGGGCCCGGCGGGCCTGGGAGGCAGAGGCAGGCCGGGGCCAGCTCAGCCTCGGTCGCCTGGCCTCTCCCTCTTCTGTGGCTTCTCCGGTGGCCCTTTTTCAGTCGTGTGTGCCTTGCCTGCAGGGTGAGTAAAGAAGTAGAGTACTACTTCATTAGTTAATTAAAACATTTTGTTTTTAAAACAATTAAAATTGCCATTTCAGAAACATGTGAAATGAAAAAGGGTTTCTTCCCGTTTCCTGTGTTAATACTTTAAATATCCTTAGTAACAGGACTTGTGAATTTAAAATTTTGATCACCATTAGTAAATTCAGGAAGAATGCATCAGTTTATGCTTCAGCAACAGTATTTGTATCTTTCCCAAACGCCTTTCATCACCATTAACTTTTTAATCTTGGTTAATCTAATAGGTCATAAATGATACATTGTATCAATCTATGTCTTATGATACAAGGCAAAGCACTTTTTCATATGCATCTTTATATGTCATTTGTTATTTTCTTCACTCTAAACTGCCCATTTTTCTATTAGGTCATTCCTCTTTTTATGGGCTCTTTGTACAGTGAGGAAGTACGCCTTTTTCTAGAGTATTTTAAATTTTTTCCCTGAGCTCTTGCTTCTCTTTTGACTTGAGGGGGTTTGTTGTTGTTCAGAAGCATATCATTTTATGAGGCAGATTGGTTAAGATTTTCCTTTGTGGCTTCTGCGTTTTGGTCCTAGTTAGAAGGCCGCCTCTAATAGTATGATACATGTAGATCCCTTCTTTCTAAGAGACTTACGTTTTCATCTTTTTTTTTTTTTTTTTTAATCTGATGCTTTTGGACTTTGATGGAAAGAGTTAGGGAGCGGCCTGGGTTTTCCTCCAGTTAGCCGTATCTTCCCACTGCTGTTACTGAATATTTATTATTTTCTCTGCTTGAGCTGTTGCCCTGTCATACACTGAAGCCCCGTGTTTCTGATCTAATTCTGGACATTCTCTTCTTCTCCAGCACCAGACTGTTTTCATCGTCAAGCCTTCGTGGTACATTGAACTGTCTCCCAAGGCTCGTCCTCTCTCTGTCCTCGTTCTTGTTTGTATTTACCCGGGGCACCTTCACCTTTCCCAGCCCATTTCCTAGTAGCTGGCCTGAGATGCCTGATGCTTTTGGTTAGTAGAACAGTTAGACTTTAATCTTGATTTCCAATCAGCCTGTTGATACCACTGATGGTCCAGGTTTTCGAACCTCATTTTTGGATCTTAAAATCATTTCTTAATTTGTCTCTTTGTCTTTATCCTCTTCTCTCTCTAGTTCATCCTGTGCATGTGAACAGGTTAATTTTTCTCTGCTCAAAAAGTCTTTCCAGATTGCTTTTGCCAATGCTTAGCCCTCCACTCTGATCTCTGCAGACTGTCCTCAGATAAGGTCCTGCCTGAGCTGTGCGACAAAGCCCAGAGTGCGTCATTCTGATGCGAGTGCCTTTGGGTGGGTGGAGACCTCCAGACTCGTGCGCACTCCAAAGCCCTCTGCCCTCGCTTTGCCCAGGGAAGCACCGCGTGTCGTCAAGGACCTGCTCAGAGGCCGCCGCCTCCGACTGAAGAGCCCCCGGTTCCTGCAGCGCCCTTGGCCGGGGCGCGCTGGCCTGGGGCTGGAGGCGAGCTGCACAGCCCCGTGTGCCCTCACCTTTCCTGGTGTCTTCTCCGTGGATGAACGGAAAGTCAGAAACTCAACATTTATGTCATTTCCAAAGAATGAGGAAAGGGAAAAGAAAAACCTCGTTTTTATGCCTGTAAGAAATTTTATAGATGCCAGCAGTCTGAGACCTTTTTTGGTATGCATAGAAATCACATTATAGATGTACATATGTAATAAAGAAGAAATAAAATGAGGCCTGTTGGACCAGGGAAAGTTAACAATTTCTGTTTCTTTCAAACTTGCCAAATCTAATCTGCGTCTAGAACTAAGGTGTCCCAGCGTAGGAATTCTGAATTGCAGTTGTTATTGCCTTACCTGATGGTTTTGGCTCGCCTAGCAAAAGTACTTTGTCAGCATGGGTACTTAGACATTTTTTAATTTAATTTTTTAGTTTAATATTTTTTAGGTAGCTGGGTAAGTAGAGGAGAGCCATCATCTTTGATACCGTGGAGGTATTTCAGGTGATGAACACACTACTTTGTCCTTTAACTTTTAAGCTGGAACCAGACTGCTTAAAACAAGTTCATTTGCTGTTGCGGCCGGTCAGTAAGACCTCAGAGCCCTGCAGGACTCCCTTCACGGGAATGGGATGTTACTGACCTGCCTCCCCCGGACAAGTAGCTGTTTCAGTCTGCCAGCCGTGCCCACGAGCTGAGGCCTCTCCCTGGGTGGTGGAGGGAGCAGCCCCCGCACTAGCGGAGAAGCTCGCGTGATGCCTGCCGCTGCGTGGGGCTGGTCTGCGCGCTCCGTCCTGCAGCCCCCTTGCCGTTCGCCACCTTCTCCTTCAGCCACGTCCCAGTGAAAAGATGGACGCCCATACAGGGAACGTTTGTGGACTGTTTGGAAGAATTATTTCTGGGCCTGCTCACAAGCCTGTTCCCTCCTGTGCCGCTCCATCTCTGTTCACGCAGGATAACCTGCCACGCACCTGCCGGAGCACAGGCTCCTTGAAGGCGGACATGTGGGTTTGCAGCTACTTAGCACAAGATGAGCGATATCATCCATGGAAGCTTTACCCTGGGTCTTGGGAAGAAGGGGGTGTTAAGATTGACGGCTCCCTGTGTGTGGGCCTGGGTAGCTCCCTTTGCAGTGAGCAGCGACCCTGCCCGGCAGGTGTCGTCTGGAGGTGGGGGAGCCATCTGGGGCTTTTTAGCACAGACTTAAGTTCTGTAAAGGTTGGTGGGGCCAGGTAGATTAGGAGGAGGAGGAGGAGACCTAGGTCTGTAGGAAACTGGTGATAGGACAAGGCAGGGGGTGGGGCTTGAGGGGTGTGTAGGAGGGGGAGTTGGCAGGACCGGCGGCTGTAGACAGCAGGGCGCAAAGCTCCTGCTTCTGGCTCACCCTAGTCGTGTGCATGGGGCGCCCTTTATCTGAATGTGGGTGTGCTAAGGAGGCAGTGAGTTTCCTTTAGCTTTGCAAGTCTCCAAGGAGAAAATTCCTGGTAACTGGTGGAACAAGGAAGCTGAATTTCAGGAAGGAGGCCTGGGCTGGGAGGTACTCTCCGCATCAGAAAGTGTAGGAGCAGATAAACACATTCTGCACTATTTTGTACAGTAGTATTTTTTTCAAACTTCTTTTAACAGAACATTTTGTTATTCCTCCCTAAAAAGTAGGTTTTTTCGCATGTAAGTCAGGAATAGATAAAAGCAAGGGTGCGAGTGGGGTTCAGAGACATCCCTCCCAAAGGCCCTTACGTGCTGGCAGAGCCGGCGCAGAGACACCCAGCCGGCTGCTAGCGCAGCGGCCGATGGCGCCGAGAGTGTGAGGGGTGGGGTGGCGTCCACGGTCACCAGGCTCTGGAGGGTTGGTAGTCTGTGGAAATGTATGGTACACCCATAACCTTAGATCCCAAAATCCCACTTCTGGGAACTTACCTTACCAAAATACTTGCACAAATACGTACAGATACAGGTATAAAATATCTGTTACTGTAATTGTAAGTGATAAATTGTAAACTGCAAACACCTATCAACAGCCAAATAATTTAGCTGTATAACTGTATATGTGTTAACATGAAAAGACATGCAAGGGAAAAACAGCAAGAATCAGAACCACGTGTGTAGTATGGCCAAAGCGAGAAAATTATGTGTGTTTTTGTATGTTGCTGTATCTTTTGAAGCAATGTGAAACAACGTAGACCACATACTAACAGAGGTCGCCTCTGGGACACAGCATTAGAGGGACTTTGCTAAGCCTTGGTATCTGTCAATTTAATTTAACCCCTGAAGCACCTATTACTGTCATAATAAATAACAACAACAAAAACACTAGTTTAGAAAGCTGCCAGCCACTGCAGTTAGTGTGGGAGGCAGAGAGGGCAAGAAGGCCTGGTCCCAGGATGGGCCAGCTGGGACGCTGAGGGCCGGGGGCTGAGGGGGATGGAAGGTTTGAGGAGAAAGAAATGGGAAACTGAGTCAGATGCTCCCGAGAGGTCACGAGAAGTGACACTCGGCTTGGGAGGAGGTTCACTTCAGTGGTCTGGTGGGTTCTTGTCCTTCTATCCAGAGACACGCTTTTGCTCTGTTGTTCCCAGTCTGCATTTTCAAGTCCTGAAGCACTTAGACTAAAAGCTCAGCTGTGCCATGCTTACTGCCACCTGTACTAAACGCTGTTCGCAGACTCCCCTGCCGGAACCGGTGGTGTTCGCCCCCGAGTCTGGTGACACAGATTCGGAATGTCTGCGGCCACCGCTGCAGGGATGCGGAGCCTCACCCAGACGTGCACAAAAGACTGTCAGGAAGCGGCTTGTCAGTCAAGCCATAGGAGGAGTATTTTGTCCGCCTTTAAAACTACAGTAGGTGGGACCGAAGTGCCCTCTCCTTGCTCTTCTTTGCACGCTTTTCATGCTTCCTGACTGGCCTGGTCTCCTTTTCCTTTCTAAAGTTAGATGATGACTAACGCTGGCCACAAAGGCAGGCCCACTTGGAGTTTTCTGCTTTTGTTCACTCAGTGTTTGGGCCTCTTTTCTTCGGCATGAGGGAGGCATAGTCATCCTGGCCCAGCGGCCCCCGCTCAGGCTGCGCCAGCTCCTGAACAGAGTGTGTGTCTCGTCCCAGGAATTCCATGCCGGTCACCTCCACAACTAGGGCAGCTGCGAGGTTTGCAGAGCCGCCCCGCTGTGGTCCGCGCGGCCCCTCTGGCTCAGCTCCCTCTCCGGAGGCTCTCCTGCGGCTCCTCTGTTGCCCGGCAACGGACGCCTCCACTTACAGTCCACCTGGTAACGAGTGGGCAGCCCTTGAGATTCGGGGGCTTTTAGAAAGGAGCATCTACGTTTTACTGTCAGAATTTAAAATTCTTTGGGGTCAGGTTATATTTGCTTCCAGAACTGGATTATCATAACTTCCTTCCAAATTTTTATGTATTTTTGTTTGTTTTTACTATGTCCTTTCAGACTTATGTGATGTGAAGCAGTTTTCTTAAAACTATAATTTCAAAACTCCCTCAGAACTAAAATCCATAATCGAGTTAACAGTTATGCCATCCAAGTATAGTGATTTCAGACAGAGAGGTGGTTTCTGCTCAGAGTTGTGGACCTGAGCTGAGACCTTAAAGAGTTAAAATAAGACATACTCTCTACTTGCTTCCTTACAGCTCTCAAGAATATCCCTCCCGCCCCCGACGGGTGTGGCTCAGGGGGCTGGGCGTTGTCCCGCAGACAGAAAGGTAGTAGTGGTCTGATACCCGGTCAGGGCACGGGCCTGGGTTGCAGGCCATGTCCCCAGTTGGGGCCACGTGAGAGACAACTGGTGTTTCTCTCCCTCCCTTTCCCTCTCTCTATAAATAAATAAAAGTTAAAGAAAAAAGAATACTCCTCCCTAGAAACTGAGGGAAGGTACACCATTAAGTGTCGACATATATAAACTGAGCGCCTCAGATGACAAGAAATGTTTGGCCATTCTTTCCTGAGAATAAATGATTGATTCTCCATATCTTGTCTCTGAGTTAGAGCTATTGATAAATAGTGAGCAGGCCCTAGTGGCCATCTCATTTGCCAGGTATGAGCTGTAAGCGATGGATCCCTAGGAAAGGTGGATATTCTGTCCACATGAGCAGGGAAGTGAGGAATAATAAATATGAAGTAGCACTGTGGGTTGAAATTTCCCACTAGGGGTGAACATTATTTTTTAAAAATGATCATTGACAGTTTTCCCGTCTTGGGCCTCAGTGGTTTATGACTTTCAGAATCACCTACCGAATTGTGGCAGGGTAGCGTGGCTCTCTGGGCAGCTCATAGTAGCCGTGAGGCGATGTGAATGATCCTGCCTTTAAAATGAACCTGACCTGAAGTCAAGGAGTTTATGTAACTATGGTATGAGAATGCTAGTACCTGCTGAAAAGTTTTCAATAGTTCGTAACTAACAAATTTTATGAATAGCTTTGTGGAGATTAGTTTTTAGGTTAACAGATTCAAGCTCAAAAGGTCAGCTAAAATGAGCTGCTGTTAGCTCATAGTCTCTCAATTGACCTGGAAATGGCTCAAATGAGAAGAAATGTGGTATTTCAGCAAGTTTTGCTTGCCATTTGTCACCTGATACTGGGAATGATGTGTTCATTCAACACACATTTATAACTTATTTGCTAAGTATCCATTCTTTAAACAAATGCTGCTGGAGTGTCCAAGTGCCCAGGGACTGAGCCAGGCACTGGGGAGACAGCTGCGAGCGCCCCTTAGCTAACCGATGGCGGCGTCGATCTGGCCATGCGCTGCGGTGCTTTGCTAAGCGGCTGTCACATGCCTACCTTAGGGCTGCATGACCAAGAACCAGTCCTGTCCTCTGGGGGCACACAGCCAGGTAAGGGGGCAAACAGAAAGCAAGAGTTCTGTGGGATGCAGAGGGGGGAAGCCATGGGTGGTTTTGATCTGAGCTACAAATGCTAATGACTTCCCTCTGGCCCTGCAGCATGGACAAGGACAGCCCAGACATCCATCAGGACCTGAACGCCCTCAAAACCAAGTTCCAGGAGATGCGAAAGGTCGTCAGCACCATGCCTGGCATCCACCTGAGCCCTGAGCAGCAGCAGCAGCAGCTGCACAGCCTCCGGGAGCAAGTCAGGACCAAGAACGAACTTCTGCAGAAGTACAAGAGCCTCTGCATGTTTGAGATCCCCAAGGAGTAGATGAGGCGAGCTTTGAGGAGTGTCCGAGGAGGAACGGAAGAGCGAGCGAATGGCCTCACTGCCCCTGCCCCCAGTGGGGTCTGTGAAGTGTGGTTCCCTCGGACCCCAGCTCTGAACTTTGCAGCTGGCTGGGGCTGCGGGGCTACTGTGCTGCTTCCTTAGCTGAGCTTGGTATTGCCTGTGAGAGGAGCCAGCCTGGGAGCTTGGCTTTGTGAGAGCTTCCATGTGTACAGATACATGTATGACTGTCCTAGAGGCTGCAGCGGGGATGGAGGCCTCTACGCCTACCTCTGGGGAGGGGCTGCCTGCTCTGGGTTCGGCTCCACGGGTATAGCTGAAGAGCAGAGCGGGAAGGAAGGCCCCTCCTCTTTGCTTCCTGCCTCCCTGCTCCTCTGCCCCCTGGGTGTGGCCAGTGCGTGCGGGATACACACTGTTCCCCGCCTGACAGCAGCGCTGTGGGACCTTCGCACAGACCCCGCTGGGCAGCTAGGCCTGTGTACACGTGCTGTGGGTTCAACACGGGGACGGAAGGCGGGCTGTGAGAGAGTTCTGAAAGGCTCCAGGCTGGCTTTTTCTCCTGAAATTGTTTGTTTTATGTTTGAGCCGGTGACTATAACTGCGTCCACGGGGGTGTCCGCTAGAGCCCTGCCAGGTGGCCTGTGTCCAGGTTCTTGGCCACCTACGTGCTCTTGTTACTTTTAGCTCTTGCTTCCTTAGTCTCCTGTCATCTTCAGGCATCTCAGTTGAGCCAATTAATGCCCGAGACTGGCCACCCACTTCACACCTAACAGGGCGGGAGGGCGCTGTTTCTGCGTAGACTCGGGCTTCCAGGGGCACGGGCCTTGCCAGATATGACCTTCCAGTTCCGGTTCTGTTGTGAACGGCGGGCAAGCTAGGCCTGGAAGTTACGCCACCAAGTTCTGGTTTATAAAATGTTTACAAACCCCCCTAATTTCCTGCAGGTGGGACGTTATATTTGCCTCTTAAGGATCAGGCGAGAATAGTAACTGAATATCATCTAAATCTAGAAATGAGCGCACAACCGCTGCTGACCAGCTCAGGGGCTTACCAGGCGCCTGCTGGCAGGCCTCGTGGGCGGGTGGCTGGAGGTGTTTCTGGCAGGGGTTCCATCCATGTGGCCCTGCAGCCACCTGTCGGATGGCAGGCCTGCTGGGAACTCAGGGATGTGTGAAGGGGGATATCCAGTTTCAGTGGCTTTGGACAGAAAAGCAGACTCTGAATTTAAGTGGGTAGTCACCTATTAAACTTCTACCTTGGGACCATTATTTAACTGAATCAGTTATTTTCTTGAAATTTCACAGTAGTGTGTGGGCCAGTTTTCAGGCTTTGACCAAATACCATGAAACATGAAGCACATAGAAATGCAGGACCACCGGGGCCTTTCTGTAAGGCTGAAATTTCACTGTTACGCCTTGTGATGTGTTTCAAGAGTATAATTAAATGAACTGATGCTCTGTTCTCAGGACATCTTGGTTTTTGTACTGAGAAATTCATGGTAGGCTGTCTCTTGGGTACGTTCACTTTGCTTAAAGAAGACAACAAATTGTGACAACCTGCACACCACACCTCCCGCAAGTCCCCCCCACCCCGCACTCACGTGGCTAAACTAAGGTGAAAAGAGCTCCCTGGGAGCCAGCATTGGTCCCCAAGGGCCTGGGGGGCTTGGTGGGTCGCCGCGCTTGCCCACTGCCACCCAGCATTCCAGAGGCGGGGGCGACCTTGTAGGGAGCCCCCTCCCCTGGGACCACACCCACTGCCCCTCTATGGGCTGAGCACCCTCGTGAGGCCAGCGTGTCTCATTACCGGGTGGCAGACACCGCTGAGTGCTTTTTAAACATCGCACCTAGTAATCCTCATGCAACCCCACACAGAAGGCATTCTCTGTGTTTTCCTCGTGAAGGATGTGAGGCTTGGTGGGTGTCACTTGTCCTGAACTTGCACAACTGGGGGAGGACTGGGTCCTGAATTGGGAGCGGTGCCCTCAACTGCTGAGAAAAGGAGGGCAGGCGGAGAACGGTGCTGGACCCGCCTGTGGCAGAAAATGCTTCCTGGAGCTGCAGGGGCGCCGGAGGCTGGGCGGTCCTGGCTGCGCACAGCCACACGGGCCCGGCGCCGGCCTGGCACCGAGTCGGCATCCCAGGACCCTGTGTCCGTCCTTGCGAAAGCAGGGCCTGGAGGCGCCTCACCCTCTGTGAGTTTCAGGTTTGATGGCCTCTGTCATCCTGGGCCTGCGCTGAGCACGGGACAGAACAGTTGGAGCACAGTCCCGGGGGCGCTTTGCGGCTGGGCGAGGGGAAACAGGTGAACCGCTAGAAAGACGCATCTCTAGGCATACCCTGAAGTCCTTCATTTTCATCCTAGACCTCTCAGGAACCGTTCCCCAGATAGAAGGGCTTCAGCCTGGTCACCTGGGGCTGACTTTTTTGTTTTTTTCTTTTTTTTTTTTGCGCGGGGTTGGAGGGGTTGCTTTTCTCCCAGGAGAACTGAAAGGATCTTCCGGATGCCGGGGTTATTTGCCAGCTCTGGGGAAGGTGAACCTAATTCCGCTGAAGTAGAAACCCGTCCCTTCCCTTCCCCCTCCTGCCACTTCTAGAAGCAAGGAAAGCACAGGTTGTCATTTTAAATTATTTTATATTTAAAAAAGTAACAATAAAGACCGTTTTACACACAGTATAAACATCTGGATATTACACACAGTATAAACATCTGGATAAGATTTTGTTCATGACGACACCAGAACTATTAAAGTGCAAGTTTTTCCTTCGTGCAGCTTCACGCACACATGTAAACAGGTCACTGGGCCCACACCCCTTAGTTTCAGGAGGGCGAGGGCTTTTGCCAGCTGTCGGGGCAGCTCGGAGTCACACACAAGGTCATGCCGTTTGTTTAACCCTCCAGCAGGCGCGGGTTTCTCCAAGCCTAACAGTGGCTGATTAACACTCACTCCCTCCCAAGTCTTCCATCTTTTTGAGAAACCAGACAAATTCAGCCTCTGCTGGGCCTGTGTCCCCAGGTACTGGGGGCAGTGGGCGCCAGTGTCCCCCAGTTCTCTTTCCTTCCAGAGCAGATGGCCTGCCCTTCTCAGCTGTTCCCACCTCCCCAGCAGGTGGGGCCCCGGGCCTGGGGAGGGAAGACGCCACTACACACTCGAGCACGTGGCACAGGGCGGGCCCGCAGGGCTGGACCAGACATAAGATTGGACTTCTGAACGAAAAGGTCCTCCTTAGGCTCTGTCCTCGGCGCAGGGTCGGGGTAGGGGCCCTAGCTGATCACGCAGCGCTCCTTGTCCTTGGCCTGGCCACCGCCGGCCTTCTGGCGCACGTACAGGAGGTCGCTGTGCACGCTGGGTCTGCGCGCGAAGGGCGCCACGATGCCGAAGGCGTCGGCCTGGTCGCCGCCCCCGGCTCGCAGCAGCTTCTTGCTCCGCAGCGCCTTCTTGGGCAGAACGTCGCAGTACTGCACCGACACCTTGCGGTGCAGGTCCGGGCTCATCTCTCTGGGCAATTTGGCCATGGCGAAGAGCGCCCGGAACATCTGGTCCAGGCTGCTGTTCTTTTTGGCCGAAATCTCGAAGTAGGCGCAGCGCTGGGGGTCGTCGCCCACCAGCTGCTCGATCTCGGCCTGCTCCACCTCTCGGTAGAAGTCCCGGTCACCCTTGTTGCCGCAGACGACCAGGGGCACGTCCACGTTCTCCTTCGTTTTGTTCTTGAGGCAAGCCTTCGTGTCGAGGATCTGCTGCTTGAGCCTCTGCACCTCCTCGAAGGAGTCGCGGTTGTCCAGGCTGAACACCAGGATGAAAACGTCTCCTGCGGGGAAAAGCAGGAGAGGGGAGGTGAGAGAGGCTGCCAAGGGGACAACTTAAGTTGGTCTTAGTTTGGGGGTCGCCCGGCCGCGGGGGCTCCAGCAGCCGGGGGCCAGGCACTCAGACCCCTCCACACGCAAACTCGGGGCGCGGCGGGCCTCGCCCGCGCCCCCGGGCCAAGGGTCTGCAGCCCTCCTGGTGGCGCAGCTCCATCCCCCCACCGCTGCCCACGCGGGCGCCCTGCTCACCAGTGAGGATGGAGAGGCGCCGCATGGCAGGGAACGGGTGGTTGCCTGACGTGTCGAGAATGTCGAGCTGGTAGACCTCGCCACGGATGGAGTAGAACTTGCGGTGGAAGTCCTCGATAGTGGGCGTGTAGGCGTCCTCGAAGCGACCCGTGAGGAATCGCGACACAATGGCCGTCTTGCCCACCTTGGACGAGCCGAGGATGACCATGCGGTAGCAATTCTTGGCCGGTATACTCAGCTCCGAGTCGCTCGGGCACATCTTCTTGATCATCGCGGCCAATTTCATTGGGCAGAGGGGTCGCAGGCGGGCGAGGGGCTGAGAGTGTCGCAGAGAGCCCCGCGGAGGGGTCGCGGGCGGGCGAGGGGCTGAGAGTGTCGCAGAGAGGCCCGCGGAGGGGTCGCGGGCGGGCGAGGGGTGAGAGTGTCGCGGAGTGGCCCGGGGATCTGCTTGGCTGCGGCTGGTTGGGGCTCGGCTCCCGCAGCTGCTTCGACTCTGGGACACAGTCTTCGCTCCTTCTGCGCTCCGCGACCCGCAGCCGCCTTTATAAGCAGCCGGGGGGCGGCCCCGCCCACCCCGTGCGTCACGCCGGGCCTCCACCGCCCCCTCCCTCCCGCGTCCGCGTCCGCGTCTGCCCAGCAGCAGCAGCCCGCGGCTCCCCGCTGGGGGCGGGTTAGGAACCTGAGCCGAGGATCCGGCTAAGGCTGAGGACGCGCCGACCCTGCGCTCTTCCACCGCACCGGGTCAGCGGCCGCAAGGGCGTCAGGGTCGTGGTCCCAGCTGTGCCTCCCACCTCTGACTTAGGGCACGCACCCCGTCCACAACGCGCGCACACTTTCTTGGGGCCTCAGGTTCCCCAGAGAAAAACTATAGTGATACGGTCATCGCAGCAGCGTGACAGCAGGCACTCACCAGGTGCTAGGCCCCGCGCCGGGGCTCTGCGCACCTTGCCTCTTTCAGGCCTGAAAACAGCCCACTGCGCCCATCCCGGTTCCCGTCCCTGGGGCTTGTTCCGGGGCCGCCCGCTCCGGTCGCCAGAGGGCGCCAGAGGGCGCCACGCTCCGCTGGGGTGGGCCGGCTCCGCAAGATTGGGGTCAGGGAAGGTGCCGACCGGGCCTTGGGGTGGCAGGCCGCCCTCGGCAGGAGCCGTCCCCAGCCCGGCGCTCCGCCGCCAACCTCAGCTTCTCCATTTTCTCCACCAGATATGCCCTGGGGCCTGGCGGGGTGTTCTGCTAAGGATTATCCCCCTCCTTTTCCTGTCTTCAACCCAAAACGGACGAGAAAGTGGCCCTTCCTTGGTCAGGCCTGGGCCGACGTCCTGTCCTCCCTCCTTCATAGCGTTTTGTGCTTTTAGATTCCCTTGGGCGAACACTTCCGCCTGACAGCTGGGGAGCTGGGCCCAGGACGGGCCTAGGCGCGCCGCGCCGCCTCTTGCCTTCTCTGGGCCTCAGGCTGCTTGCTCCTGGGAGGCGGCGGCCCTGGTTCCGTGACCGCGGATGAGAGAGTGCGGACAGTTCAGGAGGCAGGACCTGGTACTCACAACAACAACAACAGTAAGTGACCGCGAGGCTCGGGGGCGGAGCGCGGGTGGGGGGGCGGAGCAAACAGGAGGGCAGCGGGGTGATCAGTAACCAGGGGGTGAGGCGCCCGGAGAGCCCGGACATAGGCCGTGTCTGGAGCCGGCTGGCGCCAGCGTGGAGCTCACGGAAAGGCCGTTGCTCCTCGAGGCCACAGGGGAGGCTGCGCTGTGTGTTGCTTTGGCCGCGCCTGACTGGGAGGAGTCCAGGGAGGGAGCCATTAGCTGGTGCCGCCCCCACCCCACCCCCATCCACAGGGGTCAGGGTGCCCTGGGCCGCCCTGGGGTGCCAGCGCACACCCCTCCGCCGTCCGCAGAGGGCCCGTGGACTCTCAGCCGCCCGGGAAGGGCTCTCGAAGGTCGTCTCTTCAGCCCGCCTGTGACAGGATTCCAGCAAAGTCTCACGCTCTCCACGGCGGGTGCCCGAAGGGGCTCGGTCCTGGCCAGGAGCTGTTCCCGGGGCTTCCTCGCCGCCACCTTTGAGGCCTGAGCGCTTCGCTGTGGTTGCAGGTGGAGAGGCTGACGCAGAGGGCAGCGACCCGCCGGCCCGAGCGGCTGGGCTTGAGCCCCAGGGCTGAGGCGCCTGCTGTCCCCCGCCTGTGCCGGCCGCACCCCCTCCAGGGGCCGCTGCCCAGAGCGCCCCGCCCGCCTCCCGCCGTCCCCAGGAGGCCCGCGGGGAGCGCGCCCGGGGGCCACCGCCTGGTCTGAAGCGCGGGCGGCTCCGGCCCGCCCGGACTCTGGCCGCGCTTCCTTCCGCGCGAGTCCGAGGGGCCAGCGGGCGGGCCCCGCCCCACCGCCCGCCCCTGTGGACGCTGCCCGCCCGGCCCTCCCCGCCTGAGCTGAGGAGGTGCGCCCGCTGCCCACGGGGCCGTCGAGGAGGCGGCGGGGGCTGGCCCGGCAGGGCGGCGTCGCCCCGGACGACGGGCCTCCCTCCGCCTCCCAGGAGGGCGCTGGGGCGCCGGGCTCTGAAGCAGGGCGGCCCGGGCCGGGGAGTAACGGCGGCGCCCCGGCAGCCACCCCTCAGTGGCCTGCAGCCCTAGGACGGCCACCTCAGGGAGCAGAGGCCGTAGGGCTAGGGGTCAAGCCTCTGAGCCCAGCTCTCCTTCCGGAGACCCAGCCGGCTGCTTCCTTCTGGGCCTGTCGCCCTGCCCCGCGGAAGGCAGGCGCTGAGGCTGTTCTCCCGCGGCCGCGAGCCCGCTGGGCCCGACGAAGGCCCGGAGCCTGTGTGCCGCCCCCTCCGGGAGCGGCCAGGACGCTCACTCCTCGGGAAGCGGGCGGAGGTGACAGCTTGGGCTGCCTTGTTGCTGCCTTTTTAAATTTTTTTAAGGCACATCTCTAGATTTAAAAAGTAATACATGTTCATGTTTTTAAAACATCCAGATTCAGAAAGGAACGGAGAGAGGAATTGGAAGCAAGACGCCCCCCTACCCCGCCCCGCCGTGGGTGAGAGGCTCTCGGGGAGGCCCCGGAGCCCTGACGCGCGCGTCCCTGCTCTGCCAGGGCGGCCTCCCTCCGCGCCGGCGCCAGGCCCCGCGCAGGCCGCCCGGTCCAAGTGTCAGTGCCTTCCGCAGGCGAGCCCACGGCCGGCGGGCAGAGAGAAGCTGCCGGCCCGCGGAACGGCCCGCCCGCCCGGCTCCGCTCCGGCTCCGGCTGGACGCCACACCC
The DNA here is from genome assembly GCF_021234165.1 of Pteronotus mesoamericanus. Classification (NCBI taxonomy): domain Eukaryota; kingdom Metazoa; phylum Chordata; class Mammalia; order Chiroptera; family Mormoopidae; genus Pteronotus; species Pteronotus mesoamericanus. Next base: position 1,155,148 of record NW_026555090.1, read on the forward strand.
GCTCCCCAACACTCCTGCCTCCTGGGACCTGCCAGCCACAGGATCGTTTTTATCTAGTCGAGGTTTGTAACGGTTACAAATGACTTTGTTCTCTGTGCATTTGGCAACAAACTGCATTTATAGGGCTGAACCAGCCTGTAGATATTTCCTTGCAGTGTAGCAATGTTTCCTGCTGAGTGGAATGGAAATTTCTAAAAATATTTGACATGTTGGGAGTGGGTTGCAGTGGACAGCTGGGCCCAGGGCAGGGCTGTGTGCCACAGCCTGGTCTGGTGGCACCGAGACTTCAGGAGGCTCTTGAAAGCTGAGTGTGAGGAGTGAGGCAGGCAGGCCCCCGCCTGGGGTCGAGGCATGTGGAAGCTTCCGGCGAGCACCCGCACGTCCATGCGCTGCCGTGCCAGTCCGAGCTCCTCGCACAGAGGGCCCTGACCCCGCTTGTCCTGCCACCTGGTCCACAGCCACTGCCTGGGGAAGAGGAAGGGGTCCCACTGTCAACCCTGAGAAAAAATATACCTGCCAAGAGGACCCCAATTTGTCACCAGAGTCTAGCAGCCACTGCTCACAGGGAAGGCCACAGCCCGAGCCCCCCACTCCTGCACGGTGCCCCCTCAGTGCCCCTCACCTGTGGAGCCCGCAAGACTGCCCGGCGCCGCCGAAGCTGCGCAGCTGCGCCCTCACGTGCACCTTTCCTGACCAGGCCAGGTCCTTGTTGACCAAGCGTAACGGTGCAGTTTGGACCAGCAAACTGCAAGTTTGGAGTCCTCATTCGGGAATGAGGATGGGAATTTTTCTCTATATAGCCAGCCCCCCATGTCTCAATGGGGCGCACTTTCGGCTTCTGCTGAAGACCGTTTCCCTGGTTTGCTGTTTCACTGGGGTAAAGTTTCTCCCCTTCGCCGCACCCCACATTGGGGGGCTCCTACTGGCACTGGATTGGCAACAGGGACCTTTCGTGGACACAGCAGGCCTGGCTTTTCCGTCTGACAGGCTCCCCGCCGGACGCACGCGGCCCGGCTGTCCTCCTGGGCCCTGAGGTCTGCTCCAGCGCAGGCCCGGCTCTGGCCCCACCGGGCCCGTCCCACAGCCGCGTGGGCCCCGGGTCGGGCTGCCTGGAGCCCGCAGGCCTGCCCTGAGTGAGGCGCGGCCCGGGCGCCTGCAGCTCCTCAAAGGCTGCACGGGCGAGGCTCTGTCTGCGGAGAAGCGCGTCCCTGTTCCTCAGGGTGTGCAAAGGGGCAGGGACTGAGGCACCCGATGCCTCTGGCGCCTCTCAGGCTCCAAGACAGAAGCCAAAGAGAAAGCCTGGAGGAGTTCCAAGGGTGACAAAGGGGCCCTGCCAGCTCTGCCTGAGCACCTGCTGTATACACAGGCGGCATGACTATGGTGATCATCGTCCGGGTGAGGAGGCCGAGGCCTGCGAGGGAGCTGTGTGCACAGGTAGAGCCCAGCCTGAGCCGGGAAGGCCGAGGCTGTGTCCTTGTTGGGGCTGCCCTGTCCCCAGGCTGTGGTCAGGCTCAGTGAACAGGCTCACGTGGTCACACGGCCTGCTCCTGGAGGCGACACGAGGTCCCTGAGGAGCCAGGAGAAGGTGGCAGTGACTGGGAAGGCCAAGGTCAGCCGGAGGAGTGGGGGATGGGCAAGGACCTGCGGGCCCCTCCCAGGGGGCGTCCTGATGATGCTGGGAGCCCCATCTCCCTCCTCCAACCCCTCACCTCAGAGGCAGGGGGAGGCGTGGACGCAGGGTAGGACAGATCTGGGTTCCAGTTCACATGCTGTCACGCGTGCATCCCCTGGGACGAGTCACCCTGACTCGGAGTCCCTACCCTCTGCTGCGGAACAGGGCGTGGCGGGCAGGGGTGCCGCAGCCAGTGCAGGGCGGGCCAGAGCAGGCACCGGCCATGTGTCTGCGGCCCCGCCCCCCCCGCCCCCCACAGACTCGGGCACTGCTGGCAGACTTGGAGAAGGGGCCCTGGCAGAGGTCAGCCCAGCACCTTCCCTGGCCCGCTCAGGCCAGCCTCCCGGCGCGCACGGGCATTTCCCTCCTCCCTGGGAGGCCAAAGAGGGCGAGGCCTGTCCTCAAGCTGGGCCAGGCCAGGGAGTAGGGCGGGGCAGGGGGTGGGCGGGACGTTTGAACTCTCCTGATAACCTTCATTTCGCTCCCCGAGGGTGATCTGGTCTATCTCCAAGGCCAGCCAATCCAGGAGGGACCTGGTGGCCCCATGTTCAGAGAAAATAAGCATCATGGCCCAGCTTCTGCAAGCGCATTGGTGCCCCAAGGGGCCAGCTCAGGCCCAGCCCCTTGGCCGGACCCCCGGGGAACCAGGTGTCTCATGGCTGACACCGCTCACTAGCTGAGTCCTTTGGGAACCCGATGCTTTGGGCGCCTGAGAGTGTCCTCACCTCCAGGCCTTTCCACTTGCCGTTCCCACTGCCTAGAGGTCTCTTCCTCCAGTTTGCTCTCCGCTCAAATGTCACCTCAGAAAGGCCTGGCGCCTGACCGCCATAGTGACCATGGGCTCCCACTTCCACTGGGTACATTCACGGCACTTTTTTTTTTTTTAAGATTTTATTTATTTATAGAGAGGGGAAGGAGGAGAGAGAGAGGGAGAGAAGCATCAGTCACTGTGTGGTTGTCTCTCAAGCGCCCCTCCCTGGGGACCTGGCCCACAACCCAGGCACGTGCCCTGACTGGGAATCAAACCGGTGACCCTTTGGTTCACAGGCCGGGACTCGATCCACTGGGCCACACCAGTCAGGGCTCATAGCACTTTTTAAATTTTCAGCACAGCCCTGGCCAGATGGCTCAGCTGGTTGGAGCATCGTCCTGATACGCCAAGGTTGTGGGTTTGATCCTGGCCAGGGGGCCGACAAGAATCGACCGATGATGCATCAATAAGTGGAACAACAAATCAGTGTTTCTCTCTCTCTAAAAAAGTAAAATTAATTAACAAACACAACTACGTATAAAATAAATCTTTTTCTGCCTATCTTTCACTGATCATCTCCCCTGGATGGCAGCTCACGGGGGCTGCCAGGCCCTGACCCAGGGGCATCGGGCTGCTGGACAGTGTGACCACACGTCTGCCCGCAGGCTGGGCCGGCCCGAGGGGGAGGGGCCGAGGAGGGGTACACCGAGCCAGGGCGGGGCAGGCCCGGAGCGCGGGAGGCAGGGAGGGGGGTACACTCAGGGAGGGGCAGGGCTGCACCAGCCTGGCCTGGAGCTGGGGACGGCCCCTCCAGGAGACCCCTTCCCACCCAGACAGAGAGAGACCCAGACGGGAAGCTGGGGTCGGGGGCCTTTATTGGTGAGTTAAAACATGGGGTGGGGGCAGGTCAGGGGGCTCCGGCCACCCGGTAGCATGTCCAAGGCCCCAAGGCAGCAGTTTCCAAGGCACTGGGGCAGCCCTGGCAAGGCCGGCGCCCAGCAGCGGCCGGGCGCCGTGCCCCACCTGGACTGGGCCTGTGGGTGGGCGGGCCGGCCGGGAGTGCAGACCCTCAGTGCGGCCTGGTCAGCTCCTCTTGCCGGACTGGGAGGCTTTCTGCCTGTAGATCTCAGCGGTGAAGGGCCTGCGGGGCAGGGGAGCCTCTGGTCAGCTGGTCTGGGGGCGATGCCAACACCCCCTAGCCCGGTCCTGCTGGGGCGTGGACACAGTGACCGCCTTTCCGGGCCCTGGCCCCCACTGGGCCCACTCTGAGCTTCCTGTCTGCCCTTTGCCAGTGGCCAGGCATGGCCTGGCTGACCCAGACTGTCTCGGTACCGGGAACCAGCTCGCTGGCCACAGTGACGTCAGACTGCAACCCGGGCCCACGACGGCGCCTACTCACTCCTCGTACAGGACGGCGACCACGTAGGTGAGGGCCACAACCGCGGTCAGCAGCAGGCCGGCAGGGCTGGCGTGCCTGGGGAGAGGATGCGGCCAGTCAGGGGGCAGGCCTGGCCCCGGGCTCCCCGCCATGCTGGGTTCTGACTGGTGGACCTGTGCACCGCCTGTCCGGGCCACCTCAGGGCAGGGTCCCTTTTGTTGTGTCCCCAGCCCCCAGCCAGAGTTCAGGATGTCACAGGAGTGAACCAGGGAAGGAAGGAACAACTGGCCTCTCAGAATCACCCACGTGGTCAAGCGTGTCCTTTTCTGAGTAGGCGGGTATTCCAGGAATCAGAAAATACTACCCAGGCCCACCAGTAATGATACCTTGTTTTCTAAAAATGGGACCAGGGCTCCCAAAGTGAGGCGCAGAGCCCATGGGCCCCCTTATGGGTTCGACTGGCGACTGCCGCACCGGGGAGCCAGTGAGTCTGCTGTTGAACTGTCCCCGCTTCCCCCGCCCCCCGTCTTTTCTACAGTTGCCTTGGGCTCCAGGGACGGGGCGGCGGCTGGCCGTGGCCCTCGCACTGTCTTTGGCCGGCAGTCTAGGAAGGCCGTGTGTGGGCCCGATGCTGCTGCGCCCCCTGCTCCGTGGGCTCCACTGTCACGGGCAGAGGCTGAGGCTAAGGCTAAGCCGAGGAGAAGGCCACGCCCCCCTCCCCCGCCCTGGAGCTGCGTCCCCTGGGCCTAGGGCGCCCATCTAGAGCAAGCAGGACCTCCTGGCGAGGCCGGCAGCAGGCTAAACCTCACCCTTCCCCCACCCCCTCTGGCCAACTCACAGGCAGAGCTCAGGGGCTGGCTCCGGTGGAGCCCAGGTGCTGGGCTCCGTGGCCACAGTGTCCCTGAGATGGATGACCTGGGCAGCCCAGTTAACTGGCAGTCCCAGGGGCCAGGAAGGAACGCGGCTCCTGCCGCTGACCTCGGCCAGGCCCTGGACCGCAGAACACAAACTGCACAAGCCTCTCCTTTCCACCGTGTCTACATCCAGCAGTCCCACCTTCCGAATGCTACCACGCCCTTGGTCTTGACGCCCTGGCAGTCCTGCGTGGAGGTGACCACCCGACGCTGCAGACGAGGAGATGGCCCAGAAAGACCCGCAGGCGGGAGCCCAGCCCTGGCCCTGAGCCGGGGTGGGGGCGGGGTTGGTCCTGGGGAGCTTGGGCCGCGGGCCGTGTGGGTGGAGGCCCCGCGCTGGCCCAGCCCGGTGCCCGGCCTGCCAGGGCTCATGCACGCCGGTTGCTTGGACACCAGAAAGACCTGCCTACAGGGCCCCAGAAAGGAGACAGATGGGCTACAAAAGTCCTGGAAGTTGCCCTGCTGAGTCAGCGTCTGGAAGCCCCTCCAATGGCTCTTCTCTAATGAACCGCCAGATGGAGGATGGACAGGGCTGCCCCCAGCACAGCCGAGACCCCGCCGCACCTATGGACCGCCCTGGGCGGGGGCACGGTGACCCCTCTCTCCAGGATATCAGGCACTGGCTGGGGCACAGAGGCGGCCCGTGTGTGGGCTCTGTCTCCAGAGGGCCCCTTCTAAGCACGGATGGGGGGGGAGCCAGGGAGGGCTTCCTGGAGGAGAGGACACTGGAAGCTGGGCTTGAAAGGGCCGACAGGGATGGAAGTGGGGAGGAACAGCCTGTGTGCTGGCAGGGAGGGGACGGGGCTCGGCCGGGCGGGAGGTCACTGTGGGGAGGCAGGTCTGAGGGCGCAGGGCCTGCCCCAGGGCCCACCGCCCGCATCTGGGCAGGAGGGGCTGGGGCTGCCTGGTCTACAAGTGGAGCTGGGGTGTGGGGTTTCCCAGCCAGGCCCACAAGCCCCGCTCCAGCTGCTGTTACTCAAAACCCAGGGCTCTCCCGGGGTGGGGGTGGGGTGTAGGGAGGAATATCTCAACTCTGACGTTCTACTGTCCGAGAGTCATTCCTGTGTCCTATAACCTTTCCATGGTTTCCAGGCTCCAGCAGCACCTGTAACATCACAGGCAAGGAGTCTTCGAGTATCCAACAAAAGCGGCACACTTTCCACAAGCGAGCACTGCTCTGGGGGACCCGGGGTCTGACGCCCAGAGCCCCCAGCGGTCCCTGCGCTGCTCCCTTGGCCTGGGTGCGGCCGGAGCCCAGGGCTACTCGTCTGTGCCGGCGGCCGGCTGAGACGGACGGCAGAGCGAGTCCTGTGGCCCACAGGCTGGCGCGGGCATGGGTGCCCTTCCGTGGGGTGGAGTTCTGCGACCTGGGCACGTGCGGACAGCAGAACTCCAGCCGCCGCCGCCCGGCCTGTGGGCCAGCGTTGCTGTGTGCTTCTCTACTGATTAAAGAAGGGGATCAAGAGAATAGTATTTTGTGACACCTGAAAATCGCACAAGATTCAAACTTCAAGCATGATGACACCGGCCACACCTGTTCATTCAGGGCCTGTGGGGCAGCCCCCTCACGCTTGGGGTCCGTGAGCCCCGCTCTCTGAGCCTGCGAGGGAAAGGCTGCCGACCCCTGCCCTGGATGCTGCTGTGCCCACAAAGAAGCGATCCCAAGGCGCACATCCTGCCGGCGCCCAGCGCTCCGTGAGGGGCACAAGGCCGCCGTCCTCCCGGCGGGGAGGACGGGCAGGAGGGCCCGCTACTCACACGACAGCCCAGCCCAGGTAGTTGGCCGTGCTGCCCCAGTACATGGGGTTGTCCAGGACGCTGAATGGGAACGTGGTCACTCTGGACTCCTTGAGGATCCCGAAGTAATCACCTGCGGAAAAGGTGGGGCAGGTCAAAGAGTCACATCTTGGTCACCCCATCCCTAGGAGAGGGGTTGGCCTGCGGGGCCTGCCCTCCAGGAGGCGCCAGGTTATGGGGGAGCAGGGCTACCAGTGCACAAGTCAGGCCCCCCGGGCAGGCCTGCGCCGGCCGCGGCCGTGCGGCCACCTCGGAGGGCAGGGGCTGCAGCGGCTGAGGGGCCGGGGCGGGCGCGGTGGACACCCACTGCCCTGGAGTCGGGGGCTCCCCTCCCCAGAAATCCCTTGGGCCTTCATCCACAGCAGAAGTAGGACAGCCACAGGCAGGGGGAACAGGCAGGAGCTGCGTCACCCACCCATTGTCTGGGGACAAAGGAGTGCGGGCCCAGGCAGGGCTGGGCGGCTTTCTCCCCAGGAGGCCGGGGCCTGGGGGCGGTGGCACAGAAACCTGCTTTGGGGCTGATGCGCAGCAGGGGCGGCTGCCTGACCCACAAGCAGGGCCCGGCCCTCGCGGTCTGGCTGCTCCTCCTGGGGCAGCGGGCTCGGCCCTCTCCCCACCCGCCCTGACTCTCCCCTCCAGCCCAGTCTCACCAAGTGGCTCTGACTAAGCGCTGCCCCCGCGCTGCCGTGGGAGGGGTGGGTGGGGGCTACGCCAGCCCCTTCCTGGCTCTGTGCCTGCCCTGCCGTAGTGCCTGTGCACGGGGTGGGCTATGCATACCTGGTCTCCAGAGGACCGAGCTGGCCAGCACACTGCCCCCCCCCCCTCCTGGGACCCTCCCGCCAGCCAGGCCACCACGCCCACCCGTGGCCACAGCTCCTCCCTGGGCCTCCCGCCCACCCCAGCAGTCGGCCCTGGGCCACTGGTGCCAGAAGGGCCTTTCCAGCCCCTGCCATGGCCCCTGCGGCACTGGGAGGGGAGCTCAGTCCCCTGTGTGGCCTTCAGGGACCCGAGTGACGTGGCTCTGCCCAGCCTCAAGCCTGGCCCCGCTGGCCCCGGGCACCAGCCCGCCTGCCTCTGCAGCAAGCCCCTGCCCCTCTCCCCGTGAGCCTGCGCTCGCTCTCGGGCCTGTCCTCCTTCCCACCCAGCCCACCTGCCAGGGCCAGGGGCTCTGGCGGCCCTTCTCCCTGGGCTCCCTAACCCTCACCCTAGCCTATTCCGGCCCCAGGCTCCCTATCGCCGCCACCCAGCGCGAGGCCCCGCACACCAGTCCCAGCCCGGGCTTCGCTGCAGGGCCAAGGGGAGAGTGCTCCTCCGCGCCTGAGCCATCAGCCCCTGGGAGCTCGAGGGCCCCTGCTGCAGCCCGCAGTGCCCAGGCCAAAGCCCTGCAGGCAGCCGGGGGACAAGCTGGGCACCGGTACTACCCAGGCTCTGGGGCAGACTGGGACAGGGGCTGAGAGGGCAGAGGCCCCCAACCCCTGACCCAGCCTGTCAGGGAGCCAGACACCTGCATGTGCCATCTGCTTGCTGGGGGGGCTTCCCCCTGGAACAGCGGCCGCCTCCTGCTTTCCTTCCCTGTCCCCAAGGCCACCCTAGCCCCTGCAGCCATCCCTTGAGGCTTTCTTTCCTGGGCTTCCAAGTTGCTGAAAGTCACTGATGCCTTGAGGACTTCTGGCCAGGCCAGCACTGAGCTCCAGCCCAAAATCACCAGAGCTGCAGGTAAGAAGGGACAGTGCCCTGGCCCTCCCTCCTCCAGACCTGCTACTGCCCTGGCTCGGGGTCCAGACACAGCAGGCGGACATGCTGCCTGGCCTGGCAGCCAAGCGGCAGGACGCGAGAGAGCACCCCGCTTCCTAAGCTAACGGGGGACAGGCCGGGGCCTGCGGGGGAGGGCGCCCCAAGCCCCACGCAGACATCACAGGTGGCAGGGCACTCAGCCCCCTCACTCCTCCCGGACCCTAAACGGGTCAGCCCCAGCGCCCCCGGCCCCTGGCGCTGGGGGTCCTACCTAGGAAGGTCCCGGTGAAGCCCAGTGCGAAGAAGCTGGAGAGCACCAGCAGGCTGCCGGCCCCCAGGAGCAGCAGGCCCGCCAGGCGGGCCACGGGGCTGTCCAGGCTGTTCATCTGGGGCTGGCTCAGCATGGCCTGTGTGAAGCTGCAGGCAGGGGACAGGGAGGCACGAGGTCACCGCCCGGGAAGGGAGGCTGCCGCTCCTCCCGGCCCGTCCTCCAGGCGGCCCCCATGGCAGTCTGCCCGAGGGCCCCAGCTCAGGGCCCCCGGGGGCCAGGCAGGCGGAGAGGAGGCCAGGCCCCCCGGGCCGCCCGGGTGCCCATGCCCGCTGCCGTGAGGGAGGGGCACGGACGGGGCCCAGCCTCTTGGGTTTGTTTTCCAAGAGGAGTCAGAAATCCTGACTTGTATATGAAGTATCCCGATTAAAAAACAGACAGACAAACAAAAAACAGGCAACTAATGGAAACTACTTTGGATTCTGTGCATGACTGCAGGCCAGATTCAGCCCAAAGACCACCAGTTTGCAAACTCGACCCTGTCCAGACAGCACCTGGTACTGTGGGAGAACATGAACCTCGGATAGTTAAAGACGCGCGCCCAGGCCGTGCCTCGGGCCATGCTGGGGCCACCGCCCTGCGCCTGGCGTGCACTCCTGTGTCCTGGTGCCTCCCCCTCCAGTGCCCTGAAGCCGCAGGTGAGCCTGCCCCTGCCCCAGCCTCCTCAGCTCCTGCACAGCACCAGCCACACCCCAGGGGGCACCTCAGGCACCCCAGCTGAGCCTTCCGTCCACACCCGACGTGCCCCTAGCAGCCCTCTTTGGAGCCAAGCCATGGAAGGCCTTGTTAAAAGGCAAGTGGCTTGACCAAAAGCGGTGACTATGCGAGTGGGTTTAAAATTCCCATTCTCCATTTGGCTCCTGAGGACTGGAAGGCCTGGTGCAGCAGGGACCAAGGGCCTGGGCTCACGGTGATGCACAGGAGCAAGACTCAGGGTCCACCTGTGCGGGGAGGGACAGGCACTGGGGGCCTCTCCAAAGAAAAAGTGTGTGTGGGAGCAAGTGCACGCAGGCACCACAAACACACATCTCCCACCCCCATGACCACAAGTCATGGGATCCAATTCACCAGGGGCGGCCGCCCGCACCCACTTTGTACGACGTACTCCTGGCAGGGCGGCTCACCACCCAGCCACCGCCCCTCCGTTCGTCTGCCTGTCCTCTGTCACCACTCCTTCGTCTGCGCTCCACTCGCTCGCCCGTCCTTCTGTCCATCAGTCCATCCTGTTTCCGTCCACCCGTCTATCCTCCATCCATCCACCCATCTATTTTCCATCCATCCACCCACCCACCCGCGCGTCCTCCACCCACCCACCCACGCATCCTCCACCCACCCGCGCGTCCTCCACCCACCCACCCACGCGTCCTCCACCCACCCACCCGCGCATCCGCCACCCACCCACCCACGCGTCCTCCACCCACCCACCCACGCGTCCTCCATCCATCTCTCCTCCATCATCATGAGGTACCTGTCTGCCAGACTCACATCTCCACTCACCCCACCCGCCTACTTGCACTACCATAACACTATCCTTATGCTAAGCCAAGAGCTGCCTTCCTGGGACTTTTCCTCCGTCCGCTCTCAGCTTAGAGAACAGAGGCTGCTGCTCCTCCCCCTGAACCCCGCCTGGCACCCGGCACCCTCCAGGCGGGGTGGGTCGCAGCACAGTCACAAGAGCAGGAAAAGCAGCAGCCCCTGCCCTTCTCCTCCCACGCGCCCCCCGCCCGGGGGGGGGAAAGTCTGTGAACAGACAGCCAGCAGAAGCCTCCACGGCGACCTGTCAAACAGAGGCACCCCCGTGTCAGGGCACCCCTGGCCGCTGGTCACCCTGCCCACAGCCCCCGCTCTCCGCCCCCACTGCTCTCCCTCCTGCTGCTGGGCTCAGGGTCATCCTGTAGCCGCAGGCTGAGAGTCTCGGGTCGGCTCAGGGTCACACACACCCAGCGCTGTGCCCGGTCACACCACGCCCCGCTCCTCCGTGCCCTCCCCTGGTTTTCGGGAAGCCTGCAGCCGAGCGCCCCCGCTACCCTGCAGGCCCAGCAGCTGACGCCTCGGTGCAGTGGGGGGCATGCAGGGGCGTGGCCCTGCGAGGCTGGCTGCCCCACCCGGGCTGGCTGAGCCACAGGCCCCGGGTCCTGGGCCACCCTGCCTTAAGGGCCAGGCCACAGAGAGCGTGAGCGAGGGCTGGGGCGACCCCCCGCCGCCCCGCCCCACTGGCACCGACTCCTTGCTGCCTGGGCTCATTCCCAGCCCTCAAGCCCAGGGCAACGAGGCCTGCTGGGTCACAGTGAGGATTAAGCTGAGGTGGGGTAGAAGTTCACCAGGAGAAGGGGGTGGGCAGGGGGCTCATTCTAGGAAAAAACCAGGTGGCGGGGGCGGGGGCAGGGGGAGCCCTGCAGAGAAGGCCTCCAGGACTGTGGTTAGGAGCTAGGAATGCTTCTCTGTGGGTGGGAGGAGCCGAGAGGGGGCCGGTCACGGCCCAGGCTGGACCCAACTGGGGCCCGGGCGGGGCCGGCGCCAGCTCCTCTACCTGAGTCCATCTGCAGCGTCTGGGCAGCCGGCCACTTCCTGGCCCAGTGCCAGCAGCAGGGCCCTCTGAGGCGGGGCTCTCACCCTGTCATGATGTGCCTGAAGGAGCCCGCCTGGGAACGGCTCCCAGCCGGGGCACGGCACTGCAGGGGAAGCCATCAGGCTGGAAGGTCCCTCATGACTGCGTCCTGGAGCCATGCAGCCAGGCACTGGGCGAAGCAACGGCTGGAGGCAGCAGAGATTCGTGGCGCAGGGCGGACCTCGGGCCCGCAGCGGGGGCGCGGACAGCCCTGAAGCAGCTGTGTGGCTGCCCAGACCAGACCCGGCCCCCTGCAGCGCCGCTCCATCACTCGCGGGGGAAAGGGTCCCGGGGAGCACCGCCCCGGGCTCCGCCAGTGCCTTGGTCTCCAGCTCCCCACAGAGTGCGGTGCTGGCTTCTCAGCAGAGGAGCTCAGCCGGGCCGCCCGAGCTCTGCCCAGGCGCCTTCCATACCCAGCCACGTGCCCTGCGGCAGGTTTAAAGAAACGGCACGGCCGGCCCTCGTCTGGTGACCCGTGACGTTCCAGCTCCTCCATTAAGTTGGGAAAGCACAGTCCAATCCCCACAGAAAATCAGTGAAGGAACAAGGGCCTCTGAGGGCCAGGCACTCTCTCTGCAAGAGGACAGAGGCACAGATAGGAGGTGACTTCCTCTAGAAATATTCTACACCAGGGGTGGGAGCGGAGAGACTTGTTCATTTGTGTCCGGTTCGACCTCTAATACTTAAATTGAGCTTTTGGTCACCCATTGCCTTCAGGCTAGGCACACCCCGCTCCCCCGAAATCCTGGAATCCGGGTGGAGGCGGGCAGAGGGGCCACTGCCCACGCTGCCCTGGCTGCACACCAGGCACCTGGCTCGGCCTCTGGCTCCAGCCTCCTTCGGGGTCCTACCTCTAACCAAGGCCCTTCCTGTGAAGCAAACCCCCAACGGCTCCCACAGCCCCCAGAGCTAAGGCTGAGCCCGGCCACGCCTCCTGGGCCCTCGGCCCCCGGCCCAGAGCTGCCTCCCACAGCAGGCCCGCAGACCTGCTCAGCGCCCCTCAGGCCCGAAGCCCATGCCCCGCGCAGCCCCCTGCCTGAGCAGGGGCTGACCTGTCAACACCGGGCACATCACAACCGACAGGGCGCAAGGTCAGGACGTTTCGGCGACGTGGTGAAGGTCCCCAGCCAGTTTACCTAAGTTAACTGAAAAGGACATTATGGGAGGCCCTCTGCCGCAGCACACGGTGCCCCTCGTGCCGTTCCCTCGTTCCCTCAGGACCGCGTCTGGGAACAGTGCAGCCAGGCGCTGGGTGAAGCAACGGCTGGCACGCAGAGGGCCACCGGCAGGACAGCCGCACGTACGCTGACATTGCGCTGGTCCAGCCAGCGCACGCACGGGGCGCACACGCCCCCAAGCCACTGGCACACAGAGCGGGAAGGAGGTGTGCCCCACCCCAGCCGCGTCCCCGCTCCTGCTGCCCGTTGCCTACAGGGGACGCAGCCCGCAGGGGGCCAGCCTGCCCCTGGCCCCCCCAGCCCCGGACTCGCAGGCCCACCTCCACAAGACCCCGCGGGGTTCCGAAGCACACCGGCACACAGCTCCTCCCCCCGCCGGCCGACGACGGGCACAGGGCTCCCGGCGCCCGCTCCACGCTGCCGTCCAGGCTCCATGAGGAAGGGGCAGTGCCCGTCCTGTCAGGCGCGGGGCGGCACCCCGACAGGCTCCGAACTGGGCAGGGTCCCAGGCTCCCCTCCTGCTGAGACCAGCTGTGCAGGGGGCGCCCCCAGCCGGTCAGCCCCACCCAGTCATCCCTCGCAGCCAGAGCAAAGGGCCTGTGGTAACAGCCCCCGGGCGGAGCGCCAGGTCATCCTGCCGCCCCCCGGGACGCCTCTGGCTGCCTGGCCCTGCCCCTTGGCACCTGTTGGCAACCACTGGGCCCATGTCGGCAGGCCAGCTGCCCAGCGCTCTCGGACAGCTCTGCCCGTGGCCCTGATGGCTTCTGCCCTCCCCCCATGGAGCTCTCAGCTTACAGAAAGCACGGACACACTGGAATTGTCCAGAACAGGCAACTCCACAGGGACAGAAAGCAGGTTAGTATTTTCCAAGCGCTGGGGGAGGGGGCAGAGCGGGTAGGGGTGACTCCTTAATGGGTTCAGAATTTATATTTGAGGTGAAAAGTTCTGGAACTAAACAAAAGTGGTTGTACAACACTGTGAATGAATTAAATGTCACTGAACTATATACTTTAAAATGGTAGTTTTCTTATGTGTATTTTCCTGCAAGATAACAAAACACACGTCTAGGAATCAAATGAAGTAATGTGTGTGCAAGCGCGCTGGGGAAAATGGGGGGGGCCCCAGGCAGGCGCTGGTCTGCACAGGGTTCTCACAGGCCTTGCTCCGAAGCCCCCGCGCCCGCCCAACGCCCCTGGGGAGGACAGGGAAGAGAGCACTGCTGCCAGCGGCGCAGCCCAGCCAGGGAGCAGGGCGCTGCGGGCGGGCCCGGGGGCTGCCATGGCAGGCAGCTACTGGAGCGGGGGCCCGTGGGCCGAGGAAGAGGGAGGAAGTGCCAGTGCACACTCGCCACCTGGTGACCCAGGAGGGGAGAAGAGACAAGCAGCCCTGCTTGTGAGCACCCTTTCCCTCCTCCCAGAAATGCCCTGGGGTGGCAGTTCAAGTGCCCTGGGGTGGCCAGTTCAAGCCATAAGGCCAGGCCGTCCTGACACCAGAGGCCCAGAGGGGAGGAGGGGTGGGGGCTGGCCTCTGGGAGGAGCCGGGCATGGGAGGCCGCTTCTCAGTTCTGCAGGAGGCCTCCCGGGCCCGGGACTCAAGGACGCACCAGGGAGTCTCTGCTGGTGCCTGTGCGCCGGGAGCTGGGCGCCGGTCAGGCTGTCCTGGGGACCCGCAGGGGCCTACCAGAGGACAGAGGGACTCCTGCCAGGGGACCAGGGACCAGGGTCCCTCTAGCTTTGTGCCTCTTGCTGGCACCCTAAGCAGCAAGTGTCAAATCCAGGCACAGAGGCCCCTCCGTTGGCCACTCTTACGGGCGCACGTGCGGAGCTGCGGGCCCTGGCCAGACGGAGGTCTGACGGCTCCCTTGAGCCTGTGCTCCACAGAGCCCTCTCTCTTGGGCCCCCAACAAGCCAGGCTGCCTCCTGCCATAGGGCCTGCCTCCCCTCCCCCGCGGAGCCGCTGGGCTGGCCCCGGACCCCCATCCTGCCCTGACCCAGCCACAGCTGCCGGTGCCTGTGGGGTCTGACCCCCGCGGCAGGGCCAGGTCCGCTCAGTCCCCGACCCCTGCACGTGCCACACACTCAGTGAGGAGCTGGCCCTCTCCTGATCCCTCGGCCAGGCCGGGGGCTCCTGCCGCAGTTCAGACGGGAGGCCAAGGCTCCGAAAGGCTGCTCGGTAGTCCGCTCAAGGTCGAGCAGGGCTGAGACCGACCCAGGGCACCGACCCCTCCCCAGGCTGCTCTGACTCCCGTTCCAGACGTCGGCCACCGGGCGCACCTGGGTGCCTGATAACAGCAGCAGAACCTGCCTTCCCCGGAGAACGGGGGCTGAACCGACGGCCCGTGGCCTGCTGGCTGCGGTCGTTAATGCGGCGGTACAGGAGCCCAGCCACAGTCCCTTCTGGGCCGCCTCCGGCAGAGTTAAGTGGGTTATGTGGCCCCATGGCGTCCGGGAAATGTACTAGTAGACCCTTTACAGAAAAATTTGCTGGAACCTGATGGAGACAACCAGAATTAGGGGTCTGATTGAGCTAGTCCAGGGTCTGCAAACTTCTTCTCAAAGGCAGACAGTAAATATTTCCAGCTTTGCTGGTCAAGGATATTAGGTTTATATTTATATAACTATTTCAAATGTAAGCAAGCACACAACAACCTGATTAAAAGCGGACAAAGGACTTGAACAGACATTTCTCCAAGGAAGATGTACGGTGGCCAACAAGCACATGAAAAGATGCTCAACAGCACTGACCACGGAAATGCAAATCACAGCCACAATGCGATGCCACCACCTTACACCCGTCAGGATGGCTACTTTTAAAGAGAACGTTAATAACAAGAACTTCCCAGGATGCAGAGACATTAGATCTCTTGGGCACTGTTGGTGGGGATGCAAAATGGTGTGGCCACTGCGGGAAACAGTATGGAGGGTCCTCAAAGAATTGAGCAGAGAATTACTAGCGCGTGACCCAGGCATCCCATTGCTGGGCGTACACCCCAATCAAAGGCGGGGACTCAGGCAGATACTTGTGCACCCTTGTTCCCAGCAGCACCGTTCGCATCGGCCCAAAGGCGGACACGGCCCCAGGGCCTGTGCAGGCGAACGGGCGAGCACCACGTGGCTCCACACACACAGCGGAATGTTATTCAGTCTTGAAAAGGGGCAAAACCTATTCTAAGAATTTTTTCAAAGTGCTTTTATTTTACTCGGCCAGTTATATTGCCACCGAGCGGCACGGAGCGCTGTGTGAGCGCACGGTGCACGGGGGCGCTGGGGGGCGCTGGGGGGCGCTGGGGTGCGCGTGCCTGCCCGCGGCGCGGTGCCCCCACAACCGCCTCACAGCTGCCACTGTGCGGGGGGCGGGGGCAGAGCTTCGAGATCTGCTGTCTTAGCAACTCTCAAGTTTACAAGACAGGACATTCATGACCTACAGCCACCACGCTGTCATTAGGTCCCGGAACTTGTTCCTCTTGTAGCTGGGCGTTGGTGCCCTCTGCCCGCCCCCACCGGAGACCACCGCTCGACTGTTCCTAGGAGTTTGGTTTGTGTAGATCCCACATGTGAGTGGAAGCACACAGTATCTGTCCTCCTGTGACTAGCTTATTTCACTGAGCAGAAGGTCCTCAAGGTTCATGCACGTCACAAATGGCAGGACTTATGAGGGAAGGAAGCCCTGACACATGCTACCACATGGATGAGCCAGAGGATACTGTGCTGAGTCAAACAAGCCAGACACAAAGAGGCAAATGCTGAGTGAGGTTCCACTTAGGCGTAGGATCTCAAAAACATACTCACAGAAACAGAGAGTGGAGTGGTGGTTGCTGGGGGCTGGGGGAGCCAATGCGGAGTCAGTGTTGATCAGGGAGAGAGTTTCAGTTTGGGAAGATGAAAAAGTTCTGGAGAGGGATGGGGGGTTGCAGACAACTTGAATATACTCAATGCCCCTGGACCACACACTTATGGTTAGGGTGGTAACACTGCGTGTTCCGTATGTTCCCCCGCCATAGGAAACTTAGGGTAACGAAGGGCAGGGTGTGGCCCGGGCAGCGGTGGGGGGTGCGGGCACCCTCTAGCACTGACCCTATTAAGCGGACCGGGACTGTATTTAACAGGTGGCCTGGTACCAGCAGGGACAGGAGGACGCCTGCAGCAGAAGAGGGCCCACCCCACTCCCCTGCCCGTCTCACCCAGGGCCGAAGGGCCTCAGCACCTTGAGGTGGGGCGCCTGCCACCAGACCAGGCAGGAAAGGCCATGCCTAGTCACTGAATATTTCCTTTTCATCACTGAATATTTCCTACCAGTATCTTCTGGCCTGAGATGTTTCTGGTCAAGAATCAGCTGACAGTCTTATGAGACCTCCCTTGTAAGTAACTAACTGCTTTTCTCTTGTTGCTTTTAAGACTCTCTCATTGTCTTTAACCTTTTGCATGTCAGTTATGATGTATTGGAGTGGCCTCCTTGGGTCCATCTTGTTAGGACTCTGTGCTTCCTGAACTTGCATGTCTATTTCCTTCACTAAGTCAGGGAAGCTTTCTGTCATTATTTTTTCAAATACGTTTTTAATTTTTTGTTTCTCTCTTCTCCTTCCAGCATCCCCATGACGCAAATGTCGGAACATTTGAAGTTGTCCCAGAGGCTCCTTGAACTAGCCTCATTTTTTTGGATTCTTTTTTTTTTTTCTTTCCTGAATGGTGTCCCTTACATTTGAAACTGCTGAGTTGATTCTTGGCTTCATCCACTCCACTGTTGATTCCCTGTAAATTATTCTTCATTCCATTAGTGTACCTTTCATTTCTGACTGATCCTTTTTTTATGCTGTTGACATTCTAAGTCCACTGTGCATCCTTATAACCAGTGTTTTGAATTCTGCATCTAGTATATTGCTTGTCTCCATTTTTACTTCTTTTTCTGGAGTTTTGTTCAGTTCTTTCATTTGAGACATGTTCTGTCTCATTTTGGCTGTCTCCCTGTGTATGTTTTTGTATATTACATAGAGCTGCTACATCTCCCAGGCTTGGTAGCGAGGCCTAATGTAGTAGGTGTCCTGTGGGGCCCAGTGGCACAGCCTCCCAATCACCAAAGCTGGGCACTCAAGGTGCACCCCACCCCCCCGCTCCCATATGGGCTGTGTGCACCCTCCTGTTGTAGTTGAGCCTTGATTGCTGTTGGCACATAAACAGGAGGAATTTACCCCTGGGCTGAATGGCTGCAAGGACTGGCTGTGACCACCGACCCCCGTGGAGGATCAACTGGGCAGCGGCTCACTGTGCAGAACAGGAATTACTTCGGTGGGGCTCTGGTGCCTGCTGTCTTCGCCCCTGATTGTGTTGCTTGTGGAGGTGGTGGGGTGGTGCTTCAATATGGTCAGAGGCTGTCCGCTGGGTGTGCTAACACTGGGTCCCCCTGGAGGGGCAGGCCAAGGTCAGCCACTGCTCGAGGCCACCCAGCGTGAGCTACCAAGTGATCTTCAGATGGCTGCTACTTGTGCTGGGCCTGCAGGTGCCCTGGTGAGGCCAAGCTGGGAACCGAGGCTGGCTGCTGCCAGTGCCAGGCCGGGGGCCTCTTAATGAGAGGTACAGGGCACACCAAGGCCAGCTGTTGCTTGTTTGAGAGATTTTAGGAAAATTGGGAGCATGAGCCAAGACAGGCCTTTCATGTGGACAAGCCACTGGAACCAGCTAGAATGGGCCCCCAAGTTGGGTGGGACTGGGTCTCAGGGTCACCGGGTGGGGGCAAACAGTGAGGGTGATGGAGTCTCAGACATGGTGCCCACCTGCCAGCTCGGCAGGGGGAGGGCTCATCAAAGGAGCAGTGGCCCCTGTGAGCACTTTTGTCTGGGAGAGAGCTGCCCCCCAGCCCTTGCCCTGATGCCAGACAATCCAGTTCCGTCCCATATGTCACTGGTGCCTTTCAAGCGGCTGCCCCGGTGCTGGAGCTCAGAGGGAGTGAGCCTGAGAAAGTCCATGCACAGGCCCTTTAAGAGGAACTGCCTGGGACTCCAGAAGCTCCCCGCCTCAGCCTCGATCCCTGCTGGTTTTCACAGCCAGCAGTTATGGCAACTTTTCCTGGCACTGGAGTCCTAAGCTGGGGGCCTGGGAGGAGGCCGGGACCTTGCTCCTCAAGGGGGACCTGTGCAGCTGAGCTATCCCTCCCGAATTTTATCTGCCACACATGGGGGTGGGGCCAGCCCTTTCCACATCTTCCCCCCTCCCATCAGTCTCTGTGTGGCTTCTTCTTCGATTCCCTACTTACAAGGCTTCTGTTCAGCCAGATTTCATGCAGTTCCGAATGACAGTTGTTCTGTAGTCTAGGTGTGATTTTGATGTGGTTATGTGAGGAGGTGAGCACCACATTTACCTACGCCACCATCTTGACCAGAAGTCTTACCAGCTTTTAGAGATCACGTTGGAACCTCCCAGCCATCCCATGACCCTCTCCAAGGTCAGGGGTCAGCTGGTCTCCGGGTGCAGGCTCAGTCCACTCTGCATTACCCTGAGTGCTCGCCAACCACCGCTGAAGCAGGATCAACATTCGGCTCTGGGGAAAACATGGTTCACAGGAAACACAGTCTTGACTGCCCTGGAGCTTACAGTCCGCCGATACAAACAAAGGCCTGAGTGAGGCCGCCGCGGGCTTCTTGCACCCAGGATGCAGTCAGCAGGGCTCCCCGAGGGGCACCGTGGACGCTGAGAGCTAATGCAGCAGGAGAAGCCAGACCCGAGAGATGAGGGAGGGAGAGCCAGGGCAGAGGCCTTGCCATGGGAATGCAGGGAGGTGACCAGAGCTGAACTGGCCAGGCCACATAAGGAATCTGCATGTTATTCTTACTGTGGGAAGCCAGGGGCCCGGGGCCAGGCAGGGATGACTCAGTTTGATTCTCCCTCTGACAAGGTTCCCACGAGATCGTACGGAGGAAGGCCACTGCCACACAGTCCAGAGACGGGAGGGCGAAGGCGGCGGACCCAGGCTGTGCGCCTCGCTACGCAGGGAGGTGGCGGTGCTGGGAGGACAGGTAGCGAACCAAGGCAGGGAGGAGGAGGAGACGTGTCTCATGGGTCGCTTCCGCAGTCCCGAGCCCAGTCTGATTAGATCGCCAGCCGTTCCAAACTCGTCAAGCAGAGACAGCACAGGAGTAGGGGGCCCTTAGACTCTGTGCTGGGAAGGGGAGCCTCTGTAGCGATTTCATTAAGATGAACAGCCTTTACTAGCTAGGAAAGAAAGCCTTTGTAGCTGTACATTATTCCTAAGGTTTAAAAGGGGAAGGAGGGGGAACCTCGAAGCTGACTTAGGTGTATAACCCCTGGACCCCAACAGTCGGCGCACTCAGAGTAGCCGAGTGCCCACGTGCAGCCTCAGCTCACGTGTCCAGAGCAGCAACCTTACTAACAAACTTACTAACAACTTTATTTCCTCTCTGTGTGGGGCATTCAGACTAGCCAGTGCCTGCCTGTAGCTTAGTGCTCGTGTGTTTCACAAAGAAACTTGCTATCCCATTCTCACTATGCATGTTTGTCTCTCGCTTGAACCTGCCTCTTGCAAGTGAGGCAAGAACGGAGGAACAAGTGCGGGCGTGAAGCGGTGGGGGGCACTGACTCGGGTCTCTCCCTGGTAACGTCGGGACAAAATCGACAGGTTGCTGGCTTGTTCGACGGGAGAGAGGGAGGCTGCATCGCTGAGCCGGGATGGGCAGGGAGACCGGAGTTCGGCACCGAGCCAGAGGGAAGCTCCCTGCGAAGGGCCGGCACCATCGGCCAGGACGGCTGGGTCTGTTTCCTGACTCGGCTGCTCACCAGCCTCGGCCCCCATATGATGCATGGGCTCAAATGCCCGTCCCTAAAGGCAGAAGGCAGCCCAGCCGCCCATGCCCGTACTGGGTGACTCAGGGCACAGACTGGCGGCTCTGGACAGTCACCTGGCCCAGACTGCTCGCTCCAGCTGAGAGCCATGGGGTGTGAGCGTCCTCCTGGCTGTGCACAGGCCCCGACGGCAGCCCCGGCACACGCGGTGCGCGCACGATTCTCTCCCGCTCTCTGCCCTCCCCTAACCGCACCGCTCCTGTGGGGACTGTCCCTCTCTCCTGGCCCCGGGAGCGGGGCCCTGGGCTTCAGAGGGCGGCCCTGAAGCCGGCCTTGCAGAGAAGCAGGCTCCCTACCATCTTGCTGGAGGGGGGTTGGGCTCCCAACCTTGGGGTCAGCCCACGGTCCCCCTCCATTGTAAGTGGCCCACTCCACATGGCAGGGTGGGCAAAGAGGACCACTCCCCTTTCCCTCTCAACTTCCTACCCTGGTAGCTGTAAAACCTCAGACACGTCATTGCTTCCTGCCAAGCCTCACCTTTTCCACCTGTACAATGGGGCTCTTCTCTGCCTGCAGACTACAAACGTGCAAATGCTCCCTGGGGCGTGAGAGCCAGGCCCCTTGCCCCTTCGTGCAGCGAGTAAGACCTCTCTGTAGTACGTCTTCATGTCATTCAACCCAGAGCAGGTGCCGTGGGCCCTGCCAGGACCTTTGAGATACCCATCCTGACCTGGAACAAAGAAGTAAAGGGACGGCAGGCAGCTGGAAAGGCCAAGGAGCACAGGCTGGACTCGAAGGTCCAGAGGGGAAGGCTGGCCGCGGCAGGGCACCTCCTGGCCACGCTCCCCCGGCAGCGCGAAGACGGTGGGCGCCCCCTGCACAGGCGGCTGGGACGCGCCTGTGTGTGCGAGCGTGAGTGCGAGGGGCCCAGGCACCGGCCCTGACCTTGCCCTTGGTATCTACGAGGGCCCTCTCCCCACGTGCACAAGGCTGCACCTCACCCCCGGGCCCGCAGGGACGGGGCAGGGCCACGGGCGCTGAGCTGCGGAGACCCAGCCCCCAGACAGCTGCCAGGCGGGGAGCCTGGGCTTCCCACACGCTACTTCTCTGTTTTTAAAGCGCCACCCCGACTCCATTCACTGCACGAGCTAGCGCGCTACGGCTCTCACGGGACCCAGGAGGTGAGAGCCAGCTCGGGGACGCGCTGTGCTGGACGTGGCGCCACCTGACCTCTGCTTCCACTCCTCCTGCCCACAGCCTCGTCCCTGCCCAGAGAACCCCGCCTGCACCTGGGCAGCGGCGTGTGCTCCTGTGCCCGCGCAGGGGGTGCTCATCGTCCAGAACAAGCTCACCCACACTGGCGTCTTTCTGCGCTGCAGGAAGGTACCACATCCCAAGTCCTGTGGCGGACGCGGTGATACCAGCCCAGGTCTGGGTGCGGCCCCCTCCCAAGGGGCACCGGCCCCTGCCTGGGACTTCCCAGAAGGGATTCCGACAGTGGCTTTGTCTACACACTAGAAGCCAGGGATGCAAGGTTGGGGGCCACCCAGGCCTTGTCCTCCGTGTCTGAATCCCAGACAGGTGGTGCCGTCCCTTCCCGGGGTCACAAGAACTCCTCTGCTGATAGGAGCTTAACGGCCCAGATAGGAAAGGGGAGGCTTGGTGTAGCACGAGGTCTTAGCAGAATTGCCGGACCCCAGCACCCCGGGCAGTGGCCACCCCTGCACCGCTGGCATCCTGGGTCCTTACAGTGAGCCGGTGTCCTCAGGCAGCGTGGCCTGGGCAGCCTTACCAGTGTGAGCGCAGGACATTCAGGAGCAGGATGACCACGCCCAGCATGTAGCAGGCCAGGTAGGGGGAGCCCATGGCTCGGCTCAGCTTCCGGGTTTTCTGTTCCCATCTTGCAACCTGAATGCGGAAGAGAAGAAGGCACTTGAGGTGTGTGTTGGGAGAAAACGGAGGGGAGTGGGTGGTGGCGCCAGGTCCCAAGGCTCTGAGGCTGAGGAGGGAGCAGGACAGGGAGCAGCCAGCCTGTGGGCCTCGCTCCGCCGGGATTCCCACGTGTCCTCCCTCCTGTCTGGGGGAACCACGCCGTCCTTCCAGCAAGCGCACCTCGAGCACGAGCACATCAGGACGCAGACAGAGACCTGGTGGCCCAGGAGCCGCCCGCAGCCAGCAGAGGCGCCCTCCGCGCCGAGGGCCACCGCCCGGACGCCCGCAGCAGGCTCCGGAGCTGCGGGAAGCAGAGGGCAGCTCTGCAGAGGGAGTGGGAGGCCGCTGGCAGCGAGCACAGGCCCAGCAGCAGGCCCAGCCCGGGGCGCTCTCGCACAACGTGCCCGGCCGGGGCAAGTCTAAGGGGCGGCCAACGGCCTCAAGCCTCCTTCCCCAGCGCCTTCGAGGCACAGACTTTCCAGCTTCCAATTGTAGTTTATTTTTTAAACTAATGAAACCCACGGTCACCCTTCAACATCTGACGGTGGAGTGAAGTGAACAGGCAGCTTTAACGACAGCCCTCCTGCCTCTGCTGGTCCCTGGCGCCCCGGTGCCGGCCCCCATCACTGCTGCGCGCACTGTGCACACTGGTGAACCAACGGGGTGGGGCGGGTGCGAATCGGCGCGCGTGAGGGGCGCTGAGGAGAGGACGGCTGGGGGACCGGCAGCTGCCCTAGAATCACGTTAGCAAGGCACCCCAGGGGGCCTGAGCATGAACATGTTCATGTGTGTGGAGTACCTCTAACTAAGATCCTCGCCCAGTGCCCTCTCCTCTGGGTCGCCCCCCGAGGACTGGGCCCGGGGCTGTCGTCCTCCTTTATGGCCTCGGCAATGATTCCGCCGGCTCCCTGCCCGGCTTCTTGGGTGCACCTACCTTCCCCGTTTACTCAGCAGGGAGGGTGACTGGCGGCATGAGGTCAACAAGCCCGTGGCTCCCGGCTCAGAGGTGGCCCCTGCTTGCCCTGTGGGCAGCTCTGGCCTCACTCAAGAGGGCGGTGCAAGGGCTCCAGGGCCCAATGGCCTCCAGGGGGCGCTGTGGCACCCAGGGTCACAGCCCTCACATTCTGGCCCCTGGTTTTGTTTTTTTTTAATTTTGAAATAAAATTTCAAAGTCGTGTTTAGTTGTACAGCCATCACTATGGTCTAATTCCAGAACATGTCCATCACCCCACACGGAAGCCCCATGCCAATTAGCTTTCACTCTCCAGCCCCTAACCTACTCTCTATGGGTTTGCCTATTCTGGAAGTTTCATATAAATAGGATCACACAACATACGACTTTTGACTTCGGTTTCTTTAACTTAACATAATTTTTCTGAGGTTCATCCATGCTGTAGCACATATCAGTACTTCATTCCTTTTTATGACTGAATAATACTCCATTGTATTAAAATACAAAATTTTGTTTATGCATTCAGCAGTTGATAGACATTTGGGTTGTTTCCACCTTTGAGCCATTAGAAATAGTGCTGCTGTGAACATCCATGTATAAGTTTCTGTGTGGGCACGTGTTTTCATTTCTCGTGGGTGTACATCTAGGAGTGGAATTGCTAGGCCCTACGGTAAGCCTCCTCTTAACTTACTGCGGAACTGTCAAACTGCTTTCTACTATGGCTGCACCATTTTACATTCCCATCAGCAGTGTGTATAGGCATTCCAATTTCTCCACGTCCCTGCCAACACTTGCTATTTTTCCATTTTCAAAAACTAGCCATTCTAATGGGTGTAAAGTATCAAGTCATTGTGGCTTGGCTTTGCATTTCCTTCCCAACTAACGATGACATTGAACATCTTTTCATACACCCATTGGCCATTCGAATATCTTCGTTAAAGAAAAATCTATTCAAGTCCTTTGCCCATTTTTAAAATTGGGTTGATTTTCTCTTTGTTCTTTATATATTCTTGGTAGGAGATATTGATCAGATATATGATTTACAGATATTTTCTCTCATTCAGTGAGTAGTCTTTTCCCTTTCTTTATATTGTTCTCTGACGAACTAGTTTTTTATTGTGGGGGGCCACTCTGTTTCAACCCCACTCGGCCAGGCTCCCTCCAGGGCCCACCGGCGTGGGCTCCGCACTGTGGGCTGGGCTCCAGGAAGGGACACGCGGCCAGGCCTGCCTTCGGGGAGCTCGGAGTCCAGCAGGGCCACAAGCAGAGCAGAGCTTCCACCTGTGTGCCTGTCCCTATGGCACAGCAAGTGGCCGAGCCGATCTGCATCACGTCAGGAGGGAGACTGGGGCGGTCACCCTGCAGGACAGGCTGTGTGGCCTGTGCAGGATTTCTCCCGAAGGTCCCCTGGAAGGTACAGCCACCCTCCAAAGCAGCGAGACTGAGGAGTAAAGAGAGGACCTTTCAGAGTGACCACTTGTCAGGAAGGACAGGCACATCATGGGCACCCAGTGGGCCAGAGGAGAAGTCCACAGAGAAATCAAAAGACACCCCGAGACAAAGGGAAATGGAAATACAACCATCAAAATGCATGGGATGCAGCAGAACAGCTCTAAGAGGAAAGTGCATAGCAATACAGGTCTGCCTCAAGTGACAAGAAAAATCTCAAATAAACAACCGTACTTTATACTTCAAGGAACTAGAAAAAGGAGAACAAATGAAGTCCCAGTGAGTAGAAGGAAGAAAATAACAAAGGTCAGAGCAAAAATACATGAAAGACAATATAAAAGGTCAGTGTTGAGGGGAGGAAATGGGCAGAGGTGGAAGAGGGAACAAGGCAGGCAAATAGCAATGGAAAAAATACAATAGAAAATAAATTTTTAAAAAACAAAACATAAAAAAGATCAATGAGCCTAAGAATGACCGCCTGGGGCACGGCTGGAGACGCCCCAGCCGTCGTGTTCCCGGGAGAGACCCGGACCGCCTGGGGCACAGCTGGCTGCCCCGGGCGAGAATGCTGCAGTTTTTTTTAAAACTAATCATCCCCGAATTCCACACCCCTCACCACACTTTGTTCTCTGTTATAAAAAGGCTGGCTTGCAAGGAAACGCAGGAAGGTCCGTTAGGGTACAAACCTGCCCCACCACCTTCTTAGATCACTGACCATCTGAATTAAGCGCCCATAAAGATTCAAAAAAAATAAAGAAAAAAAAGAAAGAAAAGCAATGAGAATTAGTTTTTGAAAAGGTAAACAAAATTGACAACCATCTGTTAGACTCATCAAGAAAAACAGAGGACTCAAATAAATAAAATCAAAAATAAAAGAAATGTTACAACTCATACCATGGAAATACAAAGGATCATAAGAGACTACTATAAAATCTTATACGATAACAATTGGAGAATCAAGATGGCAGAGGACTGAGTGGAACTCACACTGACCTCCTCCCAGGACCAATCTGGAATTACAACTAAATTGTAGAGAAATCACCTGGAACAAACAACTGAATAGTGAGAGAGGAGCCTTAAAACCTCAGACAGACCGAAGAATCAGCCTTAGCGCAATCTAACTGGTAAGGAGTGCGGTAGAGACTCGAGAAGGTGGGTGGGGCACCCACGGGCGGCAGCATCAGAAGGGTATTGAAAGAGCCCGTTGCATCCCCCTGAGAAGAGTGAGTTCTAAACCAAAAGCGGGGCTCTCCAGCCTACAGCACCAGAGCCCAAAAAGTACACAAGAAACAGCCAGCTGCAAAAAGCAGCAGGGTTGCTCTCTGCCAGAGACAGGCAGCTGGAGACACAAAGAGCTGTGTAAAAAGCCAACGCATACATTTTTATTTGCAGCCACTTACCCTGGTCTCTGGCAGAAGTGGGAGCAGAGTGGGCTAGAGACGCCTGAGGAGAGACTGGGGAACAAAGCTTTTGGGGAGAGAACTGAGAGAGTAGCCAGCAGGATCCCTGTGCTGACTCATCCTCCATGCGGCAGCAGCCATCTTGCTCAGGCAGAGACAACTCCCCCTGAGTGGCAGCAGCATCAGAGGACCCAGTAGCCCCGCCCCCAGGTGGGATTCTGCCCCTGCCCTGTGCTGTCTAAGCTGCCTGCTGAGTGCAGAGTGGCAGCCACAGATAGTAGATCCCTGGCTAAAGGGGATGCAGAGTGGTCTGGAGACACCTGAGGAGAGACTGGGGACAGAGGCTTTGGGGAGAGAACTGAGAGAGTAGGCAGGATCCCAGTGCTGACTCCTCCCCCACATGGCAGCAGCCACTTGGCTCAGACAGACCACTCCCCTGAGCAGCAGCAGCAGCATGAGAGAACCAAATAACCCCGCCCCCAGGAGGTAGTCTGCCCCACCCTATGGTCTCTAAGCCGGCCTGCTGAGTGCAGGGTGACTAGATTAACAGCTGACAGCCACAGACAGTAGATTACTGGAAATCTCAAACAGACTCCCTAAGGTCAGACAGGGACAACGTCTGACATCATCAGAGGCAGATCCAGAAAGTAAAAACAGCGGTCTCCTACCATAGAAGTTCACACCACAAAGTCAGAAAATCAAGACAGATCAATTCAAGACACAGAAGCAAAATAGAAGAGTCTCACAAATAATGGGAAGACAAAGAAATACCCTTCACTTGAAGGGAAAGGAGGAATCCCCAAAAAGAGAACTAAATGAAATAGAGGCACATAAACTATCAGATATTGAGTTCCAAACAACACTTCTAAGGAAGCTCAGTGAGCTCAGTGAGCTCAGAGAGAATTACAAAAAACTTTAGGGAAACTACGAGGAACTTACTGCAAACTATATCAGCATGAAAAAGGACATAGAAACTATCAATAAGAGACAAGAGGAAATGAAGAATACAAATTCTGAATTGAAGAACACAGTAGAAGGAATCAAAAGCAGGCTAGATGATGCCGAGGATCGAATCAGTGAGCTGGAGGACAAGGTAGAAAAAAGCTCCCAGAAAGAGCAAGAAAATGAAAAAAGACTCAAAAAGAATGAAGAAGCATTTAGGGAAACGCAGGATAACCTGAAACATAATAATATCCATATAATAGGGATACCAGAAGGAAAAGAGGATGAGGAAGGGATAGAAAACATGTTTGAAAAAGTAATGATGGAAAACTTCCCTAGTTTGAGGAGAGAAAAAGTCACACAAGGTCCAGGAAGCACAGAGAGTCCCATGCAAGAGGAACCCAATGAGGCCCACTCCAAGACACCTCATAATTCAAATGGCAAATACCAAAGACAAACAGAGAATCCTAAAGGCAGCAAGGGAGAAACAGGTAGTAACATATAAGGGAGCCCTGATACGGCTAGCAGCTGACCTCTCAACAGAAACACTACATGCCAGGAGGGAATGTCAAGAAATAATCCAAGTCATGAAAAGCAAAGGCCTGCAACCAAGACTGCTCTACCCAGCAAGGCTCTCAGTTAAAATGGAAGGTTAAATAAGGATCTTCTCAGACAAAAGAAGGCTCAAAGAATACACCTCCACCAAACCAGCATTGCAAGATATGCTAAAGGGACTGCTTTAAGAAGATGAAGAAAAAGAGTCTATGAATCCCCAGTTCCTTTCACAGTTGCCAATACTTGATATTACCAATATTTTAAATACTTACTAATCTGATTGTGACAATGATGTGTTATTTTAATTGTTCCTTTATTATTGGTTGAAACTAAACCTGTTTTTGTATATTTCTTGCCTATTTCTGTTATTCTTTCTAAAAAGCTTTAAATGACTTTTTGGCATTCTTTATCCATTTATTGATTAAAGGTTTATAGAATTGTTTTCCCTAAAAAAAACCCCAACAACTATTAACCCATTTTTAGATGTGTGGGAAATACTTTCCCATTCTATTACTTTTCCTTTAACTTTTTTAATATGTATATTACTGTACAGTCTTAAATGTTTAATATAGTCTTTAACTTTTTTTATATGTATATTACTGTATAGTCTTAAATGCTTAATATAGTCATATTGTCAGTATTTTACTTTATAGCTTCTGGGTTTGAATATTTTACTTCAGGGTAAGAAAAATATTAGTTTGTATTATCTCCTAAAACTCCTTAGATTCTACATATTGATTTTTAACTTATCTGAATATTTCTTGTATAATGTGTGAAATAGGGCTCTATATTTGTTTTATTTCAAGTAATAGTGGTCCGTGCACCTTATTTGTTGAATGAGCCTTATTTTCCCCATGGATTTGAAATATCAATTTAATCATATATTACATTGTTAGACAGATATATACATTTGTTTCTAGAATGCTCATTATATTTCATTGATTTACTTGATTATTTCTGTGCTGGTGTCATGTTGGTTTAATTGCTGAGACTTTATAATGGTTTTAAATTTTTTAACATTTTATAATTGACTTTGACATTTAAAAAAATAAAATCAATCTGCATGAAAGAAAGAAAAAAAGAAAGAAAGAAAGAACTCCTACCTTTTGTGACAACATGGATGGAATTGGGAATATTAAACTGAGTGAAATAAGTCAGTCGGTGAAAGACAAATACCATATGATCTCACCTATAAGTGGACTCTATTCAACAAAATAAACTAAGAAACAAAATAAACCACAGGTACGGAAACATGGAGCAGCCTGAAAGTGACCATAGGGGATGGGGAAAGAGGACAATGGTGGAAAGGAGGGGAAGGGCCTAGACAAAGAACATGTATGAATGGCCCATGGACACGGACAACAGAATGGGAACTGACTGCGGGAGCAGGGGGTGGGGGTGGGATGGGTGGAGGAGGGCAAAGGGTGAAAAATTGAGACAACTGTAATAGAATAAACATAATTTTAAAATTTAAAAAATTTAAAAAATTTAAAAACACTTGGATAACCTAGAGAAAACAGATAAATTCCAAGAAACATACTACCTACCTATATATATTATATATAGGAAACCCTAAAGACTCCATTAAAAAAAACACTAAATCATGAAGAAATAGAAAATCTGAACACACTGATTACTAGTAAAGAGATTGAACCAGTAATGAAAAAACATTGCAGTTAACAAACGTCCAAGACTAGATGGCTTCATTGATAAATTCTACCAGACAGTTAAAGAATTAACACCAATCCTTCTCAAACTCTTCCAAAAAATAGAAAAGGGAACCCTTCCAAACTAATATTACAAGGTATATTTCAGGTATTACCCTGATACCAAAACCAAACAAGGAGACCACAAGAAGAGAAAATTACAGGCCAATATCCCTGATTATCCCAGATGAAAAAGAAATCCCACACAAAATACTAGCAAACCTAATTCAGCAGTACATTAAATAAAGAAAATGGGGGTGGGATGCGTGTGCATACATATAATATATGCATACATATACAATGGAATATTTTTCATCCATAAGAAGATTGAATGTTGCCATTTGTAACAACATGCATGAAACTTGAGGGCATAATGCTAAGTGCAATAATTTAGACAGAAAGACAAATACCTATGATTTCATTTACATATGGAACATAACAACAAAATCAAGTTCATAGACACAGAGCGTAGGTTGGTGGTCGCCAGAGGCAGGGGGTGGGAGCGGGTAAAGGGGTCAAAGGAACAAACTTCCAGTTATAAAATAAAGAAGTCCAGGGGCTGTAATATACAGATGGTGACCATAGTTAGTAAGACTGCATTGCATATTTCAATGTTGCTAAAAGAATAAATCTTAAATACTGTCATCAGAAAAAAATTTCTCTAACTATAAATAGTGATGAATGTTAACAAGAGTTATTGTGGTGATCATTTTGCAATATACAGAAATATTTAATCGTTATGTGGTATACCTGAAATTATAATGTTGTATGTCAATTATACCTCAATAACAAACTAATTTTTAAAACCCCACACAATATAAGGATCATAAATCATGATCAAGTGGGATTTATGCCAGGGATGCAAGGATAGTTCAACATCTGCAAATCAATCCAAGTGCTAGACCACATTAACAAAATAAGGGATAAAAATCATATAATCATCTCCATAGATGCAGAAAAAGTATTTGACAAAACTCAACATCAATTTGTGATAAAAACCTCAGCAAAGTGGGTTTCTGAGTTTATCACTCAGAAAAATGTACCGCGACATCATAAAGGCCATATATTAAAACCTACAGCTAACATCGTACCTCGTGGTGAGAAGCTGAGAGCTTTTTCTTTAAGGCCAGGAACAAGACAGAGGCAGCCACTCTCTCCACCCGCATTTGACACAGCACTGGATGCTCCAGCCAGAGTGGTCTGGCAGGGGAAAGAAACAGAAGGCATCCAAACCAGAAAGGAAGACGCAAAACTCTATTTACTGATAACATGGCATTATATATAGGAAACTCTAAAGACTCCACCAAAACAAACAAACAAACAAACAAACAAACAAAAACCCTGTCAGAACTAATAAAAAAATTCAGTAAACTTGCAGGATACAATATCAATAAACAAAATCCTGTACCTTCCTACACACTAATAACAAACTATGAGAAAGAGACATGATAGATGCACTTTGGGAGCAATCTAACAATGGCAGGTGGTGGGGCCTGGGCCCAGGCCACAAGGGAAAGGAAACAGAAAACAGTGTACTATTGAATACACGTGAATAACTACTAGTGTTGCAGGTACAAAGTTCGGGAGCCTGATGCTTTGAAAGAAAGGCCAAATTGGCCAGTGATTAAATGACTAATCATTGAGCATCTACCCTGGCACCCAGCAGGACAGCTTGCTGGGCAAAAGTGTTGGGTTCTAAGTTCAAATACCAGCCCCTCTACTTACTAGCTCTGCGGTGTTGAGTGGATTATTTCCTCTCTCTGTGCCTCAATTTCCTGACCTGTAAAATGGTGCTAATAGTATACTACCGCATAGTGTTGCTGTAAGGACTAAGTTAACGCACATGAAACGCTCAGAGCGCAAGTCTGGAGCGTGGCAAGCTCAGGCGGGGGGAAACGCTCAGGGTGTGCGTCTGAAGCGCAGTCCCTGTAGAGCTCCAGGGCCTGTTTGTTTTCTTTCTGGTGTAGACCAGTGGGTGGGAGTTCAGAGGCAAAAAAGAAGGCCTGATGGTTGGCCTGGGAGGCCACCGCAATGCAGATGAAGGAAGTGTGATGTGGACCAGCGTCCCTGGGAGAGGACAGACATACCCCGGGTCCCAGTGGGCGCCAGGCCAGGTCAGCTGCCAGCCATCCCCGTCCTGGCCAGCTTCCTCTCGCTTCCATAGCTAAACCCACTCAAGGCCGAGCAGCAGCCACAGCATCTCCAAATTCATCAGCCAAGTCATGTCCCCCACAATCTAGTCTAAGGGTTTGGCGAACATCCTGAAACTGAAGCAAAGGGAAAAGTGCTTTTGTGTTGTAACTTCTGCTAAAGAGGAGCTACAGTTTCTACACACTTTCCATAGGAGCCCATGGGCCCAAAGGTGAGAATCGCTGACGCGGCCACCACCTCCTCCTGTTCGGGGGATGCGGTCCATGCCCCCACCCAGACACAGGAAGGTGCCCCCTCGGTCTTTCTGCCACCCTGCTGCAGTAGGGCCTCACCCACCCACAGGACTCCACCCACTTCCAACCCCGGCGCCCTAGATCACCCGGGCCACACCCAGAGCCTTGTCACCCGTTTCAACTCCGGTCATATGCTCACTTGAGGAATTCTGGACCTGGCGTACCGTTCAAATGACACCCCACCTCTGTCTGCACGCAGTGTTGCATCTGCCACTGCGGCTATGAAGGGAGGAGCCCAGGGAACACTCGCCTGCATGATGAGTGAACGCGTGAACACGCAGCAGCTCAGAGGCCTCCCGCCAAATGTGCCTGTCAAGTCACTTCTCTGACCTCTCCTCCGTTTCTACCTGCCCGCAGGTGGTTCTGTTTAAAAGTGAGCAAAGGATCAGAGGGGCCAGGAGAGGTGGGGAGCCACTGGCTCGAAGGTCCTGGGAGCTACAAGAGGAGGGGAGGGGTCCAAAGGCCCCTGGGAAAAGGCAAGGTGTGGCCAGGGCCAGCGCTGCCCAGACCCGAGGGGCCCTAGGCCAGGGAGCAAGAGAAGGTGCGGGCCAGCTCGCACCTGCCCTTCCCTGACAGCCTGCCCTTCCAGGTCCTTTGTGAGTGCCCTCTCGGTCCTCGGAGCACCAAGCCTGCCCTGGGCGCCCTGTCCAGGAACGCAGGACCGGCGCACAGGGCAGTGCCCCACAGCCTCCCCCGGCCACGCTGCCCTTGCGCTGCGGCCCACAGCTTCCCTCAGTCGACACCTGCTCAGTCGACACCTTCTACCAACTTGTCAAGCAAATAATCAGTTCTGAGGCGCACCCAAGACGTCCCCTTGCAGTGAATTCACACCTCGGCTTGACTGCCTGGGAGAGGGTCCCCAAGCAGAAGCCAGGGCACGGAGCCTTTTGTAAACCTGGCACCAGCTGCCCACCCTAGACAATCCAGAGGTCCCAGCATGGCAGCCTGACCTCATGACCTCACATCATACCTGAGGAAACTGAATGAAAATGATAAACCACATATCAAAATCTGCTAAAGCAGTGCTTAGGAGAAATCTCTACTACTGAGCACCTACCTATACTAGGAAACGAGGAAGGGTCTCAACTCAATGGTCTAAGCTTTCCTCTTAAGACTAAAGAAGAGAAAATGAAAGCCACGTAAGCACAAAAGATTTTGGAGTGGAATCAATGAAGTAGAAAAGTGAAAAACAATAGGACAAAAATCATTAAAACCAAGAGCTAGTCCTCTAAGAAGATGAATAAAACCTCTATCCATATTGATCAAGGAAAAAAGACACAAATTCTCAATACTGAGTATGAACGATATCACCATAAAGTCTGTAGAGACATCAGAAAGGCTACGGGAGAACGTGTGGGCGACCTCACGCCCATAACCCGGTAGCTTGGCCCAGGTCCAGAGAGCCCCACTGGCGCACTCCACGCAGCACTTCAGGGAGAAATACCGATTATGTACAAATTCTTCCAAAAACTTGAGAAGGAGGGGATACTTCCCAACTCATTCAATGAAGCCAGCATTAGCTGATAACAAAATCAAAGACATTACAAGAAAACTAGAGACAGATATCCTTTCTGAACACAGACACCAAAATTCAAGACAAAATGTTAGTCAATTAGCTAATGGAACCCAACAATATATTAAAAGAATAATACGTTATGACCAAGTGGGTTTTATCCCAGGAGTGAAAAGGTGGTTTAACATTGGAAAACCTATCAATGTGATTCACTATATAAACAAATTAAAGAAAGAAAACATTACTATCACCTTAATAGACACAACAAAAGAGCTTTTGACAAAATCCAACATACATTCTTGACAAAAACTCAGCACACTAGGAATACAGAAAACTTCCTCGCCCCAAGAGAGAACGTCTGTGAAAACCTACAGCTCACGGCGTGCTGAGCGCTCCCAGGGTCCACGAGCAAGCCCGCCCGCCCACCACCAGCTCAGCGCTGTGGTGAGGTGAGGACAGAAGGGAAATGTCTTCAGTCACAGACACATGACCTCCTATGGAGAAAATATGGTGGAATCTGCAAATATATGCAAGACTGGCACACGGCAAACTGAAGCGTTGCTGAGAAAATTTCAGGAGACCTAAGTAAATGAGGAGACGTACAGACGGTCCCCAACTAACAATGGTTCACCTTAGGATTTTTCGACTTCACAATGGATACACATTCAGTGGAAGCTGTACTTAGAATTTTGAATTTTGATCTTTGCCCAGGCTAGAGATGTGCCTCCCATACAACACTCTTGGGATGCAATGAGCCACAGCTTCCAGTCAGACACGCAAATACTCGGCAGTGTAGCATTAAATTCATTTTCAACTTGCAGTATTTTCAATTCAGGATGGGTTCTTTGGGACGTAACCGATCTGATCGCATGTCAAAGAACATCTGTCTTAAGAAGATATCAACTCTCCCCTGGTTGGACTAGCAATTTTAATACAGTCCAAATTAAAATCCCAACCGGTTTTTTGTTGCAAATTGACAATCTGATTCTAATATTCATATAGAAATGCAAAGAACTTAGAACAGTCAAAACAACTCTGAAAAAGAACAAACTGAGGCCAATGCAACCAGACCTCAAAGTGTATTACCATGCGACAGCGGCAGTCAGCACGGGGTGGCGCAGGTGGGAGGGCCGGCAGACGGAGAAGTAAACCCATAAACATCAGGTCCCTCG
Source organism: Pteronotus mesoamericanus (assembly GCF_021234165.1). Classification (NCBI taxonomy): domain Eukaryota; kingdom Metazoa; phylum Chordata; class Mammalia; order Chiroptera; family Mormoopidae; genus Pteronotus; species Pteronotus mesoamericanus. The sequence goes on from NW_026555090.1 coordinate 1,189,363, forward strand.
ATCTGCAGTCAACTGCAAAGGCAATTCAGTGGAGAAAACATAGCTTTCCAAGAAATGCCACTGGATGTCACATACAAGAAAAAAGGTAACTTCAATCCATAACTCAGACCATATACAAAAATGAGCTCAAATGGATTATAAATTTAAATATAAAGCCTAAAGCTACAAAGCTTTTAGAGGAAAACATACTAGAAAATCTTTAGGACCTTGAATTATGCAATGATTTCTTAAATACAGCAGAAAAAGCATGACCCCTAAGAGAAAACAACGTTGCTGACTTGAACCTTAAGAGGAGGGTTCCTCGTCAGTGCGTCGCGCCCTCCCCTTGGGTTCTGAGGGGTCCCGCACAGTGTCTGGCCGAGGAACAGGAGTGGCTGTGGGTCCCGTAATTCTCTCCCGACGTGGCCGTGGCCTCGAGGACAGGGCCACCTCGCCCGGAGTGAGGGTCTTGTGGGGTGATAACCACCACAGCTCTCACAATGGCAGCTCACGCCCGGCGCTTGCTTTCAGACGCCCCGCCGTGTGATCAGCGCCGCCCTCCGGGGGATGTGCAGCAGCAGGCCGGCTCCACCGAGGTGGCCTGCCACAGGCACATGGTGAGCAACGACACTCACCCAGGCACGGAGGATCTGCACCGACCCTCCCTGCAGCCCCGACCCGGGAGCATCGGCGTCCTGGGCACCTTCCAGACCTCTCCTCACCCACAAAGATTCCTGCACGAGGGGCCTGGCCGTGGCCTGCGTGCAGGCTGCCACATCGTCCGCATCGCGCCACTGCCCGGCTGGCCGTGGCGTAGGGCCTTCTCGGAAGCTGTGAGGCTGAGCAAGGATCCCGGCACCCTCTCCCCCAACCCAGACCCTGAGCCTCTGACCTCGGCTTCACCCAACCACTAAAGCCAAGACCAAAGGCCTCCCTCACCCACCCAGGACGGCCTGGGGACGACCAGCGTCTCTGGTCCCATGCCGGACAGCTTCGCGCCCTTCCCTCCGGCGGCAGGGGGCCTGGAGGCGCTTGTCACCCTCTGTCGAGAACTTGCACTCCAACGGCACTCCCGCTCGAGGTTGGGAGCGGGAGCGGGTGTGGGAAGAACAGACTGGGAAGGGCAAGTTTACCACCGTGTAGCTCCCGTGGGTTTAGGCAGGACCATAACTGCATGGAGCGCTCTCCCCGCCCCGACATAAGGGGCTGTCCCATGGGGCATCTGGGCGAGGCCCGTCAGCACACCGTCGGCACGGGCTGGGCGGCACGGGCTGGGCAGCACGGGAGGAGGTCCGGCCAAGCGGGAGACGGGCTCGCCAGGCAGGATCAGCTCTCCTCCCAAGCTGCTCTCCTTCACGGTGCCGATGGTCCACCTGAGCCCAAGCAGAAGGGCACAAGGCCCACACCCCCAAACCTGCGGGAAACCTGTCTGCAGCCGGAGCCAAAACCAGGCCCTTGCAGGGCAGGCAGTGGGCGGTCGGACTCTGCAGGTGAGACGGGCCTCAGAGGCCCTCGCGGGCCAGGGTGCAGACCAGAGGGGCCTGGAAGAGGCGCAGGGCTGCACAGCGACCGCGTGTTTGGCTCCTTTTCCTGTGCCCGCCTGAGTTTCAAACCGCGGCCTCTGTGCCCCTGTTCATAGGATGGCATGTCCCGAGAGCTGGGCCGGCGCTGCCCTGGAAGGAGGAGGAGCCGCAAAAAATCCTCACAGCCCAACTCAGAAATGGACAAAGGGCTTGAGGACATTTCTCCAAAGACATTTCTCACAGTGAAATCAGATGGTATTTGTGTTTCTGCGACTTACCCCACTTAGCGAATGGTAAGGTTTCGTCTTTAGGGTTGAGCAATACCCCACTGTGGGTACACACCACGTGGGGTGTGGGGAAAGGGAGCCCCCACACTGTGGTGGGACTGTAAACTGCTGCCACCACGGTAAAAAGCAGTGTGGGGGTTCCTCAAAAAATTAAAAATAGAACCACCTTAGGACCCAGCAATTCCACTTCTGAGTATTTATGTGAAGAAACCTAAAACACTAATTTGAAAAGATAAGGGCACCCCTATGTTCGCTGCAGCATCATTTACAGTAGCAAAGCGATGGAAGCAACACAAGGGCCCATCAGGACGACCGGATAAAGAAGATGTGGCATATCCATTTTTTAAATTTTACTTAACACACTAAGGGGGATGGGAGAGGTCATTCTGTGTCAAAAGATCTGCTCTGAGATTCGTCTCGATACAGCCTGCGGGCTGTCCTACTGCGCTCACAGCGTTTGATTCACATGGAGCTTCCCAAGATTTTTTTTTTAGATGAAACAAGGCCCCTCCACACAAAGCCACTGGAAAAACAGACGAAGAATGAGTGGCTCTTCAACTATTAACTAAACGCAGTGCACAGCCTGGTCTGCCTTCTTCGGTCGGTATGTGCAGGGGCCTCGGCCGCCACGCAGAGGAAGCGGGACAGTGTGGGCTCGGCCCGCAGGCGCCTGGACACCCAGGGTCTCGACGGGCAGCGGGCCCGAGGTGAGGCCGGGCGAGCAGGTGCAACATCAGCATCGACGCCATCACAGCATGAGCACCCAGGGCCAGCTGGCTCTTTTTTCTGAAAAACAAGGTTTGTTTTAGAAGGGGAGACCTCGAATATTTTTTTTTTTTTGATCTGGTTTACGGAGGTAAAAATAAAATTCCCATAAACTAGAAAGGAACATGCCCTTTGGAATGTAGAGTTCTATGAGTGTGACAGACACACATGGCCTCGTAGCTGCCCCGACAGAGCGCCCTTCCACGCCCCAGAAAGCCGCCCTGCCCTGCGCAGCCGGGCCCTGGCCCCGCCCTCCCGGGGGCCGCCCTGCAGGGTGTTTCCCCAGGGGCCGCAGGGCCCCTGACCTGCCCCGGGGACTGCGCGCCGCAGCATTGCGAGCCGCAAGGGGGGAGTCCCGAGGTGTGGGTGGGTGGACCCCAGGTCACCTCCCGCAGCTGAGGGCCGCAGGGCTGTCCCAAGGCTGCTGCGAAGGAGGCTGCTGGGGACAGCTCCTGGCAGGGCTGGCACACACTGGCCCTGGGACCTGCTGGGTGGGGTGCAGTGTCTGCCCATTGTCTTCCATGGTCTCTGGGGGCCCCCAGGACACTGGCCCCCACCCCCCCAGTCCACTGTTGTGTGGGCGTCCCTGTAGGGTACGCAGGGGGCTTGACCAGGCCCACAGGGAGCCCACGTGGCCAGCACCCCCCACCTCTCTGGAGAGCTCTTCCCACACTCCGCAGCCCAAGGCCGGGAGCGGGTGGGGGGACGCGCCCCTGAACGCGGGGCCACTAGCAGGGTGGGGGCAGGGAGCTGTGGGGCTGAGGGGCACATACACCCCCTTCATGGAAAAAAGAATCCCAGCCGAGACTCCAAGGCAGCCCAGAGGAGTCTAGTGCAGGGTTGCAGGCAGCAGAGGGCATAGAGGGTGCCCGTGGGGACTGCAGGGAAGTGGGGCGCTGGCGGCCTGAGAGGCTCACGAGTGGGGAAGAGAGCGGTGGTGGGCATGAGCCCCGCAGCCTCAGGCCTCGTTCGGCGCCCGGCCCGCGCCCCGCCTTGGCCCAGGCTGACCGCCGCCTGGGATGCAGGGACGGCAGAGAGCCCTCCGAGCGCTCCAGGGCCTGTGGCCGCCTGTTACCCTCTCATCCGGGCAAGTGGGAACAGGCTGCCTGCCTGCCGGCAGGGGCCCCTGGCAGCGGCAGGCGGGGGGCGCTCAGCCCCAGGGGCCTGGACACAGGCCGCAGGCCGCAGGACGCAGGCAGCGCTGCACCTGCCAGGGGGCCGCTCGGCAGGCTCGAGAAGCGACCCCGTCGTCCTCCAGACAAGCACCGCGCTGAAGGGACGAGCTCCCCCACAGACCCCGCAGGACAGGAGGACCTTCTCTGTGGTCAAGTGACATGGCCAGGGGACTCTGGCAGGGACAGAGACGCTGCTCAGGTGACCCCACGTGGGCCGCTCACCTAACCACGGCCCCAGGTTGCCTCTCAGCCTCCCCGCCAATGCCACCTCCCAGGACTCACTCTGTGTGCCTGCGGGGCTGGGAGGGCGCCCGCGTCCCCGGGCTCGCGGGCCAGAAGCAAGGACGCAGACGGGCGCGGGGCGGAGTCTCTGCGTTCTGACGGGACAGGGTGCAACCTGGCCCTTTGACCACAGCGGCACCCCAGGCTGGCTTCCACGCCACCTCCGGGCTTCCGCGGCTGCGGCGCGCCCGCCAGCGGTCCGATCCCTGCCCAGACCTGCGAGGCGGCAGAGACGGGGTGGGCCCGGGCCGAGCAGGGCCACTCTACAGGGTAACAGAGCGCCCTGCTCCCCTTCCTCAGAGACGCTGCCCTGCCTGGTGCGCCCTGACACCGGAGGGTTTGGGGCGCCATTTCGCTCCGCTGCCGCAGTGCGGCCCCCAGCCCGGCAGCCCAGGCCTCCCTGGGTGCCTGTTAGAAGTGCAGGCTCAGGCCCTGCCAGACCCGACGAGTCAGAGTCCACGTGCTAACCCGACCCCTGGGGTCGTCGGGAGGGGCCGTGCTGTCCCACACCCACTCTGAGGGCCTCGCCCGCCCACTCAAGCGCTGACCAGTCACTGCCCGAAAGCTCTCCCGAGGGGGCGCCGGCGTGGCCCTCCTCTGGTCTGTCCCGTCACTACCCCACCATTTACTCTTCCTCCTTTGGTCTCCCCAGGCATATGTCCGGGGTGGGAGCATTATTTCCACTGTGCCAGTGAGTCATGACAGGGTGGGACAGGGACAGCCTTGTGGCCCGCCACCAGGCCCAGGTGCTAGGAAGGGACCACCCTGACACTCTGCCTCTGGAGGTGGCCGCCCCACAGAGCAGCCCCTGAGGGCGGCAGACGCCCCGCCCAGAGCGCAGCTGCAGCGGCCCCTTGAGAAATGCCCTGCGACTGGTGTGAGGCAGAGGCGCGATCCGGCCACGCCTTTTCCAAAACAGCTGAGCCACGCACCTGATTTGCCAGAAGTGACCCTACTGACCGCCAGTTACTCATAACAACAGAAAGCTTTGCCACCACACAGGAGGGCAGCGCTCAAGGCGTGAGCTCCCCACCTTGGGGAGCCTCGGTGCCGTGGGAGTGGCCTAGAGAGCAGCAGGGGGCTGGGGGAGACAGGGCGGGGTCGGGAAAGCTGAGCACCCGTGGTGCAGCCCAGGCCCTGGGACCCCGCGTCCTCGCCGCCTTGAGGGAAGCCCTTCACCGCCCACACAGGGCAGAGGGAGGTTGAGGGCTTGCCTGAAGCTACACAGCTAAGTGGGAAAGCCCAGCCTGTGTTTCTAACCACTGAGCTCCCGGCCCACCCTCCTTCTGGCTGATTCGCTGGGACAGACCACACACAAGGGGCGGGAGGTGCTGCCTCACGGCCCCACCCACTCCAACATCCTGCCACTTCAAGAAGAGCAGCAAATGGGGCCGCCTCCTCCATGGGGCCGCCTCCTCCATGGCCCCGGCCAGCAGACCTGGGTCCCGAGGGCACTTTCCCACCAGACGGGAACTCTGCCAGGGTGCGAACCTGGGGCGGGCGCACGGGCAGTCTGAGCCACTGCACGGCCACCTGCGGCACTGCCCTCCGAGGCATCCAGACGTGTGCTCTGAGGGGAGGAGAAAGGCCGCACCCAGGTGGCGGCAGGGGGCCACCCCTGGGCTTTGTCCTGAGACAGCCTGCCTTGGTCCAGGCCCTCACCAACTCCCCGGGGCATTTCCCATTCTGAGGGCCACCAGAGTCCTCGGCTCCCGGCTGGGCAGCCGCAGCGGGGCTGAGGGACCTGCCAGACCCCCAGCGCCTGCCAGCATGGGCCGACCTCTCCGGGGCACGTCAGGTGGGCCAGCAGGAGCCTCGAGAGGCCCATCCTGCGGTGTCACAGTGCAGGCCACTAGAGCCTGCTCTTTGTCTACAGCATCCTGAGGGGCATCACCCACCCACGTGAGTCGGCCTTGAAAGATCAGACACAAAGAGGCCGCCACCATGAAGCCTCAGGCTGGCGGGCGCCCGGCACACACGCCCCCGGGTCTGTCCTGGCGCACATGATAGGCGCCGAACGGCCCCTTCCCGGCACGTTCATTCCGCGACTCCTCATACTGCTCCTGCCTCCTGGACTCGCTGTCCCTGCCTTTTGTCTGTGCACCTCACGCCTGTGCTGGCAGGCCTCGCTGAAGGGCCCCCTCTCGTGCGGCCCTGCCCAGCGGGTCCAGGCCCTGGAGCCGTGGCCATGGGCTGAGCAGCAGCCTCGCCTGCCATGTGTCCGGGTCGTGGCTTCATGTCTTCAGCCACAGCCTTGACAGCAGGGCACAGCCATCTCCCCTCTCGTCCCTCCTCGGGGCCGCGTGCGCCCAGTGACTCATTCTTTCGCTCCATTGCAGAACAAAGCCTGCTCTTGCCTGCTTCCAAACTTTCGATCACAATGTTCTCTCTTGCAATAATGAAGTTGTGCTGAGGCAGAAAATGTCCTTAGTTCTAGAAATGCTACCATTCAGCAAATACGGCAAGATGTTCTAGAATCTATCTGGCAGTGTGGGAGATTCATTCTCTGCTTTTCTGTATGTTTGAAACCTGCCCATTAAAAAAAGTTACCCTCTGCCTGGAAACCCACTCCTCTCTTGCGAAAGCCTGTCTCCTTCAGGGGGTCTGTGCCTTAAGTCTGCTCTGTCCCTTCTCCAAGCCCCTGGGCCGCCCTGCCTGAGCCTTGCTCACGGCAAGGCATCTCCCGGGCCGAGGCGTGTTCCGTGCCCACCTTACCGCCTCCAGCAGCCTGCGCGCAGCCCAGGGGAGGGTGCGCGCCGCGCTCCCCTGCACCTCCCCAGGGGCCCGCACTCAGGCACGCGGGCCGAATCGGCGACGTGCTAAGTGAGCACGTGCAGTGTCACTTCTGCATTGGCAGTGGCCCAGGTAAAGCCAAGGGGGAAGAAAGAAAATAACAGCATCAGGGAGAACAGCATGTGCCACAGCCAAGTTTGGGCCAGAACCTGCCGGACCCCACCACCGCCTGCCGGGGTCCTGGGGCCGGCCCACAGCCTGGACCCGCCGCCCTCTGGGCTCCCTCAGGGCACGGCTGTGGCTTCTCTGGGACACATGCGGCGGCCGGCCCCAAGCTGGCGCTGACCTCGCGTGGCCAGGCCAGGGGGGCGGGGGGGAGGCGGGAGCAGGGGGGGCGCTCAATAGGGTTTCAATGACCAGGAGTGTTTTTGACATTTGCTAAATCCGCTCAGGGCACAGAAAGAAAAGAACAAGATGAGAAGACAGTGTCTGCCGGTCTGCGAGCAGGGGCCGAAAGGCCCTGCCACCCCACACAGCCCCCTGCCCTTCCAGCCCAGCAGGCCTCGCGCTCCGGGGACAGCACAAAGGCGCTCCGAAGCCGCCCTGCGCGCAGCCCCGGGGAGCCTCGCTGCCCATCCTGCGAGGGGTGCCACAGCTGCCCCTGTGTCCCTGCTGGAGGGTCTGGGTGTGGAGGAGTGGCCTCCCTGCCAGGGGCATGGCTGAGGGGTGACCTGGCTCGTGGCCCAGGGAACACAGTGGACTCTTGGTGGCCCAGCGAGGGCCCACAGCCTGTGGGCAGGCCGCGAAATCCCAACGAGCCCCTGATAATTACCAAGTCTCCATGCCAGCAACGGCCACCTCGTAATCTGCACAGCTGCCGTCACAGCTCAATGGGGACCACTCCGCCCGCCGCCTGCTGACGCAGGGCTCTGCCCACTGGGCTTCATTCTCTTTCCTTCCCTTTTAAACGGAAGAATGGCGACAGCTGAGGTTGGGCCTGGGCATGAGGCCGCGTGCTGGACGAAGCCAGGCGACCGGCTGGACAGGCTCAGGGGCCTGCACCTTTCTCAAGAGCCCCAGCTAAGAGCCACTCTCCTGCTCCCAGGGTGCTCGTAGCATGATTCAGAGATAACTAATTCCACAGAAAAAAATTCAGCAGGCCAGGAGCACCATGGTGCTACCTCATACCTGCAGAGTTGGCCAAGCACCTACACACCCACCGGAGCTCCACCACCAGCAACGGCCAGGTGCAGGCGGCCAGGGCTGCGGGGTTCTTCCTTGGGAAGCCAGGGGCATCCGCCAAGCGCCCGGCACTGGGCGCGGAGAACAGGCCAGACTTGGCCTCCGCCCTCAGAAGGCCTCCCGGGGCGGGCAGATGTGCCAGAGATATGATCGCCAAAGAACCAGGGCTTGGAGAAAGAATACCTTGGGGTGGGGGAGGGGGGCTCAGGGAGGCCTCTCTAAGGCCTGAGGGATGAAAAGAAGACGCACAGGAAGAAGGGCCCTCTGGGCAGAGAAACAGGGCCTGCAGAAGCCCCAGTCTGCCGCCCAGCACTGCAGCCTCTCCCCACTCGGTCCCCGGCCGCTGGAGTGCGCGCCAGCACCGCGCGAGGCTCCCCAGGTGGCCTCGCGCCCGCCTGTCGTCTGGGTCCTGGGCGGCACGAGCGCCCGGCCCAGTGGGCCCCCGGGGCTGGGGTCAGAAAGGGAGGGGAACCGAGTGGGCTCCAGGGACCTGTATTTAACCTCAGACTTGGTGGCATCGAGCAAGGTAAGGTGTTTGCACGCGATGGACACCAGAGGCGCGAGGGACACAGGAAACCTCGACCGCACTGCTGAGCTCTGGGGGGAGTAATTCCAACACCGCGACGGGAAAGCAGACACCGGGGGTGCAGCAGGCAGGATAAGGGAGTTACGAGAAGGAAGGAGGAAGTCCGGAACTCCAGAGCCGTCAGGCCAGGGGCACACCAGCCAGGCCTACCCACAGAGGCTGAGTGCGAGGCCACAGCGCGTCGGCCGGTACGCACAGTGCGGCCGCCACCGAGGGGAAGGCGCGCCTCCCCACCCCCGCAGAGCCTGGGGAGGCAGGTCAGGGCCCACAGGCCACAGACGGCCAGTCTACGGGCGGCACACCCGGCCTTCCGCAGGGGCCGCCCATGCCCGGGGGACAGAGAGGAAGAGCAGGGGCAGGCAGGAGGGGAGCCCCACAGGCTGGGCATGGCGAAGAGGGAAGACGATTTTGAGTATGTTGAGGACTGGGGGGACATCTGGCCTGAGCCCTCAGGGGACCCATAGGATCTGTGGCCTGTGGTCAGATTTGTCCCAGAGCCCCCGAGCCACGGGGCCGGGGGCTGGGAGGCAGCCCTGCGGGCAGCGAGAGGCAGAGACCCACAGGCCCCCCCCCCCCCCACTCGGTGGCTTCTCTGGAAGCCTCCTCGGCCAGGCACTGGGGCAGACCCTCTGCAGTGACAAGCAGCCATGGCTTTTTGAAAGTAAACTTTTATTTTGGAATACTTCTAGATTTCCAGAAAAGCTGGAAAGACAGCCCAGGGAGCCTTTGAGTCTGCGGCCACCTCCACTGAGGCTGGCGCCTCCGGGGCCCGTGGTCCATTTGTTGCAGCCACAGCTGCTACACTTCGCCACTCCCGTGGGCAGAAGGGGTGCTTTTCTGCTGGGCCTGAGGACTCGCAGGCTTGGAGCCCCGCAGACAGGAAGGAGGCATGCCCTCCTTGCAGCCACTCGGGCCCTCACACCCAGGAGGTCTCCTCGCACCCACGCCATGCCTGCACCCCTCGGGGGCAGAGCAAGGGCAGGAAAGGAGGCTCATTTGCCCAGCGACAGGGAAGAACACAAAAAGCAGCGTCCAGACTGAAACTCAATCCCCTTCACAGAGCAGTGTGGTGGGGGGCGGGGGCGGGGGGGTGGACAGCGCCCGGCGCGAGGCCTCTCCTTGCTGGGTACAGCCTGGGCTCCAAATACCGTGTTCTGTGCTAATCCCCCCACCCGCCGGAACGTATCTCATGACCTCGGAGGACAGGGACATTGATGGTGCTCTGTCACCCAAGGAAGGGACAAAACAGAACAGCACAGTCTCTGCCTGCTGCAGGATGGTCTCTGGGGATGAGCTTGCACAGCTTTCCTGTGTCCCTGACCAGGCTGGGCACAAACAGGAGCCCTGGTGGCTTTGCAGATGCAAGGCTGGGCACAAACAGGAGCCCTGGTGGCTTTGCAGATGCAAGGCTGGGACAGGGTTCAGGGTCCCCCATGGCACAAGCCACACCGGGCAGTCCAATTTAGGACACAGGGCGCTGGCCTCCCTGCCGGTCTCTGTCAGTCACACACACACTGGCTCACAACCTGCAAGTCCAGCCCAGAAGCAGACCCGTGCGCGTTGCCCGCGTGCGCACACACGCAGCATAAGGGTGTTCTCTTGAAAAGCCTGAAATAAGGGAAATGTCCATCTGCAAGAGAACTGTGAATAAATCACCGCACATCCCTGGGACAGAACACCATGCAGCGACTGAAAAGAACATGTAGCTCTACGGACGGGAAAGCGAACGATCCACGGAGAACCACTCACAGGGTTAGTTAGAGCCGGGCCTGGCCCTCGGGAAGCACAGCTGTCAGTTCCCAGAGCTGGTCTGAGACCAGCATCCTCGGCTCCTACGAAGGAGAAGGTGCGGGCCGCGCAGAGGCTGCCGTGCGGCCCAGAGGATATCCCAGGCGGGCCCCGGGAACCCGGCAAGGGGCGCAGGGGAAAGCAGCCAGGGCAACAATCGCACTAGATGCCTCTGGTTCTGTTTGAATGTCTATCCTACTTCAACAGTGGCAGTTGTAAACACAAGCACTAGAGAGACACCGCAAGCGAAGACATAGCCCTGTGCCCGGCGGGGAGGGGCAGGGGGCTGCGTGGGAAGGCAGGGACTTGAGGCGGCAGCTGGGGTTGGCTGTGATCTCCACAGTGAGGGTGGCTACGCCGTGTCTCACGGCCTCCGCTCCCGGGAGCAGGCGTCTCAGTCTGACGTGCCCGGTTGTGTGGGGGCAGACCAGGAGGGAGTGCGGCAGGTGCGCTTTGGGCGGTGAGAGGACAGCTGACGAGGGGTCGGAAATACGGGAACAAGTGCAGGGTCCTGAGAAGCGCAGCAGCATCCGGGGCCACTGAGGCGGGGATACGGGGCCCACATCCCAGCGGCCTGGGCGGAGCTCGGGCCCCACGTCCGTGTTGCTGGGGGGGCATGGCCACCTACGTGTGACTTTAGGAAGAATATACGTGTGATTTAAAAGACGGGACAAAGATAACGCAGGGCGTCTAAGGGTCACCGAAAACTGGAAAGTTCACTGACGGAAACCTCTGAGTTTCTCCCAGAAGGTTCTGGACAATGGTCATCTCACCTGCCCAGTTACTCTCGCATGTGCCTGGTCTTCTGTCCCTCGGGGCAGAAGCCACCACCTGCAAGGGAAGCACGGCCCCTCATCCCGGGGAAAACCAAGCCGCTCAGGGCGGCCAAACCACAGGCAGGCACGTGCACGGCCCTGCACCTGCCCAGGACATGTCCCTGTCCCACGGAGGTGCCCTTGCACCCACGCCATGCCTGTACCCCCTGGGGCAGAGCAAGGGCAGGAGGGGAGGCTCAGTTGCCCAGCGGCAGGGAGGAACACAAAAGGCAGCGTCCAGGCTGAAACGCAGACTGAAGAAGGTGGGCCTGCTCCACCACTAACAAGTGGTCAAGGCCAGGCTGTCCTCGCTCTTGTTTCTTCCTAACGACCCAGCTGCTGTTTCCACACGGTGACCCAAGGTCTAGAATCAGGTCAAGGCGCGTGCTGGAAGCACAGGGGAGGACACCTTAGAATGTGCACGGCTGTCCAATGACAGCGCCGTGCACCTGAAACTACTACAAAATCATGTTGAACTTAAACTGTAATTTTAAAAAACTTTAAAAAAAGGAAAACCTGCAATCTGTCCCTGGTATCTAAATCTATAAAAAGAAATATAAATAAATAAATATTTAAAAGCATAAAATTAGGCCACTGGATCTCACACCTGACTTTCCAAGCTCCCAGGGAGGGGGTGTCTCAGCCAGGGCAGCGGAAGGTGTCAAAGCCACACCCAGGGAACAGTGTCTTCTGAACAGGCTGCTCCTGCCTACCTGGCAGGACCACCCGTCCCTCTGTGGGCCTGGGAGGCTGTGGGGCCCAGCCCCCCACTCACCACCTCCAGAAACCAGTTTTGACTCGTTCTTCATAGAAACTAGCCGTTCAGGTGTGAAGACACCTGGTGGGCGGAGGGTTAGAAAGGCTGTGAGGTCCCCACGCTGTGCTCCGGGGATGGAGCTCTCAGGTCCCAGTGGCCACCTTCCATGCAAGCCACAGGTCAGATCTAGAGGTCTGGGCACATACAGCCCCCCCAAGAAGGATACCCTGGAATCCCCTTCGGCCCGCCACCTGCGGTTGGCAAGGGAAGCCGCCAGGCTGCTGTCTGAGCTCAGGGCGCTGCCCAGGGCTTAGCTGCGGGAATGCTCTGACCTTCTGCTTTTCGGCTGCACTTAACCCTTGTTTTCCGGGGAAGCGGGGGCGGGGGACAGATCTGGGAGTGAGCAGAGGCTAAGGCACCCCACACACTGGGAGCGTCTTCCCGACTGCTGCCCAGATTTTGTTTCAGAGACGACCCCTGAAACCGCGCTCCAGGCAGCCTCACTCTTGGAGCACCCCTAATTCTGCATCTTTTAAGCCTACAGATGCTCAGGTCCAGGAAAACCCTTCCCCTGCCCTCCCTTCTCGGCATGTGGTCTCCTCCTGGGAGAGCCACATTCAGGACCCTCCACAGCACCCTGCACAGCCAACGACTCAGCAAAGCAAGGCTCATGGCCCCGTCCAGCTCTGCAACTCTATTTGGGAGGTCTAGCAAGATCTAGAAACTTCTCGTATGGATCCCTTTATTTTTTCCTTGGCCTGTCTCAAAAGATGCCATACTCCAGCCACAGTAGCCGATGGGCTCCGTTTGGGAGTTGACTCTTCCTCTCTCCTGCTGCCCAACACACCCTGCCAGAGGCCGGGGCTGCTCCAGCCTGGGGAGCCGGAGCGTTCAGTGGGAGGGTGCATGAGCTGCCCCCAAGGGGCAGGCTGAGGCCAAGCCAGGGAGCCTCAGAGCAGGATCCTGCCAGGCAAGAGGTGCTCCCAACAGCTCCTCTTGTCCGTTCCTCTTGCAGGCACCGCTTGTGCAGAGGCATCTGGCATTCAATACAAGGACCAGCGCAAGGACATCCGACCCCTCCACCTCTGCCACCAACCAAAGAGACCAGGGCCTCTGCCCTCTGGTGGACGGGTGATGTACTTGATAGTCAGTACAGAGGTCGAACAATGGGAACACCCCAGTCTGCAGCGGAGGGAGCGGTGCCGGCCTCCAGAGGCATTCCTGTGGCACCGTGAGCACCACGCACCGCCGAGGCGCGGCCTGGGGGGGCGGGGCCCTCCCGGTAGGGGTGCGGGGAGCCCGACTCAGGCCGGCCCAGCGAACGGAGCCCTTCCGTGGCAGTGTTTCATTGGTATCCATCAGGATTTCAGCAGTTTGGTTTTTTTTTAAAGAACTCACAGCACAGAAGAGGAAGAAGGGGCAGAGTATCTATTCCTTTTTTCAACCAACATTGACAGTGTATGCGGCCCCCTGCTGCCCGGGATGGGGCTCCAGCGCACATCTGTGTGAATGCTAGCGGGCGCAGCCCCAAGCCCTGTGCACACCGAGTCACCGAATTCTCACAAGGACCTTGTGGCCCCTTCACAGGCCCCCTGCCACCACCAGCAGCAGGTACAAGCTCCTCAGAAGACTCACAAAGCCACTCTTCCAGCATCAGTTCTGTCCCCAACCTTCCCGAGACTGCCCTGTAACCAACGGGTCCCCAACCTTCCCGAGACTGCCCTGTAACCAATTGTCCTGGGTCATGAATCCTGGGTCCAGCCTGGCACATGCCAGGGACCCGGTGGCCAATGTGCAGTGCGACCAGTGAAGGCCAGGAGATGTGTGCACCCTCTCCTGTCTCTTCCCTTTCTCTACCACCTTCCCCGCCCTCCCGCTGGACCACAAGGCCAAATCACACAATCAGCAAGACCAGCGAGTGTCCTAGTGACCACGGATCCGGCAGGACCTGGAGGACAAGGGCTCACACTTCTCCAGCTGGGACTCGGCGCCTGGCACCGCTCTGCATGCCACGTGTGGGTGACTTCATTCATCTCACTGCAGCCGTGGGATGGACCCACAGCGAACTCACCTCACCCAGGAGGAAGCTGAGGCCTGGAGCTTGGGCAAGGTGCCTGAGCTGGTACGGTCAGTACTAACCACACCTCGGACCCAGGCGGTCGGATCCCGAGCTGGGCACTAAGGCCTGCTGCCCTGTCTACGCCCCCCGTGAAGGACTAAAGCCACAGGGCAGTTCCACGACAGGAGCCCCAAGGCAGCTAGGCCACAGGAACAGCCGTGGAAAGCTGACAGTGGGTGTGGGGAGGCGAGAAGGGAGAAAAAGTGGGCGTGACCCAGGACTGCCGTGCAGGCTCCGGCGCCACTCTACCCACGACCTCGTGCGGCCCCCGGGGAGGCCTCGGCGCTGCGTGTACCTTACAGACGGGAAAGCAGAGGCCAGCGAAGCTGCGATCCCTCCAGGGCCCTTGGCGAGGGGCCGCCAGGGACAGGACAAGCTTGCCTGCTCAGAGGCCCAGGTCCCCGCCCCTGGCCCAGCGACAAGGACAGGGAGGGCTGGCTGGGGTGGGGCTCTGCGGGGGGCAGGACAGCACGACTCCACGGGGCTCCTGGGGCTGAACAGGCCTGAGGACACCTGCGTCCACCCTGCCCCCAGGAGAGGCGTCCCTTCCAGATGGCCACCCCTCGTGGCAGCCCCACGTGAGGCCCTGCCCGCAGAAAGTCCACGTGCAGTCCTAATATTGACTCAGGCAGGGCAAACACCAGCCAGGAAGCCGGGCCATCGGGAGGGCAGTGCCGGGCGCACACGAGCACCCCAGGCTCAGGGGCAGGGACGGCAAGACCGGTCCCAGCAGGTGCTCTGAGGGCCTCTTCTGCCGGCAGGACCCTGCATCCTGCCCTGTCTGCGCCAGGCCGTGCTGCCACTGAGGGCTGTGTTTGCACCAAGCCAGCCTTCCTAGGGGTGGGCTGGGGGCGGCTGATGCACAGGCACGGGCACCCCGGCTGCAGGCTCACCTGTGCACTCCTGGCTGTGTGGCCCAGGCAGGTCAAGCCATCTCTCTGGTCCTCAGCTGCAGCTGCTGCTGCTGTTGCTGAACAATCTGGGGCCAACCCTCCAAACCGAAGCCACCAGAGGTGGCGGTGATGACGACATGGTGCTCACCCAGGACAGCCAGCGCTGAGCGCACCCTCCCTAGAAGGCACTGCTCCTGCCCAGGGCTCTTCTCCCCTCCCATGGCTGGAACCCCTCAGCCCCCAGCCTGCAAGGCTGCTGGGGAGACAGGCTGAGAACAGCTGTGCCAGCACCCCCACCACCCTGCCTGTGACCATGTCCTAGGTCCCCACCCTACCGACTGGGGACAGAGTCTACAGCACAGAACCTGGAGGGTCCACGCAGGACAGCCCCCCCGCCACCGCCCCCCCCCAAGCCTCTCTCAGCACTTCCTTCTCCAGTGCTCTCCAGGCTGAGGGAAGAAACCTCACCAGGCGCTGGTGCCTCTGACGCCTGATGAGGGGCCACTGGCCTGTCTCAAAGCAAAGGGGGACACGTGGGGCGGCACTGAAGACGGGAGGCCACCGCGAGCAGGCAGGGCAGACCCGGCCCCAGCCCCGCTGGGTGCAGGCAGCAGGCGGGGTGGGGCTCCACGCTCCACGTGAGAGGGCACCCCCTGCCCCAGCCGCCGGGCAGGTCCGAGAGGCAGCCGACAGCCCCCGCCCCGGGACGCAGCCCAGGGCTTCAGCCCTCCTGCAGGTGCTCTGCTGGTAGGCAGCACTGCCTCGGAGGGCTCTCCAGGGCCCTGGGCACAGGCAAATCTGACGCTGGCGCCGCTGGGACACCTTCCGGGAGCCCCAACTACTCCCCCCAACCCCCCGCTGCAGGCAAGCATGGAGCACTCGGCCACGGCCCTGGGGGTCCCGTGCCAGCCGAGGCAGCACGCGGGCAGACGGGCATCCGGCCTTCCGAGGGATGGGTCACTACTCATGTAAACAGGCAGGGACGGCGGGGGGGGCCTCCTGCCTGTGCAGGGCAAACCCTCCCACAAGGCTCACCCCTCCTGGGACATGACCGCCCCCGGGCTCCCCTCTCCCTGAGCTCGCCACCAGAGCTGCGTGACAGGTGCCAGGATTTTGGAGAGAGAGGCACAGGGCGCACTTTAGGAAAAGGGCAAGTTTAGGCCTGAGCCAGAAGCCTGACCAAAAAGGCCATTGAAACTGCCTAAGCGAAGAGAACTAATCGTAACGGAAACCTCCAATGCCTGTGTCGCCTGACACCACCAAGCAGTTCGCTCAGTTTTGACACCATCCACCTGGAGAGAGCATCGAACCCGGCAGGTTAAGGGCTCAGTCCTCCACATCTGCCCCAACCTCGAGCGCAGGCTGTCGCCCGTACGCACAGGAGGCTCCCACCGTGCCTCCTCGGGTCCCCGTGATTTGCTGGAGTGCCTCACAGAATTCAGAGAAACGTTTTCGTTACCAGATCACCAGTGCATGATAAAGGATGTAACTCGGGGGCAGCCAGAGGGAAGAGGAGCTCAGGGTGAGGCCCGGGAACGGCCAGCAGCTCCCACACCCTCGCCAGGCGCCCTCTCCTCGAGTCGCCTGCATTCGCCGACGTGGAAGCTCATCCTTTGGCTTCATTGCAATAGATGTGATTCATTAGCTCATTGTCCACTGGCAACTAAACTCCCCTCCAGCCCCTCTGCTCAATGTTCTGGAGGTCCCAGGTGGGACAAAGTACCAACCCTCTGGTCACAAAGTTGGCTCCACTGGCATACAGCCCCCACCCTAAGGTGACCAAGGGGCTGTCCAGAGTCACCTCATTAACATATCAAAAACACTTCGATCGTTCTCATCACAAAGAAAATTCCGAGGACCTTAGGAGCTCTGTGCCAGTAACTGGGAGGAGGACCAGATACACACTCATTACCCACCACAGCATCACAGAACCCCCACGCCTTACTGAGCTCTGTTGCAAATCCCCACCACGCCCGTTCTTCACCGGGGCGGGCCACCCGCCGTGCTCCACGGGCGGGTGGTGACAGAGGCCCGGCTGTGTCCAGGCACGACACCTGCGTCGCACTCCGTGTTCCTTTCCTAAGCCAAGGACCGCGCAGAGGCGGGACGTCCGTGCAGCCCTGGGGACATCCTTGCCCGCCGGCCTCCCTCGCCGCAGGCCCCTCCGCCTGTGAGCACGCCCCGGCCGCAGGAGGGCCTCACACCGGCTGTGAGCGCCCCGGCGGCTCAGTGGGGTCAGTCCGGCGGTCATGCTGCAATGGCAAGGAGGCTGGAGTGTGTGCCCCGCTCGCTGCTCTGCACCCCACAAGGGCTGTCTCCCCAGAGGCACAGGTGGGCTCACCTTGGAGCATTTTCAGTAGGGGCGGCGGGACAACGCAGAAAGGAGTGCAAGGGTGTTGGCCAGCAGGGGCACAGCCTTGTCTGGGTGCAGAGTCTGGCCTCTGAGGCTGGGCCAGAGCCTCAGAGGACGGGCGCCTGATTAGGAAACCCCGGCTGGGCAGCTTGTGCAGGCTCCGCCTCCCACACGCTCCTAATTTCCTCTTTCCATCATGCAGCCAGTTCTCCCTTCCGCTCTGCCCAGGCCCGCTTGGCTGGGCCCGGTCCCTCTTCGTGATCCCTGGTCCTTTGCGGTGCACGCCTCAGTGCCCCCATCCAAGCTCCTCGAGCCTGAAACCCCAGGAGTCCAGGCCCCCAGGCCAGTACCACCATCCCCTCTTCTGTGTCAACTCCTAGAACTGTCGTTGCAGGACAGGCAGGGACACGAGTGCAGGAACCGCCCCTGAAGAGCGACGGGACATCATCCAGGGTCTCCAGAACCTGCATAAGCCCCACGCTGGGGATCGGGGACAAGGTGGCAGGAATGGGACTGCCTCTTGGGCAACTGGCAACCCGGAACCCCGCAGCCTGGCAGCAGCACCCGGGACGCTGGAGGGCCCAACAGCACCCGGCCGCGTGGAGCCCCTCAGCACCGGCCGGCCACGTGCATCTCCCCCACCCCGGCTGCCCCCGGTCTCCTGAGTCTCCCGCTCTCCCGGGAGACTGCTGACTGCTAGTGCGAAGGGAGGGATCAGCAGCTACCGAAACGGACTCCAAGAGGCCTGCTGATGCTGCAGATGTTTTCCGGGCGTGAGATTCTGGGAGAAGTGAAAGCACTTGGCCCACAGCTGGGCACGTAGCTGGGAAGTTTCCCCTGATGCAAGAGCTCTCTGGGCCCGTTGGCACCAGGCAACCCCGCAGCTGCCTCTCCTTCGAGCCGGATACGGCACTGGGCACTTCGTGCTCATACTTTTGCCCTTCCCAACAATCTCGTTGCCAAGTTGTGAGGAAAGCGGGGCAAAGGCTGCTCCTCCAGACCTAGGACGAGGAGGGTCAGGGAAATGGACAGGCTTGCCAGGTCCTAGAGTAAGTTAGCAGTGAAATGAGATAAACACCCATGCCTTGGAAATTTTCCACAGAACCTCACCTGCACTCAAAAGAAGACCTGGGGAAGGGCAAGGCCAGCAGCACCCCCAGGCGGGCCCCCAGGCGGCTGAAGCTCCCAGGGGCACCTCATTCATTCCTGAGGATCCACACGTGGAGCCAACCGAGGACCTACCCCTCCTCACAGGTGGAGACAGGGAGGCACCGCCCAGCCTGGCCCCGCAGGGCTCACCAGCAGGGGAGGAGGGACACCTCTGCAACCACCCAGTGCTGGGCTAAGTCTCGGCTCAGCCACGCCTGCCGGGGAGGGCTGGCTGAAGGACCGGTGACGGCCCGTACAGTGAATGGGAGCCAGCCAGGCAGAGGGCAGGGAGGCCCTGCTAGGAAGAGGGAGCAAACTACACAGAGGCAAGGGGTCAGAGGGAGGCTGGTATCTGCTGAACGGGGAGGGCGGGAGGTCACAGGAGATGGCCCTGTGGAGGTGGGCGGGTGGGTCCAGGTCACGAATGGCCTCCCTACCCACTCTCTAACCTGAAGGCCACAGGCTCTACAAAGACATCTGGGTTGGAGGGCCCCACCTGCTGGGGATACCTAGGAAAAGGTGAGGTAACCTGAATCTGCCCCCCGCCCCTCGCCCAGCTCGGGAGTGATCCCAGGACCACCTACCCCAAACCACGCGCCCAGGAGCACATCCCATGGGGCCCCAGTCACCTGGACGCCTCACACATGCGTGGCACCCCAGAAGCCGGGGCCAGAACCCAGGCCCTGTGGGAGCCGTGCTAAACCCGCCATCCCCCGCCCCGCACACACCTGCCGAGGAAGCCTAAAGCGCACCTCCGGAACAGGGAAGACAGAGAAGGTGAGCAGACGGAGGAGACCCGCTCAGCCAGGCTGTGGCCGGGGCCCGGGCCCGGACAGGGAGAGCCTCCTCCTGCTTCCTTCCCTTCTGTCCATACGTGTCACTCTGAGCGTCCCGGCAGAGACCGGGAGCTGTCCCCGGTCGAGGTGCCACGGACACGCTATCAGCACGTCGCTGGGACACAGATTCTGAAGTTCGCCTGGCCGGTGGCACACAGCTCCCCTGGCCGGCCTCTGCCGGAGCCCCACAGAGAGACGCTGCTGCCCGGGAAGGCTCTCCACGCGGAGACAGGCACAGCCGCAGGGGCAGGGGCGGGCAGGCAACGCTGCTTCCGGCCCAAACACTCGTCTACACCCTGGCTCAGAAAAGAACATCACACAGACGCCAAAGAACATCTTGCTCTTAGCCCATTGCTAGGCCAGCGGAGGGAGCATGGGTCCCTGGTGATGGGGAGCAGACTGTCCCAGCCACGGAGCCAAGGCCAGACACACCATTAGCTTTGCAGGAACCCAGCTCTGAGCATGGCTGGGGCAGGGGCTTGGCACTGGAGGAGGTCCAGGGGTGCTACAGAGTCCTCGGTGCCATCAGTCAGAAGGGACAGGTGGCCAGCTGGCTGGATGGGCCCTGTGCTCTCAGAGCCAAGGCCCCGTCAGCCACCTCTGCTCAGCGAAGGACGCTTGCAGGCTGTGCCCGCCACCCAGCTCAGCGTTCCTGCCAACGCAGCGCTCGCCTGGCTGACGAGGACGTCTCCTGACCAAGGCACCGGCTCAGGGCCCAGCGGGCATGAGGCCAGGCCCTGGGAGGCAGAGTTCCGAGCCAGGCAGGGGCAAGGTTCTCAGGCAGCCTGGTCCACGGCCCCACCCCAATTCCCCCGTGGGTCTGAGTGAGCCACACACGCACACGCATGCTTTCATACACCCCCACGCTCACGCACTGGCACGCTCACTGCCAGGCTCCAGCAGGCAATCAGGGGTGTAGGCCGGGCCTGGGGCCCTCCCTTGGGACCCTTCTCTCCCAGCACATCCTCGCTTCTTTGGTCTCCTCGACTCTTGGCCCCCACCCCCCACCCTGGACACTCCTCTGGAAAGCCCAGCCATCACCCCAGCAGACCCTATGCCGCCCTTGCACCGGGGAGCCTCACGCCCCGTCTCGTGGCCTGTGTTCTCGATGTGGCCTCCAACAGAGAGCTTTACCATCCATCAGGTCCCAGCTCAAGGAGGGTAGATGACGTGTCCTTCCCCTGGGCCCAACTCCAGGCCACCCCAGAGTAGGGCCTGGTAGAGTGAGTGGGTCCCAGCACTTCGGAGCTGGATGGGGCCTCAGCTCATGTCCACATTCGTGGATGGAGACGCCCAGGCCCAGGGGGCGGACTGGCCCCCGGCAGTGGGCTGGTTCCCACGCTTCAGCCTGAAGCACGTGCGGGGTCAGTTTCCCGGCACCTGTGGGGACCCCCCGGGGTGCCCCAAAGGGAGCCAACGGACTGCCGGCTAGGGCTCTGAAAGCACAAGCTGAGGCAGCAGGGCCAGCGAGCACTAGAGGTGTGAGGCCAGCATGGGCGGCCAGGGGCTGGACAGGCGGCTGAGCAGCCGAGCGCCCTCCTGCCCAGCCCTCACGGGCCTGCGAGTGGAGCCCGGGAGTCCCTTGCTTTGCCCACAGTGCCCCCTGCCGCCCTGCTGCCCTGGCTCCCTCCACAGCCTGTAGCCACGCACTCAGGGGCCACAGGACTTGGAAGGGTAACGGTCCCCCTGACGCGGGACCCCCAACCCCGCCAGGTGGAGGGAGAGCTGCCTGCTCCCCCTCTCCACTCCCTCTGCGGGAGGCCTCCTCTCCCTCGTCCCTCCCCAGGGTAGCCGGCCAGGCAGAGGGGCTCCAGGGCTGCGCCTCGGAAAGCCCAGGGCCAGGGGCAAGCTGGCTGTCCTGCTGCAGGTGTGGGTCCAGCGCGCAGCAGCTGGGGCTTTGGCCGGGGTTTGGTTGGGAAGGCTGACCTGTCATGACTGGGGGCTGACAGTGGGCTGGGGGACGGGGGCAGAGCAGGCTGGGGGGCAGGGGGCGGGGGCGGGGGATGGGGGGCAGAGCAGGCTGGGGCTGGGGGCTTGGAAGAGCACGACATTAGCAGCACACCTTCAATGCAGAAGAAACCCACGTGCCAGGCCACTCCCCAGCCACACGTGCTGTCCTGGCAGGGTTACTAACGACCCCTTCACTCTCCCAAGGGTCCGCATGTGGAAGATGAACAATACGGTCACTTTGTCTACAAACCCAACGAGTTTACCAGGGTGTCCAAACATGGTGACATGCCTCAGCCAGCGCTGGTGTCCATGATAAGCAGTCTGCCTTCGACAGCAAAGCCCGTGAACAATTTCTCTTGCAAACAAAGCGGGAGGGAGCTCTGGGTGGCATCGCACCAGCATGGGCTGGCTCGCCTGCGCCCCAACACAGAGGGCGTCCCGGGAGCGGCCACGCACAGGCCGCCGCCACCTCTGTGGGGGGTCAGGGAGAGGGAAACCCCTGCGGTCCCTTCTTTGCAGTCCAGCATGCCCAGGGCAAATGTCACAGAGGGGACAACCCTCACCCACCGGGGGCCACGGCAGAAAACTGGGAAAGAGCCCAGTTCAGGAACCAGCCAAACCTGCCTGCAGGCCCGTCTGTGAGGCGGTGCTGGCTGTGAGCCCACAGTGAGGCTGACGCTCTGCCCTCCACGCAGCGCACAGTGCCTGGCACGCGCCGGGCTGGGCACAGCGGGCAACACAGGCACTGTGTCAGCACTCGGGCTAGGAAGGCCAGGGGCCAAGGCGTGACACGCAGGACGCACAGGCACGGGCAGCGGGCACTGAGGGCTGCCCCACAGAGGGCAACAGGGGCAGCCGAGCCCCTCAGGGGACTCTGGAAATGTCTGGGGACATTTGAGACTGCCCAAACTCGGGACTGCTCCTGACACCCGGTTGGTGGAGACCGGGGACATGGCCGAACGCCCTGCAGCCCACAGGACAGCCCAGAATGGCTCCCCCCCAAGGTCGGCAACCCTGACCGCGAGGGCAGGGCTGGGGGTGGGATTGTGAGGAGCGGGGGTGGCAGCCAGCAGGAAGCAGCGGGGGCGTGCAGGGGACCTGGGCGAGAGGCTCAGTCACCGGGGAAGGGCAGGCGCCCGCAGCGACCGAAATGAGGGGAGAGGCGCTGCCAGAGGGGCCCCCCGGGCCCGGAGAAGGAGCCCGCACCTCCTCCTAGAAAGAGAGCGCCTCTGAGCAGCTGTGTGCCTCACGCTCCGGGTGGGACCAGCCCCTGGCCCTCTGTTTATGATGTGTCAAGTGTGAATGGGCGAGCATGCATGTGGGGACGGCGGGGGAGGACAGGGAGCGACAGGCAGCACCGGCTGCCTGTGATGGTGGTGGCCCCACGTTGCTGAGCAGGGGAACCTCTGAGGGCCAGCTTGCGGGGGCAGGCAAGAGAAAGGAGGGAAAGTTAGCCCTGGAGCTCTGCCCTGGGCCCGGGGACAGGGCCCTCCTTCTTAGGGACGGCAGAGGAGAGCACGTCAAGGAAGTCTTGGCGGGGACCCCAAGAGCCAGCTCCTTTTTGGGTCTGACACGCCCAAGTGGGGGCCACAACACCCGGCCCCAAGCTCCTGGCCCTCTGAGGTGATTCTGGCCAGAGGCTGAGACACAGATGATGAAGGGAAAAGCCCCAACTAGTGCCCCTGCAGCACCTTGTCTTTTCACGATTTTAGTTACAAACCGATGTGTAGTCCCTGAGAACAGAGAGGGTGCACGTCGTCTGCCAGGGCACACGGCACACAGCGGTTCTCCGTGCACATCGGCTGAGGGAGTGACTGACAGGCAGAGGACAAGGGGTTTCATAAGGACCCACAGACTGTGAGCTGGAAAAGAGGCGGGGCAAGGTGTCCACCAAGAGCGAGGGCCAGCAGTGCTAGTTTCCCCAGGGAACCAAGAAGAGGAGGGCGGAAAGCCTCCTTTGAAAAGAGCAACACGGAGCTTGAGGCCTGGGGAGCAGGACGCTGACAGCAGAGACTTGAACACCCTGGATGCCGGAGGCGGGGGAGGGCGGGGAGAGGGACAGGCTGCGCAGGCACCTGGCACGTGGGCGGACCGCCCCAGCGGACACCCTGGGCCCCCCGCGGAGAGCCCCGTCCGGGGAGGCGGACCGTGGGCCCTGCGCGGCAGGCAGGCCTGGGTCCAAGGCCAGATTCAGGGCTGGGCAGCCTCGCCTCAGCGCGTCCGCAGCTCCCGACCCCAAAGCTCCCCTCGCTTCCAGGCTCACACGGGCTTGTCTCCACCTGGAGTCTCAGGGACAGGACACCGGGACATTGAGAACCTGACAGGGCAGGAACTGAGCCCTCGCCCTCCACGACCCCTGCCTCCCTCACGGTCCCAGCTCTGCCAGTGGCCATGCCGTCTACCATTCTGCACCCAGCTTTTTCCCCACACACCCAAGCAATTCTCTGACACCAGCTGGCTGTCCTACAATTCAACTCAGTTCTGACACTGTCTACCCAGCTCACAAAATTCAGGAAGCCAGATTATGCACTGGATTTTTACAAATTTTTACTTGGCTGGTGTGGCTCAGTAGATTGAGCGCCGGCCTGCAAACCTAAGGGTCGCTGGTTTGATTCCCAGTCAGAGCCCAGGCCTGGGTTGGGGGCCAGGTCCCCAGGGAGGGTGTGAGGGGCAATGACGCATTGGGGTCTCTCTCCCTCGCTTTCTCCTTCCCTTCCCCTCCGTCCAAAATAAATAAATAAAATCTAAAAAGAAAAAAAAGAAAGAAATTTGTAAAAAAAAAAAACAAACAACAAAAAACCAAAAAACAAAACAGCCAGAGGGAAGAGATGCATGGAGCAAGGTCTAGGGAAAGGACTTTGGTGCCCTGAGTGGGCCACTGTCTCCACTCCTCCACGTGGTCACCAACCTGGACACCCTCCGAAGCCAGCTCTTTTGGATTCTGACTGCACTCAAGACTAAGGAAACCATCTGCACATTTCTCACTACGAGTCGCTCGTGTCCCAGCCAGGGAGCCAGCCGTGGCTCCGCTCACGCACTGACCAACCAAACCACGGGAACGCGGGTGGCCCTTCCTCAGGCCGGGCCCAGCATCTAACGATTCCCCCCACCTCACGGCGGCCACTCTGTCCATGTCTTGGGCCCCCACTGCTGTGACAGCCCCCAGCTCTGCCTTTGCCCTGGTGTGTTCTCACCGAAGCCCACATCAGCCTTGGAGGCCGCGGTCAGGCCGGGAGACTCATCCCACAGCCGCCCGTTCGGAGCCCGAAGGCCTCGCTGCTGCCCCAGCCCCAGTGCGGCTGGCCCCCCATGACCTCCCGGTGGCCTCCAGCCAGCGGCTGTTCCCTGACACCGTCAGGTCTTCCGCACTGCTGGCCCCCGCCCCCTGATACCCTCCCCTCAGCGGGGCGGCTTTCTGCCAGAAGGCCACCTCTGCCCAGCCCGCCCCTCCCCTGCCGTGCGCAGCAGGTACTGCCCCCTCCTAGCAGTGCAGCAGCCAGAGGGCCAGGCCCAGGGCTCCTGTGTTCAGGGCAATGCCTGACTGACATGAGCGAAGTTCTCCAAGCCCCGATTTCCAAAGCAGAGCATCACAGCCTTTGCTGCGACAATTTACTGAAATGCTACAGGAAATGCACGCGGCACACACAGCAAGTCCCGCCAAGTGCGCGGCAGCCGCGAGGAGGGCTGAGCGAGGCCCCCGGAGTGGTCTCCCAGGAAGCCTCTCACTGCGTCGCAGAGCTGCTCTCTGCAGCAGAGCTCCCAAAACCGTGACCTGTTTCTGGAACTTTCCTCATTCTAAAATGACTTTGAAGAGCGCTCCGTCTCTCTCTCCCACAAATGATCAGTGATTAGTTTTTTTTTTTTTTCCCAAAAGTAAGGCAAATCAAAACCTTTTTACAAAAGAAAAAAAGCCGTTGAGAAATTCACACAGCTGAGCTGCCTGACTTCCAGATCTTATGCACCTCAACCACCCAGCTATTAGGAGCACTGCCATAGGCCACCACATGGCTTCAAAATGAACTCACAGAAACACGTTGTAGGAAGGGCCGGCAGGAAATAGCCAAGGGGCTTGTGTGGGAGGAAGTGTCCCCAGGACCCACCATGCACTTGCCAAGCCATGCCCGCAGCCCTGGGAGAATCGGCATGACCACTGGCCAAGGCCAGGTTTGTACGGAAAGGCCTATGCACTAGAAGGAGCAGCGCACACTCCCAGCAGACCCGGGTGTCTGCCCTCAGGGACCCGCAGCCCTCTAATACCCTGTGTGAGTTTCCTGCCTGCTGTAACAAATTATCACAGGCTGGGCAGTTCACAACAAGAGGAATACATTCTCTCACGTGCTGGAGGCCAGAAGCCCAGAGTCAGGACCGTGGGGCCGCAGTCCGGGCATGGCCGGGCCGCGCTCCTTCCACAGGCTCTGGGGGAGGACCCACTCCTTACCTCGTCCAGCCCCTGGGGCTGTGGCCTTCCTGGGCTCATGGCCGCACCCCTACAGTCCTCAAGGCCAGCACCCCACACCTCCCCTGCTCCGCCCTCACAGGGGACGCCTGACTGCAGCGAGGACCCACCCCGACGGTCCAGGAGAATCTCCCCGTCTCAAGATCCTGACCTCAGTCTCACCTGCACAGCCGCCCCGCCCCGCCCCCCCGCCACACACGGCAGCCTCCCCAGGCCCCGAGGACTGGGGTGTGGAGACGTCCAGGGCCGCCTTCCAGCCGCCGCCGCCGCCTCTGCCCCGTCACCGTCTGCTGCCGCAGTTGCTGAGGCAGAGGGGGCGGGGTGCACAGACTCAGGGAGAGCAGACCCAAGCGAGCAAGGAGGGCTGCGCAGGCACTGCCCACCTACGCCAGCTCTTGCGGGGAGGCCTCTGTCAGGTCAGGGCCAGCGGAAGCCCAGGGTGGCGGGGGTGGGGGGTGTCAAGGCCTTCAGGGAGCGCGGCAGGGGTCCCGGGGCCTGAGAAAGCAAGCTCTGGACCTCTGTCCCCCAGAGCTCCCCACTCCCCTCAAGTCCCCTCCTACTAGAAGCTGGCCCGGCCACCCCTGGGCAGGTCCAGCGTGTTCAGGACAGAAGGGACAGCGCATCCACAATGCCACCTCTATGAGAGGAGCAACCTGGCCCCCATTCCCGATCTCCACAGATGGAAGATTGAACTAAATCATAAACGAGATGAGAAACACGTCCTGTTCTGCCCCAGGGACCAGCAGGTCACCTGAAATGAAAAGAGCCTGGAACAGGGTGTTGCTAGCACTGAGCTGGGCCTCATTCTGCCAGCCATGTGCAGAGGCGATCCCAGGACGGCCGGGGCTCTGCACCCGCAAGCCCACACCCGCGGCCCAGGGACCACCCACGCAGCTCCCAGGGCCCCCCTGCCCCGCCCCACACCCCTCCCCCCAGAGGTGGCAACATGGGAAGGGAGGCTGACTGGCAACTCCAAGCGCTTGTGGGGAGGGGGCATCTCAGGGACAGGCTGCAGCAGGAGGGTCTGTCCTCCCTCCCAGGCCTCCCTCAGGGGCCACGTCCCGCTCAGCCTGCCGCCCTCCCCAGCTCGCGTCCTGCCAGTGCCCTCTGCCCCCACGGAGGAGCGGGCCACGCCGTCCCCTACGTTCACTTCTCACAGGCTTGTTCTTACTACCCAGCACACCTCAGGCCAGTGGTGCACAAATCATTCTGCAGGGAGCCTCGTTTAGGAAAAATAACCATATTTACGGAGCTCACGTGACAGTGTGGCTTCACTGAACAGCACGGCAGAGAGGAAAGGAGGCCCTAACCCGAGACAGCCTACATCACCAAAGAGAAGACCGAGGGAGGCTGCCAGGCGCAGGGGGCAGGCTCATGCAGTCAGCCCAGCCGCCCCAGCCACCCCGGCAGCAGCCCGGGGCCACCGGCCGACGCCGGGACGCCGTGGGCCTCCCTGGTCAGCATCCCCTACGCGGGTGCCAGTAGAAAGGATGGCTCCACGCGGGCCACAGGCCGGCAGAGGGAAGGAAGAGGGGCCCCTCTCCCAGTCTGCACAGCCATCCAACAGCACTCACCACGTTCCAGAAGAGCGGGTTGAAAATGATGGTGAGGACGGCAGCCACAAAGGAGGCGTCTGAGGGGTCCACGTAGCCCAGCAGCCGGGTCATAACGCAGAAGTCTGCCTGCAGGGACAGAGCCAGTGTAAGCAGGAGACCCACCAGTACCCCCCTGGCCCCACCCAGCCCACATGCAGGGCAGCCCAAGGAGCGACGAGTCCCCAGAACTCAGAAGTTACCCTGTGGGAACACACCGGGAGGCTCGGGCACATTCAAGTCCAGCAAAGGTTACTACAGTGTAAACTCATAAAACTGAAGACAAAGAGCCAAAACCCAACCAGCTGTGTCGTACCCTGCCGGGAGCCTGGCAAGCCGCGGCACAGGGTGCAGGGATGCCAGACAGGGGAATCCGCGGCTCAGAGGGTGAGTGTCCGGCACCGTGATGGGAAGTGACCCTACTGGGCTGGACATCTGCCGTCACCGGAGTGCTGTGACTGGGACCTGGCCGAGGCGGTCGGAGGCTGCACCGCAAGCCCGAGGGACCAGCATCGCGTGCAGAAATGCAAAGCCTCACCGGCAACCAGGCAAACCGACGTACCTCTGCCCAACTAGCTGAACTGCGGACGGCGCGGAGTGCGGGCGGGCTGTGACCTGAAGAGGCAGGCTCCCACGTGGCCACAGCGCCACTCCCAGATCTGCCCCAGAGAAACTCACAAGTGTGCCACGTGCACGTGCAAAGATCTCCCTACCTGTCCACTTGCAACGCAAACGTGTCTGTCTAGGTAGGGGCAAAAAGAACAACAGCCTTCCAGAGCTCGTCAGTGTGAGCCATGCCTGTTTCTATCTCGCTTTATTGTCACCACGACTGGAACAGGAAACTGAGTCCCAGGGCACACCGCACGCGGGTCAGTTGTTTCCCCCAGGCCCCCCGCCCAGGGCCTCTGGAGCGCCACACCCAGCGGCCAGCTGCGCCGAGTGAGTGCAGCTCTGTCCTCTCCGGCCGCGGGGCCTGGGCACGTGGCTGCCCTCCCCTGCCTGCCTCTGGAATTGAAAATGCTCCTGACTTCTTAAAATTGTCAGGGTATCCATTACATCATTTTATGTGATGGTGAAAAACAACCAGTGGCCACGACAGGGGCCTGGCGAGATAAACAAAGGCACAGTCCGCTGGAGCGACCGACGTGGATGTGGATCGTCCGTCCGGACAGAGGAGCTGGGCCAGGCATTCACAGGATGTGTAAGTGAAGGAAGCAAGTGAAAGAACTGCACCTCCATAGTCCCTTTGGAAAACAAAAGTGCATTCCCCTCCTGAGCGCAGACCCTGGAGAGATGCTTGCACGTGTACACAACAGAGTTCATAGCAGCCTTGCTCGAAATGATCCTAAACTGACAACAGCCCATTTATCTGTCAACAGGAGAATGGAATTTGTTAGATGATAGTATGTTCATAGTAGTGAATATTAAATAGCAGGGGAAAATGAATGAGCTACAGTTACAAGAATGAATCTCAGAGACATAAGGAGTGGAAAAGTCAGGTCTCAGAAGACAAATGAACTACACGGTAACAGTAGGCCACACTGAGATATAGCAGACCACCCCTCGTAGCCAGGGACAGGAGGTAGCTTTTGCCTATCAGAGTGATTAAAGTTTTCAAAGCACAAGTCAAGAACACAGCTGGCTCTGTTGCAGGGCCGGGGGGGTGGGGGGGCAGGGATGTGGGAGAGGGAGGAAACAGGGGTGTGAATTTCTAGTAAGGGTCTGCTCTTAAATTTAAAAGAAAGAGAGAGAAAATGTGTCCAACTATGGAAGAACAGAAAAATACAATGCAGCCCATTCCTAAAGTAGGTAAACTATGGAATTTAAAATAAACTATATATATGTATCAACATGTGATATTCTGAAAAACACATCAATTGAACATGGCAAGCTGCAGAATTTCTAAAGCATACATACCATTTTTAGAAAATACCACCGAACCACATGGCTAAATATTCTTCCTCTGTGTGTTTAAATAAATAGACTGGCGGGCCATGCGCTGAATTCACGGTACTTCTTGTATCTGGAGCAGCACCATTCTGCAGACCCTGGAGCTGGCTCACTGCCATGGGGCCACCCCTGCACCGTGGGGTACAGCAGCACCCCGACCTCTACCCACTCCATGCAGGCCGCTTCCCCCAGTGGTGACGACTAAAAATGTCTCCAGACATGCCCCAATGTCCCCCAGCGACAGAAGAGCCCATGGTCAGTGAGAACCCCTGCCTCTAGGGCTCAGAGGGGAGAGCAGCTGAACTGCTTCAACATTGCTTTCTTTCTTTAAAAAAGATAAGACACCTCCCACATTTTGAGTGGTAAGTATTTACTGAGTCCCTGCATTATCCTTTGTACTTTTCTTTTTCTCGTTAGAAAGGCTGTTAGAGGCCCAGAGCACTGAAAATACTCTGGTGACTCTCCATATGCAGCTCAAATAAAAATAAGTTTAAGTCCATCAGAGTTCTGATCTTTCCTATAATGTCTATCTCCACGGTGCTTCTGTTCTGGTGCTTCAGGGCATGGTACCTTCCTTCCTGAAGCCTTTGTCTCCCACTCAGTGGGGAGGGGAGGAGGCAGAGCTCCTGCCTGGGTCTGCCCCACAGCCCCCAGGCGGACGGGGGCAGGGCGCGGGGCAAGCAGTGGCCTCCCTGCCACTTGCCCCACCAGGCCCTTCTGCTCGCCTAACTTGACCTGCCATCCAGACAACGCTGCTGAGTGGGAAGATTCCGGAAAGCCACAGAGTGTGGAGGATGTGGCCTGGCATGTCCTCCTCTTGTGTGGGCCTCCTCTCCCATCAGCCTGTGTTTCTCAAGAGCAAACCTCCACCTCCCTGTGGCCAGGCGAGGAGCTGCGCGGAGAGAAGCACTCCAGGTCAGAGCAACCTCCCAGTGCGGGAAAAATGAACGAGCCAGCAAAGGCACGGAAGGCGCACGATCATGCGAACATGCGTGTGAAATGACTGAGGGAAAGTGACCACCTGAGCACCAAGTGCATTAATAAACGAATGGCAAGAGAAGGACCGCTCAGCCAAGGGTGAGAGGAGGGCTGCTGGACCACAGCCTCGCGCCAGGCTGAGCGCGGCCTCCGGGCCCCCGTGGCCACTGCCGGCGCCCAGCGGGCAGGTGCGCGAAGCACACCGGGCCATCCAGCTTCCCCGTCTCGTCCCAGTTGTGCCCCGGCTCAGTCAGGGCTGCGGAGACTTGGCGGCCCTCAGAGCAGGGCCTCGCACAGCCTGGGACTGCGGCCGGAAGCGTCGGGCCCCCCTAGAGAACACGCCAGGCAATGTGCAGCCGCTAGTGATGGACAGGCAATGGAGCGGGCCTTGGAACCGAGCTGGGGGACATCTGTGCCCCAGCCCCAGAGCCTCGAGAACCCGGGGCTGAACCACAGGACGTTCCTGCTTCTGTCTGATAAGGGACATTTATTAGGCATGTCTGACTGTAGGGCCCTGTCCACAGACAGGCTGTGAAGCGACTGAGTGGCGGGTCAAGGGCCACAGGGAGGAGGGGGAGAGCGGGCCTGGGGAGCCACGTGGAATGTCCCGCTCAGCCATTCCAGGGGGAGTGAGCGGGGAGTCTCCCTCATCCCTGCCTCTTCTGCCTGGTGCCCATCTCAACCCCCAGCCCAACATGCCTTGCCGCGGCCCCCCCGCCCCTACGGGCTCAGTCTGGCGACTCCACAGTTCCCGTTCAAGACTCTAGCACATCCGGCGGCCCTCAGGATGGTGGCCCCAGGCTGCACCTTCTGCCTCGCCCCGCACACCCCTGGCCTCCTCACCAACCCAGCATCACTGACGGCCACGACTCACCTCTGGTCACCTCGCCTGCCCGCCTTCCTGCCCCAGCCCTTCACCCCTCCCAAGCGCGGCTGCCGCCTGAGTCTGAAACTACTTCTTCCCTCTGTAGCTGCCCCCAGCAAATTGCTGCCCACCCCTCACCACTCAGCAGGAGCGGCCCCTCTACCCTCACCCGCGGCGCCCTCCTTTGTCTCCTCAGTGTGCACCCCATTACAAATATTTGATTATCTGTCCCTATCTGGCATTTCCCCCATCATGTGCATGTTCTGCCTGCCACAAAGAGGAAGTGTCTGCTGAGCCAACAGCGACCCTCGTTTAATCATTAGTCAACAGCGGAGCTGAAGGCACATCTCTGAGGGGCCCTCCAGGTCGGTGCTCCTGGGACTACGGTCCCCTCCGCAAGAAACTGTCCAGGGGCTGCAGTGAGGATTCTGCGGGTGAGCAGTGGAGACCGATAGCAGATCCTGCTGCTCCCCAAGGTGCGGTCAGAGTCACCAGCTGCCCAGACAGACGCTGGGCTTCAGGAGAGTCACCAGCTGCCCAGAAGCTGGGCTTCACCAATGTTTCTTTTTATGGTATCTTTTAAGCTGAGAAGTCCAGCAATGCTAACAAGCACTGGCAGCAGGTGGGATGGCCAGACCAAGGAGAGGGTGGGGCTTCCGCAGGCCCTCGGAATCGACTGAAGGCAGGTCACCCCCGTTGAGACCTACCTCCCTGCCCCTGGGGTGTGCATCTGGGTGCGCAGTGTTCAGGGACGATCCCCAGCCCTCCCTGTATTCTACTGCCCGCTCCAGCACCATTATCCCTATTCCTCAACTGCGTAACCCAGGAGTCCCCGCCGACTGGCTGCCTGGCCGCCCGCGGCTCCCCACAAAGGACCTGAGGGCCTGGGCATGTCCCCTGGGTCTCAGGGCCAGCGCCAAGGGGGCATGACACATGCTTCCTGCCCCTTGCTAACTCTCACTCTGAAAGTCCCAAGGGGTTTACATGGCAATTCCACAGCCAAGGACCCTACTGTTGGCCAGACGGCCCCTCCAAGGGGAATACTGTCAGGGCGCCATTCTGCTAAGCCCGACTCCTCTACCCCATCCTCCTGCCCTTAACGCGATCAGGCAGCCGAGTTCAGATGATACAACCACCCCCGTGTACAACTGACTGCGGTCCAATTCTCGCCACGCGAGGAGTAAAGGCCCCTCTCATGCCATCACCCACCAACCCTGCCCGCTATAGTTCAAGTCTCAGCACCTCCCACTCTGAACCAGCCGCCGAGGCCCAGGAGCGAGCCCTGCGGGCCTGATCCCCAGCCCCCGGGAGCGGTCCCGCAGCCTGCTCTGTTTCGGGGTTCTCGGGTCTTTATCATGTCTCACTGGGTACGAGTGGGGGCTGGGGGCTGGCTCAGGGGGTGCTCAAGGACCCAGGGAAGCCCTGTGTGCCCTCAGCTCTGGGCCTCCAGGCAAGAGGAGGGAAGGTCAAGTGTGAGGGGCAGACAGAGCCCCATCCCACCAGGCAGAGGGTGCAGACGGTGGCCAGCGGGAGCCCAGCCCCTGGGCGGGAGCAGGCAGGAGAGCCGGGCAAATGGCTCGGCGGGTCAAAGAAGGCGCAGCTCCCCAGGCAGCGGCTGCCTGGGGGCGGGTCTGGGTGCTAACTGCGTGGGCGCAGGGGGCTCTCTGGGGCAACGGAGCCTGAGCGGCCGGAGTGCTGTCTGTCAGGCCTCCCGGCGGGGCACTGAGGGCTATGTTTCCACCAGGTGTGGTTCACACCTCGGGACAAGAGACACCAGGAGCTAGGAATGCTGTCCCCTATTTCGCCACTGTCCTCTGAGGTGCTTAAGATAGTTTCAAGGATTCATTTCAGTGTCTCACAGATGCTGAGCCTGCCAGATCACAAGACCAGAGAGCATTCATTTAAAGTTCCAAGTTCCCATGCCTCATCTCCGGCAGTCTTCCCAACCACCCAGAGAGAAAAGCACTGTTGTTCCCCTACTTTGCAGCTAAGAAAGCCAGGGGCTGGGAGAAGCCCCAGATCCAGGCTGAGGGCAGAGCCCGCCTGGCCTGCCCAGCCCTCCCAGGTCCTGATAGAGACCAGGCTTTCGGTCAGGACTTGGAGCCGCAGCTGCCAAAGGGGCAAGGAGAAACGTCCCAAGGAGACCAGGCAAATGAGAAAGAAAACGTGTGCTCCTCTCGTCCTTTGTGGGAGCAGATGTGGAAGGCGGAAACTGAGGCACTGAGGGTCAAGTTGGTCAAAACTGAAACCTTGCCCCGCCCCCGCCCTGGGGGCCCAGTGCCGTGGGGTCAACCTGCCCTGGTGGGAGGAAAGGATCAGGCACCCTGAGAGTGACAGGGATCTGTGTTGCCCGGAGAGGCCTGCTCAGCAGCATAGAACAAGCGATGGTCCGCAGAAGATTCCAGACAGCAGAGGGGAGCCCCTGCGGACCTCTCGCTCCAGGCAAAACCCACCTGAACGGGCAGAGCCCCCTCCTCTCACTGGACTGGCAGAAGAGGACCCACAACAGGGGCCGATGGGAGCAGAGCAGGAGGCCCCTCGGCTGCCCCTGCTCGCCTGGGAGCCGCCGTCACCCAGGGAAGTGTCCCCACCCACCCTGCCTCCACACCAACCTTATTAAAGTGGCAGAGGTCCTGGCTTTCTGCTGCGCGGTAATTCTAGGGAGGGCGCCCCTCTAAGGCCACAGACTGCAGAGTTCCCGGTGCCTAAGTGGGAGGCGTGACCTACCGCGGCCAGGGAGGCTCCCCGTGGCCCAGCTGACAGGATCGGCTACCGTGGCCCCGTGGATCGGCAAGGAAGCAGTTTGGGGTGAGTTCGCGTTACGGAAGGATTTGAGGACACCTCGGGGAATGACCTGCTGTGGGTCATCAGTACCCGGGGTCACATTGTGACATCCAAATAAACAACAGGGGCCCAGGGAGTCAAAGTCACATCGATCACAAGTAAGATCCATGTACGGATGCGCCAAAGGGCAGAAGAAAAGGTGGAGGTAGGGACATAAAGGGACAGGGGTCATCCCGCGGAACCCTCTATCACTGCGAAATATATCTTTGGAACCACAGCACCCCCCGCCTCCCCGAGGGGAACCCAACCGCCCCTGGCCTTCTCAGTGGATTTGGGCAACAGGCATGGGCTGGCTTTTCATTAGGAGCTCTGTGCCTGGAACAGACTAAGAGTAGCTGTGCCAAAGTCGTCCTCCTTGAAGAAGGTTTACTCTAAGGCAGCTCCCCGGCCTCATGTGTTCTACTGTGCTTTGGGATGGGGGAGCGCTGACTCGAAAAGTCTCCAGTGAGCCCCCAATATGGGCTGCATCAGGGTGTTCTGCCCTCCAGGGAAGACACAAGCGGCCTCCCGTGGCCAGTCCCAGCCCGGGGTTTCCCTTGGGTGAAATGGGGTGATGAGACTGTCCCCCCAAGGTCACATTCTGGACAGCAGAGAAAACAGGTGTGAAAGGACAAGGTTCAGAGGGTGCTTCTAGGGCCCAGGCTGTTCTGTCCCCTCCCCCTTCTGCTTAATCAGACAGACATCTCACCTCTGCTCCTGGAAGGGCCCCCTGGGAACACATGCGACTGCAGGAAAAGCCAGAGACAGGACACCGACCCGGGCGGCGCGGCCGCGTGCGGGAGGTGAAGGCCAGGCAGGCCCAGGCGCCGTCTCCCGGCAGGAGGCAGGCAGCGACGGCACAGCGGCCCAGCACACAGAGATCCGCTCCAGGCTCTTTCTCAAAAACAGAGCTTCAGAGTGTCCCTAAATCCCACAATAAAAAGAAATGGCCCACTGCTGCCCCAGCCCCCTAAACCCGTACCTCCCCTCAGGACAGGGAGAGTTGCTCATCCATTCTTCCTCATTCAGCAGCGTCTGGGGCAATGGGCAGAAGGCTCAGAGGGCTCCCACGGGGCCCGAGCTTTCCTGGGAGTGTGCCTTGGTCCTGGGCTTCCCAAAGTCCTTGTCTTGTCCCCAGGGGCTCCTGCTCCCCTCTCCGCCGCGCCACGGTGAACGGCAGGCCCCCTTCCCTACAGTCACCCTCGAGGGCCCCCGATGGACCCCTCTAGGTCAGCACTACTGAGTATATTTACTTAAATGCACGTTATGAGTCAAAGGCAGTGATAACGATAAGCCAGCTGACCTTCACTGGGACGTCGCCAGGTGCCAAGCCCTGCAAGGGCTCTAACGAGGCAGGGCGGAGAACGGTCCTGGGACAGGGTTTGCCCGCACTGGCCGAGCCTGGCACCCTTGGTAAGCCCAGACACGTCACGTGTCCTCCGTAAGCTTTGAACGGCAGTGGCACCTCCTTCGCGGGGCTCTCAGGATTCAATGGGTGACACAAGGAAAGCGCTCAGCGGAGGCTGGCGCCAGAGGAGCGTGGCAGGCGCTGGCTGCTGGAACGACCGTGCTCAGTCCAGGCAGCCACCCTGGGAGGCATGCCCACCTCTCAGGTTAAAAAACTGAGGCTCACACATGAAGCGAAAACCAGCAGAACTACAAGTGAAACAGACAAACCCACAGTTACAGTCGGAGACCTCAACACTCCTCTCTCAGTGACCGACAGAGTGAAAGGCAAATCACTGGCGTGGGCCCAGACACCAAGCCCATGGACCAACCACCCCGGACAGGACGCCCCCCACAGGAGAGGGCACATGCTAGGCCAGAGCAAATATTACATTTAAATATTAAATAAGAAAGCATAAAAGTATGTTTTTAAACCATAACAGAATTATACTTGAAATCAGGAACAGAAAGATACTTGTTAAAGCACAATAATCCATGGGTCAAGAGGAAGTCTGAAGGGAAATTTTAAAATATTTTGAACTGAATGAAATGAAAATACAATATATCAGAAATGGTGGGACACAAGGTTAAGAGGGAAATGTATAGCTTATATTAATGAAGAAGAAAAGTCTCACATCAGTAACATAAGCTTTGTCTTTAATAAATTAGAAATAGAGGAGTAAATTAAACTCAAAGCAAGCAGAAGGAAAAAAAACAAAAGACCCAAAACCAATCAAATTGAAAACAGAAAACTAGAGGGAAAACAAAATCAAACCCAAAACTTGTTCTTTGGGAAAAATAAAATAAACAAACCTTTAGCCATACTGGCCGAGGAGAAAAAAGACACAAATTACCAATACCAGGGTTAAAAGTGGAACCTCCCCCCAGACCTCGCAGACATGAAAGGGGTCAGGAGGCAAGACCAAGAACCAGCTTACGCCCACAGTTCCACAACTCAGACGAAACGGCCCGACCCTAGAAAGGCACGAGCTACGAAAATTTATTCAAGAAGAGCTCTCTCTACTAAAGGAATTGAACTCCCAGGCCCTGAAGGTTTCATCACACAAAGTCTACCGAACACTTAAGGAGGAAACACCACCGATTCCACAAAATCTCTCTCAGATACAGAAGAGGAGGCCCCCTGTCCAGCTTAGGTCAAGAGGCCAGTATTCACCTCAATACTACAACCAGACAAAGGAACGACAAGGAAACTATAAAGTGTATTCCCCATGAACACAGCCACCAAAACCCTCGATACAGTCACAGTAAATCCAATCCAGCAATACAGCCCCAGGCAGCCGTGTCAGGGCCGAGCGGGTGTCATCCCAGGAATGCAGAGCTGCTCTGACATGTGTCATTCACCCTCCTCGCAGACGACGAGGACAGGACCAGATGCCACTGTCTCAGCAGGGGCAGAAGAGGCCGAGGCTGCAGGGGCAGAAGGGCCTGCCCCAAGGTCAGGCAGAGGGGAGCCCCGACCCTGCTGTCTGGACTCTGGTCCAAAAAATACTGAAGACAAAAACAGTGTCCTTGAGAACTTCACAAAATGAGTCATCCAAAAAAATGGCCTGATATTCATTCCGCCTAAGGCGATAATACCAAAAGATCCTTAAAAACAATGTGTCCAGCCGGTAAACATCTTTCCCCAAAAGGCAATAAAGATGTCCCATGCCTGCCTCCAGCATTTTGCCTCCGATGCTTTACTCGGCTGCCCACATCACAAGTGACCCTGAAGCTTCCTGAACACACGGACGTTGCCTTCTGGAGACCACCCTCAGGCGGGACGCACTGTGCAATTCCTGAAGCTCCTGCATCCTCGTCTCATTCTGGTCTTCACCAGAGCCCCGCTACTATCCCCATTTTACAGATGAAGAAACTGCAGCGTCCCTCTTGACACCCACACTGAGAGACACTGCCCGTCTGCTCACAAGAGCAGGTGAGTCCACCTGGAAGAAGGCCCTGATACACGGGCATCGGGGGCCCGCCTGGACTGTGCCCTGCCAGCCTGGGCTCCCCAAGAGGCCAGCACCCCAGGCCCCACTGGGGTCATCTTCTGTGTCCTGGAGGGGCTCCCGCCTGTGGACAGCAAGCCAGCAGTCCCTGCTCCCGCCCCCCATCAGTCAGCTTGCTTCGTGCTGCCGCCACCCTGAGGAGCGAGGCTCCGGAATCCCATGCCGGTGGGGGAAAGAAGCGCCTTGGCCAATGAGGCTACAGCAGATGCACCCCACACCTCAGCAGCTGATTCTTTTAAGTTAAAAAGAAAATTAAGATTCTGTACCAAATGGAACAAGCCCAGAAGATAGCTGGTTACGGACATTGTACTCAACAGCTGTACTGTTCAGTACAATATGGTAGCCACTTGCCACTTGTCGTTATTGAGCACTTAGAGTGCCACATGATGAAATGGTATTTTTGATATACTGGGTTAAATAAAATTTGTTAAAAGTAATCTCACCAATTTTTTTTTTACTTTTTCAAATGTTGCCACTAGATAAGTTTAAGTTATACATGTGACACATTCTATTGCTCTTGGACAGCTCTGGGCTGGCACACTGAGATCCAGCAGCTCAGCTGCCCACGGGTTAAATAGGAACCTCGAAGCTCACTCAGGCCTCAGGGACTGACATCCTTTAAAACCAGAGATTTTCACACTTCCAGCCAAGATGAAGGCATAGGTAGATATACTTTGCCTCTTTGTACATCCAAAAGAAAGACAACAACAAATTTAAGTACAAAAAATAACCAGAACTGCCCAAAATTCAAACTGTATAGAAGTCCAACAACCAAGGAGTTAGAGAAAAATCATTCATCCAGAGTTGGTAGGAGGGGCGGAGACAGGCAGTCAGGGTAGAGAGGACTCACCGCAAGGCGGCGGCTGGAGAACCAGGCCGGCGAGGCGGTAGCTGGCGGAGTGGATGGTCCCACATTCGCGTGTGGATAAACCGGGAGGAGCAGCCAGGGAGCGAGGTAGACCATGCAACACAGGGTCCCAGTGCGGAAAAAGAAGGCCTCAAGACCTCTGGCTGTAAAAATCTATGGGGGATGCGGTGGTGGGAAAAACTCCAGCCTCAAGGAGAGCCCGTTGGAGAGACCCACAGGGTCATAGAACATACACAAACCCACCCACCCGGGAATCAGCACTCGAAGAGCCCAATTTGCTTGTGGGTAGCCAAAAAAATGACCGAAAGCCAGTTGAGAGCACAGGAAGTGGCATTGTTCCCTCTCAGACCCCACCCCTGACATGCAGCACCAACATATCAGCAACTTGGGTTACTCTGCCCTGGCCAATACCTAAGGCTCTGCCCCTTTCAGTGTACCAGGTGGGCTGAGACAAAGAAACATGACACAAATGAAAGAACAGGTAAAAGCTCCAAAGATAGAACTAAGCGATGAACAGATAGCCTACCTGTCAGATGCACAGTTCAAAACACTGGTAATCAGGATGCTCCCTGAATTGGTTGAGTATGATGACAAATGGAGGAAAAAGTGAAGGCTGTGCAAAGTGAAATAAAGAAAAAGATACAGGGAACCAACAGTGAAGGGGAAGAAGCTGGTACTCAAATCAACAATTTGGAGCAGAAGGAAGAGATAAACATTCCACCGGAACAGAATGAAGAAATGAGAATTCAAAAAAACGAGGAGAGGCTTAGGAACCTCTGGGACAACTTTAAACGTTCCAACATCTGAATCATAGGGGTGCCTGAAGAAGAGGAAGAGCAAGAAATTGAAAATTTATTTGAAAAAAATAATGGAGAACTTCCCCAATCTGGCCAAGGAAATAGACTTTTAGGAGATCCTGGAAGCTCAGAGTCTCAAAGAAGTTGGACCCAAGGAAGCACACACCAAGGCACATCATAATGAGATTACCCAAGATTAAAGATAAGGAGAGAATCTTAAAAGTAGCAAGAGAAAATGAGAAAGTTCCCTACAAAGGAATTCCCATGAGACTGTCAGCTGATTTCTCAAAAGAAACCTCACAGGTAAGAAGAGGCTGGAAAGAAGTATTCAAAGTTATGAAAGGCAAGGACCTACATCTAAGATTCCTCTATCCAGCAAAGCTATCATTTAGAATGGAAGGGCAGATAAAGTGCTTCCCAGATAAAGTTAAAGGAGTTCATCATCACCAAGCCCTTACTATGTGAAATGTTAAAGGGACTTATCTAAGAAAAAGAAGATCAAAACTATGAACAGTAAAATGACAACAAACTCACAACTAGCAACAACTGAATCGAAAAAAAGAAAAACCACGCTAACAACTAGGACAGGAACAGAATCACAGAAATGGAGATCAGAGGGGAGGAGGAGGGGGAAGAATGGGGGGAAAGGTACAGGGAATAAGAATCATAAATAATAGGTACGAAATAGACAGGGGGAGGTTAAGAATAGTATAAGAAATGCCAAAGCCAAAGAACTTATATGGACGGCCCACAGACATGAACTAAAGGGGACAGGGGACGCGGGGGGAGGGCATGCTGGTGGGGGGCAGGTGCAGGGCAGAGGAGAATAAAGGGAACGGGAAAAAGGGGACACCTGTAATAGCATAACCAATAAAATTTAAATAAAATTTAAAAATAAATTTAAAACTAAGAAATACTGTTCTCTCACAAATGTAAAAAAATATATAAATAAATAAATAAAGCCAGAGATTTTTCACTGAGGAGAGAGGAAAGCTATCACATAAAAGAAACACATAATGTTGTATGTTGTTGTTTTACTTTTTTGAAGGAAATCCCTTGGCAACAGGAAGCTTAACTGTACCAACAAGGGCAGCAGTGGAAAAAATTGAACGTTAGTCAACTAAGGTCACTATGGCCTGTCCCAGGTTTCCCCAGCCGCACAGGCCCAGCGCGCTCCGGAGAAAAGGGCAAAGGAGTACACGCTGAGTACGATCGTCTTTCCCTGCGCGCGCGGCCGATCCTCACCGCCCGCTTCCGAGACTGGAACACGGGCCTTGCTCAGTGCCCGGGGGCAGGGCCCTAACGCCCCACCGGGCCTGCCCTGGGCCCCTGGCCCCTGCACCCTCCCCTGTGGCTGGGGGGCTCCCCCACCTCCGGTTAACGGTGAGCCCCTCTTCCACACGGAGTCACTCGTCCACGGAGCGCCCGCCGGAGCTGGGCAAAGAACGCCGAGGGCCCCTCTTCGGCGCTCCAAGTGCCCTTCGCATCTGAGATGCGCCATGGTAGAAACATGAATCGCAATCCCGCCACTGACCACGCATATCCAGGGGTTCTCTAACGGCCATTTACAACTTCAGATGCTAAGAATTTCACCAATACAATCAATCACCCTCCAAGGGCTGATCCACCATGATCCCCGGTGCTCATTCCACGGGAAGCTTCGTCTTGTGAGAATGCCTGAGCCGTCGCCGTGGGACCTATCACTCATCTAATTGTATCTTATTATTCCTAAGGGAGAGTTTACTAAAATAAATATAATAATAATAGACATC
The DNA here is from genome assembly GCF_021234165.1 of Pteronotus mesoamericanus. Lineage (NCBI taxonomy): Eukaryota > Metazoa > Chordata > Mammalia > Chiroptera > Mormoopidae > Pteronotus > Pteronotus mesoamericanus. Next base: position 1,230,154 of record NW_026555090.1, read on the forward strand.
TTCCGCTTTTCTACATCCCACCCATCCATTCCCACCAGTCCTGGCTCGCTCCCGCCGGCGTTCGCCCTCTCTCTTCCCGCGGAACAGTACTTTCCCTCGGGCCTCGGCCCGGCAGGCCCCGCACCAGAGCCTCCGGTCCCCCTGGCTCCTCACGCAGGTCCCAGGCCACCTCTTCATAGAGAGCGAACCACTCTCTGCGGATTTTAATCCCACCTCCCACCAGCTACTCCCTAAAACATGGACCAGTTTTATCTCCTTCAGAAATGTTCTGCTTCCAGGCTTAGGGTCTCCCGCACTAAAATGAAGCTCAGGGAAAGCCGGCCCCTGCTGCGCCCCAGCTAGGTTCTCAGTGAGGACCAGCTGTGTCATGAATGAGGCGAGGGAATGAGTGAACTCGGTTAAAGGCTGCTTGGGACACAGATACATCTCATGGCTCCATGGAGAATGGGTGACTGATGAAAAAGGTAAATGTAAAGTCTAAGAGAAAATGTAGGACAGGGGAAAACATTGGAATTGGGAGACAGGGGAGTGACGCCATGAAAAGGCAAACTCTGCGGCCTACGACTTGCAAAGGGGCCGCCAGCTCAGCCAGCCAGGTCTCCAGACAGGGGCCCGGCCCCGCCGGCCCAGCACGAGGCTTGCACCCGGCGAAGCTGTTCCCACCCGCCCGCCAAGGAAGCAGGCCGCATTCCGCAGCAGCGCAGAGCGGGCCTCCTGCCGGGCGGGTGGGATGGCAGCGGGGCCCTCCCAGGTCCCACATCAACATGCTCCCACCGTCCACTCCCAAACACGTATGCCTCCTTCACACTCACACATGCTCAGTCACGCTGATGTGTCGGTCGGTCATCACACTCATGCAGACTCCCGGACCCGCTCTCAGTGCAGCTCTGAGCCCACAATCTCAGAGACTCACAATCTGAGATTCACAGTCTCAGAGACTCGCATCGCAACCCCACACTATGCGACCTCACACACGCAGTCCCTGAGGCTCACACGCGCGCGCGCGCGCACCTTCACACCAGCAGCCTCCCATCTTCGCTACGCCCCGCCCCCGTTGCCTGGTGACCAGGGACACGCCCACCAGGCGTTGGGGGCGGTGCCCGCAGGCCCGCGGCATCCGCGGGCCCTCTGGAACCCTCTCCGGGTACACCCCGCGGCTTAACGTGTTCAGTACCTGCCTAAAGTCGATATTGCCGAGGCCTCCGCAGCAGTCGGGCCCTGCCACCAAGCTGCTCATTGGCTCTGCTCCCGGGCCCCCAGATCCTCTCAACGAGAGGACCGCCTCTGGACGGACGACGAGGAGGCCTCGCGGCAGACACTGGCCCCCAGGACCGGCCCCATTGCGCCCGGGAAGCGCCTCCTGCCGGGACGCTTTCCCGGTCACCCCAACTTCGCCCCTCATTCTGGGAAATGTAGTCCGTCATCCCCGCGACGCGGCACTTACCTGGATTTCGCGGGTCGGCCTCTGGAGGATTCGAGGACTACAAGTCCCAGAATAATACGCTGCAGCAACTGCGGGTTCCGAGGCGGGCTCCCGGCAGTGTCCGCTTGGATTCGGCCTCCCCACTTGTCTCTTTGGTCCCCAGCTCCCGGAGCACCCGGCCCGCCAACTGACCTGGCCTCCCTGTGTTTGGCCGGAGACGGCAGGGCCAGGAGCTGCGGGTCGTAGGTATGAACAGCTTCCCGCGCAGCCCCCTGCGGCCTTGGCTCAGGCTCAAGCCTCCCGCCGCCGTTTGATTAGCGTTTGCCCGGAGGCAGTGCGGGTGGACCACACTCTGCAGCCTGCAGCCGAGGCTACTCCTGGGGTCCCTGGGCCCCCACTCCCGCGGCCTCCACGGCCTTAGTCCCAGCCAGAAACACCTCCTGCACTCTCTCATTCACTCACCAGTCATTTGCTGAAATCGACACAGTAGCCAACAACACAAGGTCCCAGACCTCACTGTCTCCTAACGGAAATAATGAAACAAAACATGATCAGAGGATTACAACTTGGAGAAGTACTGGAGTGGAAAAACTTGGGGGCTAGGTTAGATGATACGAAGGGATAGGTGCCAGACAGCAGAGTGTGGGGGCAGGGCAAACTAGGAAGAGGGGACTGCTTGAGCAAAGGCCAGGAGACAGGGCAGTATTAGAGGCACTTCAGGAATCCAGAAAAGGCTGGCGAACTGTGGAGGAGGGACAGTGAGAGAGGAGTTAGGGGAAGTAGGCGGAATTTTAGATGATTGGGTGCCAGGAGAGCCCCTTTTGTAGCCAGGTGTTACAAACGTATGTAGGGAAATAGACTCTAGAGATTCCCATATTTTGCCCAGTCACCCAGCCAGCTGGGAATCCAGACTTTAGGGAGGCCTGCTGCTTCCTGATTCAGGCTGCTCATTGCTCTCCACCTTGGCCCTGGGCACCTGCCAGTCTCAAACATAAACTGAGCAAACCCCTAGATGCCCCTTTGTGCTGGCTGCTGTTATAGACAGGCCCAACTTTCACAATAGCCCTAAGCTGGGACAGGCCCATTAAAGAGATAGGAAGGACCCTGGCTTTGGAGCATGCACTAAAACTCTGTGACTGTCAGGGTTTGTTTTTTGGGTTTTTTTTGTTTGTTTTTAAGTAAAAGGACAATATATATTGGTAAAAAAAAAAAAAAACAAAACAAAACATACAGGACCTGAATGCACCACACAGTGCTGCGGGAACTGCTTAAATAACCACTTGGCATGACAGGGCTGGGCACGCAATAGGTGCTGAGGGGCTGCTTTGCCTATGCAACATTGTTATAAGGGTCGGGAGATCCCCTCCGGGTGTCCAGGCAGGGCCTGCTGGAACCAGAGCCAATTCTGAGGAGCCCACCAAGGGGGTGGGGGCTCTTACTGAGAATTCATCCACTTAACAGAAGCCCCGGTTTTCTCCTGACCTACCTGGCTGCCTCTCTTGTTTTACTGAGCCAGGAAAATTCGTTTTTGTGTATTTGGTTTATTTGAGAAGAAAGAAGGTAAATATCAGAGGTCACACAAGAGCTGATGCAACCAGAGGAATCCGCTCCTCCACCCCAACCTGCCCCCGCCACTCCGTGAAAAGGAAGCAGCCAGACTACAGCTTCAAATGCGATTGGGGTTGTCTAGAGCGAAAGCCTGCTGCTGAAGATATTTTGGGGCAGAATTCTTTGCCTGGCCTCTTGCAAACTCCCCGGTCTGAGAGCATGCAGGAAAACCATCCAGGCCAACCTCTTTCACTAGAATATCCCTTTTTTTTGGCATCCCTGACAAATAGAAAAGTCAGTTGTGCTTACTTACCACAAGTGATGGGAGATTCACCACCCCCTAAGGTAGCCTGTTCCACTGTTGGATGGGGTGTTTATTGATAATACAGGCACAAAGTCACCCTTCCTGAAGCTTTAACAAATGGGCAGCTGACAGCTTGTCCCAGGCTATCAAAGTTATCTCTCTTTGCCCCTTGATAGCTCTTCAGATATGGAAAGCCATTTATCACATCTCCAAGTTGGCTCTAGGGCAAACCTCCAGATGACGTCTCTGGCCAGCAGTTTGACACTTGCTATGAGCAGATTAAAGCTAAAAGCCATTACTGCCTTTCCTCATTGCCATCCTCCTTTTCCCCTACCTCCCCCAGTGGCACTGGATCTGGCTGCCTGACTCTCAGCAATCATTAAAACAGGCTTTTATTGCTAAAATTAACATTTGCTATTGGGTGGCTTTGAGTAAAACCTAAAGCTTTCCAGACTCTGGATCTGTTTTCTGTTCATAAAATAGGTATAATAATATCTCTTGAGCACAACTGTGATAAGGATTAGAGGTAATTACGTTACCAGACAGGGTCCTGGTCCAGAGCTGCAGTGTGTGGGTTCTTGAATTCGGGCAGGAAAGATTTTCACAACACGAGTCCAGGTGACTATGAGAATGCGTTTATTAAAGCTGGGGACAGTGGAACAAGGAAAGGCTTAGCATAGAAGAAGCAACAGGAGAGCCTAGTCTGGGCTGCTTTAGCTCACTGGGAAGTCAGAGCAAAGGGGGCCTTAAGGGCAGATTCAGGGGATCAGCCTGGGACAAGCTGCAAACTGCCCACTGCCTTAGAGCTTAGGAGACATGTGCCTATGAAGAAAAAAGTAGGGGAGTTGAGGGAGAAGAGGTTGGTGCAGGCTGCTCCCCAGAAGGAGAGCACACACTCTAGGTCCTTTGTCTTGAGGCTTTTATCTCTTTCTTGTAGGCAGGAAATACCTCTGGTGATGTCATCAGCTGCTCCGGTAAATTCTGTATGGCTGACACTGCATCAGTAGTTCTCAATAATTCCAAGTAAAAGGATGAAAGAAAAAATGAAATATTAGTTTGAAAGAAAACTAGAAAAAATCAGGATCAAATTCAGTTTGTAGGTGGAAAATAAAACTTTAACTAATCCAATATTTAGAACTAGGCATTGTGACTTCATTGAAATGGAATTTCTTTCCCTAAAATTACCCCCATTTTTCATCAAAGAGACTCAAGTAAGTCTAATTTCAATTTTGCCTGGATATTTGCATGAACACAACAAAACTAGTAATTGATCATACAGGCTCTTTCAAATCTGCTTTGCTGGAATTTCACAGGAACCTTCAGATCGAGTTCTGGTCAGCCTCTCACGGCAAAGAAGCCAAGCCATACAATTGCCAAATGGCTTTGCCTGCAATACCTTTAGGTTTGTGTGGATCCCTTAATTTCTTGAGGTCCCCAAATGTCTTGAGGCTCCTTCTTTGCCCTCTTTCAGGAAAGCACCCTCCGTTTCTTACCTGCAAAGACTGCCATGTAACCAAGGAAGGTACCAGGCCATTTCTCCAAGGGTCTCTTATTGGCTGCAAAAGTATCTTAATATCTTAAGGCTTTCTGGTAACATCTGGAGCCCAGACATGATTCTTTCGATCATGACATTCCAGACAAAGACTTGGTTAATAAAACCACACTTGGAAACTGGTACTATTCTAGACAGAACAGATTCTTACTGGATTTATGCAAACAAACATACTGCCATGAAAATAATACTCACTTATTAAGAGTTGCCAAATACTGAAGGGATTGGATAGGGAGAAAAACATAAATGCTTCGATATTGCTTATGAGTGTATAATTTATCATATTACTCTAGGGGGAAAACAAGTTTCCTTATGTCTGGAAAACAAAAAGATTTAAAATTAGCAATATTTTGAACAAAGTCATAACAATAATCACTATCTTCAGTTATTCAGTCCCACATAATCAATTTTGTTTGTCTTGATTATTTGCCAGTATTTCCATGAATGTAATTATTCCTCAGGGTTCTATTAGTCTTCATTTACTTCAAAGATATGACCTGCTTAGATACCTGTAATTTAGAGTAAGTTAGAGTTCTTTTCATATACTTTTCCAAAGATGTATTATATTTGCAAATGCATTAGATCAGAAGTGTCCAACTTGCAGCCTGCAGGCTACATGCAGCCCTGGATGGTTATGAATGTGACCCAACACTAAATTGTAAGTTTACTTAAAACATTATGAGATTTTCTAGTGATCACGTGTCACAATGTAATTAACGTGTGGCCCAAGACAATAATTCTTCTTCCAGTGTGGGGCAGAGAAACCAAAAGGTTGGACACCATGCATTAGAGCAAAACAATAACTGTTCATAAATGACAAAACTTAAAATGACATGGTTATAGATTTGAATAAAATGCAATTGGTAAAGAACTTTGCTTCTATGTAAGATATAACACTCCAGGATAACAATTTATTAGTAAATAATAATTACTATGAAATGACATAAAAGAATAACACAAAGCCCATATTTTTAGATTCAACACACAATCTCAATATATATAAAGACCAAATAATATGCAAGGTTTTAAAATGCTGTACATGACTTATTGGAAGTGTGCACTGAGCACTGGAAACAATTCATAAATTCCCAACATGTGGGTCACAAACACCTGAGGTACCATTGCTTGAAGTCTCCATGGAAACTATCACCCTTGGCTTGTCTGGTGTCACTGACAGATCACCTACTACTCCTGAGAGCTTCCTGTTTGAACTTGATTCTGAATCTTTGCAAGTTCCTCCCTGCAGCAGGCTGAAATTTCTAGAACACCTATATTGATAAAAATACATGTATACAAGTAGAACATAGTTATTATTATTCTGTTTGGCAAAGCTTTGAGCATATTATATAGGCCTAATTAGTTCAAAAACTTCTTTTATAAGGAGAGAGAACAAATCTTTAAGGTATCCCAGGGGCCCATTTGAATAACTCGAAGTCGTTTCTCAGTTAAAAGCCTCTTAAAATTTGAACTTTGGGAAAGTTGGCAAACATGTTTGACCAAAAATCATAACACAAACTTTTTGTAAACCCAGGTATAATAAATATATTGTACATTTTATGGTAATAACTCCAATAGACATTAATCAAACTTAAAATTGGTTTTAATATCAAATATTTTATCCAGACCACAGGATCCTGCTTAAGTTATATTAGTACTTAATATCTTTAGGCCAATAAAATATTACACCCTAGTTATGCCATAAATGTATCATGTGTAACACACAAACACATATCACATATAGACCATACACATGAAGACTGAACACAAGAAGACTATACACATAATTTGAATTACTAATTTTTGTAGAGAAAGCACAAGATTTTTCTCATTTATTTTTGACAACTTTTAAGAAGACTGGAAAAGAGGATGGAAGGTCCGAAATACCAAGTAGCAAGACCTGCTGACTCTTAATGAAAGTTTCAAAGACTGAATGAGTGGTAGAAATGAAGAAGGTCTTGCCTCCAATCTAAGGAATTAAGCAGCAGAGAAGAGCCTGGGGGGCTGCTTTGGCCCCCTGAAAGGTCAGAAACCCAGTGACAGAAGACATATGCTCCAGATGGAGGACCAGGAGTTATGGTCCACACCAGCAGAGAAATACAAGGAGATGGATGTGTTTACCCTGTGCCCTGAGGGTGGCCTTGCCAATGACCAGGGCACCATCCAGATGCCCTGGGAATGGATTTAACCCACTCAGACAGGGGAGTCAGCTCCACTGCCCATGGATGTGTTTACCCCGTGCCCTGAGGGCGGACTTATCAATGACCGGAGCATCAAACAAAGGGGAAGGAATGGGTCCCTTTGAACGTCAGGAGTGACCAGTTCCTGACTCACCAGACCCCTTGTTCCAGGTGTCTCCTGGGGACAGTTGTGTAGGGTCACTACGTGTCCAGAGGGCAGCCTTAACTTCTATCTCAGCATTGACAAGACGGATCTACTCTGCAGCTGATGGGTAGGTTTCCCACATGGAGGAAGGCAAGAAAAAGTGTAATGAAAACAACTCCAGGTGCCACAGAGTCATCGAATGTCACCAGAAAGAAATTAAGTGGAGTGAGCACTGCTGGAGCCTGACTGAGGTTTCTCTCTGCAAATTTAAAACTTTCACAAACTTGTATAACCTTCACAACCTTCTATAAGTCTTTCAATAACTTTCACAAACTTTCTTATCCATTCAGAAATAACCATCTTTAGAATAACTCATTTTCAATCCCTGTCCTTCAAAATTTCATCTCCATGCTTTATACGTCCTATTACTAAAACCACACAATTTCTTTCTAACTTAATTTGAACTTTTAACTTTTAGAAACTTCAATTTCTAATGACTAAGAAGTAAGCAACCAGCATTCCCTAGATTGACTTTTATAAACACATCACGTGACCATTAGAAACATAGGTTCCTCTTTTGGCAAACACCATCACTTTCATGAAACACACTTCCAACAAAACACAAGACATTTATCTACAGCTGCAAATCCACTTTATAGTCTCTGTTTAAGATTTTATTTATTTATTTTTAGAGAGAGGGGGAGGGAGAAAGGGAGAGAAACATCAATGTGTGGTTGCCTCTTCTGCACCTCCTACTGGGGACTTAGCCCTCAACCCAGGGATATGCCCTGACTGGGAATTGAACCTGTTGACCCTTTGGTTTACAGGCTGGCACTCAATCCACTGAGACACACCAGCTGAGACCACTTTACAGCCTCTTTGTAATAAAAATCCAAAAGCAGGTGAACTCAAGACTTGTCCAGCAATTAATGCTTCAGTATCTCATGTTATTTCATAATATCTAGATACTCAATAACTTTTAGCAGAATTTACTAATATAGAAATGAAATAAATTAAACTTATTTGTTCAGATACAGCTAAGGATTTTTCCCTTTTGATAAGAATTATCTCTCCAAAATTTGTATTTTAAAAGATGGCCCAGACAAGCGTGTTTAGAGAAGACTAAGTACTTGCATTTCAAAAAATGCAAGGAAAGGAAAACAAGTTTCTCCTAGAAGGACTTTGGTTCCCTAAAGCCAATTACCTGTAAGTCTTTAAAAACGGACAGAAGACATCCTGGGAAGACCAGCGGAGCCGGCGGGCTTTGACGTTCTGGAGCCACACCTCTGGGCCTGTGACGACTTCATTCGTACAACGAAGGCGGTTATTTTAATACCTCAATAGTAGGGTCACCATTCAGATGTTTGTAAAGGACTGAAAAATCCATTCACCCATTTTGAAATGTTATTTCCATCTGGTGCATTTTTCCAGTTTTCAGAGGGAACATAGCCTAGGGTCATCTCTGAGAGCCATTAGGCTTAGATATTTGGAATTTTTGTCCATTTCCCTGAGAAGAGTAAAGCAATTCCAGCTGCCAGATCGTATAAAAATTAATGGCGCCATTGACCGGCCAAACCTCCCATTGCCCACTTTATATTGGGACCAGGCCGTGTTACAAAAGGTTAGTCTTCTTCTTGAGGACTCAGGGTCAAATTTCTCCCAATTGCCAAGTATGTACCCCACAAGGGGGCCCTTGAGGCACTGTGGACTGGCTTCTTGTCGTGGAGAGACAGGCATGTAGCAGCCGAGGTGAGAGGCCTCCCGGTGGGTCTCCGGGCTGTTTGGGGCCATCCTGAGGAGAGTGGGCGCCCTGTGAAGCTGTGCCTAAGGCGCTCATGGACGTTAATAATGAAGAAAAGATGGTTAGCAAATGTCGGTCAGTCCTAAGATTAGTTTCCTCTTGGGAGGTTCCTTTAAAATCATTATTTTCCCATTTGGTCGAGAATCAGGTTTATTTAGTTCTAAACACATTTCACCCTTCTAAAAAAAAAAAAAGGAAAAAGACATTTGGGCATCATTGGTTTCAAGAATCTTACCCTACTAGGTGAGTTGGGGCAGATTTGGTTCGTAAAAATATATGTTGCCCCATTGGAAGGAAAACATTTCCCATTGGAAGGAAATAGGTTCCGATCTAAAAGCAGACATTGGGCAGCTCTCTCTACCCCTGGTGTCGAGGCTCCCTCCGACAGAGCGCGGCACTCGCTGCGGGGCTTAAGGACGGACGAGCAGAATAAACGGCACACGAAGCAGAAACACGCACACAGAGACCGGGCTGAGGGTGCGCAGGGAGGAAGGACTAAGAACCCCAACTCGGAAGGCCTGAGAGTGACAGGGATATAAAATGCAGCGTAAGGGACATAGTAGTATTATAATAACTCTGTACGGTGCTGGGTGCATACCTGGAATATTGGGGGATTGGTTTATACAATAAATGACTGTCCAACCACTATGATGTGTACCCGAAACTCATATAAAACAATAATGAATGTAAACTACTTTTTAAAGGAACAGGTAAAGTATGTGTACGGGCCTTCGTAGTTTCCCCGCCCCTGACAACTTCAGCCTCCCCCAAACCATCAGCCAGGAGAAAGGGGAGCGCCCCCAACAGCCCCATCCACGCCTGCCTTCTCCTCCCCAATCCCACCTCAGCCTCCTACAGTTCCTCCTAGGTGACCCGGCTTTTTGCAATGGAAACAGACTTCTCCACAAGAGCTTCCCAGCAAACCCTGTTTCGTAATCCTGTTGGGTTAGACATTAAGGTCAACAGACTGGGAAACTGAGCCAGACACCGAGCTGGCTTCCTGAGGAAGCCACAGCGCTGCATGCACTGGGAGAGCACAGCATGTGCAGGTTAATTCCCACACTGCAGGAGGCTGCCGTGTCCCCGGCCCTTGGGACTCGCTCCGGCAGGAGGGCAGGAAGCAGTCTCCTGGGGCTCCGCTGAGGCCTCGCGCCAGGCCCATCAGGAGAGGAGGAGGAACAGAAAGAATCCACGGGGTCCACCTGCAGCAAAACCAGACAGTGCGGCAGAGCCCTGGAGGCATGCACAGCAGTGGCCAAAACAGTGACTCGAAGGGGCAGGGTCCAGCCCAGGAAAACCAGGGGAAAGGACAGGGAACCCAGAACCCCAGCAGGTCCAGGAAAGGGACAGGCCAGGGGAAGGCTGAATCCAGGCCTGGAAGAGCCAGGAAGTGGGCGGACCACCCCAACCACAGCCTGCCTGGCACCAAGAGGCAAAGCATCACTCCTCACCACGGCCCTGTGCAGCCCAGGTGCAGCCACCTCCCCAGGTCTTGCTCTGTGTGCTCCTGCCACTCCCAGCGGCAGGGCCTCTGCGGCTCCCGTTCCCTCTGCCGGGCACACTCTCCCCACTCTCCCCTCTCTCCCCCGAGAGCAGGGGCCCCTTCTGCTCTGGCCACCACTGCCCCTCCTGCACCCGGCGCCCTCAGCACCTCTCAGCGCTCCTGCAGTATTTGGCCAAACAAAGGAATACATGAATCAGTGAAAGCCAGAACTGAATCTTAGTCCAATGAAATTACCCCTCAAAAATGGAGACAAGGTAAAGATGTTGTCAAACAAACAAAGGCTAAGAGAGCTCCTCCCAGCAGCAGGAGGAGCAGGCTCGCAGGAAGGACGGAGGGCGCGGAGACAGGTAAGCCTGAGAGAATGGAAGATGTTTGTGACAATACAAATGTCTTGTGGGGGTTAAAGTATTAATCTTGGTAACTGAGAGAAACGCAGGAAACCCCTCAGGGCTGCAGATTCCAATGTGATGAGCCAGCTGCGCGGTGTGGTTATCTCCACAGAAGCGCCCTCCCAGCAAGGGCAGAACTGCCGTTCTTTTCAAGGCCACATTCGATTTGCCCAAATCAGATGCTGAGGCATGAAGCAAATCGCAGTAGATTTCAAGGGACTGAGGTGCCATAGTTTGCTCCACTAAACACAGTGAAGTCAAGCTAGAAACCTTTGCCTGGCAATGCATTTCTCTTCAAACCCCAGGGACAAGGTCTAGTTGGTTCCCATTGGACCAGGTGTCCATCCACGCACCCAGAAAGGTGGCTGAGGGTGTGGGTGCCGCACCTGGCGGCAGTGGGTCCGGTGACCCACCTTCGTCAGGCCGCAGTGGGCAGGGGAGGGTGCGTGAGCCCCTCCAGGAGGAGCCGGCACAGTGGGGGCGGGGGTGGCGCGCGAGTGCTGCAGGGAGTCACAGGGCTGTGCACGCGGCATCGAGCTGCACCGGCGCCCGCGGCCTGGGAGGTGCTCCGCAGGGGCCTGCACAGGATGGAGGCAGGGGAGCAAGAGCTGAAGACAACTGTGATCGGCGCTAAGGACCGGGTTGGACCTCTTGCGGCACACGGGTCAGTTTAATCATAGAATCCCACTTGCACCATCACCGTAGCTGGTCTCCCAGCCTCCACCCTTTTTCCAAAGCACCCTCCAGCCAACAGCAGGTGACGCCCCTGCTCAAAACCCTGCAGTGGCTCCCTATTGCCCAGGCCAAAATCCAATCTGCTCCAGCTGCCGCGGGAGACCCTCTGTGAGTCAGTTTCTTCAGGCACAGATTCATTATTTCAGTTTCCTCAGTACCTACCATGTGCAAGGGACTAGGATACAGTAGGACAAAACCCAGGGCTTTGAAGGGAAGCTAGCCATACAGGGCAACCACTGGTACAATGGGCCTTAGGGGGACAATGGGGACAGAGCGGAGGAGACCAAACACAGCTTCAAGGGGGACTCCTGGAGGAGGTGGCTACTCAGTACCCACTCATACTCCAGCCACATCAATCACCTCCAACTCCCAGAATGCACCACGTTGTCTTTGCAGAACCACTGAAGACCCCTGCTTCCTCACCCTTTTGACCAGCTCTTCCAGCCTCCATGATGTGGTTGAAATGTCTCTTCTTTTGTGAAGTAACCCCCACCCCCGCACCTTGTAGAGTTGACCCATTGGTCCTGCCTTTGAGATACCCCAGCCCCACAGAAACCTCATTACAATGTTGATCTCATCCTACTATTACTTTAACTATGACTTTCTGGGAAGGGAATTGCCATCTTGGTTTTACCTCCTTAGCTATATAGATATATCAGGACACCGTGAGTGCCATACCTTGGACCTTACCAAGGAGAAGGCAGCCTTTCCTATACACAGTCCTGGCATCCGCCGATCCAGTGTCCTCAGCCAGGGGTGATTTTGCCACATATATACTCACCAGGGACATGGGGCCATGTCTGTTGGCATTTTTGGTTGTCGCATCTGGGAGGTGCTATGGACACCTAGTGGATAGAGGCCAAGGATGCTGCCGACATCCTATAATGTGCATGACACCCCACAATCAAGGCTTGTCCAGCCTAAAATATAAAGTGTGGAGGCTGAGAAAGCTTGTTCTAACCCGAGGTGGAGACACAGGTGAGTGTGTGTGCGCGTGTGGTTCAGGGCAAGCGGGCGCTGCCTGAGTCAGGTGGGCTTCCTGCAGAGGGCCCACTTTTGGGTCCTTAAGTTGGGAAAATCCAGGTGCTCTGAGGCCATTGGCTGGCTGGCCTGTGAGGAGGAGCAGCTATGGATGGGGGCTCGGAGAGATGAGGAAGGGAGCCTGCTGCCCACCACACCTGAGGGCCAACTGGTGCCCACAGACCTGTGCTCTCTCTTCTTTCTGGGTAACAAAAAGACTCTATCTCCAGCCCCGCTTAAAGTTTGGTATGGCCATGTGACTGAGTTCCAGCCGATGGAGCGTGAGGGGAAGCGATGTCACCCCATTCTAGGCCGGCCCACAAGTTTCTCCCTCCTCTTTCCCCACCTCCCCTGAATAAGAGGACTGGGAAGACCTAGAGGAAGGCAGAGCCACGAGATGGACGGGACCTAGGTCCTTGAATGACTGCACAAAGCAGACCCCACCACTGGTCACCACCAGCCCACATCAGACTGTGACAGAACAAGGAACATATCTTCATTGTGTTGTACCCTGAGATTTCACGGCTTCCTTGTTCTAGCAGCTAATCTTATGTAACTAAAGCCAGACTGGATCAACAGGAACATCAGAGGTGGAGGACAAAAGCCCCTTCTGCCTCTTTTCAGGGCTGACCAAGCCCTACGGCCCCAGTCGATCCTAAGCAAGTCCATCTTCCCCATCATACCTTTTGGTAGATTTTGCCAACCTTGGCACATGGGCTCTCAATGAGAGCTTAATCCAATTTTTAAAGTAAACAGATTTTTTTTTTTTTTTTGCACCCTGAGAGTTGTGCAACAGTTCTTACCAGTTACACAATTTGTACCATCTTTTTTGGTGGACTCGAGGGTAAGGTCTGGTCCTGACTTGCCGGACGTCACACGGTCCAGCAGCGGCTGCAGCACACAGCAGTGCTGAGGAGCTGTGTATGGGTCCCTGTGAGCATGCGGTGTCCCTCCCCGACTGGCCCCGCCTACCCTGTGTCTTCGTGTCTGTATCAAGAACACATTCACCTGCAAAAATCCAAAATCCAACCAACGAAGGCTTAAATAGACAGGAGGTTCTTTTTTTTTGCATAACACAACTAGAGGCAGGCAATTGTTAGCATCAGGCACCCTGGCTCCACCGTCCCTAATATAATTGACCTTTGTCCTCATGCTTTGGCCTCATAGTCACAGAGGGCCGTCATAGTTCTAGTCATCACACTTGGGTCTACAAAGTTAAAAGTAAGGGAAAGGTCAAGGGCCGCACTAGTTTCATGCTCTCGTGTCTCTTTTCATTGGGAGAGTGAACGCTTTCCCAGAAATGCCCCCCGCAGACTTCCACTTTAGGGCTGATTGGCCAGAACTGGGTCACATGACGAGTGTGAGAGGCTGAGCAATCTGATAACAAAAGGATCACGACTGCCGTAGAACATTGACTCAAAAACTAATCAATGTTTTGTTAGCACAAAGGAAATAGGTATTAGGAAACAGTTCTATGGTGTCTGTCTCAATTTTCAGTCCTTATTTCTGGAGCTGTTGCCAGAAGTCCCCTTCTCCTAGGACCCAGGGGACCATCAGGCCTGGTCTTCCCCAGTCACTCTGGCAATGCTGGACTCTGTCCCCAGGAGATGGAAGGTGGCTGGGCCCGTGGTTTCTGGAGACCAAATGTAGCATTCACGGTCATTCCCATTGAAGAAGCTGTCGCATCTCCCCAGAGTCCTGGTCTGCTCATGCAAGCTGCAAACAACCACTGAGGCTCACACGTAGGCTCCAGAATTCCGAGGGACGGAGCTGAAACTGGCAGACAACGTTGAGCTGAATGTGGGAAACAAAGCGAGAAGTCCAGGGGACGGGGACAGGGCAGCAATAACCAACACGTGCCCAGCACCAGATACCGCATGGAGCGCTTCCCCGGCACCTGTGTCCTCCTGGGCCCTCAGGTCCGCCCAAGGAGCTGCCTTGCCGCCCCTGTTCTGCAGGTAGCTCTGTGGTCAGATCAGGCTTTTCCCCAGCGTGGTCGTTCCCAAGCGGTACTTAAACTCCTTGTGCCTCAGTTTCCTCCCCTAAATAACAGGAGTGGTAGTCATACCTATCTCATTGGCTCATCAGGAAAACTCAGGCTAGTAATATGTGTAAAGTACTCAATACAGGGCTGGTACAAAATAAGCCCTAATGTATGTGTGCAAGTGTTATTACGCCCATTTGATAGATGAGCAGATAGAAATACACAAATAACTATGCATTTGCCCATGGTCATGCAGCCAGTAGAAGGCGGAGCCAGGGCTGCAAGCCGGGCCTCTCCAGCCCCAGCACCCACAGCTTAAACAACTGACCAATCTGCCTGATGCCAGCGAGCACAACAGGCAAGAGAACAGGTTATAAACCCACAGGCGGCCCTGTGGGTCCCCTTCGGAGACCACAGGCAAAGCCAGGGATGGGCAGTGAGACCATCGCAGCTCATTTTGTAGCATAAGCGCCATGACATGGTGTTCTGATCCTGTGTCCCCCAGTTAGGCAATTCAGAAGGGAGTGGCTGAGTGCCTTTCAAAGCCTCTAGTTGCCCTGTAACATAATTCCCCTCCACCTCACCCCTAGGGCTCTGGCCTTTCTTTGCACAGCAGCACGCCCTCCTAAAAGACGGCATTTCCCAGCCTCCTTTGCAGCTGGGGTGGACAATGATCTGGAAGCTGGAAGTCTTTGAGTGGGTCTAATAAAGACCCTCTTTAAAGAGGCAACTAAAATAGAAGTCTTGTTGCTCCTCCTTTGTTCTTCTTCTTGCCTATAAAATGGGTGAGATGTCAGGAGTTCCAGCAGCCCTCTTAGCCCATGAGGTGACTTTGAGGATGGAAGCTATAAACTGAAGATGGTGGAGTCTGGGTCTCTGATGGCTTTTGTGGAGCTAACAAGCCAGCGTTAGACCCTACCTCTATCCACCTTTTATGTGAAAATAAATCCCTAATTGTTTACACAACTACAGTCAAATATCTCCTACTAATTGCTAGTTACTTCTATTTTATCAGTATCACCTTTAGAACCACGCAGAACTGGGTTTGAATTATACCGCTACCACTTATAAGCTATGTGACTAGAGCAAATCACTTGATCACCCTAAGCCTGTTTCCTCATAAGTTACATGGCGATGATCCTTCCATCCCCCAGGTGCTTCTGATCAGATGAGCCAGGTGTTCTGAGCCCTGGCTCCCCAGTTCCCGCGCCCTCGCTGATGCTGCCGCCCACTTTCCTCTCCCCTTGAACCCTCCGAACCGTTCCCATAATGCCTAGCGCCAACTCCAGGCCAACCTCTTAGGAGAACCCGTCTCTATTTCTGGCCCCAGCGCCCAGGCACCACGTGTCCCCAGGAAGGTGACCTTCAGGTGCAGGCTGATGTCACTCCCTGTGAGAGGTCCTCCTGCTGGCCCAGCACAGCAGCGCTCTCCCCTCGCCTCTGTCTCACAGCACACAGGCTGGCCTCTCCACTTAGTCTCCTGCCGCAGCAGGGAGCTCTAATGCAAACGACATCAGGTGTCTTGAGACAGACACAGCGAGTGGTGAGAACACGCAGGCCCACCCGAGGGTAGTCGGCTTCAAAAACCACAGCACAACCACTGGCCAGACAAAATACACTGAATGGCGAGGATCCCTATGCTATAGACTGTGATAAACACCTTGGAAGCAGAACTATGTTCTTTCAAATCTGTATTTTCAGGGTGCCTCAAAACCCACAAGTTTAGCTGAAAGGAACTAAGTTTTCTCGGGGCCGCTCCTCCGGAGTTGGCTGCATTCCACCAGCCCCTGGTCCCGGTGTGCCCTGGGTGCTCCCCCGCCCCCACCCGTGATGCTCTTTCTCCTGCCCGGTGCCCTTTCTCTCACCTGTCCCGGGCAAACTGCCGCCCCTCCTTGGGGGCTGGGGGAGAAGCCCTCGCCTCTGACTCGGGGACAGAGTCCAGGCCACAGAGCCCTTGGTGGCTCACAGCACGCGTCCTGCTTGCCAGTCTCTGGAACCTGTAATGCTGGGGAGAGCTAGTGCAAACTTTGAGAAGCTGCCCCCACCCCCACCCCACCCCAGAGACCAAGAAACATCTCACAGGCAAGCAGCGCATCCTGCAACAAGCCGGGGAAGCCCGGAGCAGGTGCAGGCCAGGGCAGCAGGGAGGCGGCCCGCTAGGAAGTCAGGCAGGCAGCCGCTAACATCACAGACAAGAAAGCCAGGTTTCTGAAGGGCAAGGAGGAAGCTGGGCTCCTGGGGGGGCCTTGCTGGGGGGCCATGCTCGGGGCCCGCTCCCGCAGACCCCCGGGAGGACAAGGGTGGACCAGTCAGAGGCCATTGCGCCAGCTGCTAGAAACTGCATCCTTGGCGGCGGCCGCTCAGCGGGCACACGCAAGGCCCACCATGTCCTATGCACTCAGGAATCAGCAGCAAAGATGGCAACGATGGCAAAGAACGCCCCCGCCCCTCGTCGAAGCCCCTCCTGGTTGAAAAAGGGGAATTAATAAGTCAAATTATACAAGAACAGCACCACTTCAAGAAGCGTAGCTTGGGATAAAATAGAGCCCAGGAACAGGCAGTAGGGCAGGGAGACTGGGGGCCGGAAGGTTGGGATCCTCTCTGAGGTGGGTGGGGAGAGGCAGCCCCAGAAGTTCTGGGAAGCGGGGAGGGAAGAGCCCAGCAAACGCCTGGAGGAGGGACCCTCGGGAGGGAGGTGGAGACAGAGCCCATGGGGACAGGTGGTGCTGGGGCCAGGGGCCCCTGCTCTGGAACTTGGGGTCATCATGAGAGCATTTGAGGAGCCAGTGGAGAGTTTTAGCAGATGTTTGTTTTTATTGTGGCAAAGTAGAGACAACATAAAATTCCCCATTGTAACCATTTTAAAGAGAACAAACTCACTCTCATTTAGTACACCGACCGCGAGAGCCTTGTGCAACTAATTCCAGAACATTTCTCCACTCCAAAAGGAAACCCACACCCACGGAATAGTCACTCTCCACCCTTCTCCCCCCACCCCAGTGACCCCTTATCTGCTTTCTGTCCCTACAGATTTGCCTACTCTGGGCATTTCATATAAATGGAATCTGCAGTAAGTGGCCTTTCCCATCTGGTTTGTTTTGATTTAGTTTCTTAAAGGCCCCTCTGGCTGCTGCAGGGAGAAGGCGGGCCCACGGAGGGGCGAGGCTGAGGCAGGGAGGCCAGGGGAGG
This sequence comes from Pteronotus mesoamericanus, assembly GCF_021234165.1. Classification (NCBI taxonomy): domain Eukaryota; kingdom Metazoa; phylum Chordata; class Mammalia; order Chiroptera; family Mormoopidae; genus Pteronotus; species Pteronotus mesoamericanus. The sequence continues at coordinate 1,247,925 of NW_026555090.1, forward strand.
CCGAAGCCACTGCCCGGTGAGAGATGCTGGCAGCGGGATGGGCAGGGGCGGGCGGGAGAGGGCAGGGGTGCAGCCTGCCCCAGGGCAGCGGCCCCGGAACAGACCGTGCCCGGGCTGCGGCAGGCGGGGGAGAGCAGGAGTCCGGGGTCTCAGGGACCGGGGCCTGAGCTCCTGGGACTGGCGATGCCAAAGTGAGGTGGTGGAGACTGGCAGGGGGCGAGGCCACCGCAGCGCCCAAGTCAGAAGTCCATTGGGGAACGTAAGAGCCAAGCACAGGCCTGGGCTGCAGGCCGGGCCCCCAGTGAGGGGCACACTAGAGGCAACCACACAGGGATGTTTCTCTCTCTCTCCTTCTCCCTCCCTTCCCCTCTCTCTAAAAATAAATAAATAAAATCTTAAAAAAAAAAAAAAAAAAAAACAAAACCTAAACTAAACTAAGAGCCAAGGACAGCTGCTGCAGAAACTTAACGCAAGCCAGGCCTGGGCCTGCCAGGCTGTGAGCATCAGGCGGGGGGTCAGGAGGCGGCCGTCCTCCTCCAGGTCCTTTATGTGGGAACAAGTGGTCGCTTTCCTCTGCTCCATGGGATATGTGTCAACAAGAAGACAAACACATCTGCTCACTCAAAGCTTCCGGGACCCACTCGTCTGTCCCCCTAGCAGAAATGTTTCGGGGGGCTCAGGGCCACTCTGCACAGGTGCACGGTCTGGGTGCTGCGCAGCCCGCCAGGGTACATTCACGCAGACGCGGACATGACTGGCGTGCTCCCAGAGCTGGCCCGCGCGCAGCCTGTGCAGCGCTGGCTGGCAGTCACGGTCACTGTGGGCTCGCTGTGTGCGTAAGCACAGGGCTCCCCGGAGAAGAGATGGGGATGTTTGTGAGAAATAAGGCAGTTTTCTCTGCCTCAGAAGGTCAAACAAACTCCCTGGCATTTAAATATAGCTGCTGCAGTCATTCGATGTCCTGTTTTCTTTCCGTGAAGAAAAGCTTGGCCAGGGAAATATCAACTCTGAGGTGCGACCCACTGGCTCACGCCACCAGCCACGGATCAGTGGCGCTGTCTTGCCTCGGTCGTGGGGCGATGGGGGCTCCCGGCACGCAAGCAGCACCTGCTCCCTCCCAAGCCACGCAGGCCCCCAGCTCGCTCAGCCTCAGGGCCGGAGCACAGACCCTGCCAGGACTGCCTCGGGGGGCCACGCGGGCTGTGCGCCACACATCCAGGGCCCGAGCTGGGCACGGCTCCCCCTGAACTGTGCAAGCACAGCCTGCCCTCCAGCCGTTCCGTGGAGCCAGCCAGGGGAGCCCCAGGCTCAGGCTCAAATCCCAGCTCCGCCGCTGGCTGGCCGTGGGGCCTTGGGTGAATCATTTCACTTCACTGAGCCTCAGTTTCTTCCTCTGCAAAGTGGGAGCTAAGGGACTAACCTGTTGGAGCTGAGAGAAGGGGCAAGGGTATGTGGAGGGCCCCAGGCTGGGCCTGGGTTAGGAGAGCCCTTGTCGGGACCCCGTGCCCGTCCCTCGGGGCCGGGGGGAGACAGGGGCCCACTCACGCACCCACGCTCACACACAGAACCCAGCCAGGTTCCACAGTCCTCCTCTGCGCTCCCGCCCTAAGCCGGCACATCTTGCTGACACTTTCTGTTCTTCCTTTTAAGAAAACTATCTCAAATCCAGAAAAGTGGGAAGACTAGCAGTAATCAGTCATCTTTCCGTTGCCCAGAGAAGTCCTGCTGTCAGGCAGGCAGCCCCTGATGGTGAGAATGAACGCCCGCCCCTCTCCTCCCTCCCTCTCCCCCGGGGCTCCTCTGGCCTGGGGGGCGCCGGGACCTGGGGCTGCGGAGGCAGAGAGGCAGCCGGCCTGGTTGTCTCAGACAGAAAGCAGGAGGGCTGGCACCCAGCGCCACGGAGGAGCCAAGAGCGGGCCGAAGTCGCGGCAGTGCCCACGCCCTCACCATCGCCACCCCCTTTGCCAGGCCCCCCGCCGACGTGACGGAGGCTGCCCACGGGTCAGCCCTGCAGGGGGTCTTGGACTGCGCCTGAATGTCCATCGAGGCCCCAGCCCTTTCTCGCCCCGGCAACACGGCCGGCTGCCCCCGGTGGCCCCTCTCACCTGGGAGTGCAGGGGGACTGCGGACCCGGTGGGCCCGCGAGGTGAGACGTCTCCTGGGTATTTGGGGATCAAGGGTCCCTGAACCCTTGGTGAGACCATGGCTCTGAACATCATACTCTGGGTGCGACCTGGGCCACCTGGGCCTCGGCCTCCCATCTGTAAAACGGACAGTAGTTCCAGGAAGCTTCTGAGGTGTCTTTGCCAGCACCATCTACAAAGGACCTCTGGCCAGTCTGAGGTTGCACCTGGGTTGGCTTCAGGGAGCCAGGAGGGTGGGAGAGGTCCGACGGCCCCCATCCTCCCATGATACTCAAGAGGACAGAATCTCGTAGGTTTCTGCTCCCTTTCCTTGGGAGCAAGAGCAAAGGGTGTGGGAACTGCCTGGTACCATCAGCCAAACGGGGAGTCCAGGACACCCCGGCTGGTCACAAGTAGCCACCACCGCCATCATCGCCTTTCATACGTTGTCATCCAGGAAAACAGTTTCTACCAGTCTATCATTTGTTAATTTTTGTGTGTGGTATCTTCCACGAAGCAGACATCCTTCATTTTTATGTAGTCAGATCCAGTGCCTCTCCTTTGCATTCATGTCTCTCCCTCCCTCCCTCCCTCCATCTCTCTCTCCCCCTCCCAGATATTGGGGTGGGGGGACCCAAAACACAAAATTCTCTTCCAGAGAGTGAGCCCCTTGTAATACAGGCTTCCCCTGCTTGGTGAGTGTTCTAGGAACCCATCTGTGTCAGTGCACCAGCTGGCGTTGTTGTGAGAGGCTGTGTTCGGCTTCAGTGAATTTTTTTTAAGGCTCTTTTAATGCGTTTGCCCATTTCGTCATGGGTGATTTACAAGCGCATTTGTCCATACCATGTTGAATATTCCACACTTTTTAACCAAAAACAGCAGGACGCCTGTACCCTGCCCTCCCTATTCATCCAATCTTGCCCTGAGCTCCTTTTTTGTTTCCCCAGATGAAAAAAAAGTCCTCAAAGGGAAACATTTTGCTGATGTGAAAGAGATGAAACAAAAAACAGCAGAAGCAATAGAAGGCATCAAAATCGACAAGTTCAAAAACTGTTTTGAGCAGCAGAAAAAATGTCTCAATAGGTGTATTGTTATCAGATGGAGAGGACTTGGAAGGTGAATGAAGTTTAAACATGTGAGAATAAATTCCAAGTTTTTTGGGTCCCTCCTCATATATGAGATATCTGAAGGCTCTTTAAGATGCATTCCCCAGACCCTGGTCACGAAGCTACTGGCTGGTGTTTATTTCCATTACCTCTTCATCTGCCAGAGCCAGACAGAGGCCAGAGGCAGAGGGAGGCCGAGCCGGGCGCAGGGCGAGGGCAACGCGGGCTGGGATGGAGCGCCCCCTCCCTGCGGACGGGCGGGGCCGGACTGCGTGTGCCCGGGCCTTGCCCAGAGCTCAGGGCCGCGGGCTTTCTGAGGTGTGCGGGCTCTGGGAGGCGCTCCCATGCGCCGCTCACTCCTCGTGGAGCCGACAGCTGCCAGGCAGTGGGCCTCGGAAATGCAGGAGGCTGGGGGGCTCCCAGGGCGGGGTGCCGGGAGAGCAGGGAGGGTCTGCCTCTGCCCCCTGAGTACCTCCAGACTTGGGCAGTGAAGAAAAAAGGTATCCCTTCAATACAGTTTTACTTAATTTTCAAGTGAGATCTTTGATTCACTGAGACCCTGTTTTGCTGCGATATAAGGTGGGACCCACCTTTTGTTCCCCAGAGCAAACCATGAACACCCACTACCCATACCACCCCTTCCCTGTCTGTGATCCCACCTGGGTGCCCATCCCGAGGGGAAGGGCAGGCGAACTGCAGGCCCCAGTGGGGCCTGCGCAGCTGGGCAGAGCCGTGCCCAGGGGGCACCCGGAGCGCCAGCCACACCTCGCTGCTCGTCAGAGCACGAGGAACAGAGTGAGCTGTGTGTGACGCTAGCTGAACTCACACTGTGTGCATTTACAAGTAGGGCAGACACACAGCAAAGGACCAGAGAGCACTCTTGTTAAGTGGCAGCCGTGGTGTGGGCGTGGGAGTGGGGGCTGGAGATTCGAGGGAGCACGTCACACAATGAAATAAAATGCGAGGCGTTTTCTAATGGACCAGTGATGACAGTGCCAAGACGTGACTCCTGCCCGGCAGCCCCGGAAATGCCAGGGACGGCAGAGGACAGCTCCTGTCAACCCGAGCTGCTCTCAGGGGTCCTGGCCTGGGCATGCACAGGGCGAGCAGGTCGGGGAGGGCTCTCTCCCCTCTACCTGAGCAGTCCTGGGGCCAAAGCGCAAACTGCCTCTAAGAAATCACACAGGGGATCTTTTCAAGGCCCAGAAAGGACCCTTAAAGAACCGACTATTTCACAGAAGTTGAAATGGAGGCCAGAGAAAGGTGACCTCGGGCCCCGCTCCAGCCTGGGGCCTTCCCCTGCAGGCTGCCGCAGACCTGTCTCCGTGCAGCCAGCTCCGGACCCGAGGCCCGCAGCCTGGCCACTGGGATTCCCTCTGGCCTCTCTGGCCCAGTGCCCCATTTCAGCCCTGGCCCCAGCATGGGCCAAGTGACGAAACAGCTGCCCCTTGCCTTCCAGAGCAAGAGTAAGTCAGTCCAGGGTTTTGGCCCGATGTTCTCCCTGCGGGAGGCGCGGGCAGCCCAGGCACACAGCGGTGCCTGCTTCTCCCTCTTTCCTGTGTGTCTCGGGTATCCAGACAGGCAACCCTCTCTCCACTTCCCTCCTACTTCGTGTGTAACTGTCCTCTTTCTGGCTCTTATGCTCTCTCAGTCTTTTCCTTGCATACATATTGTTTGAGCACCTACTGTGTGCCCAGCACTGGGTGTTCACCAGTGGATGAGGCAAGCAGAGTCCACATGTGAGCTGGTGCTCAGTTGAAACCATGCAGAGAGTAATAAGCAGCATTTTAAGCAGGTAATATGATAGAGAGGATTTAGGTGGCAACATTAGGTAGGGTGACCAGGTAGGCCTCTCCTAGAGGGTGACACTTGAGCTGAGATCTGCAAAGGCGTTGTTGCAGAGATGTCCATGCAGAGGGGAGGGCAAGTGCGAGGCCTGGAGGCAGGAACGAAGGTCCTCTGAGAAACATCAGGAACCCCAGGTGGCGGTGGGGCAGCGAAAGAGGCGCAGAGTGGCAAGGCGCGGGGGTGGGCAGCAAGCCCAAACCCCAGCTCTCCTGGCAGGGCCAGAGCCAGAGGGAGGCCAGAGGCAGAGGGAGGCCGAGCCGGGTGCAGGGCGAGGGCAACGCGGGCTGGGATGGAGCGCCCCCTCCCGGTGGACGCAGGCCGGCCTGCGTGCCCAGGCCTCGCCCAGAGCTCAGGGCCGCGCGCTTTCTGGAGTGTGTGGGCTCTGGTAGGTGCTCCCATGCACTGCTCACTCCTCGTGGAGCCGACAGCTGCTGGGCAGTGGGCCTCAGAAATGCAGGAGGCTGGGGGGCTCCCAGGGTGGGGTGCCGGGAGAGCAGGGAGGGCCTGCCCATGCCCCCTGAGTACCTCCAGACTTGGGCAGTGAAGAAACAGAGGCCCCACTGCAGGGCAGGGTGGCTAGGAAGGACGGTGGACCTGGAGGAGGGCTCTCACTGTTCAATCCCTCCGAGGTTAGGAGCCACATTATCTCCGTTTTACAGATGAGGAAACTGAGGCTCAGAGACATCCTGGAGCTTGCACAAGGTCACCCAGCAGAACTGCGGTGAAACCCTGCATGTTGCTTGGGGCCTGGAGACCCCAAAGGTCAGCCTCCAGCCAGCACCCAGCCAGCACCAGCCAGCACCCAGCACTCTCTCCAGTCAGGAACTGGATGTTCCAGATTCGAATGTTACAGGAGCCTGGCTGGCAGAGCTGCAGGCTTCCCACTGTCCTCACCTGCACTGGAGGCTCAGGGAAGGTCCCAGTTCCGGGGCGGGAGACTTGGCCCGAAGCCTGGCTCTGCTCTGACCCATCAGGGGTGCTGGGGCAGCCGAGACCCCACGTGTGTCCAGCCCCCTGACAGCGCCATTTGGGTTGCCACCAACAGTGTTGCTGAGGACTTCGGAGAGTGTTACAGCCGCTCTGGAAGGCAGGTCTGGCTCACTCAGGCCTCCTGAGGCCAACACTGCCTTCTAACAAGATTCCCCAGATGAGAGACTTCCGGTCAAGGTGGCAGCACAGGTAAACACGGCTCACCTCCTCACACAAATACATAAAAATTACAACTAAAATATAGAACAACCATCCCTCAGAATCACCAGAAATTGAGTTGAATAGAAGTCTGACAACTATGGAATTAAAGAAACCACATCCTTTCTACTGGTAGGAGGGGAAGAGACACAAGAACGGGCTGGTCCCACACCCACGTGTGGTGGATAAAAATTCGGGATGAATATCTCACGAGTCAAGAGTCCCAGCCCCACACCAGCCCCCCCACCCCAGCCCAGGGTTCCATTGCCAAGAAAATAAGTCCCCACAACTTCTGGCTGCAAAAACCAGAGGGGACTGAGTCAGTGGAAGAAACTTCTGGAGTCCCAGGCAGTCCCTCTTAAAGAACCTGTGGACTTACTCAGATTCACTCCCTCTGAGCTCCAGCACTGGGGTAGCAGCTTGAAAGGCAACAGTGGCATAAGGGTAGGAACTGAAGTGTCTGGCATTAAGGTGAGAGCTGGCGGACAGCTTTCTCCTAGACAGAAAGGTGGGCAAAGGCCATTGTCCCTTTTCTGAACCCTCCCCCAACAGAGCCACAGAGCCATGGAGCCAGCAGGTGGGTGCCATATCTGAGACTTCATTGTCCTGTTTGCCCTGCCCTAGAGATATCTACAGATTCAGTCTCCCCAACTTACGGGCCCACCCAAGTTGCTTTTCCATATAAATGGCTAGTCTTGGCTCACACTTCAAAACTTCCTAAATCCTCTCAAACAAACAACAGCCAGCCTCAGTGAGCCTCCAGCCCCCTTACCTCTTGCTAAGAGGCCCCAGACCTGGCACTAGCAGCAGCCAGCCTAGGGTCGCAGCTTGGCTTCACCTGGGAATGTCCAAGCCCAGCACAAGTAGCAGCCATCTCAGATTGCATATAGCTCAGGCAGGGTGCCCCCAGGCAAGACACAGGTGGGGGCTGAAGTCAGCCTGTACCGCCTGGGAAACCCCAGGGCCTGCTTACCCAGTGGACAGCTACAGACCGTGTGGGAGCACCACCACCCTGCCCCTGTAGAGCTGATCCTCCATAGAGGGTGGAAGTTGGTGGCCAGTGGTTACAGCCAGTCCTTGCAGCTGACTGGCCTGAGTAAATCCCTCCATTGACCTACCAATAGCAACCAAGGCTCAGTTACAAGAGGAGGGTGTACTCAGCCCACAGGAAAGGTGCACCTTGAGTAGCCAGCTTGGGTGATAGGGGAGGATCCTACGGGAAACACCTACTACATTAGGCCACGCTACCGAGACAAGGAGTCATAGCAGCTCTACCTGGCACATAGAAACAAACACAGGGAGGTTGCCAAAATGAGGAGACAAAGAAACATGACCAAAATGAAAGAACAGATCAAAACTCCAGAAAGAGAACTAAACAGAATGAAGATAAGCAACCTATCAGATGTAGAGTTCAAAACACTAGTTATAAGGATGCTGAAGGAACTTAGTGAGGATGAGGACCTCAACAGCATAAAAAATCCAGTCAGAAATGAAGGGTACAGTAATTAAAATAAAGAACAATTTACGGGAAAACAACAGTAGAGTGGATAAAGCTGAAAATCAAATCAAAGATTTGGAACATAAGGAAGCGAAAATCAACCAGTTGAAACAAGAAGAAAAAAGAAGAAAAAAAATAAGGATAGTATAAGCAGCCTCTGGGACAACTTCAAGCATTCCGACATTCACATCTTTGAGGTGCCAGAAGGAGAAGAGAAAGAATGAGAAATTGTAAAGCTCTTTGAAAAAATAATGACAGAAAACTTCCCTAACTTGGTGAAGAAAATAGACATGCAAGTCTAGGAAGGACAGAGAGTCCCAAACAAGATGGATGCAAAGAAGCCCATTCTAAGACACAGCATATTTAAAATGCTAATGGTTAAAGATAGAATCTTAAAAGCAGCAAGAAGAAAGAAGTTAGTTAACTGCAGAGGAGTTCCCATAAGACTGTCAGCTGATTTCTGAAAAGAAACTTTGCAGGCTAGAAGGGATTGGCAAGAAATATCCAACGTCATCAGAAGCAAGGACCTACAGCCAAGATTGCTCTCCCCAGCAAAGCTATCATTTATAATGGAAGAGCAGATAAGGAGCTTCCCAGACAAGAAAAAACTAAAGGCCCTGGCCAGTGTGGCTCGGTGGATTGAGCGCTGGCCTGCAAACCAAAAGGTCACTGGTTTGATTCCCAGTCAGGGCACATGCCTGAGTTGTGGGCCAGGCCCCCAGTGGTGGGCACGTGAGAGGCAACCACACATTGATGTTTCACTCCCTCGCTCCTTTCCTTCCCCTCTCTCTAAAAAAATAATTAATAAAATCGAAAAATAAAAAACTAAAGGAGTTCATCATCTCCAAATAATTTCATTATTATATGAAATGCTAAAGGGACTTATTTAAGAAAAATAAGATCAAAACTATAAACAATAAAATGGCAACAAATACATATCTATCAAAATTGAATTTAAAAAACAAACTAAGCAGACAAGAAGAACAGAGGCAGAATCATGGGTACAGAGAGAATTTTGATGGCTGCCAGACGGCAGGAGGGTGTGAGAGAATGGGTGAAAGCTGAGGGGTTGAGAAGTACAAATCTGCCCCTTGCAACGCAACAGGTGCACCAAGACAAAGAGATGAACGGTGGCGTGGGGAGGGCCCGAGGGAGTGGCAGGTGCTGGGGGGAGGGGTCGCAAAGGAGGAAAAAGTGGGGCAGCTATGATAGTATAATCAATAACATAAAACTTTTTTTAAAAGTACACATTAAAAAAATTTTTTTAAAGATGCCCCAGGTGATTCGTAGGCACATGAAGTTCCAGAAGCTCTGCTGTGGAGCCCATACCTAGAAGCAAAAACGCACATCTTCCACTTTACTAGATAAGGCTGACTTGTCTTCCTGAGGGGCTGCCCCAGTTCGCGCTGCTCGGGGCGACGGCAGCCCCTGGGGTTCCGCGTCCTCGCCAGCAGCTGGCATCCCCCGTCGTCTCGGCTGTTTCCAGTCTAGTACATGGAAAATGGTCCCATGCCGTCAGTCACTTCATATTTTTCTTTCATTTGATTCACTTCCTGAAGTTTAACCTCCTCCCAAGCAATTACACCCAGGCAATAACATTTGATGCCAGGTAGGTATTTTTCTAATACAAACGTGTAACAGAAATGTCTAACTATGCAGCGGTCCTCCTCGCGTCACTGAAAACGGCCGCCACACCCACCTGGGGCAGCCGTGGCCGCCCTCAGCGTGGGGCCCCCGCAGCTCCCTAGGCAGGCAGCTTGCACAGAAGGAGAGGGCGGGGGCCACACCCGAGCGGTCTGGCCCGGAGATCTGTCTGGAGGGGCCGAGCAGGCGGCGGGGCGCCCCGGGACCCCGTTCTCATCGCTGCTCCAGCTGAACCACGAGGCCAGCACTCTCGTGTTGTCTGGCAGGGAGAGGCAGGGAGCTCTCAGCTGGCCCTCAAGAGAGGCCTCTGGGGTGGGGGGACCTCACCTCCTCAGAAGAGCCAGGGCCGCCCTTGGCTTCCGGTGCCTGTCAAGAAGAATCATTTCGGGGAAGAGAGTGGGCCATGGGCTCCCAGCCTGGAACAGCAGGCACATCCCTCTCCCCTCGGTGCCCAGGGGGTAGGGGGGAGCCTCGGCCGCTCACCCCCACAGCCCAGCCCCCCTGGAGCCAGGGGGCGGGGGGTGGAATGCAGGAAGGGCCCAGCTGGGCGTGTAGGTCTTGAAGGCCCGGCCCTGCAGCCTTGCAGCTGTGTGACCCGCCGCCTGGGCCAGCCCCCTCAGCTGACCAGCTAGGAAGGAGCTCTTAAGTAGCAAAGGAGACAACATATTGAATGGCTAACATTGCATCTGGCTGGCCATGGGGCTCAGTGATGTCTCAGGCTGTGCCCCCTTGAAGCAGGCCTGAGACAAGGATGTCAGGGGGCGACCCCCCGTCCCCCAGGAGCACTGCAGGAAAGTAAGGCAGGGAAGGGGAGCCAGAGAAGGAAAAGGTGACCAAGCCCATTAGCACGGGGGCAGCTGACCCAGGCCCCCAGCCCCCAGCCCCCAGCCCCCAGCCCCCAAGGCTGTTCCCCAAGGTTGTGAAGCCCCACTCCTGAGCCTGCCCCCCGACAGGCTGACAGCCCCTGGAAACGTGGGCGATGGCCCGGGCACGAGCAGGGTGTGGACGGCTCTGGATCCAGGCAGGCCCGGCCCAGCTCCCGATTCTGATGCCGCCTGGCCCGGGCCATCGCGTGTTACCGAACCTGCCAGTGTTTCTCCCCCTTGAGGATGAGTGCACGGAGCAGCTGTGGGCGAGCGGAGAGTCGGCGCCGAGACGGCAGCACGGGCCCGGGCAGTGTTTGGCGGGCGTTCCTGCCATCAGTAAGCCTGGCTGTGTGATTCCCGCAAACCCCTGGCAGGGGTCACCGTGGTCCCCGAAGCCCAGGCCTGCCAGACAGCTGGAGGGCGGCAGGGAAGTGGGTCTCAAGCGCAGAGTCTCGGAGGGAATCCTGCTGCCTCTCAGCGCTGGGCTCCGGGGAAAGGGGCCGGGACACCCGCTGGAGGCCGGCCTGCCCCCGCCACACGGCCGTGCCGCTCCTGCCGTCATCCAGAGTGCAGGTGGCCTCGCGGAGCAGGCGGCCACGAGAGCCCCAGCGAGCCGGCGTCAGGGCTCTGTGGGGCCTGCATGGCCGGCCAGAGGGAGAATGGGTTCCTTGTGGAGCCGCGGGGACCCTGGCCCGGGACGTGGTTGACACCCAGGGGCCGGGGAGGAGGGCTGCACTGTGCTGGCTGCACCGCGAGGACAGAGCCGGGCCCGGCCAGCAGCGGCTCCCGTGTCTGCCCTGGCCACCTCACCCCCACGCACTGGTGACCTTGCAGGGTTAATGCGGGGCGCACTGGCAGCCCCATGTGTGGAGCAGCTGCTGGCAAACCCCAGTACCTGCCGAGCGGCAGACGGTCCCATTCTCACTCAGCTTCAGCCAGGAAAACACAAGCCGCAGCCAGTCCTTCCTGCCCACGCCCGCGGGTTTGGAACGTGAGCCAGCGTTCCGTCACGGGCTGTGGCACACGCCCGTGTTCTCAGACACAGGCCTGTCAACAGCCTGTTCACTTACTTCCTAGCTGGACAGTGAACTGGCCATCTGCGCACCCCTCAGGGGTCAGGCTGAGGCCGCCACGGCCCCCCCACTGTCCCCTCAGGCCTCTGCTTCGATGCCCCCACCTGAGACAGCACCTCCTCTGCCCAGACACTTTCCAAGGCCGGTTGGAAAGTGTCTGCCCCAAAGATGTTCCCGTCCTAATCCCTGGAACACGTGAATGTCCCCTTTTATGGCAACAGGGGGCAGAGGGCTGCAGGTGTGACTGAGTAAAGGACCTTGAGACTGGGAGGTGGCCTGGGGTTTCCAGGGCGGGCCCTCACTGCAGTCAGGGGTATCCTTGGGAGGGGGAGGCAGAGGAGTGCGCGGCGATGCTGGCCTTGAAGACTGGGCTGGTGTGTCCGAGAGCCAAGGAAGGCCGCCAGCCCCCAGAAGCTGGACGCACCGTCTCCTGGAACAGACTCCGCCCAGAGGCTCTGGAGGCCATGCGCCCTGCCAGCACCTTGATTGTGGACCAACAGCAATGATTTCGGACTTCTGGGCTCCAGAGCTGAAAAGGATTAAATTTCTGTTCTTTGTGGCAATGTTACAGCAGGAAAAAATACACCCTCTAACTCCTTATCCTGCTTTGCCAACTGCCATCACATGTTAGTACAGGAGAGAGAAGAAGGGAGAGGGAGAAGCACCGATAGGAGAGAGAAACACCAGTCTGTTGCCTCCCATGCGCCCCTGGCCCAGGATCGAACCTGCAACCTAGTGCCCTATGTGCCCTGACCAGGGATTGAACCCAGAACCTTTTGGTGTGTGGGATGATGCTCCAACCAACGAGCCACCCGGCCAGGTGCTAGTGCTTATTTCTCGTTTCCCATTCCCAACTAGAAGGAAAGCTCCTCGAGGGCAGGAATCTGCAGCGCTTGTTTCTCACGGTGCTGAGATCCCACACACACTGAGTGCATGAGTGTACCAGCATGTTTTCATTTTTCAAAAGTAATAACTTTTCTGTAAAGGTGGGCTTACGTGTGTGCTCAGAAGACCTTCCCGCGGGATGTGCCACACGGCTAACCGGGCTGAGCACTGGAGGGGAGCTGCAGGCGGCTTCGCCGTCCACAGTGAACACTTGGACGGATATAAGAACCTCCATTTATTTTATCAACAAAACAAGTAAGAAACACAAACCATGAGAAGAAAGGAGCACTAAATTTTCCCAAACGACTGAGTTCCTGTGAAGTCGGGGTTAGGAGAAGACCTGCCTGGGCTGAGTCAGCTGCGGAAAGGAGGCCCCTGGCTTCGCAGGAGCAGGGCTGACCTGGGACAGCCGCCCAGGCCCCCGAGAGCAATAGAAGTGCCAACCATGGGACTAAGGGACTCAGCTGAGGGAGGGCCTACTGGAGTCCTTTGGGAGCCGTTTAGACCTTGAGAACTTGGCTTTGGTGCGAGTTCCCACTGAGCAGATCTTAGGCGCGCACCAGCACTACCATCGCTCATTGAAAACCCGCTATGCGCCCTGGCTGGTGCGGCTCAGTGGATTGAGTGCCAGCCTGCGAACTGAAAGGTCACCGGTTCGATTCCCAGTCAGGGCACGTGCCTGGGTTGCATACCAAGTCCCTGGTTGGGGGTGTGATACCAGTTGGGGGTGGGGTGTGGTGCATTGACATTTTTCTCCCTCTCTTTCTCCCTCCCTCTACTTCCTTCTAAAAATAAAATAATTAAGAAAAAGGAAAAAAAAAGAAAGAAAACCTGCCATGAAAACCTGCCATGAGCCAGGCACTGTGGACAGATTCTAACCCCCTCCGCTAAGTTTTGAGACAGACCTGCGAGGTTGGAGCACTGCTCGAGGACCCCGCTCGAGGACCCCGCTCGAGGACCCCCGGGGAGATGCCCCTGGGCCAGTGGTCGGGCCAAGCCCCGCTGCCCCTAACCGCCCCCACCCACTGCCTCTGCCGTGGTCAGAAATGAGTTGCACAACTGAGGAGGCACTCGCTGGTGCCAAGTGATCGAGAGATCGTGATGATGCAACGGAGTCTCTGAGTGAGCAGACAACAAGCGAGTGTGAGTGGTGAAGCTGCATCAGGAAGCAGTTCAAGAACTTAATGACGTTGCAAGACATTGGCCTTGATCTCCATTAGTTACGGGAATCCAACGAGAAAACAGACAAATCAGAGAACTTCAACAAGAGAACAAAGAGAACAACCCTGGAGGAATGCCTACTTTGGAACCCAGCACGGGGAGCAGACGTTTAGGTTGCTCACGGCAAGTAAGAAAGATGAGCCAGGCCTACCGACGGAGTGATAGGGCAGCGTGCCAAGCACGTACTGACCAGGCAGCTGACACAGCCACAGTGATGACTGTTGAAACTGACGAGCAACAGGGACGCAAGGAACAGGAAAGAATATTTGAACTTGAACAAGAAAACAAAGGCTTGAGAGCAATCCTTCCAATAACTCGAAATCACCTTTGAACCTTAGAAAAGACAACGTGTCGGAAAGCATGTCTTTGTCAGCATTAGCAACCAGTGCTGGCCTGAGTGTGAGGACAGAGTGAGGAACTTCTGAGTCTGTGAGCTTCTTATACGGCCCCAGATGACCCCTGAGTCTGGTCTCCCAAAGTGCATGAATTAACAGAAAAATCTATCCCAAGTTATCATCTTTTTCCTGTAACATGTACAGTGCACTGGCAATGACATTTTTAAGAGACAGCAATGAACAATGCATAGTTTATGGTCATAGACCTCGTTCCAAAATGTAATTGAAAAGTAGAAACTAGGACTTTGTTAATTGGTGAATAGATTGAAGGTTTTCACAGTGACTGCTGACATCTCAAGAGCTGCCAGTATGCTGTTGGCTTTCGGGATGATACTTGGAGAAACAGGAATGTTACCAATAAATGTTGAGGAATTCATAAAATTATTCCAATTTTAAAATACAGATTTTTCCAGCCTGGTGAAGGAAAAACATCATACTAAATTTTATCTTCCTTCCCTCGCGGCAAAGTCAACAACTGGCTTATGTGCTATGAGACTTCGGCTTAATGATTGCCTACCTTCCTATTAATGTTTGTCAAAGAAAGCTCAGTTTGAAAGTCTATGGGAGGATTTCATTTGCACCATAAACAAAAGAGGTAATTTAACTTTAGCTAATATAACATAACTAATACTCAGCTAACAACTGCCCATAACTTGCTAAGTAAATGAAATATCATTTCAGGAATGATACTTTCTTAAAAAGAAGGTCTTATAGGAGTCATTTAGCAAGTTAAACTGCTCTTTTGAAAGAATAAGTTTTGGTTCTAAATCATGAAGATGAGATTTTTCTCTTCTCTGCTTGATCTTCAAGGATAGTATGTAGCTCATTTAGCTAACAGAGTTGAAATGTTTGCTAAAGCAAGCTAGGTATGGTTATTTCAGAGTAAATTGGAAAGTTCTCTGCCCCACAGAAACTTTAAAAAAAAATTACTCTTAGGAAATACAGAAAAGTAAATTAAAATTTCAAAAAAATTTCTGGATCTATTCTTAATCACCATCTCATCTTCATAACTTGTAAGATTTTTAACCTTCTTCCAGTCAAAAAGGAGGTTAAAAAACTATGGATTTCGAAGTATTTGTTTTATTTTTACAAAATATATATCCATTGTGTAAATTTTTAAAAGCCACCAGAAATAAGAACTGTGCTTTAAGCCCTGGCTGGTGTGGCTCGGTGGATTGAGTGCCAGCCTGTGAACCAAAGTGTCAACGGTCTGAGGCAGTTCATTGAGGCAGCTCTATTATAAAACATTACTCGATAAGTAATTATTTTTATAAACAAATAAGGTAATTTATTCTTAGTCTTTTTAATTGGATATAATCTGAAGATCTCAATGTGTTCAAAGGCATTTACTGCAGTAAATAGCAAGTTTCCCATCTTTTTTTTTTCTTAGAGCAGAACTTTAAATTTATGTGGAAAGTACATGGTGCATAGGAGCCTGTTTTTTTAACAAAGGTGAGTGATTAAAATTTTTTTCAAGACAGTACCAGTTCCTGATTTACGGGGGAGGGGGGCAGGAAGCTGAGACTCCATGAGGTGACTTGTTGGGTGCCACACAGCCGTAGGAGGCTGGGCTGAGACGGGCATTCAGGTGGGCCCTGGCCCTCTCCAGGAGGCCGCACCCTGCCCACTCACATACGCTCATTGCTGGTGCTCTGCAAGGACTTTCCAGACTCACAGAACACTTCATCTGGCCATTTTTCTTGTTTTTAAGACGGGTAAGGGAGTTCATTTCCACCCCAACGCCAGGTGATCGGTGCCACCTGGTGTGAGATAGAGGCACTGCAGGCAAAGTTGGCCATGGTCCCAGTGCCCCGAGATTCAAGGCCAAAGGCAGCGCTGTTCCCTTGAATTCATAAAGGGAGGGAGAAAAGGCCCAGTGTGTTATCACAGCTGAAAATCGGATGGCTGGTCCCCCTGGGTGCTTCTAACTGAACCCAGACATCGGGGGCACCCAAGCACCCTCAGCCATGCTCGAGTTCCCTCCCCAGGATTCGGTCAAGGGACCACCTGGCTGGGCTTAACTGCCTTCAGGGACAGGGTACTCGCTCTCTGAATGGCCTCTTCACAGAGTTCTTCCTCACCTCTCCTTGTAACATCCACCCTGCCCCTCCTCCATCAGGACCCTCTTACTGCCCCTTCGCACCGCCACACAGCCCGCCCCCCCCCCCCCCCCCCCCGCTGCCCGCCGGCCGACAGGTGTCCGGAGCAGCTCCACACTCCTCCTCCAGGCAAGGCTTCCTCCACTGCTGCTCTGGGGACCAAGGCTGGCTTTTCTCCCCAGGGCTGTTCTCAGTAGAGGTGCTGGGGACTGGGGGGCGGTGTCAGACGTGAAGGCAGGGACACCACCATGTGGCTCCTTTAACTGCCATACCCAGCATGGCCACAGCTGAATGGTCTCCAGAGCCTTCTTCTTGGTGAGGCCTTCCCTGACCACCCCAAGCTTTCCAGTCTGTCCAGACAGCCCCCTGCCCTCTGCCCCTGCTCGATATCCTTCAGACACCTCCTGCTACTTAAACATCATCGCATGTTTGCAGTGTGCCTTGCTGCCCCCTGCAGCCCGCACCGTGAGCTCTGCAAGGCCAGGGTTGGGTCTGCTGCTTTAGGTGCTGGGACGCGGCCCCGGGGGCAGGAGCTGGCCGACTGCGGGTGGTCCGTGAGCGCTGCGCCTGCTCATTTGATCCTCATCAAGACTGAGAGACAAGCAGGGCTTCAGTGGGCCCCCTCAGACACAGACTCCGGGGCAAGGATCCGAGCGCCAGCGGTTGATTAGGGAGTTTGTTATGGTTGAATTGGGGCCCCCCAATTCATATGGTGAAGTCCTAGCCCCAGTCACTTCAGAAAGAGGCCTTGTTTGGAGAGAGTCTTTTCAGAGGTGACCAAATTAAGTCATTAGTATAATATCATTAAGCCCTAATGAGGTCATGAGAGTGGATCTAATCCAACATGACTGGTGTCCTTCGACGAGGGGGAATTTAAACACACAAAGGGAGACGACGGGCCCTTCCTTCACGGCCTCAGAAGGATCCAGCCCTGTGCACACCTGGGTTTGGGCTGCCAGCCTCCAGAGCTGCAAGACGGTTTCTATTGTTTAGGTCACTGTGTCTGGCCGTGGCCTGTGTCATGGCAGGCCTGGGAAGCGGGTACAGGCATCTACGGAGCCTGCCCCAGGCATCTGCAGGTGAGAAAGTCACACCTGGAGGTTGGAGTGACTCATCCATGGTCACCTGGAACCAGGCCACAGACTCAGTGTCTGACTCAAGACCAGGGGAACAACGCCAAGCCCCCCCCGCCCCCGCCAACACCAGGGGCCTAATGACTCAGCAGTTCTATTCCTATGTCTATACTCAGGAAAATTGAAAGCGTATGTTTAGACAAAAAATTGTACCTTATTATTCATAGCAGCTCTATTCACAGTGGCCAAAAGGGGGAAACAACCCAAGTGTCTATTGATGGATGAATGAATAAAACATTCATCATACAATGGAATATTATTTAGCCAATAAAAGGGATCAAGCCCTGGCTGGTGTGGTTCCGTGTATTGAGCACCGGCCTGAGAATCGAAGTCACTGGTTCAATTCCTGGTTAGGGCACGTGCCTGGGTTGCAGGCTGGGTCCCCAGTTGCGGGCATGCAAGAGGCAACCAATTTATGTATCTCTCATACATTAATGTTTCTCTCCCTCTCTTTCTCCTTCCCTTCCCCTCTCTCTAAAAATAAATAAATAAATATTATTTTTTTAAAAAATGAATCAAGTACTGACACATGCTACAACATGGATAAACTTTGAAAATATTTTCTTAACCAATAGAAGTAGACAAAAAAAGTTATATATTGTATGATTCCATTTATACAAAGTATCTGGAAAAGGCAAACCCACGGGGATAGGAAAGCCATTAGCGGTTACCAGGACATGAGAGAAGAAGAAATAAGGAGGTACAGGCTTTCTTTTGGGGGTAATGAAATGGTCTGGATCTAGATAACAGTGGCTACACAACATTATGAATATGTTTCCAGCCAAGATAGGGGCGTAGGTAGATAAGCTTCACTTCCTCACACACCAAAAGAAGGGCAACGACCAATTTAAAAACAATCAGAACTGCCAGAAAATCGAGCTGTATGGAAGTCCAACAACCAAGGAGTTAAAGAAGCATTCATGCAGAGTGGTAGGAGGCGCAGAGACAGGCGGCAGCAGGGTGGGGAGGGGGACGGGCAGCGAGAGGACTCACAGCAAGGTGGCAGCTGGCAGACCGGGCTGTCCCACGTTTGTGTGCAGATGAACTGGGAGGAACAGCTGGGGAGCGAAACAGGCCATGCAACCCAGGATTCCAGGGCAGGAGAACAAAGCCTCGAAACCTCTGGCTATAAAAATCTGTAGGAGTTGCAGTGGCAGGAGAAACTCCCAGCCTCACAGGAGAGTCCGTTGGAGGGGCCCATGGGGTCCTAGAATGCACACAAACCCACCCACTGAGAAAGCAGCACCAGGGCAGCACCTTGAAGTGCACAATCCGCTTGTGGGTAGCGGGGGAGGTGACTGAAAGCCCTCAAGAGCCCAGCAATCGGCATTGTTCCTGCTCGACCCCTCCCCCACATATAGCGCCACGACTCAGAGACCTGAGTTGTCCCGCCCTGGTGAGTACATAAGGCTCCACCCCTTACAATGTAACAGGTGCGCGGAGACGAAGAAATATGGCCCAAATGAAAGAACAGAGTAAAACTCCAGAAAAAGAACTAAGCGACAAGGAGATAGACAACCTGTCATATGCAGATTTTAAAACACTGATTATAAGCGTGCTCATAGAAATGACTGATTACAGACACAAAATAAAGGAAGAAGTGAAGGCTATGCAAAGTGACAGAAAAATCTACAGGGAACCAACAGAGAAGGGAAGGAAACGAGGACTCAAATCAACAATTTGAAACAGAAGGAAGAAATAAGCATTCAACCAGAACAGATTGAAGAAGCAAGAATTCAAAAAAATTGAGAGGCTTAGGAACCTCTGGGACAACTTTAAACGTTCTAACATCTGAATCATAGGGGTGCCAGAAGGAGAAGAGGAAGAGCAAGAAACTGAAAACTTATTTGAAAAAAATAATGAAAGAAAACTTCCCCAATCTGGCAAAGGAAATAGGCATGCAAGTCCAGGAAGCTCAGAGAGTCCCAAAGAAGTTTGACCCAAAGAAGCACACACCAAGATACATCATAATTATATTACACAAAATTAAAGATAAGGGGGAAATCTTAAAAGCAGCAAGAGAAAAGGAGAAAGTTCTCTACAAAGGAGTTCCCATAAGACTATCAGCTGATTTCTCAAAAGAAACCTTGCAGGCAAGAAGGGGCTGGAAAGAAGTATTCAAGTCATGAAAAGCAAGGAGCTATACCCAAGATTCCTCTCTCCAGCAAAGCTATCATCTAGAATGGAAGGGCAGATAAAGTGCTTCCCAGATAAGGTCAAGTTCAAAGAGCTCATCATCACCAAGCCCTTATTATATGAAATGTAAACGGGACTTATCTAAGAAAAAGAAGATTGAACCTATGAACAATAAAATGACAACAAATGCACAACTATCAACAACTGAACCAAATAAAAGAACTAAGCAAACAACTAGAACAGGAACAGAATCACAGAAATGGAGATCACATGGAGGGTGATCAGCAGGGAGGGGGGAATCGGGGGAAAGGTACAGGGAATGAGAAGCATAAATAGTAGGTACAAATAGAAGCATAAATAATAGGGGGAGGCTAAGAACAGTGTAGGAGATGGAGAAGCCGAGGAACTTACATGCACGGCCCACAGACATGGACGGGGGGGGTGGGGATGCTGGGGGGAAGCAGGGCTCCAGGGAAAGTCGGGGAAAGGCAGAAAAAAATAGGACAACTGTACTAGCACAGTCAATAAAATATACTTTTAAAAAACATTATGAATACAGGGTGGGCAAAAATAGTTTTACAGTTGTTCATATGGAAAATAATAACTAATAAATAATAATACAAAAATAAATTCTGTGTTGCACATATTCACAACTGCAAACCTACTTTTGCCCCACCCTGTAAAGTAAAAACCACTGAATTGTATGCTTTTAAATGGTTAGAATAAATTGAATGTTATTTTAGTTTTTATTTCAATTAAAAAAAAAAAAACTTCTTTAAGCAAGCAAAGACCAAAAGGGCACGCCAGGCCACGGAAACAGTGACACCCAGGGCCCTGAGGCCGCGAAGCGGCGCGGTGGCTTCGGGGAATCACAAACCACCCAGAGCAGTTGCAAGGGGCTGGGCCAGCGTGTGGCCCTGCGAGCCAGGAGCAGGCACGAGAGTCTAGTCAGGTGTCGCCTGGCCGAAGACAAGGGCTCTCAAGCAGGGGAGTGGCTGGGCCTGGAGGCTGGGAGAGGTCGGGGCTGTGCGGGGAGGGGACACCGGTCTGAGGAGGGGTGGGGACAGCCGGACTAAGGAGAGCGGAGGCCCGACGACCGCACACCAGGACAGCGAGGTGGCAGCAAGGGAGGGAGAGGACTCGGGCCGCCGGCCAGGTCTTAGGGTGGACAACTCCATGTCCGCGGGCTCCAAGGCGGGGAGCACTGGGCAGCAGCCCTCTGCGGGGAATATGAAGAACGTGTTCCAGAATGTGTTAGCCTGGAGGTGCCCAAGAGACTCCAGGTGGGGACGGCCCTTAGGCAGCAGGACAGGTGGGCTGGCAGCCTAGGAGGGAGGCCCGAGGAGGCGACAGAGACCTGAGAGAGCCGCTTAGAGAGCAAAGCCGCTCAATGGACAAGGTAACCTGAGACGGTGTCGCTGAAACGTGGTAACCACCTGCAGGGGTGGTTTGACTCGTGGGCCCTGTGACCCGCTGGTCTGGGCTCGGATCTGAGTGCTGCCATCTGTGAGCTGCGGGGCCTTGGTGAGCGATGGCATCTCTCTGCGCCTCCCTCCCATTCTCAAGGCGGAGGGAGTCACAGTCCCTGTCTCACGGGGGTGGGAGAAGGGTTCAGTGAGTCCGTATCTGCAGGGTGCGTACATGGGCTACAATGTGGCGTGCGCACACATCATTTAGGGAGACTCCTGGGCTCTGCCCCCGGTCCTGGCTGAGACGGCTTCCGAGGAGGCCTGGCGAGCGGGCGTCATTCAGCTGTTCACCCGCCCACCCAGTGCCACCGACTGCAGCTGGTCACTGGACCCCCAGCCCTGGAAGAGTGGAAGATGGAGGCCGGAGAGCCCTTGGGTGCTCAGATGGTGAGGTACAAGCTGAGGGTGAAGAGCCTGGGCCCAGGGCAGAGCAGGCAGAGGTGTGAGGTGGCAGGAAAGGAGGCAAAGCATGAAGGGCGGGTGGCAGGTCAGGGAGGACCAAGCGAACCAGAGGCCACGTGCTGTGAAAGGCGCAGCCGGGGGAGGAAAGAACAGCGTCTGTCCAGTGGACAGACGCCAAGAGGATGGCTGGCGACTCTCGGGGGGCTGTTTCCAAGAAGGGAGGGGACTGAGCACGGCAGGTGTTATGGGCTGAGTTGTACCCCACCCCCCAGGTCCACATGTTGAAGTCCTAACCCTCAGTGCTTCCAAATGTGACTGTATGTGGAGGCTGGATCTTTAAAGAGGCGACTGAGGTAAAACAAGGCGGCTCAAGTCCATTCTAATCCAATGTGACCGGTGTCAAAAGAAGAGAAGTTTACAACAGAGACACCACGAAGAGGAGACGATGTAGAGACACGGGGGAGACGACCCCCCGCAGGCGAAAGAGAGAAGCCTCTGGGGAGACCACCCTGCTGGCCCCCCAGCCGCAGGCATTTAGCCTCCAGGACGGGGAGACAATTCAGTGCTGTTGTTTAAGTCACCCGATTCGCGCTCCTTTTCTATGGCAGCCCTCGAACGCCGATACAGCCGGGGATTCCACAACGCCCTTGGCGGCTCCAGGCATCGCCTGGAATCCAGAGAAAGCCTCTGAGGCGGGAGGGAGAAACCAAATTGACGAACGTAAAAAAGCAACTTGGAAGAAACGGACTCCACAGGAAGGGGAGCGCTTCAAAAATCTGTAACAGCCTCATTAATGTCCTCAGAGAGATACGAGAACTGTAATCATAAAACAAGAACAGGGTGAAATAAAAGAGAATATTCACAGAACAGAAAAGGGCCTATAAAAATTATATTTATATATTATCTTAATATACAGGGTGGAGCAAAAGTAGGTTTACAGTTGTAATATAAATACAATAATAAATAAATAATACAACAATAAACTCTGTTTCATGTACTCACAACTATAAACTACTTTTGCCCAACCCTATTATATTGTTGATGAAATGTATTCATAATACATATTATATAACACATTACAGGTTATATTTATAGACATCATATGTGTCTATATATACATACACATCATACTTACCAAAACCAAAACCTCACTGTAAGGATTAAAAGATAAAACTGAAGTCTCTAAGAGCAGTGAAATAGTAAGATGGAAAATAGAAAAGAAAAGAAAATGTACCACATCCATATGGGAGGGTAACATCCAAGCTACAGGAGCTCCAGAAAGTGAGTACAGAAAAAATGGAGGGGAAAAATCATCAATAATATAAAGTAAGAAAATGTTCCAGAACTAAAGGATTGAACTAGTTCACAGGCTGAAAGGGTTCACCAAGAACCCAGATAACGGATGAAAATAGATTCACACGAAAACACATCATTGTAAAGATTAGGGACAGAGGGCGGCTCCTACAACTGCCCAGGAGGAGAGGAGGGGGCTCATGCAAAGTATCAGACATCAGACTAACAGCAGCAACACTGGACATCGGAGACCAATGGAACAGTGCCTTTGAATAGTTGCAGGTAATTTTATACCCAGCCAAACTAAAAACCAAGTAGAAAGGCAGATTAAAAGCATCTTCAGATACACACAAAAATCTCAATAAATGTACTTCCCCATACTCTTTCTCAGGAAGGGTGGAAGATAGAGTCTATCAAAATAAGAGAGAAAACCGAGGAAGAGGGAATCCTGAACACAGGAAACAGGAAATCCACAGTGGGAGAGATAAGGAGCGACCCAAAGGCGATCCAAGCTGCGCCTCAGGCAGAAGGGCGGCCGAAGAGCCCCGGCCTGGCCGCCCTCCTCGCGGCGGAAGCCGCGTCTTCGAGCGCCATCTGAGCGCGGCGCCTCCGGGGCCCGCATCTCGCTCCAACGCAAACCGCGCCGCCGCCACGGGTGCGCCGGCAGGTGCGGGCTCAGGGCGGCTCCCGCCGGCGTGTCAAGGGGGCGCAGCGTGTGTCCTCCAGGACGGGAAGGCAGGAGCCGGGGCCGCGGGCTGGAAAACCGGGGGCGGCGAGCTGCGTTGTTTGGAGACTCGGAAGAGAACGGCAAGAGAACAGACGTTAAAGGGCCGAACCTTTCAGAAGGAGACAGACTGTCATTGTTTATAAACCTTGTTTGTTCACCTCCCTAAAATACAGGCATGTATACTTTTGAAAAAAAATAAATTAAAAATCGTCAGAACCGGACTTCGGTTCAGGGCTGCCGGAGCTTTAGCCAAGTGGGCCAGGGACTGCCCCTGCGGCCGAGGCAGAGCCGGCCGAGGCGGAGGCGGAGGCGGCCCCGCGCGCCGGCCGGGCGGAAGGGCCGGGCGGGCTGGAGAACCAGCCGGAGCCTAGGGAAGGAAAGGGAAGGCGGGGAGAAATGAGGACAACGGTGGGTGGGAGCGGGGCCCTGCAGGTCCCTCTTGGCCGCAGAAGTGTGGACCTAGGGACGATGGGAAACGGGGCGAGCCCGTGGGAGTTCGCGTGGAGGAGCGGCGGGGCCTGCTCCTACTTTTGAGCGCCGACTTCGGCGGCCGCGTGGGCTGCTGCGGAGCGATGGAAGCCCCACGGTGGTGGCCGCGGGTGGCGGCGAGAATGGGGCAGAGAGCCTGTTTGCAGATGGAGTCAGCAGACCTTGCAGGAGTACACATGGCACCAGCGGGGGCTGTGAGAGACATCACAGGGACACCATAGCCCTAGGACCCTGCCTCATCCCGGCCTGTGTCCAGGTGCCCACACAGGCCCACAGACACCAGTGGGCTTTGCTTCCTCTCCCCGGGGCTCTGGCCGCCACCCAGATTCCCAAGGCCCTGTTCCAGTCTGCACCGGCCATGTGGGCCCTGTGGCGCCTTTGACCCATCATTCCCATGACAGCTCCAGGCCCACCTCAGGGCCGACAGCCAGAGCCACAAATGTCACCCACAGAGACAGAGGCCAGAGTGGCCCAGAGCAGCCACACGCCTTGTCTTTCTGGGGACAACGCCGTTTACACTCAGTGGCCCAAGCTTCCCTTCAGCAGTGCCCTGACGTGGAGAGGCAATTGGAGTAGGGGTCAGCCCACTTCTGTGAAGGGCCACACAGGCTGCTGTGACCCCTGCGCCCCCCGTCGAGGCACTGTGGCCACCATAGACGGCACAGAAGTGAGCGGGCATGGCTGGTGCCAATAAAACCATATTCGCTAAAATAGGTGGTAGGCTGGATTTGGATACTGAACCACAGTGTGCCAACCCCGGAATTAAACAGTCGCCCTATTGAACTCTCAGTTGAGATGGGGAAGAAGACATTCTGCTCCCTTAAAAAATTCCCAGGCCTTGGAAGCCAGATTCTGGGCAAATTTCTCCCTTTCCCCTAAGTCCTTGCAAGCTGGCAGGTGGCCCTGCTCACCTGGGTCACTGACCCAGATGTGTTCCCCAGTCCTCCCCCATAGTGGGGACCCCCTCGGCCTTGCCGCAGGCTGAAGACCTCTGAAGTCCTGTCCAGCCCTGTCTTGCTGGGTCTGCCCAGTAGCCCGAGGAGGCCGTGACTTGGCCAGTCACACAGCAAGCTGAGAAACGCTGGCAGGTGTTGAGAGGTAGGGTGCCGGAGCGGGGCCAGGGCTGGAGGCATGGAGGTCAGCCCCTCCACCAGCAGCACGGTGACCCAGGCCTCACGCTCCCAGGGGTCCTGACACCCCAGCTCCATCATCAGGACTCTCTGTCCCCAGGGGCCAACAAGACATTCTTGGGCTCTAAGAGCCACACAACCTTGCCTGGGGTGCCCTTTACGCTGGCCTTCCTTCCTTCCTTCCTTCCTTTCTCCTCACCTGAGGACATTTTTTCATTGTGTGTGTGTGTTTTTTGTTTTTGGTTTTGGTTTTTGGTTTTTGGGTTTTTTTTTTTTTTTTTTTTTTGAGGGAAACAGAGCGAGGAAGGGAGAAACAGAGAGAGGAAGGGAGAAAGGGAGAGAGAGAGAATCATCAATGTGAGAGAGAAACGTCAATCGTTTGCCTCCTATGCAAGCCCTGACCAGGAATCACACCCACAACCTAGGCATGTGCCCTGACCAGGACTCTAACCCGCAGAGGTCATGGGGCAGCGCTCCACACAGCTGAGCTGCACCGGCCAGGGCTTCACACCCTTTTTCACCGCCAGGCCATCCCACCCCGCTCCAGAGTGACCTCCCTGTATGCCAGCCTTTAGGGTGGGAAAGCAGTTGCTGGGCCAGTATATTCATCTCCTGTGCTGCTCTAACACACACTGGCTGGCTTAAAACAAGAGGCGGATATTCTCTCACGATTCCGGAGGCCAGCATCTGAAATCCGGGTGTGGCAGGACTGCACTCCCGAGACTCTGGGGGAGGATCCCTCCTTGCCTCTCCCCATCCTGGAGGCTCCTAGCATTCCTTGGCCCGGGGACGATCCCTCCAATATATTCCCCCTGACTTTATATGGCCTTCGTTCGTGTGTCTCTGTGTCCTCTTCTCTTCTTATATGGACACCAGACATTGGATGTAGGACTCACGTTCAATCCCGAATGATTTCACCTCGAGATCCTTAGTTAATTACATCTGCAAAGACCCTGTTTCCAGTAAGGTTTGAGGGGCCAGGTGGACATGAATTTGGGGAAACTCTGTTCAGCCCACTGTAGCAGGACCACACTATAATCCGTTTCCCCTCTTCCTCTGGCCCCATCCCCAACTTTCCCCCTCTGCAGTGCCAACATTTGCCTGACCTTCCCTTCCGCATCCACTTCCTTTTGCCTGTCTGCCACTCTGAGCCTCCTCTTCCCCTCTGCCAGTCTCTCCCAGCCTTGTTCTCTGCTGTCCTTGTCCTGTAGTCACACCCTTCCTTCCCAACCCCCGCTGGACTGACCACGGTCAAGTGGCCTCAGCTCCTACTCCCGCCTCCTTCTCCTAAGCCTCCCTGGATGGTGAGGTTGGAAAGCAAAAACCACATTCCTGGATCCCTTGCAGCTCAGATCTGAATGGGAAATCGGCTCTGTCCACTCGCTCCACTGACTGGTGGGACCAGGAAGAAGGGCATGAGGGAGGGGGTCCTTCTGCGGGGAAGGCATTTGCTGCAGCCCCTACCCGCACTCCAGATACAGCCCTGTGAGTATTGCGAGGTTGCTTTGGTGGCAATGGTATCTCCCTGGCTACCAGGGGACCGATTCTCCTGACTCTCACTGTCCTGATTGTAGCAAAACTAACAGCTCTCTCAGTCAGTCAGTTCTGGAGTCGTATTCTGCAGGCCAAGGAACATTTCTTGTTAATTTGTGCATTAGTCAGCATAAGTGAGGTTATGATGTGGTAACAAGCAGCCCCAAAAATCTCAGTGGCTTTTAGGCCTTAAAGAACAAAAGTTGATTACTTTTTAGAGACCACACTAAAGGCACAATACATCACAGAAAGAATAGATAAGTTGCACTTCATTAAAATTTAAAACTGTCAAGGGAATGAGAAGATAAGCCACAGATTAAGAAAAAAATGTTTGCTGCAGAAATATCTGATAAAGGAATATAATTGTAAAATACAAAGAACTCTTAAAGTTCAACAATAAGAAAGTGATCCAATTAAAAAATGGACAAAAGATCTGA
Source organism: Pteronotus mesoamericanus (assembly GCF_021234165.1). Classification (NCBI taxonomy): domain Eukaryota; kingdom Metazoa; phylum Chordata; class Mammalia; order Chiroptera; family Mormoopidae; genus Pteronotus; species Pteronotus mesoamericanus. The sequence continues at coordinate 1,274,620 of NW_026555090.1, forward strand.
ACAGACAGCTTACCAAAGATATACAGATGGAAAATAAGCCTATGAAAAGATGTTCAACATCATATATCATTAGGAAACTGCAATAAAACAGCAGTGAGGCTTTGGCTGGGTAGCTCAGTTGGTTCGAACATCATCCCAATATGCCAAGGTTGCAGGTTCAATCCCCAGTCAGGGCACATATAAGAAGCAACCAATGAATTCATAAATAAATGGAACAACAAAGCAATGTTTCTCTCTCTCCTATTCATGTATCTACTCATCTTCTCTGTCTCTCCTCACCCTCCTTCCCACCCCCTCACCCCCACCAACCTCATGAAGTCACAGCAAGGAGCTGTGCCCCCAGAACTGTAAAAAATAAGCCTCTGCTATTAAGCCACCCAGTCTGTGGTATTTTGTTTATGGCAGCCCTACCTAAGAAAACAGCCAGTTTCTTACAAAGCTAAACATAATCTTACCAGACAATCCAGCAACCACACTGCTTGGTATTTACCCAAATGAGTTGAAAACTTATATCCACACAAAAATCTGCACATGGATGTGTATTGCAGCTTTATTCACAATTACCAAAATATGGAAGCAATTAAGATGTCCCTCAGTAGATAAGCGGATGAATAAACGAGTATATCCAGACAATGGAATATTATTCAGCAATAAAAGCAAATGAGCTATCAAGCCATGAAAAGACAAGGAAGAACCTTCAGTACATTTCACTAAGTGAGATAAGCCAATGTGAAATGGCTGCATATTGTATGATTCCAACCATATGCCATTCTGGAAAAGGAAAAGCTAGGGAGACAGTAGACATATCGGTGGTTGCCAGGGCTTTGAGGGGAGGGAGGAATGAATAAGTGGAGCAGAGAGGACTTTCAGGGCTGTGAAAATACTCTGTACGACACTGTAATGATTGATCCACGTCATTATACATTGTCCAAATGCCATAGAATATATAATACCGCGCATGAACACGGACGTGAACTATGGACTTTGGGTGATAATGGTATGTCAACGTGGCTTCATCAGTTGTAGCCAATGTGCCACTCTAGTGGGATGTTCTTACTGGGGGAGCCTAAGATGGGATGGGACATTTCTCTTCCCATCCCATCCATTTTTTAAAGATTTTATTTATTTATTTTTAGACAGAGGGAAGGGAAGGAGAAAGAGAGGGACAGGACTATCAATCTGTGGCTGCTTCTTACGCACCCCCCCACTGGGGACCTGGCCCGCAACACAGGCATGTGCCCTGACTGGGGATCGAACCCTTTGGTTCGCAGGCCAGCGCTCAGTCCACTGAGCCACACCAGCCAGGGCTTTCCCTGTGAATGTAAAGCTGCTCTGAGACATTGCCTCCCAGCCCCTGGTAACCACAGACTGGTTTTCCGTCCCTGTAGCTTTGGCGCTCCCAGAGCTTTGGCCCGGCCTCTTTCAACACAATGCATTTGAGAGTCGCTGATGCTTTTGCATACACTGGTGGTTCACTCTTTTTAAAAAACAAGATTCCCTATACAAACAGTTATTTGCTACTAAAAATTGAAACAGCACATCAAAAAAGTGTTATAATTCAAATTTCTGAAAACCCGAAAATCGAGTTAATGCACCCTGCACTGATTATGCTCTAGCCACCCAGTGTTTCCTTTTTTGTACACAAGTTCCTTCCACACAAGTTACTTGCTTCTAATTCTTGATGCTGGGTTTCATCTTACCGACTTCAGGCTTCTAAAACACCAGCAACACTCCAGACCTATTAATGCTTCTTTGGGTCAAATAAAAACGTGGAACTGAAGTATATTGAAGTCATTCAAATGCAAACTACATACATTCCTGTGAATCCTAAGGGGGGAAGAAAAAGGCACCTACCAAGAAGGGTGCTCCTGGCGGCTAACTGGGCTCAAATTTTTAGAAACGGAGTCTAGCAGCTATTTCCACACCAAGGCCCGTCATGCAAACCGCAGTTCAGGGAGAAGCCTGTGCCGAGCCGCCTGCCTGCCCCGAGCCGCCTGCCTGCCCCGCGCCGCCTGCCAGCCCCGCGTCCCTACCATCTGAGCAGCCCTTACAAAGGAGCCCCCGGAGTCCTGTTTCAGCCAACAGGATGGAGGCTTTCTCCTCCAATGAGAACTGTGCAGGTTTAACCAATCAGGATAGAACTATTCTGAGCAGTCAAGACAAGTGCTTTTTGGGCCAATCAAACTTCAAGGATTTGGAGCCCTTATTTGCATGTGGACAAGACAATCGGGGGCCAGGTGTGGGAAGTTCTGTGCATATGATCCAGCTCCCCTCTGGCTCCAGGAACACACTTTCTGCTTCCATGGAAGACTGTCAGGCTCCGTCACCCTCGCGGAGCTGAAGCTCGGCAGAGCAGCACGGAGCGGGGCGCACCAGCGCAGTGCGGCGCACGCCCGCAAGGGGCAGACCAGGCCCTCGAGCCGCAAAGCAGTGCTGATTAGCTAGAGAGGGGTCTGGCCCAAGGCTGTTCTATAGCCCTGCTCTATCACAATTGAGTTGTTCTGCACCGACTCAAGTTTCCTTCTTCAACACACCCCAAATCGGCGATTGAATTGGCACCCATGACCATGGGTTGACATTCCTCATAGGTTACTCGTGTCAAGGTAGATAAGAAAGAGAGGCAAGAAAAAAGACACCACGGACCTTCCATAATAGATTATCCAAATATTGGTACACAGTCTGTCCTAGCACACAGTGCTAGATGTGTAATGAACCTAAAAGCTGATGTGTAATGAACCTAAAAGCTGATGTGTAATGAACCTAAAATTACTAGTGAAAAAAAATTGCGAGAATAAAATTTATGGCTAAAGTGACTTAATGCTTTAGTTATTCTCCATGATCATATTATCAGAGGGATATCCATGAAATAGGCAGTAATGACAACTGCATCTAAGTCTCCTGATTCTTGGTTACACCTCAAGTTTCCCCGCCTTGGGTCTTTTCAAAGCAGAGACAGGATGCTGCGGTATCTAACGACTTGTAACATCCTTGGCATCCTTTCGTTCCAAGCAGTTGCCGATGTGCATACGCCACGTCTCCTGCAGAGCATGCCTTGACCCAGCCCCAGTCCAAGCCCCTGAAAGTTCTTTTCTCTGCCCTACTGTTGGGCCGAGCATCCTGGTGGAAGGGAGGGGGGTTGGGTACTGGGTCTGAGACTCGAGTTACCGAGGTTCTTTTCTAAAACTTCTGAGACAGCTTGAGAGCGATAAGACCTAGGAGTCAGATTGGGTTAAGCTTTTTTGGTGAGTCCATTGGAAGTCCAATCACAGCTTAAAACTCCTCCTAGATCCCTTCCCCAAAAGATTTAAGTGGAAGTGATGCCCAAAACTTTCAAAATGCTACAAAGGAGCTTAGAAAGAACTGTATAGCTCAGAAATAGTGAGAAAAGCCCAAATTCCAACAAAACGTGGTGAAAGAAAGAGCTAACCTCAGTAGTTCATTCCTTCTTATTGCTAAATGATATTTCATTGTATGGATGTATCATGTTTTGTTTATCCATTTATCAGTTGATGAATGTTTGGGTTGTTTTCAGTTTAGGGCAATTCTAATTATGAATAAAACTGCCACAAGCATATGTTTCACTTCTCTTGGGTAAACAGACACCTAGGAGTGGAAAGGCTGGACCTAAGTGTATATTTAACAGCATAAGAAATTGCCAGACTTTTCCAAAGTGACTGTGCCGTTTTTGTCTTCACAGCAACGTGCGAGAATGCCCACTGTTCGTGTCCCCGCTAGGACTTGGTGATGTCCCCTCTTTACATCCCAGTGGGGGGCGCTGTTACATCATCTCCCCGATGGCTGTTGACGTTGGGCGTCTTTTCCCATGTGTAAGGACCATCTGTTTGGGGACAGCATGGGCCGAGGTTCTGGGGCTCGCTCAGCTGGGCGCCGAGAGAGACTTGGGTGCAGAGCAGGGCCTCGACGTCCATAGCTGATGTTGGCTTCCAAACACGTTTCACCTGCACCTTGAAGAGCAGTGGCGCCGAGACCCTAGGCCACTGCTGGGTGAAGGGGACAGGGCCCTACAGGAGGACTCGCTGCCCAGTCTGACGATGCCGGGGATCTGTCTATGCAGATCTTTTGCTCATTTTGGTTGGGTTATGTCTTCTTACCATGCGGTTGTGAGAGTTCTGGGTTTGTTTTACCAACATGACGTGCAGTGGTTCCCAGAGCAGAGCCACTCAGGACAGGAGGGGAGGGTCGTTGGCTGCCACCAGCACCCTTTGTCCCCCACCTCTCGGGCCGCCTGTGCCTCTTCCACCCCAGTCCCAGGGCTGATTGGGCCTTTCTAATGTGAAAAGCTGCCCAGGCTTTCTTAGTCTCAGTCAGCCCCTTTCCCCTTCATAGCGTCCTGGTCCCCTCGCCTGCCTGGCACCTGTGGACGGCTCTAGTCTGTCCTCTCCCCTCCTCATCTCCCTCCCATCACCACCTGTCATCTGACAGCCTTTCCACTCTCGGGGCCACACGACCTGAGTGCACCTACTGCCCCGTGGACACCTGAACTCCGGCCCCACCTTGGGGCCTTTGCACTTGCTATTCCCTCTGCTTACGATGCTCTTCCCTTGATTTTGTCCCTCCCTCCTTCAGGCTTCTACTCAAAGGTCACCTCCCCAACCACCGCATACCCTCATCTTTTTTATTAATTTGGGATTTTTTTTTTTAGTCCTTACCTGAGGATATGTTTTTTATTGATTTTAGAGAGAGAGGAAGAGGTAGAAGGAGAGAGAGAGAGGGAGGGAGATCACCTGCAACTTAGGGATGTACCCTGACCGGGAATCGAACCTGCAATGTTTTGGTGTGCAGAACAAAGCTCCACCCAAGTGAGCCACTGGCCAGGACCCAGGGCCTCACCTTGTTGCCCTTTTCACAGCACATACCTGGCCTCAGGGGCTCTATGTGCTTATCTGTGCGCTGCCCGTCTGCCACCAGCAGGAAGCTGCCCGAGGAAGGCGCTTGGGTCGAGCTGTATCCCAGGGCCTGGCACACAGTCAGCCCTCAGTAGATGTGTGCTGGATGGTAACTTTGCTGCCATAGGTGTCATAGGAGGATTGCATGATGTAGCAAGTGGCATTGCCGCTTGCGACCTTCTGTGTTTGCAGAAGGAGCTCAGAAATGTGCAGTGACCCACCCAGGGCCTCGCAGTCACAGCAACGGACGCCTGAGCTCACTCCCTTCCGCCTGAGGCGGCCAGAGTCATGCACAACACGACACACCCAGCCTCGCACCTGCAAGAATTATGTTCGCACACCCAAACACAGGCCCACAGCCTTGCACTCTCAGGGATCCCAGGCACGAACCACACACGCCCTGCGTGCAGCGCCCACATGCCAGTGCACCCACAGCAGCGGGCGGAGGTGACTGATGGGCCCAGGACTCCAATGGGCCTCTGTCACCATGACAACAGACAGCTCCTGCAGCTCAGGCTGCGCACAGCAGCCAGGGGAAGGATTCGAGCTGGGGCGTGTGTCGCAGCTGCGGAAGATGCTTCCCAGAGCAGCAGCAGCCCGGGCCTCCTCGCAGACCCTCGGTGCTGTCCCGTCATGAGCACAGAGCAGACCTTTCAGACACGTGGAACGTGCACTGTCATCGTCCACATAAGGGGTGGAGCGCCACTCCTGAGTGTCCCCTGCGCGCCAGGCGTGGGCATGCACCCACTTCTCACACGTTTTCTCCCCTAATCCTCTCAATGTCCTCACCAGGTGGGTGACGCCAGGAAACCCATTTTGCAGTTGGTGAAACTGAGAGGGTAAGTCTATTGCTCAGGATCACACAGCGAGTCCCCGGCAGGGCCGAAATTGGAACCTGGGTCTATTGGATCATGAAGGGTCTTCTTTCCACTGCCCTGCACTGCGTCTGAACCAGGAGGGCTTCTTTAGGAGCAGCCTGGCCATCCACTCACCTGGTCTTCCCCCGCACCAAGATTTTATTTATTTATTTCCAGAGAGAGGGGAAGGGAGGGAGAAAGAGAGGGAGAGAAACATCACTGTGGGGTCGCCTCTCACATCACCCCAAGTGGGGGACCTGGCCTGCCGCTCAGGCAGGTGTCCTCACTGGGAATCGAACCCTTTGGTTCGCAGGCGGGTGCTCAATCCACTGAGCCACGCCAGCCAGGGCCCAGTCAGCTGGTCTTCCCGCACACACCCTCTCCAGGCAGGAGCCATCACCTCTGAGCGCTCACTAGTGCTGGCATTGGCTCTGCCCTTGCCGAGTTCCCTTATGAAGTAGTGAGGTCCCCATCAAGAGTGACATTCAAGCAGACTATCAGCTGCCATGAAGAAGGACCATAAAGGTATCAGGGGGCAAGGGCTTGAATGAGGTGGCCTCACATTAGTCTTTGAGTTGCAAGTGACAATAGAAATTATTGGTGAACATAACTGGACAATAACCGTCTTCTGGAGCAGCTGGACTCAGCTCTCAGATACCATCAAGGACCCTCCTCGGGGCTTCCCTTTCCTCTGTGCTCCTGTTAGTCCCAGACCCTGGCGCGGGCGGCTCCCACACCCCCCAGACCAACTTAGAGAAATCACGCAGTAACCCTGTGAGGCTGTTACAATCTCCATTTCACGAGGGGAGAAACCGAGTCACAAAGAGGTGCGGTCCTGAGACCACGTCAGGGCTGGAGCCACGCCACCCCGCTTCCCTCCGGAGCCAGGGCAGGGCTCCCCCGGGGACGCCGAGGATGAGACGGGGGGGTCACACAGCAACCGCCGTGGGCCAGCACCCACTCTGCCTGGCAGCCCTGGGGCTGCTGTGGCAGCGGAGAGGACACAGCCCCTGCCCTGCGGGGCTCGAAGGCTCTAGCCGCTCTGAGTGGCCTTCGGCAAGCCACTCCCAGTGGCTGCTCCCGGCACTGCCATCTATAAAATGGGCAGGTCACGCCACTCAAAGTGCAGCCCTCGGGTCAGTGGGAGAACTTCTGGGACGGCCACACACAGCTAACGAGAGCTTGAAATGTGCTAGTGTGACTGAGGAACGCCATTAAATCTCTTTATTTCATTGTACTTTGAAATTCAAACAGCTGCACGGGGCCCATGACACCTATATGGAGCACTGTGCCTCCAGGGCTCTGGATGAATGCCAGATATTAATGTGGGGTTTGTTCTATTTTTCACCCACCCCTGCAACACACTCCAGTTCCAGACTGGTTGACCCCATGCTTTTCCTTGTTAAGGGAGTTTTTCTGCTCTTTCCCTGGGCTGGAAAGAGATGGTCACCTGTCCTGATCCACAGCCCGGCCAAAGGTGGTAGCCAGACTCAATGTGGCCCCAGGACCTTTGCATCACTTTGAGGAGAAAGGGAGCTCCAGTAATGGCTAAGATCCAGTTTCCCACCAGCCAGCAGGATACAGGCTTAGAATAGGATTTACGTTGATTTAAAGAAAGTAGGGAAGGAGGCTGTTTCTGGCACACCTGGGTTTTCGGCTGGGCCCGTGCCAGGTACATACATACCTGCTCCTACCAGTGTGGGAACGCAGCACATCTGTGACCCCACAACCCACCATATGAGCATGTGCCAAACTTGCCCCTCAACATACAAAAGAGTCTGTAGACACGCAGGCAGCTGCCCCTGCACCGTGGGCTTCCTCCTCCCAGCTCCCAGTGCACCGCGGCAGGACGGCATGCTGTGCCACCTGCTCTGAGGGCTCAGGGGACCCTGTGGCCCCCTCCAGGGAAGACATCAGCTCCTCTGTGACACACGAGGAGCCTTGGAGAGACCGGGACAAGTGGGACCAGGTCAGTCCAGCCTGGCCACTGCTCCTGGGGTCCCCAGGCAGTCCTCACAGGACATGTCCCACCTTTAGGGCCCCTGCTACCTGCCTCCCCCTCCCTGCCTCAGCACCCCCACCTGTCCCCTGGGCCCCTGCTGGTCTGCAGGCGTTGGATGGCCACCACCAGTGCTACCCACTCACAACCCAGCTCTGTGTGAGCAGCGTGCAGGAAGAGGGCCCAGGGGAAGAACCAAAAGGTTCTGAGATGCGAGCATGTTTGTTTCCCGTGGCTGCAGTGACAAACACGGCAGGTTGAAACAACAGGCATCGATTCTCTCGCAGGTCTGGAGACCGGAAATCTCCCATCCAAGTACTGATCAGGGCCGACCCTGCTTAGCTTCCGAGATCCCACAGGATCAGGCACATTCAGGGTGGTGTGGTGGCCGTAGACTGGAGACCGGAAATCTGAGACCGGTATCGCTGGGCGGGAATTAAGGTGCCAGCAGAGCTGCGTTCATGCTGGAGGCCCTGGGGAGGAATCTGTCCCTGTCTCTTCCAGCTTCGGGGGCTGTGACCTTCCTTGGGTGACGGCTGCATCCCTCCAATCTCTGCCTCTGCAGTCACACGGCTATATCACAGTGGGTGTCAAATCACACTTGTGATGGCACAGGGCCCACCTGGATAACCTGGGACACTGTCCCCATCTGAAGACCCTGAACTCAGCCACACCTGCAAGGACTCCTTTTTGCCACATAAGGGACAGCCCCAAGTCCCAGCAATGAGGATGTGCGTATCTCCTGGGCCATTTCCACACACCACGGTGAGCGGCATGGGATCTGAGCGGGACCTCCGACACCCCGCCGCCGGCTCCGACAGCCAGCTCCGGCTCTGGCCAGCTGGGTGGTGGACTGGGCGGTGCACGGCGACAGACGTGGAGACCCTGCCGGGGAAGGACACTGTGGCCTGGGCCTGTGGTCAGGGGCCTGGCGGGCGCCTCCCGGAAAGGAGGCTCTCAGGAAAGCGGAGCAGGAGACCAGGGCGCACGGCTGGGTGCCGAGGGAGGCGGAGGAATGGGCGTGGCCCAGGCGCTGAGGGGGCCCGCACAGGCAGTGCCTCAGTTCGTCCTCCCCCGGCCCCCACCCCGCAGACTAAGAAACTGAGGCTCACAGAGGACCCCACAGGAGAGGTGCTCTCGGTCCGTGTTACAGAGGGAGGAAGGGTCGGCTCAGAGAGGTGAAGCGACTTGCCCCAGATCAGACAGCAGCAGGTGGCAGAAGGGGGCCCCTCTGGCCGACTCATCAGGCTCCCCGAAGCCAGGGCCTGTGCTGGTCTTGGAGGGTGGGAGGACTTGGGGAAGTGGAGACGCTGAGAGCTCAGTGGACCGGTGGGATTCCTTCTGACTTCCCGAAGGAGGCGACCCGCAGGGTGGGGGCCGGTGTCTCTACCGTTGGGCAGGTTCCTCCTCTCAGGGGCTCCAGGAGGAAGCCCAACGACAACTATCCCCAGGGAGGTGCTGGGTCTAAAGTGCTTGTATTCCCGCCATCAATGTTTCCTACGGCCCTGCCACAGCCCCCCTTCCCTCTGCTTTCTCTCCTCTTTGCCTGCTCCCAGCCCTCAGGCCCTTGGGGGCAGCAGGGATGGGACAAGCAAGGACGTGCATGGCTGAGACTGCCCTCGTGCCTGGCACCCAGTGCAGCAGGAGGGCCCCGGGAAGGCCCGAGGGATGAGCATCTGGGCGCTGAGCACTGTGCACCAGGAGGGTGCCAGGCTCTCGACCTGAGGCGCTGGCCTTGCGCTCGCGGGCAGGCACGGAGATGCACGTGCCACACTGAGCCGCGGGCTCCCTGCCTCGGGCAAGCGGGATGCCAGTTGCTCAGGCCAACAACCCTGGAGTGTCCTGGGCTCCTCTCTTCTCACCCCATCCCAGCAAGTCCCATCAATTTTACCTTCGAAATTTATTTGCGACTGGAAACTTTTCATACCCCGTCTGGACCCATGCAGGGGTTTCCTCGCTGGCCTTCCTGCTCCCGCCCTGAACCACGTTTGTCCTCTTCACAGCAGCCGGGGTGCTGTGAGGATCTCGGGGAGGTCACACCCCTTCTCCCACTCACCCTCACTTGGAATCAAAGCCAGAGGTCCAGCCATGGCCAGCCAAGCTCCTCCTCCCCGACCAATTCGCCCTCTGCAGCCCACGGACCTCCTCGCCGCTGTCGCGCCTCAGGGCCTTTGCACTGGCCGCTCCCTCGGCCAAGCACCTCCCCCCCCCCCCCCACCCCCTGCTCTCCATGACCTCCTCCCCCAGCCAAGGAGCCACACTCCCGCTCCCAGCCCCTCCTGCACTTCCTGGCCACACTTCATCCCCACAGCCTGCGTACTTCCGTACCTATTCTATCTGTCTCTCCCACCCCCAAATGTCAGCTCAGTGAGGATGTGGATTTGTGCCTGCTCCACCGTCACTGTCGCACCCTGGCCCAGCCCAGCACCTGGTGCATTGCAGGCTCTGACACCTGTGGGGTGGAGGAAGCACGCAGACACACACAGGTGGACGCTCATGGAGACCAGCAGAGCCAGGTGACCCATGCACACCTCTACACACGGGGCTGCGCAGCGAGGCAGCCCGCAGCACAGGTGCCCGCGGGCATACATGCACGCACGCAGACGGCCCCCGAGCTGAAGCTGCCCTTGGTCCAGGGAGGCCCTGGACGGTGGGCCTGGCCCTGCCAGCGGTGGGAGTATTTATCCCACCCGAGAGCACCAGGCCCCTCCCCAGTCGTGGCTGCCAATCCCCAGGTGGGCTCCTGGGTAACCTCACCAGTTCCCTGGACGAGCAAGGACAAGCTTCCTGCAGCCAAGCCTTCAGAGGCAGAGACCAGTGTCACAGTCACCAGCACGCCAGCAAGATCCCAGCCCCACGCCCCCCACCTCCCCATCCCCAACCCATCACAGCTCCAGAGGCGAGGGAGGCAGCCCAGCTGCGGCCACCCCAACCGAGCAGAAGGGGGCTTGGAGGCCAAGCAGGTGGACGGGGCTCCCTCCCAGCCGCACCTGGCTGGGGTGGCCTGCTCCCAGCCTGAGCCCAGCCCTGAGTGGCCTCGGTGGCCTGCTGGGTGCTGTGCCGTGGGTGCAGGCGTGTGCAGCCGCCGTGTGCAGCCGCTACGCACGTTCCCAGCAGCCAGGCCCCTCCAACCTTGTTTTGGCTGGAGGAGTTTATCACCAGTGACTTTCCCGACAGAGATCGATAGAAAACATTTTATCTCCTTCCCAAGGGGCAGCTCAGCCTCAGAGCAGAGCGGGCTCCCGTTACTATGGCGACTCTCCTGGACCTTCCTGACTCCCTCTCCCTCCCTCCCCGTCTGCTGTTCCCCCACTGCCCACCTCCCCCTCCCTCTCCCCACCTCCCTCTTCATCCCCCTCCCCCATCCCTTCTTCTCCCCCATCACCCACTGCCCACTGCCCCTTCCCTCCACGTCACCCACATTGTCCCCATAACCCCCTGCCCCTAGTCCCACAGCCCAGGGCCAGCATCCCCTCCCGCCCCTGCTGCCTGGTGCTGGATGGGGGACTGCCAGCCCCCCACTTCCACAGCCACCTGAAGCTCTGGGCTCGGCTCAGGCCTTGTCCCAGGTCCTCAGCGTCCCTGTGACCACTCACTGTATTAAGCTCACTCTCCCCTTGGCAGTCGGAAGGATCGCATCACCTCTGTCACTGGGTGGCTGGGAGCACTATGTGCGTGTGAGCTTCTGAAGTACAGAGCTCAGGGCTCGGCACCTTTGGCCCAGCCTCCAGAAATACCAGCACTGTTGATGAGCCTCGCTCTGACCATCCACAGAACGTGTGCATCAGGGACGATGGTTGTAAGACTGAATGAGTGACGAGAACAGTTTGGCCCGCTGCCTGGCATATTCTAAACACTGCGTTGTCAGGAAGGACCATTGTCCAGGCCCTGCTGACCACTGAGGGCTGTGGAGAGGGGAGGAGGTCCGAGGGGCAGGTGTGCCGGGCTGTCCAGCCACCGCTTCCAGCGTGCAGGGCTGTGGACAGAGATGCCTCGCCAGGGCCCCGGCAGCCTGTGCCCTCCCTCCCCGCACACAGCCCTGTGGGCTTCCTCCCACACTGCTTCGGCCTCCCTGCCCACATGCCGGACCACCCTCTTCCTTCTGCCCGGAATGCATCTCCCACACGGTCGGCCCGGTGAGGAGCCTCCTGGACAGGGGCACCGTGGCACCGACACTGGAAACCGGCTTCCTGGGTTGGAGTCTCAGCTCTGCCACCGGGGGGCACCTCTGTGTCAGCTGAACAATGGCCCCCAAAGTTCCCCATTTCCCAGTTTCCAGAACCTGTGATGTGACCTGAGCTGGCAAAAGGGGCTTTGCAGACGTGCTTAAGGTAAGGATTTTGAGATGGGGACAGTGTCCTATCTTATCAGGGTGGGCTCGAAATCGCAAGTGTCCTCATAAGACAGCGGCAGAGGGAGATCTGACACCGAAGAGGAGGACACGGAGCGGTGGCAGCAGGAGGCTGCAGTGACGGGAGCAAGGCATGACCAAGGTGCCACGAGCCGAGCCGGGAAGGCAGGCAGCCCCCGGGACCCGAAAAAGGCAAGACCCAGGCTCGCCCCTGGAGCCCCCGGAAGGGACCAGCCCTGCGGGCACCCTGACTTTAGCCTCACCCAGTGAACGTGGTCTTGACCTCCTGACCTCCAGAACTGTGAGAGAACACATCTGCGTTGCTTGAGGCCTCTGGGTTAGTGGCAATTTGTTATAGCAGCCACAGGAAACATATACACACTCCCAGGGCCTCACCTCCTCACCTATAAAATGGGTTGATTGAGTACTTCCTTCCTGGGCTCTTGGGAGGCTTAAAAGAGTTGGTACATGCAAAAAGCTTACCAAAGTAAATGGTGCCATTTTTAAAAACTTGTGCAAAAGCGATCTGCCAAACTCTGAAGAAGACAGCATTTCTGCCCTCAAGAAAGTTGTCGCCTGAAGCAAGACAGACTCATGAAGAACAGTGATTGCCAAGAATATCACAGGGCAGCGGGGTCCGGGCGCACAGCTGAGAAAGCCAGGGCCCGATCTGAGCAGAGGCCACCTGGGACAGCGTCCTGATAGGGCCGATCTACAGCTCAGCCTGGAAGGGTGGAGGGAGGGGCCAGACAGCAAAAAGGGAGAGGTGTCCCGAGGAGAACAGCAGGGAGGGGCGCACAGAAGAGTAGGGGGCGGGAGCACTGAGGGGCCTGCCGGTCGTCCTGCGGGGGTGGAGCAGAGGAGGCTGTGTGTAGGTCTGGCCAGCCCTGGGTGTGTGAGGCGGGCGGCAAGCCAGGGAGCGACACAGCAGAAAGTGCTCGGGCTGCTGCAAGGAGGTGATGGCAGGGGTGGGGGTGGAAACTGAAGTCAAGGAGACCAGCTACCGAGGCTGTGATGGGGGGGGGGGGGGAGGACCAAAGGGTAGAACTGATAGGGTTCCATGGGCCACGCTGGGGAGGGAGGGAGGAGAGGTTGGGGGGTGGGGCATTCCCTGCAGTTACAACAGTAACAACAACTGGTGCTGCAACGAGCACTGACTGACTACACGCCCGGGACTGTGCGCAGCGCTTGGCCTGCCTTGTCTCGGCCTCAGCCCTCACAGCTCGGAGAGGGCGGGCCTCTGCTCAGACACCTGGCGCTGGACAGGCGGGGAGGCCAGGGCGCGGGGAGGCGGTGGGACTGCTTTTACAGGAACAAAATGAATACTGTTTGGGGACTACTTTCGTAATAGTTTTCTATTATTAAAACATAAAGAAAGTACATGTTTTATTAGTAGCTGAGCACTTTTATTTTCACCACTGGTAATAAAAAAAATCTGTAGGGTCTAAAAGTATGGCAATTCTAACCCCTCAATTTAAGAAAGACTTGTGAACTACATAGCCCTTCGGGTGGTGCATATGTAGTAAAAGCTTAACGGTCAGCAAGGGGACCGTGGGGACAGGTGGAAGGGTCTGGGTCAGGAGCTCGCCTGTACTGGTGAGGTTGCATTTCTCGAGCCGACAGCAGTGGAGTCTGGGGCACTCACTGAGTTATGGTTTTGTATCGTCTTGAATATCTTTAACAGTTTACAATGAAAAACTGGGAGGGACTGATATTCCCCAGCTCTCCTCTAAAGCGGCCGAGGCGCCAGGCCACACCCGTTCAGTCACCGGACAGCCGCCCCGGCGGCCCGGCCGGAGCCCCGCGCCACGGCCTGCTTCTGTGCGCACCCCAGAAACAGCGAGTTGACTCTCCAAGGGGCGCACGGCCCTCCCTGCCATTCTGTCTGTGGGACGTGCTTCCTCATGAAGAGTCAGGATCCTGCTCCGGATCCTTCCACGCACTGGAACCACACAGCCTGCGTGTTAATACACAAGGCTGGGCCGCCCTTCAGGTCTTTGAAGACAGGGGTCATACTTCTGCCCTCCACACCCTCAGTTTTCGTCTCCAGGTAAAGCAACCTCATTTCTCGTTGAGACAAGTGACAGAAAACAACTGAAAGCCATTTATACAAATAGGTGAATTCACTCATGCTGCCTGTAACTGACAGCCCAGAGGTTCCCGAACTTCAGGCACGAGCGTATCCAGAAGCCCAACTGCTGGCTCTGCGGGGCCTCTACACTCCCTCCCCGCACAGGGGCCTTCTGCTCAGGCCACACCTGACCAGCCCAGCAGCCCCTGGAGGCTCCGGCAAACCAGAAAGCGTGGGCCAGGTGCTATCCCCGAACTGATCGCTGCGGCCAGGCCAACGGCGCACTCTGATGGCTACATCTGAGTCATATCATCGTCCTTGCATTTCAGAGGCAGGGCCAGCCCAGGCTGAACCACTTGGGCTGAAAGTAAAAAGAAATATTCCCCACATTCCTCCAAGGACTTACTGGCACCAAAAGACCAGGCGTGTTAGATAGGACAAAGGCTCTGTAGCAGAGGTGCACAATGGCTGGAACAAGAAGGAATTTTCCCTCTCTCTAATGCACTTTCTTTCTCTCCTGTGCTGACCTGGCCAGTCGTGACGTGGGGCCCTGGCAGCTGACCTTGTGTTATCTGCATTGGAAGGGACCGCTGTTAAAACATGACAATATTGGCTGCTGTCCTGGCCGCTTACACACATTCCCAGGGCAGACCTCGCGCCCTGAGCGCACCAGCGCCTCTCCGCGGCCCCGCCTGCGGCACCTCTTCTGTCAGGTTCAGGCACGCACGTTGATGGCAAAGGAAGCCTTCAAATCTTGCCACAGTCGTAGAATTCCATGAAGTGGACGAGAGTGACACTGGAGAAATCCTGAGGACCAGCCGGTGGCTGACAAATCAAAGCTCTTTCTGGCTGGCTCAGCCTCGTCTAAACAACACAGACTCCCACTGTGAAAAATGATGACGCAGTGCTTAGAGAAAGTGATTCGAAGGTCAGAACTCAGTGGCCTGGAGGTCGCAGGGGGTGTGACGGAACCTCTGGGCAGTTACTGCCTGGAGGGGCCTAGTAAAGACCATCAGGCAATTTTGTGGGAAAAACTGTGTCTTTCCTGAAATTCAGTTTTTGCATTCTAAGTATCAGTGCATTAATCTAAGAACTGGCATATTAACCCACATTTTGTTGAATAGAAGATAAAATGTAAGTATTTTCATAGCTTTAGTTTTATTTTTTAATGTAATTCCAGTTAAACTTTTCTTCAATTACTAAAAAATACCGGTTCCCAGCTGCAAGATTTGTAGTCAAAGCAGCCTTTTTCCTGGCATATTGAGGTCTCCAGAACGGGCCCCATGTCTGCCTGGCTCGGCGGACCCGCGGGCGCGGTGCGGGTGAGCCGGCGGCGTCTCGCTCCTGTGATCAAGTCTAGAGCCGGGCTCGGCTCCGTTAACGTGCAGTGAGGGGAGGACTGAGTGCGAGAGTGAGGGAGTGAATGGGACATCCCCGCGGCGAGCCTGTGGGCGCCGGGCCTGCTGATCTGGGAGCCCTGCCGCCGGACAGAAGCCCGGACCCTACAGTGCTCAGACTCACCTAGAGCTAACTAAGCAGGGCTGTCACCTTCTCTCTGCTGGGAACCGGAGGGCTAGCAGGAAGCACGCGCGTCTCTCGCAGCCCTGCGCCACCCGTCACTGCGCCCCTCGGAAATGGGCGGCCCCGCCCCTTCCCCTGGCCTGCTTCCCCGCAGCCGGCCTCCAAGCAGTGGCTAGAACGTTGCAAGAAATGGCTCATTCACATTTGCTTTCGGGTAGGAGTAGCCGAGCGGCACGGGCCGATCCACGGAGGCCTGGAGAGGGGCGCTGCAGCGGCCACACAGCGCTCTGCAGCACGGAGGGGTTTTAACACCTCGCAGCACGCTGGAGAGGCGGGCAACCTCCACTCTCTCTGTAGGAGTGAGAGGCTCAGAGCGGGCTCGGAGCTGCCCAAGGTCACGCTGCGTTTCCGGGCGGAGCTGGGAAGATCAGTCCCTCTCTGCTTTCCCCTCTCGCTCCTCTGGGCACTGCCTAAACCTGTTCTCCTGTCTCCTCTGCAAAATGGAGATAAGAGGCCCAAATGCACAGGGCCTAGCACATAAAAATGTTCAATAAATGCTGGCCACGTCCTCACTAATGGGGGCCAGTGGCCCACGCCACGCTCTGCGGGGCCTCGGAAGGCGCCGTGTGTGGAACACTGGGCACCGCAGCGGTCTTCCGCCCTCAAGGGGCAGGACGGCAACCTGGGTGAGCCGAGGCTGGGCCCCAGGACACACTTCAGTCCCGCTCTGCACCTCCGCTCTCCTCTGTTGCGCCTCCTTTTCCGGGCCCTGAATAAGGGGGTGTCTACCTAATGAAGCAGACAGCTTGGTGAAACGCTCCCTAGCCTTGCATTGAGTGAGCCAGTAATAAGCCTTTTCCCTCGGAGTCCAGGAATCCATCTGGAGAGAGACCCCTCCTTCTTCCCTCCCTTTTCTTCTGGCCCACATGGGTCTCTCTCACCGCCTTTGGCCCCAGTCATTGTCTCCTTTTGGCCTAAGAGGAAACTGAGGGGGAGTTCAAGGCCAAGGCCATTCAGATGCAGACCTGGGTCTTAAGAACCCTGTGGAGGGGGGAGAGTATCTCACACACAAATGCCTTTGACGGTCCGTTAAGTGATTTAAATGTGGGTACAGAACAATAGGTCACAGTGGTAGGGCCCCAAGAATTTAGAGTCCTTAAAGGTATTTGAACTCCAAAATTTTCAAACACTTTGTTTGCTCTTTCAAACCCAGCAGCCTGGATTCCACCTTCAAGCTGCAAGTCTGAGATCTTCGTACCAACACTGTCTCTACCAGACTGTGCCGCTCAGTGACCCCACTCTCTCCTCACCCCCTTATCTGCACCTGACTAAGGATGACAAACAGTTCCCAGCAGACTCTCCCGGATGCTGGTGACGCTGGCAGTGACCGCCGATCACTCCCGGTGCTCCCCCGAGAAGCCCTCGGCCCTCCCAGCAAGCAACACTCAGAACACCACAGACAAGTGGCTCTTGCTCACAAGACTGCCTGTTTTAGTTAGGGAGGAATCACTCTTCAGACCTCAGCTCCCAGGCCACCTCCTCCAAGAAGCCTTCCCTGAATTCCTCTACAGGACCAAGTCTTGACACTTCGTGCCTGTGCCTCACAGCTTGCTTTTCATAGGTGACTTTTACATAACAACCCAGAGCCTAACCTGATGTCTGACCCACAGTGGGCACTCCAAGTATGCATGGAATAGGGGAATAAATTCACCTGCAGCGTGACCTTGGACGAGTGACTTCATCTCTCTGAGCCTGTATTTTCTTGTCTGTAAAATGAGGTGTGATGAGAAAGCATTCAGAGAATGCATGGAGGGTGAGGCTTAACAATGGCTCACAGAAATGTCCACGTCCTAATCCCTGGAAACTATGAATATTTCCTTATATGGCAAAAGGAGAGGGGTCCTGCAGATGTGATTAATTTAAGGGTCTTGAGATGGGGAGATTATCCTGGATTATCCAGGTGGCTCTCCTGCCATCACAAGGGTCCTTACAAGGGGAAGCAAGACGGTCAAAGGAAGTGGGAGATGTGACGACAGATGCCATTATTTCCTTGACGTCTCTAGCTTCTGGAGGTGGACACGCGATTACGAGCCATGACATGCAGGTGGTTTCCAGAAGGGAGAAAAGGCAAGGACGGGACCCCCTAGAGTCTCCAGAAGGAGCCAGCCCCATCCAGCTGCTCTCAGACTGTAAAGAATAAACGTGTTTTAAGCCACTAGATTTATGGTCAATTGTCACAGCAGCCCTAGGAAACCACTATCCATGGAAGTCATCTGGCACACAGTAGGTGCTCAGAAATGGCAGTGGTGATCTGCACGTTCTCATTCCCCCCCGCGGGGCCTCTTCTTGCCACCCACTGATATTCCCGGGGCTGGTCTTTCCCTGGGTTCTCCCCAGGGGTAGGTCGAGGCAGGAAGGGCAGGAGGCTGGACCGTGCTAGGCACGAGGAAGCCTCTGGACTGATGAAAGGGGCCATTCCCACACATCTAGCACTTGACCTAAAATACTAACAGCATTCACTGCTTGCCAGGCTCTCGGCCAAAGGCTTCATACACCCTACCTCATGCAGTCCTCTCAACAACCCCAGGTGAGTAGGAACTGCTATCACTCTCATTTTACAGATGGGGAAACGGAGACTCAGCAAGTTACGTGGTTTGCCCAAAGCCACCCACCTGGGCACAGAGGAGTCAGATTTAGAAACCAAGTCTGTCTCTTCCAGAACCTGTGTTTAAAGCTGGATTACAACGACCCAGTTCACATCTTGATCCAGCTTCTGTCTGGCTCTTCCCTTTCACCCTGAGCTTGGTGGGCGGGGCTCTGGGTGCAAGTCTTGGCTCTGATCCTTTAGCCTGAGAACCAGATAGGTGCCTTTACCGCTCTGCACTCTGGTTTCCTCATGAGCAAATGTGGCAAGCCTGCCTACAGACTCGAGTGAGACACAGAGAAATGGGTACTGTCATCTGGTACCTACCGAGATAAAAGGGCGCTGTACCTGGGGACCTCAGTGCCTTATTTTACAGATCAGGAAACTGAGGCTTGATACAGGAACTCACTAGTCCCCAAGCCACCTGGGAGCTCTGAGGCCTTGACCAACTCCTTAAGACCCACAGTCTCAGAGACGGGGTGGGGGTGGGCGTCTTCCTGAGCAGGTGGCTGTGCTGGCTTCTGGCCTGAGCGATGGGGAGTGGAAGCTTTGGAGGAGTAGTTGTCAGGGGGTCTGTAGGTTAACAGGTTCATTCGCTCATTCATTCATTGGATATTCCTCCACTTAAAATCATTTGCCAGTGGCTTCCTTCCCCACAGACTAGAATGGCATCCACCCCCGCCCAGCCCCTCTGCAGCCCCGGAGACCCCAGCCCGCTGCCAGGTGCTTGCCTTCAGCCTGCCCACTGCCTGTCCCCTTGCTCACTACCCACCAAGCCCTCTTCTCCATCGGGGCCTTTGCACCTGCTCTTTCCTCAGCCAAAGGTGCCCTTCCTGTAGCTCTTGCTGCGACAGGTTCTTTCCTGCTCTGAAGCTCCCTGCTCAGACGGGCCTTCTCCTCACGCTCCCAGCTAAGGAGCCCCTCTCTGTCCCTTCCCTGCTGATTTTCTTCCCAGCACTATCACTCCCTGCAATTACCTTCTTTTCATACGTAGGCATTTGTTTGCTGTCTATGCCTTGCCACCAGGACACCAGTTCCAGCTTACCTCTGTTGATTTCTCAGCGCCCAGCAAGGTGCCAGGTGCCCAGAAAGTGAGGACATTTGTACCCAGCGCATTACGTTTAGAAATCAAAAATGTTTCGAAGGAAGGTCCCATTGAGGGCTAATGGTGGGGTGATGGTGGGAGCCTAGCCTGGAGACCAGGCCAGAGACTGGACGCACCTGAGAGCAGGATGTCGGTCCAAATCCTCTGCCCGAGGTTACCGCCTTCACCCCAGCCTCGTCCGGCGGCATTCCCAAGCCCGAGGCGGAGCATGAGAGTCCCCGAGGGCTCCACTGGGACCCCACAACCAAGTCTCCCTCCCCCAAGGCGCACGGGCGGCGGGCGGACGCGCAGTGGGGCGTGCGGACCGCCAGGGGGTGCTGTCGGGGCGCGCACGGCCATCTGGCGCCCGGGGCCGCGAGCGAGCGCAGCCAGGCCGCCCGGGAACTTTTTTCCTCCCGCTCTAGCTCTCCTTCTCCCCCCACGCGTCGACCGCCGGCTCGCTCTTCCTGTGCATAAGGCATAGCATTTCCCTGCGGCCACCAGGCAGGCCCGTCAGGGTGCGCGGCCAGGGCCCGGTCCCCGCGCCGCCGGATCCCCGGGCCCCCGGGTACCGCCCCCGCCCGTGGCTGGGCTGGGAGAGGCGAATTGGAGAGCGAGGCGGCGGCGAGGGTGAGAGGCGAACGGAACAAGCAGGCCGCCCTGACCGCGGCCCGAGCGCCGGCGCAAGGAGGGGGCGCCGCGGCCCACCCTCCTTCCTGTCTGGCCGGGGGCCGGCCGGGCCGACGCGCCCTGACCCCCAATGGCCTACCGGGCCTCCGGGCCGCGAAGTCGCCGCGCCAGACCCAGGGCCCCCGAGTGAGCGGGGGCGCCGAGGTGAGCACCGAGCGCCGGGTCGCGGGGGGCGCGAGGCGTCGGGATCCGAGGCCCGGTGAAGAATAGAAGCGCGTTGGGCCGGCACGTAGGGGTCCGCGGGGTCATTGCTTTGTGTGGCGTGGGGGGTGTGCGAGGTCACCGGATGGCCGTCTGGGGAGCTGCAGGGTGGGGGCGCCCTGCGCCGCGGATGAGGGTCTTCAGGAATATTTGTGCGGCCGGCTGGGGTCGGTCCGTGGTGTGGGGGCGCTCGAAGCGTGGGTTGAGTGTGGCCGGAGGCTCTGCGCGCTCGGGGGAGTGAAGTGTTTGCTGAGCGTGGGGTGGGGAAATGGGGGGCATTCGCCCGGCGCCGGGAGCGGAACTTTGCGAGTGCGTCCAGGGGGTGGGGGGCAGGAAGCCGACGTCTCCGTGTGGGGCTCGGGGCCGGGCGTGGGCCACAGCTTGGGAAACAGGCACTCGAGGGGCGGGCAGGGCCTATGTGGGGAGATGGAGCTCAAGGGGCTCAACGCGGTGCCCCAACCCAGGTAGCGGCGCCGGGGCCTGTGTGCAGGCCTCGCGACCGGGCAGGAAGCTGCCTCAGAGGCCCGGGGAGCTCCGACACGGCCAGGCCCTGGGCACGCTGGCCTTTCAGAGGGTGGCATTACGGTCCGGGGCGCCGGACACGCGAGCCTCATGTCCCCAGACAGCAGCGCGCCGGCCAGGTCGATGGCCTCCAGCGCCTTGGAAGCAGGAGATGGACGTGGGGGCCGGGCGTCAGGCGGCGTCGCTGAGCGCGGCGGGGGCAAGGGAGTGGCATGACACGGGGGTGACACTTGGAGCCTGGGGAGCCCTGGGTAGGGGGAGCTCTGGGGTTTCAGCTCTGAATGGATAGACCCAGTGTAACAATGCGCTGTTGGGGGCTTGGGGGAAGGGAGGCAGCGCGCCTGAATGGCGGACCCGGGCCCTGAGCTTGCCCGCTCTCCTAGCGTTCCCTCCCAAAGCTCCTTTCCCGTGGTTTCAGCAGGCTCAGATTCAAGGGCCCACGCGGGACCGCATGCTTCCCTCCCACCCAGAGTGCACCCCCGCCTTATTTCTTTCCAACGCAGCGGTGTGTTGAGGATTCAAGAGCGTTACATCTGGTTGCAATCCAGTCTCTTGCCTCTGCTGGGCTGTTAAGACCTCGCGCTGACGTCAGAGCAAGGGAATTACTTCTTTTTATTTTATCTTTTTAGTTCGTCTGCTTCTCTGGGAGGGGAGGAAGGTGGGCTAGGCGAGCTCTGAGGTGGAGGCGCCAGTGCCACGGGAGCCCCGGGCTGGGGGTGCTGCCTCTCCCCGCCGGCGCCCCCACCCCCCCCACCCCCCCGCCCCCATCCTGCCTCTGCACGGGCTCTACGCTGAATCAGGCTCGCCCTGGGGTGGGGGGGGTAGGGGGGGCTCTGCTGACGGACCGCACCACTGCGTTTCCAGAGGCTTCCCTGGCCCTCCTCCTCTGGAAGCTGGAAAGGATCTTCTAGCTGACAAGGGGGCGAATGTGCCCTGGGAGCATCCAGGGAGAGAGCCTTAGGCGCAAGTGGAGGCTGCCTTTTGGGTGACACAGTGGAGAGGGCAGACATTCTGGTCTGAGGGAGGCTCCCCAAAGCAGAAGCCTTGGAGGGAAGGGAAGCGCCTGCACGAGAGGTCGGCCCAGGCCCAGGAGCTGCCTGTGGAGCGGCAGCAGAGCCGCTTTCCCAGCAGCCAGGCCCGCCTGACTTCCTGACAGGGGGAACTCACCCGCTGCAAAACCCTCTCTCTCCCACTGGACCAAGAGGCCCTTGCAGGCCGGGCCCTTGTCTTACTCCTCTTTAGACTAACAGGTCTACACCAAAGGCTTTCAAATTGTTACTAGTGACCCGTGGTAAGACATATATTTTAGGTCGCAATTTTGTTCACCCCCATTGTACATAACTGAAACGAAGGTTTAGTGGAATAAGTCTTTTACTTCCTCTGTTGATCTGGTAGTTTCTATTCTAGTCTATCTGATTTTTTTTTTTTTAATTGCTGGTTGTAACTCACTAAATTGATTTTACAGTCCACTAATGGGTCATAACCAGAGTTTGAAAAAAACAAGCTAGAAAATGAATCTGGCTTCTATTCATTCAGCAAACATTAAGAGGCCCTAACAAGTTCTCTCTCTATTTTTGAGTTATTGGCTTCACTGGGGCCACATCGGTTAACAGGAGCCCACAGGCTTCCAGCGCGCGGCCCCGCGGGGCGTCGCCTGTGCCCTGCCTGCACCGTGCGCCCTCCGCCCACAGCCGCACCGTCTCCCGTTGCCGGCTCTTTGACCCCCTTTACCTTTTACTACCCTCCTCCCCCAAGTTCTCTCTTTTTTGATTGCTCAAGGAACACATGGATTTTTCTTCTCATTGTGAAAAACGCAAAAACATCAAACAAAAAAACCCCCAAAACTGTATAGAGTAAAAGTGCCCTCCGTGCGCCAGCCTCTTCCCAGGGACCACAGGTCACAGCGCATGCACGTCCTTCCGGACCTTTCACTGCCCGCGGTGCAGCTGCCACGCATCCCGATGCCTCCTTTCTCCGCCCCCCCCCCGCCCCGAATGAGAACACGCCTTGGGCTCTTCTTGCGCACCTTCCCTTTGCCTTTCCGTTTGTCCCTGTGAGGTCGCGGCGAATGCCCTGTGCCTCAGTGTCCCTGTCTGTGCGATGGGAAGAATAACTGTCCTGGCCCCACAGGACGGTAGTAAAGATTTAATTAGTTTATTCATCTAAACCTGTAAGGAACAGTACCTGTCCCTACAAATGCCAGTGGCCACCACCATCATCATTGTTATTACTCTTCTATTTCTGTGGCAGCTATGTATGTACCTCATAGCTTTTAGCAGCTGCCTGTGGCTATGGCATGGAAGTCCCACCCCCTTCTCACCTGCGACTGTGTGCCCGGAGCAGTGTTTCTGTGGGAGAGCCACCTGGGCTCCCTAGCACCAAAGGGACAAATATTTTCCAGGGGCCACTGTTCTTGAAGTCCTTTGCTTAATGCAGCTGCCTCCAAGGGATGCCAGCCCAGGAGGCGAGTGAGACCCACAGAACACCCGCGGGACCCGCATCGGCCCGGGAGCGCCTGCCAGGGCCCGCGCAGGAAGCAGGCCCCGCGCAGGAAGCAGGCCCCGGTGAAAGCGCCATGCAGATGCGGTGGGGTGATGGAGAGCGTGGAGGACAGCATCTTCCCTGAGACTCGCCCAAGCAAAGAAGAGCAGAGGGAGGTGGTGCGTGATTCAGTGCCAAGGTTGGCGGGGGAGAGACAGCCTGAGCTTTAGGGTTCAGGAGCAAGTCTCGGCTCAGTCTTGGCCAAGTCTCCCCTCAGCCCTGGGCTTTGCGGAGGCAGGGGCTTCATGGAAGAGGGTTTTGGAGCAGGGCCTTCAGGCACAGGTAGGTAAGGGGAGGGGCATTCCTGGCAGAGGGGACATGCAGCACGTCTTTGGAGGCTGAAACCAACGTGGCTCTACCAGGGCCGACAGGGGTGCGACAGACTCAGAAGGGCTGGCGGCGGAAAAGGCTGGGCGGTTGCCGGGGTCTCCTCGCTGGCCGCCCTGCCTCCAGGCTGTCTGCTCCCAGCGTGGGCCACGCTCCCAGGCTAACCTTTCTCAGCGCCGGCAGGTGCTGCCAGAGGCCCGTGCTGCGTTCCGGGTAAAGGCCCGGTCTCGTCCTCCCCGGGCTGCAGGGCCCTTCCGGCCACCCTGCGCCTGCTCGGCCCCCATTCAGCCCGTTCCCTCCCACCAGCACAGCCCGCCCTCCCCCGGCCCAGCCATGCACAATACATCCCTACCTCTGTGCACTTGCCTGGACTGTTCCTTCCACCTGAGATGCCCTTCCCCTTCCTCCCTGCCTCCCAAGACCAAAAGAGATGTCTTCTCCCCCGCCCCCTTTCCTGCGAGAGGGAGACGAGGTAGGAGAAGGGGGAAAAGAAGGCAGAGGAGGGAAGGGGAGAGGGAGAGACAGAGACAGACATGGGGTGGGGGGCGAGAGATGTGAGAAAGAGTGAGGGAGATGTTCTTGTTGCTGACTGGTACGCTAAGAACAAGAAAGAAATATCCAGAAGTGTTGCGGGTTCCCACGACGCGGGGCATTTGCTCATTCATTGGTCCGCCCGTCCCTTCATTCAGCAGACATGCCCTCAGCGGCTTCTCCCCTCGGCCCTGGGCGCCCCGTGGCCCGGGAGATGAGTGTGCTTGTGGCCTGGACTTCCAGGGCCCCCGATCTGTGGGCCAGGCGGACGGTCACCGTCTAGTTTCTGCACAACGTGTTCGTGCTCAGGGGAGAAGGCCCCAGGATGCCGGGGAGAGGTTGGCGTGAGTCCTCTGAAGGGGAAACAGCTGTGGCAGGGCCCCAGAGGCGGGGCGGGGGGAGAACCGCTGGCTAGGGGTTGTGGGGTAGAAAGCCTGGGCTGGATGGCGTCTCCCCTCCCCTCTGGTCGCCTGCGTGGGCTGAGAACGTAGGGGACCCACGGGAGAGGGCCAACGGAACAGAGGCAGCGAGCTTGCTCAGGGCGTGGACAAGCGCGAGGCTGGACAAGCGCGAGGCGGGCGCTCTCACCGGAGGATGTGAAGACTTGAGCGCGGCCCCCGCCTCGGAGACGGGGCCTGCCCGTGGTGCAGCGCGGTGGGGGAGGCAGTAGGTTTGGAATCAGGAAGAGGTTTAGTTCCAACTGCTGCTTCAGGCAAGTCACTTCCCCCTCTGAGCATCGATTTCCTCTCGAGGCCCCAAGCCCTGGGTCCCAAACACAGGCGCGGGGGTTCGGCCAGCCTCAGCTCAGACCCAGGGACCTGCTGTCTGCTCTGGAACTCCATAGCGCTCCTTTAAAGTGGGCACGGTCACCGGCCCCTCCTGGTCACAGTCAGCACATGTGGCTGTTAGCTTTTTTTTTTTTAATCCTTACTTGAGGATATGTTTATTGATTTCAGAAAGTGGGGTAGAGAGAGAGGCATTCGTCGGTTGCCTCCCATAGGCACCCCAACTGGGGATCAAACCCACCAGCTATGTGTGTCCCCTGACCAGGACTGAACACGCAACCTCTTGGTGCACAGGATGGCTAAAAGACTTTGCGCAAGGAAGAGCTCACTATTCTTTCATTCCCCTTCACCTCAGGTCGCATCTACACCTCCAGTGAAGTAACACTGGCAGAAACGAAGTTTCCTTTCCAGCCAGGTTGAGGTGGATAGGGGGGCTAGATTGACAGGCGGAGCGGGACTTTGTTCATTGGTAGGGCAGCTCAGAACTATGGTTTTCTGGTCAAAGTTTATTTCCAAAGGAAGCTTTGCCCCAGCGCTGTGGGTGAACCCTGAGGAAGCATCCAGCATCTTGTCACCTCCGAGGCAATGGCACGGCAGTGGGACCCCAAACTCAGTCATTCGTTCCCTCACTCGTCCGTTCAGCCGCTCCAGCCCCACGGCCCCGGGCACCGCCACTGCCGTGGAGCGTTTCTGCACAGCAGCGTGGCTAAGCACACGTACTTTGGAGTTCAGCTGCCTGGACGCAGATCCCAACTCTGCCTCTTACTAACGTGGGCAAGTTATTCCCTTTACTCAGTCTCCTCATCTGTCAAAGGGGGAAAACGATAACACCTACCTCATCGGGCTATTGGGACGATGAGGGAGTTAATGCGGACACAATATTTAGAGCAGGGCCTGGCATGGCGAGTGCGAGAGAACGCTTCCTCCTCCTCCTCATCTCTCTGTTCCTGCCCGGAGCAGTCTCACAGGCCAGCTTGGTGCTGAGGGAGGTCGGTCCCAGCCGCGAGGGGCGACACGGGCAGGGCGTGGCCGTGCTCCACGCCAAGCGCCTGGCTCTGGAACCGGCACGCCTGCCCCTCCCGGCCTCCAGACCTTTCCTGCTCTCTGATCGCTGTGGTGAGGGCGGGGCTGGCGGCGGGTGCGCCCTGCCCGGGCTTTGTCACCCGCAAAGGTCTGCTTCTGCCTGGTACCGCGTGGGCGTCAGACTTTAGAAGGAATGCCAGGCTCAAATATTGAAGCTGCAGGTGGTTCCTGATTGACACCCTCAGCGGCCAGAGGCCGTCCGGCCGCGTCGGGACGACCCTGGGCAGCGGCCCCTCCAGCTCTCCCAGCCTCCGTTCCCCAGAACTAACAGTACCTACTTCATAGTTCTGTCTTTAGGAGGATTAAATGGGAAGGTACCTCTAATGCACTTAGCCGTACCTGACACACAGCAAAGTGCTCAATAAATATTGCTCATCAGTAATGATAATTCTCAGAAAACATAAATGTTAATTAAAAATCACCTGAAAGGTTTTTCCTTGGGAGCTACAGCTTCTAACGGATGGAACGTTGTGAACCTTCACTAATACTAAAGACAAAGAATTATTCCAATGATGGGAAACACTGAGGCCCAGAGAAGTTCAGCTCCCAGAGCAAAGTCACACAGTCGTGGCCAGGGGGAGGGGGGAGACTCCACACGGGACGTTCGTACTGTGCTTTCTGATGCTTTGATCGTTATTCCTTCTGCAAATAGTTACGGACCATCGGTGTTGATATACAGCTGGGGTCACATGGGCCTATCTTCTGGAAGTTTCTGGTCTGATGAGACAGTGACATTTACAATGATTGTAGTAAGAGGTAAAATAAAAATCACCTGTTCATTGTGGGGGAAGAGCCGTGCATTATTTGTTGGGGGAGGAGCGCTGTGCCAGGGCATAGAGCGGTGGCGCAGAAGCAGCGGTTCTCGTGGCCCACGTGCCCTCTGCGGGCAGAACCCTCAGGGGAGAGACATTTCAATTGTTTCAGCTTGGGAGGGGCAGGCACCCAGTGGGCAGAGGCCTGGGTGCTGCTGAACAGCCTCTGAGGCTCAGGGCGGCCTCCGTGGCGAATGATCTGGCCCAAGGCGTCCACAGGGCCAAGACGTGTGTGAGGAAATGGAAGCCCTGCCCTGGAGGGACTGGTGGCCAAGCGGGCACCACCCCTGCCCTTGTGAAGCTTACAGTCCGGGAGGTGAGCAGACATTAAGGAATTGCACTTGTGTGGAGTTATTTTTGTAATTATGTATCGTTGTGTTGCAAGCTGAGAAGGCAAACTGCAGAGTGATGGAGGACGCTGTCCACTCTGCAGAGGGGACACCTTTCAGGAGGCACAGCCCAAGCAAAGGCTCAGAGGCAGAAAGTGCAAAGGGGTGTAGTGGGAAGGGCGGACAGCTGGTGTGTGGCTGAGGCGGCGGCAGAAAGTGACCGAGCCCAGGGGCTTCCACAGGTGGGGAGGGGATACAGGCCCGAGAAACACTCGCCTTCGCCGGGCTCGAGGGAACTACAACTCCTTGTGTCCTGGGTTCTGGGGGCCCAAGCCGAGGGGACCTGAGCAGGCCTGGGGCTGGGAAGCTGCTCTCTGGGGGCCCAGCCTCTGCCCCTTCTCTCATTTGCATCTGTCTGATAGGTGGGGAAGAGAAGCAGGAAAAAAGAGAGGGGGCAGAAAGAACAAAATTTTCATTTCAAACGGATAGGAGTTGGGGAGGTCGAAGGAATAGTGTTTAGGACACCTTTCAGACAAGCACAGAAAATCCCACGTGGCCCAAAATAGCACAAAAAGCAGACGTTTTGCCAAATCAGGCTTAATGGAGTGGTTCTCTCTTCTTGAGTCCAGCAGGATGTGGATGGAGGTGACATTGTCCCCTGGGGCCCCACCCTAGCTAATTAAACATAGAGGCGCTGGTCTCCCGGGCAGGACAGCAGCCTGCAGAGCCCAGCCCGGCAGCCCTTGCCCCGCCTGCGCGTCCCAGAGGGCCAGAGATGGCGGCTGGGGGCTGCCTGGCGGCAGGACTGGACGGCAAGAGCAGAGGTGCGAGAGGCCTGGTCCCTGCAATAAGTGAATGGATGCCTGTTTCTTTGGACGCTGAAAGGGATTGTGGAAAAAGGCCATCATTTAATGAGTGCCTGCTGTTGTACTGGGCAGTGGGTGGTTCTCTCTGAGCCTTACTAACTGCCCTATAGAGATTGTCAAGGAAACTGAAGCTCAGAGAGGTTCCGTGACCTGCTTGAGGTCACATGGCAACCAAGTGGCAGAGCCCAGATTGGAGACCACATCCGTTGGGCACCAAAGCCAAGCCCTGCCCGCTGGCCACTCAGCCGTTTGGCAGATAGTCACCGACTATAAGTTTCTAGGGCTTAGAGTCAGCCAAAGGGAGCTTGAATTCTGACTGAGGCCGTTTTAGCTCTGCGGCTTTCTCTTTTGGAGCATCCTATCATCTGTCGAGTGGGCATAGCCATTCCTTTATCCTAGAGTTACTGTAAGGGTTAAACTCTGCATGGAAGGGGAAGAGGGAGGCCAGGGAGGCCGTCCTGCCCCTGGCCACCCAAGTGGCAGGGCAGTAAAAGCACCCTGGGCAGAGCCAGTGAGATTGTGGTATCTTTGTGCAGTATCAGTGTTGGGTTTCTTTATTTGAAAGGAGAGAAAGGTAGAGAAGGTGGTGTGGAATGCGGGTGTTTATTTTTCTTTGCCTGTGAAAGCCCTGTTTCACCTCTGCCTGATAGGTCTCCCCAAGACACTGCAGAGCTGTCTACGGTGGGCACTGACAGGGCACCCACCAAGTGAGGCCCCCATTGCAGCCTGTAAGCCCTCATCCAAGAGCCTGGGATACCTAAGAGCCCCCCAAAAGAGTGAAGGGTGGGCAAGGGCCATGAAACCAAGGAGTCCCTCGGCGTCCTCCAATTCAGCCCTCCTGGTCCCATTTATTTCCTTATCTCCTGGCAGCCAGCGGGCTGCTGGGAAATCAGGGGCAACCTTCCTGATGGACAAACAAAACAAGCCTTGCTCACAAAAGGAGAGGGAGGTTGCTGGGGCCTCTCTGGCTCCCCTCCCCCTGCCCTAGCCCCTGGCTGAGGCATCTCTGCTGCTCCACCCAGCTGGCACCCTACATGCCCTGAGAGGCAGTGAGGGGCCTACAGAGCCATTGCAGTCCAGCCACCCTGGCTGGGTGCCCCTTGCTCTAGGGAGGAGGATTCTAGGAACGGTGGAACTTTGGGGTTGCTATGAGTCGGGGTTTGCTGGAATGGCTGCTTCCTCCCCTTCAGCTGGCTGGGAAGGCAGCTTGGAGAGGAAGCCAGGCCTGCAGGTAGCAGAGAAAGACATCAGATCCAGGGGGAACAGCAGAGAAAGCAAACAAACAGGGCTTTGTGTGGCTGCAGATTGGCGGCTCAGAAGGGAAGCCAGGCCCGTGGTAGTGGGGCGGGGGGGGGGGGGGGGGCGTGGGGGGGGGGGGAGGTGGCCAGGCCATGGCTCTGAGCGCTAGGACAGCCCAGGCCCGGCGGCTGTGCAGCCGGACTGCGGGGCAACGGGGAGTGCCACCTGGTGTGGACAGGTACCGGAGTCCCAGCCTGGCTGAGCCCCAGCTGTGCCACACCGCCCCCTGACAGATCCGGGCTTGTCTTCCCACTGAACCTGGGCAGGTCACCGTGTGGGGAACTCAGGAAGACAGTCACCTGGCGCAGCCGTGGGAGCTCCCTCCTACCCCTGTGCCCCCTCATTGCTGGGAGGACACGGGGTAAGTGGGCATCAGGGCCTCCCCTGGCAGTTGCCAGCCGGGCTGGGTCTCCGGGGTGGGCGGGGACGGCTGATCAGAGCGGTGGGCGCTCTGGGGTTCCGCCGGCAGCCATGCAGAGGGGCCCCGGGTCCGTGTTGTGCAGTGGCATCCCCGCCCCGGGCCCGGGAACCGGATGTCCCCCCTTCCTTCCTCCGGAGTGGAGGCGCCCTGCGTCGGGGAAGGGACTAAGCCTGGAAGACAGGGCCTGGTCGCGGAGAGGGCAGGGAGCCATCTTGAGGGAGGGGCTGTCAAATTCCGGTCCCGCCTCTCGGGGCAGGGCCTGGCCTGGGCCTCGAGAGAGAGGCTTAGGTGGGAGCTGTCCTGTCCGGCCAGACAGACAGGCAGCTCTGCGATCAGTGATCGCCTCCGGGGCCATTTCCTCTACCCTCCCCGACCCCTGGAGGGAGCGGCGAGAGGGCAAACGCCGAGCTTCCTGCCCTCCCCTCCGGTCCCCTGCCGCAGCGCCCACCGTGTTGGCCACCGCGGGCCGCCCCCACGGGTCAGCCCAGACCAGCCCAGGTCTTCAGCCCGCGGCGCTGAAAGGGAGGGGCAGGGCGCTCCCGTTGCCATGGCAGCGCTGGGTCCCGGCCTGCTCCGCGAAGCCGAGGCCCCGCCCCTTCGCCGAAGCCGGCTCGTTCCCGGAACTCAGGCTTCGTCCCCGGAGGGGCGGTTTTGTGCTGGCGAGCCCAGGGACCCCGTGTCAGGGACAGCGGAGGGACGGCTCCTGGGGCCCCTGGAAAGGGGGGGCCGGTCTCCAGCTCTAGACCATGCTTCCCTAGAGCCCGCAGCTCCGCTGCACCCTGGGCGGCGCGCTGGCCGGACAGAGGAGGGGCGGGCATGCCCTCCGGGACTGGGCCCTCCGTCCCAGCCGCCTCCCTCCAGCGCCCGAGCAAGAGCACAGGCCTTGTCCAGCTGGCTGGGGGCACATTCCTGCCTCCTGAGCTCGGGCACCCCGCCTGCCCGGGGGCAGCCTCGTCTGGAGCTCTGCTGCCACCCAGCCCTGCCTCCACCCCACCGCGCTGCTGGTGTCGTCAGCCCCCAGCCGTCTCCGCAGGGTCTCCTTTCCCAAGTCTCAGAGACACCTACCCAACTGGCCTCTGCACTCCCACCTGGACTACGCGGGCAGCTGGATTTAACGCAGCCTCTGGGCCTGGGAAGGGGGCTGTATGCCTGTTGAGCAGCTGTCCTTTGGCCTTGCTCGAGCCTCGTCCAGGGCACACGCACAGGAGAGTGACAAGGGGCTTCAGTGGCCGCTGGAGGGGACTCAGAATTGAAATCAAAAAGAGTTTCCCGCCCTGGCCAGGTCGCTCAGTTGGTTGGAGCTTCCTCCTGAATCACCCAAGGAACTCATAAATGAATGGAACAACAAATCAGTGTTTTTCTCTCTTTCTCTCCCTTCCTCTCTCTCTCTAAAAATCAATAAATAAAATAAGAATTTCCCAGCCCTAAGCATTTCATTTTTAATTAACTTATCATATTATTCATATGTTGATTTAAGGAAAACAAGTAAAAATTCCCTAATTCCACCCCTACCTAGGACATAACCATTGTTAACATTTTTTTTTTTTTGGTTAATAAAAAAATAAATGTGATAAATATAATAAATATGAAATATGGAGTCGTGCTATATATTTGGTTTTGTAAGGTACTTGGTGGTTTTAATGGCTCTTTTTCTCACTATAAATGAAGGACAGGTTTATTATAGACTTGGAAAATATGACAAGTTAAAAGTGAAACAGTTTTCATACTCCCAGCCTTCAAAGGTAGCCACGTTTGACTGTTCATGCGGGTTCTGGCTTGGTGATTTTTGTTTAAGTTTGCCATCACTTCTCTTGTTAATGCCATTTGATATCTTTCTTTTCTCACTCACTGTTGCATATACATCGTGCTCCTTTTGCCTGAGTCTCTGCGAGTCTTGAGAGAACTGGAACTGTATTCCTGGGGGAGTGTCAGAAACGAGCCAGACCGGACGGCCACTTTGACTTTGTTCCCCGTCTCCCCCTCTGCAGGCACAGGAGCCCTTCACTATTGCCACTGACTTTGATCAGCAGCCTGGGCCACGGGGGCCTGCTTGCTGGGGCCCAGGAGGCCACCCAGCAAGGGTGGGGACACTGAAGACTTATGGGCCCAGTTGATATTCAGACTCCAGTAGCAGGAGCTCTAATTGGCCCCAGATGGGCAAGGCTGCAGCAAGGCCTCAGACCTCAACCTCATCTGGGGCCTCCTTTGCCCAGCCCCATCCAGACTCAAAGACCCCTTGTTGGTCCTGTGACCTACCTTCTGCTCCCTCTCTCTGTCTTAGAAACCAGTTTCTGCAGCCCTGGACTCCTCGGCCTCCCCCCGGGGGCATGCGGGCCTGGCCCCAGGCATAGCTGCTGCTCAGCTGCCCCACAGGCCCAGCTAGAATCTGCCCTTACCCGCACACGTCACTGCTTTCAGACCTCCCCCATTCCTGAGCAGGTCAATTATAACACATTCAAGCCCTGCGTGAAACAGGCCTCGGAAAATCACAGTTGTCAGGGATGGATTGGCTTTTAAAAGGCATCCAAGGCTTGAGCAGGGAAAACCGAAGAGATAAGAGAATGCAGCGCCCTGTTCCTGAGCAGCAGCTGGACTTAGTGGGTGGAGAGTTGCAGAGGCCCCTGTCCCTGGGAGCGATGTCCTTGGCAGTAGTGTGACTGCTGGGACACCAGACACCGTGCCCCACTGGCCATCACCTGCTACCAGCACTGTGCTCTCTGAGATGAAAAGATGCGGAGGGAGGTTGTAAGCCCTCAGCCAACGGCCCTGTAAATTATATTCTCTGAACAGGTTTATTCATTTATAAAATATTTAAGACCCATTTCGCTTTACCTATACCAAGGAGACAGTCAGGTTGGGCTGAGATTGACGTTCCGAACATGATTTCTTTATCTGGATTTGTTCTCCTGGGCTGGGTGCTGCCTGCCCTGGGGAATGTAACCAAGTGGCAGGACGGGTGTGCGCCTGGGCCTCCGGCCCATGTGTGGGCAGTTGATCTGTCTGTTTTTGGAGGGTCCTGCACACAGAAGGGGTGGTGGTTCCTGTGGTTGCTGCACCCAGGCACGTGTGTGAGTCTGTGCTGGATTGCCGAGCGTGTGCCTATGTGTGTGATATGCGTATAGCGGGGGCGTCTGTGTTTGTGCCTGGGACCAGTGTGCGGTTGTATGTGTACATGTCTGAGTAGGGGATGAGCTGAGGGGGCGGGTCTGTCTAAGCACGTCTTGGGTGCGTGGAGGTATGCACAATGCTGGGCGGGCGGGGGTGTGCTTCTCTCTGTGTGTGGTGTGTGTATGAGTCTGCGTTTATGGACGGGGGGCCTGGGTGTGTGCCTGTGTGTCACCTGTATGTCCTGTCGTGTGAGGCCTGTTCCTGTGCACGTGTGGGGTATGGCGTAGGGCTCTTCCCACCCTCTCTTTGGCAGTGGAGGCAGTAGCCACTGGCTGGGTTGCATCTGTTGCCCTGGCGCTGGGCACCGAGGGGAACTGGGTGCCCGGTGCGCCTGAGTTCTGTGACTCTGGGCCTCAGCTCCAGGGAGGACGGGCTTTGGGGGCCGAAGGAACACTGACAATGCCTGACATTCTTCCAGCAGAACTGGGCCTTCCCTGCCCTGTGGCTTAAAGACCAGGGGACCTGGTGCGGGGGGTAGGGCGGTGGGCAGGACGGTTCGGGCCCACACTTCGCAGATGGGGAGCATGCCGCCTGTCAGCAGGCAAGCCAGAACCCTCGTGCAGAGCACAGGTCTCGCTCCGGTGCTCTGCCTGGGGCGGTCCCTGCCTGGGCCTTGGTGTCCTAGTCTGTTGCATGTGGGTGGGTTCCCAGGCCCCTGTGCTCTTCTAGTGCAGAGCAGCAGGGCCGGAATGGCCAGGGCCCAGAGGAGGCAGGGGCTGGCCAGGGCTCGCCGAGTCGGGTCCAGCCGGGAAGCAGGCGATGACGGGAAGGTTCTGCTCGGGCCCCGA
Organism: Pteronotus mesoamericanus; assembly: GCF_021234165.1. Taxonomy (NCBI): domain Eukaryota; kingdom Metazoa; phylum Chordata; class Mammalia; order Chiroptera; family Mormoopidae; genus Pteronotus; species Pteronotus mesoamericanus. The sequence goes on from NW_026555090.1 coordinate 1,308,417, forward strand.
GTCCCAGGAGTGAGTCCCAGCTCTGGGGCTGACTTTGCACTTGGGACGTTGTCTCTGTCCCTTCCCTAGCTGCAGCCCCTGCCCCAGATGGGGCCCAGTAGCCCGGAAAGTGGGAAAGTGGCCGGCATTTGGTTTTCCTCAGCCTTGTGACAGCCCTCAGTTCCCCCTCCCCCCACCTCAGCAGCTAATGCATCTGTCACTACTTCCCTAATGAGGCTGCTGAGGGCCCCTCTGGGACAGATACCTTTGCAGGCTGGCCAGCAACTGAGGGGGTGGGTCCGTCTCAGGGTCAGGTTGGGAAGAGGGGGGCCGAGCCCCTCTCCTGCCTACAGCCCCCAGCCAGCTCAGCTCTTGGGGGCATCGAGGCCCACCCAGGCCTCAGACCCCGCCGTGTGAGGGTACAGGGTGCCGGAGGGACCTGGGAGGCAGCAACGTCCACAGCAGCGCTCATTATTCTTTGGCACTGTGACTATTCGTAGTAATAATACTTCATCTGGTCGACAGATATGTTTGCAGCCTGCTGTGCCAGGACCGAAATCAGCTACGATCTGGGTGTTCATAATCCCTGCCCTTGGGGAGGTGTGGCCAAGGGGGAAAGACAGTAACCAAATAATCAAGTTATTTGTGTCATTACACATTCCTGCATGGGAATGCACGTTTATCACAGGCCAGGACAGGCCCGCGAGCACACGCAGAGCTGCTCTGGTGGAGGGAGGGAGTCCTGTGCCCGGCCGCGGGCACCCGGAAGGCTCAGCCGGGCCTTGCCCGAGTGAGGAGACCGGATCCGTGCTGCGACCCCAGACCACTGCCCAGCTGCTTTGAGCTCGTGGGCGGCTCCCAGTTCCCTTCCAGCTCCATCATCCCTCAGCGGAACTCAGGCAGCCTGTATCTCCTCTTCCAGGGCCCTCAAGACACCTGCTGGCAACAAGCTAGACTTTGGAATGCCCGAGGCGCTGCCCCAGGGGACGCCCCGAGCCACCGAGCACACAGCTCCTGCCTCGGGCTCCACCTGCCATTTCGTCTTAGCCCTTTTGCTCTCACAGAGCCGCCCGCTGGGCTGGGCGGAAGGAAGTCTGGAGGAGATGAAATCAGAAAAGCAGCCCCTGTCGCCACGCGGTTGCAGAGGGAGGCGTTTGCTCACGCACTCGTTTGCTCGCTCGCTGGGCAGGTTTGTTGAGCAGCTATTGATTGCCAGGCGCCCTGCTGTGTTAGACCAGGGTGGCAAACTGACTGTCCTCCTGCCACATCCTGCCCCCCACCGACCCATTCTGAAGGCCCACCCAGTGGTTGGGGAGAAAAAAATCAAATGAATTGGCAGGGAGCCGTCCTTGGGTGATTTTACCCCGGTTTCCCATTCACAGCTCATCTTCCCTCAAGGCTGTGACGGGTGGCGCAGATTGCAGTCGGTCCGGTCCGGGTGGCAGGGCTGCCGCAGAACCGCAGCCTCCCGCTCCCTGGCCATCCCCCCAGCTCTGTCATGTGGCCATGTGGTTAGGAGCCCGGCTTCGGGAGCCAGGCCGCCCAGGTCCAAATCCTCCCCTTGGCTTTCCACCAGCCGTGAGACGAGGCAGCCCAGTGTCCCTCTCCAGGCCTCAGTCTCTTCCTCTGTAGGTGGGGATCACAATAGTGAGTGCCCCTTAGCTCCTGCAGTTTGGGGAGAGCACTAAGTGAGAGAATTCCTAAGTGCTTGTAACAGCCTTAAGTGTTGGCTGCTACTCCTGTCGTGTTGAGTAAATGAACCACTTGCAGGCTGAGAGCTGGATTTTAACTCCCTTGTTGGGGGACCCATGGCCCTCCAGGGCTCAGTTTCCCCAGTGGTCTCTTCGGGATAGAGACTCCTGCCCCTCTCTGCTGGACTTCCTCCCTCACCCTCCACAGACCTATTCTTGGGACCTGGGCTGGGGGCTGCCATCCTAGGCCAGCCTGCCCTCCGGGTCAGGGGAGAGCTGGGAGCTGGGTCCTGCTCTTGCTCCCGGTTGGCTGCCCCTACCGCCCCTCCTGTGTTTGCCCGCCGCCCCTGGGGGGCACCACACTCCAAGGGTCTTTTTAATGCTTAGTGCTAGTGAATGGGTGGTTTAGCCTCTTGCGGACCTGGCTGTGGGGGCAACAGTGCCGGGCGGCCTGAGCCTCCCCCCGGCCTCTCGGCCCCTCTCGTCTTCTGAGTGCAGGGCTAGGTGGGGAACAGCTGGGGAGGCAGGGTCGTTTAATGAACCTGTCGCCCTCCCTCTGGCCTCTCGGCACAGGTGGTCTCTGGCTCAGCACTCAAGGCCCTTGGGGACTAGCCACTGCCCACTGACCCAGTGCCACCCTGCTCCGCGCCAGCAGCAGTCATGATGGCCACTCAGTGTGTGCCAGGCACCTTAGAGGACGTCCCTTGTGATCTCTGAGGGGTCCCCAGATGCCTTTCTCTCTGCCTTAGCTCCCGTCCCTTTCAGAAGCTGTCCCCACCACCTGGAACAAGGGCCCCTCTCCCTCTCCCACTCTTGAAAATCCATCCCTGCCCCTCCAAAGGGAGCCTCAGTCCTCCTGGGTCTCTCTGGTCCCCCCCCCTCGGTGCAGCAGCCCAGGGTGAGGGTGTGTCCTACCCCTGTCCCCACAGTTCCATGCGGCCAGCCTGGCCTGACTGCCCCCTCGCTGCATCCGCCGGGGGAAGGCCCGGGGGGAGCAGCGGTGGTGCCCCACCCTGCACACAGGCCAGGCCCGGGGGCTGTGGGGAGCTACGGTGCCTCCGGAAAGCCGGGACACGAGGGGCTCCCCGGACCTGCCTGTGCTCTGGCCTGCCCCCCAGCCCCCACCCCGTGAGCTGAGTGGGGCCTGCACCCACTCCTCTCTCCCTCAGTCCCTCCCCCCTCGCCCCTCTCCTCTCCTCAGAGGGAAGGAGAAAAGGGAAGAGGGAGCATTTGAGCCTGTTACGGGGTTTCTCCAAAATGGCCCCCCTTTCCCTTCCTTCTCCCTGCCCCCCACCCAACCCCTCCTTTCTGTCCCCTTCAGCCCCCTCCCCTCTGGTCTGCACCAACCGCATGGCCTCGGCCCAAGGGCTCCTGCACCCTCCCCCAGGGCCCCCTTTGAGCCGGAGCCCTAAGGCAAAACGCAGCGTCTGCCAGAAGACCCCTGTCTGGGGCGCAGGCGGAGTCAGACGGGGCTCCGCCCTCCAGGCGCTCCTGCCTGGGCGAGGTGGCCTTGGAAAGGAATGCTGGCATCTGACGCGGAACGGAGCGTGCGGAGGAGCAGGGGCCGCCCTGGAACCTGGGATGGGAAGGCGGGCAGGGCTTCCGCGGGCGACCCAGAAGGAGGGCAAACGGAGCTGATCGGTTCCCCGCTGATCCGCTGGGGACGCCCTTCAGGTGGGGGACAGCTGGGGCAAAGGCCTGGGGCGCCACGTAGCCTGAGGTGGCGAGGATGGAAGTAACAGCCCCGAGCCCTTGAGCACACTAGAGGATGGCGAGGCCTGAAGCTGGAGAGGCGGGCAGACGGCCCTTCGCCCCCAGCCGCCTTCGGTGGCCCCTGCAGCCAGGAGGGCTGCTCTCCGACCCTCTGGCGGCGAGCGGGCTTCTGCTGCCCACCACGCTCCGGACACGGCCCAGCCTCAGCCTCGCGCTGCCCGCGGGTGTTCGCTGGGGGCTGCCTGTGTGTCCGCAGCCGTGGGAGGGTCACAATGACCTGCAAGGCTTAGTGTCATTGGGGCCTGCTGGGCGGGCCCCTTCTGGTTTGCTGGGGTCCCAGCATGTCTGGCTTTCAGCCAGAACTTGGCAAGCTCCATCCCTGTCCCCAGATGTCCTTGCAGACAAGATGGAGGTGAACTGGCAGGCTGCCGGGGCGTCAGGTGGCCTCACAGCCGTGTGGACGGCCCCCCGTGGTGAACGAGGTGGCGGAAGCCAGGAGGGAGGTCTCCGCCAGCGTGCCTTGGGGCTTGGCCTTAGCCGGTCAAGGCCGGGAATGAGGCTCACACAGGCTGAGCAGCTGCTGTATGCCCGGCTCTGCATGAAGCCCTGGGACGTGGTAGCCTGTTACCACCCATGAGGTGAATTCGGTACGATCTCATTCTGCAGATGGAGACACTGAGGCTACACCCAAATTTGCTCAGCTGAGAGGGGGCAGAGTTGGTCCGGAAATGCAGGTTTGCACAAATTCAGCGCCTTGGCTGGCCCGGGCTGCAGCAGAAACGCCTGCTGTGTTTCTCTCAGGCCGTGGGCTCGCAGGGTGGTGTGGCCGTGCCCGTGTGAACTCTGTCTCTCACATGGTCATCGGCCCAGTGTTTTGCATGTAGCAGGTGCTTGATCATTGCTTTCGGACTGGATGATCGGAGTGGTGAGCTCTGTGAGCTCTGCGTGGCGTTCCTCCCTCTGCCTCTGTCTCCACCCCCAGGAGCTGTGGGGAAGGGCCTTGGAGAGTCCGCGCCTCTGGACAAAGAGTGGCCCCAGAGGAGGCCGGGCTGAGGGGCTGGCCACACTGAGTCAGGGGTGAGGCTTGGGACATGGATTCCGAGCGGGACTTTGGGTGCAGCGTGGGAGCTCTTTCGGACCAAGCCTGGGCGGGCAGCCTGTGGGAGGAACCGCGTGAGAGAAGTGCATTCCCTTGGCAGCCAGAACCAGAGTCCTGTCTGGTGTGGGCCCCCCCCACCCCCATCTAGAAAGATGTTCATCATAGCCTGGCACTCAGATTGATGGTGGGGTTGGTGAGCCCCCCCCCCAAAAAAAAAGTAACAAAGGCCACAGTGTTTGTTGAGCACCTACTATGTGTCAGGTACTGGGTATGCCAGTTGCACTCTTAATCACAACCCCATTTTACAGATGAGAAAACTGAGGCCCAGAGAAGTTAAGGTCACAGAGCAGAGCTGGGATATGACTCCAGGTGGGTCTGTTTTCACCTCCACTGGCCTCTCTCCTTTTGTGCCGTGCCGATATCCACAGTCCCCTCTGTCTGCTCTGAAGGCCCCAGGGCCTTGCTTTCAGACACCCTAGATGTGGAACCTTGGAGTGGGAATGTACCTCCCTCCGTCCCTCTGGGAGCACTGAGGTTCTAGGCTGCCCAGCCCAGCTCTTTGAGACCACAGGTTTGCTGGGCCAGGGATGGGGACACTTCTGTGCACCCGCCTGCCAGGGAGGCGGAGTGTGCCTGACCACCATCACTGCTGAGGGGCCCTGGCTGGGGCTAAGCATTCCCCGGGCCCCCTTGCAGCCCAGGCAGTTGGGGACAGTCAGGCCACAGTGGACAGACTTGTAGTCTCGTCTCAGTCCTGTACAGCCCCACCGTGGGACTTTGGCCAAATCACTGCTCCCTCTGAGCCTCGGTTTCTCTGAGCCACATTTGGGACTGGCCTCGTCCCCTCCAGGGTTCTGGTATTAGAGACGTCTGGGAACGTCCAGGGTGAGGAGGCTCTTTTCCGAGGGGCTGGGGGCAGTCCCCGTGGGGATTCGCGTCCACCCAGGCAGTCCTTGACCCGCGGCCAGCCTGGCGGAGGAAGTGAAGAGACCGCTGGGCGGCGGGGGGAGGAGGGCTGGCATCATACCGCTGGGAGCTCCGGTCCCGCTGCACTTACAGGTCGTATGACCCCGGCAAGTGCGTCACCGCTTGGGCTTCAGTTGTCTCATCAGGAAAGTGGGCACACTGATAACATTGGCCTCAGGAGAATGCCAGGAATGTGAAGGGGAACCCCACTTCAAGGCCGGAGCACAGGAAGTGCTCTGTACGTGGCCTCTGTTGTCTGTGTTGCTGTGGGTGTTATTGGTGGGATCGTTAAGACTGTGGGCTCAAATGTTCAGTTCCTCACGCTCCCAAGCCCATGGTAGGACCATGCTTCCTGGACAGCTTGTGGCAGGAGGAGCTATGTGATCGGTGCTGGCCAATGAGATTTGTCTCTCCCAGGCGGAGCGTGTCTCTGCTCAGAGAGGCCAGAGCTCTCTCCCCAGGCGGCCCAAGGTGTGACTGACTGTTCAGTGAGTGGGGCCTCCCTGCCAACTCGCTGGGTGTGTGGTGGGAACAGGAAACAAACCTTTGTTGCTTTAAGCCCTTGAGATTCGAGGGTTTTGTGACAGTGGCAAAGCCCATCCTGGCTGTCCGGCCCCCACCAGTGGTCCACACGTGAGAACAATGAGCTGCAGAGGAGACCTGGCAAAAAAGAAACTTTATTGCTGACCTACTTCTAGAACTGCTTCACTCAGACTCACGCTCCTTCATTCACCTTCTCACTAATTGGCTTGCATCATTCGTTCACGCAGCAAACGTCCCTTGAGAATCTGTTTCAGAGGCCGCGGGAGCCCACAGGCTGGCGGGGAGAGGACCACTGCTCTGAGAGTGGCGGGGCGGGGCCCAGACTGGGGGGCGGGGGGGGCACGGGAAGGGCAGGCAGGGTGGGCCTCAGGCTTGCACAGCCCGGCAGAGGGTGGAATGGCATTCGCGCAGTGGGCCCTTCTTGAGCAAAGGCCGAGACATGCCAGAGACCTGGGCAGCCGGGTCTGGCCGGCAGAGATGGGGCCAGGGAGCAGCCAGGCTGGAGGGAGACTTTGGCCTTTGGTTCGGTGCACTGGGCTGGACAATGTGGAGGGATCATGGGTGAAAGGAAAGACGAGGGGTCAGCGAGAGGGAGACCAGATGCGGGCCGGGCCCGGGCGCAGGCACAGAAGGAGTTCAGGCCCCGGAGGCCAGTGGCTGTGGGCAGCGGGCTGGGCAGGGGCGCCCGCACAGGGACCGGGGACGGTCTGGGAAATCAGTGCAGAGTCCGGGCCTGAGTGCAGCCCGGGGAAGATGCCCAGAAGGTGGGCTGGGTAGTGGACTGAACGTTGAAGGAAGACGAGAACCCCACTTCCTGCCTGAGAGCAAACCATGGGTACGGGGGTGGAGCCTAAGCTGGGAGAGGGTGGCCCGAGCTGCTTCCTTGTGCCTTCTCGTGAAAGAACTGAAACTTCTGCAGGGGCGACTTCTTCTTTAAAGATTCCACCATTCGAAGGCAGGCTTTCCTGTCTTGAATAACAGTGTGTTCTGCTCGTTCCACACATGTTTACTGAGCCCCTGCTGTGTGCCGGGCCCTGTTCTAAGTGCATACCAGCGAATAGAGCCTAGATCCCTGCCCTGGTGGAGCTTCTGTTCTGGTGGCCGGCGGTACTATCCAGGATGGTAGAAGGCGCTGAGTGCAATGAGGAAAAAACACAGCAGGGAAGAGGCTCAGGAGTCAGGGAGATATTTGCAGTTTTAAATTGAGGAGTCAGAACGTCCAAAGACCTGAGGGAGGGTGGCAAGCCTTGTGGATGTAGTGGATGTCTGGGGGAGGGGCACCGCAGGCAGAGGGAACGCGGGGCAAAGGCTCTGAGGCAGAACCGTGCTTCGCCTGTTGCAGAAATAGCGAAGGGGCCGGTGTGGCTGCAGCGGACTGAGAGAGAGGGCCCGGGAGAGGCCTCAGGCCGTGGCTGGGACTCAGCTTCTTCCAGAGCAAGGTGGAGGCCACTAGACGCCCGCTCTGAGCTGACTGAGGAGTTCGCAGGCTCAGAGGACTGCAGAGGGCCAGGCAGAGCACAGAGACTGGGAGAAGGTTCCGGGGTCCTCGGGCCCTGTAGCCCGACCCCGGCCTCTGCGGCTGTAGCCACGTGAGCCAAGCGGCCCCCCCCGAAGTGGAGGAGCAGGTCCCCTGACCTCTCAGGCCTGCCCCGCCATCCTTGTCCCCTCCCTCTTCCAGCTACTGCCCTTCCCTGTACCCTCCTCTCCGCTCCCTCTGCTGCCCACCTGCCCCCCTCTAATGACCCCTCAGCCCGTGGGTCCTCTCCAGGTGTGTGCTGCCCCTTGATGAACCCCGGGAAGCTTAGCAAGCCTCCTGTTTTGCTAACAACACAAGGGCCCCTCAGCCCTCCCTCCTCCCGTCAGCCTGGACTGAATGAACAGGAATGGGCTTTCACACCCTCCAGTCCAGTCTTCCCGCAGGGCTGCTCTCGAAAGGGAGGCCGGGGCACCAGATGCCATCCCCGCTGCTGACAAAAGGGTGAGACCTCCGTGTTCCTGGGCAGGGTCTGGGCTCGGTGGGCGAAGGCGCCCCTGCTCCTCCCACCCCCTTGCACGGCCTCTGTGGCTTCCCCAGACAGCTTACCGCCCATCACACTTGGACTCTGGAGCTGTCCGTGTCCCCCGCGCCTCCATCCCTCACTGGCGGCCGTCCCCACCCACACTCTCCTTCTGATAACCAAGGGACTCCAGACACGGTGAGGGGCCCAGAACAGTGGCCCAGAACCTAGAGACCAGGTCCCCCACTGGGCTGGTGCCCGTTCACTGACTGGAGCCTGTTCTCTCTCCACACGCAAAAGCTCAAGCCCACATGGAATCACCCAGAACATTCCAGCTTTATAGCTGCTGGGGTGTGGAGCTGACCCCTGTGCGGGGGACCCCCGCTGTCATCGCTCAGGTACCAAGGGAGCGCTTTACCTTCGAGTTCCCTGCCCGCCGTTGCTGCCGTCAGATGCAGACTGGGCCTGGGCATCCCACCCTCCGGGTGGGAAGCCAGAGGGGCTTCCCTCAGAAGGGGGGCCTGCAGCCTGGGGGTGTCCTGCACACTCCAGGAGAAACCTGGGGCCGTCGGGTCACAGCCGGAGCCGCTGCGGGCCCGGGCTGGCCCGGGAGAGGCGGGGTCCAGGTGCGCCCGGCGCGGGCGGAGCTCCGAGCGGGCCGCGGCTCCTTGAGCACCCTGTGCTGTCTGCCGGGGCACGGGGGGGGCAGCTCAGGGCAGGCATTCTCAGCCTCTCCCACACACTCAGAAGCCCCCTTCCCTGCCCCAGGGGCCCAGGGCCCTGACTTCCTTCCCATCACCCACCCCTGGAGGCCCTGCCCCCGCCTCCTGGCCTTCAGCTCTGGCCACCGCTGCTCCTGCTCTGTGGCGCCTGTAAGCCGACCCTCCCACAGCTGCCCCAGCACGCGGGCCACCGAGGGGCTGTTCCAGTCCCAGCCTGGAGCAGCTGCCGAGCACCCCCTGGCTGCCCCCCAAGGTCTCCTTCCTGCACAGCCCTGGGTCTGTTCCCCTCCCCCACCCCCATGCCCTTCCAGGCCCCTGGCCTCACTGTGGCCCCACCTGCCTCCTCCAGACCAGCTATGGCCTCCAGGTCTGATCTGTAACCTGTTGGGTCCTGCCTGGGCTCCATGAACTGCACCCTAAGAGTAGGTCCGAAGCGCTGTGTGTGAAGACACGCACACGGGCAGAGGGCCGGGAGCTCTGCCCCCATCTCAGGTGTCCCTGCCGAGGGCACGCACGTGGCACAGCCGCCAGGGTGGGGAACGCTGCTTGTCACAGAGCCAGAGAGAATGGCAGAGCCCGGGGCAGGCAGCTCCAGAGCTGGTGTTGCAGGAGGAAGTCCTTTTGTGCACACACTCACTCCTAGATGCCAGCCCGCTGCGGCGGTTCAGACACACACGCGGTTGGGCACAGACACGTGGGCAGCCCGCACACGCCTCGGGCCCGCGGCGTGCGTATGGACACGCACACCCCTGCGCACGCCCTCCACGCCAGCCAGCCCTTGGCCGCACAGTCACGTACACGCTTGCTTTGGGGCACTGAGGACACACGAGCACATCCGGACACACGTGCACAGGCACTGGGCTGTGGCATACACCCCACCGGTCAGCGGTGGGGGCACGGTGACGGCGACTTAGAAGCCAGCTCCCCACGGAAAAACAGCCACCGACTCCTGGGGAGCCGTCCTGTGAGCACGGGCACGCGTGTACACTCCCCCCACCCCCAGCCAGAGGATCCCCCCCCACTGCTGGAGTCCTCTACTTTTCAGCGGGTCCCCCTCCTTCCCCCCGCCCCACAGCAGGCCGAGGCCCTCCTCCCAGCCCCAGCCGGCAGAGGCCCCTGGCACCCCGCCCCCAGGACCGCGTGCGTAGGCTGGCCTCACTGCGGCCCGGTGGCCCTGGTCCGGGGCTGGCTGCCGGCCTGGGCCCCAGGGTTGGCATACGGTGTCTGCCTGCGTTTTGGCCCCCTGCCCGGCGGCACCTGGCAGATGTGCCCGCGGCCCCCGTGCCTGCCGAGAGCTTGCCTTCCCCTCATTTGCGCGGTGGGGCACCTGAGACAAGGAAGTGGGCAGAGGCTGCTTCAAGGACACCAGGGCGCACCTTCCTCTACCCCTATCCCTGCCTCACTGGATACTGAGAGTCCCCTCAGAGGCTCAGGCTTCCTATAGGTGGGCACCTTCAGGGTTATTTTATACAAAGGCCCAGAGAGGGCAAGGGCCTCGCCCAGGGTTACACAGCAGGTCCATGGCACAGACAGCAGACGCTTCCTCTCCTGGTGGGGGGGCCATGCAAGCCTGAGAGCAGGCGGCAGGGAGGAGGCAGGGCCAGGTTTGCACCCAGCCTCCCCTCGCCCTCTCCCTTCCCTCTGCTCCCTCCCCGGGGTTTGTTTGGAGAATGACTCACAGGAATGCAGCAAAATCCTGATGGATGGGAAGGCACAGCCCAAGAAGCACCAGAAAACCTCCCCAGGGTGGGGGGCAGGGCTGGGCTGTGCGGCCAGAGAGGCGGCCGAGTCGGGAGGCCTGGGCACAGGTGGGACTGAGGCCACAGGAGAACGCCGCCCGCTGGGGAGCCCCCCTCCGCCCGCGGGGACGCGCAGGCGCGCGCGGGCACACCTCGGCTGCAGCCGCACAGCAGGGCGCCCGCCCTCCTGCCTTCTTTCTGGCCCTGAGTCCCCACTGCAGGCCTTCCCCAGCTGCTCTTGTGCCCCGCGCACTGGTGCACTGTAGGGGACTGATGAGTGCGTGGGCACAGCACCTCAGTCGGACACTTCCCGGGGCCCGTGTTGTCCCTTCGTTCCTCCTGGCCCTCAGGGCGGGTGCCCTTCATTCAGCTCTTCAGCAAAGCTTCCCAAGGGCCCCTGTGGCCAGGGGAGCTGGGGAGGGGCGCACCCCTTTTCTCTCCTAGCTCACAAGGTATGTCTCGGGGCCTGGCCAGGCCCCGGGGGACAGGGGAGCCTCTTAGAAGACACAGGATGAAGTTGAGAGCAGGCACAGGGCAGAGGGGCTGCAGGGGGGACAGGGAGCTTGGCAAGCCTGGGAAGGAAAGGCGTGCAGGAGGTGGGCAGGGTCAGGCAGGGAGCATGGGGGGCGGGGGGGCGGTTCCTGGGGGGAAGCTGTCCCCTGGGGCCACAGCTGGGGCGGCTTGGAGCGGCAATGACGGTCCCTCCTAGGACCTCACAGCCTCCTGCCTGGGGAGGCCCGCCTGGCAGAGGCGGCCTGGACCCCAGCGCCAGGCGCCGGTGCTCCGGGCCCAGCCTCTGCGCCCTGCTGACGGTCGTCATGCGGCGTGCGGCCCTGGATGGCCAGAGCTGTGTTTTCAAAAGCAGGAATTTGGATTTTTGTGTGACCTCTCCTGGTTCAATGAACAAAAAGCGCAGTGTGGTTTAAACTGCACACGTCCACAGGCGGAGGGCCGCCAGCTCATAATGTCTGTTCTGTGAGCGCTTGGGTTTGCATCGCTCCTTGGATGTTGTTTATATTATTGGAAACAGCGCAAATATTCACTGAGGTGAAACTCTGCGCTAGGCACGAACAAGACACCAAATGACAGTGCCGCCACTTAGTGGGGAGAAGTCAGGGGACAGAATGGTCTGTCAGGTGACAGTGTTAGGGAGAAGGAAGCAGAAAGCGGGGCTGCGGAGCTAGAGGGGCAGCGAAAGCCGAGCAGACCTGCGGGAGATGCGCCCTCCAGGGAGAAGCAGCGCTGTGGAGTGGGCCCAACCGGCTGTTTGCGGAGTCCAGCTCGGCTGGTGGAGCCGAGGGAGTCGCGAGGAGAGCGGGGTGGAGGGGGCGGGGGGGCTCCCCACCGGGCGCAGGGGGTTGGAGGCCCGGGTATGAGTTTGGTCTTCACCTCTGTGTGAGGTAGGAGCCACGGAGTGTTCTGAGGGAGGGAGGGATGTGGCCCCCCTCGGGCTTTGGTGGGCGCCCCCTGGCTGCCACAAGGGCTGAAGGGGGCCGGGGTGGGCCCGGGGAGGCTGGGAAGCGGTGGCTGCACTTCCTGGGCCCCAGCAGTGGTTGGCAGGGCCTGCGGTGTGGGGGAGCGTGGGCTGGACTGCTCCCCGGGAGGGCTTCTCTTGTGGGGGATGCAAAGGCCCTGAAATGAGATGGTAGTGATAGTTGCCTAACAAGGTGGACACACCAAAACCGCCTCAAAAGGGTGAATTGTATCTCAATAAAAAAAACTTAGAGCACACCAGGATTTCTAACCAAAATTGATGCGCAGAGAGAAGATGAGAGGAAATAGCACCCGTCACCAGGGGAGGCGGGGCCTGGATTCCTTTTTTCCTTTGTACTTTTATATACATTCCAACTTTAAAAACTGAATGTAGGCATTCCTCGCTAACACAGGAATGCTTTGTGCCCAGGGAGGAGGGGGACAGGGAACTGATCCGGAGGGGCTGCGCGGTTACTCCCGCCCACCCCACACCCAGCTCTGGACCTCTGCTGCGGGGCTTCCACGGGGCAGGAGCGCCTGCCCTGGCCCGGGCGCCGACCTTCTGCAGTTCCAGCCCTGTCACAGGGCCTGGGCCAGGCTACAGACCCAGGTCCCCTCCGTCCTCCCAGTGGCGTCTGAGCTCGGCCTGACGCTTCTACGGAACACCGCCTGCCTCCTTCACTGTGCGCCCCTTCAGCCACCAGCCACTCGCAACCTCCCCAGGCAGCTCGCTCATTCCATTTCTGGGCAGCTGTGCCTGCTAGCACGCTCTTCCTTATATGGAGGTGAAGTCTGCCTTCCTCTGGCTTCTACCCCTCCTCAGCTCCTGCCCCGAGCCCCAGCTTCTGGGTCTGTGGCATGGGGGCCCCGGCCCCTCCTGCCCCGGCCCTCACTTCGCCCCTGGGAGGTTATAAACGGGCTCAGGGGCTGACGGCCGGAGCACGTGCTGGTCGTCGTTTGGCATTGGGGACGAAGTGTGGGGGTGGGCCTTTGCCCCCGCCACACAGCCAAGTAGGATTTCCAAATTAAACATTCAGACCGTCACCACCAAGTCGGAATTTGATACTTACCCCGGAGGCGGAAACTCAGCCTCTCCATGGGCCAGGCGGGAATAATAACCATCAGACTAACACTTATCGGGAGCTCACAATGTGACAAACCCCAGTGACTTTCACGTACCAATTTCCATCCATACTCCCCACCGCCCAGGCCCTGCATCTCCCGTGTGAAAAGTGGAAACACTGAGGCTCCAACACGCGATGGAGGCCGCTGTGCGTCACCGTCCTCGCGCAGCCGGGGACCAACCAGCAGCCTCCCCACAGGGTGGAGGGAGGCGAGACTGGAAGGGCACGGGTTCTGGGTGGTTGGACTTGGCTTTGGCCCTGGCACTCCATCAGGTGAAGGACCCTCATATCTGTTCTTATAGCTGCCTCTTCTGCTCTCAGACTGTGAGCTTTTGGCTGAGTTTAGGGAGGGAGATATCCCATGGCTCGGGAGTCTGCTTCCCCATCCGTAGCGCACCCCTCCACCGCCGCCTCCTGCGAGGTGAGTGGAGCAGAAGCATCAGCCCTCCTCACAGCTGTGGGAGCTGGGCCCAGAGGGGGTGCGGGGTTGCCCGGGGGCGCTCAGCCAGGGTGCTGCACAGTGGGGCTTGCGGGGCACTGGCGGGCGGCGCCTCTCCCGGTTTAGGGTGATGGGGAGGGCGGGGACCATGACCTCATCCCCCGACCCCCGATGGGCGGCTGAAGCCGGGAGCCTCCTTCCTTCCTCCGCACGCAGCCTGGCCAGGCCGCCCCGCGCCAGGCCCGGGCTGGTCAGAGAGCAAGCACAGCTCTGTGAGAAGTTCCCGAGGCAGGGCAAGGGCTCAGGCTCGGCCTGGAGCCACTCAGGCCGTGTGATTCTCTTCTGTTCTTTGGGCCTCAGTTTCCACATCTCTAAAATGGGCAAAGGACACCTGCCTCAAAGGACTGCTGGGAGGGGCCGTGGGGCGTGCTTGGCAGAGTTGGCACGCTGCCTGCCACCCCCACGAGCCTGGTACAGTCACCTGGGTTCCCCCAGGGAATTTGGGGATAAAGCCAAACCAGAAGAAAAAGTACATGCGTGAAAACCTCCCCCCCTCCCTTCTTCCCCCTCCTTCCCCCCTCCTGCCCTCTTGCCCCCCTCTCCCCGCCCCACACCCCGGGTGGTAAACACTCACACAGCACAGTGCGTGTCCCCCCCACCCCAACCCTCCTTCTGATCAGCGGTTTCCTTCTGTCCTTCACACGCGGCCCCTGCAGGCTCAGGCACCCCTGCCTGGAGAGAGCTTCCCGTCAGAAAGGTCCCTGAGGCTCAGGGACTCCTCTGGCCCAGAGAGACGGAGCCTCCCTCTCTCTGATCCCAGAGGCTGGGCTCCCTGAGCAGGGAGGGAGCTGGGCCACCCGGCCCAGGTGCAGGCCGCAGCTGAGCGGTCCGGGGGTTCCAGGGGTGCTTGCCTGTCTGGGGCCGAGGGCTGGGGGCCAGGAGAAGCACTAGACGAGCTGGCATCCACAGAGCCAGCAGGCCGAGGCAGGGCAGGTGCTGCGGGGCTCTGAGCTGAGCTGGGAAGGGGCCTTTGAGGAGTGGTTGAGCCAACGAGATGCCCAGGATCCGCAGGAGCTGAGGCCACCCTTGTCCCTGGGAGGCGGGGGTCAGGAACAAAAGGTACATGAAGGCAGGTGTGTGTGCCTTGGCGTGTGCACACTCTTACCCAGAGGAGCCCGTGCATGTCCTTGTGTGGGCACCTGTCACATTTACGTGTGTGCGTGTCCCTAACCCCTGTGTGCATGTTAGCACACATGTATGTCTCATCTTGCGGTGTGCGGACACGCAGGCGGTGCGCCATGCAGCCCCCCCGCCCCCCAGGGAGGGTGTGTTGGTGCCTGTCCTGGTAGCTCCTATCTGCTGTGTGACGAGGGCCTCTCTGCGAGGCTGGGGGCTCAGCAGCGGCCCTGAGTTTGGGGGAGGGAGCAATGCTAGCCTTCCCTCTTTCGTAGGGCTCCCTTCCAGGCAAGCGAGGAGGGGCCCGAGGGTTCCCCAGCCTCTCAGAAGGAGAGGAAGAGGAGGGGGTGTCGTCATTCTCAGGCACCCGGGGACCCACTGGGCCTGGGCCGGAGGGGCTGTGAGGCCCGGTGAGAAGGGGCAGGGCTGGGGACAGAGGGTGTGCTGGGTGCACATCTAGCTGGGTGTCTTGTTGGGGGGGGGCGTCTGTGTGCTGGCGCCCATGTGTCTCTGCGCGTGTGAGGGTCTCGGGCCGGGCCCATGGGTCTGGCGGTGGCGTAGGGGCAGGTCCGCCTGACTCGGGCTGTGTCTCTGTGCGTCCGGCCTGCTCAGACTGGCCCAGGCCGGGGAGAGTGCCAGCGGCCTCAGGCTCCCCTTGGTCCCTGTGTGGGCCTGAGGCCCCGGTGTGGACCGTGCACGGGGTCGGCACTGCTGCTCCCCTCAGGGGCGGCTGGCTCCGACTCTCCGCGTGGTCCCTGGTGGCCTGGTGGAGCGCGTCCACAGGACAGTCACACGACGTCCCTCGGCCAGCGTCGGGGTCCGGGCCCAGACTGGGCCTGGGGTCAGAGGTCCATCGATAGCCGGGGCTATAGACTGTCCGTAGGAGGTGGCTAGAGGCTCTGGCTGGGGCCAGGAGTCCATCATTCGTGGCAGAGGGCAGGGATCCGTCGGTGGCCAGGGTCAGGGGTCTGTCTGTGTTGGCACAGAGGACTGGATAGGCCTCAGCCACACCACTGTCCTCAGCCTCTTGGTGGCTTCCTGGCCGAGTGTGGATCTGAGCCCTGGGTTGCAGCTCAGGAGGCAGCGGCACAGGCTGCGCGGCCCCTGTGGGCGCCACGCAGGCACACGGCTGGGAGCTGCTTCTGTGGCCGTGACAGTGTCCCAGCCAGACCAGATACGCCAGGCATGGGTGGCCTTGGACATAGCCCAGAACAGAGGGGTGCCCTCTGGCCAGAGAACGCGGAGCAGGGGCAGCGCCACCCCAAACCTGGAGGCTGCGGCCGGGGGTCCTGTGTGCCTCTCCCCTGGGGCTCTCTCCCCGTCCTCACCCATTTCTTCCTCCTCATTTGCTCCTTTCCTCCTCAGTTCTCCTCTCTTCTCTCACCCTCCCCACTGCCCTCTCCCCACTTCTCTCTGCCTTCCTTTCTGGCGGCCCAACCCTCTACCCCCCCCCCCCCGTTCATCCCGGCCTCCCCACCCCCTGCCCTGCCCGCAGCCACCGCCCTCTGAATCCGGGGCCTTGCCTCCTCCACGCCCAAGGACACAAGTCCAGCATCTTCCAGGGCACTGGGATGCTGAGAAAGACAGGTGCATGCCAGTGGGGGCACGGCGGGGCCTGCGGGCTCCCCTGGCAGGGGTGGGGCTGCGGGGGGGGAGAGGGCGCCGGGAGGCTGAGGGTCCGCCTCTGGAGCCCAGCCTGGAGAAGAGGGTCCCTAGCCGGTGGGTCTGGCCTCCTGGAGTCTGAAGTCCGATGACCTCATCTGGTGGTCTCCCACAGTCTAGTAAAGGACAGACAGACAGACAGATGGCAGAAAAAGCCACAGACAGCAGAGATCAAAGGCCGTGCAGATCAAAGGCAGGCAGCGAAAGAAGCAGCCGTCTCAGTGCCAGGCACTGGTGGGCGGGTCCAGCCGGCCCCCCCGGGCCGAGGCCGGCTGGGCAGAGGCCGCAACGTGCCCCATACCCCACCCAGGGCCGGGAGGCGGGCGCCAAGCAGCTTCTCTCGCCTGAACTTGGGCCAGAAACTAAATAGGTAGATCCCAGATTTTCCCCTGACCTCTGCTGCCATCCCCTGGGATGGGGGCGCAGGGCACAAGACACGTCAGCTGTTGGAAAATGTTGTGAAAAGTTAAGGGAACTTGGGTATTCATGATCCTGACTCCCCACCACTACCCCCAGCTAAAACATCAAGTTCTCTGCTTTCAAAGGAAAACATTTTCTCAAGTGTTTAGCTCTCAGTCTCACGTGGTGGCCCAGCTCTCAGGAAGTGCTGGGCACTAGAGCATTCAGTGGTGCGGGGGGAGGCCGAGGAACAGGGCGCAATTGCTTAGCAACCATGCCAGCGGCGCATGAGGGCAGAGGACTGTGGGCTTTGCTCACTGCTGTCTCCCTGGTGTCCCAACAACGCCTGGCCCCGGAGATCCCCGGGGCGGACGCGCCCGGCTGCTCTGGGAGGACAGTGGGAGTCAGTCATGGGGGAGAGGAGGCACGTAGGGCCGCTGGCCTCTCATCTCGCCCAATTTTTTCATAAAAAAGGGAAACTGAGGCTTGGAGTGGGAAAGTGACTTGGCAGGTCACCCAGGGATGACCCAGGCGGGGCACTGCTCCTGACACGTCCAGGAAAATGAGGTCCGTCTGGGCTCCGCTAGCAGATCGGCCCCAAGGGCGTTAACCTGTCCGAGGGGCAGGGCCGTCCCTTCCTGAACACACGCCCTCCCACCAGCCCTGGGAGCCTGCCCCAGACCTGTCGCCAGCAAATGACCGAATGACCGGCTGGCGACGGCAGCTCCATCCTTCCAGTTGCTCGGGGCAGATGTGTCAGCTGAGCCTGTGGGCCCCGCCTCCGGAATCCGTCCAGAGCCTGATGCCCCCTCAGCTCTGCGTGGCCCCCCGTCCGGGCCGGGCCCTGTCACTGCCTGCTTGGACTTGTGCGGAGGTAACCTGAGTGGCCGCCCTGCCCCCGCCCTGGCCCTGCACTGGATCTCTTTACGGCAGCCAGGGGGACACCGTGAGGGCCTCAGGGAGGTCACGTCCCTCCCATGCTCAGAACGCTGCCAAGACGCCTCATCTCGCCCTCTACGAAGAAGCGGCCCCTGTCACCTCTCTGCCTCTACCTCTCCCCACTCACCCATGGCTCTCTGTGCCCCAGCCACAGCAGCCTCCGCCACTCCTTGACAATTTCCACCCTGTTCCTGCCGCGGAGCCTTTGCACTTGCTGTTCCCCCTGCTGCGCAGCTTTCCCCAGACAGCAGGGTGCCTCGCTACTTTAGTCCTTCCAGCCGGTTCTCAGATGATTTCAAGTGTGAGTTCTCTGAGCCCCCAATGTGGAGACGAAGCCCTCCCCCAGTTACTTCTAGCCCCCTTCCCTGGCTTTATTTTTTTCACAGTGCTGCCCCACCTCCATGTAACATACTACATAATTTACTCATTCACTGGTTTCTTGTCTGTATCACAGCTAGGAAGACTGGAAACTTTGTCTCATTCCTAGCTCTGAATCCTCAACACTTAGAACAGTGCCTGGAACACAGGTTGGTGCTCAGTAAATATTTGCCCATCGAATGGATGATTATTTCTGCTAGACCCAAGTTGTCTTGATCTTGGGCAAGTCAGCCCCTGGACCTCAGTGACCAGTCTCTGAAACAGGAAGGGCGACTGAGGGAAAGATAGAGGATAGAAGTCACTGGCTGCCTGCTCCCTGAACGTGTGCAGAGTGGACGGTCAGCCTGGCGGCCCTTGGACCCCGGGGCTTCGTATTTGCAGGCGAGGTGCCCAATGCCCTGTCTCCTCCTTGGATTGCCGCAGAGCCCCAAGGCAGGGGGTACTGGGGTTAGCAGACCAGGCCCGAGCGTGAACGCAGCTCCTGGATTTCAGTGGCACCCGCCTGGTCTGGTGGGTAGAGCCCAGGCCCCTCTTCTCTGCTGCTTGTGCCCACCTGGGGGGGCCCCTGGGCCCCGTCCCTGGCGGCCTGTCAGTGAGCCTGGCGTCCGGCAGCCCAGCTGGCCCTTCGCCTGCGCTCCCCAAGTCCATGCCTGGGGTCCCCTCCCTGCTCCTGTTTATTATTTAACCCTGGAGCATTTGGACACACATTTTGCATGAAAGCAGCTACTCAGATAGGGCAGAAAAGGGCAGCACGCCCAGGCCCAGGCCCTCCTGGGCACAGCTACCCCTTACCAGGGCAGATCGCGCCTGTGGGGCCTGCGAACCCCACTCGGTCTGGAATAGGGCTCCTGTGGCGGGCGGGGGATCGGACCCCTCCCAGCGCAGGGCCATGCCAGCCGGGCAGCAGCCCCGGCCGGCGGTCCCCTTGGCGTTCCTGGAACACCTGCCGCCGCCGCCGCCGCAGTTCCCAGAGTCCCGCTGTTGGAGTCTGAGAGAACAAGCGAGGGTTCAGGGGCCACGCGGACCTAAGTTTGAATCTGAACATTGTCACTTTATTCATTCGCTGCCAAATGCATACTGAGCACCTGCTCTGTGCCAGGCAGAGGCGAGAAACATCTCTCTGGAAGCTTAGGTAGGGATCAGGTGGTGTCACCGGGTGCTTGGAGGGCTCTCCTCATGACCCTCCGGGGTCACACTTACAGAAGGGCCCTGGTCAGGTAGGGCTTTCTGTCCCCCTTTGGCCCCTCCCCCAGACGGCCGCCGGGAACAGCCCAAACAGATCCCAAAAAGAGAGCAGGGCTCTGCTCTCCTTTGGGATAAGTCCCCCACCACCATCTCGTTCCTTCAGACCCCGAGGACACGTGCCCGGAGGCCAGCGTCTGCGGCGGGCACTCCCTGAGCGACCTCTGACACGTCGGGGACCTGTCCTCGCCCTGCAGTCCTCCAGCCCCGGCCACCCCAGTTATTCTCCGAGGAGGGCTGTTGGTCAAAGAAGAGAGCGCCCCAGGCTGGGTCCTGTTCCCAGAAGGAGCGCTGGGGTCAGCCTCCCTCCCCCCCTCCCTCATTCATTCTCTTACATATTCACTCAAAAATACTTGCTGAATGGGTGCCAGGCTCCGTGGCAGGTACAGAGGATATACCAGTGAGCAAACAGACAAAAACAAATACAAAATACACAAATAAGTCAATTAAGTGGTATGTTAGAAGCTGGGGAAGAGCATTCCAGGCAGAGGGACCAGCAAGGACAAAGGCCCTGAAATGAGAATGTGGCTGTAAATTCATGGGACCCTGATAAATGGGGGCGGGACTGAGGTCAGAGGGGTGGGCGGTAGGGGTTGATCTTGTGGGGCCTTGTCAACCACTGTAAGGACTTTTTTCTTCTGATCACTCTGAAACCAGGGAGGGGATGGGAGCCTGTCCCTGCCCTCCCAGGGGAAAGGTGCGAACACTGCCATCCTCACAGTCCCGCCACCAGCCTTGACCCCCGTGGGTGTCTGCGTGGAGGAGGCAGCCGAGTCGGGGCACGCGGGGGACCGTCTGAAGCTGGGCGTCGAGCACCACTGTGACAGGCGGTGGATCTGTTTACGGTGGGCTTTGTGGTTCCCAGCAGGGATTTGGGCTTTTTGTATCTAGCGGCGCACACAGTGGGCCTCTCCTGGCTCAGCCAGCACATGTAGGACTGGGGACCCCGGCGCCCGGGGCAGACCAAGCAGTCTGCCTCCTGAAGCCAGGGGGCCCGGGAGCGGCCGGGCTGAGCGTGCTCCCGCCAGCCCCTTTGTTGCTGCTGCTGCATCCTTCACAGGGGAGCCCGGTGCCCAGAGGGCTGTCTGGCGTCCATTTCTGGGAGAGGGGTCTGCTCTTTGTCCCCGGGCAGCCGCACTCCGGAGCCTGGATGCTCCAGGCCTGGCAGTAAGATGTCGATTCCGCAGAGGGAACAGCATGTGCAAGGAAACAGCAAGGCTCTGGGCACTCGGGTTGATTGGGTCTGAGCTACAGCTCAGGATTCTGTTTTTGGTTTCCCAGCGGACACTCTCTGGGACGGACCTGTCCGGCCACAGGAGCACTAGTGGCCTCTGTGCCACCGGCCCCGGCCCAGCCCTCAGCCAAGAGCCTGGAGGCACTCTGTCCTCTCATGAAGCCCTTTCGCACTTTGTCCACCCCCAGCCCAGAGGGTTCTGGGCCGAGGGAGACGCTCGCGCAGTGGGTGGAGATGTGCTGCCTATCACTGCCCCCTCCAAGGAGCCCCCTGGCCTCAGTGAGGCCACGGAAGGGAGGAAAGACGGCCCCCCCACGTTAGAGGGGGACAGGGGCAGGAAATGAGGAGGCGGTTTGGCCCTTCACGGAACGGCACAACCTGGGCTCCTTCCCTCTCAGCAGAACACACAGGGGTCTGACTGGGGAAGCGGAGGTGAGGGTTGAGGAGAGAGCGAGCCAGGTCTGACAAGTCTTGTGTGGTCCGTGGCTCAATAATCGATAATGATGATCGATAATAGAGTAGACCGACGACAGGTTGGACACGTGTCTGGGGAGAAGGGTGGGTGGATGAGTGAATGCATGGCCGCGCGGCCGGTGAGCGGCCCTCGCACGGTGCTGGCCAGCCCAGCGCCGTCACAGCCCCTTGGAGCTGCGCCCCACTGCACATCCAGCACCCCCGCTGCCGCGCCTGCCCGGGGCGCCCAACTCCCTGCCCGCGGGGCGCTGGAGCTGCGGCCGGCGGCAGCTCTGGAACCGGGGCGAGGAGGTGCCCGCGCCAGCCCTGAGCGCGCCGGCTGGGCCACCCCGCCGCCGCGGGGACACCTGGAGGAGCGGTCCACCTTGAAGTCCCCGGCCTGCTCTTCTTTGTCTCGGCCTTGTCCTCTGCTGACTCCCGACCGCCACCCGCCTCTTCAGGCCGCCCCCGCCGCTCCCTTCCGGGCGGCTCCTGGGTCTCCCGAGTGTCAGCTCCAGCGGCCCCCAGCCCTTAGGCGGCTTCCCCGGTCCAGCAGGGTTTTCCAAACCCAGGGCCTCTAGGACCGTGGGGCTCATAAGTGCCAGATCTCCAGGCTGCGTCTCCGGTGCGGAGAGAGGGGGCGCAGGATGAAGTCTCCCTCCTTCTCCGCTTTCGCCCTCCCGCCCCTCCTCTGCCACTACTCGGTGCTTTACGCCCTGACCCCAGCGCGGCCTGTTCGCGTCTTGAGCGGCTCCTCTGTGGGGGTGGGACCCTTGACGCCCTTCGGGCCCCCCTCCCCCCTCGCCTGCCAGGCCGCAGCCTCGCACGCAGAGCGCGGCCCCACGCAGGGTCGCCTGCAGACACGCACCGCAGCCTCTCGCCAACCCACAGCCCCGCACAGGCGCGCCGCCCTCTCCAAGCACAGCACGGCGGCCCCCGCAACCGCAGCCCCGGTCGCAAACAAGCCCCCGCGTACACACAACGCCCCTCCGACGCACTCGGGCCCACGCAGACACAATCCCACACACACACACACACACACCCCTCACACAGACACAGCCCCGCACAGGCGCAGTCCCACCCACGTAGTCCCACCCTCCCCCATAAACAATCGCATACAAACATGACCCACGCAGGCACCGCATCACTCGGTCCCTCCGAGACCCAGAGACACATTCACAGCTTGCAGCCATTCACAGCTCGCAGCCAGACCCCTACACCCCGTGACATTCACACGTAGGACAGACCAGAAATATACAGCCTCATTGATACACACGGACTTAAACGCGCAGCCAAGAGCTCACCCACCGGCTCGTAAGTCACTGGAAAAATATTAAAGCGTTCCCTCCCTCCCCTTTAATCTCTGACAAGCTCGCGTGCGCGCGCTCACAAACGGAGACACTCACCCCCACCCCCAGCCCCTAACCGAGCCTCCTAGCCCCGGACCCGGAGCCCCCACCCCCTGGGCCTTAGGAACGTCCCCCGGCGGCAAATGCCCCCCTCCTCGCTCCCCTGCCCCCTCCTCCTCCCCTCCCTCGCGTCTGGGGCTCGGGCTGCACGCAGCCAAGCCCCCTCGTCGCGCGCCCCTCCCCGCGCGAACGCGCGCGCCCCCCTCGCCTGCATCGCGCCTTCCGAGTGGATGCGGCCACAGGGCGGTCTCTAATTACCTCCTGTCCCCCGGCGACCCGTGAATAATGGCTACTCAGGGCGCTCGCAGGGGCTGCTGAGAAGGAAACGCGGGGCGAGAGAGGCGCGGCGCGCGCGGGAGCGCGAGAGAGAAAGGAGCGAGCCCGTGAGCGGCGACGGAGAGAAAGGAATCGGGAATCGTGCGAGCGCTCACATTTTTTTCTCCCAAGGATCTCATCTGGCCGCCGCGTTCTGGAAGAAGCGAGGGGGACAGCCGGCGCGCCGGGAGGAGAAAGACTGCCTGGGGACGGGGAGACGGCGGGACGCGCAGCGCCGGCGCTCGGGAGACCCGGGAGGAGCCCGCAGGTATTGTTGGCGGCAGAGCTTTGTGTCTTTGGGGAGCCGTTCTGGGGTTCGAGGGCTCCCGGATGCCCGGCCGCCGCGGCGCTCAGACCTGCTCCAAACCTGGGGCGGCCGGCGGGGGTCCCTGCCGGCACCCCTCCCGCGCGCGCCGCAATCTTGGCTGCAGTTGCAGATTCGCCTGTTTGGGGGTTTTCCATGCCAGTTGAGGGAATTGGTCTCAGGAGAAGGAATTTCTTTTCTTTTCTTTTCTTTTTTTTTTTTTTTTGGCCGCAGTTTGGTTGTGCTGGGGATGGGAATTCCCTCGTCCTGTTTCCTCCATGGCCTCGGCGACAGTGGTTCTGGCGGTACACAGGGAGACACTCGGGGGACGAGATGGAGGGGCTGGTGGCAGCGGATGGGGCGGTGAGGGACGCGGAAGGAAGGAGTTTCGCTCAAGTTCGCAATCTGCGCCCCGGAATAGGTCAGGCCGGCGAGGGCCGTCTGCGCGCCCTGTCCTGCTTTCGGCAACCGGTGGGAAACTTCCCGAGAGCGCAGCCTCCCGGGGAACTTGGCGCCCCTGTCGCCTCCGGGTGCTTCCTCCGGCCGCCGGCACAGCCCCTCCTCGCCGCCGCCCGCGCTAAGGTCGTGCTCTCCCACCCCCGCCTTCCTCCCACCCCCAGCGGCTTCCGGATCTGTGCGGAGCTGGAGCCGCAGCCGCGAACACTCCCCCTGGAGACCCCTCCCCACGCCTCCGCCAGCGCCTGCTGGATCTTGTGCGACTGGCCAGGCTGACAATGAAATCCTGCGTTTCTCCTGTCCGGGTGGGGGTGGTGGTAGCTTGATCTCTCCTGGGGCTGCTGACCCCGTGCTGGGGAGGCGAAGGGGGAGGGGCTTGTTTGGGTTAGAGACCTTGACGTGGACGGCGCCTGGAGGGGAGGGGCGGGGGCAAGGTGCGGTGCCGGGGAAGGCCAGAGGCCTGGGTTGTCTGCCTGGGTGGTGGATTCGAGCCCCCCTTGGGCTAGGTGATTGGCTGGTGACTTCAGGATCGTCGGAGGGCCCCCGCAACCTCAGCCTCCTCGCTCCACCGCGGCCTCCTCCCCTCACGTACAATGCGGGCTTCAGAGGTGATCCCGCGGGTGATGTGTGTGTGACGAAGTGTTTGTCTCTTGCGATCCACAGCAGATGCTGCTCTGGTGACCCGCTGATTCGGACACCTCGTCCCCTCCCTGAGGGCTTAGGGGAGGAGAGCGGTGGGAACTCCTGTTTCCACGGGGCCATGGGAAGGGAGTACTAGCCCAGGGAAATTTGGGGGATTCAACCCTGAGGGGGGCGCACCTCCGATGGGGGTTGTGAGGTCAGAGGCTTCCCGCACGCACAGCTCCCAGATCCTTCGGCTCCTGCGGGGGCATGTGGAAGGGGCGGTGGGCTAGTTGGAACAGGAGCCAGGGGAGAAGAAGAGTCTGCCTTAATTGGATTGCCAGGCCGGGGGGGGCAGGGGGCGGGACTGGCGAGGGACCCCCAGCTGGACACCCAGGCAGGTGAAGGAAATTCTCCCTCCTTAAAGAGACAGTTCCTGGGGGAGCACGGAGGCACCTTGCGGGGCGGTGGCAAAGAGTTTGCAGGCCTGTCTGTGACTTGGCCCAGGAAGAGAAAGAGTTGACCACCCCCAGATACCTGCTGGCCCCACACAGCAGGCGCCCGGAGTGGGACCCCTTGACCTGCTGCTAATAGTGAGGGGAACCAGCAAATTCCCTGGCCTGTGCCCGCCCCCTTGGCAGCAGCGGCAGCCGGACAGGACCTGGCGGGGTGGTGCCTGGTTCGGGAACCAGGGGAGGCGAAATTAGAGTTTGGGAGAGGGCGTCACAGTCAGGGAGTGGCCTTCTGGCCCTGAGGTTTTGAACAGGGGTTACTTGCCAGGGAAGGGGACACAGGAACTGGAAGCAGAGTCGCCATGGGGACTGGACACCCTCCTCTCCTCCCCCGCCCCTCCCCCGCCCCTGCCCCCATTGCCACCTCCATCCTCACCACCCACAGCTGGAGGCTTGGTGGTTAAGAGTGAGCTCCTTACTCTTAGGCTGGACAGACTGTGAGACCCGAGGTGCAGGGGACAGGCCTGGGCGAGGCCGCCGGGGTCAGGGCCCACCCGCAGGATTGATTTCTCCTTGCTCCGAGGAGAAAGGGCCCTTTATGGCACAAGGCCCTTGCTGCGTAGTTGTCCGAGGGGCTGTCGTCCCTCTTCCCCACCCGCCCCGCATTTCCGTTTCCTGCGGGGGAGAGCCATTCCCTGCGGGTCTCGGAGCCCTGAGGCCAGGCACAAGATGAGCCCTCGGCTTCGCTGGACAAGCGCGGAGTGAATGAATCAGTGATGAATGAATGAACACATGAATGAAAGAGGAAGGTTCCTCAATCGGAGGCATTTAGTTATTTTTTTTTAAAGAAAAAGACCTTTTTGATAGAAGCATTTTAAAATACGGTTCATAGAATATGTGAAAAATAAAAAGAAACAAAGGAGGTTACGGATAGTGGGCTGTGACCACGGGACTATTTTGATGCCGTCCTTTGCAGTCTTTGTGGACTTGGTGGCTGGGTTGTGTCTTGGAGGCTTTGTCGTCATTCTGTGTGTGCAGAGGCACATCCTGCTTTCTCCTTTGGCAACGCTGACGGGAGCCTTTTCCTGTTGTGTAACCGGCTCTCCGTAAACACCGTGTCTTCAGGCTCTTTCAGCCTGGTGGATGTGCCGTCATTTACTTAATATTCCCCGTTTTGTTCAGCATTCGGGATGCTCCCGATGAATGAGGTCGTGGATATATTTTATGTAGAAAGCTTTTTCTGATGTTTAAGATGATTTCCTGAAAATGATTCTGCTGATGCCAAAGGCTCCGACATGCCGGCAGTAGAAGAAATGGGCTTCTCATTTTTCCTGGAGAAGGGCACATTATTCTCTTTCCTTCCAGCACAATCTAGAACCTTCTACCAGAACCAAAGAGCCCTGGCAGTGAATCACCTGCCTGGCCCCCCTCCTTTGCCAGAGGAGGAGATGCTCCCAGAGGCGGGAAGCGAGTCCCAAGGTCACACAGCTGCTGTTGGGTGCTGCAGCAGCCAACGGTGGGTCACGGAGCTGCCACTATGGCTTCTGCATCCTGGGAGAGTCCCTAAGGCCCCCTCAGCCTGACCTTGCCCATCTCACAGATGGGAGCACTGAGGCACCACGAGAGGAGAGGCACCCAGCGTGCCCGCCCGCTGGAGAGCCAGACGGGCTCCTAAGCCCTTTGGGTCCCACCTGCTGGCCGTGCCCATGGGCCCTGGGGCCACCTAAGTTACCAGCCTGCCAGGGGCCAGACATTTGGTCCCTGTTGCCCACCCCCCAACTCACCCTTCCTCTTTCCCATCCCATTTCCAGAAGGAAAAGCCAAGATTCCAAAGCAGGCGCATTGAGGGGGTGGGAGTGCAGGAGTCAGAGGGACCCAGGGGTCATGCCCCCGCCCTGTGCCCCAGCTCACCTGCCCCGAGGCCGCACTCAGGGTCCGCTCAGGAGCTGGGGCAGTGGCTGGCACAGACGCCCGCGCTGGCGGGGTGCGGCGGCCCAGCTCCGCCTTCAGCTGTCCCTCTGATCATAGATTGACCACAGGCCCCCATCCCGGGAGGGAAGGGGAAGAGGGGAAGAGAGAATAAGAGGAGAAAAGAATGGAAGGGGAGACGATGAGAGAAAAAGGAAGGGATTAGAAAAGAGGGAAGGCGAAAAGGTGTATGATTTCATGGCCCAGTGTCACCCCACTAAATTCATTTAAAAAAGGAAAGGAAAAGAAAAGAGGGAGGGGAGGTCTGAAAGGGAGAAAACGGGGAAGGAAAGGACCTATTGCAAGTGAAGACAGGAGAGAGAGAATCCCTCGCCCCAGCCTTGCGGGGCGCCCGGGAGAAGCCAGCGCGTCCCTCCCAGCGTGGGTGCTGGGAGGCCAGGAAAGGCCACGCACCCTGGGACTCTGCCCGGGCTGGGTGGAACGGCTGTTTGGCGGGGGTAGGGGGTGGCCCTGGGGCTCAGAAGGATCCAGACCAGGTGCCACCCAGGTGACAGGGAGGCTAGATGCTGGTGGTTTCTCTGTTCACGGATCCCCCAGTGGGGCTGGGGGCAGGGCCCCTCAGCTCCACGGCTAGGGCCAGGGCGCTTGGGGAGGCGAGGGAGCTGTGGCTCTGACTTCCCAGCGCAGGGAAGGACCTTCTGTTTGTCTGCCCGCCAGCATGCCCACTGGCCAGGGAGGCCTGGAGCAGCCCTCCCGTGAGCGTGGGGGTGTGGGCCTCTCTGAGGTGTGTCCCTGTGCTTGGACCTGTCCCCGTAGGCCCATGCACATCGCGTGTGCCTGTGTTTGTGTCTGCGTCTGACGCTGTTTGTGTACTCTTGGGAGTCGGGGTGCCTGCCAACCTGGGCATGTGTGTACCCACATTTGTGTGCCTTGGATTCTGTTTGTATATTTCTTAAGGGGTCTGTGTGCCTTCCAGCTTTGGCACATGTGCATGCACGCATGCCTGTGTGTGCCAATCTGTGTGCATCCCTGTCCATGCCCTGTCGGTGAGTGAGTCTCTGATGCCGTGTGTGCATCTCTGGAGAGCGTGCCCCCAGGCTTGGGCACATTTATGTGTGACTGTGTGTGAGCACGTGCTTACCTCACAGTGGCCCCCGGAGGGGTCCGGGCAGCGGGTTCCGTGCCGCGTGCCAGGCTGCGGCAGGGAGGGTGGAAGGGTGCGGGGCCGCCTTCAACTTGGAGGGGTGGGGGGAGGAAGGCAAAAGAAAATCTTAAAAGACCATCTTCCCTCCGGTCTCCAAGGAGATTAGCCTGTGAAATGATCTGCACGTTAATTAAAAACGATTCTATCCTGATTGAGCCATTCCTGCTCACATCCCCCAGCGAGGGAGAGGATGAGGCCGAAGCCAGAGGATGTACAGTGGGGCAGGTCCGGCGGCAGGGCCCCGCGCGCCGAGGCCCAGCCCACAGAGGGAGCCCCCCTGGGGGCTCAGGGGCCGGGTGTGGGGGTGCGTGGAGGTTGACTGGGACGACGCCTTCGAGTTTAAAGATGCCCCCTCCTGTCGGCGGCACTCTCTGAGGTCCCAGGAGCTGGGGGTCGCCACCAGGCCCCATGGAGCCGCACTCGTGCTGGGCTCCGAGCCTGTGAGTCAGCATTTGTGGTTCTGCTTTTACGGACAAGGGACATGCTTGAGGCCACAGAGCCAGAAGTTGGGGACCCTGGGCTGGACCCAGTCTTTTGACCTCAAGGCCAAGACCCCCTTTCTAGCTCCCAACAGTCCCCAGACTCACAGTGAGTAGTCCTCCCTCTGCATGAGCCCTGGGAGCCGAGGCTTCCAGGACAGCCCCTCTCACCGTCCCCGGCTCCCCTGGGGGGCCTTTCAGAGGGCCAAGCTGCGCCGCGAGCCGGGCCATAATGTCCGTTCACATGCGGAGCCTCAGGGCTCGCCGGCTGGGTCAGCTCTAGTCTGACTCATGCCACCTTTGCCAGCCCAGGTTGGGCCTTCTCTCACTCCCTCCCACTGCCCCCCAAGGTGGCTGATGATTCAGCCACAGGTGCCCCGCGGGGCCTGCCAGCCACGACATACCCACACTCCTGGGCATATGCTGCCAATGCCTTCCTGGAAGAAGTCTGGGCCTAGTCATGCGCCGCCTTGCCTGGTTATCTCAGCTGCAGTCGGCCCCGGAAGGACTGCAGTGATGAAAAAAGAAGTCAAGCCCTGGCTGGTGTGGCTCAGTGGATTGAGCGCCGGCCTGCGAACCAAAGGGTCACTGGTTCGATTCCCAGTGCAGGGCATGTGCCTGGGCTGTGGGCCAGGTCCCCAGTAGGGGGCACGTGAGAGGCAACCACACGGTGATGTTTCTCTCCTTCTCTCCCTCCCTTCCCCTCTATCTAGAAATAAATAAATAAAGTAAAAAAGGAAAAAGAAGTCATAATAATCACAAACCAGATGGGCCTGTCTGTGCCCTGGAATCGAGTGCTGTCGTTCATGGAGGCGCTGGGGTGGGCAGGTTCGCCTTGGCATTTGTGAGACCGGCTTTAGGGCAGCCACATCCAGAAGCACATGAGAGCTCTAGCCACGAGCAAGGGTCTTTTCACTTCTTTGTGCCTCAGTTTCCTCTTTGTGATGTGGGGATCATAGCTTTTTCCTGAGAGGACTGTCGGGAAGGTAAGGGAAACCAGGTGAAGCTTGTTCAAGTGCCCGGCAGCACCCGGGCACACGGAGGGACCCCTTACGTGTTCCTCTGCACATCTGTCCACTCGGGGCGCCTGTGTGTGGCCACAGCAGGGCTTTGGGTTTGCAGGCTCCTGTGGAGAGAGACGCGATGGCGCTCCTTCTCTGCTTTCTAGGAGCCAGGCTGCAGCTCAGGGGACTGTCATCTCAGTGGGAGCCTCTGGGGGCCTAGGAAGCTCATTGGACCCCCTTTCCCCTGAAGCTGCGTTATCAAAGGTGGAATGGGAAGAGAGAGGATGTTTCTCCTGGACCAGGTCCCACATTCTTGGGGGAAACTTGACTGAGGGTAGGGTCCTAGGTCCAGAAATAATGTTGTAAAGAATTAGAGGGGGCAGATGGAAGCAGAAAAGCTAGTTTCCCACACTCCCGGAGGCGAGACTGGGAGGGAGACTGGCAGAGGCAGGCTCGCTCCACAAACAGCCCTTCGCACCAGGCAGAGAGACCCTGCCCTCCTCGTCGCCCCTGCAGGGTGCCCCTCCCAAGAGTGCCTTGAGCTGTATGCGACCTGCCTCTCTGCGGAAGGCCCCCTCTTGCCTTGCCCAGGGCCCCGTGTGCGCCTTTTGTCACAGCTGGGATCGAAGCATCAGAGGACAGTCTTCCCAGGTGCCCGTGTGCCCTGGGGCAGCGGTCAGAGGAGAACTTATGTTTGCATAACGCAGGGGCCACCCACCTCCAGGGCCTGCAAGCCCAGCAGACAGTGCTAACGAGGGGGGGGCGCCTGGCTCTCCTTAGGTGCGGCAGCTGAGCTCTGCCAGGGCGGCACAGAGGGCGTTCGTCACCCCCCTTTTCAGGAACGAGGATCCAGACGTGTTCATAACATCTGGTTTGTGTCTGTTGTAATCTAATCCAGCAGCAACCCACCTGTGGCCAGGCTTCGACCCTGGCCTCCAGTTCCCAGCCTCCCTGGGCCGCTGTAACTGCCTTCAAAGCTCGGTCTCCAGGCCCCAAGAACTGTGCATGATGCCAGCCTCCCGCACAGCCCACACCCACCCAGCCCCTGTTAGCTGCCTTAGAGGTGAGGGGCTGGGAGCGGAGGGCTTGCGCGGGGGCACCAGGGCCCTGCTGGAACTGTCCGCGCGGCTCCCCACGGCCTGGCCTGGTCCTCCTCCCGCATGGCGGCGAGATCCCTGCAGCTGTTCCCATTGACGGGTCAGCACCCGGTTCACAGGTCGAGTTCCATTTGCTTCACTCTTCTGTCCAGTATGCGACATCCAGCCTCCTGGGTCAGCCCCAGAGAAGGGAGCTGGAGCCCCAACCCCGGAAGGGGAAACACTTGGCTGCAGGAGACAGCGTTGCACAGCAGGCGGGGAGTCCTGGAGGAGGAAAAGGGCCCAGAGAGTTCTAGAAGTTTAGGTGGTAGGTGGGAACAGGGGAGTCACAGGCAGGAGTGGAGGCCGAGGTAGCCTGGGGCCTTGACTGCAGCGAAGGCGGTGATGGCACAGGCCCAACGAGAAGAAGGGCTCCCCAGGCCAGCGTCGCCGCGGGCGGAGCCCCCCTTGAGGGAGGATGCAAAGAGGAGAGAGCGGGGAGGGTCAGAAAGGCCCTGGGGGCTGCGCGCCTGCCGCTGCCCGTTCTCCTCTCGGAGCCTCGGTTTCCTCCCTCATTCCTGGTTGCTCAGATTTCCGAGACTCGGAGGTCCTGGTCGCAGATCGGCTTCCGGCTGGTTGGGCCTGCACTGGGCAGGAGCTTCCCCCTCGCCGTCCCCTGTGCCCTGCCTCCCCACCAGCAGCGGTAGGGGCACCTGGGCTGGGCTCCTCACTTAGCCCTGAGAGGGATCATTAAGGCCTGGCTGTGGAAAGGGGGTGGTCCTTGGGGACCAGTAATTAAAGCCAAGCAGATAGTAATTCCCTGAAAGAAGGCTTGGCACAGAGAGGGAGAAAGGTCCCCAAACCCAGGGAAAGGCAGGGGGAGGAGCCAAGAGGGGGAGGGCAGGAGGGGGAGGAGCCAGGAGGGGGAGGACAGGTGGGGGCAGGAGCGGGAAAGAGTTGTTTGCTTGGTTCATCTCCTTTCTCATAAAACCCCGCCCTCCGCTGGGTCCTGCTCCTGCTGCCTCCGCCACCTCCGCTGCCCTGTGGTGAGCAGCCCTCCAGCCGCAGAGGGAAGGCTGGGGAGCTCTGGCCGCAGGCCTCAGGAAAGGGTGTCCGCCTCCAGATGGGCACCGTCTGACTGTCCGCGGGGGTGGCGGATGAGGAGGTCTCAGAGGGCTCCGAGTGCCTGGGCGTCGATGCCCCGCACCCCTCTCCAGATAAGGTTACGGCCGAACCACAGCCTGAACCCTGTCCCTGGCTGGACGCTGCTGGTTCCATACCATGTCCCAACCGTTTAGGTGTCCCCACACCATTCCTGATGGAATGCATTGTAGGGGCAAAGGTCGAGAAAAGTGGGAAGTAGGCCCTGGCTGGTGTGGCTCAGTAGATTCAGTGTCAGCCTCTGAACCAAAGGGTCGCAGGTTCGACTCCCAGTCAGGGCACAGGCCTGGGCTGCAGGCCAGGTCCCCTGTAGGGGGTGCACACGAGAGGCAACCACACATGGATGTTTTTCTCCCTCTCTTTCTCCCTCCCTTCCCCTCTCTTCTAAAAAGAAATAAATTTAAAATCTTTTTTAAAAATACAAGGCAATTGGAATTAAATCATGACAAGTTAAAAGAAGAAAGAAAGAAAGGAGTGTGGGAAGCAGAGAGGGGACATGGCGTGCCGGGGCCGCGCGAAGGCCCCCGTCGGACGAGGAACCCTATCCCTGACCACCAGTTCAGTGCTCACTTGATCTGGGCTACTGTAAAAATCGGCTCCAGGCTACTGCTTTTTCCTGTGCATTTGGAAAAACGCTGTTGTGCTTCATATGCAGGAGGAATTTCGATGTTCTTGTACATAACCTTTTGCTGAAGGGACAACATGCGATAAAAGGGTCGCAGGAGAGCTGGTGTAATTTGAATTGTGAGGGACAGAGAATGCCAATGCGGAGGCCTCTTCCCAAAGCCGAGCTTGGCGGAGGGGGCTCTCGCCCCTTCACACCACGGCCTGGCCCCCAGCTCTGTCCCATCCGGGACCCCATGCCACGTGCTCGTTCAGACTCACATTTGACCATTCGGCTTTTCTTCCCCCTCACGTTTTAGAGAGAGGCTCTCAGTTCCTACAGGAGTGGGGAGGTCTAAGTAAAGAAAAAGGGAGTCTCGGGCCTGAGAGGGGTTGAGAGAGAGGGCGAGGGGCAGCTGTGGAAGCCTCATTTCTAGGCAAGAGCCGGCCAGTTGTGGGTGGCAGACAAAGGAATCCACGCTGGGGGCAGACTGAAGGGCATGTTCAAGGTCTATTCACATCTGCCCTTGGTCTCAAAGGGTCGGACAAGGGGGCTTAAGAGGTTCCCGTTAATTGAGGCTGATTGTAAATTGGGAGGATTAATAAATGGTAATTGTCCTCCCGTGAGAGCAGACCAGAGCGAGCCGATGCCTCCGGGAACAGAGGTCATGAATGCAGAGCCCCCTTCTCTCTCCTGCGTGTCTAGAGGCTCTGAGACCGCCTCCCGCTGGGGTGTCGGGGACAGACCTGGCGCAGACCTTCCCATGTGCGGGTGCTGGGCGTGGAGCTGTGCCCCTAACCCGAGGCTCTCATCTGCGTGTGCGCGGTGCGTGCTGGCTCCGCTCCCCCTCCCTTCAGCCTCCTCCAGGCAGGAGAACAGCTGTGCCCTTTACCCTCACACCTGTCAGAGGACAAGGAGAAGGGGTCTCCCTGGGCCGTCTCCGCAGGACGCGGTGGGCTTTGCGACTTCTCTGGAGAGCAGTGCCTAGCTGTGTGGACAGAGGTGACATTGCAAGGCTTCATTTCCACCCAGACAGGAACTGTTTTGTCATGTAGAAGTTGCCAGAAGCAGCCAGTGCCGCCCCAGGAGGGAGAGGGTGCCTGATCTCAACAGTGGGCAGGCAGAGGGCAAGTGTGTGCCTTCCTTTCTTCTTTGGCTCCTTCTAAGCCCAAAGGCCTGGAGCCCTGAATTTCCCCCAGCTGACCCACAGCCGCTGCGCGGTCGCCCTGTCTCACCGGTTGGCTGGAGAGACTGACAGAGGGCGTCTGCCCCTTGGTGTCCCCAGAACTTGACCCAGAGAGACCTGGGGAATGCGGGTGAGGACGAAAGTGGGTCACAGTGCTTGCGATATTGGACCTGTGTCTGTGCGTTGTGTGTGTGTGTGTGTGTGTGTGTGTGGGTATGTTCTGGGCACTTGTGTGGAGAGGGCTGCAAGCGCTGTGTGGATCTCCGTGTGGGAGCGTGTGGGAGTGGCCCTGCGGGGTGGGAGGTGGCGTGGGGGTGGCTGTCCCCATGCACTGTGTGGGCATTGACC
This sequence comes from Pteronotus mesoamericanus, assembly GCF_021234165.1. Taxonomy (NCBI): domain Eukaryota; kingdom Metazoa; phylum Chordata; class Mammalia; order Chiroptera; family Mormoopidae; genus Pteronotus; species Pteronotus mesoamericanus. Next base: position 1,341,933 of record NW_026555090.1, read on the forward strand.
GACCTCGAGCGTGTGCCCTCAGGCTGGTGGATGCGTCTGCGGTGAGGCCGTGCCTCGGGGCGGGGTGGGGCGCAGAGTCCTTCCTGACCCATCCTTCGGCCCTGGGCCCCTCTTGCCGTCCCCGCCTCCAGGCCAGGCAGGCTGCCAGTGCCCGCACCCTGACCAGCCATGCCCCCCGCCTCCAGGGGCTGCAATACCTGCCCGCTCAGCTCGTACCGAGATCCTTGCTCCCGCTGCAGGCGTGGCCCAGCGGGCACATGAGAGGTCACAGGGACAGGAGGGGAGGAGATAAGGCCACCCCAACTCCTCAGCCTCTCCCCAAGAGACCCGGGGGGCAGCAGGTTTCTGAGTCTCTGTAGCACACGAGCCACATGGGGAGACCTTTCTGGAGACACCGTGGGCATTTCCAGACAGGAGCCGGGACACATCCAGGGACGGAATGCTTTTAGAACTAAGACATGGTGTTTCTGGAGACTGGATAAGCATGTTTCTAGAGACAAGAGAGAAAGCATTTCTGGAGGAGAGACATTTCTGAAGATGAAATAAAGTGTTTTTGGAGATGAAATAAGAACATTTCTGGAGATAAGAGAGAGCATTTTCTGGAATAAATGATGAGACCTTTCTGGATTCCAACATTATTAGAGATGAAACATTTCTGGAAATGGACAATTGCCTGAGATAAATTGTTGTGCATCTGGAAATGGAGTCTTTTTGAAGATGATACTGAAGCAAATGATTCTGGAAATAAAATAGGGCACTTCTGGATCAGGTATTTTTGGAGCTGAAGTGGAACCTCTCTGGAGATGGGAGGCGGTATTTCGGGAAGCAGAGCGTTCTCGCAGCGGAGCCGGGGCCTTTGGTTTACGGGGAGCACTGGCATTTCTGGAGATGGGTTATATTTGACAATGAAAGGGGTTATTTCTGGAGATAAGATGGAACATTTCTGGAGATGCGACATCCTGGAGGTGATAATTTCTGAATTAAAATGAAGCATTTCTAGAGAGGAAACGGGTCGTTCTCAGGGAAGGGGCCTTTGTGGATGGAAGACAGGACGGCTTTGGAGGTGGAGCTCTTACGAGATGAGGGTGCAGGGCTAAGGCTGGCTGTCTGAAGGCCTCGTAAGTAGCCGGGGGAGGGTGTCCCAGGGCCCCGGGACGCGCCCATCTGTGGCCCTCGTTTGGCAGGAGACGGCAGTCCCTGTGGGGAGGCAGGGGGGTTCCCACGGAGGCCCAGGCCCAGGCCTCCTGTGAGCGGCAGAGCAGGCCTTGGGCACCTCTCCGGAGCCGCCCCTCCCCTGGCCCGAGCTGGAACCCACTCCCAGGGGCCCAGAGCCCCCGCCATGCTGTCCTCGGAGCCCCACCCCCACCCGGGCGGGCCCTGGCAGCCTTCAGGCTCACTGCAGGCACAGACAGTGACCGAACAGTTAAATCTAATGTAATTCAATTTCCTTGATCCGTCTGCAGCTTACTCCCGGCCCCTCTGCTCGGAGCCTCCACCCTTCCTCAGGCCCAGCCTCCCGGTCTGGGCACACCGAGGCCGGCCTTGTGTCCGCAGCAGGGTGGCGGGGCACGAGGCTGATGTGAGCAAGGGCCTGGGTGCCTGTCCGGGTCCAGGCCGACCGGAGGGGGTGCCGGGCCACCTACCCCCACTCCAGGGAAGTGGATACTGAGGCCTGTCATCACTTGAGCCAGCCTGGAGCCCTGGAGTAATTATTTCTCTTCCTTAATTGAAATTTCAGCCTCAGTGATCCTAACTGGGAAGTGTGAGACAGGGACAGAGACCGAGGCCCGGCCCGTCTGAGGGAGGACGGGGAGCCCCCTGCTGCCCCCAGGAGGAGCAAGGCAGGGACAGCCTCCGTGCCCCAGGGGGCAGAAGGGCACGGAGTAGAGGGCTGCAGCTCAGGCGGACAGGGTCCAGGGTGGGCTTTGTATGGGCCAGTCACGGCAAACGGCAGTTAAGCCGACGCTCCCACCCCTGAGAATGTAGGGGAAGGCTGAGAGGAGGACCTGGCTGGCCGGGGGCCGGCGTGGACTTGGGGGCAGCCTGTGCTGGGAGCACCTGAGCGAGGGTGGCGAAAGGGTACGGCTGCCCCAGCAGCACTGCCTCCTGCCAGCCCTGGTGGGGTCCTGGGGCTGGGCTGGGAGCCCGGAGTCAGGCGGGGCGGGGGCGGCAGGCCCAGTTCCTGGTTCAGGGCTGGGTGAGATGGCTGGCCGGCGGGGAGGGGCGGGCAGCTGAGGAGCCTGTTTTCCCAGCTGCGGTCAGGCTGGGCGCAGCATCCGGACTGGGCTGGGCGCTGGGTCACACCTCTGTCTGTCTGTCTGTCTGTCTCTCCCTCTCTCTCACATTCTCACTCTTTCTCTGGCTCACTCTCTCTCCTCCTGGGTGGTCCCTTCCCCACCTTGGGGCCCTGGGCCTGTCTGCTGGGGGTGGGGCAGAGGACTCCTGGGGCTCTTAGGAAACAGGGAGAAACCAGGGGCTCCAGACGCCCAGGGTCCATCCCTCCTTGAGCTTCTGATGAGGGGAGGGGACAACTCTGAGGAGCAAAGTGTCGAGGCTGCCAGCTTCTACCCGCACTTGTCCACACCTAACCAGTTCCGGGCCCCTGGTGCTGGTAGGAGGCCAGGAAGCCTGCTGGTGGTCCCCTGGGGTCTGTGTCCCTGTTTGGAAAATGGAATCAGGGGTCAGCTTGGTGGGGACCTTTCAGGGCTGAAATACCTGCAAAGTGCTCAGCTCTGCCAGCGCGGGCTGTCCTCTCGGTTACTGTCCGTAAACGCCCCGGGCCTGCGAGACCCAGCCCGGCACCCCACACGCCTCGGGGTTTGGGGCATGATGGCAGCTGTCCTCAGGGTGGTTACTGAGGTGTTTGCCGCGGCGCCCAGAAACGTGCACGGCTTAAGCTCCCTACCCAGGGCCTCCTCCGCCCCCAGGGTGTGCAGGGAAGCCGAGGCCTTCGGTGTGAGGCAGGGGTGGGGAGGCAGCGCTCCCCCAGGCTCACCAACCAGCACACACTGGGGAGCCGCACGCCCGTTAAGTGCTCTCTGGAAAAACCATTAAGACGTGTCCACGCTCCACACGGCCTCACTCAGCAGTGTGGCTTGCGGGATGGACCCCGCCTGGAGGAGTTCACAGCTGGTCTTTGGTGGGGGGCAGGCTGCTGCTGCCCTCCAAGGGGGGACGGGGACAGGGATGGCTGGATGGGAAAGGACACGCCGGCCCAGGAACTGGGAAAGCAAAGTGGGTGGGTGCAAATCAAAATGCACCGCCCCATTTGCGGCTGATTTGCTTCGAGGGCGAGGAGGAGGGCAGAGGCAGGGATGGGAAGCGGAGGGAAACCTGGCAGTGAGGGCCGGGCCTGTGGCTGGAGCCTGAGCCGCTGCCTCGGTGGGGGACGCCCTGCCTGCGGAGTGGGCAGCTCTGCTCAGCCTCAGCTCCGGACACAGCCCCGCACCTGCTGCCCGGCACCCAGCCTCCCCATGGGCCTCCCTGCCCTACTGCTTGGGTGCCTTTTTTCAATTTTTTATTTTATTTTTATCCTCACCCAAGGACACTTTTTAAAAAAATTACCTTGAGAGAGAGAAAGGGAGAGAGAGAAACATCGATGTGAGAGAGAAGCACAAGATTGGCTGCCTCCGATACACATCCCAACTGGGGAATGTGTGCGCCCGGACTGGGGATTGAACCACAAGCCTGACATGCGCCATGACTGGGAATCGAACCTGAGACCATTTGGTTATAGGATGATGCCCCGACCAACCGAGCCACACGGGCTGGGGCTGCTTGGCTATTCTGAGGCCTTAAGCCGCCAGCTGCCCTGAGCGGGACTTGGGCCCCCCAGCAGCGGGACGCCCTCTGAGGCCGCCAGCCATCCCCTCAGGAACCACAGACCGGGCTGGACCCGTCCCACAGGGCCTCAGCCCCCAGAGGACCTGGGATCACGCACCTATCTGTGCCCAGGCCCTGGGCCACAGGCTCTGGGCTTGGCGTCCGCCTAGAGCCCTGGGAGATGGCTCAGGACACCCACACAGCGGGGAAGGGCACACAGGGGCCCCGAGCCCAGGCCCCGCCCCTCCCCCTTTCAGAGCTGCCCCAGGTCCCAGTGGCTAACAGCATCTGTCCTGCCCTGAAACACCCCCAGAAGCCCTGAGCCCTACCCAGCCACCCTTGGAGAACTGGGGTTGCCGTCCCCGCTGTTCCTTCCCACCCACCTGATGGAAAAGTACATCCCCTCTCAGGCCTGGAAGAGCCCAGTGGGAGAGAGACCTGACTTGGTGCCAGGGAGTTCCTATGGGTTGTGGGTCGTCCTGTAAGGCAGGCAGGCCAGGCTCAGGGAGTGCAAGGACCTGCTGCGGGCCTTGTGGTCAGCACTGGCCCCTCTGGGACCTGCCCTGGCCGCCTCCGCCCAGCCCTCCAGCTGTCCTGCCCGGACCTCAGCTCCCAGGCATTCCGGGCCTGCGGAACAATGCCATTGTTGTATTTACTTCTGACCCCTACCCCTGCAGGCCCCGGGACAGACCCCCCCCTCTCAGTTTTCCCCAGAACAAAGCTGCCTCTGCTAGTCACGCCAAAGCAGAGGCTTCAAAGAGAGCAGGTGAAAGAGAGCTCGTCTGGCCTTTGTTGCTCAGGGAGGGAGTGAAGGGAACGGACCTGCCCTTGAACAGGGAGACGTGGTGTGGAGGGAGGCGAGGGGCTTCTGGAGGGAGGGCAGGGGCAGACGGACTTGAGATGAGACCCCCGCCCCCCGAGGGCACAGAGAGCACGGTCACCAGTCAGTGTCGGCCCACACGTGCACGTGCATGGCACTCTTCCCCCACCCCCTCTGAGGTCCCCTCTGAACCAGGAAGGTAGCATCTGAGCAGCAGAGAAAAGAGGAAGGAGAAGAAGAGAGATTAGTGGGGAGAAAATCTGATTTTGTAGTTACCTTAGTTCCCAGCCCGGCCACCTCCCTGCCCACCGTCCTGCGCAGGAGGGCCCCCCAGCCCCCACCAGGGACCCGGCCTCCTTCGTGAGTTCTGCAGCAGGAAGGGAAGAAGCGGGGACTTTCCCGTGAGAAAGAACCCCTGGGGTGGCCTGAAATAGCTGCTTTCCGTGAGTCAGTGAGGGGCTCTCCTCCCCTCGGTGCCCTGCCCTGCTCCCTCCTGGGCCCCCTGCAGCCCCGACCGGGAGGCCGCCAAGATTGTCTCGGGAGGGCCAGTCCTTTATTCTTCTCGCCTGTCCCTCCTGACACCCTCAGCTTACAGAGGCCACCGGCGGCCTTTGCATCCCAGGAAGGCAGAGAATCCCCGAGGTAACGGTTCCAAAAATGCTTACCCCTGGGGAGGGGACTCTGCACAGAGGCCCCTGCCCCCTGCAGGGAGGCACTGGCAAGGCTCCTGTGCCCCGGCTGCCCCTGCTGCCAGTCGGGCTCATGGCTGCGCTTTGGTGCCATGGGCGGGGGGTGGGGGTGAGAGAGGAGGGAAGGCTGGTCGAGGGGAGATGATGCTGGCAAAGGAGGGAGACAAGCAAATCTGTTTTATCAGACGCTGCATATCTCAGGGAAAGCACATTTCAGCTCTTTTGGCAAGCTGGTCCTATTCTTTAATTTTCTAATAAAAAGGAATTATGTTTGCTGAAAAGGCAGTCGCAGTAACCAGCTTGTAGAGACCATAATTCCTGTCTTGGGTGCCTGCCGGCTTGGAACTGGGAGGGTGGCCTCCTGTGGCCACAGGTGACACACTCTAAGGGCCAGGAGCCGGAACGGGGGGGCACTCATCAGAGCGGGCTTTGCCTGGCCCGCCTGCCCTGGGCTGTCCACCCCGTAGCCCGGCCCCGAGCCAGCTTCCAAACTTACCACCCAGGCCCCGAGACGCACCGTGGTCCCTTAATACACGCTTGTGGCGTGAATGCGTGCCTGCGTGCGTGCTTACTGCCGAGGCCTGGGGCGGCCGGAGGCTGAGTAGCATGGGGCCTCTGTTGAGCGCATGCCTGCATGTCTGCCCTCCGGAGTCTGCGGTCACCTATCTGGAAGGACTTACCCATCTTGCACACCCCCCAAGCCCCTGGCACTGAATTGACTGGAAACTTTGCCAAAAATCATATCCTTTAAAAAAAAAATAACGTGTTCATTGTTTTTAGAAGGATAGAGAGAGGGAAAGGACAGAAGTGTGTGACGTGGGAAGTTTCCATCCACACAGCCCTATGCCTGAGTCCCTCGGGGCCGTGGGAGGGGCCCCACCCGCAGCTCTTCTGCTTCACCAGGAATTCTGTGTATTTCTTGTGAGGTCTGGCGTTTTGCTCCGCGGGACCCTTCCACACGCACTGCTCTGCAACTCCACGGGCCTCCCCGCCACCCCCTGCCCGTGCTCCATCCCGGGGCGCAGGAAGCACACAGAGAGCGCTTACGTAAGGGCCCTGTCTCTGCAGGGTGGACACGTGGGCAGCTTTTCTGCTGTTACAAATACCTTCATCCCAGTCCCAGTTTTAAAGCAGCTCATGTAGGCAGAACACTTACACAGGCAGGACTTACTCATGGTAGTCTTTGTGATTTGGAAGGAGCCTCAGTTCCGTGCCCCAAACATTGTTTACACCCTGTTGTGCGCCAGGCCCCCCAGGTGCAGGGGCTCCGTGGCCCCGGAGGGGTGAGGAGATGCACCCAGGAGCCCGCCACCGCTGGCCCCGGGGCCCCATCAGCCTCCTTGTTGCCACCGCAGGCGCCAGGATGTGTGGGGCAGCGGGCCTCACGCACAGCATTCTCTCTGGAGCTAGCTCCAGACCCCGTGTGGAAGCTGCCCTGCCCCGCCCTGCCCCACCGTCCAGCTACCAGGCCCGGGGCCACTGCACGGCAGACAGCAGACTGGGGAGCAGCCCGGGGCTCGTCTGGCCAGGCCTTTGGGAGGACACATGCAGAAATGCCTAGCACACAGCTCCTGTCCTTGGGTCTGCCTGAGTCACAGCTCCGGAGGATGGCCCGGGAGCCAGACTGTTACAAGCCCCTTGGGGGGCTGCAGATGCCTGCCAGGGCCCGGAACCAGCATGAGGGGTAGCTGGATCAGGCCCATCTTTTAGGTTGGCTGGGGACCGGTCCCCCTGCAGCGCCCCCCCCCCCCCCCCACCCCGGGCTGGGCAGGGCGAGAGCCCTGTGCTGGGGGTGGGGAAGGGCGATGGAAGTGGGAGGGGCCCCGTGGGACCAGCCGGTGGTGGGGTTTCTCCTAAGGGTCTGGTTCAGGTGGTGGGGCTGGCCGCCCCTGTGTCACCGGCACAGTTCTTGGCACAGAGTAAATGCTTAAGAGGCTTTACTTGCAGCCATGAGTGCCGGTGTGAATGGCGGCATCTGTGTACGTGCTGACTTTGACACCGGTGGGCTGGCCCAGAACAGCCCCAGTTTCTGAGACCCAGCCGCCCCGCTGCCCGCCACCCACCCTCCCAGTGCCGGCCCATCTGCCCTGTGCTCGGCCTCCGTCGGCTGCTCTGGTAAGTGGGCCAGACGGTCCCAGCACAGCCAGGGCGGCTGTGAGGGTGAGCAGCCGGGACGGCAAGGCCCCTGCTTGGAGCAGGGCCCGTAACAGGCGACTTCCCCTGAGCAGCCCGGGGTGGTTTTCATTCAAAATCATTTTTAATTAATTATAAAAGGAAAAAAAAAGATGGTTATGAATAGAAAAGGGAAAAATGATGGAGGGAAATGGAAGAATAGGTCAAAGTCCTTCTCCAGGCTTCTCTGGAGTCGCTGCTTTTACTAGTCTAATGTGGGTCTTTGGTTTCTTTATTCCGTTGCATTCTGGGCCCTGCCTTTAGGGGGTGCTCTGAGACCTGCTGGGGAAGCCATGATGGGGAGCTGCCTCTAAGGTGATGAGGTCAGAGGGACCCACTAAGGAAAGGGCAGCGGTGGGTGGCAGCTGGGAGGGGAGTCCGGGGCCGCGGGCGGGGCGCGACGGCCTGGCAGTTGGAATCGGCCCGCACAGCGCTCGTGAGGTGCTGGGTGCAGAGGAGGCAAGAGTAGCAGGGAAAAGCGCTCGAAAAAGGCGGGGGCTTGGGACGACAGGCCCTGGGCCTACGGGGCCGGCCTCCAGCGTGCCCCGTCGGGGTGCGGGCGATGCGTCTGTGCTGGCGGGCAGGCCGGGCGAGGCTCGGGCCCTGAGGTCCCTCTTTATTTCATGATCGGAGCCAGCCGCGGCTTTGAAGCAGGTAGTGACCCCCAGTCCGTCCGGCGTGCGTTTGAAAAGTGTCTCTCCAGCAGAGGTTGCAGGAGGGCGAGGGGGTCAGGGAGTGCCCCTGCCAACGCCAGGCTGGGGTGGTGGCCAGGCTGTGCGAGCAGCAGCCCCGGCAGCCCCTGCGTGGCCAGGGCGGGTGTGGCGGTGGGGGTGGGAGTGCTGCGCCCGCAGTGATTGGGCGCGGGCAGGAGGGGCGGGGTCAGGGGCCACAAAGGGACCGCCGTGGGGCTCCCGGTGGGGCCGGCCTGGCTCAGGATGCCTGGCCTGCGGGCCTTCCTCCTGGCCTCAGGGAGCCCCTGGCCTTCCGGCCTCCACACCCCCTTCCAGGGCAGGATGCCCCCTGCCCGCCCTGTCGGCCCCACTCTTACACAAAGCAGCGGGCAGAAGCTTTTGTGCCTCCCAAGCTCTCCTCCAGGGACGTGGGTGACAGTGGAGCGGGCAGATGCCCCTCCGGAGCCACTGCCCCCACCTGCCACCCTCTGACGCTCAGCTGCTCCCCAGAAAGAAAGACCTTGTCACAAGAGGGAGGGAAGGAGGGAGGGGACACGCTTCCGTGACGCAGCCCATCTGGGAGCCGACGTTATTTTCCTGATTCAAGGAAACATCTGTTCATGCCTCTCTGAGAGAGAGACAGGCAGCAGAGCCAGGACAAGGGGAGCCACGGGGCAGGAAGACGAGCCACCGCAGCTCCCTGCTGGATTTCCACCCGCCCGCTGCCTCCCAGCCCGCCCGCCCGCCCGCCTCTGTTCTCTGTGAACTCCTGGCCAGGTGCTCCTGCCGGCTCCTTAAGACTCCGCTGGCTGCTGCCACCTCTCCCCAAGGACAGGGCTCCAGGAGCAAACAGTGGCCTCTCCCAGGGTGTCTGTCGTATGCGTTTATTGAGGTAACCCCTTCATTGTCTCTCACATAGGCAGGCGCGTGCGCGCACACACGAACCTTGTTTTTGAAAGATACGGCCACCAAACAAACTGCGTGTGTTATGTAATGATTAATTCATTGCCCCCATTTCTTATTAATCAAAGACATCCATAACTGCATACGGGGGCTCTGGGTGAGGGGAGATAGGCAGCAGGGCCCTAAGCAGGCAGCCCCTGGGCCAGAGCCGGGCCCTGCAGGATCTGTGTCAGTGTGGCCGCCTCTGGGTGAACATACAGCTCCCTGAGGTTTCTAGAAGAAACAGACACAGCTCATGGGCCCCCACATATCACCTCCCCAAATCCCTGGGACCACCTGGGATGTTTTATCACCCCCTCTCCAGCCGGCCCTGCGCGCAGGCTGGCCACAGGCGCTTGGCCACGGGCTGATCGGCGGCTGGCAGAGGATGAAGGAGCTGCAGTGGGTTGTTCCCATCCCTGGAAGCGGCCATTAGTGGCAGCCCAGCGAGGAGCCTGGGAGCCGGGCTGCGGTCAGGACTGCCCTGGGCGGGGCTGGAGAGCAGACGGAGGACTGCCCTGGCAGGCGGGCCCTCGTGCAGAGGCTGAGCCCCGGGGCGCCGGGGCATCCCAGGCGCTCGTCCTCGCGTCTCCCAGGGGCACGCACAGCAGGCTGTGTTTAGTTTCGGGGACACATGAGGCTGAGGTTGGGCCCACGCCATCTATCCCTTCTTTACTCCTCCGACACTGACCGTGTGACCTGGCACCCACCATGAATGCCCCTGCCCTCAAGGTGTTCACAGTCTAGTGGGGATAGAGGCAGTTGCTCAGAAATGTCACTGCGGTCCCATGTGCCATGCCAGGGCTTGCCCAGGGAACTAGGGGCCAACAAGAGGGCTCCTAACCCAAACTGAGGGGTGTGGTCAAGGAAGGCTTCCTGGAGGAGGAGGTGTTGCAAGATGATTAGTTCATGGCAGGGGGGTTACTTTTTAAATAAGTACTTCATGCCACATGCCATTAGGTGCTTTTCACATACGTTGTCATGTTTAATTTGCACCAACAACCTTGTGAAGCAGGAAATAACTTCCACATGTTCTCAGTGAGTAAGCTAAGAATCAGAAGGGAGGTGGCCTGGCCGGCTCGCTCAGCCAGGATTAGAACTCCAAGCGATTCTTAAAAGATGACACAGAAGATGGCAGGATATGGGAGGTAAATGTGGCCAGAACAGTGACTGCAGAAGCGTGGCGGTGGGAGCAGCTGTGGCGCGAGGGTGCGCGGTGCTGGGATGAGCCGAGCTGGGCTGGGGGCCAGAGAGAGCCTTGCTTGCTGGTAGCAGGGAGCGAGGGAGCCATGGCAGGTATAGGAGCTAAGGGGGTGGCGTGGTACCACTCCACCTCCCAGATCGGGTGCATGTTTTCATACTCCTGACCTCAGGAGGTAGCATTTAGGCCGACGTTGAGCAGTAGAAAATGCCCCACACATCCGCCCCTGGGGGCCTCCAGGACCTCCCCACAAATCCTGCCGTTGCCCATCTCAACTGTCCCTGTCTGGAAACGGGATGAATGGCAGCCAACATCTGCTCATCAGCAGAGTTCCAGCTCTGAGCACCGGCTCGCTGAGCTGCCTCCAGAGACCGCCCTGCCCGCCTCCCCAGAGAGCCGGCACTTCTGCTGCCTAAGAGCTGGAGTACCGTTCATATTTAGCTTGTGTGGCAGGAGCCTTAGCATCAGGAGCTCTCCCTCCCTGCGCCTGCCTCCCGAGCCAGTGCCCCCCACCCCCACCCCCTGCGCTTCCCAGCCGCAAGGGCAGCGGGCAGAGGTGGGAGTGAACAAGCATCCAGGAGATCCTCTCACGGAGTATTTTCTCCTGAGATCCAGCGGTGCCCTGTGAGCGCGTTCTTAGCATCGCCTCCGTTTTAAAGGTGAGAACACCGAGGTTTAGAGAGGGGATGTGACGGAGACACCTGCGGCCTCACCTTGCCCTCTGGGTTCCAGGAGGTGGGGCTGTGTTCCCTCCTCGCCCAGGGACCTAGGCCTCTTCGAGTCTCTGCCTAAACTCTCACTTCTCCCTTTGTTCCCTTTCTCAGACCTCACCTCCGGGAGGCACTCCTGCCCCACCCCTGCCCCTAGGAGTTACTTAGGACGGCCTTTCTCTGCCCACGAAACTCCCTGAAAGCACAGCTCACCCCTTCTGGATCCCTAGCTCCCAGCAGGAGGCTCACGGAGCCCGTGGGCCCTCAAGTATTACTGAATGAGTAAATGAGCGAATGGGTGAAGTGAATTCCTGTGCTACTGAGGGTATGGCTAGTTGCAGAAACACACAAACCCTAACATTTTTAGCCCATTCTTCATGTGGGATGGTAGCCAGAGGCTTCTGGTGGGTGGGCGGTCTCCTCTGTGTGGGGATGCGGCTCTACCTTCCCGCAGCCTCCGCTTGGCACTCCTGCGTGGAACGGGCACATCGCTGCCACTCACACTCCCGTGAGAACCCAGGCGTATGACCATGCCCAGTCACCAGGGAGGCTGGCACGTGTGGTCCACGCCATGGCTCCAAGGGGAAGACACGGGTTTTGTTGGCTCCAAAGCCTTCCTCCAGATCTAATCGCGAGAGCCCACCTTGCTGAGTCCTTCCCCTCGCTCTGAACGTTTTTCTCACATTGGCCCGTTTAGTTTCCACAACAGTCCTGCAAGGCGGCCATTATTACATTAACTCCATTTACAAATGAGGCTCAGGCTCCAATGACCTGTGAGGGTGCAAGGCTGACTGAAAGACCCACGTTGGCGAGTACTGCCCTACCCTTCTTCCACAGTCCCCCTGTCCAGAGACTTCCTAGAAACACGCCTCGGTGTACCCTGGGGGTTCTCACCCTGGGCCTCTGCACAGCAGGCATTGCGGGTACTCCAGTAGGCGGGCCCGTGCCCAGAGGGACGCGCCGCACACGGGCCACTGCTGGTGCCTGCTCACGATTCCCTGGGTGGGGGATGCCTCTCTGAGGGCTCAGTTCTCCCTGTTGTTCCAATTGTCCAGTTCTGAGGGCTTCCAGTTCCCGCCTCCCCAGCCCTGGGCCTGGGCGGGCACCTGAAGGTGGCAGGTTAAGTAAGGCAGGACTTGCCCTCCCTCGCAGCAGTGAGGTGGCATGGGGCTACGAACCTTCGGCCACTTATTCCAGGTTTTCTCTTCCAGCTGCTCACGACTGACAAGTGCTCTCCTACTGGCCCTTCTGCCACTGAGCAGCTGCCCTTCCCTGTACCCCATGCCAAGGAAGGATGAATGCCTCTCCAGGAGCAAGCAGCCAGGGTGTTTGTTGATCAGTGCTGTGACAGGGACTGTGTTGGGGGAAGCTCGTCACCAAGGAGTGGGGCCTCACAAAGCCAGGCAGCCAAGCTTGCCAGACGAGGTGACAAGTGGGTGTCCCCTGGAGGCCAGAGGTGGGAGTTGCTCAGATGGAGAGGCGCCAGGGTCCTGCAGGGCAGAGGGAGCAGTGAGTACACCAGAGCCCAGCTCCTCGGCGCCTGGCTCTGCGTTGGTCCCAGGAGCCAGGTTTGTGGCCCAGGCCAGTGATGCAGGTCCCTCTGACCTCGCTGAAGACGGACCATCCCGGAGCCTGGGCAGGAGAGAAGGCGGCGGGAGAAGGAAAAGGCAGCAAACGAGGACAAAGGCGAGGCAGGACGGGCAGACACACCGGGGAGTCCCGCCGAGGCCCCCGCGAGGCCTGGCTTCTGCCTCCCAGGCTTCGCCTGCACTTCTTGCCGGGGAGCAGCGGCTGCGTCCCGCGGCCCCCTGATCCTCCTCAGGCGCTGTGCGCCTGGGGCCTCGGCCTGGCCTCTCGCGCGGACTCGGTGCTCTGACGCTGATCCTTCTCCCCTTGCGTCTACCCTCGGCATCACCTCTTGGTGAGACGTGCTGATCGCCGGTATTTAAAACTGCACACTCTCTTTCCCCACTCCCCTGCTCCAACCCGTGCTCTGCAAAGCACTTAGTCACCTTCTGGCGTCCTGCACAATCACTTATGCCTTTGCCTCTCGGCTACCTCCTTCCGAACCCCCGCCCCCAGTGCACGCCAGGCCGGGGCAGGAGTTTCTGCGTTTTGCCTTGTCCGGTTCAGTGGCGGGTCTCTCGCCCCTGAACGCAGTAGGCACGCAGGAAACGTTGGACCTGATGAGCGAACTCAGCCCTAGGCAAAATGTGAACCCATTTCACAGACGAGTGGAGGCCCTGGGTCTCCCGGCCACGAGGTGGAAGCACGGAGCCGCACCCCCCCACCGCCCCCCCCAAGCACCCCCCCCCCCCCCCGCGCCTTATCCCGCCGTCTGCAGCCTCCTGCTCCGCTGCCGGAGGGCGCAGGTAGTCATGGTTACGTCCTGGGAGCCGCCTGGTGTTTCCTGCCTTTGTGTTCGCACAGGCCCCAGCCCCACCCCCCACTAGGCCACCAGCCCTGATTGGCCGTCCTGCTGCGGAGGCGGAGCAGCCCCGTCCCCGCCTCCGTCCCCGCCTCCGCCCCCTCCCGCGTGAACCCAGCCAGCCGCGGGCACGGGCTGCGCCAAGCGTGGGGGCGGGGCTCCAGGAACGAGGGGCGTCGCCCCGGTACGGGTGGCCTGTGATGAAGAAGTCGGCCCCGGTGGGTGCGGCTGGGAAGCGGGGCAGCTTCAGGGACAGCCGCCCTGGAGCACGCTGAGGGGGTGGGGGGAGGTGCGCACTGATGGCGTCCCCGAACAAAGGAGGACGCCTGATGTCCCGGGCCCAGCCTCCTGCAGCGTTTTCTGGTCCCTTGGGGTCTGAGAGTGAGAGGCCCAACTGGGCCAGTTCCCCCTAAGTCTAATGTCAGCACTGGGTGCACTACCGACCTGGCCCCAGGGCCAACCAGCAACGTACTTACCACCCGGCCTCTCCCACCCCGTCCCACCCCGGGGCCTTTGCATCGCGTGCCCCATTCCTGAGCACTCTAGTTCGCTTTTCTTGGCTAACCCCTCACCCTCCTCAGGAGCTTTCCACAGAAGACCACTCGTCCTGCTCAGCTCAGCACTTGTCTCCCTTGCAATTGTAGCTCTTATTTGTGCATCCTCTTCCCACGCCACACTGAGTGCCATCGGGTGGGGCCCTGCCTGTGGCCTGGCACACAGTAGGTGCTCAGATTATATTGTTGAATGAATCCATTCATCCAGCTGCCCTGTAGGCCTCCTTGGCAGGCCCAGTGCTGGACGCAGGGACTTGGGAGAAAGGGAGACAGATGCCCCTTCACTCCCAGACACAGAAGAGCTTGTGTCCAAGGCCAGGCCATGGGGTGAGTGTCTGGCCTGGACCCCAGGCCAGAGGAGCCTGGCTTGGTGCTTGCCCTGGGTGAATGGCCCACTGTGCTGTGCACACAGGGAACGCCGGGCTGGCCCTGCCTCAGGAGGCAGGCGCAGTACAGCCATGGGCTGGCGAGGGCTGCTCAGTCCATGTTGGGGCCGGAGGCCCCGGGAGGCCCCGCCATCTGACCCCTAGTCTGGGGAACGCGGCCTGTGCCTTTCCATGGCCTGGTGAGTGGAGTGAGAAAACCTTCACAGCACCTGCCCCCCATGGTACTTCTGCAACAAAAAGGGAGGTAGTCAGGAAGCCAGCTACACAGTTCTACACGGATGCCCCTTTCGGGGGTTTGAGGGGTTTGGGAGCATATACATCGTTCCCCGCAAGACCAAAAGAAAAATACCATACAGCAAAGCCAATAACAACGTATTAAATCAGAGCATTGGGAGCTTTGGCATGTCTTACCAACCACCCTGAGTTTGTACCAGAGGAAATTCCTGGGCTCTGGTCACCCCCAAATCAGATTTTTAAGGGATGGGACCCAGACATCGGCCCTTTATTAAACTCGTGGGGTTTTGATGTCCTAAATCTTAAGTCCAGTTTTTGAAAAATGGAATGATAAATGTTCATGTCCTCAAACACATCTGAACCCTTCCCAGGCTCTAGCAAGTCCTCTCAGCTGTGCTTCATCCCAGACCCTGGGCTCAGACTCAAGTCTGGATTGCCGGGACTCGGGCCCTTTGGGAGTTGGGAAGAAAGTCCTGCATCCTCTTTAGAAAACTGTGCTTGTATACACACACACACGTGCGCGCACACACACTCTCCTCTTCTCTTCTCTTCTCTTCTCTTCTTTCTCTCTCTCTCTCTCTCTCTCTCCATAATTGGTCTCAGAAAGTTCTCACACCTGGGCTGAGGGATCTGGAAGTTCAGCAACCACTCTGGGGAAAGGCTTTCCTGCTGACACTCGCCTAACCCTGGGGCCAAAGTGCACAGTTGTATAGGCTGTGCCCTGCACTAGGGTTCCTGACAGAAATCCAGCCCACACGCTACTGACCAAGTTGTGGAGCCTGGCACCTGGGGCGGCGTTTCCTTTTAGTACAAACACATCACCTGGACTTGCCCCAGCCCCTGTCTTCCTTGCCCTCCTGCCTCCTGTGACAACCCAGGTTGGCAGTACTCATGAAGTCACAGAAATTATCCCCATCATCACTGATTGGCTGCCCTTCCATGAACTCCATTATTAAAGCCATTACGATTGGCCTGGCAGCCCTCACCCGCTAATGCTTGCCTCTCCTGGACTCCCAGAGCCCTGGGCTCTCACCGGGCAGCGGCTGGGGGGCTGCCACGGGCCTCGCTTGGGATAGGAAAGTGGTCAAGGCAGCCGCACCCGTCTCTGAGCAGAGAGTGGCAAGACCGGGAAAAGGAGCACCTGCATATAAATACTAAACCAATCAACAGGAGTGGTTCTTTGGGTCCGTTTTATAGATGAGGAAAACGGAGGCATATCTGGAGCGTGGGTGGGTCTCTGTCCAGCTCCTTGGGAGGAGAGCTTCAGGGTGGCCATCTGAGGGCGCTATGGAGCCTGGGAGCATGAGGCCTGGCCCCCAAGGGCTATGGGGATGAGTGAGTGGACGGTGGAGTGACGGCAGGCGGGCGGAAGGCGGAGAGCCAGTGCTGGTACCCAGACGCCCCGCCCCCACTGCTGGCCCCACGCCCGCAGCCGGGGTGGGGAGGGGCTGGATGCACACCCACGAGGAAGGATTTCCTCACTCGTTTCTTTATTTACTCAGCCTTCAACAAGCGCCCACTGAGCACCTACTACGTGCCAGGCTGTCCAAGGTGCTAAGGGCACAGGGGTGGCTAAGATAGACAAAAATCCTGGTTTGTGAAGCTGACGCTTGAGTGGGAGGGCATTGAGCCCCGCAGACCAGCCAGTTGGCAACGATGCAGGGAGGTGGGGTGGGGACCTGGGGGAGGGGCCCTTGTAGAGGTGGTCAGATTGGGCCTCTCTGAGAAGGCACTTGCTCCCAGCAGGCCCCCAGCCTCGCGCCTGTTGAGGGAGGGAGGGAGGGGGCTCACCTGGGAAGAACGGCGTTCCTGTCTTAACCACCGTCCTGGTAGTTAGCAGCACGCCCCCAGCCCTTTAGAGCTTGTGTTGGCAGGGCCAGGTGGCGGTGGTTCCCGGTGTCACTGTGCTCTTGCGGGCCCCATGGCTGCTCATGGGCCCACACCAGGCCCCTGCTGAGCGCTGGGCCCCTGAGGCCCTGTGAGAACTCCTTATAAGGATGGGGAATAATGGGGGAAACAGAGGCAGGGAAGGGGAGAAGGTTCTCCCACCCACTGGGAGCCAGAGCCCAGGGCCACTGGATGAGTTCCGGGCCTGAGGGAAGAGGCAGGAGGACCCTGAGCCTAGACACTCCCGTTTGTAAGGCGGGGCTTCTGGGGACCGCTGCTAAGGTGAAGGTGGAGATTTTGGCCTGGGTGTTGGGGTGTCCAGCTCTGGGTGCCGTTTCTCTGGCCCAAAGACCGGGGTCTTGGGGATGCAGAGAGGAAAGAGACCAAGGAGGGCTGGAGAAGGCATAGAGAATTCCAGATGAGGGCTTGCCAGGGGGCGGAGGCAGGGGTGGTTGCAGGGGAGCCCAAGGAAGGCTCCCGCCCTCCGCAAGACCAGATCGATTTCGAGTTGCCTGAGCCGATGGGGGTGGCATGTGTCCGTGTGGCCGGCCTGGTCACGTGGATGGGGGACGTGCAGCTGTGGTGGGGCTGGCCCCAGGCAGGCGCTCTCCGTGGCCCCCCACACCGAGGACAGCCCCAGCCCCCTCGCCGCGGCTCTTCCTCCCCCAGCAGAGCCAGCGGCAGCCCCGCTTCCTGCCCAGCTGCCTGCCTGCTCTCCACCGTGGCTCCACGACAGCCTCCGCTTGCAGCTTTGCGGGAGGGAAGTTAGGACTTGCATTTTGCCTCTGCAGAGCCTGTAATCAGCCCCACGCAGCCCCCACCAGAGGCGCCCATCCGTGCCGCTTCCGGAGACTACTTGAGATACACCTGCTCAAGCTCAAAGGAGAAGCAGTAATCCATCAAAACAACCCTGGGCTTAGTTCCTCCTCCAGTGGACCCGGGCAGGGTCAGGCATCTGGAGTCACGTGGTTCCATCACTTTTCTCCTCAGGCCTCGGTTTCCCCCATCTGTCTAGGGAGGAAGGGGGCTGAGCTCCCAGTTCATGCCTCTGAGCCTCCTCCCTCACCCCCACCCTCATCTCTCCCTTTCCAGAGACATTATAAATCAAAGGGCTTAGAACGTAAGGCATCAAAAATTCTGAAACCTTCATCTATTATTAACGCTGACAGTAAATTCCCCCTCTGAGCGTTTTACATAGCAACTGTTACCAAGACTCTCTGGTGGAGCTGCCACTCCAGCCCACCGCAGCCCACAGCTCTGGCGGGATGGCGGCCGTCACCGTGCCCGTACTGGCTGGCCGCCACCCGGGCACCCACCAGGCTCCCCCTGAGGATGGATGGGAGAAAGCCCTTGGCAGGGAACCAGTTGGCTTCCCGCTGATCAGGGGTCCAGGCTGCTCTTGGGGGGCCCTTCTGAGGCACCCAGCAAACCTCAGCTCCTGTCCAGGCAGAGAGAAGGGCCCCATGGCCCCTTGGAGCTCTCGCGGTCACTGCCCAGCTGAGAGGAGCCCAGTGAGGTAGGTGCAGGACAAAAAGAGGCTTCATAAACTGTAAAGGGCTGTGCAGATGTTGTTTACTGGCTTTCCCACCTGTCAGCTAGGCGTTTCTGAGCGCCTGTTTGTTTGCTGGCAGTATCTGGGCACCAGGGATTTACGACAAAGACAAAAGGCTCTGTCCCTGTCGCATCCGGTTTGGTAGGAGACAGGCACATCAACTGCTAATTGCATTGAGTGCAATAATCAATGTGTGTACAAGGAGCGGCTCAGGACGGGGAACAGATTACAGGGGTCTGGGGAGGGGGAGGGTGGGGGGTCAGGATGGGTCTTCGGAGGCAGGCGCCAGGGCAGGGTTTGGAAGGGTGAATGTGGGTGGGTCTGCCTGTTCCTGACCGGACTGGCATGTGCAAAGGCCCCGGGGCATGCAGCAGCCCTGCTGGCAGGTGGTCTGTACTCTTGACCTGTTTGGGCGGGGGAGGGACCTGGAAGAGGGAGCAGATGTCTGAGGATCCAAGACCGTGGATGCAAAGTTTGGAGGGTGTTACTTGGGGACACTGGGGAGCCATGGGAGGTTTTAAACTGGGGAGAAATACGGTCAGATTAGGGTTTATAGAAGAGCCGTAGCTGCTTGCTCTCTGGGTCTGGTGTCTAGGGACCCTGGGGTGGGGCGGGGGTGTGAGCTCACGAAGTGCTGTCCTTAGCATCTCGCCGGCCGCCGGCGGAGCTGAGAGCATGTGCGGGCCCGCGGGGGCGGGGGGCAGAAGAGGCAGCCCTCTCCGCACCGGCCTCTCATGCCCTTGTGTGCCCCCACCCCGCACGGGGCCTGTGGGCCCCTCCCCGGGGGTCTTGCCGTGCTGTGGGGGGCCAGGCCAGGTCAGGCCCCACGAGGGAACAGCAGCAGGGGCAGGGGTGCGGCCTCCCGGGGTCACGAGGGTCTAGGTGTCACCTGGAGAAACGCCAAGGCAGGAGGGCCCTGTGAGGGGTGGTGTCGCCCGCTCACTGCCATCAGAAGGAAGGACATAGACTGGGACACAGACTTCAGCCCAGCTTAGTGGAGGCCTTGGCTGGCAGACTTTGCCCCTAGTGACAATCAATTTATGCTCGTTGTGGAAAACTCAGCAGATAGACACAAGTCCCAAGAAAATCAGGCTCCCATGGATTCTCACGCCCACCTATGGCGGGTCACTTTTCGGGCCCAGTTGCTCTGGAATCAGTCGTGGTTCTACGTTTTTAAAAACAGAAATAGCATCATAGCCTTTCTGTACCCCTTGGTGACTCCCTCTTCTCAGTCAGTGCACTGGGAGGGGTTCCCCACATCCCTGCACAGCCAGGGGTGGCGTTGCCAGCAGCTGAGGTACGCGGAGGAGTCCCCATGGGCCGAGATGTCCAGAGCTTGTCTGGGGGCAGAAGCCGTGGTGCCCTGCTGCACGCAGCACCCGCGCGGAGGCTGCCCCCAGTGAGTGCCCAGTGAACGGCTGTAGGAAGAGGCGAGTGCTCTGTCCCTGAAGGGGAGTGAACAGAAGCTGGGTGGGCTCCCTGGGAAAGCTGCAATGTGGATCTGAGGCTAAATCTTGGGGTGAGACCCTGGCCGGGTGGCTCAGTTGATGGGAGCGTTGTCCCCATACACTGAAAGGTTGCAGGTTCCATCCCTGGTCAGGGCACATACGGGAGGCAGCTGATTCGTGTTTCTCTCCCACATCGATGTTACTCTTTCTTTCTCTCTCTCTCCTTCTCCCTCTCTAAAATCAATAAAAATATCCTTGGGTGAGGATTTAAAAGATCTCGGGGTGAGATCTGTGCTTGCTCAGGGCTCTGAGTGATCGGGGTAAAGGAGCAGGGTGTTCTGGGAGGGCTTCCTGGAGGAGGCAGGCCATGGACCATCAAGAAGGGAGTGACACGTGCGGTTCAGTCACCCCTCCACAGACAGCTGCCGAGGGCGCCCCCCTGGTCAGAGCCCTGTGTGGGCCGGCTGGGACCCAGGCGGGGCTCTTTTGCCGGAGCGCTGCCAGGCTTGGGGGAGAGGCAGGCAGGTGCCCTGCACATGTGGGTGTATGTTCAGCTCTGTGAGGGTGGAAGGGTAGGCAGCGAGGGCCCAGTGACCCTGAGGACAGCCTTAGAAGTCAGAGACCCAGAGTGGACCTGGCTTCAGGCCAAAGTCACCTGGATTTTGCCCAAACGTCTGGCTCAGTCCCGTGCCCCCTGCCCTTCTGAGCTTCTGGGTGCTGGGAGTTGGCAGCTGCTCTGTTGGCGTCCTGGCCCGCCTCCGGGCCTTGGAGAGGGTGCCCTGCAGCCCGGCGCCCGCTCCAGGGCCCCACACCGTGGAGGGCCCATCTCTGCCACCCAGAAGTGGCACAGCTTCTCAGAGCCAGAGCCAGACTTGGAACCCAGCTGGGGCAAATCCCTTCACCTCCCTGAGCCTTGGTTCCCTCAGTGGTCAGACGTGGGCACCACCCTGCCCGACCCAGCCCCCAGATCCACGGTGAGAAAGTCTCCAGGGAGGAGGCCCCTTCTCCCAGCTGGATGTCGGGACTGACATGCGGGAGGAGCAGTGTGGCCCCAAGGAGAGGCTGCACAAGGATGGTGACGGGCTGTGGAGGGAGCCTGGGGCAGACAGCCCCCTGGCGGGCGCCCTGGAGCCTTCAAACACTGCCTGCTCAGGTGACAGCCGTTGAAGGGGATGGGGTTTGGAGTCAAACACCTGGGTTCGTTTTGCGTGTTGCCCCGGCGATCTTCGGCTAGCTCTCTGCTCGGCGCCGCTGCCTTGAGGGTTGGAAGAAGGCCCGTGAGTAAGAGGCCCCAGCACAGGGCCGTGCACAGGAGGCTGTTGCCACTTCTGAGTGCCCAGGGGGGCAGGTGGCGGCTTCGTCGCCGTTCTCTCAGGGTTCTGGCAGCTGTCCAGCCAGCAGTTTCGGCTTTGGAATCACATGGCACTAGTTCGCTCACCAGCCCACGTCACGCACTTTCTCACACCTACTACGTGCCCGGCACTGGGCACCGTGATGGAGCCAGGAGCCGCAGGCTCCCTGCGGGGCGGACAGCTGCAGATCCTGACCGGTTGAGTGACCAGGGCCACAGTGGACGGTGGCGGGGGACAGGGAGGGAAGGCAGGACAGGCCCCTGTGAGGAAGTCACAGCCAGAGCTGAGAGGTGATGCTGAGCTGAAGCCGGAAGGCCTGGGGCCATTTTACAGGCAAACAAGGAGGGGGAGGTGCACCCCAGGGTCGCTCCCAGCATGTGCAAAGGTCAGGGGACACAGAGAGCTGGTAGGTACCCCGTGGTTTGGTGTTGCTGGGACATGAGGTTTGGGAACTGGGAAGGTAGGCAGGGGTCGTGCCTAAATGTCAAGCCAGGGAGGCAGAGACATCATCTCACGGGCGATGGGGGCCGGGTGGAGGGTCTGAGTTGGGGGGCAGGGTTAGGTGAGGGGAACACGGTGGATCCAGAGGATCCAGGGAGGGGCGGGGGGCTGGGGAGGGCTCAGGGACGCCTGGCCTCCGAGCGCGTTTGGGCTGACCCGGGGTTCCTGTGGAAGGGTGGCCTGGAACTGCAGGCCGCGCCCCGGCCCGAGCCCCGTGCCTGGCTGAGGACTGGGCGCGCCAGCCCCTCCGTCCGCTGAGCGAGCGTGTGCCTGCCGTGTGTCCTGGCAGACAGACAGGACTCTGCCCTCGTAGAGCTTACCATGCATGAGGCAGACAGGCCAGAAGCCATTCAGCAAATACACGAGAGGAGATTTCAGAGAGTGACAAGAGTGGGGGTGGGGCTCCCTTAGGCAGGCAGGCAGGCAGGCAGGGCGGGCCTCCAGGGGGAGGTGGCTTTGGGGGTGATGGGAACACCCAGGGGGCTGGTGGCCCAGGCAGAGGGAATGGTGTGAGCACGGGCCTGGGGGTCAGGGCCCGGCGTGGACAAGGCACTGGTGGGAGCTGGTGTGGCTGGAGAACGTGCGGGAAGGAGGGTGCCCCTCCCACGGGACAGGGCAGGCTGAGCTCAGGGGACGTGTGGCCCCCTGGCTGGCAGCGAGGGGCCTCTCCATGGCAGGAGGACCAGTCCCCGTGCCGAGGACTGGAGGCACTTGCTCAGAGTCCTCTTTGACGGTGGGGCGGGGGGCGGGGGGGCCCTTGTGAGGAAGGGCAGGTGGAGGTGACTCACTGGAACCAAGAGCCCTTTGGACGCCCGGGTCCAGGGACGCAGGCCTCTCATGGCCAAGTTGCTCCACGATGCACCCCCAGACCCCTGCCCACATCAGCCCCGCCGGCCCCGCCCTCTGCCTTTACCAGGGCTGGAAGCAGGTCAGTGCCCAGGCCCCGCCCCTGCCCCCGAGCTGCCTGCTGAGCGGCCTCTCTGAAACCCTGCTCCCCGAGGGGTTCCCAGCAGCACTTGGAGCAAGGAATCCAAGCCGGTCCGAGCTGGGGTCATTAATCACACGACCTCAAACTAAGGCCCTTCTGGAAAGAAAAGTTCTTTTCCTGCGGTTCCAGTTACTATTGTTAAAAATAGGTTAGGTAATTGGGGGCACCATTTCCCCTGAGTGCTCCCAAATCCTACCTTGCACCCCCCAGCTTTTCCCAGCCAGCAGGAGACCCTCTGGTGGAGTGGCAACCCCTGGAAACGTGGGGAGAAAGGGCGGGTGTAAGGCGCTGCGTACTCTAAACGACCGATCTGCAGAGGGGTGGGAAGCAGTGCAGCAGCCTCAGACCCGGCGGGGGGCCCAGGCTAGGCCCGGGCTGCACCTGCCTTTGTGGTTGGAGGAGAAGCTGGAGGTCAGGCCTTGGGGTCACCAGCCCCTCCCAGGTTGTTCTTGGGGGAAGCGATGGGCCGCTGACTGACGCTCGCCCTCAAGGACCCGCGGCCCCGGCGGCAGAGGGCGGTGCGGGCCGGCGCTGTGGAGGAGCGAGGCCGCCGTGTGCTCGGGGAGCGCTGGCAGCGTGCCCGGGGGCGGGGCCGGCGGACGGTGCTGGGCGGAGGCGCAGAGGCCCAGCGCAGGAAAGAACGCGGTTCACAGGGCAGCTGAGACCGCAGGGTGCCTGGAGCAGCCAGGCCGGGCGGCTCACAGCCAGAGGGCTTCTAGTCTGCAAAGCCGCGGAGGCTGTCAGGGACCAGGCCGCCAAGAGCTTTGAATGCCTGGTGTCCTGGTCGGGATGGACTAGCTGTGCTGTGTAACAAACATCCCCTTAAGATCAGCACCCCAAAACAGGGTTTATCCCTCACTGGTTCCGAACCTGGCAGCAGAGGGGCCTAGGCAGATGACGCAGCAGCTTCAGAGCAGTTGCACATCATAGAGAGAGAGACACACAGAGACATGTGGGCTTGTGGGGGCTTCTCCCGTGAAGCAGCGTTTGTCACTTTCATTTGAACCGCATTGACCAAAGCGAGCCATACAGCCACCCTGGCTTGTCTTGGGGGGAGATGCGTACGCTGCCCTCGGCCGAGGATAGCAGGTGATATTTGGTGGTGGGCTGACGGTGACCACACAGGCCAAGGCAGGTTCCATATTTCACCATGCGCCTAGTGAAGAGCCTCAGGGGGATCTTGTTTGTTTTGCTTTTAAACTTTCTGTTGATTTCCATACAGAGAAGGGCATGAACCCTAAGTGAACAGCCAAAGAATTGCTATACACTGAACACCATTTATATACAACCAGCACTCAAGTCCAGAGAAAAAGCACCACAGTCCCGGAGGCCCCCCAGGCCAGCCTGCGGCGTCGCCTGCCCAGCGTCTGTTCACCGGCCTTTGAATTTTACCCACATGCACCCTGTGCCCGGCGTGCCATTTCTGAGGCTCCCCCGTGCTCTGTGTGACGGTTGCTTGTTATTTTCCTGTGCTGTGTAGCTTTCCATTGTATGCAGATACATGGTCTGCCCATCCGTCCTGCCTTTGATGAACCTTCATAGCTTGAAGAGCTTATGAACGCACGTGCCGCAGAGGTTCTGGAACGCAGGGTTTGGTGCTGGCGTGTAGCACTCCCATTGGCTATGTGATTGCAAGTGAGATGGCCGCCGCCCATGGGTTTCAGAGGGCTCACCTGGATGGGGAAACAGAGGCAGTGATCCAGGACGTGGCGGGGGGGCAGGGGTGAGAGACAGGGCGGGCCAGCCCCTCCGCCCCTGCAGCCTCGGAATCCAGAAACGCTCTCGGTACAGCCTTGTCTTCCATGGGGTTTGGAAGATGGAAGTCCCATACAGTCAGTACCACCAAAGCCCCGTAACGCCAGGCCCAGACACACGGGCCTGCGTGTCCAGCCCCAGGCAGCAGCGTGTAGGCCTGGCTGCATGAGCTACGTACGCCACGGCGGAGCGCGTTCCAGCACACAGGCGGGGCGGGCGGGGCATTGCAGCTTAACAGGCAGGCCCCACTCCTGTCCGGCACGCGCATGAGGAACAGTCCTCGTCAGCCAGCGCCCCCCACTTGCCCATCTGTCACGAGGGAAGACTGGCCCCATCCAGTGAGTCAGCAAGCAGGGGCCCCAGGGCAGCCCGGCCTGACTGAGCCCCGCCCTGTCCTCTGCCCCCAGGTCTGCAGGAGGAAGGGTCTGGGGTCACTCCCTCATGGGACAGTGACGCTTGCCCTCTTACATCTCAGGGTAGCATTTCCTAATAGGGAGACCAAGAGAAGGTCATTCTTTGCCCAAAACGAAGCCAGGAGAACAGTGGGGCTGTAGGCTTCGGCCGTTGGAAGACAGAAGCTTCCGCTGGAGCCTGCCCAAGCCTCCGCACGGGCAGCCCCTCGCTCGCGAGAACCCAGCAAAAAAGGCCACGGGCACCACAGCCAGCACCCACCGACCGGGGCCTCCTGGCCAGGGAGGCCTGGCCCGCCCTGCTGGACAGGCGACTTGCTCGGCGGGGCTGTCTCCCAGGTGAGCACATGGGGTGCACGCACAGCCGCTACGCGTGGCCGGCCCCAGCCCTGCCAAGAAGCCAGGTTCCGCCGAGGCCCCTCAATCCATGTGGTCAGCACGTCACCCAGCCCCTGGGCATCAGGGTTGGTCAGCTTAGGTTCTTGTTTCAGTAAAAATACGGCACAGCTGTTCGTCACCCAGCTGGCTGGGCGACCCAGGCAGGGAGATGCTGGCCAGCCAGGAGAAGAATGCATCTTTGTCACAGACACGTGGGGCTTTTCATGTACGTTGTTTCAGTGTCTAACAGGAAGAGGAAAAATGAGGCTTCGACGCAAGGCGCCACCTCTCAGCCGGGCGCGATGTCACTCGGGTGCATCTGTGGCCTGCCTTTATTAAGGACCTGTCAGCCCCTCTCAGGCCAGAGGCCCCGGGGCTTTGGGGACAAGAGGTGGCTCAGAGCTGTCTGCGGAAGGCCCCGCATCAGCATGGCGGGTGCTGGGGGCCTCAACCCAGCAGCGCCTCCAAGGGGCAGAGAGCCCTGGCGTTGGACCCCCCGGGAGCTGGGGTGGCCCCAGGCCCCCGGGTACTGAGGCGCTGCCGAACCCTTGGCTGGGAGGGAAGAGCAGCCCAGGCCAGCGCAGCCTGAAACTAGCTTGCTGGGCTCTTGTGTCTGTGGCAACTCCCCTTGAACCAGAAGTCGGCCTGCAAACCCCCGTCCCCACTCATCCTGAAGCGCCCAGAGCTTCTGGGCCTTTTGGCAAATTTTACCTCACTGGAGAAAATACAGAAACGACCAAAGATAGAGTCACCTCTAGCTCCTCCGATGAGAAGACACCGATGTTAGCATTTCTGCGTGTTTGTACCCAGTTTGTTTAACAAAAATGGGACTATGGTGATCATCTGTTGTTCTGCCCACTGTTTCCATTTTACATCCCATCGTGAGCACTTACCTGAGGGGCAGAAAAGGTCCTTTAGAAGCAGGGCCGCTGGAGGCTGGGGCTGGGGTCTGTCCCTCTCTCTGAGCCCTAGCTCCTGCACCTCTGCAGGGAGCAGCTGAGGGTGGTTTCTCAGGTTCCATTCGGAGCCAGCGGCCAGGGGTCCCAGTGTCTGACCTGCAGCAGCGGCTCTGTTCTTCTGGCTTGTCTCCCAGGGAAGAGCCTGGTAATATTTTGGGGGGTGCGGGGCACAGGGCTGGCACTGCCCCCTGGTGTGGGGTCCACTGGGGAGCCAGCCCCTCCCACCCGCGTGCAGCACCTCCCCTCCGTGTGGCCTCGGGCCAGTCACGTTGCCTCCCGGAACCCCCGCCTCATAAGCCAGAGTGGGGTAGCTGTGAGGGTTTGTCGGCTTAGTATGTGCAAAGCACTTAGCACACAGTAAGTGCTCAGTAAATGCTCCTTGATTACTGGCACTCTTACTCTTAACGATTACTCTTGTTGCTCTTGTTGTTACTGTTATGATTTTCATTACAATGATGTGTGGATAGAACCGTGTCTTCCTGCAGGGAGCCTGGGACCTAGGGGACCAGGGTGTGGCGCGACCCTCTCTCCTGGAACCTGTGCTCAGCAATGCCCCGAACTCGCCCTAAAAGCTCCATGCTTTTCTCGAGTGGGGGCCCTGCATTCCCCTTCTGTGTTGGGTCCCAGAAATGATGCAGCTTGCCCCCGCCCCCCCGCCCCCCGCCCCGGCTCTTAACAGCCTGAGTCCTGGCAATACTCCTGGGGTCACCTGTCGATGCGCATCTGTGCTCAAGAGCCATTTGGGAGGGAAGGGTGGGGCCAGGAGGGGCGGGGACGCCCTGTGAGGCCCAGCTCCCTGCCCGAGGCACACGTGGCGGCCGGTGCGCACAGGGCTGCTGTCCGTCGCTCCAGGAGCTGCCAGGGTAGGGGTGAAGGCTGCCGAGGGCAGGGAGCTGTCTGGGTGAAACACCAGGCAGGGCGGGCAGGGCAGAGCGGCCTGCAGAGCTGTGGCCAGGCTTACTGGGGGTCCCAGGGCGACTCAGGTTGGAACTGATTGGAACTGAGCCACGTGCTCAGGCTGCTGAGCGCATGTGAAGTGAGGGGAAGGGCAGGCTCCATCCTCGGGGGCGGGGGGCAGACACCCCCCAGCACCCACTCATGGGGGAGAGAGGAGGGGAGCGGGACCAGGCCCCGGGGGGCCCGGGGGCGTGTGACAGTGCCGGGGCAGCGGGTAGCTGCGGGGCGAGGGTCGCGTATCAGGGCGAGAGAGGCCAGGGCCACCTGCACGAGCGGGGAAGGGCTGTCCCGGACTTGGGCAGACGGGCCGGCAGGGCCAGGGGCCTCTGGGTGGCAGAGGCAGCTCAGCGAAGAAGAGAGGAAATGCCAGGAACACAGAGAAGGAAGGACCCTAGTGCCTTCACAAGGTGTGCGGGTCGGCCTTCGGGAGGAACCAGGGTGTCTGACAGAGGGGGTCTGAGCCTCCTTGCCGAGGACCCCGCCGGCCGTGGGGGGATAGCTGGACCTCAGAACTGGAGCAGTGGAGGGTGTCCCTGGAAAGCAAAGGGAGTTCAAGATGAGGGTGGTTCCTCTCCACGTTCCGTGCCAGCCTTTGTGGGTGACTCCAACACAGGAGGCCCGGGGCCCTGGCTGGAGCTGTGGGAGCCACACAGCGTATCCAGAAGGAAAGGGAGAGTCGCTCTGAGGGCGTCGGGAAAGGCCCGACGGAGGGAGGGAAGGGCACCCGCCTGTCGGGGACAGCCAAGGCCTGACCTCTGAGAGCTCAGGGACTGGAGCTGGGGGTCTGAGCGCCACACTGAGGACAGGAACTCAGGTAGGTGGGAGTAGCCGGGAGCCATGGAAGGCCTCGGAGCAAGGGACTGCCCTGGGCAGAGCTTCGGAGAAGCAGCCGGGCCAGAGGCTAGGAACCGGAAACCCAGTCTGGGGGCCGTCGTGGGGCCCCTGCAAGGTGGGGGGGGGGACTGTGGGCTGTAGCTCTGAGGAGGGGGAGGAGGGGCCTCCTGGGGAGGCCTTGGGTGGCCGGCGAGGACGCGGGCCCTCCTCAGAGACAGGCCACAGGAGGACTGGGGCAGAGGGCAGGCTTGTGGAGCGTAGGGAGACTCCGGACACTCGGTACCTGGATCCAGGGATCCGGGGCTGCCGAGCGGGTCAGTGTGCAGGACAAGAGCCGGGCTTCGCCCTCGGGAGGTGGCCAGGGCTCTCTGGGAGAGAAAGGTCAGCCGTGGGGGTGGGGGCGGGGGCGGGCCAGAGGGCTTGGCCAGGCTGCCAGGACCCTGGTGTGGAGCTGCGGGAAGGGCGTTCACGTTAGGAGGGTCCGGCGGCCGGAAGTGCCCGCCGCAGGGCTATCTATCCTGAGCGAGGCCTCCCGCCTGGATCCTCGTCCACCTGCTGGGGAAGACAGCCTGTCTCCCAAAGGGCACTGGGGCTGCTGGGCCTCAAGGACAAAGGCAGGCGGGGGCAGGGGAAGGAGCTTGTGGCTGGGAGCTTAATGGCCCCGAAAAAAAAAAACATAAAATTGGAGAATTATGGGGAGACATAAACAGAGCTGTCAGGCCTTAGCTGCAGGAGACCGTTCAGCCTGGGCAAGAGATGCTGGCGGCTGAGCCGGGACCCTTGTGTGCGCATAAAAAAGACAGAAGTTATAAAAGGAGGGAGATCAAGGAGACACTGCCTCCACGCTTGGCCTCCCTGGCCGTTCTCTTCTCACGCCCAGGCCGAGGCCCCAGCCACACACTGACCCCAGGGGCTGGGCCTGGCTGGGGCAGGAGCAGGGCCTGGCAGCCCTGCAGGGACCGGCGGGGGCGGCGACTCGGGGCCCAGGCTGGTGCAGGGGCCGGGGAACCGGGCGAGAGCGAGGATTTATGGGCGCTCACACACTCTGCCATCATCATTTTCCCTGTCGCTGCTGATGTCATTAGTCAAGCACTAATGGGCTTAAATTTCACCTTAAACCATACCCACTGTCCTCAGCGGATGACAAACATGAGCCGCCTCTGCCCTGCAAACCTGCTGGGTGGGCCCTGCAGGCATGCGCCCCCCCCCCTTCTTGGACGCCCTTCTGCCCCCCGCGCCCCCTCCCGGAGAGGCTCCCAGACACCCCTGGCTCAGGGACACTTACAGGTCAGGGGAACTCCCGGGGTCTCTGGGAGCCCCGAGTGGGGTGAGGGCCCAGGAAAGGGGGCTTCTGTGGAGCTTTGGGGGATCTGGAATGACATGGAACGGGGAGGTGGGAGCCCAGGGCCCGGCACCCCCTCCCTGTGTAGTAGGAGCAGGGCTGTGCCCCCTGAGTTTCCTGGCCGGGGAGTCATGAAGGGCAGCTGCAGAGGGGCCCCAAGAACCACCTGCAATGTTCTCAAAGGCCTTGGGGAAATCGTGCTTTGCTCAGGCCAACAAAAATAGCAATGGCTTTGCTTGGGGATGGAATTCCATTCCACCCACAACCCACCCACCCACTCTCCCGCCCGTCCATGTACCCGTTCACTCATTCATGCGACAAACATGCGGCCCCGGAGCCCCAGTTTGTTCTCGTCCATCAAAGGCTCAAGAAGCTGTTGGAGCCCCGTGAGTGAGAACAAGTGGGCGATCCCTAAACACAGCTCGTTTGGAAGGCAAAATCCTTCCAGTGTCGGCTCTCAGGGCGGGGAGGGAAGTGGCAAAGGCGCTCTGGGGACCACGGGGGGGGGGTGGCGTGGACCCGCGGGCCCATCTGGTCCGTGAGGGCTGTGTGTGCCTACAGAGGGGGAGACGGGCAGCGGGCGCTGCAGCACAGGAGGCACAGGGCCAGCCGCGGGGGCTTCCCTGAGGCCCGTGCAGGTCTCTGGCCGCCGCCCACAGCCTTTGTTTCCCACGGAGGGTGCGTGGCCTGGGACCTTGCTGGGGCTGCTCTGCCACTACAGCCAGCCTGTAGGGGCTGGCGCTCAGGGCTCCGCTTCCCCTGGGAACCTGCCGCCCTGCCAAGTCTCCAGCTCTGGCCTTTCATCGCTGCGCTTGAGCCACGTGCCCTCCATGCCCCAGGGGCAGTGCCAAGGAGGCCCCGGCTAGAGGGAGGCTTCTGGGTCACACTGTCCCCTTGGTGAGACCGAGAGAGGCGAGGCTGCTACAGGTCTGTGGGCGGCCATCACCAGGAGGAGCAGGCTCGGGGCACACCACGCTGCGTGGCCTCAGACCTACGATCTGCCCCTAAGGGCGTTGACCCGCCCAGCTCTGTCCAGCCGGGCTAGGGAGCCAGACTCAGGCTGGCCTCTTGTGCCGGAGGCCTGGGCAGGGACAACAGAGCGGGAGAGGCTGGGGGCCTGGGCTCTGGGGAAACCCTGACCTCCTCACCCCTTCGCCCTCCTGCTGTCCCTGCCGTTTCTGGAACAGCACGCTGCCGCCACCCTGCCTGGCTTCCACTTCTGCCTCTGGGAAGCTGCCCCAGCCTCCTTGCTGGCCACCGGGCCTCCACCCACCGCTTCACACCCCTCCTCCATTGCTGCAGCCTCGGAAGCCTCATGACACGAGTTGGACAGTGTCACTTGCTCCTTGCCGCCCTCTGGTTTGCCTTGGCCCTCAGCATGAAGCCCTGGTCTTCTCCGAGGCCCCTGGGCCTCGTGCCATATGGACCCTGCCCGTTTGTTCTCTCACCGCTCACAGTCCCTCTGCGAGCCACGAGCCACGTTTGTGTTACTTTCCCTCTCACTGCCTCTTGCCTTCCAGGGGCTTTTGCTTTTCCCTCACTAATTCCTCCACATCTCTCAGGTCTCAGGTGAAGACTACTGGGAAGCCCCCTTTGACCCTGTTCCCACTCAGGTATGACTGAGGGTCCTTCCCCATGCTCCAGAAGGCTCTGGGCCTACAGCTATCTCCAGCACTTGTGTGGCACCCAGGGGGCACTTAGTAACTGCTGCTTGCATGGATGGATGGACGGATGGACAGATGGACGGATGGATGGATGGATGGATGGATGGGTGGATGGATGGGTGGATGAGTGGGTGGATGGGTGCGTGGATGGGTGGGTGGGTGGATGGATGGGTGGATGAGTGGGTGGATGGGTGCGTGGATGGATGGGTGGATAGATGGATGGGTGATGGATGGATGGGTGGGTGAGTGGATGAGTGGCTGGATGGGTGGATGGATGGATGGGTGGATGGATGGGTGGATGGATGGGTGGGTGGATGGGTGCATGAGTGGGTGGGTGCATGGGTGGGTGGGTGGATGGATGGGTGGATGAGTGGGTGGGTGGATGGGTGGATGAGTGGGTGGATGGGTGCGTGGACGGGTGGGTGGGTGGATGGATGGGTGGATGAATGGATGGATGGGTGGATGGATGTATGGATGGGAGGGTGGATGGGAGGGTGGGTGGATGGGTGGATGGATGGATGGATGGGTGGATGAGTGGATGGATGGATGGATGGATGGGTGGATGGATGGATGGATGGATGGGTGGATGGATGGGTGGATGAGTGGATGGATGGGTGGATGGATGGGTGGATGGATGGATGGATGGATGGATGAGAGGATGGGTGGATGAATGGATGGGTGGGTGGATGGGTGGGCGGATGGGAGGGTAGATGAAGAGGTCATGGGGTCTGTGAGGAGAGCCCATGGGCTCCAGGAAGTAGAGTTGAAAGCCCCTGCCTCTCAGTAGGCCTCGGTTTCCCTGTCTGTAGAACGGTCTGCCCAGCTCCTGTAGCCAGGAAGGAGGCTCCCAGAGAGCGGGAGTGGAGGCGGAGCCCAGAGACTGCGGATCAGGTGCTTCGAGGCTGGTGCATGGGAGAGCGGGCTGTCCCAGAGTTCTGCAGTCCCCAGTTCCCTGCCTCCAGGGACACTGAGCCCACCCTGCTTGCTTGTGCCCGGGACCCTTGCCCAGAGGACACCCTTGGAGTCACACGGGCCAATTCAAATCCAAATGTTACCACTCACCAAAAAATGCCCTGTGTCCCTGGGCCTTAGGGGCGCTCTCTGCAGAGCGAGGGCGCTCTCCATTCCCTGCACAACCACACTGTGGACTGAGATGATGAGACAGGGAAGAAGGCATGTCTCTGGGTCCTGGCACATGCAGGGCGTCCAGCAGATAGGGCCACAGAGAGACTGGTGCCCCAGTACCTGCCATGAGGGCCACCTTCAACCACACACAGTGGTCCCTCCTGGGCCTTCTGTTTTGGCCGAAGCTGCCTCCAGAACTGAGTGTGAAGCTTCTAGACCCCAGGCCTGACCCCAGAGCCCTGAAGCACAGCACTAACCACAGTCAGCCTTTCATCCCCTGCCGTTACAGCGCTTCTGCCCTCAGCCGTGCGCTTCTGCTGTCTCGTCGCAGAATGAGCCGGGACATGCAGGCTGCTCTCAGGGTGCGGCCCTGCACACAGGGGCGCCCTGTGAGGGTGGCCGGCAGGGCGGTGATGACAGAGGAGGCCTGTGTTCCTTTGCTCACTGGCTCTGTGGTCAGCCTGTGGGGTGAATGAGTATCTATCACTATCCCCATTTACGGGGTGAGGAAACGGCAGCCCGGAGAAGTGGGTGACGTACCTGAGGTCGCAGAGCGCCTTGGGTACCAGATGTTCTTTCTGAAGACCCACGAGGCTCTGGTCTGGAAACAGCCAGCCGTGAGACAGGGCGGAGCACAGGTGCTCTTCTGAGCCCTCTTTCCACAGGCCTGGGGCTGCAGGGGCCGCCGGCCAAGGCCGTTCCACCCGACGTGCCAGCAGGGACCGCAGACGCTGGGCTCCGCTCTGGCCGCTGCCCTCCGGGCCTCGAGGCCCGGAGGACAGCGCCCCCCTAGCTGGGCAGGGACCCCTTGCTCCTGGGGCCGGGCCAGAGCCAGGTTCCTGTCGCTCCAAGGAGCCCCGCCCTCCAGGCCCTACCCGCACAGAGGCCTACCACAGGATAAGGATCTTCCTGAACTTTCCCTCTGTTATAAAAAATTATATATTTACTTCTTAAAAATAAAAATAGCAGCCCCCTTATTGGGCCATCCTCTGCCAGGCATCGCTCAGATGACTTTGCCCATTATCTCATTTAACCCTTGCATGACCTTTGAGGGACACACATCCTCTCACTCCTGTTTCACAGATAAGGAAACTGAGGCATGGGCGCTGGGGCCACCTGCCCAGGCACCCCGGACTGGGGCGGCCGCAGCCAGGATTCGGGCCCAGGGGTTCCCGGGCTGTCTGTCAGCCGTGCCCTTGGACCTCCAGTGCTAGGGCCCCACAGACGCCCAGAACGGCCTCTGCTTTTAAGTTCTATAGCGTGTCACCTGTGTTTCGGTGGTGAAAGGAAAGCGCGCTGCAGGCAGGACAAGAGCGGGGAGAGCAGCGGCGTGTCAGAGCAAGCGCAGGGCCGGTGAGCGCTGGCCTGCGGGTCACCTGTGGCCCCGGAGGCCTTGGCTGTCCGTGCAGCTTAGCGCTCGGGCCAGTCCTGGCTTGTGTCCCCAAGATACGCACTGGAAGTGAGGACACAGCCTACACGGGGATTCAGGTTTGGCCCTGCCTCATTTGGGGCCCCAGCTTCCTCTTCTCTAACATGGGGGTGATCCCCACCCTGCCCACTGCCCAGGGCGGGTGCAGGTGGGTTGACTACTCTTGGGGGCCGGAACCCACGAGGACACGGAGGGCCGCCCTGCCCCGGAGCCCGGCAGCTGTAACGTGGCGGTGCCAGGCTGGAACCTGGGACCAGGCTCTTTCTTCAACCTTTTAGCCACAGAAGTTTAAAAATCTTTACTAGGTGTCAAGTGCTCCTGATAAAAAAAAAAATCGAGTGTATCCTCCTCTTTTATGCAAAGGGGGTATCTCCGCACACACCCACCCTGTGCTTCCCCGCCTGACCCCAAGACCATGCCCCTCGGATGCAGGGAGCCTTCGCTGCGCTCTAGCTCTTCACACTAAGGAGCTCCCCGCGTGCCTCCCCTCGCGCTCCTCTCCCTGGGCGGATGTTCAGGGGTGTCCGGCCTTTCGCTGCTGCGGCCAAGAGCCACAACTCACTGCCCGTGCAGACTGGCCCTGCCTCTCGCTGGGGGCAGGGCTGCTGGGCAGAGGGCACGTGGAGCTTTTATTTGGGTCCGTCTTGCTAAAAAAGCCCTCCCAAGAGATCCTTGGGCTCACCCCCCACATCCCTCACTGGAGCAGGCCCTGCTTTCTCCAGCCCGCTGCCAGTTGGGTGGGCGCAGTGTGCCACATCCACGCCTGCGGTGCCAGGACCGCCCGGTGGGCGATCCCAGAGGAAACCCTCAAGGCTGGGGATGGGGAGGGGTCAGGCCAGAAAGAGCCCAAGCCCAGCCTCTCTCAGCCCTGGCCCTGCGCCCTGGCCCATGATGTGGCCTCGGCAGTGGCTCCAGGTCTGAGTCTCCTCATTTGTAATTCAAGGATGGGGATGGCACCCACCCCTCAGGGCTGTCATGGGGACGAGGCTTTCAGATGCAAAGCGCTTCTTTGGACAGTGCCTGGCAGGAGAGGCAGCCGGTGAGAGCTGGCTGCTCTTGGTTGAGCCTGGGCCAGCCCTGCGCCCCAGGGACCACAGGCCCTGGGGCAGCTGCTGGGGTCTCAGACTTGGTGCACCTCCGGAAGGGGCGAGAGAAGGGAAGGGTGGGACTGTCGAGTCCCAGCATCCCACGCTCCTGAGGGGACACCGAGGCCCCGGAGACACAGCCATGAGGTGATGGAGAGCTGAGTGGAGTGGAGCTGCCAGGAAGCGGGGCCGAAAGCAGAGCCACAGAGCTGCCCAGGCCACCGCAGCAGCCAGCTCTGAGACCCCAGTGCTGGGACACCAGCCTGCCTCCAGGACACAGAGGGACCAGAGTGTGGCAAAGGCTGAAGTCTGGCAGCCGTTGTGGCCCACAGGCCGGCAGCGCCAGCCTTTCCCGGGAGCCTCGGGTGGCGGAGCCCCTGGCCGGACCGCCCCGGCAGAGCGCGCGGCGTGCCAAGGCGTGCGGGAGGCACTGAGGCGCAGCGGGGAAATGGCTCACCGGCCGTGGGGATGGGCTTTAACCGTCAGTCCCAGCAGCCCTCCCAGCCCTGGGGTGTCATTGTAACTCATAAAACCCTTCCTGAGGACCTGCTCTGTCCCAGATACACACAGCTCCCTGGGAGACAGAGAAAGTACAAGGCCTGGCCCTCGCCCCGCATGGAGCACTGAGGCTTACTTCCCTTCACTGGGCCTTGCCGGGCACCAAGCACAGCATCTCCTTCAGCCTCAGGATTGCCCTGTCCGTGGGGTGGTAATAAAGGCAGGTTCAGGCCGAGGCGTGTGAGGCTCAGAGAGGTTAAGTGAACTGGTCAAGGCCACACACAGAGTGCGGAACTGGGATTTGAACCCAGAGCTCTGTGGCATCAGGGTCCTAGGCGTTCACAGGGTGCAGTAGAAGCAGATGATGCCTCCCCCCACCCTAAGGCCACACAGCAAGCAGCCCCCCGGGAGCCCCCATGATGGGCTGGCCTGGCTGTTGTGAACCTGACACCTCTCCGGAGCACCCGCCCCCCGGACCCCCTCCCCCAGAGGCCCACCTCCCTCCAGGCCAGGGACAGAAGCCACCAAGAGGGGGTGTCCCGCAACTTTCCAAAACAAGCCCGTGCCAGAGGCAGGCTGGTCACTGTACACGGTGGGAGGAGGCTCTCTCCCCCAGATGCTGAGGGACTGGAAGCCAGAGGGGAGGAACTTCTGGAAGGTTTGGTGCAGTTGGAGGCAGGCCTGGGGAGAGCGAGCAGCCTTTAGCTGGGGGTGTGAAAAACCGTTGCCCAGAGCACGAGCGGAAAGTCTCCCATTCACCCTGGCAGGAGAACAGTGCTGTTCGGGGCAGCCTGGCGCTGGGCTCATGCAGCTGTCCCTGCCTTGTTTTCACTCTTAGCACCTCCACCTTTTACGGCTCTGAGGAAAGTCCCCAGGATGGGGCGGCAGCTGAAAACCAACAGCAAATATTTTCCATTTTGAGGAAAGGCTCCCCAGGCTGCCTGTGGAACAGTGGCTGGTGGTTCGCTTTCCCCAAAGGGTAGACGGGGGGCCACCCGAGCCCTGCCTAGAGGTGGAAGCTCCTTCCCCGCCCAGAGGAGCCAGGACAAGGTGGTCTCAGCTGTTCACGGACAGGGGTCCTCCCCCACTGCGACCAGACGTGAGACGCAGACCGCTCCTCGAAACAGTCGCTGTCTGTTGGCCTGTGTGTGTCGGGGGGAGGATATATACCCACTCAAAGCCGCCAGCCCTAAATGGATTTGCAATTTATTCATCAAAATAGCTACACACATCTGAAACGTGGCGGGACATGGCTGTGTGAGATTTACATTTGGGCTACAGCGGGGACAGGAGCCGTGGGTGGCCCGGAGGACCCCCCTACCGTAACTGCTGCCCTTACCTGCTGCCCGGGCGCACCTGGGAACCCTCCGTGGCGGGTGTCAGAGTGATTCCTCCCTCTCTCCAGCTCCCCCCCCCCCGCCACCCTTCTGTTTTCCTCCCATGAAAACCAGTTTCCTTAAAGTTTCAAAGGAACGAACCAGAACCTCCCTGTCACCTCCATGTGCCACACCCTCCGGCCCCAGGGTGCCCCCCTGACACCCAGCTGCCGGGAGGCAGAAGCAGCTGGAGGCCCTACCCCTCGACCAGGATGCGCCTTCTCTGCTCTGGACCTCAGTTTCCGTCTATGAAACGAGAGGCAGTGTCACCTAGAAAGGCAGTTTGAGGGTTAGGAGTAAAATCTATCAGGGCGCCTTGGTGGTGTTGCTGCTGCTGTTATACCCATTTCAACAGTCTGAGAGCTGCTGAGAACTTTCTGGGTCTGAGGGAGGCCCCAAGCCCCACGTCTAGGCTGGCTGGGGGTAGCAGCCCTGGAGGACCCTGCCTGGCCCTGCATGTGTACTCAGGGGGCCCTCTCTCCCCCTCCTCCCTGGACCAACCTTGCCTTCAGGGCAGGCTGGGCCCAGCAGCTGGCTCAAGGGGGCCATCAGGCGAGCCCAGGGCAGCTGCCCGAGCTCACATCTGTGCTCCACATGCATCTGTCCTGCCCCCAACCCATCAGGCTTCTTACCTCTGATGATTTGGGTCACAAGCCTTGGGGAGGGGGCCAGCCCTGCCACCCGCCAGCCAAGCTGGGGAAAGAACTCTGGCTCAGATTCCCAAGCAGGTTGTGTGCTTTCCTGCCACTAAGCCGGGCAGCTCCTTGCCGCTGGAATGCCTTTTTCCTTCCTTCTCAGCCCACGCTTCCTCCCGTTTCCCCCTCCGTTTCTCTGTTTTGCAGTGGGTATCTCTGACCCCCACCTCATTCCGGAGGGAGGTGCTCAGGGGCCCTAGGCTCGGAGTCTCCACGATTGGGCGCAACACAGTCTGGAAAATGTCAAGTGACTGATTCAGTCAAAGCCTGCAGGGGGTTTCTGCTGCCCCCTCCATGGGGGAGGACAGGCTGGGGTTTGGGTGGGTGGCCTCTGTGAGCCGGGTAATCCGAGTGGACCTGAACTTCCTGCTGTCTCATTCCCCCGAGGAGGGGGGCGGGGCCTGAGCTCCGCGGCCCGTAGGGGAAGGGGCTGGGAGGGAGGGGCGAAGGTGGGCCTAGGTGGAAGGGTTGAGGCAGGCGGGCGCGGGGGGGGGGGGGGGGGGGTTGGGGGGGGGGAAAGCCCCACGGTGCGCCCCAGCGCCGGCAGGGGCCGAGTTGGCCTTGAAGTTGGTGTGCCAGCCCGCTGCTGTTTAAATGCTGTTTGTTTGGAGCAGCTTCGGGAGGAGGCTGGAGGTGGGGGAGGCAGCGCCCCGCTTGGCGGCGCCGCCCGAGGGTCCTTGCGGTAGAAGCTCCAGCTTCGTCGGTGACTGGGGAAGGGTGGGCGTTGAAGAGAGAAGGCCGAAAAGCAGAGGGTGCTCAGCGCCCAGGGCCGGCGGCCCCCTGTGTGCAGAGTGAGAGCCAGAGCCACCCTCGCAGCCACTCCGCGAGCGGGAAGGGAGGCGAGGGGACCACAGCGCTCTTTTCCCCGCCCCCACTTCACCCGGTTCCAATATTTCGCAGAAAGGCACGCGGCTCCTAATCGGTCCTTTCCGGGCTGAGATTTAGCCGCGCGATGCCCGCGCAGGGGCGGGGGCCGCGGGCCGGGGGAAGTGTTCAGAGGCCGGAGCCGCGGAGCGAGGTGAGGAGCCCGCGGCCTCAGCTGCTGGAGCGGGCGGGCGGGCGGGCGGGCGGGCGGGCGCACAAACCGGAGAGGCAGATACGGAAGGGGGGGACAGATTAAAAATAATCCTCTCGGGCTGGGAAGCTCGCGCGCGCTCACTCGCCTCGTTCGGTGCCAGAGGACTCCAGGGGAGGTGGCGTTGGGGAGGGCAGAACGGGATTCCCCCTCCTCTGCCGGGCGGGGTGCCGGTCTGCGCGCCGCGGCGGCATGTGTGCTGGGCCGCGCGCCCAAGCCCCCCGCACCCGGCCGAGGGTGCCCCCTTTCCAGGACCGGGCGCAGCTGGCAGCGGCCTCCTCCTGCAGCCTCGCGCGGTTGGAGGGAAGAGCGCCATTATTTATTATTTACGAGCGTTAATAGGTTTGAGGCACTGGGGGTGGGGGCCAGGGCGTTGCGGGGAGAGAGGCGTTAGGGGAAGGGGCGTGGAGGGAGGGGCTGCTGCGCCGGCCGCTAGAGCCAGGACTGCGCCTCGGCCCCGCGTTCGGGGTGCACCTCCCCCCGGCTCCGCACCGCCGGGTGCTGGGGCGGTAGAAGTGCCGCAGGCATTGGGTTTTGCTTCTCGGCCTCTGCCCTGTGCGCCCTCGCCCTTCCCAGGGTGCGAGGAGGGGGCTGCGGGCTGTACGCCCAGCCCTGCGCGGCCCTCGCGGCCGCCGCCGCGTCCCCGGTGCAGCCCGGGCCTCATTTATCATCATCTTTGGTCAAGTGGAGTGTGCAAGGAACAGCTGCTTCACTCGGCTGACTTCCGAGGGCGGCTACAGCGGGAATCAGGGAGATGAATGACGGGGGCCGGGGCGGAGGAGGGGGGGCGGGAGGCGCAGCCACCCGGGGTCACAGCGCAGGCCGTAGGGAGGCGCGGAGCGTCCGGCGCCTCTGCCTGGTGGCGAGTGCAGCGCCCCCTTCCTCTCTCTCCCGGCGCCTCCAATTACCTTGGACCGCGGGCGGGGGCGCCCCAGGAGGCAGGCGGACGCGCTGCTGGCGGAGCCGAGGTCGCCGTGACCTTGCTGGGGTCAGCGGGTTGGGCTGCGGAGGAGGCGGCGCGGCGTTTTGGTGGCGCTTTCGGGATTGGAGCAGAGGCTGGGAAACCAGGAGGGGCGGGCGGGGGTGTGACGGAGGAACACAAATAGAAGGTGAAATTTTACCTGCCCCCGAGGGAGTCCTGCGGATATTCTCCCGGCAGCAGCCGGCGCTCTGCCTTTGTCTTACATGGCTGAAACATCTGTTGCCGAGGGGCGGCGAGGCCGCAAACAACCCCCACACGCCCTGCGCGGCTTCCCCATCCCCAGTCTGGCCCTAGCCGGGCATCGGGGCTCGCGGCGCCGCGTTAACCCTGCGCGCGCCGGGCGCACGCCCGGGAGCCCAGACGCAGCAGAGACTCGGTGTGGGCTCCCGGCCCCAGAGTGGGCCTTCCGGATGTGCCCAGCGGCCCGCCTCCGCCCTCCGAGAGGTCCGCGGTATCGATCGGGGCGGGAGGGCAGCCGCAGAAAGGGTTAATGGCCTAGTCGCAGACCCTAAATTGTCAGACCCGGGCCGCTCCGTTTCAATTACCCTAAGTAGAGATTGAATGCGCAATTAACGAAGTCGGCTTGCCAACTGGAAAGCGGTCCTGGTTCCACACCGAGCGGAAGACTCCATCAGCCGACTGGGACGAAGCGATTTCCTCCCCTCTCTCCCTTTCTCGCTCCTTCTTCCAACCTCCCCCTTCTTCTCTCTCCTTAATAATAAAATTATACCAAGCAGTTTGCGGTGTGGCAGGCGGCCAGGAAAGCGTTTCTTTAAATGCCGCTGTCTCACAATTAGGCAGCAAGAGGATTTGACACGCTGTGGCGGCCTGACAGGCGGCTTCCTCCCCTGGGGCCTGGGGGGAGGAGGCGGCGCCAATTCCGCCAGTTCCCCGACTGCCCCAGGTGGATCTGGGAACGAGGGCCTGGTGGGCTGTTGTGCCTCCCAGGCTGTCAGGATGCTGCAGAGACGAGTGTCAAAGGCAGGGAAGCCAGGGGTGCTTCCCACCCAGGCTGGGGGAGAGAGGGAGGCTTCCCCGACCACTCTGGGAAGCTGGAGCACCCAGAGGAGGACCTTGCCACCCTTGTTTTATGACCACCAGCTCTGAGTTCTTTTTCTGTGCCGGGATCTCAGCCTTGCTGGACCTCCTGGACAAGTCGCAGGCCTCCCTGCAAAGCGAGGGAGAGGTTTGATTAGAATGTGCTCTGCAGACGGTGGCTTCTGGTGGACCCTCTTCCTTCCTGAGATGGTTAAGTTCCTCTCCTCCCAGCTCCCCTGACCCCCCAGTCCCACAGCCTCCCGCTGCAGTTTGTGTGGCCGTCTGCCCTGGAGGGCGGGGCCCACGCCCTTTTCCCCCATCTCCTCAGCAGGCAGCTTGCCCCCTCCAGCAGACAGTAAGCTGAGCAGAAATGGAGGTGAGAAGTGAGTGGGCGCAGGCCCTGGCAGGCTGCGGAGGGCAGGGCAGTAGCTTGGTCTTTCCTTCGGGATTGGCCTCCGAGCCTGTCGTCATCAACACTGTCTGGGGGTGTCCCTGGGAGCCGAGGTGAGGGTTAGGTAAGGAACCTGACTAGGAGCTGACCCCTCACTCCTCCCATCTGTCCAGCCACCCATCCACAATGGAGACCTTATTTAATAGGTACTTGCTTGGGTTGATCTCTGGGCTCACAGCGTTGGACCTAACAGCCGAAGCTCCTGCTCTCATCAGGCCACATTCTGGTGTAAAACTCGTCATTATACGTTAATTATGTAATTACTGCTGCGATGAGTGCCACCAAGGAGCCCTGCGGGGAACCGGCGTGGTGGCAGGAGACAGGGCCTCCTCCAAGGCTGCTGTGGGCCTACGGGCCTCCCTGCCCGGGCTGCCCCCGCCTCTCTGTGCCTCTTTGCAGGGCTTCTGGGTTCCTCCCTCGCGCAGGGTGGCCCGCGGCCCCTGCCCCAGCCTGCGGGGCTCACCCTGAGGCTCTGGGGGCCCCTGCTGCTCTCTCCCTTCTCGCCAAGCCCCCCACGAGAGGTGTCCAGCTTCCCCGCCTGGCGCATCCCTGCCTTTGCCTGGGGCAAGTCCCGCCTGTGTCAGTTTCCTCAGCGCGGGACACCTGGGAGCTGGTGATCAAATGCAGCCCAAAGGTGGCTTCTGAACTCTGGGATGTTAAACTTTTCACTTGGTGACTTTTTTTAAATGAGAGATTTTTCTTTTTATAAAATCCTGATTTCTGGCTTTTTAAAGGGAAAAAACTCAGGCTCTGGCACCCTGGCCCCCCATTCCCATAAAGCAGCAAGCAATTCACAGGAGGTGCGTGGGGCTACCTGGCCCCCACCCCCGCCCACCCGCGTCCCGCCCGTGGGCTCCTGACCTGCCAGGCTGGAGGGAGAGTGTTCTTCGCTGGGTGGGTGAGGAGGAGCTGGGGCCACAAGTTCCTGTCCCCACCCAAATGTGCTCCATACCACTCCCCGACTGCTGGCTCAGGATATTTTCATAGGGTTAACGTAACATTTACACATTCTGCAATAAATATTTATTGTTATGGGAAATGAGGATATAGCTGTGAACGAAACAGGCCAAAAAAAAAAAATCCTGCTCTCGTGGAACTTCTGTTGCAATGAGGGGAGACCAAGAGCAAAGGCAGCCGGCTACCTTGTGGCTCTTGGCGAGGCGAGAAGCTCCTGGGAGAGGCGAGGGAGGGGAGTGCAAGGCGTGCCGTTTCAAACGGGGCTTGGGGAAGGCTGCCTGAGACGGCGACCGGAGGGAAGCCTGTGGGCGCGGCCACGCGGCTGCCCGAGGCCAGCATTCCGGTGGCGCGGCCACGGCAGGTGCTAAGGCCCTGAGGCTCAAGGTCAAAATGCTTGTGGGAGGCCACGCAGTCAGCAGCCAGACAAGCCCCTCCTCGGTGCCTTGGCACTTCAACTTCCCAAGGGAAGTCGACAGTCCCTCTGGGCACACGGGGCGATAAGGACAAGGCTAGAGGGAGGGACTGGGCTCTCCGTCCATCCTTTGCCTCCTCTCCAGAGCAGCTGACACAGATCCCGTCCCTTCCGCATTGTGCAGCAACCTGCAAGTCAGGAACCAGGAGGAATGCGGCGGCGGGAGGAGAGGAGGGCAGGCTGGGGCGCGCCCGCTGGGTCCCCTCAGCCCCCAGCCCTCTCGGCAGTCCGCGTCCCAGCAGCGGGTCCCACCGCCCTTTTATTCTTTCCCTCATTTTGACAGAGATGGGGAAAAGTGACTCTGTTGTTCAGTAATCTGAAAAGAACTGTTGCCCACAAGGGCCTGAGAGTCTGGGCTGCTGACAGGTGGGTCCCCGCACCCAGGAGAGCGGAGGGCCCCCCACACAGCTGCCTCTGAAGTCCTGCCCCAGCACCTCTCACCGGGACGGGCCGGGTTGGCCACCCACCTCTCACCCCGGACCGAGGGCCCTGGCATAAGTGGCGCAGGTCTCTGGACTTGTCCCCGGCACCCCAGGGAGGGCACTGTGGGGGGAGGGTGCAGGGAGCAGGGCACAGCCTTAGAGGTCAGGTGCCGAGACCTCTGCTGGGCCGCCCAGTCACTGCGCTATGGGGACTCGGCAGGTCACTGACCCCTGGCAAGGGGGCCGTGGCTTTCTAGCCGGAGGGGGTGCTTTGGGAACCAGCACAGCATCGTCCAGCAGCTGGGGCATCCTTTTGGGGGGTTAGGTCCTCAGGGGGCGACCTCATTTAAGGGGCTTTGTAAGTCTCTGCTGCCTCAGCC
Organism: Pteronotus mesoamericanus; assembly: GCF_021234165.1. Lineage (NCBI taxonomy): Eukaryota > Metazoa > Chordata > Mammalia > Chiroptera > Mormoopidae > Pteronotus > Pteronotus mesoamericanus. The sequence continues at coordinate 1,384,574 of NW_026555090.1, forward strand.
TGGGTCCCTGGAGATGCCATGGGTGGGCTTTGAGGGAAGGCCTTCCACTAGCTGGAGAGTCCAGAAGCCTCTGCTCCCCATTCACATATTTTGCAAAGAGCCCCGAGATGCCAGCCTCACCGGGAGCCCCTGGCCTAGACGTCTGGAGAGGCTGCTGTGGGGGGCTGCCCAGTCCCCCCCCACGCGCCCCATTGCTTGCCTCCGCGGTCAAGCCCTCCCACCTGGCCTGCTGTCCTGGCCGTGCAGAGGGCGGTGGGCCCTGGGCAGCTCTCCCATGAGCCAGCGGACAGGGGCCCGCGTCAACGAGGAGGGGTGCATGCAAGTGTGTTGCTCTCCAGGGTGGGGTTGCTGTGTTCTCTGGGATTCCTTAGGCCCCTGATGGACCTCCTGTGCCCCTGGCCCGGGGACCCCGCCTGCCCCAGAGGCCTGTGGCTTCTGGGCAGCTTGTCTTGTGGACTAGGATCCTTGGAAGCCCCACCCTTCCCCCCATGCAAGCCAGGCCTTCAGGATTCAAAATAGACCTCACAGGTCACCGGCAAATCTGGCTGATGACTTGTCATTTCAGCGAGGGCTCATTCAGCGTCTGCCACCTGCAGCGGGCGTGGAGGTTGGAGGTTGTCCCACCTCAGCTCCTCCTCGGGCAGCCCGCCCACCACCCAGCCTCCTGACTCAGGTGTCCTTGGCCTTCCTGCTCCCAGGCCTGGCGAGGGGTGGGCTTGGAAACATCCGCCTCCAGCTACAAACCAGGAAGCAGGGGAGCGGGAAGTGTCCTTCTCCCCCTCTCTGTCCTTCTCTCTTTCTCTGTTTCTCAGTCGGGCTCTCCCTTTCCTGCCCCACCCCCTCCCCCCACGCACTCTCCTTGTGTTTCAGGAAGAACTGGCCACAGTCTCCTGGCTGACCCCACAGCGTCCCCTCTGTGGTGGCTGCAGCAGCTCCGGCTCACACCCCCCATTTCGCTGCACGGGGGCAGGGGCAGTGACCGTGACCTCTCACTGGGGCAGCCAGTAACCGTCGCTGCCCCTGAGTGGACCTCCCTCAGGTGGACCTGGTTGGCTGCCAGGGCCCTGGGGCGTGCAGAGGGACCCGGGACATGTGAGCCGCCAGCACCCCGCCGCCTCACCGCACCCTCGCCGTCAAGCTCACAGATGCCTCCTCTAAAAGAGAATTCTTGGTGTGGGTCCCGGACGAGGGGTGTCCATGCTCGGTCTGGGCGCGGCTCCTGCTGTAGACGTGCAGTAGATGGACCTCCCCAGCGGGGGGCTCACGCCAGGTCTCTTTCCTCTCTGCACCCCTGTTTCTCTGGGAAAGTCACATTCGGGAGGCAAACCAGTGCAGAGCAGGCGCCCACGGCCGAGGGCACCCGTTTCACTCCATCGCCTTCTGGGGAGGCAGAGAGCTGGGGTCTCTGCAGAAAGAACTGCCGAGGCCCTTGAGGACTCTGGTCGGGGGCTGGGCCTCTTCAGGCCCCCTCTCTCTGCTGCCTCCGCTTGCTCCTGGCTGTGTAGATGTCCGGGGGAGCTCCAAGGCCCCCAGCTGTGCGGAGGGCATCCCCGCGGCCTGGGATGCAAGGGCCAGCCAAACGCGCCTTCAGCCGAGCGCCTCCCAGGCCTGCTCCTCAGGCCTGTGGCCGGGAAGGCCGGTTTCCAGGAGTTGTCACAAGGAGTGGGGGCCGGCCTCTTCTCTTCCTCCCTTCCCCCCTCCTCCCCAGCTGCACAGGGCACGGTGCGGGGGGCGGATAAGGCCCGGGCCAAGAGTCTGGGAGAAGGGGCGGTGGGGGGGCTGGACTGTGAAGGGGCCCTGTGAGGGTGTGCTGGGGGCGCCCTCCCTCGGCCACCACCCCTCCCCCTCCAGCTGAACCCACAGAGGTCAAACCCCTGGTGTGCCCAGCAGTGCCCCTCCTTGCCTCCCCCAAGGTCAGAGGTCACCACTGGTGTGTCCCCCCCCCCCTCCGGCCCCCTCTGCCTCCCTCTTTCTGTGTCCTTTCCTAGTGTTCTTGAAAAGTAATCATAATCATAACAATTAAAAACAAGGGAGCTTGTGGCAGCTCTTAAAGACGCAGAGCCCCGCTTTCTCCTGGCAGAGCCGGTGGTCTCCCGGATGGGCCTTTGACGCCACGCCTTTGTTCCTGCGTCCCTCCCCCGCCCTCCAGCTGGGGTTGGAGGTTGCTGTTGGGGTGAGCGTTTTTGGCTGTGTTCTCCATCGGGCGCTGGGCTTTTCGTATTTTAATTGAACTGTCTTTTCTTAGAGATAGATGCTTTCACCACATCCAGCTGCTCCTGCGCATTGGGAAACCCGCTGCACTACAGCTCGGCGAAATTAAAAGACGCAGCAGCTGGACTGATTAAAGCTGGGGGAGGGGTGGGACACCGGTCATAGCACTTTCTCTTTTTAAATAATGTTTCTGGATAATGCATTTTGGAGAATGTGAAAAAAAAATAAAAGCTGTGGAAATGTTAATGATATCCACAGGACACTCTGCAGGAAATGAGAGCGATCTGGGACTAATAAAAGCTGAAATATAATTTGTGCAGATATACAAGGCGCAGCCTTCAGAGCAGGCCTGGGTTTGCGAATTCTGGGCTTATAAACACCACGCGGGAGGCAGGGGAGGGCAGAGCTCGGGTGGTGCCTCTGTCCGGAGCAGAGGTGGCTTCCACCCGCTGGCGCAGGTGTGGGCAGTGAGGGGAGGCGCCCAAGTGCGCCTGCCGGGGCAGGAGGGGCGCGCACAGGCAGTCTGGCGGGTGCCCTTCTCTGTGCCTTCCTGGCAAGGCCGGTCCAGAGGCGCAGGCCAGACCGTAGGCTGCTCCGCCGCTGCTGGGCTGGTGGGCTGCAAGGGGCACCCCGGCACGTCTGACCCAAGTGGCCGGAGATGGGATGGGATGGGTCGGAAGGGCAGGCACCGTGCTTGTTGTTGGGGCACCTGAGAGAATCCGGCCAGAGGCCAGGGAAGCTGGCTTTGCCACCTGTGGGCAGGAGCTCGCCCTGTGGGGGACGGGTCCCCTCTGGGCGGCGGCGGCCTCCATCCCCATGGTAGGGCCAGGCACCAGGCCACCCAGGGCCTGCCCTGTTCAGCCGGCTGGAGGCCCTCCCTGGTCAGCCCTCGACACTGAATGAGGAAGCAGCTGGGTAGGACCCTGGTGACAAGGAGGGCGAGCTGGGCCTTTTGGGGACAGTCCCTCTGCTCTGTCCCTTTCCCCTTCTCACATCTGTGTGTCTCCCTTGCCTGTGCCTCTTTCGTTCCTTCTGGTCTCTCTGGTAGCCCTGGAATCGTGTGGCCACGGCAGGCTACCCCTTCTCTTCCCATGTTGGAAACAGGGCCTGGAAAGCCCCCGTGCTCTCCCCGGGGCCTGGGGTGGGCAGGCCTGGCTGAGTCACCGCCTTCCGGCGCCCATTACCCTGCCTCCAGCCCCACCCCTGGCTGTGGGTGAACGCTGAGGCCCCGGCACTCCCCGTCAGGAGCGGCCCGCACCCCTCCCTCTGAGGGACTTCAGGGTCGGCCAGGCGCCCAGCTGGCCGAGGGAGCCTATAGCCTCGATGGGAGACACCAGCCAGTTTTGTGAATCTGGTGGTTCTGCCCCGAAGGGTGCTCACCCCCAGGGTCGTTTCTGGGCCCAGGGTCCTGCTCTGGGGAAGGGAGACACTGCTGGGCCCAGCCCTAAAATCATTAACAGGTGGCTGTGGCCTGGTGTGACCTGGCCCTGACCTGGAGGAGGCTGCCGGGCCTGCTGGGGGGCCAGGGCCGCTTCTCACCTGGAGGGACTGCGGTTCTGTCCTCCATGAGCATGTGCTCCCTCACTCGGGGCCACGCAATCTGCTCACGCACCCACGGCATCAAAAGTAGGAGGCAGGCGCCTTGACAGGGTGGCCCAGTCGGTGGGAGCATCGTCCGGTGCACCCAAGGATGCGGGTTCGATTCCCAGTCAGGGACAGGCCTTGGTGGCAGCGTCCATCCCTGGCCGGGGTGCATACCGGAGGCGACTGATGGATGTTTCTCTCTCCCCTCACCCCTTCCTCTCTCTAAAATCAATCATAGGAGACATCCTTGCGTGAGGATTAAAAAAGAAATAGGAGGCAGGTGCCACTGTCCTGCATCCCTGGGAGCCAGCGAAGGGGCTGTTCCATGCCTGCAGCGGTTCGCAGGCCCCCAGTCAACCTCTGCCAGAGGGGGCGGACAGGCCACAGGGGCACGGCAGTGACAGCAGAGGCGTGTGTGCACGGGGGGCGCGCTGGCCTGGGGCGGCTTCTCCGTGGCGGGGGCGGAGCGTCCAGGTCCCTGGCTCGGCCGGGTTGTGCCTGAGCACTGCCAAGCTGGGACCTGATCACAGCATCCGGCAACCCCCGGGGACGGGGTGTTGGAACTGCCCTGCTAAATGACTTGGAGCTCTCAGGAAAAGCCTGGGAGGGGTGGCGCAGGGACTGAGTGGGGAGCTGGCAGGCCAGGGGACCGGGCGAGGGGGTGGCCCCACCCAGGTGACCTGGAGCGGTGGGCAGCTGGGTGCATGTCTCCCTTCCGCTCCTGCTTGGAGGGCAGCCATCCTCGGCGAGGCGCAACTCTGTGGGAACCACTGAGTGCACCCCGTGCCGCAGGAGTTGTCAGCGTGTGCGAGGCTGGTGGGGAGGTTTTGGCAGGGGGCGCCTGGTAAGAGCCACGGGGAGAGGGCGGGGCGGGGCGGGGTGAGGGTGGCAGGCAGGCTTCCGAGGTGGAAGGACGTGGCCTCTGAACTGCCCTCCCTCGGCCTCCTCCCGGGCGTCCTCACCTCCCCACCCTGCTCCGCCCCCCTTGTCTCTTCACAGACAACCGGCCCAAGTCATGCAGTCTTTTCGAGAAAGGTGTGGTTTCCATGGCAAACAGCAGAACTACCCGCAGACCTCGCAGGAGACACCGCGCCTGGAGAACTACAGGCAGCCGGGCCAGGCCGGGCCGAGCTGTGACCGGCAGCGGCTGCTGGCCAAGGACTACTACAGCCCGCAGCCATACCCCGGCTACGAGGGCGGCGCCGGCACGCCCGCCAGCACCGCCCGGGCCGGCAAAGGCCTGCCCTCGCAGCAGGTCCTGCCGGGGAGGCCGGCGTTCTCCGGCTACGGTGTCCAGGACGGCAGCCCTTACCCAGGCCGCTACGCAGGCGAGGAAGGCCTGCAGGCCTGGGGGACCCCACAGCCGCCGCCCCCCCAGCCACAGCCCCTGCCGGGGGGCGTGGGCAAATATGAGGAGAACTTGATGAAAAAGACAGCAGTGCCCCCGGGCCGACAGTTCCCCGAGCAGAGTGCCCAGCTGCCCTTCCGGACTCACTCCCTGCATGCCCAGCCCCAGCCGCCAGCGCCCCCGCAGCCCCTGGCCTACCCCAAGCTCCAGAGGCAGAAGCTGCAGAATGACATTGCTTCTCCCCTCCCCTTCCCCCAGGGCAGCCCCTTTTCCCAGCAGTCACAGTCCTTCCCCACCTCCTCCACCTACTCCTCCCCCGGCCAGGGTGGCGGTCAGGGGGCCCACTCCTACAAAAGCTGTACGGCACCGTCCGCCCAGCCCCATGACAGGCCACTCACTGCCAGCACCAGCCTGGCCCCAGGGCAGGGAGTCCAGAGCCTCCATGCCTATCCGTCTGGCCGTCTCAGCTACAACCAGCAGAAGCAGCAGCAGCAGCAAGCTCTTCAGAGCCGACACCATGCCCAGGAAACCCTCCATTACCAAAACCTCGCCAAGTACCAACACTACGGGCAGCAGGGCCCGGGCTACTGCCAGCCGGACGCGGCCATCCGGACGCCAGAGCAGTACTACCAGACCTTCAGCCCCAGCTCCAGCCACTCGCCCGCACGCTCCCTGGGCCGCTCTCCCTCCTACAGCTCCACCCCGTCACCGCTGATGCCAAACCTGGAGAACTTTCCCTACAGCCAGCAGCCGCTGAGCGCCGGGGCCTTCCCTGCGGGCATCGCCGACCACAGCCACTTCATGCCCCTGCTCAACCCCTCCCCGACGGACGCCGCCGGCTCTGTGGACGCACAGGCCAGCAACTGCAAGCCTCTGCAGAAGGACAAGCTGCCCGAGAGCCTGCTGTCGGACCTCAGCCTGCAGAGCCTCACGGCGCTGACCTCGCAGGTGGAGAACATCTCCAACACAGTCCAGCAGCTGCTGCTCTCCAAGGCCGCCGTGCCGCAGAGGAAGGGTATCAAGACCCTGGTATCCAGGACCCCGGAGCAGCACAAAAGCCAGCACTGCAGCCCCGAGGGCAGCGGCTACTCAGCCGAGCAGGCGGGCACGCCGCTGTCCGAGCCGCTGAGCAGCACGCCGCAGTCCAGCCACGCCGAGCCACCCGAGGCCGACTACCTGAGCGGCTCCGAGGACCCCCTGGAGCGCAGCTTCCTCTACTGCAACCAGGCCCGCGGCAGCCCCGCCAGGGTCAACAGCAGCTCAAAGGCCAAGCCCGAGTCCGTGTCCACCTGTTCCGTGACCTCGCCTGACGACATGTCCACCAAGTCTGACGACTCCTTCCAGAGCCTTCACGGCAGCCTGCCGCTCGACAACTTCTCCAAGTTTGTGGCCAGCGAGCAGGACTGCCCGCGGCTGCTGCTGAGCGCCCTGGCGCAGGAGGACCTGGCCTCTGAGCTCCTGGGCCTGCAGGAGGCCATTGGCGAGAAGGCCGACAAGGCTTGGGCCGAGGCCCCCAGCCTTGCCAAGGATGCCAGCAAGCCGCCCTTCTCGCTGGAGAACCACAGCGCCTGCCTGGACTCCATGGCCAAGAACGCGTGGCCACGGCCAGGCGAGCCCGAGGCCCTGCCTGAGCCCTTGCAGCTGGACAAGGGCGGCAGCACCAAGGACTTCAGCCCGGGCCTGTTTGAAGACCCCTCTGTGGGCTTTGTCACCCCAGACCCCAAGAAGACCACGGGTCCCCTCTCCTTCGGCAACAGGTCCACCCTCGGGGCTGCCGCCTCAGACCCCAGCGCGGCAGCTTTTGACTGCTTCCCAGACACAGCCGCTGCCAGCGCAGCAGACAGTGCCAACCCCTTTGCTTGGCCCGAGGAAAACCTGGGCGATGCGTGTCCCCGGTGGGGGCTGCACCCCAGCGAGCTCACCAAGGGCTTGGAGCAGGGCGCGAAGGCCGCGGACGGCGTCAGCAAGGAGGATGCGCACGAGGCTTCGGCCTGCCTGGGCTTCCAGGAGGAGGAGCCCCCTGGGGAGAAGGCCGCCGTGCCCCGGGACGCCCAGCAGGAGGAGGCGGGCGGGGCGAAGGAGGAGACGGGCGGGCTGCTGCAGTGCCCGGAGGTGGGCAAGGCTGACGCGTGGCTGGGGGACAGCCGGCACTGCTGTTCTGCCGCCGACTTTGGGGACCTGCCGCTGCTGCCGCCCGCCGGCAGGAAGGAGGACCTGGAGGCCGAGGAGGAGTACTCCTCCCTGTGTGAGCTCCTGGGCAGCCCCGAGCAGAGGCCCGGCCTGCCGGACCCGCTGTCGCCCAAGGCCCCGCTGATGTGCACCAAGGAGGAGGTGGAGGAGGTGCTGGACCCCAAGGCCGGCTGGGGCTCCCCATGCCACCTCTCCGGAGAGTCCGTCATCTTGCTGGGCCCCACTGTGGGCACCGAGTCGAAGGTCCAGAGCTGGTTTGAGGCCTCCTTGTCCCACATGAAGCCTGGGGAGGAAGGGCCCAGCGGGGCCTTGGCTGCGGGGGACCCCGCCACACTGGCCCCGGAGGCCTCCTTGGCCCAGAAGCCAAACAAGCCTGCTGTTCCCGAGGCACCCATCGCTAAGAAAGAGCCCGTGCCACGTGGCAAGAGCTTACGGAGCAGGCGGGTGCACCGGGGGCTTCCGGAGGCCGAGGACTCCCCATGCAGGGCGCCGGTTCTGCCCAAAGACCTCCTGCTCCCCGAATCCTGCACAGGGCCCCCCCAGGGACAGATGGAAGGGGCTGGGGCCCCAGGCCGGGGGGCCTCGGAAGGGCTCCCCAGGATGTGCACCCGCTCTTTCACAGCCCTGAGTGAGCCGCGCACGCCCGGACCTCCAGGACTGACCACCACCCCTGCCCCACCAGACAAGCTGGGGGGCAAGCAGCGAGCTGCCTTCAAGTCTGGCAAGCGGGTGGGGAAGCCCTCCCCCAAGGCGGCATCCAGCCCCAGTAATCCGGCCGCCCTGCCCGTGGCCTCCGACAGTAGCCCCATGGGCTCCAAGACCAAGGAGACCGACTCTCCCAGCACCCCCGGCAGGGACCAGCGCTCTATGACCCTCCGGTCCCGCACCAAAGCCCAGGAGGCCTTCCACTGCAAGCGGCGGCGGCCCTCGGAAAGCCGGGTCCCTGCCTGCCGCGCTGCCAAGAAGCTGCTTGCCAACAACCACCTGCCTGCCGCGTTCACGGTCTCGAGCAGCCCCCAGAAGGAGGGCAGGGCCGGTCAGTGGGCAAGGGTCCCCAAGCCCAGCGCAGGCGGCAAGCTCTCTGACCGGCCCCTCCACGCGCTCAAAAGGAAGTCAGCCTTCGTGGCACCAGTCCCCACCAAGAAGCGGAACCTGGTCTTAAGGAGCAGTGGCGGCGGCAGCGGTGCTGGTGGCAGCCGGGGGGACGTGAAGGAGGAGGGGGCTGAGGGCTCCCCCACCCTCTTCAAGAGGATGTCTTCTCCCAAGAAAGCCAAGTCCACCAAGGGCAGTAATGAGCCCACCTTGAAGCCCCTGCCCCCAGAGGCCCCAGACACCTGTCTCAAGATGGCTTCACGGGTGGCCTTTCCGGGGGCCATGAAGACCAAGGTGCTGCCGCCCCGGAAAGGCCGGGGCCTGAAGCTGGAGGCCATCGTGCAGAAGATCACCTCGCCCAGCCTGAAAAAGTTCGCGTGCAAAGCGCCCGGGGCCGCGCCTGGGAACCCTCTGAGCCCGCCCCTCTCCGAGAAGGACCGGGGGCCCAAGAGTGCCCGAGGCAGCCCCGTGGGGGCAGAAGGGCTCCTAAATGTGGGCACCGGGCAGAAGTTCCCCGCAGCTTCAGGGACTGACCCGTTTTGCAGAAATACGGCCAACAGATCCTTAAAAGGCAAACTCATAAACAGTAAGAAACTGTCCTCGAGTGATTGTTTCAAAACCGAGGACTTCATGTCCCCAGAGGCCCTGTCACCTGGGGGGTCAGCCCTGGCGCCGAAGAAGAGAAGCCGGAAGGGCCGGGCTGCAGCCCTGGGACTCCCCAAAGGCCCCCTGGAGAAGCAGCCCCATCTGGGCCCCACGCTGCTCTTGGCTCCCCGAGACAGGGCCCACAGCATGCAGGGGGGCGGTGAGGACAGCTCTGGTGGGGGGAGCAAGAAGCCAAAGATGGAGGGGCTGGGTCTGGCCCCCCAGCCCCCCGACGGCCGGTCCTGCCAGCCCCAGGTGAGGGCGCAGAAGCAGCCAGGCCACGCCAGCTACAGCAGCTATTCCAAGCGAAAGCGTCTCACACGGGGCCGCGCCAAGAACGCCGCCTCCTCCCCCTGCCAGGGGCGTGCCAAGCGGCGGCGGCGGCAGCAGGTGCTGCCCCTGGACCCCGCGGAGCCTGAGATCCGCCTCAAGTACGTTTCCTCGTGCAAGCGGCTGCGAGCAGACAGCCGCACCCCAGCCTTCTCGCCCTTCGTGCGGGTGGAGAAGCGAGGCGCGTTCACCACTGTGTGCACTGTTGTCAACTCCCCTGGGGAGGAGCCCAAGCCCCCCCGGAAGCCATCCTCCTCGGCCTCCTCTTCCTCGTCCTCATCCTCCCTGGACGCAGCCGGGGCCTCCCTGGCCACACTCCCTGGGGGCCCCGTCCCACAGTCCCGGCCCTCTCTGCCCCTCTCCTCCACCATGCACCTGGGGCCTGTGGTTTCCAAGGCCCTGAGTACCTCTTGCCTTGTTTGCTGCCTCTGCCAAAACCCGGCCAACTTCAAGGACCTCGGGGACCTCTGTGGGCCCTACTACCCTGAACACTGCCTCCCCAAAAAGAAGCCAAAACTCAAGGAGAAGGTGCGGCCAGAGGGCGCCTGCGAGGAGGCCTCACTGCCCCTCGAGAGAACACTCAAGGGCCTTGAGTGCGCAGCTGCCGCCGCCACTGGAAAGGCCCCCAGGCCCGACGGCCCAGCTGACCCGGCCAAGCAGGGCTCACTGCGCACCAGTGCCCGGGGCCTGTCCCGGCGGCTGCAGAGCTGCTACTGCTGTGATGGCCGAGGGGACGTCGGCGAGGAGGTGGCCCCGGCTGCAGACAAGGCCCGCAAGCATGAGTGCAGCAAGGAGGCAGCGGCAGAGCCCGGCGGGGACACGCAGGAGCACTGGGTGCACGAGGCCTGTGCTGTGTGGACGGGCGGGGTCTACCTGGTGGCCGGGAAGCTCTTTGGGCTGCAGGAGGCCATGAAGGTGGCCTTGGACATGGTAAGAGGCCAGCCCAGGGGGGCGGGGAGCTCAGGGTCCCCAGGCCAGGCAGGGAGCCCCCTGCCGCCCCAGCACTTCCATTTGAGCCAAACACCCCCACAATGAGGACTTAGCACCTGAGGGGTTTGGGGGCAGCAGAAGCACAGCCCAGGCCGGGGCAGAGCCCCCTGGCCCTGGCCCGGACGTCCCACCTCGGCCCCTCGATGCGCCCCTGCCCAGTGCCCGCCGCGCACTCGCCTGGCACCTTCCAGCTCCAGGGCCCACCTGGCCCCCCGCCCACGTAATCGGCCGAGGGGCTGGGGTCCCACAGGACAAGAGACTTCCCAGAACTGATCGTCAGGGCGGCCCAGAGAAGGAGGCTGCCCCAGCTCGAGTGCCTCTGAGCTGGAGCTGGGGTCTTAGGGGACAAGCCCCTCCAACAGCAGGAGGCTGGACTGCACCCCCTCTGCGGGGTGGCCCCGGGGGCAGGATGGCCCGGGACCCTCGCGTAAACGGTCCTCAAATGCTGCTGGAAGGGCTTCAGGTGCGGAGGCCTGTGAGCAAGGATGGGAGCCGACCTCTCCGCCTGGAGCCCCGCCCCGCCCCGCCCCGCCCCTGGCTCGCCGTGCGCCGGCCATGGGGTGTCTTCTCTGTGCCTCTCTTTCCTCGTGTTAGTGCCCAGCACAGAGGGCCCTGAGGTCACTCCGGCCATGCCCGGCCTGTCTGAGTGCTGTTGGCATTCCTGGGCTGGAACTAGGGATCACGGCAGGAGCCGTGTCACGCCCCCCACCCCGTGCTCCTCCCACCTGGGCTACCTCGCGGCTTCCCTGCTCACACGCCGCCGCCGTCAGAAGGCACGGGGGACAGGGCAGTGGGGGTCAGCATTCCCGCCCTGAGCCCGTGCTCCTGGCCGCCCGCGCCCGGCCCCCGCACTCAGCCGCAGTTCAGTAGAGTGACGCGGTTGGGCACTGCGCAGGGCTGCCTGGCCCCAGCTCCAGGGACCCTCGCCCTCCCCTACTCGTCCTGCCTCCTGCTGCCTGCACACCTGCTCCTTTGCCGTGCCCCTCCCCAACCCCGCTCCTGCCACTCTGAGTGGCCCCCGCACTTACTGGTGGCTGCAGGGGCACCGTGGAAGGAAGGCTGCCGCCATCCATGCTGCCCGGGCTTCCCTGTGCCCCCCACACCGAACCTCCTACCGCATGGGGCCACTTAGAGCCGTCTCCACGCCCAGAGGCCCTGCCCAGTGGCCGCCGCCCTCTCTGTGGCCTGCAGACAGCCCAGCGCTCTCCCCTCTCCCCTTCTCAATTATTATTTGCCTCCTTCCTGCTGTCTCTGCTTTTTTCTGTGGTCATGAGCCGCTTCCCAGGCATCCTGGATTCGGGTCAAGTCACAGAACCAGCACGAGCCCTGAGCTCCTCGGCCCAGGGGGCTGCCCCGCCCACCCCACTGCTCCCAGCCTGGCCCCTGAGCCCGCCCGCCCTGCAGCGTGGCCCAGCATCTCCCGCCTCCTGGCCCCCGAGCCCTCTGTCCTGACACGCGTGTCCCGCCAACGGCAGCTCACATGGGGTCCGAAGGGCCTCCGGCCAGGGAGATGGCCCTGGGCCTTGCCGGGGGTCTGGCAGCCAGGGCCGGAGCCCCAGGGGCTTGTTAACCAGCACCCCACCGGAAGAGCATGCCGCGCCCACGGGACGCACCGGAGAGTCGGGCAGGGCCTGGGGCCTCCCAGGGTTGCCACTCAGCCCCCTCCTTCCAACAGCTGGGCCTCCCCTCAGCCGTCTGTCCCCACGAGGCCCCTCCCTGCCTCAGTGACAGCGTGCGCACTTGGAGTTGCACGGACCCTGAGCCAAAGCCCGGCTCTGCTGCGGGCAGGTTCCGTGGCCCCAGGCAAGTCGCTGCCCTCTGTGAGCCTCAGAGAGCCACCCCCCACCCCCACCCCAGCAGAGCGACGAGTCGGCCCAACGGTCTCCTTCTGAAGCCCAGGCGAGGTCCCGGCCGATGCCCGTCAGGCCTGCCGATGCACGGCCTCCTTCCTCCTCTCTGGAGGGACAGAACTGTGGACCCCCAGGGACCCCTTCCTTCTGTGTCCCCTCCGGGGAAGCCCCCCACACAAGCCGTCCTGAGCCCCGCCACACCCACCCCAGGACCTCAGTTTCCCAGCCTACCCAGCGTCCAGTGCTTGCCAGAGCCCTTGGGGGTCCAGGCCCCTCTGGTGAGGCCAGGCCCTGGGGGCTGAGGAGGCCGCAGCCTCTGCCAGCCTGGGACCCTCGCCGGCCTGGCAGGAGCGCGAGCCGCGCCCCATTGGTGCGGTGCTGAGGTCAGAAGGCCCTGGAGCGCCCATCTGTCTGTGCCTCTGTCTCTTCACACCCAGCAAGCCTCAAGGTTTGTTGGGAGGCCCCAGTGCAGGTGAGGCGGCAAAGAGCCTTTAACCGTGCGAACGCCTGAGGGCTGCCTGTGGGCGGCACAGGGCCTGTCTCCGAGCCGCTTCCTCTCCCCTGTTTGGGTTAGGAATGGGGGGGGCAGGGGGCATTGGGCCCCAGAGTCCCAGGGCATCTCAGCCCAGACCAGGAGGAAACTGCTTCTTCGGAGGCACTGTGTGAAAACCTGACATCCCAAAGGCACCCCAACCTCCCTGCCGGTGGCCTGGAGCGGGAGGAGCATTCCCAGGCGTCCGCAGGCTAGGCCTGTGAAGGTGGGAGGGCGCTTCCTCCCCGCCCGTGCCCGGCGGCCAGGACAGGGCCTCCCTCTGGTCTGGGGCCTGGAATGGAGCTGGCCAGCCCTGAGCAGCCTGGGCGCCCGCGGAGCTGCTGGCCAGCCGCTCGGCCTCTGGGAGCCCTCGTCAGTAACCGGCTGAGAGAACAGCAGTGCCAGCGTCGGAAGGTCGCCGCCGTCGTGAGGAGGCGGCTCCCAAGAGCGGCCAACACACCCTGAGCTCCAGGCATTTGTTCCAGGGCTCGGTGTCTGGGCCGGGACTGCCGCCCTCCCCACCTCCTCCAGGACGGCGCTCCCCCACCCTGAAGGCTGTGATCTGTGGCACTGGGGCCCGGCCTGTCTCCCCCGAGAGCCCAGGTCTTGTTTCCCTCTGTCGAGGGCCTTCCTGCCCTCCAGGCAGCTTGGGCAGGCGTGGGGCAGCCCCAAGCTCACAGACCACATTTTCGAGACCCAGAGGGGGCCGGCCACCCCATGCTGGACGGCATAAGATGGACACTAACCCAGCATCTGGGGTTGGCTGTGCCAACTCCGCCCCGGTCCGTGGGCGGCGGATGGCCCGCCTGAGGGTGGCCCGCCCAGCTCCAAGTAGTTAAGTGCTTGCTCTGCTGCCAGAAAGGGTAGGGAACACCGCGTGGTGGCCTCACTCCCGCCTGAAGTGTGAGTCTCAGTCCCGCTGTAAAGTGGGGTTTGTGACAGTTACCCGCCTGCCACCAGCGCTGTGTGGTGCCATCCGTGGGCAAGGACACGCCCCACGCATCCTGCAAGCAGAAGCCCCGCGGTTCCAGCTGGTAGCTGTGGCCTTCGAGGTGACGGGCACCAGGAGTCCTTGTCATCCGCTGGGCACACGACGTCTCCTTCAATACTCTGACCGTCCCAAGGGGACACGGTCTTGACGTGCAGCCGAGGCACGGAGAGTCCCAGGGCCCGGCCGAGGCTGCGCGGGGCCGGGGCAGAACCAGGGCAGGCCCAGGCCTATGGGGCGCCAAGGCCACAGCTTCGCCCACAGAGAACCCTTCCCACCCCTCCCTCCAGCCCCCCCGCCCCGGGGCGGCAGCCAGGACCACCACAGAGTCAACCTTGTGTGTGTGTGTGCCCCATTCAGAGTCTCCCAGCTGACTTTCAGGGACCGTCTTGTGGGAAGGGGACGGGGATCGCGAGGTGCCACTCCATGAAGCCCTCCGCCCAGCCCCTCAGGGGCAGGCTCACCCGCCTTTGCTCTTTCCTCTCCAGACCTGTTCCAGCTGCCAGGAAGCCGGGGCCACCATTGGGTGCTCCCACAAAGGATGCGTCCACACCTACCATTACCCGTGTGCCAGTGACGCAGGTAAGAGCCAGCCTCAGGGGACAGAAGGCCCCCTGGGGGGACCTGGGCACAGCTGCTTGAACCCTTGGCTTCCCCCCTCTTCTGCCCCAGCAACCCTTCGTTGACCAGAGCCTCTTCTGGGCAATGCTGGGGACCGGGAGGTTTGTCCCCAGCCTCCGGCCAGAGGGACCCCCAGATGCATGAATTACAAGATGGAGGGCGGCTGGAGAAGGCTTCACAGGAGTGAAAGGTTTTAACCAGGACTCAGTGATGCCTTATTTCATCTAAGGAAAGACCCTGTTTATGATGGAATTTTAGTCACCAATGAGAGTGGTGTTCAGGGGGCTCAGAGGCTGCTGTGGCCGAGATTCAGACCCAGGTGGCATCCCTGATAGGTGGACTTGGCACGTTCATGAACGTCTCTGTTCTTAGTTTCCCTGTCTCCGACAGAGGTTACTATAACCTCTCCTTTCCGGAGCTGCGGGGAGCGGCGCGTGAGATAGTGGACACCGCCCGACCAGGGCAGCCTCGGTCCCCCTCCCCCTGCGCCCCCTGCCTCCTCTTCTCTGGCCTGGAGGAGAAGAGGTTATCGTGCCCTCCTGCGGGGAGCACCCCCCACCTCCTGGGGACCAGCTGCCCCTCCTCTCCACCAAACGCAGGCCCTGCTGAGGCTGCAGCGACAGCTCCGCGCATGCAACCTGAGGGAGGGAGCTCGCTGGGGCAGGACAGAGGGGGCCTCGTTGGCCCCGGCCTTCCCCTCTGAGCAGCGTGAGTCAGATTTCAATGTGGACTCTGCCCTTGGATCAAGCCCGCGGCCTTACCCACAGCAATAGCTGCCGCGAGCTCCATCCCTCCCACAGCGACTCATGGAGCACCCGCTCCGTGCCAGGCCCCTGCACCTTCCCCACGTGCATCTTCACAGACGCGCTGCCTTGCCCGTGGCCACAGAGCACGGCACAAGCAGAATGAGAGTGAGACTCCCTGTCTGTCTTGCTCCACATTGTGTGTTCTCCCTTCCGCCCACTACTATCCAGCCCCTTGAGAGGCTCACATTTTGAGTGTGGCACACAGGAAAACCTTGGTCCTTGCCCCAAATTACAGAGACTAGAAAACGGAGAGTGTGTGCTGTGGGAAAGATTTGTTCTGTCTGAGCTGGCAGAGAATCCAGGAGGACTTTCAAGAGGAGGCAGTACTTGAGCCATACTTGCAAAGGCCCGGGAGGCAGGCAGCAGCCAGTTCGTGGTGGGATGTGTATACCAGGCTTGGAGCCCCAGAACTTTCGTTTCAAATGACGTCTTCCAAGGAGTTCAGTAAAAGGTGTCTCCACAGAGCACCAGGACTGAGGCTCCCAGGGGACCTGTGGGCTGGGGAGATCAGACACTGGCGTGAGCAGAGCTGTGTTTGAGCGAGAACCGATGGACACTGCAGGGATCCGGCCAAGAGAGGAGGGTGGCCAGGGCCCGGGAGAACCTGCACCCTAGAGGTTCGTGGGCAGAGAATGCACAGCCACAGAGGGAGGGAAGAGGGAGAGGGCATTGCGCCCGAGCCCGTCCCCCGCCGGGCGAGCAGGTCCGAGCTGGGGCGCCAGCAGTGTGTTCGCCGCTGTCGCCGTGCTGCTGGTCCCGGGCCCAACCTCATGGCTAAACACCCACCCTTTGGTATTTCTCAGAAGGGTGCGAGCCCGCTGGCAGGCCGTCCGCTGAGCTCACGCAGGTGGCCGTGGTCTGCTGTGGGTCCGCGGAGGCAGGACCACCCTGGGCCCCGGCCGGGCCAGCTCCTCCCTGCTCCCTGTGGCCTGTCATCTGCCAGCAGGCCTCCGCGTGGGACTGCACGGTCCCTGTCACTGTGTCCTGCTGGCCAAAGCAAGGCTCCCCTCCAGCCCCAATTCACAGGCAGCAGCTGCCCACCTGCTGGCGGCGGGAGCTGCAGAGACGCCACATGCAGGCAGGGGCATAGGCAGGGTGTCGAGGCCGCTCCGGCGGCCCCCCCATCCCCCCAGCCCCCGCCACGGCAGCTTCCCTTTGGGCAGGCCGCCGCGGAGGCAACGGCAGCCGCATAAGGGGAGCTGTCCCAGCCGGGCTCAGGCCAGAGACGAATGGCCATCGGCCCAGGGGTCATCAGGGCCCAGGGGACAGTGTAGGGGGATCGGGCACCACCATTTAAGAGTTGGCAGAGGAGAAGCGGGTGGGGCCTGGGACACCCGAGAAATAGCAGCCAGAGAGGAGGGGGACAAGGGAGCCTGGCAGCCCCCCAAGGAGAAGGCAGGCAGGGCTCAGGCAGCAGCTCCAGCAGGCGGGAGGGGCTGGGGGTGAGAGGGAACGGGCGAGCGAGCTGGGCGGGCCCGGGAGCCAGGCCTGCGTCGGTGCCGCACGCCTGCCCTGGCCCCGGGTCTGCCAGGTGGGCCCTGCCAGTGCGGCATCCTGGCCCATGGACCCTGCCCCCACCCCTCCTCATTAAGGAGCGCCACGTCGGAGCCAGGCAGTGACTCCGAAGGGCTGGCGGGGACAGGCACCCGCCGCAGCCTCCTTCCCACACTCGGGCCCCAGGGCCACCTTGTTAGCTGGGTCCCAGGCCCTGCTGGTGCAGACTCCAGGAGAGGGGCCGGGAACCGATGACTCGGCTCTACACAGGGGCTCACCCGGCGTGGATCCTGGGGGATTGCTGAGGGAGCTGGGTTTGGAAGGGGTGACCTCTTACCCGGTACTTCTGGCGACTCAGGCTCCTGACTCTCAGGCCTGTAGCAGGGTGGCCTGTGGGTGTGGGCATTGGGGGGGTGTGCGTCCTCTGTGTGCTGTGGGTGAGCCTGGGGTGGTAGCCCAAAGCTCTTCGGAAACTGTGAATTCAGTCCCAGAACCATGTCTGGCTTGCTGAGCTCAGGGAAGGGGAAAAACCGATGATCCACTTCCAGTTGCTGGCCCTGAAGCGCAGGAGCCTGTGGCCGGCTTCAGGGCTGAGGCCCCAGCTTCTGGTGGGGCGGGGGGCGGGGGGTGCAGTGGAGAGAAAGGAGACACCCTCCGAGAGGCCTGGAGCTCTCCCGCCCTGCACTCCAGGCTGCAGATTTGCCCCGGCAGCCTCCCCACCCTGCCTACTAGCCACCACGCTGCCGCGGTGCCACAGCACAGAGCCACTGCCCAGGGCCGCTGCTGCTGCCACAGCGTGGGCAGGCGGACTCTCTCTGGCTGTTTGGGCTTCAGGGTTTGCTCTGAGCCTTGTCAGATGAGGCAGGGGTGGGAAGGGAGTGGGCCCAGGACGCGGCTCTGAAGCAGGGGGCGGGGGGGAGCGGGCGGCGCAAGGGCAAAGGCCGGGGTCGTCTTCAGTGCAACAGGCAGGGAAGTGGGGGCTCACTGAGACATCAGTGCACCCCAGGCCTGAGGTGGGCATCGAGGACAGGCCATGCTCAGCTGTCCTCTCTGTTCCCCCAGCGGGGTGTGCCCCGAGCCCTCAGATACCTGCGCCCATTTGCTCAGACCCTGCACCTCCGTCCACTTGCCTAGTCACACCTCCCGCACGCTCAGGCCGCCTCCCCTCGGGGCCTCACAGGAACCAGTCCCTCTCCACACAGGTGCGATGGTTCACAGACACCCTCCTCATCAGGGCCCACAGTGGACACACAGTAGGCGGCAGAGTGCCCGAGTGACAGAAGTGGAGACCCAGGCTCAGAGAAGTAGCTGGTGCTCGAACCCAAGCCGGTGACTGCACTACCCAGTCCGTAAACGTTGGTTCAGTGAGCTCCTTCGGGGGCTGGCACGCACCCAGGGAGAGGCCGGAGCTGTCACCCCGCGCCGGCCTCCCCAAGGGGCAGTGGCGCTGGGCACGACAGCCGCGCAGAGCGTCCTAGCAGGCAGCGACCGGCGCGGCAGGGGGCGGGGGCGCCCGGGGCAGGGGCCCGCCACCGCCGGGGCCTGAGAAGGCCTGCCAGTGACAGGAGTTCCCGGCGGGCAGGCAGGCGAGGGTGCAGCAGGCCGGGCCGGAGCGCAGAGGCAGGCGGAGGGACGGTGGAGCTCGCTTGGGTCGGACTCCTGCGGCGCAGCGCCCCCGCTCGACTCCCACCCCAGGCCCCGCCGGAGGCCAGCAGCAGCCCTAACCGCACCCACTTCTCTCCGGTCACAGGTTGCATATTCACCGAAGATAACTTTTCTTTGAAATGCCCCAAGCATAAGGTAGGTGACCACAGGCCTCCCCAGGAAGGGGTCTAGGCCGTAGAGGGGCCCTGCCCACCCCGGGCCAGCACTCGCTGGTCCCAGAGGCCGCTTTAGAAACCCGGCAGGTCCCGCGGGAGGGGCCGTCCCAGGCAGGAGACAAAGGGAGCACAGGCAGGGGCGCGGGACGGCGGTCACGGGGCCAGGACAGCAGAGGCCTGGCTCGGGGCCAGCGGCCTCCCGCGGGACCCCCACCCCGCCCCCCGCCCTGCGCTCGGGAGCCCCGGGTGGGCGGGGCCTGGGGGCAGCGGGTCGCGGGAGGGTGAACCGCTGCCCGGCGCGGGCCTCGTGTGACGCGGCGCTCGGGTGTATACTCTTCTCCTGCAGAGGCTTCCATTGTAACCCACCCCGGCCGCAGGGGAAGCCGCCGGAGCCGCCCGCCCTCCCGCCGAAGGAGAGGGGTCGTCTGTACAGGCCTTTGAGCAGCTCCCAGAGCCGATCCAGGATCCAGACCCGGATCTTGGACTGGCTGCCTAGGGCTGAACCGTGCGGTCCCTGGTTGGGAAGAAAACACGTTCCGGAGCCACTGCTCCCGGAACTGGACAACACAGCGTTTCTGCCCACACCCCTGGGCCAGGCTTGGAAAGGGGGAGCCCACAGAGTGGCCAGACTCCTTGGGGTACCCAGGTTCTGACAGGGGTGGGAGACTCTTTAGCCTGGGCACAGCTTCTCCACTGGAAGTTCCAAATCAGTGTGGCACACGTTGCACGGGGGTGCTGCCAGCAAACCCTTCCGGCTGTGACATGCAGCTGGGCGCCCTGGGGATGGGGGTCCAAAGGGCCCTGGTAGTGGCAGAGGGCGGCTCCTAGGAGGAGGAGGGGCGGGGGCGTGGGGGGGCAGCTGGAGCCGAAGCCTTTCTGGAGACGGCTGGGCCAACAGGGGAGTGGGCCAGAGGCTTTGGAACAAACCCCTCACGATGCTGGGACCTCCCATTCAGAACCTTCATGCAGTTGGGGCAGAGCCAGGGGAGTCTGGGGACGGGCTCAGGGGATGCAGGCTCCCGGGTATTACAGGCTGGACCGGGCCCCTCCTGTTTCTTCCTTCTCCAATGCTCTGCCCCACCCCTGGAGCCAGCCTGGGAGCGCAGGAGCCTGGACCCGGAACCGCCCCTGCAGACCATCTCTGCCGGGCCGCAGTCGCCAGGGACTGCCACGCCTCCTGGCCCGCAGCGGAGACCGCGCCAGATCCGTGTACAAACCTGTGTACCCCTCTCTATATGTTGCATAGAATGTACATATGTTGGGAACATGCTCGCTTCTGCTGTGTGTCGCTGCCGTGCGTCGTGCACTCTTCAGCACCAGGCCCTTGTGGGGAAGGGGACCACAGCCAGGACGCCCCTCCCCGCGTGGCCGCCGCCAGCCCAGGCCAGTCCCTCCGCCAACCTGTCTGTGGCCTCAGCTCTGTGCCTCGATGGGCCTGAGGCAGCCCCAGCCGGGGCACCCTAGCAACTTTCTGTACATATGACTGTAAAATGGTAAACGTGTGTATTATATCTGGCTTCGTTATATAGTGTATATATATGTATACATATACATATATATAATATATATGAAGACTGTAAATGTTAAGACTAGTGTTCTTATTAGTATATTGCTTCACACTGAAGATTGTGTGTATCGAGCTGTTTCTAAAAGATGTTTATTTTCCTTAAGAGTAAAAAACAGTCATTGCATTCAGAAAAAAAGTCAATAAAGATACGATTGTTTTGGAAGTCTGCAGCCTGTGGATTCTCACCAGATTCCGCTGGGAAAGGGGCCAGGCTTTAGGTGTGGGATGGAAATGGAGGGAAAGCTCAGGGGACACAAAAGGAGTCAGGGGTCCTGGCAGTTAGCAGGGACAGGGACCAAGCCCCTGCTGCAAAACCAGAGCCCCTGTCCCGCCAGCAGCCTCAGGCCGGAAGGGGGTAGAGGGCTTCCTCAGGTGTGAGAGCTGGGTGACCGGAGGGCGGGGTGCGGCAAGGTGAGACCGACCCTCCAGACACACGGGGGTGCCAGGTTGTAGCTCTTGTCAACAGACCCTTAAGGATACTTGAGTTGTCCTCCGTGTCCCCCTGGGAGCAGGCGGGAGAAGAAGCTGGGAGGTGAGAGAAGACAGCTGAGGTCAAAAGGCCCTCCGGGTGCGGGGCCCAAACGTGGGGCTCCCGTGACATCAGGCAGGCGGCGTCCAGGCCCTCACGGCAGCGCCATGTCGGGGAGCGGCACAAAGGACCCCCTCGGGTTCGCAAGCACCTCAGCTGAAGCACACACCCTCCCCAAAGAAATAAAACCCAGATTATAAATAATTTCATTTTTTATTCTCTGTACAAAACTTCTCAACCTATGAAAATAAAGTTTGCAAAAGGCAAAGTAACACTTGGGCCTCAGAGGCCAGGAGGCTGCGCACCATCATCTACACTATGTACACATCTCTCCGGAAGGCAGAGGTGCCTTGGGGCAGGGTCCCCGTGCTGGCCAGAAAAGCCAGGTTGGCCCCTCCATAGCTCAGGGACACGTACCCCATATCATCCCTCTCAGCAGACGGAAAAGCCACCCACTGGGTGCCCGCAAAGAGGTGACAGACCGGCCCAGCCCCTGCGATCCCTCGGTCGGCCACTAGAGGTCAGCACCATCCCGGCCGCTGCTCATCAGGTTGGGGAGCGGGCAGGGGTGGTGGGGTCGCTCCCCTCTGGCCTCCCAGAGCAAGGGGCAAAAGCCGGAGGAAGTCCCATTCCCCGCCCCGCCCCCCTCATGCAGTGCAGTCCGTAGGTGAATCGTGGACACTGGGGTCTCTGGCACTGTCTTCGGCTTTGGAGGCTCCAGCCCATGACACAGCCAGAAGGCGCCAAGGCGGCCTGTAACAGGGGCACCGGAGCCGGACTGCCGGCGGGGGTCTAACTGGAGGCGACGGTGGTCCCGCCGCCCAGGCGCAGGAGCATCTGCTGGCAGTCGTGCAGCAGGCGGCGGTCACCGAGCTTCTCGAGCATGCGCTCCGCCTTGGCCAGCATGCCCACGCGCTGCCCGGGCGCCGACAGGAAGCAGGGCGGCAGGTAGCAGGCGGCCAGCAGCAGGGCCTCGGCGTGCTCCCGCCGCGTGGGGCGCGGCTCTGGCTCCGCCTCGCCTGTGGAGAGGCGTGTCAGGGGCGGGGTGCGGGCGCCCTCAGACCCCTCCCAGGGCGGACACAGAACAGACTTGAGACGCGTGTGCACAGCGGCTTATCCCACAAATGGCAGTCACCTCACTGGGTTCTCAGAACAGCACTGCAAGCGCACCCCCCCTTCTCTGTTACACCGCGGCACCCTATCCCGCGGTCCCACACCTGGGTGGGGGAGAGGAGGCTGCACCAGCGCCCCCACACACCCCTGCAAGGACTGGCACCCCTCTCACCTTTGCCACTGGAACCTGCCCTCTTCCTCAGACTGCGGTCCAAGAGCTGCTGTGTCCTCGTGGGGCTGGCCCCCGCCATCAGCCGGGCGGTGGCCTCATGGAGGAACACCTGGGCAGGAGGGGCCAGGCAGGTCAGGGGTCAGGCCAGGCCCCCACTCGCTCCCCACACCAGCTGCCCCACGTCCCCACTGTGAAGCGAGGGGCCCGTGGGCACTCACCCTCCGCATGGCAGGCTGGCAGCTCTGTGCCAGACGCCTCAGGCCACGCAGATCCCGCTGGAAGCCACGCAGCTCGAGGGCCGAGGCCAGGGCTCCACTGCCGGGGCCCTGCGAGGCCTGGGCTGGTGCAGAGGACTGCTGCCGTAGCCACAGACTCGTGCGCGCCGCAAGGAGCAGGTCACACAGGAGCAGCTGCATGGCCTGGAGGTGGTGGGCAGGGCAGGGGTCACGGCGGGGGCTCCAGCCTGGGAGGGGCAGGGTGGGGGCCTGGGGTGCCAGGGGCCGGCTCCGGGCTGCACTGCCGAGGCACTGCACCCACCTCACACACATGCAATGCAACAGCAATGCACCTCGGGGCCGCCCACCTCTCCAGGCCCCCACACCCACCACCTGCCGAGGTTGCAGCCTGCAGGGAGGGCCCCACCACGCCACCCGCCGCACTCTTCCTCGGGCCGGGGGTGGGGCTTCTGAGGCTAATCCGTGGTAACCACTGTCCACCGGACCCAGACCTCGTCCAGGGAGCACAGCTGCTGGGCCCAGGCCTGTGCTGCCAGGCTAACCCCAGGCTTCCGCAGCCCGTGGGGGAGTGACCAGGGAGTGGAAAGGCGGCAACCCTGCGGACCTGCCAGCCCCTGGCTCCGCCCCTCACCTTGTCAATGGAGATGCCCACTGGTGTGGCAGCCAGGCTGTCCTGCAGGTAGCCACTGGCCTTCTCACAGATGGCCAAGCAGGCCGGGCCCGACTCTGCCTTCCCACGGCCCAGCAGCGCCCGGGCAGCCTTGAAGGAGTGCAGAGCTGCCCTGGGCAAGGGTCTCCTGTTGGGGCCAGGGCAGAGGGGCGATGGTCAGACCAGGCCGCAGGCCCTCATGAGCTCCCACTGCCCCGGTTCCAGCTTCAAGGCAAAGAAGGGGTGGCGGTCCCAACCGCACGGAACAAGGCGCGTGCAGGGCAGGGTGCTGGGCCAACCTGGCTGGCACTCACTCGGATGCCTGCAGGGCCCGGGGCAGGTGCTCCACCAGCGGGTACAGCCGTTCTGCTGCCTCCTGGTCCCGCCGCAGCCAGTGGGTCACCACAGCTATCAGGGAGGCCCACCACCTGGCCACTGGGTCTGTGCCTGCAGGGGGCAGGGGTGCGGACAGGAGCGCTCCCTGAAGCTCGGCCACACCGCCCCGGCGGCCGAGCCGCTGTGGAGCAGGGGCGGAGCGGGCAGCCACAGGGCAGGGGGCCTGGGGCTCACCGGTGGCGGCGGCCATGCTGGAGCTGACGGAGACGCTGCAGGCTGGAACCCCGGCCGCATCTGAACAGCTGTTCAGCAGCTGGAGGTACCCGAGGGCGTCCGAGAATTCCCTGTGGCAGGAGGGGCTGGCTGTGAGAACAGGTGGCAGGGGTCCTAGGGGTCCTGGGGGTCCTGGGCGTCCTCGGAGCACAACGGCCCCTCTCACCTTCCCACCGGAGCAGAGCCCAACCTCCTGGCTCTGTGGAGCGGCATAATCGCCTCGTGCCAGGCTGGAGGGGACACTGAGACCCAGAGCGGGGCTGAGATTTATCTATTTGAGGCCACACAGCAAGGGGCCGGTCGCCTGGCTCTGGCCACCTCCACAATCCTCAGACATGGCCATTCCCAGACCCTACCGTGGAGGGCTCTTGCCTCATGGGGAGCATGGGAACACTCACCTGTCCCCGTCAGCTGGTGCGGGGCCGGGCTGGGTTACACAGGTCAGTGCTCGCTCCAGAAGATGTTCTCGGAACAGCCGAGTCACCTGGGCCAAGGGGTCCACTGTGGGGAGGAGTGGCTGAGCGGGAGGGACCCCCACCCTCCACGTTCCCCTCTCCACACCCAGGGCTCCTTCCCGGCGTCCCGGGCCCACGGGTGGGCTTGGCTCTGGGACAGACACCAGGGGGTGAATAAACACCCTCGCCCTGCCCTTGGGGTAGCCAGCCTCAGAGGGTGTCACCCACTCCACGCCGGCCCCCGCCGGCTCTGTCTTCCCCGTCCCACCTCCTCACAGCACAGCGCTGTCGCCTGGGGGCACCTCCCAAATCAACCACCGGCCCCCAGATCCCTGTCTCTGCTTCTGAAGAGCCCTAATCGGGAGAGACCCAGTCCCCAAAGCAACAGCAGATGGCCAGGCAACAGATGGGGGTGGGCAGGGACATTCAGAGATGCAGGGGACAGGGATGGGGCCGGGGTGAGGAGGGGAAATAGAAACGGAGAACCAAGGCTGAGGCAGGGCACTGGGAGGGGCGGGGGAGGGGCCGGGGAGGGCACAAGGGCGAGAAGAGCACCTGGGTTGCTGGCCGAGCTGTACAGGCTCTCCCGGGGGGTGCTGCTTGCAACCCAGTCCCCATCCACGAAGAAACGGTGGCCCACAGGGTGGCACAGCCACTGCATGGCAGGCGGCACTGAGCCACCGTGTGCCAGGCAGGCCTGGCGGGCGCTCCTCAGGAAGAAGTGCTGTGGGTGAGGGGAGGTGGGCTGTCACACTGGACCCAGGCGGGCGCTCAAACCCCGACCCTGGCCTGAGGCCCCAGGGAGGCCCAGAGCCCGCCCCGTGACCAAGGACCTCAGGCTGGGCAGCCCCTTCCCCAGGAGCCACTGGTCAGAGCTACAAAGCCAGGCCCCCAGACCCATCCCCGCCGGCCTGCCGCCCACTCACGGTCAGGAAGTGCAACGCCCGCGGGAGGCTGGTCTTGACCGTCAGCGCAGCAGCCACGTAGACCTCGGCCAGCGTGGCCGCAGGCAGGGTGTCCCCTGCACACTCGGCCAGGTTCAGTGCGCTCAGCGCCAGGGTGGCGGCAGCGAGATGTCCCCCTGGGTACTTCCCTGGAACAGAGAGAGGGCGTGAGGCGGGGGTGCGGTCCGGGGGCAGCAGAACCCCTCGGCCCGGTCCCGCCCATCGCACCGGTGGCGTGGAGCTGCTGCAGCTTGTGGTACACGAGGGCCGCCTCGCGGGCACTGGCACGGGCATCGGCCTGCAAGGCGCCGTCCCCCGGCAGGCCCCCGGCCCGGCCCGCCAGCCAGCGGCCGACCCAGAGGCGCTGCAGCAGGTGGCGGAGAAGGTTCCAGAGCAGGCTGCAGGCCAGGTCCAGGCAGGAGGCGGGCGGGGGCCGGCCCAGCGCTTGCAGGGCCAGCCCCAGCTGCTGGGCGGCCTCGACGAAGTCCCCCTGCGGGCGGCGGTTTTCTGGGTGAGGCAGGGCCAGAGCCCCTCGAGCACGTGCCACCCCTGCAGCTGGGGCTCCCCGCCACGCCCCCAGGGTCCCCCTGCAGCACTGAGCTGGGCCCCCAGGGCTCAGTGGGAGACAGAGCAACAGACGAGAAAGGAAAGAGCAGGGCAGGGTCGTGGTGCCCGAGAGCAGGGGTGAGCACTGATGCCGAGCACCCTCTCGGGCGCCCCCCAGCTCTGCCCTTGCCCCCCTCCGCCTGCCCAGGGCCCAGCCCCTTACCCTGGCCAGGTCCAGGTCCGCCTGCCGGCGGTGCCTCCAGAAGTGCATGGCAGGGCCCGAGTGGGGCCGCGTGACGGGCTCTCCGTAGACAAAGAGAAGCGCCAAGGAGGCCAACACCAGCAGCCCGTTGGTCAGCCAGACCAGCGGGGACGCGAGTCTTGGTGCCCAGCCAGGGCCATCTGGGGGTGGACAGCAGGGCTGGGGACACAGTTCCCAGGAAATGCAGAGCCCGAGCCCACAGGCCTAGGGCCTACACCTCCCAGTGTCCCCCCACCCCGCCACCTCTCTGCCAGGGGTCTCCACGCTGACCTGTCCCGCCTCTCTCTTCGGCCCCCAGCACGTTGCGCCCAGAACCCTGGTGGATGCTGGTGGCGTCCAAGGGGCCAGGGAGACCCCAGCTGCCCAGCAGGGAGGCCAAGGGGTTGCAAGAGAGACAGAGGAAGACGAGAGCGCACAGGGCCAGGCGGGAGCGGTCCAGCATGCCCCGGCTGCGGGGGGGCGGCAGCAGCTCTGGCTTCCCCTGCTGGGGGTGGGGAAAGGCGTAAGGACAGAGCAGGGTGGCCCAGAGCCCCGCTCGGGGGAGGGGGGACTGGCGCGCTGCCCACCCTGACTGTGGGGCCTCCCTCCCGACCCAGGCCCAGCGCCCCGAGAGACAGGAAGGGCCACGCTGCAGGTCCCGACCTGGCTGTCCTCGAAGGCTGGGCTGTCGGTCTCTGAGTCACTGCCGCTGCCACCGCTGCCACCGCTTCTGCTGCCAAGGGACAAGGGGCTGCTCTGGGAGGGCGAGCCTGCGTCTGAAGGCGGCGGGCTAAGCGTGTCTACCACCTCAGACTTTATGCCCTCCATGGGCAGGTCAGAGTGTCCACCGCTGCCACAAGTGGACACCAGGTCCTTCACAGATTCTATAGGAAGGAAAAGAGCAGGGCTGGGGGTTAGGCTGGAGACCCCCCCCACCCAAATCAACTGAGGGCCATGGAGAGGGGAGGGGAGCTGCCCCAGCTTCGGAGGGCCGGTGCAGGGAAAAGGAGGAGCTAAGAGGCCTTGCAGGGTCAGAGCTCAAGGTGAGACCCAGGGTGGGGCAGGGTGGGAGTCAGGGCCAGAACCATAGGCCATGGGAGGCCAGGACTCACTGCTTTTGTGGGCAGCAGTACGCAGACTCAGGTTCTCCTGCTTGAGTCTCTGGTTGCTCTGTTGTAGAAAGCGAATGTAGTCGATGGCCTTGCGCAAGACAGCAGATTTATTCAGCTGCAGGAGGTAGGAGGGAGACAGCACAGGTTGCCTGTCAGGCTCGGCAAGTGGGCATCCAAGCAAGCGGGGTGGGGGGGCGCCTCTTTGCAACACAGCTGCCTCAGGACCTTTGCACCTGCTGTTCCTTCTGCATGGAATGTTCCTCCCCTAGTACCTTCCTCACAGCATGGGTGTAAGGGTTAATATGTGAAGTGCGCACTCCACCACCTAACAGCCCTTATCATCAGCATCTTCCTGTCTCGCCTCCTTCAGGTCTGCTTTCTGCTGTGTCGCTTTGCAAGGCTCCTCCCCGGCCACCTGATTCCGATGTGCCACTCTCATCATCCGTCCGTCTCCCTGCTTTCTCTTCTCCCGCAGCACTTAAAACTGCCTGGAAGTCGCCACCCGTTCCTCATCTATCTTGTTTATTGCCGTCCCCCCAGCTGGAACCTCGGTTCCTCACAGGAGGATTTTTGCCTGTTTGCTCACTGTTTACCCCCGGGGCTTAGAACAGCCCCAGGGGCCCAGGGGCCTCTGTAAAGTGTCGCAGAGGAGGAGAGCCGACCAGGTCTGAGCAGATGGGAACCCGGGGCCCTGCCTGTCTGGGCCCAGCCCAAGTCCTTCATCCCCTTCCCGAGGCTGCCTTCCCTGGAGTCGCCCCGGTGTGTGCCCACGCAGGCCTGTGCCCGCACCTTCGCCTCAGTGCCCACCACCAGGTCCTTGAGCTCGATGATCTTGTCGTTGATAGAGGAGCGGTAGCGCTTCTCAATGGCATTGTGGGCTGTGCGCTTCTCGCCACGGCTCTGGGCCAAACCCGGGGCCTTCCCACTGGCCGCCAGGCGATGGATGGGCAGCTTGTCAGTGTCCACTACCAGCGGCATGGTCGCCAGGATGGTCCCACAGCTCACCAGGGTCTACAGAGCCAAGTGCACATTACCAGGCAGGCACGCACATGCACAGACCCCACACCCCTCCGCCCTGCCCTGCTACCCGCCTGCAAGGGCCCAGTGTGCACGGCTGGGCCAGGGGCCAGAGAGCCGCCACCTGCCGCCTGCACTGGGGCTCCCGTGTCTGTCTTCATGGCTGCCAGGAGCAGTGAGTCCGCCTTGATGAAGTGGGGCTGCAGCAGCACCTGGGGGCGGGGAGGTCTCAGCTGTGGGCTCTGTGTTGGGGCCAGGAGCTGCCGCTCCCCAATGTCTGGACGGCCCCCCTTACCGGGACCTGCTGGATCTGCGAGGTCACACTGTTTGTTCCAGGGGCCACTGCGGTGGTGGTGGTGGCTGTCAGCAGTTGCTGGGGGCCTGGACTTTGAACCTGGGTGTGCAGGGAGGTGGGTGCGGCCGTGGGCAGGCCAGGCGGCGGTGGTGGAGTGCTCCCTGGAGGGGTTCCTGCAGAGATGAAGTCTGGGGCTGTGGGTACAAGCTGCCCTGACTTGCTGTCGACCTACCCTCAGGTCTCTGTCACGTGTGACCTTGGATGAGTCATTACCCGTGTGGCTTCAGTTTCCTATGCCGACACCCCCTTCCTGGGGCTCTGATGGGAATGTGTCAGCTTTCCAGCCAGGCGTGTGTCTGTGGACGGGCTGACCCGCCGTGGACACCCCAGCAGAGTGGGAGGCAACGCTTAACCCAACAAGCATGCACGTGCTGCTAGTAATGGGGGGCGTCTCAAGCAGCAGAGAGGAGACAGCTTTCTGACACCTGCAAATTCCTCTATGAAGATCACAGAGGACCCTCCTCCCTGGGCTCCTGCTGTCCCCCTCCCTGCACACACTCCCTTACCTGTGGGAAAGCCTCCGGGAGGGCCCAGGTAGCCCAACACAGGGGCAGAGCGGCACTGAACTGGAAAGTTCGGCGGCAGGAGGGCCCCCGGCAGGGGCTGCGGGGCGGAGGGTTGCAGGGTGGTCAGAGGCACTGGCTCCTCCTTGATACCAGGCCCAGGGGAAAAGGCAGGTGCAGAGGGGCAAGTCTTCAACGTGGGTGCAGGCTGGGGAGGGGACAACAGTGGAGGTATTGCCTTGGGTCCCCCCAGAAGGCCTTCAAGTGGGGAGCTCATAGTGGCATGTGGTGGAGACAAGCCGCCCAGGGAGCTGGTTTCAGGACTGGCGGGGTCCGTGCCCCTTGCTCTGCCCCCAGCATATGGCGGGTCAAACAGGCCGGCGAAGTCGCTGTCTTGGTTGTTGATGAGCTGAAGCATGTCTGGGGAAAGGAGAAGAGGCTGCGTGAGCGACTGTGGGGCCTGCAGAGCTGGCCCTGGGAAAGGCATCGCACGTTTGCACACCCCTTGTCCACGCTGCTATCCCCGTGCAAGCCCATGCTCCCAGACACACAGCCATTTCTCGGGCACCTGTGACACCTAGTAGCAATGCCTAGTGCTTCACGTGTTATCAGAAAGCCCTTGCAACAATGGCAACAATTAGATAAGATCAGTGCCATGCCGGGCCACGGCACCACACATAGGCTGGGGCTGGGGCCCAAAACTGCCGACGTAAGAGCCCTTACTAACCCATTACTCCGCGGAACAGACCGAGTCTCGGGGCAGTCAGCTGCTGGCCATGTGTGTGCCAACCCGTGTGTCTCTGCAGGCTCTGGGCACAAGCCCAAACTCTGTCTGTAGCCAAGCACACTCGGGACCTGGTCATTCAGGCCTTCGGTTTCCCCTCCATAAAAGCGAATGTTGTCTATCCTGACTCCTTCCTCCTTGTACAAACTGGGACACACTCTCCACCAGAGCCCCAGCCTGGCCACAGGCCCTTTCCCCTGCTGGTGACTTGCAGCCTGGCTGGGTCAGCCTGGGGTCCTCTCATTCACTGTGGGCAGCTGCCCCCTGGGTCAAAATACCCTGCAGGACCCACGAGCACAACCCGGGGGGCCCCAAAGTCCCCCAGCCTGAGTTCTCAGCCCTGTCCACACTGACTTGCGGGGCCTGAGCCAATGGCCTCCTCTCACTGGGTCTCAGTTTCCTCATCCCTCATCCATAAAACAGAATAGATTAAACCCCTTTCCGCAGGGCTGCTAAGAGGCTTTGCAGGCAGGCAGCTGGC
This sequence comes from Pteronotus mesoamericanus, assembly GCF_021234165.1. Lineage (NCBI taxonomy): Eukaryota > Metazoa > Chordata > Mammalia > Chiroptera > Mormoopidae > Pteronotus > Pteronotus mesoamericanus. The sequence goes on from NW_026555090.1 coordinate 1,414,388, forward strand.
ACAGAGTGGGGCCTCAACACTGCCCGAGTCCTTCCTACTGACAGGGGCCAGACAGGAAGGTCACTGCAGGAGGGGCCTCCCTGTGGCCTGCAAGAGAGCAAGACGGGGTGCCAGGCTCAGCCTCCTGGATCCTCCAGGAGACATAGTTTGTGGGCCCCCAGGTTTATGCAGGCATAAAGTGATCTCACTAGCAGGACCCCATCCCCCACCCCAGTCCTCATTGAGCCCTTTGATAGATGGGGTAAACTGCGGTCCCGAAAGAAAACTGATTGAATCCGGGGCTGGGATCCGGATTTGGACAATCCAGAGCTCCCACTTGTCTGCCCTCTGGGCGTCAGAAAGACCACTAGCCCTCCTCTCGGCTTCTTCCTCCTGTGCCCCGGACGGGCAGCAGAGGATGTGGGAAAGCCAGCTTCTCACTGCAAACGTTGGCGTGGGAGCAACTAACGAGGTTGAAGGGTGGTCCACTACCTCTCCTGAAAGCTGGGAAGTGGTACACCTCCCCCGCGGGAACTGGTTTTTTCCCATTCATAGTCCAACAGCCGCCACTCACACACGCCCCCTCCAGGGAACCGGGGTGAGTGACCTCGCAGCGGAGATGGAGGCTCTGTAATGAAGGGGTGGGGGTCCTCCAAAAAATACCTTCGAAGGTGCAATCCATGGCTCCGCGGCCCGCCGCCCCTTCGGGGCGCCCCGGCAGCCGGCCTGCGGGTCTCCGCTGCGACTTCACCACGCCTAGCCCCACTGCGCTTTAAATCCCTGGCTCCCGCCCCGCCCCATGCACCGCCCTGCCCCGCCCTCAGGCCACGCCCCCGGCCGGCCGGGCGTGGGGTGAGCGCGCGCGGCCAATCAGCCGCCAAGCCGCTGCCTCTCGAGGACCCGCCCCGGCCCCCGCCCCACCCGACCGCAGCTCAGGTTCGGGTTTCGCCCCAACACTGCTGGGGCCGGGGTTACCTGCGGGCGCTCGCCCTTAACCCGCTCGGCGCCGACTTCCGCCTGGGTTACTGGCGGTCACCGTGCAGGGCTCGGCCGCCCCGGCCCCTAACACCTCCGTTACCACCTGCGGTAAGTGCGGCAGAGTGCGCAGGGGCCGGTAGGGCTGGGGCAGGGATGCCCCCCAACGCCAGGGCTCTGTTTGAAACCACCAGCTCGCTGATACCCTGAGCCGCTCTCCACCGCGCGAAGCCTCGGTTTACTCCTCCAAAAAGTGGGACAATCACATCTCTTGACATTAAATAAGAGCAGTAAAAGAAATACGGGTGGTGTGCTCAGAACCAGTAAGTGCTTACGGCCCAGGGGACTGGAGCCTCCCCTTCCTGGGGCAGCTGCAGCATGCGGCCACCGCCCGCCCTTGAACGCGCCATAGCAGGTCACTGCCGAAAACTAAGGCCCAGAGTGCAGAAGGGAAACCCCTACACCAAATACACATCCAGATGATGTTTCAGTCTCCTGACTCTCAGCACAGATGTCCCTTTGCAGAGGGGCCTCAGCTGGGGGGCGGGGAGGTGGAGGGAGTATGTGTGTGGTCAGTGAAGTCTTCCCTGCCCCCCAGAGCCTCAGAGCCCCCCAGCAGTCCCGGTGAAGCCTGCCTCACTTATTCACTGTAGGGTCCTGGGAGGCCAAGAGGCATTCCAATCCCTGGGACAGGTGATGAAGGCAGAGTGTCAGCCCCAGGGTGACAGGCTCTGGGGGTCTTTTGAGGGGGTACCTAGGCCTACCTCCCCTTCTGTGTGAGGTCAGGGTTCAACACACAGAGAGATGACCAGAGCCTGGCCAGCAGCGCAGCTTAGCAGCTCAGGCTTTTGTGACCAGACAACCAGCAAGACCTGACCCAGCCTCCAACCACAGCACCGACCGCACCCCCCCCCCCCCCCCCCCCCCCCCGCCCTGCCCCTAAGCTCCTGCCAGCTCGGAAGGGGCCATTTCCCAGGCAGGGCAGGCAGGCACCACGGGGCGGAGCAGACGGGGCTCTGGGGCCGCAGCCCTTCTGGCCCTAGTCACCCTCCCTCTGCAGGAGCCTCAGTGAGGAAATACGACCTATCTCCTTCACACACACCCAGTTCCCCCTTTTTCTACATCCTTCCATGGCCTTGGGAGGGGTGCAAAGGATGAAAGAACTCCCCTCCAGCACCTCTGCTGCCCTCTGTCCTCTGCCTGTGGGTTCTCACTCTCTGACTCACCTCAAAAACACAACCGAACGCCACTGGTGCAAAAACCCTGACTCCTCTCAGTAAGAAGACGCCCTGGGCCTGAGTCCAGGCCGGAGCTCAAAAGCAGACCTCCTGCCCCATCCTTTCCCTACTGCTCCCCAGTTTGGGAGCCCCTCCCCTGCCCGCCCCATCCTTCCCATCTCTGCACATTTCCTCGCCTCTTTTTGTTTTCAGTTTCTCACATCTTTGTGCTCTGCTTCCACCCCCTCCAGACTGAGGAGGTAGGAGGAGGAGGCCAGTCCTCTCAATGACCCTCTGAGAATAGCAGGAAAGGCTGAGAGGGGGGCGGGCCTCGGGGCAGAGGGCACAGTCTAAGCTAAGAGGCAGCAAGAAAGGAGGCCTGGGTGCCAGAAGGCCCCCAGTGGCCCGTGGAGAGGCCAGCCAACCGCTGAACTCGTGGCCTAAGCAGCCCCTACCTCGCTCTTCCCTGGAGCTTGATCTGCTGGGCAGTCTCTGCAGAGCTGGGTGCCAGGACTAATTTGTGTGGGCGGGGCGGGGGGAGAACCAGCCCCATAGTCCCCCAGCCCACCCCACCCCAGGTACAGCCAAGCGGCGGACCCCTCTCTGTCCCTCACTTGCTGTGTAACCCTGGGGAAGCCAGCCCCCTCTCTGAGCCTCCACCCCGCGTCTCCAGAGGAGGGATTCTGGGAAAGGAAGTGTGTGAGGCACCCACGGCTCAGCAAGGTCCCAGCAAAAGTTAGTCCCTCTGTACCAAAGTGAATGGTCCAGAGCTCAGAAGTCAGGTGGTGGGTTGCCCACCACTTGGACTGTTCCAGGCGGAGCCCCACGCGCACTTGCCGGAGGCTGCTCTGTGGGGAGCTACCAAGGCCGAGACCAGCCTGAGGCAGGAGGCGCAGGAGGGCCAAAAGGCCGGCCTCAGCTTTGGGCTTTCTGGCTGTGGACCCCTGGAGCCTGAGGAGCAGGGGGCCTCGCCCACGAAGGCAGACTCAGAAGGCACGCACAGCTCCCACGAGCCCTCTCAGGACCTAGGGAGAGGGAGGGAGGCAGGGCTGGGGCTCAGAGCCATCACCACCCCCCCACCCCCTGCCCATTTTCACCTTCCGTGCCCCACCCCCCAGTGCCCCACCCCCCAACCGCCTGGATTCCTCCTTTTTCCTCTTCTTCCTCCTCTTCAGCCCTGATTCTATCAGGACCCAACAGGAAACCTGATACCCCTCTCCCTCCCTCCCTGGCTCTACCTTCTAACCTCCTTCTGAAGGCAGATGTGGGTCAGCCTTTGACTCTCTGGCCTGTTTACTTGGTGAAGCCGTGATGGAAATCCCGGGAGGGCCCCATACCATGAACTTGCAGGAGCTCAGCTATGACCACCACAGAAGCCTAGAGCCCGTCCCGCCTGCATGAGGCCTTGAATCCCAAACTGCTTGCATGCCTCCCAGGGCAGGGAACACACCACCTGCATAAAATGGCCTGGTTCATGAAGCCCACAGATCTACAGGGTCTGGCAGAAGCAATGCCTGCTTGAGTGTGGGTGGTAGGGTGATAATATGGGTGTAACAATTTATAGTTTTAATTTAAACATTTCACCTAAAATCTCCTATGGTGTACTTGAGTGTGATATTGTTATGTTACAGAATGACATGCTTATGATTTTGTAATAAAAGACTTTATAATAAAAAAGAGACGTTGCATGTGCCAGACCGTGTCTTTCTCTGATAAGGACTCTGGCCCTTCCCTAAGTGTCCGCTGCGTGTGGGCCTGTGCCAGGCCCTGAAGGTGCAGGGACACGGCACGAAGTCTTCCCGCGGGGAGGCCGTGTTCCAGCAAGGGGGCGGTTTGCAAGTGCGCGGAGGAAGGCGGGTGCAGGTGGTGGCGAGCACGTGCAGACACTGAGGCAGGGTAGAGTGTGCGAGGGGCCAGCGCCGATGAGATGGGCAGGGCTCTCTGAGGCGGTGACATCTGAGCTGAGGCATGAATGAAATAAGGAAGTGGGCCAGGACAGAAGAAAATGTCCTGGGCAGAGGAAACAGCAAGCGCAACGCCCTCAGCCGCTTGATGTGATGTGGAGACAACAGGAGGCCAGTGTGCTTGTGGCGGGGGTCGGCGGGGAGGTCAGGGAGGCACCAAGGAGCTGGGGTTCCGATCACAGTTGGTCTGTCGCCTGAGCCAACGACACCGACACTCCAGGGTACAGTATGGGCTAGAAAGGGATTTGCAAACTCTCCTGTGCAGCGCGGACAGCAAAGCCTGCACGGTCGTACAGAATGCTGGGCGCATGACGCGGCGCCACCGCACGGGAGCGCGAGACGAGCCCGTGGCAGCCCCTGGGCGGTCCACCGCTGCCTGCCTGATGGAGGGTGCAGGGCAGGGGCGGGCGCTCACCCAGCCCAACACTCCAGGGGGCTAGGGCTGCACTCCGCCCGCCACCCGTCCCGCTGCCGCCACCAGCGCCTCCTCGACCACCCCGAGGACTCAGGCCCGCAGGTTCGCACGTCTTCAGCTGGCCACGTGTGCAACAGGGGCACGGGCTGCCCTTTGCGCTCCGGGATGCCCCGGGGTGCCAGTGTGTGCCGGCCTTCCCTGGAATGGGACGGGCCCTGCAGACAGAAACTAGACGGAGCCCAAAGGCCCCGCAGCTGCCAAGTGGAGGACCTGCGACTCAGACCCAGGTCCACCAGCCCCAGACACAACGCTGGTCGGCCCAGCCCTCCCAGAGCCCGGCTCCAGCGGGTCCTGCCCGCTGCCGCCGCCGCCGCCACTTGCCTCAGGCCCAGAAGGTCGCACAAAGCCCTCCGAGGCTCCGCGGCGCTGCCTGTTCCCGAAGACCCTCCCAGGCTCCCGCGGAAGCCAGGCCTCCACGGGCCCCTCACAGCAGAGCCAAAGTCGGAACCAGCTCTGTGACCCCGGGTCACTCAGCACAGGGCCGAGCAAAGAGTGCATCAGAGTCGAGGGGGGCACAGACTGCCAGCCACCCGTGCCCCCCGGTGCCAGGGCCCGCGGAGCCTCCTTTCCTGGTCTGTTTTCTGAACACATCCTGCTGAGGCGTGCTGCCGCGCGCTTGCCCCGGCGTTCCCCTGCCACGGGTGCCCTTCCCACTATCCTCGGTCCACCTGGCAGCCTCCTCCTCCTCCTCCTCCAAAACCTGATGTCGCCTTCTCAGATCCTTGCCTCAGCTGTGCCACTCCATGCACCAGCTCCCAAATCTCCAGCTCCCTGAGCATGACCCGTAAGATGGCCATCGCCCAAGGTGCATCATCAGCACCAACTCAGACACCTCGTCCCAGGCGTGGTCTCAGGCCCATCCCAATTCCCGCAGCTGAAAAACAACCCACGGGCCTGATGCAGCGGCTCTGCAGCTGAGCAACTGTTCCCAGTCGGAACTGTAGCGCCGGGCATGTCTTTATGTAAATTCTCCCTTTTGGGTTGTTTCACAGCTGCCAGTCTGCTGTCTCGGAAAAGATAAGCCCTTACAACCTCCCTGCAACGTGTCCCATTTCCTCATAGCATCACCAACACTGTGTTTTATGGTTTTTATACTTTTCGGTCGCTTTGTTTAGTCCTAAGAACTGTGTGACCAGAACCTCCCGGTGCTTTGATTTGCATGTCCAAGGCTGCCTTGAGGTGTTCCGTGCAGGGAGCAGTCAACTGTGGCCAGAGAGCAGAAACACTTTTTAGCAGGTTCTTTGGCCTGCGAAGCAATCCCTGCTGGGCCTGGCTTCCCTTTTGCTCTTGTGGTTCTCCAGCTCCTTCACCCCCTCCGCTGCCATTGGCCTTGACCAGCCCCACTTTGTGTCCCACCCAGAAACCCAGAATTCCCAAATGGCGGGTGCTCAGAACTTGGAATTAGAGCCCAGAATGTCCTAATAACTTTGAATACAGGCTCCCTGGATAATCACTGCTAACACTTGCTTAGCTAAACATAACAGGCGCCAGGTCCTGGTTAGGTGCTCTAAAGCGGGGATCCCCAACCTTTGTGGAAGACGATTTTTCCAGGGAAGGGCGGGGGCAGGAGGTGGAGCTCAGGCAGTAATGCCCGCGAAGCTTCGCTCGCCACTCACCTCCTGCTGTGCGGCCCAGTCCCTAGCAGGCCACGGCCCGGTGCCAGTCCACAGCCCAGGGGCTGGGGACCCCTGCTCTAAATACTAACTGGCACTGGCCCTGGCTGGTGCGGCCTCGTTGGTTGGAGTGTGGTCCCACACGTCCAGGCGGTGGAGGATTCAGTGCTTGGTGGGGGCACATGAGAGGCAACCTATCGGTCCCTCCCTGCCTCCCTCCCCTTCTCTCTACAATCAACCATCATGTTCTCAGATGGGGATCCAAATAAATAAATAAATAAATAAATAAATAAATAAATAACAAATAAATACTAACTGGCATTGGCTGAGAGCCTGCTCTGTGCTGGTGAACTGCCTAAGCCCTTGACCTAAATGAATTCCCCTGATTGGCCACAACTCTAAGGAGCTGGTTCTGTTATTATTGCCAGTACACCGATGAGAACCTGGAGGTCAGAGAGGTTAAGCCACTTGGTCCATGGCCACACGGCAGGGACTGGGCAGGAAGACCTCTGGACCCCTAGCCTTTCAGCGGCAGGGGTGCTGGGGACGCCTGAGCCACGGCAAGGGCAGGCCGGAGGGGTGAGTGGGAGGGGCAGGCTCACGGGGTACAGCGGGGGGGTCCGCTTGGAAGTGGGAGCCTGAGGAGAGTTCCGGGTCAGAGCGGGCCTCTCCAAGCCACCAAGTCTCCCAGGTGGGAGGGACATCCCCCCAGCCCAGCCCCACCCCCACCAAGGGCTCACACCCCTGGAGCCAGACTCAAAGACCTCCCCTGCTACCCGGAGCCCCTTAGGGGGCCATGTGGGACATGGGTCTCACACGAGTGCAGTCCCGGTCAGTCCCCAGGGTCAAAGGGCACGCCCACAGGCCCTGTGGCTGCAGACACTTCCTCTGGCCAGCACAGCCGTTCCCCGCCGGGCTGCACCTGTTGGCAGGGAAAAGTCCAGATCCCAGGCCTTTGCCCAGTGGTGACCCCGGGCTGGGGCTGACTCAGGATGTTTATGTTCACCGAGGCAACCGCTGAGCAGAAGGTAACTCCCAGGCGCCTGCCCGCCTGTCTGTTGGACCCACTCCCAGCACATGCTTCTCTCTGCTCCCCGAGCCCTTTCCCCTCAGTGGCATCCGGGCTGGGGCCACAGGGACTCAGTGGCGGAAAACCTTACAGCCTCTGCCTCCTGCTTTTCGGGGGAGGCCCCTGAAGTTCAGAGAGGGTGGGGCACTCTCCCCAGGAAAAACAGCCAGGTGCGGCCGTGCCGGGAGGGTGTTCGGCTTCCGCCGCCCTGGGTCGGGCAGGCCAGATACCGAGAGGCCGAAAAGAGGACGGGAAGGGAACCGTGTCTGATGGGAGAGGCCTCTCCCAGGCTGTGCCCCCGAGGGGCGCTGGGCCCCGCGGCCAGGAGGACAGGCACCCCCCGAGCAGAGGGGCTTGGGGAGAGCCTCGGGGGCAGGAGAGGCTCTGGGTGAACAGGGGGTGCCGGGGGAGGGGCGGGTCTGGCAAGCCTCACAGGCCTTGGATGCCCTCTGAAGCAGGGACCCCTGTCCCAGGGGCACTGGGGAGCCATGGGTAGTTTGGGAACTGGGGAGTTGTGAGCCTGAGGCTGGCCTAGACAGTAGGCAGTCTCGAACCACAATTTTCCGAAGGGGGCTCTGTGCTTAGCAGGGCCTGGGAGAGAACTGGGCACAAGACGTGGTGGGAGAGGTGCCAGATGGCACTGTGGTCCCCAGGGTGTCCTCAGCAGCAGAGCTGGTCTGGTTCTAAAAAAAAGGCTGGCCGGCTCCCGTGCAGTGGGTTAGGCCTCACAGGAGGGGCCGCAGGGCCATGAGCGGAGAACGCAGCGCCAGGATGGGCTGGAGGGAGGCAAGAGCCGGGATGGCAGCCAGGCCCCGGGGCACCACGAACACCTGGCAGACGTGGCGGCGTCCAGGCAGTGGGCAGAGCGAGCCGTGCCCCGTAGGCTGTGCCTCGGAGCCTCCGGGGGCTCCTCAGCCAGGGCCCCCACAACTGCTGTGGGGGCCCTGACCAGAGCTCTATTTCCATCTGCCTCTTCTGCACTAAGAAGCACGTGCAAGGTCCGCTGAGTTAGTCAGCGGGGAGCTGGAGACTGCCGCCCGCCTGGTGACAATCCCATACGTGCGCGGCAGGACGGCTCTCGGGTGCCCCTGCCCGCCGCCAACAGGCGTCCCAGAGCACAGAACAAGGAAGGAGGCATGGGGGGTGGGGGAGCACGTCAGGGGCCGCTGGGCACCATTGCCATGGCAGGGCCTTTGCCAGCAGAACACAGGGCTCTGTGGCTCCATCCTGCGACCGTTCACGGGACGGAGGGCTGGGCAGCAGGGTGGGGCTCGAGGCCTGTGGCTGGCTCCCTGGTGCCAGTCCTCAGCCTCGTGGCTCCAGAGCCACTCTGGGCTGGGAGAGGGAGGTGGCCTTGTGGCCTGTGCCCTCTATGACCCACTCCCAGGCCCCAGTGTAGCCCCGTGTGGAGCAGCCTCTCGGGTTCTAGTCTCTACTGCCAGCCCCTACCCCTAACCCCACTCTTAGGAGCCCATAGGTTGAGAGCTAAGAGAGCGGGTTCTGGAGCCCACAGCCTGGGCCCGAGTCCCGGCTCTGCTACGACCTGGCTGGGTGAGCCTTGGCAAGTCCCCTGGCCTCTCTGTGCCTCAGGGTACTGGCCTACAGGGGGAGGGTCCTAAGTCTACCCACCGGGGGGTGGCCGGGAGGGCTCCATGTCAGCACGGTGGCTGGCACACAGCAAGCAGGCCATCAACTCCCTGTTCGTGCTGTGATCCTCCAGCCCAGCCGCCAGAGGGGACTGAGGACAAGCACCCTGAGCAGGGCAGTGCCCTGCTCCAACCCCTCCCCAAGGCTCCCTGCTGCCACCTAGGCCCGGCCCAGCCCCACGGCCAGCACCTGGAGCCTGGCCCACCTCTCAATCCTCGTGCCTCTCAGGGGGCCTGGAGACCCTTGGGCCCTGCCCCTCACACCCTCAAGTCACCTCTCTCTAGATCTTATCGAGAACACGCCCAGCTCCCAGGGCAGGGAAAGGCTCCAACCAGCAACCCCCGACCCAGGCCCCGGCCTATCTGTGGGACTGAACGGGGCCCTCCTGGCAGACACTGGCCTTGGGGCGCCCACTGCAGCACCAAGCCAGCTAGACGCCCGTCAATGGGGACAGGTGGATAGGCCAGGGACCCTGCCTTAGTGGCACAGAACGAAGCAGGTTACAATGGACTCGACTCTAATTTAGAGAAGTGCAGACTAGCAGCTGCCCGGGCTGGGCCGGGGTGGACTGGAGGGCAGCTGTGAACAGTGCAGGGGGAACTTCTGTGGTGGCGAAAATGCTCTTCTGCCGACGGGTGATGCTCAAACACCTTGGTATATTTACTGCAACTCACTGAATGGTAGACTCACAATGGATAAATCTTATGACAGGTAAAATATACCTCAATAAAGCAGTTTTTAAAAGGAGGATCAAGAGTCTGCAGCCATTCCAAAAAAAATACATACAGGCACATAGGGAATAATCCCCCACTTAATTAACAGAGCTCATCTGTGGGTAGTGGGTTTAAGGAAGATTTTACCTTCTTTTATGCTCACCTGTGCTTCCTATGCATTCTACAATGCAAAGAGAGTAGGTGCATAATTGGGGAAAAGAGCAGAAAGTCTGACTAAAGAAACAAGAAATCTGCTGCAGCGGGCAGACCTCCCGTCCAGCCCAGAGAGAGTCCGCCCACCCACGCTGTGGCAGCAGCGGGGGCCCTGGGCAGTGGCTCCGTGCTGTGGCACCGTGGCAGTGTGGTGGCTAGTAGGCAGGGTGGGGAGGTGGCCAGGGCAAATCTGCAGCCTGGAGCGCTGGGCAGGAAAGCTCTTGGCCTCTTGGAGGGTTTCTCCTTTCTCTCTACCCCAATGCCCCCGGAAGCTGGGGCCGCTGCCCAGGGCTTCTGCGCTTCAGGGAAGTGGATCATTGGTTTTTCCCCTTCCCTGAGCTCAGCAAGCCAGATGTGGTTCTGGGGCTGAACTCATGCCAGCGAGAGGCCCAGCTGTCCCCTTTTTCTCAGACTAGAGCTGGTGCCAGGTCTGACTTCTAATTGCCCCCATCCCCAATAGCTGCCCAATCCTGACCTTTGGGCCCTGGGGGTTAGGGTCAGGAGAACGTTTCTGTAACTGAGTAAACAAGAAGGGTCTGTGCCCAGCCTGCGCCTGGGCAGTCCTGCTTTGATTTGAAGGGAAGCACTTGAACCCAGAGGGGAAACTGAGGACCAGGGTGTGAGGCAGCTTGCACAGGACCGCCAAGTAAGTAGTGTCCAGATCCAAGTCCTGGCCCCAAAGCCCAGACGTGCACTCTGGGCCATGGCACCTCCCGGGCTCCACCCACCAGCCGAGTGCTTGCGAAACTGCAGCTGAGTCACGTTCGGACTTCCCCAGGACTTGGGGTTTGGGACTCAGAACGAAGTGATCAAGGCCTCTCCTCTCTAGCCCTGCCCTAGCCTGGCCCCAGGGGAAGCAAGCTGGTAAGCCCCCAGCCAGCCGCCAGCGGGGCTCATCTGCCAGGCCGAAGGAGATGCGCATGTTCTGCCAAGCCCAGGCAGGACAGGCTCCACGGACACATCCATCCAGGGTGTGGGAAGTTTGAGTCCTGAGCTCTTGGCCCCAGTTTCCCTATCAACCAAATGCAACTTAGCCAATGTTGCTGAACCTGCACAGCTACCATGGGGGGCAACTTGCTGGAGCTCTGTAGCAGGTACTAGTTAGCAGGCAACAACTTCCTAGCCGGTACCTGCCACACTGTGGCCCCCAAATCCCTTCTCAGTATAACTAGTGTGTGGTGCTTTAAAACATGTAAATAGCCCAGCGCAGTGCCACTTGTCCTTCCGCGGCGGACAAGGCCCCGTGATCCTTTGGCATACGTTCCCCACCTCCCCTCCTATGCCTTCCTCCAGCTCCTCAAGCTCGCGGCCTTTGCCCTGGCTGTGCTGGTGGCCGCGAAAACATCCTTCTCAGTTGGTCCCAGAGCTGACTCTCAGGTCTCAGATCAAAAGTCTCCTCAGAGAGGTCGTGCCCCATCGCTGTGCCCAAAGCAGCTCCACCCCTGCTCCGCTCCCAAGGTGCAACTAAATATCAATATCCTTTTTTGCCGGTTTTCTTGGGGACTTCTGTCCTCCCAAAAAAGGGAGGTAGCCCAGGTCTGTGACCCGCCCGCGTATCTAAGATGCGGCCGAGTATTCAACAGATGCCAAACCGCTGCGATCTTCGGTTGGGAGAGCCTGACCCTGCGGGGAGTGGCGGGAGGACGAGCGGCGCGCAAGCGCAAGAGCTCCAGAGCCGAGCTGAACTCTCGGGACCGAGGGAATGACCGTGAATAACCCCGCGCTGACGTCACGCGCGAAGCAGAGGCGGGGCCTCGGCAACGCCCGGGTCCCAAGCTCCCGCGGCAGCGGCCAAGGGGCTCAGGACGCACTGTCTGCGCGGCGCAGCCCGAGACGCCAGAGCGGGTGCAGGGGGGCTCCGCGCGGGTTGAACACCGCAGCGCGGAGTACAGAGACGCCGGGAAGTCCCGCGCTCTGCCCGGGGAGACAAAGGCCGGGCGCCGCCTGCGCGCCCCACTTGTGCGGAGCCCAGCCGGCCCTGACGCACCTTCGATGTCAGTCAGCAGCGCCGCGTCCAGCTCACACGGCTCGGCCAGCGCTTGCTCCAAGGCCGCCTCCGTAAAGGGCGGCTCGTCCATGGCGCCGTCGCCACCTCCGGTCTGGCTCGGGGGCCACGGACTTTCGCAACGAGCTCTGCGTCCGCCAGCCCCAGCCCGCTGCCGCCGCCGCTCCGCGCGTTCGCGGCCCGCCCTGGCTTCGGTGGCGGCCAGGCGCCCGCGAAAAGTTCCTCGGAAACGGGGTCCCTCAGAGGCGGCTTGCAAGGGCAGGCAGGGAGGGCAGGGCGGGGGCGGGGGCGGGCCCGGGTGCCTAGGCCCCGCCCCGGGCTGGACGGCCCCGCCCCACCTGGGGCGAGCCTGACCCAGCCCCGGCCGGCCGCCGGGCAAACTGACCCCTCCGCGGGAGAGCCCTCCAGTCATTCATTCTGCCCAGTCTCGCGTGCCGCTGCCCCTGGCCCGCTGCTGCGGGAGCTCGGGCAGGCCATGGCCCCTCTCTGGGCCTCAGTTTCTCCAGCACCAAGCAAAGCGGCTGAATGGAAACCGCAGGACTGGGCCCGTCCCTGAGGCCTCGGGACTTGGGGAGAGGACAGAGATGTCCCGACAAACTTCACTTCCTAGATTTGGCTCTTTAGAGGAAGACAGACCCGTCCAATTTATAGCTGTAACAACTGCTATGCGGCCTCAGGCCAGTTCCGTTGCCACTCTGCCTTGAGATGTTGGTGACGACACAGCGGGGGCCGGGCTGTGAGGTCAGCCTGCTCCTCCTCAGTCTCCTCGGATCAGAGTGGCCTCCTGAGGAGGGGTGACCCACCGGAGCCTGCGAGGGTTGGAAATGTCCGTCCTGACTTAATCAGCTTTCCTTCCAGATCCAGCTGTGGGGTAAGCCGAGGGGCTTGGGGGCCACCTGGCCCAGTCCAGCCCCTGAGGCGGGCTCACCTCAGTACCCAGGACAGGAAGACCCAGAGAATTCTAAGGCTCTGACTGCCAAGGTCACATAGCTACTCAGGGAGAGCAACAGGGTTGGGCCCCAGGGCTACCTGACTCCAGACCGGGTGCTCGCCTCCGGGAGCAGCCAGAACAGCGGTCATGAGAGGGAGGCCGACTGTGCTTTAGAGCTGAGCCCGGTTGCTCTGAATCATGACAGGCTGGGCTGAGTCAGAGGAGGGAGCTTGGCTGGGGACAGGGCTGGGGGCTGAGCCCCAGGCGCTGTGGACGGAGGACAGAGCTAAGTGGCAGGGGAGGGATTCCAAAGCAGTGGATTGAAATAAACCAGAGCTGCCCTGGCTGCGTAGCTCAGTTGGTTGGAGTGTCCTCCCGATGTGCCCGGGTTTTGGGTTCACCCCCTGATCAGGGCACATGAAAGAATCAACCAGTGAGTGCATAAGTGGGCGGAACAGCAGGTCAGTGTTTCTCCCTCCCTCCTCTCTCCCCTGCCTCCCTCTCTCTAGAATCATTAAGTAAAAAATTAGCCCTGGCTGGTGTGGCTCAGTGGACTGAGCGCTGGCCTGCGAGCTGGAAGGTCACCGGTTCGATTCCCAGTCAGGGTACATGCCTGGGTTGTGGGCTGCATCCTTGGTAGGGGGCCTGCGAGAGGCAACTGATTGATGTTTCTCTCCCTCTGTCCCTCCCTCCCTCCCTGTCTCTCAAATTAATAAATAAGTAAATTTTAAAAAGAGAGAAATAAGCCAGAAGTAACATTCAGGTATCTTTGAAAATGGAGAGACAGCGAGCTTCCTGCCCCTGCAGGTGTGCCAGCAGGAAAGGCGTGAGGGCGGCCAAGGACACTGTCAGAGGTCTGGACCCTCGTCCCTCCTTGCCCCGGCCCTGGTGAGTCACGCCATCCCAAATACCGCCTGGCTCAGATTCCAGATTTAGTCTGTCTGGCCACACCCTCTGAGGGAGTAACATTAGTGGCATACTTTAGAAGGGGGGTTCCCCTGGGCCAAGAGAGGCCTTGAAGGCCAAGTCCCTGCGGCTCAGGCTGGACACCCCACTCTCTTTGTTCCCCTCCCGGAAGTGGCTGCCATGGAAAATTACCCAGAACAGGGGTGGCCAGCAGCCACACCACCCTCCAGAAGTGGCCCTTCTCGGGAATCCCACCCAGGGCTGGCACCCCAGGGGGGGTCTCGGCAGTCTGGTGACTTCCCTGAAAATTCTGACAGCCCTTCCCAGGCAGAGGGGTGGGGAGCGGAGGGGCTGCTGAGTGAACCCAAAGGCCACCTTCTTCACAGTCACGAAGCAAGTCTGGCTTCACCGACTTGCTGTGTGACCTGGAACCGCCTGCTTCAACCTTCTGAGTCTCAGCTAAGATGAGAATGACCCTTCCTACAGTCACTTGGCGGAGGCAGGTCGGGTGTGCCGGAGAAGCTGCCCTTCAGGCTGGTTTGCCACGCAGGTGAAGAGCGCGGCTCCGTATGCACGCCCGATGGCAGGAGCTGGGGGAAAGGGTCAGGTAAAGTCAGTGGGAGACCTGAAGCCCGCACTGGAAATGCCCGTGGAAACTGTGGCCTGGCAGAAGCCTCTTTACATATGTGGCATAGGTGGGGGATGGGCAGGGAGTGTTAAATCTTTGCCACCAAAGATACAAAACTTTGCTCCACAGCCTGGGATTCCCAGGGCAACCCTCAAGGTGAGGGTGGGGAAAGTGGGGCTGGGAGCTGCTGGTCACCAGGGGAACCTGCTTCTCTTCGAGGTGGCTCCTCCCCCTCAAAGATTCTGACCCCTAAGCGAGCTCCTCAAGCCCCTCTCAGCTGGGAGAACTGAACTCACCCAAGCAACAGGTGCCAGGGTGCAGGGTGGCCCGGGCTGCGGCGGCGGACCGCTCTGTCCCGGGATGCCTGGGGGAGCGGGGCCCGCCTGGCTGACCGCACCGCTGCTGGCCGTGCCTGCGCCGGGCACAGTCACTGGGCGCTTTCCCCCACACACCTCTTCAGTCCTCCCAACAGCCATAGGGGGCTTGGGCTGTTGTTATTCCCATTTTACAGATGAGGAAACTGAGGCAGGGGGCGGTGAAGCAGCTTGCCCCAGACTTTACAGCCCTGGGCAACCTGAGGAGCCGGGCAGGCTTGCCCCTCCGCAGTCTGGGGCAGGGCAGCCGCTGGAGCCCCGGGGGAGCTGGGGCACAGGGCCAGACAGGCCTCGCCCCAAAGGCTTGGGCGTAGCCAATGGGCTCCCTGCCCGGAGTGGGGTGATGTGGCGTCATCAAGAAACTCCTGGGAGCCAGGCTCTGGGTCACATGCCTTGCGTCTGCTCAACCTGGGCGGTGGGGAGGGCCCTGAGGCTGGTTGGCAGGGTCCGGGCCAGCTGGGCCAGCTTTCTCAGCAGGCCCTCAGGCCTGACACCTGGCCGGGATTGCCGCCAGGCACATCCTGGACACTGGGCCCCGGCACCCTCTGCTCCAAGGCCCCCACCCTTGGGAATGTGGTCGAAAAGCCCGGCCCCTCCCTGTGTGACTTTGGTTTTGCCAACTGTGAGACGGGTCACATCTTCCCCCTTCCTTCCCCAGGCGCTTCTGAGCATCTTAGAGATGAGAGGCATCTTCTGGGGGTTCCAAGCCAATCGGGGCTGGTGTCCAGCGCAGGCTGGGGCTCCGCCGGGGCCACTTGTGCTGAGCTGCGCTCACTGTGGGTGGGCCGGGCAAGGACGAGGAGGCCGCTGAACTGCTGCTCTGCTCCTGGAGGCCCTGCCCCCGTTCATATTTCACTTGCACAGCGGCTACACCAGGCCTGCCCAGTGATGGCCGGGGCCACGCAGGAGAGACACCAGGGGGGCTGGCTGGGCTCCCCTCCTCTCCTCTGTCCATCTGGACGTAATGGACCCAGGTGGCCACTGACGCGGACGATCCTGTGTTTTCATTCCAGATCGGTCTCTGCTGTGCACTGCGCAGGTTACTTCCACCGCTAAGCCCTTCCGGGTCATCTCCAGGGTCGTCATGGGTCACTCAGCAGACGCTCCACACAGAGCTGGTCAGAGCCCGAGGCTCCTCCACAGCGAGGAGTGGGGCTCACGGACGTGATGAGTGAGGGGAGACATCTGTCTCCTGGGGGGCTGACTGGCTGTTTGGGGAAAGGCCAGGTGTAGACTGAGGGGGTGTCACAGAATGGGGTGGGTTGAGTTGGTGGCAGGGAGTGTGAACAGGGACGCCAAGCACAGGCTGAAGCCAACTATACATGGGGTCCTGATCTTGAATTAATTGCCCAATGCAGATTTCACCAGCCACGCCGGGCTCCGTAACGGGCGCCCTCTCAGTCAGCCAGGCTGGCAGCTGCCCCACGGCCCTGCGCGGCACAGCCAGCCCGCTTCACACGTCACAGGCCAGTGTAGGCAGTTGGCTTACCGCCCACAGTTCCCTTGGGCAGGTTAGGAAAGTAAAGGCCAGAGAGGGGCGGGGACTTGCTCAGGGATCTACAGCGCAGCCGCAGCCCTGGGCAGGGCGCTCTCAGAGGGGCGCGGGGGGGTGGAGAGGAGACAGCCCCAGACGGAGCCCTCTTCCTCTCCAGGAACATGCCGCTGTCCCCTAGTGCCGGGAGCAGAGATTGTGCTCCCTGGGAGCCGGCAGCCTGGGCTTGGGGTTCCCGGCCAGAGCCTCGGAGGGCCACCCAGCAAGCACGGGCAGGGCACCCTCTAAAATAAACTGAGATGTCTGGGTGACTTGTGCCTATTGAAGGCCTCTGGTTCTGCCCGCTCCACCCCCTGGGGACTCAAAAGAGACCCTTTCCTTAGAAAAGAGGCAAGTTGGAAAAGACTCCTGAGCACTCCCCCGGGGGCAGCAGGCAGGGCCTGTGAGCCGCAGCAGGACTCACTGCACTGCCATGGCGCCCCCCACGTCTCTCGGGGGAGGCCCGCGCGGAGAGCAGCCTCTCTGAGGCTCCGTGGAAGGGGCACGGGCAGGTGGCCTGGAGGGAGCACTGGGGCGGGGTCGCCTGGATGTGTCACCCATTCCTGGCCCTCTCTGGTCACATGGCACTGACCACAGGTTGTTTGTGCCTCCCCAGAGTTCCTCCTGACTCTAACAGTCTGGTTTGGCGGGGACGAGACGGGGACTCTGGGACTTCTGCCGGAACTCCTGGGAGGGGGCCGCCCTCCCCCGCCAGTAGAAAGGCAGGCCGCAGCTGTGGGTGCCCAGGGCGGTTGCACGAACAGCGCGCCCAGCAGCCGCGGAGCCAGGGCGGAGGCCGGTTCCTGACCAGATCCCTGAGCGCCTGTGTCCAGCCGCCCCTGACGCTGGACCACCTGCACTTCTGAGTTCCCTGTGCCAAGTTCTCTTGGAGGTTAAAGCAAACCTCTTGCTGCCACAACCAAAAAAGCCCAACATGCTGTACGTAAATGAGGAGGCTGGGTTACAGACCACCCCAGCTCGGACCGGACCCTGAGACGCAGGCGCAGCCTGGCTTCAGGGCAGCTCTCCCCAGGCTTCTTTCTCTGCAGACCCCTCCTTTGAAAGACCGGCTGCTGCTGCATTGGGAAAATGCATCTTGGCAAGTGCCCACCCAGGGCCCCTCGAGGAGACTGGCAGGGTAGGTCTGTCACCCGGTTGCCGTCCCTCGGCCGAGGCGGGCGGCCTCCTGCGCCCCAGCCTCCCTTCCACAGCGCCGGAAGAGGCGCCAGTTCATCTGGCTGCAGGGCGCTCTTGATTCTGGGAACGGAGCCAGGCCTGGAGCCCCTTGTTCTCCCAGCTCAGAGTGGGGTCCCAGGGATGTGGGCTGAAGGCACGCGTCCACGGGCGGTCTCACGGCCAGTCCCCTCCACGGGACAGGACACGGCTCAGGCCCCTCGCAGCGCCCACGGCACCTCAGCAGGGCCAGGGGCACAGAAAGGGGCTAGGGTGCATGCCTTCTAGGCACAGGGCCCAGGGCTGGCCGGTCTCCACATTTCAGGGGGAACTTGAGCTTCCCCCGACTGGCTGGAAACAAAGCGGGGGTTCTGCGGGTCCCTGGAGCCTGGGGAAACGCCTGGCTGCAGGAAGCTGGGTGCTGCCACTTCCGGCCTGGGCTGGTGCCTGTCGCACTGCGGCCCTCCACCCCCGACCCTACCAGCAGGCAGGGCAGCTCTCTCCTCGGCTACACCCCTCCCCCAGGGCTGGGGTTCAGGGTGGGTGGGCAGCCTCACCTGCTGGCCACGGGGCCGGTGCCTTTCCTGCCCACCCCTCCGCATGATCTTGGCGAGTGCATGGCTCTTTCCAAACCTCACCTTCACCTGCGCACGAGAGGCTGGGCAGGTGCCGCTGCGCTTGCTTCCAGGGTCCCCTGGGTATTTGATGAATCGGCCCCACTTGAGGTCCCTCCTCCAACCCAGGAAGGCGAAGGGATTCAAGGGGCAGGCCCCTCGTGGCTTCCACAGCCCGCGTCCCCCAAGGGCCCGCTGAGATAGCTGCAGGAGGACACGGCCTGGCACCGGCACCCAGAGCGCCCCGCTCCCTGCACAGCAGACTTCTCGAAAGGGAGAGCGGGTGGGGGTGGGAACGACTGCTCGAGTAGGGGCTTCTTTGGGGATGGAAATGCCCTAAAACCGATGGTGCTCAGGGTTGCACAATTCTGCACATACTAAAAAGTACCTAATTATATACTTCATACCAGAGATTGTTTGCTATGTGAATTACATCTCAATAAAGCTGTTACTGAAGGGGGTGGGGTGGCGCTTGAAACAGCAGCTGTCAAACTGAGCACCTAACAAGGTCTGCAGAAGATGTGAAGGCCCAGCCAAGTTCGGGAAGCCCAGGTGTGGTGGTGTCTCAGGCCTGCTTGCTCAGGGTATTCGATGCTCCAGCTGGGGACGAGTGTCTCCCTGGCACTGGGACTGAGGAGACCCAGGGCCACAGCCCGCTCTAGAGCCCCCGGACAGCTGTGCTGGCCTCATGCCTGCCGCAGCCTGTGCTCCCAAGCCAGGTGATGCCCCGGGTGTGGGTTTCCCCCAGCAGCTGGGCGTGGGGCAGGGCCTGCAATGGGCTTCCCAGGCTGTCCCCACCGTGAGGGCCCTGCGGCAGCTCCCGCTGAACGATAGCGGGTGGTCGGCTCCGGTCACCCCTGGGCCATCACAGCCCACGCCATGGAGATCACAGAGGAGTCGTTTGTTTGTTGTTTATTGCGGAATATTTTACATGCAAGAACCCAAACTCAAGAGACACTATCTGGACGTAGAGCCAGTGGGTGGACGGGCGCTCTGGTTTCCCTGAGCCTCCCATGCACCGACCTGCCCTCCAGAACGGGCTCTGCCTGCAGACACACACGACAGTAACAGGACACCAGACCTCGAGAACAACTGGACAACAGACTCAACACATTCCTTTTCTCAACAGCCCCCAGCAATCCTGAGAACCCTCACACATGAATCGCGCATCATGAACTTTAGGAAACAAACATCCACCCTCCTTTCTCCAGGAGAGCCTGGGGGTTTTACAGGAGAGACGCAGTGTGGGCCCGGGGCTGAGTTGTCGGGGCTGGGGGGGTGCTACAGGCGAGGACGGGCTTGGGCCCCCGGGCAGGCTAGGCACTGGGAGAGGTGGGCACCGCAGGGGGCGCCTCCTGGGCACACGCGCCCTTAGCCATGGGTGGCAACACTGGCTGTTCCCGCGTGGGCGGACAGGGAGAGGAGGTGGCAGGCTGCGTGAGGCCAGGCCGAGGGTGCCGCGCTCTTCCGGGGTGCCGTTCCCAGGCTGGCCCACGGCTGCCTGCGGCCCGCCCCCGCCAGGCTGGGCCAGGCTGAGTGAGAAGTGCTGTCTGGAGGAGGAGAGCAGGGCTGTTCCGGCAGGAGGAGGCAGCGCAGGAGTGGGGAGCCGTGGGCGGCATCGGCCCCAGTGACCCTGGAGGGGCCGGGGGTCCGCTGCTCTCAGGGCCCCAAGCGACAGCACAGGCCCCACGCCTCCCGGGTCCTCTTGCTCCGGAGCCCGGGCGAGGAAGGGCGGGGCCAAGAGTGAGGGCAGGCAGCACGGTCACTCGCCCTGCAGAGCCGGCAATGGAGGAGAGATGAGGTGAGCAGTCCTCCAGGCCCTGGCCCAGGCCTGCAACAAGCCCTCTCGGCTCCAGACCCCCTCATCTCGTGCGTGCTGATGAGAGCTGGCACCTGTGCTGGGCCCCTGGGCATCCTTGGCGGGGACACTGGCCAAAGGCCCACCAGCGCCCTGGGTCAGGCTGTGCCTCGTGCCGCCCCGTCGGCCCACCACCAGAGGCCGGCAGGGGGAATGGTTAGTTTCCGCGTCTCAGCACACAATGAACACAGAGAAGGTTAAACATGTCCCCAACAAAATATTTTGACAAAATAAATATTTTAACCTATAATCAGGTATAATTAGTGCTTATAAGGAATTCCAGAAATAATTTAGTGTCATTAAGTATACACTGTATCTGTGATTTCTAACACTTGTGGAAAGGCTGGTAGCTGGCGAGGGTCCCCCTCTGCTGGGGGGGTTCTGCTCCCATCCTAAGCAGGTGGCCTGAGTGGCACCCCATCCCTTAATGGCACCTGGGCCCGCACGGGCTTCCTGTGCAGGTGGGGGCAGGCTGCCTCTGGAGGTGATGTATGGGTAGGAGGGGTGGCTCTGGGTTGGGAGGCAGGTGGCACTGCTGTGTGTGGAGCAATGCCTTCGTGCCAGCCCTTGCCACCCAGCCGGAGCTCAGTGTGGCTCTGGACTGTGCACATGAGTTAGGAGCAGCTTTGCTGGGCTCTCCCATGGCAGGGGTGCGCTTCAGCCAGGAGCCTGCTCTCCCCTCAGGCCCTTCAGGCTCCTGGTCTGCAGAAACTCCCTCTTCCACAGGACACCGATGGCTGTCCTGCAGGATCACCCGCCCAAAGCCCAGCTGCCCGCTGGCATGGACTGTGCATCACAGAGAAAGGGCCGGGGATGCTCGCTGGGTACAACTGCCACCCAGCCACCTTCTCCACAGCTCAGGTCAAGCCAGCTAACTTGAGTGTTAACATGCCAGCTGGCTCTGCCCTCAGGAAGTGAGGAGAGAGGCATCGGCTGGACAGGGCCAGGGCACAGGGAGAGCTGGGGTGTGGCCGAGCTGCCGAGACGGAATCTGTCCAGCTGAGCTCCCAGCTGTTTCCTGGGTGTCCTCTGAGGACCTGCTGTGTGTGATCTCTCTAGCTGGTCCTGCCAGATGGACCCCCAGCCAGATCGCAAAGCCTCCTTTCTGGAGGAAGCTGCAACAGCACTAGACTGGGCCTGGGGTTCTGGGGTGCACGGCACCTCGCTGCCACCAGGACGGCTCTGTAGGCGGGCGGCACGGCCTCCCACCGTCCTCTGGGCCCGCGGCGCTCCCCTGTGCCTGGGCCAGCCCAGCTCCCCTCCTCCCGCACAGGTGGTCAGGCGGGCAAGGCCGGCCACACCGCAGGGCGCGAACACATGGCGGCGGGCCAAGCCTGACCCTGGTGCCTGGCCCGCACAGGCCGAACGCTGGCCCGGGCCCCAGAGGCCATGGGAGGGAGCAACGCAGCCATGCAGCCTTTGCGTTTCCGGGGTGGCAGCAGCGCGGGCAGGTATCGTGAGCCTCTGTGACCCCAGGCTGCCAGTCTTCTCGGTTGGCTGGGAGAGAATACAAATCTCTGGCCTGGGGGCATCTGGGGTGGGGGAGGTCAGGATGTCTGAACAGTCTGGGGAGAAGGCCAAGGCCCACGCCAAGAACAGAGACCTCGGTGTCGCTCTGGATCCGCGCATGGTCCACAGCTGTCTGTGGCTGGGCCTGGGGGCTGCCGTAGGCCAGGCCGGGGCCCTGCACAGCCTGCTGGAAACCCGGAGCAAGGCCGCGGGGCAGCCCTTGCAGGCGGCAGCTGTGGGCAGGGCGTGTAGTGTGGACGCTCGGCTTCCGGGAGCGTCGCCTCTGCAGGAGCTCACCAGTGGCCACGGGCTGTCCGCTGGCTGCGTGCCGCCCTCCCCCGCGGCCAGCAGTATGCTAGGCCAGAGGGGCTGCTGGTCCCACGCGCAGCTGCCCAGTGGCAGAGAGAGGTTCAAGGAGAGAGACATCTCGCAGAGGCACCCCGCAGAGCCGTCTAAAGTGCTAAGCATGCCACGTGCTGCCAGGTGACACGTGTCCAAGAGCAGCAGCCCAGGAGGAGACCGAGCCTGCAGGTGCGGACAAGCCCTTTCTTAAAGAGGGGCAGGGAGGGCGGCCAGCCTGAGGCCCACCGAGCCAGGCCACACGGAGGGAGGGCCAGGGCCTGACCCCCTTCTCTGCGGGTCGGTGGCCTTGCCTGAGGCTGGGCCCTGCTGCCCCATCCTCCTGGGAGGAACTATGAGCAGAGGGAGCCTGGGGGCGGGAGGGGCCCGCGGCCACAGTGACACTGTCGCATCATCCGGAGAGAAGGTGGCTGAGGCTGTCCTGACCAGTGGGAGGCCTGGGAGCAAACGCAGCGGCGTTTCCACAGAGAGCAGTGCAGGACTGCAGGGCCGAGCGGGAACCGGGGGCAGGAGGGGGCCGGTGCCTGGTGCGGACAGGGCGCGGACGGGAGAGCCCTGCCTTCAGAGGAACTGCAGACCGGCTCACAGGGCGAAGAGGGCGTCTTCTGACCGCTCGGGCTTCTTCCGGCCGGTGGCGCCAGAGGCCGGGGCTGGGGCCTCCACGGGGGGTGAGGGGAGACTGGGAACCATTTCAGCAGCTTTAGCTCTTTCTTCAAGGAACTTATCAAACTCTGCGATATGAAACCAAGGCAGGAGCCAGGATTGGTGGGCAGCCAGGCCTGCACAGAGGCTCTAAGAGCCACATCCTCCCTGCTCCCCACCTGGCACCACTCGAGCCCACAGGGCCACCCCAGCCTGAGCCCCAACCCTGGGCCCACTGGCCTGGGCCACCAGCCAGAGCCGGGGTGCCTGGGACCTGGCTGGATCGCCCGCCCTGTCTCCAGGACGAGTGGGGAGCCCGGCGATGAGGGGTGGGGGGGGAGGACAGTTACGTTCCTGTCCCTTTCGGTTGGGAGCTTCTCCACGCTGCCGGTCAGCACTGGAAGCAGGGCAGGGAGAGCTGGAGGGGTGGCCCCACTCAGCTTCGGCAGGGAACCCCCAACCCATAAGCAAGTTTCTGTGCCTGAAGGGGCCTGGCCAGATGCTCAGCCCAAGTGAGGAGGCAGCACGAGGAAAGGCCAGCAGCCGAGGTGGAGGGGGAAGGGGCAAGGGAAGGGGGCAGTGCAGGGACCGAGATGGGCCTCCCACGTGGCCCATTCGGCTGGGTCTCCAGAGGGAGGCCCCAGGACGCCAGGCCTGGCCGTGGCCGGATGGAGCATTTGACGGTGGGGCAAACTGCTTAGGAGCACAGGTTTTGGGGTCATGCTGACATGGGATGGCAGTATGTACCTACTACTCACTAGCTCTGTGACCTTCTGAAGGTCGCACGCTCTTTCTGACACTTCCCTTTACCAGCATGAGGCTGGGATGGGACAGACTCTCAAAGCTCCTGCCCCAGAGGCCCGGCACCAGCGGGCGCCCAGCAGCTGGGGGGCCAGCCTCTGTGTGCGCCCGAGGCCTGGGCGAGCAGGCCAATGGGCAGGGTGCGGGGGCGCCGAGGCGGCGGGGACAGGCAGGCCGTACCTTCACTGGTGACGCCCTCCTCCAGGTCGTCGCCCTTCTGTGGGAGGAGCAGAGAGACCCCATCAGGACCTGCGGGCCGCCCCTCACCCCCACAGTCCCAGCTCCCGTGCCCGGTCTGTGACAGCCAAGTGCTGTCTTATTGGAGAAACAGAAACAGTTTTTAAAAAGCAAAAACAGAAACCACGTGAGAAGGTTCTAGGTTTTGATTCTCCAGAAGGGCCCAACAGAAAAATTTTTTAAAAAGGTGCAAGCTGGCTCTCAGGGCGAGCTGCAGGGCGGGCCCACGGAAGGCCTGTGCCCACCCATCTAAGGGTGAAAGGTTACCCACCCACGAGGCACGCCCAGGCCCCCTGGAGCTCCGTCCTCAGCACCGCTCGCAGCCAGCAGGCTTCTGGGAAGTCGCCATCCATGCCCGCAGCTGGGGACCACAGAAAGCCTGGGAGGGCCAGAGCCACGGAGCCACAGCACAGGGCCTGGTACCGGGCCGCGCCTGCAGCAGAGCACTGCCCGGCAGGAAGCCACGTCCCGGGCCGCCCAGGAGCTGCGCCGGCCTTCTCCAGAGGCCCAGCCCCAGCCCTGCTGCTGCTCCTGCGGAGCCGTGCAGGCTCTGCCTCCTCTTGGTAATGAGAGTGGGTGAGCCTTGGCTCTGCGGGGAGAACACGGTGGCCACGGAGGCCTTGCTGCCTCACCGGTGACAAGCAGAGGGCCAGAGGGAGGCGGACGAGGCCCTGTGGGGCGCAGGAGGCCACCCTCCTCCCTGGCTCTGCCACTGGCCTGCTCTGCAGTCCGTCTGGACCTTAGGGTGCCCCTTGCGGAGTGAGGGCCTTGGCCCTCCTGCTTCGCTGCTGTGAGTGGACTCCCTTTTTCAGGTATTCCCTTGGGAAAGGCACAACGTGGCACCTTCTTGCTCCCATGGCATGGCACCTGGGGGGCCAAGCCTGTTGCTGGGAAGCCTGGCCTTCCAGGGAGGGGGCCCAAGGGGCGGGAAGCCCTGTCTCAGGTCTGCTCCCCTTGTGTGTGGGGGCCACAGGCAGCCCACAGCCGGCTAGGCCGGCTGTGGGTAAAGGCCTGACAAACTCTGGGGAGGCAGCTGGGAGCAAGAGGCGAGGCATCTCCAGGCCTGGGGAAGAATCCAGCCAGCTCCAGCTCCGGACCTTGGGCAGGCCCTTTCCCTCCCAGAGGGCTTTTCTTCATCAGCCTTCAGGCCACAGCGCCCACCCGCCTGCAGCTCAGGCTACAGAGAGCAGAAGTGAGGGAGGGACCCAGAGGGAGGGCTCGACCCGGACGCCAGCCTTTCCCAGGGCCTGCTGCTTGTCCGCCCACCCTGTCTCTGCGGACAGAGACAACGGTTTCTGAGGCAGGGTTCTCTTAGGCCCAAGACAGAAGAAGATGCTGGGAAAGCGACGTAACAGTGGATTTAACAGCCCAGTCCTCTGTATACGTCACAACGAAAAGAAATGAGAAAGCAAAAAACAGACTCCCCCTCAAAAACAGACTCCCCTACAAAAAAACAAAACAAAAAGAAAACAAAAACCAAAAGAACCCAAGCGCACACACACCTGAAGTTGAAAAGTAACTGGGGAAACGGAGGCGTGTTTGGGAGCCAGCCGGAGCTGGCTGTGTCCCGGCTCCGCCGGGCGCCTGGCGGGCTGGGGACGGGGCTCTCGGGAGCTCAGCACAGCCGCCTCCGCAGGCTCCAGGAGCCGGCCATGCGGCAAGGTGCCCGGACCATAGGAGCCACACCTGCCCCTGCCCCCTCCTCCACCCCACTCCCCCCCGGGAAGCAGCCCCCTCGGGCTGTCCCCGCGGCCTGTCCTTGCCACACCCCACACCTGAAAGAGAAAAGTCGAGTCTCACCAGGTCCGTCCTCAGCCACACCTCAATGTCGTCCATGACAGAGGGCTGCGCAACGGGGATCTATGGAGGCGGGAAGCAGCAGGCCAGGCAGCCGCACAGCCAGGCGGGGGGAGACAGAACACCAAATAAAGTAAATCATCAAAAGCAACCCCCAAATGAAACCAAAACGCACACAGAGCAAAAAGAAAACAATGAAAACAAAAAACGCATTGGCACAGCAGGCGTGGGCAACGCGAGGCAGCCACAGGAGATGACAGGGGAGGGCAGCAGCGAGGAGGCCAGCGAGGAGGCCGGCGCGGAGCAGCGGGACGGGCCATGGCGGGGAGGGGGCAGCACACGTTCTTGAGATGGAGAACTTTTTGACTGCGGTGTCAGTCGCACACCGGTCTGCAAGGCGCCCTCTAATCTCAGCAACGCGCAGCCCCTGCGGCCGGTTTTGAACTCATCGGTGATGACAATTGGAGGAGTGCTGTCTAGCTGCTGTTGACCCAGTCCTTGGGGGGCAGGGGTGACCCAGGAGCCACCCGTGGCGGTCGGCCCAGAAAGGAGGCTCGGGTGCTCAGGCAACCCCGCAGTCCGCCAGGGAGTCTGCCCAGGGGGCCGCTCGGCCGGTTGCTCACTGACAGTGTTTCAGGGCATGTCCTGGTGCATCTCTGAGTAGCAGGGAAGCACTGGGGTCTAGGTGTGGCCTCTACAAGATTGCACATCTCACCACCAACAGAAACAAAAACAAAGGCTTCGATGACAAAGGGAGGGACTGTGGGGCTTTAGTCATCTTTGTGTTTCTTTAGGAGACTAAGTAGTCTGAATGCAATGGCTTCCTTTAGTCCTGCCCCTTCCTCCAAGCTTTCGGTGATCAAGAAGTTCAACTGAGGTCTGGGGAGCAGTGGGCGGTGGCGACTGGGCTCCCCAGCAAACGAAGACGCACCCTGGGGGTGCCTGAGCAGGGCCCACATAGGGACACCCGCCTCTGACAATGCATTTGGCTAGAAATATTTAAGCTGCTGTCAGGCATGATGTGAAAAGGAGTAAAGGTAGCCTTTCACCCCCAGAAGTCACATTATGGAATGGTGGCTCCCAGCCTAGACCATGAGCTGACCGGCCTTACGCGACGAGCTCTCCCTCCCCAACCAGCCTGGGCTCCGGAAGTGTCTTCAGGTGGCTCACTCACAATCCCACACTTTCTAGAAGAACTGCCAGCACTGAGTCCATAGCTGGCTTCACCCCAATGTCACAATCTAGGCTAAGAATAAAATAAGCAGTAAGAGGACTCTTTCAGAACTATGCCAAATCTAAAAAGCAACACTATCTTGAGAGAGGAGAATGAAGACTTCCCAGCACTAGCCCTGCCCTGCTGGGACAAGCCACTCCTCAAGGCAGACACCTGCCACTGGCGGGTCCGGGGAGGGCACTGGGCGGGCAGCCCCCCACGCATGCCAAGCAGGCAGGCGCCTGCACTGTGGCCGCAGGCCTCGCACGCTCGTTCAGCGAGGCCGGAGGCCTCTCCCTCCGGTGAGCTGGGGCAGCTGCTGTGCTTGGGCCGAGCTACAGACCCAGCGGGGCAGGCCACACACACTTAAGAACAGCTCAAGAGTCTGTTTTTGTTTTCTTTCTTTGACTTACTAAGGACTTAAGTATGTTGGAATGAAAAAATATCAAGGAGTTCAAATCACCCTGAAGTGACTCCTGGAGACAAAGAACACGTGACGCTTGCCCTAGAGGTCACACGAGCCCAGAGGGGCTACCAAGAGCGCTGACGGCAGCACCGCCTTCCCCCCTAAGAGAAAGCAGCAGGGCCTGCAGGGTGCGCCCGCGCTGGCCGGCCCCGCCCTCACACACACCCGGGCCAGGGCATGCCGGTTCTCACACCTTGATGCTTCTACGTCAGAATGCCAGGCCCCTGGGAGGGTGTGTGCCGTGCCAGGTTCCCAGAACTAACGCTCAGAAAGTCTGCCACGTCTTCAAAGAGAAAACAGCCGGCAGCAGCCGCTGGAGGGCAGGTGGGGCTCCTTACCTCCCAGCCTCAGTGCACCTAGGAGAAACGGAAGGTCCACGGGCCTTAAACCTTCAGGTTTAGCTTATGATTTTTTTTTCTTTTGTTGCTGTTCAAAAATAAGTCCCCTGAAGCCGGGGATCATGCTCCAGGTTTACTCCTTTGAGAATTAATCCTGCAAAGCTGCATGCTCAGAAAATAAACACCGATGCTGGCGAAACCCCTCACCCACTACAGAAAGGTCCCCTAAGGCTGGGTCAGGAGACCACGTTTCCTCCGTCTCCTAGACCTCCTCACACACGCAGGGTGCTCACGGAAAGGCGTCCTGCAGGCCAGGCCCAGCGCCCAGTAGGCGGGTCCCGGCAAGCCCCTCCCTCTGGCATTTTTTCTCACCAGGGGCTCCAGAGGCTCCACCTTCCTAAGAAGCCTCCCAGCCCCAAGCCTCCTGTGGACAGGCAGGAGGAGGGGTAGGGGCTCAGGCAATTCTTGGCCTCCGTTTCCTCATCTGTGAAACAGGATGATAGCTCAGTGGTATTTGGTGTTCACCATCCACAATTCCAAGTCCTTTAACTTCCAGGCAGGTGTGTCTGTTTCTGGATTCAGAAACCCAGGGACAGCTCTTTGAGGCAGACACGGTTGCTGCAGCAGCAAAGCGCCGTCCCGCCCGCTCCTGTTCCAGACTCACAGCTGTTCTCTCTTGTGGAGGAACAAGTGTTCAGGAAGCCGCTCCCCAGCCATGGCTTTTAAAGATACTGGAAAGACACCCGGGGGACCAGAGGTGGCGATTCACCACATTAGAATTACTCTCTACCCAGCCGCAGCGCCAGGTCTTTGGATGCATGCGCTGACTAGATCAGAGGCTCAAAGGAAAAGAATCTTCTCAAAGTGAGAGGGCCAAGTCAGATGCCTACCAAGACTCTGAGAATTGCTACATAAAAAAAATCCCTGTGGGGAGGGTTCTGAGACGGATCAGTTTCAGATGAGGGTCCCCGAGCGACAGGCTGGCTCACCCAGCCCCTCTGGAGTGTTACGCAGGCGCCTTCCCTCCCTAGTGAGCCAGGCCTCAAGTCTCCATTGCAGATGCTTAAATCAATCTTTTTAATAGATTGACTATCAGTTGTTAAAAAAAATTTAAAAAGAAACCAAGAGATGTCAGAAATTACTGGAACTGGCTCCTTGGAATAGGAAAGGCACTGGGCCTCAGGGCTCGAATCCCAACTCCTGCAGCCGGGCCAACGCTGAAGCCTGCAGAAAAGGCGGCAGGGGCCGCCCTGAAGGTCGCACACTACCTCAGCTACAGGACCCCCGCCAAATCAGGGCCGTAAAGGTCACTCCTGGGTGCAATCCCTTCTCGGATGCAGGTGCCCTTAGACAGACCGAGCTGGCGCGCTGCCCCACCCACGGGGCCTGGAGGGACTGCCAGGGAGGGGAGGACACTCCCCACCCAGCTGGTAGAAGCAAAGGCGAGGCCTCGCTGGGAGGAGGGGGCACCGGCCCTGCCACTGCCCCGTGGCCTCGGGCACGTCACTGGGCCCGAGGCCTCACTGTTCTCAGCCATCAAATGAGGGCCCGCCCAGCTTCTCCCTAAGGGACCGTGGGCTCTGTCCCGCCGTGGTTTTAGCATCTTCTGGAGTCATTATCCAAGCTGAAAGCTGGTCCAAGGGGTTTGAAGAAGAGCAAGTTTGAGGAGGGAGCCAGAAAGGAAGAATGTGAAGAGAGAAAGATAAAAGAAGTCCCTCCAAGAACACCCGCCACGAAGACCAGGGTCCCGGGTTCATGCCCTCCGAGCGCAGGCAGGCAGGGCAGGCTCGGCAGAGGCGACCGCGAGGGGCGCCCAGCCCATGTGCGGAGTCCAGGAGCCGCTGGCAGATGGGGACCACAGTGGAGGGCGAGCTCTCTGCTGTCAGCTGCTCCTCGCTTGCCTGTGGGCAGGGCAGCTCTGCTTAGGGAGCAGGAGGTCACCTGCCCAAAGGCAGGTGGTGCTGCCACGAGCTTGGTGGCAGCCGGTGGGCTCTCTGACCTCGTGCTGGCTGTGTATGGGGTCCTCCAGGTCTGAGTAGGGAGCCCTCACCCCCACCCCAAACCTGGGCTTTGGCAGCAGCATCTTTAGACTAACCACTCCTGCTCTTGCTGGGACCTACAGACATTCAATTCCAGTTTCCATGGGGGACACTCCTCTCCAATCACAGCTGGAAAGAGGCCGGAAAGAGGCCCGCAAGCTGGAGCGGGCGGGGCGGGAGCGCACGCGCCACATCGGCAGTGTCTGCACAGGCTGGGTCCTGACGGTTCTCGGGCTTTCTCCAACTGGCAAGGGCCTGCTGTTAACTTTGGTGCTGCAAGTCCCAGGAGTGTGAGGGGCTGACTCCCACAGCGCCGACAGCCGAGGAAGTCTAGCGGTCTGATCTCCAGTGCCGCAGGAGCCGTTTCTGCGGCTTGGGGCAGGGTGGGATCCTCTCCCAGGCTCCCACTGCACACCGACCTGGGGCCCGTCGGTGAGCCCTCTGGCTTCTCTCGATAGTACAAAAAGTTTCCAAATAAAGAATCTGTACCTGGGGGGTTTGGAAACACTCAGGGTTCTACACTACAGGAAATAAGGCAAAGCAATTAATGTACATCGTTTAAAAGAAAAACACTGAGCCAGGCAGGAGGCACCAGGTTAGTGGTTAGTTGGGCTTGTTTCTGGGGAGTCAGAGACTGGAGCTCTAGGAGGAGACAGGGTAGTTGGGGGGCGGCCTGTGTGGGCAGAGGCCAGCACCACCCCCAGCTGCCAAGGCCACACTCAGGGTAATTTTTGTGGGCAAAACCTTTTTTTTTTTTTTTTTTTTTTTTTTTTTTGCAGGATTAATAGGCACAAGGACGCATGGCTGGATCCTCCCAATTTGGACAATGGCGTGGACATGGTCTCCGGGAGCCCTGCTCTGCAGCCAGCTGCGCTTGTGGGCCAAAGCGCCAGCCCGCCCTTGACGCAGCAAACGAGGGGCTCGGGCAGCCCCCGACTCTAAAGCCGGCCGTGGGGTCTGGCAGGCGGAGGGAGCCGGGCCCCCTGGAGCGAGGCGCGCAGAGGTCGCCAGCTCCGAGCCCAGGGCCCTGCCCCAGCACGCTTTCCTGGCCTACGGGCCGCAGCCTCGCACAGTCCCGGAGGATCAGCTCTGCTTCTCCCCCGGGATGTATCCAGTGTCTCCCTGACTCCAACTGCAAGCAGAGGCCTCTGATTTCGCCGCTTTTCCCCTCTTTCCTCCTCTGCAGCCCCCCGCTGCTGCGCACAGATCTTCGATCTCTACCTTGGGTGTGAGTAAGGGCTGTGGCTTCGCTGAGGGCCACAATTGCCCGCCCCAAGGCAAGCGGCCTGGAGCAGGGTCACCCTCTCTGTAGGTACCGGCTCAGGGCCACCTGACCAGAAGAGGCAGGAAAGACCCTCCCAGGTCTGTGTCCCAGGAAAACTTTACTTCCTGCGAAGTGCATTTATATTAAACGCTGTGGCTTCGTCTTTTTATTCTGTCCCTACTGTTTGTGTGTCTCTTTGAGCAGTCTCAGATCCTTCTGAGGGACACGGTGGCACAGGCCACTGCTGCCCTGTAGTAGAGCAGAGCCCATCAGCCAAGGACTGCCAAGCTCACTGGCTGCAGGGGCTTCGCCAACTGGGCAGGAGATCTGAGTCTCTTCTCTGAGAAGCGAAAGCCACAGCAACTGTGCCCATCTGGGAAAAGTGAGCGCTGTGGGCCTCCCTCACTCCTGAACACGCGCAGGCCCTAAGGCCCCGCGGCCCGGACCTCAGCAGAACACCTGAGCAGGTGTTTTCTGGGGCTGGACGCCTATGACTTAAGGAGAGTTTACAAAGATACGAGGAGAAAATTTGGCACCCAGAGAGGAGGAGAGGATGGCCTTGTACTGTCTGACTCACAAGGGCTTAGCAGGTGACACAGGTAAGCGCTGGGGGGACAAGGGGCTGTGCTCAGCTGGTGACCTCTCACCATTCCTTGGGTTATGAGCCAGCTGTCTATGGGCTCCAGGTCAGAGTCCCCACCTTTAATTCTCTTCTGGATGGAGGACAGAAAAGTCCCAGAAAGAAAAGTCACAGCAAGGCCACTGATAAAGGAGCAATAGCACATATCTCACGGAAACAGAGGAGCCCCGGTTCAGAGTCGATCATGTGTCACGTAAGGATACGTGACCCGATGCACCCCGCCCCCCGCCCCTGGGCAGTGCGTCCCCCTCACCTACCTGGAAAATAGAAGTTTAGTAACCGAGAGTCTCAACAGGGCCACACACACGCAGCCAACCACTCCTGCGCCGGGAAGCCCCGCAAGGCCCAGAGCTCACCCTGGGGCCTCTCCCAGGGAGGGCTCCGCGGTGGGCGGAGCGCCGGCTTATCAAAAAACCAGCTTTTACAAAACCATTTCTACTTTTTTCTAACTTATTTTTGCTTTTTCTTCCCTTTTCCCTCCTCAGTTACCTGTGTGTTCTTTTTTCAAACTCATAACTTAAACTCTGAATTTGGATATATTACCTTTTTAAAAAATTGTTTTTTAATCCTCCCCCAAGGATATGTTTATTGATTTTAGAAAGAGAGGAAACCGGGGAGAGGGAGGGGAAGGGGGAGAGGGAGAGAGAAACACTGATCGGTTGCCTTCTGTATGTGCCCAACTGAGGATCAAACCTGCCGTCAACTGACCTCCCCAGCCAGGGCACCTTTTTTTTCAAATGATAGAAGCGTTTAAAATCAAGACAACTGAATCCGGTCGCACTGTGGGGGCGCGGCTGCACAACACCCCCGTGGCGCGCTCTCACTCTCCCTTCCGACCCGGTTCTCATTTCCAGGCCGCACGAGTCAGCGTGCGGGGCAGCAGAGCCTGAAGATGCACGTGAGTCAGTGTGTGAGCACAGAGCAACACACACAGACACACACAGAGACACACAGAGACACAGACACACACACAGCGACACACAGACACAGACACAAACGCACACGGCGACACAGACGCAGAGACACAGAGACACAGACATACCCAGATACAGACACACAGACACACAGAGGCACACAGAGACACAGAGAGACACACAGATGCCCACAGGTTCACACACACGGGCACACGCAGGCACACAGACACAAATATACATACACACACAGACACACACGGACACACAGCTGATCGAGCCCTGCTTCCCTGCACTGCCTCACTGAGCAGCAAATGTGAAAAGCAATCTGTCTACCATCACGTGGGAACCATGCCGGGGTCATTAAGACCGCTGCCAACAGAGACCGGCCAAGCCACACCCCAGAGGGTGACGGTGGGCTCGGACCCAGGCGCGGGCACTGACGATGGCAGAGCTGTGGTAGGACAGCACGGCACGGACGTGCGGGCCCTGGAGACAGAGCGAAGCAAACCAAGTCAGCCTGGCGGAGGGGCCGCGCGGGGCCGGGCGGAGGGGCGCCCCCACCCGGCAGGGGTCTGGCGGGCCCTCAGCCCGGCTCCCCAGCGCCCTCCCTGCATTAGAAGGGAGGACATTCTAAGTAATGGGAGAACCAGAACCATGGTCACTGCACAGATTCTGGGGGTCCCGGCTTTGGGTTCAGGTGGCACTGCCGACCCTTCTGTGGAAAGGCTGGGTATTGAGAGACCAAGGCCATGGGGCTGGCTCTCCTGTGCCCCCTGGTGGCCAGTGCACAGCCTTTCTATCAAGACAGGAGGGTGAGGGGTCCCTGCCTCCCCCCGCCCACCCCACAAGCTGTCCAAGGTGCCCAGGCCGCAGCGCTGCTGCCCCCCCCCCCCAGGCCCATGTGGACAGGGGCCGCCGCAGGCCGGCCTCCCCACACAGGGCACAGACGAGCCCGCCCCTTTCTAGCTGAGCTGGGCAGCCTTTGAAGGAGTCCCAGCCCCCCTTCCCCCACCCTGGCAAACAAGCATTCGTTCACACAAGCCCACATCCATTTCTTAGCCAAAAGGGAAACAATCTCAGGAGAAGCACTGAGTCCTTTCCCCTGCGAGGATCTGAAATCCTACAGAAATCAGGGTGCGTCTGGGGCTCTAAAACTGCCTCCTTCCACGTCCAAGTCCCTCTGCCTTCAGCTCCGGTCCTTCCAGACAAGGGACTTCCCAGAACACCTTCCTGGCTGCCCCCAGCTGCTCCTCCCACACCTCCCTGCCAGCTCCCCAAACAAACCCTGACCATCAGCTCCCCTCTGATGAGGTGGGTGCTGCTCCTCAGGACCAGTGGCCAGTGATCAGCACAGCTGTGGCTCCGTCAGCGTTTCCCCTCCTTCCAGACAGCATTCCTTTGCCAGAGCACTGCCCATCCCCCCACCCCGAGCTCTGCAGCATCTGAGGAGAGACCCGCCTGGCTCCACCAAGGTAGGAGGAGCAGCATCCTAGAGCTGGGCCTCCCAGGAGTGCACCTCCACCTGCTGTCTACCGGCTGGGTGCCTGTTTCCTCTCCAGTGTCACGGGAAAGCTGACCCAGGGTGTCACCATGGGGTGGGGTGAGAACCCCCTGCGGAACACGGTGCTCTCCTCCCAGTCTTCCCCAGTGTGTCCCGCCCTCTGTGCAAGCCAGCCGCTGCGAAATCATCCATTTAGTGTCTTTAAGGACAGTATTTCGCAGGCAGCTTTACCAAACTGCCTGACTTCCCCTCCAGAGGCCTCCAGGCAAACACTCGGGTTCATGACCTACCACTTCGGAGATCTGTTTCCGACCTTCTAGAGCAGAAGCGAGTCCTCCGACAGCCTGGGGATCCTCGTAGGTTACCCTGGAGGCGAAGCAGCACAGGCAGAGTCAGTGCTCTAGCCGTGCCTTCCGCACACGTCCTTGGCGCTCGGGCGGAGGCCATGCTCGGCTGCTGGCCTCACTGCTACCGAGGCCAGGAGGCCCGCCGGGGCCCCGCACCAGCCCAGCTGCTCATGTCCTCAGGGGCCAGGACGCCACGCGCCTCCAGGTTACTCTTGTAACAGTTCGAGGGCACCTCCGAAGCTCAATGACAGGATGTCAGAAGTGCCCCGAGACTGCTCAGAGGGAGAGGCGAGATAAAGGCCAAGGACTATGCCTTCTGATTTTAAAGGCGGCAGCGGCAGTGGGGTTTGGTGAGCAAGGTCCAGGGTGGGGGCCTGTCACTGATTCTGATGGGTGTCTTCCTTCGCTCTCTGACCCCTTTCACTGTATCCATTCCAAAAGCAACGTTTGAAGGTGAAGGGCACGTGGGGCCTTGGGATCGAGGTCAGCCTGCTGACTGCGGAGCACGGGACCCGGCACGCTGACTGCACTGGTGCCGAGCGCCTGGGAAAGGCTGGGAAAAGCGTTCCCCCGACCCGCAGGCGGAACGGAAAGCGCCTCCCTGAGGTGCAGGGCATTGTTTGTTTGGGAACGAACCCCTCAATTCCACATGGCTCGTCCTGGCCAGGGCCGCGACAGGGGAGCCCCTGCCCACGCTCCGGGCAGGAGAGCCTCGCAGCTCGAACTCAGCTCAGTGCTGCCTGGCTGCGCCCTCCTGGCTCTGGCTCCTCGCGCAGACGAGGTTCCCGCAGCGGCGGCACAAGCCGAAGGAGCAGCAGGGCGCTCTCTCGTGACTAACAGGAGAAATCCCACTATGACCGACCCCCAGGCGGGCGGGGCTGGCCTTCGGCCAGCATCTGTGCCTACTGCCAAGCCCTCACAGCCACATTTCACAGTTCTGGGCAGTCCCAGGCCTCGTAAATACAAGGCATCTTTGCGCTGGCCCGTGACCAGGCCCAGATCAATCCTCCCCCAGGATCTCCCAAGAGCCACAGAAATGACCCTACGTACGTCTTGCGTTGCTCAGCCAAGGAGTTCCCTCTCGTCTGGGCAAACATGTCAAAGCCATCATGAGGATGACACTGCTGGAGTGAGCTGAGGGTGCCACTGACACTCTCTGTCCCCAAGTCTGTGGCAAAAGAAACAAGGGGAGGATGAGAACAGAATGTGGATCCTGGACTCAATGGAGGGTCCCAATTCAGGATGTCGCTGAGAAGCTCAAAGTGTGGGGGTGGTAGGCAGGGGACAGAGGACTTTCCTCAGCACCTCCAGGCCACCACGCACAGGAGCAGCCACGGGTGTGGGCCCGATGGAGAGCCACCACTGGCCCATGAGGCGCTCTGCGTGGGGAGGCCGCTTGGAATGACAGGGAGACTGCTCGCGGTGAGAAGGCGGGGCCACCCCCTCCGCCCCCACCCTCCATCTTTACCTGGACCGCCCACCTTAGGGGCTTCCTCATCAACTCAACGGGCGTTTAAGGACCTGGGCCATTTAGTGACCTGCCAAATATTTCGCAGCTCCCCAGCATGTTCAGAACTAGAACCTGAGTGGATCAAATTGAGTCTGATGTGGTCCTTGGTCTCAAGGGGCTCACAGAGTGGGCAGGAGACAGACAACAGCCGTACTTGGCTTGAGATATCAGAAAAAACCTCCAACTGAAACAGGACGGGTCTTTAAGGACAAGCGGGACTGTGCTTCGGGGAGCAGCGGTAAAAGGTGGGTGGGGCCAAGGGTCAGCGCTTGGGAGCCGTGCGTGTGTGTGATGAACGGCGGGCACAGGGGAGTCTGGAAGGGCAGGTGCAAGACGGTCAACGCCCGGAAAAGGGGCTGATGGCAAAAACATCAGGCCTTTCAACGAAGGGAGGCAGCATAATTTAACTTGAATTTTGGATATTAAATCCAGTAGCCACATGTTGGATGGATGAAAGGCAGAGAAACCAGTTCTAAAAGATAGACGCGTACAGACAGGAGATTTAAAAAAGCCAAAAATAAGAGCTCATTTCAGTGGAAATGAAATGAAAGTAGAAAGGTAAATCTTACGCACTAAGAAACATAAGAGAAAGAATTCTGAGAGGGCCACACTTGTTATTTCAATGCTCTAATTTGGTTGCACGTTGGCGCCACGCCCAGCGTCTGCGGCACCTGGTCACACACACTCTTAAAGGGAACGACCGGAAGAGCGGTGTTTCTGGTTTACAGTTCCAGACGGTGGAAGGCTGTGGGCTGGTGCTGGGTCAAGGACAGCGAGAGTGTCGCTGCTGTCACTTCCCATTGCCAAGCCTGTGGCAGGCACCACCGGTCACAGCCTTGTCTTCCAAGCCCTGACGTGGCTTCAGCATCCTTCTTAAACCTGTGTTCCTAGCAGCCAATGAGCTGAAGCTTATTTGCCATCCTTGGCCTAGTTGACATAGAGAAGGAAATCACTTCAACCATAAGGAATATTTCAGAGAAAACACATCAGCCACCTTTCTTTTAAAAAGCAAACAATTTCCTATTCCTTGGAACTCCCCCAATCCCTGCAATCACTGTCCCATGGGCTCCCCAGAAGGATCTCTTCAGGCCTTCCAACCAAGACAAGGAGAGGGGCCTCAGCTCAGCTGCACAGGCAGGGAGTGGCGCCAAGGAGGCCATGTGCGCCCCCCACGAGCTACTCACCCAAGCCAGCGAGCTGGGATGAGAGCGAAGACGGGGGTGCCGTGTTCCCCACCATGGGGCTCACCACGGCTGGAGACCCTGGCCCCAGGTCTATTAAGTTGTCTTCGGTCACTTCGTTCAGCACCTGTTGGAGCACGAGACCGTGTGTGCCAGTCCCCAAGAACAAGGCCCACAGGCACCGTGCAGGGTCCCAGCACTATGCCAATGCTGGGCAGTGTCCCTCCCTGGACATCAGGGGTCCCCTGTGGGTCCCGGCTATTGGTGAGCCCCGCACCCCCTCAGAGGATGCAGGGCTGGGTCAGTCACCAGGACAGGGCAGGGGCGTTGCAGCCACCCTCCCCCCGGGGCTGGGCCTGTTAGCTCCTGCTCAGTGTACCATCAACCAGAGCCTGCTGTTCAGTTAACCAAATACTTAAACCCAGTAGAAGAGAAAACAGAGGTGAGACCAAGCTGAGGCAGCTTCTGGTCTCCAGAGACGAGAGAATTCTGAAGGAATACTTACTCCATTAGTGGCATTTGGAACCAATCGGCCAGACCTGTATCGCTCGAACCTACCAGGAAGGAAATGCAGAGTGAGGAGAGGGGGCGAGGGGCACTATGGTGCTCACTGGTCCTGTGGGGAGCTTCTGGGGACGGAGCTTCCAGGAAGGAGACCACCCAGGCCCGTCCTGGGGGCTGGGGGAGCAGACCCACGTATACGCCGCACCGTGCTTCCCCCCGGCTGGGGCTCCCCCAGGGAGGACCAGCCACCGGCCTCACCCACAGGCACCCTGACATGAGGGAAGGAGGGAGTTGGCTGGCACATCCAGGGGGCCATTAGAAGCGCCCCCAGCCATTCCCTCCCTCATACCCTGCCCCAGGTGTCCCTCTTGCCAGTGGAGGGGGAGGTTGGCCAGCCAATTACCTGAGGGCAAAGCCAGGTACCAGGCCCTATTTCACAGAGGGCAGGCACCTGGAGGAGGGAGACAGGCACAGGCCTCTGGCCTGGTGAAAGGGTCCCCGGGAGGGGGCGGCTGGCGGTGTCTGCACCCAGCTTCCCAGCCCGCTGGTGGCAGGCCGGCCGGGGATGGGACTTGGTCCAGAGCAGCTGCAGGAGCCCTCCTTTCTTATCCACGTCATTTCATGCGTGGGTGGGGAGTGGAGAGGGCAATCGTGAGGGTGTTTTTGGGCTGCTGCTGCATTTAAAAGCCCCCAAATGCCAGGGGCAAAGAGGCAGCTAAGAGTCGCCCTGCACCTGTACCCTGGGGAAACCACTCTCCTGGAACCGCTCTCCACGCCGGGCGCCGGTGTGCCAGGGCCACGCCCACAGAGCAGGGGTCTCCACAAGGGACAATCTGGTTAGGACACGTGTGCCAGCTGCGGTTTTAAGACTCGCGTGGTGGACCCCACTGTCTCCAAGGAGGAGCACCGATACACCCGAGGGCTTCCTGCCCCGAGTGCCTTTCGTGCCCCGTCGGGCCAGGATGGCGCTGTGGGGCAGCTGGCCTCGGGCCTGACTCTGGGTCTGCGGTGGTAACACTGGGACTGGCTGAGTCGGCGAATGCCCACAGTAGCTCCTGTCACCCTGTCCTAGAAGGGGCTAAAAGGGGCCTAGTAGGTAAGAAGTCAAGCCCATTTAAAGTGGAAAAAATAGAAGCACACAGCAAGACCAAGAGGTCCTGGGCTGGGAGGCAACGCACTGCAGATTTGCTCTTGTTTGCCAACGGGCTCACCCCTGGGTGGCCCTTTCTTCCTGCAGAGGTTTCTTCACCTGTCAGGTGGACACAAGGCCACCCTTCCCTACTGCCACAGGTGGGGCTGAGATAAAGCCCAGGGTTGTGACAGCCGCAGCAAAACCTCTAAGATCCCAACGCAAATAAACACCTGTCACACTGACCGTAACTGGTGCCCGACTATCACGCCCGAGTCAGCAACGGGCAGGGCTCCAATTCTCCAGGGGACCTGGGGCTTCACCTTAGAAGAAGGTTGGCCCGGTCAAGGTGCCTCCTGGGCTGACACTGGGGAACTTAGGTCAGGGGCCCCGGAAGGCCAGAGGTGCCCCCCCAGAGGGAGGGATGGACACGAGCTCGCGTCACAGCTCCCACTGAACACTGCGTCTGAGTAGGAAGCTGCGCACGTTTTCTGGAGAGAGGCTTTGAAAGGGAGAAGGATGTGGAAGTTTGTTACCTCAAACCCAGAAATGGTCTGGCTGAGGAAAGGGCCGAATGAACGTGCGCGCGCTTCCCCCCACAGCAGCGTGCCAGCGGCACTCACGCCCTGCCTGCTTCTGAACACGCTAGACACAGTGATGTCTGCAAAGGAAGGGGCAAAAGCCTCTCATTTTAGGGATGAAAAAGAGAAAATCTTTTTTCCTTAGTAGAGATCCCCGCCCTTTAATCCTTTCCAAATTCAAAGGCTCTTCGCAGCAGGTGCAGAAGCTCCAGGGCCGCCCCGCCCCCCTGGGCTGGGCTGGGGCGGGAGGCAGAGCAGCCTGAGGCTCACAAAGGGCAAAGACTCGTTCTGCAGTCACCTGCCTGCTGCTGGGCTCCCTGGAGAACAGGAGCATTTTCCCTGCCATCTGGGGACAAATTAGCATCTGTGATGAGGATTTCTCAAATCTGCTCTCTCCCTTTTGTTTAAGACAGAAATCCCTGTGGTGGCGACAATCTCTCCAGGGGAGAAGGAGCCGGCCCCCACCTCTCATATCTGAGGAAGACGTTGTTGAGGTCGTCGTTGACGTGCAGCAGCTCCTCTGTGACCTCCTCGTTGGACACGCGGGAGATGAGCTCCACGACGCGCTGCTGCATGGCCCGGCAGGTCCGGTTCAGCTCCTAGGGGACACACACCTCTGGCCACCTGCTGGCTGTGCTTTTTGTCACATTTTATTTCTTTTGGGAAAACGTGTACTGCTTCTTAAAAGTCACAGCGCAGGTACATTCTTGTCCACAAAGGCAGGCGTGTGCAGGACACAGGGCAGAAGGCCCCCCTCGGCCCCCTCGGAACCCAAGGACGGCAGTCCCTTCTTGCAGACAAATGTCCACACTACAGACTGTTGGGGTCCCGAAGTGCATGTTTGTACAAACCATCTTTTTAAGTATAAGACACGGTTCTTCGCAGCTTGCCTTTTCTCT
Source organism: Pteronotus mesoamericanus (assembly GCF_021234165.1). Taxonomy (NCBI): domain Eukaryota; kingdom Metazoa; phylum Chordata; class Mammalia; order Chiroptera; family Mormoopidae; genus Pteronotus; species Pteronotus mesoamericanus. Next base: position 1,454,145 of record NW_026555090.1, read on the forward strand.
TCAATAGACTATCCCAGACACCTCTGCCCATACTTCATACAGACCGCCTCATCCCTTTGTGTGTGTGTTATAACGCACTGCGACATTCTTCTATTTTGGGGCATTTGGGTCAGGGTCTCTCTTTTCTGGCTGGCCCAATCAATGCAGCGATGGACGTCTGTGAACATCCACGCTCGTGCATTTGCACCAGCACCTGCACGGGACAAACTCCTTGCAGTGGGGCTTCTTGGGGGAAGGGTGGGCTCACGTAGGAAACTGGTTGGTCAAAGACCCTTCAAAACCTTGAGACCCGTTTAGGTACTACACTCGCAGCCGCAGCAGCGTGGTTTAGGACACCACTAGGTGTTCAGTGCTGAAGGGTGATGAGCATCCCAGGCTGGGTCCTGCAGGTGAGGGCAAGGCAGGGGCTTGAGAGGCCCACTCGCTGCAGACGAAGTGGGTCCTGGCCCGCCAGACAGCAGCGTGCACGCGGCTTCGGCTGCCTCTCCCCTACGGCCGCTCGGCCTGCGGGGCCCCTTCCCAGGGAGGGGGGCAGCTGACCCTGTGGGTCGGCCCAGAAGCACCCCATGATGGCTGTATTTTTCAAGACATAAGGCACCTCGATTTAAGCAGCTGGGTATCAGAGTCTGGTGTTCACCCTAAAGACAGAAAGGCTTCATCTGGAGATTCTTGGGCTTGCTGAGTCCTTGGGCTCTGTGTCTCCGGTTATGGAAACTGCCCTTTGCCCGGGTTCTACCCTGGTGCTGGCCCTCTGCACAGCCAGAATGGGGCTGTCGGTCTCTCTGGGTCAGCAGGGCCAGCAAGCCCACGTCGGGGCCTCCTGGGTTTTCTATGAACGTTCTCACTCTTGGTTCTCCTGTGACTACCATTCTAGATTTTGGAGGAGGCAGGATCGTCCCTGAAAAAAACCAGATACTCATAACCCCTCTCTCCCTATCCCAACCTGGTGCTTCAGCTACTAGCTGTACCCAGGCCAGCCCACCCCAGGCAGGTGCTTACGGGCCCGCAGCAGTGGGGATGCAGAGAGGGGGCAGCCAGAGCCGGGCTAGGGCCGGGAGGCAAAGGATGAGGGCCTTGACGCTCAAGTGCCCTGGACCCTCAGTCGGCCCACACCCCCGGCTCCCCAGGCCTCGCGCTCTCTGGGCTTGTTTCTCCCCGGGCACAGCAAGGCGGGTAGAGAAACGGTGAACCCCTGCAAAGGGTCACCGAGGTGGCTTCACGGCATGGGGCTGGGGGTGCCCCGCCCTACGGCAGCCAGGACAGTTCTGCTTTTATCCATTTTAAACATTTTGGTTCTCTGTAGTATTTTATTTGTGGAGAAATGGGTTCCAATACTTGACAGAAACGTTTGGAAAGTGGCAGACGATTTCTGAGACCTTTGCTAGTAGTAACCCTGGAGGAAAACGGAGACCCCAGGGCACGGAGTGCAGTGATGTCGCAGAGTGCGAGCTACAGGATCGGCTGCTTCAGCCCGGCCGGGCGCCTCTGGGGTGGGGCGGGGGTCGGAGAAACAGCCCCGGCCCCACAGGCAGCGGGCGCCGAGCGCGGCCTGGGCTGCTGAATCAGGGACCTCCGGACAGGTCTCTGCGGAGGAAGCTTTACCATCTCCGTGCTTTAACCTGGTAAATTACCGTCTTAAAATACAATTAAACAGGAAGAAAAAAAAGCAAAATATTGAAGGAGAGAGGAGGACCAGAACATTACGATTTCTGCCACTGCAAACGCCAGCTAGCAGCTTGCACAGCCTCCCCAGGGTCAGCCACAACCAGACCTCGGCCAGCACAGCGGGGGATTTCCCTCTGCCTCGCCCCCACCCCCACCCCTCCAGACAGCAACAGTCCCCACCTGAGGACCCGAGAACCCACTGCTTGCCCAGGTGGCCCTTCCCACCGGGGGCAGCAGCTGGGACAGGAAGCTCGTCAGTGCTGACAATTTCAGCGCTGGCCTCCTCCTGCGTCTGGTTCTCGGCGGCGGGGGAACAGCTGGCACTGTGCTCTGTGCAAGAGCCCTTCACCTATCACAGCATCGTATTAAAATAGCCTCTCTTTTCTAACTGCTCCCAACACCTTTCTCTTCTTCCAGGGACACTCACATGCCCGCCTCACAAAACCAAGTTCTAAGGAGCATGGAATAAGGTCCTGAAGGTCTGCTTCCTAGAACTGCAAAGTTCTAGGAAGAAGAAAGTGTCTGTTGAAGAGAACAGGGAATAATGAAGCTAAACATGGAGAATAAACTAGATTTCTCCAGAGAGAGAAAATGGCCTGGCCATCGAGTCTTTTGTTGAACTGAGATGCGGGAAGAAAGCAGCAAGAGGGGGAGATACCTCCCAACTGCTGCTTGAAGCAGCAATGTGGAGGGAGGCTTCTTTTCTTATCTGATGGGTGGTCACGTAGGCATGCTTAGTTTTGGCATCATTCAATTAATTGAAAGTTGTTATTAATTGAAGACAAAGTTCAAGAAGCTAGTCTGAAAGAGACAGAAGGTATCGAATGACAGCATCAGGATCATTAGAGTCCAAAGAGTCTGACTTGCAGGCTGCAGCTAAGCGCATGCACGTTGGCAGACACAGCTGCAGAACCTCCTACGTCAGGCCTGTCCCCACGTGCCCACGCACAGGATGGGGCAGACACGGCTCCGCAGCCACAGGAGAGAGAGATGAAGGGTTTTCAGTGGATGTCTCCCGCTGAGAACTGCCTGGCCACCTGCAAGGTGGGCTGCCAACCGCTACGTCTGCACCGCTCAGCGACTGGGCTGTGGGCAGCCTTCAAATGTTTAAGCACCTACCGTGTGGCAGAGAAGTTTGTTTTCTACTGTTATTCAAAAAGACAGCCCAGGGCAGCAGTTGTAGGGAGAGGGACCTCGGCTCGACATGCCGCCTATCATCACAGCGGCTGTGGCTTGTGGGGGACTTGCCTGTGTCTGGCCCTGGGCTAGCGCTGGAACAGGTTCCCATCCCTCCCCGGCGGCAGCGGCGATTACTCCCCGCTCCCACAGGTAGGGGACTTGCCGGCACCGCCCACCAGTGGTTGGACCCAGACCTGAACGGGGACTCCCCGGCCCTTGCTCTCCCCGCCCCGTGCTGCCTTCCAAAGTCCAACCAACAGGTGCATCTGAATACCAGGCGCTCCCGGGCTGACCTGACAGCCTGCTGCTGAGGACGCTGAGGACAGCGAGGCAGGCAAACTGCTGTCGGGGGAACCTGGAGTGCAGCGTGGAGGCCCTGGCTGCCTCTGGGCTCCCGCTGGGTGTTCTGCCGCACCCTCCCCTGGGCTCCAACTAAGCTGACAGCACAGTGGGGTGTGCGAGCCTTGGCCCCCTCCACCACAAGTTACCCCCCATAGTCCCCGGGCAAACCTCCCCCCCCAGAAAGCTTCTCTGCGGCCCTGCAGGGTTGTGGCGAGGCTGCACCTGAAAGTGCTTTGGGACTCGCAGGAAGCAATGGGGACATAACCTGCCCATAATTATGGTCGGTCACACCAGTGCACCCCGGGGGTGACACCTCCAATTTCCTCTCTTCCCATTTCTTCCACCTCCTACCCAGCAATTTACACTCGAGACGGGAGCCACTTTTGTTGGCGTGAACATTTGCGTTGGTGACAAGTGTTTATTTCCATGGCCCTGGCCAGCACTGTGAGCTCTCCAGACAGCTTCTACTCTGAGCAATCTGGCTGCCCTCCAACTCGACAGAGGGGTCCTCGGGGCACATTCTGATCCTGTCACTTTCCGAGCAAGCTGTGCCATTTTCCCGTGTGGGAAGCTTGCTGTTTGGCCTGGCCGCGACCCTTGGGAGACCCTGCCTGGCTGGCTTCTGACTGACGGGGGAGAGAGGAGGGGATGTCAGGAGTGACTGAGAGTGAGGCCGGCAGCCAGCCGTGTCTGCTCTGTTGGGCAGAGCTGCCTGGCTCCTGAATCTCCCAGGCTGAAAGGACGGCCTCCTGCTGGTCCCCAGCACCGCCCTTTCCTGCTTGATTTATAAGGCAGCAGTGCGGGCTGGCAGGCTCAGAGTGGGAACAAAACAGAGGGAAGGGAAACGTCATGGGAAGCAACCTATTTTTGAAAACTGTGAGCTGACGCCAGAAGATTAGGTTCTGTTTGTCTTGGCTGATGGGTTTGTTTTAAAACACACACACACACACACACTCTCTCTCTCTCTCTCTCTCTCTCTCTCACCTCCCCCCCACCCCCCAGCCCCGTATTCTCCCCGTCTGGTCTGCTCTGGCTGCCTGGAAGCATGCGGGCTTTGTCCAACCCCCCTGCTGCCAGGATAACAGTTCTGTCCCCTGTAAGCCCCTCGTCCGCAGGGACTCTGATGCAGGCACAGCACAGAGCTGCTTCAAGGAGCCCTCTCAGGTTCCATCCCGTTTCTGGACTGATTGCAGGCCCCAGTGCCTTGGTAACACCTGAAGAACCCCCACCACGGGCTGCGAAAGGAGGCCGAGGTTGCACGGACGGGATGCTGGGTCCCACGGACTGTGGCATGTGGACAGCTGGACCTGCTCAGCTGAGGCAAGCCTGGCGTGCGGCCGGAACCAGGGTGAGGTCTGGGAACCAGGGCGGGCTGGCAGCCGCGCGCGTCCTGGCTCCGGGAGCGGCCCAGTCGCGGTTTCGTGGAGACAGCTGTTCTCCTGTCTGGCTCCCGCGCTAAGCTGTGAGCTCCTCCAGAACAGGGGTCTCAAAAGCCCATGCCCCTCTGGACCTCTGGACTTTGCTCTCCGTTGGGCCCAGAACAGACTTCTGCCCATCCTCTCCCCCCCAGGAGCCCGATGGCTTCAAAGGATAAGGGAGGTGCGACAAGAAAGAGCTCAGGACGAGGAGCAGCCACTTGGCAGTGTGTGTGCCTGAAGGACAGGGCCATGAGAGCCGAGCTCTCCCAGGCAGCAAGGGTGTGCCGACAGCAGGGTGGGAGCTGTGGCCCGTAGGGGTCGAGGCTGACAGCTCTGCGTGCAGACAAGAATAGCAGCAGAAAGCATGTCATGAGGACTCAAGCCAGTGCGCCAGGCCAGTCTGGCTCCTGTTTGTTTACTCAAGTATCTTGCCTCCCACTGAAAAGATCTGGCGCTTGGGAGTGCACGGCATCCTTTCTCCACCCCCTCAGGAGGTTGCTGCTTCTAAGGCAGAGCTGCTGGCACTCTCTACAAAGGCCACAGCCCTCTGGGACGGGTGTGGTGATCTGGCTGCTCGTGTGGGTCCGGCTGGCCTGGGAAACAGGCTCTCATCCGAGGGCGTCCCGCAGGCCAGCCCTGCTCCCGGACCCCTTTCTGCCGGGCTTCCAGACCCGCACTGCGTCCAGCTGGCAAGAGCCCTGGGAGCCAGCACGTGAGTGGCTCAGCCTGGGAATCCTCAGTGTTCAGGGAAGGAAAGAGCTTCAGCTTCGTTTCAGCCTCAGGGGCGGCTGGTGGGTGAGGGGTAACCGGAAGGGCCCCCGTGTACAGGAGAAGCTGCAGCCCCGTTGCAAATGTGCACAGTGCTCGCTGCTGCTGAGGGAGCGCAGCAATGCACAGCATCCCACATACAAGACCATGTCATCTCAACTGCACTTGAAACAAACCGGGAAAATCTGAAAGAAAATACCTCAAAGCATCGACTGTGGTTTTTGTGGATGCTGGCATTAAAGAATATTATAATTTTCCCCTTTGAATTTCCTTTTTCTTTAGATGGGCATCTATTCTGCAACTGGCATTTTGTAATCAGGAAAAAATGTTAAGGAAAATAAAACAAGAGGGAGCCCGGTACTGGCCCCTGACTCTTTCCGGGAACCGTGAGACGGGGCCTGGGCCTGCCTGGGCTCGGTCCCTCCCACGCTCTGCCCCCTGGGCCCAGGGCCCCCATGAGGTGAGGCCCCTCACCTGGAGTAACTCCAGATCCGATGAATCCTCCTGTCCGGGCACCATTTCTGTTAGCATCTCAGACATGACTTTTGTGTTTCCTCGAACAATGTCCAGTTCGCTCCGCAGCCTGGCGATCTGTTGGGGCCGGGAGGAAAGTGGGCAGGAGAGGTCGGTCACCTGTCCTGGCTGCTGACAGGCCCACTCTCACGACACCTAGGTCACACTGCCGAATGAGCACAGCGGCAAAGCCTTCTCATCTGCCTCTGGTCTGCATGTAAGGGGGTGGCAGCTCCAAGAGGGTACTGCTGGGGGAGTGCGGCCCCCAAGAGCACGGGGACTTGCCGAGGATGCTGGGGCCACGCTGGCAGGGAGAGCATGCCATGTGCAGAGTGCACCGGGCCGGGCTGCAGTCTCAGCTCTCCCATCACAGGACGTGGAGGGGGCAGATACTCTCTCACACTCTGTCTGCCTCTGCCCTTTCAAGTGAAGGCTGGAGGGTGTGGTCTCCAAGGTCCCTTCAGCACTGGGATCCTTGCTGCGGAGCCGAAGCATTATAGACAGGCTCCTAGCAGTTCCTAATCTAACTGCTACGGTCTTCTGAGAGGCGGGCCAGTGTTCGCTGCCCTTTCCTGGTGTGGCAAGAGTGAAGGAGAGGAGCTGAGAGAAGACCACAGAGAGACCCACCTCTACCTAGCTCCCCACTCAGGGATAACACGACCCCTGAAAGGCCCCCCCAGCCTCTGGCTCTGCCTGACGGGTGAGTGGCCCGTGGCTTGCCGAGAAGAGGCTGGTGGCCAGGGAGGCCCGGCCCTGCAACAGCGGGAAGCCACGTGGGCCCTGGCGCCGGCCCCCGCCTGCCGCCGCCTCCTGGCCCCCAGGGCAGCACGTGTGCCCTCATCCATTCCGACCCCCCACCTGCTCCGGCGCGGGGAGGGCTCCTCCTGAGGTCCCACGCACTGAACACAGGCCAGTGGAGGGGCTCAGTGGCCACTATGCTTCCAAAGTCTTTGCCTTCCCTCTGGGCAGAGGGGGCTGGGTTCTGCCCCAGGGAAGCAGTGCCTGGAGCCAGAGGCCTTCTTCCCCTTTCAGGCCGGGTCCCGGCCCCTGCAGCGCAGCAAGCCCCATATCATGTGACCCCCCACCCCGTTTCCCTCAGCTTCGTGGGCCTCACTGTCTCCTCAGCGGTGCACACGGCACTTGGGCATGTGTTTCCCTCAGCTGCCTCTCAGGAGGGTAGACCTCCCAGTACAGCCAGGGGTGCCGGCGGCCCTGCGGGAGCCTCGCAGGGAGGAGCAGCCCCACCACCGCCGCCCACGCCCTCCTTGGACCCAGAGCGTGGGAGGAGCGGGGCCCTGGCACAGCCCTTCCAGTGGCCAGACAGACTCATGTGCCCTGCTGTTAGAGGAGGCTCTGTAATAAATGACATTGTCACAGATATTAAATAAGGATTTAAAAAAATAAAAGCATTGCACAGATTTTTTTTTTTTCAGTCTGACCAATCCTCAAATTTTAACTAATGGAAATTAGAGAGATTCACCTGAAGACTGGGCTCCACATCTTATCTAAAAAGTCCAGTCTGGGGTGAAAGGGCACTGCTTCTCAGGAAGTCACTCACGGAAGGCAGGCGGCATTGGGGACAAAGGCAGGAAGGGTGCTTCCCAAAGGCCTCTGGGCCCCAGCTCGTCCTCTGCAGATGGACAGGGCCTTGCTGGCAGCCTTGCTGATGGCGGGCACCTCTCACGGGATCAATCCGGCCCTCTCTGCACGACTCACAGGCTGTTCACAACTCAACCCCATTCCTGTGCTCTGGGTCTCACCCTCTGCCGCGGCTTCCTCCCCACCGGGACCCTGCACCGGCACCCCTCCTCCAAGCCACCCCTGCTGCTAGAGCGCCGTGCTCTGCCTCTGGACGCCCCTGCCCGCAGGATTCGCTCCAGCTCCCAGGCCCCCCGTGGCTCCCGCGCTGGGCTGCCTGCCAGAGGCTGCACGGCTCTGCACTCCGAGCACGGGCCACCCCTGCCCCAGTGCAGCCACACTCTCCCGACCGTCTTCGCACCTGTGCCCCGCTCGACTGGGAGTCCTCAGGCAAGAGGCTGGGCCCTTCCGTCTGTGCGTCACTGGCACCGGGCACAGGGCCTGGCCTGGGAGGTGGCTGCGCGTGCCTCCTGGAGGGGGAGTGCGGACGGCTGGCTGGCCAGCCTACGGCCTAGGAGGGTGTGAGTACCTGCTCTGAACTGGCTGTGATGGGGCCAGTCACACTCAGCGCCGGGGCCTGTGGAGCGGAGTAGGGAGCGGGCGGAGGCGAGGAATAGGAGCCGGCACTCGTCCTCTGCTGCTGCTGGGACCTGGGCATGGTGGCGGCTGGATCCACTTCAGGGACACTCTGGCATGGCAACAACAAAGCCCTCTGTTCACCTGGGCTGCCTGTGCCGCTGGGCTTGGCACCCACCCCACCCAGGGCAGCACCTCCCGCCACAGCTGCCGGGGGCGGGGGGTGTGGATCCCAGGGCTCTGGCCGGCCTGGGGTGCCCCAGGGGGCCCTCTGCTCCCAGTCTCTCTACTGAGGAGGGGGCTCCCAGCGGCTTCTCCCTCCACTCACTCCACAGCCACACAAAGCAACTTCAAAGGCCGCAGTGAGGGCGCTCTGATGCGGCTCTGGTCAGGGTTTCCTATGTGAGGACCACCAAGGGACCCCAGCAGGCAGGGCTACTATTAAGTTTTGCTGCTCACGAATCCTTATTTGGTACCAGAAGATTTCATTTTGGCTTTTATAAGTAGAGTAATATAAACAGTAATTATGCAAGTTACTGAATGTTCTTTGCAATTACAGGAAAAACAACATACAAAGGAAGATCCAAAAAGGACCAAAATCATCTTCTGGAGGGCAGGCCCCTTGTAGCACAGGCTTCCCCTGCTAGGTAAGTGTTCTACAAACCCATCTGTGTTAGTGCACCAGCTGGCGTTGTTGTGAGAGGCTGCGTTTGGCTTCAGTGAATTTTTTTGGAAAACTCTTTCAATGTGTTTGCCCATTTCACGATGGGTGATTTACAAGCGCACCTGCCCACACTGCGCTGAGTGTCCAGCAGTTTTTGGCCAGAAAACAGCATGACCCCTGTGCCCCAACCCTCCGTATTCACCTGATCTCATCCCGAGCAACTTTTTTTTGTTTCCCTGGACGAAAAAAGTCCTCAAAGGGAAATGTTTTGCCAATGGGGAAGAAGTGAAACAAAAAACGGCAGAAGCACTAAAAAGTATCAAAAATCGACGAGTTCAAAAACTAGTTTGCCTAGTGGAAAAAAATGTCCTGATAGGTGTATTGCATCAAATGCACAGTACTCTGAAGGTGACTGAAGTTTGAACATGTAAGAATAAATACACAGTTTCTTATAAATAAACTCTGGTTTTGTTTGGGTCTCCCCCTCGTAGTTCTGTGTCATTATTAAAAGAACAAAACAGCCCCAGCTGGTGTGGCTCAGTGGATTGAATGCCAGCCTGCAAACCAAAGAATCACTGGTTCAGTTCCCAGTCAGGGCACATGCCTGGGTTGTGGGCCAGGTCCCCAGTAGGGGGTGTGCGAGAGGCAATGACACATTGATGTTTCTCTCCCTCTATCCCTCCCCACCCCCTGTCTAAAAAGAAATAAAATCTTTAAAAAAAAGAAGAAGAAGAGGAGAAGAAGAAAAAGAAACAAACAAAAAAGTCCATGCTTATTCCACAAAGCATAGGAAGTGGTTTGGAGAGATCACAATGAAAATACTGCTTCGGAAAGCACAGCCCTGTTGCCCTCCACACCCCGGTTCAGCGATGGGCAAACAATGGCCAGCAAGGCAGAGTGTTCTGGGACAAGGTGCCACTCCCAGATCCCAGAGCTCCCCGGCTCTCCCCCAGGCCGGCGCTGACTCCCAGCCAGCAGAGGTAGACGCTAGATTCCCTGGCCAAGGACGCGGGGCTTCGCCTGTGTGTGGTAGGAGCTTCAGTGGGAGGCCTCGTTCACGGGCTTTGAATCCCAAGCCTGTCTGGGGCTGATGCTGAATGCTCACATCTCAAAATAAATATTTGATAATGGATCTTTTTAGATCCATCGGTTAACCTGTACAGCTGGAAAACCAGAAGCGGCTCTTGGCCCCACCTGAGAGACGAGCCCAGCCACCGCGCTGCCGACAGGAGGCGCGCTGGCGCTCTCAAAGGGAGAGGCTGGGGCCTCACACCAGGTCCCCGGGCCTCTGGGGAGCAGAGAGTAGGAGCTGAGGGCCCTCAGAGAGTGCCTCCCCAAGCAGCCGTGGCCGTGGGCACGTCTGCACCGACCCCTCTGCTGTGTTCTCCCAGTCAGCTCGAGAACTGGGGGAGACGCTGCAGCCGCTTAATCCCCAGTCAGCCAGCTGTCTCACTCCTGCGTTCCCCTTGTGATTAAAAAGAAATGCCCTCGAGCTTTGAGAAGGCGTGATGACTCGCTGAATAATTCAAAGGGAGCGGCAGAAGGGCGATGGCAGTGGCTTGCGTGCTCTGCAATAGTTCTTTCTAGAAAATGCCAGCTGGAAGCTTACCCGCTGTGGCGTGTGTATGGGAGACAGAGCGTCCAAATCTGCCATAGGAAACTCGACCCCCTTCCTCTTCAGCTCCTCATATATGTGCACGACGCCCGTGAGGTCAGGGCTGCTTCGAAAGGCATCTGCCCACGCCTAGGAGGACAAGAGAAGCCCGTTAGAAGTGTTTCTCGCGGTGGCTGTCGCGGGCCTGAAAGCCTCAGCAGCCCGGCTGCCCGCGGTCTCGGAGGCCAGGGCGCCCCGCACCGGAATGCAAGTGCTCCGGCTGAGCCCGCTCAGCGCCCTGCTCCTGCCAGGCCTGTCACAGTGCAGGCGGCGACGCCCTGGTCTTTCAATGGTGCTGCTGAGCATGAACAACAAACCAAACTCAGTGCGACCTGTGCAGCACTTCCCTGGAGAAGAGCCAGAGGACTGCTCCCCCAGCTCTGCGGCGCTTCCTAAACTGCGGGCGTTTCCCTGACCCCAGGACCCCGATTCCTGGTGATGTGCAGCTGAAGGGCATAAAGAGGCCACCGCAGGCCGCCCGGCTCCAGGGCACCGTGGCGCTGCGCACATGTGCTCTGCTGAGCTCTCTTCAGGGGGCGCAGGAGCCACAGGCAGATCGGGCGGGAAGGAGAAATTGGGGCATGAGTGAAAAGCGGGCTACCTCTAGGGTTCCTGGATAGGTGAGAGGGCACAAAAGCTGAGACTGCGAGTCCCCGCCGTTCTCTCACAGGCGAGAGGGCTGCGGCTCCGGGCCGCCAAATTCCCGCTCGTCAGAACCCAGCACAGAGAGGGAAGGACAGATTCTAAACCGACTGCCACTCATCACTGATTCATGAAATTCTTTATTTTTTAAGATTTTATTTATTTATTTATTTTTAGAGAGAGGGAAAGAAACACCAATGTGGGGAAGAAACATCAATCGGTTGCCTCTCACACACGCCCCAACTGAGGACTGAACCCACAAACCCAGGCACATACCCTGACCGGGAACTGAACCAGCGACCTTTCACTTTATGGGATGACACCCGACCATCTGAGCCACACTATTCAGGGCTCATGGAACTCTAAAAATTTTTTTTTTAAAAAATCTGTTCCTTGGAAGTTACGGAATACATTTAAAAAAGAAGCACACCCAAATGACCCTCCACGGAGCCCGGCCCTTCTGAGCCATCCCGTCGGCATGCACGCCCACGGGAGAGGGCACAGCCTCTGGGGCCCAGGGTTCTGTTGCTGTCGCCAGCATTGAGATGCCTCCCTGGCTCTGGCACTGGGTGCCAGCCCGTCTTGAGGCAGCCACGGAAACTCTATCTCCAACCAGCAGACCCACTTGAAGTTAAAAGGTCGGTTTCCAAAAAGTCTTACTAATTACAACTGATGCACCTTACTTAATACAAACATACTGGCAGTCTGCCTTCCTTGATCCACTTATTTAATTTGCATACTCAGAGGTTTAATGACCTGCATGGCACAACCCCTTTTGGGTTAGCCAACACTTCCTTCCGGATTCTGAGTTGGGCCGAAGGTGCCTGCCGAGGCCTGTCTGGGGTACTCGCAGGGAAGCAGCAACGAAGGGGGAGGCCCGCCCTCCAGGGGTGCCCCTGGCCCCATCTCCCACCAGCTGCTTTGGCGTCAGCCACCCGATTCAAACTCCAGCTGAACCTTGTGACTCCAGCTTCAAAGGTGCTAGCATTTTCAGTACAGGGTCTAAAGTTTAGCATCTAAGACTAGCTGCACAGCCCTGGCCGGGCGGCTCAGTGGCTGAGGCGTCATCCCGCTGTGCCAGGGTTGCAGGCTCCATCTCTGGTCAGGGCACGTACCAGAAGCAACTGAGGAATGCGTGAGTGAATGGAGCAAGAAATCGATGTTTTGTTTTGTTGTGTTTTCTCTTCGCTCTCTCTTTCTAAAAATCAATCAATAAAAAATCTTTTAAAAAAAACTAAGACTAGTTTCACAGCCTCCAGAGGGAGGCTGGGGGGAACACAGCATGCCGGCTGCTCTTGGTGCGGCTTTAGGCCTCCGTTTCCGTGGGAGGACAAACAGCTCAGGGGACCCCTTTAACTGATCTCACTCTCCATCGCAGCTAAACATGAGATGAGAAGAGTGAAGATTAGAGAACCATCGCTCTTCTCTCTAGCCAGGTGATAATTCTTGGGGCATCTGCCCAAACAATGAGTCGACAGGCCCCTTTCTATGGTACCGGAGAGGGAGGGGAAAAGGCACGTCCCGAGCTGGGCCAATCAGCTTCTCGTTCCCCCTGGGCTCCTCCGCCTGGGGCCTGCCAGGCTGCTCTGTGGGTGGGTGAAACTGTCCTCAACAGATGTGGGCCCAGGCAGCCGCCACATGCCAGCCCCAGATCTGGGCGCTTGAAATGGTGCAGCTTGTAGGCTGAGAGGTGCAGACACACAGGAGATTTGGAGGGTTTTTCTGATCCCTTCTGTCCCTTCTGCAGGCCCCAACATACCCCAGGGTTCTAGGCAGCCCCATCTTTTCATGACAAACTTTCCTCTTGGCCTGGGCGAGCTGGAGCTGGCATCTATTATTTGCAACCAAGCAGACTTGGCTAATCCACACCTTTCCCACCTGCCGCTATTTCAACTCCTGCAGGGGACCCCCGCACAGTTTCAGTGAGGTGGCTGCTGCAAGAACATATGTTCTGAGCAGCATTCTCCACTGAACACGATTCTGTTGCCAACAGGGGAATGGGGTGGGCGCAGGGCACCTTTAAAAGAACAGTCACATGTGAAAACAGAGAAGCAGGAGCAACCCAGAGATGTTGTGTGCCTCTAGCATCTTGCTGGGACAATGCCCAAAGAAATACCTCGCCCTTGCACAGAGAAGGCAGCCAGTCAGCATTTGTCAAGTTAGACTGAATTTGGTCCTCGTGGTTACTAAACATCCTTCTGTCTTACCTCAGAGAACAGAGGAAGACAGCCACGAGGGCCATCGACAGGCCGAGGTGCCGTGGCAAAGCAGGGCCCCTCGAGGCAGCCGACCCAGAGAACGAGGGTCTGCTCTGGGGGAGAGATGGAAACCTCGGCCGGTCTGGCCTCCAGCGTGAAGCCCCAGAACTGCAGCGGTGCCGGCAGGCCGTTCTATCCGACAGCAGAGGGGCAGGGCGGTGCTGGCTGGTTCATGACCCAGAGGCCACCTCACTGCTCTTTGAGCAGTTCTTCCTTCTCCTGCCTGTGGGCCTGCAGTACCAGGGGCTGAAAGACCCCGGGGAAGGTCTCATGAGGGGCGGAGTCATGCCTTTATCTCCTCTGTTCCTTTGGATTATACAGCAAGCCCCAGGTGAAGCACATCCTATTCATTTCTGTATCCGAAATTTTAAATCATCAAATTTCAGGTCAACAGACAACCTCCGATTGAGATGATGGGTTCTGTTCTCTGCACCAAAGGAGGCTCCTGTGGGGCTCCGCTCACGCCCCTGGACAGACTGCTGTCCCCAGAGGCAGGTCCCTGGAGAGCAGCCAGCCCACACTGGGCCTGGCCCCCAGCAGGGCCAGCAGTCCCGCCTTCCAGGAACACCACACCTCCAGCTCCTCCTCCCCACCCCCAGCAGCATACTGCCTTCAGGGCAGAGCGAGTATTTTTAGAATCCATTTCGAGGCACGGTGGGGGTGGGGGCGGGGGCGGGGAGAAGCGGGACTGGCATGCCCACAATGAGGCCACCCTACGAGGATGACATCATTTCTGCTTCTGAAAACAACACAAGGGAAGGCTGGGGGACAGCACGGAGTGGAGGGCCCTTCCTGCCTTCTCCACAAAAGGACTGACCATGGCACAGAAGGAAGTGCAGCCAAAAAGCTGGAAGTTTCAGGAAGCTCAAAGGCTCGGTATGACCAGAGTTGGCAAGCTGCTCATAAGGGTGCCCTGCTCCCAACACCTTTCCTCCTGGGCTCCCAGGGAGGAGGCCCCCCTCAGAAGGACCAACACTGCAGCAGGGCAGGGGCACCGAGAATTCACCCTGAGCGGGGTACCGCTGGGGGCAGCACTGGGCTGACCCGGCTCCACCTCCTGACAACGGGCCCCGAGGAGCACCAAGAACGTCCTGAGGACGAGGAGGGCCTGCCGCCGCCCGGCGCCCACACAGTTCGCCAGATCCCTTCAGTCTCGCTGAGGCTCTGCGGTGGCCGGCCACCACGCACAAGCCGGCAAGAGAGCCAGCGGCTGTCCCCCTATCCCCACCCGTCTCACGAGGGAGCACGGGCTCCCCCAGGCGGAGTTCCCAGAGTCTCTGGGGGGCTTTATGTACATTCAACATGTACCTAAAGTCACCTTCTTTCTCAAAGGGGTTAAAAAGGTCGACAGGCTCCAATACCTCCACAAACTCGTCGGGCAAGGTGTAATGAAGACACCGCACACTGGGGAGGATATGAGGCCAACACCAACTCTCGCGCTGGCGGAGGAGGGCACACGCTGCTGGCTAATCGGGAGCACGGGCACTCCCTACCGCCCGGCAATTCCACTCCCAGGTATTGAACCACATGAAATGGCTAATATTCTACCAATATGACCAACAAAGATGACAGTTTCATCCGTTCAATATGCACCCAAAGAAATGGACACATATACTCACCAAAAGACAGGTGCTGAGTGTTCATGGCGGCCCTTTTCAGGCCAGCCCCTGAGAACAACTGGGCCCGCCCGCGGGGTGAGGGATGCAGAGCCCGCAGCGCATCCGCCCAGCAGACGCGGCCTGAGCGGTGCCCAGCGCCAAGGCGAGGCCCACAGCACGGCCAGGCCCGCTGACCCCAGAGCGCTGCTGCAGGGCCCACCCAGGCAAAGTTCAAGACCAGGAAGAGCCCATCTGTGCTGAGAGGCCAGGCGTGGGTCACGCCAGGGGTGTGGGGCCTTTGGCTGCCTGTCAGGGGCTGTTTCACAAAAGAAGGCCAGTTACAGGGGCATGTTCAGTTTGTAAAAATTTATCAAGTTGTATATACTTTTTAAATATGCCATTTCCCGCATATATAATTCAATTAAAGGTAAGTGAAAAGTCTGATTTTGTTTATTTTTTGGTCCACCCCCATTACAGGAGCCAAGCCACCTGCCAGCTCTGAAGGCTGCCTGCTTGTCTCTGTGTTGCTCGGCTGTGACCAAAGACAAACGTTCCTTAGAAGCTTCCAAGCCTGGGCGGGGGAACTCTCCCCAGTTAGGTCCTCAAGCCCACCTAGAAGCGCCTGACCTAAAGCCGCTTGTGTTGTCCCCACTGGACCCGGGAGATGTCCAGAGTGTCCCGGCCTCACAGGAGCCTGCGAGGCCCTTACGGCCGTCCCGCTCCCTCCCGGAGGCCGGAGCACGTGCTGCTGCCGTGTCAGCAGGGGGTGTCCTCAGGACGTGGGTGCAGACATCTGTGCTGCGCTGACCAACCCGCAGACTCAGGGCTGGGAGCCGAGAGGCAGGGATACAGGCCCCCATTTCACACGTGAGGACGCAGAAGCCCAGAGAGGCTGCGATGCCTGCCCAGGTTAGACCAGTGGGAAGCAGCAGTGTGGGAGGCGGCGGTCACTCTGGTGGGAAAGTGCTGGACGTCAGGGCAGGGAGGGCTGGGCTGGTGGCCGGGGAGAGCGGGGGCCGTGGACAGCGCAGCCTTTGCCCTCAGCCAGGACCCCCCTGGGCCTGGCCACAGGAAGGACTCCTTCCAAGCCTGACTGCAGAGGGCCTGCGCCAGGGGCTCCTGTGGGCTTACACGGTTCAGGCTGGGATGCCCCATCCTTGTGAGAAAATGCCAATATTACTCATTTTCCTGACATCAAATACTCGGGGTGTGGAGGCAAGGGGGCGTGCTGGGGACACCCAGAAGGAGGGGTCGTTGGGGTGGAGGTGGAGGTGAGGAGGGCAGGGGGTGAGAAGCCTGGTGCCTGTGTGCGTGTGTGCATGCGTGTGTGAAA
Source organism: Pteronotus mesoamericanus (assembly GCF_021234165.1). Classification (NCBI taxonomy): domain Eukaryota; kingdom Metazoa; phylum Chordata; class Mammalia; order Chiroptera; family Mormoopidae; genus Pteronotus; species Pteronotus mesoamericanus. The sequence continues at coordinate 1,470,393 of NW_026555090.1, forward strand.
GAGAGCGAGAGCTGTCTTGTAAGCAGAACGAAGACACAGGGACACGCCAAGGGAGCACGCGAGGAGCTTCACTGTCATCCACACTCCTCCCTCCTTTAGAGCTCCGGCAAATGAGTCATTCATCCTTAAGAAGGACAGCAACGTATTGAACACTTACACCATCGGCTGCTCTAGCCCCTGGGATAGAACGTTCCTGGGCTCTCGGGGAGCTCAGGGGGAGACAGGATGGGGTCATCCACACAGAAGTAGCCGAAGACCATGAAAGAGGGTGGGAGGAGAGAGTGCACGATATGCGCGGCAAACCAGGGTCGGAAGAGGACTGCCCGAACAGGGGAGTAGCCAGCGTCCATGGGCTGGGTGCCCATGTGCTGGGGAGCATTTCCAGGCCGAGGGCGCAGGTGGAAAGGACAGAGCCAACAGACCCCTGGGTTCAGGCCCTCTCTCCTCTCCAGCCTCACCGGCCACACCACTTCCAAAGCCCCTCCCCTGACCACACTGTCCCCTGCCTTCTTCACCCCACCCCCACGCCCTGGGTTGGTTCTCCCCTCTCCCCTTGGCTCCTGCAGGCTCTTACCTTTCCTGTACCACAGCACTTAATCACCCCACATTGGATGAGCCTTTTGACGTGTGTACCTTTGAACCTGTCACCAGGGCGCTCTGTCTAAAATCCAGATCTGACTGTGTACACCCGGCTCAGACGCCTTCAACGCTCCCCACCGCCGACAGGATGAAGCGCAAACTCCTCAGGATGCGCGGCCCGCGAGCCCTGACCGTCCTTCTGGCCTTATCTCCTGGCCCCAGACCCTCTCCATCCCACTCTCCGCTCCCTGCGGTGGTTAAAACACCCTCTCCTCTTTAAGAGGTACAGCTTCACTCCCCGACTTTTGAGGCTGGGCCTGGTGACTCCCTTCTAACAAACTGACGGTGACGGAAAGGATGGTGTGTGACTTCTGAGACCCAGTCCCACCAGGCGCTGCAGCTGCTGCACTCTCTCTCTGGTCATTAGCTCTAAGGAAAACCATCTGCCACATCACAAGGACACTCAAGAGAGCCACGTGGCAAGAAACTCAGGCCTCCCACTAACAGTCAGCAAGGACCCCTGGGGGAGGGCCACCTCGGATGCGGCCCCTCCGGCTCCAGCTGAGCCTTCAGGTAGGGCCAGGCCAGCGACATCTTCCCTGCGACTTTGAGAGCGCCCGGGCCGGAGTCACCCAGCTTGGCGTCTCCTGAATTCCTGACCCGCGGAAACTAGGAGGTAACGGACATGTATTGTTTTAAGCTGCTAAACATGGAGTTAATTTCTTACAGAGCAATGAATAAGGAATACATCCCAAACAAGTCGACTGCCCTCTTTAACGCATCTGCCTTTGCATGTGCCTCCTTGCCTGCGGTGCTTCCCCCACGCTCAGCTCACCGTGCTCCTGGCCGCCCTTCAGGCCCAAGGCCCACCCCTGCCCCCGGCCTGCCCTGGAGCGGCCCCGCCCTGTGACTCACCAGCCTGCGCAGGCCCTGATGCGACCCTCCCTGCTCCACCTGGTCCCTGGTGGCCCTGAGGGCTGCCAACACCCCGCATGCCCTTGTGGGCAGCAGAGGGCCAGGCACCCAGGAAACTTTAGGGAAACCTGTCAACCAGCTGGGGAGCCACTGATTATATAGTCTCATTCCAGTGGGAGGAGTGTAAAAAAGAAGTATTTTGCAACAAATATCTACATGCAGAAGCCTCCATTCTTTCTTGCAAATGATGGGCAAACATGAGGACTCACAGGGAAGAGGCCCCATCTTCCTCCGGCCCGACAAGCTGGACGAGAGGAGCTGACCTACCTGGATCAAAGCGAGCACCTTGTCCTGTACGATGGTAGGAGGGCTGTTCTTGGGAGAGATGATTTTGACCAGAACACTGTCAATGAAATCTCGGTTGGCCACCAGGACGTGGAAGCGGTGGCCACAGTTCTTCACACACGTCTCCAGCACCTGATGCGGGAGGGAAGGAAGGAGGTGACCACAAGGGAGCCCAGGGAGCCGCCAGGCACCAAGGAGGGCCACGGAGTCCCTGTCACCCCTCTGTCCTCCTCCCAGCTCATCTCCCTGGCAGCCTCCGCCGGGAAGCGTGTACCCAAATGGCACAGGCACCTCCCACTGGGTTCACGCTCCGCAGCCAGGAGGCAGCCTTTGGCTGGCTGTCCCTGCACAGTAACCAGGCAATTCGTCGTTCATTTAGGCATCTGTCTTGCATGAGAAGGATGCTGGTGTTTCAATGGGATCAAATGACTGAGCAGTCTCTGAAAATTAGCATTTTAACTCCTCTCTCTGGGCTTCTGAATGTGAGGCAGCAGCCAATGGGACACATGCTCTGTCACAAGAGAAGGTTGCTCTGACAGCCTGAACTACCCAGTGAGTTACTGGCCCTCGCATGCAAGGACGCAAACGCGCACACACGCACACAGCTCTCGCACACACACCCCACTTCCGCTGCTGGAAGTGAAAACGGCAGAGGGACTTCCACCCTCACTGAAAGCTTCGGGGCCTCCGTTGTTGCCGAATGCTTTAAAGTCCATGTGCATTTCAAAGCCCACCCACTCCTCCCCTGTCTGGACAAATGAGTCCCACGGGCCTTAGCCACTCAGAAAAGCATAAGCACACGCGGGTTCTGGCCAGAAGGCTAGTATGGGCTTGACCCTCAGCTCCACCACTTTCTCCCCAAAAGGCCCAGGACAAGCCTGCCTGGGCCTCAGCATCCTCATCTGTGAAGTGGGCACATAAGCACCCCTTCCAGGACTGTGGTGAGGGTGACACAGAGCCCCACACAGGGAGGGCTGGGTGACAAGAGCTGTGATGACACAATTACCACTCAGGAGGCTGGGGACATCCCCAAGTGCAGGGACAGCCTCTCGGTCCCCACAGGACCAGGGAGAGGCCCCGGAACACAGAGGCTCTCTCCAGCCTCGAACACAGCTCTCTGAACGGCTTGGCCCTCAGGAAAGCCCGCCCACACAATCATCGAGCCCGTCCCAGGTCAGTGTCCCCTACTGCCGCAGTCGGCCAGTGGGGAACGCCGCCTCAGAAGGACGTCACCAGCAACGGGAGGCATTTCTGATGGCCCCATTTGCCCACCCTGACCTGACCACTGGCCCCCCTGTGCAGCCATTGCGCAGAATAGGCTCATACAGCGAGGCACCCCCCCCCAAAGCATGGCCACCAAGACAGGCACAACCTCACCGTTAACTGCGGACTGCATGCCAGGAATGAGGGGTTCCTTCACATTCTACATAACTTCATTTGATTCTTACAACTAATTCTAAGTGGATGCTATTACCCCATTTTCTTAGCACGAGGAGGCTTAAGAAGGTGGAGAAACTGGACTAGGTCCAAGCTGCTGATCAGCGCAGGGCGGGACTGCCCCCAGCCTTCTCCGGAGCCCTCGTCTCCTCACCCAAGAGCCAAGAGGCGGCGTGCACTGGATTTCCCGTTCCCTGCGAGGGGGTGTCAGCCCCCTGCAGGGACGAGGGGGCTGAGCTCTGGAGATGCTGGAAAGCTCCCTCAGGGGCCAGGCTGGAGGCCACCCAAAGCCGGGCACCTCCACACCGGTCAGAGCCCTTGCTCCTCCACCACGGCCCGCCCCCGGCGAGACGCCAGCCTCCGCTCGGCCTGCCTCTGCTCACGCTGGACTCCGGGCGACGAGAGGTAGCAGCATTCTCTCCACAGTGGCCTGCGGGGCTGCCAAGATGAACACGGGAGGTCTTCTTGCCCTCAGAACTTCCCACTGCCCTGCTGTATAGGATCCTCAAAAACCTCCTGCCAAGTTTGCCTGCACAGGCAAGGGGGCTGTTGAGGCCGGGGCTGGCGGCAGCGAGAACGGCTTCTTTCACAAGGAGCAGGGGAAGGCTGAACAGGAGGCTGGAGCAGAGCAGGTATGGCGGAAGGAATGGGGAGGGTGGTCACCTGCCAGGAGGCACTTTGCCGGGGGAGGGGGGCGGGCAGGGCGCGGGGGGTGGGGGGGGCGGGCGGGGCGTGCAGCCTTATACTTCCCCGCACAGCAGCCTTTATGGCCAGGCACTGTGGAGTTCAGATACATTGGCTTTGACGTGTCCCGGGCAGAGGTGGCGTGAGATGCAGGAAGTCTGCCTGGGCTAGCGGGGACCACCCGGCCCAAGGAGGCCCAGAGACCACTTTGAGCCACTCTGCCAAAAAGGCCCTTGGAAAAATCTGTCCCTGTGGGTTGCAGAGCATGAAATACACAGTAGCAATTTTCCAGAACGCAGCCAGAGCCCACGGAGTTGGCAGAAGGTGCCTCTAAGCAATGGGAGACTGGAGTCCTCCGTCCATATAGTACGGTCCAAGCTGAGAACTGAGAGTGACTAATAGCGTAAGTGAAGACAAAGACAAGGAAGCCATAAATGCAGGCATGGGCCAAGCACAGGCACCAGATTAGGAACTCTGAAATGTGCAGACAAGAGGTCTCCCAGAAGCATCACTGGATCTGCATCAAAGACCTGACTGTTAAAATTTAAAAAAATACTTAGGAATAAATTTAATTAAGAAGGTAAAAGATTTGTACCCTGAAAATTATACAACATTGATGAGAGGAATTGAAGATACACATAAATAGAAAAGATATCCCGTGTTCATGGATTGGGAGAATTAATATTGTTAAAATGTCAGTACTACCCAAAACTATCTGTAGATTTCACAGAAATAGGAAGAGCAATCCTAAAATTTGTGCAGAACTACAAAAGGCCTTAAGTAGCCAAAGCAATCCTGCACCACAATGCCTGATTTCAAACTATACTGCAAAGTTATAGTAATCTAAACAGTGTGGTACCTGCATAAAAGTCAACACAGACCAGTGGAACAGAATCAAGAGCCCACAAATAAATCCATACATATACAGTCAACTAATTTTTGACAAGGGAGTCAAGACGACTCAATGAGGGAAAGGATAGTCTCTTTGATGATGGTGTTGGGAAAGCGGACTATCTACATGCAAAAGAATAAAATTGAACCCTTATCTTACACCACTCACAAAAATGAACTCAAAATGGACTAAAGACTTAAATGTAAAACTACTAAAAGAAAACAGGGGAAAAAGCTCCTTGACATTGATCTTGGCAAAGATTTTTTGGATAAAACACCAAAAGCAAAGGCAACAAAACCAAAAATAAACAAGTGGTACTACATCAAACTAAAAAGTTTCTTTACAACAGAATAATCAGGAAAATAAAAAGGCAACCCACAGAATGGGAGAACATATTTATAAACTATCAGGGGTCAATATAAAATATATATAAAGAACTTACACAATCCAATACCAAGAAAACCTCCCAAAATTCTATTTTAAAATGGACAAAGGACTTGAATAGACATTTTGCCAAAGACACATAAATGGCCAACAGGTCCTTGACATCTTTAATTATCAGGGATATACAAATCAAAACCACAATGAGATACCTGTCAGAATGGCTATCATCAAAAAGATGAGAAATAACAAATGCTGGCGAGGACGTGGAGAGAAGGGAACCCTCATGCACTCTTGGTGGGAATGCAGACAGTGCAGCCACTGTGGAAAACAGCGTGGAGATTCCTCAAAAAACTAAAAACAGAACTACCACGTAATCCAGAGATTCTACTTCTCGGTATTTATCCAAAGACAAGAAAACACTAGCTTGAAAAGATACCTGCACCCCGACACTCACGGCAGTGTTATTCACAACAGCGTAGACATGGAGACAGCCTGAGCGTCCACTGATGGATGAACGCGTAAAGAAAGTGTGGTGTGTACGACATACAGTAAAATATGGTGCAGCCGCAAAAAGAAGAGTCCTGTCTTTTGCAACATGGGTGGACCTGGAGGTCATTAGGTTAAGTGAAAGTCGTCAGACAGAGAAAGACATATACTGTACGTGGTCACTTACATACTCGTACTAATCTGAAAAAGCTAAACTTTATGAGAGTTGATTGGTGGTTGCCAGGGCCTGGGGGAAAAAGAGACATGTTCATCAAAGGGTACAAACTCGCAGCTATCACATGAGTATGTCCTGGGAATCTAATGCACAGTACGATGACTATAATTAACAACATCGTAGTATATATTTGAAAGTTGTTAGGAAAGTAGATCTTAAATACTATCACCATAGACACACACATACACAAAAGGTAATGATGTGGGGGAATGGAGGTGTTAACTAACATTGTGGTAATCATATTACAATATATGTGTACCAAATCATCACATGGTACACCTTAAACTTAAATGTGTTCTTTGTCAATAACATTTCAATAAAGCTGGGGGGAAAATAATAATACTACATGAGACCTGATCATCAGGAAAGATGAGCTGATGCCCAGCCTGCTCTGCTGTAGGAAGGAAATAAAGGCAGAGCCCACTTTGGAAAGGTTTCTATCCAGGACGGCCACCATGAAGGTGGGCACGTAAAGGACACATCTCAGATGCCAGGAAAATGTCCTGACGTGTTAGAGTTCATTCCCTGGTGATTTCAGTTCCTGACAGCAATCCATTTCGGGCACATTTTGGGCTTGGCGCTGCCTCCTGCAGGTGTGCGGGGCGGGGGAAGCCGGGACAGGGATGGTGAGCGGGGCGCCCTCAGGCAGCCCGCCCCCCGGCAGCCCCCGGTGTGGACGGGCGCTGGGCAGGGCCTCTCGGCCTGCGTGCACGCGTGGGGCTGAGTCTAACGAGTGCCACGGCTCAAGTTCTGGGGAAAAAAAGAAGAAAAGCTTTCGCCTTGGCTTGTGTGACTCAGAGGGTTGGAGCGTCACCCGTAAACTGGAAGGTGGCGGGTTTGATCCCCAGCTGGGGCACGTATGGGAGGTAACGATCAATGTTTCTCACATCAGTGTCTCTCCCCCACTCTCTCTCCCTCCCTTCCCCTATCTCTAAAATCAATAAGCATGTCCTTGGGTAAGGATTAAAAAAAGCCTTCAACTTCCTATTTTCTCAACAGTCTTTTTCTCTTTTATTATTCAAATCCCAATTCCCTGGCAAAGAGAATGTTCTAATGTCGAGTTCTCACTTGGGCAAAAAATCTAAACGGTTTCTCTGTATTTAAAAGGAAACATGTTATAACAGTTTGGGATAAATAACAAACTATTCAAACCTACAGAGGAGCCCAGTGCTGACCTGTCAACAGATCCTGTGATAAGAATTAACTGTAGGTTGTGCCCAGTCAGGACGGCGGCACACGCGAACACAGCACTTGGAACCTCCTACGACCACATCAGAATTACAACTGACCTACAGAACCACCACCATGCAGAACAGCCTGAAATCCGGATGAGCACAAGCTCTATAACTAAGGATATAAAGAAGCCGCATCGAGACTGGTAGCGGTAGCAGAGATGCAGAATGGGCAGGACCCACACCCAGCTTCCCAGGTCCTCTTGAGGAGCCAGGCCCCCCAGCTGAGGCTTCCAGTGCCAGCAAGCGAAGTCCCCATACCTTCAGGCTGTAAAAACCAGCAGAGATTGCGGGTGAGTGAGGAGGGGGGCTTCTGGAGTCCCAGGTATTCCTCTCAAAGGGCCAGAATGGACTCATTCAGACTTACTCCCTCTGAACTCCAGTGCTGGGAATCAGGGACATATGGGGAGGAACTGAATGGTTTGGCATCAGGGCAAGAGCCAAGCACAGCTTTCTCCCAACAGAAGTGCTGACAGAGGCCACTGTTCCTTTGCTGAGCCCTCCCCCTCAGAGCTGAGAGACAGGGACTGTATCTGAGACTCCATCCACCTGACTAATGCCATTCACCCTGCCCCGGAGACTCCCTGAGACCCTGTTCTGCCTTCCGGGCTCACCCCCACCCTTTCCAGGGGATTTTCCATACAAATGGCCTGTCCTGGCTCATGCTGACAACTTTCCTAAAATATCTCAAACAAACAGCATCTGGCCTCTATGTGCCCTGTACTTCCTGCTAAGTGGCCCCAGGCCCAGCACTAGAAGCAGCTGGCCTTGGTTCGCAGCTTGGCCTCTCTCAGGAACCTCTAAGCCATCTGCAGATAGCTTTATGGCTCATTCCAGGTGGCCCTGGGCAGGACACAGGTGGCAGCTGACCTTGGCCTATACCCCTCAGAAGGCCCAGAGATAATGCACCTAGTGAACAGCTGAAGACCTTGTGAAACCACCACCCAACCACCTCTGCAAGCAACACACTCCAGGAGTGGACTTGGTGGGTACCTGAACCCTGCTAACGTGAGTCTGCTCCGTGGAGGCAGCCCTGACAGCAGGTCCTCCACTGTGGTCACAGCCACTCACAGCCCATTGGCCCGGGAAATCAATCGCTCCCATTGACACGCCAACAGCAATCAAGGCTCACCTACAACAGGAGGGCTCACACCATCCTCATGAGGGTGACAACTGGAATGCCCAGCTCAGGGGAGGGCGCCACTGGGCCCCCCAGTAGAACACCTGCTACACAAGGCCTGCCTACCAAGTCCGGGAGAGGGAGCAGCTCTGCCTAATACACAGAAACACACTCAGGGAGGCTGCCAAAACTAGGAGACAAAGAAACACGGCCCAAATGAAAGAACAGGACAAACCTTCAGAAAAACAGCTAAATAAAATGGAGACAAGCAACCTACTAGATGCACAGTTCAAAGCACAGCTTACAAGGATGCTCAGTGAACTTAGGGAGAGAGCAGAGGAACTTAGAACTTCAACAAATGGATAGGAAACATAAAAATGGAGATAAAAACCATAAAAAAGACCTGCTCAGAAATGAAAGAATATAGTAACTGGAATGAAGAATAAATTATTGGGAATCAACAGCAGAGTAGATGAAGTAAAGAATGACATTTGGAAGATAAAGCAGCAGAAAATGCCCATCAAAACAGCAGAAAGAAAAAAGAACCTCCCCCAAAAATGAGGATAGTTTAAGGGACCTCTGGGACAACATTAAATGTATTAAAAAAATCTATTTAAAAAAATAGTAACAGAAAACTTCCCTTAGTTGCTAAAGGAAATAGACACACATGTCCAGGAAGCACAGAGAGTCCCAAACAAGATGAACCAAAGGAGACCCACATCAAGACACATCATAATTAAAATAACATTAAAGATTGAGAGAATCTTAGAAGCAGCTAAAGAAAAGCAGTTAGTCACCTACAAAGGAACTCCCATAAGACTGTCAGCTGATTTCTCAACAGAATCTTTGAAGGCCAGAAGGAAATGGCATGAAATATTTAAGGGATGAAAAGCAAGGACCTACAACCAAGATTACCCTACCCAGCAAAGCTAACATTTAGAATCGAAGAACATCATAAAGAGCTTCCCAGACAAGAAAAAGCTAAAGGACTTCATCACCACCAAACCAGTATCACAAGAAATGTTAAAGGGTGAAGAAGAAGAAGAAAGAAGAAGGAAGAAGAAGGAGAAGAAGGAGAAGAATGAGGAGGAGGAGGAGGAGAAGAAGAAGAAGAAGAAGAAGAAGGAGGAGGAGGAGGAGGAGGAGGAGGAGGAGGAGGGGGAGGAGGGGGAGGAGGAGGAGGAGGAGGAGGAAGAAGAAGAAGAAGTAGTAGAAGAAGAAGAAGAAGAAGAAGAAGAAGAAGAAGAAGAAGAAGAAGAAGAAGGAAGAAGAAGAAGAAGAAGGAAGGAAGGAAGGAAGGAAGGAAGGAAGGAAGAAGAAGAAGAAGAAGAAGAAGAAGAAGAAGAAGAAGAAGAAGGAAGGAAGGAAGAAGAAAGAAGAAGAAAGAAGAAGGAGGAGAAGAAGAAGAAGAAGAAGAAGAAGAAAATGGCAATAAATACCTGTCTATCAACAATTACTTTAAATACTCCAATCAAAATATATATGGTGGCTGAAAGGGTAACAAAACAAGACCATTATATAAGCTTCTACCAGAGACTTACTTCAGATTGAAAGACATGCAGAGACTGAAAGTAAAGGGATAGAAAGAATTATTTCATTTCAGTGGAAACAAATACTAAAACGCTGCAGTAGCAATACTCAGATAAGACAAAATTGACTTTAAAACAAAGGCTATAACAATAGACAAAGAAGTACCCAACATTCTACTTATGGGTATTTATCTGAAGAAACCCAAAATAACAAACTTAAGAAGACATGCATCCATATGTTTACTGCAGCATTATTCACAATAGCCAAGATATGGAAGCAACCTAAGTGTCCATGAACAGATGAGCAGATAAAAAAGAAGTGGTGCGTATATACAATGAAATATGACTTGGCCATAAAAAAGAATGAAATCTTGCCCTCTGCAACAACATGGATGAACCTCTAGGGTATTGTGCTGAGTGAAATAAATCAGACAGAGAAAGACAAAAATCCAGATCATTGCACTTATGTGTAGAACCTAACAAAATAAACAAGCACAACAAAAAAACAGACTCAGAGATACAGAGAACATTTGACAGCTGCTGGATGGGAGGGGGTGGTGGGAGAATGGGTGAAGAAAATGAAGGGATTTAGAAGTACAAATTGGTTGTTACAGAAGAGTCAGAGGGATATAAAGCACAGCACAGCGGACATAAGCAATAATGTTGTAGTAACTATGTGTGATATCAGATGGGTACTAGATTTATCGGGATCATAACTTTGTTAAGTTACATAAATATCTAATCACAGGCTTGTACACCTGAAACTAAAATAATATTGTACAACTGTAATTTAAAAATAAAAAATACATTTTTAAAAAAAGGATTCACTGTGGCCCACATGTTGCCACATCTGAAAACTGTTAGCTTTCAAGACAGAGGTTAACACCTGAAGTTGTCCCTTTTAATTTTCTGACATTTTAAGGAAGGGCAAAAACCTGCTCTGTCCCTTCCTGACAGGAGTCACATGGCCAGCTTCTCCAAGCCCCTCCCAGTGGCGACCAGCTTTACTCCTGCGTCCACAGCAGGGCACCTCACAGGGGGAAGGTCTGGGCAAACCCCTAGACCTCCCTGAGCCTCGGTTTTTTCATCCCTGTGAGGGGGGTGACGAAACCTCTTTTGGAAGGTTATTGCAAACATCTGCATGAACATCTGGAAAGCTCAGCAGCAGGCATGTTCTGGGGTGGAAGTTAGCATTTTCTGGAGGCAAGTGACACCTCGGGAGGCAGCCAGCCTAGACGTCTCACAGCAGGCTGGCCGCCAGGGGGCCCCACCCAGGCCCCTTGGGCTTCTCTGTTCCAGGCCTCTGAACCAGTCAGTGCTGCCGGTGCCTCATCTGCTGGTACACACCAGACTCAAGTTCCTGCCCCTTTTCAAAGGCACTTCAGAAGGCTCCACTGGCCTCTAGCGGCACACGCAAGAGGCTGTGCTGAGTGGACAGAGGGGAGGACCTGGGAGTGGGGCGAGACGGGAGCACGCATGTGCGGGGGGCCCTCCCACCCACTGGAGGGCAGCACTCACTGTTAATGCCAGCATCACTTCTTTGTAGTTCCGGTTCCCGTTGAGCCGCTTCTTCAGGGCTCGAATGGCATCCTTTGGCCTGGAGAAAAGGACACATTAAGATCCCTGAAAATTACGCTTCAGGGCCCTATCCTACAAATTCACTCCCATTTGTGTGAGCAAGCATATATACAAAGTTACTGCAGCATGTTTGTAAATGTGAAAGATGGGAACCAAACTAAATGTTCATCAATATGAAACAGGTTAAATTAAACTATGGTTATCCACATAATGGAACACTATGCAGCTGCAAAAAGGAATAGACATCTTTGCCCTGGCCGGGTGGCTCAGCTGGTCGGAGCATCATCCCGTACGCCAAAGGGTTGCGGGTTTGATTTCTGATCAGGACACATGCTAGTGGTGAGTTCCATCCCTGGTCGGGGTGCATGTGGGAGGAATCCAACTGATCTCTCTCTCCCCTACCTCCCCTTCTTTTTCTCTCTAAAATTAATAAACATGTCCTCGGGTAAAGATAATAAATACATACATACATACATATATACATACATACATACGAGTAAAAAGAACAGATATGCCTCATGCACCAATATAGAGCCAACTGTGGATGGAGCCATCGGCGGAGCAGTGCACGGCGCGCACCACTCCTTGAGTTACACAAGGACAACGCACGCACACGCAGTGCTCACGCCCGCACAGGGAAGAGAATCCCTGGAGAGAGCCACAAGAAGCTGGTAACTCCAGCTACGCCCCTTAGTAGGGGAACTGGGTGACAGAGGGGACAGGCAAGTTTTTCACTGGATTGTCCATTTGCAGCCCTTTTGAAATGTGTATCATATGCAAGCATTATTTATCCCAAACAGTAACCAACGCCCTGCTGTGTGGGTGCCCTGAAGAAACCAAGGAGAAAACGGCCAGGTCCCTGCTTAGGCCTGGATGTTCAGGCCCTTCCCAGTTCTATGGACCTCCTTCTTCCCTGAGAAAACTTCTGTGTTTCCCAAAACCTAGGAGCTGGGTGCTCTGAGGTAATGGATCTAATGTGGATTCCCAAAGATAACCTCTCAGAATTATAGGCAGTCCCCAGTTTACAAGCGGGCCATGTTTAAAAGCTCACTTATATGCTGATTATTTAGAACTTGGAACACAGCTTTCCTTAAGTCACTGTCAGAGCAGGGCCTTGGAGTCCCCAGCCAGCCATCTAAGAGTGCCCATTAGGTGCCATTCTTGTGTATAACATCTTACTTAATTTATTCGAATCAGGATAAACAAAGGTGTGGCACTAAGAGCCCCCGCTGGCATGACGGCCCCCCCATGGATGCCCTCACCTGAGCTCTCGGGGCCCCAGTCCAGCTGCAGGGCCGCCTGCCGCTCTCACACGTGGGCCCCACACTCCTACACATTGACGTGTCAGTATACCTTTTGGGTCTCTCCAAAGTTGAAAGTTGGTAAGGCAACGACCCCCTAATCTTCCAGCTCTAAAATAGTTATCATCTAGTGACCAAGTGAAAAAGTCCTTTCAGATGTGTATGAGGAAGCTGGAGGTGCGGGGTGGAAGCTCTGCTTATCAGCCCAACTTAGACAGAAACACACTGTAGCAAGGCAAGGCTTCTGTTACTGTAGGCAGTTAACTAGTTATTAATAAGAAAGAGAGCAAAAGGAATTAAACATTGAACTTAAAAACCTGGGAACCTCTTTCCCGTTCCCAACTTGAAAAACAGCTGCCTGCAAGAATTCTTGGCTCTTGAGTCCAAGGGCTGACAGGACAAGGCTCCCTGGGGAATGGGTCCTCGCCAAGTGTGTCCCCAGGACGGCTGCAGCTTCCCAACAGGACTGCTGGTTTCCGCAAACACGGCACTAGACAAGCACTTGGCTTTGAGGATTGGTAGTGAACTCGAGCTGGTGAAGGTGAGCAGCTACTGGCCAAGAGCACTGATTGGTTTCGTCTCTCAAGGGCTCTGCCAAGCCACGGCCGGCCCGGGCCCACGGCTGCCAGCCCTCAGTCGGGCCTTCTCCCTCGCCTCGTGAACCTCCATGGAGCAGAGAGGGGAAAGGGCCTCAGGGTGCAGTCACACACGACTCAGGGAGCGCAGCGCCGCCAGAGTGGTCCTGGCAGGGAGGTAATGGTGGTGGCGGGAACGCGGAGTCGCAGGCTCCAGGTTGGAGTGAAAATGAAAACTCATCCTCAGGAAGTACTGCCTGGGAATGACTAGGTGAGCACAAAAGCAAGTATTTATCTCTCTCCCCGGGGAAGCAGCTTCAGAGAGGAGGATCAAAGGTATGTCAGAGGAATTGCAAAGTTTCAAGCAGCAGCAGCAGATTAGACAGCAAGGGGGTGGAAACAGAGAAAGGAGAGAAGAATCAAGAGCCGCGATGGAGCAGGAAGAAGCAGGGGACAACACCACATGCGAGATGCCCCCACACCCCGGCAGCTTTGGGAAAAAAGGCTGGGCCCCTCCGGGCTGCCCCCAGGGCCTCGGCTCTGGCCTCAGGGTTGCCTTCAGGCTCCCCAAAGTCACCTCAAACCCCAGACTCGTAAGAGACCTCCTTTCCTGTCATATTGAACTCATCTTGTCCTTCAGTTCCAGAACTGCCACTTCAGACATGCTTCCTCCTTATTCCCGGGGGAGGACACGGCTGCCCCCGTCCCTCACCCTGAACACCTCCGCTCCCTCCTGCCCCACCTGCACTCCACTATTCTCTTGCTCTACAGCACTTACCCCGCGGTTCCTCCTCTGCGCCCTCCTGCCTAGAGGCTGGGGAACAGACAGAGCTTCAGGGAGCTGGGAGCATCCAGCGACTCATCGAAAGGACAGGACCCGGTAGTGGGTCCTCATCACCGGAGCCGCACAGCAGAACCGGAGCGGCTTACCAAAGCCACGTGCCTGTGCCCTCATTAGGTAGCTCTGGGAGAGGCCTGGCAAACAGGGCCTAAACCTCGCTGGGTAGGCAACTCGGCCAGGCACCTCTTGTTAATGACCAAGGATCCAGGACACAAGGGACTGCCACACACAGCCTCTCAGGCTGGAGGCAGCCTGAGCGCTGGACATCGGGGAGGTGCAGGGAGGGGCCTGCGGGCGCCGGTCAGGACCCCAGCCCCGCAGACGCAGAACTCTTGAATGCAGAAGAGATGCACAGGCAGGGTGTTGGGGGCTGGAGCCAGGTCTGCCTAGGCTTGCACCTTGCCCTTCATAGCTGTGGTGGGGGGCCCGTGGCGGGGGGCCCGCGGCGGGCGGCCCGCGGTGAGCGACCAAACGACCCTGGGCCTCAGTGCCCTCAACATTAACAGGGACTGGCCCTGCGGCACGGGGCGCGGCCCGGAGAGGGCTCAGGGGAGGCAGACGAGGAGCGGCAGTCTGCCTGCTATCGCGAGGAGAGGGGAACCCACGCGATAGCACTGCGGGTGCCCCTATTTGTTAATGAGGAACCCGAGACGCAGAGAGATTAGGTGACTCACCCAGGGCCACACGACAAGTGGGCGGAGGCCCTAGGTCTCCAGACCAGGCTGGTGGCCCGGCCCCCTGGCCCTAACCCCACCACACCCCCATGCTGTGTGCGCCCCCGCTGCCATCCACCTCCTCACCTGGCAGACCCAGGACTCCACCTGGGCGCCCCTCCTCCAAGAGTCCGCTCCTGCCGACGGCCCCAGGGCTGGCTCGCTGCCTTTGGGCCAGTCCCTCTGGCTGGCTCTCTAAGCTTTTCTCAGAGTACTTGTCACACTGTGTTATGATTATAGTCACACGCCTCCATTCCTCACAGGGACTTCATTCATTTATTCACTTAGTTAACCAATGTTCATCAAAAGCCAGTTACATGTGTACTATGCTAGGCGCCGGGGATAAAACAGTGGTAACAGAATTCCTGCCCACATGGAGCACACAGCCCAGAGGGGATTGGGGATGAGACAGACAGTCTAACAAACGTCATGCACGTATGTAAGTTTAAACTGTGATGAGTGTGAGTGTAACACAGGGTATTTACAAAGTCACATAACAGGGCACTTGTCCAAGTCAGGAGGGAGGGTGTCAGGGAAATGGGGTACAGTAAATGAAAAAAACAGCCGGTGGCGGGAGGGACAGAAGGAACGCTAGACTTGCAGCCCGGAAGCAGGATGAAGTGGCCAGGGCACCCACCATCAGCTGGATATGTGGGGAGAGGGTTGGCAGTCACCTCACAGCAGAGGCAAAGGCAGGAAGTCCCAGAAGGCACAGAGGGCGCCCTCTGAAAAGGGCACGAACAGGAGTGTGGGCCGCTTCAGCAGGAAGGGGCCCTGAGGACCGTGAGTGCAGTGGACCCCACTGCGCACCTTGGAAAGGGACCTCCGTCCCTGTGGAGTGGGGGGCCCCATTCCAGCACATTTGTATCCAGATCCCTCCCGTGTGTGGAGAGCTGCAAACAGGGGACAGGGCTAGGGAAAGCTCTGGGGACTGAGAGACCCGTGGGGCTGAGGGGGGGACAAGGGCAGCGGACCCCAAATGGAGCGGCGGAGGGGCCAGGTTACCCAGCAGGGTGTGTGGAGGATTTCTGCCCTAGAGAAGGCTTGTTGGCAAGGGAGTGATTTCCTTAGTCCTGCGTTTCTAAGAGCCCTGCCTGCAGCATGGAGGATAGACAGACGGAAAGAGGCAAAGGTCAGTGGGTCACCCGAGGGTACAGCCCAACTCTGGGGGGTGACCCAGGAAGAGAGCTCTCGGCAACCCGACCTGAACCACCTGTTCCCGACAAGCCCCTCCGCACGCTCTCCCTGCACACCGTGACCCCTGTGCCCCACCCTGCTGCCCCCGGGTCTGCCGCGGCGCGCTCCGTTCCCAGCCAGGCCACTCCGCACGTGGTGGCAGCACGATCTCTCTGAAATGAGTGAGACCGTGCCCTGGCTCTGCTCGGACCCTCCAAGGGCCCTCCTGCCCCCTGGGGTCAAGCCCGAGGCCCTGGTGCCCGTGTCACCTGGGTCTGGACATCTCCGACCTCCCCTCCTGGCCCCTTCCTCCTCGCCCACTCTTTTCCAGCCCTGCTGGCCCCCCTACTATTTCTGAAACACACCAGACGCCCTCAGTCCCAGGACGCCTGTGCTTGCTGTTCCTCCCTTGGAGCCTTCTCCCCTGGCAGAATCCTCGCTCCTCACCCCCTCATTTCCTTCCTGTCTTTGTTCGGTGCACCTGTGAGGCTCTCCTTGCTTATTCCATTCAAAATTGCTAGTCCCCAGCCCTCTCCTGCCCTGTGCCCCGCTGTGTCCTCAGGACGGACACCAGGGCCCAGCACAAGGTCACCATTTAGTGAGCAGGTGCTGAGTGAAAGCAGGGGCGACCGTGAGAGGCTGGCCCCCATTGTGTGCATGACAAGGCTGTGGCAGGTCACAGTGCAAGCTCAGGCTGCCCGAGTCCAGCTCCTCTCCTACCGCTCTGGAGGTGGTTTACGATTTCATGGCCACGTGGGTTCCAGTTTTAGGGTGTGGCCAGAGGGCCAAATACAGGCAACTTTGGAAGAAGCGGCAGGAGAATGAGGCCAAGACGTAGACAGGGCCCTGTCGCGAACAACAGCAGCAGCCTCGGCTGCGCAGGGGTGCGAGCGCACGCAGCCTGCGGGTGGTCGCCCCTCACGGCAGGGCCTGCGGCTGCCCTGGCACCACGCGCTCTCCCTCACGGCCTGCCTCCCCCCGGGCCACGGCGGCCTCTCTCCCACGGCCAGGCCGTCGTCCAGCAAAGCAGGGAGACACTGCCTCACGTCTGCGAAGGGAGAGCAGAGGTCAGGAAGGAGAGGGGGGCCGAGGGACTGATCTGGCCACAGAGACCGACAACCGCTGGGCTCCAGGTAACCAAGCAACTTCATTCTCCCTTGTGATTAAATGCAGGTTATTGAAAGATGCCACCGGCGCTCGAACTCCACGCTGTCACTGGGGGAGTGGGGCGGACTGGCAAGGAAGAGGAAAGAGAATCAAGGGTGTCAGGTATTAAATGCCAAGACAGGCTAAAAACAGAACAAAAAGTACAATACCTGACACCCTTAAGCCCAGACAGGATTTGAGTTTCACCAGGAGCTGACAGCTTCTGGGGGGTGGGGGGGGACCACGTACCCTTCATCTGTCTCATTGATGATGTCGCAGATCTCCATGTTCAGCGTCCAGTCCTCGCTCTGCAAGGAGCCATCTGTGGCCTTTTCTGTAAAGTCAGAGAGAAAACTGGTTGACATTTCTTGTTTTTTAAGAAAAAGATTTTATTTACTTATTTTTAGAGAGGGGGGAGGGGAGGGAGAAAGAAAGGGAGAAAGGGAGAGAAATATCAATGTGTGGTTGCCTCTCACGCGCCCCCCTACTGGGGACCTGGGCTGCAACCCAGGCCTGTGCCCTGACTGGGAATCAACCGGGGACCCTTTGGTTTGCAGGCCAGCACCCAATCTACTGAGCCACACCAGCCAGGGCGGAAAACCAGTTGACTTTCTCCTGAACAAGGGGCCCTGGCAGGAAACAGGAAGGGACCAGAACCACCACACTCTCCCAAACAGATGGTCGGAGCCAACAGAGCAGTTCTGCGGGTCCTGCTCTGACAAGAGAGCCCCCCGCCTGAGATCTGGGCCTGGAGGCCGACGTCCTAACACTGTCCCCCGTTCGCCAAACTCCAGACTGGAAAGCTCATGACAGGCCTGTGCTACTAAAAATCACTCAAAGCTCTCTGCTCCTCCCGGATGGCGGACGGCGGACGGCCACGTCTTCCTACACAGCCGGGTGAAAGCAGCCACGCCCCTGAGACGTGGTGCTAAGGGCGGAGTGGACCGGTCTGGCCGTATTGGACACCTGGTCCCCAGGGCTGCTTTTCACTCTGGCAAAGTGGATACTGTCGCCATCGGTGACCCTTTCACTGACCTCAACTACATGGTTTGCATGTTCCAGCAAGAGTCCACCCATGGCAAGTTCAAAGGCACAGTCAAGGTAAAAGCAGGAGGCTTGCCAGCAACGGAAGGCCCGTCTTTGGAAGCGAGAGCCCGCCAACATCCAATGGGCTGCCGCCGGTGCTGAGCATGCTGTGGAGCCCACCGGTGTCTTCACTGCCATGGAGAAGGCCGGGGCTCACTTGAAGGGTGGAGCCAAGAGGGCCGTCACCTCTGCCCCTTCTGCCGATGCCCCCATGTTCGTGATGGGTATGAACCACAACAAGCATGACAACTCACTCAAGGTTGTTGGCAACGCCTCCTGCACTACCAACTGCTTGTCCCCCACCCCAGCCAAGGTCACCGTGACAACTCTGGCACTGTGGAGAGACTCATGACCACAGTCCGTGCCAGCACTGCCACCCAGACGACCGTGGATGGCCCCTCTGGGAAGCTATGACTGATGGCCGAGGGGCTGCCCAGAGCACCGTCCCTGCTTCTACTGGTGCTGCCAAGGCTGCGGGCAGGGCCGTCCCCGAGCTGAATGGGAAGCTCACTGGCATGGCCTTCCGTGTCCCCACCCACAATGTGTTGGCTGCGGACCTGACCTGCCACCTGGAGGAAGCTGCCAAATACGATGACATCAAGAAGGTGGTGAAGCAGGCATCGGAGGGCCCCTCCAGGGCACCCTGCAGTACACTGAGGGCCAGGCGGTCTCCTGCGACTTTAACAGTGGCACCCACTCCTCCACCTTCTATGCTGGGGCTGGCATGGCCCTCAGTGACCACTTTGTCAAGCTCATTTCCTGGTATGACAATGAATTTGGCTACAGCAACAGGGTGGTGGACCTTATGGTCCACATGGCCTCCAAGGAGTAAGAGCCCCCTGGACCACCAGCCCCAGCGACAGGAGGAGAGGCCCTCAGCTGCTAGGGAGTCCTCGCCCAAATCAATGCCCAACACACGGAGAATCTCCTGAGCGCCACAGATTCCGTCCCAGGACCCCTGAGGAAGGGGAGGGGCTTAGGGAGCCCTGCCCTGTCATGCACCTTCAATAAAGTTTACTGCACCCAGCCAAAAGAAAAACACCCAAACAGGGAGATGTTAAGTTTACTAGCCCACAGATTCTAAAGCCAAACTACCTGGGTTTGAATACAGGCTCCACCGCTTACCAGCTATGTGATTTGGGAAAACTACTTAACTTCTCTGTGCCCCGTTTCCTCATTTATAAACAACCCCATAGAGTTGTTACGACATTTCAGTGTAAAGCCCACCCTGGCCAGGTGGCTCAGTTGGTTGGAGCGTCATCCTGCACACCAAAAGGCCGCAGGTTTGATCCCAGTCAGGGCATGTACGGGAGGCAACCAATCAATGTTTCTCTCTCACATAGATGTCTCCCCCACCCAAAATCAGTAAACATATCCTTGAGTGAAGATTAGTGTGACGCTGTGTGTGTGTGTGTGTGTGTGTGTGTGTGTGTGAGAGAAGCCCTTGGAATAGAGCCTAACACAGTCGGTACTACTTGGTAGTCGCTATTATAATTTTAATAATCAACTTCAGTAGTTAAAAACTACATCTCGAATAAGGGGGAAGAGAGAGGGACCATCACTTTTTTAAGACACAGTGAGGCAGGGTGTTAGGTGCTTTGTGAACAATATTTTATTTCAACCACAGAACGACTTCCTGGCCATTCAGTGGAAAAGCACAGTCTTTTCAACAAATGGTGCTGCGAAAACTGATCTCCACATGCCAAAGGATGAAAGTGGACCTTTTTCCTACACCACAAAAGAGAATTAACTCAAAATGGATAAAAGACGTAAACTTACCAGGTAAAACTCTTAGAAGAAAACATTTTTTAAAAATGCCTTCTAACATGGGATTTAATAGTAATTGCATGGATATGACACAAAAACACAGGCAACAGAAGAAAAAATTAGATAAACTGGACTACATAAAAATAAAAAGCTTTCTGTGCATCAAAGGACACACTCAATAGCGTGAAGAGCCAACCCATGGAATGTGAGAAAAAATGTGCAAATCACAAATTTGGTAAGTAGTTAATATCCATAATATTTAGAGAACTTTCACAACTCAACAATAAAAACCTCAATTAAAAAATGGGAAAAGGATCAGAATAGACATTTCTTCAACGAAGATATTTAAATGGTCAACAAGCACATAAAAAAATGCTCAGTATCATCAAGGAGCAGGAATCTGTAAATCAAAAGTACAATGAGATAGCACCTCATTGTACCATTAGGACGGGCGCTGTAAAAAAACCAACCGGGACAGAACAGGCGTGGCAAGGGGGCGGGGGAATGAGGGCCCGGGCAGGCCGTCGGCGGGGGCGGGGGCATAAAGCGAGGCCGCTGCTGGGGAACGTAGCTCCTCAAAACACTAAAAAAGAATCACCACTTGATCCAGCAGCTCCACTTCTGGGTGCGCACCCAAAAGAACCGAGGACAGGGTCTCCAAGAGGCGTTCGGACAGCCGCGCTCACAGCAGCATCACTCACAACAGCCAAAAGGTAGACGCTGCCCTAGTGTCCGTGAATGAACAAAGTGATAAAACAAAACATGGTGCATTCGCACAATGGAATGTTATTCAGCCTTAATAAGTATGGAAATTCTGACACATGGATGAACCCTGAGGACATCATGCTAAGTGAAATTAACCAAACAGAAAAAGACAAATACTGTGTGATTCCAATTATATGAGGTACCTGGAAGGGTCAAACTCCTAAGGGACAGCAAGGGGAATGAAGGTTGCCCGGGGCTGCAGGAGGAGCAACCGGGAGTTGTTCAATAGGTACAGAGTTTCAGTTTTGCAAGATGAAAAAGTCCTGGAGATTAGAACGCTTAAAAAAGATTAAGATGGCAGACTGTGTGTGTATTTTAACATAATTAATTTTTAATTAAAAAAAAAGACCTCCTAAGGTGGGCATTATTCCTGCCCACATTTAAAAATAAGGACATGGGGTTCCGGAAGGCTGGGTCCTAGGCCAGGATCACGCTGATGAATCGCACACTTCGAATGGCAGGGGACAAACGGCACGCGGACCCTGGGGCGGCTGCGGCACCGGGACTCCACCCCAGGCCTGTAGGTCCCTGACGCCTAGGCATTTGCCTGATGCTGAGGCACGTGCCAGAAAAGGCAGGGTTCGGACGCAAAGTTGATATCCTAGATGAAGTCTAAACCGGCCCCATCCTAACTGTACAACTTGTGAGAGGAGCACCATTACCACCATTTTAACAAAAGCTTCACACAACCCACACTGATACTTAAACAATAAAAGATGACCTCTGTACACGCCGGGAGCATCCTTGTTTTACTGGATGCAGCTATGGAGAAGTGATACTTGTTTTTTACATAATATACCAAGACTCGCATATCCAAGCAGAGGCTGTACTCACAGTGACAACACACTCCAAAAACAGTGCTATTGCTCCAAGTATTTGTGACAGCCTTCATTCTGCATTAAAAGGACTCACTGTTTTAATTTTTACCAAGAAAGATATATGCCAACATTTTCACCCTCTTTATTCAGCACCCAAAGACTCTTTACCGCCCGCAGGAGCAAACCCACCCACTGAGAGTGAGAAACAGCACCCGAC
Organism: Pteronotus mesoamericanus; assembly: GCF_021234165.1. Taxonomy (NCBI): domain Eukaryota; kingdom Metazoa; phylum Chordata; class Mammalia; order Chiroptera; family Mormoopidae; genus Pteronotus; species Pteronotus mesoamericanus. The sequence continues at coordinate 1,492,214 of NW_026555090.1, forward strand.
CAAGGCCAGGCGAGCAGGCGGCCGGGCCAGGTACTAGGGGGCTCCGAGGTCGGCAGAACCCTTAACCAAAGCCCACAGAAGGCGCCGTCTGCAGGGACAGAGGCGGTGTCCCACATGCGCCAGAAAGAAGGGAAAGGCATGTGCGCAGAGAGGGAGAGAAGGATGAGAACCCCCGGCGGGGCCTGTTCGGAGCCAGACAGGCCCCAGGGACCCACTCACCTCCCCAACCTTCCGCGCTCACTTGGGAGAGAGGCCACATCACACACCTGTAGGTGGCACCACAGGACCCGCAGGGGAAACTGGAGGCGAGGGGAGCGCAGCCAGGTGGGAAGGGGAGGGGAGGGCCCGGCACCCAGGAAGCAGGCCCAGCACCAGCGCAGTGCAGAGAACAAACGCCTGGGGGCGGGGGCCACAGGCGGCAGGGGCGGGCAGGCAGCAGGAGGCAGCACCCAGCGCCACCAGCGCTGCCGACCGAGCTTCACCCAGGGGTGGCGGAGACCCTGGCTGTCTGGAAGCCACAGCAAAGCTCCTGAACAGGGAGCAGTGTGGACAACATGGCCTGTGCCTGCAACCCCTGCTCTCCTGGCCGTGCACAGGGCCTCCAAACAGCCTCTCCTTCCCGGTGCCCACCCCTAGAGGGTGTGGCTCTCGCCACAGCCACCCACAGCAGAGGGGTGTCTGCGCCTCAGACCCGCAGTCTGCTCAGAGCCGGGCCAACCCTGGTACGGCGGCTCTGCCTGCAGGCCTAGGTTTGCCACCGCTCTCGGCCAGCAGGGTGAGAGGCCAGCTGGCCAAAGGGCCATCCTGCTCTTGTCATCTGTCCCTGCCACAGCAAAGGCAACGGCACAGGCTCTCACGGGAAAGAAGGCACCAAGGCTGCGCTCTGGTAGGGCCACAAGGGACACTGTCTTGGGAGGTTAATAGAGGAAATATTAAATCAATGAAATCTCATTTCCAAGTTCAGTTTAGCAGCAGAATCCATTAACCTTATATTCACCCTCTCTCTTCCACTAAGACTACAGGGAAGAGGCGCAAAGGCACGATAACTCACCCTCGGGGCCAGTGCGTTCACTCAATTACTGGGGTTCTGAGTTTTCACGCTAAAAGATATAAACTTGTTTTGATTATGAAGAACCAACCCCAAAAGAATGCTTCTTTCTTTTCGTTTTGCTTGAAATGCCACACAGACACAACCAGGGTATTTGGCTCTGCTGAAACAGACGAGGGGAGTCATGCTGACAAAGGAACTCGAATCAGCTCTTATTTTTCTCTCCTCATAAAAGCGTTCCTGGCAATGGGGACAAAGCTGTGTCTGATTGCCCCGGAACTGCAGCCACCCCACCCTGCCCCAGGCCAGAGGGCGCGAAGTCCAATCTCATTTCTTTGGTCATGTGAATTGTCAAAACCTGAAATAAATCCTGCTGCAACAGCAGAAACACGATGCTCAGGAAGCAATGAGGCAAGTCATCCCTACTAGCCCCTGGTGGCAAACCACTGACCTCTCCGAGGTCTTGGTGATATGCTGACGGCCAGGAGCAGGGCAGGGGGGGCTGAGCTGGGGGGGCTGGGCAGGGCTGGGCTGGGCTGGGCAGGGCTGGGCAGGGCAGGGCAGGGCAGGGCTGGGCAGGGCAGGGCTGGGCAGGGCAGGGCTGGGCAGGGCTGGGCAGGGCTGGGCTGGGCAGAGCAGGACAGGTCCAAGCAGGGCTGGGCAGGGCTGGGCAGGACTAGACAGAGCTGTGCAGGGCAGGACAGGAGCCAGCAGGGCTGGGCAGGGGAGGGTAGGACTGAGCAGAGCAAGGTAGGATAGAGCAGGGCAGGGCTGGGCAGGGCTGGGCAGGGCAGGACAGGAGCCGGCAGGGCTGGGCAGGGGAGGGAAGAGCAGGGCTGGGCAGGGGAGGGAAGAGCAGGGCTGGGCAGGGCAGGGGTGAGCAGATCAGTGCTGGCCAGGGAGACATACAACTCCCATTAAACATTCAGAGTGAAAGAGTGTGTCGTCCTGATACTGTTGCCATGACATTTCCTCTACTCAGAAAACGCTGCCTCCTGCCTGGTGCAGGCTGGGGACCGGGATGCCCTGCAGCTCCGGCCCTGCCAGCACCAACAGTGCTTCCCGGGGGGGGGCCTCCCTGCCCCCCGCCCCCCCACCCCCCCGCCCCTCCGCCCCACGCGGTCTGAAGTCCAGGCAGTCCTGAGGGGAGGAGCCTCACAATCCAGTGGCTGGGTTTTCTTGGCTGCTGCTTTCTATACTGTGATGTTAAATATAGTGACATCAGAAGCAGCCAGCACCAGAAGGAGAAAGAGAGCTGGTTTTAGCATTCTGCATTTAGCAACATCCCTTTGGTGAGAATAGAGAAAAGGCAGCCAAATTATCTACCTCTCTAGCCACCAGGGGTGTGGGTAGGAACCCAGAGGTACCAGAACAAAGGAACGGCGCTCAGGGTCGCTTTGTGCCAGGTGTGGAGAAAAGAGAAGAAAGGTTCTTCACCTTATAGCATGCGCCAGTAATACGAGGTGAGCCTTCTGGATTGCCGTGTGCTGGTGAGGTGGGCTGGTGGCTGCCAGGCAGGTGGGAAAATCAACTCGACATTCCACCAAAAAGCCATTACTGCCCCCTGCTTCAGGTTCCTGACATGCTTCCTGAATGTTAATTGCAGACGCTCCCCTTCCACTGGGGAGTCAAGAGAATGAATTCTAAATATGCATCCCTACTCTGTCCTTTCCTCGGGCAGCTGTCCCCACTCCTCTGTTGTCCCTCCTAGAAGGAAGAAAGCAGGGCCGGAGGGAGATGCACAAACCGCCATCTAACCAGCCTGCAGACCACTGTGAGGCAGCGGTCTCTGTAACTTTAAGGCAAAAGGAAACCCCACAGTTCCCAGGCCATTTGCTCAAAGTGGCAGGCCCGGAGATGTGCTGGGGACGGACCTCAGAGCTGTGGAGAGGGGGAGGCCCGGGTGGCCGCCCAGAACCGAGGACAGCCACGGCATCCTGGGTGGCTTTGACATGGCGCCCTGGTGCCAGGAAGCTGGGAGGGAACTAATGGCCACACACGCTGTGACATGACTCTCTGGGCGGAGCACACGGGACCAGAGAAGCCGGAATAAACCAGCCAGAGACCGCACGAAGCCCAAGAGGGCCTGCTGAGCCTGTCCCTTGCACCCACTGGAGACTGTGCCAGGAAAGGCAGGGTACAGAGCAGCGGTTCCCAAGCTTGGCTGCAGGTTACAATCCCCAGGAAGCCTTTAAAAAGTAGTGTTGCCTGTGCTCCCCCCCGCCCCCCCCCCGCCCCGCCCCTCCTTCTACTCAGCACCTGCCCGGCTCGAGGTACTCATGTGACGTGCAGCTGGGCTGGGAACCCTGCCCCAGGCCAAGGCAGGCCAGCCGCCACCCAGCCAACACAAGTGGGCTGCAGACTGCACGCTGAGCACCGGGGACACCAGGGAGGGTAAGGCAGAACTCGTTCCAGCCCTCCTGGGACTCTCAGCAGAGAGGGGACAAGCGGTGGGGGGTGCCAGTGACCCTGGGTCCAGTTCTGGCTTTGCCAGTGATGACCTGGAGCTCCTGGACTATCTAGTCCCTTTTTCTTCTCTGGGCCCTAGGTTTCCTGCCAAACGAGGTAACAGCCTGCATGGCCTCCAACCCCTGCCCCCGCCCCCGCCTGCCAGCTCCCCACCATGACACTCTGAGAGCATGCTGGCCTGTGGGCACTTTTCTTCTTGTTGGTGATTTTATGGCAAAATATACATGACCAAAAAAATTGACCATTTTAAGGTATGGGTCCAACTTCATTCTTTGGCATGTGTGAATATCCAGCTTTTGTTGAAAAGGCCGTCCTTTCTCTTGAATGCTTTTGGCACCCTTGTGGACAATCAATTCTTTATATCTGGGAGGGTTCATGTCTGAGGCCTTTATTTGATTCCACTGGTTTCTATGTCTGTCCTTCTGCCAACAGCACAGTGTTGTGATTACTGTAAGTTCTGAATTTTTTTTATTGATTTGAGAGAGAGGAAAGGGTGGGGGAAGAAATAGAGAGAAGGCAATCGATTTGTTGCACTTATTTATGCACTCACTGGTTGATTCTTTTATCTGCCTTAATCAGATGTGGAGCCCACAGCCTTGGTATATCAGGACGATGCTCTAACCAACTGAATGCCCAGCCAGGGCTAAGTTCTAAAATCAGGAAGTATCAGTCCTCCAGCTTTGGCCTCCTTTTTCAAGGTTGTTTTGGCTATTTGGAGTCTCTTGAGTTTCTATATGAATTTTAGGATAGCTTTTTTCTATTGCTGCAAAAAAAATTTGAGATTTTGATTAGGATTGCATTGAAGTCTATAAATTGCTTTGAGTAGTAGTGTCACCCTAAAAATGTTACATCTTCTAATCCATGAACATGAGCTGTCTTTCCATTTATTTGAGTCTTCTTTCATTTCTTTCAGCAGGGTGTTGTAGTTTCCCCATGTATAAATAAGCCTTTGCTTCCTTGATTATTCCTAGGGATTTTATTCTTTTAGATGCTATTGTAAATGAAATTGTTTTCTTAATTTCCTTTTTGGATTGTTCATTGTTAGTGGATAGAAACAGCTGATTTTTAGTGCTGATTTTGTATTCCTTCAACTTTGCTGGACTTATTACTTCTAAAGGGTTTTTTTTTCCCCCATGAAATATTTAGGGTTTTCTACACTTCAGTTCATGTCACCTACAAAGAGAGATAATTTTACTTCTCCCTTTCCCATTGGAATGTTTTTCATTTCTTTTTCCTCCCTGATCGCTCTGCTAGGACTTCTAATTCTGTGCCAACAGAAGTGGGGAAAAGCAGGCTCCCTGGGCGCATGTACACTCTCACACACCCCGACGGCCTCTGCGAAAGCACGCCCAGCCGCAGGGAAGGCCCGCCCGAGTCCTCGTTCCACAGGAAGGCAGTCATCTGCTGGAGGGTCAGTGGGGGAACCACGTCAGCGTCGGGAAGAGTCCAGACGCCAAGGGACTTTGGGTCTCTGCTTCCGGCCCTGAGGAGACCACTCCAGGCTTCTGTGGTTGGGCAGCCTGCACCAAAGCCTCCCTCCGAAGCCTCCTCCCTGCTCCCCCAGGAGACCTGCTGTCGGGCTCCAGCACCTGGAAGCATCGTCCATGCGGCGGCTGCGCTTCCAAAACAGTGCTAATGCCGTTGTGAGAGGCTCCTCCAATCTTGCTGGCTTAACAAGACACCGGTAGATTCCGTATCTAAACCTGAAGCTGCACGAAGGCAGGACGTCTTCATCTCCTCACGCAGGCCCGACTTTACGGCGACAAGAGTCCTTCATAAATGAAGGACGGGTGAGGCCCTGGGATGACAGGCGCTGGACATTCTGGGGAGATCGGCTAGGCTCCCAGCACCCCAGCGCCCCTGCGCTGCCCGCTGCGCTCAGAGGCAGGAGACATGGGCGTCGCAGCGGAGAGTGTGAGCAGGGGTCTGAACTCAGACTGCGGGGAGTCCCAGTTCTGCCTGCTGCGTGACGCAGAGCAGTGACTTGACCTTTCTAAGCTCTTCTGGCATCTGCCCAAGGTGCTTATAATAGCACTTTTCCTACATTATTGTTCTGAAAGTAAACTAAATAACACACACAAAGCATTTGACAAAGCCTCGAACACAGAGCAACGGCCCTCCACGCCGCCCTCCACACCGTGGTCACCACTCTGACTTTTACGACCGACCGCTCTTCTCCAAGGGACTCCCCCTGCACCCCCCCGCGCCCCTGCCGGCGGCATTACCACGTCTCCGCTGCCACCTACAGGTGAGCAGCAGCCCTCCACAAGCCATGCCCGCACTTTCAGTGTCCATGGATCTTGCAAATAGCTCCAGCCTTTCTGATTTCTGGCTTTCTGAGCCAGGAGCGCTCCAAGCCCAGAGCAGCACCAGGGGCTCCCATTCCGGAAGGAAGCCCCCATACAACCTGGCCCACCCTCACGGTGAAGTAGCAGCCATGGCACAATTTCCTGAAATCCAAATGCTAAAACTGCAAGAGGCCTTGGAGGCCTCTGGTAAGGGAGGTTCCCCATGAGTTACTCAAAACAGGCGTCGCCTCCCCTGGATCTCTGGGAATGGGAGTGGGGGGCAAGGGAGCACAGCTGGCCTCCCACTGGCAGCGTTGTGACCTCCGAGCTCCCACTGGGCCACCGATCTCAAGTCTTCAAGGAAATAGCGCTCATTTCTTACACGCGCACACGCGCAGGGGACCATGAAAACCAATGTTCGCCGAGCCCCACACCAGGTCTGGGCCTAGTTCTTTGCGTGCATTGTCCTACGTAGGCCTCTCCCCTGTCCAGGCAGGCCGGCCGCCTCCCTATCGGCAGAGGACACGGAGCCCAGCTTGCTGACTGACAGTGCACAGCTGGCGGGTGGCAGCACTGCCAACCACGTGACCCAGGTTTTCCTGGCAGACCTGGCCTTGGACCCCAGAGGGTGGGGGGGCGCGGCGAAGCAGACCCCCTGCCTCAGGAGCAGACTGGTGCAGGGTCCCCAGATGCAGCCCAGCCCCTGACGCCGCAGGCGAAGGCCAAAACCCTGGGGCCAGAGTGTCAGAGAGGCTCCCAATGGAGGGTCAGTTTCAGTTCGCTGCTGGATGAGCCTTTTTGCCTTGTCTTTTCTTTATCAATCAACTTTTAATATTGGAGTAATTTCAGAGTTACTGGAAAGTTGTAAAGATTATATAAAGGGTCCCCATATGCCCTTCTCCCAGTTTCTGTTAATGTCAACATCTTACATAACCATTGTTCATTTGTCCAAACTAAAAAATGACCATTAGCACAGTACTGTTCACTAAACTCCACACTGCATTTGGAATGTTCCAGTTCTTCTACTAATGCCCGTTTTTGTCCAGTAGCCAATCCGGATGCCACGCTGTATTTTGTTTCCCACCTTGTAAATCTTCTCTTTTCTTTCCAAACCAGAGAGCTCACAAAACCACTCCTAATGGAGCCTCCTGCTTGGAGCACTCGGTTCTGAAGAGCAGCCCGTGGCAGCCGAGGTCCCACACCAGGCCTAATGAGGACATCACACCCTCCCACGTCCCAAACAAAGGGGCCCTTCAGACCAGGCAAACAACAGAGAAAAGGGAAGCTTGTTGGCACACAGGCCAGAGGCTGTTGACCCAAGTTTTTTTTAGCTGGAATTCCCTTGAGGAGGATCCACAGATTTAAAATGCATTCGGGGTGTATTCCCTACAAGCAGAGCCACTGGTCTGATACATTCCCGTCTTTGCACTTAATGGAATGGTTTTACCCATGGCGCACACGGGAATGTGAGGGGGAGCCGGGAAGCCGCTGACTTCGGGCTGGGACAGCAACGGGTGACCGGGAGAGAGGGGCCCCTGTGGGGCCAGGCCCAGGCCAGGGCAGCGGTGCCAGCGGGCTGTCTCCGCTGGGAGCTGCTCCCCAACAGCCAGGCAGGTGGGCCACTGGGAGGATAAAAGGTCCCCTGGGAGCTGGTGCTCAGGGTAGAACCGCATTAAAGCTCAGCGGCTATGCCGCCAATTGCTTCTTTCCCAGAGCACCTCCTGGGGGCCGTGCGCCTGGCTCCCGTGCACGCTGAGAGGGGAGGCGGCCCGCTGTTGGCACTGCGCACTGCCCCCGCACCAGCCCTGGTCCGGCTGCTCCAGACCGCAGAGACGTGCACGCTCAGAGAGGACTTGGGTGTCCGTCCTCGGGGAGGGGAACAGGCAAGGCCGCCCAAAGGCTTCCAGGTTCAATTTGAAAACTTTAACTAAGAGGCCTCTCCCTTCCAGGCACCCTACTAGGGTGGGGTGGAAAGAGTAAGCAAGAGGTATCACCTACCTATAGGGAGGTCACCAGGCAGGAGACCTGCAAACAAGCAGCCAGTGCGCAGTGTGAGGAGCGTTGGAAAAAGAGCGTATGAAAGACAGACAGACTCACGGGCCAGCAGATGACCGAGGGATAGATAATCATGCTGAAGAGGGGAGAGGACGGGCCTGTGAAAGCTGAGGGAAGGGCCCGGTGAGGTGAAGAGCAGGGGTTTGGAGGAGGGGGAGGCAGGAGGAACGGGCTGAGCAGAGGTCTGAAGGCTGCCCAGGCTGGGCGGAAACACTGGGCTGCTGACAGGGAAGCGGAGAGAGGAGGCAGGCGGGGAGAGCCCTTTCGTTTTCTAGGAGGAGGCTGGGCTTTCTGCAGGAGCCGATGGGAGGGGCTTCCCAACCGAACCGAGGGGCGCTCTGGGAACAGCGCAGGACTGGGCTGGAGGGCACAGCGCAGGACTGCGGCAGGGAGCAGGCAGGTTGATAGAAACTGCTCAGAGAGGAGGGGAGGCCGGGCAGCGCCGGTCCAAGGCAAGGTTTTGAATCTAATACTTCAGGGGTCAGTCCCTGGGTCATCTGACCCTGGGCAAATTTCTTACCCACTCTCAGCTTCCATTTAGTCATCTGTAAAATGGGCCAGTAGTCACGCCAATGAATTAGAGAGATGAAACACACAGCGAGGAACCGGCGCTCGGTGAGTGTGCAGGAAAAGTGAACAGTAACTCTCCGTGCATGCATCGTGCGGACAGTCCCTCGGGGAAGGACGCACGCACACAAGGCGAAAGGGAAGGTGGCGGCCTCCCAGGCACTCCCGCAGCCCCCAGGCAGGGCGAAGAGGCCACCCCAAGTTGCCCCAGAGCGGCGGCAGGCTGGACCAGCACAGGGCTGCCTTCTGCTGGTCGGCTTCCTGGAGCAGCCAGGGACAGCAGACGTCACCATAAGCCAGTAAAAGGATGGTCTCCTGCCTCAGAGTGGGATGACAAAACTTTAAGCCTGGAGAAAACTTCCCTAAAGGTCCCCAGGGCTCACACCTGTTGTGCTCAGGAAAGCCACAGCACTCTGACGAGCCAGGCAAAGAGCTGTCCTTCAGAACTAGGCAGAGAAACACCCTCCCTGCGGCCAGTAGAGCCTTTGCAGTATTGCAGGCATTTGTGGGGAGCAGCCAGAAGCCACCCATCACAGAGAGGCTCAAATATGAGCTGCTTTTCCCTAAGACTAGAGGCCTAAGAAAAAGGACAAAGAAAATTGACAAAGAAAAAGGAAAATAATTATGCCTTAGAATAAAATGGTTTCAAAATAAGGAGAGAAAAGATAGGACAAAAGTGGAAAGACACATATAAGTTACAGACCCTCCGTGCATATTGCAAAAGGTGTGTATGCACTGCAGAGGGTTCATAGAGAAGGGATCTTAAGACGTATGTATCTGAACTCTAACCTCTTTAAAAGTCTTTGTTATTTACAGACAATTACTGTTTTACTCTGATGCTTTTACAAAAATGTTCCTACGAAGATGTTTCATTTTCAGAGAGATCCACAGAGAACACTCTGACACTCTAAAACACAAAAATCCATGTGCCGCTAAGTTTAAAGGTGTCAACTCTTAGATGTTTAACGCTTAGTGCTGCCGGTCCCAGTCAAGGGACCAGGTTTAGAAGAGGGCTTTTCCTGGGACAGGTGTCACAATGACCGCCACAGAGAGGGCGGGAGGGCGTTGCCAGGCCTGGGGGCGGGGGCGGGGTGGGAGTTAGTGCCGCCAGGGGACAGAGCTCCCGACAGGGAGGACGAAGGGGTCTGAAGACGGCTGGCAGTGGTGGTTGCACACATTTGAATATACTCAGTGCCACTGAACTATACACTTAAAATGGCTAAAACGGTAAATTGTGCTTATGTGCATCTTATCACAATATTTTAAGCGGGGGAAAAAAGCACCACAGGTTGTATGATTCCATTTAAAGAAAATGTCCAGAATAGGCACATCTGTAGAGACAAAGCATATTAGCGGTTGCCTAGGGTCAGGAAAAATGGGAAGCGATTGTTAGCGGGGACGATGGGAACGTTCTAAAAGCTGACGCGCTGATGGCCGCACAGCTGTGAACGTGCTGAAGGCTGCCGAGTCTCACGCTGTAAATGGCAGAGTTGCATGGCGTGTGAATTATATCTCAATGAAGCCGTTGAAAACAAGGGGGAAAGTACCCACATGTTCAACACAGTATTAAAGGAGTATGTTCACTATAGTATCATTTAAAATTCTTAAAACTTCCCAAATGTGAAATGTAGAAAAGTGATGGTTAAGTATTGGGTTGACCAAAAAGTCTGTTTAGTTTTTTCCATAAAATAAAAGATGTATTTTCATTTTCATCAATAACTGTATTGATTTGGATGTTTTGAGTATGTCGGCTCTCTCCCGCTACTGCCTTCTAAGTGGGTAGAGGCCAGGGTTCCTGCCAAAGATCTTCCAATGCATAAGACAGACCCACAGCAAAGAATTATTTGGCCAGAATGTCAATAGTGCCAAGAAACTTTGCAAACCACTTTTGACATGTTTGATCGGTCACAGAACCTTCTCCATACAATGCACAAAATCTTTTATTGTATTTTGGCTGTGTTTTCACCTTTCTTCAAACAGTAAAGCATAATATGAAAAAAGTGTTGTATATTTTCCTCCTTCAATATTAAAATAGCTGCACAAAATTTGCCAATTTTGATAAGTTCTTTTTTTAATGCATGCCGATATTGACAGCTGTCACAATACAATCTAACAAAATCATTTCGAATGAACTGGAAGACAACTAGGCACTACTAGAGCCATCGTACGAAAAAAACTAAATGAACTTTTTGGTCAACCCAAACACTTATCAACTCAACAGAATAACCATTATAAGTAATTATATTACTTATAGCCATTAATTATAAGTAATTATACTTATAGCCATTATAAGTCATCATTATTAAAACATATAGAAATATTTTATGATGTAAAGAAAACAAGACACAGAATTGTTTTTCCAAAAAGGTTGCATATGAATAATGTCTGGAAGAGAAATACAAAAAAGTGAAAATAATCAATGTGTCAAACTATTTGGATTAGAGGCTATTCTTTAAAATGCTTTTCTGAGGACTTCCAGGCAAGATGGAGGCACAGGTACCCCAGGCTCACCTCCTTGCACAACCACAGCAAAAATCACAACTGGACTGCAAACCACCTCGGGCTCTGTCCCATCCAGCTCACCGGTGCGCTTTTCTACAATGGGCCACACTGCGAGGACGGGGAGTCAGAGCAGCTCTGCCTGACACACAGAAACACACACAGGGCGCCTGCCACAATGAGGAGACAGAGAAACAGGGCCCAAGTGAAAGAACAGATCAAAACTCCAGAAAAATAACTAAACAAAAGGGAGATAAGCAATCTATCAGATGCAGAGTTCAAAACACTCGTTATTAGGGTGCTCAAGGAAATCATCAGGGACATCAATAGCATAAGAAAGACCCAAACAGAAATGAAGGTTACACTAAGTGAAATAAAGAAAAATTTACAGGCAACCAACAGTGGAATGGATGAAGCTAAGAATCAAATCAATGATTTGGAACCTAAGGAAGAAAAAAACACAATCAGAACAGCAAGAAGAAAAAAGAATCCAAAACACCAAGGATAGGCTAAGGAGCCTTGGGAACAACTCCAAACATACCAACTTTCAAATCATTGGGGTGCCAGAAGGAGAAGAGAAAGAGTAAGAAATTGAAAACTTATTTGAAAAATTAATGAAAGAAAACTTTCCTAATTTAGCGAAGGAAACAGACATACAAGTCCAGGAAGCACAGAGAGTCCCAAACAAGATGGACCCAAAGAGATGCCCTGGCTGGTGTGGCTCAGTGGACTGAGAACTGCCCTGCGAACCAAAGGGTCACTGGTTATATTCCCAGTCAGGGCACGTGCCTGGGTTGCAGGCCAGGTCCCCAGCAGAGGGCGCACGGGGTGCAGCCACACATTGATGTTTCTCTCCCTCTCTTTCTTCCCCCGCTTCCCCTTTCTAAGGGAAGTAAATAAAATCTTTAAAAAACAAACAAAGAAAAAGATGGACCCAAAGTGGACCACACCAAGACACATCATAATTAACATCCCGAAGGTTAAAAGATAAAGAGAGAATCTTAAAAGTAGCAAGAGAACACCAGAGAGTTACCTACAAAGGAGTTCCCATAAGACTATCAGCTGATTTCTCAAAAGAAACTTTGCAGGCTAGAAGGGACTGGCAAGAAGTATTCAAAGTGATGAAAACCAAAGACCTACAACCTAGCTTACTCTATCCAGCAAAGCTATCATTTAGATTCTAAGGGCAAATAAAGTCCTTCCCAGAAAAGGTTAAGCTAGAGGAGTTCATCATCACCAAGCTTTTATTATATTAAATGTTAAAGGGACTTATTTAAGAAGAGGTAGATCAAAACTATGATCATTAAAATGGCAATAAATTCACAACTATCAACAATGAATCTAAAAAACATACTAAGCAAACAACCAGAACAGGAATAGAAACATAGATATGGCGATCACGGGGAGGGTTATCAGCTGGGAGGGGGAAGGGAGAGAATGGGGGAAAATGTGAAGGGATTAAGAAGTACAAATTGGTAGGTGCAGAACAGGCACGAGGAGGTTAGGAATAGTATAGGAAATGGAGAAACCACAGAGCTTATATGCATGACCCATGGACATGAACTAAGGGGGGAACTGATGGAGGGAATGGAGGCAAAAGGGAAAAAACTGGGACAACTGTAATAGCATAATTAGTAAAACATTAAAATAAATAAAAAATGTTTTTCTATTATTGTTTTATAAAGATGGAAAGGGGATATTGTATTACAAAAGACTAAGTCTAAAAATGGCAAACTTATACCCAAAACTTAAATCCAGTTATTTAATTCTTCCATCAAAAATAGGCACAGGGAATAAGGCTGTCCTGAACATAAGTAAATCCTACTTTCCCTAAAGATCAAAGCCCTCTAATCCTGATGTCCTTGAAAAGGCATCTGCACCCTGACCTGGCTTCCCTATTAACTCCCGCTCGTCCTAGCGCGGGCAACCCATGGCTCTGCTTTCGCCACCTGGTAGGGCACCAAGCGAGGAGCCAGTCCGGGCCGGGAGAGGCAGACACAGTGTGCGCACGTGATCTGCATTCCAAAGCCAAACGCAGCCGGCTCCTGAATCGCCTGGGAAACTGCTCCTATCCCTAACATGGAAAAATCAGGAAAACCAACAGCGAGAACGAACAGGGAGATTACATTTAAATCCAACCGTGTTTAAATAGGAAGAAGAGACGCAACACAAGCATGCATTTCTATTTGTACAATATTCAGCATTCACGGAGGTATGACACACAGGCTGTATAACTTATTAAGGACAATGTGACTTTAAACACGTTCTAACTGGGTCACCTTGCCGACAACGCCAAAGCGTGCCAAGGGACACATGCAAGTAACACGATCAAAATCCAGCTCCCACTGGATGGCAGGCATTTTCCTAGCATCTTGGAATTTTTATGGTAGAAAAAGAAACACAGTATCTATCTAGCTTCTTGACACCGAAGAAACAGTATCTTTTTTTATCCCTCAGCCTAAGGGGATATAGTGACACAGCCAGGTTTCCCAGGGAAGTCTGAGGGAAGGGTGGACAGGACTCCCCACCGCACCCGGCACAGACCGCACGGGCTACGCAGCAGAGGCCCCTCCTCCTTCCCATTCCCCCGCGGATGTCAGGTGAAACCTTCCCTGGAGAACCTGCTGGTGTGAAAAACCCGCCTCCTGAGAATGACCACAGAGAACACTGGGAAATAGTAAATTTTCAGTTAGATGACTAGATATTTTATCATATGAGGGATTATGCTTACTTTTTTATATGTGGGAATGAAGCTGTGGTTATACTTTTAAAAACATTCCTGCCCTGGCCTGGTGGCTCAGTTAGTTGGAGTGTCGTCCCCAAACACCAAAAAGTTTGCAGGTTCGATCCCAGGTCAGGTTGCGTACAGAAGGCAACTGGTTCCTGTTTCTGACATCGATGTTTCTTTCTCTCTCCTCCTTCCTTTCCCTCTAAAATCAATAAATATATCCTCAGGTGAGGACTAAAAAAAATAATTTTTTAAAAAGATTATCCCGCCCTGGCTGCTGTGGCTCAGCTGACTGAGTGCCAACCTGCGAACCAAAGGGTCGGTGGTTAAATTCCCAGTCAGGGCACAGGCCTGGGTCGCGGGCCAGGTCTCCAGTAGGGGGCGCATGAGAGGCAACCACACGTGGATGTTTCCCTCCCTTTCTTTCTCCCTCCCTTCCCCTCTCTCTAAAAATAAATAAATAAAACCTTAAAAAAAAGATTACTTATCCTTAGAAACCCTGAGAAAGTACAACAACCAAGAAGCTCTCCTGGTGTCTAACTGGGCTCAAATTTTTTTAAAAACCAGTCTCTCACACAAACTGCACTTCACGGAGAAGCCTGCGCTGAACTGTGGCTGCCACTGTTTTTGCCACTGAACCAGTCCTTGTAAAGAAGCTTCTGGAATCCTATTTCAACCAGCAGGACCGAGGCTTTCCCCACCGAACAGGGGCTCCAACCAACCAGAGTGGCTCTACTCTGGCCAGTCAGGAAAGTGCCTTTGGGATCAAACTTGTGGATCAAAGTGAGGATCTGGAGTCCTCATTTGCATGAGAACAGGCCAATCGGGGCCTGGGGCAGGAAGTTCTGTCCACAAAAGCCAGCTCCCTTCTGACTAGGGGGCACGCTGCCCCTCCTCACTGAAGGCTGCATCTCCCCCTAAGGGCAGGGCGGGCGGACTGGCTGTCCAGCAGGGGAGCGGCCGCCTCACAGCCGCCCGCCGTGTCGCAGTGGAGCTGTTTTGCCCTAAATAAAGTTTCCTTCTTCACTGTACCCTGAACTGAATTGGCACCAGTGACCACCGGTTGACATCCTTTAGAAATACACACATGGGTATTTACAGATGAATTACATGGCGCCTAGGGTTTATTGAAAAATAATCCAAGACAGAAGAAGTTTGTGGGCCTGCAGATGAACTAAAACTGCCATGAGTTGATAAGGGTTGAAACTTGCTAATAAATACATGGGGTTCATCATAATGGTCCTCCTCCTTTTATATATGTGTGAAATCTTCCATAATAAAAGTAATTCAGCAGGAAAGGCATAAGACACTCACGGCTTTGACCCAGCAATATACCCCTAAGGAAATAAGCTGGGAAGGGGAGTGAGCTGATTCTGCAGACGCCTAATTGAGAAAAACTCTGTTACTCTTAACACATGAGAGATGGCTAGGCAACAACAGCACATCAGTAAGGCAAAAAAAATGCTGTGTAGCTTTTAAAAATGATAACTACTTTGGCCAAGTTGCTAAGTGGAAACTGGTACAGGAATGCTCAGTGAAAAACAGGCAGCATCAAATTTTATGTGCACACCAACCCCAAGGGAAAAATGCGGCTCAGAGAGTGGAAGGGCCAAAGAGCACAGGAGGCCGCACCTTCCTTTAACTCTCAGCTCCAGCTCCGCTGCTCTTCCCAGCGGGGCCTGGCCGCCCCCGTGGGGGCAAGCACACGCCAGCTGCGCGAACTGGGCTCTTCTGGGACCCAGGCCCCTGCTGGCCAATTCTCCCACAGCCCCTAACCCCCCAGGCAATGGCTCCTCATGACCCGCCTTCTCTGATACACTAGAATTCTACAGCCCAGAGTAGGTACTCAACTAATGCTTGTCGAATAGAATGGACTATAAAGAGCTGCTGTCCATATCCTAGGTTTGGTTTGGTTCCTGTAGAGCTATTCACACTCACGGTAGCCATTCGGGAAAGACATTCCTCAGTGATTACCAGAGAACACACTTCCATTTCAGATTCACCGAAGTGCTTTTGTGTCCATGAGCTTGGGAAGAAGAGAGCAAGGCAAAGCAAAATCAAGTGACTCCAGTCCAGACCACAGAGAAAAATCGCATTTGGTTTAGGAGCTTGTCCTAAGCCTCAGTGGTATGGCTCCTCAGACCGAGCCTGCAGATATTCCCCAAGACCAGCCTGGAAAGCAGGCCTTTCCCCTGCCACTTCAAAGGGGGACACTGTATGGCTGCTCTCAGTGGCCGGCACAGTGGGGAAGGGGAAGAGCAAGAGCACAGCCCGGCCGGGTGGCTCGCTGGTTAGAGGCCACCCCGATACACCAAAGGTTGCGGGTTCAATCTCCCAGTCAGCGCACATAAGACGAATCAACCAATGAATGCAGCAGTAATTGGGACAACAAATGGGTGTCTCTCTCACTTGCTCTCAAGTCAATAAAAAAATTTTAAATTAAAAAAAAATAAATAAAGAGCAAGAGCACAGCCAGGAAACATAAAAGCCTTGACCACTCAGCAGCTGCAGGCTGGGGGG
Source organism: Pteronotus mesoamericanus (assembly GCF_021234165.1). Taxonomy (NCBI): domain Eukaryota; kingdom Metazoa; phylum Chordata; class Mammalia; order Chiroptera; family Mormoopidae; genus Pteronotus; species Pteronotus mesoamericanus. The sequence continues at coordinate 1,508,388 of NW_026555090.1, forward strand.
ACAAGAATGGCCCTTCCACACTGGACACTGCACTGCACTGGAGTGTAAGGGGCTTCGGCAGGTGGCGGCACAGCCAGTGCCACCGTCCTCCGGTGCTGGCCTCCTACCCGGAGGTCTGGAGGCCTCTGCATCCCTTCTCTCAGAGCTGCTCTGAGCAGCAGACTGTGGGGGAAGTGGTTTCATATGGACATTCAAGAATGTCCGGAAAAAGCCATTGGAAGTCATGTTTTCAGAGTAGTCGTTCTTAACTCTTTCTGGATAAACTGAGAATATATTTCCTTTGAGAATCTGGTAAGACCTTTCCAGAAATGTGCACACACTTTCAGTAGTTTCTTGATGAACCCCCGACCCCAGATACTGCTCTTCCCCTAGAGATTCCAGGTGCATTAACTACCGCTGTTAATAAGAACACTTGAAAAAGCTAAACACAACATGAATTTTCACAGCAGCAAGGCAGTCCCTACCGACAGTGATGTGCAGCAGCCCTCGCGGGAGGGCGCTGTGACTTCCTGACAGACACGCGCAGGGCCCAGGCCTGAGCACACGGGGGGAGGCGAGAGCGCCCTCGCTAATCGCTCCCCTCTGGGTCTTAAGAAATGAGACCCCCAAGCCTGACGTCCTCAAGGCCATCAGACCATGCGACAGCCTCTTCTTGTGGGTCTGGGATGCTGACACTCCACTCACTGTGAAGAACCACCTTACTGAGCGCTTCCCTGACTACTCCAGGAACGTAGGGTATAGAGAATTGCTGGCACACAAACTTTAGTCCGCTTTCCTGAAAAGAGTCAAAAACCTGCTCTCTTTCGGGACTTCCAGCTAAGATGGAGGTGTAGATAGATATACTTTGCCTCCTCACACAACCAAAAGGACAAGAACCAATTTAAAAACAAAAAATAACAAGAACTGCCAGAAAACTGAACTGTGTGAAAGTCTGATAACCACGGAGTTAAAGAAGAAACATTCATCCAGACCCGTAGGAGGGGCTGAGACAGGCAGCTGCGGTGGAGAGGATGCGCGGCAAGGCAGTGGCTGGCGGACTGGGCAGTCCCGTATTTGCATGCGGATACACCGGGAAGAACGGCTGGAGAGCGAGACAGACCCCACAACCCAGGGTTCCAGCACGGGAAAAAGGAAGCCTCAAAACCTCCGGCTGTAAAAATCTGTGGGGGTTGCAGAGGCAGGAGAAACTCCCAGCCTCACAAGAGAGTCTGTTGGAGAGACCCACATGGTCCTAGAATGTTCACAAACCCACCCACCTGGGAATCGGCACCAGAAGGGCCCTATCTGCTTGTGGGTAGCGGGCGAAGTGACTGATAGCTGGCTGAGAGCCAAGCAACTGACACGGTTCCTTTTGGACCCCTCCCCCACACAGCATCACAAGGCAGGACCGGTGTTGCCCTGCCCTGGCAAATACCTAAGTCTCCACCCCTTACAATGTAACAGGCATGCTGAGACAAAGAAATATGGCCCAAATAAAAGAACAGATCAAAGCTCCAAAGATAGAACTAAGCAATGAACAGAGAGCCAAACTATCAGATGCACAGTTCAAAACACTGGTAATCAGGACGCTCACAGAAGTGGTTGAGTAGAGATGCAAAATAGAGGAAGAAGTGAAGGCTATGCAAAGTGAAATAAAGAAAAATATACAGGGAACTAACAGTGAAGGGGAAGAAACCGGGACTCAAATCAACAATTTGGAGCAGAAGGAAGAGATAAACATTCACCCAGAACAGAATGAAGAAGCAAGAATTCAAAAAAATGAGGAGAGGCTTAGGAACCTCTGGGGCAACTTTAAACTTTCCAACATCTGAATCGTAGCGGTGCCAGAAGAAGAGGAAGAGCAAGAAATTGAAAACTTACTTGAAAAACTAATGAAGGAGAACTTCCCCAATCTGGCCAAGGAAACAGACTTTCAGGAGATCCTGGAAGCTCAGAGAGTCCCAAAGAAGTTAGACCCAAGGAAGCACACATCAAGGCACATCCTAATTACATTCCCCAAGATTAAAGGAGAGACTCTTAAAAGTGGCAAGACAAAAGTAGACAGTTACCTACAAAGGAGTTCCCATGAGACTATCAGCTGATTTCTCAAAAGAAACCTCACAGGCAAGAAGGGGCTGGAAAGAAATATCCAAAGTCATGAAAGGCAAAGACCTACATCCAAGATTACTCTATCCAGCAAGGCTACCATTTAGAATGGAGGGGCAGATAAAGTGCTTCCCAGATAAGGTCAAGTTCAAGGAGTTCATCATCTCCAAGCCCTCATTATATGAAACGTTAAAGGGACTTATCTAAGAAAACGAAGATCAAAAACTATGAACAGTAAAATGACAGCAAACTCATAATTATCAACAACTGAACCTAAAAAAAAAACCCAAACAAACTAAGCAAACAACTAGAACAGGAACAGAACTGTAGAAATGAAGATTGGGGGGAGAATGGGGGAAAAGGCACAGGGAATAAGCAGCATAAATAGTAGGTACAAAATGGACAGGGGGAGGCTAAGAATAGTATAGGGAATGGGGAAGCCAAAGCACTTACATGTACTACCCGTGGACATGAAGGAAGGGGGGGCGGGAATGCTGGGGGGAGGAGCGGTGGAGGGGGAGGGGAATAAAGGGGAGGGGAAATGGGACAACTGTAATAGCATAATCAATAAAATTTTAAAGAAGCAAAAACCTGGCGGTGCTAGGGAATGATCAAATCACAGAATGCTGCGAAGATGAAAGAAAAGCGGCCTAGCCGCACCAAGGACATGACGGCCAGCTCGGCGGGGCGGCGCGGCTGCGGAGGAGAGCCCCCTGGCGGAAGCACACCTGGCCGGCCCCGCCGATACCCTGCAACTCTGGGCGGAGCCAGGGACGAATTCCATTCCTTGCCCAAGAGATGAAATGCCCTTCCCAGCGGCCTCTTGCAAGTAGTTATCAATATGTTAAGAAAGCCTTGGTGATTTTACTGCCCTGTTCCAGTCCCTTTCTGCTTCTGCCTATGATAGTGCAAGGGAGTCCAAGTTTCTTTTTACCAAGCATTAAAACACATTGAGAAGATATATCCTACCTACTTGCAAAAGAATTTATCAACGTTTTTAATAATTTGTACCCATGACAAATAAAATAAAAGATAAGAAACCATACGAAATAAAAGGTGAAATTATTTTACCAAGAATCAGGGAGGTAAGACGGTACAATTAGACATTAATCAATCCTGGGCTTCCTGGTAGCCTTGGCAAAAAGGGAAAGACAATGAGATTCACAGTCCACACTTCCTGAGTAAAGGTAGAACAAAAGATATTGCACCAGAAGGAGAATGATTTTTTTCCCTAACACTAAGTTTTCAGATTAACTTATTGCAACCATTCTTATATTAAGGAAAAATGAACAGCACAATATATAACATCTTCAAAAGTTTTACAAAAGTGCGAAATGCTCTTCCTATAACTTAGCCCGGTATTGATACCCTTCAGAATTTGTCTCAGTTACTTTCCCAGCTTCATTTCCTTCCTGTCCTCCCTGTCCTCACCAGGAAAAACATATTTTAATTAACTAAACTCTTCCTGATTCCCTGACATACCCCACCTTCTCCAAACTTAGCTTTAATCACCCCAAACTCTTTAAATCCTGACTCTTCTACAAAGACCTCCCCAACTCTCCCAGTCAAAAGCGGCCTTCGCCCACCGTCCTTCCGACACCGCCCCCCAGCAGGGCAGAGCGCCGCAGGAGGCGACGCCACGCAGAGGCGACGCTCGGAACCTGACGGGAGCTCAAACTTGGCTCTGTTGTTCACTGGCGATGTGACCCTGGGCAAGGGACTGAATCTCTCTGGCCCGCAGCGTCTACATCTATAGAACAGAACAAAAATACCGACACCTCGCAAAGCTTTTGTAAGAATTAAATGGACATCTATAAAGGCCTGGCACATGATAGCCCTCACAGAAGTGGGGGTGGCGGCGATAGGTGCTATTGCAGAGACTTGGGCATCTGCTTTCTCTCCACCACCTGAAAAGGAGCTCCTTGAAGGCAACAGACTGAAGTGTCTCCCAGAATGCTTCACACATAACAGAGTGCAGTCTCAAAGGCCGCCTATTTGGAATGCCAGACTCAGGCCGGAACACAAAGCCACACTTCAGCCACAGAAGGCTGCCGGCCCCATGAGGGTCTCAAGTACACTGACCTCCTGTTTCACAGAGTAAGATGCTCTTCCCCATCAGAAAATCACTGTTGGCACACAGGTCTCCAATTACCCATGTGAAATGCCCTAAGGGGCCCTCTCACCCAAAGACCAGCCAGCCAGTGAGTACTTCATTGTCATGAATGTACGGTGCTGACTAATGCCTTGATGAGCTACAGATACATTCTACCAGCCCTAGATGGCCAATTTGGTATAACATGGATACTATGAGTTCCAGTAACTCACAGGAGACCACTCTAGCACTTACAAGCTGTATGTCTTCCACATTCATAAAACAACCGTAATTATCTTTCAGGGGTGAGATGTTCTAGTAATTCTTAAATGACTTAACCCTAGAAAGTCAATGTTAATTTAAAGAATTTTTGTTTCAAAAGAAGAAGACAAGACCAAAAAGATATAAGCCCACTTTTTGACAAATATGCCAGCAACCATGCCTCTCTTCGCTTCCCGGGGAGATACGCACTGCGGTGATGCTGTCCCTGGACAGCAGTGGGAAACCGTGTCAAAGACAGTTTCAAGCCCTCCATTCTGGTGCTCCCTGCAGCAGTGCGACTGTGTTGCGGGACGAAGAGACATCCCCCAACCCCCGGAGGTGGGCGGGAGGGTAGGGACACACCTTGGAACCAGGCAGTGCTGGATGCAAATCTCACTTAAAAGACTGGGTAACGTTGTTTAACCTTCTTCAGCCTCATTATTCTCATACATAAAGTGAGAACAGAAATGACCCTGACATTTTATTGTGCAGCAGTCATTTGGAGAGGCAGCCACTCAAGGACCACACGAAGGACCCACATGTCGTCTCCCCGCTCTGCATCCCGGCCTGTGGCTTCCTCCCGGACCGCAGCTGTGCTCCACGAGAGGCGTGAAACAGGCAGGGCCAAAGGGCTTTGCTGCTCCTTCGGGAAGCGGTTCCCTGCCCAGGGGCCTGCGCCTCCATCTCACAGGCCGGAACTGTGTCACGTGGTCACTCCTAGCTGCAAGGGAGACCGCGGAAGAGACTTTTTTAGTTGGGCACATGGCCATCCCAAATAAAGTCGAGCAGGAACGAGGCACAGGCATTGACTAGGAAACGAGCAGCTACTACAACTACAGATAAGGCCCACGTCCCCTTTGACCCTCTCTCCCCCGTAGCCCTGTTAACCCTGGCCTCACGGGCATTTTCACCAGGCTCCACAGCAGATTCTGACGCCCGCCAGTCCCGAAGCTTTGAGGACCGCATCTACCCTTACAATGCTCATGGCTTCCAAGCGTACAGCCTAGTGGGGCCGTCAGAGTTGTCTGGTCAGTATTCCCTCTCATCCTCTTTCCTCCCCTACAAGTCACCCAGATACACCTAATCTCAAAGCCACAAGTCAAGCCTGGCTTTGCCCAGCATATGGCACTGGGTGGCATAAAATGACTGACTCGCTTTAAAAATCAAAGCCATCCTTCAGAAGATGATCTGCCACCTCTGACAGTATTTAAAGAATGTGACTGAAGCCCCAAAACCTGAAGCCATGATGCTCTGAGATCGACAGCATCACCCCAAAGGCGGCCTGCGACCCAGAATGGCGTGCCCGTACTCTGCGGACGCATTCGGCTACGGGGCGTGCGGGCGGGGATGTGATGGTGGTAGGCAAGTGGTCATCACACATCAAGTAGGGGAAGAGTCAAAATGAAAACAGTACATGTAGCTTTACATTAAAAAGTATAGACCTATGCAAAAAAGAAAAGTCTAGAAAGCTAATTCCAATATGGCAACAATGGTAAATATCTTAGCAGTGAGAGTAATTATGTCCATTTTGGTTTTGTTAAAAAGAGAAGGTAATTTTCCAAAATTTTCCACAAAAAAATATGTATTCCTTTTAGAACCAGTTTATGATTGTTAAAAAAAAATTGTCAACCTATACCATCATCATGAGTCATGTAACAATTTTTGAAAGACCTCTGGTGGGTGAGCTCATCCAACTCTATGCCATATCTTATCTTCTTATCTGGTCTTTGCATAAAATTAAATGGCGATTTCTGGTCAAGATGGCAGCTAAATAAATATGGCTCACCTCTTGGCACAACCACATCAAAATTATAACTAAAGTACAGAACAACCATCACTCAGAACTGCCAGAAATCGAGCTGAATGGAAGTCCTACAACTACGGAATTAAAGAAGAACCCACATGGTAGGAAGGAAGAAGACAAATCTCCCACACTCATGTGTGGTGGATAAGAATCAAGAGGGATATCTTAGGAATGAGGGGTCCCAGTCTCACACCAAGCCCCCCAGCACAAGGATCCAGCAAGGAAGGTAAGTCCCCATAACGTCTGGCTGTAAAAACCAGCAGGGAACAAGGCTGTGGAAGACAGGAACCTCCAGAACCCAGGCAGTTCCTCTTAATGGGTCTGTGCGTGGACTTTCTTGGACTCGCTCTCTCTGAGCTCCAGCACTAGGGCAGCAGCTTGAAAGGCATCAGAGACATACAGGAAGGAAATTAATTGTTCGGCATCATGGCAAGGATTGGGGTGCAGCTTTCTCTAGACGGAAGTGCTGGCAGGGGCCATTGTTCCTTTTCTGAGCCCTCCCCCAACAGTCAGCAGACTGTTGCCATATCTGAGACTCCATTAACCTGGATCACACTATTTGCCCCACCCTGGTGATTCACTGAGGTCATGTCCCACTCAAATTTTGGGCCCACCCACGCTATTTCCAGAGCCTTTTCCAAAGGAATGGCTTGCCTTGGCTCATGCTTCAGATTTTCCTAACTTCTTTCTGGCCTCAGCAAGACCCATACGTCTTGCTATGTGGCCCCAGGCCTGGCACTAGCAGCACCGGCCTTGGTTCACAGCTTGGCCTCGCCTGGGCGCCTCCAAGGCCCACACAAGTAGCAGCCTTCTACAGATCGCTTTGTAGCTTATGCTGGGTGGGCGTGTATAGAACACAAGAGGTGGTTGATCTTGGACGTGCCAACAGCAATCAAGGCACAACTACAAGAGGAAGATGTACACAGCCCACATGGTGGGCGCATCTTGAGTATTCAGCTTGGGTAATAGGGGAGGCTGTGCCACTGGACCCTACAAGGCATCTATTACATTAGGCCACTCTATCAAGCCTGGGAGACGTGGCAGTTCTATCTCATACGTAGAAGTACACACAGGGAGACTTCCAAAATGAGGAGACAAAGAAACATGTCCCAAATGGAAGAAGAGAACAAAACTCCAAAAAAAACAACTAAACAACATGGAGACAAGCCATCTACTAGATGCAGAGTTCGAAACACTGGTTATAAGGATGCTCAATGAACTTTGTGAGAACCTCAACAGCATAAAAAGAAACCAGTAAGAAATGAAGAATACACTACCTAAAATAAAGAACAATTTACAGGGAATCAACAGTACCATGGATGAAGCTGAGAATCAAACAGCAGTTTGGAATATAAGGAAGTGAAAAACAACCAATCAGAGAAGTAAAAAGAAAAAAGAATCCAAAAAAATGAGTATAGTATAAGGAGGCTCTGGGACAACTTCAAGTATACCAATGTTCACATAAGGGACTGCTAAGAGAAGAGGAAGAGCAAGAAATTTAAAACCTATTTGAAAAAATGACAACAGAAAACTTTCCTAACTTGCTGAAGGAAATAGGCATACAAATCCAGGAAGTGCAGAGAGTCCCACACAAGATGAACCCAAAGAGGCCCACACCAAGACACATAACTAAAATGCCAACGGTTAAAGACAAAGAGAGAATCTTAAAAGCAGCAAGAGAAAAGCAGTGATCTACCAGGGAGTTCCCATAAGACTGTCAGCTGATTTCTTAAAAGAAATTTTGCAGGCTAGAAGGATGGGAAAAAAATATTCAAAATGAAGAAGAGCAGCCCTAGCTGGTACGGCTCATTGGATTGAGCACTGGCCTGTGCACTAAAGGGTCGCTGGTTCGATTCCCCCCTGTGTAGGGCACAGGCCTGGCTTGCAGGCCAGGTTCCCAGCAGGGGGCATGAGAAATGCAGCCACACATTGATGTTTCTCTCTCTTTCTCCCTCTTTTCCTCTCTCTAAAAGTAAATAAATAAATCTTTTTTAAAAACTATAATTAAAAAAAAAAAAAAGGAAAGAAAAGCAGGGACCTATAACCAAAATTACTCTACCCAGCAAAGCTATCGTTTAAAATCAAAGGACAGATAAAAAGCTTCCAAGACAAGAAAAGACTATAGAAGTTCATCACCACCAAACCAGTATTTATGAGATGCTAGAGTCTCCTTTAAAAAGAAGATCAAAATAAACAATATGAGCAATAAAATGGCAATAAATACCTATCTATCAACAACTGAATCTAAAAAAAAAACCCCAAAATAAACAGCACAACAGAAACAGAATAAAAAATATGGAGAACATTTTGATGGTTGCCAGATGGGAGGGGGCCGGGGGATGGGCAAAAAAGGCGAAGGGAATAAAAAGTACAAATTGGTACAGAACAGTCATGGGAACGTGAAGTACAGCACAGGGAAGAGAGTAGCCAAAGAACACATACGCATGACCCACGGACGTGCACACTGGTGTGGCGACTCCCAGAGAGAGTGAGGCAAAGGGGGGAAAACTGAGACACCTGTAAACAGCAGAAACAATAAAATATAATCTATAAATAAGTAAATAAAATTAAACGGCAATTAAGGAGGACTTCAGCCAAAGCAGGGGTGAGACTGCAGGCAGGGCACCAATCAAGGCTTCCAGCTACAGTGGCAGCATTTTAACGATCTGAAACCATCCAGATTTAACAGGGAAAACTCTCCCAAACGAAACACAGCTCAAGGTCCCTGTGATTTCCTGATTGAGAAGCTGCAAAAAGAAACGTAGGTCATTCCTCAGCCGCCAGCCGCACTCAGCCACCCTGCACACAGCAACGAGGGTGGCACCCAGGGCACCATATGCACTGCATGCAAAGCCAGCCACCCTTCGGAGCAGCCAAACACACAGGACCCTGCAGCATGGCCAGCGGCCAACCATTAAGTAAACTTTTTCCAACCAGGGTACATTTTTGGCAAATCCCTGCCTGCACTTTCCTCAGGAAGCATCTCTGGCTATTTAACAAGCAAGCTAATAAGTATATTAATAGGCAAGATCTACAAATTGGATACCATTAACTTTGGGGAGGCAGCTGAACTGGGAGTCAGGTCTGGGGAGGCAACTTCATACCCGAGCCTCTATGCTCTGCTCCTCTTTCGCACGCTAGCAAACCCTTGTGGCCCTGCTGGCATAAACAGCATGGCCGGGCTTCTCCACCAAAGCCGCCCCAGGTCAAGATGGTAGAGCAGGTGGACGCTGCGCTCCCCTCCTCCCACCACCACATCAAAATTTCAGCTAAGTTATAGAACAACCACCCTTAAGAACCACCTGAGGATTGGCTGAACCGAACTCCTACAACTAGTGATATAAAGGAGCCACACAGAGACCGGTAGGAGGAGTGGAGACCCAAAACAGGCTGGTCCCACACCCACAGTGTGGCAATTAAGAATCAAGAGGGATATCCTGGCTTCGGAGGTTCCCTCCTAAGGAGCAAGAGGTCTCAGCCCCACATCGGGCTCCCCGGCCCAGGGCACCAGCGCCAAGGAGTCCCCACAACACCTGGCTGTGAAAATCAGCAGGGACTCAGACCAGGTGAGACTGAGGGCTGCTGTAGACCCAGGCATCCTCTTAAAGGGTCCAAGCACAGACTCACTCATTCACAAACACTTGCCCTAAGCTTTAGAGAAGGGACAGCAGCTTGAAAAGTGCAGGGACACATGTGGAATACCTAAATTGGAGGGCTGGAGGGGCAGCTCCCTCCCAACCCAACGTGCCGGCAGGTGCCATTGTTCCTTTGCTGAGCTCCACAGCCTGACACCGACTGTGGGTCTCCAGCAACCTGGCTACCACCACTCTCATCCCACCCTGGTGATTCTCTGACAGCGCCCACCCCGCAAAATTCACACACCCGGCCTGAACTTCCTTCGGAGTCTATTCCCAAGTGGCTGGCTTGGGCCTAAGCTGTGGACTTTCCTAAAATCCTCAAAGGTCCATAAACCCCAAACAAGCAATAGCAGGCCTCAGGGGGCTCTGTGCCTCTTGCTAAATGCCCCAAGCCTGGCACTAGTGGCAGCTAGCGGGCTTTGGTTCACAGCATAACTACTCCCAGGTGCCTCTAAGCTTGGCACAGACATCTACCAACCACAGATCACTTTGTAGCTCCTACCAGGTGGCCCCAGGCCGGACACAGGCAGTGGCTGACCTCGGCCTGCACCAAAGCCCCTCCCAGGAGGCCCAAATCAACGTACCTGTGCTCAGATTCAGACCACCCCATTAGTACCACAAATGACATACCCAAAGGGTGGACTTGACAGGTACCAGAGTCCCACTACAGCAAATCCCACTCCGTGGGGACTGCCCCTGCGCAAGAGCTTGTGTGCTGTAGTCAACAGCCAGTCCTCACAGCCAGTCAGCCTGAGGGTCAGTCCCACCCACTGCGGTGCCAACGGCAGTCCAGGCTCAACTACAACAGGAGGGCACCCACAACCCACAAGGGACACCCCAGGAGCAGCCGGCTCAGGTGACCAGGGTGACTGCACTATTGGGCCCCCAAAGGACACTTATAAAAGTATAAGGCCACTCTGTCAAGACAAAAAATGTAGCAGCTCTACCTAATACATAGACGCAAACACAGGGAAGCAGCCAAAATGAGGAGACTAAACATGTCCCAAATGAAAGAACAAGACTCCAGAAAAAGAACAAAATAGAGACAAGTAAGCTATCAGATGCAGAGTTTAAAACTCTAGTTGTAAAGATGCTCAATGAACTTAGGGGAGGTATAGATGATCTCAGTGAGAACTTCAAAAAAGAAATAGGAAACATAAAAAAGAACCAGTCAGAAATGAAGAATAAAGTAACTGGAACAAAGACTGCATTATGGCATCAACAGCAAATAAGATGACATAGAGGATCGAATCAGTGATTTGAAAGACAAGGTAGCAGAAATTACCCAATTGGATCTGTAAAAAGAAGAAAGAATTTTTAAAAATGAGGGTAGTTTAAAGGACCTTTGGGACAACATCAAGCATGACAACATCAAGTATGACAACATTCACATATTTGGGGTATAGAAGGAGAAGAAAGAGAACGAGGGATTGAGAACCTATTTGAAGAAATAATGAAAGAGAACTTCCATAGTATGGTGAAGGAAACAGACATACAAATCCAGGAAGCACAGAGGGTCCCAAACAAGATGAACCCAGAGGCCCACCACAAGACACATCATATTTAAAAGGCCAAAAGTTAAAGAGAGAATCTTACAAGTAGCAAGAGAAAAGCAGTTAGTTACATACAAGGGAGCTCCCAAAGGACTGTCAGCTGACTTCTCAACAGAAACTTTGCAGGTCAGAAGGGACTGTCATGAAATATTCAAAGTGATGAAAAGCAAGGACCTACAACCCAGATTACCATATTTTGCTGCCATGCGTAATGCGCACCCACATTTTAGTGCTAATTTGCATTATGCATGGGAATTACTACCCATGTATAATGTGCATCCTTATTTTTCCCTCAAAAATTTGGGCAAGAAAGTGTGTATTATATACAGCAAAATACTACGGTACTCTACCCAACAGAGCTATCATTTAGAATTGATAAAACAAGATAATCCCAGACAAGAAAAAGCTAAAGGAGTTTCCTCACCACCAAACCAGGATTATAAGAAATGCTAGAGTCTTCTTTAAAAAGAAGGAAAAAAAAATCAAAACTATGAATAAGAAAATATCACAAAGACAAAAAATTCTCACTGACAAACGCAAATGCAATAAAAGCAGTGTATTGGCCAACACTAAAGCTAGTGCAAAGGTTTTTAAAAGGCAAAAGTAATTACCACAGTAAATCAATGGATACAAAGAGACACACACACTAAAAAGAAGGAAAAAACAATGACAAAAACAAACATGGAGGGGGTGAGCAAAAATGGTAGTAATTTTAGAATCTTAAAATTTAAGCGACTGTCAACTTAAATTTGTCAACTTCACTGCTATAAACAGAGCTTGGTATAGATGAAGCATATGGTAACACATACCAAAAACCTACAGGAGATATGGAAGCAATGAAGGGAAAGGAATCCAAACACAAACAGTGACCAGTATTGTCTAAGAAAAGCAAGAATCCATTAATTAGTACTAATCCTCATTGAAGCCTTTTTTGTGCCCAGCCCTGAGATAGGCATCAAGAAGAACAGGCCCTTACGGAGGTCAAATTCCAGTCTGGAAGCCATTTGCAATCCCTGAAGAATCAATGGATCTAGGCACTGGTCCTGAGTGGCTAGGAACATCACAAAGAGGAAGACAACTGGATATGATGTCCCTCTGAGGGAAAGACATCACCTCCAAAGTGGTCTTGTCCAGAAATTAAAGGTGAACTTGATCAGACCACAAATCCAACTTCCAGTGTACATGAACTACAGGAACAGAGGAACATGCGAGCATGTTCAATGGTATCATGGAGATACAATCAGCAAAATCCAGACTATGGGAAACTGTATAGGACAAATGACCTCGTTTTTCCAACAAATAAAATGCAATGAAATAAATACGGAGGAGGAGCCTATAGATTAAAAGAAACACAAGGGAAATATCAATTAATTTGTAATGTCTGACCTTATTGGATCCTATTTAAACAACCAAAACTCTAAAATTATATAACATTATGAGACAACTAGATTTTTAAATAGTAACTGAATGCTTAATATTAGGGATTTACTGATAATTTTTTTAAGTACAAAAATGGTATTATAGTTGTTTATTTTTAAAGAGTTCATTTTCTATTAGAGAAACACACTGAAATATATGGCTGAAATAATATGATTTGGGGCATTTACTTCAAAATAACATAAGCCAGGAGAGGGAGGAGACAGACATATTGACAAAATATAACAGGTCATGAGTTGATCATTGTTGAAGTTATATAAAGGGTAAGTGAAGGTTCATTATAGTATTTTCTCTATTTTTGTGTATGTTTAAAATTTTCCCTAACACAAAGTTTAAAAAATAAACACAGATTTAAAGTAAAAACTGTAGGGCATAGATTGTAAGTGTAACAGACGTTCAGGTGGGGGAGGTATTCAGACTCAGTAAACATTCACTGAGTGCCTACCCAGCAGCGAGCCCTGTGCGCCTCAAGTTCCTCACCTGTAGAGCCGGCGGTGAGGGGTCTGCTTCACCTGGCTGTCACTCAGAGGAGATAAGCTTATGCCTAGCAAGCATTTAGAATAGTGTCTGGCCTGAAGCAAAGGTACTCAATACATGGTAGCTTTAAGTAACTCTATGCATGTTAGAGCTGAGAAAACAGACTCAGAAAAGCAAGGTACCTTGTCCAAAAGGTCACGCTATCAGAAGGCGGGGGGGGGCCTGAACTGCAGAAACAGCACGGCCCCCGCGCTCCCCAGCCTCAGGCGGGGCTCCGCGGGCAGGCCACCGGCAGGGCAGCAGGGGACTGCCGGAGGTGGGGGGGGGTGAGGGCTGGGAAGAAGGGAGCCGCGGCCCCTCTATGGAAGCCGGAGTAAGGCAGGGCTGAAAGCAGTTAGGAAGAAGAACATTCAAACCCTCAGAAATGCCATTCCGAGGAAGCTCAGGGCAAATTCTTCTCATTAAAGACGGGTCCCCATAGCTGTCATTGGGGTGACCTCACTAATTCAAATAAATAGCCACGGGGTTTCAGAGGGAACAATTTTAACTCTGCTTTCCATAATAAGGATTCTGGATTACAGCCCAAAGCTTTAGCTAGTTAAGTTTGTGGGTCAGTCTCATGAATTATTTTCTTGGCTGGATCCCAAGAAAGCCCGGCGATCCTCCCAGCAACGAGGCGATGAGCCTGCATGCCCACCCAAGAGGGAGGCTTCTCCACAGAGCTGGCGAGCCACACTGTGAGACCCGTGGCACTGGGACGCTCACCCTCGGCCTACAACCGGCCCTAGTGTTTTTTAGGGAAACTACCCGGTTGCAGATAGCTGTCCAGACACGATGCCCAGAACACACCGACAGCCACACAGGGGACCATTTTTCCAGTCAGCGGCAGGCGAAGGCCACCTCAGCAGCAGGCCCTCTAGACTGGCTGGCGGTCACTGCTCCCATCAGAGCCCGCCACGCACCTTGGGCCTGGGGAGCGCTGGGCCCCGGAATTCCTGCTCCGCCCTGGCGAGCCATCTGCCGTTTCCGTGGCACGGGGCGCTCCCGAGGAACACGGCCCGGAGGCCTTCTGTGGCGCTGCAGAAGGAGGACGCGTCCTGGCCTACACCTGCAAACCAGACCGTTGCTCTGCCCGGCGGTGGCCACAGACAAGCCACGTGGCTACCGTTTGCACAGAAGGGCAACAGAAAACCTCACCGGACCATGAAAATGAAGCATGCGAGAAGCCAAAGGGCTGACTACTTGTGAAGCTATGCTGAGTCCCATTCGGCAAGGCCAGGTCACACCTTCCACAGGAGGGATCCGTGCTGGTCTCTAACCCGTCTGTCCCTGGAGGCGCTGTGGGACGGAGTGACTGGCCAGGCAGTGAGCTGGTCAGGCTGCGTTTGATTGCCAGCTTTGCCACACCGTCTTCGAATTTTCCCTAGTCCCAGCAAAATAAGCCCTGCTCTCCCCGCCCCCACTATGTTGGCTGACTGAAAAATAAAAATCCACAGGTAACATAGGAACCTCATTTTGTTTTAGAGTTTCAGCCTCTTTACACTAAAATGAAGCAAGCACAAAAAGGCCGATGTGAACTTTTTAAATCTGAATGTTCTTCCTCATCCTGTTTTTCTTTGCTTCTCTCCTTGCAGGTGCGTATGATCGCTAACGAGCTCCTAAAAAGAGAAGCAGGAAGGAGGCGGGAGGTGCGGACCAAAGGGCCCCGGGAAAATCTGCAACACGGTCATCAGCTTGACAAAACCTGTGCCAGCTTCAAACCTCAGAGCTGAGGACCAGCGGGCTTGGTCTGCCTCGCCCAAGCTCAGCCTGTTCTTTTTCCCAGGGCCGCGAGGCGAGTTCAGCGAGGAGCTGGTTATGATGAAGGTAGGGCCTCAGGGCCGTCAGATCTGGGCTCAAACTCCTGGCTCTGCCGTTTGTTCGCCCCAAGGCCTCAGGCGAGTTCCTTAATCTTGGGTGCGAGCCTCTCCTTTTCATTAATAAAATGGGGATAGTAGCTAACACTGTGGGATTGCTATGAGAACCAGAAATAATATAAATAGAAAGAATGTTTATAATAAGAAGTGCTGCTGATACATACATTGTCTCATTTAAACCTTAAAACCACCCTAACGAGGCAGCTGTTACTGCCCCCATTTTTGAAGATGAGGCCACTGAGGGTCAGACTGAGTAATGTGTCCCCCAAACCCAGGTGGTGAGTGTTGGGCCTGAGGAGGGGACCAGGGCTGGTCTGCCCCCAAGGCTGGGTTCTCAGGGCCCCGGCAGGGCCCGGTGCAGAGCACGTGTAAGGGACGGGGCCGCTGGGACTCTGGCAACGGCCTTCCCGAGTCTTACTCACGGCAGCTCTGGGGGGAGGACGTCGTTGTTCCCATCTTAGGGGTCAGAAGGTTGGGGTACAGCTAGTATAGATTCTCAGAGCTCAATAAAAAGCACCTATCTTTTATTTTTTTAAAGATTTTATTTATTTACTTTTAGAGAGGGGGAAGGGAGGGAGAAAGAGAGGGAGAGAAACATCAATGTGCAAGGGATACACTGACTGGTTGCCTCTTGCATGCCCTCAACTGGGGACCTGGCCCGCCCTCAACCCAGGCATGTGCCCTGACTGAGAATCGAACCAGCAACCCTTCAGTTCACAGGCCGGCGCTCAGTTCACTGAGCCACACCAGCCACAAAAAGCCCCTCGCTTTTAGAGTCATGTACTTCAGTATATTTATGAATAAAACTATCTGATGCCTGGAATGTGCTTCAAAATAACGCAGGGCCGAGGGGATGGGGTGGGTGATGAGATAAAACAAGGCCGGACTGGCCAGATGTCGAGAGCCGGGTCATGGGTACAGGGAAGTTCACCATACTGTGTTCCCTCTTCTCGTTTATGTTTAAAACTTTGCATAATAAAAAGCAAAAGTAAAAAATACGTTCTCTCCTGGAGAATGCAGAAGGCAGAGTGGGTCTCACACTGAGGTGTGCTCTGTCCCCAGCTCCTGAGTCCCCTCCACTCCACTGTAATCGCTGCTTTAAAGCATCCCTCCTCCTTCCCTGCCTCACCACACAACCCAGCCCGGCCCACCCCGGGGACTGGCAGCTTCCAGGGCCCGAAGTTCTGCTCACGTACGTAGGGGGCAGCAAGGCGTTCTCCGCGGAGCGTCCCCTGGTGGCAGCCCAGGCTGCTGGAGGGTGCGGGGGAAGGGTGCGCCCTGCTGCCTGGAGCAGCGGTTCGGGCCTTAGGAGGGAAGGAGGACCCAGGAGTAAGAAAGAGAGAAGGGAGGAGAGGAGCTGCGTGGGCTGCACAGGCTGGGCTCCGCCTCCTCGGCCCCTCTGGGGGCGTCACGGCAGCCCCCACTGGTGTCGCTGCCATCAGTCTCCCGTCCCAAACATTCCCTCCGTCCTGCCCCAGCATGACCTTCCCCAACAGAACTCTGATCACATCTCTCCCCTACCCCCCACCGCCATGCATGAAAAGCCTCCCTGAGCTCCCCACTAACTCCAGGCAATGTTTACACTCCTCACCCTGACACTTGGGGTCACTGTCGCTACCCAGCCCTCACTGCCACCTTCGCCCTTGCCAGGTGCCCACACGGATACCCAAAGCCTGCGGGCTTGCTGCCTCATACACCTGGGCACCTTTTCTCTGATGGTCTCTGTTCCTAGCACGCCCTGCCTCCTGATAAAGTCCTGTAGGACGAGCTCAGGTGTCGCCCCCTCACTCTGCCCCAGCACAGCACACCCCCCTGCTATCAGGACATCGCGTGCCAGGCTTGTTTGCGGGCCCGCCTCCTGAGAAGCACAGGGGCTCTGGGGCAAGAGGGGCCGCCTCTTACTGTTCCCCATCTACACAACGGATGATCAACATAAGGTGTCTATTATCACTATTGGTGACTTAAAAAACGTGGCCCCTGAGCAGGCAGGCAGGGTGCGTGGCACACAGCAGCTGCTGGAGAGGCTGCGCCATGAATGGACACGTAAGGACGGCAGGGTGCTGAGCGGGGCTCGCTCCTGACTTAGCTGAGGCCGCCTCACTGCAGTGCCCTTCACGTGTGTGAAAAGCCCGCAGCTGCAGGAGGCTTATTTAGTGCCTTAGAAAGCTGTAACAGTTTCCTTCCAAAGGTTCCAGACAAATGAAAAATGATAACGACAGCTTGACATTCCCATTACCTCCATGGCTACAAACCTAAAGAATATTTATGACCCGTGGGATCAGAGATTTGGTGTCTTAGAAGCAAAGAAAGGTCAGCAGACGAACTGATCCAGACCATCTGCTCTTGGACGGGGAGAGAGGTCCAGTCTTCAGATATTCTCCCCCGTGCACCAGGCACCTGCTTCTCTCGCAAAAATCTGGAGCCAACACAACGATTTGTATTTGAGATTTGTATTTGACTTCAAAAAACCCCACTGTCTCTTCCCAGGAGGGGTGAAAAGCCGAACACGCGCATGCCGTCTCGCAGGGGACTGAGGCGCCTCCTGGCAGGGCGGTGAGACGGGACCCAGCGCCCATAGCCCTCTCAGGGAAGGGGCGCCTTGCTCTCCCAACTCAGTTCCTAGCAACAAGGTTTAACGGAGGAAAACAAATGCTCCCAGAGATCCTGGATCACTGCAAACGGAGAAACACTCGGCGGGGGCTAGCGCTGGAGGAGCTCCCTCCCCCTCCATTCTTCACGGGCCTGCTGCTCCTGCAATTCCCGCACCACACTCCTGACAGCACGGCAGATGCCGCACTCCTCCGCAGCCACCGCCACGCTAATCCTTCATCCGCAGCAGCCAATGGGAACGCAGGCCTTCCCATTCATCATGGCCGTGAGCACCAAAATAGCTCATCTGACCTTTGCAAATACCAAACAGTGGATTTAAAGCATAAGCTGGCAAAAGGTAATGCAGAAGTCGTCAGCTTCCCTTTCAAAGATGACGTTCTCAGCAGCTGAGAAACAGACCGCCTCGAGGACCAACACGGTTAAAAACTGGGTAGAAGCACTCAGACTGCATGTGCGGTAGCCACCTGTGTTTCAACACACACACGCATTCCTTGGTGAATTATTTAACATACACTGAAAATACATACAGCTCAGAAATCTCTTGGCGTTGCACTGAAAACAATGTCAAACCGGGAACAAGCAGTTTCCTGAGAGCACACGCATACCGGCACCACCGGGGATGTCAGTGCTGGCACCAGCGGGCCCCCAGACAACAGGGACAACGCTGCCACACGCACAGGCCTGCCACGGACGAGAGGGCAGACCCCCCCGAGGCCACCATTATGGTAGATCCAACTCACTGTTAAGCCTCATCACATACATCCCGTTTTCTATTTATAGGCCTGTAAATCTTAGATCACTGGTTGGTATTTTAGGAGCAGAAGTGACCCCTTAATAGTTCATGGAGATTTTCATGGAGAAGGGCGATCGTTTCGCGCTACCCGAAACTGGATCCCAAGTGAGCGTCATGAAATGCAGGGCTCCGGGTCTCTTCCACTTAAAAAAAGTAATTACAGAGAACTTGAGGAACAGGGAAAAAAAAAAAAAGAAAGAAAAAAGAAAAGCCACTTATATAAGCACACCACCACCCTAATTCAATTTTTAATAACTTTATTCACATAAAATAAAATTCACCATTCTGAGGTGCACAATCCAGCGGGTTTAGTGTAGTCACAGAGTGGGGTAACCATCACCACTCTCATTTCAGAATATTTCGTCACCCCTGAAAGGAACCCTGTATCCATCAGCAGTCGCTTCCCATCCCCCCATCCCAGGCCCCCACAACCGCCAATCTGCCTTCTCTAACCCTAAACCGGCCTCTGTCCTAAAAAAACCCCCTGGTGGGCCCTTTTTTTTTTTCCCTCCTTTCCCCCAACCCCTTTCACCCCCTTTTTTTTTTCCTCTTCATTCTTATAAAAAAAAAAAACTTTTCTCTAAAAAAACCCCCCCCAACAACCCCCCCAAAACCCACCCCGATACCCGAAAGATACTGAGGAGCAGTACTACCAGCCCTCAGGACAACCACACAAAGCACTAGACACAATGTGGCACAGGAACAGTAAAGCGCGCGAGGGCATGGAGCTGAAGGAGGAGAGACAGCTGCCATCCACTGAGCTTGCTGTTTTGCAAGTGTTATGAGCTAAATTCTGTGTGCCCCGAGCCCCCACACCTGACAGACTCACCTGCTGAATGTGACTGTACGTGGAGAGAGGCACCTTACAAGAGAGGCACAGTTAGAATGAGCCTGTTGAAGTGGGCCCTCATCCAGCCTGCCTGGTGTCCTTATGAAAGGACATCTGGACGTTACAAAGAGACTGCAGGGATGCGTGTGAACGGAGCCGCACCACGTTAGGACTCAGTAAGACGGTGGCTGTCGGCAAGCCAAGGGGAGCCCTCAAAAGAGAAGCCAAACCCGCTGACACCTTGATCTTGGACTTCCAGCCTCCAGAACCATGAGAAAAGAAATTCTATTGTTTAAGCCACCAGCATGTGGTCCTTTGTTACAGCAGCCTCAGCAAACACCTCACTTAATATCTCATACTTTAGCCCGTAAACAGACTTTAAAAAGCAGGGCTGTTACCCCCGTTTACTGTGAGAAAGCCAAGGCTCAAACAAGTTCGTGGAGCCGGGAGCGAAACTGAAGTTAGTGTGGTTTCAAAACTTGTGTTCTTTCCAGAAAGTACACATGCTGAAATTTATTTATAACTTTTCTATGGCAAGGGGTGGGGGTGGGGGGTATGACAGATTCCTGAAATAAACAAAAAAAAAAATTTTTGTTCTAATTTTAAAAAGCCAACATGTATTCTTTCCAGAATATACCTTCCAAATTCAAAATTCATTCATTTCAGAAACATTTTTGAGGGAGAAACAGAAACATTTAGTCAAGCACTTTACATGTATTATCCACTTTGAGCTAAGAGATATGTAGTTGTCATAATTGAGGAAACAGAGACTCAAGATATTAAATGCCCGTATCCGAGCACTGCACGATGTCTGTCTTTCATGAAGTCCCGCAGCCTCGCAGCTGCTTTCTCAAAGACCAGCTGAACTAACTTCTACTCATTGAGCTCTCACTGGGTATTCCGGACACCAAGGTGAACACAGCCTAGCGCCTACCTTGGAGGGGACGTACAGCCCAGCCACGAAAGGCGAGAGCCCTCCAGGGAGCCACGAACAAATCAGAAAAGGGGCCCAGTCTCAGGGCGACAGCGGCGTCAGCACGCAGGCCACGGCAGCCCCGCAGCTGGGTGAGCACCGGGCGAGCAGCTGTCCCCGCAGCCCACACCCCCTCGGCAGACAGAGAGCGACCGGAGCCCTAGGGAGCGCTGGCTTCTCTCTCCTCTGGGCCAAGGCCAGCCTGGCCATGAGCCGTGGGCACACCGCCTCTGGGCGGGGGCGGAGAACAGACCCAGGCCTGTTCACAGCAGGCAGTAGGCAAAGCCAGAAAGTGACCGTGACAAGCAGGGGTCAAAAAACCAGAGGGGGCCACGTGAGGAGCAGACTGTCCCAAAGACCAAGCGAACGGGGAGCTCAAGCCAGAAAGCCAAAGCAGGTGGAAGCCAAAGGACATCGGGGCCTTGGGGCACCCACAGAGGACCCGGCTTTAACAGTGCCATGCATCTCTCGCCCATGGGCCTTCTACCACCTGCCACCCAGTCCCCACACCCACCTCTTCACAGTACTAGGTGCTGCTCTAGAGTGGGGAGCGGCAGCTGTCAAATGCCTGCAGGGAGGACCCAGTGCCCCAGCAACACCGCTGAGCAGCTCGCAGGCCAGGACTGTGGGACGGGGGCTGGGGCAGGAAGCTGTGCAGCCCCAGCCGGAGGCTTCGCCTCTGCCGGCCTCGGGAGCCGCCCCGGCCCCCAGGGGCTCCCAGGCGAGATCAGAGCTTAACTGCAAAGCATCTCTCCCCACAGCTCAGTCTCACAGGATAAACCGCACACCTACTCCGATCTGTGCCAGGGTGAACAGAGGGACAATGTCCCCAGGGAATACCTGGGGTGCCTGGGGTGAGGACGACAGTGGCCACTCATGATGCGGGCGGGCTTGCTGGGCTGCTGTGACTGTGCGGGATCCCAGTGCATGCTGGGATTCTGTGTCTTCCTCTTGGTGACACCTGCCCTTAAAATAGCTGCAGCCACCTGGGGATATGCCCACAGATATGAGGTGATCAAGGAATTCCAGGAATTTTACACAAACACCTACTTGAAGATGCAATCCAAGGACGAGCCCCAGCGGAAAATGCTAAAAACCACCTACCACACGCTGAATTGCTATGGTGTGGCTGCGGAGTGAACAGTTCATCTCGGCCATCTGCTCCCAGAAGGGTATGTTCTCGAGATTCCCCCGGAAGCCCTGCTCTGAGGCCCTGAGAGAGGTCTCCACAGCAAACGGGCAGCACGGGTGTGGCGGGCATCAGGATGCCGTGGTGACGCTCTTTGGCACAGTGCCCAGCAGGACCCCGCGCTGTGCTCTCGCCGGAACTGAGAGACGGTCCGGGGGCGCCGTGCACTCCTGGGCAGGGAGGCTTACCCCTGGGGGCTGTTGGCTGTTCTCCTGGGGTTTTATTTTGGGGCTTTTTCTTTTTTGCTACTAACTCAAGTATTCATTTTCCATTTCTAAACAAAAAAGTTTTCTGTCTTTTTAATGCTTTATTCAATATTGACAGTTGAGGGACTGGGGGATTTGTTTTATAATTTTTGGTTGTTTTTGCTTATTACATTAAGTAGAAATCCTACAATGAAAGGTACTGTATTTGCTAGACTGCAGAAATAAAGATACTGTACATAAAGAGAATGTTTTGTCTTTAAACAGTTTTTTTAAAAGGTTATCAAATTTAATCAGATTGTAACTTGTGTTGAAGACAATCTGATAATCAATACATAATCAAAGATTATGACATTTTTTTAAAAATCAGGAAGGTGTTCCCCAGGGGCGAACAGAAGCAGTGATACCTGGGAAACCCAGGCCAGAGCCCCAGTATCCAGGGAAGGGAAGGAGGAGAAACTGCGGTCCCTTCTTACAGGCGGCCCGCGGTCCCTGCAGGCCCACCGGCAGCGGCGCTACTTCATCTTCACCTGTCACGGGAGGATCTTGAGGACAGCATCTCAGGGATTCGTTTGGAGCCAATCTATGAGCAGGGGTAGTGGCTTTAATGTGGGGAAAACCTGGGTTCAAGTGCAGCCTCTGCCACTGTCTCCCAGGGAGGCGTCTGGCAGGTGACTCGGCCTCGCTATAAATCAGGGAAAATACCCCCCCAGCTGGGGCTGCTGCCAGGGCGGCGAGCGGAAAACCTCAGCAAGGGGCGGCTTCCTCCTCACCTACTCTCTTTCCAGCTCTCTGGCTGGAGCAAATCTAAAATCCAGTGTCTGAGAATGTACATCAGATCTGAGGAACAGAATTTTAATCCTCTGTTCTAACTCTAAGTAAAGGATGCGCAAACCTGCCGACTTCAGGTTATTTCACCGGGTTAGAGATAAGGAGGGAGATCCTGTGGATTCTCAAGTCTAACAAGCCACCCACTAGCATGCAGGGAGTGTGACTCTGAGCACCAAGGTCACCACCCTGGGACAGCAACAGAAAGACGTGGTTCCCTCACAGCGGGCAGGCAGATGGGGAAAGAAAAGGTATTTCATACGAGGGTCAACAGGGAAACAGTGACCAAGGGGTCCTCAGGAAAAAAGCCTTCCACGAGAAAAGGAAAGGTCCTGGCTGGCTGGTACACGGCAGGGGAGGTCGAAGCTGCGGGAGGAACGGTGGCCTCCCCAGCCCCACCAGTGGGCACGGTGCACCCCGCCTTCCAGGGCCGAGGTGCTCAGGAAGGCAGCGGGGCGGGGCAGCGCGCGTCTGATGGGCCGGGCTGGAGATGGCATTCCGTCAGGGAGCGCGGCCCGCCGACAACCACAGGCCTGTTCCCTCCTCAGATGTGCAGAAGTGCAGAGCTGCCCAGGCCCTCTTTGCATCTGTTAGTGCGAATCTAATGCAGGACGCCCTGCTAGAAGTCACCTTGGCAGCCTCCATAGAAGTTTTAAATGCTCCTATAGTCTGACCCAGGTTTTTACTTCTAGGATTCTACACCGCAGAAATGTATAATTGTACAAACAGCATTATTTATAAGGAAAAACCCCACACTGCCTCCCAGTACGAGAAGGGCTATGTAACTGTTATCCACTGTATGGAGCACTAGGCACAATGAGCTAGATTGAAAGAGGCTGCCACAGAGGATCTTTAAAATATACGAGGGTGTGACAAAAGCAGCTGTAAAATGAAACCTACAGTAGGATCCTGTTACACAAAAGCAGCTTCATGGGACAAGGGCCACACACTACGCAGCTGCTGGTGATGCCTCTGGGGAGTCAAGCTTGGGTGAGAGAGTGGGGACCAGCACTTCATATGACATGTGCTTCTATATTGCCTGTTTTCTTTATCCTCACCTGCGGACGTGCTTATTGATTTTAGAGAGAGGGGAACAGGGTGGGAGAGAAACATAGATGTGGGAGAGAAACATCGATCAGCTGCCTCTCACACACACCCTGACCGGGGATCGAACCCAGGACCTTTTGGTGTACCATCTGGTGTACTGGACGACGCTCGAACTGAGCCACACCAGCCAGGGCTGTATTGTTTAATTTTTTAAGACAATGTGTACATCTGTTACTTTTACTTTATATACTTCTTCTTGTCTAATCTTTAAATAAGAATGGGTATAGACTTGTGGACAAAAAGGGGCCACATACTAAACCCGACCAGCTCAGGGGAGGCTTGTGGGGCAGGTCTTACAAAATGAGAGACCTGAAGTAACCACATGGAACGGTCTGAAATTAGAACTTCAGTTCCCGGCGGGCAGTCCTGTCCTGGGGCGGTATTTTTCCCTAACAAAGGTCAATCTTCACCTTAACGAAGCCTGCCTTCTTTTTGCCCTTCATCTAGGGTAACTTACCTGACAACACGCCTTTGGAATATCAAAGTAATTTTCTTTCTCCAACCTCCACCCCTCAAAGCACAACCACTGCATCAGAGTGGAGACCACAAATCTCCTCACTGTTGTTATTATCATGTTAATTGTTCACCGCAAACTGTCCTGCACCCACCAATGTGAAAGAAGTATGTGTCTACTCCTTTTACTCTTTATCCCACCCCGGAGGTCTCCCTGCTCTGCCTTCTCCCGCCTCCCTGATCTACCACTAACGAACTTCATGTACGCCCTTAGGCCTCCTCCTCTGACTGTCCAGTATAAGGCAGGGTGCACAACGGCCCTTCTTTCGAGCGTTTTCTCAGTCCATTGAGGTTTCGCTTCCCGCAATGGCAACTGTCGTCAGCTTCGCTCAAATGAACTCATAAAAATTCTTACAGGTTTGGGCATTTCTCATGTTCACAGCACATACCCATTCCCTGAAAGGTAGACAAAAAAACAGGCAGCACAAAGGACCAGAGAAGCCAGCCTCTGGGGTAAAGGAACCCTGGAGGAGGAGGGTTTGAATGTCCGCCCTCTGCGGGAAGGCCCCTGAGCTACCCCAAGGTGCTGCTTCCTCCACTGTCACCTGGAAGGAGGCAGGAGGCTGCCTTTGAGAAAGGCAGCCTCCTGACCACCCCAGTGGGGCTTCTGGGAGGTCATACTCAGAAGGCTGCTGCCTTACCCTCTACCTGCTCCCACCCGGTCCCAGAGTGGAGCCCTGAAGCACCTACCATTTCATACCCTTCTCTCTATCAAGTTTTTGAAGTCCCCTTGGGACATTCTCTTAAACAGGCGTACGCATTTCACGAAATTCAATGACAAGCTGAAAGTCTTGTTCCTGCTAACGAAAAGGGGCCACATCCTAACCCTGACCGGCTCAGGGGAGGCCTGTGTGGCGGCCTTATTAGCTCAGAGACCTAAAGTAACCACTGAGGATGGTCTGAAACTAAAACTTATTAACTAAAAGTAGTTTATGGCAGGTAGTCATGTCCTAGGGTAGAATCTTCCCTCACAGAAGTCAATCTTTACCTTAATTGAGCCCATCTGTTGTCTTTTTGCATCTATGACAACATACCTTTAGAATGTCCAATTTCCTTGTCCCAGACCCCTCAAAGCGCAAGCACTGTACTAGAGCAAAGACCACAAACCCCCTCATTGTTATTAATTTTAAGCTGACTGCTAACTATTCCGTACCCACCTGTGAAAAGAAGTATATATCTACTGAAAGGACAATTTTTTCTTAATAGCGAAAAGCCGGTGTCATTTGTTATTGTGGCGCCACTTGGGGAGCAGGCCTATGACCTTGTTAAACACGACTGCCATTTTACTCTTCTGAGCTTCTGTCCCTAGGACTGGAAAACTACTGAAAAAGCAAGAACTGAACGTGACTAACCACCCCCACAGCTGCAGGCAAAAGATAACACTGGAGCAAACTGCAGCTCACACAAAACAAACCGGAACCTCGGAGCTGCAGGCCCCAAGCAGCCCAGAGGCCACACAACAGCAAACCCACCGCCCTTTATAATCCACTAAAAGCTCAAAACCCCAACCCCTCAGGGCCAGTGTAATTCTTCACACCTCACCCCTTTCCTCTCTTGGGAAGTGAATAAAACGTCGCTCTCCGCATTTTTCTCTCATTGTGAACTCTTTCACAGCCCACATCACCAACCACCCTAACATTCTGGTGGCCCGTACAGGGACATTCTCTCTTTCTCCCTCTCCTCCTTCTCCTGAGCCTGGTGACTAGGGGGACAGTGGGCAGCAGAGGCTCATCCCGGGCTTACTCCCTAACCCTGTCTCTGCGAGGTCTGGAGAGGATTCTATCCTTTCCTGTCTCTCCAGCCTCTGTGGGTAGATAGCCTCCTCCCCACACACCGGCACTGCTACTGACAGGTGAGTCTCTCTGGATCTTGGGACACTAACATTCACAGAACCAGAGGCGATAGCTTTCTTGTCGTGCCCTGGTCACACGTCCCATCACTGGGCCTATCACTTTCCTCCAGGATTCAGCCTTAAGAGACGGTTCTCGACCGTCTCCCTGACGGTCTCAGTCTCGTCCCGTGATTCAGGGAGGCCTGACCCTAGGACAGATCTCTGTGGTCTCAGTCTGATCTCGGGAGATCGAGCACCCCGATTCCCAGGGCCAGATCTGCCTACGCGTCAGAGTCGGAGGTGCCCCTCTCGGACCTTCTCTTTCCTCGGTACTTTTCCGTCCCCGAGATGTCGCTCTCTTTCTTTCTTGTAGTTCTTGCCATGGGCAATAAATACTCAATCGACCCCACCCAGGGACTCCCCATTGGCAGGTCTCCTAAAGAACTTGAAGGCTCTGGGACTTACCAACCTCAAGCCCAAGCACTTGATTTTCTATTGAAATACGGCCTGGTCCCAATACAAACTAGGGGATGAGGGGGTCTGGCCCAAGAATGGACCTCCTAACTGTAATACTGTCCTCCAGAATAACCTGTACCGTAGCCATTTTGAGAAATGACCTGAGGTTCCTTACACCAGGCCTTTTTCGAGCTTTCTCGTCATCCTGATCGCGCCTCCTGCCACATGCTCTTACTTACACCTACTCCCCTTCCTCCTCCATCTGCCCAAGATTCGGATGATTTCCCCCTCTCTGCACTTCCTCCTCCTCCATATCCCCCTTCCTCCCCTTCACCTGACTCTTTAACGCCCCCTCCCCATCTCTTCTCCCTACTTCTCCTCAGACCTCTCCCCCTACCCCCTAGGCCTGCAACCCAGCTCCTTCTCCGTGAGGATGCTAGATCCGAAACCATTATTCGGGTCCGGGCTCCCTTTTCAATGTCAGACCTCTCCCAAACTGAGGCACAGCTCGGCAGTTTTTGGCCAGCCCAGGTAAGTTCACGAAGGAGTGTGACTATCTCACCCTCCCCTGTGACCTCTCCTAAAGAGGTGGTCACATTATCTCTTCTGCATGTACTGATTCTGGAGACAGAGGCCGAAGCATGGGAGACGGGGACGGCTGAAGCCGGGGGCAGCCTGATGCTCACGCGCCCCGCGCCACAGCCGTCCCTGACCAGGACCCCACCGGGGCTACCAAGCTCGCTCCCCTGACCACTGTGAGCAAGAGCCCACGCTCCCCTGCCTCGCGGAGGGGATGAAGCGGCCCCTACAAAGCCTGTTACCTATGACACGATTAAGAAAGTCACTCAAGGGCCAGGCGAGAACCCTGCTCTTTCCTCTCTGGGCTCTCGCAGGCTTTTTGCCTCCCCACTAACGCAGGCCCCGGGTCAGAGCGGCGTCATTCTGTCCTAGTGATGCGCTTCGTCTCCCAGTCAGCCCCGGACATTCAGCACCCACTCCGAAAGCTAGGCAAGGGCTCTCAGACCCCACAATCAGAGCTAGTCGTTCTGGCTTTCAGAGTCTTTAACAATCGTGATGAGGCTCAACGAGAGGAGAAATGAGAGCAGGATCCACGTCAATCCTGGGAGCAAGAAGAGGTTTTCCAAACGGTGACCTCAGCAATTGAGGGCGCTCTTCAGGGAGGACCTTAACCAAGGCCCCCAGAGCAATAGCAAGGACAGCCATCGGTGGCACTGAGGCCCCAAACCTGCTTCAACTGCCAACAAGAGGGTCACTGGAACACAGAGTGCCCTAAGAACAAGTGGCAGCCACCGGGGCCAGGCCCACATTGCAAAAAGACGGGCACTGGAGGGGGAGTGCCCTCTCCTCAAGGGAGGAGATCGGGCTCCCCTTCCGGAATCGACAGGGGCTCCCTCCACACCCTCGGACCTCCCTGGCCTCCTCCGGACGTGGACTCACGGCCCTGGCATCGGGCCAGGCTCCACTTTGCACCATCGAACTGGCCGAGCCTCGGGTGACTCTCTCCGCCGCAGGTAAGCTAATCGATTTCTCAATCCGTACCAGAGCCGCTTACTCTGCTCTCCCTGTTTTGGAGCCCTCTGTCTCCCTCCCCTGCCTCTGTGACAGGGGTGGAGGGGAGGCCTCAGGCCACCCTACAAACCCCCAGCCTCCTCTGTGCGCTGCAGGGTCAGGTCTCCGCTCACTCCTTCTCAGCCATTCCTGGTTGTCCCGCCCCTCTCCTGGAAGGGGACCTCATGACTCAGCCAGGCGCTCAGACCCTCCTGCACCTGCAGGCTTCCTTCCCAGGACCCTTGGGGACCACCTCAACGCCAGCTTCCCTCCCGGACTCCACTCCCCCCGAGGTTGTGAGTAGGGTCCCTCATGCGGTCTGGATCGCTGACGCTCCTGGGAGGGCACCTCACAGACAGCCCACTGCTGTCTGCGTGACGGATCCCGCACATTGTCCTTGCCAATTAAGCCAGAGGCCCTAAAGGGTCTCAAACCCCTTATTACCAGGTTTCTCAGCCAGGCTTACTAAGACCTGCCTGCTCTCCTTACAGCCCTCCCATGCTCCCCCGTCAGGAAGCCAGATGGCTCCCATCGACAGACAGTGCAGGACCTCGGAACCATCAGCGGGGCAGTCACCCCTCCATCGGTTGTTCCCCACCCCTACCCCGCACTCAGCACCGTCCCTGCCAATACGCAGGGCCCCTTTCAAGTAAAGGGGCCAAGTACTCCCTTGGCAGCAAAGCCAAGGACTTCCACTGTGGATACATCTCTCCTGACTCAAACCCCCTGACCCACCTAAGAACCCCCCACAGCAGGAACCGTCCGTCCGAGGACTCCACTCTTCGCTCCTACGCCTGCCAGCCAATTACGGAGACCGAGCTCGACTTCCCAGAGTCCAGCCAACGGACACGTGAGCCCCGGACAGCATCTGGCGTGCTCTGCTACGCAAGTGCCATCGTCCCTTTAACCTATCCCCTTCTTGGGAGTTCCATAAAGAGGGGGTCTCGGGAGGATTTGACTGGTGGGATTTTAAGGCCAATATCTGGTTCTGGTTTTCCTGGCTAAGTCCCTTCCTAGGACCTATAGCAGCCTTTTTCTTTATTCTCACTTTTGGGCCATGTCTCCTCAAATACCTCATATCGTTCATTCCACGGAGCATCCAGGCTCTGGGAGGGTCTGTCCGCCAACAGCCTCCGGCCACAGCTCTCACTTTTCGGGCCGCCCCTCTTCCCCTTAACGACCCACGCATGGCCCCTCGGTACGGACAACTCTACATACCTAACCAGCAGGAAGCAGCCATAGGAAGTCCTTTGCCCGTACTCCCCGGGGTCAGGTCCAATCATTAAGAATAAAATAATTTTAAAACCAGAGTGGGTAAAGAGAGGACAAAGCCAGCCGCATTTGCTAAGCAGGACTTTGACCTTGTTAAACATCGACTGCTGTTTTACTCTTCTGAGCTTATGTCCCAGGACTGGAGATTATTGGAAAGCTCGGGCAGAACGTGACTAACGGCCCCCACGGCCGCAGGCAAACGATACCATTGCAGCAAACTGCAGCGCCTGCAGAACCACCCTGAACCTCCTGTGTTCCAACCCCCTGACCGTCCTGTGGCCAAGCAACAGCAACCCCGCCCCCTTCCCTTCATAATCCAGTAAAAGCTCAAAACCCCAACCCCTCAGGGCCAGCGTAATTTTCCAGGCCTAGGCCCTTTCCCTCTTGGAAAGTGAATGCAACTTAGCTTTCTGCATTTTCCTCTCTGTGAATTCTTCCACAGCCTGCACCCATGGACACCCTAACATCTATCGTTTTACTTTTTATCCAATCCCAGAGGTTTCCCTGCTTTGCTTTTTCCTGCCTCCCTTATCTATCACCAATGGATTTCATGGAACCCACTTATGTCTTCTCTTTTGATTGTAACGTATATAATAAAGTGCAAACTGATATTTTCCAGAGCATTTTTTTAATCAGTTAAGGTTTTGCTTCCCAGCAACTGTCATCAGTTTGGCTCAAATAAACTCACAAAAATTCTCTTCAAGGAGGTTTGGAGGTTTCTTAGGACTCTTTCTGGCCAACTCCCCCTCACCCTTCACACCAGGTCCAGGAACCTTACTTGGGCTTCCTCTGAGCACCCCCCACCAGTGCCCCCACCGGACGTGCCGAAGGGCGAAGGGCGCTGAAATCTGTGCTCACCTCGCTCTCAGAGAAACTCCCTGAGGGCGCTGACTGTGCCTCGCACCGCCCCCCGCCCCCGCCACGCGCCACCGCAGGGCAGGCCCTCAGAAACCCTGGGAGTCCGTGCCGCCTCCCCCTGCCCCCGCGCTTACACGGCAACATGCCTGCCTGTGCCCAGGGCGGTGAGCTGGCCCCAAGACGGGGGTGTCTCCTCCCGAAGGTAATCTCTCCACTAAGGGCCCAAGTAATGCTACCAGCCAACAGAGGGCTATAATTTCCACTCTGTCACTTAGGCACAAGTGTCCCCTCAAGTCTGTCTGTTCTATCACTTCCACCCTCCCTCCCAACAAAGAAATTTTATATAAAAGCAATATAGCATCATCTAGTAGCTATGAAATGCTACAAAATGAACATATTCCCCATGAGACCAATGCTCTGCCTTCCTCTAGATATAAATCCTTCACTTAGGTTCTGAACAATCCTGAATCTATATGGGTGCTTAATAACATGCTCCCAAAGGGCAGGCAACAGCCTCATACCCATTAGGGTGGCTACAACCAGAACAGCGTTGGCGAAGGTGTGGAAAAGGGAAAAGTCAGGACCCTAGGAACTGCTGGTAGGAATGCAGAGCGGTGCAGCCATTGCGGGAAACAGGACGGCACAAGGGAGGAGGAGGAGTCCCGTGCGGGGGGGCGGGGGGGGGAGAGAACAGGACGAGCTCGGGCAAGGAGGGAGCGGAGTGGAGCGCACGTGCAGCCTCCCACTGGGGAGCAGCCGGGAGCCGCCACTGGGGGCGGGCCAAGACGCCGGGCTCCGTGCACAGCTCCCACTGAAGCAGGTGGGGCGTTCCCGGAGGGTCCTGGGGTGAGAGTCTGAAGCCGTGAGTGGCCAAGGTGTAGAAAAGGCGGGGGAGTGGAAGGGGACAGACCCGCTGACTGGCACCTGCAGCGGCCCAGGCAGGACCAGGGCTAGACTACGTTGGAAGAGGTAGTACTACGGAGAGGAAACAAAGGCTAAAGACATTATGAAGAAAAACAAACAAAACGCCTCCCTCTGGCACTAAGCACCACAGTCCAGAGAGGTCAGAAAACGTGCAGGTGGCTCCTGGGCCTGTCTGCTCAGCCCCTGCCAGACCTCCTTCCTTTTGCTATTGCTCCCTGGAGCGATCCGCCTTTATGTTCAAGAATATTTCTGAAATTGAAAGGGGGTATCTCATGGGCACCCCATCCCATTACATGTGACAGCTGCGGGTGTCAGAGTTCTCTTTCATCTGCTGCTGGACCCGATTTGTCCAGTTGGCAAGGGAGAAGTCTGTGACGCCAGCAATGACAGAAACGAAGCTGCCCTGGTCTCTGGGAATGAAGCTTATGCTCCATCACAGCCAGCGGACAGTATGGCGGCTGCTGGCAGGGCCCTCACTTCTCAAACCACAGCAGATCGGGGGACCCGCAGGACCCCGAACCACAAGCCCTTTCAAGAGGCAGGTGGAGAAAACAAAAGATAGGATTTCTCAGGACTGGAGGAAGAAAGCAGAAGATTCCCCAAAATGTTACTGGGGCTCAAGGCGAAAGACCATACACTGTATGACTCCCCAGTTAGGAACTTCTAGAACAGGCAAAACTAGCCAGGGACAGAGCTAGCGTCAGTGGTTCCCTTGGCACAGGCCATGTTGCAGTGGAGGCGACTGACCAGGCAGGCGCCAGAGCGACCTTTTGGGAGTGACTGTGAAAGGCTGCGTCTTGAAGGGTGTAGGTTCCATCTGTGGATGCATTTGTCAAAACTGTAACAACTGCGATTTGTACATCCCGTTAATTATAATTCAAAAGCAATGATACCTCAATGAAAAATATTAAAATATATGCATACACACACATACACACACATACACACACAAACTAGATTCAAAAGAGAGAAGATTCTCCCATGGAGGCTAACAGCCTTAAGAAAAACTAAAAGCCACTTTGATCCGGGACTTAAGCTGTAAGTGTGGAAGTGAACTTGGAGACCCTCTTGTTCAATCGATGTTCTTCAAATGAGCAAACAGGTAGGGCGTGACCTACCAAAAGTCATATAGCAAATTAGCAGCAGAGCAGTGACCAATCCCAGACCTCCCATGTCCTCCTGCAATTAGTTTCTCTGTCTTGAGTCAATGCCAGAAAAAGAAGATTAAAGCAGAAGACCAAAGGTTATTCTATGAACTGATTTCATGTCAATCATCAAACCTGGAGCTAAACAGTCACCCCCACCAAGCCAGGTCTAAATCAGCAGAATAACTTTCACACAAAACTTTCAGTTCAGGACCTGCCCGCTCACGGGGGAAGGGAAAGGCACAGACATGCTCCTGGGAGGAAGAGCGAGCACCGGGTCCTTCCTCTTGGGGGTTTTTAATTTTTTTTATATCCTCACCTGAGGACACATTTTTATTGATTTTAGAGACAGACAGAGAGAGAGAGAGAGAAACACCAATCAGCTGCCTCCCACATGTGCCCTGACCAGGGAGGGATCACGCCGGCCACCTTTCGGTGTATGGGACGGCGCAACAGCTGGCCAGGGGCGTCTTGAGGGTCCCTAAAGGCTGAGGGTTCAGGGGGTGTCTCAACAGAATGCTCGTCAGCTGTATGCCCATGTGCCCAAATGAGACTTACGCCCCTGACTTCATCCGCCCCGGGAGTGGCCGGCACCAGCGGCACTGACTGCTTTTCTGCATCCCTCTCCCGGAGCAGGGCGGTGTAAGCTGCTTGCCCTCTGGCTGCGGTGGAGAAGAGTAAACCATTTACCCCTAGGTGTCTTTGGTTGGGGAAGACAGGATTTTGCGATTTACTAGGTGGCTGTAAACTGCTTGGCCATGTAACTATCTGTCTCAATTTCCCTGTTCCACTTGTCGCAGCTGACTGGTCTGTCTCACGGTGATATAATAAAAAAAAAATTTGAGATTTGTCTTGGATTCGTGGCACACAGCTCCAAAAACCCTTGGAATCGCCACCGTGCTGAGTGCCTTTGCATGAGAAGGAGGCAAGAGGATGGGGTGGTGGTTCGATGGCTTCTGGGTGGGGACTGGGTGCCAGAAGGACGGAGGCCTGAGAGGGCGGGGGACTCTCGGCCCACCCCGGCCTGCAGCCTCCAGGAGCGGAAGGGGTGGAGACTGAGGGAGCGGCGACGGCCAACGGGAAGCGGTTGTGCCTACGTAAGGGGCTCTGAGGCCTTGCCAGTCAGTGAGCACAAAGAGGTGCTGGGAGGGCAGCACCCAGAGGGAGACCTCGAAGCTCTGCGCCCCGTCCCTCATATCTTGCCCCTTGCATCTCTTCCATTCAGCTCTTCCTGGTTTTTGTCCGTTATAATAAACCAGCAAATGTACGTCAAGTGTTTTCCTGGGTTTCATGAGCCACTGGAGCAGGCTGCCGAACCTGAGGCCCCCAGTTCACAGCCAGCTGGTCAGAAGTACAGGTGGCAACCTGAGACTTGCCGCCGGCGTCTGGGCTGGGAGCAGTCCTGCAGTCCCGAGCCCCCAGCCTGTGTGCGTGGCGGGGGCGAGCGGGGCCTGGGATAACTCCAGGAAGCCAGGTCAGAACCGAATTATAGAATGCCCAGTTGGTATGAGGAAAAAACCCACACGTTTGGTGTCAGGAGCATTGTTAGGGAAAAAGAGCACAGACCGGTACCCACTCTGGGCCTGTTTCCTAAATGTAAAATGAGGGGCTCGATCAAATGCTGCTAATGTGACAGGGCGCAGAGTGGGGGTCCCCTGAAAACAGCAGCGCATACTCCCCACAAACCTTTGGTTGGTGGCAGGGGGAGTAGATGGTAACGCCTGTAAGACACTTTGCGTAACAACGGCAAGTTCACCGCTGTGTCTTTCTTGAATGGAGAGGGCTGCCGCCCAGGGCAGTGACTCTGAGAGTGTACAGCGGCCGGTGACACAGGCAGGGGAGGTGGGTGCCCACCCCGGAAGTCGCTGGGGACTCTTGCCCTGACTGAAGGTGGCAGCCGAAAGAAGGTAAAAGATACGAGTAACCGGCAAAAGTGGCACATCATAGGAAGTGAAGTTCCAGGCCAAGCATTTAAAATAAGGGTGGGATGAAAGAGAAGGGGCTCCATCCGTCATGAGGCCTGGTGTGTAGGAAGGAGCCATGCCGGCTGAGAGGGAGGAAGCAGCCACATGGTCCGCAAGGGTGTAAGGAGAGAGCTGATGGAGCTGCGGGGACCTGACGCATCGAACACGGGTTCCTGAGAGATGTCTGCAGCTGAGCTGCGAACGGGGATGCTGAGCTGCAGACTTCTGCCTCCCTGAAGGAGATGCAGAGAAGTCACTCTATTGGGACGCATGCCCCCCGGACCCCTGCACGACCCAGTGTAACACGGCACACGTTTCCCTGAACCGCTACATGGAGGCTGAGGACAGCGCACCCAGAGCCTGGAGGGCAGAGCTGCTGCGGGAGGGGGGCGACTCTGAAACCCAGGAGCACACCTCCCAGAGGGGACGGACACCTGTTTGCACTGCAGACTTAAGGACAGATAAGGACATGGGGGACTTCCGGGCACGGTTTTGGATTACAGCCTTTTGGGGAGCAAGGGAAGTGCAGGGTCTTGCGGGAAAGCAGGGCTCTGAGCACGGGGGCTCTCAGCGCCCCCCAACCCCGGAGGCTGGACTCCCACAGATAAAAACCTGTTTCCTCCAACACTACTTGTTGGGTCATGTGTCAAGGCACCACGTGGCCAAGCCCTGGTTTGCTCGGTTATGCTAAGGCTCCAGCTAGAATTCAGTGATTCTTTGAATTCTGGTTTAAAAATTTCCAGAGTTAATACGAGGAATTCTCACTCTCTGGGAGCCACTAACAAATTCCGCTTTCAACCACCAAGCAACATCATTTCTCAGGCCTCATTTCCTATTTTGACTAATGACATGCCAGACTCTGTGTGATTTCTCCTTTGAGGAGTGGCAAAGAACTCAACAGTGTCCAATTAGCAGGCCCTGTCCTTGTCCCCAGCCCTCAAAGACTTGCAGCCCAATTCTCTGAGATGAAAGAATGAGTCTCTCTCCATTACACTCAATTTTAAACCAAAACCCAAAACAGAATTTTTGACATGCCTCCCAGACTATAAGGCTTGTGCTTCATTAATGATTAAAACAGCAGCTGGTAGGTAATGTCTTAAAAGCAAGTTGGTCAGTTAGACAACTTAGCATCTGTTTAAAGCCCCTTTTTCCTCTTTGACACTGCAGTTCCAAAGCAAATCCAAAGAAAAATTAAAAGACATGGGTTTTCCACTACCAAGAAGAGCTGCAAGGATTTGTAAGAAATCAAAGCCTCCACCAAATTCTCAGAAAACTTGCTGAGATGATGAGGACTTTTGTACACTGAGTTATACTAGGAGGACTGAAACTGGGTGAATAATTTGTAACATTAAGACATCTGAATTTGAGACAACTATTACCAGATTTTTGGCTGCGAAGTTCACACAGGCATTCATCCATTTAATTCTAGATAATTACTGAGCTCTCCGGTGTAGCGGTCAGGAGTACCAGCTCTGCAGTTCAAGTCCCTGCTCTGCTACTTATTATCCACAGAACCTGGGAAAGGTACTTAACTTCTAAGCCTCAGTTTCCTACTCTAGAAACCTGAATGACAGCACCTGCAGCACGAGGGTGTTGTAAGCATTAAAGGATATTTAACCCAGTACCTGGTGAGGAGTAATGCTGACTAGTACTATTCGCACCATCATTCTTGTCTTTAAGGCACGTATTAGACTTTACTGGAAAATAAGGGCATGATAGCAAAAGCACAGGAAACTAGGAAAGATAAGTAAACTGGACTTCAAAACTAAAAACTTTTGTACATCAAAGGACCCAATGAACAGAGTAAAAAGGCAACTCACAGAATGGGAGAAAATGTTTACAAATCACATAACTAATAAGGGATTAATATCCAGAATACAGAGAGAACTCCTAAAACTCAACAACAGAAACAACCTGACTTAAAATAGGGCAAGAAAACCAAAAAAGTGGAAACAAAATAAAAAAGAAAGAAGAAAAAAAAATGGGCAAAGGACTTGAACAGACATTTCTCCAAAATGTACAAATGGCCAATAAACACATGAAAAGGTACTCAATATCACTAATGATTAGAAAAAGGGCAAGGACATGAAGAAACTGGGACCCCATGCACTGCTGGTGGGAATGCAAAATGACACCGCCGCTGGGGAAAATAGCATGGTGGTTCTTCCTCAAAATATTACAAACAGAATTACCCTATGATCCAGTAATTCCACCTCTAGGTCACAAATAGATATTTGTTCACCACGTTCATAGCAGCACTATTCACAATAGCCAAAAGGTAGAAGCAACCCAAGTGTCCAAAGACGAAGGAATGAACAAAGTGTGGTATATCTATACAATGAAATATTATTCAGGCTTAAGAAGGAAATTCTAACACATGCTCCAACATGGGTGAATCTTGTAGACAATAAGCCAAGTGAAAGACGCGAGTGACAACAGGACCAATACTATACAGTAGCATAGGACACACTTAGAGTAGTCAAATCATAGACCC
Source organism: Pteronotus mesoamericanus (assembly GCF_021234165.1). NCBI lineage: Eukaryota > Metazoa > Chordata > Mammalia > Chiroptera > Mormoopidae > Pteronotus > Pteronotus mesoamericanus. Next base: position 1,545,209 of record NW_026555090.1, read on the forward strand.
AGAAAATGGAGTGGTGGGCCAGGGCAGGGGAACAAGGCGGGATTGTTGAACAGGGACAGAATTTCAGTTCTGCAAGATGAAAAAACGTGGAGACGGAGGGCGGTGACGGCCGCAGCATGACGTTCGCGTAGTCAGTGTCGCGGGACTTCAAAACGGTCCGCGTGGGAAATTCTGTGTTATGTATATTTTACCACAATTGTTTAAAAGTAAGTAAGTAAATAATAAATACAAATAAAAGCAGGTGTCCTCATGGAACAATTAGTCTAATCAGGAGTATCCTAACTGCGGCCCAGGATGGCTCTGAATGCGGCCCAGGATGGCTGTTAATTAAGTAAATTTACTTACAGCATTATGAGATTTTTTGTAATTACATGTCGCAATGTATTTAATGTGTGGCCCAAGACAATTCTCCTCTTTCCAGTGTGGCCCAAGATGCTAAACGGTTGGAAACTCCTGGAAAATGATGCATGGGAAGAATATAACATAGTAACATACTTTGCTTTTATATAAACTACCTCACGGATCATCTTAACCCTGTAAGATGTGACAAAACAAGTATGCTTGCACTCACGTTAGCGCAGGAAGCTAGATATTAATAAAAGAGAAGGGAGCAAAACCAGCCAAGCTTAATTAGGTTTGAAGCTACAGCTTCACACACTCCAGGGGACAGCAGCACTGCCCTGCCAAGGGTATTAACACCTCTCCATCCAGCCCCCACCCCCCACCCCACAGGAAGGAAGGATCGGCTTTCCAGTCTCCCCTCCACTCGCCTGGACTATGAGGGGGAGAAGGGGGGAAATTCCTCTGCTGGACACATGACCAGTAGAAGCCAAGATGGCGCAAGGGGAGGTCCCTCTACTTTGAGGCATGTGCAGTAGGAGCCAAGACGGTGATCACAAAAAGGAGGTGTCTAATCTGAGTAAAAGACCAGACTGGTTAGGGGGAAGGCCCAGCATGAGCCCTCGAAGGATTGGGAAAGAGGCTGGTCAGTTTGAAAGTCAAGGTAATCTAATCCAAGCCTAACAAGGGCCCCTCTCTCAGTAACACACGTTCGCCCGCCCCTTCCTGTGCTCCTTCTCTGTCTGTGGCGGCTATGCCGGCCTAGCACCCATGCAGGTCCAAGCACAGGCTCCAAAGGCAGGTCTGGAAACAGCAGCACAGCACTGGCTGGAGCACAGCTGGGAACAGAGGTGAAGGTAGCCAGATGGGGACAGAGACTGAACCGGACTGAACCAAATGACACGGGATTTCTGGATCTTGGCCCTTCTTCTGGGTTTGATGAAGACAACGCTGGACTTCCTCCACGACAGGACGGACAGAGCTATGCCATGGGCACTTGGTGACAGTCCTTGGTTTTTACTTCAATAGATCTTACCACTACACTTCATCCTCCCATGCGCATGTCCCTAGAAATACTTTTCTTGTGACTCTGCAGAAGGTCCCTATTTCAACCAGCAACACACACACACACACACACACACACACACACACACACCCTCCACCCCGCCCCCGCCCCCGCCCCGTGAACAGCTCAGGGAACTGAGTATCAGAACAGCTGATAGACTCACGCAAGGCGGTCACACACAGGCAGAGGAAGGACGGACTTCCATCCAAAACAACAAGTGCCAAATGCTGGACAAGAACAAAGAGAGGGCAATGGGCCTCTGGGCTGCTCTAGAATTCATTGATGGAATTACGCCACCTTCACGGACTTCTGTGTGCAATCAGTTCAGGCCCCTTCTCGTCTACCTGGACACTGGCCTCCCTGGGCGTGGAAGCTGGCTCAGCCTCCATGAGCCATCGTGGGCAATTTCTTAACTCCTCTAAGCCTCCATTTCTTCATCTGAAAAATGGAGATCATACCACTGACTTAATGGATTTCCAGAGAGAAAAAATTAAAGGAAATGTGGGTAAAGCACTTACAGTAAATAATAGCTAATATTTTTAGCAATGAAAGATGCTAAAAGAGAAGAGTGATAGAAAGGAGCCTTTGGAGTGAATAACTTTGCAGAATATACTCACTCTATCACATGCTGTGAAGGTCCCAAGGAAATAGAAAGTAGGAATCCTACCCCAAGGATTCTTAATCCCGTCTTAATCCGAAGACAAGGCAATAAACACATGACAGGACAAATGATAACAGGAAACGGCAGGAGCAGAAGAAAAGAAATCAGCAGGTTTGAGTATACGCGTTCAGTGCCAGACGCTGTGCTGGGGACTTTACACACATTCTCTCACTCAGTTTTCACAAAAACCTGAAGGGTAGGTAATATTCTATTTCACAAGTGAGAGAAAAGCCAAATGAACAATATGGAACAAACACTGTGAGTTCAGAGAAGAAACGCAGCCCCGTGATGACGGCGCTCTAAGGAGGCCGCCTGGACGAGCCGTGCGCGCTCAGGCACGAGGCGTGGGGCTGGACGGGGAAGACCGAAGCCAGTCCTCTCGGGCAGGCGGACTACAGGGGGCACTAAAGCAGGCACCACATCTGAGGCTGGTTTTGAACAGGCCCCTCTGCTATCCTCTGCAAGCCGAGTCAGCCAAAACGCCTGCATGTCGTTCATGTCTTTTCAGGCCACTGGGTTAGCCTAAAGCATCTGCGAGGTCAAAAGCAACATCCCTCCATACAGTGCTCCCCGGGCCCTGTTTCCATACCGACTCCCTCACCTTGTCTCCCCCACCAAAAAAACAGGCAGAGCATCCAGAATGCTTATACAATGTTACATCTCCAAAGTATGAGAAAATGAAAAGGACATACACAAGTGTTCCACTTCTTAAATGAAATCAGAATCTCAATGAGGTTATTTAAAAGGCACATTATGATTTTTTTCCATTGCATTTTTGTACATTTTTCAAATTTGCTACGTGGGTATACAGTGTTGGGTTTTTTTTAAAGATATTATTTATTTTTAGAGAGAAGGGAAGGGAGGGGGGAAGAGAGGGAGAGAAACATCACCATGTGAGAGAAGTACCCTGACCGGGGACCTGGCCTGCAACCAAGGCATGTGCCCTGACTGGAATCAAACCAGCGACCTTTAGCTTTGCGGGACAACACCCAACCAACTAAGCCACACTGGTCAGGACCTACACGTTGTTTTTAAAAAAACACACAATTCTATGCGCATTTTTAACATCCCGAAGAGCCCGCTGTAAGCAGCGTGCCCTTCATTCAGGAAAGCCTTGTGAGGGGCTCAGCTCCGGTTCTTGCACAGGGAAGGCAGGGCAGGACCAGGAGCAGGCTACCCGCACCAGGGGACCCTTGGTGCCAGGCTTTACAGCCTGTGCAGCGCTCAGCCCCAGGCGTCCCCCCACGCTCCCTCGGCCCACTCGCCTCCGCCGCACCTCTCGGCCACAGGGCGCCTCCAGGCCGCAGAGGGCCTGGCGCTGCCCGCTACCGACTTCCTTGCAGGACCCCTGTTCTGTGCAGATGAAGGCTTAGTGGTACGAAAGAAGAATAACCTTTCAGTGACCATCAAGGAGAAATCTCCCTGCTGCTGTAGTGACATTCATGCCACTCCCCTCCCTAGAAATCTTCCATGGCTCCCTGGTGCCACCCACGAAGCGTCCCAGCTCCTTCGAACTCACCAGCCTCTGAAGCCCTCCATGACCCTGCCTCCCAGCCGCCTCCTCCACGACACTCCCCTCGCTGGGAAACAGGGCCAATTCCAGTACCCCCACCTGCTCCGCAGTATCCGACCTCGGAGCAGGCTGTTGTCTCTGCCAAGAGAGCCCTTCAAGCCTCCTTTTCTATTTCTACATGAGTCAAATCCTGCTCAGCAGCCACCACCTCCAAGTCCTCCCTAGCCCTTCCTTCCCTCCTTCCTGGCTCTTCCTCATCCCCGCCCACTATGCAAAAGTTGGCAGGTTTCCTTGCGGTGGTTTTACAGAATCCCAGTTTCCCCTCCAGCTCCCTCACTGCTGGCTGTGGGATCTTCTCACTGCCTCAGTATCCCCGTCTGCAAAATGAAATAACAGTGCCTTACTCATTGTACTCCTGTGAGGTTTAAAGGACTGTAAATATATAAGATGCTTCCTCAGTCTCTGGCACATATTAATACAATACTGAACTAAAAAAAAAAAAAAAAAAAAGGAAGAGCAAAACTTGCCCTAGCTGAGTGGCTCAGTTTGTTGGAGCATCATCCCATACACCAAAGGGTTGCAGGTTCAAACGACAGTCAGGGCACACACCTAAGTTGTGGGTTCACTTGCCAGTCGGAGTGTGTATGGGAGGTGGCCAACAGCTGCTGCTCACTCACATCAATGTTTCTCCCTCCACCCACACTTCCTCTCTCCCTTAAAAAAAAAAAAAATCAATAAGCATATCCTTGGGTAAGGATTTAAAAAATAAAAGAAAGCAAAAACCTTTCTTGTTATCACTCCTGGAGGAAACTCCTTCCTTCTCCACTCCCTCACTTCATGCATCTGTCCAACCTTGTGCCACCACTTTCTCTTATCTGATTTAGGTTCCTGTCTTAGCTCCCTTATCGGAGTGAACATCCTGGCAAATGCTTAGTTTGGAATCTACAGACAGCCAATATAAAACAACTCAATGAATAAACGAAGCCTAAGTAATCATACTTAACGTCCAAAGACACACATTTAATGCTTAAAGAAAGATTTTTAAAAAGAGTGAGAGAGATTAAAGAAGCAGAACGTTCCACCATCCTCCATAGAGCCAAAAGCAAGACGGTGCACAGAATGAGCACAGGTCAGGAGTGCGTTCTGCCTTCACTCTGACGGACCTTGCGCAAGTCTCTCAACTGCCTTTCAAGCAATCAGGGGCAACAGCACTCAAATAATTAAATGTTGTGAGGATTAAATGAGATCCTATGTGCAGAGGTAGCATAGAGTAGGTGCTTACTAATTGTAAGTTTCCTTTAGTTTTCCTCCTGTGCCTCTCACACCAGAGCAAGGACTGACTAGTCATTCCCGGCACAAACAGCCATGCTGGCATCGAGGACCTACGTTCGCGGAGCACCAGGAAGTGGCTGATGTCCAATACCATCCCATCTAAACACAAACCACAGCACAGTATCTCCTTACGCGCTCATCAAAGCAGAACGGTGAAGACAATACATGGTCCTTCTCCCACTGCCCAAATATTCTAGTCATAATGAACTAACTATTCACTGATCTTTTAATGTAAATGGACCCAAACTGGACTCTTGGAAAAGGATTACCGAAGAACACCGTGTAGCCGTCACAAGGAGAGCCACCCACTTTGCAGAGTGCCGTAGCCCCGAAGCAGGGAGCTCCTGACGCACGAGGTCCGCCTCCAGGAGACACCCAGCTCCCAGGGCTCAGTCGTAGAGGGCTGAGACTAAGACAGGCAGGTTTTGTAACCTGTTTCAGAAGGGAAAATCTGGAAGTAAGAATACTTTTTCTTTCTCCATACTTAAGTCTCTTAGGCCACTGTTGGTGCTCTCTCTGAAGCCCAGGTCCTATTCAGGAACCACCTTCCAGAATGAAGAGCAAGCCAGATGCAGGAAATTCACAGGCTGCGCATGCTAGGCTGTGGGCTCAGCTGCTGGTCAAAATGGGCGAACTGTGTGTCCCTTCAAACAGCACCAGGTGAGGATGTCCGTACGAGGCCCAGGCATGAGGCAGTAACAATCACTAACCCCTCCTACCGTGAGCCTGATGCTTTGCAGCTCCAGATTCCTTCGGTGCGCACGTTATGTACTGAAGGTTCCCTGCGAGCCGCTTTTTAATATTTCTATCCCAGAGCCTGGTACTCAAAAAGCCCACTGAATTGGACTAAATAATTGATGAAATTATTTAGGCACAAGCCCCATGCAGCCTTTGTGAGGTATTCTTTTATTAGTGAGGAAAATGAGGTCCAGAGAGACTACAGGGTGACGTTAGCTAAAAAATGTGGTCTTTATCTCACCCACCCAGAAGAGGGCTTCGTAGTGGGCCCTGACCCTACTCGCCACTGCTGGCCACAGCTAACTCTGTTCCGCTCAGATTGGGGCTCCCAGATCCCACCCCCAACCTGTCTCCAGGACAGGGAATTCCCACCCATCCTCACGAACAGGTCTCAGACGCAGAGACACCAGTCCCATCGCACCAGCTCTTCTGAATGAGTACGGACTCCTGACAGCATCGACAAGCCCCACTACATGACTGAGCACTCCGTTCTGGAGTGACCTTCTTTTAGTCATCCTTGTCCTGTGCACGTCTGTCCCCTCTCCATAGACCCCTGATGACCGGGACGGCTGTGGAACCCCAGCTCTCCCTCCACCAGCCGCGCAGGCCCTCCACTCCTCCGGGCCTCAGTGTCCTCATCGCTAACGTGGAAGACAAGGCACTTTCTTCACAGAGCAGCTGCAAGGAGCAAATAATGGCTGTGCAATTGCTCTGTGCAGCTGTAGCTACTGCTTTTAATCATTAGCTTTGTTGTTTTACTTCATTTCTGTATTCCCCTCCCTCCCATCAACCTCCTGGCACACACTTTTAACAGAATACTAACAATACTAAACATCATGAAAATCACTTTTACACTTTGTCACAACAGTACAGAATATACGTTAGAGCTGAACTGAACTGTGAAATCACACAGGCATGACCAGTCGCCTAACCAGCAATGAGGAAGCTTCATTCTCTTTATGGTCAAGTGTCATTTCTAAGTGCTGGCAGACACCGCTGGGGCTTGCAAGGGTATTTTCCTTCACAGGTCGCAGAGGGGCCAGCTGTCCCACATGGCCTCTCCAGATAGGAAAATTCAATCTTAACTTAATTGTTCTGTTATTAACAGTGACAGCTACAATTTATTGACTCTCTACTGCGTTCCAGGCACTGTGCTTCGTGTTTTACATCCATCAGCTCACTTAAACCTCTCTATTCTATGAGTACAAATCTACCCCTCTATCTCTCTAGCTCTAGCTCTGTCTCTCAGCAAATGAAGGCTCAGAGGGGTCCCACAGCCAACAAGTGGGCAAGGCAAAATGCAAAAGCCGGGTCTCCCTGACAGAGGCATCATGCTCTTTCCACTCCACATATACCCCTATTTCCCTTTTATCTGCATAATTGTAAATCCCCTTTAAGTTCTACCCCACAACTACCCTGGCATTTCAAAGGTGCAGAGCTTCCTATTGTAAAGGAAGTAGACAAGAAAAAAAATCCCTCCCCGCGCCCCCCTACCCCCGGCCCTGCAAGCTGACTGGTTCCCTCCAATAACTGGTTGGAACTCAACACTCAGCTGAGAAATGAGTTGGAAGGTGGCTGCAGTGAAAGAGCCGCTGAAGAACGGGGTTGAGGAAGAGAGGGCTGGAATCCGGAGAGATGCGGCAGTGTGCAAAGGTGGGGAAGGCTCTGCCAACACCCGGTGTCCATCAGTCCTCGTCAAAGAGAAGAACAGTTCCCAAATGCCAAGTAGCCAAGGGGAGCAACCTCAGTACTTTCACAGGCCCCACTAAAGGCTGAAAAGTAAGCCGAAGTTCGGGAGGGCAGGAAATAAACAAATCATTATTGCCTGAGCCAGCCAGGTCCGGAAGGACTCCAAAGGTCCCTACTCATAAAAGAGATTTTATCAGTCCTTCCACCAACCCGAAGGAACTCAGTTGTCAAAGTTTTTTTTTTAGATTTTATTTATTTCTTTCTAGAGAGAGGGGAAGGGAGGTAGAAAGAGAGGGAGAGAAACATCAATGTGGGAGAGACACATCAATCAGTTGCCTCTCTCACATCCCCAACCAGGGACCTGGCCCGCAAGCCAGGCATGTGCCCCGACTTGGAATTGAACCCGCTACCTTTCGGTTCGCAGGCTGGCACTCAATCCCCTGAGCCACACCAGCCAGGGCAGGAACTCTGTTTTAAAAGAAACTAACCAACGTTCTTGACTGATCACTTGGCTTAAGCTCCTGCCTTAGGTGAAAAGGCAAGCTGCTTTTCCAGTGAGGAAATCCCATACGGTGGCCACTGTGGTGTCCCTTTGCTTAGCCTCGGCTCTCCTTACTCAGGACACTGGTCACCTCTGGTGCCCTCTTCCAGGTGCCCAGACCCCGTCTATAGGATTAACAAGTCTGCCGAGTACCCCCTGTCTCTACGTTGCCACCAGAAGATTTCAGCTTTGGAAAATTTAATATTGCAGGGAAGCGGCAGTCGATGTGCAGAGACTACAACAGGGAATCTCAAAATTTTAGAATTCGAAGGAACCTACCACATCTTACTTCCGAACACCTCATCTGTCTGACAGTGCACACGTCAAATCAGAAAGGGCTGTGACTTGCACAAGGTCATAGCGAAAGTCACTAGCAAAGTCCCAACTGGAGCCCAGGCTTCCAGATTCCCAGTCCAAGCTCTCATCGTACAGTAACACGGCCTCCCTTCTTTCCCCGCAGCAGTGCAGGCAGGCCAAGCCCACCTTCCCTCCCGCCCCCTCGCCCCCCCACCCCGGCCCAGGTCATCATCCTCTAGGGACCCCTCCCCCCGTCCCAACCCTCCTACACCCCGGCTGAGTTGCAGCTCTAATTAGCAAGTCTTAGAGCAGGTAGCCTTCCCTGGCAGGAACTGAAAAGCAGGGACAAGGGTGCAGGGAGGAGGGTGCGGAGAAACTGGGTCCTGACAGCAGCGGCAGCAGGCTGGACAAGGACGCACGCAGCAGCATCTCCCGAGAGCCGACCAACTGCTGGCACCACCTCTAAGGTGCTAGGAGGGGCTGGGCCCTGATGGGTAGGGACGCGCGGAGGATCTCCAAGTCCAAGTTGGGCCTCCGAGCGCAGCCTGGCAGAATGGCGCTGGCGTCGCGAGCAGGCCCTGCCAGCCTGTGGGCAGAGGCCCGACTACAGGATGCCCGGCCCGCCCGGGAGGTGGCACCGGTGACTCGCAGAGGCCCGCGGTCCCCACCAGTCACGTCAGCCGCTGCCGTCGCCCACCCTGACGCCCATCCTTCGCGCGGCCTTACCGAGGCATTGCCCCACCGGTGTGCTGAACGGGTTCCCCAGGAGGAACTCCATCTTGGGCGGACGACACGGCAGCGGCCCGAGTACCCTTTCAGCCGCCGGGGTCTCCGCAGTCCTCCGTGGCGCTCGGGACCTGACGGACACTTGCCTCCGCCCCACCCTCAGGAACGCTCGGCTCCTGATCTCGCTCCTGTCGCACCGCTATTGGGCGACGCCTGCCCGGTATTCCTCCGATTGGTCCTTGCACTGCCTCAGCGAAGCTCCACCTACCCCACGGCGTCCGATTGGGCGGAGGAGCAAGCTAAGTCACAGGAATCTCCGTCCGGCGCAGCGGCACCTCCTGCAGCCTGCCTCCGAACGAGACTGTGGATTTTAATTCATCAATATATTGGTCAATCTAGAATCCCTACCTTTATTGGAGAACAGACGAGTCAATCAACCAGGCAGGGGCGGGAAAATAGGCGTGGCTATTAGGATCCCCGCCCATAAAAAGTGCTGATTGGAGAAACATTTGTTTTCTCTATGGCTGGTTGGTGGTAGGAGTATTTCCCCACCCAGAAATAGTGTCACGTGACTTGTCAACTTTCACCCAGGATGTCCACCTCTTAACTTCCCCTTAGCAACGGAGTGGCGCCTCCGGGTTCCCCTAGCAACTGAGCGAAGCGTCAGCCGCGCTAACCAGCCGGGTGGCCTGCGCTTGAGAACGGTGAGACTCGAGCTGAAGCTCTGGGAGGACTAGCGGGGACAAACGGGGCCCGACTTAACTGACTTTTCTGACTTTTTTCTCCGAGGAGTCTGGCCCGGCCCTTCTCGTTTGTAAAATGAGCACACGGGTCAAAACACTAGTCCGGGCTTTCAGGCCTGTGGGTGAGAAGGAAATGCTGAGGAACCGTTTCCTCAGGGGGCAGGGCGCGAAGAGATTTTTAAGAGGTTCGAGCCCCTAGCCTTCTGGCCTGATCCCTTTATTAAAAAAGGCCCCAGAGGCGCGGCTGGTGTGGCTCAGTGGATTGAGCAGCGGCCTGTGAACTGGGAGAGTGCAAGGTCAGTTCCCACTGATCCGCGTTTCTCTCCTTTTCTTTCTTTCACCCTTCCCCTCGCTCTAAACATGAATACATAAAAACTTTTTTTAAAAAAAGGTACCAGAACGAAAGGTCCACTGATAACTTCAAGAATTCAAGTGACATCTTAATTGTCGTTAAATTATTTATCTTACTTTTATTCTTCATCTTGGCGCGATTTAAAGTGCTGTGGCTGGGCATATGGATCCTGGAGTCCCCTGTCTTTTTCTTGTCGGTCGCTCCTGGTGTGACTTGGAGACCCTCCTTCCCATTAGGGCATTAGGAATCTCTTGTCCAGCGGCCTCCAGAGCTGACCCGGATTAAATAACACACGTGCTCTTGGTGCCCAGCAAGCACGCAGAAGACTGTTGAGTGATAACTCGTGGCCAGCGGGGGCTCTTTTTCTTACCCAGTTGATCCCCGCTTGTCGTTTCCCGGACCACCCCGGGTCTGTTTCTCCGTGAGGAGCTGCCCCGCTGACGGGGGCGCATTCCCCACCTCCTACCTGTAGTCTTCACCAACAAAACTGCCAACAGGCAAGTCAAGAGGAACCCAGGCTGGGTGGTACATCACTGATAAAGTCCCGCTCGGGGGCGGGGGGGGGGGGCGTGTGCGGCCGGGGCGCGGACCCAGAGCCGCTGCCAGGACCATGGGGAGCTGGGCCCGCGGTGGCCCGCAGGGCCCTGGGACAGCCAGTCATGAGTAAGAAGAGGGCCCTGGAGTCACGTTCTCCTGCTTTACTCCATACTAGGTGCATAAACGTGGGCGTGTCACTTAGCCTTTCTCACTAGCTTCCATTTTCTTATCTGAAACCTGAATGACGAGTCCTACCTATAAAATAAGTTACAAAAGAAGTTCCGAGAGATCTCCCACATCCGCAACTCACCTCCACCGCGGTCATCTCTCGCCCCCACGACTCTTGCCCATCTCAGAAGGACAGCCAGAGCGAGCTTCTTAAAGTGAGAACCTGATCACGTCACTGTCGCTATTAAGCCCCAGGAGCTTCGCCCCAGGGACCCCGGGATAACAACAGAGCCGTAGGCCTGGCCAACCGTGCATCTCTCCAGCCAAAACGGAGCATGTCCCGCCCCCCCCTCCTCCGCGCCCTCCCCGGGGAGGCCCCCTCCCTTCTTTCCGACTCATCCTCCGGGTCTCAGCCTGTTCCCTCCGGCGGCCGGGCGCCCCTCCTGTATGCTGTCATCCTTCCCTACACCTACCAACCTGTCGAGCTTTGTAATTAAATATTGTATGATTATCCGATTCACTCTGAAACAACGGTAAGGAGATCGGTCTGTTGTAGTCATAACATGTAATAGTTATTCATTATGTGTGTGGACTAAATAAATGATCTTAAACAACTGTAGGAGGGAGGAATTATTCATCTTTTATAGATGGGAAACTCAAGGCTTAGGTGAGGTGAGGCGCCAAAGGATGCGCAGTCAGGACCCAGACCCTGCCCTCAGGGGCGTAAGCGCTGTTCCACGTGGCGGCTGCTGGGCTTGACGGGAAGCGCGCTGACCTCTCACAGGTGCCAGGCCTTGAGGACATGGAAGGGATGAGAAGTCAGAGCTTTGAAATCACGGTGAAGAATCATTTCCCAAGTGACAGCCTCTTTCTTTGAAAAAGCACAAACACTCTGCAGGTAACATCTTACGTAGAGCACACAAAAATTTCCCCAAAGGCAGCTTGGTGTCAAGTTATGGGAAACTTTAGAAAAATGTGTTTCAAAAGAGTGGGGCGATAGAGTTTGCTCTCCTCAGAGAACCAGAAGCATCTTTTGGGGGCAGGAGCGAATTGACCACCATACGGGGACGGAGCCAGTGTTGACAGTTCGGAGAGAATGGGAAGCAGAAGGTGCAGGTGGAGAAGGCGCGTGGGGTTAGGGGAGGCTGTGCTTCCTCTGGGGGTCAAAGGAAAGGGTGCATGAGAGTTGAAAGTGCTGGGACAATTGATCAAGCACAGTCCAGAAATGGAAGATGCATATTGGCATAAGCTGCATTCAAGTGGTTGGTGGGGGAGGAGGGAGGGAGGACAGCTGGGCAGAGGCGGTCTCTAGGACCAGGTGGCGGGATTGCCAGACCCACCCGGGGCTGTGGGGGGCACCATCAGCCCGCCATCAGAAATCTCTCCAGGTATCAGTGGATAAAGGGCAGGGTACGGGGGCTGCCCCAGGTCAAGGACTAGCAGAGCAGGGAGGACGGGAGGTTCAGGGAGGCTCAGACGCTGGGGACACACGCAGACAAAGGTATAAGGTGAAGTCAGCAGAGAGGCAAGAAGCAGAGGTGGAAAGCAGAAGGGAGAACTGAGTTCCAGAGGTTTCAGGAGCAGAATCTGGGAGTTTCCAGCAGATGGACAAGAGAGGGTGCCTTCTGGCAGGCCCAGCCCTCCTGGATGTTCTTACTTGATGGGCTCGTGATGAGGATGAGGTCAGGTGCCCTGGCTTCCCAGGGCTGGCCCTGCCCAGCCAGGAGCTGCAGCCCTGGCCAGCCTCGCAGTGCGGCTGACCATATCCACAGCTCCCGCTGTGCCTGAGGCATCTCAGCCACATCCCTTTGGACCACTAGCAACAGAAACCTGCTGGAGTTCGTTTCAGGAAAAGAGGATTTGATGCTAGAAGTCAGGAACCTCTCACAGAAAGGGACCACAGGAACCTTCACAGGGCCTGAAATTATGGACATTAGGGGCTGGAACGCCAGCAAGAAGAAGGCAGCCTCTGCCTGCGTCAGTCTGTCTGTCCTGTTATCTTTTTTTTTGTCCTGGATCATCCAGGTTCCATCTCTGCTTCTCTCTGTCCATCTGCCCCCCAGTCCCTCCCCAGCTCAAGCAGCCAACTGTGAGGGGCTCTCTTATCCTGAGGCCCCAAGCTCACATTCCTCAGGGGCAGAGCGTGGGTGACCAGCGTGGGTCAGTATCCACCTATACCCTGGGCTACTTGGGGTGAGTTGGGGGGAGGGACTTAGACATGACTGTCTGGAAGGGGCGAAGCTGTCAGGGAAGGCAGCTGTAGGCTGGTACGCCTGGCTGGGGCCGCAGATGATCACATTCAGTGGTTGGTGCCAAGAAACATGAACAATGGTGGGCATGGGAAGTCAAAGGCCCAAGGTGACCATGGTCAGAAGGGAAGCTGAGCTCCAGAGGCTCAGGGGTCCACTTGTCTGGGGCAGGCTCCCAGTGGTGGCGGTTGGGGCACCAGGCAGGTTGGGCGCACATGGTTGCTGGGGGAAGCCCTGGAGCAGCCTCAGTGCAAAGGTACAGCACTAACCCCCAGGGGCGGTGGGTCAAGCAGTGCTCCCCAACACCTTAACCGGATACCAGCCCATCCCGTCCTCAGACGAAGGGAGAGGTGGATTGTGGAGCAGGAACATGATGTTTTCTAGGGAAGATGAACCGGCTGTACAACTCCCTGGAGCCCAGAGTGATGGACGACGACATGCTGAAGCTGGCTGTTGGGGAGCAGGGCCCACAGGAGGAGGCCGGGCAGCTGGCCAAGCAGGAGGGCATCCTCTTTAAGGACGTCCTCTCCCTACAGCTGGACTTCCAGAGTGCGTACCCCGGCGTGGGGGGCACCACACAGGGCCCCCGGGCTTTCTCTGTTCCACATCCCAGACCCAGAATTCCACACAACTCTGTATAAAAAGATAAAACTCTCCCACCCCAAATCTAAATGAGCCACTAAGGCCTTCGGAGTGGGGACCTTGGCAAGAGGAACCCAGGCAGGTGGCCCCAAACCTGCTGGCATGAGCTGTGGGGAGGAGGCAGCCTCCTGGAAGAGCAGCTTTGCAGGAGGGGTACAAACCGGGAGCGGGTGGGGCCGCGGGGCCGGCGTTGCCACCAGGGTGTGGAGCCTCCTGGGAAGGTGTGGCGGGGGCCAGGCAGCTCCTAGGGCCTCAGCGTCCGCGTCTGGGAAACGGGATGATTGCAGCCCAGGCCAAGTGCCAGCTGGGAGGACGAGGTAAGAGGAGTGCCGTTTGGGGTTCACTGGGAAAGGCCAGTGAGGAGTGCGGACAGAAGCCCGAGAGGTCCTGGGCGCCTCCTGTGCTGGGCGGCGGCGCTCCCTCCTGGGTGCCTGTGCTGGCCTGCAAGCCATCCATTCAACAACAAGGATTCTTCCCTTTCTTTCTTCTTCTCTTCCTTTTTTTTTTTTTTTTTTTTTTTTTTGACTGGTTTTGATGAGGCGTTGCTTCCCTTTTTTAAACATTAAATTTATTGGGGTAACATTGGTTAATAGCATTGTATGAGTTTCAGGTGTACAACTTTATAATACAGCAGTTGTGTGCTCCGGTGTGTGCTCACCACCGAAAGTCTTGTCGTCTTCTGTCACCATTTACAAGTTGACCCCCTTAACTCTCTTCTTCCTTCCTGGGGCCCTGCCTCAGCTGGTCTGCGCCAGGCCCTGGGGACCCAGCAGCGGGCCAGGCCCTGGCCCCAGCCTCACAACGCCTGTGGGCCTCACCCGGGCACGGCCTCCAGGGCTGCCCTCAGCTCTGCAGGCGGGCCCCCGAGCCTTGGTGGTGAAAGGGTTAAAGGGTGGCAGAAGGGCTGTCGCCAGAGGGGGCTTTAGCATTGGCCACCCTCCCTTTGCCTCCCCTCCCCAACCTAAGGTCCAGTCAGCCAGTATCGATCAAGTGCCTGCTATATGCCAGGTGCTATTCTAGGTACTAGGGATTCAACTGTGAGCAGAAAGGACCAAAAAAAAAAGAAAAAGAAAAAGAAAAATCCTGTCCTCATGGAGCTGACGTTCAAGTGAAGGACACAAGTAAAATGAAGGAAAATAATAGTGTCTGCTAAAGGTGATATGTGTGATAGAGAAAAATAAAGTAAAGGGGCGGATTGCGGGGAGGGACCAGGGTTTTATGGGGTGGTCAGAGGCATCACCATCACCAAGAAGGTGAAATTGAGCAAAGACTGGAGGGAGGGGAGGGGAGGAGCCCCTTGGAGATCCAAGGCAAGTGCTGAAGGCGGAGGCAGGGCCAGTGTGCTGACCTGGCAGCGGAGAGGCAGCGGTCAGTCAGCATCTGCCTGGGGGCTGGGGGGCTGGGGTTGCATGGGAAGTGCCGGGGCCCTGGCACGGCCCTGAGCACAGCAGGGCAGGCAGGATGTAGGTTTTCACAGGGTCCGGAGGCTGTGGGGGGGGGGTGACGGTGGGGCCCGCAGGCTGGAGCAGGGAGCCCTGGAGACCGCCGCTGTTGCGGCCAGGGACCAGGAGGGTGGCAGTAGGGGACAGCTCCGTGTCCATGTGGAAGATCAAATTGGCTTTTTGGGCAGTCCTGTCATGCTGGTAACTCCTTTAGAGCAAACTGCCAAATACATTCTGGTTTTGTTGTGTTGTTTTGGCTTTTCCACAAGAACTGCTGGCATGTCGGGAAAGCCACCATGCCAGTGTGCTGGGCAGAGCACCCAGGAGCGCAGGAGCCACCCAGAGCAGTGGCGTCTGCAGGAAGCCAGCCACAGCCATGGGCTGTCTGTCTGAGGCAGGGCCGCAGACGGTGCCAGCAAAACCCGGACCCGGATGGGAGGCCCCTGAGGTCCCGAGCGGGAACAGGGCCCAGCCCAGGGGCACAAGGAGGGGCTGTAGCTGGAATCATTCTGGGAAACCTGGTCCCAGAGCTGGGAACAGACCCCAGCCCTGCCTGGCCCTGGGCCCCCAGGAGGGGCGGGGCCTGGGTCAGAGAGGCACTGCCTGCATCTGCTGCCCCGTCTCCTGCCCCCCGCAGGGAGGCCTGGCTTAGAGGGGCCACGGGAGGGCCGCACAGCCTCAGGGCACAGGCTGGCCCTCTGAATGAGTATGGACACTGCCGCCTGCTGCCTGAATGTGCGGTTAGTGAGGGCGCCTCTTTTCCCCTTTCACTTAGGTATTGATATTATTTCAGTCTTTTAATGAGCCTATTCTAAGCTTTAGAAATTATTACAAAAACACATATAGACAAAAGGGGCATATAAGCAACCGAGTTATTTGTAGCTTCTGGAAAAACCTGGGGACAAGTCTTGGCCTCTCAAATTTTACGTGCACAGACTATACTTATTCACACTTAAATGTTTTCAGAACTCTCTGTCTGCCAGTGACAGAAGCCAGCACACCGGGGGTACGGGGCAAAGGGGACGGGCTGGCTGGGTGAGCGTGCAGGTGGTCCCCAGGGGCCACAGGGTCGGGCGCCGCGGGGCAGGACCGGCCTGCCTCTCTGTCGCATGAGCGGCTTATCCTACTCTCCGTATCCGGGCTCCCCCTGTCCTCCTGCCCCTCAGGCGCCAGCACTATGTCTTCAGGCACATACATAAGTGTGTCTTGGCAGACAGATTCCAAGTAGAGGAACTTCAGGGACAAAGGGCACAGACATTGAATATTTCAGCAAACGTGGCCAAATTGCCCTTTAAAATACCTGAACTGGTTGATCGACCATCCCACCAACAGCACACAAGGAGCACTCACCCTGCAGCCTCGACTCCCCTTGTCACACTGCAGAAGGAAGAAGGAGGAGCCCTGCCTGTGTCTGGTGCCCCAAGTGGTTCTGGCTTCCTGGGCTGCCCACAGCCTGGCCCTGGAGGCAGCATGAGTGAGTCCCGTGCCCTGAGCAGGTCCAGCCCACCTTCCTACTGACCTCCCTGTGACCCCCATGGACCTGTTCGCCGTGCTGTGGCCCTGGGCACCGATCAGCACCCTCTGCACACCAACAGGGGCTCAGGGCTCCGCGGCGCTCAGCCCTCATCTCCAGGGTCCCATCTGTGCCAGCGCCGGGCAGCGGCGTTGGGGAGCCTCGTGTGTGTTCGGTCGGCATGGTCGTCGTGGTCGGTGCTCTGGTAGCCAGCTGTCCCCTGAGGCCGAGGCGTCTCCTGATTGTTGCAGACATCCTCCGCATTGACAACCTCTGGCAGTTTGAGAACTTGAGGAAGCTGCAGCTGGACAATAATGTCATTGAGAGGATCGAGGGCCTGGAGAACCTCACGCACCTGGTCTGGCTGGGTAAGGCCCTTTCTGTGTGCGTCTGCCCCAAATGAAGGCACCGCCGTGCGAGGCGGGACTGGCCAAGGTTGTCTCCCCAGGCAACACTCTGCTGCCAGCCCACCGTGAGCCCAGGTGCAACAGCAGCTCTGGCCTCAGGGACCAGGAAAGCTGCTCTTTCTAAGAGCCCAGGGCCTGTGCTGGGTAAACACAGCAAAATGTGCTTGGGCACCCAGGACGGGGCGCTCTGCCCCCACCGGTCAAACTGCCCATTTGGGGATGGGTGGTGTCAAAGGAGCAGCCTTGGGTTCCTTCTGGTTCTCTAGACTCAGGTTGACAGGTAACTGTGGGTCCCCAGTCATGGGGACTCAGATCAGACCAAAAATAATCATCACAGCTGCCACTTGCACTGAGCTCTGCTAAGAATGGGCCTGTATGCTTTCCATGTGAGGTTTGCTTTTTTTTTAATCCTCACCCAAGGACATGTTTATTGATTTTAGGAAAAGGGGAAAGGAGGGAGAAAAACATTGATCGGCTGCCTCCCACACACACCCTGAAGGGAATCAAACCCACAACCCAGGTGTGTGCCCTGACTGGGAATCAAACCCACCCCCTTTCAGTTCATAGGACGGTGCTCTAACCAATTGAGCCACACCAGCCAGGGCTCCATGTGAAGTATTTTAATCCACACAGCATCCCCATTGTAGAGATGAGCAAACTGAAGTCACAGCAAGTGGGGGGCATCAGGCTCCAGCCCAGCTCTGTCTGACTCTAGAGCTCTCACTGCGCGGACTGCTGGGCTCTGCCTGCTGCCCTTAGGAGGCAGCCTCACGTCTGGCGAGGGGCTGGCTGGAGAGCTCGTCATAGCCTGGTCTTGTTTAGCTACCACAGCCACCCTGGAAGACCTGTTACAGTTCCAATCTACAGAAGTTGAACCGGGGCTCCGGTAGACCAAGGCACTGAGCCAAAGCTCCAGGTCCGAGAAGTAGCAGAGCTGGGATACAAACCCATGCCCGTCTGACCCCAGAGCCCATGTTCCGTTTATCCCTTGAGGCTGCTTCCCCCCCAACAGGCAGCCTGGAACATTGAGGAACATCCAGTTCGCACAACAGCCGCAGCTGCGATGGCTCTGCCGGCTGCCAGCCCACAGCAGGCCCATAGGCAGGGTCCTGCTGCGGTTTCACCTGCGCGGCAGCCGAGGCGCAGAGGCTGGCAGGCTTGCAGGTGTCTCAGGCTGCAGGTGGTGGAGGCCGGCACAGCCTCCCATCTGCCGGCCCAGGCCCCTCACTCCAGGCGTCCGCTTTTGGCACGCTAGCGCCCATTCACGAGTGGCCCGGCTGCACACTAGAAGCCGTCTGTCCCTCCAGGAGGTGGAGGAGGAGAGGGTGCTGGGCCAGCCCAGACCCAGGGCCACGCCCCCTGGGCAGGCCTCCGGCACCAGCGGTCTAATGCTGTGCTCTTAGGCCTGGCCACTAGTCCCAGGCCCAGCGCTCCCTCGGACAGAAAATCATCGCTGCAGGTCCCTAGGAGGTGCTCTGTGTTGCCCAGCATTCTGTGGAATGGTAACGAGAAAGCAGAGGGGGAAATTTCTAGCAAAAGGCAGCCTGCGCCTGTCAGAGAGTCAAAAAGCAGCCTTCATCCAGCCCCAGCATAGGCGGTCCAGGCACCCACAGACAGCAGGAGCGAGCCGGCCCCACACGAGGGGGCGGGGCGATGGCGCTCCGCGATTCCGTGTGGCCCCTGCCCACGTGCACATGCCCTGTTGGCCGCCGGCCAGGCAGCTGCCCCCGGGGTGCGGATGTGTGGACGCTGGCGGTGCTGGCTCCGGAAGGCTGACGATCATCCCACTTCGCATTCAGGGATGCCTTGCTAGTGGCTCGAAAGTAGCCATAGTGGGAGTGTTGTTCCATAGGTGTCGGCAAGCGAAACAACTCAGAACTTCCCTCCTCACCCCCTATCCTGTCCAACAGTCCCCGGCAGCACTGGCCCTAGTGGGTGGGGCCAGGCCTCCAAGGACCAGAAGTGGGCTGCGCAATCGAAGAGGGAAGGGGCCGGCTCGGCAGTCGGCAGACCCCAGGTTTTATCCCAGCTCTGACAATGGACAGCCAACTTTGCGCAAGGCATTTCAGCCTCTAAACCTCCATTTCTTTATGTGCTGTGTGATCTTGGGCACATTACCACCAGGCCCCTTTAAATCTTGGTTCCCTCATCCATAAAATATAGGTGGTGATCCCTATGCTGGGAGGATTAAATGAGGTAATGCACCTACGGGCCTACCACAGAGAAAGGAACAATAAATTATCATTAGTCTCAGCTGTCAATGGGCAAGCATCCCCTGACTTACCAAGGAGACTCAGTTAAGATGTGGATAAACTGACTTTTCAAATCGCCTTTGTAATGTGGCAGCCGGCAGCCATCATGATCATGTTTCCAAGCTCATGAAAAATCCCCGGTTTGGGCCTCTGGGCCATCGGTGTTCCAGGACGGGGTTGCAGCCCCATCCCCGACCAGAAACCTGCGGTGGAGAAATAGCGGTTTTATTCCCAAAGATGTGACACTTGGGCTAGAGCGGTCATGACACATCAGGTGGACGTTGGCTCGGGGGAAGCTCGAGGCAGCTGGGGGAACCTGAAGAGCCTGGCCGGCCCTCCGCCCAGGGGAGCCCTGGGTCGGCCCTGGCACCACCGGCGTTAGCTGCGTGGCTTTGGGCAAATCACGGAGACTCTGAGCTTGAGCTCTCCAATCGAGCGAGCAGGGAGAAAATTCCAATCTGCCCCTCGGAGCTGTTGTCTGGGGATATTCACACAAGCGCTTGATAAACTGGAAAATGCAGCGCAGGCAGGAGGCGTTTCTACTGAAACGCCCACAGGAGTGCGGGAAGCGGGCACTGCCTGCCCCACCGCAAGGGGCACTGTGGCCGACCCGCCAGGGAGCGCTTCCCTCTGAGAGCAACGGCAGAGCACAGCCCTGAGTGTTTGCCCCGGTGTCCCCAGCCAGGAGGATGAGTGGCAGAACGGGAGAGGGCAATGAAAATTTCGGGCCACAGGAGGGAATCCACGCACAGCTCCTAGAAAACCAAATCTGTCAGACAGGCGGCTCCGGCCAACACCGTGGCGCTGGCTCAGAGTGCACGAGTAGCCCCGACGGGTTGTTTCAGGATGCGCCACACCGTGCCCATTGCTCCATCCTCATGGCCCTCTTCCTTCCAGACCTGTCCTTCAACAACATCGAGGCCATCGAGGGGCTGGACACCCTGGTGAACCTGGAGGACTTGAGCTTGTTCAACAACCGCATCTCCAAGATCGACTCTCTGGACGCCCTGGTCAAGCTGCAGGTCCTGTCACTGGGCAACAACCAAATCGGCAACATGATGAATGTGAGCTCAGGCCCCGGCAGAGTGTGGGGCTGGCCCCGCAGGGCCCAGAAGCTGCCAGGGGCCAGTGGGTCATGACAAGGGGAAGCACAGGCTCAGCCTTTTGCAATAGATCTCCCCCTTTTCCTAGAAAAGCCAGAAATCCTGATTAGGTTTGATAATGTTTGCACAACATGCTTAGCTTAACCCCTGACCACCCGCCTGTGGGTGCCAGTTCACTCCCTGCCTCGGTGGGGCCTGCTTCTTTCCTGGACCCCACACTCAACTACCCTTCGCCGCGGCGAGGGCCTATTTGGTGCGGGCGTTTGGCCTGTGCTCAGTGGGCACAGAGACCCACAAGGTGCAGCCTCTTGGGAGAGCCCAGCATACACCTACATCATCAAGACACACAAAGTGACAAGAAGCTGGTCTACGCGGGGTGCCAGGGGTGTGTTTGTGTGAGGGGGCAGAGGTCGCCGGTCGTTCGGGGGAAGGCGGGCTGCCCCATCCATCCCCACGATGGGTTCCCGGTAGCGAGCTGGGGCCAGGATCCCAGTGGTTGGGGCTGGGGCAGCATTCATACCGGTTCTGTGTCAGAGGGGACATTCCTAGACAGCTCGAAGGACAGGTCGCCGCTGGGAATTGCCTCTCCAGCCTGCCAGTCAACCCTGGGAGCTGCCCCATACCCTTTTGAGACTCCTTTTCTGCTTCAGTCAGTCGGGTGGCCTGGGCCCCAGTCCCAGCCACAGGCCGCAGGCCCGAGCCTTCTGCGCCTCAGTTTCCTCAGGGGTAAAATGGAGACAAAGGCCGTAACTCAGCTGCCAGGGGTTGAGTGAGAGGCTGAGCGGGAGGCACATCATTCGGTGTCAGGCTGGAGTTTGTTCTTCACAAAGGGAGGATTGTCAGAGCCGAGATCCCTCCTGAGAGTGTCAGGTGAGGTGAGATGACTTTTGAATCGGATTCACTAAAAGGTGATTGGAATTTTGCCGTGGAGCAGAAGGAAGAACTTCCCGGGAGCAGGGATGCCGGGAGCGAAGGGCAGGAGGTGCGCTCAGGATGCTGCCTGGGGATGCGCAGCCACCTGGCGGAGCACAAGGCCCCAGGGCGGGGCGGGGTGAGGGCGGGGCAGCAAAGGGGCGGGGTGGAGGCTTTGTGCTAGGTGTGCCCAAGGCAAGCCTGGGATTGGAAGGAGCCCCACCACTCCCATGAGGATGGATGGAGTGGGATCACAGGAGTGGGGGGAGCCAGGATGGCCCCATCAAAGAGGCGCTTTGCCTGAGGCAGGTGGCTCGGGGGCAGTGGTGCTTCTGGCAGGTGACCTCTGGAGGCTGCAGTGAGCCAGAAGGCAGGGAGAGCCCGCGTGCAGCGGTGTACTGAGGCGGCGGCTGCGGGGGCCGGGCCATGGGAGTCTGCAGACAGCCTTCCAGAGGTGCACAGCTGGAGGACTGGGCCTGAGGCACTTACCCCCCAGCAGCCGAGGGGCGCCCTGGGAATCAACTCCCTGCTGCCCATGCTTCGGGGCGGGCCTCGGGGAGCCAAGGCAGAGAGCAGGGCCCGGACGGGCTCCATAAGCAGGAATCCATCACAGCTGTGGCTGAAGCCGCTGCCAGCAGTGGGGACCTTCAGCTCCATGACTGCCGGCTGCTCTGAGAAGGGACAGGCATGGCCAGGGCTTCAGGACACAGGCTCCTGCTGTCCCGCAGCTCCGCTGTCCTCAGCGTCCCCTGGGCAGACTCCCTCCACGGTCATGGTCAGCGCTCAAGGCCACAGGCTTCTTCATCTGCGTGTGGCAGCACAGAGAGCACAGAAAATCTCCCTTGAACAGTGACTCTTAAGTTTAACCACGGCCCTCGACCGGCAGCCGAGCAGGGTCGCTTAGAGTAGTAGCTGGGGCCCAACACCTGCACTTAAGCCTGTGCGGGGGGCCCGAACCCCGGACGCCATGCAGCCCAGGCCGCTCGCCCTGCACACCGAACAGGAGGATGTAAACCCAACCAGCAGCCTTTTCGGGGTTCAAGGCTTGATCACGCAGCCTCCCTCTGCTTCGTGGCGGCGGGGCACCCAAAGCCGGCCAACAGGGCTGCTGCATGTGCACGGTCCCCGTAACGAGCCGAGAGCCCAGATTTAATCGGCTCCCAACTGTCTGAGCTTGGGCCAGGCACTTGGCATTCTGGGAGCCCATTCCCCATCTGTAAAATGAGAATAACAGTAGTCTCCCCTATAGCTTGTTGTGAGGGTTCAATCAATCAGACAGTGTCAAATAACCAACATAGGACCTGGCATGCAGAGGTACATGGAAAGTGTTATTCAAGAGTTTTCGGATTAAGTGCTGCCCCCCAGCAGCCCTAAATCCTGCTGTTGGTGAACCTTTCTGAACACTTAGCAGCTGTTCCTGCCGAGGGAGGTCCGATACCCCCAGGCCTGCAGGCGAATGGCCCCCTCTGATTTGTTACCCCTCAGACATCGGAAGCTTCCGTGGACCCGAGGCCCTGTCCCTTTACAAAGGTCCAGGCCCGGGCACCCCCTCCCTCCCCTGGCCATGGGCACTCTCTCATTCTACCCTGCAGGGCTGGGCAGGAAGAAACCCCCAGAGTGGGGAGCCGGGGGCCAGGGGGCCTCTCGCGAGTA
This sequence comes from Pteronotus mesoamericanus, assembly GCF_021234165.1. NCBI lineage: Eukaryota > Metazoa > Chordata > Mammalia > Chiroptera > Mormoopidae > Pteronotus > Pteronotus mesoamericanus. Next base: position 1,568,084 of record NW_026555090.1, read on the forward strand.
CGAGAGAGAGGCGGGCAAGGCCAGTCCCCCAGAGAGAGAGGAGGCGGGGAGGCACCTGGGGGAAGCTGCCCAGGAGTACTGAGGCATCTGGGCCCAGGCCTCCTTGTCCTGGGGGTCGGGCCACACCCCAGAGATGCTGGGGTCCCTGCATCCTCTTTAGCTAATAAGGTGCCAGCTCCTTTGGTGACTTGACCCAGAGTCTGACTTAGGAAGCTGCAAACCCCGAGCATCTATGATTTCAGCCCTTCTCTACACTATGTGTCTGACATCAAATTATAGACTTTCTTGGTATTTATTTATTTACCAGGCTAATTTTAATAAGTGCTTATCGCATCGCAAACTCACACATGTTTCGGGAGGACTCAGGGCACACGGGGCAGAGCCCCGCCCACTCCTGGCCTCAGTCCGAGCCTCCCCTTCCCGGGGCCTCAGCTGCTGCTGAGTAGGCACCCTGTTTCAGCGCCATCTCTCCAAGCACTTGCCTTCAGCCACCCCGTCTCTGCTGGACCATTCCATCGCTTAGACGTGGCGTGATATATTTTTCCAGTCCCCCACACGTGGGCACAGAGGCTGTTTCCAGCCTCGAGCCATTGTGCACAGGCTGCAGTGGACGTCCTCGCATGGGGCTTGCTTCGCACCCGGACGAGTCCATGTGCCAGGTGACTTCCTAGAGGTGGAACTGCTGGGTCTGAGGACATGTGCATTTTTTATGTTGCTAGATCTTGCCACGCTGTTATCTATAGAGATGAAACTATTACAGACCTAGCAGCAGTCGTGAGAAGGCATGTTTCCTCTCACCCTTACAACACACTTTGTTATCAAACCATTCTCTCTTTAAACAATGTAAAAGATGAATAAATGGAATTCCCCTGGGCGAGCTCTTAAAAATTAAATCACATCCTATCTCCCCACACCATATGCACTTAAAACTCCAAAGGCTTCCATTGTCCTTAGAATGAAATCCAAGCTCTTGACTGCAGCACTGACCCAAGTCTTAGGTGACCCGGCCCGACCTTGCTTCCAGTCCCGCCTCAGGCCCTGCCCGGTGCCCGCCCTGGCCCAGCCACAGCCACCCTGGCCTCCCTCGGGACCTGGAGCGGGCCTCAGGCTCTCCTGCTTCGGCCTTTGCCTGCACTGCTTTTGCTTCCGGCTCTGCGCCCTCCCCTGCCCTCGGGAGACCAGCCCCGGCAGGTCGGGGACCTGAGTTCCCTCACTGAAAAAGGCCTCCCTGTTATTTCCTTTCTGGCCCATCTTTTTGTTTCTATAGTGCTTACCCCAAATGTAATTATTTTGTTTACTTTAAAAAACATTCTTATCCCTGCCCCTGGAATGGAAGTCCTTCCTACAAGGGCAGGAACCATGGGCTCCCCCTGACTCCCCAAGGCCTGGCACGTGTCTGCGGCCAGTAGGTGTGTATGTTGAATGAATACATGAATGACTGAAAGAAATTCCTTCAAGAAATTCCAGACAAGCATGCTAGATTCTTTTTCCTACCTTTGCAGTGTCTAGGTATTTCCTACCTTCCTAGTGCAGTGTCTAGGTATTCGGGAGATGCTATCAAATGAGACAGGGGCACACCTAGGAGATTCTGCAGGCTTGGCTCCAGACACCTCCGTAAAGCCAGTATCCCATTCAGTGAGTCATGCGAATTTTTTGGTTTCCCAGTGCACATAAAAGTTGTGTTCATACAATACCATAGTCTATTAAGAGTGCAATAACATTATGTCTAAAAACAATGTACATACTTTAATTTAAAAATACTTTATCGCAATAAACTCATGGATATTGACAATAGACAGAATAGTAGTTAACAGCGGGGAAGGGGAGGGCGGGAGACAAAAAGGGCCCTGTGCGTCCAATACAACGTGACAAAGGACACGAAGCTTCTGGTGGTACAACAGAGTGTGCAGATGTTGTAATACGCACACCTGAAATTTATCTAATGTTCTTCAGCAATGTTACCCCAGTCAGTTTAATTTTCAAACTTTCACTATAAAAAATACTTTATTGTTAAAAAATGCTAACCACCATTTGAGCCCTCAATGAGCTGTCATTGTTTTGCTGGTGGAGGCCATGCCTGACATCGGTGGCTGCTGACCGAAGGCTCGGGCGACGGTTTCTTGAAATCAGACAGCCGCGAAGTTTGCGGCATTGAGCGACTCTTCCTTTCGTGAATGATTTCTCTGTAGCATGTGATGCTGATTGATAGTATTTAACTCCGGCAGAACTTCTTTCAAAATTGGAGTCAGTCCCCTCAAAACATGCTGCTACTTTATCAGCTAGGTTTATGTAATGTTCTAAATCCTATGTTGTCTTTTCAACAATCTTCACAGCATCTTCACCAGGAGTAGTTTCAGTCTTAAAATACCACTCTCTTTGCTCATCCACAGGAAGCAACTGCTCACCTGTTCAGGTGCCACCAGGAGATGGCAGCAGTTGAGTCACAGGTCCAGGCCCCACCTGTAATTCTCCTTCTCTTGCTGTTTTTACCACGTGTGCGGTTACTTCCTCCACTGAAGTCTGAGCCCCTCGAAGTCAGCCATGGGGGGTGGCGTGAACTTCTTCTGAACTCCCGTTAATGTTGATATTCTGAGCTCTTCCCATGAATCACAAATGTTCTTAATCGCATCTACAAGGGTTTTCAATTACTTTGCTCAGATCCATCACAGGAATCACTATCTATGGCAGCTGTAGCCTTACAAAATGTATTTCTTAAGTAATAAGACTTGAAAGTCAAAATCACTCCTTGACCTGGGGCTGCAGTGTGGACGCCGGGTTAACAGGCATGAAAACAGCACTAACCCCATTGCACACCTCCCTCCATCAGAGCTCTTGGCTGGCCAGGTGTGTCATCAGTGAGCAGCAACACGTTGAAAGGAGTCTCTTTTCCTGGGCACAGGTCTCAATAGTGGGCTTAAAATATTCAGTAAACCATGTTGTAAACAGATGTGCTGTCATAGAGGCTTTGTTGTTCCATTTATAGAGCACAGGCAGAGCAGATTCAGCATAATGTTAAGGGTCCTATTATATTTGGAATGGAAAATGAGCACTGACTTCAACCAAAAGTCACCAGCTGCATTAGCAGCTAACAAGAGAGTCAGCCTGTCCTTTGAAGCTCTGAAGTCAGGCACTGACTTCTCCTCTCTGGCTATGAAAGTCCTGGATGGTGTCCTCTCCTAATACAAGACTTCTTTGTCTACAATGAAAATATGTTGTTATTACCTTCATTAGTTATCTTAGCTAGATCCTCTGGCTGACTTGCTGCAGCTCCTACATAGGCACTCGCTGCTTCATCTTGCACTTTTATGGTATGGAAATGGCTTCTTTCCTCAAACCTCATGAAGCAGCCTCTGCCGGCTTCCAACTCTCCTCCTGCAGCTCCCTCACCTCTCTCAGCCTTCAAGAGTTGAAGTGAGTTAGGGCCTTGCTCTGGATTAGGCTTTGGCTTCAGGGAATGTGCTGGTTTACCTTTCTATACAGACCACCAAAACTTTCTCCACAGCAGCAAGTAGGCTGTTTCACCTTCTTATCAGTCATGTGCTCACTGGAGTATCTTCTCCTTTGCACTCAGAGCTTTGCTGTCTGGCACAAGAGGCCTAGCTTTTGGCCTATCTTGGCTTTTGACATGCCTTCCTCACTAAGCTTAATCGCCTCTAGCTTTTGATTTAGAGTGAGAGACATGTGACTCTGCCTTTCACTTGAATGCTTACACGGTATTAATTGGCTTGATTTCAGTATTGTTGTGTCTCAGGGAATAGGGAGGCCCGAGGAGAAGCAGGGAACAGGCGGTCGGTGGAGGAGTCAGAACACACGCCTCATTTATCGATTAAGTTCACTGTCTTTTGTGGGTATAGTTTGTGGTGCCCCAAAGCAATTACAATGGCAGCATTAAAGGTCATTGATCACAGACCATCATAACAAATATAATAATAGTAATATTAATACAATTTGAAATATTGTGAGAATTACCAAGATGTGACACAGAGACACTAAGTGAGCAAATGCTGTCGGAAAAATGGTGCCAATAGACTTACTCAATGCAGGATTGCCACAAACATCCAATTTGTAGAAAACAGTGTCTGCAAAGCACCATAAAGCAGAGCACAGTGAAACGAGGCACGTGGGTACTAGCTATGTGGTTGACTCCCCCTCATTTTAATAAAAATAGAGCGTAGGAAAAATAAACAGCAGTTAGTGGAATATTCCGCTGGCTGTTAACCAGTTGATTCAAGGTTAATTATAAATTGAGTTCCGTCTGACTTAAGAAATTTGGACTTTTCCCACAAGGCTTTAGGGTCTAAAAAGGCACACCCATGCTGAGCAGCCAGCAGTAATGACAACACTCCTACCACCTAGTAGCTGTCAGGCACTCTCCCACACGCACTTCATAGGTTATTTCATTCGAGTCTTACAACAAATATATTACACAACATCCTCATACCCATTTTATAGATGAGGAAGTTGAGGCTCGCAGATGTTCAGTAACTTGTCTGTGCCACAGCTAGCATTTAAACTTGGGCCTACTGACTCTTCGGAAAGCCCAGGCCAGACCGCAGGCCTCCGTACAGGCGCCCAGCCCGGGGCGCCCAGCCTGGGACCCCCAGTGCTCCCCTCCCTGTCACCCCAGCCAGTGCAGAAGTGGTTATGGCCCGGCGCTAACCCTGGCACAGTGCCAAAGAGCGCCTGCCAGGAGCTCTGCGGCAGCCGAGAAAAGGGATCTTCTCCCCTCTCCTCCCCAGATCATCTACCTGCGGCAGTTCAAGGACTTGCGAGCGCTCAGCCTCTCCGGGAACCCCATCGCCGAGGCAGAGGATTACAACATGTTCATCTGGGCCTACCTTCCCGACCTCGTGTACCTGGACTCCCGGCGCATCGACGACCACATGGCAAGCATCTCCTTCTGGCCTCCCAGTTCTGTGAGACAGTCTTCAGGTCCCCTGGTTTCGTGGAAAGGGCACTGAGGCAGAGAGAAAGGGCAGCGCCCTCTTCCTAACTCTCACCTGCCTCCGTCAGAGCGACTCCAGCAGGCCCCTCGTGGTCACTGGACAGGGCTGGCTCACGGGGGCAGGCTCCGTCCTCGTGCTGCCTGCGGGCCCCTCACGGCCATTACGGGGACCCCTGTTCGTTCACCTGGGCACGTTTCTCTGCCTCCCCGTCCTGCTGCCTCTCTGTAATTGTTTCTGTGCATTAGGTAGAGCTGCTATGCCTCCCAGTCTTGGCATGAGGCCTTGTGTAGTAGGTGTCCTGTGGGGCTCAGTGGCACCTGATCACCTGAGCCAGGCGCTCCAGAAATGTCCCCAGTGTGGGTTATGTGAACCTCCCACGGCAGTTGAGTCTTGATTGGTGCTGGCTCCTCCATGGGTGGGGGTCACCCCAGGCGGCCTGGCTGTGAGCGCTGACCCGGCCTTGGGGCTGTGTGGGTTCTGGCCCCATGAAGTAGAACCCAGCGCAGCAGGGCCTGTGCCTGCCGAGATCTCCCTTTGGATGGGCCAGTTGTGGAGCTCACTGGATCCTGCTCTGACGTGGTCTGAATCCTACCACCAGCTGCGTGGCATCTGGGGCCTCTTAGGAGGGATCCAGCGCGGGTCTGGGTCAGGCGCTGCCTGGGACCAGCCCTGGGCTGCCTGTTTGGAGCCACAAAGCGATCCACAGTTTGCGGCTGCCTCTGCTGGGCCTGGCTGGGCGTGGGGGGGAGATTGCTCACCAAGGTCGGCTTCCCCAGCACCAAGCCCGGGGCAGGCCAGCGAAAGGTCCGAGACACCAGACTCCGGAGATCTGCTTCCGCCTGCTGGCTGCCTGTTAGGCTCAGTCACTGAAAGAGCCTCTGGCGCCTGCGAGGAGTGTGCGGCAGGCTCTCAGGGATCCCCGGGTAGGAGCGAGTGCTGTTCACCAGACTGACGCTGGACCGGCCGCTCAGCGAGAGTCTCAGTGCACAGCAGGGTCGGTCGGCCCTGTGGACCTTTGGGTGGGCGGGGTCTCCGGGAGTCCTCTGGGTGAGGCCGGCAGCGTCCATCAGGCCCAGACAGACCAAGGTCGGGCCGACTGTATGACGGGGGGACTCTGCACAGGAACGGCAGCACGGGTCTGCGGGGCGGGTGGGTGGGGCGGGTCGGCACGTGAGGGAAAGGCGGCCCCTGCCCTGGGCACAGAGTTCACTCTCTCCCTCCTGAGAGCCCCCCAGGGGAGGCTGCACCCAGGGCCACGCAGGCCTCAGCCAGCTGACTTCTCTTCAGGGAAGGGCAGGGCGTGTGGCTGGAAGATGGGCGGGTGGGGTTAGCAGATCTCCTGGCGGGGGGTGGGGGGGGTGGCGCGACCGGTCAGGGTGAGCGGTGGGGGTCAGAGTGGCCCCCTCCCCAGAGCTACACAGCTGAGCCTCCGACACCCCAAAGTTTGCCCTCAAGAGCCCTCCCAGAAGGTCTACACCATGGGCCCAAACCCTCAGAGCCATTCTATACTCTCTGATTTTCCTGATGAAGTTGAGGAGACAAAACGTGAGGCTCCACAGCCATGGCAGAGCCAGGGTTCATCCCCACTCTGTGTACCCCAGAAACAGCACTGACAGCTAACTGCTGTTGTGCCCAGCAAATTGCATTATTCCCCATTGTTTTCACCACAATCTATGAGGCAGGCCCTGCTCTCAGCCCCACTGGCCGACGGGAAAGCGGTGACAAGTGAGATGACTCCCCCAGGATCACACGGCCACTGCCGGTCAAGCTGGGCACTGACCCAGGCCGTCTAGCAGCAGAGCCTGTGCAGGACTCCCCAGCCAGGGGTCCTTTCCCCGTCCACCGCCGGGCTTGTCCACTGCCCTCTGTCCACTGCCCCCTTCTTTCCCACTTCCCCTATTACAAGCTGGTCTCCTTTCACTTGCTTCTCATTCTTCACAGTGTGATCCGTTTGTGGGAATTGCCACCACTGGAAAAAGAGAACGTGCCAGTTTGTGAGGCTTTGGGGTGCCCCTCTGTGCTGGGAGCCAGGGAGACTGAGGACTGTTTGTCCTGCCCACTGCTTCTCACAGGAAGCTGGTGCCTTCCTGCGAGGGAGGAGCCTGCCTGCGTTTGCGGCAGGCGCACTGGCATGCGGGGGCCCCGGGGGTCGGGGCAGGAAGGAGGTCTCCACACTGATCCTCCTGGGCCTGGGCCAGGGAGCAGAGCCCCAGGGGGACCATGCTGCGCTCTGAGCCGGAAGCTCTCCACCAGCATTTCGCTTTGGCAAAACCATGGGCAGACCCACCCTGCACGATTCCAGAGCCCTTCCTAGGCACTCTCTCCTCGGTCCCCAGAAGTCTCTGTAAAGGGCAGGCAGCACAGCCGGAGCATCCCCACTGTGCTGTGAGGGCGCGAAGGCTGCTTCAGGGTTCAGAGGTCTGCCTAGAAGCATGGAGATAAATAATAAGTAAAAAGCCGAGTTCTCCCCTGCCCACTGTGGCTCAGTTGAAGCACTGCCCTGTAACTGAAAGGTTGTGGGTTCGATTCCCGGTCAGGGCATATGCCTAGGTTGCGGGTTCCATCCCTGGTCGTGGTACACACGATTCCTGGTCCGGGCATGTATGGGAGGCAAACCCATCGGTACGTCTATTTCACATCGATGTTGCTCTCTCTCCCTTCCTCTCCCTCTAAAGCAATGAAAAAAAAGTTGCCAAGTGAGGATAAAAAAACAAAAAAGCCAAGCTCTGCAAAGCAGGAGACGCTGTCCTCATCACTGTCTGTCCTGGGCCAGCCGCAGCCTGCGCAGCCGCCGGCCTCTCGGCGCTGCAGGGTCCGGCAGCGGGACAGCTGGGCCCAACCGCAGGCCAACCACGGGCCTAGGGCAGGTCCTCAGGGTACCTCTCCGCTCCAAGGAGCCCCTTCTGTTGAGATACTTTTAAATTGAGGCTCTGGGCTGTGCCTGGGGGCCGGCCCTCCCCTCAGTCCACCACACAGTGGGGCAGGGGCTGTGAGCTCAGGGGCCCTGGGCGGGGAGGGGAGAGACGGGCAGGACAGTCAGGGCGCTGTCAGCAGGGCCACGGGGGGCGGAGGGGGGCGGGGGGCAGCCTGGAGCTTGTCCTATTAAAAATGGAGGCCTAGGGAGAATCCCGAGCAGTTCTCAGCAGAATTCACCATCTGGTGACTGCTGAGGGGGTCAGAGGGAAAGAGAGAGAGATGCGGTGGGGAGGCAGGGGCCATGGTCCAGAGAGGTGGCCGCACTAGGACAGGGCCGTGGGAGTGGAGATGGGAGGAGGGCCGGTTACTAGAGATTTTTAAAAACTTAAACTTATTTATTGAAGTATGACTGTAAGGAAGCGGAATGTAAGTGTACAGCTCAAATGATCGAGATTTTTAGAAGAATTTCAATTCGTGCAATATACTTGTAAGCTGCTTGCAGCCAAGGCCCATGTAAAGGCATCAGACTCCACTGACGTGGGCACTGACATTGTGTCCAGACCTCAGACAGCGCAGGACAGCAGCGGCGCGCTTGGGCTCTGGGGCAGGACAGCCCGGGAAGCCCTGCCTGCCTCCACGGAGCCAGCGCACGGCCGCTAGACCTTCCCACAGATCCATGAAAACGCCGGGAGAGAAGAGCAGGGGCTGAGATGGACGTACAGGGGCTGTTGGTGGTTGGGTGGCTTCCCCAAGGAAGTGGCTTGGAGATGGATCTACAGGACAGGCAGGAGTTGGCTGGGGGAAGCCAGAAAACAGAGCACATGCGAAGGCCCCAGGTCAGGAGGCAGCACTGTGAGCAGGCCAGGAGCTGGGGGTGGGAGAGCTGGAGAGAAGGCCGGGCGGGGGGCAGGCAGCAGGACCTTGCAGGCCAGAGCAGGAGCTTGTCATTGCCCTGTGCCCAAGAGGAAGCCTTACCGGGTGAGTAAGGGGCTGGTAAGATCAGACTTGCATTTAACAGATTGCTTTAGTTTCTTGTTGGGGAGGGGTGGCAGACTAGTCGGTGGCAGGGTGCAGAGGGGAGGCCAGCTAGGAGGTTGAGGCAGGCGTCCTGGTGTTGCCAGAAAGGGGCCCAGGCCTGGAGCGGGCCTGCGGGGGGCCTGCCGGGGGCCTGCTGGGGGCGGGCGTGCGGGTTCTCGGCTGTGTACAGGAGAGGCTTCACCGCGTGAGCCCGGGAGGTTTTGAGAGCATGTTTACTGTGGCTGGGGACAGTCAAACAGAGGCAAGGCTTAGGACAGAAGCAGCACCAGGAGAGCCCAGGCGGGGCTGCCTGAGCTCACTGGGAAGCCAGGGAAAAGGGGCAGGTTCAGGGGATCAGCCCGGGACAGGCTGCAGCTGCCCGCTGCCCGCTGGCTGCAAGCCTCTTTAGGAGCTGCATGCCTGTGGGGAAGCGGGGGAGGGTGCGGGCTGCTCCCGGGAGGGAGAGCGAGCACCGGGTACTTCCTCCTGAGGGTTTTTAAAGGCCGGGGGGTTTAGCAGCGATCTCAAGGGAGGATCACAAGAGAACATCCATCAGCTCTTCCAGGTGTGTCCTTTCAGGGGGGTCTTTAGTCATTGCAGCTGGTCCTGGTGTCGCCCACCTGGTTTTGCAGCTTTTCTGGGCCTGGGGCTGAAATACAAGTGAGGTCTGGATGTGTCTCTAGGGAGGTGACCTTCTGTATCAGCTGTAAATTGCTCCGCTGTTGTGTTCAACTATCGGTCTCAGTTTCCCTATTCTGCCAAGGAATTTTCCTGGCATCTTACTGTCCTGCGCTCGCAACAGATGAGGTGACAGTCAGGAGGTAGCAGGGACAGGCCCGGGCACAGCCTGGGTCTCAGGCGGGGCAGGGCCCAGGATGCTCCCAGGTCCCCGCTTGGGTGAGGGCCGGCTGGGAGGCGCTCGCCTCAGCCGAACTCCGGGAGGGCAGAGCTGCGTCTTGGACAAGGTCAGGTGGCAGTGCTCTTGAGGGAGCCGGGGACATGTGGCCACCGGGAGCTTAGGCCTGGCACTCACAGGTGGGGCCTAGGCTGGAGGTAGGGACCTGAGTGTTGTCAGAGGACAAAGGACCTTGTGCTTGAAGACTACGTATCTGGGGTTCAGAGAGTGAGCCCAGGAGGGTGGGGGCCAAGGCTGAGGACCACCAGCACCCCCTGCAGGCACAGGGGTGAGCCGGGTACGTGAGGAAGGCAGGAGGCGGCAGGGCACGGAGCCCAGGGCTGAGACACTTGCGGCCAAGCCTGTGGCTGGGTGGCTCATTTTACGGCGGGAGAGCCCGAGCACAGCCTTGGAGGGCTGTTGGGGCCGGTGGGCCCCAGGCACTTCTGCGGCCCCCACCGCTGGGGCTGTCGCACAGGTCCTTGGCCTACCTGTGCCCCCTCCCCGCCCCTCCTGGTCCTTCCTCAGTCTCCCTGAGACTAACCCTTGAAAAGAGCCATTACTGGACGGCCTCCTTGCCGGGGTGACCGTGAGAGCAAGTTTAGTAGAGTTTGGGACACTGAGGCAAAGAAGGGCCCCTGGAGTCAGGATCGGGGGCGAGCCTGGGATGAGCTGCCGCTGCCTGTTGCTCCCCTGACTGCGAGCCTCCATGGGACCCCTAGAGCTCGGGATGGGAGAAGCAAAGGACACGCCTGAGGAAGAGGGCGCGGGCGTGCTCGGAGGAGCGTGCGAGCCGGCCACCTTCGTCCGGAGGGGCTACCGATCCTAGGGGACGTCCCAGGGGAGGATCATGACAGGAGAGTCATTAGATTTCTGAGTATGTTGTTGATATAGTTTAGTATTTTGATGTATTAAAATAAGCTAAGGGAAGTTTCACCTCCCTCTTGGCTCTAATCTTTTTATTATTACTCTTTTTGTTCTCCATCTCCCTGACTAAGGTGGTTTAAATCACCTGCTCTTAGATGCCTTTGGTTAGGGAGGGTAGAGTCTTAGAACTTAGCCGCTGGCTGTTCATTGCTCAGCCGTTCCGTCCATTTGTTCAGCCATTTGTCTCAGTCTCCCCGGTCCACTTGCCAGGGAATTTTCCAAGGATCTCACTAACCTGCCTCAGGGCCGTGAGCCGTTCCCATCCACACCTCTGCCCATGCTTGGGACACCATAGGATGGCAGAGACCTGCAGGCTCTGAGGGACCTGATGTCTTCTGGTACAATGTTGCTTCCTGTTCCCCATCAGAAAGAGCTGGCGGAGCTTAAACACCAGTACAGCATCGACGAGTTGAAGCAACGGGAGAACCTGATCCAGGCCCAGCTGGAGGAGGAGCAGGCGCAGCGGGAGGAGCTGGAGCAGCACAAGGTACCCTCGCCCCGCGGACCCCACACCCGCCCTCCCTGCCCTGGCTCCCAGTGCTGGCCGCGGGGCATCGGGCACGTTCGGCAAAGGTCAGCAGGGCCCAGGCCCTCGAAACCTGCCCAGGACTGAAAACAGATGCTGCGCAGCCACAACCCAGCTCCGAGGAAGCATGTAAATTGTGCGCCATCCACCGGGCGTGCTGCCCGGTCCCGGCCTTGCCCTGCCCACCGCCTGCCCCGGGGCGGCTCCACCTTAGTCCAGGCCTCACCCACCTTGCGTCATCCACAGAGCCGGGGCGGTTGTGCCGGAACAGCTTGTCAGAGCAGCGGGCCTTTTCCTGAACCACCAAGGCAGCGCCCCCCTGGCAGCCAGGAACACTTGGCAGGGCGCTGGGTTCGCAGCTGAGCCTCCACCCCTCAGCCGCCACCCCTCAGCCGCCACCCCTCAGCCGCCACCCCAGCTGCCTCCCCTCCCGCCCCCGCAGCAGACCAAGCCCTGGGCAGCTGTCAGCGCTATGCCCTGGGCCCCTAGAGGTGCCAGGCCCCGAGCCCAGCATGCCCTTCCCCGCCTTGCCCTCCTTAGAGGGCTGAGCGACCCCACCCCCAGGGCCCACGTGCAGGCCTGGGTTCAGCCGCACCTCTGGCTGCTTCCAACACAGGCCGCATTCGTGGAGCACCTGAACGGCTCCTTCCTGTTTGACAGCATGTACGCCGAGGACACGGAGGGCCTCAAGCTGGCCTACCTGCACGGCGCGGGCGAGCTCCTCGAGGCATATCCTTCCCAGCCGCGGCACCCCTGCGGCCCGGTCTGGCTCGCGGCCCCACCTGCCTGCAGCTTGTCCCCTTCCACTCTGGGCCTCGGCTTCCCCATCGGTCTTTGAGGCCCCGGGAGGTCAGACCTCCACTTTGGAGCGGGGCGGGGCCGGATCTGCTGAGCTGCACAGGGAATGATGCCTGGGTTGCAGCAGGCCCCCGGGGGTGCGGTCGGCAGGGCCGGGTCTGGTGCAGAACAAGTCAGGTCGTCGGAGGTGGAGTTGGACGGAGGTGTGCGTCTGTGGCACTAACCCTCTGTAGCCACTTTCAGTTCCTGCCGCGTGCTTTGCGCACTAGAGGGGTGCTGCTGCGTAATCGCATCTTATAGTTGGGGAAGCTCACCTTGGAGAGGTTGACTTGTCCCAGGTCACACAGTTAAAAGGTGAGAGTCGAACCCCACTTGGTGGGCCTCAGACCTTGAGCTCTTCCCCAGCTGGCCGGAGCCCACAGGACATGGCCAGCTCTTGTCATCAAGGCCGTGACTGCGGTGGTCAACCAGCTGGTGTAAACCGTAAGCTGAGGGAGACAGATAGGCGTGAGGGGCTCCTGGTCCAAGAGTGCGGAGACCGAGCCGCAGCCGCAGAGTGTGTCTGGGAACCGGCATCTCTGAGTGGGAAAAACTCGCTGGTAAACGCCCAGCATTCTGAGAAGAGTCGGGCAGGGACGGTCGGCTGTGGGGCTGAGCAGAAGGCGAAGAGCAGGGCTCTGGCTTAGGCAGACCGGCTCTGCCGGGCTCTGCCACCTGCCGGCTGCATGGCCGGGGGGCTTGCACTGAGGCTGTAGCGCCTGCCTGACCTCGAGATCCTCCCGTCCAGTGGTTCTGCTGGGGCCTCACAGTCAGGCGAGGAGCCCAGGGCCCGGAGGGGAGACAGCAGAGGCGGGCCTGGGGCCTGGCCTCCGCGCTTCCTGCCTGCGGTCCCCCACCTGCACAGTTTCCCTCCGCGCACCTGCAGCCCCTGAGAGCAGACCCTCAGCAAAGGTGCCCTCTAGACAATGCAGCAGAGGCAAAGCACATGTTGCCTCAGGCTGGCTCCGGGGCTCCCGCTCCCTCCCTGGCCCTCCCGGATCCCCAGGAGTCTCTTCTGGGGCCTCTCTTAGCTGTCTCTCCTCTGCTCTGTAGCCTCCTCCTGTCGTCCTGCACAAAGGTAACATTCCTGAATCCCTCAGGCCGAGGCCGGAGGGGCCCCGGCCACACCTTACACTCCCAGCCTCCACCACGCTCTGTCAGGGAGCTGCCACCACCGCATAGCACCCGAAACAGCCTCCAGCTTCCTTAACAGCCACTAACCTACAAGGACAAATTTGTCATCATCTGCCTGAACATTTTCGAGTACGGACTGAAACAGCAGGAAAAGCGGAAAGTGGAGCTTGACACCTTTAATGAGTGTGTGCAGGAGGCCATCCAGGAAAACCAGGAGCAGGGCAGACGCAGGATAGCCGAGTTTGAGGAGAAGCACCTGCTGGTAGGCCTGCCCCCCGCCCCCCCCCCACTGCCTGCTCCCTGTGCCCCCACCCCTGCCTCACCCCGCCGTGGGCCGAGCCGCCAGAGGGCAGCAGCCCGTGTCCCGCTGATGACCCCTGAGGCCCCTGGTATTTGTCCACGTTTGCCAGAGCTCACGCAGCTCAGTGGCTGAGCCCAGGCGCCGCCTTCCCCAGCCACACCAGCCATAGCTCCTCTGCCACAGCCTGTCGGCTGAGGGTGCAGACCCAGGCCCCTTCCCTCCAGAAAGGCCAGCTCTAACCTGGAGGGAAGCCTGGAGCCTTGGGGGTTTCCAGGGCACCTGAACTCAGGCTGGCACGTACGGGACAGGGAAGAGCGATCCAGGGGTGGTGGAGGAAAGAGGCAGTTCACCCAGGGAGGGACCCTGAGGCATGCGGGACCCGTGGGCCTGGGCCACCGAGCCAAGCCCACGCGTGCTCGGCGGGGTTGTTTCTGTTGGGAGCATTACTTGGGAAGACCGACTCGCGCCCTGCTCTAAGCCAGAGCCCTTCCGAGGCTCTGAGGAGGGCGATGGGAACGCCCGCCGTCCGCATCGGGGCTGCGGGGAGCCCCTGGAGGCGCCCCTGGCAGGGAGCCGCTTGTCCACTGTCGAGCAGAGTCCCCCGGTGAAGCGAGTTCAGATGGGAGGGGTGGCGATGACGGAGGTGCGCCTCCCGGCCCCGCACCCCCCGCCCTGTCCTCCCACCCTGTGTCCTGAGCCTCACCGCCGGGCCCAGGGGCGGGGAGGGTGTCATGCCCTCGGCCGAAGCTCTGACCCCTCAGCAGAGGCGCACATTCGGCTCACCTGTGTATTTTGTTTGGCCTGCAAGGGGTTTCACAAATTGTGAATGTCCTGTTGACATTAAAACAGGAAGATCTCACTGAAAAACTGGTCACCCGCTTCTCTGGAGGGAGTTGTCACCAGGGCCTGAGCAACGGCTGTGCCCCCTGGATGGCCCATCGGCCATCACCCAGGCACTGTCCAGCCCATCCTCCCCGACATTCCTTACCTGGTCCCTGTAGCCACTGGACTTGGGACCCCTGGATGCCAGCCAGCTGGCTCCCCCTGAAGGCCCGGGGGGGGCGGCACCTCAGCCACAAATGCTGCCGGGGAGCAGGTGCCCGCCCACCCGTGCTGCCCTCCTGCTGCACTGGAGGCTCATGAGGGCTCCGCCCGCCATAGGCGTGGTCTGCATAGCAGCGTCCTCACGGTTGCTTGGGACCCGCAGCCAGCCTGGGGCTCCTCCCCGAGGGCCCGGAGCCGTGGCCTCTTGTGGAGGGCCAGGCAGCCTCCCTGGGGCCCTGCCATCACACCGGTGCCGGCCAGGGTGTGCCTAGTGCTGGGGTCCCTCAGCGCCCCCGGGGCCTCCAGTGCTCGGCCAACCTGAGCCCGCTGCCTTGGAAGCCCCCAGACTCCATGCAGGCCCAAGGAAGACCCCAGTTCACTGCCTTCACGGGACCTCTCCAAGAGCTGGTCCTGCCCTCTCCCACCGCCCCCTCACTAGACAGGGGCTCTCAGAGCGCCCCTCCTGGGGCCCCACGGGGGACTGCTCGGGCGGAATCCTCACTGGGGACCCCTGCTGGACCCCCCTTTTCTCGTTGGCGAGATGGAGATAGTTGCCCCGCGGGACTGAGGTGTGGCCGTGAGATGGCGCCCAGACAGCGCACGATGCGTGCGGGACGGCCCCTGTGTGGTTGGAGCCGCTCGTGTGACTAGGTGGTGACGGGCAGTGGGCAGGTGCTAAGCCCAGGCAGGGAGCGACAGACACGGGTGGGGGCGCACAGTCAGCCGCCTCCGCACGCATGCGTGTGTGCGTGCACTTGTGCACATGCTCGAGTGTGCTCACAGCTGTGTGTGCGCGAGCATTGCATGCCTGTGTGCACCTGTGAGTGCGTGATGAAAGCGTGGCGTGCACTGTTCTATGCTTCACTGTTATATCTGTGCCACTTAGAGGTCCTTCTAACGCTTGAGTTGCTTGCTGTTTTTCATAGTTGTAAAATATCTCGTTGCATGGATGAGTCAGGATTGATCAAGCCAATTCCTGTTGATGGGCGATTGGGTTTTCTCCATTCTCTTGCTCTTACAAACAGTGTTGCAGTGGATCACTTGCTACAAGTGTGACCTTGAGGACGAAGTCCTGGAGGTGGCACTGGGTGCTGCTTCTTTGACTAGTTCTTGCCCAGCTGCGCTGGCCGCTCAGCTGCCAGGCCCGCGGCGGCAAGTCTCTCGGTTCCTGACAGTCTTACACTTGGAGTGTGTGCTAATTTTCTCATAGGTAGGAGGGAGTGTCAAATCTGTTGCAAACATTTGTGTTTCTTATTTGTGAACTGTTCTTGTAATATGCTCTTACCCATTTTTCTCTTTGGTTTTCTCTCTCCTCTATCTCTACTTCTCCTTTTTTTAAAAATAAAATTATGAATTTGTCAGAGCACTTTATAGAGAGAGGAATTAGCCCTGAGTCAATGAAATAAGTTGCAAACCATTTTCCCAGTTTGCTTTTTATCTTATTGTCTATGGTGTTTTTACCATTCAGAATATTAAAAATTTTTACGTGATAGAATTTATCAGTCTTTTCTTCTGGTAATACTTAGAAAGGACTTCTCCACTTTGAGATTATTTATTTAAAATCCCCCATTTTTTCCTAGTACTTTTATGGCTTTATTTTTTACATTTAAATTTTTGCCCTGCCAGGAATTTACTTTCATGCGAGGCTTGAGGTGGGGACTGAACATGGTTTGTCTCCAGGTGTCATAAATGCCGTCCGCACACACAGCCCCAAATCGCGTCCCACTGCTCCTCCTTCACAGCCAGTATCAAATACCAACAAAACAAGCTGGCGCTGTAGCCAGCGGCCGACTGTCCAGGCCCTTTGTTGGTGAATGGCCGGTGTGCGGCGCTTTGCTCGGACCCCTGGGTGCCCTGCAGCCCGTGAGCACCCTCTATTCCGAACAGGCCAGCTCTGTTTACTGCTGCGTCCACTGCCCGTGGGAGCTCTGTGCGGGTGTGGCCGCCTGCATCCGGCCGGGCCTGCCTCGCGTTTCCGGTGCCTCTCCCTGCCGTGCCTGCTGCAGGCCTTCTGTGGGGGTCCTCCGGAGCGGAGCCCCCGCGGTGAGCCAAGGCCCCACCTCCACTGCCCCACCCCCAGGGCTTTGTGAAGCGCATGTTCTCTCCCCATGTACTGAATCTTAGAGAACGCAAAGGACTCCTTTGAGGTCACATTGCTAATAAGTGACTCAGACGGGATTCAAATTCAGGTCCCCCGACCCTGAAGCCACTGCTCCTGCCATCCAGCCAGGCCGCCTCCAGTAAGGAGCAGAGCTCAGGAGGGCTACGTGCCTGCTGGCTGGTGCCGGTGACCCCCATCTGATGGCCCCGAGGCCTGCGGAGGGATGTGAGCTCCTGCAGACTCACAGGGCTGGCTGCTGCACCCCGGGCAGTCCAAACCCAGAGCCCAGGCTCTTACCCGCAAAACCAAATTGTTGCCTGTCATTAACTAATTACAATCAGTGGTGCATCCCTAAAGCACTGGCTTTATTTCCAGAGTTTAAGTGCCATCCGAGATGAGTCAGAACTGACCAGCCTGGAGAAGAAGATAAAGGAGTGCAGCGAGGACATCAGTGAGCTGTTCAACACTCTCCTGACCCTGGAGATGCAGCTGGTGGAGCAGCTGGAGGTGAGGCTGGGGCCCTGGGCACAGACTTGAACACCACGCACGCCAGGCTCATCTGAACAAAGCTGCTGATGCAGCTGCTAGTCCACACTCAAGCGGGAGCCCTCCCGGGCCCTCCTCTGTGGGGAGGTGAGCGCTGCTCTGCGCCAGGCCAACGGCTTCCTGCTGATCAGTCCTGTGTTTGCCTTTAATGCAGTGCAAGTGAGGCTTGGGAGGCAATGCGCCCCCTGCCTCCGCCCCCCAGCAATCCCAGAATAGGCCAGAGTCTCAGCAGGGAGAGGATTTTTATTAGACCCAAGGAGCTGCCCGGAGGCTCAGAAAACAAGGTGGGCCCCCCCAGGGGCGAAACGAAGGCCTCTCTGCATCTCAGGGCGCGGTTACTGGTGATGGAGGAGCCTGCAGTTCAGCACTCGGTGGTGGGAACGGAAAGTGCTGCTGTCGGCAGTTTCTTGGTGGCCAGAGTGACTGGTGGGTTTGCAAGGCAGCGAGTGCAGGGCCTGAGGGGCTGTGATGGATCGGACCTCTGGACACGGCCGCCGCTGCGCCAAGAGACGGCCCCCGACTGAGTCCTCACACATCAGCTGGCCCCGCAGACACAGGATAGATTTCCCATTACACTGCACAGCAGAGCCCCCACCCCCCGCCCCGTGGACGGCTCCAGCCCTGCAGCAAGCAGCGCCAGGCCTCGGGGCAGCTGAGGCAGCGCCTCCCACCCCCTCAGGCAGGGAGACGCTGTCTCCCGCATTGCGGAACTCCCTGGAACCCCAGCGCAGTGGTGCTGGGGTTCCTGCCACACCTGTGCTCAGTGCCCAAAGGCCCTGAGTGCGGTTGTGCTTGTCAGTGACGCTGTTTCTGTTCGTGACAACAGCACTCACACGCGCCAGGAACATGTGCAATCGGCTGGGCTTGCAGACCGTCCCCAGGCCCCCGCAGGCTCCTCCAGCCTGTGCCCCGGGGGCCCCAGGGTCTGGCAGGTGGGGCCGTGGCCCACCCTGGGGCCCACACAGTCCGACGGTCGCGGCTTCGCCGTGCATCTTCTGCCACTGCTCCCTCAGTCAATGTCAAGCCCCCCTTAGGCGCGGCTGCCTTGCCGAGCCCCGGGACGCAGCCATGCTGGGGCTCCCTCGGGGCACGGACGGTCCGGGGGGACAGCCAGGCAGCTTGCAGAACATTGTGTGTGAAGTGACCTCTTTAGGCTTCACCACAACCCCAGGGGACAGCCCTGCACAGGAGGCCCGCGGCAAGGTGAGGGAGCTGGGGCCCAGGGCAGCGAGAGACTCCCGAGAGCTGCACACGGTGGTGGGGCTGGGACACTGGCCCAGGCCGTCTGGCTCTTACTGACCCCCTCCCTTATTCTCCGGAGGTGAAAGAGGGTGACACCGAGAGGCCCCGAGGAAGGGGGATAGCGCTGAGTGTTGGAGGGGGGTTAAGACCAGGACCGGGCTATTGGCAGAGGGAGCAGGCAAAGGCTTGGAGAAAGCATCACATTAAACACTCGAGGGGTAGGGAGTGAGGCGACACGGCCGGGGGGCGGGGGGGCGACGGAGCTGGGGGATGAGATCAGGAGGGAGAAGAAGGGTCAGTTCACAGACACCTACCAGGAAGGCCAAGGCGGCTGGTCTTGATCTCAAAGGTCTGTGACTAGAGGAGGTGCTGGCTACTTCTAAGGAGCGCCTTCTACTCTGAGGCTAGGCCAGTCAAGGCTGTGTCTAAATACGCGCGATAACTGTTTTCTTTAACATTTCTAGGAGACTATAAACATGTTTGAAAGGAACATCATCGACTTGGTGGGGCTCTTTATCGAAAATGTCCAAAGCCTATATCCTTTTCTTGGGGGTCCTCCATGGGGAGGCGCCACTGGGCCCACGGAGGGGATCATCCTGGCCCACATCGCTGCCACCCACCCCCGCCTGCCAGGGGAGCAGGGCAGAGGGGCCTGCAGCTTTAACAAAAGGCAGGGAAGGGGAGAGCTCTGTCACCAGCTCACCAGGATGCCACTGAGTGGGACTCCCTCCTCGGTGGCGCCCGTGGGGCCTCACGCCAGCCCCTGCCACGGCCACTGGTGCTCTAGCCATGTCGGCAGAGATAGCCAAAGCAGAACATGTTGCTTTTTACCAGAAACAGCTTTACAGAAAGATCCATACCTCCACCAAGATGATATTAAAGTCATCGCAGGACCTTATTGAGTGGGAATCTCCACCTTTGAAATTAGAGAAATGGAAAACCTCTAGTTTTCCAGCAAGAAAAAAAGCTCACTTTCAAAGGGTGAAGGTTTGGCAACCACTCTGAATGTTCAAAGAATGTTCCCGGTGTGAGGGGGAGTCCCAACCCCCCCCAAAAAAGAACAGCAGCAGCTTTGTTCCAGTAACCCCTGTGGGGCTGCTCTTCTGGGTGGGGGTGGGGGGGCGGCATGGGGGGAGGAGGCGTGGCTCACAGTAGAAGTCCTGGAAGGTTTGTTCTCAAATGCTTAACACTCAAGGGGAGACCGCACCCTAGAATCCCCACCTGCCCCAGTGTTGCAGGTCTACACACCCAGGGGTGGGACAACCAGGGTATCCTACAGGTCAAGAACACTGATAAATTATCCATAATGAGCCAGGCAGGTTAATTTTCTGGATCAGTAGCCAACATTTGGGGGATGACCAACCTTCTGACCCCTGAACTCAGCCCTGCTGTGCGCGGGGCAGACTGCTGTGCTCCACGGCTGACAGAGTCCCTGGTCCTGCCGGGGAACATCGCCCTCCCCCGCCCCGCCCCCCAGCCCCGCAGGGAAAGAGCAGTTGTGGAGGCAGGCAGTGCCTAGCAGCTGGCACAGAGCCAGGGCCCACAGCCTCCCAGAGGGAGGGCCCACTGAGGAGGGCCCGCGGGTGGGCAGCGGGGCGGCGGGGTGGGTGGGGAGTGGGGAGAGCTAGCAGGCAGAGGAGGGAGCCCCGCGAAGAGCCTGAGGCAGAGTCAGAGTCCCGGCCCCAGAAGGCCCTCGGGCCTCAGCTCAGCCTGCAGAGCGCATTGGGGCGGGCCAGCCCACCATCGCTAGAGCTCTCCCCGCTGCTGCAGGGAGAACGGGCCTCGCAGAGCCTGGGGCTTGGCCCACCGTCGAGTAAGGAGGCTGTGGGATGGAGGCACGAGGGCCCAGGGCCCGTGGCCCACAATAGCCAGGTGCGTGCGTGGGGTGGGCGCAGGCAGGACGGCTGTGGAGATGACCGTGCGCTGGCCCTTAGGAGCCTGCCCTCATCCAGCGGCCATAGCTGGCCCCCAGTGCTGGGGCTTGGCCGGCCCGCGGCAGCCCGGGCCTTTGCTTAACTCCCGCCGGCACAATGGCGCAGTGTCGGGACCTGGAGAACCACCACCACGAGAAGCTCCTGGAGGTCGCCATCAGTGCCCTTGAGAAGGCGGTCAAGGGCGAGCTGGACGAGGACCTGCCCGACGAGGTCCGAGCGGTGAGTGAGGCGCGCGGAGGGGCGTCGCGGGCGGTGGGGGCACGGTGGAGTCCAGCCCAACCCCTTGGCTCCAGGAAGCCTGGAAACCTCCAGGGCCTCAGTTTCCTCGTCCGCAAAAGGGAACAATCTGCCCCTTGGCAAGGCAGTTGGCAGGTGAAACAGGCAAACAAAACAGCTGGTAGGGGATGCAGTGGGGCTCAATTACAGAGGAGCTCAAAAAGTTTCAACCAGCTAAACACAGGTTGGTTTCCAAAAGCTCATTTCTGTGGAGCTTCTGGCACTTTCTAGGAGAAGCAGTTACAAATACAAGCTAAGGTCTGAAATTTCCCCAAAGGTCTTCTTAACCCTCGAGCCTCTAGGATGGGAGGCGTGCCCAGCTCTGTGTCCGATTCAGCAGGCCTCCCGCTTCCCACCGGGCCACCCAGAGGTGAAGGGTCACAGGCCAGCAGGCCAGCCCGGGCCCCTGGCCCTTGGGCCGCCTGCTCTGGGGCCCCTGGGCAGTGTGTGTCACGTCTCTGAAGAGCCACAGCTGACGACAGACGGCTCAGGCCCAGACACTTTCTTGTCAGGAGGCTTTCCTTCCGTCACTCACTGCAGTCGTGGCCTCTCCTTCTCTCCACCTCTGTGCTGTCAGCAAACCCAGCCACCTCTGGCCTGTGCGTGGCCACCGGCCTCCCTGCTGCCCCCTGCAGGCCACTCTCTGCTCAGGAGCCAGAGAGCCCCTGAAAACCCAGCCATAGCATCTCGCGTCTCCCCGTGGCTCTTTGAGGACGTGCTCCTTCCTGCCCCACAGACAGACCTGCTGCCCTGCCACCGCCTCCCTGGCGCCCCCCCGCCCCCCGCCGCCCCACGCAGAGCCGCCCTCAGACCTGCAGGGCTCACTCCCATCGGATGATGTTCTGCCTGGCAGATGCGCTCTTTGCTTGGGTTTCCGTGTGTCTGGCTTGTCCTTGTCATTCAGCACTCAGCTCAAATGCCAGCTCCTCAGAGAGGCTGTCCCTCAGCAGCTTCCTGGAGAACGCTGGCCCGTCACAGACCTCGCCTGTCATCATGGGAGCCCTCGTCCCAGGTGCAAGCTCTCTGGTTTACGTCACCTTGTTTCTGCGACTGTTCACGCTGCTTGTAGGGAAGGCGAGGTCGGCCTCCTCCCCACGGGGACTGCAGCGCGGCTACTGCGCTGCCAGGGCCACACTACGCAGTGCAGGCCAAGTCCAGCGAACACTGAGACCAGCAGCCCTCACTCCCGCCGTCTCTGTCTGGGCCGAGACAGACACCCAGCACAGCAGCGTGGGGGCAGCGCCACTGAGTCCCCAGCCTTCCCTCCCTAAACACCCACGAAATGCTGCTATTGTCCAGACGTAGGGAGCAGCCAACTTCCGCAGGCCTGAAGGGAGGCTGCGCCTGAGGGCTGCTCAGGAGCCCCCAGGTGGACAAACAAGATGTGGGCGGAGTTTCCTCGCTGCGAGGCTGCCGGGGCTGTGGCATCCAGCAGGTACAGGGCTGAAACCTGCTCCCTCGCTAATGACTGGACACAGAAAGGACGGCTCGAAGGTCGGTGGCAGACAAGCAGGTGGGCTGGTGCTTCCAGGGGCCGCCCCCCTCTCCTGGCAGGTGGCCCTGCCTGGCACCATCTCACACCTGCTCTTGGGGTTCCAGAAACACCGAGCGCCCGCTGATCGGCTGACCAGGCAGCGGCTGGCCCTGGTGCGCGGGTGGCACAGAGGTCTGCTCCGGCTGCTCCCACATGACCTCAGGGCAGCCAGCACCCCTAGCTGGAGTTTGGTAATAAACTGCCCAGGGTGACACCTGTGAGGGCCAGAGTCGACTGAGGCCAGGCCGAGCGAGGCAGAGCCCAGGCCGTGGACGCAGGGCCGGCGCTGGCCCTGCTGCGGACCGCCGTGGGTGTCCTGGGTCCGCCCGCGTTCCCGGCACCACTGTAGTGGGGCTCTGCCTCTGATCGAAGGTGCTCCTTAGGCTCCCTCGCAGGGTTGGTGCCAAGGGCCACCCTTCTAAGGCTCATTAGTGGGCAGCCAGCGGGAGCCAGTGGACGCCTTTCCCCCACAGGCCCAGGTGAGCTTCCGGCCTCTCGGGAAGGTGTGCAGTCGCAGCTGGAGACGTTGCCAGGACCCTGCACCGCTGTGTCTGTCTCCTCAGAGTTAAGCCACAGAGCGCGGCACACTGTTCTCCGGGAGAACAGCACGCCCTCACTGTAAAATGCAGCAGCAACACAAATAACTGACGGGTCCAGAAGCCTCCTGCGGTCCAGCCAGCTGAGCAGCACTGGACACATACCTGTGCTTTTAATCTCCACATCAACACAGCAATATCAGAACCATTATGACTCCCTTTTACATATGAGGAAACTGAGGCACAGAGGCGAGAATAACCCGTCGACAACACAGCGTCTAAGCAGTAGAGCCGTGGTTTGAATACAGACAGTTTGACTCAAAGCCTTTCACCAAGTGCCTGCTGAGCCTGCGTGAGGAAGGGATGTTCAGGTGGGGGAACAGGGCCTTTGGCCAGAAAGGGCCTGGCTTCTCGTGCACGATTGCCAGTGAGCACGTCACGGTAGACACACGCCGACGAGGCCTCCGAGAGCCCTCCAGCCGCGAGGCTGGGACCGGCCCGTGCCGTGCTCGGGGCCAAGGCTGCGTTTCAAAGCCCCCCAGCCCTGTGGAAGGAGCAGCAGAGCCCACACGCTCAGGGAGAGCCCGGCGCCGGGGCACGGCTGCCCGCGGAGGTCAGAGGGCAGCGAGGCTGCTGCAGCCCCCCGTGGGCCTGGGCCCAGAGCCAGTCTGGTGCTGCAGTGCCCCACCGCCGCATCTAGGGGGCAGCAGGAGGCCAGACGGCACCCTGCTGCGGGGAACAGCCCGACGGGTGTCCAGCTGCAAGGCAGGCCAGTGCTGAGGGCCAGGCCAGTGGGCTTGTGAGGCCCCAGGGAGTCTGCTGACAGCGGGTGTGGCGCGGGGTTAGCAGGTCCCAGGACAAGGCCCCGGCTGGGACCTGAAGGCTCTGCTTGGAAGGGGGGCTGGCAGCGCAGGGCACTGCTCCTCTGGCAGAGCAGGGACGGGCTGGGGCGGGATCCTGCATCTTTCTCTGTGGTGGGGGCCGCAACGTTAGCAGGTGCCCAGGATGGGTGGGGGCAGGGGCAACAAATCCTCAGCCACCAGCATCTCAGAGGGCCTGGGAGGGGCACCAGCTAGGCCCTTCTCAAGAGACGCACTCCACACTCTGCCCCACCCCGTCCCCGCCCAAGAAGTTGCTTTAAAAGAAATGTGTCTACACAGTCCCAGGCCCACAGACAGGGCGGGGCGGCTCCAGAGCCAGGAGGGGCTGTGCTCCTCAGGGGTCCCTTGGGCGCACTCCTGCCTCTACCGTGGCACTTTCAACCTGCAGAAATGGCAGGAGAACCTTGAACGTTCTAACTGTAAGAACTATTTTAAAGGCGCACTGAGGTAGCCACCATTCCAGCCCACTGGGAGTCCAGGAACAACTTGAAGCTTGTATTTTAAAGTCATTTCTTTAAACCGGATTCCTTTCATTTGTATTTTACGAATGTCAGTTTTTCGTAACCGGTTCTTACCTCATCCATTCCAAGCAGACTTCACGTCCCACAGCTCCCGAAGCTGCTTCCACGCATTCGGACCCTGGGGGGACGGCTGCTCTCCTGGCCTAGGAGGAGAGCAGCCGTGACCCGCTTCTACAAACAAGAGTGAGGGCCCCTGCGTGACCGGCTGGCGGCTGTGGCTCTCCTTGCGGGAGCTGGGCCGGCCGCCCCAGGGCGCCCGACCTGAGGCTCCTGGGCAGGCAGGGTGGGTGTGTCTTTGAACCCTTCCCAGGGCCTGGCCCGGAGGAAGAACTCCCTGACTTCTTGCCACTTCTCCTGTGGGCGCATGTGACAGGGCCACTTGCCCCCCCGCCCCCATACACCATTCCCCACATCAGCTGGCCTGGCTTTTCCACACGGGGTTCTGTGCAAAACCAGCATCTGGTAACACAGTGACAGGTATTGTTCTGAAGAGAAGTCTGTGGCCAAACATGCTGGAAACTGAGAGATGAAAAGTTCGAAGAGCTTATCTTCTGCCGACTCCCCAGAGCTGTCAGGGAGAGGCGCTCCATGCACGTGGCACCCAGGAGGGACCCAGGGCTGTGCAGACTACCAAGTGTATTTGAGCAAAGAAGACTGCTTTTTTTTTTCTTTACAGAAATATTATCCTCTCAAGAGTCCACAGGGTGTATTTTGGAGACTGCTGTGCAAAGGCACAAAGCAAGCGTGCACGCCCCCTTGCCATCCCCCCACAACGCAGCACCTTTGCCCCGTGCCGTCTGGTGCCCCAGCCTCCTGCTGCTCTGGGGAATGCGGGCTCCCCTTGATTTCCAGCTGTGGCAGGCACACAACAGCCAGTGTAAGCACCTAGCACCAACTAGGCCTAGCAGAGGGAGGTGATTTCCAACAACTTTTTACAAGGCAGAAAACGAGGCCAGGAATGCAAGAAAGCAGCTGACCCCGAGTGCAATGCGGGCTTAACGTGAGCAGCAGTGGAGCAGCCATGTGGGGAGCACCCACCTGTGTTTTTTTAGTTAGTTATTTCTTTACCCTCACCCGAGGACATGCTTATTGATCTTAGAGAGGAAGGGAGGAAGAGAAACATGGATGTGAAAGAGAAATATCGATCGGTTGCCTCTTGTACACACCCCAGCTGGGACCAAACCTGCAACCCAGGCATGTGCCTCGCCGGGAATCAAACCCGTGACCTTTCAGTCTGTGGGACGATGGCCCACCCACCGAGCCACGCAGGCCAGGAGAAGGAGCCATCTGCCTGTCAGCAGGTCCTCTTGTCCTCAGAGCAGGACGAGGCCCTGGCCAGTCTCACACTCCCCGCCCGGCCGGCGAGTACCCAGGCCAGTCGTGCTTTAGGGCAAGCAAAGGAACCGCTGTGAGAGTCAATGTCCCCAGCAAGGTCACCCCTGGGGCGGTCGCTGCTTCCTCCCTGCAGAGAACATGCTCCCAGCTAGGACTGCAGCCCGTGCCCTGGTGCCTGGTGGACCGTTTCCCCAGGACACTCGGCACTGCCCTGGGGGGTGGGGAAGGCTGTCACTAGAAAGTGAGCCGTGAGGAAAGTGCACCCCGCAGCGGCGGGCTCCCCCCGGGCTCCGGGCCGCGCCCTGGGGCTGCCTCCAGTGGCCAGGGGACTCCCGCGAGCGCGCCTTCCTCGTCCGCACGCTGGCTCGAGCTCAGCACGCCACCGGACACGCTTGCTCATGTGATCTTTTGCTCCCCAGCTTTTTGTGGACAAAGACACAGTGGTCAATGCTGTTGGGTCGTCACATGACATCCACCTCTTGAAGATTGACAATCGAGAAGATGAGCTGGTGACCAGGGTCAACTCCTGGTGTACACACTTAGTGGACAAGGTGAGTAAATGCCCCTGGTTCCGCAGGCTGCACCAGCTCCTCTGGCTGCCAGCCAGGGAGAAATGGGAAGTCGTCCTTGGGAGTATGTACTTATGCATTAAGAAATGAAGAAAAGAGTAAAATTAAGGATTGTAGAATTCCACACTGAAGACTTCACATTACCCAGTCAGACTTTAAAACCCATTGCCTCATCATTTTTCTAACTCTTACCCCAAGTCTATAGATAAATAGGGCAGAACCCAGGAAGCTGTGAAGTAAATGAGGACTACTTTTCTTCCCCCCAAACTGGACTTGGTGAAAGATATTAACCAATTATCTGACTCTGTGATACCGGGCTTCGGTTCACCCCTCAGATCCACAAGGACGAGGTCATGCGGAACCGCAGGCGAGTGAAGGAGATCAATCAGTACATCGACCACATGCAGAACGAGCTGGACAACCTTGAGTGCAGCGATCTGATAGATTAGGGCTGTGCTGGCGCAGAGGGCTGCTGCCGGAGGCGCGGTGCTGGCCCTGGCCGGCGGCGCCCACTTCCTGGCGCCTCAGAAGGGAATTACTGGGGATTTCTCAACCCACAGCCCCGCAAAGTCATTTTCTCCACCACCCCTGGGAGAACTTTCAAATGTAGAGAAAATAAAGGAGTTAAGTCACCGTCTCTCCATTCTTTAAAGAAGTAGTCAGAATTTCCCATTCACACAGGGGCAGGAGAGAAAGCCCCAGACCCGCGCTGAGCCAGCCTCCTGAGAGCGACTCCCAGGGGCCGCCGGCCGGCCGGCCCGGCTCCAGCTGTGCCCCCGGTCAGCGGGGTGCAGGCCCCACCGTGGCACCCAGCACAGGCTGCCGGGCCTGGCTCTCCGCGGGGGGCTCCCCGTGGGGGGCTCTCCGCGGGGGGCTGTGGCTCCCTGTGTCCGAACGTGGCCGCCGGGACCCAGGAGCCCTCCGGAGCATCCGCGCACAGGCTGGGCACCCCCGTCCCCCTGCAGCCTGATACTCTGTGCAGTGGGGATGTGGAGGCACCTCCTCTGAGCACGGCCGAGGGGCCGGGGAACATGCGAGGCCAGTGCCCATTGAACGGGAAGGGTGCCCTTTTGTCACCCTCTGCAAGGAAAGCCTCTGCACCTGAAACCAGACGCCCCGGTGTCCCTCTCCACAGGCCCTGGCACCACGCCGGCGCGCCCGCCCAAGTCTGAAGGACACCAGGGCTCCCCAAGCAGGACATACGCGCCACAGGTCGCCTTGCTCACACCTGCCAGGCTTTGAACCGAGAAAAAAATGTGTGTTTTCTGTTTCCTATTTTCAAAAGTAAATATTTTTTTCTAAAATCGTAGGAACAAGTAAAAACAACCAACTTAGACCGAAAAGGACTCATTTTCAAAAGATCATTTGACTAGCCCTGGCCGGGCAGCTCTGGCGGTCGGAGCGCCGTCCCCACACCCCCGGGCAGAGCACACGCCCAGGCTGCAGGTTTGATCCCCGGTCAGGGCCTGCACGGGAGGCAACTGATCAACGTTTCTCTCTCACATAGAACTCTTTCTCTCTCTCTCTCCCTTCCTCTCTCTCTCTCTCAAATTAATAGACATATCCTCAGCTGAGGATTTTGATTAAAAAGCAGGAAAAAAGCTCTTGGGCTGAGGGTCAGGACCACACATAGCGCACAGGCCTGTCGGCTGATGACCTGGTGACGCGGGTCGTGGGAGGCTCCTGGCCTCAGGCCACGGGTATCAATCGTGCTGCGGGGGCTGCCGTGGCCCTCGATGAAACCCCGCTGTAACAGGAGCAATGATGTGTGGAGGTGCAACTGAAAACAGGGCTCAACACCTTTCCCGGGTTAAGTATTTAATAAAATTAGTGGGGAAAGTCACTGCTACCACCGCGCCCTCCCTCGCGCAGGCTGGGGCGGGGCCCCCACGCTGGACTCGGGCAGACCTCCAGCCACGGTGTCCGGGCGGGGAGCCCTGCCCTGCGGCGCAGCGCGCTGGGCCTCAGTCCTTCAGGAGCTTGTGCCTGACTGCGGTGCTCTCGGAGCAGAGGAGGACGAAGAGGGCGCCCGCGGCTGTGCGTGCCCGCAGCTCCTGCAGCTCGTAGTCGTGGGCCCACTCCACGTTGCCCCACTTCTGGATCTGAGGGGAGGACACGGAAGGAGGTTGAGCGAGTAGCTTAGTGCCCCTCTGCCTGCCGGCCAGAGCCACACACACGCCACCCTGCGGCTGGGCCGGAGGGCCTGCGGCTCCGATCCCGCTAAAGCAGGCGCGACAGGTGCGGCTGGCAGGCAGCAGCTAAGAACACACAGGTGGCCAGAGCAGGCGCCTGCGTGCTGTGGGGCGCGGCCGGCCTGGGGGTGCGGTGCAGGCCCAGGCCCATGGGTTCCCACTACCAGGCAGGCTGGGCACGAAAACCACACGTGGGTGCCCCGACCCGGCCTGTGTGCTGCCTTTCACACTTCTTCCCACAAAGAGGTGGGCACAGTCAGCCTATAAAATGTCACCCTCTAATGAGCCGCCCTGCCAGGCTGGGCTGCAAGCGTCCCCCACATGGGTGGGATAAAAAAAATCAACCCAGGCTCTACGGCCACTTCATTCCTGACTCCAAGGAGCCGCGCCGCTGCGGAGGCTGCTGTGCCCTGCGCGCTGGGCAGGGAGGCAGGCCCTCTGTCCAGGCTGAGGACTGCAGGGGAAGCCCGGCCACACAGCGTGGCTGTCCAGACGTCCGCGGGCTCCGGACCGCCTGCCAGGAACTCAGAACCCACCACGCCACAGAAGCCGTCAGCATTGCTGGGCGGCCTCGTCCCAACCGGGGCGATGAGCTACGCCATTTGAAGAGAGCTCACGTACATATAATCCAGGTTACTCCCCATTTTGTGGCAGATGCAACCTGAAGTTCAGAGGACAATGGCCTGGCTCAAGTCCCAGAGCCAAAAGTAGGGCCCAGACCCGAAGCCAGGTTTCCTGGCCACCAGCCTCTCAGGAGCCTCAGAGCCGCCCCTCCCCACTGCCCCGCCAGGTGGCCCTCTCCCACTGCGCCATCTCTAACGCCTCTTCCGTGATCCAGAAAGAGTTTTTCCCCAGGCATTTTTCTGAGCAGATGACTCGATGGGCTTGGGCAATGCTGCCACCGCGGGAGGGTTTCACTGTGCTGGGAACAGCCCATAACAGCACGTTCCCTTACAAGGCGGGAGAAATAACAGGCTGCAGAGGCTGCTGCGTTCTGGTTAAAGATGCGAATGAGAGCGTAGCAAAACGTTGCCGATTCTGAGCCCCCTAAGCCAGAGCCTGCGCACTCAGAGCGGCTCCCCTGGCTCCCTGCCAGCCAGCGACCCCGTGTCAATGTCAGGGCATGAGGCTTGGTCCCTAGGAGCACAGACGTGGCTCCCAGCCATTGTAACAGGCCCATCTGGCAGGTGTGCCAGGCCCAAATGACCTTGATTTGCTCGTGAACCTCCACCTGCAGGGTGGGGTGAAGGCCTTGGCCTTCGAAACGCTGGCTCTGGCATTTTCCGGAAGTGTGACGTGTGCCTCAGTTTCCTCCTGTGTAAAGTGGGGATAACAGCAGCCCGCCTGGCCAGGCTGTTGAGGAGGAAGTGAGGCGCTGAGGGTAGACCTGGCTGAGCACGATGCTGGTAGTCCTTACTGTCCTTCTTTCTTATTGCTGCTGTGGTTTGTATTGTACACAAAATAACACCGGGTGGGTTAGCCAACCCCCACCCCCAGCTAGCCCAAATCTGGGAGGGGACAAGGTGCACAGATGAGGTGTGGTAGAACTGTGCAAACAAAACCGGTAGAATTTTGTGAACCAGTGTCACCCCAACAAACTCAATAAAAAGGAGAAATCAATAAACAGACGAAGCAGGGAGGGGCGAGGGCCCACCTCACCTGGTACTCCTCCTCCAGGCGGGACAGCAGCACAGCCTGCTCCACCGTGAGCCGCAGGTCCATCAGGCCCAGGGTCAGCACCATAGACTTGAGCTGGGCCACTACAAACTCAATCCCTGCGGGGAC
Source organism: Pteronotus mesoamericanus (assembly GCF_021234165.1). NCBI lineage: Eukaryota > Metazoa > Chordata > Mammalia > Chiroptera > Mormoopidae > Pteronotus > Pteronotus mesoamericanus. The sequence goes on from NW_026555090.1 coordinate 1,598,079, forward strand.
ACAGGCAAAGTCAGGGCCCCGGGCCCCTCCACTCTGAACAAGGGCAGCTGCTGGGCCTACTCCTTGTGGTGCAAAGGTACAGGCTGGGGGACATGTCACAGGGCCATGGCTTTTTGGCCGGCTCTATGTCCCTTCCTCGTTCTCCTCCAAGAGCACTGGTTTTCCTTGGGGGAGAGTCCTCCTCTGCTCCTACCCACGGTGGGCACGTGGCCTGGCCTGGCACAGCACCACATTCCACCCCCACCCAGTGACCGGTTCACAGATGAGACTTGAACCCCTGAAGAAAAGATAGCCGACCTTCCCCTGGAAGGGCGCGAGCCTGCTGGCCCCGCAGCCTGAGCTGGAGTTGGCATCAGAGCCACCCCCTAGAGTGCGCCCCTGGCTCTCAGGGCTTTGGAGCCCACCCCTAGCCCGCAGGACATGCCCAGCATACCTTGTAAGGCCCACATGTTGTAAGAGGCCAGGTGGCTGACGAGCACCTCCCGAGTCCTGGCTGGGATGCTGGGCCCCATTATGCTGGTGGAAGAGCCGATCTCCACGCCATACCTGGAAAGAAGAGGCTCTGGCGTGCTGTGCACCTCACTTCTGCCCAGAAGCAGAGCCCCACATGCTGAGCAGGTGTGCACCCCTCCAGGGCATGTGGCTAGGAGGTCAGTCTTGGGGATGCTGGGAGCAACTGCCACTGTGGTCAGTGACCTCCTGACCTGGTAATTTCTGTTATGAGCAAAGCCAGAGGACCCAGAAACTGCCCTCACTGGAGGTCCAGGCCAGCGAGTCATGCAAGCAGGGCGCGCGAGGCTGCCTCGAATCCTATTTGCCTGGAATCTCCATCAAAAGCACGGGCTCCTTGCTTTTCAAATTTTTAAAGAAAAATTTTCACATTGAGGTCATAGGAGATTTCTTTAAATATTGATTTCCTTACAATATTTGTATATGTCCTATATAATTTGATCACTCTTTCAAATATTTATGAAGGTTCTACTATGTACAAGGCATTTTTTAAATTAAAAAATTTTTTTTTTAGTCTGGGACATGAGCTGGCTTCAAGAATGATACATTTTCCAGAATAATCATAACTACATAAAGTACAGGAAAAACATAATGAAGTAAAAGCAGTTTTTAAAATTCTCTTTTTCTTTTTGCTTAATCTTTTATTTTCAAATTACAGTTGATGTACAGTGTTAGTTTCGGGTGAACGACCCAGTGATTACAAATTTCCGTGACCTACGAAGCGATGCCCCCAGTGAGGCCAGCATCCTGGCACCGCGCAGCTGCCGCCCTGCTACTGCCCACATGCCCTCTGCTCATGCCCACGCTGTTCGCTAACAGCCATTCTGATCGCTTCCTAATCCCTCCCCCTTCTCACGCAGCCTTCCAATCCCCCTTCCCAATAGTAACCATCAACATTTTCTCTGTATCTATGAGTTTGTTTCTGTTTTCCTTCTTCATTTTTGTTCTTTAAAGTCCACATATAAGTGAAATCACATGGTATTTCTCTTTCTCTGTCTGACATATTTTAGTGCCCTCTCCCGGAGGTGTCCAACCCACGGCCCACAGGCCACATGCAGCCCAGGATGGCTGTGAATGCGGCCCAACACAAAACTGTAAATGCACCTAAAATATTGTGAGATTTTGTTTGTTTTCATTACTGTTTGTGCGTTTAATGTGTGGCCCAAGACAACTCTTCTTCCATTGTGGCCCAGAGACGCCAAAAGGCTGGACACTCCCGCAAGAGCCTTCCATGTTATTGAAAATGGTAAGATTTCATTCTTTTTTATGGCTAATATTTCACTGCATAAATATGTCACATGTACTTTACCCATTTGTCTATTGATGGACACTTAGGTTCCTTCCATATCTTTGCTATTGTAAATAATGCTGCAATAAATATATGGATGCATGTCTTTGAGTTTCTTCAGATAATTACCTAGAAGTGGAATCACTGGGTCCTTCTTTGTCTCTTTATAGCATCTGTTGTTTTTTCCACAAACCAGGTGCTTTTATTTTTTTAATATTTTATTAATTATGCTATTACAGTTGTTCCATCTTTTCTCTCCTTCAATCCCCTCCGCCCTGCACATCCTCCCCATCAGCATTGCCACGCCCCCTTCGTTCATGTCCATGGGTTGAACATACAAGTTCTTTAGCTTCTCCATTTCCTATACTATTCTTAGCCTCCCCTGTCTATTTTGTACCTACCACTTACGCTTCTCATTCCCTGTATCTTTTCCCCCATTCTCCCCTCCACCTCCCCTTTGATAACCCTCCCTGTGATCTCCATTTCTGTGATTCTGCTCCTGTTCTAGTTATTTGCTTACTTTGTTTTTTTTTTTTTTAGGTTCAGTTGTGAGTTTCATTTTACTGTTCATAATTATTGATCTTCTTTTTCTTAGGTAAGTCCCTTTAACATTTCATATAATAAGGGCTTGGTGATGATGCACTCCTTTAACTTGACCTTACCTGGGAAGCACTTTATCTGCCCTTCCATTCTGAATGATAGCTTTGCTGGATAGAGTAATCTTGGGTGTAGGTCCTTGCCTTTCATGACTTTGAATACTTCTTGCCAGTCCCTTCTTGCCTACAAGGTTTCTTTTGAGAAATCAGCTGACAGTCTTATGGGAAATCCTTTGTAGGCAACTGTCTCCTTTTCTCTCGCTGCTTTTAGGATTCCCTCCTTATCTTTAATCTTGGGTAATATAATTAGGATGTGCCTCGGTGTGTGCTTCCTTGGATCTGACTTCTTTGGGACTCTCTGAGCTTCCTGGATCTCCTGGAAGTCTATTTCCTTGACCAGATTGGAGATGTTCTCCTTTATTTTTTCAAGTAAGTTTTCAATTTCTTGCTCTTCCCCTTCTCCTTCTGGCACCCCTATGGTTCTGATGTTGGAACATTTAAAGTTGTTCCAGAGGTTCCTAAGCCTCTCCTCATTTTTTTGAATTCTTTCTTCATTCTATTATGGTTGAATGTTTATCTTTTCCCTCTGCTCCAAATCATTGATTTGAGTCCCGGTTTCCTTCCCTTTACAGTTGGTTCCCTGTATATTTTTCTTTATTTCACTTTGCATAGCCTTCACTTCTTCCTCTATTTTGCATCTCTACTCAACCATTTCTGTGAGCGTCCTGATTACCAGTGTTTTGAACTGTGCATCTGATAGGTTGGCTATCTGTTCATCGCTTAGTTCTATTTTTGGAGCTTTGACTGTTCTTTCATTGGGGCCACATTTCTTTGTCTCGGCATGCCTGTTACATTGGAAGGGGTAGAGCCTCAGGTATTGGCCAAGGCAGAGCAACCCAGATTGCTGCGTTGTGGTGCTCTATGTGGTGGAGGGGTCTGAGAGGGAACAACACCACTTTCTCTGCTCTCAGCTGTCTTTCAGTCACTTCTTGGCTACCCACAAGCAAATTAGGCCCTTCTGATGCTGACTCCCATGTGGGTGGGTTTGTGTACATTCTAGGACCCTGTGGGTCTCTTCAGAGGTCTCTCCTGTGAGGCTAGAAGTTTCTCCCACTGCTGCAACCCCCACAGGTTTTTACAGCTAGGGTTTTGAGGTTTTCTTTTCCCTGCACTGGAACCGTGGATTGTGAGGTTTGTATCACTCCCCAGGTGTTCCTCCTGGTTTATCTGCATGCAAATGTGGAACCAAACGGTCCACCAGCAGCCACCTCGCACGCCTGGTCCTCCAGGTGCAGCCTTGCTGCATGTCCTCTCCACCCTGGTTGCCCATCTCTGCCCCTCCTACTGGTCTGGATGAATGTTTCTTCTTTAGCTCCTTGGTTTTTGGGCTTCCATACAGTTTGAATTTTTTGGCAGTTATAGTTATTTTGTTTTTAAATTTGTTATTGTCCTTTTGGTTGTGCAAGGAGGCAGAGTGTATCTATCTATGCCTCCATCTTGGCCGGAAGTCTAAATTCTTTAACTCTTTCTAAAAAAAATTTTTCAGTATATTTTATTGATTATCCTATTACAGTTGTCCCACTCTTCTTTCCCTTTGCCCCCCTTCACCCAATACCTCCATTCCCTCCAACAATCCCCCCTTAGTTCATGTCCATGGGTTGTGCATGTAAGTCTTTGCCTTCTCCATTTCCTACACTATCCTTAACATCCCCCTGCCTATTTTGTACCTACAAAGTATGCTTCTTAATCCCTGTGCCTTTTCCCCCATTCTCTCCCTTCCCCTGCTCTGCTGCTAACTCTCCATATGATCTCCATTTCTATGATTCTGTTCCTGTTCTAGTTGTTTGCTTAGTTTGCTCTTATTTTTGGGTTTTTTTAATTGTTATTGATAGTTGTGAGTTCACTGTCATTTTACTGTTCATAGTTTTGATTTTCTTCTTTTTCTTAAATAAGTCCCTTTAACATTTCATATAAGGGTTTGGTGATGATGAACTCTTTTAACACCCCTGCCTAGGAAGCACTTTATTTGCTCTTCCACTCTAAATGATAGCTTTGCTGGATAGAGTAATCTAGGTTGTAGGTCCTTGCTGTTCATGACTTTGAATACTTCTTGCCAGTCCCTTCTTGCTTGCAACGTTTCTTTTGCGAAATCAGCTGATAGTTTTATGGGAACTCCTTTATAGGTACCTTTCTCCTTTTCTCTTGCTGCTTTTAAGATTCTCTCTTTATCTTTAACCTTTGGCATTTTAATTATGATGTATCTTGGTGTGTTCCTCTTTGGGTCCAATTTGTTTGGGACTCTCTGTGCTTCCTAGACTTGTATATCTATTTCCTTGGCCAAATTAGAGACATTTTCTTTCATTATTTTTTCAAGGAAGTTTTCAATGTCTTGTTCTTCCTCTTCTCCTTCTGGCATCCCTGTGATTCAGATGTTAGGATGTTTGGAGATGTCCCAGAGTCTTCTTAAACTCTCCTCTTATTTTTTGAATTCTTCTTTCTTCATTCTGAACTGGTTGACTGTTTATTTCTTCCTTATGTTACAAATCATTGATTTGAACCCTGGTTTCCTTCCCTTCACTGTTGGTTCCTTGTAAAAATAATTTTTATTTCACTTAGTGTAGCCTTCATTTCTTCCTTTATGCATTTGTCATATTCAATGAGTTCTCTGAGCATCCTGATTACCAGTGTTTTGAACTGCAACTGATAGGTTGGCCATCTCCTGTCACTTAGTTCTTTTTCTGGAGTTTTGATCTGTTCTTTCATTTGGGCCATGTTTCTTTGTCTCCTCAATTTGGCAGGCTCTCTTTTGCTTCTGTGTATTAGGTATAGCTGATTTGACTCCATCTTGGCACACCTGTTATGTTGTAAGGGGCAGAGCCTTAGGTATTTGTGAAGGTGGGGCAACCTGCTTCGCCACTTTGTCACTCTGCATGTGTGGGAGGGTTTGGAGAGGGAACAATGCTGCTTGCTCAGCTCTTGCCCCATTTCCAGAAACTTCCCCCACTTCCTGTATATTACTGGAGCCCTTCTAGCTGCTGCCCGGGTGGTGAATCCCAGAGTGGATGGGTTTGCATACATTCTAGGACCATGGAGGTGCTTTAAATGGACTCTCCTGAGAGATGGGCAGTTTCTTCTGCTGCTCCAACCCCCACTGATTTTTAAAGCCAGAAGTTAGGCTTTCCCTTCCCAGCACTGGAACCCTGGGCTGTGCAGTCTGGCCTGGGGCTGGGATCACTCGCTCCCCAGGTGTCTCCTGGTTTTTATCCACCATGTGTGAACATGGGACTGCCCATTCCACTGGCCGCCAATGGTGCCACACCCATCCTCTCCACCCCAGCTCCCTGGCTCTGTCCCTGCGACCCATCTGGATGAATATTTCTTCTTTAAATCCTTGGTGGTCATACTTCTGTGCAGTTCAATTTTCTGGGAGTTCTGGTTTTTTAGCTTTGAAGTTAGTTGAGATACTTCTTATGGTTGTGCTAGGATGTGAAGCGTATCTACCTACACGTCCACCTTGGCAAAAAGTCTCATTATACCCTTTGTTTTAAAGTATTTTTTGTCTAATACAAGTGTTGCTTTCCCAGCTTTTTTGTTTCCATTTTCATGAAATAATTTTTCTATTCCTTTATTGCAGTCTCTCTGTGTCTTTTTTAATTGAATACATTGGGGTGACACTGGCTAACAGGATCACATAGGTTTCTGTTTCTTTCCATCTGAAGTAAGTCTCTTGTAGACAGCATATATATGTGGATATTGTTTTCATATCCATTCAGCCACTCTGTGTCTTTTGATTGGACAACTTAATCCATTTGCATTTAAAGTAATTGCTGATAGTCATTGCCATTTCATAACTTAATACTCTTGATTTTTTTTTTCTTCTTTTAAAGACCCTTAAACATTTCTTGTAGTACTGGTTTGGTGGTGACGAACTCCTTTAGCTTTTTTCTTATCTGGGAAGCTCTTTATCTGTCTTTAGATTCTAAATGATGGTTTTGCTGGGAAGAGTAATTTTGGTTGTAGGTCCTTGCTTTTCACCAGTTTGAGTATTTCATGACAATCCCTCTGGCCTCCAGTTTCTGACGAGAAATCAGCTGACATTCTTATGAAAGCTCCCTTGTAGGCAGGTAACTTTTTCTCTTGCTGCTTTTAAGATTCTTTGTCTTTAACCTTTTGCATTTTAATTATGATGTCTCTTGGTGTGCGTTCCCTTGGGTTCATCTTGTTTGGAATTCTCTGTGCTTACTAGACATGTGTCTATTTCCTTCACCAAACTAGGAAATTTTCTGTCATCATTTTTTAAAATTGGTTTTCGATTCCCTACTCGATGTCTTCTCCTTCTGGCACCCCCATGATATGAATGTTGGTACATTTGATGTTGCCCCAGAAGTCCCTTAAATGATTCTATTTAAAAATTCTTTGTTCTTTTTCTTGTTCCACCTGGATGTTTTCTCCTTCCTCATCTTCCACATAGCTGATTCAATACTCTGCTTCATACTGTTGATTCCTCCTAGTGTATTCTTCATTTCAATTACTGTATTCTTCATTTCTGATTGGTTCTTTTTTGTGTTCTCTTTGTTGAAGTTCTCACTGAGTTTATCTATTTTTTCCCCTGGCTCACTGAGCATCCTTACAACCAGTGTTTTAAACTCTGCATCTAATAGATAGCATGTCTCCATTTTGTTTAGCTCTTTTTCTGGAGTTTTGTCCTGTTCTTTTTTGGGCCATGTTGCTCCATCTCCTCATTTTGGCTCCCTCCCGATGCTTGTTTCTGTGTGTCAGGTAGAGCTGCTAAGTCTCCCAGTAGTAGGTGTCCTGTGGGGCTGCCTCCCCAGGCACCTGAGGTGCTCCAGGTGTTCCCTCCACCCCCGTGAGGGATGGATGTCCTCTCCTGTTGTAGTTGAGCCTAGATTGCCATTGGTACGTCAGTGGGAGGCACTGAACCCCCGGCTGGTCGAGATTACAGCCAAAAAGCTGCTGTGCGGGAGCCCACCCCACAGAGCAGGACTCACTTCATCGGGGCTCGGGCACTTGCCGAGCCTACCCCTTGATTGTGTCACTTCTCGTGGAGGTGGTTGGGTGGTGCCCCAGTGTGGTCTGAAGCTGTCCACTGGGTGTGCTGGCTCTTGGGCCTCCTGGGAAGTCTAGTTCAAGGTCAGTCACTGCCTGTGCCCTGCCCAGGGACACCAGGCATGAGCTACAACGTGGTTTGCAGATGGCTGCCACTAGTGCTGATCTTGGAGGTGCCCAGGAGAGGCCAAGCTGTGGACCGTGTCCAACTGCCACTAGTGCCAGACTTGTGCCAGACTTGGGGCTGTTTAGCAAAAAAGTACAAAGCATGCAAAGGCCAGATGTTGCTGGCCTCCAAAAGGTTTGAGAAGTTTTCAGAAATTTTAAGAAAGTCCATAGCATGAGCCAAAACAGGCCATTTCTGTGGAAAAGCCACTGGAAGTGGCTTGGGTGGGCCCCAACATGGGATGGAGCAGGGTCTCAGGGAATCATCAGGGCAGGCACACAGTGTGAGCCAGGTTTATGAACTCTCAGATATGGTGCCCACCTGGGCCTGTGGGGGCGGGGGCTCAACCAAGAAACAACGGCCGCTGCTGGCACTTCCACCTGGGAGAAAGCTGCTCCTCCGGCCTTCACCCTGAAGTCATGGTGTTCAGTTCCTCCCATTTGTCCCTGGTGCCTCCCTGAGCTGCTGCCCCAGTGCGGGAGCTCAGAGCGAGTAAATCCATGTGTGGGCCCTTAAACGGAACACCAGGGATTTCAGCAGCCCTCCCTCGCAGTCACCCACAATCCCTGCTGGTTTTCACAGCCAGAAGTTACGGGGACTTGTCTTCCTGGCACTGGGCTGGGGGGTCTGGTGTGGGGTCGGGACTCCTCACTCCTCATGGGGCCTCTCATAGCCAAGATACCCCTCCCGATTTTAACCACCACACGTGGGTGTGGGACCTGCCAGTGCTGCATCTCCACCCCTCCTGCCTGTCAGTGTCGCTCCTCGTGCATATCCTGAGTCAGGGGACTTCCGCTCAGCTGGGCTTCAGGCGGTTCTCAGTGGCGGCTGTTCTGTAGTGTAGCTGTAATTTTGATGTGGTCATGGAAAGATGCAGGTACCATTTTTATGTACTCTGGCATCTGCACCGGAAGCCATGATTTTCTTTCATATATCACTGATTTTTCCCATTGGTTTAGAAATATCCTCACTGAAATTTCTAATAGTACAAATGGAACATAGAAAATGGCCCAGTTTTTCTGTAAATTATTAACAACAAGAAATCTAAGCTACCTGGCCAGGCAGGTCAGTGGCTCAGAGCCTTGTCCCGATACACCGAAGTTGTGGGTTTGATCCCCTTCAAGACACATACTGGAACCAACCAGTGACTGCACGAACAGGTAGAACAACAAGTCAATGCCTGTCTCTCTCTGTCTCTCTTTCCCTTCCCCTCTCTCTCTAAGATCAACAAATGAATTAAAACAATTTTTTTAAAATTTATTTTTAGAGAGCGGGGTAGTGAGAGAGGAGAAACATCAATGTGGGAGAGATACATCGACCAGCTGCCTCTGCCACACCCTCAATTGCGGACCTGGCCCACAACCCAGGCACATGCCCTGATTGGGAATCAAACCGGTGACCCTTCAGTTTGGAGGCTGGCATTCAATCCACTGAACTGCACCAGCCAGGACTGAAAAAAGTTTTTTAAAGAAATCTCAACTGCCAGGAAAAGCTGATGATTTTGTATCATAGCAAAGATCTCCAGGCACCTAAATGTTGTTACATTTCATTAGATCCCAAAATGACATTGTATCTATTATATAGTTCTTACAGGCTGCCAGAGATGTTACATTTTAGTTAATCCTTTAATTCAGTGCATATACCTTTTGCTAGAGATCCCAAGGATGCCTGGCACATTGTGAGCTCTCAGGAAATGTGTACAAATGAGACAGATTGATTGATAGACATCAGTTCTGTGAAAAATGCTATGTCAAAAACTACTCCACGTAAGCTTACAAAATACTGTGGGGTCAAGATAGTACTGAGGTAACAGCCCTTCCAAAGTCCTCTTGGAATGAAAGGAAACTGAATTTTGGCACTGCATCAACAGGCTATTCTGCTTGCACAAGGGTCTTCCTGCTAAGAAAGAATATTGGGTATCGTCGATTCCCAGCCATCTTACCTCCACAGGAAAATGAGTACCTGTAATTTTGTAGGACGCTGTCCACATGTTTTTCCATGTCTGTACACTTTATGATTTATCTTAATAGGGAGCAATTGTGACGATGGTAAAGATGAAAACTGCCAGATGGGAATGTTCACTGTGTGCCAAGCGCGATGCCAGGCACGGCTCCGTTTCCGCCTCTCAGCAGCCTGGCAGGTGGGGGTTATAAGCCCCGCTCACAGACCAAGACGCCAGCCCTCAGAGAGATCCAGTCGCTATCCCCAGACCACAGTCCAACAGGGCCGAGAGGCAGCGTAACGCCTACGCACAGTGCAATGCTTGCTAACACTGGGTGCTCGGTGCGCGGCGGCTGGGGCAAATCTGAGGACCACATTCTCCAAAGCGGCCCCATTCTTGAACGCCTGGATGGCGCCCAACCCCAAGGGTGCTCTGGCCTCGGGAGGTCCGCCAGCTCAGGGCTCTGCTGATCAGCGTGGCCCCAGGCCCGCCCGGCCCGCCCAGCGCCACGGGGCTGCACCTCTTACCTCTTCTCGGCCCATTCTATGATCGGGTCCCACTCGTTCTTTTGAAGTTCCACTAACGTCTCTGGCTCTTCCACCCTGTAGCTAATTCATTGCAAAAATCACCTTCATTAATAAAAACGTACAATTCCTTCAATCAGTGACACACAACAAAAACACAAAAGGCAACAGCAAACAGCTTCACCACGGCCCCATTCCCACACGTCTTCCTCCTCACGTGGCGGCTCTCGGGGCGAGGCCTGAGGGCCAGCGGCAGAGGGCCAGCTGGCCCCTGCAAAAAGCACATCCTCTGGGGGGGACCCAGAGACCCCCGCTTTCGCGGGCCCTCCGGGGATTCCAACATGAATTCGAGTTTGAGAGCGTCTCCTGAGTTTCCCCGGCATCTGACAGGTCAAGGCTCGTGGTGCCACATTAGCGCCATCGCAAACATGCATCTGGCGCCCTCGGGTTTGTGCCGGCTTCGGCCAGGGATGCTGGATGTGAATGCTGCTGCCACCTACTGCGCCCCTTCTAAGAGAGTGTGTTCCTGGTCGCAGACCAAGGCGCCTGCCAGACCCCACGAGCCCTCCAGGCTCTTGGCTACAGATGCAGCCGCTGCCACGGAGGGCTGGACCCGCTGAGGCCAGGCTGACCACTTGTGCTGACTCATGGACGGAGGGCGAGCCGACCGAGGAGGGCCTTGCGGCAGGGCCTCAGGGGCCAGGAACCTGGGTGGGCTCTGTGGAAAGCCAGGCTGGTGCGAGCAGAGGGGAGAGGACAGGTCGGGGGTGCGTGGGCAGCTCCCCCTGCGGTGGAGGGAGGAGCGCTGGACCCAGCCTTCCAGCTCCCACACCTGCAGGCCAACTGTCCTCCATCTCCCAGGAGGGTCCCTGCGTGGTTTTCAAGAAAGCCCTTCTGTCTGAGCTACACTGCAAGAGTTTCTGACCCCTGCCATCAAACGGCCCCTCACACCCAGAGTGGACTTTCTGACGAGCGACTCAAAAGCGGCCCCGCGGCTGCCTCTCCAGGGGCACCTTTCCCTTCTCTGCCGACCCACATGCCACCTGTGACGCAGTCAGACCCAGGGCTCTCAGGCCGCGGACACGGGGGTTTCTCCGCTCCCCTTCAGCATCACCACCCTTAGGCTAAAGGACCCGGGGAAGGGGACTCCTTCTGTCTGAAAGCCTTAAGCTGGGACAGCAGGTCTTTTCTGCAAACCCTGGCCATTCCAGTCCTGCAGCCGGGTGGCATCAGGCGGGCTGCGCGCCGGCCCTCGCCGGCTGCTGGCTGAAGGTGCTGGGACTTCTCAGCCTGCATATTGCTGCAAGCCGTTGTTGATAATGAACCTCTGGGCGTGTGTATTTTTAAGGCCTTCAGACCCAGGCCGAATTACGCCACTGGCTTTAATTCTCTAGCTTGCAGATGCAAGCCTGTGGACTATTTGGCCTATAAAATTGAGAGACCCAATTCATGTTTTTTTAATATATGTGTATACATATGTATATGTGTATATACAGAGACAGTAAAAAATAAAGAACACAGACACTATGGGAAAGCTTGGACGTGGAGGAAGCCAGCTCCTAAATATCAACACCTGACCACTTCTGAGCCCAGGCTGATGAGCAGCAACCGGGACGCCTGTGCGAGGGTGTGCTGGGGTTGGCAGCTGTCCTCCTTGGCCCCGGAGCCTGCAAGAGCTGCACATACACGGCCGCAGCCCAAGGAGACCTCCTTTCAAGGGATCTGCAGGGGCGCTGAATGCTGACGTCAACCAGCCCGCCGTCCCTGCCCTGTGAGACCCAGGAACAGGGCCTGCCTTTCCTCTACTGGTAACTGGGCAAGCCAGACAGAACAGCCCAAGGGGCCCACCAGGTCTGAGGGAAATGCTCATTAAATGTCGGTTACCAGACGGTGTCGGTGTCCAGGAACTTCACGGCCGCCCGGATCAGCTGGTCCTTGTTTCGTTGTGTTGGGTTGTCTAAAGACGTGTTGCACAATGTGGTCTGAATCAAAAGACAGAGAGCCCCATCACCACCCGCTGGGCCAGGCCAAAGCACTGCCTTCCCGAGCTCGCCCTGCCCAGCCCACAGCAACGGGGAGAACCAGCCAGCACCGCCCGGCAGGCAGCCGTGCCAGGCCAAAGCCTTGGACCCATGGTGTCTGCACAAGGGCAGCTGCACCCGCCTGCTATGAGCTCGCGACAGCCCGGTCCCGTGCCAACTGCGCTCTGTGCTGTCCCTGAGACTGATAGGCTTCCCAGGGTCTCATGCCCTTACTACCACACTTGGCTGTATTTAATCCTCACAACAGCCCTTTGGGTAAGTAAGTACTATTATACCCATTTCAGAGATGTGGAAACTGAGTCCCATAGAGGTTAAACTCAGTAAACAAGAACACATAAGCATTACTGGAATTCAGAGCTGACTGAAAGCTCCCCCGCTGGCTCTTTTAACACCTCAGAAAGCAGGGGACAAAGCAGCCAAGGCAGAAGCGGGGCCGTTTTCTAGATTTGCCCTGTCAGTAGCAGGCTGCTTAGGCACTCGAATGATTCGTTTGTACCCTGCCGCGCTCATGCTATCAGAGTCCACGCAGCAGGCCAGCGCCGCAGCAGGCGGAAAGAGGCCGAGGAAGCTGGCCTGGGTCTGCCCGTCCAGGGAAGCGCGGCGGCGGCCAGGACCACAGCACCGGCTCTGGTGTTGACTGAACGCTCTCTCTGTGCGCACCAGGACCACGCCCAACCTTCCTGTGTCAGCTCAGCCGATCCGGACCCCCACTCCACACGTGGCCACTGTTGTCACCCACGTCTCACAGATGGGGAACGTGGGGCTGGAAAGCGCCAGTAACTTGCCTAAGGTGACAGTTTTGAAGCTGCAGAGCCTGGACCCAGAGAGTCCAGCCAACCCCCTTCCTCGGGTCGCTCTGGTGCCTCAGTGTGTCACCCGGTCTGGAGAGGGCAGGCTCCGCGGCACGGGGATCCTCACCCACCTGCCCCTTGGGTTCTGAACCCATACCGAGTGCCAATTAAACATCATACTAGGAACTGACTACGTGCTAGTAAGACAGACACAGCCCTGCCCTTCTGTGCTGACAGGGCAGAGCAAATGTAACACAGATGCTATAGACTGTGGCACTGATGACACAAAGGAGCAGCAGCCGTGACAGAACATAAGACAGCTGGGCAGCGAGGGAGGGCAACGTGTGCCCTGAGACCAGCGGCGGAGCCAGGCCCCAGCCCAGCGGCCCGCGCAGGGGAACTGTGGGTGGCCGGGCCACAGGGACGACGCTGGGCACGTTGGAGCGTGAGGCGCGGCTGCAGCCCGTCTCCGAGGATTCGCTGCGGTCTGGGCAGGAGTCTCGATGTCTGCCGGCCCCTGGACCGCCCGCAGCAGGCAGCAGGTGCAGGCGTGGGAACGTGTTACCAGATGCATGGTGTAGAACTTGATGGTGTCCTGCTGGGAGTCCCATTCCGTGGCCACTGCGATGGCCAGGGCCTCGCTGGGGACAGTAAAGAGCTTGGCCTGGGGAGTTTTCAGCTTCCGGTGGTCCAGGTTTATCTCAAAGCCACCTTGAAAGATCAAATGAAAATCCCTCAGGGATTGTTAAGTGGAACCCAGTGACCGCTCCCGTATTTGGCTACTTGAACTGGTGCTGACAAAGACAGCCCTGAGCCCCTCCACGCAGGGCTGCCAGGAACATATCCGACAAGTGCCAAGGGCAAGCTCGCCACTGAGCTGGCTGGAGATAAAAAATGTGTCTACCCATTCACGGGGAAAAAATAAAAAAGAGGCAGTCAAAATTTCAGACACTCACCTTCACCCTGTGTGATGCTGACATTCTGATAAAACCTCTTCCTTTCTGTGAGAAAGAGTTTTCAAAAAGGTAGTTTAAAATCATGTTAAGACCGATGACCAGCTTGTATCATTACTACTAATGCTGACAGATTGGCTTGATTTTCCTATCACTGTTCAAGGTCTGCCCTACTCTATGCGGTATCATCCATGGCTTCTGACCAAAGTGGGGAGAGGACATCCACTCTCCAGGGACGAGGGATGAAAAGGACAACTGGTCAATCCGCCACCGGCCCAGGGATAGTCTGATCACACAGTGCCAAGAACCTGCAGACTGTGTGACCCAACAGACCTTTCCAGCACCTTCTGCCTGGACTCCTAAGCATGCTCCTCCCCACGCCACCCCGACTAGAGCCGACCCACGTCAGCACATGTGCCGGACACTAAAGATGGTGTCTGACTATGACAGAGCCAGAGGCCCACTTCAGGCAAAAGTCCAACGCCTCTAACATGGCATGAGCGGAAGCCGGCATGAACACACACGTGCACGCGCACGCATGTGGTGTGCAGGCAGAAGCTAGAGGTCCCAGGAGCACTGCCCAGCCTCTATGCTAATTAATTAATCTAATTAACCAGCTTGACTGTGTATTCAACAGGAACTCCAAACATTTCCTTTAAGAAGGGAAAAGCTGTGTCCTGTGTTTCCTTCTGAAAAAAATTTGACTAAAACGTGAAATATAAACACATCCCCCCCTTCACCTGGGGGAATTAAAAACCGAGAGCACTGGATAAGGAATGATGCAGATTCCTTCAATTACTAAGAACAAATAGGTCACATTTTGGAAGCTGTAAACGATAGCCCTGTCCTCACCATCAGTGATAAACAAAAACATTCATTCATTCATTCATTCGTTCGTTTGTTCCCATATTCATCAGGTACGGAAAGCCTTCGGAGTCTGACTAAAGTTTATTGGAAATAATGATGCGGCATGTGAAGGAAAATGAGATTCATTAGTTTTTAATGCTTTTTAACTTCTTTTAATTTTTTTTAAACCGAATTTCTGCGAACAGTTTTATAATTCAAGTGACTATGAGAAGCAGAGCTGGACGCACGTGCGTGTGCGTGGCGAGGGGGGGGGGGGGGGGGGGCGGGGAGGTAACGGGGAGGGAGCGCCTGGCCGCACGCCACACTGTGCGCCTTCTCAGCGGCTCGCGTGCTGCCGCCAATGCTCGCACGGGGACATCGCCCTCCCATGGCGGCACTTACTAAACTAAGACCCAAACGGTTTTCCCACAAAATACCTTTGGGCCAGCTATGTGCCAGGTGCTCTGCTCGGAACTCGGGATAAAACAGGCAAAAATCTACCTTCGTGGAGTTTAAAATTTTTAAGAAAGTGGTCAGATCCGAGAACCAAGATGATGCTACGTATTCTAGCACAATTTACTACCTTCCTCTGAAATCATGACACTGATGCGCTCACACCCGACACCAAAACGGGAGCATTACAGCCCCTGCTGCTTTTAAATTCCCTGCTTTACAGGCCGCCAAGAACACGCTCAGATGCAGATGCAGACGTGGGTCTGGAGGCTCGGACCAAGGCGTCCAGGTCAGGTCCAGGCTGGTCTCCAAACCCAGGCCCGGTAGGACGTGGGAAGAGCTCCGGACGCTCTGACTTGCCACAGGGTAGGGTGGGCACCCTCCCCTCAGCAGGAAGCGCCAGTGGGGAGCACCCAGCACGCTTCCCCACACAGCCCTGGGGAATGGGTCCAGGGGACCAGGGTGGGCCGGCGGGGCCTGGACTGGCCTCTGACAGCACAGGCCGAACCACCCAAAGATGCCAGGACCGCAAGGCCCCGCGAGGGCAGCCTTTTTCCCCTGCTTTGCTGGTCAGGCCTTGGCTCTCATCCTGGCCAGACCCGCTTCTTTTTCTGATAGGAGGAGGACAAGTCCGGAAGGGAGTGGGATGGAAACAGAGGCAAGGAACGGGCAACCAATACGACCCCGAACTGGAGAAAACCGTGCAGAAGGAGACGACAGCTGGGCGAATGGGGAGCCACGGCTGCTGGGCCTCAGGCAGCGGGGCGGCGCGGGGGCTCCCACGGGGGCTCCCCTCAGTGGCGTGCGGACGGGGCGGGGCAGGCTTCGGCCCTGGAAGTTCTGACGCGGACTGTGGTGAGTCCCACTCCCTTCCCAGGGAGCATGCTAAGTCCTGGCAACAGGCCTCAAAGCTCACCCGCACCCTAGAGGCGGTAACTGTCCATGTGGGGAGACAGACACTAAACCAGCCCAACAGTGAAGGGACCACGATGGCCCAGGTACAAGGCACCCTGAAGCACGTGCTGGGGAGCTTAACCTCCTCGCGGACCCAAGGAAGGGCCCCAGCAGCCAGATTCCCGCTGAGACCTGCAGAGGAAGGAGTCAGTCACACTGCACTGAGATCGGTTCATTTTTGGGAACATGTGTGTGCAAAAGAGTTTCCAGCAGAGGAAAAGCGTACGTGAAAATCTGGGGCCTCAAGAGGACACAGAGCTCTGAAGAACTAGAAAGGTGGTCAGAAGAAGACTGTACCCAGCAGAGAATGGTCAGAGGCGCCCGGCGCAGGGCAGGGGCAGATCCGGGAAGAAGGGTCAGACAGGTTACAGGAGGGAGGCTGGAGGGAGCCCAGTAAGGAGTTCTCGTAGGCAAATATGATCTGGAAAATTCACTTGGCGAGAGTCATGCTCCCCAACAATGACAAACAACAAACGTTCTTCACCTGGGCCCTCAGACGTCTTGGGTCGCAAAGGACAAATCATGAGCCACTAGAAGCCTGTGACACGTCCATGGTCTCCATGAACACAGGGCTACCTGACAGCCACAAGGACAGCATCTTTAAAGACCAAAGAAGCAGCCTGGCCTTGCAGGGTCACACAGAACTCGGGTCTGTTTTGAGGATGAATGACTCCCTTCACAGAACGTCTGTTTCTGTGGCAAAAGCATGCTCCGTGCCTTTTAAGAGACCATTTTGCAGACGGTGTAGATACAAAGAAATGGGCAGGGAAAAAGTGTTGATTTTAAAAAGCTGACCCCAAGAAGCCTGTTCAGTGAGGAGCACTGAATTGGAAATGACTGTCCACAGGCCCCCTTCCTGTGACAGAAACAGGCCGTGTCTGGGGTCCCTTCCCCTCCCCTGCCCACCCGGCCCAGACTTTAGGGATCAGTGAGTGATCCTTCTATCAGCCTCAATCACCGGGTGGCCTTTGATGTGTAAAGACTACAACTCCCACTGTGCACCAAGGACAGGAGAAGTGCTTTCTCATAGTTGTTTAACAAACCTTTATCCTTTTAAACAGCGCCATCTGGCGGGCCTTAAGCCTTAAAGCCGAAATTCTCTCCCTCGGGTGTCCCTTCATCCGCAATGGGAGGAGCGGGGGTTCTGACAAACTGTTTCTGGTATCAGAATTCTTCAGGCCAACTATATAAAGAACCCTCCCAAATACATAATAAATAGACAAATGACCCAATTAAAAATAGTCAAAGGACCTGAATAGACATTTCTCCAAAGAAAATGTACAAATGTCCAATAAGCACATAAAAACACCCTCAACATCATTCATTGTCAGGGAGTGGCTCAGTTGGTTGGAGCATTGTCCCATAAACCGAAAGGTCACAGGTTCAATTCCCAGTGAGGGCATCTACCTAGGCTGCGGGTTTGGTCCCAGTCGGGGTGTTTTCAGGAGGCAACTGATCGATGTTTCTCTCTCTGTCCCTCTTTCCCCCTTCCTCTCTCTTTGGAATCAATCAGCAAATTTTTTTTTAAAGGGAAATGCAAATCAAAACCAGGAAATACCACTGCACATTCACTAGGATGGCTAAAATAAAAAAGACATAGTAACAAGTGGCGAGGATATAGAGAAATGGGGATTTTCATGCCCTGCTGGTGGAAATGTAAAGTGGTGCAGCCACTTGGAAAGCAGTGTGGCAGTTCCTCAGCAAGTTAAATGGCTACCATCTGACCCAGAAATTCTACACTTAGCTGTATGAGAAGTGAAAACATATGCCCATATGAAAACTTGTACATGAATGTTTATAGCAGTATTACACAAAACAGTCAAAAGGTGGAAACAACCCAAATGTTCATCAACAGAAAAATGGATAAATAAGATGGAATATTATTCAGCAATGAAAAAGGACAGAGTTTTGGTACATGCCACAACTTAGATGAACATTGAAAACAGTCTAAGTGAGCCCTGGCTGGTGTGGCTCAGTGTGCTGAGTGCCAGCCTACAAACTGAAAGGTTGCTTGTTCGATTCCCAGTCCGGGTACATGCCTAGGTTACAGGCCAGGTCTCCAGTTGCTGGCACATAAGAGGCAGCCACACATTGATGTTTGTCTCCCTCTCTTTCTCCCTCCCTCTCCCTCTGTCTAAAAATAAATAAATAGATAGATAAGATCTTTAAAAAAAACAGCCTAAGTGAAAAAAAGCCAGTCAAAAAGGACCACATTCCATTTATATGAAATGTTCAAAATAGGGAAATCTATAGCGACAGAAAGTAGCTGTTGTTTAGGGGGGTGGGGCCAATGGGAGGGTGAGAGCTGAAGGGCACAGGGTTTCTTTTCAGGACAATAAAAATGTTCTAGAATTAGAGGCGCACTGAGACAAAGAAATATGGCCAAATAAAAGGACAGATCAAAGCTCCAAAAATAGAACTAAGCGATGAAGAGATAGCCAACCTGTCAGATGCACAGTTCAAAACACTGGTAAGCAGGATGCTCACAGAGACGGTTGAGCATGGTTGCAAAATGGAGGAAAAAGTGAAGGCTACACAAAGTGAAATAAAGAAAAATATACAGGGAACCAACCGTGATGGGAAGGAAACCAGGACTCAAAGCAACAACTGGGAGCAGAAGGAAGAGATAAACACTCACCCAGAAACAAGAATTCAAAAAAAATGAGGAGAGGCTTAGGATCCTCTGGGACAACTTTAAACATTCCAACGTCCGAATTGTAGGGGTGCCAGCAGGAGAAAGGGAAGAGCAAGAAATTGAAAACTGATTTGAAAAAATAATGAACTTCCCTGATCTGGCAAAGGAAACAGACTCCTGGGAAGTCCAGGAAGTTCAGAGAGTCCCAGAGAAGTTGGACTCAAGGAAGCACACACCAAGGCACATCATAATTACATTCCCCAAGGTTAAAGATATGGAGAGAATCTTAAAAGCAGCAAGAGAAGGGGAGACAGTTACCTACAAAGGAGTTCCCATGAGACTATCAGCTGATTCTCAAAAGAAACCTCACAAGCAAGAAGGGATTGGAAAGAAGTATTCAAAGTCATGAAAGGCAAGGACCTACACCCAAGATCACTCTCTCCAGTGAAGCTCTCATTTGGAATGGAAGGGCAGATAAAGTGCTTCCCAGATAAGGTCAAGTTCAAGGAGTGCATCATCACCAGGCCCTTATTGTATGAAATGTTTAAAGGACTCATCTAAGAAAAAGAAGATCAAAAACTATGAACAGTAAAATGACAACAAACTCAGAACTATCAACAACTGAACCTAAAAAAACAAACTAAGCAAACAACTAGAACAGGAACAGAATCACAGAAATGGAGATCAGAGGGGAGGGGGAGGGGGAGAATGGGGGGAAAGGTGTAAGGAGTAAGAAGCGTAACTAGTAGGCACAAAATAGGCAGGGGGAGGTTAAGAACAGTATCGGGAACGGAGAAGCCCAAGGACTTACATGCACGACCCGCGGACGTGAACTGAGGCGCTGGTGGGGGTGGAGCGGGAAGGCCATTCTGGGGGAGGGGCAGTGCAGGGCGGAGAGGAATAAAGGGGAGGAAAAAATGGGACAACTGTAATACTATAATCAATAAAATATATGTTAAAAAATTTTTTAAATGTTCTATAATTAACTATGGGGATGGCTGCATAACTCTGTGAATGTACTAAAGGCCACTGAATTGTGCACTTTAAATAAGTGAATTATACCTTAATAAATCTGTTATAAAATTCTTCAGGCCAAATGTATCTGCCATAGCAATTAATGTAAATGGGCTAAATAACTAAACACACTTTTCCCAAACTGCTGTACCATTTAGAGCAAAGGCTGGCTTTTTTTTTTTTTTTTCCTGTGAAGAGCCAAATAGTAAATATTTTAGGCCTGGCAGCCCACTCAGGCTCTGTTGCGACTAGTGACTGTGCCACTGGGGCGAAAGCAGCCCGAGACAACATGTAAGTCGATGAGTGTGGCTGTGCGCCAACAAAACTCGACTCACGAAACAGGTGGCAGGCTGGACGCCTCATCTGCAGGCTCTCCCTCCATCTACCACGGCCAGGGCAGGCGATGCCTCGGAGGTGGTAGACTCCGAGCAGCTCGGTGACTTGTCCAGGTGGCAGACAATCTGTAAACGGAGTGGACAAGACTTCTCACGCTGACTTCCCTGGGTGCTCGCGCTCAGCCAGACGTGCTGCCGGTCCGGGACGCCTCCCCCGCACGCGGCTGGCGCAGGGCAGGGCCACCGCGCGCGGCTCCTCGCTGCCACTTCTCCTCACACCCCAGTGACCCTTTCCTAACCCCCTTCTCTCCTTCTGACAAACTTCAGTGACACGGCCATTCCTAGGGGCCGAGTTCAATTTGCC
Source organism: Pteronotus mesoamericanus (assembly GCF_021234165.1). Taxonomy (NCBI): domain Eukaryota; kingdom Metazoa; phylum Chordata; class Mammalia; order Chiroptera; family Mormoopidae; genus Pteronotus; species Pteronotus mesoamericanus. The sequence continues at coordinate 1,618,559 of NW_026555090.1, forward strand.
TGCCAATCGAAGGCTTCATCAAGGCCCCACTTGGATTTCATCTTCTCCATTTTAGGGCCTCTCAGAACCGCAGAACTGAGAGTCTCAGTAGGTCACTCACAGGCCTGACTCACGCACCCTCTTCCGCTGCACTTTCTTCTTTCATTTATTCATATTCTCTTTCATGGGTGACTACCTACCATGTGCCAAGTCCTTCCAAGAGCCTAAACTGGTCAGTCCGTAGTAGAAAGGAAAAGGAGATGGCAGATGGCGTGCCACCATAATGGGAAGTGGCATCCAATAACCTAAACTAACCCTGTGCGTTGGCCAACTTAAGCGAACTCCCTGGGATGTTGTAAAGGGAAAAAAAAACGCTATCGTTTCCTTTACACTCACACAGATACTCCAAGTGTGTAAAGGCTTTCCCAACAAGCAACTCTGCCACACTAGCAGGGAGTCCTACCGTTCAGTTAAGGTCTGAGTCAGCGTCAGATCCCGCAGGCTAAAGGCTCCGTCCCACAAGATGCCGCCTCATCTGCCTCCTTCCTCCCGGCCCCTTCTGGTTCCAGGGGACAGTCCAGGTTGTCACCTCTGCTTCTGACCAACCCACTGGCTACCATTCGGTTCCAATGATGACTCCTGTTTGATTAATTTGCTACAGAAGCTCACAGAACTCAGGAAAACATTTCACTTACTAGATTACCAACTTATTACAAAAAGATGCAACTCAGGAATGGCCCAATGAAAGAAATGCGTAAGGGAAGGCGCGTGGTTAGGGGCAAGGAGCTTCAACACCCTTTCTGGACAAGCTGCCCCCCTGGCATCTCTGTAGGTTCACCAGCCCGGAAGCTCTGAACCTCTGAAAACCCGTGGTTCAGGGATTTTAGGGAAGCTTCACTACGCAGGCAAACGGGCAATTAATGATCAAGTCGATCTCCAGCCCCTCTCCCCTCCCTAGAGGTCAGGGTGTAGGGCTGGAAGTTCAACACTCTATTCACACATTTGGTTCCCATGGTAACCAGTCCCCATCCTTAGGGGTTTTCTAAAAGCCACCTCCCTGACATAAACTCAGGGGTGTTTGAAAGACACCCATTTCATCTTTCTCACTCCGGAGTTACATGAGGACAGGAGACCAAGTATTTAAACAAAAGATTTCCCCACAGCTTTTTTGGCTTTTAGGAGCTGTGTGCCAGGAAGAGGACAGAAACCAAATATGTATATATTTCTTATTTTAAATCATCATTATCACAGAAGCCCTTCCTGCTTTCTCTTTACCAGCTCTTCACGGCCCACCTCTGGGCCCTTCACCTGGGCCCTGAGAGGCGAGAGCTCAGCCCCCAGCAGCATCCAACATTGTAAAAAACTATGGAACTTAACAGAATGACCCTCAGAAGCAACCTAGTCCTTCAACTCACACAGGAAAATAAGGCCCAAGAGCACACAATACCTCCAAGTTTCCGCCAGCGTCAGACCCCAGATTTGGACTCCTGCCGTCAGGCCCAGCTGCCTGTCGAGTTCTAGATTCTCTAAAGCAGGCAGTGTCCCTCATGCCACACTGTCACCTCTAGATATGTCACAGCTGCCTAGGCACACCTCCTCCTGCTCTGCACCATACTCCGACTCACCTGTCAGCTCTCAGTTTAAATGTCCTTTCAAAAACCCAAGGCCCTTTCGGGACACCCTCAAAATGGGAGTAGGTGCTTCTTTGTGTTCTCATAACTTCTAGGTACTTCTCTCAAGCTACTGTTTAACTAGGATATGATGACCTTCTGCACTTGACAATGAACATCCAGGTAGGGAGCACGTTCTACCTGTCTGGAAGGCCACCAGGCCTCCTGCCCTCAGCACAGAAAAAGCAAATTGAATGTAAGGAGAGTGTTACTACTCTTCACTCTCAAAAGTGATCGCTCCCACTTTTACCCTAAAATCTCTCCCCAGAAGCAACGAAAGAGTCACTACCTTCTCCTAGGTCTCATCAGAGTCAGAAGCAGAAGAAGGCGGCAGGAGGAATCAATCTGCTCCTTAGCAAGAGGTGGTGGTGATTGTGGTAGGGCAGTGGGAGGGCCAGGAAACCTGCAGAGAAAGTGTCCAGGATGGAAGACCTGGGGTCTAGACCGCTGCTGGGCAGGCTCCTGAGACACAGAGAGCGGGCAGACAGGATGACCTTTGCCCTCCACTACCCTGAGTCTGCTCTATGACCTTAGAGTAGTCCTGATACAGACCCGAATTTCCCTGTCTGAAAATAAGAATGACTAATACTTTCGCTAAAGAGAAGGAAGCCATAAACTTTGAGAAAGCCGCATGTGCCAAATGTCAGTTACTGTCTCCTGCCTTGAAGAGATGTGTGACGGTGGTCCCTACCCTAGTCTGGGAGTCTCTTTCTCAACCTAGAACAGGACCCGACTGGGCTGTGTAACCGGATGAGCCTGAGTCCCGCCTCGGTTACTCCGCCAGGCTCGGCAGAATCTCTCAGCCCACCTGAGCCCGGCTCGGCCCCTGGCCAAAAGGGGACCCGGCCTGGCCTGCCTCACCTGCCGGTGGAGCGTAGCCTCGGGATGGGGACGGGATGTTTGCCCCCGTCCCCACGGTGGCCGTGGGACCACCTGAGGGTCGGTTCAGGGGCCGGCGCCACCCGTCCCGCAGGCAGAGGCATCTCCTCCACATCGCGCCCGAGGGCCTGGAAGGGCAACCGGTACGAAACCTGAGAGCAGGAAACACAGAGCTAAAGGATCGCCAAGCTGCGCGCTCCGGCTGTACGGAAACCTCTCGCAGCCTCCTAAAAGCGCTCACACTCCCCTGGACGCCGCCATCTTCTGCACGTCGCAAACGGCGCGCCGTCACTCCGGCGCGCCTCCCGCGCACACCCCCAGTCAATCAGCATCACAAACGCACCTTGCCCCGCCCCCTTCAAGCCGCACTTCTGGAAGAAGACTACAAGTCCCAGAGGGTGCCTCGTCCACCCCACCACGTGTTTTCTCTGCCCTCCAATGGGTGGAAGCGCCGCCTGATCCTGCTCCCGACCCCCAGGCGCGCCCGGGCCAATCGGAAGGGGTGTGTGAGTGAGTGAGTGAGTGAGTGTGTGTGTGCGTGTGTGCGCGCGGGTGTGTACGCGCGCGCGCGTGTCCGTGTGTGTGCGCGCGCGCGCGCGCGCGAGGGCAAGTGGGGAGGGGGACTCAGCTCAGGACCCGGGAGCCCTGCTTGCAGGTCCCGGGGGCCCGGTGGCGGCCGGAGCGGTTGGTCCGCAGGCAGCGGGCGGGTGGTCCCCCCCTCCCGCCCCAACCCAGCGCGTGCGCGCCCCGGCCCCTCCCTCCCTGCCACCCTCCTCGGCTCCCGCGCGGCGGCGGCGGTTCCTCTCCCCCTCCCCCAGCCCTGGCTCCGGGGGACCCCGCGATGCCGGTCCGCACCGAGTGTCCACCTCCGGCCGGTGCCTCGGTCGCCTCCGCGGCCTCGCTCATCCCGCCGCCGCCCATCAACACCCAGCAGCCCGGCGTGGCCACCAGCCTGCTCTACAGCGGCTCCAAGTTCCGCGGCCACCAGAAGAGCAAGGGGAACTCGTACGACGTAGAGGTGGTGCTGCAGGTGAGCGCCGGGCCGGGCCGGGCCGGGGCCCGAGGGCCTTCTCGCGGCGCTCACGGGCCGTGCCTGCCCCCGGCTCCTCGAGCCCGCAGCCGCGGACCAGGCCCACGCCGCCGGGCCTCCTGCACCCCGGCGCTTCACCCCGGGACCTGCCCAGCTGGTGTCTCACACTCGCCGAGCCCCAACCCTAACCTGCCCCTCACACCCGGAGCCTGTCGTGAGCAGCTCCCGGCAGACCCCGAACACTCTCCCAGACTTGAAGCCCTCCTGGGATCCGGAAGCCCCCATGCCTGGCCACCCTCACACTTGGGTCCTTCCTGTCCGCTACCTGTCGTCCCGCGACCAGCCCTCCCTCCAGCCCCTCTCAGACCCTGAAGCACTGTCCGCTGGTTTCTTCTGATTCGGGACCCTTCCGTGGCAGGGCCCGTGGCAGATTTTCGCAGACCTGTGACATGCCTCCTTTCCCCGCTTTCCTCAGTCCCAGGAAACCTCCTCCTAGGGCTTCCTTCTTGGGAGAGCTTCACCAGCCTCCTCAGACCTGGGGGCACCCTTCCTCCATTTGCCTCGGAACCTGCGAGCCCCCAAGCACAACCGATTCCTGGCCCTCGGCCCCGACGCCCCGTATCAGGCACACGGCCTGGGTGCTGCTGGGCGGGCCTCCTCACACTGTTGGGATCGTGTCTGCTGTGCCGGGTCCCCCCACCACCCGTCTCTCTGGTCTCCACGCCCAGCTCCTTACAGCTGCCCCACCCCCAGGCCCAGGGCCCTAGGCTTCTCCTGCTCCTAACCCCGCTCTCTGGCCCCTTGCCCTGACGTGGATAGCCAGACCTTCCCATCTCATACCTGTCTTCCTCCTTTCTGGCTCCAAGGGAGGCTTCCTAGCTTCTATCCACACAGCCAAGGCTTCCTCCCAGGGTCTGAGAGCCGTGGGCTGGGCACCCCACCTCACCCAGTTGGATTTCTCACCCTGACATTGCCTTCCCCTGCCCTTCCACCTCCTGCCGCCCACAGGACCTGGGTTTCTGAGGACCTGCCGGCCGCCCCGACAGCTTGCGAACTCCGGCTTCAGCTGCCCGGGCCCTTTCCCACGCCTCACCCCTCGTGCAAGTGGCAGTGCACTTCACACTTTTAAATACTCCCTTCCTCTCTGTACAAAAACGCCCCTCCTCTGTGGCTGCCTTGGCTTGCCGTGGCCCACTCCCCGCCTCACGCTCCCCTCTGTCCTTAGCCTGACACCTGCCTCCTAGGCTGTTTCTAACCCCCCCAAAGGCCTCGAAGCAGCTCTGAGGTCCTAGTGTGCTGCCGCGCTCTGCCCTGTGTGAGGCGGGGAGGCAGGCTCTCTTCTCCGTGTACTCGCCCTTTGCCCTTTCACGTCGTAATTCTTAAGCAGCCTCTCCTCTGAGCAAGTAGGTCTCCCACCCAAAAGACAATGGGAGCACATTTTCTTCCTGCCAACTGTAGGGCCCCTTTTTTTCTTACTATTTTGTGGGAATAAATACCCTCTTTTTTGCATTGGGAAACCTACATCTTCATGTTGATTTTATGTCTGGGCCATAAACTTAAGTTTCTATTGCGAGCCATTATATTTATTGTAATTGAAAAACTGTCAGGCTGAGGTATTTCAATCTTTGTAATTAACACCTCATGGTGGTCTCCCGTTCTTTGCTTGAAACGTAAGAATTCAGTACGGAGGTACCGGTGTGTTGCCTTCTCCGTGAGAATTGCAAAATTCTCCAAGTGAGGTCCCTGATGTGAGTGACTTTTGGAATGGTCCTGAATCTGCGCCCAGGGTGGAATCTGATGGTGTCTGGTGCGATAGGGGACAACTGGCGGGGGCGCTAAGTGTCAAAGAGAAGTCCGCTCCGGAGACTGCGGCAGCTACTCTGCCGTCACTGGTGCGCTGTTTCTGAATTTCTCTCAGGTGCCAGTTTCCTGGTGAACCGATGGAAGTGGTGATTGGGTTGGTGCCTGACTGATAGGTGTCAGGGAGGCCGCTGAGCAGGGTGTGTGGGGGGGCCGGCGGCCATGCCCCGCCGTGCTGCCACCGGTCCGGGGGGAGCCGTTTGCCCAGCCTTGAGGGTCGGCGGCCCATGCGTTGCCCCGTCACCTGTTTCTTCAGCCAGGACTAGTTTCCTAGGATACTACTACTGCCTTTTGTAACTCATCCTCTTCCCTGCTTGCTTTCTTTTTTTCTACAACAGGTTTATTTAGGTATAATTCACATACCATACAAATCACCCATGGAAGGTGTACAATTCAATAGTTTTTAGTATATTCACAGAAGTTGTATAACCATCATGTAATCTAATTTTCAGCATGTTGAAAAAAACAAAACCCAAACCCCTCAGCTGTATTGCCCCCCAACCCAAGACAACCCCTCGTTTATTTCCTAAGATTTACTTATTCTGGCCGTTTACCATAAATGGAATTATACAGTGTGTGAGCTGTTGTGTCTAGCTTCTTTCACTGAGCGTAGTGTTTTTGGGATTCACCCACATCATAGCATGTGTCTGCGTCATCTCTTTTTGTTTTTGCATAATAGTCCGTTGCGTGGGTACACAACAGTTTTGTTTATCCATTGATCCGTTGATAGATGTTTGGGTTGTTTTCACTTTTTGGCTGTTACGAATAATGCTGCTGTGAGCATTCATGCACAAGGTTCTGTGTGGCCATATATCTTCATTTCTCTCGGACAGATACCTAGGAGCGGAATGGCGGGTTCACGGGCTAACTCCATGGCTAACGTTTTGCGGAGCCGCCAGGCCAGCTGCGGGAGCGCCTGCGCCACCTTGCTCTCCGCCGGCAGGGCAGGAGGTCTCCGTTTCTCCGCGTCCTCACCAATACTTGTGTTGTCCCCCTTTTGGGTTGTAGCCGACCTAGTGGGGGTGAAAGTACCTCACCGGGGTTTGGATTTGAATTTCCCTGACGACTGGCGATGTTACACGTCTCTTCGTGTGCTCTTTGGAGCACTTTCTTGGTTTGAGCTTCCAGCTGAAAGAGTTCCTCAAACTTTGTGAGGTCCTGACTGGGTTTGTTGTTGTTGATACTGTGGCTATTCTGTTTCTCCTCTGCCGTCCAAGCAGCCAAGGGTAAAGTGAGGGCCAGGGTCCATGTGAAGGGAACATGAGAGAGAGCAGCTGTGGGATACAGCTGTGCCGTGAGACCTTCTTGCAAGTGCCTTGTTCCCGTTGAGAAGCCGGCCTGTTGTTCGGTTAAAGCTCTCTACACTACGGCGTATTTGAGCTCACCAGCCGTCAAGATCAATTTGGGGAGAATGGGAGAGACATGTGGTTGAATAGAAGCCAAAGTGAAATTCTGATTCTTGTGATAATCCATGCAAAATGTTGGCCAATTTACAGTTAAAGTTTTAATCTTATTAGCAAGTATCCTTGCCACCTGATACCCTTTCCAGTGGCTGTGAGATCCCAAACTACATTGAATTCAGTGAGAATTGCATACGTAAGTTTTAAGGCCTCAGGTTAGAGCCGTGTATCCTTTAATAAAAGATCTTTGCTGAACCAAGTTCGTGCGGATCAGCTGCTTTAGGTGACGCCCAATGCCAGGGTCAGCAGATGAGGGTATTTAAAATGCTTTGGCAGTTTTCACGTGGAATACTTTTGTCACCAGCGCCAGACTGGAGGCACTTTAGCTTCATTGAAGCCATTTGCTTTGGTGCTGACCCCATCTGGCTGAGTGAGCGCATTACAGTTTTTGAGGATTGCCTTAGTACTTGATTTACAGCGTAATTGGAAGCAGTTGAGTCCCCAAAGCTGAAAAATTCCATAAAACTTTTCCAGTTTCTTAAAATGAGACCTCACTTAACACTGAAGTATCAATGTGCTACAGCACCATTGTGCTTTGTCTCGCTTTAATTCCAGGGGTTTACTTTGTAAATACATTGTCATGAGATCTGAAAATCTGCCGATTCAGGACGGGACTGTAGAGATTGGGGTAAAATGCACCCGTTAGTGTGCATTCAACTATAAGCGACCACATCATTTCAAAATAGCTTCAAGAATGCAGGAACCCGCGGTGCCACATCGCACGAGGTTCGGAGGTGGCTTGGCCCAGGCCCTTCATCTTCCTGTGCCGCCATCCAGGGCGTTTCCCAGCCTCTTTCTCCTCGTGATCTCTAGGTGGCTGCCGCCGGGAGGGGGAGAGAAAGAGCTTCTCCAAAAGCCGAAATCTTTCCAGAAGCACCCAGAAGACTGATACACACATCGGACTGGCCAGAACTGGGTCACTCGCCCCTAAACCAACAACTCACGGGGGCGGGGACACATGTTTGCCCTGGATCCAGCAGGGTTGACCAGGTCTCACGGGGCCAGGGCTGAGGAAGACCTGGGCCCTGCCCCTCTGAAAAAATAAGAGATAGGTTAATGGGTGGCTGCTGAACCTCAAAATCTACCCCATTACTTCTGTTTATTTTAGGCCCCTCATCAGAATCAGAAATTCATCAGAAATACAAGCACCTGTGCAGGAAACGGCCGAGCAGGCCTTCGCAGTGTGTTTGGGTTTGGGGTTGGCATTTTGGTTTATAACGAATTTATACCACATAAGTTTTTGAAACTTGCCTTTCCTGAATATTCCACCCGTTTCATAAATGATGCAGGATGGTGCTTCGCGTAAATACAGGAAAGGGGTGGGCTCGTTAGACCAGCGGCTCAGCAGCGCAGACACGGGAATAGGCAAAAAGGACGCCGGCAAGCAGGGGAAGCCCAGGTTACGGGTGACGCCATGGGCACAGGTAGAGATGGAGGCCCACAGGTCAGCGACGCACACAGTCTGCAGACCAGGGGACACAGTTGCTGGAGGCAGCCCAGAAGGAGGCCACAGCGAGCTTGCCGGGCCAGGAGGGGGCTTCGGTCCCAAAATACTCAGCCGAAGGAAAGTGAGCCTCCTCTGAACAGGCACACGGATGGGGGAGACTCACACGGGTCTGTCTCCAAGGCTGGTGAGCGCGAGGCCGCGTGCCGACCTCAGGCCTCCCTCGCCCTGCTCAGTCTCGAGGACGAGCCCTGGGAGTTACGCCGGCATGTCGCCCGGGGGTTCCTGCGTTTGTAACAAGGCTGTGTGTCCTTTCCTTCCAGCATGTGGACATGGGCAACTCTTACCTTTGCGGGTACCTGAAGATTAAAGGCCTTACTGAGGTAAGCACTCATTTCAATGAACTAGAACTAGAAAGTAAACTGCACGCGCAGTAGCCTCAGAGCGGGAAGGGCAGGCCGCTTCGACTCCTTGCGGCCTGCTTGGAGTGCTCTGCCTCTAAGTGGTGGTATTGGATGGTGAGCCTAAAGCATGCAGTTTTGATGTGTCCTGTTGCAAAGTATACGGATTGGTAAATCTTTAAAGTTTATGAGTAAGTCACAATGTGACTAATACTGTTGACTTCACTTTTAAATCATTTTTGAGAAAAAACATGTAGGAAGAATATAGCTACCACCTTCATAAGCTTAACAATTTCTGAAATGACCATCTCCTTCCCAAACGAGGTCTTTGGAGTTCTTTAGTTCCCTGGGTCAGTGAAAAACGATCATCCATTTTCTAACAGAAGTAGCTGCTACATAAACGTAGAGTGTTTTGTTTCCTTTGAACCAACTTTTTAAACTTCAGAACTCCTGGAAATACAGGAAGCAAGAAAGAGCATCCTTTCTTTTCCCATTAGTGAGTAAACAGGAAGAGGAAGGAGGGGACCGAACTGGCCGCCTTGGTCCACGGCGAGGGCTGGGCCAGGCCTGGCTGCAGCGTCCTGTGGGCCTGGCCGGGCCTCGCCATCCCGCTGTCCCCCGCGGTGTCTGCGAATGCTGCCGGGAGCCATGGGAGGGAGCTGGGTGGCATTCTCCCTCTGTCGCTTACTGGCTCCATGACCTTTCATTTCCCTTCAGTTTCCTCATGTATAAAATGAGAATTAAAAATACCTGCTCTCTCTACTCAGGGGGCTTGTCCTAGTGGGGAGGAAACAGTGTAATAGAAGCGGTAGGTTATAATGTGATACAATGTGGAATAGGAACAGGGCCCTGATTATCCCTCGGTCTGGACACAATTGTTTCTGTCTCCTTGATTCCATCTGGTTCTCCCACTTGTCTGTGAGAAGTTCGGCTGAGAATTTCCAAGGAAGTTTGCCATGGAGATGAACAGGTACTGGCTGCATCACCTCTGGAGACTGATCCAGTCAAGCAGGGATGGGAAACAGAGCAGCATGGAGGATGCTAGCCTTTGAATAGTGGAGAACACATAGTAAACAGAGTATGTTCAGCTCTTAGGCAGCCAAAGTAATTGAGTGCAGAACATAAACATTTAACTTCATAAGGAAACCAGGAACATTTGTAATGCAGAATACTTAATGTTGATTCTAAAAATCAGTCATCTGGTCATAGGAAGCTGCACAGAAATGCTAAGTAGCATTAGAAGTCCCCAGACAGTGTACAGAAAGGCTGTGAACTCTCCATCAGGAGCAGGTGACCCCAGTGAAGGAAAGCACCTCTGAGTCCTAGACAGCCAGGGTCCCTTGAGGAAGGGGTACTGGCGTGGCCCTTCACTGGAGGCCAGCCCAGGGCGACCAAGGTCCGCGGCCAGTGCTCGGAGACCATGCTCCTGGCCAGGCCTTCCCGCCTGCGCCTGGAGCAGCCTCGGGAGCACACACCCTCCTCAGAGTGGCCAGCGCCAGCTGCAGTGGTGGACTCGGTTATGGGGCTGAAGTGTCATTTAGGGAGAGAACGGCTGATGCGTTTCCTGAGGTTTCTGAGTCGTGCTCAACCTGAGGATTCTTCGAATTCATCCTTTAAAAAAGAAACGATTTTATTTATTTTTAGAGAGAGGGGAAGAGAGGGAGAAAGGGAGGGAGAAAACATCAATGTGTGGTTGCCTTCCATGCGCCCCCTAATGGGGACCTGGCCTACAACCCAGGCGTGTGCCCTGACTGGGAATCGAACTGGTGACCCTTTGGTCCACAGGCCAGCACTCAGTCTGCTGAGCCACACCAGCCGGGGCAAATTCATCTTTCTAAGTAACATTTTTTAGTAACTTTACTGAGGTATATTCACTTACCATGCAACTTACCCATTTAAAATGTACTGTTCATTGGCTTTTAGTATAGGTGTGGTGTTATGCAAATCCTTAATAACGTTTTACATTTTAAATCTAATACAAGGTCACTGTAGATAATTAGTAAAAGGCAGAAAAGGGTGATAATTCTAAGAATGATTTTATACCAGTATTATAAAATGCAGTTATCCATTTTTGTTTTTCCATTTATAGCTATTAAAGTCTCAAGTATATAATTTCTTTTAATAAAACTATTTAAATGACGGGTTTTAGTTATAGTCTTCCTTGTGTTTTCAATATGGAATTAACTATTAAATTGGAGCTAATTTGCCTCGTTGCTACCTCACATTCACAAACAAGCACAGCTTTAAAGTTTGTGTGCGTTCTGGAAATGCAATCCCAGAATTGTGAAGAATGGGTGTCAAGTAACATCCCCTTCGCAGTCCTGAGCCAGCAGCGGGAGGGACCACCCCTGGGGAGGCCCCGGCAGGCAGCCGGCACAGGCCTGGCCGAGTCCAGATGGGGGGCAGTCTGTCAGCCCCCCATGCGTTCCCTGTGCCAGTTTAGAAAGCTCCAGAAGCTCCCTCTGAGGTTGTGCGCAACCTGCTCGGAACAAGGGAGACAAGAGACTGATGTGTAAACAGAGTGCTAGTTTACACATTTACAAAACGAGTTACATGCGTGTTCTGGAAGTTCTCTTCTGCTTACTGGCTAATTGAATGTGGATCCCCCAGGAGACAGGTCGACATGGAAAGCCAGACCTGTCACCAGACAGTTTTTGGTGAGCCTGGAACCTGAGGGGAATGGGTGGTGCGTCTTAGATGCCTGGCAACAGCCTGTCCACTGTAGGAAGTCCGCGCCTGCTCGGTGGGGGGCGGGGGGTGCTGGCTACGCCTCTTCTCTCCGATGCCCCCCTACTCCCTTCTGCGATGGAGTTCTTTCTGCAGCTCTGTGAGTTACCATCACCGCCCCTTCGGCTGCTGCCAGGTGCTTGAATTTCCTGTTCCTGCACTGAGACACTGTCTTTGCTGACTTCTGTGTATAGTAACTCTAATTCATTAAGCATTTTATTTAATTCTCTGAGTTTGAGGGATGTTAGAGTCACCCTGATATACTGCCTATAGTGTTTTTAGGGAAAAGTCAGTGCAGAATCATTCATTAGGAAAATGGATTTGAACCATAAGTATTTTCTTTACATTATAATAAACCACTTTATCATTTTTTCTCTCTTTTATAGAAATTTTGAAAAAATATTAAAGTTTGCAACTCAGAAAATTGCAGTTGTGTGTATACAAAACAGTTTATTCTTGTATTATTATTTATTATTGTATTATTTTCCATATGAAAAATTATAAGCCTACTTTTGCCCCACCCTGTATATAGCTCTTTTTAATAAGATTTTATTTATTTATTTTTAAAGAGAGGAAGGGAGGAAGAAAGAGAAATATCAATGTGCAGGAGAAACATCAGTCATTTGCCCCTCATGTGCTCTCAATCAGCGACCTGGCCCACGCCCAGGCATGTGCCCTGGTAGGGAGTCGAACCAGCGACCCTTTGGTTTGCAGGCCAGTGCTCAATCCACTGAGCCATGCCAGCCAGGACTAAAGCTTTTAATTTAAAATCTTCAATCAGGTGCTAACTTATTTAGAACTTTTTTTCCTTAGTAGACCTTCCTAAAACAGATTAGTGTAATTTAGTTGATACCTTTAAAACCAGGTTTCCATTGAGAAAATTTTCTCTTTCATTTCCTCTCTTTGTATGTATAAATATCTCAGAGAAGAACCCCGCGGCAGTGTTGGGGTGAGGGCTGTGGTTTGGGGGGGTGTTACGTCTGTAGAACCTGGAGGCTCTGTTCGACTGGCACGCCCGGCATGTGCAGTGCCGCAGGCCCCTCCGTCACTGCAGCGGCGGTGACAGTGCTGGCCCCTGGCCACCGCCAAGGCTGAGGGGCAGCCCCCTCACAAAGGCGCCAAGCTGGGGGCAGGAAAGGCTGGGAGGGGAGGCAAAGCCACTGGAGCAGACGTGTTTTCAACATGTGTAGATGTTTGCTGCAGAGTCAGAGCGTCTTACGCAGGGCCTGAAGAAGAAAGTAGGGTCTTTGCGGTCCCGGGGATGTTAGGGCTGTGATTCTTTTTTTTTTTTTTTTTATTCTGTGCGGGAATTTGGAGGCTGGTCAGTGTAAAATTATGTCCAATGAGACAACACAAGGGCTGTGATTCTGATTTGCCGGGTACCCCGGTCACTGCCCTGCTCCCGAGGACCCCCCGGGACTTGGCCGCTGGGCTGAAGGTGGGCAGGCGGGTGGGTTGGTTGGTTTTTTCACAAATGCAGAGAAATGGTGGTGGAGTTTCTACCGTGTTAATTTTTCTTCCATTAATTGGGTGCCTCCTTAGCAGATGAACAAATAACAAATAAAATGAACAGGAATGTTTTGAGCACTCCAGTAGGGATATAGCTTATTTATTTTTCCAACAGAATTCTTTTTATGGTTGTGATTTTCAATTGCAAATGTGATTTACATATATTTCCCTAGTATAAATCATCTTTGCTTATATGATGATAGAATTTACTGTATCAAGTATATTAAGGTATTCTCCCCAAAAAATCCACCGCTAAAAACTTGAGGAATTGGCATAAAAGCGACAAAACACTGAGCCAGTGTGAGAACCAGTGGGCCACGCTGTGGCATCAGGGAGACTTAGCTGTGAGGGCTGCAAGTCTGGAGGCTGTTTGGGTGTTTTCCTTGGAAAGTACAATCTACTTAGTTACCATATTCTTTGTATGTTGGAATATTCAGAATTTACTCGTGGGGATCATCCAGATTCTCCTTTGAGTGATCAACACACAACAAGTGAAGCCAGGGAAAGTTCTCTGCTTCTGGTAAAGTCCCTGAAGTCCAGGAGGCACCCCACTGCCTGGGCGCCTTCAGTTCAGGTTCTCTCCACAACTGTCGACAAATTGTCAGGTTGTTGGTTAGACTGTGATCATTTTTTTTTTAAATATTGAGAAGAAGTTAAAGTAAGGTTGATTTTTCCTTTGTAAAAGGTTAAAATTCCTGTTCAACATCTTGTTTTGATATTTGGGTTTTTACCACAGGAGTATCCAACCCTTACGACCTTCTTTGAAGGAGAAATAATCAGCAAAAAACACCCTTTCTTAACCCGAAAGTGGGATGCGGATGAAGATGTTGATCGGAAACACTGGGTGAGTAAATCTTTGATCGTCCTGGGCCACCAGGGGGCGCCGAGGAGCTGGGCGCTCAGGCTCTTACCACTGCCTCCCTGTCCTCTCTCTTTGTCCATCTCCTGTCCACGGGTCCTTTCTAACCTCCTGCGCTGGGGGAAGTCCCGGGAAACACACAGTGCTGGCCTCTGGCCTCTGGCTTCTGACCTCAGGTTCCGAGTCAGAGGCGCAGTTCCTGGAAGGCTGTCCCTCCCCTTGGCAAAAACCGAGTGAGAGGAGGCTTCCTCTCCTCCCGTCCCCGCCTCCACCGAGAGCCGGCCCCGCCCCTCCCGGCAGGTGTGGGCGTGGCCTCCCGCGCTGTAGGGGGCGCCCGGCAGCTGGAGCGCCCCGTCCTCTTTCCTTCAGTTGTCGTACAAGTCTTGGTGTCTTCCAAAATCCATTTCTCCTAGTGGCCTTCGGCTTCGCTGACCGTGGCAGTGCTACATTTTGGTTTGACACTGAGGAAGGCCAACGTGGTCACCCTCTAAGCCAACCGGAAATGATTGTTCGTGCTAGTGAAGAGGAGGCGAAAGTCCTCGCGAGTCCTCACCGTGGCGGTGCCTGCCTCCCCTGCCGCCGGCCAGCGGGCCGCGCGCCCGCGGAGGAGCCCCTGCTGCTGCCATACCCCCCGTCTCAGTTCCCCGTCGCTGTAGGCGAGCTGCTTTGCTTGTTAATGTTTTTCTTTTGAGTTAGGAAAGGAACATCTATCAAATGCTGAGTTTGATTAAATTTAAATTTAGACTTGAGCTTTTTGGAACGTTTTTGAAAGTTACATATTTTGACCGTTGTAGCAGAGAGACACTAAAACTGAGGTAGTCCTTTGTGTCTCCGTAATGTGAAAGAATGAACAAGATTTGCGTATCCAGAAGGTTTGGCAGAGCCCTAGTGGTGGCCGATGAGCGCCAGGGTCCGCGAGCAGTGCTGGCCCTTCCTGCGGGGCTTGCGGACTCAGGACGCGGCCCCCTCCGCTCCCGGGCGGCCTCAGGGGGGAGGTCCCTCCTTGTCCTGAACCACATCTAATCTCCATTCAACTTTGGTTTCCATTTCAAATGGGTTCTGCAAAAAGTAAGGTCTTTGAGGTCCGGTGAAGCCCCAGTCCGGGGCTTGCTTGGCTGCACATTAAATACCTGGAAAGCAACTCTCATTTTCCCATGGGCTTCCCATGAGAACTCTGGAAAATATCTGGGTCTGGACTGAAATATTTGGAGTGAAAAAGGGACAGAGAATGTCGCCCTTGGCACGGGTGTGTGCTGGCCGTGCGAGACAAACTTGGGCCTGCGGACCACGTGCTCAGCGGCGCCCAGGGCCCCGCCCCCGCGTGCGCGCACCCGGCCGCGTGGCACCTTCAGTTGTGAGGGGTTCCCAGTGCCTCATGGGCCGCGCCCATGGCGTCCCTTTTCCACTGTGAACTGGAATCAGAGCATTGCCCGTCGCCCTGGGGCGCGTCTGAACGCTGATTGACGTTGGTGCCACTGGGGAGCTGCAACAAAGTCAAGGTTCCCAGCGGTTAATCGCCTTAGAATAAAAATATCTGCGTAACAGATTCTATGGCTTAATATCTCTATATCCTCATTTAAGACACTTTATAAAATTATTACATGCTTACTTTAAAATATTTGCTAAAAAACAGAAAAGCAAGTGGAGAAAAGCCACTTATAATGACAATACTCAAAGCTAAAGCAGGTACTAACCTTTTTCTAGATCTCATTTGAGTGCCTATACTTTTTTCCTTAAAAAATGGGATCATAAGATTTTGTAACTATTTCTAGTCTCCTTTTCTTTTTTTTTTTAACTTAACCACATAGTGCCCATTTCCAGTTTCTACTTACCTCGCTGGTCGGTCGCACTGTCTGTGTCAGAAGGCCGGCTTCACCGAGCCCTGTCTGCCCGCGGCTTGCCGGAGGGTTCTGAGCGGGCCTGCCTGTCTCTGGCCTGCTGCCTGCCTGCCTGCCTGCCTGCAGGGATCTGTCCCTGGTCCTGGCTCACCTGTTGAAGGAGGCAAATCCTGTCTGCGGCCAGGTGCTCTGGGAAAAGGCCCCCGGACCGGCACCTGTTCCGTCCTGCCACCCTCCTCAGCTGCTGGGGCCGGGCCCGAGTGCACTGGGGAGACCGAGGCGCTCTTGTCCATCCTCAGCCTCCGCCGCTCTCGCCGGCGCGGCACTGGAGCCACCACACCCTTGAGAAGGCGCTGGCCCCGGACGCCACGGGCAGCCCTACTGCCAGAGACTTACTCTCTCACCCTGTTCTTTGCTTGCAGGGCAAGTTTCTGGCTTTTTATCAGTATGCAAAATCATTTAATTCAGACGACTTTGATTATGAGGAGCTGAAGAACGGGGACTACGTCTTCATGAGGTGGAAGGTAAGCCCCGGCGGCGGCCCGCCGCGCCCGTGTCCGGTGCTCCATGCCGCTG
This sequence comes from Pteronotus mesoamericanus, assembly GCF_021234165.1. Classification (NCBI taxonomy): domain Eukaryota; kingdom Metazoa; phylum Chordata; class Mammalia; order Chiroptera; family Mormoopidae; genus Pteronotus; species Pteronotus mesoamericanus. Next base: position 1,634,791 of record NW_026555090.1, read on the forward strand.
GTCTTCTGGCAGGGCCTTCACACGTTCCCAGAACGCCGGCGCGGCCCCAGGCACCGTGCCCCGCTGCTGGCACCCTGGCGGTTCCCCTGCGGCCACACTGTCGGTGGGAGCAGATGAATTCAGGCCTCGGGGTGCGCCGCTGAGACGCTGTTGTCTGTGTCCTCTCCCCGCCTTCCTCCCACCCGAGAAGCCCTTGCCTCCAGGTGGAATCAACCCTCGGGGCCTGTGGACTCAGGGGAGGGCCTAATGCTCCTGAGCACAGGTGTCCCCTGCCCCCTGTTCTCAGCCACAGGCTTCAGTGCCCTCAAGTGACTGATCCTCACCATGCCCTTGCCCAGGGCCCACCCAGTGTGGCCTCAGCTCCTTGGGCTCCCTCCCACTCAGGAAACGAGGGCCCAGGAATGGAATTCAGGTTTTCCACTCACCAGCCCTCGGAAAACTCCATCTGGCTGGACTCCCTGGATTGGCTGTGGGCTGAGAATTCACGTGTGCTCCCTGCTTTGGTAGTGTGATAGTTGCTCTGTTATCGCCACAGGATAGCAAAATCATGAAGCGAGTTTGTTAAGTCGCTTTGTGAACATACACCTACCTCCAAGCCTTACTCCCCAGTCTATAGGAATAGCTGTTTTATCTTGAAATCTTGCTGGCTTTCATATAGACAAATCATATTTTTAAAGATTTTATTATTTTTAGAGAGAGGGGAAGAGAGGGAGAAAGAGAGGGAGAGAAACATCAATGTGTGAGAGAAACATCCATCGATTCTGTCTCACGTGCCCCGAAACAGGAACCCAGGCAACGTGCCCTGACCAGGAATTGAATCAGAGACCTTTCGCTTTGCAGGGTGATGCTGAGCCATGCTGGTCAGGGCTGTGGAAGCATCATTTACAGGAGCCACTTGCACCTTCACTGTGTGTAGTTAGTAATTTCGGGGGTGGGGTCACCCGCCAGGGGCTGCTGGGTGTGCGCCGTGCGCTCGGGGGCTTGCCCTCCTGTGGGGGCATGCCATCTGACTTACCTGTTAGAGGGAGTATCTTGTAAGGTTCCCGTTTTTAAATTAACTTAAAAAACTACAATTTCAGAGGTTGAGGAAACGGGGAAAAGAGTATCTTAAGATCAAAAAAGCAAAGCAGTAGTTTTGTCTCCAAAGCGTTTCTCAGGGCAACTCGCCTGTGGGCTTTTCGCAGACCTCTTAGGCCCCAGGCCCCCGACCTGGTCTCCCTGGGAAAGGAGGTAACGGTGCGGTCTTGCAGCTCTTGGCTCCAACCAGAGATAACAAGCTTGCCCCTCATAAGGTGCCTGATCAAGAACAGTAACGTCCTACTGCTCTTGGTGAGGAGTGGAGCCCTGTAGGGGGTATGGCGAGGGCTGCCAGAGATTGAGCTGCCCTTAGAATGATCCATGGGCCAACAGAAGTGACCCACTGCTGTCGAGGTGATCGGGGACCTCGTGACAGGTCCTGGAGTGGGGTGGAAACTTACCCTTCCCAGGCTGTTCTGTTTGTGGGCTCTGAAAGGCAGGTAGGAGGTGTGGGTTCGTATATGAGATGTGTGGACCGTGGCACCTTGCCCTAGTGGCTCATCCTAGAGAGCTCGAGGCCGCCTCCCGCATCAGTGCCAGGGTGCGCGAATGGCCCGCCAGAGCCCTCCTCGGGCTGGAGGAGGGGCGGAGACTTTCCATCCCCAGCCCCGCAAGCCGGCATGACCCTGTGCCGGCGGGGCCTTGGCACCTGCTGGTGGGTAACAGGGAGGCCCCAGAGGGGTCGCCATGTGCTGTTTCTGACCCTCCTCTCTGTGCAGGAGCAGTTCCTGGTCCCAGACCACACGATCAAAGACATCAGCGGTGCTTCTTTTGCCGGGTTCTACTACATCTGCTTCCAGAAGTCGGCAGCCTCCATAGAGGGCTACTATTACCATAGGAGCTCAGAATGGTAAGGATCCCCAGGGGCCAGGCCCGAGGCTCGCTGCCCTGGCCCTTCCTGGCTCACTGAACCCAAGAGGAGATCCCGCCCCCGGTCTGTGCGAGTGCGTGCTCTGTTTGGATGCAGAGGGCCTCTTTAAGCGATCCGTTGCTCACTCACACTCATCCCCAGGCACAGAGCTGAGCAAACGAGGTGGAAGGAAGGGTTAGGTGAAGGGACTCACTGCTAAGTGCTTTCTGTGTTTTCCCTGTTGTTCATCTCAGCCTCGGTGGCTTTGTATTCATTCCTCCCAAATCTAACCAGTGGCTGAGGTCAGATCCAGCTGCAGACAGTGTGAATTTTGCTGTCAGCAGCCTTTTTAATTTTGTGGTTATGTTCCTGGTCCCAGGAATTCACAGGTCCCACGTGCACTTGATTTTAGCCTTGTGACCCAGGGGCCCATGGCAGCTGACCGTCCTGCCCTGTGTGTGGTTCAAGGTGAAGGACCAAATGCCACTGCAATGCTAGTTTTTGTCACCTTTTGGGGGATCGCCCTGTTTCCTTCCTGCTTCTTAAGCACCTTGTTATATCTGAAGGGTGAACTGTATCATAAAATACCTGATTTCTTCTCGGAACCTGGAAACACCTGCTCCCATTCAGGTTCCTCCCGCTCCTGCGACGCGTGGGGGACCCCCGCTGCATTGACTCAGCCTTCTTGTTCTGGGCCCTTGGGCTCAGGGGGACCCAGCTCCTCCGAGGGCCATAATTATTGGGATGTCAATGAATTGTTTTCAAAGGCATTTTTAAAACTTTTAATAGTTATTTTTAAAGAAACAGCTTTATTGAGAGGCAATTCACTTGCCATACAATTCACTCATGTAAAGTGTGCCATTCAGCGGCCTTCCGTGTGTCCGCAGAGCTGTGCGGCTGTCGCGCCGGAAGGAACCCTGCACCGCTGGCCCCCCACCACGCCGCCCCACCCCAGCCGTAGGCAGCCGCTGAGCTGCAGTCTGTCTCTGCCAGTTGGCCAGTTCTGGGTGTTTTATGTAAATGGAATCATACACTATGTATGTGGCCTTTGCGTCTGGCTTCTTTCACTTGGCGTAACAATGTGAAGGATTAGCCATGTTGTAAGGACGTATTAGTACTTTATCGGGGACTCATTTTGCATCGTAAGGATATACACCACGTTTTGTTTATCCGTTCATCAGCTGACAGACACTGGGGTTGTTTCCACCTTTTGGCTATTATGAATAATTCTGGTCTGAATGTGGGCGTACAAGTATCTGTTTGAGTCCTTGCTTTCAGTTCCTTTGGGCATATACCTAGGAGTAGAATTGCCGGGTCATATGGTGATTCTATTTTTAACTTTCTGAGGAACCACCAAATAGCAGCTTCGCCATTTTGCATTTCCCGCCAGGGATGCATGAGGTTTACAATTTTTCCACTTTCTCCATACCGTCGGCAACACTGTGATGTCTTTATGACAATCGTGTCCTGGTGGGTGTGAAGTGGTATCTTGTGATTTTGATGGCTGATGCATTGTCCTTTCCTGATGCTTTTGGTAAGAAATAAACTGCTTTCTGCTGCGCCCTTCTCATGCCTGTGTGACACAAGCCGGGGCAGAGCTAACACACAGACCAGTCAGCCTGGCTGGCCCTGGGGCCAGCACCCCACACAGGGGTTGTCCTGGGCTCTGTTTCGCCTGCATCTGCCTGGCGCCTCAGAGCGCCATGCCCAGGGAGCCCCGGATAGCGCCTCTGCACGCGCCGATGTCCTCAGGGTCCGAGGTTCACGCCCGCAGAGCAAGAAGAGGAGCATAAGGGGTAAAATAGGGCCAGCTGTGAAGCTGCCTTTCCCGTGCTCTCTTCAGGTCCCGTGTTCGCCGTGAGGCTGCAGGGCTGCTGCGCCTGATGCCCCAGACGGGGCAGAGACGCCGCCGTGGGTGGGGCAGGGCGGGGGGAGCAGCGGGAGGGAGGGGGTGCCCAGCCTCAGCCCGGTCCCTGCTCGGGCGCAGGAGCCTCTCCCTGAGTAAGACATGCCCCTGGGGTCCCTCTGTGGCCGCGGCGGGAGGCCTAAACATGGCTCTTGGCAGGCGTAGCTTGGGAGGGTGGGTCGTAGAAATAGAAATAAAACCAATCTCGGCTCCCCCAGAGAAGTCCGAGGTGAACAGATGAATTTGCGTTGCACCCGAGTCTGCGGTTTGCCGGGTGCTCTGATTGGGGCTTTTGTTTCAACGCCCTGTGTTCGACCCCCAGGTCGCTGAGGCCACCGCCTCCTGTTTGTCTTTCCTCCTGCTGCAGGTATCAGTCGCTCACTCTGACCCATGTCCCTGAACACAGCGCACCCATCTATGAATTCCGGTGACAGCGGCTCTGAGCAGCAACCAAATAAAACTGAACTTGGCGAAAAAGAACTTTGCCAAGAAAATTGTATACCTGCCAGAACCAGGAGAACCTGCGTTCCTGTTTCTTCACAAGCAGACTTGCATCAGAAAGCATGAAAGCCGACCCGCAGAGCCCTGGCCGAGTGGCAGGCGGGCGGAGGGGCTGTCTCCATTCTTCCTCCCTTCTGTGGCCATTCGCTCTGACCCTGATTTTACGCTACCTTATATGCACTTTTCCTTCCTGCACAGCTAACTTCTGCATCACTGAAATGCCCACTCCTTCCTCCATCCTGCCTCCAGCCGAGTAGAAGGTCAGCCCCGGGTCACCCTCAGCCTTGGTGCTCAGTGGTCCCCAGCCAGGCCCCCCACCCCCAGTTGCTTAGTCCGGTAGCTCAAGAAAAAGCAGAGGCCCAGCACCCATGTGCCCCCCAGAGCTCTGTGCGGGGAGCTGGCGAGCTGCAGCAACATCCGCCAAAGAAACACAAGGCGGAGGCTGAGTGTTCAGTGGAGTCGCTGGGCGCTGCCCAGCCCTGTGATGTTCACTGCGAGCTGGTCAGTGGCGGGCAGGACCCGTGGGCCTGCCCCGGGGCCACTCAGTGCAAGGCTTCCAGACCCCTGGCAGGAGCAGATTCCAGTCGTGCTCACTCAGCAAGTTGGCTCCAAACTTTTGAACTTGAGGGCAATACTAAACTTTTTTAAAAAGTTTTTTTAATTGCAAAATTATTTTTATGATCCCTTTAACAAGGACCCTATGGCAAATGCACAATTATTCAGAATTACATTTTATCGTTTTCACATTGAAAACAGCAAATGTTGACTTAGTAATTTTTATACCTATATCTATATGTAAATGTATATTTAATCAACCAGCAGTTTGAAACTAGTCACCCTGGTACTAAAGTTTTGCAGTACTGCATAAGTCACAGTGCTGAACAGGAGAGCTGCGTTGGGGGCCAGCTCAGCACTTGCGGCTCCTCCTCTGCTACTCGGCCGGAGGGCAGTGCTTCGTGGCGATCTCGTTCATCCTGCAGAGGGGGCCGTCACTCTCCCAAAAGAGCGATGGAAATGTTGGGACAGGGAGGGGCGGGGACATGAACATGCTCAAGTAACTCGAGGCTCACGTGCCAAAGTAAGTGTGTGCGTGCGTGTGTGTTTTTGTTTTGTTTTTGTTTAATGTTTGAAAAGCTTAGTAGGTTGGTATCGGGCATGGCCAGCAGACATGAGCAGGGCTTTGGGGGACTGGCATTTTCTGGCGGTCTAGGAGGCTTGCTTGGAGTACAAGAGGGAAGGCTTTCACAACAAGACAGCATTGCAGCAGGAGTAGAGCAAGCCGAGAGGTGCCTCTCATGGGCCATGTGAGAGGACGCAAAGCCCTCGGTCCGGCCGAGTGCTGGGGAGTGTTTCATTCTTAAAGAGTGACTTTCCTTTTAACGGCATATGCACTGTTGTTACAGAGACTGACTGTGAGCGGACACCGCACAGGAGAACGGGGTGGGAGAGGAGGGAGTCGGCGTCAGGACAGCCATGCCGACCTCCCAGGCCTCGTGCAGAGGGGTAACCGGCCGCTAGGCGGGCCGGGGCCATGGAGCCTAGAGTGCTGCCTCGGTGCCTGCGTGGCAAGTGGTTTGCAGCTATTCTCAGACAGGAGTCAGGAGTGTTTTCTTGAGTTTAAAACTCCAAAAGGCAACACATGGGTGGATGTGTTCGAATCGGGCTGAATGCACGGGGAGGAGGCGCTGGCGGTGCTGTGGCTTCAGCCCAGCTGGCCAGCATCGCCTGCGGGCTGTGCTGCTGGCCACGCTCCTCCACGGTCCTCCGCGGCCAGCTCGCAAGGGGCATCTGCGCTTTGCAAGCTCCTTGAAGGACGTGGGCCTCCCTAGGACACTGGGAGGTGGGGTCGCCTCTGTAGCAAACCAGGGCCTCTGTGGCCGCGGGAGGTCGGCGGGTTGGTGGGGCCGGCGGAGCTGCCAGGGAAGGACATTAGCAAACACGGATGGTGTCAGGCTAGCCAGAGGGGTTCTTCTATGTAGGATTTCCTTCTTCCTTTTGTAGCCATGTAATGAAGTGCACCGGTTGTATTGGGGGAAATGAAGAAGTGATACCTTTACTAGATCTTTTGGGCGCATCTGTGATGAAGTTTGTCCACGTAAAACCTGCCTGTTGAGGACAAGGAAGGGGTTGTTTTCCACCTCCTCTCGGTCACTCCCACGCTGTCCGCATCGACTTCCGCGCTCTTGCTCAGTTCCTGAAGGCACTTGGGGATCCTCTCCATCTGCAGTTACTCTTTCTGGAACCTTCTCAGTGGTTTACATGCCTCTGGTATTATGTGCAATATTTTGGTTGACACTTGGATTCATCATTCAGAAATTAGTGCAGATTGCAAATTTTCTGCCGTCTTCCTCTCCCCAAACAAGCCTGCCGAGAGGTGAGGTCTTAGGAATTTGGCAGTTTTTATTTCACTGCTCAGAATGCTTCCTTTCTGTGGTCCCAGCCTGGTCGTCGCTTTGTGCTGGAATTACCCCTTCCCACTCACCCCTCCTTTTCAGCTGCGGCCCCAAGGTACCCGAGCAATGCCCGATGTGAAGTAGGGAGTCCCCCCGTGGGCTGGCTCTGTTGGTGATGTGGACATTACAAACTCCAGGGGAGTAAGGGGCTTTTCAACGTCATTTACTTTCTGAAACAGGGAATTTCTATTCTCTCTAAGGCCTTGAATTGATTTTTTCCTCATAAAATAGTCTGATAAGCTAATTTTTAAAAAGAAATGCCATTAAGTATGTTGCATTGTCGTTTAAAGTTACTAACGAGTTCTGGGGAAGAAAAATATTTGATTTTGAGTCTTATATGTTTTTAAAAATTAGACGTGCGTGGGCGCGAAGCACGACTGTTGTTCCTTTAGGGAGGCCGTGCGGAGGGGTGTGCGGGTTGGGGCGGGAGAGGTATTTTGCAGAGCTATCAATGTCCAAATAATTTTTAAAAAAATAATAAAGGTATTTAAGCAGTGAGCATGTCCTATTTCTAAATCGAAACCGCTTTGTTAGGCAACACCAGTTCTCCTCCTAACTGCGTGGTGTTGGAGGCTCCCAGGCCATTGAAGGCCCCAGGCTGCCGTGGCTGTGAGCTGTGCGGGCCGAGGCCCACTCGGCAGCCGCCGCAGCGCCAGGCCCTCGCTCCGCCTCGGTCCCGTACGGTCAGGCACTCAGCACTTCTGTTTGAGCTTCATTTTGTTAACTTCTGTATTTTTTCCCATGTACTCTGGATTTATACTCTTATTTAATGCAGAAAATAGGCAGACAGAGCTTTGTGTTCACCATCTGCTTCGCAGTCTGGCTCTGGCACAGGCGGTGTGGACGGGGATAGGCTGCTGCCTGTTCCCCCTCTGCACCTGATGCCCCGGGGAAACGCCTGAGCCCCAAAGCTCCAGAAAGGCTGTGCCCGCCCAGGTCCTGAGTCAGAAGTGAGCGGCAGGCTCTGGCCCTTGATTTCTCGGCACCCTGCAGTCGAGGGCCCCAGCCCAGCCTGCTACACTTGATTGGGCTTTTGATGGGCCATGCTGACCGCTGGCAGCCCGCGGCTTTCCTGTCACAGGATCGGGTTTCAGGTGCCAGCGCCCTTGGCGCCCAGGAGCTTGGCTGGGAACACCATTTGAATTTTTGAGGAAATGTTTATAGTGTTGAAAAGGTTTAAATTTTAAGCAAGATGAAATCCTAAGAGAATTTACATTAAACTCAGGGCAAAGTTCCCCTGTGTGTATAAAGTATCATCTGATCTCACATTGTTGGAACAATAATAATAAACTTCTCCCGAGGTGTGGTGTCAGGAAAGGAGTAGAATCTTCACGATGCTGGACTCTCAGTTGAAGACAGCACTTACTGACTGGTTCTTTGGTAGAGTTTTAAAAAAAGCCATGGCGCGCAGCGCGCTCCAGCGTTCCCTGGACCGGCCTCCCAGTTCTTTGGGGCCTGTGCACCAGCTACATGCTGACCTCCAATTTGGAAAGGGAAAGAACCACCACTCCCTGGACCGAAGGGTTGTTGAGGATTCAGTGCTTTCCTTGGAAGCACTTTATAAACTATGAAAATGCTCCATACACCCATACACATAAAATGCAGTTGTTGATTAATAACTGCTACAAAATATCTACTGAGGCTTGCTGTGTGCAGCGTGCCACTCCCGGCGTTGCCGGCGGAGGATGCAGAACCAAGCCATGGCCCCTGCCCTCCTACCGTTGGGAATAGAATGGAAATTGGCATTTTCTGATCCTCAGAGCTAACAAGCCCCTCTTTCATATCTCAGTTCTCAGATCCTCAACTTTTAACCTTTAGTTTGCTCCACGTTTAAGCTATCCATAGGAACAGTAGAAAATGTGTAGGGTGTGTTAAGTGCGAAACCAACTGCAAGACAGGACAAAGCGGAAATTATGAATATCAATGCTGCCTCCGTTGATTTGAACTGCACCAGAGGGGGGAGGCATTGAAATTGCTCAGTTATGAAACAGGCAGCTGGGTTTGACACAGAAAAAGTGCCTGGAAATTGCATTGCAATTGAGCAGCTTTTTCCTCCAGATTTTCCTTCCAAAACATCTAAAGATTGAAGCTTCCCATTTGTGCATAGCAGGAAAAACATGTAAGGCTTTTCATTTGTAGAAAAGCATATGCTGAAATTCAAGTTTATTTTGCCATTTCTTTCCTTCTGAGTTTTTGGCTCCCCTCATCATTCACTGCATTAGTCATTGTTTCTCTCCATAATTGCTCAGGAGCCGCCCCCCTCCTTCTCCAGCTGGCGCTGGCTGGAGTGGGGCTTCTCGGACTTGCTTGCACCCTGGAGTCACCTGGGAGTTTATTTAAACTCCTTAAGTGTGGCGGCTCCCAAAGTTCTGCCTCGACCTCCCGAGTGCCTTGAAGTTCCCAGGTGACGACAGTGTGCAGGGACGCCGGGTGAGGAATCGAGCCTTCCCCACCAAGACGAGAGGAGGGCTCTCAGGCTGGTCACGTCGTCTCGCTGAGGGTGGCTCCCACAGGGTGGAGGCGAAGCAGGGTGTCTGCAGCGTGACACTAGAATAGCAGAATGCCCCTGGTGTTCATTTTATTTAGCAAGCACTTGCAGGCACTTACTGCGTACTAATCGCTGTTCTGTGTGCTGGGGTACACACACACACAGCAGAGAAGAGGTCCCAAGAGTGGCCTGCGTTCTCGCTGGGGCGGGGGTGGGTGCCTAAGGACGGACATCTTAAGGAACGCCTGTCATGGTAGGCGTGATGTTGAGTGGTAAGCGTTGTGGGAGAAGAAAAAGCAGAGCCGGGGGTTTGAGAGTCCCAGGCTGTGCAGGCACTGGCTGCAGCTGTTAAAAAGATGAGCGCGCTGAGCCTCACTGAGCAGGCGACATCGAGCACAGCCTGGGGGGCGCAGAGCAAGCCGGCTGAGCTGGAGGAAGAGCAAGGAGGTGGCAGCGTCATTGGCGGGGGAGTCAGGCCCTCGGGGACCCTGTTGCTTTCACTCGGGGAGATGAGGTGTGGGCAGAGGACGGACATCATCTGGCTTAGCTTCTAAAAGATCTGAAAGGGCTGAAGGACAGGCCAGGAGACCAGGGAGGAGGCTGCCGCAGAGCCCCCGGAGAGGCAGCAAAGTGCAGAGACGTGAGGAGCGGTGTGTGTCGACGTGTTTTGAAGGCAGACTCCAAAGGATTTGCTGGTGAACTGGCTGTGAAGTCTAACAGCAGAACCGTCGAGGGTGATTCCAACCAAGGCTTTTAGCCTCAGCAACTAGAAGGATGGAGAGGCCACCGTGTTCCTTAAGGTTACTATCAAATTTTTTTAAGCCTCACCTGAGGACATTTATTGATTTGAGAGAGAGAGGAAGGAAGAGAGAAACATCGATCGGTTGCCTCCTGTACATGCTCTGATCAGAGATCAAACCTAAAACCTGGGTATGTGCCCTGACCAGGAACTGATCCCCCAACCTTTTGGTGCGCAGGACAACACTCCAACCAACTTCGCCACCTGGCCAGGGCTCTTATATTAATTTTAATTTATGGAGGGAACTAAGTGAGGACACGGGTTGGCCCAGGCCACTGAAAGCTTTTTGTATTTCCCGAGGAAGGGCATACCATGCCATGCAGGGCCACCGGGGGGCACCAGCGTTGGCCAGGAGGCAGAAGGAGCAAGTGGCAAGCCGGTGTCCTGTCTGGGGTTTCCCAGAGAAAGGCGGTACAGGGCAGGGCAGACAGCACAGGACTGGTTAGTTTGAATAATTCCAGGGGGCCTTGGGGCATGGGGCTGTCCCTACTCTTCGGGTACGTGGCGGGGAATCCTGGTTTGGTTTGTGAGACTTTGACCAGAGGGGCAGGGGCTGTGGGCTCTGGACTGGTTTGCATATGGAAGGCGTGCAGGGGAGTGGGGAGAAGTGGCTGGACCTGGGAGGGGCGGTGTCTCCCCAGTCAGCTGGGCCACAGATGCCAAGTGTTCAGAATGAAGTCGTCCTGGCCGGGCGGCTCAGTCGGCAGGAGCGTTGTCCCATACACTGAAAGGCTGAAGGTTCGATCCCCGGGCAGGGCACGCGCCTGGGTTGCAGGTTTGATCCCTGTCCGGGGCGCGTATGGGAGGCAACTCGCTCACATCAGTGTTTCTCTCTCCCTTCTTCTCCCCCTAAAATCAACAAACATATCCTCGGGTGAGGAGTTAAAAAATAATAGTTGGCCCTGGGATGAATAAATGCTGAATAGACAAATCCAGAACCTAAGAAAACACAGCATACTTACATACTTGTATACTCGCTGCTAGAATGATACAGCCTGAACCCTCGGTGGCTTGACCTATAGAAGTTTATTGCTCATTCACACCAAGTCCAGTTGGCACGAGGTGGAGTGGGGGCTCATCCGCCATCGGGCACTCGGCCAACGGGAGCTGTGTCATCTTCAGCCTGTGCTGTCCGAGGTTGCCCCAGGCCGGTGGAGGATCAGGTGGTAGGTTTCCGCGCGACAGGCTGGACGGAGTGACATTGCTTCTGCCCGTTCACGTGGCCACACCTAACTGTGGGGGCGGGGCGGGGGCATGTGGCCTTCCTGGGTGCCCAGAGGACAGGGAAGCAGACTTGGTGAACCACATGTCAGCTCTGAGGGGGCAACAGCTGTGCACGGCACGGGTCTGAGGGAGGAGCAGACACGGTCAGTGTGAGATGGACGCACAGCAGGCTTCCAAGTGGCGATGGGTATGCAGGCCTGACGACTAGGAGGACCGTCTGGACCAGAGACGCAGGTTTGAAAACCGTCAGCATCCAGATGGGGCACTCAAAGCCATGGGATGGGAAGAGGTCACCGAAAGGGCAAGGGGAGACCAGGGGCCGCCCGACCTGAAGAGCCCACGGACGAGCGGGGGGATCCGCAGTGCAGACCGCCGGTGAGGCCGCAGATGGGCCGGGGCGCTGCTGTGCTGGGAGCCGCCTGTGGGCAGTCACTGTCCTCACCGTGGGGCGCAGCTTCGTGAGGGCGCTTCCGACCTTGCTGACGACCTTGCTGACGGCGGCTTCCGTGCCTGGTAGGAACAAAGCAGAGACACGGCCAGCCCGTTTCAGAGAGAGGGGAGGAGTTTTTTGCTGCACAGGGAAAGCAAACAAATAGGAAATCACTGTGAGGGGTAGTGGTCAAAGGGATTTTGGGGGTTTTTTTAGGCAAATTATTTTATACCATCATATGTAATGAGGTTTCTATTGTGGTAAAATATATACAAAATACAATTTTTTAAAAGATTTTATTTATTCCCTTTTTTGGAGATAGGGGAAGGGAGGGAGAAGGAGAGGAGGAGAAACATCAATGTACAAGAGATAAATCAATGGGTTGCTTCTTGTATGTCCCCAACCAGGGACCTGGCCCACAACCCAAGCATGTGCCCTGACTGGGAATCGAACCGGCAACCTTTTGGTTTGCACACCAGCGCTTAGTCCACTGAGCCACACCAGCTAGGGCAATACAATATAAAATTTACCACTTTGACTATTTTTTAAGTGACAATTCAGTGACATTGAGTACATTCACATTGTTGTACAACTATCATCACTGTCCATCTCCAGAACTTTCTCATTATGCCAAACAGAAAATTCTGTGCTCATTAAACACTAACTCCTCCTCTTTTCTCCCCCAGCCCCTTGTAATCTCTAATCTACTTTCTATCTCTATGAATTTGATGACTCTGAGGTACATCATATACATGGCATTGTACAGTGTTTGTTCTTTTGTGACTTCACTTAACATGTGTCCGAATTTTCTTCCTTTTTAAAACTGAATAATATTCCATTGAATGACATAGCACATTTTGTCATCCATTCATCCATCTGACACCAGAGTTGCTCCCACCTTTTGACTGTTGTGAATAGTGTTGCTGTGAACATGAGCATACAAATATCTCTTTGAGACTCTGCTGTCTGTTCTTTTGGGTGTATACCCAGAAGTAGAATTACTGGTTCATACATTAATTCTATTTTTAACTTTTCAAGAAATCTCCGCACTGTTTTCCATAGCAGCAGTACCATTTTCCATTCCCACCAGCAGTACACAATTGTACCAAAACTTTAAAAAAAAAAAGCCATCCTAATGAATGCAAAGTGAAATTGTGGTTATGATTTGCATTTCCCTAATTATTAGTGATAATTGAGCATCTTTTCAAATGCTTATTGTCCATTTGTATGTCTTCTTTGGAGAAATGTCTATTCAAGTTCTTTACACATTTTAAAAATTGCACTGGAGATCAGGCTTCCAGTCAAGATGGAGGCACAGGTAAACACGGCTCACCTCCTCGCACAACCACATCAAAATTACAACTAAACTGCAGAAAAACCATCACTCAGAAACATCAGGAATCAAGTTGAATGAAGTCCGACAACTATGGAACTAAAGAAACCGCATCCATCCAGACTGGTAGGAGACGCAGAAACTGTGAGACACAGAATGGACTGGCCCCTCACCCACATGTGGGGGATAAAAATTCGGAAGAGATATCTCAGAAGCAAGAGATCCCAGCCCCACACCAGGTCCCCAGCCCAGGGTTCCAGTGCCAGGAAGGTAAGGCCCTGTAACATCTGGCTGCAAAAACCAACATGGTCTGAGCAGGTGAAAGGAACTACCAGATTCCCCAGAAAATGGCCCAGACCCAGACTCGCTCAGACGCACTGCCTCTGAGCTCCAGCACCGGGGTAGCACCAGTAGCACACAGGAGGATCTGAGGTGTCGGGCATCAGAGCGAGAGCTGGGGTGTAGCTTTCTCCCAGACAGAAAAGTGGGCAGAGGCCATTGTTACTTTTCTGAGTCCTCCTCCCACGGAGCCACAGAGCTCATGAATGGGGCCATATTGTATATTCTGGATATTAATCCCTTACATACGATTTACAAATATTTTTCTCCCATTTCATGGGTTACCTTTTCATTGTGTTGATAATACAGTGGTGCCTACCCCCTTATCCACGGGGACACATTCTAAGACCCCTGGTGGATGCCTGAAACTTCGGGTGGTACCAAACCCTATATAGGCTATTTTTTTTCCTGTACACACGTGCATACCTTTTCACCTAAAGGAAACACTGTACAGCTTTTCCTTGGCAGATCTGAATTGCCAGCCTTGCTACTCTTGGTTTGGGGGGCCATTATTAAGTGAAATAAGGGTGACCTGAACACAGGCACTGTGGCCCTGCAATAGCCCATCTGATGCCCGAGAGGGCCACTAAGGGACCCCCGGGCGGGCGTACAGTGCGGATACGCTGGGCAAAGGAAGAATTCGCTGAGCAGGGCGGGGGGATGGTATGAGGGTTCATCACACACAATTTAAAACATATGAATTATTTGTTTTCAGACCAAGATTGTCCAAGGTAACTGAAACAACAGAAAAACAGTAGGTAAGAAGGTACTACTATATCTTTTTTTAACTGTATTTTTTTCCATTACCATTTAACTCCCTTATAGCCTCTCCTACGACTATATCTTTTGATGCTCAGATCAAATGCAGCCTCTCCAGAAGTCTGTAAACTCTGTCTCAAAGATTCCTCGGGCAGCATGGACAAGCAAGGTTCAAAGTTAGCTTCCCAGGTCTGGGACTGGAGGGCCCAGGACCTCCAAGCAGGAAAGTCCAGTTGACCGGGGAAAGCCTGGTCATCTCCCCCGTGATTCTTGAATTAAGCACCATTACCTCACTACTTGTGAAGAAGCTGAAGCTGCTGGGAATTGTGACCGAAGCAGATACAAGAGCAGAGAGGCCAGATGCTGGGAAGGTGAGTCACATTCCCGAGTCACATTTATCTGTTTCCTCACACATAAACTGGAAGTGAACACACCTCCGTGAGTGCACGTGTGGCAGTAAATGAAGCCCGGGGAGCCGAATCACGTAGGATTTGACGGCAGAGAGGAGTTGGAGACCCGCTTGGGGGCCAGGGCCCTCACAGGCCTCCACATTTGCATGGACCTCCCTTGTTCCCAAAGGGCTTTCATGTCATCTTTCAACCTTCCAGAAACCTCATATGTAGGCAGCCCTACCCACAGTCGACCAAGTTTCCTTAGGGGCCACCGGACTTGAAATCGAAGGCTATGCTTTCCGATCTCAGCCCTCTGATTGAACAGCTTAGCTGCCAGGTCAGGCACTTTTGCAAGGCTTGTAACGTCTATTAGCAAGTGTGCATGAGAATGGCAAGCTCACAGCTTCCAGAAGCCCCCAGTAGCCCAGAGCCTGGTATATAATGGCTGTTAAGTAAATTCGGGTTGAACCTGAGGATGGGTGTGAGAACCAAAAGGGAGAAATGACTTACAACGGCCCTGACACTTGAGAAGAGCTATGAGCAAGCCAACCATGTGCTGGGTGCTCTACGTTGGTTACGTGCCTTATTTCATTTTCATAGCAACCACATTATCCCATTTTTAGGATGTAGAAAGAAGATCAGAGAGATTAAGAAATTTAATCAAGCTCACACAGTTATGTGCCTCAGATTTGGGAAAAGTCTAATTTCCAAGGACTCATTCCCATCCAAATTTTTATTAAAAACATACAGAAAAGTTGAAAGATTCTTTTTTGAAAGATTTTATTTATTTATTTTTAGAGAGCGGAGAAGGGAGGGAGAAAGAGAGACAGACATCACTGTGCAAGAGAAAAATCAACTGGCTACCTCTCACGGGCTCTCACCTGCACCCCAGGCAGTGCCCTGACCAGTAACAGAACCAGTGACCTTTCTGTCTGTTGGTGCTCAATCCACTGAGCCACACCAGCCAGGGCAAGAGAATGTTTCAATGCACACCCACATACACTTCTCCCAGGTTAAACAACTGTTAACATCTTGCTACATTTACTGAGCTCACCTTCTCTACATGAATACACACTATTTTGAACTACTTGAAAGGAATATACAGATAACATGTACTTTCACTCCTGTTATGGACCAAATGTTTGTGGTCCCCCCCAAATTCATATGTTGAAGCTCTAACCCCCAATGTGATTTTTGGACATGGAGATGGGTCTTTGGGAGGTTATTAAGGTCAGATGAGGTCATGGGGTGGTGTTCTTATACTGGAATCAGTCCCCTTTTAGGAAGAGACACCGGAGAGTTCTCTCTCCCCCTCTTCGCATGCTCACTAAGAAAGCAGCCGTCTGCAGGCCGAGGAGAGGGCTCCCACCAGAACCCAACCACACTAAGCATCCCCACTGTGGACTTCCAGCCTCCAGAAAATTTCTATTTTTCAGCCAACAAGGTGTGGAATTTTGTCATGTTAGCCTGAGCAGACTAAGCCAGCCCCTAATATTACAACATGCATTTGCTAATAATAAAGACATTCTCCTACATCATCCCACCAGGAAAATTAGCAATTACTCCATAATACCCAATATCCTATCCAAGGTCAAAATTTCCCCAGTTGTCCTCAGAATGTCTTTTTATAACTGCTTTTAAATTTTCAACCAGAGTCCAGGCAAGATGCACACATTATATTTAACATCTTGATTAATCTAGTCCCCCTGCCCCATGATTTACAATTTTGAAGAGCTCAGGCCACTTGTCTTAGAAAATGAACCACTTTCTAGATTTGTCTAATGTTTCCTCGTGTCTAAACTCAGATGAGTATTTTTTGGCAAGAATTCACATGGATGTTGTCTACTTCATACTGCAGCGTGTATGGCAGATACCTGATGGCAGATAGAAGGCTAAGTAGAACACGTGGGTAATGTCGTCATGGGGACCCACTTTTAACCTCTAGGTAAAGAGCCACCAGGCTTTCCACTCAGCGCCTTTTCTTTACACTGGCCGTCCACTGCGCTGGGGACTGCAGTCCAGGTTCACCACGAAGACGGCTTCGGAACCTCCCAGGCCCGGCTCCTTCCCACCCCTAGCCCTAGCCCAGCGCAGCACTGCCCCGCCCCTGCCCGGCCTAGCCCCTTCCGGGCCGTCTTAGCGGCCCCAGCCCTGCCCGCCCGGAGAGCGGAACCAATTGTGTCTGGCGCTTCACTCGGCGTCGCCCGCCCGGACTCTGAACCCTGGAGCGCCCGGCGCCAGAGGACGCTGTTATCCGTGGGCTTCCGGGCACAAGCCGTTCGGGTGCAGCCGCGGCCGCCGCCCGCCGGACTTGGGGGAGCCGGCGCTGTGTCTGAAGGTGCTCCCAGCTCAGCCGCAGCCATGGGGATCCTGGAGAAGATATCCGAGATCGAGAAGGAGATCGCTCGGACGCAGAAGAACAAGGGTGAGCGCCAGCCCGAGGGGGCCCTCCTTGTCGCTCGCCTCAGTTTTCCTGTCTGTTAAGTGGGGAAACAACTGCGGCGGTAGAGCTGAAGCCGGCCCGAAGGCCGCGGAGGAGTGCCGGGGTAGTGCCGGGGTGGTGCCGAGGCAGGCAGGGCCCTGAGAGAGCTGATCAGTGCCCGGCGGGCTGGCAGGGGAGAGAGCGAGCAGAGAAGTTTCAGCTCACAGCGCAAGCGTGCGACCCGGAGAGGCAGGGCCAGGGTTGGAAGCCGGGCCTCCTCGTGGCGGGGCCTGGGGAGTGGGTGCTCTCCCCTGTTGTGCTGGGAAGTCCGGAGGACTCATCTCAAAGATAAAATCTCACCCAGCTGCCGGGAGGCCCGAGGTGGAGTCGGGGAAGCGTTAGGGCTCTGGAGGCTGGCCCACCTGGCTTTGAACCCTGGCTCCACCACTTTCCGGCTGTGAAACCTTGGAAAGTCACATTACCTCTTTGAGCCTCCTGTCCTCATCTGCAAATGGGGATAATAATCTCCTGCCCCGTGGTAGCCCGCAAATAGCGTGGGCAGAACACTAGGCAATTGGTGAGCGCTCAGGATTTAAAGTAAACCTCCCAACGTGATGAAGGCACATGATGAGGCATCAAACCTGATGGGCTTCAGATTGTGGGGGCTGGAGGAGCTCAGAGAGGTGAGGAGACAACGGTGACACCCAGGAAGGCTTCCAGGAGGAATCTGGTAGAGAGGGAAGGGTATTCCAGGTGGGGGGCAAAGACATGGGAGTCTCCGTGAGCATGCTGTGTTCATGGGACAGTGAGGAGAACAATCTAGATCAGAAGGAAGGCTGGGAGCAGTGGGGGATGCGATTGGCCGAGATGGGTGAGGCCCAGTGCCTGGCCAGACCAGCCGTGGGGTTGCGCGAGCAAGAAGCCAGGAGGGCCAGGTGGCTGATCTGTGTCCAGCCTCGGCTGCAGTTAGTTCTGAAGGCTGGGGACTGGAATGGCCTCTGTCATTCATTCATTCTCTAAGTCTTTACTGAGCCCTACTGTGCATGGATAGAGCAGTGGACAGAGCAGTCACATCCCCGCCTTCGGGGAGCTGGCTTCCTGTGTGTAAATCAGTAACTAAATAAACAAGGTGATTCCAGATAGCGGTGCTTTCTGTGAAGAAAACCAGAGTGCCAGGGCGGTGGGCGGGGCCCGCTAAGGAGGAATGATCAGAGAAGACCACCACGAGGAGGAGACGTTCGGGCTGAGATCAGAACTTGGGCATGGAGCCAGTCAGGCAAAGAGCTGGGGGAGGACTGTTCCTGGCAGAGGGAACAGTTGGTACAAAGGCCCCGGGGCAGGGACACACTTAGTGCATCTCAGGCTCAGAAGAGGCGGCCTGGAGTGCAGTGAGGGAGGGAGAGGGCCAATCACATAGGACCTCGTAGGTCCACGTCGTGTCCTAAGGGCACTGGGAGCCAGTGGAGGGGGATAAGCGGGAGAGACACAGCCTGCTTTGTTTAAAAGTCTCCTCTCTGGCTCCCCCGAGGGGCATCCTCTACAGGATTCAAAGAAAGCAGCAGTCAGGTGGAGACACTGCTACTTGGCAGTGGTGAGGAGGAGAGAGAGGGGGAGACTAAGACCTGGTCCTTCCCTTCAGAGATGTTTGGAATCTTTTTTTTTTAAACATTTTATTTATTTGTTTTTTAGAGAGGGGAAGGGAGGGAGAAAGAGAAGGAGAGAAACGGCAATGTGTGATTGCCTCTCACTCGCTCCCTACTGGGGTCATCGCCTTGTACTGGGAGTCGAACCGATGACCCTTTCTTTGGTTTGCAGGTCGGCTCTCAATCCACTGAGCCGCACCAGCCAGGGCAAGGCTCGGAACCTTTATGAGCTGGGATGACGGGAAGGACTGTGTGAACCTGACTGTTGCTGAACCCATTTTTGACCAGTTCTCACTGCTACCTGTTCACTCATTCACTTCTTAGAACATTTCCTGAGCACTTGCCCTGAACCATACCCTGTGCAGGAAGCTGGGGGTACTGCTGTGATCACCCCAGTTCCTGTGCTATTGGAGGGAGGGGACTAAAGAAACAAGATGGTTCAAATAGTGATAAGAGCTGTGCAGTTACTAATCAGGACCAGGAGGCAGAGAGGTGTCTAGGGAAAGGCGGGGCTACTGTAAATACTAATATTTACAACTCTAAATACTAATAAACCAACTCTTATTGGGAGCTTACTATGTGCTTATGGGGGACTTCAGCCTGTGAAGTCCCCTGGTTCACCACGGGTGGAAGAATGAGTCCTTCCAGACGCCGTGTGCCTGTGAAGGAAAGGGGAGGGCGATTCCCTCAAGTGGGGAAGGCCCGGGGCCCCGTGCTCAATGGCTTCTATTGAGAGGGTTACCAGCAGGGCACAGGTAGCAGGAATGGATAGGTAATCTAATTACATTAGTAATTCACGCTTACAGAGAATAGGTGTTTTTTAAAGAGGACAATGGCAGAAACACACTGAACTGCTTGGGTCCGAGTTGAGCAAACGTTATGGCGCCAGGTGGGATTTGGGTCAGGGTCCAGGAATTTTGTAAATTTCCTTCCCAGCCTGGACTAGTTATCTGGCATAATATTAGCAGAGCTGGAGGGAGAAACAAAGCCTGCTTCAAGGGCTGTAATTTACATCTAAGTTTGATTTCCCCTGGGGGCCCTCGGAGTTGTTATTGGGTCTTGCCCGTCATCCGCATTACCAGTGCTCCGGCCAAGGCTTACCGGTCCTCTCCCAGGCCCCAGCTTGCCCGGGACTGCAGATACCCCTCAGAGCGGCCCCGTACATGTGCTGGTCCTTGTTCTTAGTGCTCTCTATAAGCCTTACAGAAATCCAGTGAAGTAGTTACTGTTAACATCCCTATTGTGCAGGTGCAAAAACTAATGCGCAAAAGGTTAAGTAAACTTATGCAGAGTGAAATGATCAGAGACTGCAGGGTGGGCTCCCACACGGGCTCCTGGCCTTCGGTGCGACACGGTCCCCGGGGCTGGCCCGGGGCGGCCTCTGCGGGGGCGCCGTTTGAGGGGAGCCTCGGGTGTTAAGAAGGGGCAAGCCCTAGAAGGAAAAAGCTGAACTGGAAAGAGCAGCCAATGCCAAGGTCCTGAGGCAGGAATAGGGTCAGCATGTTCTTAAGTAGCAGAGGCAGCCGCTGTGAGGGGAATGTGGTGAGAGAAGCGAGAGAGGTGAGAGACGTTGGAGAAGTGGCCAGGGACCAGGCCACCCAGAGCCCCGATTCGCAGTCTCAGCCACAGTCTCCTTTTATAGCAAAGCCTTTATAACACCCTCTTTACTACCCTGAAATGGGATTCCCCACCAGTAGTATAAGTTTGGTACACAGAGAATTTGAAAGATATCAATATAATGCCCTGATAGTAATACGATGGGGAAAAAAGCGGAAGGTAATTCATGATAAAAATACTGTGCATTTCAACGTGCAGGTGTTGGGCCGCAGTCAAGATGTGGTGAGTGGCAGTGGAGCGGGGAGGTGCTCGCACCTCTGGGTGGGCCCCAGGCAGGGGCAGCCGCCGTGCTGGCCAGGCCGGGCGCATTGCCGTGGAGCCTCCGCAGCCCTCCGAGAGCTGCTGGGCGCAGCCTGGGGTCCCGGCACAGCGAGCAGCTCCAGGCCGAGTTTCAAACAAACGCACCGTTGTCGTCCCTGAGCACGCAGGGGAGTTGGGTTCCTGGGGATGTCAGCATTTATTAACGCCGCAAAAAGTGCCCGGTGTGTGTGTGAGACCGGGAGGCTTCAGGCCCTGCCACCCTAACCTGGGCTTCCCTCTGGGGTCTTTGGGACATGAAAAGTCGCGTGGGACACAGAACAGTCCTTGGCTGTGCCGGGCTGACTCTCATCTTGTTGGGCGGTTGGCTCCCCTGGCCCCTGCCCAGCAGATGCCAGCGAGGACCTCACCGTGGAGCAGCCACGGGAAACGCCCTGGAACCTTCCGGGATGCCCCCAGGCAGCAAGTGCCGGACCTGTCGAGAACCGCTGACGTGGGCTCTGGGTTTCCACAAGGAGACCCACTTTTGTTCTGAATGAAGTGAGAGGCCAAGGGGGCATTTCCAGCAGAGGGGCAGTGCTTTCTTTCCTCACGTGACTACGATTGCCATTTGGCCAGCCCTTGGCTGTGTGGGGGGCCCCACCTGACCCACAGAGCCTGAGTACTTTGGACACTTACCTTCACCCTGTTTTCCGTCTTTCAGCCACCGAGTATCACCTGGGCTTGCTGAAAGCAAAGCTTGCCAAGTATCGGGCGCAGCTCCTGGAACCATCCAAATCGGCCTCCTCCAAAGGGGAGGGCTTCGATGTCATGAAGTCGGGCGACGCCCGCGTGGCGCTGATTGGATTCCCCTCTGTGGGTAAGGTCAGTGATGGTCCTTGTGGGCCGGGGGAGGAAGGCAGGCGGTCTCCTTGCGCACAGGACTCAGCTCTTCGCAGAGAGGACCCGGCCTCCCTCGCGGTCCGGTCCCACCCCTGTACCATCCTAACATGGAAAACATTCTTCTTAAAATTATTTTATTTTGTTTTTGATTTTAGAGAGAGGGGGAGGGAGGGCGGAAGAGAGGGAGAGAAACATCCATGAAAGAGAGACATTGATCGGTTGCCTTCAGTATGTGCCTCAACTGGGGACCGAACCTGCAACCCAGGCATGTGCCCTGCACCAGTGGCCTTTCAGTTTGTGGGATGACACCCGACCAACTGAGCCACACCAGCTGGGGCTGGAGAACAGCCTTTCCGCTGCAGCAGAAATGCCTGTGCTCAGCCTCCTGCCCTGTTGTGCACGTTTACTGGTTGTGCACCACGTACCAGTTGCTGGAGGCACCGCAGGGATGAGGGAGTCCTGTCCCTGCCCACACAGAGCTCCCCTCCCAGGGGAGGAAAGGCAGGAAGCTGGTGGAGCGCCTGGCACATCAACTGGGGTGCTTTGGAGGGGGGAGGGGGCTGGGAAAGCTGCTCTGGTGAGCGGATCCCGGAGCAGACGCCTGCACTGGCGCTTGCAGACCCTGGGGAGGGGGCATCCCAGGCTGAGGGAGCGGCGCAGAGGCCGTGGGCGGGAACGTGCTCCGCGTGTGCGAGGGGGTGGGCGAGGGGGCCAGGGCTGCGGGGTCTGAGCGTGAGCAGCAGTGGGGGACACGTTACAGAGGCCAGATGGCCTTGGGAAAAGAGTGACGTAGGAGCCACTGCAGAGTTTTCTAGAAGGTTTTTTCTGTGAGCTGCTTAGTTTAGGGTAAAATTCATATTTGATTTTTATCGGGGGAGTAAGATAAACATCACTGAAGGGTTTTGAGCAGAAAAGCACTAACTGAGCTGACTGGCTTTTTAAAAAATAAACTTAAATTTTAAGAGTCCTGGATTTACAAAACAATTGCAAAGCTGGCAGAGAGAGTTCCGGTGCCCCACGCCCCAGCCCCCGCACTCTCCTTTGTCTCCCCCCGCCCCCGGAGCTCCGTTTTCACACCCCCCTGGGCCTGTCTTAGACCCGCCTTGACCTGATGGCGTTGACAGTTTGGAGGCGGGCTAGTCGGGTGCCCTGTAGAAAGCCCCTCAGCGGGGGTTTGCCGGGTGTTTTTCTCACGCTTAGGTGGGCATGATGGCTTTTCGGCAGGAAGGCCGCAGAGGGAAGTGCCCGTTTTACCCCCTCGTGTCAAGGGCGCATGCTGTCTGCGTGACCAATCACAGCTGCCCTTGCCCTCGGTCGCCTGGCCGAGGGGCCGTTTGTCAGGCTCCTGCCCTGCACGCTTGGTGCCCCCCGCAGGCGCCTCATCCTCTGAGGAGGAAGTCACCACGTGCTGCCCACATGTGGGAGTGGGAGCCGGCTCCTCCTCGAGAGGGGCGTGACCACGTGAGTTATTTGGAATTTTGTACATGAGACTTGTCTCTTCTCTCTGTTTTATTTAATCATTTATTTACATTAGTGTGGACTTTATTGTATACTTTGGGATCTACTAGCAGACTGTTATTTTGTTGCTCAGATTGTTCTGGCTTCTGAGCCATTTTGGTCAGCTCTTAGACATACTCCTGGTGTGTTTTTGTGGCGCTTCTGTACTCTCTGTGAGATGCTTCAGGCTCATCTTGTTTATCCCCTGCCCCAGCCCTAGAACCGGTCATTTTTCCAAGGAGCCTCAGTCCCTTTTATTGGAGAGTGGTATCTAGAAACCAAGGCCCGGGAGCTCCCCGCACACACAAGGGGGCAGCGGCGGGGGAGTGCTTGCCCGAGACGGGCAGCCCCCTCGGCTTTCCACGCGTCCTGCCTGGCCCTCCGCCTGCGGAGCAGGCCTGTGTGTGTCATGGAGTTGGGCACGATGTGCTCTCTGACTCCACAGACACACAGTGCACGTGGGGTCACACCTCCGTTTGCCACTGGCACTTTCACCTCACCGAGGACAGCTGTCCTGCTTCTGTGAACACATTAGAATTACCCTGTCTCTTGACAGCTGCTTGGAGTGCTGTGCTGAGGTCATACTACCAACAGTCCGCTGCCCCCTCCCCGTGGGTGGTGGCTAGGTGTCCAGGCTTCTGTCTGAGCACGTGGCGCTGCAGTGACTGTCCCCGTGCTTGAAGCTCTGTGCACGCGGCTTGTGTTTCCGGAGGGAGCACTCCTGGACGCAGGCACCGTGGCTCAGGGGTTGGGGTTTGTAAAGCAGCCATCGGCCTTGTTAATGACCCGCCAGAGAGACTCTGGCTGACTCCGTCTGGGGACGTTGGGAGTGTTTTCTAGGGCACCCACAGTCCGCGTGCTGTGTCCAGGCAGGTTCCGTGCGCTGCAGTGGGTGCAGGTCTACTACGCCGAGGCTCCGCCTCAGGGACTGCGGGAGGGCGCCCTCCCGAGGGCAGCATCTCAGCGCTTTTTAACCCTCAGGAACACAGTCTCCACGCCGGCTGTCATTGCCAGCACCCAGCTGCATCCTTCCCCCTCCTGGCCCTGCCACAACGTGGACTCGGGGAGTGCAGTGCCATGTTGGTCATCGCCTGAGCCAGGCAGAGCGGGCCTGGCAGCGTTGCTGTAGATGGACTGGAAACCGGCTGCGGAGCCCCCTGCGCCCCCAAGCCCCCAAGCCATTCGCTCCTCCTGTCGTGCACGGCTTCGGCCTTCCCACGAAATGGGAGCCCCCCTTTCACAGGGAGCTTTCTGGCCTGTGCTCACATTCCTTTAGCGATGGGGTGCTCATGACTCCCTAGCTTCACAAAAGCCAGACGGAGCCACCCAGAGGCCCCCCGCTTCAGCCCCTCAGAAGGAGCTGGAGCCCCTCCAGCCAAGAGGGTGGGGCTTCCCCCAGGCACCCCCTGGGCGGCCGACTGCCCTGGTGGTCTGCACTCCTGGCGTGGTTTCCGGGTCCTCTGTCTTTCTGATTCTTTCTCATCCTTCCCAATTTTATATAATACAAATTTCCAAGCATGCAGAGAGGTGAAAGGACAGGTACGGTGTGCCCTCTCAGATGCGCTGCTGATGGGCATTTTGCCACGTTGCTTTGTCTCAGTATTTGTGTGTATGTGTTGGGGGGGCATTGTTTCAACTGAACCATTCGGAAGTAAATTACAGGTGTCACACTTCATGACCCTAAATATTTAAGCTTCTATCTCCGACAAATAAGGACATTTTGCCTCTTAGTCACAAAATGGTAGAGCACGCCCAACAAAATTAACGGTGATCCAGCAATCATCTAATGCCCAGACCACATTCTGATCTCAGCGGTTACCCCAAAATGACCTTTGAAACTGGTCTGTCCAAACTCGGGTCCATTCTGGTCCCCAGGAAGCCCCTGTGTGTGTTGTCACTGCAGCTCCTTTCATCTAGAGCAGTCCCTTTTGTCATGACCCTGACTCGCTAAAGAGACCAGACCAGCAGTCCTACAGAACGGCCATGCTCCGGAGAGCTCGCTGCCCCGTGGTGCGCTTTAGCTTGTGCATCCGCATATGTGTTTCCCGCGACCTGAGCGCCGGGGCTGCGTCGCCCAGGCTATAGGCGGTGGGCACCTCACTTGGCGCCATGCCAAGACACCGAGCGAGCGAGGGCCGCTGTGGCGCTCGCAGCGGTCAGGCCCGTGGCCGCCTCTCAGTAGTCCCGGCACCAGTGAGCGGTCCCAGCCTCGGGGTCTGTGTTAGGGGTTGGGAGCAGCAGTTCTCTGTTCTCTGACTCCGTCCACACTGGTTAGCTGATGTTCCCTGTGAAGTAGCCCTTTGCCTTGTCATGGGGCTGTTTGGTTGCTTTGAAAAAGTGCTACCTGGAAAGACAGGGCAAACGTGTGCATACTGCCCTTAAATGACCAAGCAAGGTGGTGTGCTCACAGCTGTCCCGCAGGTGACAAGTGGGGATTTCCAGGCTTTAACTCCTCCGGTGTTGTTATGGGCTCATTAGTTTTCGCCTTTCCTTTCGATTCTACTTTCCAGTCTGCCAAGGACTTCTCCCCCAGGCGAGGCGCTCAGGCCGGAGGACGCCGCCCTAGTCCCGCAGGTCTGGACCCCGTGGCCAGGTCCCACTGCCCTGCTGGGGATCCGGGCTCCCCGGCCGCAGGAGGGCCCAGGCCTCCCCTGCGGCGGCCAGGCAGGGTCGGGGCCGTCCTGCAGTGGCCCTTGCTCCACCCCCCGCCCCACTCCCTGCGGTCCCCAGGGCAGAGTTGCCAGATTTGAGGCCTGTGTTTTCTTCCCGTGCCGCCTTCTGGGTCTCAGTCTCAGAGTGTGTGAGTGAAGCGCGCCCCCAGCCTTCCTGCCTGCCAGGGAAGGGCACAGCCTAGGCGTACCATCCCGGTCGAAACTGCACCCCGGGCTTGTTTCAGGTGCCCTGCTGACGAGGTGGGCGCCTGAGGCCAGGGCCTGGTTTCGTTTCCTGTCGGTGCTGCCCGCGGCTTTGCTGGCCCCCTGGGCCGCGGCGTCCAGCACCGTGGTCTTGCTGTGCCCCAGACAGTGCGCCACGGGCTGTATCATCCCCACCCAGCTGCACGCAGCCCCTTGGGAAAGGGAGGGGCAGGGGTTCCCACTCCACGTAGGAGGACCCTGAAGCTTAGAGGGTGAGGTTTCTTGCCCAGGTCCCGCAACAGGCGCAGGCTCCAGGCCAGGTGTCTACTAGCCAAGCCCTAGCCCCATTCCCGCCGTGAACCATCTCGGGAGTGTTCCCCCCAGGCCCTTCCCAGCCCGCCTCTCCCTCCCCCCGCACCTGCTCCCACCACCTGGTGGGGAGGCCAGAGTCTCCTTGCGCGTCACCTCTCCCTGGATGAGCAGCTGCATTGAGTGCCATGGGCTGCCACCTGCTGGAAGCTCTCTTGGGGCCCAACATGGTCGGGAGGGTTTTGAGAAGCTTGGGGAGGGCCCCTTGAATGAAGTGGGAGAATGCACCTAGAGACCAGGTGCCTGTGTCCACCGCGCCAGGCCCGAGGCCTCCGAGCGGAGCCCAGCCCAAGCCCAGTGGGAACTTTTCCTGCTTTCGCTCCACACGTACACACGCCGTCACTAGGCAGGGGGCGAGGAGAGGCTCTCCCTGCTGCCTGCAGCCTGGAGATTCTCCGAGGAGCCTGGGGCAAGACTTGATGTCGTGGCCTTCTTTTTCTCCTAGTCCACCTTCTTGAGTCTAATGACCTCCACAGCCAGTGAAGCTGCATCCTATGAAT
The DNA here is from genome assembly GCF_021234165.1 of Pteronotus mesoamericanus. Taxonomy (NCBI): domain Eukaryota; kingdom Metazoa; phylum Chordata; class Mammalia; order Chiroptera; family Mormoopidae; genus Pteronotus; species Pteronotus mesoamericanus. The sequence continues at coordinate 1,661,385 of NW_026555090.1, forward strand.
TCACAACCCTGACGTGTATCCCTGGGGTCATTGAAGTAAGTTGGAGTTTGCTGGGTCCCAGGACGGGGAGGGGTGTGGGCTGCTGTCTGTAGTTGTGTATAAGTGTGTCCTGAGTGTGTGTGGCCTGAAGCACGGGCGCTCTGGCTGCCGAGACCCCAGAGATGCGCGGCCACCCTGAAGTAGTGATTGGTCCCAGGGGTCGGCCCTGGACCCCTGGGGGCGCAGGTCTCCTGGTGGACACCCCCTTTGTGCCCACACCCCCACCCCCCGGTTCAGGCCTCTTCCTGCTGCCAGGCTGGACCCTGCTGCCTGGGAAGGCGGGGGCCCTGTGCGGCCGGTGTCCTGTGGCCTCAAGCCCCTCGCAGTGAAGCACTTTATTTGTGAAGAGCTGTTGCCATCAGCGATGAGTGTTGTGGGCCTGCAACAACTCCTCGGCTCCCGGTGGGGTCGGGGCTCAGATGTGGCCCAGGAGGCCGACTCGGGCTCCCAGCAGCCCCCAGCTGCCGGCTGTCGGGCCCTGGGCCAGGGGGACCCAGCCCAGCGGCGGCCCATCCTCACCTCACTGTCCTCTCTTCTGCCTCCTAGTACAAAGGAGCCAACATCCAGCTCCTGGACCTTCCTGGAATCATCGAAGGCGCAGCACAAGGTGTGGGCTGGGCACCCCGGGCCCAGCTTCTCCCTCGGGTGCAGGGAGCCTCGCGGTTGGAATTGGGCGGGGCTCACAATCCCTCACACTGCTCGGTGCTCTGTACTTAGGGGACCCTGGCCCATCACAGCCCAGAGAGATCCACCTTAAAGGGGAGGAAACTGAGGCAGGGAAGCGACCTGCGCAGGGCTGTGCAGCTCAGCAGGCAGGCTTGGTCCCCACCTCCACTCCGCGCGCTCCCTGCGAGGATGGACGCCCGCCAGCTGGCCCCGCAGGCCGTGCTCCCAGCCTGGCCTCCGCTGTTTGGGGTGGGGTTGGTTGGTTTTCAGACGGGAGTGTGCTGAGGGCTTCTGGTGGCCGGCCGCTGCGCGCAGCCTCTGCTGAGATGGCCGCCAACGGGTGGTTGCCCAGCCCATGCCAAGTGCCGGGCTGTGTGCTGGCCGTCACCTCACTTAGCCCTCAGTCAGCTCTGTGGCTCAGGGGGTGTCCTCATTCCCTTTTCATAGCCAGGAGGAGCCCTGGGGACAGAAAGGTCAAGGGTCTGCCCTGAATGACAACGTATCCCTCTGTTCAGAGGCAGAGCTGGGTGTGGAGCTGCCTGTCCAGCCACACAGCCAGACCTCCGGTCCGGTACCCGGTGCCTCCCTGCTAGGCCCCCCCTCGCCCCACTGCCCGTCGCTCGAAGTCCTGCCCGCTGAGCTGGGTGGGGGGTGGCATTGGTTTCCACGCCATCCCAGCGGCCTGTGAGGGGCCTGGGGTCCCGCCTCCTCTGGGGGTCGTGCACAGGCTGGAGGCAGCCGGGAACAGACGTCGCCCACCTGACCCTCATTCCGGGTCAGAGATCTGCCTAGATCCTGGCGCTCCAGTTCTGGTCCCCAGCTCTGTGTGACCTTGGCAAGGCTCCTGGCCCCTCTGGCCGTCTAATAATGGTGGGGCCTGGCCCTAGTGGGGCAGTCCCTGAAGCCCCTCCGCCTGTGCTGTCCCCTGGGGTCTTGCACCCCGGTAGGCGCTCTGTCACCCTGTTTTCTAGAGAGGACAGACAATTTCAAGTCCTGGCACCACTGGCTTTGTGTTGTGGGCAAGTGATTGAGTAACTCTAAGCCAAGCCTCAGTTTTCTTACCTGTAAAATGGGTGTGATAAAACACCAGTCATACAGGATAGTTTTGAGGACCAGGTGAGAAAATGTTCATGAAGCACTTAGCACAGGGCCTGGGAGAGGATGTCACCCCTCACAAGGTGGTGATGTCGAATGTCCTGAAACAAGTCACGAGTAAGGTCGCGTCTCGATTAAAAAAATGCCAAAGGAGTCATGGCCTGGGCGGTGGCATGTGGCCAACACCATGGCAGCCTGTGAGGCACAGCAGGAGTCTGCGGTGCTGTGGGCCGGCTGGGGTCACAGGGGTCCTGCCCGTGTCACTATGTGACCACGTCCCTTCTGCCTCTCCAGGGAAAGGCCGTGGCCGGCAGGTGATTGCCGTGGCACGCACAGCGGACGTCGTCATCATGATGCTGGACGCCACCAAGGGAGAGGTGCAGAGGTCCGCAGGGTGGGGTAGGAGGGCGGGCTGACACGTCTGGGAAGGCTCTGGGTCCCTGCAGATGGGTCCTGGAGCCCGTGGTGGACAGTCGGCACGCTGCTGGGCCTGTCACGTGGGAGCAGCGGCAGGATTGTCCACAGGCGAGACCCAGAGCACTCAGTCTGCTGCATCCTCTTCAGGAGGCATGCGTCCAGCACAGAGCCTGGCTAGGGCTCGTAGCAGGAGCCCCCCGGCAGCACCGGCCGTCTAAGGCCAGAGGAGCGTGGCCTGGCTCCAGCTCCTGCGTGCGGAAGCCCAGTGCCCCAGCCACTGCCCCAAACCTGCCGGGAGCCCAGCCCCAAGTGACAGAAGCCCCGTTCGTGTCCCGGCCTGCCGGCTGAGGGGCACACCAGGCCTGCCTCTGCCCCCTGACTGAACACCGGGCTGTCCCTCCCCGGACTAGGCAGAGACCCCGCAGCTCCGGGTTGTTGGGAAGGGAAGCATCAGGTGGCCAGGGGTGGGTAGAGGGGGGCGGAAGGGCGCTGCGCAGCCTGCCCCCGGGCGCCCATGAAGCCAAGAGGGCTCTTCCCAGGTCTCTTCTGGAGAAGGAGCTGGAGTCAGTGGGCATCCGCCTCAACAAGCACAAGCCTAACATCTACTTCAAGGTGAGGCCCCTGCCGCCTGCAGGCTGTGGGGCAGGGCTCCGGGATTGCGTCAGCCAGTAGCTGAGACACGTTGGGGGACCATTGCAGCTGACCCTCGGTCAGCAGCTTTCTTTTCCCCCCTGCTCTCCAGCCAAAGAAGGGCGGTGGCATCTCCTTTAATTCGACGGTGACACTGACCCAGTGCTCAGAAAAGCTGGTGCAACTGATCCTGCACGAGTACAGTATCCTTAACGAACGAGCCACGAGGGGGCACCCAGAGCCTGCAGGGGCCCTGGGACGGCCCCAGCCTCCCCGCCTCCCCGGAACCCCTGGAGGAGGCGCGGAGATGCTGCAGCAGCAGCCATGGGGCCCGTCTCCCTTGCCTTCCGGCTCACTAAGCAGAGGCTTGCCACATGACAGCCTTGCCTCCTGGCTCCTCGCCGACTACTGGGTGCCGTGGTGGCCAGTCACACCCGGAGGGACGGCGAGATGGCAAGGGGAAGAGCCGCGGGGCCCAGGGCTTTCTGGTCTGGAGAAGCCTCGGGGAGAACCGGGGGCCCCCGCACACACTGCTACAGCATTAGTGGGGTCTGGGTGGGTTCTGGGGCTCCAGGGTCAGGGCTGGGCCACAGAGGCAGAGGTGAGCTGGGCGTTGGGGGAGCTCTGCGTCGGGGGGTGGGGGGTGGGCTCGGCCAGCGCTTTCAGGCGGTGCTCCTGTCACTGAAGCCTGGACGTCCACTGAGGTGCTCGGGATTTTGGCAGGCAGGCTTTCTTGCCTAACAGCAAAGATTTAAACTGTTGATCAAAACTTTTACATATTGTGGCTTCTTTTGAAAAGAAAAAGGCTCCCCAAACTTAAATCTTGTAAAACCTTGCGAGTGGATGGCCCCCAGCGTCCCTGTCAGGCAGCGCGTGCCCGATGGGCTGTTTCGGCCCCTCGCGGAGCGGGCGTGAGGGGCTGCCAGGGCACCGTCGCCCTTAACCAGAGCCCCTCAGAGATCTTCAACGCGGAAGTGCTCTTCCGAGAGGACTGCTCCCCGGACGAGTTCATCGACGTGATCGTGGGCAACCGAGTGTACATGCCCTGCTTGTATGTACGTGGCACCAGCCCCTGCCCCGTGCCCTGTGGGAGCAGAGCCCTGGCCCTGGGCCGTGTTTCCTGAGCCCCCGTGACCCAAACAGGGGACAGGCTTCTCTGAGGGGCAGAAAGAGCCCAGAGCTGTCTCCGCCCTCATCTCCCCTCTATCCCAGTGGCTCCTTGAGTCTTGCGGACATGCCTTGCTTGATCCTGGGGTTCTGGCCTAGCCTTTTGGGGGGCTGGCGGCTCAGGGCCCTTCCGCCTTTCCCCATCATGGAGACAAGGGGCGGAAGGACAGTTGGCGTGGGCCCCCGTGCCCCAGCGTGCGGAGGGCGGGGCCGCGGGCAGGGCTGTGGCTGCGTGGGGGCCCTTGTCCTGCGCTCCTTTGTTTTCCCTTCCTCGGCGCCCACCTCCTCCTTTCAATCCCAGGTTTATAACAAAATTGACCAGATCTCCATGGAGGAAGTGGATCGCCTGGCCCGGAAGCCCAACAGCGTGGTCATCAGGTGGGGCTCTGCCGCCCTCTGTGGGATCCCGTCCGTGAGGCCTCCCACAGCTGGCCCGACCGAGCGAGCGCCAGGGCTCGGCTCAGGGCGCAGGAGGCCCTCCCAGTGGCTGGGGACTTTGGGTTGGTGCCACCCGGGGTTGACATGGGCAGTGTCGGTGATGTGGGGTGGACTCTGGGTACGAAAACAGAAGGCTAGTGTCCGTGAAGGTTAAGAATGGTGAAGAGCCTTCAAAACTAGCCGTTAAACCTAGTCCCCGAGAATGCCCTGGGGCCGTAGCCAGTGCTGCCAGTACCCTGGTCAACGTGGCTGTCTCGGCACAGGGCCAAGGAAAAGGGAACTGAGTTACCAGGGGGGCAGAGCGGTCCTTGGCCACCTTGCTCCCTGTCGACGTGGGTGGGTTTGGGGCCACGTGAGCCCCAGCTGGTGGCTGTTGGCTCACTCCCCGCCATCACGCGGGGCCCCTCCCTGGAGGCGCACTGACTGTGTGCTCACCTTTGCCGGCCCCCCAGCTCAAACCAGGTTCTCCGTAGCTTCGCAGCGAGGAAGGTGCTCAGGGACCAGGTTGGGGTGACAGGTGCCCAGGATGGACGAGGGTCCCGGATGCGAGCACAAGGACCGTTTCTGGGCATTGCTAGCTGCCGCAAAGAGCGGTGGAGAGCCAGCGTCCCTCCCGGAGGACAGCCTCGTCCCCTCTCCTGCTGCACTGCAGCAGCCGCCCGAGGACATGCCTGTCTTTGGGGCGTGAGAGCACCTTTACCTGCTCGCCGTGCTCAAAACAGCTCTGCAGAGGCTGACACCCGCTCAGGGCTAGACATCTGGGAGGGGTCAGCAGCCAGCTCCCCGGCCCTGCCCTGTGTCGCTGAAGTCCCTCTCAGGCGGGGCAGACTCTAGACTGTCCTCCTCTGCCCTTAACCCCATCACAGCCCCTCACCAGTCCCCACACAGCAGGCACCAGGAGAAGGCTCACCCCCAGATACCCGTGTCAACTACACTTGCTGTGCGCCTTCCGCAGAGAGCAGGGGGGACCCCCGGGACCCCTGGCTGACCACCGCTGGGCGTGATCGCGGTTGCTGGCTAGAGGCATTGGCAGCTGGAGTGTCAAGCTGCTGTCAGGACTGTAGGCTTGGTTCCCCACAGGCTCCAGCTGGCCACACTGGCCTTGGTGCCTGTGCCCAGCAGGATAGAGGTGGTCCCCTGCCACAGTGAGAAAGCAGAGATCCCTCCCGGCCCTCTGAGCCCAGGGGGCTCCCCTGACTGGCCACCTTCCTCCCCGGCAGCTGTGGCATGAAGCTGAACCTGGACTACTTGCTTGAAATGCTTTGGGAGTACCTGGCCCTGACCTGCATATACACCAAGAAGAGAGGACGTGAGTCGGGCGGCACGCAGCCCAAGAAACAGCCGAGCCCCACACTCGCCGGGGCCCCGGCCCAACTTGCTGTGCACACAGCTCGGCTTTCCCCCACTCAAGGCTGGCACCGTCCTCTATCCCGGGCCGGCAGAGGCCTCAGCCTGAGCCCTTACGGCAAAGAACGCCAAGTTCTGGGGCTCCTGGTCTTGAGGGGCAGGGATGGGGGGTCAGTGGGATGGAGGCTGCTCTGGAGTTCGCCGCCAGCGACAGCGGTAACCCCCGCCTGATATTTCCCAGCTGTGGCGGGCCCCACAGTAGGACTGGGGACAACTGAGCACACAAGAGCCTTTTGCATTTCTCCACCCTCTACACACACCTCACACGCTAGGGCGTAGCCGCTGAGTCCTGGCTGTTTCCACCAACCTTGACCTTGCAAGCAAGGGGAGCGCGGTAGCTGCCCCTGATGGGGTGCCAGCAGCTGTCACATCGCGCCTTCCAGATGCCCCCTCTGGCTCGCCTCAGCCGAGGCGCTCGTGGCTGAGTGGGCTGCTGGCTGTTCTGACTTTCTGTGTTAAGGTCAAGGTTGTAGAACCTGCATGGGGATCTCCAATGAGACTGTGCTAAAGGGGGGTGGGCACAGCCCCAAACAGGAGATGGGAAGGACCTCTCCTGTGGGAAGGAGCCACAGAGCCTGGGGCCATGGCTGCAGGTCACACCCACCCCCATCTCCCTGTGCAGAGAGGCCGGACTTCTCAGATGCCATCATCCTCCGGAAAGGGGCCTCCGTGGAGCATGTGGTGAGTTCCTGCGACCTGCCCGGACAGGGGCCGGGGCGCGCTCTCCGTCCCCCTCCCCCGGGGCTGGGGGCCTGCCTGCAGCCCTCTGGCCCTCGGCTGACGGGAGGGCACGTGCTGCTGTGGCAGAGGGCCAAGGGCAGGCCCTGGCGTTAGACCTGGGGCGCGTCCCATCCCGGCCGCCCTTCCCAGCTGCATGCCGAGCCTCCGTCCTCCTCCGTGCGGCGGGGATGGGGCCGCCCACCCAGTTAGCTGGGGACAGTGCTGGCTGAGGTCAAGCCCCCGGCATGCTGCCCGGTACATGGGAGATGTCCAGGCAGCGGCGGTCCTTGCCGTCCTGTCGTGCCTCGGTGCTACGTGCCGCGGGCCCCTCCGAGCCTTGGAGGCACCGGTTGAGGAGAGCTCCTGCCCCGCGGGTTCCTGTGTTCACGGCAGGGCGCGTCTCCTCGTCCTGGCCTCCAGGTCCCCGGCCCCTGGCGTAGCCTGCCCTTCCTGCTCCCAGACGCGGCCCCTGGCCTGGGTGCGGCCATGCATGCTCTCTGTGCTGCACAGTTTACAGAGCATCAATAAAGTAGACCCAGTTCCTGCCAGGACTCGGGTCCTCTCGGGTCTGCATATGCCAGACACCCAGTGTCAGAGCTAGGCCATCACACCTAAAGGTGGATGTCGTGGAGGAAGAGGATGGCGAGCTGGGACAGGTGCCCCCGGGTCTACACAGAGAGGCCAGGGGGTCTCGGAGGAGGTGACCTGGCGGGGCCTGAGGCCAAGCAGGACCTGACTGAGGAGGTGGCAGGAACAGGAGCCTGCTGGGCAGGGGACAGGGTGTGCAGAGACCCAGAGGCAGGGCACTGGGCTGAGTGGTGGGCCGGGGAGGGGAAGGGCATGTTTCCGCGTCAGACGCGGGGCCTCCTTTTCCTTGATGGGTCCCTGCACCGCCTCTCTGGATCAGGTGACTGCCAAGAGCCGGGGCGATGCTCCAGGTCACACCTTCTTGGGCTTTGTTTTCCTCTAGCTCAGTGATTTCAACCTTTTTCATCTCGTGGCACACATAAACTAATTACTAGAATTCTGCAGCACACCAAAAGAGACTTTTGTTTTTGCCAACCTGACAAAAAGAAATAGGTATAATTTTCAAAAAGATTTTATTTATTTATTTTCAGAGAGCGGGGAGGGAGAAAGAAAGAGAGGGAAACACTGATCAGTTGTCTCCCACACGCCCCCAAGCCGGGACCAGGCCTGCAGCCTAGGCCTGTGCCCTGACTGGGAATAGAACCAGCGACCTTTCAGTTTGTGGGATGAGGCCCAGCCCACTGAGCCACACCAGCCAGGGCAAAATACGTGTGATTTTGAGTCATTCACACTGGACTGTGCTGTTGTGTTGGCTGCGGTCACTTTGTCATTGGGCCCCTGACTGCACAGTCAGGTATCGCACTCTAAAAATTCTTGGGGCGCATGGGTTGAAAGTTGCTGCTCTGGCTCACCTCTCCTCAGGGTCTGTGGGCAGGGCGGGCCTGCGGTCTGGCCTCACGCTCCCTCCACTCACGCAGCAAGCCCGGTCTTGGGCCTTGGCCGGCCTGGAGAGGCTGACCCGGCTGACCACTGCTCAGCCCTTGAGAGCTCACTCGCCAGGCAGAAGGAAGCCACAGAAACTCAAGGTCACTCTCCCACCTCCCTTAGGTCACCCCACAGAATGCTGTGTGGGAGTCCCTGTCCCCGGGCCGGTTTTGGAACCCGTGACTGCAGTGTCTCTTGCTGGGGTCCAGCAGGCCATCAACACGGCTGCCTTGCGGGGGCTGGCCCTTCGAGGGTCACCCGGCACTGTTTGTGGGCAGTTTCCTTAACCCTCCCCGGGCCCCAGCTACCTGCCCGAGAGCATGTGGGGCTTCAGCCACACCTGGAAAGAGAAGCAGGAAACACGAGGAGCAGGAGGGTGCTCCAGGCGGGAGGGGTGGCAGGTGTAAAGGCCCGGGGCAGGAGCAACCGCGAAGTGCTGGCTGTTCGCTCCCAGCTGCCGTGGGGTCTGGAGCAGCAGGGTGCCAGGCTAGTGGGGTGGGGAGGGGCTTTGGAGGCCTTGCCCCAGAGCCTGGGCTTGGTCCCACAGAGGCCTGCTCTGCGGTGGTTACCCCCTCCTCACTCGCCCTTCCAGGACACCTGCCTGTCCCAGGCACCGGGGGCTGTACCCCAGCTCCCTGGGCTGTCAGCCTCCCCACGCCAGCCCAGGCCCTGCTGTCTTCCCTGGCCGACAAAGGCCTTGCCTGCGAGCGCCATGGCCCGTGGGCCCCCGAGGCAGAGGACCGTGCTGGGCTCCCCAGGCGAGAGGCACTGTGGACTCAGGAGCAAGGGTCTCCATCCCCACACGACATGCCCTCCCCCACATTGAAACAATGGCCTTGGAGGGCCCTCTGTTCCTCCCCACTGCTAGGGACGCAAGTGTGTCTCCCACTGATGACACCTGACCTCAGTGTCAGGGTCACTAGGCCGCGGTGGGGCCTGTGGGCAGCAGGCCAGTGCCAGGGGAGTGCCCACCTTGGGAAGGACTGCTCAGCGTGTACGTAGTGCTTGGTGGCGTTGGGGGGGGAGCCTTACCTCACCGTCTGACTCTTCTGTCCTCCCACTAGTGCCACCGCATCCACCGGTCACTCGCCAGCCAGTTCAAGTACGCGCTGGTGTGGGTGAGTCGGCGGAGGCGGGCTGGCGGCATCCCCAACACTCCCTGCCCTTCCCTAGGGGGACCACAGTGTCTGTGTGTCTTTCCCGCGCCGTAAGACATGCATGCTGTCCCAAACCGGACACCAGCCTCTCCAGCATTGGCCAGACCCCTGGGGAGTCCCGCTCTCGGAGGCCTCTGTGTTTGCCGGCGCCAGGGCCGCCCTCTTTAGACTCCCACATGCGCACCCCTGCCTCCCTCCAGTGCAGCCCCCTTGGACGTGGCCTCGGTCAGCGCTGAGACTGATGTGGCCCCTCTGCCGTCCCCCCAGGGCACCAGCACCAAGTACAGCCCGCAGCGGGTGGGCCTGGCCCACACCATGGAGCATGAGGATGTCATCCAGATTGTCAAGAAGTAGTGGCTGTGGCCAGGCCGCCCGCCCACCCTGTGCCCCTGGGGAGTTGGGTCCCGTGTGACACACCAACAGGAAGAATCAAATACATGTATTCCAGGAAGCGATCTCTCAAGTCTCTGCTTTTTCCAGAAGCTTCCTCAGCGGGCAGATGATGAAGAGTATGTGGGACAGAAGGACGAGGTGGGGGACTCGGGCTGGGCTGGGGGCGTCCCTGTGACACCAGCCTCGGGACGGGGGCTCAGCCCTGTCTGGGCACTGGGGGAGCAGGTTGCCCCCAGTCTCCCAGCCAGGGCCCCGTGCAGATCAGCGCTCAGTGTGGGGCGGGAGCTGTGCGGCGCTGCCGGGGCACCTGGGCCTCTCCGCCCCTGCAGTGTCTCCGGTTCTCCAGCAGAGGGCCTCCTAGGACAAAGCCCTCGCCCCAGCCTGCCTGGCAGAGGGAACTGGAGGTCGCCTGCTGCACCCACCTAGCTCCTGCCCTCCACAGCCCCCGGGGGCCCTGCCGTGCCACACACCCTACCCCCCCTCCTGGCAGCCGCTGCTGGGACAAAACCCTGGACGCTGGGCTAGGACCAGGGTTTGGATTCTTTTATTTTCTCTTAAGCCCTCTGATCTTGGCACTCTCGGAAATAAAGGATGAAAACAATTTCTGTTCAGAGTGAGGTCTGTTTTGTAAGTTCTGAACTCCTGCCTGGTTCGGTCAGCAGGCAACAATGAGATGGGATCAGAGAGGGCGTAGAGCCCGGGCCGCGGGGGACGAGGCTCAAGCCTGGGGCACAAGGGAGAATGTGGGGACCTCCAGGGCAGGCTTTGCCCAGGAGGGTTGGCGAGGGGCCGAAGGTCCCAGGTGTGGTCCCTTCTGAGACCAGGCCTGACCGCCAAGGCGGGCGGCATCCCCCAAAGGGCCTTGCCATGTATGGGGTGGCAGGGAGGTCCCCCTGGGACAGCAGGGGGCCAGTACATTCTCGCTGCCTCGGAAGGCAGGGGTGGAAGGGCCTTGGTAGGGCGCCAAGGAGTGGCAGCTGGTGCTCAGCCCGTGCTGCGTGCCCCTCCCTACTGCGTGCCAGGGGCTGCGCAGGGCCATCTCCACAGCAGCCTGTTCTCCACGGGCAGCAACTTGCTCTGGGCCGATACAAGTGCAGGGGTGGGATTTGAACCACAATCCAAGATGCAGCAGCCAGAGAGAAGGCTTCCTGAAGGAGATAGGCATTTTGGGAGTGAATGGTAACAGGTTAGGAGGCGGCCAGGCACTGGGCCTACAGGAGTGGTAGAGAGCCCCCCTGGGGACTGGGGGCTGGCGGGAGTGTGGCGTGGGCCCGCTGCCCAGCCCTCCAGGCTGTTCTTGGCTCCCCTGTCAGCTGCTCAGCCCCCTTTCCAGAGACAAAACAGGAATAATAGACGTCATTAAAAATACATGGGGCCCCAGGCGGTAGGCGCGGTGGGCTGGGCCTCCTTCTCCCCATCCCCTGCAACACTGCGCTGCTCCGCTGGGCCGGCCGTGCTCCCGGGGCCAGCCACAGCACCCCCGTTAGGCGGGATGCAGGCAGGGAGCGGGCCACGGGACCCAGGTAAGGAGACCCCGGTTCTGGACCCTTAACCCCACGCCCCAAGTTAGTAGGTGGGAAGAGGTGGGAGGCTTGTGAGGTCCCTCCCTGGGCCTCAGTTTCTTCATCTCTAAAATGGGCATGCTGATGCCCATGCGGTCTCCCTCTTGGTGTCACCGAGACAGGTACGTGCTCAGGGTCTTAGCTCCGTGCCTCTCGCAACCACCCAGGGCCGGGGGATGGTCACCTCCACTCCTGCCTTACAGGTAGGGAAGGGCCCTGGGTTCACAAGGCACCAGGTCCAGACCTATTCTGTCCCCAAGCTGGCTGAGAAAGGGTGAGGTGAGGCCAGAGGTCTGGGTGTCCTTGGGGAGTGCGAACTCGGATCGGCGGCATCAGGGTCGCCAGCCGCTGGGCTACTGCGTCCCTCACTGTCCGTGGTCTTGTTTCCTGGGCTGGGTCTGTGTTCACGGGTCAGGACCCCCGTGTCTCCGTCGTGTCCTGGGCCTCGGCTCGGGCTGGCGCGGCGCGCTGTTGCAGCCTGGGGGAGAGCCAGAGGCTCTGCGCGCTATGCTCGCCCGGCTGGGGCGGCGGGTGCGAGCTGGCAGCCCTGGTGCCCTTGCCCGGGGTGGGGAGTGGTGTCCTTGTGGCTGGAGAAGCCCCCGGCACCTCCCAAAGCCTCTGGTCCTGCCCCACCAGGGCGGACTCCAAGGCGTGGGCCTGCGCCTGGCTGCCGCCCGTTCCCACCCCTCACTGCCATGGGCCTCCCGGGTAGGGGGCTCTGGCCAGGGCCCCCTGAAGTCCTTCCTGCTCAGACAGCTGAGCTGTCCTCGTGAAGGTCAACAGCGCCCCACCCCCACTCAGGCCTGTCCCTGGGCTACAGGGCTGCGCTCCCGGAGGGCAGCCCTCCCGCAGCTCCAGGTTCTGCGGCGCAGCGTGGTCCGTGCCCCGACCCCCGCTCTGTTCAAGGGTCCACTGTAACCCGCGTTCATTTGCTCAGGCTGCTGTGACAAAGGACCACACACAGGGTGGCTTCAACAACAGCAATTTACTTCCCCACAGCTCTGGAGGCTGGAGTCCAAGGTCAGGGTGTCGGCAGGGCTGGCTTCTCTAGAGGCCCCTTTCTCACTGCAACCTCTTACGGCCTTTGCTCTCACCTTCCCTCCCATTGAAAACATGGACCCCCGGACACACCGTTCCCATGGCCAGCACTTTCTCGTGGCTTAGCCGCCCCAAGCACCCCCCCGCATCATTTTTCTCACCTCAGCCCTGTCCAAAATGCCACCAACACAGCTCCTGCCCCGGCCAGACGCCACAAGTGCTAAAGCGGGCATTTCTCACCCTGTGTGCCTGGGCGAGCCTGGCTCGGGTGCGCACAGCCAGTGCCAGCCCCTTCCCTGGCAGCTTCTTGTCCCCACACCGTCTGTCAGGGCCAGAACCTGAGCCCCCTCCTTCTTGCCGTGTCCCGGTCTTAGGCAGCCCCACCGCTACCCTCACCCCCACCCCCACCCCCACCCCCACCTCTCAGCCTGTGGGTCTAAGCCACGTCCTTGACTCTCCACCCGGACACCCCACAGTCACCCCAAACCCTCCCTGACCCGGAGCAAACCCGCCCTGTTCCTACTCCCCCACCTTGCCTCAGAGAATGGCTCCCCGTCCACTCGGCGTTACCAAGCCAGCGCTGACGGCCCCGGGCTCCGCTGTCCCCCAGCCGCCCTGCAGCCCTCACGGGCGTGTCCACCACGCTGCGCCACAGCCGCCCCAGGCCGAGCCAGTGTGCTCTCCCCTGACTCCACTGCGCACCCCCTGCCTGTCCTGCTCCACACAGTAGCTCAGGAGCTGGGAAGAGGGCACTTGAGCAAATTCACGGCCAAGCTGTGTGGCCTCGGGCAACTTTCTAGACCTCTCTGGGCCTGATTTGTCATCCATGCAACGGGAAGGGCAGTCCCTGTTTCCAGAGGCTGTGGTGGAGGTTGAATGAGTAGTGTGTGGCCGGGTAGTGCCCAACGCAGGCCCTGCGCTTCCTCCCCGTGGGCTCTGGGCTGAGTGATCTGAGCTCCTTTAAGACGGAGCTCTTCGTCTATAAAGTGGGAATAGCAGTTCCCACTTACATATTGTGAGACTCTACTGGGTTATAGGAAAGCATTCAGCACTGAGCCTTGCGCAGAGTAAAACTTGGCTGTGTTGATTAAAATAGAGAGAGAGAGAGAGAGACTTTAGAGAGGGAGGAAGGGGGAGGGGCGGGGGGAGAGAGAAACATTGATCAATCGCCTCCCATCCCCCCCACCCCCGCCCAGGGATCATGCCCACAACCTCAGTATGTGCCCTGACCTGGAATCAAACCCACAACATTTTGGTGCACAGGACGATGCTCCAACCGACTAAGCCACCCAGCCAGGGGAGCATTAATTATTTTTATTATTTTCAAAGTGCAAATCTTGTCTCAACTGTCCCGACAGGGTTAAACCCTGCCATGGCTCCCTGCTGCTTTGGGGCTGGAGACCAGAGCTCTGCCCTGGCCTCCATGGCGGTGGGCAGGTCCTTCCGGCCGTCCTGGTGCTTCTCCCTCTGTGCACCCCGCCCCTCCGTCCCCTCCCCACGTGGCCTTTGCACATGCTGTCCCATCTGCAGGAGCACTTCCCTCTTCTGCCGGATTAGCTCCTCCTCATCCTTCAGATCTCCACTCAGCGTCCGCTGGGAAAGCTCCTCGTCCCTCCACACCGGTGTTTGGCCACCTGCGGGGTGGCCTGGCCTCCACAGCTCTTCTCACCTGGCATTCTGCTGTTGGTGTGGCTCCGCCTAAATAAAGTCTGTGCCCCCTGTGATACGAGGGCAGAGACGGTGTTGGTTCCACTCGACTCTGGCCCTCTAGTACCCAGCCCACTGCCTAGCACAACTGATGCTTGAGGAGCGCATGAGGCCTGCTCCCTGACACTGTCTCTGTGCTTGCGGCAGAGACTGGGCCCCGAGAGGGGGACCCTGAATCCACCAGAGCCCAGAAAGGTCCCGTGGGCAGGCTCTGTGGCCAGCAGTCGCCCAGACCACCTTCCCCGGGCAGGCAGGAGCCGTGGCCAGCAACGCTGACATCGGCAGCCGCTACCAGGCCCTTTACTCCAGACCAGGCACTGCACGCAGCTCCCTATTTCTCCCCTCACGCTTCCCTCAGCCCCGGGAGCAGGAGGCACCGCGGGCGCCCACCCTTACAGGCCAGGAGAGCCTAGAGCTGCGTGACTCGCTGTGGGCAGATCCAGGGCAGGGGCCGTGCCTGACCAGGGCTCCGGCTGCCCGGCTCCGGACGCCCTGGGCTCTCAGCCACCCTGGGCCCTCCCCCAGTGGGGCCCTCCTCTCTGAGCTCACCTCCTCATCTGGAGCCCCCCGCATGCCTGTCTGAGGTCGCCTGCAGGCCCCGGGCGAGCCTGTTGGCCACGGGCAGATGCCTGCCTCTCAGTCGTGGGTGGACGACCTCCAGCAGGCCAAGGACCCCCGATGCGGGGCAGGCAGGCAGGGAGGCTGTGGGAGGGGCCCTTGAGCACCACAGCCCCGCCCCGCTCCCTCCCCAGTCTCCTCAAATGCCGTGCAGACCTGAAAGCCGGGTGCAGCCCCTGCAGCCCTGAATTCTTCCGGAAGCTCCTCTAAGGAGTGTTCTCACTCGCTGTCTCCATTTCCTTTTTAACTCATTTTCACTTTTTAAATGTTACTTTTTTGTTTGTTACTTTGAATCAGAAATGCAGTCACATTTCAAAAATCAAACCACAGAAAGGCTTACAGTGAGATAACCACTTTCATCAATTTCTTGTGTATCTTTCCCAGTTTCTCTACATGTAAATAAAAGCAAATATGAATTTATATTCTTACATACACACACTTCATACAAAAAGACAGGCCCAGGTATCTATCAACACACTGCTCTGCACGCTGCTCCACTCAGCGGCACCTCGGGGGGGTCTTCCCTCCCAGTACACGGAGAAAGTTCCATGTGGACCGAGGTCACGCACGCCAGGGTCGCTGCGCAGTGCCCACGGTGGGGTGTGCGTGGCGTGTCACGGTACACGGGTGAGCAGTTCGGAGGCAGGGTCCCTCTGTGCACAGGCTCTGCCGGATCCCGTTCCAGCGATGGGCTCCTTCCTCCCTGCCCCACTAACAGCCCCATTGAGATACAGAGCACGTGCCACCCGATTCGCCCGGAGGGCGTGCACGCTGCGGCGGGTTGGGGAGGCCCGTGGGTGCGCCTGTGCCCTGGGGCTGCCGCAGTCCTTCCCCCTTTGAACCTCCCCCATCAGCCGAGAGCCCCCGCACTCCCACCAGTCCTCTGGGACCCCCCTGGCCACTCTCAAGAGCCACTTCCCGGGGTCAGCTCTCTGTCCTCAGGTAACCTGGCCCACACGCGCATTTGCTGCAGCCGCCCCGGCCTCCTCTTCAGCCCCTCACCACCCCTCTGAGCCCGAACAGTGCCGCCCGGGGCTCCTTCCTGGGGCCTGCCCTCCTCCACCCGCACTCACGCCCTGGGGTCCTCCTCCAGGATGGGGGGGGCTTCAGCACCGCGGGGGGCCACTGGCTCCCTCCCTAACTGATGTCATTGATGTCATCAGCCCTGATCTCTGTGATGAGCAAACCGCCCCCCCCCCCCGCCAGCTCCCTGGCAGTGCCTCACAGACACCTGAAACCAACAGCAACCCACACATCCAAAGTCGACATGGGTCCCTCCTGCTCTACCGGCCGTCCCACAGCCTTCCTCCCCTCATCTGTGCCTCTCCGTCCTCACCCACTGATCACGGGAGCCGTGGAGGTGCTTGGGACTCCCCCGCAGCCCTGCTGGCTCTACCCGCAACGCGCCCAACGCGCCCCGCGCGCCCCGACTGGCATCCCGCCACCTCCTTCCGCCTCCGCTGCCCAAGCCTGGCCCAGGCCCCCGTGGCAGCCAGAAGGATCCTGTGACAACGGAGGTGCGATTCCATCTCTTCCCTGCCAAAACGTCCCACGGCCCAGCCTCACTCACGAAGTCAAGCCCTTACCATGGCCCACAGTGCCCAGCACCTCTGCCCCCAGGAGCCACCCGACGGCTCTAGTTCCCATCAGGTTCCCTTCCGCTCCCTGGGGGTTGCCTGTAGCAGGCGCCACCAGCCCCTGGCACAGCACGACCCCTCTCAGTTGCTGGGCACCTGACTGGCTCTCGGTGAATCTTGTGGGAGGAAGAACAGAGACAAGAGGAAAGAGAAGGGGCAGAGGAAGGGAGGAGGTGGGGAGAGGGAGGCCTTGCTTGCTCACACATTCACCTCTCAGTTCCCCACCCCTTGCCTGGGAAGGGTGTTTCACTGCCCTGTTTCAGAGCTGAGCAGGCCACCTGAAGCCATGGAGTCAGCAGGGAGCAGAGCCAGGGCCAGAACCCCTCTGTTCTGGGTTCTTCCATGCAAAACCTTAGTGGACCAAAGAATCCACTTTGGGACCTGAAGATTAAACAGAAGTTCAGTGAGTGGAGAGCTGGACATTAGCTGGAGGTCTGTCCTCAGCCACTCTGGGTCCTGTGTGTCCTGTTCTTTGATCCTTGAGCAGAGAAGAGGGGGAATAGTTCTGAGACCTCAGGTCCCAGAGCTGCCACTCCCAAGTTCCCCCTCCACCCCCTACATCTAGCAAACCGCAGCCTCTGCCTCTTACAGTGCAGATTCTCAGACGTGCACTGGTCACCAGCCTGACAGCGGGCACATGGCCTTTGGTCAAGTGTCCACCCTGCACCAATGGGCTACACCCAGAGATGGCCACCGCCTCCTCAGCGAGGACTGCTTCCTCCTTGTGCAGGACACGGGGCACAACTTATTGCCCTCACCCTACAGATGAGAAAATGAGGCCCAGAGAGGGCAAAGGGTTTTCCCAAGGCCACACAGCCAGTCAGCGGCAGAGCTGGGTGGGGATCAGAGCTGGCCTGAGCCACCCTGTTCCTGCCGCCTCCGTCCCCGGCGCGGGGCCTCACGGGCCCTGCCGGAGTTCCGCTCAGACTCACCGCTCTGCCTGCCTTCAGCGCTGGCAGCCTGGCCCTCCCCAATGCATTATTCACGCTCCCAAGAGCCGGCCAGCTCCAGTTACGCTGACCACGGCCCTGGACGCCTGCCTTGTCTGCTCCCCCCCCCCCACACGGAGGGTCTGAGGCTCCCCTCCAAGGCAAGCTGGTGGGCTTTCGACATCCCACTCCGGCTTGGGAGCTGGAGCTCCACTCTCGCCTGGCGCAGAGGTGCTGGGCAGCTCGGGGCAGGTGGCTTCCCCTCCCTGGAGCTCCATGGCTTCCCCTGGGAAGTGGCAGTGACACGAGCACTCACTTCAGCGGCTGGGCCAGCTGGGGCACAGGGTGCTCTTTCCAGTGGGCCGGCTCGGTGGTCCCCGGCACGGCTCTAGGGCCAGGATGGCCTCCCCCGCGCAGGCCTCGCCGGGCTTCCCCTTCTCCCGGGTAAGCGACACCTCCGCACTCTCCACCACAGCTTGAGGGTGAAACCCAAGGCGGCCTCTTGAGCAGATGAATTATGGATCCGCCCTCTTGGAAACCTGGTCCTGACCAGAAGCAGCTCAGCTGTCCCTCCCCAGGCCACCCGGGCCAGTCCCAGCTGCTCAGAACCGGAGGCCACTTGTGCAGCCACAGGCAAGAGACCCAGCAGGATCCCTTGTCTCCAGGTCCCTGAGCTTGTGACACCAGCCCCAGCCCAGTGGGGAGCAGGCAGCCACCATGGCAAAGGAGGACGAAGATGAGAAGAAAACGAAGAAGAAGAAGAAGAAGGGGCAGGAGCCGGAGAAGCCCAAGCGGAGCCTGAAGGGGACGTCGCGGCTGTTCATGGGCTTCCGTGACCGCACCCCCAAGATCTCCAAGAAGGGCCAGTTCCGCAGCGCGTCAGCCTTCTTCTGGGGCCTCCACACCGGCCCACAGAAGACCAAACGCAAGAAGAAGGCACGCACCGTGCTCAAGTCGACGTCGAAGCTCATGACACAGATGCGCATGGGCAAGAAGAAGCGCGCCATGAAGGGCAAAAAGCCGTCCTTCATGGTCATCCGCTTCCCCGGCCGACGGGGCTACGGCCGCCTGCGGCCGCGCGCCCAGTCACTCAGCAAGGCGTCCACGGCCATCAACTGGCTCACCAAGAAGTTCCTCATCAAGAAGGCCGAGGAGTCAGGCAGCGAGCGGGCCACAGTGGACGCCTGGCTCAACCGCTCGGGCTCTCACATAGGCTCCCGCAAGCTGCCCTTCCCGTCGGGTGCCGAGATCCTGCGGCCGGGGGGCCGCCTGCGGAGGTTCCCGCGAAGTCACAGCATCTATGAGTCCGGAGAGCCCGTGGGCTTCCTGCCCTTTGAGGACGAGGCCCCGTTCCGGCACGCGGGTTCCCGCAGGTCGCTGTACGGGCTCGAGGGCTTCCAAGACCTGGGCGAGTACTATGACTACCACCGCGAGGGTGACAGCTACTATGACCAGCAGTCCCTCTACCAGTACGAGGAGCAGGAGCCCCACCTGGCCGCCTATGGCGCCTATGGCGCCTACGGCCCCTACGGCCCGTACGGCCCCTACAACCCAGCCTGGCCGCCCTACGGAGACAACCCCCACGGGTACCCGCTGGAGGACCCCTACGACTACTACCACCTGGACTACTACGGGGGCTCTTACTACCCCACATCTACCTACGGCTACAGCTACGGCTACGATGATTATGAGCCCCCCTACGCTCCGCCAAGGGGGTACGTGTCTCCCTACAACTACTATGATGCTTACGAGAGCGAGCCATACGCCCCCGGCTACTACCTGGACCCCTTCGCACCTTACGAGGGGTCGTTCCTGCCCTACGACCTCCCGTACGACATGCCTGCCTTTGATCCGTACAGCGTGCCCTACGGCGCTCTCTACAGCGACCCCTACACCGAAGGCGTCTATGGCGGCGGGGCACAGGCCATTTACCCTCCCGAGGTGCCCTACCTTTACCCGGAGGAGTCGGCCTTCGCGTACCCATGGGTGCCCCCGCCCATCCTGTCGCCCCACAACCCGTACGCCCACCCCATGGATGACATTGCGGAGCTGGAGGAGCTGGAGGAGCCGGAGGAGGCGGCGGCGGAGCGGCAGGGCACCTCCTTCCGCCTGCCCAGCGCCTCCTTCTTCGAGCAGCAGGGCATGGACAAGCCCGCCCGGTCCAAGCTCTCCCTCATCCGCAGGTTCCGCCTCTTCCCGCGGCCGCAGGTGAAGCTGTTCGGGAAGGAGAAGCTGGAGGTGCCCCTGCCGCCCTCCCTGGACATCCCTCTGCCCCTGGCAGATGAGGAGGAGGAGGAGGAAGAGGAAGAGGTGCCCCCAGTGCCCACAGGACCCTACGCCTACCCCTTCTGGGGCTTCCTCACGCCGCGCCAGCGCAACCTCCAGCGGGCCCTGTCGGCCTTCCGCGCGCACCGCACCCACCGCGGCCTGGGCTTCGGCCCTGAGTTCGGGCACCTGTCGCCCCGCCCCACCACCTCGCTGGCACGCTTTCTCAAAAAGACGCTGTCGGAAAAGAAGCCCGCCTCGCGGCTCAGGGGCAGCCAGAAGGCCCGGCGGGGAGCCCCGGCCGTCAGGGAGGCGGCCTACAAGCGCTTCGGCTACAAGCTGGCGGGCATGGACCCCGACCGGCCCAGCACGCCCATCGTGCTGAGGAGGGCCCAGGCGCACGCGCGCAACAACAACAACTCGCATGGCCTGCGCTCGCCCGCGCCCGCGCCCCCGCCCGCGCCCCCGCCCGCGCCCGCGCCCGTGCCCGTGCCCGCGCCGCCGACGCACTGGAGCGCGCTGCTCTCCCCCGCCCGCGCCCCGGCGGCCTCCCAGCCCCGGTCCCCCGCCCCCCAGCTCCTTCTCCCCAGTCCTCTCGGGCCTGCCCCGGCCGGCCTCGCCCTACGGCTCGCTGCGCCACCACCCGCCGCCCTGGGCCGCCCCGGCCCACGTGCCGCCACATGGCTCGCTCCGCCGCCACCCGCCGCCCTGGGCCGCCCCGGCCCACGTGCCGCTCACACCGCAGGCCAGCTGGTGGGCCTTCCTGGAGCCCCCTCCCGTGAGCCCCGAGGTGCCTCTCGACCTGCTGGCCTTCTCTGGACCCCGGCCCTCCTACCGGGGCTCCCGCCGGCGAGGCGCGTCCTTCAGCTTCCCCAGGACCTCCCCACCGGCATCGCGGAGGCAGGCCTGGCCGCCCCTGCCTTCTCCCCAGCCCTCTCTGAGGAGTCTGCCGGGTCTGGGCTACCGATCCCCCTTGGGCCCTGGGTCCCCTCAGCCTTCCTTGAGGGCTGGCCCCTTCCAGCCGACCTTCTCGCCCCTGCCTCGCCGCCCGCGATCCCTGCGGGAGCCCCTGTCCCCACACCGCGTCTCTGGGAGGCTGGGCAGCCCACAGTCGCCCTTGCCTTCTCCTCTACTGGGCCCCAGCCGGCGGCACTACTCGCTCAACCTGCCCTCGCGCCTCCCACACACGTGGCGCCGCCGCAGCGAGCCGCCCACCAGGGCCGTGAAGCCCAGGGTGCGCCAGTCCTTCCAGGGGCCCCTCAGTCCTGGGCCTTGGCCTGCGGCAGTGGCTGCGGCTGCGGCTGCGGCTGCCCCCGAGCTGCAGGAGAGCCAGCAGGAATCACAGGACTCAGAAGTACCCTGGACAGTGCCCCCGCTGGTCCCCAGCTGGGACGTGGACGTGCCCCCCACCCAGCGTCCATCCTCGCCCTGGCCAGGACGCGCAGGCAGCCGCCAGGGCTTTTCCAGGCCACCCCCTATACCCGAAAACCCCTTTCTCCAGCATGTTGGTCCTGTGCCATCCCCTGACCTCCAGCTGGAGGACTCAGCCTCTGACTTCACCACCGTCCACCAGGGTAGACACCACGACCTGGGGCCAGGAGAGCTGGCCAAATCAGCCAGCCCCAGCCCTGAGAAGCCCAAAGAAGAGGCCTCCTCCAGGGACTCCCAGCCACCTGCAGAGCCCAAGCCTCCGACTCCAAAGCCCCTCAAGGGTTCCCCGCTCCAGAAGAAGATGTTAAGGCTCAGCCTCTCCTACCCTCTGGCCAAATGTGACCGGATGAGGGCCACGTGGCCACCGTGGCGCCGCTGGGGAACGCTGCCCAGTGCCCCAGCCCCCTTGGAGCCCACTCGGGCCCTGGGGCCCCTGCCCAAGGCAGGCGAGCTGCACCGTGCAGATCCGGGACGTTGCGCCGTAGTCCTGCCTCAAGTGCAAAAGCCGAGCTCTTTCCAGCGAGCTGGTCCTGCCACCTTGCAGCCCTCCACCCAGCTGGCCAAGGACCCAGGACTGAGCCCCAAGCCAAGAGCCTGGAGTCTGCTCTGGTCCTGCCTCTGGCTGCCAGCGAAGACCCGCCAACCCTGGCCACAGGTCCATGCCCATCCCCCGTCCTGCTGCCTGGGCCCTGACACTGCCTACCCGCCCCATGGGGGCCCCTGGGAAGAGGTGGGCCCCCAAAGCTGGTGGAACAAGGTACGGGGACACAGGTCAGAGGGAGGGCTTGGGGATCTGTCCTGGGAAGCAGGGCAGGAGACGGCCTCAGGACCCTGGTGGGCTGCTGCCCCCTCTGGCCCGGGCTTCAGCTCGGCGTGCAGACGGGCTCCTTCCTGTCTGTGACTCGGGGGGAACCGCCCCAGGCCCAGGGCAGAGGCACTGGCAACTCCTCCCAGGTCACTCTGGGGAAGGGGTCTTGTCCTAGTCTGGGCGTTGAGCAGCCCTGTCCCCGTACAGTCTGTACGGCGCATCTACCCCCAGCTGCCCCTTAGAGATTCTGGCTGAGTGCAAAACTGCAGGACGTGCCTGCCCGCCCTGCCCACCCTGCCCCGCCCCCGCAGGCCTGTTCACACTGTTCTCTTGCTTCCTCCCGGCCCTCCCTCCCGCTGGAGTCTTCTTTCTCCCTGGGGCTCCTGCTTGAGGGCCGTTCCCTGGGCTGCAGGTTCTGGGCTGCCTGAGGTGAGGGGCTCCAGAACCGAACTGCCAGCCTTTTCATCGCACAGTGGAAAAGGTCGAAGCCCAGGAGGTCACACAGTAGATCAGAGCTGAGCCAGATCCCTCCCCGGCCTCGCCACCTGTGGGGTGAGGGGCAGGCAGCTTTCTGAGGGGTGCCAAGCCATGCCTGGCTGTCGTGCTCTGTGGTGGAACGTGAGCCCCATACTGAGTGGCCTTCAGTGAAGGGGGAGTGGTCACCAGAGCCTCCCCGGGGACGCCTGGGGTGGGCGGGGCATGCAGGGGCAGCAGGCGGTGCTCAACCTATGCAGACCGTGCCCGGCGCAACGGGCAGCCAGCTCGCCCGGCAATGGCGACAGGGGCGGCCTGGCTGCTGGGGGGGCCCTGGCCCCGGCGGCGGGTGCCCCGAGCTGTGTGGGCCACAGCGTTGCGCGAGCGGGCTTCAGGGCGCCCTGGGGTGAGGGGCAAGGATGCCTGGGCCCTCCTCACCCTGGAATACGTGAGTGGCTGAATTATTCAGGGTGTGCGGCCACTGGCACACATGGGCAGCAGGCTGGTGGGCGGGAGGCCAGGGCCTCAGGGCGAAGCTCCCCGTGGCCTACTTAGCAGGCAGGGCTCCCCCCGGTGTCCCCTTTCCTCACCTGCTCAGGGAGGGGTGTGGGCTGGATCTGAGAGGCTGGACAGTCATGTGGGTCCATGCATGCCTGCGTGGCTGGGTCGTGTGCTGGGGCGCACTGCAGCCAACAAGGGCACCTGTGTGTGCGCGCAGCAAGCTCTGGGCAGCTGTGGCATTCACGGGATCATGTGTGTGCACACAGTCAGGCACAGAGGAGATCCTGCAGCCCAGAGGTGGCATCAGGACGTCAGTCTCGCGACCCCCAGGTGTGGAGGCAGCCCGAGGTGTCCATGCACATGAAATTGTGTCAAGTGGATGCTGAGAGTATGTGCCCCCAGCCAGGCACTACAGGCCTTCACGCACGCCCATGGGCATCTTGCAGGACCGTGGGCGTGCCCAGGAGCCACCTGAGCTGCAGGTGCCGCTGTATGTAGGTCCGTGTGTGGGGGCCTGCGTGTGTGCCTGGCCCAGGCACCCGGGCGCACATGAGACGGAGTGGGACAGCCTTGGTCTTGGTCTTCCCGGAGGCCCCATGCACCAAGATACATGCGTTCACGTTGTCACACAAGCAAAGGCTTGGGGACCTCCCTAGAAAAGGATGTCAGCAGTTGGAGAGCTCGGAAGGCTGGGGGGCTTCCGGCCAGGCTGCGTGCAGCGCTCACCCCCGGGCCAGGCTGCAGGGGTGCATGGGAACGTGCAGCCATGTGCCCCCGAGTAAGGCGCCGCGGCCCCTGGCCTGCCGAGGCAAGGAGGCCCGCAGGACCTGCCTGGCTGTACTTCAGGCTCCCTCCTTCAAATCAGGTGCAGGTCCCAGCCGTGTCCGCGCGGGGGGCCACACGTGGGCCCCTCAGGCTGGTGACCAGAGACTCTCTCTCACAGATGCATTCCATCCGAAACCTGCCATCCACGCGGTTCCTCGAGCAGCAGCGGGAGGACGGTGTGGAGGACATGACGCAGCTGGAGTGAGTGCGCGGGTGGCAGGGTCAGTGAGGGGTCACCGGGAGGGCACCTCTCCTGCCAAGGGCGCCTTTCACCTCCTGGAACATTTTCAGAGCCTCAGTTCCCTCATCTGCAAAGTGAGACCTTGCAGTGTGACAGAAGCCAAATGCGTGCACGGCTCTACTCTGTGAGTCAGGGGGGCCTGTGTTCAAATCCCAGCCCCACCACTTGCCAGCTGGAGGGTCTCGGGCAAGTCACCTTACAGCCAGGTGCCTCAGTTCCTCATCTCTAAGAGCTGGTGGGATGGCAGCTGTTAGGAGGGCGCTGGCATGTCGGAGGTGCCCACAACGTGAGGGCTGTGCTGGTTGATATCATTATCCAGTTACGGTGACTCAGCCCTCACGTCTGCCAGCTCAGAGCATCCTCACCCCAGTGAGCGAGATAAGGACAGTGATTATCATACCAACCGAACAGATGAAGAAACTGAGGCACAGAGAGGCTAAGTAACTTCCCGAGGCCTTACAGTTAGTGAGCGTGAGAGACGGGCCTGAACTCAGGCCCCCTGGCCGCGAAGGTGGGCCTGGGCTGACTGCCTTTCTTCCTGCCCTCCCAGAGACCTCCAGGAGACTTCTGTGCTGTCCAACCTCAAGACCAGATTTGAACGGAACCTCATTTACGTGAGTCCTGGGGTGGCTCGGCCTTGGGCCCGGGGCCAGCGGGCAGCTGCCTCCCGTCTCCCGGGACCCCGGTGGGAAGCATCAGTTTCTCCTGCTGGGCCCGAGGCCTGCGGCCTCTGGTTTCAACTCCGAGGTTTCTACTTCTTGAGCATAGCCTGCTAGAACCTGGAGCTCTGGAACCCAAGGTCCCACACATAGCATGTTAGAGTGGTGGGTGCCAGAGACCTGGAGACAGAGCCCAACAGAGCAAGCTTCCAGAGTCCTAGAACCCGCAGCCCTGGGCCCCAGGAGGGGGACGGCCAAGGGAGGAAGGGAGCCATTGGCCGCAGAGTGGCAGATCAAGGTCCAGGACC
The DNA here is from genome assembly GCF_021234165.1 of Pteronotus mesoamericanus. Taxonomy (NCBI): domain Eukaryota; kingdom Metazoa; phylum Chordata; class Mammalia; order Chiroptera; family Mormoopidae; genus Pteronotus; species Pteronotus mesoamericanus. The sequence continues at coordinate 1,686,029 of NW_026555090.1, forward strand.
ACAGGGCAGGTGGCGGGGTGACCCGGAAGGGCTCTAGTCACCTCCAAATCCACTGCCCTCCAGACCCCTCCCCGCTCCAGGAAACGGAGGGTTGCCCTCAGGTTGAGGCAGGGGTGCCTGGAGCCTGGCCCTGACCGTGAGAGAAGGAAGCAGGCAGCAGCCAGCACTGCCACCCTCGCGGAGTCATGGCTGTGGGGCTTTCCTTATTCCAAAATCCACCCAGCCTCGGCCTGGCACAGCACCGAGAATCCTCCTGCCAGAGCAGGTGACCCACCAAGCTGTTAAGAGGCCCAAGGGTCAAACACTGAGGCCGGGTAGCCAGGCACCTGTCCCCGTGGGAACAGGCCCAGGCTCCCAGGGGCGGGGGAGGGACAGGCAGGGCTGTGAGGAGCGCAGGCCCTGAGGCCACTGTCTGCACAGCAGACGTACATTGGCAGCATCCTGGTGTCGGTGAACCCGTACCGCATGTTCGGGATCTACGGGCTGGAGCAGGCGCAGCAGTACAGCGGGCGGGCCCTGGGAGAGAACCCCCCGTGAGTACCTCCCAAGCAGCCCTGGGCCCTCCTGGGTCTCTGTCTGAGCTTGCTGAGTCCCTGGCTGCCCCTCAGCCGTAGGTCAGTGCTGGGGGCAGTGGGCAGCCCACCTGCTCAGCCCAACCGTGTTTCCCCAAACCTGGCCACAGCTCCTACCGAGGCAGAGGCCACTGTGGCCTGGAGCAGGGAATGTTTCCCCAAGGGTGGGGGTGCAGTGGGATCGGCTGCTTGGCCAGACAAGGGGCCCCACGCCCACACCTGCCCTCTGTGAGGACTGGAAGCACAGAAGGCCAGGGTCTGCCACAGTGTCCCCTGTGGCCTCTCTCTCCAGGCATCTCTTTGCAATCGCAAACCTCGCCTTCGCCAAAATGCTTGATGCCAAACAGAACCAGTGCATAATTATCAGGTGAGCAACATAATTATCAGGGGAGCAGCAGGTCAGGCTGAGGACCTTTGTGCATGCGGCGAGGGGACATATGGGGGGACCTCAGGCAACAGGTCTGCATGAGACAGACCTGGGGGAACCATGCAGCTCCTTGGGGCGCCGGCCGGCCTCGCCCCGTGGCGGGGCCGAGGGAGCCACGGGAGGTGGTGGCCTGGCTGAGGCACACTCTGTCCCTTTGCCTGGACAGTGGAGAGAGCGGCTCTGGAAAAACTGAGGCCACAAAGCTGATTCTGCGCTACCTGGCCACCATAAACCAAAAACGGGGCATCATGCAGCAGGTGAGTCTGTCTGCCTTCCCAGGGCTCTCAGCGGAGCGGCCCCTGTGCTGCCCCCGGAGCCAGGACTTGTCGGGCCCACTTGGAGGTCGGGGAGTCCGAGGCCAGGTTTGCACTGGGAGTGCTCTTGGGACTTGGGGCTCTCTCTCCCCTCCCAGGGACCCCTCCTGCCTGCATCCCGCAGCTCTGGGCTCCCTCCCTCCTGGGCCTGGCTAGAGTAGAGGGCACAGGGGCAAGGGGAGTCCCCCAGCCCCCATGCCGGGCCTCACCGTGTGGAAGAGGCAGGAGAGACCTGAGTGTGGAGGCGGCCGGGGGCGCAGTGAGTAGGTGCTGACGCTGAGGGGGCCAGGCCGGAGGGTGCAGGGTTGGAGGTCTGCTCAGAGTGCAGGTCCTCCGAGCCTGAGGATGGTAGAGGCTCCCCAAGGACCCACTGTCTGCTGGGCCTGCGCTAGGCTCTGGGGCGGCAGGCAGCACAGACTCACTGTCCTGGCGCAGGAGACAGAAAGAAAAGCAATACACAGGTGAATTACGTCTGCGTGAAAGTATGGCGAGCTCTGGAGGAAAGGCGTGGGGAGGAGGTGGGGAGCGCTGGGCATCGTGGTTTGAAGGGTGGGGGCCGGGGGAGCCCTGCTGAGGGTGGCGGTGGGCCCTGAGGATAGCCGGGGCGCGGGGTGGGGGGAAGCCCATAGCCCTGGGGACGGCAAGGGTGCAGGCCCTGGGGTGTAAACAGGTCTGGCGTGCTCAGGGGACAGTAGAGCGGCAGCTTGGAGTCCCGGTGAGGGAGGGCGATGGCTCAGGCCAAGGAAGTAGACCCCAGTGCAGTTCAGGGCCAGCCAGCGACCTCCCGAGGGACCAGGCAAGGCTGTAATGCAGGGGACAGTCCCAGGGCACCCCCAGCCGCGGGCAGCACAGGGTGCTGCCAGCTGGTGGGCAGGGCTGCCGCAGGAAGGCAGCAGCGCCCTCGGGGTGTCTGCCGGGTGTCCCCAAAGGGGAGGTGGGTGGCCGTGGCCGCGCCACGAGCCTGGAGCTCAAGGAAGGTGGGGCCGGGGCCAAGGTCCACCTGCTCAAAGCCGGACTCTAAGACGCTTCCCCCCCACCCCCCGACCCCGGCCCACAAAGGTTTGTGAGTGGCCACAGGGACCCAGCTGATGGTAATCTCAGCAGGTGATCTCGGGGGCATTGAGCAGGGATGCCCTCAGGGGAGCCCTCAGAGGAGCAGGTCCCGGCTCTTGGGTCAGGAGGGTTCCTTTCTGGTGGGCCCTTCTGATGCCGCTCCCGGCCGGCCAGCCCGTCCCATCAGCCTGAGCCTCCTGGCAGCCAGCCAGGCCATGCCTCGGCTCCAGGCAGGGTTGTCTGCGGGTGGACTCCTGGCAGGGTCAGCGGGGCAGACCCCCAGCTCGCGCATGGAGCCCGCCCGCCCGTGTGCAGGGCCCTCAGCCGCGGCCCTCCAGAGCCCCGCTCGTGGGTGGGGCTCTGAGGCCTGGGAGCGAGTGACTTGCCCAGTGTCCCAAAGAGAGGGGCTAGAGGAACTGGGACGATGGGAAGCTCAGGGCCGAGCGCGCCCCTGGCAGGGTCGGGGGACGGCTGGGGCTGTGGGGCATGGCAGGTCTGCGAGTTCCTGTGCGAGGCGCGTAGTCACCGTGAGGACATGCCTGCCAGCAGGGACAGCCGTGGCTTGCGTCCTAGCCACGGCTCCCTGGGCTCGCAGAACCAGGCAGGCTGAGTCTAGGGTCAGTCTTAGGCATGGCTGGATCCGAGGTCTTAAACGATGTCCCCGTCCCTTGTGTATGGGCATCGCCCTCCTCCAGTCTCCCACTGGTCAGCAAGATGGCGCCACAGAACCAGAACCCACGCCTCCCAGCGTGCCAGAAGAAGTCTCAGGGCTCTCTCACATCGGGCTGGTTTTGGCCACGTGTCCTCACTGGGCCAGGTCACACTCTGACCAAGGTTCCCCAGGGTGGGGGGGTGGCTGGAGGCTCTGCACCCAACCCACAGGCACCCCCCGCCCAGGGGCTGGGTTGATGGCCCCGCAGGACCAGGCGTGCGCCCACCAGCCCTGCAGTGGGCACTGGGGACAGCGAAGCAGCTGACCCGCCCCCAGATATGCGCAAGTGACTCCCAGACCGAGGGACAGCACTGGCCACCGCCCAGGCAGACCGGCCGCCCCGGGCAGCCCTGGGCCGGTCCCTGCCCCTCTCCGGGCCTCCGCGCACTCCTCTGTCCAGTGGGCACAGTCGCTCCTGACTGGTCGCGGCTGCAGGAGTGACCAGGTGGAGGGCACTGGCACTCCCCCGGGGTAACGGCCACTATTTCTGCAGAGACTGGGGTTCCCCTGGGTCTCCCTTAAGCGTTTATCCTGAGGAGTTGAGTCTGCGTGCGAACGCTGTGTACACAGCTATGTCCCCAGTCGTCACGGCTGTGAGCTCTCCCTTACAGACACGTCACTTTACCTCTCCAAGTCTCAGGCTCCCAATCTGTACAGCCAGGGTGATATTAGGGCCTACTTTACAGTATTGTCGATTATTAATTAGGGCTAAGGATGCAGCACATAGTAGGTGCTTCATAAATGGGAGATGTGATTAGCTCTGCTCTCATAAAATACATCTCATCTGTTTGGCAGGCATCTGCTGAGGGCTTCCCATGCGCCAAGTCCGGTGTAGATGCTGGGGCCCCAGAGCTGTGCACAAGGGCGGACTCCTGCCCGCGGGGGCTGACACCTCAGAGAGGGCAGGCGAGATACACAAAGGCAGAGCGGTTGCCAGTGGTGCTGAGGGCTGCAGGGGGAGGGACTTCTGGTGCTCAGAGGCAGGGCTGTGCCAGGGTGTCAAGGGCACCGCCAGGAGGCCGTGGTGCTGGGCGGAGAGAGGCCGCCGGGGCCGGGCTGTGTGGGCCCTTGGAGGTCCACGGGAGGACTTGGCTTTGCGCTGAGCAAGGCGGCAGGAGGACATGCCGTGTGGGTTTTCTTTCTTTCTTTTTTTTTTTTTGAAAGATTTTATTTATTTATTTTTAGAGAGAGGGGAAGGGAGAGAGAAAGAGAGGGAGAGAAATGCCAATGTGTGGTTGTCCCTTGCACACCCCCTACTGGGGACTTGGCCCACAGCCCAGGCACGTTCCCTGACTGGGAATCGGACCAGCGACCTTTTGGTCCTCAGGCCGGCGCTCAATCCGCTGAGCCATCCCAGCCAGGGCGCTGTGCGGGTTTTCCAAGGGCCTCTGGAGGGAGCCCAGGCAGGACCAGGGGCAGCGCCTCCAGCGTCCTGGTTGCCCGTGGCTAGGAGGGTAGGGAGGAGAGGACATCCCCAGGCCCTCCGGGGAGGTAGACCCAGCTGACACTCGCATCTGGGGCCACACTGCAGTCCGCCAGCCTGGACACCTGGGCATCTCTGTGGTTCCTGGCTTCACTCTTACCTGGTGGCTCTCCTGCCCCCGACAGGGGCCCAGAGGGGTCGGCCAGGCCCTCCGTGGTCGTGGTTGGAGGGCCCTGGTGCTTTGGGGGGAGAAGTGGTCAGTCCCACAGGTGACCTTCTGTCCTTTCTCTTCTCCCCGCTCCTCCCTCCTGACTGCTCCTGAAGATAAAGGTACTTGGAGTGTGTGCGTGCAAGCCCGTGGCCCTGTGAGACGCACGTGGGTGTGTGTGTGTGTGCACGCTCTGTGTGAAGGCGGACTGGCAGGAGGCAGCGTCTAGTGCCTGTCCTGGCCGGGCGCCCCCTTGTGAGAGGCTGGGGCTGGAAGCGGGCCTCCGGGGTCTGCCTGTCGGGGTTGGGCTCCGTGAGCCGGCGGGGGGGCCCATTGCTGGTCGCCCTCACAGAGTGGGTCCTTGGGAAGTCAGTGTCGGGAGAACCTGGGGTGGCCCTAGCTAGGCTCCCAGCCCTGGGCCCCCAGAATAATCGCCACATCTGCTCCTGGGGCCAGATCCTGGAGGCCACGCCCCTCTTGGAGTCCTTCGGCAATGCCAAAACCGTCAGGAACGACAACTCCAGCCGCTTCGGGAAGTTTGTGGAGATCTTTCTGGAGGGGTGAGTGGGATGGGAAGGAGCCCCAGGGGCCTTGCAGTGCACTCTGCGTCCTGGCCCCGCCCCGCAGCACCGACACCAGCCCCCAGCGCCCTGCCCACTGACTACCCAGGCTTGAGCTGACCCTGCTCCCCGACCCCTACCCCCACCCCAGGGGCGTGATCGCCGGTGCCATAACGTCCCAGTACCTGCTCGAGAAATCCAGGATTGTGTTCCAGGTGGGCCAGGCCCTCCGCGGCCTTGTGTGTTGGGACGTGGGACGGGGTCGGAAGGGTGTGTGTGCAGCTACTTGGAGCCTGGCGCCTGGCCTGGCTGGGTAAATGTTGAATTAACAAATACATGTGTATGTATGAGCTGTGACAACATTTCCTCCCCTCCCCCACACCCTATAGCCACATGGGCTCTCCCCTGTTCCGGGGCACACCAGGCACCGTCTGCCTCAGGGCCTTTGCACTCACCGCTTGCCCTGCCTGGGGCACTCTCCCCCAGACACCTGGTCGGCCAAACCCCTCACCTCCTCCAGGTCCTCCCTGAACTGTCACCCGCTCGGGGAAGCCATCCCAGTGAAAAATGATCTGCCCCCCTTCACTGCTTTATTTCTCCCCAGAGCCCTTCTCAACACCTGGCATATCTTATGTTTTAACCAGTGGTTTGCTGAGCGTCCGCCTCCGCAGCCGGCAGGCGAGGCCAGGGCTTCTGTCGGCCTTGCTCCCTCCCCACTGTGTCGCAAGGGCCCTGGGAGGGCCAGGCCCACAGTGGGGGCCCTGCCACCCTGGGCCAAACAAGCTGTTGGGGCGCCAGTGTCTGCTCTGCGACACACATGTACACAGGCATGGGGAGCTGGTACACAAGGAGAAGAGCCACCTTTTCTGAATTCTCCAAAAACAATTAAATCCTGCCCTGAGCACCCTCCCCACCGCCTTACCAGGGCCTCTCCTCCATCCGCCCCCACCCACAGGCAGGACTGGGCTGGGAGCTCACTCCGCACAGAACTGCCGGGTCCCACCTGCAGGCCTGCGTGTGTACCTACATTTATGGGCACAGCTGGGCCCGTATGTGGGCCTGGGGGTCACCTAGGTGGGCAGCTCCCCTCTCTGCACCCACCCACCCTCTCTGCAGGCCAAAAATGAGAGGAACTATCACATCTTCTACGAGCTGTTGGCTGGGCTCCCTGCCCAGCTCCGGCAGGCCTTCAGCCTGCAGGAGGCTGAGACCTACTACTACCTGAACCAGGTGAGTGCCAGCAGGCATCTGAGGGTCCCTAGGCCTGGTCCCTGCCACCCCTTCACCCCAGCGGGCTGAGAGAGCCAAGCTGTGGTGTCCCAATGGCCAGCAAAGATGATGGAAGTTTGGGAGGGCAAGTCGGGACTTGAGGTGTCTCATCATGGCATGGACGGGGGTTCAGATCCAAGGTTGAGGAGGCCTACCTGATTCTTCATTTTTCCGGGCCCTAGAACAGAACCAAGCAGCCTAGAGCTACTACACGTCCCCTCTAGGGCCTCAGTCTCCTTATCTGTAAAGCATGGCACCGCTTCCGAGGGATGCGGCCAGGATTAAAGGGAGGAAATGCACGTAAAGCTCTTAGTGCAGGCTCTGTGCGGTGTCCCCCAGCCCGTGGGAGTGGGATGAGTCTGATGTCCGGCTGGGGCCGTGCCGCAGGTCGAGGCAGAGCAGGGACCTTGAGGGCTGCCCGCCCCCGCCCAGGACCCTGAGCCCTGAGCCCGGCCCTGCCCTGCCCTTGCCTAGGGTGGGAATTGCGAGATCTCAGGGAAGAGCGACGCAGACGACTTCCGCCGGCTCCTGGCTGCCATGGAGGTGCTGGGCTTCAGCGGGGAGGACCAGGACAGCATCTTCCGCATCCTGGCCTCCATCCTGCACCTGGGCAATGTCTACTTTGAGAAATACGAGGTAAGAGAATGCACAGCCTGCCCTGGGGCCCTGACGCCCTGGGGACACAGGCGTCTTTTCAGAAGCTTAGGAACCGTCTGTATTTGCCTTTCAGGTTACACCATGCACGTAGCATTAGTTCTTTTTTCCCCCACTTTGGGGCTGCTCATGTTTTTCTTTTTTCTTTTTAAATTTTTATTTTTAAATCATGTTTATTCTACTACAGTTGTCTCAGTTTTTCCCCCTTTGCTCCCTCCACCCATCCCACCCCCACCCCCCGCTCCCACAGTCAATTCCCACTCTGTCATCCATGTCCATGGGTCATTCGTACACGTTCCTTGTCTAGTCCCTTCCCCTTCTTTCCACCGTTGTCCTCCTTCCCCATCTACTTTGGTCACTTTCAGTCTGCTCCATGTTTCCGTGCCTGTGGTTTATTTTGTTTCTTAGTTTATTTTGTTGAATAGATTCCACTTATAGGTGAGATCATATGGTATTTGTCTTTCACCAACTGGCTTATTTCATTTAGCATAATATTCTCCATTTCCATCCATGTTGTTATGAAAGGTAGGAGTTTCTTCTTTCTTCTTTTTTTAAATGCAGAGTTTATTTACTTATTTATTTTTAATGTCAAAATCCATTATAAAATATTAAACAATTTAAATTCATCGTAAAGTCTCAGCAATGAAAACAATATGACATCAGCAGAGAAGTAATCAAGTAGATGAATGAAATAAAATGAGCATTCTAGAAACAAACGTATCATATCTGTCTAACAATGTAATATATGATTAAATTGATATTTCAAGTCAATGGGGAAAATAAGGCTTATTCAACAAATAAGGTGCATGGACTGCTATTACTTGAAATAAAACAAATATAAAGCCCTATTTCACACATTATACAAAAAATATTCAGGTGAGTTAAAAATCAATATGTAAAATCTAAGGAGTTTTAGGAGAAATACAAAATAATACTTTTCTTACCCTGAAGTAAAACATTCAAACCCAGAAGCTATAAAGGAAAATATTGACTATATTAAACATTTAAGACTATGCAGTAATATACATATAAAAAAAGTTAAAGGACAAGTAATAGAATATGAAAGTATTTACAACACATCTAAAAAGGGTAAATAATGTTTTTTTTTTAGGGAAATAATTCTACAAACATTTAATCAAAAAATGGATAAAGAATACTAAAAAGTCATTTAAAGCTTTTTAAAAATAATAGAAATAGGCAGGAAATATACAAAAACAGGTTTAGTTTCAACCAATAATAAAGTAACAGGTAAAATAATACATCATTGTCACAATCAGATTAATAAGCATTAAAAATATTGGTAATATCAAGTATTGGTGACTGTGAAAGGAACTGGGTATTCATAGACTCTTTTTATTCATCTTCTTAAAGCAGTCCCTTTAGCATATTTTGCAATGCTGGTTTGGTGGAGGTGTATTCTTTTAGCCATCTTTTATCTGGGAAACCCCTTATTTCACCTTCCATTTTAACTGAGAGCCTTACTGGGTAGAGCAGTTTTGGTTGCAGACCTTTGCTTTTCATTACTTGGAATATTTCTTGCCATTCCCTTCTGGCTTGTAGCGTTTCTGTTTAGAGGTCAGCTGCTAGCCGTACCGGGGTTCCCTCGTATGTTATTACCTTTTTTTCCCCCTTGTTTCTTTTAGGATTCTCTGTTTGTCTTTGATATTTGCTGTTTTAATGATGATGTGTCTTGGAGTGGGCCTCATTGGGTTCCTCCTGAGTGGGACCCTCTGTGCTTCCTGGACGTGCATGACTTTTTCTCTCCTCCAATTAGGGAAGTTTTCCATCATTACTTTTTCAAACAGGTCCTCAGCATCATCTAGCCTACTTTTGATTCCTTCTACTGTGTTCTTCAATTGAGAAATTGTATTCTTCATTTCCCTTTGTCTCTTATTGATAGTGTCTATGTCCTTTTCCATGCTGATATAGTTTGCAGTAAGTTCCTCTTAGTTTCCCTGTAGTTTTTGGTAATTCTCTCTGAGCTCACTGAGCTCATTGAGCTTCCGGAGAACTGTTGTTTTGAACTCAGTATCTGACAGTTTACCTGCCTCTATTTCATTTAGTTCTCTTTCTGGGGATTCCTCCTTTCTCTTCGACTAGGGGGTGTTTGTCTTCCAATTATTTGTGAGACTCTTCTTTTTTGCTTCTGCTTCTTAAATTGATCTGTCTTGATTTCCTGACTTTGTGGTGTAAACTTCTGCGGTAGGAGATGCTGTTTTTTCCTTCTGGATCTGCCTCTGATGATGTCAGATGTTGACCCTGTCTGACCTTAGGGAGTCTGTTCGAGACTTCCAGGAATCTACTGTCCGTGGCTTTCTCCTTCAGCTGTTAACCTAATCACTCTGCACTCTGCAGGCCAGCTTAGACACCACAGGGCGGGGCAGAGTCCCTCTTGGAGGTGGAGTTATTATGTCCTCTTATGCTGTTGCCACTCAGGGGAGTGGTCTGCCTGAGCCAAGTGGCTGCTGCCATGTGGGGGAGGAGTCAGCACTGGGATCCTGCCAGCTACTCTCTCTGTTCTCTTGCCAAAGCCTCCATCTCCAGTCTCTCCTCAAGTGTCTCTAGACCACTCTGCTTCCCCTTTAGCCAGGGATCTAGCCATTCTGTACTCAGCAGTCAGGTTTTAGCACTTCCAGGCCGGGACCGAGTCCCTCCCGGGGGTGGGGTTATTGGGTCCTCTCATCTGCTGCCACTAAGGGGAATGGTCTGCCTGAGCAAGATGGTTGCTGTCATATGGAGGGTGAGTCAGCACTGGGATCCCCCTGGCTACTCTCTAATTTGTCTCCCCAAAACCTCCTTCCCTAGTGTCTCCTCAGGTGTTTCTAGCCCACTCTGCTCCCGCCTTTGCTGGAGACCAGGGTAAGTGGCTGCAAATACAAATTTATGCATTGGCCCTTTAAACGGCTCTTTGTGTCTCCAGCTTCCTGTCTCAGGCAAAGAGCAACCCTGCTGCTTTTTTCCCACATGGCTGTTATCTGTGTACTTTTTGGGCTCTGGTGCTGTAGGCTGGAGATTCCCGCTTATGGTTTAGATCTCGCTCTTCTCAGGAGGATCCAACTGGTCGTTTCAATATCCATCTGGTGCTGCTGCCCCTGGGCACCCCACCTGCCTTCTTGAGTCTCTACCGCACTCCTTACCAGTCAGGTTGTGCTAACGCTGGTTCTTCTGTCTGTCTGAGGTTATAAGTCTCCTCTCTCGCTATTGTTCAGTTGTTTGTTCCAGGTGATTTCTCCACAATTTAGTTGTAATTCCAGATTGGTCCTGGGCGGAAGTCAGTGTGACTTCCACTCATTCCTCCACCATCTTGATTCTCTTCTAATCATCATTATTTTCCTTATTGATGTATGAGGTCTCTTTACCTGTGTTAAGGAAATTAGCCCTTTGTCTTTCATATGAATTGCAAATATGTTTTCTGGTGTATCATTTATATTTTTATTTTATTTACAGGTCTTTTGACGTTTGGTTTTTTTTTGTTTGTTTGTTGTTTTTTTTTGCTGTTGTCTGTTTTTGCCATGCATCTTTAAAAAATTATTTTCAGGCATTTCATTAATCAATATTTTCTTACATGAATTTTAGATTTACTATTTTTTTGAGAGACTTACCTCTCTAAAATTATAACAACTTTCTTCCATAATTTTTTAAAGAATCTAATTTCTTTTTTACCAGGCAGTCACCCAATTATATCAGTTCCCCTGCCTGACTTCTGATGGTTCTGAGTGATAGTTGTTCCATATTTTAGTTGTAATTTTGATGTGGTTGTGCGAAGAGGCGAGCCATGTGTGCCTACATTGCCATCTTGATGGGAAGTCTTATTTCCCCACTTGAGGAATATATATTTGTCATGTACTAAATTCCTATGACCATTTATGCCTAATTCCAGACTTTCTATTTTGCTTCATGAATCTGTTTATATGCTATGTGTCTATTATCTGTGTTAATTATTGTAACTTTGTAACATGTTTTACCATTTCCTAGGTCCCCCTGCATTCGTATTTCAGAATTTTCCAGGCTCTTCTAGCTTGTCTATATATTTTTTTCTTTGAGCTTTATACTCAGCTTATGAAGCTGAAAATGTAGCCCTGCCGGTATTTTACAGACAGACGCGCAGGAGGTGGCCTCGGTGGTGAGCGCCCGGGAGATCCAGGCTGTGGCCGAGCTGCTGCAGATCTCCCCTGAGGGCCTACAGAAGGCCATCACCTTCAAAGTGACCGTGAGTTCTGGGCACTGGAGATTCTCTCAAGGCCGCCTGCCAGTGCCCACACAGAGCCGCTTCATGGCCCTCCTGGGGGGGCTTTCTCTCCCCCTTCCCTTTCCTCCCTGTCCCATCCGTCTTCTGGGGTGGACCCATGAGGCGTAACCTCAGACCCCAAAGGCATTAGGTGCCCGATGCCCAGGCCCTTGCATAGGCTGTTCCCTCTGCTGGGAATGTCCTTTCCTTTCCACCCCACTCCTCCTCTAAGACCCAGCACAGGTATCTCCACCTCCAGGAAGCTGTCCCTGACGCCTGGCTGGGTCAGTGCCTCCTCTGGCCTTCCGCAGCCCCTGGCCCTCCCCTTCCCAAGGCTGACCTCACCGGGTCATGTCTACTCATGCCTCTGTCTCCCCCATTAGACCTGTAGCCCCCACCCCTAGCAGCCTAGCCAGGCAGAAGGTGGGACGAGGGTGGCCTGTTCCACCCCTGGCCAGCTGTGTCCCTAAGACCAGGCACACCGGCTCCCTTCCCCACACCCCTCATCCTCTGGGGACTTCCTGGAGCTGGTGGCCAGCCTGCTGTCACTCAGGAACCACGTCCCTCCGCAGGAGACAATACGTGAGAAGATCTTCACCCCCCTGACTGTGGAGAGTGCCGTGGATGCCAGGTGAGGCTGCACCCCTCCCAGCCTGAGCCTCCAGATGCCTCGCCCCCCGTGGTGCCCACCCACCCCAACACCCACTCTGCTCCAGGGATGCCATTGCCAAGGTCTTGTACGCACTGCTGTTTGGATGGCTCATCACGAGGGTCAATGCACTGGTGTCTCCACCGCAGGACGCGCTGTCCATCGCCATCTTGGACATCTATGGCTTCGAGGTGGGGCTTCATGGGTGGGTGAGGGGCGAGGAACATAAGGCTCTGTCTGTCTCCCCTCTCTCTGCCTGTAACACAGCATCATCTGTTCAGGCCCCCCCGCAAGTACCTCCCTTGTTGGCTGCCATTTGCTCCACTCACCCACAGGCCCTCCTGAGGCCTCTGGGTGCCAGGCCCTGTGCTGGGCAGCACGAGGAACCCTGGAAAGGACCAAACCTAGGCTCTGCCCTTGGGAAGGTTCCAGAAGGGACCAGGTGGGCATGGGGGAGAGATATTGACAAACACGGAGTCAGAGCCAAAACAGAGTCAGCCTGGCCCTGGGGGAGCCTAGAGAAAACCCTCAGCTGGGCAGAGATGAGGGAAGGCTTCCTAGAAGAAGAGGCGCCCCTGAGCTAACTCCTTAGGTGCCAGGAGTGGTGGGAGGAAGGGCGTGTGCGAATGCAGAGCGGCCCGGTGGGGCCTGGTGTCCGGGGAGCTGAGCGCCGGGTGCAGGAGTGGCGACGCGCAGCTGCTGTGCTGAGTGCATGGTAGGGGAAAGGGTGAGAGCAAGGTCACAGAAATAAAAGGGACGGGTAATACTCACACCCATTATGTTCCCGGTGCTCTTTGCTCTACGTACTTAATGTTCATTAATTCACTTAATCCTTACACCCACCTTGTGAAGTGGTAGGGTCATTATCCCTGTTTTACAGATGGGGAAACTGAGGTATGGAGGGCTTGTCTAAGGTCACATAGTTAGAAAGATTGGAACCCTGACAGAAGGTTCCAGAGCCTGGGCCCACTACCTAAGCTGCCTGCCATTGAGGCCTAGTCTGCCAGGCTCACGCCTGCATGTAGCGGGAGCCGCGGTGGCTTCTGAGCAGCGGGTCTGCGGCCAGGGCTCCAGCTCTCTGAGGCTGTGGCCGTGGAAGGCAGGGTGGGCACTGGGCCTGAGCTGGTGGATGGACAGGGCCCGGGGGGAAAGACGGGCTACTGCCAAAGAGGGACCAGGCCCAACCTCACACCTGCCTGGCAGGACCTGAGCTTCAACAGCTTCGAGCAGCTGTGCATCAACTATGCAAACGAGAACCTTCAGTACCTTTTCAACAAGATCGTCTTCCAGGAGGAGCAGGTGCGCGGCGGGGCCCTGTGCGCGCTCCCTCCCCGTCCTCGCAGGCAGTGGGCCTCCGCGGTGCAGACATGATGGTTCTTTAAGGGCGAGTCCATAGACTGAATGGAGGGAAAGGCATTATAAGCGGGAGCCACACGCGTGAAAGCCTGTGTCCTGGAGGGGAAGGTGCTGGGGTGATGACCCCAGAGAAGAGCCCTCCTGGGGGATCCTTTTCACCCTGTGCAAGGCTGTCCCAGGTGGCGGGAGCAGAGGGGCCCAGAGATGCTTCATGTTGCCTTGCTAAAAAGTGAGCTCACTGGGCTAGGTGGGCAAGCAGAGATGCCCCGCTTGCCCCTTCAGATGGACTCAGCCTAGGAGGCAGGCGGGTGGGCCCGGGCCGGACTCGGCAGCTGAGCCCTGCTGCCTTCCTGCAGGAGGAGTACCTCCGCGAACAGATCGACTGGCGGGAGATCACCTTCGCTGACAATCAGCCCTGCATCAACCTCATCTCCCTGAAGCCCTACGGCATCCTGCGCATCCTCGACGACCAGTGCTGCTTTCCCCAGGTGAGCCGAGGGCACTCTCTGACCTGCGGGTTGCCCAGCGGCTCTGAGCCTCACAGCCTCATCAGGCCCAAGTCCTCCATTTCTCTGGAATTTCCCTGGGGTCAGGGCTCAGGACAGCCAACCTGCCATTCACAACCTGGGGCGATTGAGGTTGGGTGGTGGCTGCGGGTATCCAGACAAGAGGCTACACCAGCCTGGGGAGTCACAGAAGGCTTCCTGCAGGAGGTGACCTTGGGGTTGGGCCTCAAATTCTGTTTGGAAAACACAACGGCTGGATGGGGGTTCTGGGCCACAGGACTAGAGAGTGCAGAGGAAGCAGGGCCAGAGGGGAGGCAGTGGGGGGTGGCGTGGGGAGGCTAATCAGACACACCTGTCTGCGGGGGTCCACTTGGGCCTCCCCACGCGGGGGAGTGGGCAGCCAGGGGAAGCCATGACTGGTTCTCCTGCCCCAGTGTTCACTGGGGGCCAGCCAGAGCTGGAGAGTCTGCCACTGGGCTAGGAGCAAGGGGCCCGGCTCCCTGCCCCACACTGAACCCCGCCCGCCCCCAGGCCACAGACCACACGTTCCTGCAGAAGTGCCATTACCACCACGGCGCCAACCCGCTCTACTCTAAACCCAAGATGCCGCTGCCTGAGTTCACCATCAAGCACTACGCAGGCAAAGTCACCTACCAGGTGTGACCCGAGACCGTCCTTCCGGCCTCAGCACCCCAGTTCCCTGCTGTCAGAGGCGAGGAAGCGCAGCACACGCTCCAGAGACGCCCGCCTGGCTCCAGTGCGGGCCCGGCCTATCCTCAGCTGTGTGACCTTGGGCAAATCACTTCACCTCCCTGAGCCCCAGTTTCCTCATCTGGAAAATGGGGATGATAATGCATAGAGTCCGTCTCCTGGGTGTGAGGAGCCTAGGACCAGGGTGGGTTTGATAAAGGGTAGCTGGTGTCACAGCGATATCACTGAGGCCGCTGTCATGGCTGGTGTTTCCTGCCCTGGAGTTGTCTCAGGCCAGGGTTTTAAGCATCTGTCCCCATTGGGCCTCATTTTCCTCATCTGCAGGAGGGCACGGGACAGTCCTCCACTGAGGACGAGCCAGTACTCACACTGGTCATGTGGCAGAGGCTAGTGCCCCCCTCCCCTGCGAGTGGGGGGATGGTGGGGACAGGATGGGGGCGCCATAGCAGGATGAGGGTTCCATTCGCTCCTAGGACAGATGGGGAGACAGGGGCCTGGAGGTGCAGGGCCCGGCCACCCAAGGCTGCAGGGAGGAAGGGAAGAAGACAGGCGTGGGCAGGCCGATGCACCCTGGGTGGGGCGGCCCTCTCTCCACCCGGCCCCCCAGGCTGCAGTGGGGGGAGGTGGTGTCCCAGGCCAGCTGCCCTGACGTTTCCCCTTTCCAGGTGCACAAGTTCCTGGACAAGAACCACGACCAGGTGCGCCAGGACGTGCTGGACCTGTTCATTAGGAGCCGAACGCGAGTGAGCAAGCCCCGCTTCTCCCTGCTCTGGCCCTGCCCCGAGCACCCAGCCCACAGTCAGGCCACTCTCCCAGTCCAAGAAATGGGGACCTACCCTGGCCTGGTCCTGCCTCTGGCCCACCCTAACCAGGCCCTGACCTCATCCCAGCCCTAACCCTGTACCGCCCAGCCTTGCCTCCCTCCTTAGTTTCTCTCATTCCTGGCCCCAGGGACATCTCTCTGCTGACCCGCCCTGGCCACGCCCACCCTGGCCTCGCCAGCCCGCCCTGCGCCCGCCCCAGCCCCATTCCTCCCTGCGGGGGTTCTCCCAATGGTGTTCTCTGCCACCTCCCCCTTCTCTGGGCCTCCATTCCCTCCTCTGCCAAATGGGCGCCCTCCTGCGGAGGTCATGGCCAGTGTTCACGGCCCCGTGTGTGTCAGGCCGCCCCGCCCACAGTGAGGGCCTGGGCGACCCCAGAATGATGAAGCCAGCCCCGCCATGGCACAGGTTCCCCGGAAGGCGTGAGCACCCTGACTGGAGGCGTGTGCAAGCCAGGGGGACAGTGGCCTTGCAGAGAGGGCGGGGGTCCCTCGGGTTAGTTTTCTGGTCGTTCTGGGTGTGGAGACTTGACTCCTTTTGCGCTCTCACTTCCCCCCTCCCTGCCCCTTTCTCTCTCCTCGGTTCTGTCTCCGGGCCCCTCCCCAACCCTCTCGGAACCCGGACCGTGGCGGGGCCTGCGCCCACGCCTGCCCAGGTGGTGGCACACCTCTTCTCCAGCCATGCCCCGCAAGCTGCCCCTCAACGCCAGGGCAAGAGCAGCTCCATCACTCGGCTCTACAAGGCTCACACTGTGGCAGCCAAGTTCCAGCAGTCGCTCCTAGATCTGGTGGAAAAGATGGAGAGGTGGGTGGGGCCGGTGGGCGGGGCCTTCCTCACCGACGGCCCTCAGGGGCGGGGACGGCTTTCCTTCTCTGGGGCCTCACACTGCCTCCCTCCCGCCCTCACCCAGGTGTAACCCCTTGTTTGTGCGCTGCCTGAAGCCCAATGACAAGAAGGTGCGTGATGGCCAAGGTCCCTAGGAGAGCCCAGTCCTCTTCCCCGTGCTGTGTGACCTTGGGCAAGGGGTTTTGCCTCTCTGGCCCTCCATCTGCCAGCCCACAATGGGGGACATCTGCCATTGACAGCGCCCTTTGCCCATGGGTGGGTGCGTGTGCAGACCTCTCTTTGGGCCCCCTCTGCAGGAGCCAGGCCTCTTTGAGTCCGATGTGGTAATGGCACAGTTACGCTATTCGGGGGTGCTAGAGACTGTGCGGATCCGCAAGGAGGGCTTTCCAGTGCGGCTGCCTTTCCAGGTGTTCATCGACAGGTACCTCATGACGGTTCCTTCCCTCGGCAGCCCCTCCCTCCCTGCGTGCCAAGGTCCCAGGAATACACAGCCTAGGCAGCAAGGGCTGGCTGTGCTCCGCTGCTCAGGTTGGGCGCGGCACAAGACCGCCACGCACTAGCTGCTATGTGGCATGTGGGTTTGTTCTTGGGCATTTTTCATAGTCTGATTATGCGTTGATTTCAAAGAGAAGCAATTTTAATCGTTATTATGACACTTCCAGCAGAGGGCAGTAAAGTGTCTCAATTCTACTGGAACCACTTTTACAATTTTCTGATACTGAGGTGCAGAGTTTTGAGGACAGAATGCCTTTTTCTGATTAGAAGACACTGAGTGAACCACTGCTGGGACCTGGGCCTCCTGGAGGCGGGGGCTGGGATGGCGACTTTGTGACCTCGGGGCAGCTGGGGCAGTAGGTCCCATGGCCCCCAGGCTGCATTCGGGCCCCTGCAGGTACCGCTGCCTGGTGTCCCTTGAGCACAAACTGCCAGCCAGTGGGGATATGTGTGTGTCGGTGCTGAGCCGCCTGTGCACAGTCATGCCAAATATGTACCGCGTTGGCATCAGCAAGGTGAGTCCCACCCCACCCTCGGCCCTGGAGGCCCCAAGTCCAGGGGCTCCAAAAATGGAGCTTGTGCAGTCAGAGGTGCCCAAGCTAGAGATGTGTGCCCCAGAGGCAGCCCTGTTGAGCTTGACAAACAGAATGGCGATCCCGCCGCCAGGCCTTGGCCCAGGCAGCTCCCACCGCCTGGCGCGCCCGCACCCTTGCTTCCATCTGCAAAGCCAGCCCGCCCTCCGCCCAGCTCCAGGAGGCTGCCTGTCGGTTCCCCCTCCACGGACTTGTCCTGAGCCCCGTCTCCTGGCCCTTCCCCGCCTCAGTGCTTGCCTCCTGCCCTCAGCTCTTCCTTAAAGAACACCTGCACCAGCTGCTGGAGAGCATGCGGGGGCATGTCCTGAATCTGGCAGCCCTCACCCTGCAGCGCTGCCTTCGTGGCTTCTTCATCAAGCGGCGGTTCTGCTCCTTGCGCCACAAGATCATCATGCTGCAAAGTCGAGCCCGAGGCTACCTGGCCAGGTACAGCCCAGAGAGGGCAGGACTCCCTGGGGCCCTGCAGCTAGGCTTGGGGGACGCTGTGCCTGGACTTGGGTAGTGAGGTCCCTGGTCCGGGAGGTATGTAAGCTGAGAGTGGGAGCCTCTGCCGGCAGGGTGACCGGATTCTCTGTGCCTCTGCTTTTTCCTGTCCTTCCATCCCTCCTCCTGGCCCTTGTAACGGGTAGGCGGGACCCATCCAGCCAAGAAGGGCCCCGCCCTGCACCTCCAGGACCCTGGGATTCCAACCTAGTGGGAGGTCCTGTGCCCAACGGTCTCATCCAGGCTCTGCCACTTAAATTGCTGTAGGACCTTGGCCCAGTCCTTGCCCTCTCACAGCTCCAGTGTTCCCTAGTGCCTAAGGGTCCCAGAATGACGTGTGGCAGCCAGGCCAGGCTGGCACAAGTGTCTCTGCCCGTTGTTCACCCGTGGCCTGAACGCCTAAGCTCCCCAGCCAAGACTCTCCTTTCTCCCCTACCCCCAGGCAACGGTATCAGCAGATGAGGAGGAGCCTGGTGAAGTTCCAGTCCCTCGTGAACACGTATATGAGCCACCGGCGCCTCCTCAAGGTGCAGGCCTCTCCCTCGCCCTCCTCCCTGGAGCCAGGCCTGTCCTGCCCGGGCCCAGGGGGAGGCACTTAGCTCCCGGGAGGAGCCTGTCTTGGGTTCGAATCCCCACTCTGCCGCTCACTAGCCGTGGGACCTCAGCCCCTCCAGCCTTGTTTCCCCGTAGGGTTGTGGGAAGGGTTGAGTGAGTAGTGCACATGAAGGATGTGGCCTGGTGCTGGGTTCACAGGGGAGCCTTCAGTAGCGGGTGCGATTAGAATTTAGCAACTGGACCAGTGCCGGGAATGGTTTTGTTCTCACCTTGACGTCAGTCGTGACCCATTGTCATGCAAACCAACACCAGGAAGACAAACTTAATCGCCAAAGCACTGAAGAACCGCGCGGCTTTTCCTGGAGGTTTTGTGCAGTGCCAGGGCGCCTCTCCCTCCTCCCAGCGCTCCTCCCGCTGCCTTTACCTCCGTGTCTCTCTTGCTCCGTTGCGGTCCCTTCCCTCCCGGTTTCTCTGGCCGCACCTCTGCCTCCCTCCGTCTGTGGGACGGGCCAGCGGGCCCCCTCATGCCCGCACTGGCCGCCTCGCGCAGCTGGCTTGGCCTGCGCCCGGTCGGCAGCCTGCCGCGGCCTCTGCCCGCCATTCCCCGCCTTGACCATCTGCTCTCCTGCAGCTGAGGGCAGAGCGGAGGCTCCGGGTGGAGGAGGTGCGGCTACGGGAGCAGGAGGTGGGTGCGGGGGTCTGGGCGGCAGCAGGGACAGGAAGGGAGGACAGCAGGTCGGGGTGGAGGCAGGCCTGTCCTCCTACCATGGGCTCTCCCTGCAGGAGCTGAGCAAGCGGGAGGTGGTAGCTGTGGGACACCTGGAGGTCCCGGCAGAACTGGCTGGGCTCTTGCAAGCAGTGGCAGGTACGTCCGTGCTGGACGGTGTGCGGGGAGTGGGCACAGGTGGGCCAGGGAGCCAGGCGCCTCACGCCCTCCACTGTCCCCAGGCCTCAGGCCAGCCCAGGTACCCCGGGTGGCCCCTGTGCGGACTCCGCGGCTCCAGGCTGAGCCCCGCGTCACACTGCCCCTGGACATCAACAACTACCCCATGGCCAAGTTTGTCCGGTGCCACTTCAAGGTGAGGGCCGGCATGGGCCTGAGCAGCCGTGGCCAGCGGGCACGGACCGCTGAGACTGATGCCGTCTTCAGCCTGGGGCAGGCTCCTGCCCATGCCCCACGGGGTCGGCTGGGGCCGTCCAGCTGCCGGGTCACAAGGAGCTGGGGTGCACCCAGGCCTGGGGAGCAGCGGGGGCCCTGTGGGGCTCAGGGCACAGATCTTCGCACGCCAGCGTGGAGATGCATCGGAAGTTTCCGGCCCGTGGAGCCACAGCGCAGTATCCCTGCTTTAGTGTCCGCCCTCAGAAAGAGCCCCGCGCGGGGCCCGGGCGGCCTCCACCACAGACACGCCGAGGGCCGGCGTCTGCCCCTGCCAAGCTTGGTTTCCATATCCACACACTGGGGACAGGAGCTCTGGCCTCCCAGGCTCTTGTATTCCTACCTGGCACAGAGCAGTGGGCCCCAGGTATGCCTGGCAGCCCTGGCTCTGTCCCCATGGTCTGCTCTGTGCCCTCAGGAGCCTGCCTTCGGGATGCTGACAGTGCCCCTGAGGACGCCCCTCACTGGGCTGCCAGTAGAACACCACGCAGAAGCTGCGAGCATCTTCAAGCTGGTATGGGCCTGTCTGGACCACGTTTGAATTTGTAGCCCCTGCGCCTGAGGCCAGGCGTGAGGCTCCTCGCCCTGCCCTCCTGGGCCATGCACTGGCCGAAGCCATCAGCCAGGCCCTTTCCTCGCCAGGGGGCTGGCTCCTCCCTGGCCTGGGATCTGGGGGTGGGGGTGTGCCTTCTCCCAGTCGTCTTCCTGGCAGGAAGGCTGTCTCTCTGGATGCTCCCAGGGACACCAAGCATAGATCCAGTTCTCTCCCCAAGGACTTTCTAGTCTGAAAGGGGAGGCAGAGCTCATCACTAGCGACCACCAGCATGGACAGAGGGAGGCCCCTCATCCAGCCCCGGGCAGGGCCAGGGAGCTTCCTGAGGGAGGGGTGTTTGAGCTGGAGTCAAAGGAGGAGTCAGGCTCTCCCAGCCAGGGCAGGGGGAGAAGGCGCCGAGGAAGAGGAAATTGGTGTCCTTAGAACAGAGAATCAGGGGTGGAAGGCGAGAGGGGTTAGGAGGCCTTGACTGACAAACCCGGGGCTCAGATTTCATCCTAAGGGCCTTATGGAGCCAAGGAAGGTGCTTCTGCGGGTGGGATGTGGTCTGGTACTGGCCCCTGTGGGGTCTGAATAGAACAGGAGGTGAGGGGCCTGCGGGAGGCCAGGGCTGCAGGGCGGGGCCGGGCCGTGTGGGAGCTATAGGAGGTCATGAGCAGGAGAGACCGTGAGCATGTATGTTGGATCTTGACTTTTCCCCATGGCTGGGGTGAACTGCCTGGCCATGTGGTGTAGAACATAACTATTATTTGTAATGTTTCATATGGGCAGAGAGGCACATAGGAAGGACAGGAGAGGGGAGGGAGTAGGGACCCGGCAGGAACCACTCTCTGCGGGGCCCAGGAGAGTCTGTCTGTGGCCCAGATCCTGCGTTTCATGGGCGACCCCCACCTGCGCGGTGCCCAGGAGAACGTCTTCGGGAACTACATTGTGCAGAAAGGGCTGGCAGCGTCCGAGCTGCGGGACGAGATCCTGGCACAACTGGCCAACCAGGTGTGGCGCAACCCCAACGTCCACAATGCCGAGCGGGGCTGGCTCTTGCTGGCCGCCTGCCTCAGTGGCTTTGCACCGTCCTCGCGCCTCAGCAAGTACCTGCTCAAGTGAGTGCAACCAGGCGGGGCTGGGATGAGGACAGCGGCACTGGCACGAGGCCAGGGGCGAGGTCTCTGTGCGTGGAAGCTCAGGCACGGGCCCTGTCAGGGGGAAGGAGTCGGGGTGGGGGCACTGTGTGAAGGACTTCTAGAACTCAGCGGGTGGCAAAGCCAGGCTCTGGGGAATTGAAATGGAGGCACTGACCTCTCACGTTGTGGGGATGTCATAGAGCGGTTAGAAGTATAGGCTCTGACAGTCTGTGTTCAAGTCCCAGCTCCACCACATCAGAGCTGTGTGACCTTGGGCAAGTTACCGCAGCTCTCTGAGCCTGTTTTCTCAGTCTAAGAGGGGGGTAATAAGAAGGCCTACTACATAGGCTGTGTGAGGATAGATGTGAGGGGCCTAAAACAGACCTGGGCATGTGGTAAGTGCCATGTGAGGACGCGCCGTCGGCATCCTGAGGAGGAAGGAGACGCCCTAGTGGGTGATCATCAGGGTGACTTGCCAGGAAGCGAGCTCGAGGGCTTCCTGAGTGTGAAGTCTGGCTGTGGCACTCCCTGCTGTGTGACCTGGGGCACAGCGCTGCTCTCTGAACCTCTTTCCTTACCTACAATTAGGGACGGTAACAGGACCCACCTTACAGGGTGGCTGTGAGCTGCAGAGTGTACAGAGATTCACCCAGGCCAGGCGCGGTAGGTAGGCAGCTCACTTGCCAGTCTTCTGAATCTGTGGCCATAAGATAGGGCCACCTGCCTGCCCAGGCTTCCTGTGGGCATAGCTCCAGGTTCCCTCTCGTAGCCACTGTGGTTCCGTGCCACAGCTGCTCCTGGCGAGGCACCCCAGCCGTTGGGAGGGGGACAGGGAGCCAAGCGTGAGGAACGCTGCCACCGGCAGGGGTCGGGCTCATTGGTCCTGGTCGGGCTGAACCCCACAGCCTTCTTTCGTGTAGGTGAGACCTGGGCGGCAGGCTCCGAGAGGGCAGGCCCCAGCCAGGGTTGCCCGGTGGAAGGAGGGAGGGCGGGGTCCTCCAGAGCCCCCTTGCCTGCCCACGAGGTGCTGCGGAGCCCACCCTGTCAGGAACGTTTTGCTCCAATGAGCTCAGATGCGCCGTCCTGGGACCTCTTTGGGCTTCCATGCTGGTTTGAAATACTTCCAGGGAGCCCAGTACCCTTCATTTTAGCGTAGCCTTGGAACCTTGGGCTGACCTGGGGCTTTTTCAGTCTCACCTTAAAGCTCTGGGCTAGCCTGGGCCTCCCTTAAACTAGCCTCAGGACCCGCCCCCACCCTGGGCTGGCCGCAGATCCTCCCTCATCCCAGCTCTAACTCCTGCCTGTTAGGTTTGTGTCCGATTATGGGCGGAACGGCTTCCAGGCGGTGTGCCAGCAGCGCCTCATGCAGGCCATGGGCCGGGCCCAACAGCAGGGCCCCGGGGCTGCCAGGACCTTCCCCCCCACCCAGCTCGAGTGGATCACAGCCCAGGAGAAGGCCAGCATGGCTTTGGATGTGGCCTGCTTCAATGGTGAGCGGCCTTGTGCTGTCCCCGACACCCTCGGAGGCGGCAGCGATGGGCAGCAGGCCCTGGGGTCACAAGAAGCTGCAGGCGGTTCTAGAGTTGGGGAGGGGCCTTCAAGTGGGTGTGGGGAGCCCTGAAATGAGGGAGAGGGGCTGGGGCAGGAAGACACAGACCCAGGCCACTAGGCAGACGGGAGAGGCCCAGCGGGGGAGGAGCAGTGCAGCTGCCTGCAGGGACCCAGGCTGAGCCCAGCCCCTGTTCTTGCCCCAGGTGACCAGTTCTCCTGCCCGGTACACTCCTGGAGCACGGGGGAGGAGGTGGCTGGAGACATTCTGAGGCACAGGTTGGCTCCTGGCCTGCCCTGCCCTGCGCGCCCTGTGGCCTGGGAAGGCGGGAAGGCGGGAAGGTGGGAAGGAGGCCAGATCCCCCAAGGGGCCCCACGAGGCCTGCTCTGGTCCTGCTTGGGGTCTGGGTGATATCCCAGAGTCTCCCCAGGTGGTACCTCTTGACTTTGTCCCTCATTGGTTTCCCTTCATATACTGTCACCAGGGGGCTGGTAGACGGCTGGCGGGGCTGGACGGTGGCCATGAAGAATGGGGTCCAGTGGGCGGAGCTGGCAGGCCACGACTACGTGCTGGACCTGGTGTCAGACCTAGAGCTGCTCAGGGACTTCCCACGACAGAAGTCCTACTTCATCGTGGGTGCAGAAGGGCCCGTGGCCAGCAGGGGAGGCCTAAGAGCGTAGGTGGCTCCCTGGGCCCCCCATACACAGGGCCGCTCCCAGCGCTAGGCTGCCCTCTGGGCTGCTGGGAGAGGCCGAGTTGTGAACTTAAGCATCAAGGCCCTCGAAGAGGCGGGGCTACCGAAGGGTCCTGCCTTTCGGGGAGTCATTCCATTCCAGAGTACAGAGGTTGGTGGGGAGGGGCGGTCTGGGAGGACCATGGGTCTCTCTGGGGGTCAGGTGTTCCATGTTCCCCTGTCCCTTCCCCGCAGGGTGTTTGGGAACAGCTGGGACTCGGACGAGGACGCGCCCGCTAGGCCCCAGCCGCGGAGGCACGTGCCCAGAGCGGCGGGCTCCCCTGGCTGCTGCAGCCACCGGGAGGACAGTATGAACGGGGAGACTGCGGCCCAGAGAGGGACAGCGACCCACCCAGGTCAGCCAGCAGTGGCCACTACCTGTAGTGGGGAGGGGACCTGGGGCTGTGAGAGGAGATCCCAGGAGGATAGAACTTGACTTTTGCGTGTCCCCCTTGCCAGACTTGGACAGCCTTGGAGCGCCCGCTGCGTCCCCCAAGGGCCTGGACGGCTACCTGGACAGCCTCTTCGGCCCCGTGCTGTCCTACGGGGACGCGGTAGGGACGGGCGGGGCCCTTGCAGACGGCAGGCACCGCACGCACGCGCCGAGTCACGCAGCCCCGCTGCGTGACAGCCTGGGCCGTGGGGGAGCGTGGCTCCTCTGGGTCTCTGCCGGGGGCCCAGCAAACGATGAGGAGGCTCCTTGGTCTTGGCGGCAGGGGCTCCTGGACAGAGGCCCAGGACCTCCTGTGGAAGCCAGTCCCCCAGGCACCCGCGCCCACTCTGAGAGCCCCCGGGGGCCCTCCATGGCATGATGTGTGCCTTGAGCAGGGCACAGCCCCTCTTGGAGCCTCGGTTTACTCATCTGTGAAAGGGGGGGGTGAGTTGGGAGCTCGCAAGGTGTGGGAGGAGAGACGAATGCGCGCGGGCTGAGGCCGGGCAGACCGTGGACGCTTGCCCGCTGGGAGGCCCCCGGGACGGCGGGGAGGCTGGTGTCAGGTGCCCGTTGCCTTGGAACCTTGGGAGGACAGCATTGAGGTGGTCACTCGAGCCACCTGCTGCCCCCAGGACCTGGAGAAGCCAACAGCCATTGCCTACCGCATGAAAGGGGGAGGCCAGCCTGGTGGAGGCAGCGGCAGCGGCACTGAAGACGCCCTCAAGAGGCCCCCAGAGCCAAAGCCAAGTCAGTGCCTGCCCCAGGGTTGGTTCTAGGGTCGGGCAAGGCTGGGGCCCCGCCGGTTCTCTGGGCAAGTCCCCGGGCTAAAACAGAGGCAGCCGCAGGCGTGGTGGGCGAGACTTCTGGGGCGCGGGTGTGGTAGGGAATTCCTGTCTCCCACATCTCCCGTGCCTGGGGAATCACGCCCTCTGACCCCGCTGCCCCAGTCCCAGGCCTGGACGCCTCCACGTTGGCCCTGCAGCAAGCCTTCATCCACAAACAGGCCGTGCTGCTGGTGAGTGCGCCCGGGCCCCGGCAGCGGTGTGGGCTGCCCCGAGCTCGGGCCTGCCCGGGCGTCACCACCGCCTCTCCCCAGGCCAGGGAGATGACCCTGCAGGCCATGGCTCTCCAGCAGCAGCCCCTGGGTCCCGGCCCCAGGCCCTTGCCCCCAGAGGTGAGTCTGGTCTGCCCACGTGAGTGCTATGCTGCCTCTCGGAGCAAGGACCCTTCAGCCCATCCTGGGCAGATGTGGGGTCCCTGAGAGCAAGTTGGTGTGTCCCAGGCACCTCACCTCACCCTGCTCTCTACAGAAACCTCTGGCACCAGAGGCACGGCCCAAGGCCCTTGGCACTGGACCCCCAGCCAAGCCCGTGCTCCTGCGCTCCACCCCGAAGCCCTTGACCCCAGCCCCTCTGGCCAAGTCCCCGAGACCCCCCACCAAGCCTGTGGCTGCCCCCATTCTAGCTCAGGACCGGGCTTCTCCAGAAACCAGTGAGTGTCCTGTCCCTGCTAGGGGGTGGCGGCGGCTTCCCAGGATGGCAGTGGGGGGTGTGGTCTCACTCTGTCCCCCGCCGTCACCCCTGCCCACAGCTTTGCCCGGCACGGAGCTGGTGCGGTACTCGACACTCAACTCGGAGCACTTCCCGCAGCCCACACAGCAGATCAGGAACATCGTCAGGCAGTACCAGCAGCCGCCCCCAGGAGGCCAGCCCAAGGCCCTCAGGTCAGCCCCGCGCCCGAGCCCGCGCCCACGCCCACGCCCACGCCCCGAGCCCGCAGCGCCCAGCCCGTCAGCCGTGCCACAAGGGCTCTCCTCACCAGGCCTGCTTGCCCAGCCACGTTTAGGGACTCAGTCTATTTATGCAGATGGTCCCATGGTCCCCTCTGGCAGAGGGAGGCCCAGACTGCTTTCTCTTTTGCGCTGTGTGATCTCAGGCCAGTCTCTGATATGAGAACCTCTCAGGGTTCTCCTTAATAGCAGTGGGGGTGGAGGAAGGGGGTCCTTGCTGTAGGAATCTGTGACTGGGAAGAGGCGCTCAGTGTCCAACCCACCAGGAAGGACGGCGGGCGGGTGTTCGTGAAGCGGCCGGACCCCCACGAGGAAGCCCTGACGATCCTGAAGGGGCAGATGGGCCAGAAGGCGGCAGCGCCTGGCACCCAGGTGAGGGCAGCGGCTGGCTGGGCCCTGGCAGAACGGAAGACCAAGTGGGGTCTCCAGAGCAGCCTCAGAAACCAGCTGCCCCTCAAAGGCCTGTCCCTGCTACTTCCCTTCCACGGGGCCACCCCTGCCCTGTGAACACTCTCTTTGGGGTGGGAACAGGTGCCCAGAGAGGCTGTGGCCCTGGTGAAGCCAGTGACCAGCACACCAAGGCCATCCGTGGGGCCCGCTGCAGGTGAGGAGCCAAGGGAGAGGGAGGGAGGGACGAGAGGGCGGGTGTCTGGGTGCATGCGTAAGTGTGTGAGCGCAGGTGGGTTGGCCTGCGTGTGAGCGGCATGTGTGTCCGTGTCCTGAGCCCGTGTGAACCTGCCGTGTGGACATTTGTGCCATCACATTCGCACTTAAATAACACTGGATTCAGGCCAGGCCCACTCTGCCTCACTAAGTCTCCACTGAAGCCCTTTGACACAGCACCATCTGCACCTACCGATGTTACAGATGGGGACAGAGGCACAGAGAGATGAAATGACTTGCCCAAGATTACACAGCTCCAAAGTGTCAGATCAGGGACCTAAATCGGGGCCGGCCTTCCCACGTCACAGTCGGGGCCCCATCCTCTCCATTTGCCTCAGGCAGCCGCCGTGGTCCTAAGAGAGCGAGATCAGCTCGCGTCAAGCCCCAGGCAGAAGTGTGGCTCCCTGGCCCCAGCCCCCCACATTCCCCGGGGCACGCCCTGCGCCTCAGCACCCCTGGAACACAGCAGCCCCACTGCTGCTCAAGCCTTCGACGTGCTGTGCTCTCTGCCTAGAATGCTCTTCCCGGAAAGATCTTTGCATGCCTGCCCCCTTCTAATCATTCAGGTCCCAGTGTCACCTCCTCAGAGAGGTCTGCCAGACCACCCGGGCTGAAGGACCCTCCCAGACCAGCCCTCAGACTCTTTCCCAAATCGCCCAGTTTTCTCCTCCCCCAACCCCCATAACTCCTAGCACTAAGAGCTTTGTCATTTTCAAATTGTCTGTTTCACCCACACCTGCCAGGAAACTCTAAACTCAAGGTAGGCGCCTTGTCTGTCCCGTTCATGGTGACGTTCCCAGCCCCAGCCCCAGCCTGCACACACTGGGCGCTCTTTGTGAGTGTTGTGCAAGGGCTGGGCTCTCTGAGTGATCAGGTGTGTCTGTGGCCAAGGATGTGGGATGCCGCTCTACCTCAGCCCCATCCCACACGCGAGTGCCTCGAGTCCCCACCGCAGCAGGCCCTGCCCCCCATGCCTCCAGCCTTGCTCTGCTCCCCAGTGCTGCCTTCGCGGTCGCTGGAGCCTGCTGAGGACCCCGTGCAGACGCAGCTACACCGCCTCCTCAACCCTAGCTTCTATGGCTACCAGGACGCCCCCTGGCAGATCTTCCTGCGCAAAGAGGTGCCTGGAGCCACAGGAGGGGCTGAATGGGGGCCGCCTGGATTAGAGAGCCAGGTGGGGTGGAGCTGAGCTGGGCACCTGCAGCTGGTGTAGAGTGGGGCTCTATCTAGGGGGCGGGGCAGGTGTGAGGCAAAGTGAGGGGACCTTGGGAAGGTCCTCACGAAGCCCCGGCCCCACAGGTGTTTTACCCGAAGGACAGCTACAACCACCCCGTGCAGCTGGATCTCCTGTTCCGGCAGGTGAGGTCCGATCTTCCCTTTCTGCCTAGCGTACTAAGCAGGGCAGTGGGCACGTGGACGAGCTCTCCGCAAAGTCTGCCTCTGCACCCTTGGAGTTGGGTTCTTGGCCATGGTGTGCATGGGAAGCTTTTCTCCTGCATCCCCCGCTCCTGTGATTAGGGTCCACAAGCTGACAGTCCCATCTGACCAGGCTCAGTTTGTCTGAGCTAATCAGGGCTCGGAGGCAAACCCAAGCCCCGTTGTGTGGGTCAGGGAATGAAGGCCCGGGATGCGTGGCATGGCTTGCAGAAGGAAGGAGAAAGGAGAGCACCCCGCTGTGGGATCTCATTTACCCAGATCGCCCCACAGCTGCGTGTGTGGGGGCCCCACTTGTGCCAGGGTAGTCCCACTCATCCTAGAACAGTCCAGCCTGGGCCCCCAGCTGGGGGGTCCCTGTGGCCACCTGCATCACGGCTCGTTCCCACAGATCCTGCATGACACGTTCTCCGAGGCCTGCCTGCGCATCTCTGAGGACGAGAGGCTCCAGATGAAGGCCCTGTTTGGTACCATGGGGGAGGGGAGGGAAGGATGGGCCTAGCCCCACTCACCTCCCAGACCCCTCCTTGCCCTGCTGCTAGTCTATCCCATGGCCAGGTGACAAGGTTGTTTTTGCTTTGTTTTTAAAGATTTTATTTATTTTCAGAGCGAGGGGAAGGAAGGGAGAAAGAGAGGGAGAGAAACATCAATGTGTGAGAGAAACATCAATTGATTTGCCTCTTGCACATCCCCAACCAGGGACCTGGCCTACAACCAAGGCCTGTGCCCTGACTGGGAACCGAACCCACAACCTTTTGGTTTGCAGGCTGGTGCTCAGTTCACTGAGCCACACCAGCCAGGGCCATGTGGCAAGTCTGATGTCAGCCCCACCTGACAGGCCGCGTGGCCCGGGCCACCCGTCTGTCTCCGGATGTCGGTCGCGCAGTCTGGACACTGAGGACACCCATACCTTCTTGCTGCATGGCTCCCTCCCTCCCTGCAACGTGGGCCAGCAGGGTGTGGGGGAAGGGTCCTGACCCCACCTGGTGTCCCTTAGCCCAGAACCAGCTGGACACGCAGAGGCCCCTGGTGACGGAGAGTGTGAAGCGGGCTGTGGTCAACACTGCGCGTGACAGCTGGGAGGTGTACTTCTCCCGCCTCTTCCCCGCCACGGTGCGAGCCACCTGCCGCCCTCCCCCCAGCCCCGCCCCGCCCAACCCCGCGGCTTTAAGAAGAGGGCCAGAAGACCATCCTGTGCCCTTGTCCCCCCCCCAGGGCAGCGTGGGCACTGGCGTGCAGCTCCTGGCGGTGTCCCACACAGGCATCAAACTCCTGCAGATGGTCAGGGGTAGCCGGGAGGCCAGCGGGCAGCTGCGGGTCCTGCGCACGTACAGGTGACTGGCAGTGGTGACACGGGCCAGCTGGTTACTGAGCACCTGCAATGTGCTGGGCAGGCTCTGTGCCCAGCCCTTTAATCTGGTCCATTTTAGAGATGGGGAAATGGGCTCAGGGAGAGGAGGGGCTTGTCTCAGGTCACAGAGCCAGGAAGTGGATGAGCTGGGAACCTGCCCTGTGTGCTGCCTCCAGAGCGCCCCCAGCCCTGCCCTCACAGAGCTCACGGCAGTGGGATGACTGCGTCGTCGACAACCAAGTTCCCACGCAGTCTGGAAGGGAAGGTGCTCAGCAGGGCCTCTGTCCTTTACAGAGCAGGACAGGAGTGGAGGCTGGTTCACTCTGAAAGATGGAGAGAGTCTGGTCAATGAGTAAAAGACATATTTGGCGTTTTCTTTTGTTTTTGTTTTGTCTTTTTTTTTTTTTTTTTTTTTTGGAGAGAGAGGAAGGAAGAGACAGAGAGAAAGAGAAACATTGATTTTTTGTTCTATTTATTGATGCATTTGTTGGCTGATTCTTGTCTGTGCCCTGAGTGGGGATGAAACCTGCAGTCTTGGCATGTTGGGATGATACTCGGACCAACTGCGCTGCCCAGCCAGGGCCTGAAAAGTAGATTTGTGTAGGCAGCACCCGGGAGGTTGGGTCACGAGGCAGATAAATAAAGACAGAGAACATAGCTGAGAGCGGGGAGGGCCTGGAACGTGGCTGGCACAGGGGGTCGAAGGCAGTGAGCTGGAGCCACAGCGGGGTCCAGAAGGGGAGGCTGGGGAAGCGCCTCGGTCCTGGGCTCCGGGGCGCCGGTGTAGTGGCTCTGAGGTGGGGCGGGGTTTCGGGAATGGGGCGGGGCAGGGGCAGAAGGGGCAGCACGGGTGGAGTCGAGGGTGTCCCTGCGGTCATAGATCCCTGCCCTCATGCCACCGTCTCAACCTCCAGCTTTGCGGATGTCCTGTTCGTGACCATCCCCTCCCAGAACATGCTGGAGTTCAACTTAGCCAGCGAGAAGGTCATCCTTTTCTCTGCCCGGGCTCATCAGGTCAAGACCCTGGTGGACGACTTCATCCTGGAGCTGAAGAAGGTCCGGGTCCTCCTGCAGATGCCCCCCGCACCGCAGACACACCCCGGCCACGCCTGCCTGGGGACTGTCGGGGGGTGTGCGTGTGTGGTAGTGTGTCGGCAGCCGTGCCCATAGACTTCGGGAGGCCTTCAGGCCTTTGCTCAGGCCGCGCCCTCCACCTGGGATGCCCTTTCACCTCTGCCGCTCCTTCAAAGCCCTTCGCCAGCGCCCTCAGACAGGGCGTCACGGCCCCTCCTCTGAGCTCCACTGCGGTTGTGCTCCTCGCCCTCTTGAGTGACCGTGCTGCCCCCACTGCTCCCTGCTCTGGCTGCCCATCCCCTCCCTCCCTGCAGCCCCGGCAGCCCCTGCGCCAAGAACAGGTCACCTCTGCCTCAGGCCCAGCAGCTGGTCCCAGTGGGGGAGCTCGGGAGGGGAGAGGGGTCAGGCGCATACAGGGGCCCTAACACGCATCAGACCCAGCCCTCTAGCCCCTGCAAGGCTGTCCCTTCCGCCCGGAGTGCCCGCCCTCTGTCACAGGCAAATGTCCTCCGCTGCATTGGGGCGGGATGCCTGCCTCTGGGAGGAGGGGAGGGACTGCAGCGCCTCCCCTGCCCCTGGCTACCCAGGACTCGGACTACGTGGTTGCTGTGAGGAACTTCCTGCCTGAGGACCCGTCGCTGCTGGCCTTCCACAAGGGTGACATCATCCACCTGCAGCCCCTGGAGCCACCTCGACTGGGTTGGTGCCTTGGGATGGGGTGGGTACGAGAGGAGGAAGCTGGACGCAGGTGTGTCCCTGGCGATCGCTGACCTAAGCCCGGGCCACAGGCTACAGTGCCGGCTGTGTCGTCCGCAAGAAGGTCGCGTACCTGGAGGAGCTGCGGCGCCGAGGCCCGGACTTCGGTGGGTGTCCCAGCCTCCCACGCTCCGAACCTGGAAGCCCTCCGCCGCGCTTACCTTGGCTTCACGTGCTCACGCTGCAGATGCAGGGTGGGGGTTTCTGAGGTCCCAAAGGGGTTGGCCTGGCCAGGTCTCCTAAGGTGACCCTCAGTGGCCATCCAGCCAGCCCTCTGCCTGTGTACGTGGCTGAAGGGTCTCTGTGGACATTAGTGTTTCCATGTTCATGCCAACGTGCCACTCCACTGCCTGCTGGGGGAATCGCCTGCTCTTCCCCAAGCCCCCAGCCTCCTCGTCCGTAAAGAGGTCCCACAGCGCCCCCCCATCACGACGCTTTAGGGAGCGGCCTGGCTACTTGAGGATCTCTACAGGGTCCCTTAGTCCCAAGAGGAGACCCTCTTGCCCAGACTCCCTCCCCACCCCCTAGGCTGGAGGTTCGGCACCATCCACGGGCGCGTGGGACGCTTCCCTTCCGATCTGGTGCAGCCCGTGGCTGCCCCCGACTTCCTGCAGCTGCCCACGGAGCCCAGCCGGGGTCGTGCCGCCGCCGTGGCCGCCGCCGTGGCCTCGACGGCTGCTGCTTGGGAGGTGGGCCGCAGGAGAGAGGTGAGACCCGTGGGCCAGGCCCCTTGGGCGGAGACAGCGAGGGGTCATCCTGACTAGAGGTGGGTGGGGACAAGGTCTACAGTGTTGGCCAGTCCTGGGATGGGGTGCGTCGCACAGGGCTGGCCAGACATGTGGCCTGTGGGATGTGACCGGAGGTGGCTGGAGGTGTGGCCAAGTAGGCTAGAGAAGGGCGGAGCCAGCAGAAGGGTTGTGACTGACCAGGCCCGTGTGGCAGGATGGGGCCAGGTGAGTGGGACAGAGGTGGAGTGAGGTAAAGCCAAGTTGTAAGGGGCAAGGTCAGCCCGACCAGGTAGCTGGGGCGGCCAACCCTGCGCAGGGCTGGGCTGGGCTGAGTGGTGGGGTGCCGAGCGGGCCCGGGCCCGGGGCCAGGCTTCCGGGGCCTGGTGGGTGTGGAGGAGAGAGCCGGGCGAAGAGAACGGGGTGGATCCTAGGGGTACGGGGAGGAGCAACCCCAGAAGTCAGTGGCGCAACTTCAGCTGGGGCCGCGTTGAGTCCGCTTTTGACGGGGGTGGCGGGGTGGTCCGGGGGACGACAGGCCCTCCCAGCGCCTGCCCCCCGCAGGGCTCCCCCCTCAGGGCCGGCTCCGCGGACCGGGGGAAGGACGGCCTGACTCTCCCACCGCACACGATGCTGGAGTTTGCCCAGAAGTATTTCCGGGACCCTCAGAGGAGACCCCAGTGAGTGGCCACCCCACCCTGAGGAGGTCCTTGTGGGGCTGCTTGCAGCCGTCCACGTGGGGAGGCCCCACTTCTGGCGGGGGAGACAAGTGTTCTGCTTGTCTGTTTCCTGCTGTAGGGATGGCCTCAGGCTGAAACCCAGGGAGGGCCGGGAGTCCGAAGCCTTGGAGGACATGCTCTGCTTCACCAAGGTGCCCAGCCCCCGGCCTCCAGTTCCCTGTCTGCAACATGGTGATGCAGGCCCCGGGGGCGAACGGCCTTGCCCCCCGAGGGACCCCGCTCTCAGCCCCCTGAGTGCCTGAGAGCAGCATCTGTCCCCAGTGTCAGCTCCCTTTTCCTGACCTGGACCCGCCGGTCCTGAGGCAGGACCCCTGTGGCCCTCCCCCACCGTGACACACTCCTCCCCTTACAGACCCCGCTCCAGGAATCCCTCATCGAGCTCAGCGACAGCAGCCTCAACAAGATGGCCACCGACATGTTCCTAGGTGCGCGGGTGGGGCTGCGGCCGGGGCCCCGGGCCGGTGGCGTCCGCGCTATCTGACCCCTGCTCATCACCCCCCCTCTGTGCCTCACGTCCTCCCTTCCCCCAACTCAGACGTGGGGCTCCTTTGAGAGAAGAGCGGCCCCCAGCTGCCCCGGCCACAGCCTCTCTGAGAGGGGCCTAACCCTGGGGTCCCCTGAGGGGTGGGCAGCGAGGGGCCTGGTGGCCTGAGGGGGACAGGTGTTTCCTGCAGCTGTCATGCGCTTCATGGGCGACGCCCCGCTGAAGGGCCAGAGCGAACTGGACGTTCTCTGCACCCTCCTGAAGGTCAGTCCCGCCGACTTTGCCAGATGCTTCCTCTCCTGTTCTGTGGCTCAGGTTCCCCACGTGCCGCCCGGAGTCGCAGGACCCTGGGGTGGGCAGCTTCCCGTGTGGCCCAAAGCGGCGTGCGCCCCGCTGGTGGGGAGGGGCCTGAAGAAGGGGCGCCAGGCGGACCTCCAAGTGCCCACAGTGTCCTATGTGCCTGGCATGTGGTACGTGAACTGGCCTGTCCTCCTACAGCTGTGCAGGGACCACGAGGTCATGCAGGACGAATGTTACTGCCAAGTGGTGAAGCAGATCACAAACAACACCAGCGCCAAGCAGTGAGTGAGCGGGGCTTCGCCTCTGTCCTGCCCTCCTCTGCCACGGCCACGTCTAGGAGGGGCCGTCCAGCCTCCACCTCCAGGCTGTCCCTTCCCGCTCGTCCCTTCCTGGACTCCCTCCCCAGTCCTCCTCCTCACTCGGTAGGCGAAGCACGTGCATTTGGGATTGCGTGGTCCCAGGGAAGCCACTCCTGCTCTGGGAGCTTCAGTTCTCTCTCTCTGCAAAGTGGCAGTGATCATGTGTGAATCCAGGTGCTTGGATTCACACACGATCCACTCAACCTGGTCTAAGCAAAAGAGGGTCCAGTAACCAGAAAGTCCAGTGTATGACTTTAGGCAAAGCTAGATCCAGGTGTTACCAGGAAGCAGGCTTCTTCTCTATCCTAGCCCTGTTTTCCTCTGTGTGGACATCATTCCAAGCAACATCTCCCATAGGTGGGCAAGATATTTCCCAGCTCAGCAATCCCGGGGAGAGCAAGATTGACCCAATATTTGCAGCAAAAATTCCCAAATCCTGTCTTATTGGCCTGACTTGGTCACACACATTTCCATCCCTAAATCAACCACAATGGTTGTGATTGGATGGATCTAGGTCACATTTCTGCCCCCAAACCAATAGCCAAAGGGAAGCTAAACTCTAATTTGACCAGATCTACCCTGACCGGCTTGGCTTAGGTGGTTGGGCGTCGTCCCACAAAGCAAAAGGTCACCAGTTTGATTCTCATTTGGGGCACAGGCCTGGGTTGCAGGTTAGGGTCCTGGTCGGGGCGCTTGTGAGAGGCAACTGATCGATGTTTCTCTGGCACGTGGATGTTTCTCTCCCTTTCATTCTCCCTCCCTTCCCCTCTCTCTAAAAATAAATAAGTTAACTACCATATTTTGCTGTGTATAATGTACACTTTTTTGCCCAAATTTTTGAGGGAAAAATAAGGATGCACATTATACAAAGGTTGTACTAATTCCATACCTATAGAAATGTTTTTAATTGTCTTATTTGTTTATGTTTTTAAAGATTTTATTTATTTATTTTTTTAAAGAGAGGAGGAGGGAAACATCAATGTGTTGATCGGTTGCCTCTCACACGCCCCCTATTGGGCACCTGGCCTACAGCCCCAGCACGTGCCTGGACTGGGAATTGAACCAGCGACCTTTCGGGTCACAGACCGGCACTCAATCCACTGAGCCAGGGCCAATTCTTTTATTTATGCTCATGTGTTGAAAGTGTAACTCTAGAAAGCAATAACAACATCTGTACGCAAAATGATACCAGAGAATACGATAATCGGTTTTGTTTCTAAACGTAAATAAATAATTGAATTAAAAAATTAAAACAAAAGATTTTTTCCCCTGAAAGTTTGGGCCCAAACCGTGGGTGTGCGTTACACACGCCAAAACACGGTAATTAATAGTCATTTGGCTGGACCTGGCTCTCACGCCATCTCCGCGCCCCATGGGGACTCACAGGAGTGGGGGGCTTCGCTGAGGGAGCCCGAGTGCTGTCCCCAGACACAAGGGGCCCCCCACGTGCGGCCCTCACCCCCCGCGCTGGGTGAAGGTGAACTGGGCTCACACAGGAGCAGCATGTAGCAAGGGCCCAAGGTGTGTGCTGCTCTTGTTGCCGCTGGTCCCACTGCCCTGCCCCCATCTCCGCTGCTGCTGCCTCCACTTGCTCTCCACCACCTGGGAATTTCAGAGCCACGCAGCCACGCTCCTGCCCCCACCCCAGCCCCAGGCCTCACCTGCCGTTACCTCTGCCCAGCCCCAGCAGGTGCCCCTTGCCCTCCTTCAAGGATGCTCACCCAGAGGCCTCTGCGGGGAGACTGACCCAGGGAAAGTGTCTCTTCGTGCATGTCGGGGCCCCATCCCCGTCCTCCCCCGCCTCCCAACCTGCCTTCCCAAGCAGAATGTACCTTCTGCCTGGCTTTGGGGCACCAGGCAGCGAAGAACATCCTCAGAACGCAGGCGCCGCCTGAAAACCAGAGGCCTCCAGCCCCATCCAGGGGGCGCCTGGCATGGCGCCGCAGGGCTGGAGCCGCCTGTGAGGTGGTCCTACATGTGTGTTCTCATAGGGACAGCTGCCAGCGAGGCTGGAGGCTGCTGTACATCGTGGCTGCCTACCACGGCTGCTCTGAGGTCCTCCTGCCACACCTCGTTCACTTCCTCCAAGATGTGAGCCAGACCCCGGGCCTGCCGTTCCAGGGTGAGGGGCCAACCTCGCGGGGATCCGCCTACATGGCTGCTGGCGGGACAGCCGGCAGGAGGTGCCTCGGCGGTGCTCACTGAGCATCTGTGGAGGCCCCCAGAGGCGACGCGGTGTACTGTCTGAGCAGATGGGGAGGGTGGCCTGTCAGAGGCAGTGCTGGCTTCCCAGGACAGCCATTGCTCTGGGCAGATCCCTGGGTGGGTGAGTGGCAGGAGCAAAGACCTGGAGGCGGGCAACTATGGCACGTGGAGGAGAGGAGAGGAGGAGGAGCCGGCCAGGCCTGGGGTACAAGCTGGAGGCCCTGCTTCTCTGGTCTTTGAAATCCATAAGGGTCTTGAGTGGGTCCGGCCCGGGGTGGGCCCAAAGCCAGCGGCAGGGCCTCGGCCTTTACCCCGGAGTATGAAGGAAAGGGGCTGCTCCTCAACCTTGGTGCTAGCCTTGTTTCCATAGCAACTCCCTGGTTCCCCCTCAGAAAGGCCAGGGCCCCTGTGGTCGCCACAGCATCCGACCGTGAAAGAGATGGGGGCCTCTCTCTGCCCGTGAATCCTCCTCTTTGATTCGATTGACAGACACTCCCAGGTTCAGCAGTGAACAGGCCAGGCTGCGAGGAAGCGCTCCCGGGCCGTGCAGGCCGCTGCCTGTGCTGTGCGCGCCTGGGCCTGGCCCTCCCCAGAGCAGAGGGTGCTGCCCACTTGCTCGGGGGCTGGAGCGCAGGCAAAGGGGCCTCTGCACTGGGGCCCTGGGGGCGGGAGGGCGGTTGGTGGGGGTCCCAGCCGGGAGGGGCACAGATGCATCTCCCCAGTAGCACAGTCTGCTGGAGGGCAGCCTCCCGGTCAACAGCTCAAGGGGACAGCTATTTCCAGGGCTCATAGGGAGCCAAGGGAGCTGTTGCCTAAACGAAAGGCGTGAACCGTATAGGATGTGGGTTCAAATCCAGCACTTAGACTGCAGCCCTTGACCTTGGGCATGTCTCTGCCCCTCTCGGAACTGTTTCCTCAACTATCAAATTGGACAGTAAAAGCTCGTGCCACTCGTTGCGTAGAGAACCCAGTGGGCTTGTGGCCGGTGGCCAAAGGGGTCCCTTTCTCTTACTGCCCACCCTGGCCAAGGCCTTGACTGCGTCTTTGTAGGTATCGCCAAGGCCTGTGAGCGGAACCTGCAGAAAACCTTGCGCTTTGGGGGCCGTCTGGAGCTCCCCAGCAGCATGGAGCTCCGGGCCCTCCTGGTGAGTGCGCAGTGGGGTGGGGCTTGGGTGAGTGTGAGGGACCCTGTGGCGTGTTCAGGTGCGTGCAGATGGGCCCTGTCTGGCGCAGGTGCACAGGTGCTCCTGCCCGTGCCCGCCCTGAGCCTCTTGGCTTAGGGATGTGCGTGGCGGGGGCAACGCTAGCCCAGGCCCCAGGACCCGGCCTGTTTCGTCTCTTTGCAGGCGGGCCGCAGCTCCAAGAGGCAGCTCTTTTTCCTCCCTGGAGGCCTCGAACGCCACCTCAAAATCAGAACGTGCACTGTAAGTGAGGGAACGTCTCCAGCGGGCGGCCTGTGGAAGGGCAGGGACACCCCAGGCTCCAGGGTGTGCTCCCGAGGCCGCTGAGCCCCTCGCAGGCTCTCGCACAGCCCCACAGGGCAGGACCTCTTCCTCCGGGGAGCTGACAGAGCCTGGGGGAGGTGGGGCTCCAGGCTCAGGGTCAGCCTGCAAACAAGGGACAAACCTGCGCCTCTCCGACCCCAAAGGCTGTATTCCCTCCCTGTGCAAGGCCGATCCTCGGGGACCTTAGTGGGTCCTCGCCCACGTGCAGGGGGCCTGAGGAACTCTGCATGCAGTCTTCTGCCAGGGTGGCGGGGGGACAGAGGCCAGCTCGGGTGGCACAGCCTCACTCCTCCCCCCCCAGGTGGCCCTGGATGTGGTCAAGGAGATTTGTGCTGAGATGGCTCTCACACGTCCTGAGGCCTTCGATGAGTATGTCATCTTTCTCGTCACCAACCGCGGTGAGTGGCCAGGAGGACCAGCACGCTGGGCTCCCGCCTACCGCATGGCCCGCGGGGTCCGGGCCAGATGCCACGTCCTCCCGGAAGCCCCCCCAACAAGGAAGGACGTTTCTGTGCACTGAGCACCCCCTAGACCCCTGTCCTACCCTCTCTGCTCTGACGTGTGTGAGCTTGTCTGGCCCCCCTGATGGGGAGCTCGTGGAGGACAGGGCGCTCCCTGATTCCCCCTCTGCCCTCGG
This sequence comes from Pteronotus mesoamericanus, assembly GCF_021234165.1. Lineage (NCBI taxonomy): Eukaryota > Metazoa > Chordata > Mammalia > Chiroptera > Mormoopidae > Pteronotus > Pteronotus mesoamericanus. Next base: position 1,724,031 of record NW_026555090.1, read on the forward strand.
GGCCTGCTCAGCGGGCCCTGCCCTCGAGGAGTCCCTTCCGGGAGAAGTTTCCCTTCCTGGGGCCCAACTCCTGGAACCCACAGATGCAAGCATTTTTCCTGCCACTTGCGCCTTAATATTGGCCGTAAGAGCCCCTCCCTTGGTTTCAGTAGGTCCTTCTCCTGTGGCCCAAAGCCCCTCCCACCTGCTGTGCACCCGGTCTAGACCCAGGTCTGGGCGGCTCCACGCACCCTGACCAGTTCCCCCACTGCGGCCCCCTCCCTGAACCACGTGTCTGTCCCCAGTCGCGCTTGCCCCAGGGCATGGCAGGAGGGGAGGGCTGTGACAAAGCAATCCTAGCAACGGACAGTGATGGGGCAGATGCTATGCCCCAAGCACAGTTCATAGTTCAGTCGCCCCCTTTAAGCCCCACAACAGCCCTGGCGGCCGAGGCGGGTAGAGCGGCCTCTGCGGGCGGGGCGGGGCGGAGCGGTGGTCCCCGTGGGGAGCCGCCGCCCTGCATCGCCACAGCCCTGGGCCGGACACCACTGTCACTCCTTATCTCGCAGCTCTGGAGGCCAGAAGCCCCGAAGTCCAGTCACGGGGGCTGGTCCCTCCGGGGGGCTCCCGGGGAGAAATCGTCCTCTTGCCTTGCGCAGCTTGTATAGGCCGCCCGCGTTCCTTGGCCCAATGCCTTTCCTCCATCTTCATCGTCTGTCTCCCTCCTCCCCTCTCTCTCCTTGTCACAAGGTCCCTTGAGATTACATTGGGTCCCCTTGGATAGCCTAGGATAACCCAAGACCATTAACTTAGTCACTTTTGCAAAGTCCCTTTTGCCATGAGGGTAACGTATTCACAGGTTTCAGGGGTTGGCACATGGACGTCTTCAGGGAAGGGCTGTTAATCAGCCTGCCGTGGAGGTTAAGGGACTGACCTGAGGTCACACGGTTGGGATTTGAACCCAGCAGCTTGGCTCAAGGGTCCCACCTCGCTTTGGTAAAACGTTACTGAAGGCACAGAACGGGAAGCAGGAACGTTGGTGCAGAAAATAAAAACCTCAAGCCGCACTTAAACCTGTGCTGCAGGCTCAGACCCACTCAGTGCCAGACCACAGTGCCCCCCGACCCCGCCTGCCTGCCCGCCCGCCCACTCTGAAGTCCAGCGGTGGTCTCTCCTGAAGGGCATCTGCCAAAAGGCGCCCCCTGGTCTCATGACCTCAGGCCTGCCGTGCTTCTCCTTGCCCCTAACGGCCTCTGAAAACGAGCTATGCTTTCGCTGAGCATAACTCAAAACACTCTTCTAGATCTGGGGCTGGCGCTTTGAATGGGAGGTATTCCCATCTGTGGTCAGCAGCACATTCCATAACATGTTCTCCTGGGCTGAGGATGCCATGTCCCAGGGCGGGGAGGGCGGGGGCGGGGGGTGGGGTGCTACCCCGAGGTGATGCTCGCAGGGGTGGCAGGTCAGGGTGTGTGCGCGCGCCCTGCACAGGCACACGTGGGCACACGCACACCCCTCCCAGCTGCCCCCGGCTCTCTGCAGGCCAGCACGTGTGCCCACTCAGCCGCTGCACCTACATCCTGGACGTGGCCTCAGAGATGGAGCAGGTGGATGGCGGCTACATGCTCTGGTTCCGGCGCGTGCTCTGGGATCAGCCACTCAAGTTTGAGAACGAGCTCTACGTGACCATGCACTATAACCAGGTCAGCCGGTGGGGGCCACTCTGATACTCCAGCACCTTCCAGCACCCCGCTCCCCACCCCGCCCCATGACTGTGAGGTCAAACTTCACGGCCCTGGCGTTGGAGACCTTCGTGATGCAGGTGGTCCCGCCGACATTTCTAGTGCTGGTGCCTCTGTTCCCCGTAGGATCTCCCTGCAGCAAACGATGTTCCTACTCCCATGGCTCAGTTCTCAGACCGCAGCAGGCACTCTCGCTCTGCCTGGCCTGCCTGGCCCGCGTCTCTGCTTGTTGAAGTCCTCCCAGCAAGGCTGCCTCAAACAGCACCTCCTCCATGAGGCTCTCTGACTTCCTCTTTCTAATGATTTTTCCCTGCTCGGACCACATGGCCTGGCCCTCTCTCAAAGGCCTGGGCAGGCCTTGGCTGACACTGTTACTTTTGTCTCTGTGCTATTCCCTTTTGATACCTGGCCCTCTAAGTCAGGATCCCGGGCTTTACAGAGCCCATTTCCCCGCCCTACACTAACATTTGGGAAGTGCTTGGCCGGAGACTGTGTGTGTTTGCAGAACTGGTGCCAAAGCTTCGGCAATTCCAAGTACAAAATACGGTCATTTGGTCTTTGGGGCCACATGGTGTCGCTGTTGCCAAGTACCCCCACGCAGTCCACTGCAGTGTTGGTCTAGGGTGGCCTATCGGCCAGCAGCATCCCTTGGAAAACTGTAAAATGCAAATCCTCAAGTCTTGCCCCAGATCTGGTGACCCAGAGCCTGGGGTGCAGCCCATTCTGTTTTAGTGACTCAAGCACGTTCAGCTTCCAGCAGCCCTAGCTCAGCAGACGCCGCCACGCCGCCATGTGGGCGCCCGCTTTCCCTAGGCTGCTGGGGGGGCGCCCCTGGCCCCCTGCGGCCGACGCCCCGGTGCATGCCTGTGCGCAGCCCCTCACGGAGTGTGCCCCCACAGGTGCTGCCCGACTACCTGAAGGGCCTCTTCAGCAGCGTGCCGGCCAGCCGGCCCAGCGAGCAGCAGCTGCAGCAGGTGTCCAAGCTGGCTTCGCTGCAGCACCGGGCCAAGGACCACGTCTACCTGCCCAGCATGTGAGCGCTTGCCGCCTGTCAGCCCCCCGCCCCGCGCGCCTTGGAGCTGCCGCCGCCGGAGGCCTGTGCTGGCCCTGGCAGGCTGTCTGGGGAGGGGCTGACCTGGCCCTGGGGCCGAAGTCCTGCCACTCGCCCTTTGAGCTCGGACCCCTCCGCCCCCCACAACAGGTTGCTCCCAGCTGGTGTTAATGGCTCAGAACAAATTTAATGATAAAAAGGCTTTCAGGACATGCCACACAGAAATATTTAGCCACAGAAACATTCACCACGGTGCTGCGTCCAAAACCAGGGCATCCCTTAAGGTGCTAGGCAGCCTTTCAACTGATGTCTTCAAAGAGGTGACAAATCAATCCTTCTTAGAGTTGGTCTCAGGACTTTTTTACTCTCTAAAAATAGAACCCCAAAGAACTTTGGTTTATGTGGGTTGTATCTATTGATATATTTACTATATTCAAAATGAAAACTGAGAAACCATTTAAAATATTGATTAATCAATTTAAAAGGATAATATATTACATGTTTATATAAATAACTAATAATTATAAAAGGAATAATTATGATACAGATACAGGTTGACATTACGTGTTAATATAAATAACTTATGAACGAAAGCTATCTTCCAAAAAACTTCAGTGAGAAGAGCGGCACTGTCTTACACTAGGTAAATGGCTCTGTCCCCTGGCGCCGGACGGCTGTCAACTCACGTCTGCTCCTGCAGTCAGCCTGTTGTGGTCTTACGCCCTGCGGCCCCCGGCCAGCTCCACTGTGCACTTGTGAGAGAGCAGGAGGGGGAAAGCAAGTAACGCCGTAGTGCTATTATGGTAGTGTCTGCCCTCCCAGACCCTTGGCCACACTTTGAAAGTCCCTGGTGTGAACAATAGTAAGATAACTCAGGTACAGTGTGTGTCCTAGAGCTCATAATGCTGTAAGGGCTCAATACGAAAGCCTCTTTTATGTTACACTTTTAAGTGAAAAGCACAGGAAGCACATAAAAGTATAATCCCAATCCTGGGTAAAAATAATCGTGGAGCTCTTACTTTTTGCAAGGCACTCTCTGTATGCATTATCTCAGCTAATCTTCCCAACTGCACTTTATTTTCCCCTTATGCAGATAAGGCAACGGAGGCCTAGAGAGGTTACGTGGCTTACTGAAGCTTCCCCAGCTACTAGGTGCTGGGAGGAGCAGGGGGCAAGCGTGGGGAGGCTGGGTCCAGATGCCAGGCCCCGACCCAGCAGTGCAAAGAAGGAAAGATGTGCTGAGGCGGCGGAGGTGTCTCTTGGGAGAGGGGGTGCCCCTGATTTTCTCCCAGCCCTTCCCCAGTGTGTAGCCCGGGGTAGCTAGGACTGGCTGGGACTGCCCCTGGTATTTTCCAGATGTCCCAAGGCAAAGGAGCTGCCCCAAGGAAGCCCGCATGTCAGAAGGGACTGGAGTACAGACGGGGTGCTGATGGCCCGGCAGGGGGGCCGGGGGCGCCCAGCATTCTTCTGCCCATGCTCTGGCCGGCGCTGGCGCTGGCTCTGCCCACGCTGGTGTTTCCACCCCGCCACTGCCCTGCACTTCTCGCTCCTCTCGCCTGGGCTTCTCTCCCTGCAGGCAGGCACTGCAAAGGAAGAACCCGCCTGGGATTCAAGTCTCAGCCCCTTGACTCAGACTCACTTGGTTACTGTGTGACCTCCGAGTAGTCAATGAACTTCTCATAGCCTCAGTTCCCTCCTCTTCAAACAGGAAGCCTAGTGGTTCTGGCCAGCAGTTACTGAGCACCAGCTGTGTGCCAGGGGACCGTGTGAGCACTCTGTGCCCCCCTTCCACCCCTCTGCACCCCTCAGCGGTTAGCCTTCCAGGGAGGTGCAGGGATCGCACTGTTTTGCGCGCTGCCTGCAGTGGGGACTGAACGAGGCTGTGTGCGCTGCTCACGTGGCAGCAGGTGCTCAGGGCCGCTTTGTCTTCCACATCCAGACGGGAGGTCCAGGAGTACATCCCCGCCCAGCTCTACCACACCATGGCCGGCTCAGCCTGGCTCAACCTGGTCAGCCAGCACCGGCAGCAGACGCAAGCGCTCAGCCCCCACCAGGCCCGTGCCCAGTTTCTGGGTGAGTTCAGGGTTGGGGGAGATGCCCATGGGGGGCTTTGCAGAGGAGGGGGCCATGAAAGGTGGAGAGGGAGGAGCCTTTTCCTTTGTGTGAATGCATTTCTGGTGTTAGTCAAGCTGAGCTGCCTGGAGCGAACACCTTTCTCACCAAGGTGCTGCCTGGACTCTGGGTGGGCCTTGGCAGGGAGAGCTGGCGGCCAGGGAGAAGAGCTGCAATGTGGGGGGCGAGCGGGGTGGGGGGTGGCGCGAGGCAGGAGGCGGAGAGGCTTGAGGAGACGAGGCTCGAGGGAGAGAGGTCTCCAGCTGGTCGCAGCAGGAGAGAGGAGGGCGGCAGGACGGCCTGCCTCTGGAGGGCCCTGGCCGTCACCGTCACCGTCACCGGTGGGCCTCTCACACAGCTGTGCCTCTCCCACCCCAGGCCTCCTCAGTGCCGCGCCCATGTTTGGCTCCTCCTTCTTCTTCATCCAGAGCTGCAGCAACCTCGCTGTGCCGGCCCCCAGCATCCTTGCCGTCAACCAGAACGGCCTCAACTTCCTCAGCATCGAGACCCATGTGAGTGGCCCCAGCCTGCTCTGCTGCTCACCCCCCCTCCTCTGAGCCCCGCCCCTCAGAGGGGCCGAGATCTCCAGCGGTGGAAGCCCACCCAGCGCCACCACTTACTCCTGGTGACCTTGGGCACGTCTCCACACCTCTCTGAGCCTCATTTCCTCATCTGGCACATGGGGACTATAGAACCCACCCCAGGGGGCTGTTGTGAAGGTAAAACGCGTGCTAAATACTCAAATAGCGTCTTAGTTACCTTGGGCTGCCATAACAAAGTACCACAGACTGGGAGCTTCAGCAACAGAAGTTAATTGTAATTGTCTCGCAGCTCTGGAGGCTGGAAGTCCAAGATCCAGGTGCCGGCAGGGCTGGTTTCTTCAGAGGCCCCTCTCCTGTCTTCTCCGTGTCCTCCCGTGATCCGTTCTGTGCACGCACTTTGCTGGTGTCTTTGTTCTGTCCACACGTGCCCTTCTCATAAGGATACAAGCCAGATTGAATTAGGGCGCACTCTAACGACCTCATTTTAACTTACTCACGTATTTAAAGGTCCTGTTTCCAAACACAGTCACGTTCTTGAGGTGTGGTTGGTTTAGGACTTCCACATATGGATCTGGGGTGACACAAATCCATAACCAATAGGACCTGTTCACGCCCCCTCCCTTTTAAGTTCTCCTTCCAGCAGTGGACCTTGACATGAGGCTGGGGCAAGTGGTTTATTTCGAGGTGATTCCTGGAAGCACTGGAGTGAGGGAGATCGGGAGGGAGCCTAGCACACCTCGAGCAGGGCATGCTAGCAAGCAAGGTGCTGCTGTGGCACGCAGCACTGGTCCAGCTGGCGCCCTGGGAGATGGCATCAAACTCACCCCGCGGAGGATGCCCTCCGGCCTGGTGTCTGTCCCCACCTGCCACTGATCCAGGCGTTAACTCTCAAAGCTCTGGCTTTCCCTGCCTGTGCTCTGAGTTTGCTCCTGGAGCTCGACGGCAAGCGCCAAGGAGGTACAGGTGTTAAGCGGCAGCTTCGATGTGGAGGTCAGGGCACCAGGGACTCTGACCGCGCCCCTGCATCCCCGGCATTTAGAGGAGCGCCTGGCATGTTGTAGATGTGTGCATGAGTGTGTGTTGAATCAGTCTCACAGGTGAGATCCGGAGAGGTAAAGCGATGACTTGCTCCAAGCCACTGGGGAACTGGTACTCGCAGGGAGGCGTCCTGCTTCCTGTTGGTCTGCTCTGCAGGGGAGGGGTTGTGTGGGTGAGACTGTCCCCCACATAAGCCTGTCCACCCCTCCCCCCAGGAGCTGATGGTGAAGTTCCCCCTGAAGGAGATCCAGTCCACGTGGACCCAGCGGCCCACGGCCAGCTCCAGCTACCCCTACGTGGAGATCGCACTGGGGGACGTGGCCGCTCAGCGCACCATGCAGCTGCAGCTGGAGCAGGTGAGCCCCGCCCCGGTGCCCAGGCCTTGTCCCCCAGCCCTTCTCTCTCTTATTTCGCTCTCTAGGCTCTTCTCTGGGCTCTTCTCTAGGCTCTTCATGGAGTTAAGGGCCCGGCTCCAAGATGGGTTGCTCCTGGCCCAGCCGCAGGGGACATCCCACCCAGTGCAGGGGCCAGGACTAACCCAACACCGCGCGGGCTGCAGGCTATTAGCGCGCCCTCCCAGCAAAGTCGGGGCGGTGGCCTCATGGGAGGGGCCCAGGTTGTTTGCAGAATAGCGAGTAGTTCGCTAGCAAGCAAGGTGCTGCTGTGGCACGCAGCACTGGTCCAGCTGGCGCCCTGGGAGACGGCATCAAGCTCACCCCGAGGAGGATGCCCTCTGGGGAGATGCTGCTAGGGCAGGAGACATCTCGAAGGTCCTCGAATGCCAAGCTAAGAACTTGGGGCTGCCTGTCTCCTGAGGGCACCAGGAGCTTGGTGAATGGGCAGTGACACAGAGTTTGAGGATATTCGCCTGGGCTAAGGCTTGGAGATGGATTATGGGGCCTGGGATTGAGGGTGGGGAGAGTGGGGTCCCCATGTGATGTACAGGGAAACAGGCCCACCTGCCCTGCCCCTTCTCGAAGCTGCAGCAACTGGGGCCGCTCCTTAAAAGGCACGAGGGACTGCTGGGCTCCTGTCCAAGTGTCACAGCTCCCTGCGGGGGCGAGGCGGCAGGGCCAGAGTTCTCACTGGATCCACTGAAGGAGGATTTAGGCTCGCACGCGGGGCAGAGTTGGGGCTGGTTGCCCAGGACAACCCCCTCCCGCCAAGGCCTGCCTGGAAGGAGCTGATGTCCCACGGCCGAAGAGAGGGGCTCGCACTGCCGCAGCCCTGACCCTGAGGGACAGGCCACAGCGGAGCCCCCCGGCTCTCTGTGCCCCTTGCAGACCCTGCAGCTCAGGACCGGGCTCCCTGGTCTGCTTCCTCCTGTATTCCAGCTCCACCCACACCGAGGTCACAGTTCTGGCCTTACCCTCTGGCCCAGTCGGCTTCCTGGAACCCTCCTCTCTGAGCCCCCACCACAGTGAACCTGCTTCCTCAGACCTGCCGACATCTGCTTCTTCTTGGGTTCCTTTCCTGGGGCTTCCTCCCGGGGCTGCCTCTAAATGTTGCCGAGCCTGGGCCTCTCCCCCAGCACCCCCCAGCACTGGGGTGTCTAAAACCATTGGCTGTGACAGCCCCCACATTCCTGTCTCCTGCCCTGACCCCCCCAGCATCTCCTTGGGAGACCAGCAGGCCTCTCCACCTTACCTCCCAACCCCCCAGGCACTTGGCACCCCCCCAGGAGCGCTCCCCATCCCTGGTCCCCCCTCTCATGATCTCCGTGACCCTCTGCTCTCACCCCTCACCCCGGCCACCCTGGCCTCCTCCAGCCCCTGATGACACGGTTGCCCTCCCCTTCCTGCCCTTTGTACTCACTGTCCCCTCCACCTGGAATGCTTGCCCCACCCCCGCCCATTACATTAATCACAGGCTCCCTCCCTCCCTTTGCTTGTTTCCTCACAAACGGTCACCTCCTTCTTAGAAGGCTTCCCTGACACTTCTCCCTGGTAATCCTCTCTTCCTGCCTTGGTAGCCCTCACTGTGGCTTGCAAATCACTTAGCTGTTTCTATGTTGTCCCTCTGCCCCACCGGAACGTCCGCCCCACAAGGGCAGGACTGTGTCCCTCTTGTTATCCGTAACACTGTGCCCGGCACAGAAGGTGCTCAGTAAGTGGACCGATGGACCAACGGAGGCTTTCTTGGCCTCTCTACTTCCTTGCAGCCCCCTTCACTTCATGTAGCCACCTCTGCCTCACACGTGTTTGTGCGCGTGTGGGGGACACATTCATTCATTCGAGCTTCATTCATAGGTACTGAGCATCTCTGGGTAGCGGGCTCTGCCCTGGCTGCAGGGATATTGAAGTGACTGAAACCCCCCAGGACTGGCCTTCACTGAGCCCGAAGTCTCACGGGGGGGGGGGGGGCGGGAACAGATATGAAAGAATTTCTCCAACAAGCCAGGAAGACCAGTGCCGAGAGGGTGCACTTGAGCTACCCGGGAGGTCATCGAGAAGGCTCCCAGGAGGTAGTGAGGTCTGGGCGCAGCGCGGACGCAGCGTGCAGGCCCGAGTCCCTGTGCCGCCGACCTCCGGCAGGCCGTGCGAGGGGCTCTCGAGTGACCCTGCGACCCCGTGTCACCCCGAGCCTCAGCGCCCGGCCCTGTCGAGTGGGGCAGTGACCCTTGAGGTCTGGAGCACTGCGGCTCGTGGGCAGGGGGGGCGGGGAGGGGGCCTCCACCCTGTTCTCTCCGGCCTCATTGGCTGAGGTGGCCCCAGGGTCAGACAGGCACAGCTGACTTCAGCAGCCAGCGGTTTAGAGTGAGGCTTTGCCCGCCCCGGGGTTCAAGTGCCCACCACCTGCCTGCTGTGAGGTCTGGGGTGAGTGGCTTCCTGGCTCTGGCCTCAGTTTCCTCACCAGCAGAATGGGACCTAAGGGTGTCTGCCCCATAGGGACACTGTGGGGACTAGCAGGGGTGGTACTCAGGACAATACCTGGCACACAGTTGCCCCTCACTAAGTACTGCCCTCCTCATTTCTGCCTCTCTGAGCAGCTCCCGCTGGCCCAGGGCTTCCCCAGGGGGATCCCAGTTGGCTGCGGTCTGAGAACCATACTCACAGATGGGTTTTCCACCGCTCCCTGCTGCTCCCACTCCCCACTTGGGAGCCCTGAGGTTGGGTCACCCCTTATTCTGGATATGGCTGCCAGGTGGTAACTGTGGCAACATATAGTTAGAAACATAGAATCACACAAAATAAAACCCCATGGAATCCTCACTGCAGTTCTATGACGCAGGCCCTGGTAAACTGAGATCCTACAGATGCAGCCTGAGGCTGGGGGCGGGGGGCCCAGGTCCCACAGGTCTCCGTCAGCAAAGCTGGGAGGGGCTCCTGCTCTCCTGCTTGCTCTCCCCTTCCGGCGACAACCCAGCAGTCCTGGTCCCAGCTTCCCACGCCTGTCCCAGGGCCTGGGGGGCTGGCCTCAGCCACACCTTTCCCTGGGGTGAGAGCCAGGAAGGTTGGAGGGGCTGGGGAAGCGCAACTCTCAGTGTCTCTGCTGCAGGGCCTGGAGCTGTGCCGAGTGGTGGCTGTGCACGTGGAGAACCTGCTCAGTGCCCGGGAGAAGCAGCTCACGTTGCCCCCCAGTGAGATCACGCTGCTCTGACCGGGCCCCTGGCCCTGCAGCTGCCCTCTGCTGAAGGCTTGCTCTGTGGCCCCAGGGGAGTCACCAGGTCTCTCTGGGCCAGCGACCCCTGTAAGGGCCAGACCCTTGTGGGAGACAAAGGTTGCAGGACGAACAACCCAAGTCACCAGGAACCCAAGACCCATTCAGAGTTGGGATGGAGTCAAAATATGCAATCTTGGGTCAGATAGCAGGAGGAACTTCCAAGGCTGCCCAATGGGGCCTCCTGCCATGCACACACTGCAGGCCCTGCCCAACTCCTGCCTGTGGCAGGGAAGCCCCAAACCGGTGACCTGGATGAACGGGACTTTGCCTTTGGTTTGATGGGTCTGATGTTCAAATTTGCTCCACCTCTCAGCCCCTCACCTGTCCTCCTTGGGTGCCCCCTGCATTGCCACTCAGCTTGGATTCATGCCCCTTGGTCATTACAGATAAAAGGTGCACCTAGCACCCATTCCTCCAGGGAGTTGCTGAGTCGCTGGTAAACAAGCCTGAGGGAGGAGGCAGGAGCTGGAGCCCGTTGTGCCCAGCTCACTGCTCATAAACAGAACTTCAGCAGAGACATCTGTCCTGACCTCTCCCTGCAGACCCCCTTGGGTAGCCCCAATTCCAGACTCCCATCCCTGGATGGGCCACACAAGGTTTAGCAGTGGTATAGTGGACAGGGACATTTCATGGCAGGGGCTGGGGAGGGAGAAGCCTGGGAAACAGCTTCCCAGAGAGTAGGACTTTGCTGTTGGGTTTTGAAGGATGAGTACAAGTTTGCTAGGAGTAGATGGAGTAGAGGGGAATGAACATTCCAGGGAAAATTGTTTGCTCCCTACTATAGCCCCTAGAGCTTAGGACAATGCCTAACACAAAGTAGCACTTAAAAATACTTGTCACATGAATAAAAGAATGAATGAATGTTGATGAAAAGTCCTGGTGTTTTGGGGAAACTGAGTGGAGGGAGCACCTGACTTGGGAGAGGACGTCTGGATAGGCATGTAGGGGCATAATTGGCTGGAGCCATAGCATCAGAGGATTTACTTACTTATTCATTACCTATTAAGCAGCTCCTGTGTAGGCACTGGGAGTTGCTCACAAACTGTAAACCAGGACAAAATCTCTATGTGGGAATTAGCTAGATGATGAGAGGAGGAAACAGCATGTGCAGGAACTAGGGGTGGATGTTACTACTTACTAGTGGCAGAACTTGAGACCAGAGGCTGGCAGAGGTGGACTGGGTAAGGCTTTGCAGACTCCGTAGGATTTCCTCCCAAAAGCCACGAAGAGCCTTGAAAGGTTTTCATTCAGGGTAGGGCAATCTGCTCAGATTGTATTTTGAAAAGGTCATTCTGACCACAGAGCAAAGTTCCTGTAGAAGGCAGGGAGGCCAGAGGGGAGGCTGATGCAGTGTCAGCTGAGAAACTGGGGTGGATCCTCTTGGTAGTAACAGGGCTGGGGAGACGTTAACTTGGGAGAAATTTAGGAAGCCCAATGGGCAGGACTGAGGATCAGTCAGACCAGCCCGAGGCAGGGTCAAGGAAGAGATACCACAGGAGCGTCCCACTTCTACCACTGCCTCAGGTTGGCTTCCCCCAGAGGCAGCCCCAAGGTGAAGAGTCCAGGGCACCCAGCTGATTCGGGAGGTGAGGGAAGAGGGGAAAGGGCCATCGCGAGCTACCCCTGCTGCAGTAGGTCTGCCCCGGTGAGAGTGAGGAAGACTTTGGGCTTCAGAATACAAACAGGACAAATGAGTGAAGCCACCTGAAAGTGGGCCGTCCAGGTCGAGCCATCCCAGCTGATGCACGTGGAACTGAAAGCAACCGCCCGGCGGAACCCTGGCCCTCCTAAGATTTGTGAGGCATGACTGGATACGTGACTGAGGTCTCAGTTTCGGGGTGCTTTGTTACAGAGCATTGGGTCAGCAAAATACCAGAGCCTTTGGATTTCATTTCAGGACGGACTCTGGCACCAGAGAGTTGAACCCTCTTAAGAGGGAACAATCTCCATGCAACAGACTGGAAAGAGTCAGGGGTGGCAGGAGAGTCAGACCCTGCTGTGTCCCCCAGACTGTTCCTGCTGGGCCTCCCTGCCTGCTCTCTCTCTAGAGAGAGAACTCCAGGTTGATGTGGGGAGATCCAAAACAGAGGGGACCAAGCTCCAGGGTTTACAGGCTACCATGGGGTGAGGACAGTACAGGACAGATGTCTGGGTGGCATGGGGGCCTGAGACAACTGGTGAAGGCTTGGGATCCCAGACTGGAATAGCAAGATGCACCATATCTGCGTGCTGAAAAGTAATGGGAAGGACCTTATTGTTGGCCCTGTGTGGGACAAGGGGTAGGACTTGGCTGGGTTCCAGTGTCCAGGCACACACCACCCCGGCCTTCCCCTGCACAGAGGTGCCTCCTCCAGCCCAGGACCCTCACAACTCTTCAGATCTTGGGTTGGTAGTTAAAAGCCCAGGCTGTGTACCCAGAAAGACCTGTGTTCAAATTCCACATATGTATGCTGATGTGCTGTGTGGCCTTTTGCAAGAGACCAGGCAGGGGGCTTGGGGACAGTGCCCCAGGTTCCAGGTGTCTAGAATTTCCTATTCCAGACCCCGATGTTCTGGCCTCATCAAATGATTACATAACAACTTCCACCTCCCAACAGGGTCTGGTAGGTCCCTCAGTTTACAGATGCCGAAACCGAAGCCCAGACTCAAGGTCAGCAGTCCCTTCTGCTTAACATACATGACTTCACTTCAGCCTCTCAACTACCATGTGAGGTGGGCACTAATGGGTGCTTCCATTTTACAGACCAGAAGACTGAGGTTCAGAAAGGGAAGCCATTTGCCCAGGGTCATACAGCCTGTCAGGAGGTCAAAAGTCAAATCCGGAGTCTGTGCTCATGCTCTGGCACACTGGCTAGGCGCAGAACGGCCAGAGTTGAGGTTGAAAGCGGACACAGAGACGAGATCATTAAATCTAGGATGCATATCATTTCAGCGAGAATCTGGGAAGGCTGCTGAGAAGTGAACTGAGACTCAAAAAACAAAACAAAAAACACCAAAAATCAAACATGGGTGGAGAAAGGCCAGGAGGTGTGACAGGGTATGTCTGCAGACCTGGTAGTGTCTGGGCGAGACTGAACTTCATGTTCCCAGAAAGGGTCTTCAACAAAGGCCAAACGCAAAGCAGATGAACGAGGTTGAGCAAAAACCACTGTGGACCCGCCCCTGAGCACCCGAATCGCCCCGCCTTTGCTCACTCCGAGAACCTTGCTGGAACCGTACGCTCCAAAACTTTTGAATTGTCTCTAGTAATTATCTATAGTTTTGCCTTATCCGTGAGCCTACTCATCCTCTTGAGTTTTCTTCTGTCGTTCCCGGAAGAAATGGCCCCATCCCCATCTCCAGCTCTAAGGGAAAGCTAAGCCAAATCTGGCACGTCCCGCGACTGCGCACGCACCCACCACCACCCGGACGTGACTCGTGGAACGTCCGCTCCAGGCAGCGGCGGGGCGGAGGCGGGGCGGGCAGTGAGGTGCCCGGTCAATACGTCCAGGTTCTGCGAACATCGTCGTCTGGGTTCAGAACTGGGACTCAGGGGTCTCGGCCTCTCAGTTTCATAAGTCCTCTGAAGCGTCTGAGGTCTTTCTCCCACTAGGGTCTTCATTCAGGCACTTACTTAGCCACCCATTCACCCTTCAGGGGCCTTCCTTGCCCTCCCCGCCGCTAACTAAGTGACGGATGCAGTAGCCAAGGCGACCGTCTGATTGACAGACAAGATTACCAACCAACTTCCGGAAGCTCCCGTCTGGACCCGCCCGGCGCGTGGCCGGTGGCCCATGAAAGAAGTGAAAGCGCCAAAAGGGACGGTAACCGACAACCTAGGTTGTTGGGACCTGAGGCGTTTTCGGACAGTCGGACGATGCCGTGACGCAGCATAGAGACAGCGTTGGCAGTGTGAGCGCACCCTTGTGGAGGGAGCCCTTAAGTCGCAGAGGTGGCACGGCGTGGAGGCAGGTTGCTATTTGAGGGTGCTCCCTTCGAGTGCTAGAGTGGGGGAGGGGTGGCGGACGAGGAGCGGTTCCCGTCTGCGCTTGCGCCTGCACCTCTGCCGACCCTGCCCGCACGCACACGCATGCCCGCTGGTCGTGGAGCCGCGGTGGCTGGCGGCACTGCGCGTGCGCATTGACGAGCCTGCCGAGGAGCGGCGCTGGCGGACGTCGGGCGAGCGGCGCGTGACGTCGTGAGGAGCGCTTTAAAGTGCGGGCTGGGCCGGGCGACTGAGGGTCTGGCCGGGAGTCAAGCCGATCCTGCGCAGTGGCCCTCCGCGGCATGAGGTGCTGCTGGTGCCCCTGCTGCCCGGGACGTGGAGAAGGTGGAGGAGGAGGAAGCCCCTTAGCCGCCACCGCTGCATGACCCGCCGCCCCTGAGGTTCGACCCAGCGCCTGGTCTTTCGACTTCCCCCGGCGGGTCCTCGCATGGGGGCCTGACGCTGAGGACCCCCTTCCCTCCGGGGGCCCCGGGGCAAGTCCCCCGAGAGCCATGCCCGGCCGCCCTGCCCACCCCGAAGGACCCTAGAGCAGCGTCGCGGGGCTATGGCGGCCGCCAGCGGTTACACGGACCTGCGTGAAAAGCTCAAGTCCATGACGTCCCGGGACAACTATAAGGCGGGCAGCCGGGAGGCAGCGGCGGCAGCGGCCGCCGCTGTGGCAGCCGCCGCCGCGGCCGCGGCCGCCGCCGAGCCTTACCCGGTGTCCGGGGTCAAACGCAAGTACCAGGAAGACTCGGACCCCGAGCGCAGCGACTACGAGGAGCAGCAGCTGCAGAAGGAGGAGGAGGCGCGCAAGGTGAAGAGCGGCATCCGTCAGATGCGCCTCTTCAGCCAGGACGAATGCGCCAAGATCGAGGCCCGCATCGACGAGGTGGTGTCCCGCGCCGAGAAAGGCCTGTACAACGAGCACACGGTGGACCGGGCTCCGCTGCGCAACAAGTACTTCTTCGGCGAGGGCTACACGTATGGCGCCCAGCTGCAGAAGCGCGGGCCCGGCCAGGAACGCCTCTACCCGCCAGGCGACGTGGACGAGATCCCCGAGTGGGTGCACCAGCTGGTGATCCAGAAGCTGGTGGAGCACCGCGTCATCCCCGAGGGCTTCGTCAACAGTGCCGTCATCAACGACTACCAGCCCGGTGGCTGCATCGTGTCCCACGTGGACCCCATCCATATCTTCGAACGCCCCATCGTGTCTGTGTCCTTCTTTAGCGACTCCGCGCTCTGCTTTGGCTGCAAGTTCCAGTTCAAGCCTATTCGGGTGTCGGAACCTGTGCTTTCCCTACCCGTGCGCAGGGGGAGCGTGACTGTGCTCAGGTAACCCACCTGGGAGGAGGGGGCGGGCCTGCTGCTGTAACTGCCTGCCCTGAACTAGGTAGCAGGAGCCAATTGGAGCCCGCACTTTACAGTTCCAGTCCGTTCAGTGGTCTGCGTTTAAAACGTGCACGAAAGCCGGAAAGGGTCAGGGAATTATCTAGAATTCTGTGTCCTGAGGGTAGGTTTAACGTGATCACGGACCTGAGAATCTGTAGGCATTTTTCCAGAAGGCTAAGGTTTTAGGAAACTTCTTTTTGTGATTTTAGCAAGTCCCTTTTTTATTTTGGATGTCCGTTTTCAAAGGTATGTTTTTAAAAAATGAGTTGAATTTACCGTTTCAAAGTCTTTTCAGCTCTGCCATTTGTGGTTTCCTTAACAGAGAAAGTGTTCTTGGATTTCTTAACAGAAAAAACAGAGGAAGGTCCCTGGTCATATTTAATTGATACCCAGTCTCCACTCCCAAGAGGGGGAGTGGCATTCCTGGAATTGAACAGAGTCGTGGTTGGGCCGGGAATAGAGTGCTCCCCGCACTTAAAATTCAGTCCCTGTGTGTGCAGTGGAACCCATTGGTCCTTTGTAAGAATGTGTTACCTGTTACCAGGATTAAGTGAAAACAAAATAAAGCTGGCTTCTCTACCTGGAATTTGGTTTTGTAGTTGTGTCAGCAGCAGAACTTAGGTGCTTGATCTGTTTTGGGCCCGACATTCTGCTGAGAACTTGTCATTGCTCCTAGAGAAGATCGCATGCTGGAACTCTTTTGCTGTTTATATGAAGCAAAACATGTAACTGGAAGCTCCCTCCTTCCAGCCCCAGGTAAACCTAGCAGTGTACTTTAGTAATCCCCAGAACCTCTTGGGAGGTATAGACTTGAGCTGTTCAGAGCGGCTTGTTTGACCACCGGATTCTACTATGGGATCAGGACACGCTCAAGTTTTGTTGCGAGAAGTTTAACCTCTGACGTGCAGGCAGTGCTGTATAGCTCAGGGTCATGGGGGAAAACAGGGTCCCTGGAGCCCTCTTCCTATAGGAGCAGGTCATCTGATTTGAGTTCAACAGCTGAAGCTGCTTCCATATCTGAGATGGTAGCAGAGCCTTGTGATACCCAAGGCCTCTTTGTGGGAAATTGTGGGAAGTCAGTGGCGGCAGAAGCAGTACCTTGGCTTCCTAATGTGTCAGTTGCCTCGTTGTCATTTGGGCTTCTCAGCTTCTCCTCAGACCTATGCATGGTGCCCCAGATTGATATCTTAGCAGAGCCCTTTAGGGTGGGGTTTCCAGGGCACCCCCTCTCAGGTAACTGGCTGTGGAAGACAGTTCGGTGTCTGTCTTCATTGAAGGGTACTAGATGCTGAAAGGACCGTATACAAGGGCCATTTGGCCTCTTAACGGGTTGTTAATTTTCCACGTAGTCACATGCCCTTAGGCTTGTTGTCAGAAGGTCTAACAGTAGTCAGGTGTGTAATGAGATCACAAGGGACTATTTGTGACTTTGAGACTCCCTGCACCCCGGTATACATGAACACCCCTGTGTTGAAGAGCAGAAGTTTCATGTCCTTAAAATGCAGGTCTGGGAAATACTTTATAAAGTATGTGATTGTCTAAGCACTATACTGTATACATGAAATCAATGCAAAATAGTACTGAAAGTAAACTGTAATTGAAGAAAAAAATCTTTTAAACGCAGGTCTGTTATTGATCAGCACCGCAGTTGCATCATCAGGAAAATTTTCTCCACCTTTTCTTTAGAATAGTAAAGTCCTAAATCTTTTCTAGTCCTTTCCCGCCTCTCCATCCCCACTGCCATTCTGACTTGGCTGTAGAGTTAGTGTAGGAGGCTTGGCCATGTCCTGAAAAGTGCTGCCCAGGCTTTGAATCCAGCCTTCATTGGCTTTGGGAACTCATGGGCGGCCTCTGTCCTGGCTGTCCCATCTGTAAGGTGGGGGTGATCCCAACATCCAAAGCCTATTAGAATTGAATGTGGTGATTTGGTGTATGATGTAGGACCTGGTACAGGGTAGGCACTTCAATAGGTGCTTGCATTTGTGCACAGTCATTTAATGATTCCCTGCTCCTTCTCTTTGGAGAAGGAGCTAGGGATTCGGTGGAACCTAAAACATGATTCTTCCCTTCATGGAATTTGCAGCCCAGTGGAGACGGCAGACAGTTAAAGCCCAGGAAGGTAACTGTAGGAGTATGTTGAGGGAGGAGAAGGGACATCTTAGCCCATTCTGGGTTGTTGGAAATTTTGGGGAGTAGGCAAGCTGGAACTGGAAGAGTGAATAGGAAGTAGCCAAGCAAACAGGCTTTGGCCATAGTAGCAGGGAATAGCCATAGGTAAGGGGCATGGTTAGATGCTGACTTGAGGGAGGTGAAGTTATTAGTGCTCACATCTAGCCTGGACCGGAAGCAGGGAGTCTGGCGAGGCATGCCTTTGGTAACGCTCTAGGTCAGAGCTTCTCAACAGCAGTACTGTTGACATTTGGGGTGGCTAATTCTTTGTGGTGCTGGGACTGTCCTATGAGTTGTAGAATGTTTATTGGCATCCCTGGCCCTTATTCATTAGATGCCAGTAGCACCTATGACAGTCAAAAATGTCTCCAGAGATTGCCAAATTTCCTTTGGAGAGGGTGGTGCAAAATCATCCCCAGTTGCAAATCATTGCTCCAGTGTTCTGATACCCCCGTTACTTTAAATCCTACAGCACCTGCTCACTTAGCGCTCTCAGCTTACTTGGTGTGCAGGTGGGTTAGCACCTGCTTTTTAGTAATGGTTCTCTTCAAATCCTGTTTGGATTCTTTCCCAAACTGGTAAAAAGGTGTAGCTTCCTTTCATTTCCTAGGATGTATCCCTGCCCAGGGGTGAGGAGTTACAAGGCTGCCGTTGGAAGGGAAGGGCTGACGAAGAGTGGCTCTCTGCAGATGGGGAAGGTTCAGGTAATTCTGATCTGACTGAGACTTCGGTTGGTGGTGGCAGTCCTGTTTATACCTGTTCAAGGCAACATGGCTAGAATACTCCTATCAATGGTTGTCGCCGTAGATGTTAGTGTGTGCCACACATTGACTCAGCAGTGTCCCGACTTGGGCATTTAGAGCAAGGCTTTACAGACCCTTCTGGAAGCGCTGCAAACTTCTTCCCAAATCGACTTAGCAGTTGTTTTTGTTTGTTTGTTTGTTTAACCTTCCCCTGTTGGGTTGGGGTGGATCTTCTCTAAATGCTGTTCTCTAGGGAACTAAATATAGTTTACCTTCTCTTCATACTACACTCCTATTCCTTGTAGAGTGAATGAGCAGATTAAAACAAATTTCAATCAGATTAATTAGAATGATTATCTCAAGGCTAATTGCTTACTTGCTGCTACTTTTAATCATTGCATGGTCAGTGGTTGTGATGACCACGTGCCTGAGACCCAGGCCTTAGCCACTTGTCTGGAAATGACTACAGTATATCGCCCAGCCATGGGATATGAATAGGTGAGCTCAGCTGACAGTTGATACGGGGTGGAGTGGGCACTTCTGTCAGTTCTGGGCTAAGGGCTGATCCTGTTCAGCTGGTTGAAAGCAAAATTTAGCTTTCCGGCTGAAAATAGGTGGGAAAGTAGGGCACGTAGGTCTGGGCTACATCTCTTGTGTGGAACCTTTTGATTCCATGGGAGGGGAAGGAACTTCCCTATGAAGTCAGGGCTGTGCTCTCTCAGGAGGCGCTCTGGGCCAGACCTTGCTTCTGACAGGCCCGGCATGAAGGCAGAGAGCAGCGAAGGAAAGGAAGCTAGCAGGCGAGCTGTGGTCTTAATCATGAAGCCCAGAGCAAGCAGAAAATAAACAGGGCATAAAAATTTCAGGGCTGGATGGCCATTTTCGGCTGGGCAGTTGGTGTGCAGCTGTTGCTAAGGTCTTGCTGAGGCCAGTGAGGCCCCAAGGACAGATTGCATCTTGTCACCAGGAAACATAGATGGGTTTTTCTTCCTAGCCCTCATTACCTATTTCCCACTTAAAATCAAAAACCAAAAACGTAGCATAGACACTGAAATCAAGAGTTTGATTGTCATTCCAGTGTCACCATCTTAGCTGTTCGACCTTGAACAAGTTACTTAACCTCTCTGGGTCTTAGTTTTCCTCTGCCAAATGGGGCTTTTAATACCATAGAGTTATCGAAGATTGAATCTCTTTCACGCTACTGAACGCTTGAAGTTGACGAACACTGTCTCTGGAGATGCTTAGCTACTCTGTCTATACCTTGGTGTATACAGAATTGGGACTTGGCGAAGACCGACCTTCTTTATAAGGAGCCTCAGGACTTCCGATAAAATTAGGCCACGTGACTTCTTGGAGGTTTGGGTCTTGAGCTCACAATCCCACCCCTGTGCCAGGTGGCTGGCCTAGTGCCTGCAAAAAGCTTCAGCTTCTCAGCCATGCAGGCCTGTCACTGGAGGCTGCCCAGAATGGGTAGCACCAGCCAGAGGGAGGCTGTCACAATGCCAGTATCTTGGCCAGTCCCTCCATCTCTGGTTCTGTCCTGCACCAGGCAGGCACCATAGAAAGGGAATGGTGGCCATTGTGGAAATATGCCTTACCAACAGTCTCCGAGACAGTCCCCTAGAGGATTTACAGTCCATTATTGATACTCATATTTCTCATTTAACCTGCACCTTATCCTCTGAGAAACAAGTTGCCCTTTCACAAATGTAGAAACTGAGGCTTCAAAGCAGAACAGTTGAGCTCAGCACATTTCGTTGTGTCCCCTGTGGGTGGGCAGTGTAGGAGAGCCCCGTCCTGGGGAGTTGAGGAACGCTTCTCGGGACGAGACACTCGAGAGTCACTCTGAGGCACAGAACTAGCGGATGACAGAGCCACGTTCTGTGAGTCTTGAGGCTGGCAGCATACTAGTTCCTGCTGCATGAGGAGACTCAACCCAGGCAAGCTGAGCAGCATGCGGTACTGCCCCCTGCCATGCAAACAAAAGAGCAGGAGGCACTGGAACTTTTCTTTATGCCAAGTAAGGCTTTACCCAGGGCATATTGTTTCAGGTTGGCAGACCAGGACTTGCAAACAGATTCTCTTGCGGCAAGTAGGTTCCTTAGTAAATAACCCTCTGTGGTCTCTGCTCGACCCTTCCTGCTGATGGTTGGCCCGAAGAGCATCCCCTGCTCAAGGCTTTGAGCCTCCTGCTCCCAGAGGAGCCTGACACTTCGTGGAGGGGTCATTAGGCTGTGTCCCAGCTGCCAGAAAGTTCTAAAAGACCAGTGCTAATGAGTTTTTCAGGGGGGTCAGTGCCACCTCCTCACTAGTTCTGAGGCCCGGGCCCTGTGGCAGGAACCTGGCATGGCTTGTTCTACATTCTAAAGCCCTTTGGGGTGTAGAGACCATCAGGTTTTGATAAACATCTGGATTTTCTCCAGAACTATGTTAATGGCCGTGGTTTCTTGCTGGAGATGGGAAATCACGGCCGCTGACAGTGCCTGTCGTGAAGCCAGATCCTGGTGGTAAAGCTGGATCGATACCACTTGTTATCAGTGGGGAGGGTTGCCTGTAGCCAGTACTGCAGCTTCAGGCTGTAGAAATGTGCCTTGGAGCACCTTTGGGGGATTGGATTTAGCTCTTTGAGGAAGTCCTGTATTTATATGGGACTGCCCTGCACTCCCTCAGTGTGGAGTAACCAGAACATAGGAAGAGACCTAAAGCTTCTGGCCCTGGGAATGGGGCCCAGGGGCCTCTGCTGCTGGCAGATCTCTGCATGGGGAGCCTGGATCACGTCTTCTTGGCAGGTGCTGAGCCCAGGGCTCTGGATTGCCCCAGGGTGGTCCAGCGCCCTCTGGTTTATGTCGGATGTTTAGGAAATGGGAGTGGGGTCCCAGGCACCCTGCATCATGTGACTTACTGATCGCAAAAGCCCTGCAGGCGGGCCTTTCTCTGCTCCTTCTCAGGGATGCCAGCCATGCAGTGATACAACTCTGTAATTCTGCCTGCAAGGGAGGAGGCACTCTCCCCCTTTTAAAGTTTTATAACCAGTCCTGGCTGAGTAGCTCTGTTGGTTAGAGCGTCATCCTGATATGCCAAGGTTGTGGGTTCAATCCCTTGTCAGGGCATGTACCAGAATCAGCCAGCCAATGCATGAATGGATGGAACAACAAATTGATGTTTCTCTCCCTCTTCCTCTTCCTCTTCCTCTCTCTCCATGAAATCAGTAAGTGAATTTTTAAATATTAACATTTATAATCATTACTGGCCATAAAGGAATACCTAAGTTGTAAACCCTAACAAAATGAACATCTGGAACCTATTACAGAGGAAGAAACTTAGGTTTAGGTCCAGCAAGGGACTTAACTAAGGTCAGAAAGATAGCAGGTGGCAGAGCTCAGGTTTAAGTCCAAGTCTCCAGCTCCTCAACCCCTATGTGGCATTTCACACTGGGCCTGCAAAACGTTCACAGGTGATATTTGAGAGAAGGCTTTTTTGGTCAGTGCTCAGTTAAAGTCAGCAGATTGTTTTGCTATCATTTCAGATCCTTAAACTTAACATTTTCCAAATTGATTTGACGGTGGGCATTTGTCTTTAGTCTCTTGAGTGACTGATGATCACAGAGAAAACTGAAGAATTCTGGTTTAGGAGCAGCTCTGAGGGGAAATCCCTAAAATAGAGGATATTTTCATCACCCACAGTGTGACATCAAATCAGATTCCCAGTTCACAGGTGCTTCCCTCTCAGACGTTTTTATTCGCTCTGCACCTTGCCCACAGTGGGGCCGGCCGGCCTGCAGTGTCTGTGGCAGTTCAGCCTGAGTCTTCACAGTGGCCCTCGAAGGGAGCTGATGAGAACGTGCAGTGGAAGATGTCTAGCCCAGGGGGGGTCGAGGGCTTCCTGAGCAGGAGGAGAAGGCAGGGAGGGCACGCCCCTCCCTCCAGGCCTGCGGCCGAGTGTGTTTCTGGCTGAGTAGAGCTACCTCAGCTAAGTGGAGGAGCTCGGGGTGTGGTGCCTCTGGGGTGCCGTGCGCCCAGTGAGGGCATGTGAGGGGCTTGGGAAGCTGAGTTTGCTTCCAGATATCAGATCAGAGAGATGTTAGCTATGAAGAGGACAATCATCTCCATTCATTGGTCGGTGAGCAGTTTTAAAAGTGGTATATCTTGATGAAAATAGATATTTGAGTGTGATGGAAATTCCTAAAATATCTCAAATGCAGCTGTCTTCAAGATTTTGGAGTCCCCCCAAATGGGGGTTTTCTTGAAAACCTTTTTTCAAGTAGATTCTCTTTTTGAACATCACGTCTACCTTGGCTTCCTCAGCGGGCTGAAGGTTGGGAGGGGGAGGGAAAAGGGAGGAGGAGATGTTTTTCTTGTCACTAGGGTCTGGCCAGAGTCACTTCAGCTGCCTCCAAAGTGACTAAGGTGTACCCTCTTGAAGGCCCTTTATAAGAAGGGTTTCTAGCCTGCACCGGGAGATTCTTGCTTTGGCTTCTGCCTTAAGGTTTCTGTGCTTGGTTTCTGGACAGAAGTGTTCTGGAGCTTAACATGTTATTTGCCTGAGACCTCTCAAATAAGACCTGGACCAAATTTTTTTTCCTTGATGTCCCCTGCCCCGGGAACCCTGGTTGTCTGTCTACTCTCCATTCTCACGTGCTCTGTTTATTTTCAGTGGATATGCTGCTGATGAAATCACTCACTGCATACGGCCTCAGGACATCAAGGAGCGCAGAGCGGTCATCATCCTCAGGAAGTAAGTGCCCTGGTGGCTGGCACCTGCAGGCCTGCCTGTCTGAAGATGGGGGTCTGGGTTCCCCTAGAACGTGGTTCCTTTGTATCAATAGCATGACAGCCTAAAGCCTGAGAGAAGAAAAAGGTTGTAAGGTCTGTCTGTTTGTTTTTTAAAATTTGAATCCTGTGAGAATAAAATATATTCATTAGAAAACTGAGCTCTGTGGCGCTTTAACTAGGGAGCTTAGGACTGAACAAAAGCACATGCTCCCAGTGTTCTTATGGGAATAGTCCTAAGACAGGATTTGGGGAACACTTTTCCAGACCCCCCCCTCTTCTTTTCCCCGCCTCCTTGATTCTGATTTGTCACCTGTGTTTTTGCTGATTATTTTTAGACTGTGCCTTAGCAGCCTACTTTAAAAATGCCTAGGTTTTCACTTTCGGGAGGAGCAGGGAGTCAGGATAGGAAGTGAAGGTGGGAGGCAGGGCAGCAGTGTTCGGCAGGTGCATAGCTTGTGGCTGTCCCTCCTCTTGGGCCGGGGAGCCCGGGATGTAGTGACCAGCACTGCCAAAGCCAGCCTCACCGGCACTTTTTCTTTCTGCTCATGGGGTGAGTGGTCTGGCCAAGCGGACCCTGGGTCAAGACAAGCCTGCCGGGAGGACGGAGTGCAGGGCCAGGCGAGCCGTGAGTGGGCAGAGCAGGGCTTGTGCTTAGACCCGGGCTGGAACGGTATCCTGGAGCGTGCCATCTTTTTTTTAATTTAGGTAAACTTTACTTTTTTAGAACAGATTTAGATATACAGAAAATTGCGAACATAATACTGAGAGGTCCCATGTACCCCAGGCACCATGTCTCTTACTGTTAACATCTTATATTACAATCAAGAAATCAGTATTGACCCATGATTATTAACTAAAGTCCATACTTAATGAGATTTCCTTAGTTTTTCCCGAATGTTCTTTTCTGGTTTAGGATTCCACGTTACATTTAGTTTTTATGTCACCTTAGTCTCCTTGGCTGTGACTGTTTCTCAGACTTACCTTACTCATGATAACATTGGTGAGGTATTTTTTTACATCTCTCCGTGGTGTTTGTCTCATTTTTGTCATGGTTAGATCAGGGTTATAGGTTTTGGGGAGGAAGACCGCAGAGGTATAAAGCAGCCTTCTCCTCAGTGTCATGTCCAGAGCACAGGACTTAACCCTGTTGATGTTGACACTGGTTGCCTGGCTGAGGTTGTGCTCCTCGGATTTACAAAAAGTCTGCTTTCCAAAGTTGCGCTATTCTCCCTTCCATATTGTACCCTTAGGAAGGAAATCTCTGTGTGCAGCTCACATATAACTGGGAAGGTAGCTCCTCCTCTTTAAGGGGGAAGTAGCCACACAAATTATTTGGAATTCTGCACAGGAATGAATTCTTCTCCCCCATTTGTTTGTTTATTTATTTAATTATCTACTTACGTCACTACGGCCTCGTGGGTGGGTATTTTATGCTCAGCTTGTTTCAGGTTTGGTCATTGGGAGCTCTCTTTAAGTGCTTCTTAACTTGCCTCATTTATTTATTTATTTATTGAACTTCATTCGGTAACTTTGGGCCTAACCCTCCAGAACCATGTGGTGGGAAGTCTCTTGGGTGTGGCTCCGCCACTTCATCAGGTCAGAACTTTGGGCCTCTGTGTCTTGGTCTGTGGAATGGAGATGATTTAAACCTGTGATGCAGGCAGAGCACTAGGCACGTTTGGGAGCTCGGGACACAGGTCAGCTTGGCATCCGGCAGCCTCTCCTAACCAAAGAATGTTCCCACAACTCATCAGAAGAAGGTTTTCTGTCTGCCTTGTGGTTTTCAGCCCAGGCCCAAACTCGGAGCCTGGAAGCGATGGAGCCCAGAGTCATTTCTTCTCAGTCTCTCCTGGTACCTCCAACTGCCGCCAGGGACAGGTGGCCCACCCAGGCCGGGAGCTGGAGAGGAGCTCCCAGGGTGGTGCCGAACCAGAGCAGCAGCTTCTCAGGTGTTCCCTCCCAGCTTCTGAAAGTAGTGTAGGTCAGGGACGTCTTCCTGGAGGTGCGGATGGAGGTGGCCATAGCCAGAGCATCAGCTGTGTCTGTCTTGAATGGTGGCTCCACACCTGGCTACCTGGATGTTCCCGGGGGGATGTAAATGTCTGCGCTGCTAACCAGTTCCTTGAGGAAGCTCGTCAGCCACCAGGGCTCCAGCAGTGGTCTGACCTCAGAGAGTGGCTGTTACGGGTGACTGGGGCTCTCTGACCTTCCGACCTGAGTGGTCCCAAGACCTAGGTCCCTTAGGTCCCAGGGACTAGGCTGGAGAGCAGACACAGAGCTTTGTGTGAGAGGGCTGACAAGGAGCGGGAGGGTGCTCCCGAGCTTCTCCAGGCAGCTGAGGCACAGGCTGCTTCCCTGTCGCCTGCGGAATGAAATCCAAGCTCCTTGTTGGGGTTTGCCTGTCCATCCGGCCCAACCTTTCTACTCCTCACTTAATGTTAAAGTACTTGCAGTTCCTAGTGTCGTCCTTGGACTTGTGTCCTGGGCTCTTCCAAGAGTGTGGCCTCTGGTAGGAATGCTTTCCCATCTAACGTGTTCAGCTTCTGATGTACACCCTAACCGCCAAATGACCCACAGTCACACACTAAAAGTTGGTTACCTCAAGGCTTACGTGTTTTTTGGCTGATTTGACATTCAGGGAGCATTGCATACACACCTGTAGCCCTCTCACTCCACCTCCTCCCCATTTAAACTGGCACAGTCCACACACTTGCATCGGGAATTCCCAGCTCTGTATTCTGTAGGGGCAGGGAGATCCCGATCCATCGGGAGCTCAGCATGAGGCCTGGCCCAGAGGACCGTTGGGGCTGAGGAGGAGCAGCTCCAGAGTAGCTGTAGGGGCTCGTCTTGGTAAAGGACACGCTTGGCCCTGGCTGGTGTGGCTCAGTGGACTGAGCACTGGCCTGCAAACCAAAAGGCTGCCGGTTCGATTCCCAGTGAGGGCACAGGCCTGGGCTGCAGCTGCGTCCCTGGTTGGGCAGCCCATGGATGTTTCTCCTGCACTTTGATGTTTTCTCTGCCTCTCTTTCTCTCTCCCTTCCATCCTCTGAAAATAAAGGAATAAAATCTTTAAAAAAGAAAAGAAAATGACAAGTTGGTGACAAGATGAAAAGGGGAGCATCCTGGCCCAGGCACTTCCCAGATAGCAGGGATGTGGCCTGGTGGGTACCTGGTTGACCTGATGTCTTCTGGTGTAGTCGCATTCAGATGGGTAGAAGTTGGGCATTGAGCCTGGCCCTACTCATAAGCAGAGGGGAGAGCCGGTCTGTCCTCTCTTCAGATTACGGGGAGGGCCTTGGGGCTCTGTCACTGGCTCAGGTCAGTCAGCTGGGATGGTTTTTCTCAGGGCCACCTGGGGGGAAATGGGTAGGTGGCTGCCAAGTACTTCTGGTTCAGCAAAGTGCAGCTCCTTCGACTCTGGGTGGTGCTCAGTCATCGTGCAGGTGGTGTCCCTGTATCTCACAGGGAGACCTGGGAGGCTGGGAGTGACCTGAGAGCCTCTGCAGTGGAATTCTTGCGCTGCAGCTTAGTGCTGTAATCTGGGGGCACTACCAGTGAGGCCTAGAACCTGGCTCTCCTGGGGCAGAGTCTTGCTGGTCCCCTGGCTGGTGGCGCAGTGGCACACCCCAAGCCCTGCCCCTGCCTCAGTGTGTCAGTGAGCGGATGCTGTGAGTTTAAGAAACATACACAGAAGTGCTTTCTTGCCCCTGCTGTGTAAGTAGAGGGCTGAGCGATGAGAGTGTCTTAAGTGACAGGGGGCTACTCTGCAGAGAGGGGGTGAAGCGGTCGCTGCAGGCCGGCCAGCTTCCCTGAAGGGCACTGTTTCCCAGCCCACCCAGGGAAAGCCGCCCAGAGTGCTGCTTTGTGAGTCATTGGCGCCCTGGGTGGGGGAGCTGGACCTCGCCTTTATGAAGGTGCACAGTTTTAAATCACTGGTTGGAGAATGAAGGGACTCACCATCTGGAGTGTAACAGTTTATCAGAGCAGGTGGTGGTCTATTTTTTCCACAGTTCCCTGGTGTGTACCTTCTGAAGGACCTTGTGAGCTGCCCCATGCTGAGCACTTACCTACTGGGTGCTAGGCACTGAGTAGAGTGCTGCCTACGGCCACACATCCTTGACCATCTTCAGGTGGCACTTCTCTGGAAAGCTAGTGTGGAAGGATATTTGAGCAGGAATTCCAGACTTGGAAACATGAAGCATCAACCATGCACAAGGCACCCAGGGCAAACATGCAGGAAACTTAGCTCCCTTGGTGCTTGGTTTGTTACATAGGTGGGCATTTTGTATGCCAGTGCAATGCAGGCAGGATGAGCACGGTTCCAGAAGCAGAGCGTGTTTCCTGAGGCCGAGGGGGGCGGATTACATCCGGCTCTGGGGGGGGTATGGGACTTGGGGGGGGGCTGGTGCTTACAATAGGCTTGGTAGCAGCACACCCGCACCTTTCTTCCCTCTCAGGTGTGCCATCTCCTGAACGCTAAGGGGCCCCACAAGACTTGCAACCGGGGGAGCATGGGCTGTAGCAGGTCGTCCCGGGCTCACCCTCCGATCCTGTCTCCAAGCCCCCTTTTTTCCTCACTTCCCAGTGACCTAACAGCAGCCCCGCCCTAGGCTCTCCCGGTGCTGCTTCTATCCTAAGCCTGTCCTTGTTTCACCGTCACCAGCTTTAATAAATGGACTCTCAAAAAAACAAAACAAAACAAAAAGGCCTGGCCGATCTGGCTCCCGTGTTAGACGCTGCATGCCAGGTGGAAATGGTGAGAAGCTGAGGCTGGAAGGCAGGAAGTACAGAGGGTCTGTGTAGTTGAGAGGTGATGTAAGGGAAGGAGGCCTTGGATCAACATTTGATCATCAAGAGGGAGCCTCTGGGCCTCAGGGCCTTTGGTTGCTGGCAGGACACCCAGTCCCTTGGTCTTCAGGAAGCCCCCAGGGCTGCACCGGGTCTGCACACAAGACACGCGGAGTGGCTCAGAGCAGTGTACATACACTTCCTGGTCAAATGGAGCTCATCTCGAGGAGGCTGACGCTGGAAAAGGCCGCTGGAGGTGCATTTGCCAAGTGCTACCCAAGGCTGGTGTGAGCCAGGCTCTGTGCTGCTGCCAGAAATGTCTCCTCTTCCCTGTGTCCTTCGGGGGAAGGCAGACATTCAGCTCCTCACCAGGGGTTGTCCAAGGAAAGCTTTCTAGAAAAGTGCCACCTGAAAGTGGTCAATGGATGTGTAGGCGCAGGCAGGCACGGAAGAGGCTCGGGCAGAGTTCAGATGGAAGAGGCACTCTTTACAGAGGCTTGGCATCCGGAGCTCTGAGGGGGTCCATTCTGGACACAAGCAGAGATGGGTTGGAGCAGTTGGTAGAACGTGAGGCAGTCAGGAAAGGCTTGGTGCTGTGCCAGGGGAATCGGGGGGGCGCTGGGTAGCCGCCGAAGCGCAGGGGTGTTGGGGCAGGGGGTTCGCATGGCAGAGATTGTTGTAGGAGGCTGAGCTAAAAGGCTTATTTGGTCATTCAGGCCAAGGAGACCCAGGGTTGCGGGGAGACCCTCCCTGAAAGCAGAGCAGCCCTAGTGTGAGGCTGTGTGTGTGGCTATGCTGAGGTGAGAATCAAGGGTGCCCCTCTGGGCGTCATCTCTCAGGTGGGTGGGGATGAGTGGACACGTTTGGGTGTCCCTGACCCTGGCCAGATCTGAGGCGTGACCCCCGCCATCACTTCTGTCTTCATGATTCTTGTCCCCTGTTCCTCTCTGGTTCAGCAAATGTGTGCCCGTGCACATACAGCCGACCCATTTGGCAGCGTGACCGGCCTGTTGTGTTCACAGCCTGTCCGCAGAGTAAGGGGGTGATGACACCACCGGGGGACGTGGCTGCCTGGGTTCCTGGCCTGGCTCTGCCTCTTCCTTGCTGAGTGCAAGTCAGTTACCTGAGCCTTATGGTCTCACCTGCAAATTGGAGCAGTTGCGGTGCCTGGGCCTGGTGAAACTGCACAGTGCAGCGTGTGCTTCTCCCGGCCCCTTCCTTACCGCACCTCCCCTCTGATCTTGCGGGGGCAGGGCAGGCGCTGAGGAAGGCTGTGTCCAGTCGACACACCGTGTGAGCAGAGGCACATGGAGCCGGGTGGAAAGGGACACCGGCAGACATGTTCAGTGGCTCAGGTGAAGGAAAGCAAGGTCAGTGTCTGGTTGCCCAGTTCCTGGAGGAGGATATCTAGACTTCGGCAGGCCTGGACTGGGGGGTCCTTGGGCACTTGTTGTAACCAGGCTGAGTGATCTGGAAAGGCTCCCCTTGGGGCCTGGGTAGCTTTCAGGCTGTGTTTGGGAAGCGGTCTGCTGGAAGCCCAGGACTATGTGCTTGGGGCACCCCCTCTTTGGGTAATCCTCCTCATGTGCCCTTTAGGCCCTTCTGACTATAGCAGGTGCCTTACACCTGTCTCAGGACTGCCTTGTGGGCGAGCACGGCAGGAGTGGCAGAGCTGGGTGATGTTTGAGGGAGGTTGGTAGAAGATGAGGGGGTGCCCCCAAGGGGGTGGGTACTGTTGTAGGGGAGACAGTGGTACAGATCTGGGCTTCGTGGAGTCTGCTACTCAGAGGTGCTAGAGCTTAGGGGCCTAGGTCACTCAGTAGACAGGGGTGCTCAGAGAGCCCACCACATTGCTTCCTACCTCCCTTGGGGAAGCCAGGCTTTGTAACTCAAGGGTGCTTGGGGAGGGTGGAGCCAGAAGTGGGAGGAGCGGTTGGCAGGGGGACCTGGAATACAGGCCGGCTCACCATCCCCTAGAAATGGGGGTCTGCCTACACAGACAGCTCTGTTCCACCGCAGTGAAGCCAGCCCTTCTGGGCACCAGAGGCCATCGTGGGGTGGTAGCGGTGTGACCTAAGCCAGTGACTTGGTCTCCGAATTACTATTGTTTCCCAGCCCACGGTCGGTATACTCCTCCCCAGCAGTTCCTCTGCTGGATTCCGGGGTGATAAAGGAACCGGAGGGGAGCGCCTGGGACCCAGTCCCCGCCTTCCCGCCCCTCAGGTCACATGGTAATGCATTACATCAATGCTGTCACCCTCCCTTTGTTCTGGCTTCCCCTGTACCAAGGTCCTGACCCTGCTTTGTCCTGGGGGCCGTCCTGAAACCCTGGGTGACCTTTCTGGTGTGGCAGAGCCTGGTTAGCCCTCATCTCAAGCACCGTCCTGAGACCTCTGGATGCTGACGCGGATCTGTACCGCAGGTCTTCGCTCCTGTTGGCCCCTGAGAAGGCCCAGACCTTCCTGCTGGAACTGGGCGTCCTGATTCCGAATTTGTAGCTTTGTGCACTGAGCCCTGAGGGGCCTGGCCTGCTCCCTGGGAATTGGCTGCCTTTTAGGAGGGGCGTGCTCTGAGCGAAGCTGCTGGCGGGCTCTGGGCTTGGGACCTGGCTCCCGCCTGGCTTCCTACAGCCCCATGGCTTTCTGGGAGTGGAAGGAGGGCGGGAGCTTCCCCAGCTTTTCTGAAATGTACTTGTAACAGCCCCAGGGGATGTGTCAGGAGCCCTGTGGGGCCCCAGAGCTTGTACTGTCCCTAAAGTCTAGACTTCATCCGGGGCCATCTCTGGTCTCCCTGCCTCTGAGAGCTGCCCATCGATAGCCGAGGAGCTGTTCCGTGGGAAGAACAGCCCCCCTTCCCTCATTTAGGCAGCAAGAGAGCTGCAAAGCCAGCCGGTGTTCCTGGCCTATATATCCAGTCTGGGCTGGTCATACCTTTCTCCCCAAATTCTCCACGGCCCTGGACCCACCGTGAGGGGCTGCCACCACTGGCCCCGGCTGCCCAGGCGGGCCACTCAGAGAGTGAGCAGCTAAGGCAGGGCGGGGTCGTACCAGGGCTTGGCCTGTGCCCGCTGTGCCTGCACCCGCTGTGCCTGCACGGCAGGGCACCCTTGTGCTCTCCCGCCCCGCAAGTGTGCGGGTTGGGCTCTCTGCGTGGCTCTGCTCCTTTCTTGCCGTCTGTCACTAACCCGAGGAAACAGCTCCAGGGTGCTAGTCCCTGCTCACCAGGGGCTTTTGGCATCACGGGGCTTGTCTACTCTGCATGTGTACTCCCTGGCCCAGGTGGGATCTTGGTGTAGGACTTAGCTTTGTGGTGCCAGAGGGAACATTCGTCCACGAGACTTCAGACTCCTGCAGTCCTTGGAGTTAAGCTCTATGGCTGATGTCTCACTTGGTCTGCTCTCTGCCACGAGGACCTCTCGGCGCAGGGTGTGAGGTGTGGCCTGGTACAGAAGAGGGGAGGGCTTCAGGGCTCAGGTGACTCTAAGGCTCGCCTTCCTGTATGGGTGTTCTGCAGCAGCTGGGTGTTCCCTCTTCCTGGTGCTGCTCTAGAGAATCCTACCTAGCCTTGAGGAAAGAGGCTTGTCTTCAGTTTCTAGACCCTGAGAACTAAAAGGGGCCTTAAAGCCTGTCGCATTTCTCCCTCCTTTGCTCAGAATGGAAAACAGGCCCCTAGAGGGATGGTGGCGAGGGCTGGACCTTCCTTTGCTCTTAGGTCCTGGAGTGGCCAGAGTGGAGGCTGAGCCCGGAGGAGCTGTGCCCCAACTCTGGCCTCCGCCTCTGTGAAGCCAACGCAAAGGGGCAGGGACCCGTTGCCCTGCCTGCCTGCCCACGAGCTTGAGCCTGAGACATCAGAATGTGTGTGACCACTGCTGGCCTCGGGAGAAGACCCCTTCCCAGGGTCAGTGCCCTGTGACCTCTGCCTGTCTGGCCTGGAGCCTCACCTAGGCTTAAACCTTTCTCCCAAGACTTCAGGACGTGTGACTTGCTGCTTTTATGACCCCGTTTTCCCCATCTGTTTACAGCAGGCCGGCCAGCAGGGGCGGGGGGAGGGGAGCCGAGCCGTGAGGGCGGGATGGGCCAGGCGGCCTAGGGCCCACCCCCACTCCTAGTCCTGCCCTGGTCGCAGCGCCTTCTCCCTCGGAACCGAAACACTGCTTTGCGCCCAGCAGCCTGTGGGAAAAGTGCCTTCAGAGCCTTCTGCCCGCTGCACCCCCCACTCCTCATCCCGGGCCTCTCTCCAGCCCCTTGCTGTGCCAGCCTGACTTGCCGGCTAGCCTGCTCTGTGCCATTCAAGGAGCCTTGGGCTTCTTTGAGGTTTCCCTGACCTGGCTTCAGATCTCTGTCCTGGGTGACCTCCCTGACCACCTTCTGCAACCCCTTCCTTGACCTTACTTGCGTGTTCTTCCTTTACGAGGCAATATATTCCTTGAAACTCGTACCTGGTACTAGGTAGGGGCTTTGCCTTCGGAAGCCCTTGGGCCTTGGCTGACATGGCTCAGGTGGTTGGTCCTCATCCCGCAAAGTCAGCGGTTTGACGCCCAGTCTGGGCACGTGTGTGGATTGCAGGTTCTGTCCCCAGTTGGGGGCATGTGAGGCAACTGGTAGATGTTTCTCTTCTTATCTTTCTCCCTACCTTTTTCTCTCTCTCTCAATAAATAAAAGTCTTTAAAAAAATAAAAAATAAAAAAAGCCCTTGGCCCAGTCAGGATCCTGGAATGAACGAAAGCTTCCAGGTGGCTGTGGGGGGACAAGAATCAGGCACATGAATGTGGAGTTGGGCCTGGGCTCTCCCGGCCCTGCCACAGCCTCGGTGTCCGTGTGTGAGAGTGGGAAACCCACGCTCTGTTCCCCTCCAGCCCCTCCGCAGGCCTGGCCCGGGAGAGCCTTCCTGTCTTGGTGTTCAGGCGAGGGTGAAGTTGTCTGTCGGAGCGTGTTGGTGCCTACCGCAGGGCCCTCAGCGCCCTGGCGGGTGGGAATGCCTTGGATGCTCTCCGTGCCTGGGCTGCGTCGCCCAACTGAAAGAGTACCCTAGGGGCCTTCCCCGGGGGCTGTGGCTCCTGTCCCGGAAGTCTCTCTGCAGGAGTGTTCTCGTTCCCTGCTCCTAAGCTGAACTTAAGGAGCATCTTTGGAAGTCAGCCAAACAATCCAAGATTGAACTACAGGAGACCGAGGGGCAGAGCAGAGCTTCTGGCCTCCATACTCGGCCTGCCTGGGGAGAGCTGGCCTGTCAGGATCCACCCCCGCCCCCCTGCCTAGGCTCACCGGTAATCCCGTGCCTGTTTCTCTTGCAGGACAAGATTAGACGCGCCCCGGCTGGAGACGAAGACCCTCAGCAGCTCCGTGTTACCGCCCAGCTATGTTTCGGATCGCCTATCAGGAAACAACAGGGACCCCGCTCTGAAACCTAAGCGGTCCCACCGCAAGGCAGACCCTGATGCTGCTCACAGGTAGGACCCGCAGCAAAGGCTAGCGAAGAAGCCCCATGGTCCAGCTGGAGGGTGAGGTGGGTAGGGAAGCCTGGGATAGGTGGTTAGGAGCCTGACCACCTTTCTAAAGCTTTTTCTGTCTAGTTCCCCTGGGTTGGTGGCAGTGGTGTATGAACAAGTGGTGGCATTCACTTAACCCCTGACTGATGGCGTTATATCCCAGCGAGAAGGGGTTGGGCCAGGACTCCGACAAATGGGAATGCTTGTGGCCTGACCAT
Source organism: Pteronotus mesoamericanus (assembly GCF_021234165.1). Classification (NCBI taxonomy): domain Eukaryota; kingdom Metazoa; phylum Chordata; class Mammalia; order Chiroptera; family Mormoopidae; genus Pteronotus; species Pteronotus mesoamericanus. The sequence goes on from NW_026555090.1 coordinate 1,757,689, forward strand.
GATTTCCAGCTTTCAGTCCACCCAGACAGTCCTGTGGATTGTACATAAATGTTAGGAGGGAAGCTTGGGACTGTGGAGGTAGTGGACCAGGGGCCTGTTTTAGAAGGACTGGGGAAGGTTTCTGAGGAAGTACTGTTTGCGCTGAGACCGGAAGGATGAGGAAGACCTGTGGGAAGGCAGTCTAGGCAGGAGGTGCTATGTGGGCTGAACCACGGAGGCAGGAAGAGCCCGGTTGTTTCAGGGGCTGGAGGGGTGGGTGGGCATAGAGAGGAAGTGAGCAGAGAGAGAAAGCGGGAGCAGTAGGGATGGGGCTGAGAGGCAGAGGGAGACGGCAGGACTGTGCAGGGTGTCAGGCTGGGATAGGGAAGGCCTCTTTCTGTCTGCCAGCCTCGGCAGTGTCTCGGGGCACCAGACTCGGGGCCAAGCGGACCCTACAGGGTATTTGGGAAATGTCTCGGACTAGGGTGGCCACTAGCACTTAGTTGGCAGGGACCACAGTGCCATGGCGTCTGCCAGTACCACCCCTCTGGGGTGAACCATCAGGCTGGAACGAGCCATTTGCAAATGAGGGTCAGCGCCAGGTGCAGAGGTGGGAGGCTCTGCCCCTCAGCCAGCCTCTCTGGTAACCCTGCCCTCCCCCTCCTCCCGCCCCAATGCCTTGCAGGCCTAGAATCCTGGAGATGGACAAAGAAGAGAACCGGCGCTCAGTGCTGCTGCCCGCACACCGGCGGAGGGGGAGCTTCAGCTCCGAGAACTACTGGCGCAAGTCCTACGAGTCCGGGGAGGACTGCTCGGAGGCCGCGGGCAGCCCCACGCGGAAGGTGAAGATGCGGAGGCACTGAGGCCGCCGCGGCCTCTCTGGGACTCTGGTCAGCCCTCACGTAGCCACCCCGTTGTTTTGTTTTGAGGGGTTTTGTTTTTATTTTTGTTTTTCTGACCCCTTTCCCCCCATGGTTTGTTGCCTGTTAAGGCTGAAGAACAGAATTAGTTCTTGGTTTTCCTCCTGGATGGAAAGGCTGAGAGAAACTCACGCTGCAGTGGCCCTAGAGGCACGCCGGGCGACCATCTTCAAGTGCGGCTGTGTCAGGCCAGTTTAATTTAAAAGAAACAGAATGTTTTGGTTAAGAAAGTTACGGTTTTGCTTTATATGTAAACCCTCCTCAGTGTTGTCAATGAAGTTCAGTCTCCTCCCTTCCCTCCCCCTCCATGTCAAAGCTGGGTTGAGACCTCCTGGGCCTTGCTGGCCGCACGGGGGTTCTGCCGTCCTTCCACCTGTCACCTGCTCTCCAGGCTCGGGAACGTCACGCAAGCACCCTCTTCCTCCTGTGGCGAAGTCATTCGGGACGACGAGGCAGGGGCTTAAAGAACGCCAACCCCTGCACCCCAGGGCTCCTGGCTGGGCCCCGGGCGTCCTCCACGCCCAGCAGCCTGCTCTGCCTGCAGGTCCCTGGCTGCTCAGGGGCTGGTTGCAGGGGTCCTGGCCTCTTGCCAAGAGTACCGCTCTCTGCTGGATTGCTCCTTTCAGGCATATATGCGTGTGGTTGTATGAACAGTTAGAGTTGCCATGTTGGGGCGGTTTTAGGAATTGTTTCTTGCTAGAGGGACTGGTGTCCTTCCAAGTCTAGCGATTGGGGTATGGAAAACTGTTGTGGTGTGTAGTAGGGACTTGTTTTCAGTTTATTTTTTTCCTTCGGTCTCTTGTCGTTTTCCTCCCCTTTCCTCTCTCCGGCATTGGCCAGTGTGGGCCTTCTCCCCACGCCATCCCTGTAGGAAGGTGCCCGCCCCTGTCCACCTGCAGCCTCAGCCGGAGCTCAGGTTTGCACACTGGGTTGGTGTCTCTTCTGCTGTGGGGCATGGGAGCTGGGAAGGAGCTTTTAATAGTGATAAAAGGAAAAAAGTAGTCTTTGGCAGTTTCCACCGACTCCGATTCTCGAGGACTACAAGGCTTTGCTGGTCTGGGTCTGTTAGAAACGTCTCCTTGCCAGCCGGGGCCCAGGCCAGGCCTGCGGAGAGCAGAGGCGCTTGCAGTGCCCAGGCTGCTGCCACCGCAGGGGACCCCCGTTCCACAGAGGCCTGAGCCTGCGGCTGCAGGAGCCGGGCCACCACCGTCAAGAAACCCCTCGGGCCAGAGCGCCTTTGCCCGCGTGACTCCAGGTTGGAACTGCATAACTAAAGCAGTTGCAGGGGGTTTTTTTGTTTGTTTTTGTTTTGTTTTTTTAAAGCTTTTTTCCCCAAAAATGATTTGTAGTTGTGTGTGCAGCACTTTGCCTTCATACGTGTGCTCTACAATAAAAACCAAATCTAATATATTTTGAAACAGTTGTCTGATCCTGTCATGAGAGAGGGCCTGCCTTTGGTGCTTCCTTAATCCCTTTATTTTCTCTTTAAACTCTAAACAGGGGGTTGGTGGAGGGCAGAGCCTACTGCCCACCAGGGCTCCCTAGGAGAGACCAGTCGCTGACACAGGGCTGAGGGCTGAAGGTGGACTTGTCTTCTGCTTTTTCTGCCACGCCCAGAAGGACAGGTTTCATAAGCCACGTGTCTGGGTGCCCAGGGTGCTGTGGCTCGTACCCTGGAGTCGGGATCGTACGCTGCTGAGTTCTGGAAGCCTTTCCACCTGGGGTGATCGTGGAGGCTGTGTGCCGTGAGGGAGGGCAGCGTGAGCAAAGGCAGCAGGTAGAGCCTGGTCTCGGTAGAAGATGTGTAAGTGGTTTTGCTCATTCAACAAATTCTTGAGTTCTTATAGTCTGGCCAAGCCCACGCTGGGGCCCCGGTAGTGAGCAAAACTTTTCTGGTCCTGGCTTTCAAAATGCACGCAGTAGAGTTCTGGCACACGGATACAGGCGCGAGACAGACACTTGGGGACGGAATGGGATTGCGGCCCACAGGGTTTTACCTCCTCCGGATCCCGCACCCGGCCCCCAGGTTTTGGTCAAGGGCTTTGGTGCAGGGGTCCCTCATTCGCTTCCAGTGCCCAGAGCCAGCCTGCTAGGCCAAATTCTTGCTGTGGGAACCTGGCAGGCCACTTAACTGTCCATTTAACAGTGAGGAGAGTCCAGATGGGACGAGATGCCCGCCGGGGCTCAGTCCTGCAGATTGCTGACAGGTCGGCCAGCTGGGCCCGCAGGGGTAGGCGCTGGGCTGCGGACTGGGCCCTGGGTGCCCCAGAGAGGAGGCACTGGGACTGAGAGGGAAAGTGACTTGCGAAAGATCGTGTAGGCTGTACATGACAGAGGCGGGCACCCCCGGCTCCGTGCCTGGGCCTGACTAGGAGAATGGGATGGGGGCTGCCATGGAGAACTAGGGGGCTGAGGGGGACTCTCTTCTGCAGCTGTGACAAAGCCAGACTCTGATTTCTCCTAGTTCTTGGGGGAAAGAGGCCCTTGGCCCAGCAGGAGGGAGGGACAGGAGAGGCTAAGGAAAGGGGGTCCAGCCCCAGCAAGGCTGCTGTGTCCTTGGCTTCAGGGTCTGCACCCGTACAGTGGCTCCTTAGTGCCCTCTCTCTCGGCCTGTGACAATCCTTTGAACAGTCCCCAAGCCTGCAAAGGCCTTAAGGAACCTGACTTCCTGAATCTGACTGTTCCCAGCCGTCTCCTGGGGCACCAGCTGTCTGGGCTCGGTGCTGTGCCCCATCAGTCTCTGCCCCCAGCCCAGTCCTGCACACAGTAGGTGCTCTAACAACATCTGGCACCAGTACTGCCCACCTGGGGAGCCCATCCCATTTCTCCAACCCTGTTATGTGGTGGGGGAAACAGATCCAAAGTCATGTTCATTCATTCAAAAACTATTTGAGTATCCTGTTGTGTGCCAAGCTCTGTGCTGGGTGCTGAGGATACAAGACAGACCTGGTATATGTCATATACACACGTTATTATAAATTGTACTGATATAAAAGATGTGTAGCACATAAATTACAAATAAAATATACAGTACTCTTTATTATAAATTCTGTATAACTGGTCGTTTTTCACAATGCTTTTGTTGATTTCTTTTTGGGGGCGGGGGGAGCTGAATTCTTATGTTTGTAGCCTATCTGTGGTGCTAATTCAGAATTGCCACAATATGGTAAACGGAATTGCATCCCATCTGCTTGTATTAGTTTCCTGCGGCCGCTGTAACAAGTTACCACAAGTTTACCACAAACAACAGAAATGTATTTTCTCACAGTTCTGGTGGTCAAAAATCCAAAATAGCTCTTACTGGGCTGAAATCACAGTATCAGCGGGGCCATGCAGCTCCTGGAGACTCCAGTCCTTACCCGCCAACATCTCCTGGACTTGTGGCCACATGGCCTTCTCTTCTGTTTACCAAATCTCCCTTTGCCTCCCTCACTAGGACACTTGTGTGACTGGATTTAGGGCCCAGCTGGATAATTAAAAATAATCTCCCATGTAAAGGTTTTTGTTTTTTTTTTTAGATTTTATTTATTTTTAGAGGGGAAGGGAGGAAGAAAGGGAGAGAAACATCAGTGTGTGGTTGCCTCTCACACGCCCCTTCCTGGCCTGCAGCCCAGGCATGTGCCCTGACTGGGAATTGAACCAGCAACCCTTTGCTTCACAGGCCGGCCGGCGCTCGGTCCACTGAGCGACACCAGCCAGGACCCATGTGAAGATCTTTAATCACATCTGCAAGGTAAAAAAGTATAAAATGTGAAAAAATTTGTAAGTTCCAGGGATTAGGACCTGATATTTTTGGGGGCCACTGCTCAGCCTACTACACTGCTCTTTTACCAGTAAACTTATTGTCATTAAATCTGATACATGACCTACTGATTTCTCATCGTTGAACAAATTGTTAATTGGATTGAAATTTCTCAGCCTCAGCACTACTTTTAAATTCAATCTGCATCAATAATGTTTTCCCTCTCTACTTCTTAAATCTAGACCTGTGCTGTCCAATACAGCCGCCCCTGGACAATTCGGCTGTTTAACACCTGAGGATGTGGCTAGTTTGTATTGAGATGTGCTTTAAGTGTAAAACACATACCAGAATTTGAAGTTAGGGTGAAAAAGAGAGTGTAAAATACATCATTAGTTACTTGATACTGATTATGTGTTGAAATAATATTTTGGACATACTGGGTTAAATAAAATGCTATTTAAATTAATTTCATCTGTTTCCTGTTAATGTTTTAAATCTGGCTACTCAAGAGTTAAAATTATGTGTGTGGCTTGCATTATATTTCTATTGGATGGCACGGGTCTAGAAAATCAACAATAAATCGAGCCTGATTTGTGGTATCTGCCAATTTCCATGGTGTAAGTACTCCTGCGTCATGGCTGATCTTGGGCCGCTACTGCCGAGCAGCTGAACACGGAGTGGTGACCACCTGTGCAGAAACACATCTGCCCTGCACAGGTAGCAGATGCAACTAAAGAGCACAGACAATGGCAAGATACCATGAAATACAAAGTGCTTAGTTTTGAACACTACCTTTGCTTTTAATACAATTTAATTTTATATAATTTAATTTTTAATAATGGCTTTGTTTTAACAACTGACTTGCAAAAATTCTTAAAATTTGACAGCTGGCTCTTGCAGCCATTGTTCGGCACTGGAGACCACGGTCCTCCAGGGAGGTTTCAGGGTGCAGTTCTCCCCCGTGTCCACAGTGGGGCAGCAGAGTCCAAGTGACTGTGCTTCAGAGTGGGGTGGACCCGCTAGCTTTGGAGGGGGAATGGGGCCCCAGAGGCGAGAATTTGGGGTCCCTACTACTGCCCTCCTCAGCCAGGCTCCCAGTGTTAGTGGAAATGCAGAGGGGCCACAGTTCACTCGGGCTTTCTCCCCTATGAACTTTTTTTTAAAGATTTTATTTGGAGGGAGAAAGAGAGGGAAACATCCATGTGCTAGATACATGGGTTGGTTGCCTCTCGGTGCCCCCCCTGGGTGACCTGGCCTGCTACCCAGGCACATGCCCTGACTGGGAATCAAACTTTCCACCTTTCGGTTCACAAGCCGACGCTCAGCCCACTGAGCCACACCAGCTGGGGCTCCCCTGTGAGCTGCGGCCCATGCCAGTGCCCTCTGCCTTAGGCTGCTCCTGCTGGAGTCACCCCTGCCTTCCACCCAGTCTCTTCAGGGCTGCTGCTGGACTCCCCAGACCACTGGCTTTGTCCGCCCTGCCGCGCCGCGCTGTGTGGTCCCCGTGCTTCCTCTCCAGGGGGGACGCTAGGAGCTAGCTCCTGCCTTCTGGACTCTCGCTGTGAGTGAGGCACTTTACAAATCGCCTCATTTAGTTCTCACCCCAACCCCTAAAGCCTCACGTTGAGGCCTGGGCCCATAGCTGACTCTACCACGTACTAGTTGTGTGACTTTGGACAGATTCCTTAACGTCTCTGGCCTCGATTCCTTCCTTGGTGAAATGGGCACTGGATGGAAGGAATGGCTGCGGCGCCTGGCCCCGGCGACGCGCTCGGTGTCGTTAAGTGGTAGCGCTTACTGCTCACTCCCATTTTCCTGATGAGAAAACTAGGGTCCAGAAAGATGAAGTGACAGAGGCAGGAACTTGGGGCCACGGAGAGGAAGGAAACACAGAACTCCACCTTCCAACAGGCCTGTAACAATGGCCAGCTGCTCACTGGCCAGCCCTTGGAGCCTGAAACACCCTGGAAGGGGCAGGGACACCCAAATCCCAAACTTCTGTGGCCCAGCAAAAGCCAAGGAAAGCACCCTCAGCATCCTGGCTCAGCGTGTCTCAGGGCTGAGACCCCTGCACCCAGAAAAGGCGCAGTGGGCTGGAGGTCAGAGACCCGTGCTATTACCCCCCATGTGACCGTGGTCCGGCCACTTCTTCCTGAACCTCAGCGTCCTTCCTTATAAAATGAGGACAAGCTGGGTCCACCCAACATCCCCCCTACCTGTTGGGCTTTCTCTCACTGGCACCCAACACACAGTTCACCCTCCGTTGAATGGGGGCCCCAGACCCGCTGCCACCTCCCCTGCCTGGGCCCTGAAGAGCGCCCTGAGAGCCGGCCCCATTCAGCATGCCACACAGGTTGTGCGGGGCGAGCCTCCCGGCTCGGGCTCCCCAGGGGCGTCTGGTCAGTCCCCACACGCTGCTTGCTTTGTCCCTCATCTCCTTCCAGCCCAGGCCCCGCTCCAGGAACCCTCTGCCTGCTAGGCCCCTGGGGGAGCCACCAAGCAGAAATGGCCGGTACGGTTCGGGCACAGAGGAGGGCTGTGGCGCCAGCCGGGACCGAGGCCAGCTCCTGGGAGGCAGGGCCCTCTCCCCGGCTTCTCCTTCCATTCACTCTGCTGCGCCACATCGGCCTCCATGTGGACTTTCCCCTTGTCGCTCCTTCTCCCTTCCCTCTGCAGGTGACCTTAGGCAAGTCACTTCTCCACTCTTAGCTCCATTTCCTGTCTGTAAAGTGGCATTGTCTCTACCACCAGAACCGCTGGAACCGTTCAAAGAGAGAGAGTGCAGATGTGGCACCTGTCCCCGGGCGCCCTCGATGCATGCCAGCGTCTCGGGGACACCCCTGCTCACCCACCCGTCCCCCCACGTCCCACCAACCCCCCCCCCTGCGGACTTGACTCCCAAATAGCATGGATTGTTGTTTTATTTTTTAATTAAATATTTCAAGCACACAAAAATAAAATAACAGAAGCCACAGAAGCACCCACCACCTATACATGTTACATTTTGTCATATTTGCGTCAGATCTTTTTGTAACATATATATATTTTCAAATTGTGTCCAGTACCTACTGGGTGCCAGGCACCGTTCTATGCACCGGGGACGCAGCAGTGAACAGCATTACAAACCCAGCCCTCAAGGAGCACATCCTCAAGCTGGGAAGACAAGTGATACACACATAAAGAAGTCAGGTGGGTGAGAAGAGGTAGCCAGAGAAAACCGGGCAGGGGAGGGCGTCCTGAGTCGGGGAAGTACATCAGGGAGGCTTCCTGTAGCAAGTGTCATTTAAGTCATGACAAGGAAGTGAAGGATTTGGCTAAGCAAACCCAAGTGTTCCAGGCAAGGAAAGAGCGCGTGTGAAGGTCTTGAAGCGGGATCTTGTTTGACGCGCCTGAGAATGCCCGCGTGTCCCCAAGTGTCGAGTCCTGAGAACAGCTGGCTCACCGGGTGCAAACCCTGCCCGGCCCTGCGCTCCACTCCTGTTCTAAAGCATCTCATGGAGTCCTCGTGACGCTTTACAGATGAGGAAACCAAGGCCCAAGTGGACAAGTGGCTTACCTGGGGTCATCCAGCTAGCAAGGGGGTGGCTTAGGATTTGAAGCCAGATGTGGTTCCCACCTCAGAGCTGGGATAGGGTCCTGGGGTGGCCTGGGGTGCGGGTCGGGGAAGGAGAGGCCACCTCACCCAGGGGACACCCCGAAGGTGTCAGGTCCTCACTGGCCCAAAGTTGGCCTGAGTTTGAAGGAGGGAGCAGCTTCCCTTCCAGAGCTGCTGACCAGGCAGCCTCCGCCTCCGTCCCCCAGGACAGGCGTGGGGGACGCCTAAGGTCACTGAAGACCCCATGTTCACACCCTTGAGTGGGCTCCCCTGAGCCTCCAATTCCTACTTCAAGCAATGAGCAGACTTGGCCTGGCAGCCTGGCCTTGTTGCCTTGGGCTACCATGCTAATCTTAGGCCTGGCGGCTCCAGTCAAAGTGAGGGAAAGACAGTCATCAGTAGCCCCCAGCCTGGGAGACGGTCCCCTCCCCAGTGCCGTCCCTGAACCCTGCCTGGCTGTGTGGATTGACTGGGCCCACCTGCCCAGGTCTTGGTTGACCCATTTGCACCTCGGTATACCAGTTGGACCCCCACCAACCTGACTGTATCGGGGGGGCTAGTTGGGCCTCATAGTCACCTGGGAAAGGCCTGCTTTAAAACCAGATTCTGGGGTCCCACTCCACAGGCATTCACAGTTAGGGGACGGGGGATGTAGAATCTGTACTGTTAACAAGTGTGGGGGGAGTTCTGACACTTCGAGAACCCCTACTTGCCAGCAGACCCTCTCTATCTACCCCCCAGTCCTCTCTACCGGTTTCTGCCCAGCGTGAATTGTGCCCCTCCCTCCAGGCCACCTGCCCTGGACCGCCTGCTTCTGCTGGGCTCCCCGGAGTCCCCCCATCACAGTGCAGTGAGCTCCTGGTGGTTGTGGTCTCCACTCAGCTCTGCCCGCCCCCCCCGCCCCCCGCTGGGAGCGACTAAATCCCATCTCAAAGAATGGAGACAGAGGAAGGGCAGGGACCTGCCCAGGGTGATAGAGAAGAGCTCAAGTAGCAATTAGTAAGAACTCTAATAACAGCCAGCACTCACATGGCTCTTCCTGTCTGCCTGGCACAATCTCAGGGCCTATTCATTTCATCTTCACAACCACCCGTGAGGTAGGCACTAGTATTGTCCACATTTTTACAGCTTCTAAATGGTGAAGTTGGGATACGGATTAACAAAGCCCTAACACTCCCCCACGCGAGGCCCTCATTTTGTGGAAGAAGCACCTGGGGCTCAGGTCTTGTCAGTGGATGGCAGGGTAGGGACCAGAACCCAGGCCTGAGTGACCTGGGCTGAGGGTGGGATGAGCAGTGGCCCCACGGGCCTGGCCCCTCTCGGTGCAGCCAGCTCTGCCCATGACTCAAGCCAAAGCCCCTCTTGCCCTTATCCATCTGGCTCAGCATCCTCATTCGTAAAACTGGGGTAATAGTGCTGCCTCCCTCACAGAACTGTTGAGAGCACTGAATCCGCTGAAATTAGGAAAGCGCTTTGAATAGTGCCTGCCACACAGCGAGCACTCAAGCTCTGCTGCGCGCGACGTTTTCCCTCTCCTCCTCCTCGCGCTGCTCCCCCCGCCCCTCCAGGTCCAGCCCCCACCGCGGGGAAGCGCTGAGCCGGCCGGCAGGGCTGGAGCGGGCAGCCAGGCCCCTGTTGCTCCGCAGCTGCCTCTGTGGGTCGGCAGGCGGGCCTGCCTCCTTTGACACAGCTGCTGGGCTTGGGGCCTGGGGCACCGGCCCCCACCTACGCTTCTGGGACCTGGGTCCTGCCCAGCCCTTAGCCTAGGGCTGCCTAACCTCAGCCTGGAAAAAAAGGTTCAGCCTGGAGGTCCTCCTCCAGATGAGTAAAGGCCTGGGTGGGGACAAGTTCACTGTGCCCCAGAGAGTGGAGGCGGGGCACAGCTGCGCTTACACACCGTTCCCTGCGCAGTTCCCTGCGCAGAGGAAGCCCTGTCCCGTCTTGGGAAAGCCCAAATCCTATCTCGGAACCTTCCTGTTGGCGCCCTCCTGAGGAGGAGCCTCTCTGCTGGGTCTCTGCTCCTCTCTTTGGCTGGTGGAACTCCTAAAATTCCTTGTCCTGTCACAGAGCCCTTTGCGGCGGGTCCTGAAGGATGTGTAGGAGTTCCCCAAGGGCTGTGGGCTTTCCTAATTCATTTGATCTTGACCACACAGGGCAAAAAGCATGCCGGTGGGAGGCGTTCTGGCACACTGGAGAACAAAGTGGTGTCCCGGGAAACTGCTAAACATCGGGCCAATGGTATGGGTGGGGAAACTGAGGCTGTGGGGCCAGGGAGTTGCACCAGTCAGAACTCTTCGGGCTTTCGGGATAGGGCCGCTTCATTACCTGACTACGCACGTCGCTCGATCGTTGGAAGAGGGAGAAGGCGTCTTCCAGGAGCGGCAGCACTCACTAGCCCCTTCCAAAAAAGCTCGCCCCTAGCCGCCCACGCTGGAACCTTGGCTCGCGGACTACAAGTCCCGGCAGGCCCCGCGCCGCCGCGCAAGCTCGGCGGGCGTCCCTTCGCGAGCCTGCGGAAGCGTCAGGGCCCTGTCTTCCTCCACTGTCTGGCCGACAGGGGCGGGGCGGGCGCCGCGAGGGCATGCCCATTGGTCGGGTGGTGCGTCAGTCGCGCTTCGGACCCCACCCCCGTGAAGGCTCCGCCCCGCACGCCCGCGCCCGGGCCGCCTGGCGCACCTCCTGGCGCCCCGCCTGCGCCTCAGGACCAGCGGGGCCGTGCGGCGCATCCTGCGGGCGGCACCGGCGGTGGCGGGCGCGGCGCCCGCAATTGAACCCAAGATGATGAAGTTTCGGTTCCGGCGGCAGGGCGCTGACCCGCAGCGTGAGAAGCTCAAGCAGGAGCTTTTCGCCTTCAACAAGGTGCGGCGGTGGCGGCCCGGGCTGGGCGGGAGGGTGCGGGCCGGGGCTGGGGGCCCAGGGGCCGGAGCCACGTAGGGCCCGGGGGGAGGGGGCGCCCGGCTGGAGCGCGGCGCGGGGCCCGGGCGCTTCTCGGTGGGCCCCACTTCGCGCCTCCACCCCTGCTCCGATCACCGGGTGGCTCTGGGTCTCTTGCTGACTTTCCGGGTCTGCCTCACCGGGTCTCTTTGGGCCTCACCGGCCCTGTCTCTGCAGGTCTCTGTGTCTCTGCCCCGCTCGCTCACTGTGGGCGCCTCCCTATTTTCAGTCTTTGGCCGTGTGTCTGGGGAGGGGGTGTCCCTGCTTCTGTCCCTGTGTATCTCTGCGTATCTCCTCTGTTTTCCTTCATCTCTCTGCTTCTTTATTTCTCTTTCTGTCTCTGTGTCTCTGAGTCTTTCCGTCTCTATATGTCTCTCTGTGGGTCTGGAATTCTCACTCTGTCTCTTACTCTCTTTTTATCCTTTTTGTGGGGGCCCCTCCACATCCCTGTCAGCCCTTGGGGCAGCCCAGAGCTGGGGTTTGTTTGGCTTTTGCATCCTGGTCGGGCGAGAGGGGTGGGGAGAGGGGCAGATGTTGGGGCATGGGGCTGGGAAATCCCTTCCAGGTTCCTCTCCTCCCTCCCCCAGGGCTTTAGGCTCTGCCTCGCTCTGCTCAGCCCTGCCCTGCCCGGGACTCCGGGGGAAATGCCTGGCTGTGCCCCAGTGGCACATCAAATCGTGGGGCCTCAGTTTCCCTTGAAATGGAGCCACTTTCCTCCCTGCCGTGGACTCTGGCTTCCTGTGTTGCTTGGGCCCTGCAGCCTAGACAGAGGTGTGGGTGGCGGGCTGCCTCTCCTTTCTTTCCCCGGGTAGGACAAGAGTAGCCATGGGAAAAGAGTTGCCTTTAGCCTCCGCCCCTCTCAGTGCTGATGTGAGGTGGGTAGAGCCCCCCGCATGCCCTTTGCCAACTCCTCCTGGGGTGTCAGTTCCAGCCTCAGAGCCCTCCGAGTGCACAATGCCTCACTCCTCGTGGGGATCTGAGTTGTTAGGCGCATCACACAGGTGAGAAAGTTGGGGTTGAGCCAGGGGGGATGACTTGTCCTAAGTCACAGATGGAGCTGGGGCACTTTGTCCTTGCTTCCCCTTATTGGTAGGGATTTGACTTTAGTTTTGAGGGGCTGCTGTGGTCCAAGAGGGGACTCGTCCAGGAGGAGGCTCCGGGATGGCTGGACCTGGAGTGGCTGAGGCACCAGGATGTTTCTTGGGACAGGCAGGATTTTTGAGTCGGTGGTGGGGTATGGCCAGGACCCTCAGACTTGGTTGCCAAGAACCTGCCAGAAGCCTGCAGGGCCTAGAGGGAAGGGGCTCCCACGTGGCCCCCTTCCTGTGCTGGTGGCTAAGGGTGAGCCCTGTGAGGTGAGAGAAGGGTGGTAGGGACAGGCACTGGGCTAAGGTGTCGCTTTCTCAGCCAGTCAGCTGGGGTGTGAAGGGGGTCCTGCGGCAGATGGTGGGGAGGGTCTGTGGCTCAGCGCCCCCGGCTGGCCCTTCAGTTTGGCAGAAGGTGAGGGCCCCCAATGAAGAGAGTAAGGTCCCATTCTGAGTGGGTAGCAGTAGTTGGGGGGGGTGGTTTTGGGCAAGGGTCTTGCTCATCAGAGGGGTAGTAGGTGATCACTAGAGACTAGACCCCAAAATAATATTGAAAAAAGGAGAGTGAATAGATGCCAGGTTCCTTAGTGGGGGTGGGAGAACGGGTCGGGGCAAACATCAGCTTTGGACTCAGTCTTGGGTCCGCACCCCAGCCCCATCTGTAAGTTGCCTGTTGGGGTGTCCACTCCATGTCAACAAATACTGAGTTCCTCCTGCTGTGAGTTCTTCTAGGTGTTGGGAACACTGCAGTGACCAAAAGGGACAAACACATCACTTGGGTTGGTGTTCTAGTAGGGGAGACTGAAAAGCAAGCAAAAGGGTAAAATAGGCAGCGTTTTGGATGGTGGCCGGTGCTGTGGATGAAATTAAGTAGGGGGAGGGCCTGAAGAGCGTAGTCAGGGGCCGCTGCTGTGACCAGGGTGGCTCAGGGGGCCCTGGAGGGGCTGGCCCCTGGGCCGAGGCCCAAGTGATGGGCAGCAGTCTGTCCTGGGGAGGGCTGGTGAAGCCGTCCCAGGTGGAGGGGTAGCAGCGGCAAGGGGCCTGAAGCAGGAGCCTGCCTAGGAGATTGTAAGGCCACCGGGCCTGGAGTCAAGTGAGCCGGAGAGAGCGTAGGAGGAGGCCAGAGGCCAGATGTGAGAACTTGGCTTTGACCCAGAGTTAGCTGGGAACCCCAGGGGACGGGGAGGGGTCCTGAGCGGAGAAGGGGTCTGGCCAGACCCAGTTGGGTCCAGCATTGGTGCGGCAGAGCTGGCGGGGAAGGGGAGCTGCCCCTGTCCTCAGCCAGATGGGCAACTGTGCCTTCAGGTGGACGCAGTGCCCCCAGGGCCCAGGGGGAAACTGAGGCCTGAAAAGTGCTGGGACTGCCCTGAGGCTAAGGCAGGTGGCCGGAGGGCTCAGTCCCTGCCTAGATGGGCTGAGGCAGCCAGGAGGCTGGGCGACAGGACTGGGGACTCGGGGCTTCTCAGAAAACATGTGTCTTGGTGAGGCAGTGGTCAGAAGGTCCCTGTGGCACACAAGTTTACCACGTGGGCGTTGAGGACGGGGGTGCAGGCCTCCCAGGACCTCCCAGCTAGGCCTTGGGGGTGTATGAACTTTTTGGGGTGGGTGGGTGGGCAATGGAGAAAAGCCCAGGCTGGGCCTGCAGGGCCGGGAGCAGAGGTCCGGGTGGAAGCCGTCCTATTAATACCACCAGTGCACGGACTCCCTTTACACCGACCGCCAATGGCGGGAGGGAATCCTGTTGCTCAATTTCTCCCGGGGGAACCCAGGTCTGGGAGGTGGGTGACGCCTTCAGGGACTGGACAGGAAACTCCTTTGGCCCTCTTTCTCCCTGTCTGACTCTGTGGGTTGAGGTGAGGGTGACTTCTGAGGAGAGGGGCTGTCAAGAGCCTCTGCGTAGATGTGTTGGGTATTGGCCTTTGACTCCCACGTAGGGGCCTGTGTTTGAGGAATGCCGTGAACTGCACAGGGCGCCTCACCAAGCTTCAGTCTGCCTGTAGGAATGGGGCGCAGAGCCCCCCCGGGGCCGGCAAGGTTCACTTCTGAGCCTTGCTCTTTCTGTTTTGTTAGAGCCCCGCGCACCGTGGGGTGAACGCAGGCATTGAGAGGGGCAGGGGCTGGCCTGGGTTGGGCTCCTGCGGGGGCCCTGGGGCTCAGACCCTTCCGTACCGACTAGAGGTGTGATTGTCCGTTTCACAGTTGAGAACACAGACACAGAGCACAGGTGGACCCAGCTTGAGGCCCGATGTATAGCAGCAGCGGAGCCTGAAGGTTGCCTTGGGGTGGGCCTTGGGGTGGGCCAGGGGCAGCCGTGCCTGTGCAAGAGCCCTCCCCTCCCCCACAGACCGTGGAACATGGCTTCCCCAATCAGCCCAGCGCCCTGGCCTTCGATCCTGAGCTTCGCATCATGGCCATTGGCACCAGGTCTGGGGCCGTCAAGATGTATCCTTTGCAGGACGCAGCCTTCGGGGCTGTGAGGACCAGCTGCTTGCAGCTCCCTGTGCGCTGAGCTGCTTGGGCAGGGCCCAGCCTGGGAGGCCGTGTAAGATGCCTGGATCCTGGTGGAGGCTGGTGCAGCTTCTGCCCTGAGATCCCTCTTCACAGACAGCAAGGGGCGGGGCTCAGCTTGCAGTGGCTACAGATGTTTCTTGCTGCCCTTCAGCCAGCAGGCTGGCCAGGCCACGGGGCTGGTCAGTCTCAGGACCTGTCAAGGTTGGTGGGTGCACAAGGGTTCCCCGGTGACTGGGCTCACACATGTATATGAGTGTGAGACACATGTGTGTGTCTGAGGGGCTGGGGGCAGTGCCAGGCTCGGCGTGGTGAGCACGGCTCGGCCCCCACCTGGAGGCTGGCGGTCGCACAATGGGCTGTGTGTGCTGCACAAAGCGGGCATTTTCTCCGTACGCTAGGGGTGGGGTGGGGCAAGCAGACAGCTGGATGCCTTCTTGCCTGGCGTGGAGCATCCCGCCTCCACTGCCTGCAGTGAGCCCCACTCCTGCTCAGGGAAACTGAGGTTCAGAGTGTCTGGCGACTGCTTGATGTGGGGTGCCTGCCTCCGCCTTCCCCAAGTGACCCTCTGGGTCTTAGTGTCCCCATCAGGGATGTTGGATATCGTGCCAAATGAGTATATGCCTATGGGGGGGCAGCGCATCTGGGCCTGAAGTAGGTGAGCTTTTCTACACTAGGGGGTGTGGCTGGGTGGGCTGGATGCTCCCTCCCCGCACCGACCATGACCGACCATGACCACGCAGAGGACACCCGCTTCCTGGCCCGCTGCTCCCACCCATCGAGGCGTTGTCCGTTCCCACGCACGCGTTGTGTTGCTGTAGTTGGTGTCTCGTAGGACCCCGTTCCATGCCTCTGTTAGCCTCTTGAGCAGGCCTTCCTGGTGTCCTGGTCTTCCTTGGGCGCTGGCTGCTGGTGCTTACAAAGAACCTGTTGTACAGACTAGGAGAGCCTCAGAGGGGGCCAGAGCTCTCCCCTGGCCCCTCCCTCCTTCCCCAAGGCTGGGAACCACCCCTGCGCCGGGAAACTGAGGCTTGAGAAGGCCTTGGACACAGAAGCCGCCCCGCCCCCGTCTCCTTGGCGACTGTGGTTCCTGCCCAGCACTCCTGCCCCTTCTTTTGTCCCCTCTTCTGTGTTCTTCCAACCCCTGCAGGGAATCCCAACGCTGGCTCCAAGCAACGGCTTGGCTTCTGCGTCCCTCAGCAGCTCCCTCAGCAGCGCTGCTGACCCCTCCCTCGCCCTCCTTTCTGGGCCCCCTCGGCCCTGCCTGTCTACTGTCTGCCCTGGGGTTGCGGGGACTCTGGCATTGATGCAGGCACTTGAAGCAGGTCACCCCGCCTCTGCAAGCCTCTGTTCTGGTTTGTAAACGCACCGGGCGCAGGCCTCGGCCTCTCCCCTCTTGGTTGAGGCTGCTGGGGAAATTGGTGCCCTTGCCCGTGGCTGGTGTTGGGCGTGGAGCTGTGCAGAGAGGCAGCCGGGACTCTCCTCTGCCTTGGCTTTCCCTGCCGGCTCCAGGCCCAGCACCTCCGCCTGTGTGGCGTGGCTGCGGGGCCGGCGCTTGTGCGCAGACGCATGTGGGGCTGGCATAGTGTGGAGCCCTGGCCGTGTGCCAGGCCTGAGCCACGTGTGCTGAGCATGCTCTAGTCTCACTTGCCCTGTGTCACCCCTACGAGGTGGGAGTCACTGTCCCATTTTGCAGATGAGGAAGCGAGGGTCACACCACAGCATGACTTGCAGGAACTGAGTGGAACCTGCGTTCTGAGCTTGGGGGTGCCAGACAGCGCTTCTCCGGGCAGGGGACCCACCTGGACTTCGGAGGGCTCCTGGGTAGGCAGACCTGGCTGGGACCCATCAGAATGGTCCTGGGGAAGGAGGAGGCTCGGGCATCTCAGCCTGTATCTGCTGCTGTCTACCCTTGACCCGCCCTCAGCTATGGCGCACCTGGTGTGGAATTCACGGGCCTGCACCGAGACATGGCCACGGTCACCCAGATGCACTTCCTGCCTGGCCAGGTGAGCCTCTGCCACCACCGTCTGGCTTGTTTGTGGCCCCCAGGTCCCCCCCGTCAGTCCCACCAGCCCGGCCTTGGTCTCTGCCCACCCACCAGGGCCGCCTCCTGACCCTGCTGGACGACAGCAGCCTGCACCTGTGGGAGATCGTCCACCAGAATGGCTGTGCCCGCCTGGAGGAAGCGCTCAACTTCCAGCTGCCCAGTCGGCCGGGCTTTGACGGTGCCAGGTACGGTGGGCTTGGCCGTGGTCCAGCTCCCGTCCTTGGGGGAGCTGGCTATGCAGAGGCGTGGCGGAAGGATGAGAAGCTGCTCTGGGGGCTGGGGTTCAGGGTGGCGGGGCAGGTTGAGCTTAGCCTGGGTCCCAGAAGGCAGCTCTCGGACCCCTCTTCATGGAGATGGGCTGTGTGCACTCGGTGGGCATCAGAAGGGAAGGCCCAGCTGAGCCTGCGATGAGCAGGTGGGGTTTGTGCCAGGTGGGCGGCTGGCTGGCCCTGCACACCCCGCAGTGGGGGAGCTGCCTGGGGCAGGCTAAGCTGTGCTGACATTAGCAGGGGTCCCCTGGTGTCTCTGGTTGGGCAGGGGACGACAGGCCATAGTATGCACAGTGAAAGGGCAAGTTTGGGGGCACGGCGGGTCTGCCGTGCTGTGCTGTGTGAGGTGCTGACCGAGTGGCCCAGGGGACAAGGGAGTGTTCTGGGCCTCTGGCGAGAGCGTAAGGGGCCTCCGGCCCCTGGCCGCTGCTGCTGGCCCTCGCCGAGATGGCTGGAGAGGGCGAGTCCTTCATGCTGCAGAATGCCTGTCCCCAGCTCAGTGAGAGGCCTGTACTGCTCCTGCTGAGGGCTGGGTGACAGCCCCATCCAGCCCTAGCCCAGGTGGATAACTGGGTCCCCCAGCCTTTGCAGGCAGGCGTGACCTGGGGCTTCCCTGCAAAGTCAGGGAGGCCCCCGGAGGGCTGCTGGGGTTCCTGGGTAGGGCTCAGGAGCATTGTATGGCCCGGGCCTCCGGGGCCTGGCCTGGGCAGTAACCTGGCTCCTGCCTGTTCCTCCTGGTGGGTGGGAGGAGCTTGGAAGCCCATCTCTAAGACCTGGGGACCCCACATGTATCCCTCTTCCCGCCGACATCCTGATGAATAATTGAGTGAGTTGATTGCGATGCCACTACTGTGGCCTTCCCAGTTCGCCAGCCCACTGTGTGCTCAGGCTCCGGGGGTGCAGAGGGGCCGCAGTGAGCTCTCGTCAGCACCCCTGCATGCTGCTCAGCAGGTGGATGGCCCACCCCCTCCCCCCTTCCCCTCATCTCTCACAGTGGCCCGCCCACCCTCGCCCACGTCACAGTGGTCCTGCTGATGGCTGCCAGCAACATGGCAGCCCTGGGCACTGAAGGCGGCAGCGTCTTCTTTCTGGATGTTTCCACCTTGACGCTGATTGAGGGTCAAACCCTTGGCCCTGACGAGATCCTGCGAAGGTGAGCGGCAGGTGGACCCCCCCCCCCCCGCGCCCGCTCTGTGCCGGGGCAGTGCTCCCGCCGGCTCACCTGTCTCCCTCCGCAGTGTGCCAGATGACTGCCGGTGCGGGAAGGCGCTGGGCCCCGTGGAGTCCCTGCAGGGACACCTGCGGGACCCCACCAAGATCCTCATTGGCTACAGCCGGGGCCTGCTGGTCATCTGGAACCGGGCCGCACAGTGTGCGGACTGCGTCTTCCTGGGGAACCAGGTTTGTGTGGGAGGCCGGTGTCCGCAGCGGGGCCTCTGCTCGCGGCTGCTGGCTCATGCCCGTCTGCCGGCCCCGCCCTGCAGCAGCTGGAGAGCCTGTGCTGGGAGCGCAGTGGCCGCACGCTGGTCAGCTCGCACAGCGATGGCAGCTACGCCACCTGGTCTGTGGAATCTGGCAGCTCCCTGGTGACGCAGCCCACGGTAGCCACTGTGCCCTATGGTGAGTGCTGACCCGGGTGAGGGCGGCCCTGCCCCCTGAGCGGAAGTTGACCCTAAGCTCAGGCGGTTACAGCTTCTCAGCCTTTGTGGGGGCATCCGAGAGGAGCCGGGAAAGGGGGCAACACCCAGCCACATCTCCAGGGGCGGGCCTGGCCCCGGGAGGGCATGCGGTTAGGGGCAGCGCCCTTCCCCTTGGGGAGGCAGGAAGCAGCCCTGAGGCAGGGAGTGATAAGGGCAGGACGGGAGGAAGGGTGAGAAATTCACCTGCCAGCTCTTCGGTCCCAGCAAGCAAATGAGCCTGACACTGCCCCATCCCTCCAGGACCCTTCCCTTGCAAAGCCATCAATAAGATTCTGTGGCGAAGCTGTAAATCCGGGTAGGTGGGGAGCTGGGCCTCAGGTGTGGGTCAGGGGCCGCGTCTGGCTGGGGGTGGAGGATGGGTTTGGGGGTGCAGGGCGGTCCTGCGATCTCACTCTTGGGTGTGTGAGTGCACGCTCCAGGCCCAGGTGGCTCATATGCTCCCCTGCCCGTCTTGTACAGGGGCCACTTCATCATCTTCAGCGGCGGCATGCCCCGTGCCAGCTATGGGGACCGCCACTGCGTCAGTGTGCTCCGGGCTGAGACTCTGGTGACACTGGACTTCACCTCCCGCATCATCGACTTCTTCACGGTGCACAGCACGAGACCCGAGGATGGTGCGTTGCCCTCCCCAACCCTGTACTGGGCATTGCCCGTGGCCATGCTCCTCACCCTGCCCCTGCCCCACAGAGTTCGACGAGCCCCAGGCCCTGGCTGTGCTACTTGAAGAAGAGCTGGTGGTGTTGGACCTGCAGGTGCCCGGCTGGCCAGTCGTGCCTGCCCCGTACCTGGCCCCCCTGCACTCGTCTGCTATCACCTGCTCAGCCCACGTCGCCAATGTGCCCGCCAAGCTCTGGGCCCGCATTGTGAGCGCCGGCGAGCAGCAGAGCGTCCAGCCTGCCTCCAGCGCCTCGGTGTGTGCCTGGGCGCCTCGCCGGGCAGCGCCCTGGGGAGGGAAGGCGTTCCCCGGGAAGGGCGCTGCCCAGACCCGGGCCCAGAGGTGGGGATGTGGCATTTGCGCGCTGGGGACTCAGAAGCAGTTTGGGTCCTGGATGCCAAGCCCCGGGTGAGAGGGAAAAGACGTTTGTCCTGACCTGCTGCTGACGTCTCCGCCTCCTTCTCCCAGAGCTGGCCCATCACCGGGGGCCGGAACCTGGCCCAGGAGCCATCTCAGCGAGGGCTGCTGCTCACTGGGTAGGGTAGACCTTCAAGTCCCACGGCCAGGCAGAGCTGTGACGTGTGTGTGTGCGTGCGCGCGCGTGTCCATGGGCGAGTGGGACCCGGTGCGGCCTGCACAGGTGCTGGAGCGCTCGGCTTGGTGACGCAGGCCCGGTTCCTGGCGGACCCTGGTTCAAGCCACTCCCTGCCCTGCCTTTTGGCCTGGAACTGAGCCCACCCAGCCTGCCCTGGGACCGGAAAATCTGGGCTGGCCCTTGCTGAGCTGCCCAGGGCAGGTGCTAGAGGGCCTGGCCGGGGCCTGGCGGGTGCCGACGTGCCCGATGAGTCAGGCCCTAGCTTCCTGCCCTGCCCCTGCTGCATGCTTATGCTGGGATTCTGGGGCCTCTGGCTCTGCCTCCCCTCTCGGCCTAAAAACTTCGCCGTGGCTCAGGGCTCCTGGAGGCTTCCCACCCAGCCCGCAGCCCACGGACTCACGCTCCCTCTCGTGCCAGGGTTCCCACAAGGCGGCGCCCCAGATGGACCCGCCTCCTGGGCCCTTCCTCTTCCTGCTGCCGCCTTGCGCCCCAGCTGATCCCTCTGCTCTGTAACTAGCCAACTCCCGCTCACCTTTTGTAGATGACCCAGGGGACGCAGAGCCCCCCCCAGTCCTTTGTTCCCTGGGTTACCCCCTCTTCCGTTTCCTGTGCCTCACGCTGGTGATGGTTTCCACATCTCTCACCCTGTTTGAGGGCCCCAGGTGCGTGTGGCCTGGCACAGAGCAGGCATTCAGTTTGCCCTAACCCGTCAGTGCTTCCTATTTGCCGTACGCAGCAGGGGTGTGGTCAGTGCTTGGCTTAGGCAGTAGGTGCTCAGTGAGTGGTCACTGGATGAGCGGATGGAGGGATGTGTGGGGTCCTGGTGGGGGCCTGATGTCTTTGTCCCCGCAGCCACGAGGACGGCACTGTGCGGTTCTGGGACGCCTCTGGTGTGGCGCTGCGGCCGCTCTATAAGCTGAGCACAGCTGGCCTCTTCCAGACAGACTGCGAGCACGCAGACAGCCTGGCCCAGGCTGCTGAGGATGACTGGCCGCCCTTCCGCAAGGTGAGCCCCTCCCCCGTCCCCTCTCCCAGGGCCACGAGCCGCTGAGCCCGAGGAGCCTGGTCCTGGCTCTGCCCTGTGTCACCTCTCCATCCCACTTGCCAGGTGGGCTGCTTTGACCCCTACAGCGATGATCCCCGGCTAGGGGTGCAGAAGGTGGCGCTTTGCAAGTACACAGCGCAGATGGTGGTGGCTGGCACTGCAGGCCAGGTAAGCTGGGGCTGCTCCCCAGGGTTGGGGGTTTTTGGAAAAGGTGGGGCTGAACTGGAGGGTCTGATGAAGTGACAGAGGGACCGGTATGGGCAAAAGTCCAGAGGTGGGAATGGGGTCCCGGGTTGGGCTGGCCAGGGTGAGGCCAGCCAGCGAGGTAGGCCCTTCGTGGGGCCTTAAGCCCAAGCTCTGGCTATAGGGGTCCTCGGTGGGGAGGGCCAGGGCCGGAGCCCGGAGCGCAGGTCGGAGACAAGCCCTGGGAGGGCAGGCGCCAGCGGGCCGGGTCGGTGCTGTTCCTCCGGCGCCAGCGGAGTCTACAAAAGTGCTCGGGGCGTGCTGGCCCTAAACGGGAGACGAGCGTGGTGGGGGCGTGGTGGTCCAGCAGGGCAGGGGCCCGTGGGTCCTGGTCACCGCTGGGTTCCTCAGTGCCGGCAGGCAAGACAGGCTCTGGGGAGCAGTAAGCATTCAGCAAGTGCTTGCTCCGTGGGTAAACTGGAGGCAGTTCTGGCACCTCCCCGGCAGTGGCTTTGCCGGCTCAGGTGGGCGTGCGCGGCCCCGTCCCCTATGCTGAGCCCTCCCCTTCCCTGGCTGTGGGCGTAGGTGCTGGTGCTGGAGCTCAGCGATGTGCCATCAGAGCAGGCGGTCAGCGTGGCCAGCGTGGACCTCCTCCAGGACCGAGAGGGCTTCACGTGGAAGGGCCACGAGCGACTGAGCCCGCGCACGGGGCCCCTGCCCTGGCCCGCTGGCTTCCAGCCCCGAGTGCTCGTTCAGTGCCTGCCTCCCGCCGCCGTCACCGCCGTCACGCTGCACACGGAGTGGGGCCTCGTGGCCTTCGGCACCAGTCATGGCTTTGGCCTCTTTGACTACCAGCACAAGAGCCCAGTGCTGGCCAGGTGTGTGGGGGCGCGCCGGAGCCAGGCGAGGTGGGGTCTGCCCCTCTACCCGTCCCCAGGCTCCTGCGGGACCCCGGGTGTTTGCCCCCTCCCACATGGGCCGGAGTGTTCCCTGTAAGACTGGATGGGACTAAGGTGGCTTGGTCGCTTTTGGCAGCTTCGACCTTGTGTGAAGTGCTGCTGGTAGAGTTGTGAGCCCGCCAGCCGCCGGCTTGGCAGGGCAGCAGAGCGGCTTGGGCTTCTGACCCAGGGCCCTTCGCGCCCCGGGGCAGCAGGACGGGCTGTGCCAGAGGCTGCTTCATAGCACAGCTGGCGCTCGCCCGCCCCCAGGTGCACGCTCCACCCCAACGACTCGCTGGCCATGGAGGGGCCGCTCTCCCGGGTGAAGTCGCTCAAGAAGTCGCTGCGCCAGTCCTTCAGGCGCATCCGCAAGAGCCGAGTCTCAGGCAAGAAGCGGGCTGCTAATGCCAACAGCAAGGTGAGTTGGGGCCGGGCTGCTAGGCGTTACCTCCCCGGGCTGCGGTGTGGAAACGGAGCCAGGTCTGGGCTCTAGCCCGGAGCCCCAGGTCTGCTAACCTGTTGCGCACCCCTCAGCGTCCCCCAGCCCCTGGAGGATCCAAGCGAGCTGGGTGGGGTGATGGGGTGCTGTGCTTTGTGGAAGGAAAAAGACAGTGCCCTGCAGCCCCACATTCCTTCAGCTGCAGGAGGCCAACGCGCAGCTGGCGGAGCAGGCCTGCCCCCACGACGTAGAAATGACGCCTGTGCAGCGCCGCATTGAGCCGCGTTCGGCTGACGACTCCCTCTCAGGAGTGGTGCGCTGCCTCTACTTCGCTGACACGTTTCTCCGAGATGGTGAGCCCAGGGAAGGGGTGGGTTGGAGGAATGCGCCTCGGTTGGCCACCAGGAAATGGGCAGTGATGGGGAAGGGGACGGCATCTTCCAGGAGTTGGGCGGCACTGCTGGGTGCCCCCCATGTGCCAGGCTGCATTGTGGGCAGGGGCGCAGCACCCAGACAGTCCCCCACAGCTTCCCATGACACAGGGCTGGTGAGCGGGCAGCAGGACCTCTAAGACCTGAGAGCTCAGCACGGGCCCTGCCGGTGCTAAGGCCCTGAGTGGGCGGGGAGCCGGCCCCTAGGCCTGTCTGCAGTGAAGGGAGAGGGCGCGCACAAGGGCGCGGGAGGTGCTGGCCATCTGCCTTGCCAGGGAGCTGGCCTGGACCCCAGGTGCTCAGGTTTATCGAGTAATTCATTGATAGGCTTAACTTGCAGACTTCCCACCAGACACAAGAACAAGAGTAGCTACGCTGCGCCCTGCCCCCTGCCCACCCCCCGCCCCCCACTGGTGCCCGCTTGCGGGTCCTCTGCTGTTTACCCATCAGGAGCGCCTCAGCTTCTGTGACAGACGTGACCTCCAGCCGTGGTGCCCACCTCACGCCCCGCGGAGCTGACACCGATCCCAGAGCCCCCCGTCACACGTGGTCCACAGGCGGCTCAGAAACGCCGCCTTCAGGGCGGAGCTGGGTCGGCACCCGTCAGTGCGTGCAGGCATCTGAGAGGGCTCCCGTCTGGCGTAGTTCATTTGTTGAGGGCCCTTTGCCCAGTGGGTTTTCCCACCGTTCGGCCGGCGCAGTCCTGGGAGCGTCCCTTGTTCCATGCCACCCAGTCCATGTGAGAAGGTCTGTGGGGCTCAGTGTCCAGCTGGCGGGCCATCGGGGTGTCGACTGCGTGAGGCGCTCACTAACTTGCTGCTGGAGTTTGGCTCCCCCCCCAGTCGTCGCTGAGGTCACCCGTTCACACAGGATGCAGCCGTGACTGCTGGGCCCACTGTGGCTCCTGGGTTTTTAGCTCTGATTCTCCACTAAAGGGCCCCCTCCAGAGGTTTAGCTCACAGGGGAGGCAGGCAAGGCGGCCCGGGGCCCTTCAGCCCAGGGCTGGCCTCTGTGTAGGTCTGACCGCAGCATGGAGGGACACGCTGAGGGGGTTGGGGGGTGCGCGGGTGCGGCCCGGAGCCTGGGGCTCCTTTGCAGGGGTTATTCCGAGTGCCAACAGGACTGGTGATGGGACGCGGGGACAGGAGAGCTGGGACTTGGGGATGGGGCCATGTCCCTGAGACAGAGCCGAAGGTGCAGTGGGATGGGGCTGCAGAGTTCAGGGCCCAGGCAGTGCGCCGTTGATGTCCCTGCGGGGCTGCCGGAGAGAGCCAGCCGTGGGCCTCAGAGCGGCAGAGAGGAGGGGAGGAGCCTGTCGGACGTGGGCAGACACCCGCCTCACCAGCCTGTTGCCCCACAGCGGCCCACCATGGACCCACCATGTGGGCAGGCACCAACTCGGGCTCTGTGTTCGCCTATGCGCTGGAGGTGCCAGCGGCAGCGGCAGGCGGCGAGAAGCGGCCCGAGCGGGTGGTGGAGGCAGTGCTGGGCAAGGAGGTGCAGCTGATGCATCGTGCGCCCGTGGTGGCCATTGCCGTGTTGGATGGGCGTGGCCGCCCGCTGCCTGAGCCCTACGAGGCCTCTCAGGACCTGGCACAGGCGCCAGACATGCAGGGTGGCCACGCAGTGCTCATCGCATCTGAGGAGCAGTTCAAGGTGAGCTGCTCGAGACCGCCTCCAGGCTCCCACCCCCCAGGAACCACTGGATCCCCTAGGGCCCTGCCCTGCCTGTACCCCCTACTCCTGAGAGCCCCCGAGACCTCACCCATCCAGCAGAGGTGCCCCTGAAGAGCCCTGATGACTCCCCAGCCTGCTCTTTTCCTGCAGGACCCTCCCACCTGCGTCCCCACCAGGCCCCTTGACCATGTGCGGGGTTCTGCTTGACAGGAAGTCAGGGTGTCAGGACACCAGCTGTCTAACCCTGACAACTCAAGGTGCCTGGTTTTGCCAGGTTCTCCTAGGAGGGGCCTGGGAGGTTCCTGGGAGCAGAGGGAGGCCCGGGTCTGGTCTGAGGGTGGCAGTGTGGCCAGGGCACAGGCCGGTGTGGCAGGCTGGGCTCCAAGTAGGCTCTGGGGACGTGGATAGGGCCAGGCTATGCTCACTGGCCGCCTGCGTTGCCAGGTGTTCACACTCCCCAAGGTGAGCGCAAAGACCAAATTCAAGCTGACAGCCCACGAGGGCTGTCGCGTGCGCAAGGTGGCCCTGGCCACGTTTGCCAGCGTGGCCTGCGAGGACTATGCCGAGACCTGTCTGGCCTGCCTCACCAACCTGGGGGATGTGCACGTCTTCTCCGTGCCGGGCCTGAGGCCCCAGGTGCGCTACTCCTGCATCCGCAAGGAGGACATCAGCGGCATCGCTTCCTGCGTCTTCACGCGCCACGGCCAGGGTGAGGCAGAGGCTCTCCGGGGCAGAGACCCACGTGGGCCCAGGAGCGTTCCCAGGGCGTGTGAGCAGACAGGGCGGTCCGGGTTCGGGGGTGCAGCTCCGGTCAGGGTTGGCGAGGGGCAGGCAGCACATGCTCAGCAGACACCAGCTCTGGGGCTGACGCTGGAATCGTGTCTCCTAAGTGTCCTCTCTCCTTCTCTCCCACCCCACCCAGGTTTCTACCTTATTTCCCCGTCGGAGTTTGAACGCTTCTCTCTAAGTGCCCGGAACATCACAGAGCCACTCTGCTCTCTGGACGTCAGCTGGCCCCATGGTGCTGCCCGTGCCAGGTGCGTGGAGAGGGGAGCCCCTGGCTTGGGAGGCCTTCAGCCAAGGCCGGTGTCATCCCCACCCACAGATTGTGTATGGAGCAAGGGTGGCTGTCCTTGGTGTCACTCTCCGCTGGTCCCAGCCCTCAGGAATGGGAGGACAGGGGTTTGGCCCTAGAGATGCTTGCCCATGGCCCCGTCACGGCCCTGTCTCTGCAGCTACAGCCTCCAAGAGTCGCCCAAGCTGAGCCAGGCAAACGGGACCCCGGGCATCGTCCTGGCCCCACAGAGCCATGATGGAAGCCCTAATCCTGTCCACAGCAGGGGAGCTGGTGAGGGGCCGGTGGGGATGATGGGACACATCAGCTCAGAGTGGCGTGGGCCTCTGCACGGAGCAGCGGCCGCACCGAGGCTGGAAGCCAGGGGAGGGGCGGGGTATGCCGTGCAGCTGGGGTAGAGGTCTGTCGTCGTGGGGTGGGCTTGGGACCGGGTCCCCAGGCACAGAGGGTGTCCAGGGCCTAATGGGAGCCTGATCGTTTGCTCCCCACAGACACCCCAGAGCTGCCTGAGGCCGCGCTCTCACCGATGTCCATTGACTCGGCCACCAGTGCCGACACCACTCTGGACACCATAGGGGACATCACGGTGGAGGATGTGAAGGATTTCCTGGGGTGAGGTGGGCGGGCAGGACCCCCAGCCTCCCTCCCCCGACCCTCAGCCGACCTGGGGCGCGTGCTGGCCGTGCAGGCCCGACCCTGATCACTGCCCCTTCCCCCAGCTCGTCCGAGGAGTCTGAGAAGAATCTGAGGAACCTGGTGGAGGACGAGGCTCGAGCCTGTGCCATCCTGATTAAATGAGGTGCTGCGAGTCGGGGCGGCCCTGCCCTGCCCCCACCCCCAGGCTTCACACCTGCCGTCCTTGCGGCCTCTGTCCTGACCGTTCTCCCTGAGGCCTGGCTGCTCTCCGGGCGTGTCTGGTGGGGACTGGGGGGTGCCCACACAGACATGATTTCCATCGTTTGGTAGTAAAAAAGCCCCCAGGTGTCATAGGTGGTGTTTGGAACGAGGGGTGGGGCAGCCTGGGGCTCGGGCCAGCCCATTGCAGCTGGTGGGCTCGCCCAGGCGCAAGGCTGGCCCTGCTCAGTGAGCCTTGGGAGTGTGGCCTGGCCTGTGACAGGCGGGCCATCCACTCCAGTCCCCGGCTCCGGGTGCAGATCTGGGCCCGTAAGCCTGCCCAGCCTCTTTGCTACCAAGGGCCCGTACCCACACAGGCAGGCACGGACGCCGCAGCTCGCTGGCTCTCTTGCTGGGGACACCCCCGCCTCAGCCTGCCTCAGTGGGCCGGATGTGGGCCCGGACGGGTGAGGCGGCTCTTGAGGCCTCCCTGGTCTTCTGACCTTTTTTTTCCTCTCCCAGGAAGGTCAGAGCCACCTGGCCACCACCTGCCTTGCTTGGAGCTGGGATCCAGGACCCCCGGCTCTTCCCAGCCCTTCATGTGGACCTATACCTGCTAACCTGTGGGCTCTGGCAACACGTGCCCACCCTGGCCCCCGGGTGTGGGCCTGGGACTCGAGGGTGGACTGGGACTGGTCCCTTCTACAGGCAGTACCCTGGAGGCCAGGTGCCACAGGGAGGACAGGTGGGGCTGAGAGCCCATGCCACCTCCCACTCCACACACCGTCCTTCCCCCCTCCTTTTGCAAAGAATATTTTTCTAGTGCCTGGACTGGATAGTGCCAGGCTGGACAGTCATTTCTAAAACTATTTTGGTACTTGCTCTTGGGCTAGTGTATCCCCCTCCCCCCAGCCTGTACATGAAGCGTGAGTGAGTGAGTGTGTGTGTGTGTGAGAGAGAGACTGGGAGCGACCTGGGTGCCCAGGACGGGGCCCTGTCAGGTGTGTATGTTGGGGGGTCACAATGGGTTTCCCTGTAGATTGTATCTTGAGGGTTTTTCTGTCATTTTGTTAACATTAGCACTGTTTTAATATTAAAAACGCTGATTTTTAATATTGAAAATAAAAGCATTTAATATCTCTTAAAGGGCAACCACATCTGCTATATCCCAGGCAGGGAAGGGGGTGTCACACGTGAGCTAACACCAGAGGGAGCCTTAACTCCGCAGACCCCCTCGGGGCACCAGGCAACGTCACCTCCATTGGTGATGCTCGGGCTGTGCTGCTGGGGACCGTGGCACTGCAGACAGCCACAGCAGGGCATGCCCCCTGCACAGGGCCTCTGTTGGCAGGGGGTGGCCGAAGAGCAGCCTTTCTCCCTCGCCCAGAGCCCTGGGTCCCCGCGGGACACCGCAGGCACCCTAGGCCAGGGCCTTGCGGAAGGTGCTCCAGGCATGGAAGCAGCGGGTGAAGGCGTGCTGCTCGTTGCCCTTGCGGACCAGGCGCAGGCGGCGGGGGTGCTCATGCTCCTTGGCGCGCAGGTGCTGGATGTACACCTGGGGAGCAGGACACGTGAGCCTCCGGCCGGCCCTCCCGGTGGTCCCCCGGTGACCAGGCCGGCCTCAGCCCTCCCCTCCGCCCAGCCTACCTGGCAGGCCTTGAGACTCAGCTTAATCTCCACCTGGCTTGTCTGGGTCCCCACCCACATGTAGACCTGTGGGTATAGCAGGGGAGATGGTCTCACAGGAGGCTCAAACTCCCCTACCTTCTGGCCTCCGAATTCCCATTTACAAATCAGTGGGCTCCGCAAACAGGCAGGGTCGGCAGGGGCCTCACCTCTTTGCCATTGTCTAACAGCATGATGTCATCGTCTGCCAAGTCATCTTGGCAAAAGTCAGAACATTTCTCAGTCACTGCAAAGTAACCCTTCTCATTGGAGCACCTGGGGGTCAAGGGTCGGGGGGAGACTAAGGGTCAGCAGCAGCAGCAGCAGCACTAGGACTCAAGAGGGAGCTGGGTGGGGTGTGGGCCCGGCCTCACCGGAAGAGCCGGGTGTGCTTCATGTACTCCGCGTCATCGTCATAAGGCTTCTGTGCGCCTATGCCCACCCAGAAGAAATTCTCTGGCTCTTCACCTTCGTTGATGACCTGTGGGTACAAGGTTGGTCCAGCCCAGGGTCCTTGTCTGTCCTCACTTGCCTACCTGGCCACTGTCTGCCCTGGTCACCTGCTTGCTGTACGAGGCGTCAAACATGGTGTTCAGTATGTCCTCCGCCAGCTTGGCCTCATCAGGGTCCGACGCACGGCCCACCCACGCGTACACGATGCCCTGGTTGTCTTCGCTCTCAAAGGGGACCTGGCGAGTGTGCAGAGGGTTCAGGTCAGGTGCACCCAGCACCTCCCTGCCCTGACCCACAGTCCTGGTTACTCCCACGACCCCACCTTGAGGATGAAGCAGAACTCGGAGTTGAGAAGGCTGGAGTCGGTGTTGATCTGGATGCACCTGGGGCAGGGGGGTGGGGCGTGGAGGGTGGTCAGCAGAGGGTGGCTCACTCACCCTACCCGCCCGCCAGTGCCCCTCCCCCAGCCAGGCACCGGGTACAGAGGGCGCTGCCATTGGTGCGAATCTGGTAGAGGCTGGGCTGCTGGGCACCCTGAGCCGCCTTCCTTTTGCCACGGTGGATGACAAACTTCCTCTTGAAATGAGACAGGAACTTGGGGTTCTCCTGCTGCTGCGTCATGCGCACCACCTGGATGTGTGGAAGTGTCAGGGGGAGCTCCCTGGACCCGCCCCTCCTCTGTGGGCCAAGCCTTCCCCGGGTGTGAGTCTGGCCCCCACAGCCCCAGGCGTGGAGCCGCGGGGCTGGCGGGCGCACCTCGAGCTTGCCCGGGAAGAGGCTCTCGAACTTCTTCTGCAGGCTGAAGGTGAAGGTGAGCCAGCCCATGTTGGAGGCTTCGCGGCCCTGCCAGAAGTACACGATACACTGGAAATCCTCCTCGGGCTGCTTCTCCTCCGCCTCGGCCGCTGCCTCCTCGCCTTCTCTGCCTTCGGCCCCGGGCTTCTCCTCCTCTTTCTCTTCCTTCTTCTCCTCCTCCTCGTACTCCACGGGGACCCAGTACCTGCAGGGTCAGGGGCAGTGAGCAGGGGCCCCAGAGCGGGGAGGGTGGCCAAGGGAGGCGCTCGGGGGCAGCACCTGCAGAGGAAGACGTAGCAGTCCTGCGTGTAGAAGTGGCCGAATTCCTCCTCGGGCAGCCGTGCGAACTTCTTACCCTCGAGGACGAAGCCCTCCATGCCGTCCAGGTCCTCGTTCCACTCCTCCATAAGCTGCTCAGCCTGCAGAGGACCCCGCTGGTGAGCCGGGGCTGGTCCCTCCTCCCTGGGAAGGGACCCACGCAGCCCGCTCCCAGGGCAGGGGCCAGGACAGCCGCAGCCCGTCAGCTGGGGCCCAGCCCGCCCCGCCCATCACCAGGCTCCGCCCCCGCCCCGCCCCCTGCACAGGGCCTCTGTTTGGCAGCGGGTGGATGAAGAGCGGCCTTTCTTCTTCGCCCAGAGCCCGGGGGTCCCCGCGGGACACTGCAGGTGCCCTAGGCCCCGCCCCACCTCAGCTAGTGCCATGGACGGCTGCCTCGGCAGGAAGAGCGCAGTGAGGTCAGCCTTCATCTCATCTTTCTTCTCGGAGTCCCGCTTCACCTTCCCGGCAATTCCCTGGCCTTGCAGCACAGCCTCTGCATTGCGTGTGTAGTCCACTGTCAACACGTCATCCCAATTCTTAAACTTGGCCTTGAACACCTGCCAAGGGGCAGAAAACATGAGCTGGAGTTGGGGTTCGGCACGGTCAAGGTTAGGGTGGGAGGATGGTGGGTGAGGCTCGGGAGGCGGGGCCCGGAGGTGTGGGGGCGGGGCCTAAGGACCAGAAGGGGGAGGGGCACGCTCCAGGGGGTGGAGCCCGAGGAAGCCTAGGAGAGGGAGAGACTGGAGGGGGCGGGACCTAAGCAACGGTGAGGAAGGGGTAGGTTTGGGCTCAGCACAGAAGTGCCAGGGCTTGAAGGATCCACAGGATCTTGGAGAGGTGGCCTTGGGCACATGGCCTGCGCGGCTGGACTGCACTGTCTACCTGTGCCTCAGTGCCCTCGAGGCTGCGGCTGACCATGGCATGACGTGGCCGGTGCAACATCCCGCACAGCTCCTGGCCTAGCTTGAGGGCGGCAGCGCGCACAAGGCGTGGGGACTTGCGGCCGAGCCAGATGAACACGTCGGACCAGCAGTCCAGGATGTACACACAGCGCGTGTCCAGGAGGCTCTGCAGCTGTGGAGCCAGAGGCTGGAGGTGAGCCAGTGCTGGGCTATCGGGGAAGGGTCCGGCCTCCTCACCCTCCTCCCTGTGCATCTCACCAGCCGCATCCTGGGCATCAGTTCCACCTTGGGCGGTGTCTTGTGTTCCACTGACAGCTTGTAGTTGATCTGGGGCAGCTCCAGGTAGCCCAGGCCCAGGCCCACCTAGCAGGAGAAAGGTGAGCATTGTAGGGGCACGATCTGGGGACATGAGCCCCACCCACAACAGCCCCCGATTTGGAGCCTGGCCCTGGCCTGCTGTGTGCATTCAGGGCCCCTGCCTGCTTCTCGCTGGGCTTAGTTTCCTCCCTGGACTCCAAGATCATTTTAAGGGTAGCTTACCAGTGTAAGGACTTTTGAACGGTGTTTTCTCTGCCTGCCCTCTCCAGAACTTCCTATTGTTTCTAATTCTCTAACTTGTCCTTTTCCTGCTCATGGGAAAGGGCTTCTTGTCACCCACAGAATTGAGGCGGAGCTCTCAGGCCCGGCACCCAGGCACTTCTCAGCCTCCCTTTCCAGCCCCACCTCCCAGGAAACACACCCTAACACTTCTTAGGCCTGACTCAGAGCCAGCCCCAGACCTTGGCTCAGGCTATTCCCCATCCAGAAGGCGGCGCCCTTTCCACACCAAAGTCCCGATGAAGACCAGCCACCGCTCGGTGGGCAGCCCTTCCCCCAACCCGACCAGAGCTGAAGTCAGGCCCGCCAGCGCAGGGCTCACCTTATACAGCTTGGGCTGGGGTGGCCAGAAGTCGTCAGGCACGTGCTTCTTGATCTCAGAGGGCTCACCACCGAGTACCTCCCAGAACTCTGGGGGCTCCTGGCCCTGCACCAGCAGTGTGATCTCGGCCTTGCCTTTCCGCTCATTCTTGTTAATTTTTTCTGCAAAGAGCCTAAGGGCAGGTGCAAATCCCTTAGTAAGGCCACAGCCCTTCTTAGATGGCGGTTTTCCTTTGTACAAAACCCCCACTGCGTCTGAGCAGGGGGCAGTCCTCATACCTGGCCTTGGTCGTGCTACTCAGCGTGGCCTGGGCGCCCCGCCACACGTACAGGTCCAGCCCTCGGTCCAGCAGGAAAACAAACCTGGACAGGAAGGGCGGGGGGGCAGGGGGTCTGTGGCGGGTGCGGGCAGTGGCTGCCCCCGGGCCCCGACCCCCCAGGCCCTCACAGCGGGGCTTCTGCCCCATGGTGGGGCTGAAGGAGCTGCTACGTCACCCGGACACACTTACTACAATTAAAAAAAAGTGGCCGCTGGCAGATTTCTTCTGAGCCCACATCTGTCCTTCACTGGGGGTGGGGGGAAGCAGTTCGGGGTCAAGCACCCCCACCTCACCTCATGGGCGCTCACCTGGGGTCCAGAGAGGCTCCCTTGAGTGGCACAGGCTCCAGCTTGATGTTCTTTTTCCCATACACACGGTACATCCTAGAGGCCGGAGCAAAAGTGGCTTAAAGGGGGCGCCATGGGGTCAATTTGCCCCTCACACCCTCCCTGCAGGCCTTCCGAGCCCCGCCCAGGTGAGGGCCGCCCACCCACCCTCCCTTCACCTGGTGATGTAGTGCGTGTCTTCCACAGTGTAGAAGCCACTGGCTGTTCCACCCTCGATGTAGGCGATGTCATTGTCAAACACCTGTGTGTGTGACGGTGCAGCCCTTTACAATGAGCTGACACCACCTCCCACCAAACACCCCCTCGTGTGCAGATGCGTCAGGCGCTACAACCCCGTGGTGACATTGAAAAGGAGGAATGAGGTCTGTGCCTACAAACACAGACACACATGGAACATGAAGATGCACAAATACATGAACGTGCTCGCTCCTGTGCCAGTTTGGACATGGAATGCATGTTTAGATATGCCTGTGTCAGGGGACAGAAGCAAGCAGCTCTATGGAGGGCCCCTGGGTGCACCTGGGTAAAGTCTCATGTGTGGCCTCACCCACGTGGAACCAGCTAGAGGGCCAGCACAGCTCACTAAACTCTCCCCCACTCGGCCCCGCCCCTTGGCTGTACTGGTTCCAGTTCCCCATCTCTCCCTTGGCCCCGTGACCTAGGCTCCCCACCTTCGGCCTCACCTCACTCTCCTGGCCTCGCCTTTTTTGTCCCTTCCTTCTGCTTCAGGTCCTAACCCCAAAAACCTCTGGAGCCAGCGCCCGGCCTGCTCCACGAGCCTCACCCGCCCCCGGGCCCCGCCCACCCGCCCGGCCCCGTGGGCCCTCCACACCGCGGGCACCTGCAGGAACTGCTCGCTCTCGTCGCCCATCTCTTCGCGCACAGTGCGGCACTCCGCGCCCAGGCAGTTGCGCAGGTTCACCGCGTGGATGGCGGAGCAAGCCTTCTTGTCAAGGGTGGCCTCCCCACCGATCCAGTAGTAGATCTCCCAGTTCAGAGAGCCACTGTCATCCAGAAAGGTCTGGGGGCCAGGTCACGGTCGTGTCAGTTCCATGGTAGCTCCCCCCTCCGAGACGCTGCTCTGACGGACACAGGCTCCCCAGCCCCAGGACGGGACGCATGGCTGCCCCTGCCCGGGCCACCTGCCCCCCCACCCCGCCTTGCCTCATTAAGCAGAACTGTGGAGCTGGGGGTTGGGAGCCAAGGTGGGGTCAGCGGGGGTCACGCAGTCCCCCCCAGTGCGCCCGACTCCCACCTTGAGCACGATGTAGCAGTCGGCCTCGTAGAACTTGCCATGTAAGGCTTCCTCCACCAGCACAGGCACGAAGTTCTCGATCTGCCAGACGGTCAGGCCCGGCAGCTGGCCCACGTCCTCTGTGAAGAACTCCGAGTAGTCGAGGCGCGGCTTCTCCAGGCCCTGGTCCCAGCGCCGCGCCCTGCCCCCGGGGGCTCGGCCTTCGGCGCTCTCCTGGGGTCACAGTCACATGCAGCCGCTCAGGCCAGTCTCTGCTCTGCTCCCACCTCGGGGCCTTTGCCGCGGCCCCTTCCCCCTGGGCCAGGGTCACAGTCTGTCTGGACCAGAGCGCAGGGCTGCCTGCCCTGCCCAAGCCCGTGACCCGACTTACCTCCTGCTTTTTGTTCTTCTCCTGGGCCACGTCTGACATGCCCTTTAGCACCTGCTTGGCCTGGTCATCCTGGGCTGAGTCTTTGCGCCTCCGCAGTCGCATCTTTCGAGCCAGGGGGTCCTTGGGCCCACCCCCTACTGAGGGGAGGGGCACACAGCTAAGCCCTGGCTCGGCCCACCCCTGGGGCATCCAGCCAACCGGGGCCAACCCGGCCACCAGTGTCCAGAGGGCCGTGACCACCCAGCTTGCAGACGCGTACACGGAGCCCCAGAGGGGAGCCCGGCACTCTCAGGCCGGACCTCCCCCTGCTTACCAGCTGCCGCGGCAGCCACTGTGGCAGGGGAGGCACCGGCCAGCCGTAGCTGGTTCTGCAGGGAGAAGTCGATGTTGTACCACTCGGCGGTGCGGTCAGCGGGCTTGGGAGGCATGACCAGGTTGGGGTTCTCCCGAACGTCCAGGACCTGCCTCGTGGGGCGAGCGGAGGGGCACTGAGCCCGAGTCCCACCTCCCGCCACACCAAACCCTGTTTCTGGCTCTTCGCTGCCGCCAGGGCTGAGAGGCCCGGGGCTGCGGCCAGGGGCCTATGCTCTCCTCCCAGCTCCGTGACACGGCTTCCTGGGCTTCGGCTTCCCCTCCTGGGAACTGCGACCTCGCAGGCTGGCTGTGGGACTCAGGGGATGCCGGCCAGCAGGACACGGACGCCGGGACATGGCTCGCCCTCTCCCTGAGAGCGCCCTGGCCACGGCCGCCCCGCAGGAGGCCTCTGCCGGGCTGCCTCACTCCAGCCGCCTCACTCCAGCGTCACCCCTGCGCTCGGTCTCCCCCCGAGGGCCTGCCTGCGCCCCTGCCCTCCCACCAAGCCCGCCTCCTGGGGTCGGCCAGGCCGCCTGACCTGGATCTCCGTCAGGAAGTGGATGGCCTCCGGCAGGGTCACCAGGCGGTTCTTGTTCAGGACAAGTTTCCTCAGCTTTGTGCACCTGTGAGGACAGAGCCAGGGCCTCAGAGAGGTGGCGGGTAAGGGGCAGGGAAACTTCCAGTCCTGGGGTGGGGAGGCAGGCAGGGCCAGAGGACCGAGTGGCTCGGCTGGTGAAGAAACCAGAGGGCTTGACTGTGCTGAGAGGGCAGGGAAGGCTGGAGCGCATGGGGCTGGGGTCTCCTCACAGCTAATGGACTGCACCGTTCTTTTTTGTGACTTTGACGGAGCAAAATTTGTCCAGTGACCTTCTGCAGATTAAAGGCTCCTGGGTATAAACATCAAAAAATATGTTCTGTGCTCAAATCGGTTTAGAAGCTGCTGGGGTGGGGCGCTCCGCTCTGCCTAAAGGCCTTCTCACAGCTGGGAGACCGCACGAGGGGACACTGTAACCTCCAGAGAGGGCTCATGTGGCGGAGGAACCCCTCTGGCCTTGTCCCAATCAGTGTTCTCCTAAAGGGCGCTCTGGGGAACCCAAACTGGGAATCGCTGGCACAGCCCGCACAGTCTCCACCCACAAAGCCGATGAATTCATCCATCCTGAATGATGCACGAAGACCACAGGGCGGGTCCAGGCCACCAGTCCAGGGTTTTTTGTGCCGCGGCCCCCCGCCCCGCCTGCCCGGCCCCGCCCCGACACCTGCAGAGGCTCTCAGGGATCAGCTCCAGGTTGTTACTGGCGGCCATGAACTCCTCCAGGTTGGCCAGCTTGCCGATGCCTGAGGGCAGCCCGTCGAAGTCCAGGTGGTTGGAGTTCAGGTACAGCTTCTTCAGCTTGGTCAGCTTGCAAATGGCCGACTGGAGGGAAAGCAGGCAGGGGCAGGAGTCGGGGGTAGCAGCCAGGGTGGCCCAGGAGCCCTCCTGTCCCCTCCCCAGGCCTGGACTCTGGACTCACAGGCAGCGAGGTGAGCTGATTTCGGGACAGGTTCAAGGTCTCCACATGCACCCACTGGTCAATGCACAGGGAGAGCTCTGTGATCTGGTTGCTGCTGAGGTTGAGGCGCCGCAGGCTGGAGAGGGTGTACAGGCACTCGGGCACCCGTGTCAGGTCGTTGCAGGACAGGTCCACGTCTGCGGCACAGGCGGCGCATCAGCAGGTCCGGGCGGCAGCCCTTGCTGGGAGCCCAGCCCCCCGCCCCCGCCCCCTGCTTCAGGCTCCATGGCTCTTAGCGTGTGACTTAGCCTCCCTGAGCCTCAGGAGGGACTCCCTCACAATGGGGGACCAAGCAAAAAGAAGTCAGCGCTCAAGACTGGGTGTCACCACAGGTCATCGCGGTAACAGCGGAGACAAGCATTAACACAGCAACACCCCAGTCTTTCCTTCTGGAGGTGGTCAGAGGGCAGGGTTCAACCCCTTCCTCCGCGAGGAGTGAGGAACCCGAGGGACCGGGGTGCAAGGGCTGCCCAGGGAGCCCAGAGACGGCCGACCTGCGAGGCTGCTCAGGCCCTCCAGGCTGGTGGGGAGGTTGCTCTGGGTGCGCTGGGTGTTCCTCAGGTGCAGGGTCTGCAGGGCCGTCAGGGCTGGGAGCTGCCTGCAGGGGGTGCGGGTGGTCAGGCTGGGCAAAGGCCCAGGGCAGCTGTGGGTGAGGGGGATGGACCGGGGGTGGCGGTGGGGCCTGGCTGAGGGGCAAGGCCTACACTGAACCCAGGAAGGGGAGGGTCAGGGCGACCGGGGAGCAGAGGGACTAGGCCAGACGCCCTGGGCCGGGTTCTGGAGGGCGGGGCCCGAGCGGCGCCAACCGGAGCTGCGCGTGCTGCAGTGGGTTCCCGTTGAGCACAAGTGTCTGCAGATGCACCAGGCGGCGCATCTGCGGGGGCAGGCTCTCCAGGCGGTTCTCGCTGAGGTCCAGGTACAGCAGGTCGGTGAGGTTGATGAAGAGCTGATTTGGGATGGTGTCGATGCTGTGGGCAGGAGGGAGGGAGAAAGGGGCAAGGCACGCAGGGGCCGCCCAGTCAGCGCCACACGCCCACCTCTGGGACCCCGCTGCGTGCTGGCCCCGCCCGCTCACCCTCCTCCTGGCCAGACAGGCACCTGTTGTGGCTGAGGTTCAGCACCAGCATGTTCTTGGCGTTCTCCAGCTCCCGAGGGCACTCCGTCAGCTGGTTGTAGCTCAAGTCCTGGGCAGGAGGGGTAAGGCCAGGTCAGGGGTCGGTGTTGGCCCCACCTCGCCAGTCCCCGACCAGGCGGGGGGTGCAGGCAGGGCGCTGAGAAGGGAGCAAGCAGATCAGGGGCTTTCAGGGCCAAGGGGAGACAGCCAGGCCCTGGCAGGGGGGTGCCCAGGCCAAGGATTGGACTCCACGAGCAACCTTGGGCAAGGCGCTGCCTACTCAAAGCCTCAGTTTCCCCATCTGTAAAATGGGAGAACAGCGGAGGGTAGCCACTGACCAGTACTGAGAGGTCATCCAGCTTGAAGATGTCATCGGGCACTCCAGAATTCTTCAGGTTGTTGGCTCGAGCCACGATGGCCTGGGGTAAACGGTGCAAGGCTGTGATTCTTGGCCCTTTCCCCCAGGAGAGGCGGAAGGACCAGGGCGGGACACCTCCTCCGGAAGGTCACTGGAGGCCAGGCCTGCAGGCTCTCCCTCCCTGGCCTTTGCTCATGGTCCCTCCGCCTGGCAAGCTCTTCCTAGTCTCCCTATAGGCTCCTATCCACACCTCAGAGCCCAGCTCAAATGAGCCCCCGCAGCCAGCCCAGCACCATCAGGGAAGCTCTTCCAACTGAACAATCCTTCTCCTTTCCACAGGGCAAGACAGGGATGTGTTTCTGAGTCAGGGCTTCCACAGCAGAGGGAGAGGGTTGGCCCGAAGAAAAATCAGTGAGGACCGAGCAGGCCTGTTTTTCTCCTCTGAGGACTAAAACCTCGTGCTACAGACATGCAGAAAGGCGGGGGGCAGAGGGGAGGCCGGGGAACGCTGCCCGGACTGCAGGTAACAGCAGCGCCCAGGGCAGCTGCCGCCGCTCGTCAGCCCTGGGTCTGTGTGGCGCCGCGCTGCTTCATGTGGTCCCCACTGAACCCCCGCCCCTCCCCAAAAATGGGGCTTGTCTGAGGTCAGCAGGCAGGAAGTGGCAGAGCTGATGTGAGCTCAAGCAGCCTGAGCCCCTAATATCTCAGGACTTTGCCTTTGGGTGGGAATGACCTTTGGCCGAGGCCCGAAGGGTCTCGCCAGGAGCCTGATGTTCTGGAATGTCAGAAGCTCCATGAAGAACAGAAGTGTGAGCAGGCCGCAGCGACCACCTCCCCTTCTGGCCAACCCCCTCCCCCCTGCGCCCCTGAGCTCTACCAGGCCTGGCAAGTGACCTCTGGCCAAGTGACCTCTGTGGCCAAATACCCTCTTCTGTGAACTTGGTAAAGGTCAGGATTATACGGAAAAACGCACGTGGAATACTTGCAATAGTGCTTAACCGCTAATAATTATTATTGTAGTTGTTGCACAAAATATGTGGGATTTTGGGTTCTTCACCTGTTCCCCATGGGTTACTGAACACAGAACACCTTTGCATCCTCTCTCCTTCAGGAACGAGCCCCGGAGCCCAACGCCGGCACAGGCAGAGGTGATGGTGCAGCTCAGGCTCGGACCCTGGCCTCACGCCCCTGGCTAGCTGGGCTCCGGTCCCCACCCCAAACTTGGTGGCCCCTAGCAACACTCACCCGAAGAGATGGCAGGCTGGACAGCTCCCCATGAAGCGTGGTGAGGTGGTTGTGGCTCACGGACAAGTGCTCCTGGGCCAGGACAAGGGAGCAGAGGCTCAGTGGGGTGAGCGGGGTGTCTCTGGAGCCTCCACCTGCCACCACAACTTTGCACCATTCAGGGGCCCCTCGGCCCCACAGGCCCAGCCCTCGTCTGCAGCATCCCGCCCTCGCAGATCCCGCCTCTTCTTGCACGCTGCGAGGGGCAGGGTGCTTCTGCCAGCTCTGCCCGTGGCTATCGACATCCTTCTCTGTCACCTGCCTTCTGCACCTGGTCCGGCCCTATCCACGGACACCCCCTCTGCCCGCTGAAAGCCCCTTACCAGCTTCTGCAGGGCAGCCAACTCCTCGGGCAGGTAGCAGAGGCCGGTGCGGTTCAGCTTCAGCCATCGCAGACTGGTCATGGCCTTGACATTCTCAGGGAAGTAGCCTCCCTGGGGGGTATTCACGGTGTCTGGGAGGCTGGTCTGGGGGAGGCATGTCCCTGCTCTGCCACCCTCTATGGCCCCCAACTGCCCACGGAAGCCTTTGGGGAGCAACAGAGCCAACTCTCACCAGCTGTGTGACCCCAGACAAGTCACTTTGCTGCTCTATGCCTCAATTTCCTGACCACAAAATGGGGCTAATAAAAGCCCCCTCATGACAGGAGTGTTGCGAGGACCAGCGAGTGATGAGGATGGCTGTCGGCCTAAGACCTCTCTCTCTTGCTGGATTCTGAGCCCCAGGAGGGTCAGGGTGGAGCTGTTCCAGGTGAGGACCCCAGCACCCAGCTGTGCGGTCTGCTTGGCTCACATGCCTCCGCCCAGCATCCCAAGCTCTGCTGGCACGTCTGCGGTGGGGGCACCCCCGAGCCTCTACCGTGGGCCTGCCTGTGCCCTTCATCATCAGCATACAAGCCGTTTGTGACAAGGTCCAAAGCCCTGGTGCAAGGCCCCAGCTCCCCACCCTGCACAGGTACTGCCTCCCTCATTCCCCACATTCGCATGAACGCCCACCTCAGGCAGGGAGCCTGGGGTAGCACGTGTCTTCAGTGCCCTTGGCTGGGGTCCCCTTCCCCCCAACTGCCACATTCCTGGCCAGTGACTCAGATTTTCAGTCTGGAGAGGGCACATGGAGACCCCAGGTGAGGATGGTAGGGGTGGAGGTAGAGGAAAGTGGTGTGGTCACCTGTATGTGGGTCAAAGGTACGTGCCCATGCGGATACATGCAGGAGGAACCTGCCTGCCTCCTCGGCCCTGGCCCAACCAACCCCTGATCCCAGCCGGTCTGGCTTCCCTGACCCTGCACACCAGGCTGGCATTAAACTGACTCCAGCCTGAGTCTGCTCACTCACCCATCCTCCAGCCTGGGCTGGGCCTTGGACCAGGCCAGCTCTCCCCTCCCTCCACTCCTGCCCTGCCTCCCAGGGTCCCCCCCTGCCCACCTCACCCTCCACTCTCTAGAACCACCCTGCCCACCAACGTAGGAAGGCTGGGCTCAGGCTCTTGGTGGCGCTGGTCCATCAGTCTGCCAGCTGCCACCCAGGGTCTCCCCCACCTGCCTGACACATTCTCCAAACCAACTACTAAGCCATGTCTCCAAGGGGTTAACTTTTAAGCCCTTCCACAGAATAAGAACACCAAGGGGGAGGGTGCGGGTGGCAGGAACAAGGCAGTGGCAGTGATGAGCCGCAGACCCCACCCGGGCTGTTGGACCGCCGGCGGCACGCAGTGAGTCAGGGCCCAGCCTGGGCGAGTGACCTCAGCGGGACCGGAGAGGAAGGCTGGGAAAGCGGGGGACAGAACTCGCTAACCCCTACCCAGATGCCAGGACGGGGACACGGGGTAGCGGCTTCCAGCCCACCCCCTAGCGTGACTCTGAGAGCTGGCGTCGGAGCCAGCCCGACCCGGCCTCGGTCTTCCTGTGCAGGGCCCCGGGCTGAGCGTTCAGGGCGGGGGATCTGGGCCCAGGGAGAGCCCCACCCGGCCCCGCCCTCAGTCCCGGGCGGCACTGGGTCGGGAGGCAGGCAAGACAGGAAGCGGAGACCCAGGCGGGCAGGAGCGGAAGAGACGGCCCCGCCACCCGTCCGACTCACCTTGAAGTCGTTGCCGCTGAGGTCCACGCCGCGCACGAACGGTAACACTCCAGTGGCCTCCATGGCGCCGCTCTCACTGCCGGGCCGGGCCGGGCGCGGGGGGTGGCGGGGAAGCCGCGGGCTGGGCCACCGCCGACCCCGCCCCTTTAACCCATCCCCGCCCCGGCGGGCGGAAAGGCGGAGCCTGGGCCCAGCCCCTTTAGCCCCGGCGCCCCCGGGCACCGCGGGAAGCGCCGGTCCCCGTCCCCTGTCCCCGCAAAGACTTTAGGCCTGCCCGGGCCTCAGTTCCCCCGTCTGTTCGAGGACTGCAGGGGCTTCGAGGAGTCCAGGCGCCCCCTGTGCTCGCGCAGGAGGCTTCATGACCTCCAGCCTGAGAAGTCCCCGCGCGCCCGGGGCAGTGGTGCACCCCGGGCTCTGCTGCACCTGTCTCCTGCGCTGCTGCGGCCACCGAAGTTGGCCTCGCGACGGGTTCTGGGACCCAGGCCCGGGGTCGCAGCTGCCTGCCCGAGGGGTCTCTATCCGCACGCAGGGCCCTGCGTGGCGCCCACTGGGAGTAGGATGCTTGGGCCGGGCCCTTGGTCCTACAACTCTGGGCAAGCCCAGGCCTGCTCCCGGCCTGCTCCCTCCCCTGTGAAATGCTTCCTGAGGTTGTCGCCAGAAACGGATGAACAAACGGGCGCAGCCCATGGCACACAGCGGGCACTCAAAAAGCGGCACGTTATTACTCCCGCTTCGAGTCAACTTCCCCTCCTCCACACACACACCGCCAGTTGATTTGCTTACTTGCCGCGCCCTCCCTAACGCCGTCCCGATCGGTACTTAGCAGGCCCCCATAAATAAATGCCAAATAAAGCACAGGTTATATGCACAACCCTCCTCGGGAGCGGAAGGGGTCTGGAGCTTCCGTTTCACAAGAGAGAAAATTGAGGCACGGTGAAGTGGCCGGCACACGGTCACACGGAGCCTGCGGCAAGGGAAGGTTCTGGCTCACACTGTGTGCCCCGCGGGCCAGTAGGTAAGAATAAAGTAGCCTCCCAGGCACTCTCGCAGAGGTGACCTAAAGGGTCAGCCGATACCCGGCAGCGCGGGGCCTGCTGCCGCCTGCCTGCCTAGCCCCTGGACGGAACGTGGGCTCGGACCGCTTTCTCCACACCGAAGGCTCATATTACAAGTGCGTAAACGTCACAACAGGCTCCGGGCCCGGCTTATTCCGCAAAGCGGGGGACAAGCACCACACCACCCAGCCACCGGCTCGGAACACAGCCCTGCGTCTTTAAATTCAGGATGCTTCAGAAAGTCCCGCCCCCGGCGGACTCGCGCAACCCGGCAGGGGCGTGGCCTTCTCGCCATTGGCTGGACCACGTGGTATTTTGGCAAGAGAACCAGGCTTTCAGTGCTCTGATTGGAGGCGGGGCCTGCCCGTCTGCGTGCGTTTCGGAGTCAGTGGCCGCCTCCCGGGCCACAGCGTTCGGTCCGGGCCCTTTACATTCCATTCTCAGCCAGGCCCGGGTCGGGCACCCGAGGACACCCACTGCGCCCGCCGGTCGCTGCGCTGAAGTCTCGACGCAGGTACGGCCGGAGCGCGGCGGCCCATCCAGGGTCACCCAGGCTCGGGCTTGGAGCGTGCCCGGGACGCAGGTCGGGGGGCGTGGCCTTCGCCGGGCCCGGGGTTCAGGCGGTGAAATGAGGCTAGGGCCTTGCACCCGTGGGCGAGAGTTCGAATCCCATCTTGGGTACATCACTTAGTTTCTCAGGGCCTCTGTGCGCACCACGCCCCTGTGACCCGGGCCTTGACAGGCCCCCAGGAGCTACTGCGGGGGCCCTGGCCCTGGGTTTGGCAGAGGAGTGGGAGGACAGGTGACATCCCAGGGCGTTGTGGGGCCCAGCTGCGCAGGGTCGGGT
Source organism: Pteronotus mesoamericanus (assembly GCF_021234165.1). Taxonomy (NCBI): domain Eukaryota; kingdom Metazoa; phylum Chordata; class Mammalia; order Chiroptera; family Mormoopidae; genus Pteronotus; species Pteronotus mesoamericanus. Next base: position 1,800,325 of record NW_026555090.1, read on the forward strand.
TATTTTTAACCACCCGCTCCCTCTCCCCCTTCCCGGAGTTGGAAGGCTGCGGGTTTGGGCCTGCGTGACCCCGCCAGGGGCTCGGTTGAGTCCCAAGTTAGACAGGCGGCGGGTGTTGAAAGCTCTGTACAGTTTGTAAAGTGTACTCCTGGTTCCGCTGGAGGCCGGTGGTGGTTGCTGGACCGAGGTGGGCACCCTGTCAGCGTGGGGCCAACGCAGGCTCCAGAGCCTGTTTTTCGGTCTGGGAGCATGGGAGGCTGGGGCTGCGTTCCCGAGTGAGTCAGGCTTCAGCTGTTCCAGGCATCTCCTCCCCGGGCAGCAGTCCTGGGCCCCCACAGCCGAACAGGGAGGGCAGAAGTCCTTGGTGCCCTCAGAGCTGGCTCTGAGCTCAGGGTCATCTGCTCAGGTGCCCCACAGCAAGACAAGTTCTGCCTGGCGTCTGGCTGGGCCCGCGGGTGGCAATTGCTGCTCAGCCAACTTCACCCTCAGCTCTCAGGGCCTAAGGGCAGGAGTCCCTCTGGAAGAACCAGAGTCTGGGGCCTGGTGGACAGAGCCCTGGGAGAGGTCTCTGCCTCCACTTTCCAACTTCTCGGCCCCTCACTTCTCACTTCCTCCCTGCTGTCTGTGCCACTTTACAGGTGAGCAGGTACCTGGGGCTTCAGGCCCTCAGCTTACCTTCTCTATTACTTGGACTCCCTGCAGCTGAGGACAGCCCCCCATCCCCACTGTCCCAAGCCCAAGAGGCGCATAGAGGCCCTGTCCCCAGGCACTGGGCCAGTCCTCTGTCGGAGTCTTCGCAGTGTAGAGTTGCTTTGCTCACTGTCCACACAGCAGGGCCTTTGGGCTTGACTGGCACATACTCACTGACAGGCAGCTCCTGCTGCTGGGCAGCTGGGCCATCTCACTAGTCCTGTCCTTTGCCTTGATAGCTCTGTCTTTCGCGGCTACCCTGGTGAAATTTGGAGGTAATTATGGCTTCGCTGAGATTCCCCAAAGGTCTGAGAGGCCCCCCAGGGCAGGCTGTCCAGGGCCCCGGGTCATGGTCTTCACTGGGCCTCGTCTCTTCCTGCTGTGCCCAGCCCTGGTTAAGAACCAGATAAGGCAGCCTCTAGGGGCTCTGGGGGTGGGTGGGAGCCAGGAGGCTTTGCAGTTGTGGGTCCAAGCACCTGCCATTCACTGTGTGGTTCAGCAGCCTTTCTCTGTAAAACTGGGGTGATACTAAGACCCTCCTCGTGGTCTTTGGCGATGTCAGGAATCCTGGAGGACAGGGTCAGGGAGATGGGCCCCTTACCTGACCTGCCTGAGGGCCCTTCTGTGTGAGCCCCCCTGTCCAGGGGGTGGGCGGGTTGGTTTGCAGATTTGGGGGAGGGGGCTCAGGCACTTCCCTTCCTCCTCATAAGATGCCCTGCGAGTGGCCTGTTTGTCATGAAACTCTCAGGCACCCCCTTGTGGGCTTTGGTCAGTGACCCTGGCCCGATGGCAACCGGAGCCCCCGCTCCCTTGTCAGCCTGGCTCCCCCGTGCTCAGAGGTCCCTGCACCTGGCTCCCTCTCAGGCAGGCGGACATGGCGCAGTTCTCCCAGAAACGGGGGAAGCGGCAGGACGACGACGCGTGGAGCAGCGCGGTGGACTTCCTCCTGGCCAACGCCCGCCTCGTGCTGGGCGTGGGCGGCGCTGCCGTGCTGGGCATCGCCACCCTGGCTGTGAAGCGGGTAAGGCCGTGCTGGGCCAGTTACCCCCGGGGTGCCCAGAGGAGGGTCGCAGGGCTGGGGCCTGCGGGGGGGGAGGGGGAGGCGGGGGGGGGACTGCCCACGGCTGGCCCCCCGCGGCCTGTTCGCTGGGCCCTGGGGCTTTGCCATGCTGCGCAGGCTTCGGACGCTCTGACCGGGGCTGCTCTGCCTGCAGCTCATTGACAGGGCTACCAGCCCTCGGGATGAGGACGACGTTAAGGGAGACACCACGTGCCTGGAGGACAGTTGGAAGGACCTGAGCCTGCTCAAGGCCACACCGCGCCTGCAGGGCCGGTCCTCACCTGCTGCCCTCAGCCAGCCTGTGCTTCTCTCAGCCCCCTTACTCTTTGCCCCAGGTGAATGGCACCGTTTCCCCTCTAACCTGGGACCTGGGTGGGTCTCCCTTTGGAGGTCACACTGAGGAGGTGCACGCAGCCCAGGCTCTGCCACTGACGGACTGCGACCGGTGCGAGTCTCCCCTCCCCCAGGGCTGCGGGCTCCCTGCATGTTTGATGGTGGTGTGTTTTCTGCCCTCCTGCCAACCACTGGGACCTGGGACCTTTCGGGGTGGTCCCAGAGCAGGGCAGTAGGATGAAGGCAGGGAGGGGCCTTTGATGGGGACACTGAGGTCCAGGACCCAACTTCCCACTCTGCATGAAGCTGTTTTGGCCCCAGAGAATTTGTTTTCAACGTGCTCTTCACGTGAGGACCCGAGCTAAGTGCTTTCTCAGGCAGTCACCTCATGGGTGAGGACAATGAAGCCCAGGGCTGGGACACAGCTTCTAGTTCTGTAGCATTCTCTTGGCTTGTCACAGGGCTTCTGACATGTCCCCTGCCCCTTTCACTCTGCAGAGGGGCCTGCAGATGCTGACCGTCAGCCGGCTCCTCAGCTAAGATCCCGAGCACCACTGTGCCTGACGTTCCAGGAGAAGCTGTTGGCGTACGAGCGAGACCATGTGAGCATCCCGGTGTCTCATGTGGCTCTGGCCAAACAGTTGGCTGGCGACATTGCCCTGGAGCTGCAGGCCTACTTGCGGAGCAAGTTCCCAGAACTGCCTTTCGGGGCACTTGTGCCTGGCGGGCCGCTTTATGATGGCCTGCAGGCAGGGGCTGCCGACCACGTGCGTCTCCTGGTCCCTCTGGTGCTGGAGCCCGGCCTGTGGAGCCTGGTGCCTGGCGTGGACACGGTGGCCAGGGACCCTCGCTGCTGGGCTGTGCGCAGGACTCAGCTTGAATTCTGTCCCCGTGGAAGCAGCCCCTGGGACCGCTTCCTGGTGGGTGGCTATCTCTCTTCCCGTGTCCTGCTGGAACTGCTCCGCAAGGCCCTGGCCGCCTCCGTCAACTGGCCAGCTATTGGCAGCCTTCTTGGGTGCTTGATCCGGCCCAGCATGGCCTCGGAGGAGCTGCTCCTTGAGGTGCAGCATGAGCGCCTGGAGCTCACTGTTGCTGTGCTCCTGGCAGCCACTGGTGCCGACCCTGAGGACCGTCTCCTTCTGGCCTGGCCCCTGGAGGGGCTGGCTGGGAACTTCTGGCTGCAGGACTTGTACCTGGCAGAAGCTGCCAGGCTGCGAGCTCTGGATGACCGTGATTCGGGGACCCGCCGGCGGCTGCTGCTGCTGCTGTGTAGTGTCTGCCGAGGCCATCCGGCCCTGCGGCAGCTGAGCCGGGGCCACCTGACCCAGGTGGTTCTCCGTCTGGGAGAGGAGGAGGGGGACTGGGCCGAGGAGGCCTTGGGCGCGCGCTTCCTGCAGGCTCTGGAGCTGCTCGTGGGCAGCCTCGAGCAGGCCAGCCTGCCCTGCCACTTCAACCCTGCCGTGAACCTCTTCGACAGCCTGCGCCAGCAGGAGATTGACAACATGGGCTCTGTGCTGTACCTCGGCCTGCAGGCCCCCGAGGGGCTGCTGTAGGGGGCGGGGCGGGGCAGGCGTTCTGATGCTGGTGAGCTGCGCGCTCCTCTCCCCGGGATTTGGAGAGCAGTTTTTCTTGTGCTTTTCGCCAGAATAAAAGAGGGTGCCTTACCTAAGCCCACGGGGTTAGCATGTGTGTAGGCAGCAGTCGCTGGGACTTCTGAGCCCAGAGAGCTTGGGCTGCTGCCACCGGAGCAAGGCTGTGCCGCCCCTCAGGTAGCCTGGATGCCAGCCGCTCACACGCCCGTGGTCTGCGGGCCAGCCCCAGACTCGGGCTTGCTCTGTCGTCACCAGCAGTGAATCCGCTGACAGAAAATGGCTTCTGCCGTTTTAGGCAGAGGTTAAGACCAGCTGTTTTTCTGTTGGGAGGGTGAGTTTGGTGCTTTGCTGGGCACCAGCTCCAGGCATCCCTAGGCTTCTGGTGGGGGATGGTAAATACCATGTGTTTGTTCATCCCTCTGGGCGGGTGTCACCTGGTACCTACAGGATGACACCCTGCAGGATGCAGCTCTGTGGCTGACTTAAAGGCGGGTGTCTTCTGCCGTAGTGTGTGGTCTAGCTTGCTTGTCGAGCTCTCCTCCAGCCTGGAGTGGGAGCTCAGCCTGAGGAGCTGCCTGCCTCACGCCTTTGCGGAGGGCGTTCCCTCCAGCCAGGAGTTTCCTCTTTGGGCAGCGGGGGCCCTGGGAGAGCCTGTTCCCTCCAGGGGGAGCTGAGATTCTGCACTGCCTGCCTTGCCTAGAGCCAAGGGTGTCCTGCCAGCTGCTGTTCGGCCCGGCTAGAGAGCAAAGGCTGGGCCCTCCTGGAAAGGCCTCTGCAAGGTGGCCTCTGGGCGCCAACATGATGCTCTCAGCTGACGCCTGCGTTCTCACCGTAGCCTGGCAAGGTGTAGCCTGGCAAGGTGGGGCGAGAGGAAAGGGAGGATCCGCCCCCCCCCCAGGTGTTCCTCCTATCTTTGTTGTCCTTCCTGTTGAAGCAGACTTGTATCTCAAAGGTGAACAAGAATAAAAGGAAGGATTCAAACATTCGTGTAACTAGTGCTGGGCTCTCATAAGCAGCTGTTTAGAGTTTTGGAATCTTGGCCAGAGGGTCTCGGAATCCACCTGGAGGTGGTACAACTTGACTGGTGAAGGTTATACGGAAGGAGGCTATTCCAGGGTCCCGGTGGGACATCTTGCTCTTGGGAACCAGCTGGGGCTTTGTTTCTTCCCAAAGCCTGAATCTTTTTAGTTCAAAACCCCTGTGATTTCTGGGATGGCTAGATCTATCCCTGAGCCCTCCAGCCAGTATAGCCAGAGAAATGTGATTTCTTCACCTTCCTTGTCTCCTTGTGGCCTCACAAATGGGGGACACCCCCCGAAAAGACAGCGAAGCAAGTGCATCGGTGTCCACACAGAAGCCGACGTTCGGCTTACTTCCTTTGCCACCACGTGACAAACAAGACCGTGGGTACTTACGGGGTGGGCACCACGGCTACACCGTTCCCACTTGCTTCTCTCCTTCCCATCCATTGTATCTCCTAAAGTGACACCCCCCGCCCGCCGGCCCTTCCAACTGTGGCTACATGACAAGGAGCAAGGACAGGGCTGGAGACCTCCCTCAGCCGAGGGGTTGTCACGTGGGACAGATGAGATGCCCGCGTGCACCCCTGGCTGCAGAGCCCTGGGCTGCCGCTGGCGGCCGAGGCCTTCGTGGTGCTCGGACGGCTGCAGGGCTGCACGCGGGCTCTGGCCAGGGTTGGGGCAGGAGGCCGGCTTGGCCGAGGGCCATCCAGGTGACCTGCCTCGGGAGCTGGGGTGCAGCCAGCCTGAAGCCCCCGGTCCCGGGCTACCGCTCCACCTCTGCCCTGCTCTAAACCAAGGGGTCTTCAGCCTAGTACATGACACATGTGCATTTTTCAAAAGTGTATTTTTCTTTCCTAATCAGAAAAATATGCTTAAAACCCCCCCACCCTGGCTGGTGTGGCCCAGTGGGTGGGGCGTCATCCCACAAACGGGAAGGTCGCCGGTCTGGTTTCTGCTCAGGGCACGTGCCCCGGTTGCAGGCCAGGTCCCCGGATGGGGGCGCGCGCAGGGCAACACAACCGGGTTTCTCTCACACATCGATATTTCTCTCCCTCTTTCTCCCTCCCTTCCCCTCTCCAAAAGTGAACAGGTAAAATCTTTTTACTTTTGACATTACAATCTGGTTGCCTCTAATTCAATGAGGAAGCTACAGGTGCAGGGGAATGAGACCCAGAGTGTCTTCCAAAGGCCGACACAGCCGACTCTGAGGATGCTGTTTTGGGCCATCTTCGTCCTGCAGCCAATTTCCCGAGACAACAATTTAATTGGCCAGACGTGGGCTGCCCCGCCCCCCAACCCGCACCACCTCCCAGTGTGACCGTGGTCGGCGGCCTGAGGCGGGGCGGAGTGCTCACATCCCTAGCAGGGATGATCACCAGGAGTGAGTGGCACCGCCCTGGCTTGCTAGTTGATCGCATGCCACCTTTGTATTCTTTGTAGTCAGAGGTCCTTGGTTCTGAGCAGCTGAAGTTCTGGGCTGCAGGAAGCCCCAGAAGGGAAGGTGGCTGTGAATTCACCCCAAAGGATAGCAGGGCCCCCTCCCAGCGTCCCAGAGCTGGTGCCTGATGTCAGCGCAGTGCTGCCGGGCACTGGGCGTGGCACTTGGAGCGCAGCCGGCGGCAGGGTGAGCGGGGCTTAGTTTTGAGCTTCTCGCTGCTCCCGGGGCAGCACGTATCAGAGAGGGGTGCCCCGAGTGGCAGCAGCCGTGCGGGGGGGTGGCTGCTCTTGCTGTCTTCCAGATGGGGGCAGGCAGAGGTGCCGCAAGAACGTCGAGCACCCAGAGATGTGGTGAATTCCGCCGGCTCTTGCTCATGAAGGGCACGCTGCAGCCGGACCGTCACGCTTCACCAAGGGGCCTCCAGGCAGCTGGCACAGTGCGTCTCGACGAGGCCGCGCGGGCTGGGGGCAGACACAACACTGGGGTCGGCGGGGGGGGGTCGGGGGGGGCGCCGAGCCCTGAGCGGGGGCGTCCTTGGCGCGCTCCGGTCCAGCGGCTCTTGCTCTTGGCACACGGAGGAGTCACTGGTAGGAAGACTGTAACCCACAAATATATCTAGTGCCCAGAATCTATAAAGAACTCCTGCAACTCAACAAAGACAGACAACCTAGTTGAAAAGTGGGCAAAACACTTCGACAGATAATTGTCCAAAGATATACAAATGGCCAAAAAGCACATAAAAAGATATTCCACATCAGTATCATTTGGAAAATGCAAGTCAAAACCACAATGAGATTTTACTTCACACACACTAAGTGGCCATAATTAAAAAAAAAAAAAAGTGTAGTATTGGTAAGAATGTGGAGAAATAGAACACTCTTTGGTGGAACTGTAAAACGGTAAGGCTGCTCTGGGAGGTCGTTTGGTGGTTAAACAGAATTACCGTATGGCCCACAACTCTACTCCTACATATATTCCCGAAAGAAATGGTAGCAGGTGTTCAAACACTTCTACGTGACTGTTTGTAGCGGTACTATTCACAGCAGCCAGAAGGTAACTAACACCCCGGATGTCCCTGTGAAGAAAGGACGGACAGAATGCAGTCCGTCCACATACTGGAATACCAGTCATGAGCAGGAATGAAGGACCAACATGCTTCTATGTGGATAAGCCTGGCAAACACTGTCACGTGAAAGATGCCAGGCACAGAAGGTGACATTCTGTATGACCCCATTTATATGAAATGTTCAGAATGGGTAAAACCAGAAAATGGACTGGCTGTTTCCCGGGCTGGCGGGAGTGTGGGGAGACGCAGGCCCGTGCCCCACACTCACTGACGAGGTGCTCCAGGAGCAACCCCCGGCGGCTGCCTGCACCTAGAAAAATCTCCCACCCTGCCATCCAGCCGGGGCAGAGCCAGCAGCCTAACTGAAGGGGGCGCGGCAGGAGTCCCAAGACCTCAGGAGAGTTCATCTGTTCGCCAGCTAGGGATGTGACCGGGCCGCTCCCACCCCACTTCTGCTTACCTCCTACAGCAGAAAAGAGAGCCAACATGGCTACATAGTAGTCACGAGGCGCTGGCAAAGGCAAGCAAGGCACGCGGCAGCCTTTGGCGGTGCAGAGGACGGGGCCTGCCGCGTCTTGTGCCAGCTGTCCTCTGCAGGAAATGCAGCGGGGCTGCGAAAAGCTGGGCTTCCCATCTGTCCCGCGGACAGGGAGGACAGGAGGGGACACTGTGAGGGCCAGCGGCTGGCAAGTGGTCCCTTGAGCACTGGCTAGTGTCTATACCCACTGCTCCTGCCACCTTTCACCAGACACCGCGCCACGTGCACCCGAAGGGTAAAAGTCTTTATTGAGGCACAGAAGCTGGGAGCGTCCTGGCCACAGCGGGCTCTGCATAAAGAGGAAGAAGCCTTCTTCTGTAGACACAAGTTTGGAACAAGAGCCATTTCCTTGCATCCCGCCCTCCTCTCTCGGGCTGTGTGTGGAGAAGTCCTTCCTGGCTGCCCTGAGCCTACACCACGACTGCTGGCCTTTGGAGGAGGCGGAGGAGCCCAAGGCCACAGCTGCGGGCGGAGCCACTCCAACCTAAGTGCCCTAGGCCCCCACTTCTCCACGGTGCTCATGGCAACCAGCCCTGCGGGCTCTCAGGAAGCGGCTTCTGTGCCTGCTCAGCAGTGGCCACGGTCACTCGCATCCCGGGCAGAGGGCCGCTGTCCAGGAGAGGAGGCATTCCTGAGAGGACGCCCTGGAGCCTGACCCCTCACCCCAGGCAGGCGCAGCCCCAGGCCCCCTGAACACAGCGCGTTCTTGAGACAGCGGGCGGGGGTCTGAGCACGTGGCCCTTCCTCTGCCGCCCTGCCCTCATCTGTTCTGAGGGCAGAAGGGACGCGTGTGTCCAGGCTGGTGGCAAAGGCTGCATTTCCGTGGTCTCTTGGCCGTGGACCCCGGGTCTGAGGAACTGGCCCGGGCTCTTTTGCTTCTGGACTCCAGTCCGTGGGTCTTCTCTCTGCCTCCCGGCCAGCGTGGAGCCCCCAAAGTCCCTGTGGGAAGAGGCGGGGGAAGTCCAAGTTCAGAAAGACACATGGCAGTGGAAGAAATACAGGTTAGTGTTGGGCAGAGGGTGTCCTCCCAACCTTTATGCGGTCACCCCCACCCCACAGGACAGGCCCCTCACTGTGTCACCACATGCTGTGTCACTACCTGAACCCTGTGCTGTTGAAGGCCTCGGCCCGCTCTCACTGTCCCGGTGAAGAGGGCCCTGTGTCACTCTGTACACACTTGTTAGTGAAGCAGAAACCACGCAAGAGGCTGGCCTGAGGCCGTGTGGTGTGGAAGGAGCAACGAATGGGCCTGTGACCAGCAACCTGCTTCCCACCTTCCACGCAAAGAAACCCGAGTTCCAGACCCTTCCATCCCTTACTCTTAGTGCTGACCGTCTGATCGTCCAGGACAGGTGCTCAGCGGGCCTGGTGGCGAGACGCCACTTCCTCTCTCTGGGGAGACGAGGGGCCTGCGCATGTCTGAACCACCGCCCACCTGCTCCCGGGGGGGAGGCCACCCCAGCACTGCCCGCCAGCCCTGCGCTCGCACCGAGCCCATACGGCTCTTCCTGTGCCTGCAGAGCTGAGAACATGTGTGTAAGAACCGCAGTCTGAGACTAAAGTCCTTTATAAAACAAGAATTGTAATAAAGGTAGGCAGGTGCCTCTCACTGAGGACACTGAGGCTGGAAGGCCAAGTCACGTGTTCAAGGTTAGACAGCCAGGCTTTGGAACCAGCTGTGTGACGAAGCTCCCAGTAGGCCTTTGGTCATTCTCAGGTGTTTAGTTAGGCTTCTGCTGTGTACCGGAAGTGGCCATTTCAAAGTGCCTTCTATAAATATTGTCTACCTTGATCCAATGTCCAGGTGCCAGGTCCAAGCTGTGCACATAACCTTGAGCAGGTTCCTAGACATCCCAAGGACTAGCTTCATGTGAATAAATGAGGCTGATGGTAACAATTCCCAAAGGTTTTCAAAGGCTGCAAGAGCACAGGGTTGTGGGATCAGGCCGACCTACTTTCAAATCTTGGGCTGCGTTGCTGTGTGACCCTGAGCAGTCACTCTGTGTGTTGCAGCCTCACCTTCCTCATTTGCAAAAATGCGATCACGCGCTTGGAAGGCGCCTGTCTTAGCGCTGCCCGCGCAGCACAGTGCCGGGCAAACAGCAAGCTACGAGGCTCACGGCAGCTACCCTTTCGTTTGGGACGAAGACGGTGCGGTTCACTACGAGCGTGAGAAGACGGAGGAGCAGGACGACCCAGCGGTCCTCATGCTCCCACCACCGCCTCTCCCCGCCTCCGCTCCCGCGGCCCTGGGTCCGAGGCAGGGCTCGGCACACCCGCCCCGCCCGCCCCGGAGCTGCTCCCTGCAGCGCCGCTGAGGCAAAGGGCAGGTCCTCACCTGGGGCCACGTTCTCGTCCACCCACTGGAAGAAGCCACACTGCTGCTCTCTTGGCTTGGCACACGTGTGGAACTGGCGGCCCTTGTTGGGCCCGTCCTTCTGCACAGTCCGTGTGACAGCAGCCTGACTACATAGGCAGGATGTGCCACCACCAGGGTTATCACCAGGGCCACCAAACCCACGTGGGTGGTTCCCTGAGCCAGCGGGGTGTCTTGCTGCAGAGGAAGGAGGCCCTCCTGCTTCTGGGTCGCTGCTGTTGGCCCACAGGAAGAAGCTGCAGCTGCCGCCCTGGCACTTATAGAACTGCCGGCCCTGGTTGGGACCCTCCTTCCGGACAGTGAGCAGCAGGGCCTCCTGGCCGCAGTTGCAGACCACGGAGTTGCTCTCACCAGCAGCAGCGGGCGGTGGTAGATTCTGGGCCAGAGCCCTCAAGGGCCTGCTTGGCCTGGCATCAGGAGGTGGGGGGTGGCTGCGCTGGCTGCTGTCTGTCCTGTTCGAGGACTGGCTAGCCTGCAGGTAGCCAGAGGGCTGGCTGGCTGGCGGGCCAGCTCTTGGCGGGGCCCGTAAAAACCTTAGGTCCAAGATCTCCCTCAGGGTTTCATCACATCCGCCGATGCAGCCTACGAATTCCAGGGGCATGGTTGGGGGAAGGCTACCGCGTTTAAACTTGAACTTCAACCTAACAGGGCCAAAAGGTGAAAAAAAAATTACTACCAGGTACAAGAGTCTTCTCCTGGGTCCAGAGGGCTGCACCTGCTCTAGGCTTCTCCTTGGCATCCCCGCGCCCTCGGAAGATCGCGAAACGCACCAGCCCGCCACCAGCCCCTCCAGTCCCCACAGTGCGCACAGTGGCAGGCAGGTGAACTCTGAGACCCCAGCTAGTCACCACACACAGAAGCCTCTGAGCCAGAGGTTCCCTGTGCCAGAGGTTCTCAAAGGGCGCTTCAGCGGTCTCTGGCGCATCCTGGGCCCTTTCCAGTTGAGGTTGAAAATATTTTGTAACAATGCTAAGAAGCTAAGTCTGTTGTGCTTATGTTCTTCCAAGTGTGTGCAGGAGAGTTTTCCAGAGTCTACAGCACGTGCAATAAACTCAGCACACTGGCTGGGGAAGCAGATAGGAGAATCCAGCTGTCTCCTATGAAGCCAGACATCAGTCTTGCCAAAATGGAAAACCATGAATTCTTATTATTTTTTTGCTTTGAAAAATAGGCATTTTAGCCTAAAAATGCGTTATTTATGTTAGTGTGCAATACATGTTATAAACAATTAATAAGCTAAACTTCAGAAGACGTTTCCCCCTTACTTACTATATGGAAATACTGATAAACGTAACCCACAGCAAAAGCCCTTGAAGATTTTTTTATTTTTACAAGCATAAGGAGCCCTATGACCAAAAGGTCTGAGGACTCTGGGCTTTGGGGAAGGGCCTGGAATGGCCCTTTATACCCGCATGCTCTAGCGATCTAGCAGGGGAGGGCAGGGAAACGGCGCCTTCGCCACCCTCCCTCCCGAGACAGCCCAGGAACCACCCGCGAGGCTGGCTTCACACCTGCAAAGGCTTCCAGGGGCAAGCAGGCCTGCTGACCTGGCTGCTGTGGGGCACAGGGATCCCAGCCTCTGAGTGTCCGTCCCCACCCACGCTCTGTCCTGGCGCTGACTCAGGCGCCCAGCTCACCTGTAAACAGGGTGTGGCTGACACACGGGGCACACACTCCCATCCCTGCTGGCCTCCAGCACAGAGTCGGGGAACCACACGACGGACCGACATTCTGGGAAGCCCGTGCAGCCGAGGTAGAACCTGGGGGCATGGGGGCCAGGGTTAGGCAGGAGCCACCAGACCACAGGGAACGGGGAGATGGCAGGGAGCTTTTCTTCAGCTGACTAAAGACGTGCATTTGCCTGGAGAACACTTAAATGGAGACAGTCCCTGGTAATAAAATAACTTAGAAATACTAACCTGCATTTATTTCCCACCTCCCTAAAAGAACGAAACTGCTGCAGCTGACTCTGCTGTCCCCTGAGAAGCGGCCAGCCCGGGCCACAGCCCCACCAAGGGCCGAGGGCTCTGCTCCGGCTCTGGGCCCAGGGCTCTCGCCCCACCCCCGCCCCTTCCTCACGACAGGCGCCAGCTTCCACCGGAGCGCAGTGCGCGCTGGCCTGGGGCGGCGTGGCCACCTGCCCCGGGATGCGACTGAGGAGAGTCGGGGAGTTAGGTCGGGAACCCGATCAGTCTGATGAAAGAGCTCTTACTCTTAGCACCTGTACCACGTCTTTTTTGGCCACTTTTCAAGCCTTCCAGTCATGAAACTCCAGGGCTGAACTAGCCAACATGCACACAATTTACAATGTCTTTGCACGTGCCTGGGTATGACACACCAACAAATCCAAAACCCCAATTATTCAAAAAGCAAATGCAAAACCCCAGAAATGAAAATTATCAGATTAAGCCTGGAGTGGTCAATCTCGCAAGTCCCCTGACCTGTGTCACTCAAGGACTTGGAAAACTCAGAACTCACACAAAAGCAAGTACTCTTTCCCTTTATATTCCAATGATTACTAATCCACTTACCTACTGGTGGCAAAGGAAAAAAACCATCAATAGCATTTATTAAGCGCTTACATATGGCCATCAGGCACTGGGCTAAGCCTACAGTGACACCGGCTTATACATCTGTGGGCAACACACCCCTGCCACCGGCTGCCAGGCCTGGATCCCAGCCTCTGGTGCCTGAGAGCCAGGGAGACCGCCCGCTCAGCCGGCAGCGCGGAGGCGAGCAGTGCTGCAGCCAGAGGCGCCGGCAGAATGGCGAAGGGCTGTGGTGGCTGGCGTTCGCACTCGGCCCTTCCCGCTCCCCGGGACTGCCCGCCATAGGCGAGCCCCCTCAGCCTAAGCCTTGGGCATCGATCCTCAGAAAGCTGGAGTCAAAACGCCTGCCCTGTGGGGTAGTTACAGGGTCGAGTAAGACAGTATCTGTGGAGCACCTTGCATCACACCAGCCACAGGGAAGGCATGTGATAAAAGATGGCTGCCACCATGTCTGCCACTCCTGCCATGAACCTCCCCTGGCACTAGGGTGTTGGCGTGGACAGCAAGGCCAGGCCGGGCAGCCTAATCTTGGGGTGACCTGCCCACTTTAAAGGAATGCACTGGAAATGAAGAGGGACTGAAGCTGTTCAGACCCAATTCAGGGCCAAAACCAGGAGAAGCGCATCAATGTTGCTGAGTATCTCTAACATATTGGGCTCTGTGCTAGACGCTTTCCACTGCATTCTCACCCTTCCCCTGACTTTGTGAGGTGGACCAGACATCACTGACCTGAGTTTATGGGAGAGAAAATCGAGGCTCAGAATAGTTAAGTAACCTGCTTTAGGGCTTGTAACCCTAAAGCTTGTAAGAACCCAGACGCCCTGGGGCTGAAGCTCATGCCTCTCCCTGATTCTCTACCCACGGGATGAGGTCAGCGCTATTATCCATGGAGGGCACAGGCACTGCCACCACTCAGCCCCCGCCCACTCTGAGCCCCACAGCACTGCACGCCGGCTCCCCGCCAGCCACCGCTCTACCTCCAGCACCGCGCCTGCAGGCTGGCGGGGGCAGGCTGCCTTTAGGTGACGGCACTAATGAAATGGCGGGGCCTAGACCGAGCCCGGGGGGCGGGGGGAGGGGTGCAAAGCTGGGCACTGACCCGCCACTCTTCTTGGTCTTGAGGACCATGTCCTTGCCGCACTGCGGACACTTCCTGACAGGTTCTGGCGTAACCGGGTAGATGGCTTCTTGCTGGGCCACCTCTGCCCCTTCCCCAAAGTACTGGGACAAAGCCTCGTCCAATCTGAAAAAAACAGCAAAGCATGTGCAAATGTCCTTATGTGCATACAATGTGTAGGTGACCTGGGGAAGCAGGTGGCTGGTCCCCCAGGTCCGATGCAAAGGACGGAGGCCGACAGAGCTGCGCTGGCTGAGCAGCCCGGCTCCTGTGACTGCTGGCGGCTCCCGGCGGACCCAGCGGCAGGGCAGGCACTTCCGCCTCGTCAGTGCCTCACACCCGATGTAGCTGCACAGGGTCCGTGCACACACTCCGGAGGGGCCCGTCTGGGTGTAAGTTTGAACTAGCTCATGCATTTTTCAAAACTGGCATGGGGTAGGAAACATTTCTAACAAAATGTACACATGCTGCTGGCTAAATGGCCATTCTAAACACTCCAGAGAACAAACGGGTCACACACAGCACTTGGATTTACTGATACATGATTGTGCTTATTAAAATCAAGAGAATGGCATTTCTAAAGCCAACAGCCCAGAATAACTGGACCAGGTCTTTCCATGACTGTTTCTGTACTGACAGAGCTCTGTGGAAAGGAACAAACAAAGCCCAGGGGGAAGCCTGAAGGGGAGGAGCTGGGTGACAAGGCCATTGGTTAAGGTACCTGGCTGGGGTGGGGGTGGGGGACATCTAACAACCTGGAGGGCAGGGTCAGGAGAGCACCTGGTTTTTGCTGAATCACCTCAAGAACTCGCACTTCTCAGGGAAACGTCTGGGCCAAGGCCACAGACTGACCACCCACGTGATCGGGGCGGGGCTGCACACTCACTTCTTAGCTTTAGCCACGGCTTCAATGAAGACCTGCTTGTATTTCTGGACTTGCTGCCTTAGAACCACAAACTTATCCTTCTTCCCCTCACAGATGAGCTTCAAGTCGGCTTCCAGCTCAGCCCGGAGGTCAGGCTTGGACATCTCGTAGCCCATGGCGTCATACCCTGCGGGGGAAGGGCAGTGTTCTGTGCCACCCACAAAACACGACTTAGGAGCTTTGGGGGCGCGGCCTCCCCCGACTACTCACTGCAAGCTCCACCCTCCTTACCTTCCACAAGTCCCATGCCCAGGTGCCCAGGGAGAAATCTCTTGTCCGGGGTGAGCCCGACGTACATCCGGGCTTTGATCGTCTCGATGTGCTCCGCGTGCGTAGCATCAGTGCCTGAAAGCCATCCAGGTTACCCAGGTTAATCCGGACCCCCTTCCCCTGCCTGGGTTTCCTGTTCTTGGTAAGATACTTCTGTTCCCATCTGGCTCATACAGAAACCACAATAGCCACCTCATCGCTCCCTCACATATGCTAACTCACTAAAGCTATCAACGCCAGCTTTGAAGTTCTAAGTCTTTCTCCTCAACTCCATGTGTCAGAGCTACAGCCAGAGCCTACATCAACCCATCTACACCATTACACCCTCAGTCTCCTGGTTTCTGATCTCTTCCTCTACCACCCACCCCATTCTTCATACTGTGGCCAAAGGGACCTTTTAAAACATAGCTCTGCCATCAGGGAAATGCAAACCAAACCCACAAAGAAACATCACCTCACGCACACTTGGATCAGTGTAACGAAAAGCACAGACACCAGCAAGTGCTGGCGAGGACATGAAGAAACCGGGACCCTCACACAGGGCTGGAGGGATGTAACACGGTGCAGCCGCCAGGAACACTTCGCGGGTTCCTCAAAAGGCTGAGTAGAGTCACCACGTGACCCAGCAATTCAGCTCCTAGGCTGTACACTCCAGAGAGCCAAAAAAATGTCTGCACAAGAACATGTACATAAATGTCCACTGCAGCATGCGTAAGAGCCACAAAACGGAAACCTAGAAGTCCAGCCACTGAAAAAATGCAGAAAAGTATCTAGTAATAAAAAGGAACCAAGTGCTGATACATGCTCAACATGGATGAACCTTGAAAACATCCAAGTGAAAGAAGCAAGTTACCAAAGGCCACATCCTGCTTAATTCCCTTTATAGGAAACGTCTAAAAGAGGCAAAACTATCGAGTCAGAAAGATCAGTGGTTGCCTAGGGCTGGGGAAATGGGAGAGAAGGGGAAATGGGGAGTGACTGGGTATGGAGTTTCCTTCTGAGGTAATGAAAAAGTCCGATTTGCAGTGACTGCTGCATAATTTTGTCTGGAAAAAATGCAGCCATGGTTAATACAATGAGATCGGTTTGCGCGACACTGACGTCACCCGGCAGCCAGGGAGAGTGGACTGGAACGCGCATGCGTGAACAATGACTTCACTGTGTTAGTCAGTGAGTGCAGCAGATGCTGTTCAGTGAGCATGTGCACTGTGTGGCTGTCACATTCCAAATGACTGAGCGAGCAGAACGACGAATCTGCATCCCATTTTGTGTTCAGCTTGAACTTCACAGAAACTGTTCAGATGATTCAGAAGGCTCTGGGGACGATGCAATGAGTGCAGCACAAACACAAGTGTGGCGCAAATGCTTCAAAATGGTCAAAAACCCACTGAAAGCAACCCACATTCTGGGAGGCCTGCAACAAGCAGAACACCTGGGGCTGTAACGTGCACAGGCTGCAGTCAACAAAGACTGGAGACTGACAGAGCAAGAACTAGGAGCTGACCTGGGGATTCCAGAAACTATGTGTCCGAGATTTTGATGCAGGATCTTGGCACGAAACCTGTTGTATCAAAATTTGTTCCGCGGCTTCTGATACCAGAGCAGAAGGAACATTGTGCTGTGGCTGCTAACGACCTGATCCAAGCCACTACCAATGAACCAGATTTCCGCAGGAAGGTTACAACTAGAGATAAATCGTGGGCCTACAGCTATGATTCGGAAACAAAGGCCCAGTCGTCCCAATGGAAGTCGCCTGGTTCTCCACATGCGAAGAAAGCGCAGCAAAGTCACAGCAGGATCAAGACCATGTGAACTGGGATCAAGACCATTTGATTGGGAAGGTGTCCATCACAAGTGCACCCCTCCAGGCCACTTAACAAGGAGTAACTACCTCAATGTTCCTCGTCGGCTGAGACACCGCCGCAGCCACAGGCAGCTGGTGACCGACAGCCTCATCATGACAACACACCTGCTCATGCATCACAACTCATGCAGAGCTTTTTGGGAAAACATCAAATCACCCAGGGGACTCGGCCCACTACAGCCCAGATTTGGTTCCCTGCAACTTCTGGCTTTTCCCAAGACTAAAATCACCTTTGAAAGGGAAGAGATTTCAGACCATCGATGAACTTCAGGAAAAGATGATGGGGCAGCAGACCAGGATTCCAACAAAATATTTTGCAGTGTTTTGACCAGTGGAACAGATGCTGGGAAATCTGCATGAGGTCCCAAGATGCCTACTTTGAAGGGGACTGATGTGTTATTGGCCTACGTACAATGTTTCTTGTGTCTTCTTCAGTAAACATCTATGTCATACTACGTCGCAGGATACTTTCTGGACAGGCCTTGTATACTAAGCACTGAATTAAATCACTGAATTATATGTGAGAATTATGTCCTAATAAAGCTATTAACATTTTAAAAAAACAGATCTATGTCGATTCTTTCCTTAGAAATCTTTGATGGCTCTGTGCTGATCAAGCTCTTTGCTTGGCTCAACACGGTTCAGATCGCCTCTCTGGCCTCATTTCTGGGACCCCCGACCGGAGCACAGGCTTTCCTGTCTGCGTCCTTGCTGCATTGCCAGGCTTGCCTTTGTTCATCGGGAATTCTCACTGTGAGGTTTTAAGGTCCCTGCAGAACACATCACGTGGCATCTGATGTGTTGGTCTGGTCAGCTTCTCCTGCGAGACGAGCCTTGAAGGGAAGGACAAGGCCGCACTCCTCATTGTGTACCCAGGGCCTAGGACTTACATTCCCTGCCCAAAGCTTTTATTTATTTATTTTTAGAGAGAGGGAAAAGGAGGCAGAGAGGCTGAGAAACACTGATGTGTAAGAGAAACATCGATCAGTTGCCTCTCACATGCCCGTAGTTGGGAACCTGACCCGTAACCCAGGCCTGTGCCTTGACCTGGAATCAACCCACCGGCAACCTTCTGGCCGGCGGGATGATGCTCAGCCCACTGAGCCACCCCAGTCAGGGCGGGCCTCGCGTTTTTAAAGAATAAATCAAATTTTACCTAAATGTATGGGCCCTGGATAGTCCAGTGCAGGCCAGTGGACTCCAGTGGCACGTCTTCCTGAGCCACAGAGCTACCAAACTCACAGAGCGGCAGCTGCACCCCAGAGGCAACGGCTTGCTTTCCTGGCGCGCCCAGGAGCTCACCCCGCCTTCCCGTCCCTCTCCGGTGTGCGCTGGCCCTTCGGGGGAGGCTCCCAGAGACGGGCCTCCTCAGAGCGGTGGAGGCAACGGATCAGGGCCGTGGGCAGGCTACAGGACTTAGTGGAAAGAACCATTCTGGCCTAGCTTTTATTTTTAAACCTGTTTTCTCTTTTTTAAAAAGGTATTTTTTATTTTTCAATTATAGTTGCTGTACGATATTACATTAGTTTCAGGTGTACTACCCAGTGATTAAACACTTATGTAACTCATGAAACGAGCATCCTGATAAATCTAGCACCCACCTGCCATCATATAAACCTACTTTCTGATTCCTAATTATGGGAAAGGCTTTACCAAAACCCTAAGTGTGTGGCCCTCCCACGGCTAACAGCAGGCTGGCAGCCTGAGGCCTCCTGGGTCCCGGCACGTAGCGAGGGGAGGGAAGCCCACTGTGCGTGCTAGGCGGTGACAGCTAGCGGAGGGGCTGCCGCTCAACTCTACCCCGTCCATGTGAGAGCGGAGGCTTTGGCTGCCAGACCTCCTGATAATCCAAAAGGCGGAAGGGACAGGTTTTTACATGGAATTTCCTAAGTTTTACATGTTGGTACTTTATACAAACAAACAAACATACAAATCCCAACATGGGCCAAAAATACTGAGGCTGTGGGTGGCCCCTGCTCCCAGCTGAGACCTACCAGTTATGGCAAATGTCTCTTCCCAGCATCCCTCATTTTATTGCCCCTTACAGATACTGTGTTTATAGCAGCACTGAGACAAGACCCTCCATCAGTAAAAACATGGTAGCTCTCCAGAGTCTCAGATGATGGTTAGCATTTTTTAGCAATAAAGCATTCTAAAATTAAAGTATAGCCCTGGCTGATGTGGCTCAGTGGACTGAGCACCAGCCTGAGAACCAAAAGGTCACCAGTTCAATTCCCAGTCAGGGCATATGCCTGGGTTGCAGGCCAGGCCCTCAGGTGGGGATGTGAGAGAGGCAACTGATAGATGTCTTTCACATATCGATGTTTCTCCCTCTTTTTCTCCCTCTGTTCCTGTCTCTAAAAGTAAAATCTTAAAAAAACTACATCCATTTTTTTTTTAGGACATAATGTTACCGCACACTTAACAGACTACAGTACAGTGTAAACCTGACTTTCACATGTGCTCGTGTGACTCCCTTCGCGACGGTGGTCTGGAACCAAACCCCCAGTAGCTCTGAGGTGCCTACTTACAGATGGTGCAGAGCACTGACTGCAGAGTTATTTGGACCTGTTTTAATAACTCACACACTTTGTGACCTTAGGTTAAGTTCTTAACTTCTCCAAGCCTCACTTCGGCTATAAAGCAGGGTCCAGAATTCACACCCACATGAGAGTCACCGTGCTCCAGAGCCGCTGGTTACCAGGACAATGAGCTACTGACCAATGCCGTGCTTTTCCATGAGGGCAATGAGGTCAGCTTCGGTGAGCAGCTGAGGGGGGCTGGTCTCCCCGTCCACCATCTGCACGGTGCTGGGCTGGAAGCGGGAGCCTCTCTCATAGACAGGGAGGGTCTAGAGAGAGCAGCAGACGCAGGGAGTCAAATTGCTTTTGCCACTCGTGCAAAAGACAACTTGCAGCTCATACAACACACCCTGCCCTCGGGTCGTCCCTTCCTCTCTGAGGCCCGGGGGCGGGGGAGACACAGATTCCGACCTCTGACTGAACTTGTGATTTATCACCTTGTCACTCCAGCGATCATATGGGTACACATCCAGATAGTTTCGAGCCAGAATCATGAGACCATGGGCCACAAAGCGCTCCTGAGCAATGTCAATCTCCACAGTAGTCTCCTGCCCCTGGGCATCCTGGGAGCAGCAAGCTAGGAAATGGCGAACGATGAACTCGTACAGTCGCTGTTCATCTCCCTGTGAAGAAAAGCAAGCCTGCAACTCCTGCAGAATAACAGCGCTCAAGGGTCTCAGCATCACTGGTAGTTTCACCCGGTCCAGGCCGCCTTTCAGGCCAAAGTCCTTGCAGAACAAGGCGCACCACTGCCGGAGCGCCGGCACTGACACGGCACTGACACGTCGTGCCAGGCAAACTGCGCCGCGCGCTTCTGGGCCCAGGCTGGTGAGCTGCACAGCTCTCGTCGGGTACAGATAAGCAAGGGACTCGTGTTGCCCTCCAGACTGGGGAGAGATTCTTTTTATTTAGTTATTTTTTAATTTTTTACAATCCTTACCCAAGGATATATTCATTGATTTTATAGATAGAAAAACGGTGCGGGGGGGGGGGGCGGTGGAGGGAGACATTGGTATGTCCTGTATGTGCCCCAACTGGGGATCAAACCCACATCCTAGGTGTGTGCCCTGACCAGGGATCAAACCTGTAACGTTTTGGTCTACAGGACCCCACTCCAACCAACTGAACCACTGGGCCAGGGCTGAGAAGTGATTCTTTTGACATAAACCCAACCTAAACAGAAAACAAGGTGAAAACATAAGAAGTTAACAAGATACCGTTGTACATAAGAGATATACAGTAAATACTCATCCAGCTGCCTTAGACCAACTTCATGAACACCGGGGTCATGGCGACTTTCCGTCAATTCAGTAATCAAGCAGTTGGTGAGACTCAATCTACCAAAAGCCCATAAGACATTCACACTCATATCCATTACTTCTCTAAGAATGTGAAAGATCCACACTAATATTCATGTATACAAATTTTAGTATATTGCATATCAAAAAGGAAACAATTCTTCAAAAACAGATTTGGCAAAATCAATTAAGGTACATCTATATAATCCTTAAATGTACTTTAAAGCATTTTGTGACACACTTTGCCTCCTTGCAGAAATAAAAGGACAACAAATTTAAAAATAAAAAATAACCAGAAATGTCAGAATACTGAACTCTACAGAAGTCCAACAACCAAGGAGCTAAAGAAGAAACATTCATCCAAACGGGTAGGAGGCGTAGAGAGGGTGTGTGGCAAGGTGGCGGCTGGAGGACGAGGTGGTCCCTCACTTGCGTGGGATAAACCAGGAGGAACAGCTAGGGAGTGAGACAGACAGTGCAGTCCAGGGTCCCAGTGCCGGGAGACAAAGCCTCAAAACTTCTGGCTGTAAAAATGTGTGGGGGTTGCGGCAGCGGGAGAAACTCCCAGCCTCACAGGAGAGTCCATTGGAGAGGCCCATGGGGTCCTAGAATGCACACAAACTCACCCACCTGGAAATCAGCACCAGAAGGGTACAATTTGCTTGTGTGTAGAGGGGGAAGTGACTGAACGCTGGACAAGAGCTGAACAAGCAGCATTGTTCCCTCTCAGGCCCCTCCCCCACACAGCATCAGGAGGCAGTGAGCTGGGTTGCCCCGCCCTGGTGAACACCTAAGGCTCCACCCCTTCTAACGTAACAGGCTCACTAAGACAAGGAAATATGGCCCCAATGAAAGGACAGACCAAAGCTCCAAAAATAAAACTAAGCGATGAACAGATAGCCAACCTAGCAGGTGCACAGTTCAAAACACTGGTAACCTGGAAGCTCACTTAATTGATTGAGTATGGTCATAAAATGGAAGAAAAAGTGAAGGCTATGCAAAGTGAAATAAAGAAAAATATACAGGGAACCAACAGTGAAGGGAAGGAAACCAGGACTCAAATCAACAATTTGGAGAAGGAAGAGATAAACATTCAACCAGAACAGAATGAAGAAACAAGAATTTAAAAAAATTGAGAGGCTTAGGAGACCCTAGGACAACTTTAAACGTTCCAACACCCGCATCATAGTGGTGCCAGAAGGAGCAGAGGAAGAGCAAGAAATTGAAAACTTACTTGAAAAAAAAATGGAGAACTTCCCCAATCTGGCCAAAAAAAGAGACTTCCAGGAGATCCTGGAAGCTCAGAGAGTCCCAAAGAACTTGGATCCAAGGAAGCACACACCAGGGCACATCTTAATTACATTCCTCAAGATAAAAGATAAGGAGAGAATCTTAAAAGCAGCAAGAGAAGGGGAGACAGTTACTTACAAAGGAGTTCCCATAAGACTATCAGCTGATTTCTCAGAAGAAACCTTACAGGCAAGAAGGGGCTGGAAAGAAGTATTCAAGTCATGAAAGGCAAGGATCTACATCCAAGATTCCTCTATCCAGGAAAGCCATCACTTGGAATGGAAGAGAAGATAAAGTGCTTCCCAGATAAGGTCAAGTTCAAGAAGTTCATCCTCACCAAGCCCTTATTATATGAAATGTGAAAGGGACTTATCTAAGAAAAAGAAGACCAAAAACTATGAACAGTAAAATGACAACAAACTTACAACTATCAACAACTGAACCTAGAAACAAACAACAAAAAATATGCAAACAACTAGAACAGGAACAGAATCACAGAAATGGAGATCAGAGGGGACAGGGATGGGGGAGAATGGGGGAAAAGGCACAGGGAATAAGCAGCATAAATAGTAGGTACAAAATAGACAGGGGGAGGTTAAAAACAGTATAGGGAATGGAGAAGCCAAAGGACTCATATGTACGACGCATGGACATGAACTAAGGTTGGGGGGGATCCTCGGTGGGGAGGGGACAGGGAGGGTGGGAACGGGGGGAGGGGGGTACAAGGCAGAGGGGAATAAAGGGGAGGGAAAAATGGGACAACTGTAACAGCATAATCAATAAAATATATATTTCTATATTATATATTTTTTAAAAAGAAGTGTTTCAGCATATGGGAAAACAGAATGAAAAATGTAGTCTATGAAACTAAGATTATAATTTTAATGTAAGAATATTATATATATATGCATAGAAAAAAGGTGGTTCTCAGTAGGAGGCCAAATTAAATGCAATTTTCTTTACAATCATTTTCTGAATTGTCAAAAATGAACATGCATTACCTTTAAAATCAGAAAGAATTTTGTTACTAAAAGGGGGTGAGGAAATGCTAAGTGGGAGGGTGCCGCTGTGACCAGGGCGTGACAGAGGACAGGGCGGCAGAGGTGCTGGGAAGGCGGTGGAGACCGTCTTCGGGGGGTGAGCAGGGCCCTTCCCGCTGACGAGGGGACGACAGGGCCGGGCGGCTCTGCGAGCGGGTGGGGCGAAGGGACCCTCGGACAGCGGAGGGGGCTGTGAGTGGGGGCCGGGGTGGGGCTGGCTGGAGAGCAGCACCCACCATGGGGTCTCCCGGGGACCCAGGCAGAGCTGTGACCTAGAATTGTGGCAGTGACAGCCCTTTTCAGAAGCGGAGCAGTTACCTGAAAATCACTGCGCGCCTGCAATGAGAGCCCGCAGAGCATGCTCCACCCCCGCGCCACCCCCGCGCCTCCCTCGAGGCTGCAGTCAGCGCAGCGCCGCGCTAGGGAAGCCCACCTGCAAGCTGCTGGCATATTTCGTGGGGTGGATGGGCGGGTGAGCTTGGTCAGACTTGTTCCCGTTGCGTGGGGTGGGGCCACCCCGCTCTAGGATGCTCTGGGCAAAGGACCCCCAGCGCGGGTCCGGGGTCTGCTGCTCCACCAGTGCTGTCAGGTTTAAGTCTTTGGGGAAAATGTTTGTTTCCGTTCGGGGATAGCTGATGTACCTAAAACGAAGGCAAACAAGCAGAGCAAGAAAGTGGTCCGTAAACAACTGGGTTAGATTGAAAACACCTTGCGACACCTGCAATCATCCATCTGATCCAGCCAAGTCAAAGGCAGGCGACCTCAGTTACCTGCGCTGAGCCAAGTTCCGAGATGCTCCCCCGCGCCCACTGCCACGAGGTGCGCAGCAGCAGGCTCCCTGCGAGGGTCCGCAGAGAAGCCAAAGGACAAACGACAGATGGCACGGCATAGGGCACACTCGCCACAGCTCAGCCAGCGGCTGTGTGGCTGGGGCGCGTCCCTGGCCCTCTCTAGTGACAGTCTGACAAGAGCCACCATGTGGCCCTGACTGCAACAGCGTTGTGCTTCTGCCAGCTTTATTATTTATTTATTTTGTTTGTTTTGAGACAGAGGAGAAGGGGGAGAAAACGAGGAAGAGAAACATCGACAGGTTGCCTCTCACACGCCCCCAACTGGGGATCTGGACTGCAACCCAGGAAGGTGCCCTGAGCAGGAACTGGACTGGTGACCTTTCTGTTTGCAGGCTGGCGCTCGGCCCGCTGAGCCACGCCAGCAGGGCTCTACTACTTCTCTGCAAGTACAGAAACCACAGTGCCTCCCAGCAAACTATAACGGGGACCGTATATGCAATTAAAAACTTTGTTAGCCACCTAAACATTATTGAGATTGTTTGCATTCTTTTTTTCATACACATCTTCAAAACCCAGTATTCATTTCACACTTAAGCACATCCCAATTCAGACAACCCAGACTTCAAGCACTCAACAGTCAGCTGGAGCCTGCGGCTGCCGCACCGGCCTGTGAGGACCCCACTGTCGCTGGGTGGCGCTGGGCTGCTCAGGACCCTGGAGGCAGCACAGACGTACAACAGGCGAACAGCTCCCAAAGGTGCTACTGGCCACCTGCCCGGGCCCCGGGGGGAGTTGCTGAGGGACGGAGGCTAGGATCTGGATTTACTCTACAGGCCCTTGTTTTAGAAAAGATTGTGAAATGACTTTTCCATGATCAGAAAAGAGAAATCAGTGTCAAAATTCGTGTACTTCAGAGCTTAAGTAACATCTAGACAGTTTGTGTTTCCCCATCAGCACCATTTCTAAACTATTTCACGCATCAAATTCTGTTTCCCCATGTGGAATATTTACCCTTGAGTGTAGAGCTTTTCGGCAATCCTCATGGTTTCTTTAGCATTTATTCTCAACTTTCGAGAAGCCAGCTTCTCAAGCTCCTGTTAAATGTATCAACAGGCACATGAAGGTGTCGTGAGTGAGTCAGAGGGCACGACACAGCCACGCAACTCACCTCCAGCCCGCCCAGCCCCCGGCTCCCCTGCTGCTGCCTGTCACGCAGAGGGAGAGGGCTGCGGAGGGAGGGCCCTGGGCCCGCCAGGCAGGGCCAGACCCTGCTGCAGCGCCTCTCAGACCCCGGTGTGCAGAAGCAAGCCTCGCCTGAGGCAAGCAGGTTCCCGGGCCCTGAGCGCTCGGGACTCTGACAGGAGGGCAGGGAAAGTCTGCGTTTTACCACGCATCTGACGCACCGACACTAACCCAGGCAGTCTGAGAACCACCCTTTGGGGTGCCGTCAAGAGACCCAGTAAATCCCCCTGAATGTTCAATGCCATCCTTCCAGGCCTCCTGGGAGATAATCACCTGTCCTTTCTACTTGGTGACGTCCCAACGATTGGCTACGTGTCAAAGCATATTCAGCCAGTGAGGAATAAACACTCCTAGGCCTACTACGTGAGATCAACCCCTAACCCCCCCGTTATCCCCCAGTGAGCGCGCGCACACAGTGTCGCGTCTGAGACAGAGGCTGCATTGCCCACTAGTCCTGCATGTTTCTGTCTCCCGTGCTGCGCATTCAGCCTCCAGCGTTAGCCTCGGCAGGAGTCGCACTCTGAGTTTTCCTGCAAAGTGCTGCCGAGGAAGGGGCACCGAACGCACTTTACAGAGCCTGTGCCCCATGGGGTGGCTCTTCTCAGGGTCAAAAAGTTTGAGAAGTCCTATTCCAGGATCGGCTCCTAAGGCAGGTATTTCAATGTTTACACAGATTGTGTAGAAATATTAAAAGAAAAATACCTGGCCGCAAAATACAAACTATTCCAATTTCAACTCCATAAAAAATAAGTACATGAGAAAAACAGGAAGAGAAGACATCAAGGTTTCATCAGTGATTATACAAGAATGGGGTGATGAGTGATTTCTCTTCCTCTTTTTTGCTTCTCAAACCCCACGTACAGCAGTTGTACTGCACTAATAACTTAATTTTTAAAAAGGCACCGAGGCCTAGCAGGACCATGGTTTGGAGTTTGTTTTTTCCAGGTGCTTTCCTGTGCGGCCCTTTGAGGAGCGATGTCACTGGGCCGTTGTCTGCACCAGAACCCTGGTCCAAAAACAGGAAGTTGGGGCTGGCGTGATCCCTCCAGAACATACCACAGTGTCCAAAGCTTGAGGCCTCCACTTGCTCTTTGCCTTAGAACTGACCTCCACCACGGTTGCCGTGGGATCCTAGAAAGCCAAGAAAAGCAGAGGTCCTTCTAACGGGCTGCGGTATCTCTTCCAGCTTCCCGGCTCCAGCCCCTCCTCCTCGGGGTCGCAGTCGCCTTCCGCAGAGGCCCCTGCGCCGTCCTGGGCAAGCCTCCACTAACGCTGGCCTGCAGCGCACCGTGTGGCGGACACCGGCGCCCCTTCCCACTCAAGCCAGGACTCCAAGGGGCGATCTCCTAAGCCTCCTCTGGAGCCTGCGAAATACCACAGCCTGTGCATCACCTGAGTAGTTTCCTATCTCACGCGCAGAGTGTTACTTCTTCTTTTTAATTCTTAATAATACAGAGTTAGAAATAGGAGAAATTACATAGTACAACCTGAAGAACTCTAATCTTAAGACCAACTTCACACTTTTAAGAGACTTCAAATAAAGCACTCAGCTTAAGTGATTTGTTGATGAGAATATTTGTATATCAAAATCCCAATTTCTCTTTCCAAATAGACTGGGAGCAAGTGCTCTTGAGGAGCTCCAGGTAGCCCACCTGCTTTTTTTGGCACCGTATCCCAGTAAAGCACGGAACAGGGCAGGCCTTTTCTACTGAACAGATAAAGGGCGGGTGGCTGAGCGGCTTTCAGGGCCCAGGGTGAAGCAGCGGGCACACAGGGAGACCCCGGGGGGCGGCGCGGCCTGGGGAGCTGGAGTCAGACGCGCTGAGGGTCCGTCCGTGCTCAGCCCGTCACCAGCTCCCATGTGTCTGAGCAGTCCCTTCACTGGGTCCAGCTTCCTCACCTGTAACATGGGGAGGGCGACCGCACCTGCACAGGCACTACCAGGACTAAAGAGAACTCCATGTAAACATACGGTGTGCCCGGCACAGAGTAGGGGCTCAACCGTCATCTCCCTCCGTAGCAAATCAATACTAAACCTTCCCATGTGCTACAGCCGAGAAGCACAGCTGACTCATGCAACCTAGGGAGCTCCGAGTTTTACTCAGGCACCACTGTGGGCGGCCGCTGGGCTGATACAGGTAGTCACGTGCCGACAGGAAGCAGCATCGCAAAGGGGACCATCGGTCTGAGGGATCCAACTGGGCTACTGGCTGGCCTTGGCCTGAGTGGGTCGTGGCCTTTTGCATGTGACGCTCTCTTTACTGACACACGCTTTCCCAAGGTCCTCCTGTTGCTGCCTCCTGCCAATCACTCTGGCCTTCACTCAAATGTCCACCCTGACATGTCTTTCATGACCACTGTGCCTAGAACAGTCCCCTTCCTGTTCCCCCAGTCATTTGTCGTTGTATAGAATTAACTTGTTCATTCGTTTGTAACTTCCATCTCTTCAGACTGCATTTGACCAATGACAGAGAGACCTCCTTCCAGCCCCAGGAGTCTATGACCTAGGCTGGTCTGCCTGATCCCGTTTTTTTAAATTAATTGATTTTGAGGGCGGGGCTGGGGGGGAGAGAAAACACCAACTCATCGTCCCCCCTATCCATGCACTCACTGGCTGCTTCCTGTATGCGCTGTGACTGGGGATCAGAGCTGCCACTCTGGCCTATTGGACAGCGGATCCTTATTAATTGCTAACGACAGTATTCTGTTTCAGGGAAAAATTTCACCTATGTATTTCCTAGAATTTTGATTTTACTTAAAAGTTCCGCAGATCCTTTTCTTCCCTATTTTTTAGTGCTGTTTTCATGGGGTCCTACTCTTCACTGGTCCCCAAAAAGCGATCTCCTGAGATGCAGACTGAGAAAGCGACAGCTCCGTGGCAGAACGGGACAGGCCCACTCCCACCCGCACAGAGAGTGGCCCAGGAAACTGCAGGCCAGCCGCCCGGGTCAGCAAGGCTTCGAACGTCTCCCACCTCCATGCACAGATGGTAGAGGACGAGACATGCCGTGTGGTTGAAGAGGCGGTGCCTTTTCCAGCTGAATTCCACGGTGCCCTCTCTGTGGTCATGAGTCACTGTTGGGGAAACACAAACAGGAAGGCTGTGCCACAGAGCCACGTGACACGACTGATCGCAACAGGGGCGCCACAGCAACAGTCAAAGGGATAGGAAACAGAGGTCCCTGGGAGACCCGAAGCGGGTCCTGAGCACTGAAATGGGGTGCGGCAGAGGGCGCCCCTGCCGGCCCGCGGTCCGGTGGTCACGCCGGGGCCCTGAGGCTCTGCGTGGCGAGTGGGAACACAGGCCCCCTCCCAGCTCCCACTGCCCCTCCCACCCTGTGGGAGTACGAGGAGGCCATCAGGAAGTAACTGTGGGACCAGCCTCGGGGGCCCGGCCAGCTCCTTGGTCAAGAAGTGGCCCAACAGCCCTGGCTGGCGTGGCTCAGTGGACTGAGTGCCGGCCTGTGGGACTGGAAGGTCGCCGGTTCGATCCTGATTCAGGGCACGTGCCTGGGTGGTGGGCCAGGTCCCCAGCTGGGGGCACATGAGAGGCAACCCGATCGATGCATCTCTCCCACATCAATGTTTCTCTCCCTCTCTTTCTCCCTCCCTCCCCTCTTTCTAAAAATAAATAAATAAAATCTTAAAAAACAAAAACAAAAAAACCAGCCAAACAGAAACCGTTCTCAGACACGAGCCTGGACTACAAACAAGTGCAGAGAAACAGCCAAGTTTTGGTCTCACACAGCTTGCTTGTGAGCAGGAGCACGCCCCGGCCCCCCCGCCCCCCACAGCCAGCTTGCTTTGCTCTCTGCCCTCCATCCAGCCGTGTACTGGCAAAGGCTGGGTGGCTGTCCAACCGCATGGGTCGGCTCCACCAGGGCGCTCCAGTCCTCAGAAACGCTGTCTGTCGCAGCCAGTCCTCCAGACTGACAGTATGCTGAGGCTCTCTTCGCACAAGAGGTTCCATGTCACAAACAACTCCCCCAGCCCTACCTTTGATTCTGTGGAAGACTTCTGGCACAAAAGCCTGAATGGCTTTGAACCGCTCCACCACGAACCCCAGTGTTGGGAACTGGCAGCTGCCGTAACTGATCAGCTGCTCTGCCAATACCTCGGGAAAGATCTTCTGAAGCCTCAAAGTCTGGAACCTAGTGAAGGCAGCTCCTGGAAAGTGAGGAAGGATGGGAAACACAAGAAAATGACCAACCAGGGCCAGCTGCATATGTTTACATTCCAACCCCACTCTGAGTTCCACAACCCAACGCCCGGTGGCCACGCGGGCCCGCAGAGGCGCCCGCCCGGCTCCTCACCGATCCTGAGGTCCAGCTCCTGCCTCACGTCCACGGCGTCGCTCACCCTCTGGTCGGGCTCGGTCAGGTTCTCACAGGCCATCCTGATGGCTCGGGGGGTGATCTCAGAGAAACGGGCTCTCAGCACCTGCAGAGTGGGCTTCACTGCGGAACAGAGACTCACTGAGGTCAAAGTCAGGTCACATCGCCCCTCATCGTCAAGGGCTCACTTTTCTTAAACAACTTTGAATGAAAGGTAAACAGTTCAAGAAGCCGCAAGGTAGCTAACTTTACTGATTAGGCTAAGTGAACGATAGCCTCTCTTAGAGGTAAACTTCAATACGACTGCCAAGCTGAGTGCTGTCGGAGAAAAAAGTGCACTGAACTTAGCGATCAACTAAAATTCACTGGGTGAGCCTGTCAAGACTTTAATCTCTCTTGCTCTCTTAGATCTTTTGGGAAAAGAAAAATGTTAATTTAAAGGTCCTATGGGGGAATTTCATGTCCTGTCATGGAAGTAACAGAGGACATATGCACTGTCCCTGAAAGGTAATGTATTCAAATCGCAAGAGTCTATAGCTTCAAAATTAAGAACGCTTGGGGCAAACGGCAACACCCCCAGCCTTTGAAGCCCAAGGATGGCCTGCTCGTCCCTTCCTCTAAGGTATCTGAAATCGTTAACTCTGTGAGCGTCATTGCAGTTCACTTCAACAATTATTTATTAACGTTTAGGAGGTAAAATTAACATATGAGAATGCCCTGGCTGGGTAGCTCAGTTGGTTAGAACGGAGTCCCAGTGCGCCAGCGTAGTGGGTTTGATCCCTGATCAGGGCACAGATGGACAAGAGGCAATTAATGAGTACATAAATGGGTGGAACAATAAATCAATGCTTCTCTCTCTCAAGTCAATAAATAAAAATTCAAAAATAAATTAATACAGACTTAAAAAATTGAACCTTGCACACCTAAAAATTACGTCATTAACAATAAACTTAATTTAAAAAACAGAACAAGAAAGTAAAAACAAAGAAAGAAATGAAATATTCTACTTTTTTAAAAATCCTTGCCCTGACTGTTGTGACTCAGTGGATTAAGGGCCAGCCTACGAATCAAGGGGTCGCTAGTTCGATTCCCAGTCAGGGCACCTGCCTGGGTTGTAGGCCAGGCCCCCAGTAGGGGGCGTATGAGGGGCAACCCCACATTGATGTTTCTCTCCCTCTCTCCCTCCCTTCCCCTCTCTAAAAAAAAAATTAAAATCTTAAAAAAAAAAACCAAAAACCTCACCTAAGGATACATTTACTGATTTGATAGAAAGAGAGAGAGAGAAGAAGAAACATTGATTGGTTGCCTCCTGTAAGCATCCTGACGGGATCAAGCCCACAACCTGGGCACGTGCCCTGACTGGGAATTGAACCCATGACCTTTCAGTGCACAGGACAATACTCGAACCAACAGAGCCACACCAGCCAGGGCCAAACGAAATATTCCAGTATTAATCTTCATACTTTACATATGGAGTTTACATTCTTTTGTAAATATTCAATACATAATTTTAAAAAATAGAATGTAAGTCCGTGTTCTGAAGGAGCCGGCCCCCTCCTGGAGCTAACAGGATAAGCTCCGAGCTTCAGGATGTGTGCCATTTGCGGCGCGTTCAGTCCTCACACTGCTCTAGAAGCTGCAGCAGACTGGCGCGACTTTCCAGACGAGGAGGCAGAAGCGCCCAGGGGGTCAGAGACTCGCTCGGACACACAGCCCGTGAGAATGGCAGGAGGATTCAGGAGAAGAGCGTACGGGGAGGGACTCAGGCACAGCCCCTCGCCCGTGCATGCGGGGGATCATCTATTTATGCGTTCCAAGGCACAGAAACTTCGAAGTGGCATCGCTTACCAGCCTTGCATACGTGGATAATCTCAAACCCGATATTTTCACCTTCTCTGTCACAGTCAGTCCAGATCACCAGGGCCTGACACTGCCGAGTCTCTCGTTCCAGAGTTTTCTGAAGTTCCGGACGGGAAACGCGCAGTGAGAGCCCAGCCCACAGAGCAATTACTTTGCATCCCTACACTAAACAGATCTGACTGAACATTCATGGTGTTCTTGAAATATGCCAACTCAGTGAGAAAAAGAAACCAGAGGAAACTATTCTTACCAGTTCGAGGGATGGTGAAGCAACTAGTGCAATCCTCCAGCTTAGAATCACAGACCCATTCATGAGCTTCAAAAAGACTGAGGGTCGAATGTAACTATACCAGCACGGAGAGACCTAAAACTCAGCTCTAACACACACATATAACTTTTGTGGGTCTGGTTATGTTCTAGTTAAAAAAAAAATAAACCTCTCATTGAGTTCCATGGTTTCCCAAGGTTTCCAATAACCACTGAACTAACTACAGGTGCTCTGGCTGCGTGAAAACTCCCAAATGACCATTGGAATTACTGTGTGGTCTTTCTATTCCAGCTAGAGATGGGGTGGCAGCTAGAATTAGTAATTTAACAATACTTATTCTTAGAGTTGAAATAACTCCAACTCATAAAAAGGCTTACCTCAGTCCCTTGGCCACTTGGTTTAAATGGCCTCATTTATAAAATGAGTGGTAATGATTTTTAAGTCATGGTACTTAGTTTGGGGAAAATCTTATCTCTAAATTTCAATGCATTCAAAATCCAGAAGTCACTCAGTTCAATTATTCTGTGGTCGTTCAACTCCAAGGCCACATAGCTTCCAAAAGAGCCTACCTTGATGTCTACAAAGTTCTCTGGACAATACTTTTCAATTTCTGCTTCGAAGAGGACAAGGGGATTGCAGCTCTGCCTAGAGAAGTGAAAACACAAAAAGCGCAAATGGAAGGCCCTCTGCTTAAACGAGGAGCATCAGCTCCAGTGCCCTCACACGTGCGTCCCTCACAGGGACAGTCCCACGGGAAAATGCCAGAGCATTAAAAGCAAGACTCTGACCCTCTGAGCTGCTAAGAAGAAATTCTAGTGCCCTTTCATACATATCTGCAACAGGATACATGTAATCCAATGACTGCATGAAAAAGTTCTGGCTGTTCTGGGGGACACAAATAAAAGTAGCTGTTTATTATAAACCTATGGTAAAAATTCACACTAAGTCAGTTAATCCTAGGTCATTGCTATGGTCTCTATAGTTTGCCCACCCCCCGACCCCCAAGTTCATATGCTCAAATCCTAACACCATGTGCTGGTGTAGAAGGCGGGGCCTTTGGAAGGTGATTAGGTCATGGGGGTGGAGGCTTGCGAGTGGGACTAGTGTGATAAAAGAAACCTCACAAAGCTCCCTAGACCTCCCACCAAGTAAGGACACAGGGAGGGCCCGCACTCTGCCCCCAGAAGCCCTCACCCGACCGCGCTGGCACTCGGATCTCCTACTTCCAGCCTCCGGAACTGGGAGAAGTAAAGTCGTTGTTCACAAACCAACCAGTCTGTGGGATTTCATTAGAGCAGCCTGAACTGACTCGGAGAGTCATCACAGTATTGTAAGTTACACAGCAAGGCCAATCTGCCTCAGAATTCCTGCAGTATTTTACACCTTACTGCAACAATCTGAAAGTTGTACTGACCATTTGCGAAACTGCATCTGGAAATCATGAGCCAGCAGATGTCCAGAAACCGAAGTCATTATCATGGTAACATTCTAAATGATAACAAAATTTGAGTTAGTCTTTTAGCAACTATATTTTGCCAAATCATTCAAATAAGAGGGAGAAACTTCTACTAAAGAAAAAAAGGAGTTGCAGGGCAAGGGGAAGGAATGAACAGGTGGTACACAGAGGATTTTTAGGGCAGTGAAAGTACTTTGTATATTAAAATGATGGATATGTTTACACATACATTTGTCCAAACCCACAAACATTACAATATGGAATGAACCTCAATGTCAACTATGGACTCCGGGTGATAATGTCTCAAGGGTGGTTCATTAATTGTAACAAATGTACTGTGATGAGGGGTGTTGATAACGGGGAAGCTGTGCACATGTGTGAGAGCAGAAGGTATGTGGGAACTCTCTGTACCTTCCCCTCAAGGTTGCCGTGAACCTAAAATTGCTCTAAAAAAAAGTTTATAAACAAAACAAAACAAAACAAAAACCAACTGATTGGGAAGAAACAAATACAAATACAGCTCTTTGAAGCCAAAAGCTATAGTAATAAAACATAATTCACCATTCTAATTTTATGACCATGATGATTTTTGTAGCATTTTAAATTTCCTCAAACTATTGTATATCAGCTTCTTTCTTGTTACAAAGAGCTGAGACGGCACCATATTTTACTAAAATGATCACCTATAACCAGGGATCTTTAGTTCATAACAGTTATTCTTAAAAGACAGTGATATATTCTACAACGGCCAGGCTGGCTAACTCTTCTTGATTAAATAATTCTAAAGTACAAGCAGTTTAAGGAGGACTTGTAGTAAACAGCTCTTTTTAGCCATAATTAAAAACCCAATGAATGTACACCAAAATGGTACATGATGTGAAATCACGCTTCAGTTGTATGATGGAAATGCTGTAGCATGTACCTGGCCATACAGATGATAATCAAATTCATAGATCTTGTTGAATTTCGAAAGTCCTTCCCTCTGTAAGACAAAACAGAAATAAAGAAAATACATTAATTACATAAAAAGTATTCCTTAGCATGAAGATCAAGCAAAACACTGCTAAGTGGAAATATTAAAAATGTAACAGCATTTCCTATAGATAAAAACCAAATTACTAACACCATTTATTAAGGGGACCCTCAAAACAGTTACAAGCCCTGGCCAGGTAGCTCAGCTGGTTACAGCATCGTCCAGATACGCCAAGGTTGTGGGTTCAATCCCCCATCAGGGTACAGATAAGAATCAACCAATGGATACATAAATAATTAGAACAACAAATTGATGTTTCTCTCCCCCCGCCCCAATGCAATCCATAAAAAATTTAAAAAATCACTTGTTAAGCATCTACTTGATAGAGTCCAGGGAATTTTTATTCTGGAAGGTAACCCTGAGGTCAGCTACTACACATCTTTTTAAACATGAGAATGGACTTGTCTAAGGTCACAAGACAAATTAACAGCAGAGAAAGGATAACTCTCGATTTTCTTTTTCTTCTGCACACACTGTTACCACTTCCTGGCTATAAAATTCTACCAATAAACTGGTAAATGTGGGTAAATCATTCACCTTTCTGAACCTCAATTTATTCTTTTATTAAAATTATTTTTATTTACTTTTAGAGAGGGGGGAAAGGAGGGAGAAAGAGAAAGGGAAACATTGATGTGTGGGAGAAACGGCAGCAATCGCTGCACACCCCTAACTGCGCACCTGGCCTGCAACCCGGGCCTGTGCCCTGACTGGCAGCTGAACCAGTGACCTTTCAGTTCACAGGCTGCCACTCAATCCACTGAGCCACGCCAGCTAGGGCAAATTTTTTTTTTTTAACTTTTTATTTTATTTACTGATTTTAGTGGGAGGAAGGAGGGAGAGAAAGAAACATCTATTTGTTGTTCCACTTATTCATGCATGCACTCATTGTTTCTTGTATGTGCCCCGACCAGAGTTCAAACCCATAACCTTGGTGTATTGGGAGGATGCTCTAAGCAACTGGGCTACCTGGCCAGGGCAACCTCAATTTATTCTTGAATGGAGTTACCTCCAAGGTCCCTCTGACTCCGAAATCCATTAACATTATGAGCCTCAATCAGATTGGAATCCAGTCTCTACAGCACTTTTTCAGATGGACTTACCGATGAGTAAGACCCTCTCTAAATAGATCCCATCTTCTTCCACAAAGAGGGTTATGACGCCAACCCCAACACAGTAAAAAAACCTGCATATCACTTTTGACGCTCCCCCGAAAACTTAACTACCAATAGCCTACTTTGATCAAAGGCTAAGTGGTAAGGGTCAACACTAATTTTGTATACGTATTGTATGCTGTATTCTTACAATAAAGTAAGCTAGGAAAAGGAAAATGTTATTAAGAAAATTGTTGCCCTGGCTGGTGTGGCTCAGTGGACTGAGTGCTGGCTGGCAGACCAACGGGTCGCTGGTTCGGTTCCTGGTCAGGGCACATGCCTGGGTTGCAGGCCAGGTCCTTGGTGGGGGATGCTCAAGAGGCAACCACACAATGATGTTTCTCTGCCTCTCTTTCTCCCTCCCTTCCCCTCTCTCTGAAGATAAATAAATCTAAAAAAAAATCGTAAGAAAAACATTTCTTACAGTATTGTATGTATTTACTGGGGAAAAAACCCCTCATGCATACATGGACCCATATGGTTCAAACACGTGTTGTTCGAGGGTCAACTGATTTTTGTATGTGAGTTTCATACTAACAGTGCACAGAAGGCAAGAGAAAGGCAAACTGAGACCTGGGGAATGTTCAGGGGCCATGAAAAGTAGGGGTTGACATGATTCTCCTTCAGGCTTCCAAATACCATTTTTCTGTGTAGAACACTGAATGAAATTCTTTATAATGGCAAATTTAAAGAGGGACTTTATTTTAGCATTTGATAGACAGTTAAGAGTTCATTGCTCTAATGTTGCCGAGAAAAGAAACTCCCCTCTCAAGTTCTATTACTAGTTGAGCCTTTTTAGTACAGCAGTCCTCCCCTTATTCTCAAGGAATACATTCCAAGACCCCCAGTAGATCCCTGAAACCTTGAATACTATTGAACCCTATACGAGGTCTGTCTGGGAAAAGTCCAACCATTGCTAATATGAGAACAGTTTGCATAACATCAATGTAACCTGGCAGCCTAGGCGAGTGGACTGGAATGCACATGTGTGAACGATGACTTCACTGTACTAGTCAGTGGGGGCAGTAGATGCTGCTGAGCGAGCATGTGTACTGTGTAGCTATCTCATTCAAAATGATTGAGTAGAGCAACAAATCTATATCAAATTTTGTGTTAAGCTTGAACATTCCACAACTTCTGGTCAAGATGGCAGCATAGGTAAACACGGCTCACCTCCTCACACCACATCAAAATTACAACTAAATTACAGAACAATCACTCAGAACCATCAGAAATCAAGTTGAATGGAAGTCTGACAACTACAGAATTAAAGAAACCACATCCATCCAGACTGGTAGGAGGGGTGAAGACACGGAGCAGGCTGGTCCCACATCCATGTGTGGTGGATAAAAATTCAGGAGGGATAATTTGGGAGTAAGGAGTTCCAGACCAATACCACGTCCCCCAGCCCAGGGTTCCAGTGCCAGGAAGATAAGCCCCCGTAACTTCTGGCTGCAAAAACCATCAGGGATTGAGTCAGTGGAAGAAACTTGTAGAGTCCCAAGCAGTTCCCATTAAAGAACCCACACATGAACTTACTCAGACTCACCCCCTCTGAGCTCCAGCACCAGGGTAGCAGCTTGAAAAGCAGCAGTGGCATGCAGGGAGGAACTGAAGTGTCTGGCATCAAGCCAGGGGCTGGGGAACAGCTTTCTCCCAGACAGAAAGGTGGGCAGAGGCCGCTGTCCCTTTTTTGAACCCTTCCTCCACAGAGCCACAGAGCCACAGAGCTAGCAGGCAGGTGCCATATTTGAGACTCCATCAACCTGGCTAACACTGTTTGCCCAGCCCTGGAGATCCAGAGACTCCCTTCCACCCAACTTACAGGCCCACCCAAACTGTTAACCATAACTTTTCCATATGAATGTCTGGTTTTGGCTCATCGTTCATAAATTCCTAAATCCTATCAAACGAGCAACAGCTGGCCTCAGTAAGCCCCCAGTTCCGTTCCTCTTGCTAAGTGGCCCCACGCCTGGCACTCGCAGCAGCCCACCTAGATTCACAGCTTAGCTCTGCCTGGGACTCTCCAAGCCCAGTACAAGTAGCAGCCATCTCAGGTTGCTTTGTAACTCATGCAGGGTGGCCCCAGACAGAACACAGGTGAGGGCTGACCTTGGCCTGCACCACCCAGGAAACCAGAGCCTACGCACCCAGTGGACAGCTACAGACCATGTCAAGAACCAACACCCTGCCCCCGTAGAGCTGATCCTCCACAGGGGGTGGAGGTTGGTCATTCGTGGTTTTGCAGCTGGCTGGTCTGGGTAAATCCTTCCCATTGACCTGCCAACAGCAATCAAGGCTCATCTACAAGGAGAGGGTGTATTCAGCCCACAGGAAGGGTATACCTCAAGTACCCAGCTTGGGTGATAGGGGAGGCTGTGCCACTGGACCCTACAGGACACGTACTATATTAGGCCATGCTACCAAGACATGGAGGCATAACGGCTCTACCTAATATATAGAAACAAACACAGGGAGGCAGCCAAAACAAGGAGACAAAGAAGCATGGCCCAAATGAAAGAAAAGATCAAAACTCCAGAAAATGAATTAAACAAAATTGATATAAGCAATCTATCAGACGTAGAGCTCAAAACACTAGTTATAAGGATGCTCAAGGAACTTAGTGAGGACCTCAAGAGCATAAAAAAGATCCAGTCAGAAATGAAGGATGCACTAATTGAAATAAAGAACAATTTACAGGGAAACAACAGTAGAATGGATGAATCTGAGAATCAAA
Organism: Pteronotus mesoamericanus; assembly: GCF_021234165.1. Lineage (NCBI taxonomy): Eukaryota > Metazoa > Chordata > Mammalia > Chiroptera > Mormoopidae > Pteronotus > Pteronotus mesoamericanus. The sequence continues at coordinate 1,838,248 of NW_026555090.1, forward strand.
TCAAATGATTTGGAACATAAGGAAGAAAAAAACAACCAATCAGAACAAGAAGAAGAGGCCCCCCCCCCCCCGCCGCCACCAGCCCGCAAAAGGACAAGCATAGTAAAACAATCCACTGGGACAACTTCAAGCAATCCAATATTTGCATCATAGGGGTGCCAGAAGGAAAAAAGGAAGAGCAAGAAAGTGGAAATCTATTTAAAGAAATAATGAAAGAAAACGTCCCTAATTTGGTGAAGGAAGTAGACATGCAGGCCTAGGAAGCACAGAGAGTCCAAAACTAGTTGGACCCAAAGAGGTCCACACCAAGACACTTCATAATTATAACGCCAAAGGTTAAAGATAAAGAGAGAATCTTACAAGCAGCAAGAGAAAAGCAGTTGGTTACCTTCCAGAGAGTTCCCATAACACTGTCAGCTGATTTCTCAAAAGAAACTTTGCAGGCTAGAAGGGATTGGTAAGAAACATTTAAAAGCTGTGAAAAGCAGGGACCTACAGCCAAGATTGCTCTACCCAACAAAGATACCATTTAGAATCGAAGGGCAGATAGAGACCCTGGCACATAATAAGGTACCCTGGCGGCAACAAGGCTAAGTCGTGCTAACTCTCCCTTTCCCCAGTCCAGCCCCAAGTTGCTCCAAGGTGCACATCAATGGTCCCTTGAGTATCCTGGGAACACAGTCTGAACACCACTGTTCTAATCCTCTCCAGGTAAACGATTTAGCAAATAACATGTGTCACCCCAGGTTCAAGGCTCTCCTGGGCAGTCTCTTCTACCAATGGATAATCTTAAGGATGTAAAATGTTTTCCTAGTATTTCAAACTTTCCTCCCTGTAATTCCCATGTGTGATTCTACCTCTTAGATGAGGTTCTCAGATGCTTTCGGCCACTCGCAATTATAATGTTTTGGAGCCCAGAGAAAGAAAACCGAGTAGATAGACCAAGAATGTAGCTATGATCTCTTTGCTACCCACGCTACTAAAAAAGAGTCTAAGTTGCATCTCCTCTAAGCACTTTGTAGAAATTGACTGCATTGCTGCCACTGAATCTGTAGCAGGATTCTTTTTAAGATTTCTCCTTTTAAATATAAAAATAAAACCATGAAAAAATTGTGCACACATAAAAAAGTCCTTAAGGGTCTATCAGTTATTAGCAGTGGTTACTTTGGCCGGTGGGGATGGTTTACTTCTTGATAGACATATGTATTCTCTGAACTCTCTACAATAATTACAACAGTGTAAGTGCTACTGTTAAAGAAAAATTCTATCTCCTTAATATTTTGGTAAATTTCTTTCAAATGTGTATATATATGTACTTGTTTAAAACATATGTTGAAGTGTTTTCCATAACAAATGTCTAATAATCTATCATACGGACATACAATTTATTTATCCATTATATTTCCATTACTAGTTCTTGTTATTTCAATTCCTTGCTATTATGAAGCTGCAATGGCCATCACTGGATTCTGATCTGTGTGTGTCTGTATGTTTTAGTGCCTCTACAGAATTTAAATCCCTTAAATAGTAGAGATTATGACATTTGATGAACATTCACCAAGTGTTTTTCATGTACCAGGCTCTGTTTGAGGGATGAAAGAATGAATAGGACCCGTCACTGTTCTTAGGGAGGTGACACACCATGGGAGAGATGCGACAAACAACGGGGTAACTCCATTCATGATGACTGCTGTCATCAGGAGAGATGAACACGCATCTGGAAACAGAGAAGGAAATGGATAAAGAGGACACTTAGGAAAGACTTCACAAAAGAGGTTACATTTAGGTTGCCTTTTATGTTTCTTTTAAAAGACAAAGAGCTCATCAGGAGACAAGCTGGAAATTATTCCAGAAGAAAGACAAAGATTTGTAAATGCATGGTGAACTTTTAAACTCAGTTTCTATCACTCCCTTCCTTTCCACTCCCTCTGCTCCTACTCAAACTGTTCCATGGGTTCTCGAGTTCAGGCCTCTGACCTCTCACATGGGGAACACCAACAGCTGTCGCCTTTAGGTGTTCACTCTTCAAATCCTCTGCTGCCAGAGTGATTTTGACACAAATTCGACCCCAGTACTCCCTTCCTTAAAACCTACACTGCTGCCCCGGCCAGGTGGCTCAGTTGGTGGGAGTGTCATCCCATGCACCAAAGGGTTGCAGTTTCAATCCCCAGTCAGAGCACACACCTACACTGGGGCTTCGATCCCTCGTGGGAGGGTGTACAGGAGGCAACTGATTGACGCTTCTCTCTCTCAAATCAATAAGTATCCTCAGGTGAGGATGAAAAAGACCCTACATTGCTCATATGAACCGATGCAGAAAAAGCCTCTGATAATAAATATTCAACATCCTTCATAATAAAACCCCACAGCTAACATCATCATACTCAATGGTAAGAGTGAAAGCTTTTCCTCTGAGATGAGGAACAAAACAAAAATGTCTGTTTCATGATTATATCCAAGATTACTAGATTTTAGCCAGAGCAACTAGGTACAAAAAGAAATAAAAACATTCAAATTGGAAAGGAAGAATTACCTTTATTTACAGACAAGATTTTATAGACCGAAATCTTAAAAAAGCAATAAAAACTATTAGTACTGATAAACAAATTCAGCAAACTTACAGGATATAACCTACAGGCACAAAACCCCCCAACAGCAACGAACAATCTGAAGAGGAAATTAAGAAAACAATTCCATTCACAATAGCATCCCAAAGCCAATGAAAACTACAACACATTGTTGAAAGAATTTAAGGACCTAAATAAATGGCAAGACTGTGTTCAGAGACTGAAGACAATATTAAGATGGTAACACTTCCCAAAGTGGTCTACTGGTTCAGTGCAATCCTCACAAAACTCCAATAGTCTCTTTTGAAGAAATGGAAACATTGATCCTAAAATTCCTACAGAATTGCAAGGGACCCCTAAGTAGCCAAAACATCACTGTTGAAAAAAAGAGAAGAACAAAGTTGGAGGACTCATACTGCCCATTTTCAAAACTTACTACCAAGCTACTGCAGTCAAAACAGTGTCGTACTGGCATAAGACCAGATACACAGAACAATGGGGTAGAACTGCAAGTCCAGAAACAAAGCCAAACATCTATGGTCAAAGGATTTTTGGCAAGGGCTCTAAGACCACCCAATGGAAAAAAGGACAGTCTTTATCTTTTTTCTTTTTTTAGATTTTATTTATTTTTAGAGTGGGGAAAGGGAGGGAGAGAGGGAAAGAAACATCAATGTGTGGCTGCCTCTCAGATGCCTCCACTGGGGACCTGGCTTGCAACCCAGACATGTGTCCTGACTGGGAATCAAACCGGCAACTCTTTGGTTCGCAAGCTAGTGCTCAATCCATTGAGCCACACCAGCAAGGACTGTTCTGTGTACTTTAACAATCGTGCATAAAATATTACATGGATCTCTAATACCCTTATGATCTACCTTCAATTTCCTCTCTTGCTTAACTCACTGGTTCCTCCTCCCACTCCTAACTTCTCAGTTTTTGAACATTCCAAACTGTTTCAAGCCACTGGTTGTCCTTTATACACACTGTTTCCACCGCCTGGTAACACTTTCAAGCCTCAGCTCAAACATTCACCCAAGAAACATGGACTGAAAGTCTCCTGTATTCCAGGCACTGTATTAGGCTCTTGGAATACGGCAATGCACAAAATAGACATAGCCCCTTTCCTTTGGAACTTAGAAGCCAAGGAGGGTGCTGAGAGATATCAAATAAATAACTGCACTGTGCATTATTTGACTGTAACTGGTAGGTGTCTTCCAAACAGAACAGGGTACCATGACAGTGAATCATAAAGTGTCTCTCTCCCAGTTCAGGGGAGAGAACATGAGGAAAGGCTCCTTGAAGAAGAAACATTTAAACAAGCCCTGAAGAATACAGAAGTAAGTTAGGTGTAGATGGGCCATTTTCAAGAGGCCCTGAGCCCTCTTAAGCAAACAAACCTTGGGGCTGGTCACCAAGATTCTTGGCACTGAAAAGAGGTGAAGCTCTCAGCACCCACACAACCTTGGCTCCTGCTCCTGTTGGCCACACACCAGAAACAGGTCCAAGAGCCCTGCGCGTTGAAAGAAAGAAGGGCAGGGAACTTCTACCCTATGGTCTCAGGAATGTTCTCCAGAAAACCATTTCAGGCTGCACTTTGGTTGTTTGAGAGACTTTCCCGAACTGTTTTTTAGGCCTTCACGTTTCCTCCCTTTTGAAACCCTTTCTTACTCTCCCCTTCCTTTGTGTCCCAGTGTGTCCAGAATACATCTTATCCCTTACTTGCCTGTCTCCCAGAATTAGTTTGTATGCTAGGGAGGACCCTATGAAAGAAGATACCTACTAAGGGCTCCTGTTGGCTAACTGGGTTCAAATTTTTAAAAAAAACAAAGCCTAGCAACCATTTCTACACGTGGGCCTCTCTTGCAAACTGCACTTCACTGAGAAGCCTGCAGGGAACTGCCTGCCTGCACTGTGTCCCTGCCACCGAGCCAGCCCTAATAAAAAAGCTCCTGGAATCCTGTTTCAACCAATAGTACTGAGGCTTTTCCCAACCAGTGTGAGTTATGCAACTATACCCCCCACCGACCAGAGTGGCTCCTTTCTTACCAATGAGTATAGCGTCTTTTGGACCAAACTGCAAGGATCTGGAGTCCTCATTTGCATGAGGAAGGACAAATCAGGGATCGGGGGTAGGGACTTATGTCTATATAAATCAGCTTCCAGCCTGAGCACACTTTCTCTGTCCACGCAGGAATGTTTCCCCAGCGAAGCTAAAAGACCCATGGCTGTTATGCACTGAATACAGTTTCCTTCTTCACCGCATCCCAAAGTGGGGATTGCTGTGTTGAACTGGTAGCCAAGGACCATTGCTGGCAATAGGAAAAGGGCCGACATCTGCCTCTAATCTTCGAACCTTACACAGTGTTGCCCTGTCAGTATGCACTTAGACTGTAAAGTCAGCGAGGCTGCAGAACTGCAGGGGGTGTGGCAGAAAAATGGGGTTACCTGGGAATGATCAGGCAGGGCTTGAATGCCAACTTAAAGGAGCTTGCTCAGTGACTCCCACCTTAATCGTTTTAGATCCCGCGTAAAAAATGTTAAAATACAGACTACCCCAGTCTCACCCCAAGTTCACGGAAAAGCCACAGCCGCAGGTGGTTCCAAGCGGCAGACAGGTTTGGCAACCACTGCGGGAGGCAAGGAAGATCCCAGGTTTTCAAGCAAAAAAGTGAAACCTCTTAAACTCCATTTAAAAATGTCCATCGGTCAGTCCTAGAAGACAGGCGGCCATTGCAATGGTCTCGGGAAGACAGAGAATACCTACAGGTGAGAGAAGGAATCTTCATCCCTATTTCCCACGCCCACCACGATGTCCCGCTCCGTGGGCCTCATCAAGTACAGCTGATCGGAAGTGCGTCTCCTTACCCGCCTCATGCGACCGTTGGACAGCAGGTCGGCGATCCCCTTGGCCGCGTCGTTTTTCTCGGCCACACAGAGGACTTTTCGCACGCCTCGGAAGGCCACCTCCATGGCCGAGGCAGACAAGTTTCTGCCTCCGGGCAAACGGAGACAGCGGAGCGCGCAGCGGACGACGGGGAAGATCATCCCGGGAGCCCGTGCATGGCGGGGAAATCAGAGGTGAAGGCCACTCCGTGCCCACCCTCAGGAAATTAAAGCCTCCCGCAGCCGCCAGTGCCGCGAACACTGTTCCGCTCTCCTCCCAGCAGCCCACCGGGCTTAGGAGCTGCAGCCACGTCTCTTTCTCACCACCCCCGCCTCCGCGCCAAATCCCGCGCGGACACGCACGACTCCCGCCCGCCTTCTCGGGCCACTTCCGCCAGTCCATAGGACCGCGAACTACAACTCCCACACTGCCCCGCGCTCCTGGACCTCTCCTCCCATCGCGTCTCCGCGCCCCGGCTTTTCCTCTCCTTCCAGTTAGTAATTTCACTGATTGGTCCTTGGAGGAGGCCGTTCCACAGTCCCCGCCAAGCTTCACTCTTGGTCACAATGTTTTTGACTCCAGCTCGGAAGTCTGGCGGACGTTTCCGGGTCACGCGGCGCCGATAGCGCGAGTCATGTGATGCTAAGATGGCGGCGCCGATCTAGGTGGCTTTTGGTTGTGGCGTCCAAGGAGCCGCGACGGTTTTTGCCTCGCGTTGTGGGAGCTGCAACGCTCGGCTGGCCTCTGCGGCGGCCGGCAGCCCCACGTAAGGCACCAGTTCAGGGCCGAAGCTGTTGCTTTCACCGGTGGGTTCGGAGAAGTCCCGGTGACCTCCCCGCAGGTGCTCTGCGCCGGCCGCCCTCAAACGGGAGGAGGAGAAGGGCAGCCGGCCTCCACGGTCATCCGGACCTGCGGACTTCATGAGGCCTGGAGGGCCCTGGAGGAGATGCACCTTTGAGGGGCTGCGGGAGTTTGAGTTCGCGGGCGTGTGAGAGGCAACAAAGTACCCCTGAGGGCGCAAAGAAGACCGCACGGACTTTGCTTCCTCCTCCAGAGGTTTGGCTTTCCTGCGTTGATTACCCCAGCTTTCTTTTTTACTTCCTCTCAATGTTTTCTCCGTATACCTGGAAATAATGATCAGCGCCCCTGACGTGGTGGCCTTCACCAAAAAGGACGAGTACGAGGAGGAGCCTTACAATGAGCCGCCCCTGCCGGAAGAGTACTCGGTGCCGCTCTTCCCTTTCACAAGCCAAGGAGCTAACCCATGGTCCAAACTGTCCGGAGCCAAGTTCTCTCGGGACTTCATCCTTATTTCCGAGTTCTCAGAGCAGGTGGGACCTCAACCCTTGCTGACCATCCCTAATGACACCAAAGTTTTTGGTACTTTTGATCTCAATTACTTCTCCTTGAGGATCATGTCTGTGGATTACCAGGCGTCCTTCGTGGGCCATCCCCCTGGTTCTGCCTATCCCAAGTTGAACTTCGTGGAGGACTCCAAGGTGGTGTTGGGAGACTCCAAAGAGGGAGCCTTTGCTTATGTGCACCACCTTACTCTGTACGACCTGGAAGCCCGTGGCTTTGTGAGGCCCTTTTGCATGGCTTATATCTCAGCAGACCAGCACAAAATCATGCAGCAATTCCAGGAGCTTTCGGCAGAGTTTTCCAAAGCTTCTGAGTACCTGAAGACAGGCAACAGGAAGGCCTTTGCTATGGAACTTGAAAAAAAACTGAAAGACTTGGATTACACCAGGACCGTGCTGCACACTGAAACGGAGATCCAGAAGAAAGCCAACGACAAAGGCTTTTACTCATCTCAAGCAATTGAAAAAGCCAATGAACTCGCTAGCGTAGAGAAGTCTATCATCGAACATCAAGATCTGCTGAAGCAGATCCGCTCATACCCTCATCGGAAGTTAAAGGGGACTGATGTGTGTTCTGGGGAGATGGAACATATTCAGAATCAGCCTGACCAGGGAGCCACTGCTTCTAATCCCGATGAGTGTGCTGACACAGACCTGTACACCTGCAGACCTGCCTACACCCCGAAACTCATCAAAGCAAAGTCCACCAAGTGCTTTGACAAGAAGTTGAAGACCTTGGAAGAGCTCTGTGACACTGAATATTTCACCAAGACCCTGGCTCAGCTCAGCCACATTGAGCACATGTTCAGAGGAGACCTGTGCTATCTCCTGACTAGCCAGATTGACAGAGCACTATTAAAGCAACAGCACATAACAAACTTTCTCTTTGAAGACTTCGTGGATATCTATGACAAGGTGGTGGAGACACAAGAAAGCATACCCTTTAAGCCTACTCAAGACAGGCCGCCTTCCAGATCTCTAGAAGAATGCCCAGTTCCTCAAGTGTTAATTAGTGTTGGCTCTTACAAGTCCAGTGTGGAGTCTGTGCTGATCAAGATGGAGCAGGAACTCGGAGATGAGGACTACAAGGAAGCGGAGGCTACACAACTGAGTAGTTTTGATCTCCAGGAAAACTTGGACTACCTGGATATGGATATGAAAGGCAGCATCAGCAGTGGTGAAAGCATTGAGGTTCTAGGCACAGAGAAGTCTACCTCTGTGCTGTCTAAGTCTGACAGCCAGGCCAGCCTCATGGTGCCACTGAGCCCCCAGGTGATGCGGAGCAAAGCAGTCAGCCACAGGACCATCAGTGAGGACAGCATTGAAGTTCTCAGCACCTGCCCCTCTGAGGCCCTCATCCCTGATGAGTTTAAGGCCAGCTATCCAAGTGCTATTAATGAAGAAGAATCATGTGTAGATGATAGTGAGGGAGCCATCCACTTCCAGGCAAGCAGCAGCCCAGCTGAGCTGGGCGAGCCAGAGGAGGGCAGCTTAGAAAACACCTCATTGCAAGCCGACTCCTGCTGCATTGGGAAGGAGAGTGACAGTCTCCTGGTGCCACTCTCCACACCAGCCCACGCACTCTCTGACGAGGATGGAGTAGTAAGCATCCCCCCACAGCGCTACAGGCAGAAGGACCAGGGGTTCCGTGTGGACTTTGCAGTGGAAAATGCCAGCCCTTCTTCCCGAGACAACAGTTCTGAAGGCTTCCCTGCTTATGAGCTGGACTCGAGCCACCTGCTGGTTAGCCGGGACATCAGTAAGACCAGCCTGGACAACTACTCAGACACCACCAGCTATGTGAGCAGTGTAGCCTCCACCAGCTTGGATAGGACTCCCTCTGCTCATCTCACTGGCCCCTCTTCTGAGAGACATAAAAAGAGGGCTGGCCAGAATGCCTTAAAATTCATCCGCCAGTACCCCTTTGCCCACCCAGCCATCTACTCCCTGCTCAGTGGGAGGACACTTGTGGTCCTGGGAGAGGACGAGGCCATAGTCAGGAAGCTTGTGACAGCATTGTCCATCTTCGTCCCCAACTACAGCCGCTATGCCAAACCTGTGAAGCACTGGGTCTCCGCCCCTTTGCACATTACGGATTTTCAGAAGTGGAAGCTAATTGGCCTGCAGAGGTAATTGGTTACAGATAGTGGGGAAGGGCCTTGTCCAGTTAGAGATGAGACTTTGAATGTACATCCCTCTGGGTGAAGTTAAAAGTTGGTGTGGCAGACCCAGAGTCAGGAGGCCTGGCTTCCAGACCGGTCCAGCACCAACTCATTGTTACTTTTGGTAGTTCATTCCCCTTCTCTGGCCTTGTGTTTCCTTGTCTGTCAGTCATATGAGGGGATTGTAGTTCCTAAGTGGTTGCTGATCCTGGTCTGCACCTTGCTGTGCCAGAATTATGGGAGAATTTTAAAAATTATGATTTCTCGGCCCAACTTCCAAAGACTGATTCATTCGGTTTGGGATAAGGTGTACAACAAGGCTTGGGAAAAGACTGGACTTCTAGATCTCAGGTCCTTGTTGATTCTCAAATTCACACGCTATAGTGTAGACCACTAAGTATCTGCTTCTGAGAAAGGGCTGTGGTACTAGTAGGGGAGGCAGCCCTCACAGGTGACAGGGACATCATGGGGCTTCTGTGGCTTTCACTCCACTGTCCTGTTTGCCTTTGAAGGCTGTCTTAATAAGAAAAGGCAAAAGCCAGCTCCTTGTCCCTCTCTGAATGCTTTGTTTCATTTCCCTGTGTTCCTCACTTGTGCTTTAGTAGATTCTTTTTGTTTTTCCAAAAAGTGCTTAACAAGTTGTGTGGCACAAGGGGCTCTCCCTCAGTGTACGTACTATGTTCAGTTTCCTCATTCCCTTCTCTGCAGCTCACTTTGCTCCTCTGTAAAGCAAAGGTTTTGATCTCGGTGATCATGAGAGTCCCTGCTGAGACATTCGGTGCTTCCCATACCCCATAGGAAGGGCAAAAGGAATTCTTACACACTGCAGTCAGCCACTGTTTAGTCTAATTTTCCAACTTCTGTTAACATGGTTTCTAGTATCAGTGAGGTCACCATTCCGAGTGTGTTTCCCTTTCATACAGAAGTCCCCCAGACTTACTACCTCTTGCTGCATTAGGCTTCCCCCAGTGTCATGGTGGTGGGATTCAAACAAGGACTACTTCCATGGCATAACTTGATTCACTTGTTGAGAACATACAGGCTATGCTTGCAGGTCCTGGGGTACCAGTTGGAGGTACCTGAGCAAGGCCACTGCTCTGGAAGAATTAGTAGTTAGGAGAAGGGGCAGACAGGTGACCAGAACCTTACCATACGGGGAGATGAGCGTTCTAACAGCAGGTGCTTTGTGTGTTCTGAGAGAAAAAAAGTAATTTAGTGACAGGTGGGAAGGGGGAAGGGAGACTGGAGAAGGCCTGGGGTCTTCGGCTTGAATGACCTGAAGGGTAGAGTTGCCCTTCTTGGGGAAGAGTGACAACGTGGGGACTTAGGCACCCTGGGAAACATTAAATCCTTGCTTAAAAATGCAGCATCTGAGGCTTGGTAGGTTAGCTGACTGCACTGACTGCCATTGCAGCAAAGGCTTTGTCTTTACTCCCACAGTCCTGACCCTAGGCTCATGGCAACTCTGTGGTCTTGGGATTAACCGTTCTGTCCCAGGAAGGCAAAGGCTTTTCAGGGGTTGTGTTTTGCTTGTTCTTGGTGGAATGATGGGTGGGTATCTCACACACGCGCGCGCACCTTTTATTCCCCAACTCTATCCTCTCACCCCAACACTTGAACTTTGATTTTTTTTTTTTTCTTTAGAAGTGGAGACTCTAAAACATACATCAATCTATTGATGTCGGCTAACTTATTGAGGACTAGGCTCAGGACAGTCTTGCCCTTTCTGGAGGTTTTCTGTTAAATTCCTTTCCTAGAATGTGCCAGGATGGCCAGAGAGTTTCATTTCTTATACTAGCTCCACTCTACTGGGTACTTGACTGAAGTGCTGTGTTGAGAAGGATTCTGAGGCCTAGGTTGGGCTGCATTGGAATTCCTGCTGTCTAAATTAATGATGTCCCCATGGGTGCAGGAGTGGGTAGGTGGCAGTATATTTGGCACCTGGGAATGGCAGAGGAGGAGTAAGGTGGTCTAAGTCCTGAGGCGTCCCTTCTCTACCACTGTTCATTCACAGTGGGCACCTGGACACGTCACTTCTTCACTCGAGGCTTTGTTTCCTTCTGAGAAGACAAGAGGATTGGGTCACTGAATGATCATTTGCCAAGTACTTACTGAGGGCTATGTGCCAGCTGTTGGGCCCAGTGCCAGAATTATAAGGTGAGCCAACAGCCATGGTGCATCCCAGGACAGGGCGAGCATGGCCTTCTCAGTCAACCTTCACTCCAGCCCCAGCTCTGTCACCACTGTCAGCTTGACCTCGCTGAGGCTGTTTCCATCTGCAGAAGTTGCCGACAAGGCCTGCCTTGTGATTACAAAGGTTGGAAGGCCCATCACATCTGATCTGTCCCTGAGCAGTATGAGCCCTCTTCTGATACCCTACCAGGGCCCAGACAGACTGAGGAAGTCAGGCTTGGGCAGCAGGGGCTAAGTGTGGCCTGCATCGCCAGACTTCAGAGTCTTGAAGCAGGTCTCCGCAAAAGCTAGAGTCCTGTCAGAGTGATAGCTGAGCTCTTTGCGAGAATTCCAAGTGGGGAAGTGATTACGTCTGTGAAGCTTTCCTGCTCAGACCTCCTGAGTGTGCTCACGGGCTGGAAATTGGGAGCATCTGCATCCAGGGGTCTTGCTCAGGCATTTGGAATGGTAGACAGAGTTGGAGGCCTTGTTCTCTAGGGGACCTGTCTCTAGAGGGTGAGCTGAGGGCCTGAAAGTGGAGTGGGGATTGGATTTGCTATAAATCACCTGAAAAAATTCTGCAAGGTGAATAGTGGATAGGATGTGAAAGTACATAAGGTGAAACTCCATGGAGTTGTGGTCCATGGCTGTTAGAAGGAGGCAGTGGGTGTGTTGAGCTCAGGTCTTGGTGTTAACCTTACTAGCTATGTGAGTTTGGAGCAGTTATCTCTTCATTCACTCAACAAAACTTGTTGAACCTGTCTGTGAATGGGGCTTACAGTAGTCCCCATGTGGAGCTGGAGGCAGGCACAGCTTGTCTCTGTGTGCAGCCCTCAGAAGTGCTGGAGTTGCGGATGGATGGTGAGTTGCCCCAGAGGCAGACCCAGCACTGAGACAGAGGCCGACTGAGGCCCCTCTGAGGATCAGCATAAAGAGTATGAGTAGAAGTGTTGCTTGTGTGTGGTCATGAGCTTCCTATCTACAGGGGTGCTCGGTAAGAAGGCTGGTCCCATGTGCCTAGTTAATCTGGAATCAGAATTTTGTGACTCAGGAGAGTCTCTTCCCACTCAGGTACTTGGTCTTCAGCTAAAACCAGCTCTGACGATGAACTTTTTTTTTAAGGACTCCCACCCCAGAACTGCCGGTTTGATTTTATTGGTGGTTTGATTTTTTTTCCTACTGAAGTAGGGCCTTGCTGTGCACAGAGTGAGTACAAGAGATAGATCGGCAGTCAAACCCATCTCCCATTATTTTAAGCCCAAACCAGTGATTATTGTATTGCTTACTAAGCAGCAGTAACAAGCCCTGGACTGTTTGAAAAACAGCTCAGTTCTGATGAGAAACAGTGCTAAGGTGGGTCAGAGGCCCTGGGTTGAATCCTGATTCAGCCATTTTCAAGCTGGGTGACCTCGGACACGCGATGGTCCCTCTTTGGGCCTCAGTGTTCTTTAGGTACACTGAGATACAAAGAATTTGCCTGCCTGGCTTTGGGACATCCTGTGATGAATTTGAACAGGGGTGAGAGGTGAAGTGTGAGGCTCTCAGGCACCCATGTTGTAGAGTTTAGGGACAGGCCGGGGACTCACTTCTTCCCATGTCATCTGGCCTCCTAATGAGGAGCTTTTAGAGAAATTAAGAAATTAGAAATGTTAGAAGGAGCAGCATCTTCTCAAAGAAATGGTGCTGTGATAGGTGGAGTGGGTGGGGGTGTCAGAGCTTTCCCAGCAGAGGCTGGGCCTGAGGCCAGGCTGCTCCATCAGGACAGGTGGCTGGGATGGAGGGGCAGGAGGATGAGGTGGAGCCTGGCTGTGTTGCTGTGGCAGAGCTTTGGTGGGCTGGATGTGCCAAGCCTGAGGAGGAGTTTGGCTCATGGCCTGGCGCCCTTGGGCCGCTGTCTCAGGAATGGACCGAGCACACTGGGGATGTGTGGGAAAAGGCCTACCGACCTGAGAAGCCAATGAACTGCCTACCAGCCTGATTTCCCATTGCCCGTGGAATGTAGGCCAAAGCCCAATGCTCTCTTTATGGTTCTCAGAATGTGTGGCCCATTTGACAGTCTGCCTAGCCATCTCTTTGACCTTGCTCTCACTGTGGCCTGGATGCCTTCCCCAGTTCCCAGGGCCAACTTTTGTTTCAAAGCCCAGTTCCAAGGCCACTGCACTGGGATCTTCTGGCCCTGAGTCTCTCCTGTGGAGAGCAAGACCACATCTCCTGTCATTAAGTGTACTCAGCTTTTCTTCCAACCAAACCAGGCTCGTTTGTTGCCCGCTCAGCCCCTGGGTCACTACCTGGAATATAGTAGATGCTCAGTAAATGTGTTAATTACACAAGATAACATTCAGGAAGGAAAAAATGAGATTACCTTGGTCCCAAGTGACTGTAAGTCCATTGCACACACACCATTTTAGGTCTAACACAAGCCCCAAATTCCAGAGTATGTCGTTCTGAAATCTCTGATCAGCCAGTCTTTGCCATACTCCGCAGGGTAATCAGTTCTCTAGGAAAACGGATACAGGAGAGATTTAAGGAGCTGCTAATAAGATTGACCACTCTGACCTCGTTCCCTCATTGGGCAGACCCTGCCTGCCTGCCCACCCCTGATGTGCGGGGCATTGAGGACAGGAGGGCAAATCAGGGACAGTCCTGAGTCTGCAGAAACTCTTGTTCAGTGGACAAGACAAGAAGAAAGATAGCTGTCACCACACTGTTCAGAGCCAGGCTGGTGATGCTGAGGGCCAGACATTCTATGCATGCTTCATTGTGTGTCTTACAGAGAAGTCTCAAAGGTTAAGGATCTTGGCCAAGATCATAGCGGGAAAGCAAAGGAGGAGATCAGGGAAGGCTGGCGAAGGTTTAAGTTGGCATAAGCCATGTACAAAAGGGAGGAAGGCAGAGCAAACAGGCCTGTGGTTTTGAGGCCCCACCGAAAGCTTGGCATGGTTGCAAGGGAGAGTTCATTGGGGAAGTAACAGTTAAAGCCTCAGAAGTCAGCAGGAAGCAGGTTGTACAGGGCTTTGTGGGCCATGCCAAGGCACTTGAACTGGGTCATGAGGGTGGTAAGGAACTCTTTGAACATCATGATGACCAGATTTACCTTCCAGAAAGCCAGAGTGTTGGCTGGGTAGGAACTGGCCTACAGACAGGAAGCCCCACACTAAAGCATTTACCTCCGTCTTCCTGGCCCTTGCCCTTCCTCCTGACCTTGGCCTATGTGTTTCAGAGTGGCATCCCCTGCCAGTGCCAGTACCCTCCATGTTCTGAGCCGCTACAGCCGCTACACGAGCATTCTGGACCTAGACAACAAAACCCTGCGCTGCCCCCTCTACAGAGGCACCCTTGTGCCCCGGCTGGCAGACCACCGTACTCAAATCAAGCGGGGCAGCACCTACTACCTGCACGTCCAGAGCATGCTAACCCAGCTCTGCTCCAAGGCCTTCCTCTACACCTTCTGTCACCACCTGCACCTGCCTTCCCACAACAAGGAAATAGAGGAATTGGTTGCCAGCAGGCAGGCAAGCTTTTTGAAGCTGAATCTGGGTCTAGTGAATGAAGATGTCAAGGTGGTCAAGTACCTGGCTGAGCTGCTGAAGCTGCACTATATGCAGGAGTCTCCTGGGATCAGCCACCCCATGCTTAGGTTTGACTATGTCCCCAGTTTTTTGCACAAAATCTGAGGCCAGTCCCAGCCACTGTGACCAAGACCTGTGACTCAGGGCACAGGGAAGGGAAGGGTTGGCATGACCAAGCAGCCCTCTGAGCTTTTTAGACTTCTGGTGTCATAGGTGGGAAGGAAACCAAGGTGGCAGCTGTGGTTCCCAGGTGGCTTCAGGCAGCTTGCCAGTTGGACTTGGGCAGTCGGGGAGTCTGGCTCTCTCTGAAGGTGTCGGGAAGGACAGTAACAGCTCTTGTCTCCTTGGTAAGGAGTGGTCCCAGGACCGAGGACTGGTAGCCAGGGCAGAGGAAAGCCTCAATGGGGTGGGACCAGGGGCAGGAAGACAAAGTCCTGATGAAAGGAATATGCCGGCCACGTTCATCTCTGCTGAACACTTGAATGGCAAAATCAAGTGAAGCAGCTTGATCACTGGACTGATTTGGTGGAAAATTGGATGATGGAACATCCATTGCCTCATTCAGACTGCAACTGAATGGCCTCCTATAGGCCGTCATCCCAGGAGAGGCCCCAGAACGTGTGAGGAGGAGGGGAGAGAGCTCTGCCTGAGCTGCACAGTGGAAAATGCATGCCCTCCAGGCCCCAGAGCTGCAGGGGGAGTAAGCAGCACCCTGTCCCCACCCTTGCCTCCTCACTTTGGAAATTGTTCCCACAGGGCAGCAAGAGAGGCTAGAGTAGTCACTAGCTGTCAGTGAGCACTGCTCTTGGAGGTAGAGAGCCCAGGAAACAGGCAGGGCCAAGGTGCCATGAAGCCATCACCACTGTGCAAGCGATGAAGAGCCAGGAGGCTCTTTGCGGCCTGGTCCAGTTTATTTGGCCAGAATGAGTTAGCACTGTCCTCTCACCCAAAGCAAACCTTTGCAACCACTTCACTACCTCTTGCGGGTCTCACGGGCACAGTGACACCAGAGTTGTGTTCAGCTGGCTGGCATGGGTGGGCAGCCCCTGGTGGGGACAACTCATGGCAGGGATTTCCTCCAGGAACAAGGAAAGCTCTCGTGTGTGGCTGTCTCTGTGGGTCTACTCGGGGAGGTCGCACAGGCCTGGAGTGTGGGCACCTCACGGCAGCTCGCCCTTCTCCCCGCAGAGTTGCCCCAAGTTTGCCCACCTCACTGCAGCTCACTCCCGTCACTGTGCCACTCTCCAGTCCTCAGGAGATGCTCCCAGGTCTGCCCACCATGACCTCCCTGACCTCCTTACGCAATGGCCGCTGGTACATAGATTGGAGGGTTTATTGCAACCTACTATTTTATGCCTTTTCATATAAAGTGATTTTCCCCCCTAAGTAGGGAGAATTCTTGGTATTACTGCTTTTTAATTTGTCCTCAGAAAGTTGTGATAAAAGAGACCCGAGTCAGCGACAGGTGGTGCTCCTGAGCACACGTGCATATCTGCTGGGGCCATGTTCCGTGTGGTGGGGGTCCTGCTGCTGAGACCTGGTCTACCTGTCAGCTTTGTGGCACACTGTTAAAGTCACAGACCTCTGGTGACTTTAGGAGGGTTTGCCTCCCATCCTTTGGTCCATCCTCTGTAGGCTGATAGGGCCTGTTGGCTCCCACCCTTCAGCTGCTGGTCAGGGTCCCCGATCCTGTCATCGCAGTGATTGCCTTCAGAAAAGTGGAAGGCCTTGTGTGGCTGTCTTCATGGGCATGTGATTTTTGCTACTGAGACTATGACTGAGAACGTTTTATGGCAAATGGTGCTTACATCTCACCAGTTTTCCTTGTACCTGTGTCTGTTGCACGTTCACACACAAACGACTCTCCAGGAACATCTTTGCAGCTTTGAAATGTGAATTGTTGCCTGTGGGGAAGGCTCTGTAGGAAGCCTGTTTCCATGAGCTCCCCTGTCTGTTACCATCTCTCCCTCGTGTTCAAGATGCTGCTTTGTTTTCTAACTGGGTCGGTAACTGCTGTCTACTTAGGCCTCCAGGGACATGAGCTTGTGACCTTTTATCTCCAAAGGAAGAAAGGTCTGGGGCCCCAATGACAAGACGGAAAGTGATCATTGACACCACCCTTGCTGTTTTGTGGCTGTGTTTCACACTGACGTGGACTCTTCAGTTAACACTGTTCTCACTGGGGAAACTGATAACAGGCAGGTCAGCCAGACTTGACCTTCTAGAAGTGAAGGCCACACACTACCAGACGTCTGCTTTGGAGGGTGTTTGCTCAGAAACTCTGCCTACAGGATAGTTCCAAAGGCCAGAGGACTCTAAGGCAAGACCGGTTGGGTATAAATAGAACCGGTTGTAGGGCCAGCCAGAGAAAGCAAACCGGGAGCATCTCACTGGAGTTGTTTCTTTTCTTTTTTGAACGTACAGATGCTTCATTGCTCACCTTTCACACAAAGCACACCCGTAGCCATTTTCTTTCAGATTTGTTTCTTCATGAAGAAGGCAAGTTGGCTTCACTGACTAGTGGGTGAACTCCAGGATTTAAATTTTGGTTAAAATCTAACTTTTCAGTGTGGCAGTTACAAAGGATTGCTTGATGCCAAGTATGTTTCTTCTCAAAGTGGCACTTGGACTGAGGCAGCTGAGACTGAAGCTGCCCCTCAGCCCCCTCCATTTTGGAGAACTAGGACCTACTAAAAGTCTCAGATGCATCTGTAAATTTTACAGTGGCGGGGAACCCTATGTAATGGGACTCTTCAAGAATTTTCATTTGAGGTTTTCCTTTAGTAATAGATTAGTAACTGTTAATAAAACATTGAAAACCACTTCCCAGAAATTAAAGGACATCAGTGCCCCTTATTATTTCTTCAGTCCTATATGAAGGCCCAGGCACTGAAACTTTGAGGTGTCTTTACTTCCAATTACCAACATCCCTTCCTTTTTTAAAGCAGTCCACTTTGACAGAAGCCTGACTGGGCCGGCAGTTCTACAGGAGTGATTGCAGGGGCTCCACTTCAGAGGTTGGCCAAAGCCTCTCAGTCTCTCTGGTGCTGGGCGCCCAGCCTGAGCAGCTGCCTCACACATCCCTTGAGACCTTGTTCCTTTAGTGGAGTCTTTGGATTTTAGAAATTGTGGCTTTTCATAATTGACTGCAATGGCTTTAAGTTACACACATTATACCAGAGTCTGGAAATAAGCCACGGTAGCTCACCTGTCATTTCTCATCTAGCTTTTAACAAACTAGCTTTCAACCCCTAACAAACACCATTTCAAAATCCAAGGAAGTCCACTAGATTCTACCCTAAATGCCAGGCCTGTTGCATTTCAGTGACGTGTCTGGAGGCCAAGAGCCGTGGGTGATCTCACATGTCCACTGACCGCCCACTTCTGCCAGCTGCATGCCCCACGTCCCTGGACCTGCTGCCGCCGCCATACCGCCTGTACACAGGCGGTAGCACTCGGCTGGTGGGCACCCATGGTCGGTGTGGATGGCCTTTACAGGCACGGACCACCATCCCCCAGACCCCGGCCAAGCCAGCAATCAGATGTTACCTCCCATTTCCCTGGAAAGCGCAGAAGAGTGTTTTGGTTCATGCTTTGAATCAAACCAGCCAGCTTTCTGGCTTTTCTCTAATACTGTGATGGTAGAAAAACTGGAATCTTTACAAGAGATATGGATTAATGGACTAATGGACTGCAAAAAGGAAAAAGCATCAGTTTTACTGGCTGGAAGCAAAAACAGTCTCAGCTGATAAGGGTGGAGCACACCAAGTTTTCTGGAGCCCTTTCTCTGTTGGGCACTGACCTAATGTGGCCTTACCTATTAAGGTTTAGTTATGCACATGGAGAGGCAGGAGGGATGGAGTGATACTTTGCAGCGAACCAGGCTGCTGGAATGGGGCCCTGGCTCCCTGGGAGTGACTGTTCAGCTCCAACATGGAGGCTACACGGGGGGTCTTGGAGATGACCTTTCGTCTCCATCTGGGGGAGTCAAACCCTTGAAGATAGGACTGTTTTAGCAGGGTCACAGGTCCCAAATGGAGGCATAGACTTGGGCACTGTTGTGTCATGCACCCCCCCGAGATTGCAGCAGCTGTCCCCACTGGGCTGGAGTAGGTGCCAACATACTGGACCCTTGGCCACAGGTGCCTTCCAGGCGGGACCACAGGGCTCCTCACCCACTGGCTGCCCGACGCTGGCTGGCTGGCTGGCTGGTTACACAAGTCGGGCTGAGAGAAACGCTGCCTTTAAGGTCGCAGTGAAAAGCATAGTCTGTGAGGAAATCTTGTTATTTTTTTGAGAAGTATTTTATTACTGCATGTTTGTCCATGTTTGTGAATATGAACCTGACCACCACGTGAGCTGCAGCCGTCACAGTGGCGAGGGCAAGAATATGATGGGCGTGTGTGACAGCAGCTCGTAGGTATGGCTGCACCAAGAGTAAATGCCAAACAAATAGTATGAGAATTGTACTTTTTAAGAAATTAATTTATTTGAGTTATTTTTGAAATACAAAAATTGGTTGTATTTTTTAAAGCTATAATTCTTGTAGACATTCTGTGGTTAAAAATTTGTGCTTATTAAAAATGGTCATTTATGTTTTGCATTTCAGCTTTATGAAAAATAAAGTTTCTTTGGGAAGGTGACAGTTTTGGCTTCCTGATTACAGAGGGAGCCCTCTCACACAGGGCAGGAGAGCCTGCGGCTGATTCTCACACTAGGAGAGGAGGGTCCCCAGGCCCTCCCGCCTCCCCAGGGTGGGACGGTGAAGACCATTTCCACAGCAT
The DNA here is from genome assembly GCF_021234165.1 of Pteronotus mesoamericanus. Taxonomy (NCBI): domain Eukaryota; kingdom Metazoa; phylum Chordata; class Mammalia; order Chiroptera; family Mormoopidae; genus Pteronotus; species Pteronotus mesoamericanus. The sequence goes on from NW_026555090.1 coordinate 1,857,744, forward strand.
ACTGAGTTGCTAACAGAGAAACCTACATACGGGTGGCATCTTGTATAGACTCGTTTAACTTAGAATTCTGACTGAAAGCACATAGCAGAAGCTTCAGGAGAATTTCCCTCTTCAGTTGTAAGGTCATAATTCAGTTTCCCTGTGGTGTCCCACTGGGTAACAGAATATGAGCAGCTTTTACAGATTATGAACTTGGATGTTTCTTATTTGCTGCAGCGAGTCGGAGGAAACCCAGTAACTCTAAGAGACAGGTGAGTAAAATTACTGGAATCTTTCCAATAGCTCTGACCTACCCTACTGTTTAAATGAATTAAGACTAAATAATATTTCATTTCCAGAATAATTATAGATCGAGCTGTAAGAAAGTAGTGAGGTTCAGATTTAAACTCCTTAATAATTTGTTCCAGACTTACTAACAAGGGCTTAAACAGATTTTGATTTGGGAAGATAACATGAGAAAAGTCCTAAAAGAAACCCCTCAGCACACGCAAGCCGACCAGGTCCTGTGTAGGGTGGTGCTTCTCTTCTGAGAAGGGCGCTGTGTCCTCAGGGAAGTGCCTCGGGCAGTCCTGAGGGTCCTACACTGGGGCAGGTGCAGCCTGCTGGCTTCTCTAAGAGTCAAGCAGGCCGGGCAGAGGGAAGAGAGACGCGAAGCTCTCCACCTCCTCCCTGAGAGCTCTGATGGCCCTGAGGTGCTTCTCATCCCCTGCCAGCTTCTCCTTGAACTCCTTCAGGGTGGCCTTGACACCAACATCACTCTGAATCTGGAGAGTCAGTTCTATCCCTGTGTGATAGAGACAAATGAGTCCTCTGGGACTATGAGACACACCCAAGACCCAAGTACCCGATATGGGGGCGGTGAGAGCCGTAGGTATCAACATTCACCCCAGGAACGATTCCTGTATGAGCCCTTCCTTGGGCAGGACATACTTATAAATGTCTCAGACCAGGTGGTCTGCTAAGTGATTTCTGCTGTCTGCTGTCTCCTGTCCCCAGCACTCAGCCTTGACACAAAAATACCCTTCAGTGGCTGGGTCTCAACTGTCCAAAGACTCCATACACAGAATATGATGTGGCAAACTTCCAAACCCACATCCTTACCTTTGTGAATGAAGAGGGCTACTTTTTTGAAATCTTTTTCCAGAAGTCCTCGGGATGTCAGTGCTGGGGTCCCCAGTCGCAGCCCACTGGGCCGCAGGGCGCTTTTGTCACCTTCAACATAAACAGTCTCTGTGCCATATTTGGGTCGCACCCAAACTCACCACTGACCACTGTGCACTACCAAGGGGCACTTGGGCAAAAAGATAAGGCCTGTAGATGGCGGCTGGATTGAAGAGCTCAAGTGACTTCCACACTACAGGTGGAAGCCAAGGCACAGGCAGTGACCACATTCTGATCGTACATGGCCTTTGCTCCTCACAGTAAGGCTGGCATCTGAGTTTGGATTGCAACACCCGGACCTTATGAGCAACCCATGGAGAAGTCCAGCCTGCTCTCCAGTGGCCCCTGCCTCCCTCATCCAAAGCCGCCTCCCTCAATCCCCTGTCCCTGACAGGGTTACAGCCTGTCGGAAAGAGAGGTCCAGGAGGCAGCCACACCTTGGCTCCCGTCCAGCACGGTGTACTTATCCCCCAGATCAGCTGATGCTTTTCCACAGAGCCAATTATCACTGGCTGTAATGCTACCCCTAAGTGCAGACAGGAGAGGTGTGGAAGAGAAAACCAAAGAGGATTCTGACCTGGGCAGGTGTTCTTGTTGCAGGCAATAGAACAGGCTTCTAGCACCTTCTCAGCTCTGCCACCATCTGTGCCTTTGGAACGGAGATCCACGAGGATCAAATGGTTGTCAGAACCACCTGGAAACCAAGTTGGACATACAGGAATGCAGGCGGTCAATTCCATGCCAAGCGAAGGAATGTCTCTTTCTCAGAAATGAGGGTTGGGGAGGAAGGGGCTAAAGCAGATGGGGTCAGGAAGGTGAGCACCCCGCCATGTGTCCTGGAAACCTTGAATCACCTGTAAAGAAAAGATGCTCTAGAACCTAAGAGTTTGACAGAGGACAGGGCAGTGTAAACAGGGTACCTGCCGATGCAGGGGGGCTGTGAGGCCAAGGGAAGAACGACCACGCTGCCCACAGCACGCTGGGTGCTGGTGAAGGGCCTGAAGGCTCTGGGGAGAGGCATCCCCCATCTATGGCTTCTGTTTTCTTTGACAAATCACTTGACATCTCTGAAATCAATCCTCAAGGCTCCCTCTGAGGCAGCACTAGAGTAGCAGGTAGTGGTTCCATTTACAGTAACACTGGGTGACCACTACCTTCATGAGCACATATTAGGTACCAGGCGCTACTAGCCAGTCATGTATTTTATCCCTAATCCTGCAGGGGGTGATACTAATGAAGTGGTGCAGGTGAAGATATGAGACCACAAGAACATTCTGGAACTGGGCCAAGGTCACCCAGAAGTCTTTCAAGTACCTGGGTATTTTTACTTTGAACTCTCACTAATACCAAGTCATTGACTTGGGCAACAGCAATGACTTCCAAGATGTAGGTGAACTAAGTTAATGCTTAGCTCTGGACCCCACAGCTCAGAGCTTAAGTCCAAGTCCCCACAGCTTCCCACCTACTAGCAGCGTGGCTATAGCGAGGCTGCTCAAAACTATGGAATCTTAGGCACCCGTCTATAAAATATGACCAACGATATACAAGGCTGTCGCGAGGTTTAAGTAGGGTACTGTGTATGGTGCCTGGCCAGGGCCTGGCACAAGGCCGGTAACCAGAAATGCTGGCTGCAAGCATGGTCACAACCTGCTTCGGTTGCCCGCACCAAGTCTTCAGAGCAGAGTAAAGGGACGGGAGCACAGACGCGGAGCTCAGGAAGGGCGGAGACTCACTGGGAGGCTCCGAGCAGCAGGGCTGCCAAAGCCGCCTGCAGCCAGGGGAGTGTGGCCTAAATTTTTTGTGATGACTGAGACTCCTGGGGCTTTGTTACTGGGAGACGTGGAAGATGAAGGAGAAAGCAAAGAAAGGAAGTAAAACTAAACAGAAAAGAGGTGCTACCCAGAACTGCTAAGATGGCATTTGCCCCAGCTCTGCCACCCACAAGGTTTGGTGGGGAGCCCACTCCTCAGACTGGGGGCCGTAACCCCCGCAAAGGGCTCCAGGCAGAGAGTAGGCACCTGCTCTCTTGGACCCACCTCCCCGGACCACCTACTGCTAGCATACATGGCAGCCTTGTGCGCAAAGATAACAAAGTACACTGTCTGCCAGAAAAACTGTGCCATCCCAATTGCGTGAGCCCGCAGTGACCGAGGCAGACAGCGCCTCTGAGCAGGGCCCTCACCCGGGAGGGCCATCTCGCTCAGCACCTGCGCCTCTGGTTGTGGCCCTGCCTCACACCCTGCCTGTGACTGCAGTGCCGTGGCCACCAGCCTGCAGCCACACACTGGCTGGGTGAGCCGCGGTGTGAGGCTGTGTGCAACCACGAGGAGCAGGGTCACAGCCTAGGGTCCGTGGGCGCCACCCAAGTTTCTGTTGGTACCTGTTACTACTTTGTAGCCCAGCTCCATCAAAGTCTCAGCCAGAACCCTGCAGTTGGCCACCACCTGGCGCTGATAAAGTCTGAACTCCGGAGTCAGGGCTTGCTTCAGAGCCACGGCAACCCCTGGCAGGGAGAGACAATGGGTCACTTAGGAAGGGTGGGATCAAAAGACAGACTGACAAACAAAAACCACCTTATTTCCACTCAGGCTTCCTTGTTCTTCAGTGTCACGGAAAGGCGCGGATTACATTCACCCCTCCCCACCGCAACAATGACACACACACACACACACACACACATATTTTAAAGATTTTATTTACTTACTTTTACAGAGAGGGGAAAAAGAGGGAGAGAAACATTGATCGGTTGCCTCTCGCACTTCCCCCGCTGGGGACCTGGCCTGCAACCCAGACATATGCCCTGACTGGGGACTGAACTGCAGACCTTTCAGTTCACAGACCGGTGCTCAACACACTGAGCATGACATATATTTCTAACTCTACAATTACCTGTCTAAACCTCCAGACCTCTTCTGTTGGAGGAGGTGCTTTTGAGGTAGGCTTTCTCCCAGGCATGGAAGTGTTGTGCTAATAAAATTACCATAGGACTTCCAGCCGAGATGGAAGCGTAGGTAAACACACTTTGCCTCCTCACACAACCAAAAGAAGGACAACAAATTTAAAAACAAAAAACAACCAGAACTGCCAGAAAATCAAACTGTATGGAAGTCTGACAACCAAGGAGTTAAAGAAGAAACATTCATCCAGACCGGTAGGTGGGGTGGAGACAGGCAACTGGGGCAGAGAGGATATGTGGCAAGGTAGCAGCTGGAAGACCAACCGGGTGGTCCCACATTTGTGTGTGGATAAACTGGGAGGAACAGCTGTGGAGCGAGACAGACCCCGCAACCCAGGGTTCCAGTGCAGGAAAAGAAAGCCTCAAAACCTCTGGAGGAAAAACCTGTGGGGATTGCAGTGGTGGGAGAAACTCCCAGCCTCACAGGGGAGTCCGCTGGAGAGACCCACAGGTTCCTAAAACATACACAAACCTACTCACCTGGGAATCAGCACCAGAAGGGCCCAATCTACTTGAGGATAGCGGGGAAAGTGCCTGAAAACTGGCCAAGAGCAGAGCAAGTGGCATTGTCTCCTCTCGGACCCCTCCCCCACACACAGAGCCACAATGCAGGATCTGGGTTGCCCCGCCCTGGAGAAAACCTAAGGCTCCGCCCCTTCCAACATTACAGGAACACTGAGACAAAGAAATATGTCCCGAATGAAAGAACAGGTCAAAGCTCCAAAGAGAGAACTAAGCGATGACGAGATAGCCAACCTGTCAGATGAACAGTTCAAAACACTGGTAACCTGGATGCTCACAGAAATAGCCGAGTATGGTCGCAAAATGGAGGAAAAAAAGAAGACTATGCAAAGTGAAATAAAGAAAAATATACAGGGAACCAACAGTAAAGGGAAGGAAACTGGGACTCAAATCAACGATTTGGAGAAGGAAAAAATAAACATTCGACCAGAACAGAATGAAGAAACAAGAATTCAAAAAAATGAGGAGAGGGTTAGGAGCCTCTGAGAACTTTAAATGCCCCAACACCCGAATCATAGGGGTGCCAGAAGGAGAAGGGGAAGAGCAGGAAATTGAAAACTTATTGGAAAAAATAATGAAGGAGAACTCCCCCAATCTGGCCAAGGAAATGGACTTCCAGGAGATCCAGGAAGCTCAGAGAGTCCCAAAGAAGTTGGACCCATGGAAGAACATACCAAGGCATATGCTAATTACATTCCCCAAGATTACAGATAAGGACAGAATCCTAAAAACAGCAAGGGGAGACAGTTCCCTACAAAGGCGTTCCCGTGAGACTATCAGCTGATTTCTCAAAAGAAACCTTGCAGGCAGGAAGGGGCTGGAAAGAAGTATTCAGAATCATGAAAGGCAAGGACCTATAACCAAGATTACGCTATCCAGCGAAGCTGTCATTTAGAATGGAAGGGCAGATAGGGTGCTTCCCAGATAAGGTCAAGTTCAAGGAGTTCACCATCACCATGCCCTTAATATATGAAATGTTAAAGGGACTTATCTAAGAAAAAGATAAAAAACTGAACAAACTTACAACTATCATCTACTGAACCTAAAAAAACTCCAAAAAACCAAACTAAGCAAACAACTAGAACAGGAAGAGAACCACAGAAATGGAGGTCACATGGAGGGTGATCAGAGGGGAGGAGGAGGGGGGAGAATGGGGGAAAAGGCACAGGGAATAAGCAGCATAAATAGTAGGTACACAATAGACAGGGGGAGGTTAAGAATAGTATAGGAAATGGAGAAGTCAAAGAACTTTTATGTGGGACCCATGGACGTGAACTGAGGAGGGGCCTGGGGGTGCTGGTGGGGACACGGTGCAGGGCGGAGGGGAATAGAGGGGAGAAAAAAATGGGACAACTGTAATAGCATGATTAATAAAATATACTTTAAAAAAATAAAAAATAAAATTACCACAGGAAAGCTGCTCTTAAGCAAGGTATATTTTACAGTCCTTTTTAAGCTTGACATGTGTAAACGAGTGCTTAGCTGCCCTAAAAGCTAATGCTTTCATGCCAAGTTATGCAGGTCTTTCAGTTCAGAGTCCAGGTGAGAGGTGAGGCCTGGTCTACCCTGCACGTCCTGACTTCTGTGGTACCTTGCGTTCTGTCCTGAGGGACGCTTATGGGCACAGAAAACGGCGGAGAGTGCAAAATGTGTGTGCTCGAGACCCACCACAGAGGCCTCCAATCAGTGTGCGTGGGTGGCAATGACTGGACAAGGCCTACAGTAGCCGGAGGCTGGGCAATGCCACCATCTGAGGGATGAAGGAACTGCAGGTGCTGAGCTCGCAGGTAGGAAAGGGGAGTATGAAAACACCCAGGTGGCTGACACTGGCGCCGAAGTTCCTCATTCAGTGGGTCCTCCTCTCCCCTCTTTGGAAATATTAGTGCTTCCCTAGATGGAGAATTTCCACCTTTATCCTGGGCTCTTCTGGCAACTGCTTTGTTCCAAAGAAGACAGTGGAATGACTCCGGAGATCATCCCAGATTCCCTAAGCCACTTGTAGAGAGAAGGAACGCGTCAATGCCTGCCTGCTGGGGGGTCGCGGAGTCAGACCCAGGGGCTGCTGGCACGGCCCCGCAGTCCCGGGTGCTGGGGTCAGACCCAGGTGCCTCTTCCCCTCAGGAGGACAGGGTGTCAGGGGAGAGGCATTTTGTCCTTGCTCATCACACTCCCTTAGCTATGCCTTCTTCCAGTTGCCAAATTCCTTCCCTGTTATTTCTTAAAGAGGGCTATCCATAAAACAGGCCGGCCTCTCGGTTTTGCCAAGGGGCAGCCACACACGTCCCTGCCTTACACCAATCGCCAGTTTCCCTGGTCGCCCTCGTTAGCATCTCCTAGACAGACACTCCTCTAGTTGCTCCCCAGCGTGGAAGTCCTGGCACAAAAGCTGGTGAACAGGTGAGAGGGGAGTGAGGGGCCGCGAGATGAACGAAAGCGGAGAACCCTCAGGCTGACTGCACAGGGCCTGCCAGGGTGAAGATACACCCTCTGAGGGCTCGGGGTGGGTTCGGTGATGTTTTACCAGCAATGGCGTGGTTGTGGGGACCTCCCTGCAGGCCTGGGAACACAGCAGCGTTGATGAGCGACTCCAGGTTGTACAGGATCTCTTTGCCGGTTTTGGGATCCACGCTGCGCACTCCTGGATGAAGAAAAACATCAGAATGGCCAGGGCAGACAGGCTGTCTGTCCCCCGTTTCCTCCCCACCTGGACTCAAACCCAGACTGTCCAGGGGAGCGCCCAGCACAGGCCTGGCCCCTCCTCCCGGAGGCGAGCCCTGGACAGAAAGCTGCCAGGCAGAGGGGGCCGCTTCCAGGTGCGGGCGGGCCACCGTTTCACAGGTGGAACGAGAGCATGGAAATTTCCCCCCAAAGAGACTGTAGCAAAGAACACTCCTTGGGCATATTTCTTCAAAGAAGTGTCAAAGGGTAGCCTTCTAAGATGACTTCTTTGAGGGAGACAAGACTCATGGGGGTAGATACAGGGAATAAGGTTCCCTTCAGAGTAAGAGTTAATAATTAGCAACAGCAGCTACTAATGTCTCTATAGAGCTTCTGTGAGCCAGAACCGCTCTAAGCACTTTACCTCAATTGACTCATTTAACCCTCACAACAGTGGTCCAAAGGGACTGGTACTATTATGATGATCCCTACTCCAGAGGTGAGGAAATGAGGCACAATGAGGTTGCACAACGAGCTCAAGCTCACAGTGAGTACGGGGCACAGCCAAGGTCTGCTCCCGCTGGCTGGGTCAAACAAATCCCAACACCCGGGGAGAAAAACAGCGCCTCCCAGGCGGGCGGGAGCGGCTGCCTGCTGCAGAAAGCGCAACGCAACTAAACGCCCTCAGAGTTTAGAGGCTGCCAGTGGGTACATGGGTGTGTCTAGGGGCTTGGGCGAAGAACCCCTGCCTCGGGGTAAAGAGAAAGCCAGTCTCCAGAAGGCTGGTTTCGCTGCTGATGCCAGCTTCACCCGCCAGGGCCAGCCCTGGGCTGCACAATGGCCTGATCACCTCTCTGGCTTTCTCAGGTGTGGGAATCCCCAAAAGGTGGGAGCACCTATACACTGTGGGTTGTAAGCATTCCATTACTGCAAAGAGAAATTCTTTACTAAGATGATAAAACTCGTACTGAGATTTATACATCCATGTCTTATGGTTTTGGTTAGTGTGAGTCTCTCTCTATGAGAAACATGGTGGACTACAGTAAGTTCACCAAAGTAATGCTGTAGTGGGAGGTCTCCTGGTAGCCTGATGGCCAGGCACAGCCTTCCTTTCACTCCGGCACCTGCCTCAGGAGGATTATCTGAGCCAAAGAATGCTGGCGCCCAGCACAACACCCTTCCTCCTCTTCCCAGGACCCGGCGAGCTGCTCAGAGCTTCTTTCTAGATCCCTTCTATAAAGCCTGTCATTGTCTCCTCCGAAGTAGCTTTCAGGGATCCTACTATCTTCAAGGGATCCCAGGTCAGAGTCTCCCCCAGCTTCCCAAACCAGATGTGAACACCCAGAGAAAGGCAAACGCCAGCACCCCATGCTCAGAAGCACACCTCGCCTGTAGAAGATCATGCCGGCTCGGCAGCCTCTCAGGGTTTTGTGGGTGGTGGTGGACACCACGTGGCAGTGCTCGAACGGGGAGGGCACCACGCCAGCTGCCACCAGCCCGCTGATGTGCGCCATGTCAGCCATGAGATAGGCCCCGTTGTCATCGGCAATCTTCCGCAAGCGAGCATAGTCCAGGTTTCGGGAGTAGCAGCTGGTTCCTAAGATGGCAAAGGTGGCAGTGTTGTCAGAGATGTCCACGGCCACCCAAGAGTCAGCTGCAAGGTGACCTCTGGACATATGTATTTGAAAGCTTGGAGGTTCCTCCCCCTAAAATCTGAGAAAAGAAATGAAGAATATTCTTGAAAAACATCTTTGTACTAAAGGCAACCACTCTGATCTCTGCCTCTTCAATGTCATGGTGGTCAGGATGGCCCCCAACTATTATTACACCCCCAATTAGTCAAGAATGGACGTTTCTAGATGCTTCTCTGAGAACAGCCTCAGATCTTATTCCACCTAGTACTTAATGATGGCAAAACAAACATCTGCCCTGAAAGAAAGGAATATACTTAGACCCAGGAAGTTCAGCTCTCCAAGGCAGAAACTAGCAGTGAGCAAGGAGAAGGTGGGGAACATCGTCACGTCTTCGCTTCGTAGGAAGCCTGGGACTGATGACTAAGTCAGCTGCTTTCTGCCCCGTTCATCACCTGCAATGATCAGCTTCGGGTGGAAGAGGCGGGCGTTCTCCTCCAGCTGGTCATAGTCGATGTAGCCAGTGTCTGGGTTCACCTGTGGAATGCCATGGACAAGCAGGCTCAGGCTGCCCCCCGAGCCTGCCCTCCCACCTGAGGCTGCACCGGTGTCAAGCACAAGAGGACGTCTTCCATGTGCCCAAAGCTGTTTGCTCTTCTTCGCCATGAAAACAGCAAAGATGTCCCAGGTGAGGGCTTGAGGGTGAGGCGGGGTCCCAGAGCGCGTGGCCCGCACAGTAGGGTAGATGACCGAGTCTCGCTCTCAGACCCACGGTGCCTCGAAGGGCCCCTGAGGGAAAGCGAGCCCCTGCCCCCAGGGCTCTGCTGGGATGAGAAGGAACCAAAAAGCCACCGCAGAATGAAACAGGAGGGCCAGACAGGGAAGCTTCATCCGCCCCCGCAGGCGCTAAGACTCGGCTGCCTTCAGGGACGAGACGGCGTGCTCGCCAACAGCGCTTGCAGTCGCAGTACAATCAGAAAAGGAAAGAAAGGCATGAGGATTAGAAAACATACAAAAGCGGACATCACTGACAGACACCACGCCTGTGTACCTAGGAAAATCCAAGACTCTAGAGGGGAGCTATTAGAATTAGTCACTGAATTTAGTGAGGTCACTGGATATAGGGTCAAAAACAAAAAATCAATTATATCCATACATATGAGCAGCAAAAAAGAGAGAAAGAAATTTTAATAATTATATCATTAGTTTCAAAAGCCATAAACTAACAAAAGATGTACAAGACCTCTACACAAAACATTACTGAGAGAAATTTAAAAACACTTAAAAACTGTTACAGCGGTTAAGGCTGTGTGTGCTTGTGAAAGGGCAGGCTGACCGAAGCAGAGCGCCCGGAAGAGAGCCCGCCGTGGCGGACGGCCACCACGCTCGCTCGCCGCCGGCGGGGACTCCAGGGAGAGCGCGGCCTTCCCTCAGGAGGCGCGAGGCCGGCCGGACGCGCGCCCTGCACCGAACAGCACCTGCACCCCGACCTCAGCCAGGCACAGACGCCCGCTCCGCAGGGACTGCGGACCCACTGACTCGGGAGAGGTAAAACCACTTTTTTGGCAACACATTTCTTAGTAAGTTCCGCTTATTAAAGTTATATTAAGGCATTTATGCTGAGGGAAAGTACAAGCAACCGCAGGGGGTCAATGCAGGAAAGCCTGAGCGGCGTGCGGCATGGGAGGCCTCTACAGAGGAGGCGGTGAGAAACTTCAGGGCTGAAGCCCCCGCCCGTGGAGGGAAGGATCGCGGGGAGGGGGCGACCCTTTCCAAATTAACGAAGCACTTTCAGTTCAACGCAGTTACAGAAGGCTTGTGTGCAAGGTTATGGGAACCAAACAGTCAGGTGGGAAGGCAGGCTGAAAGACCATTTGTGGTTTTGTTTCGTGTTTTAAGGGTGTAGCTGATTCTTTCTCAGTCGCACAAACTCAACAGACAAACTATTACCTTGATGAAAAATCAACGGCTGATCCACAGCAAAAAAAAAATGGACATCATTCTAAAAAAGTTTTTAAATACATAATTACCCCCAAATCTGTTGATACGCTCTCCCTCCACATTTTGTTTTGGAAACTTGTGAGATTATTTTTAAGTTTTTTTTTTTAATCTTGAAATTTCAACAATAAAATGGCTCTTGGAAGAATTCACAGGCATTTTAACAAGCTGTCCCGGGGCAAAGTGGGGCAGAGGCCATGGACAGGAAGAAAGGAGGGTCCCTCAGTCACAGGGGAGGAGGGCAAGTGACAGGAGGTACACGTTTCCCCACAGGGAGACGGGATGCACGGCCCTGTGCTCGGCGGCCGCCCGGAGGGTGGAATCAGCCCCACGGCGGCCAGAGAGGCAGCCTCAGGGGCAGAGGAGGGCTGCGGGGGGAGCTGCGGGCTTGTGTCCTGCTGCCTGGCCACCCAGGCTGGTGTCCACAGGAGCCCCTCCAGCGAGTGAGCGGGCCGAGCGGGCCGGGGGCCCAGTCCCAGCCACTCCACGCCCCCACTGGCCCAGCACTGGGTGGGGCTCCCCGCTGCGCCCCCCCCCCCCCCGGGCTGCAGCCTGCACAGCGCATGTCGAAGACGGGGGTGGCTGCGGGGGAAACTGGGGTGCTGCCCCGGCCTTGCTAATGCCAGGAAAACTTTTCAGTAACAGCAGACGCTGGGCCAAAGAGCATAAGGTTCCCCAAAGGCCCTGTCTGAGGAGGGAAAGCCAGTCGGCGATCACCCGCCAACACGCTTTTCGCAGTCAGAGAAACTGTAGGAATCGGCTTTTGTGTTCTAAGTGCAAAGACAGAGCACTGTGTTCCTGCTGCCACATTTCAAAATCCATCTTCAAGGTCAGCACTGGCAGGTGCAGTGCCTGCGACCGAAACGCCAAGGCCTTCCGTGAAAGGAAACGAACTGTCACTTGCAAACAAGCGTCTGTGCAAATACTGGAACTGAGAGAAAGGCAAACGATAAAAGCAGTAAACAGTCAAGGATGTGCAACAATGACTACAGGATGCCGAGAGCGAGCAATGGCTTGATTTTCTTAGAAGGATAAAATTATGTGTCTGCCACTCAACCAAGCGTAGTAACACATGGCTGCCTTTGCTCATGGAGGGACACATGAAACTACCCAGGGACAGTCTACCACCAACACACCCTGTGAGGGGCACGGTCTCTGGCCATGAGAAAGAACCAGCCTGTCCACAGAGTGTACCACGGACCAGTCTGCAAGTCACCTCTTTCCCACCCATCTCTTTAACTATCTTTATAGGTAAGTCACTATGCCCTTCATGAGCCCATGAATCTTACAAGCATTTTTTTTTTTTTACACCAAATTGTTTATAAATGACAAGGGTTCCCACATAAACACGTGTCAGTCTCCTCATGGGCCCATGGCCTGGCTCTGTCAGGGCTAAGGAGGGGGACTAGGCACTGACGGTGGCGCTGCTGGTTCCAGAGCTGGAGCTAGGGAGGCAGCTGCCGTCACTAGGGGTCCAGGCATGGTGGACCGAATAGTCACCCCCAGCTGTCACTGCCCCCCAGCTCTGGAGCAGTCAGGACCCCTGCCGTGGCTGGGACTTCCTGTGCCGTTGCCTCCCCACCGGGCTCCCTGTGCCCCAGCTCAGCCCCTTGCATTCCCCCCAACTGTCCCCAGCTTGCCCTGTATGTTGGAGGAGACCCCGGGGCAGGAAAATGACAAATGGTGGAAGGTGGAGACTTTCTGTGGTGCCGGGTGAACAGAACTTATTTAAACTGGCGCAGCCAAACACACAGACTGGAGGCCTTCTGAGAAGCTGGCCACAGAGCCATGCAGAGGCGCTCTTACCTTATAGGGCATAGATTCAAAAAAGATGGATGTAGCAGAGATTTTCTTCTTATCTGTCATGAACCCATGGGTCAGGTGGCCTCCATCGGGCAGGTCCAGGCCCATGATGCGCCCATGGGGTTCCACCAGGGCGGTGTACACAGCAAAGTTGGCCGGGGACCCTGGGCCAGGAAGACCAGAGGAGACACCATTGCTTCTGCCCATGAGGCAGCCAGCAGGACCCCAAGCTTGGCACTAGGTCATCAACCAGAAGTGGCCGCAACAGACGTCCACCGTTAAGTAACAGTGAAATGCCTCGCTCTGATTCCCTCTTGTTCCAGTCCTGTCGCTCCAAGACCTTCGGGCTGACAGCTCGCTCCAAGCATGCTAATCCGGAGAGGAAGCCGCTTGGGGCGGGAGTTTTTACAAAAACAGCCCTTGCCATTTCCCCTTCCCCTCACATAACAGAACCTGAGCTGTACTTTCGCAGATGGATTTGAGTCCCATCTTTTCTTGTCCGTTGGCACCTTCCGGATCAATAAACCTCTTCTTACACCAAACTCTGAGTTTTGGCCTTTCAAAGCATGGAGCGCTCGGACCTCGGACAGGTAAAATCATGCAGTCCTCGCACCCCGAGGTCCCCCTGCACCGACCCCTTGAGAGGAAGGGAAGGGGGATGTCAGGGACAGGGCACTATCTCTGAGGGCTGAGGCCAGGGACCAGGGACATGGAGAAAGCCACACACACCCAAGGGGGCTGCACCTATTTGTAACTTCCGTTTAGGGGCAGTCCTCTTAGGACCCCTCTCCAGGCACATCAGCCCCAGGAGACCGGCCCCAGTCGCGGCAGGCCCTGCTAATTACCGGAGTAGGGCTGGACGTTGACTCCCCAGCACTGGGGGTCCAGCCCATAGACCTGCAGCGCTCGCTTCTGACAGAGGGTCTCCAGCTCATCAACAAACTCAGTGCCACCGTAATACCTGCGTGAGAAAAGCGGGGACTTAGGCCTGCTCTGCAAGGGACCTCTGTGCTCAGCACAGGCTGGGGCAGGAGAACAAAGGGGGACTCGGTGCAGGCTGCACACGGCTCGCCCTCCGTGGGCGCCAGGCGCTGCGACGCTGCTCACGGGTCTCCTCATCTATAAGGAAACGCTGACACAAGCTACAGGGGCGAAACACGCGCTCGCGTTATGCCAAGTGAGTACGCCAGTGACGACGGCATGATCCCCTCACCTGAGGTACCAAGAACGGTCACGTTCACAGAGACAGAATGCGGACTGGTGGTTCACCGGGCGCCGGGTGCAGGGACGGGTGGAGACAGCTGTTGGGTTTTGGGGTTTTTTTTCATTTCTAATAAAATTTACTTTTCGTTTAATAACTACATATCAAAATTTATCAAATATTTATGGTTTTTATCTGTACACATCCTAATAACTCAACCCAAAAGAAATTTTTTAACACTTATGCCTTGAGGTCCCAAAACGCTTTAAAAATTTTAAATTAAATGTATATACATTTTTTTATTATAGTAAAAACATGACAGAAAATTTACCAGCTCAACTAATTTTTTTATCCTCTCAAGAGGTTTTCTGTTTTCATTGCTTTTAGAGAGGGAGGAAGGGACAGAGAGAAAAACATCAATGTGAGAGAAGTATCAGTTGGTTGCCTCCCATACATGGCTCGTACTCACCTGGATCAGAGATAGAAACTGAAACCTAGGAATGTGCCCTGACTGGGAATCGAACCCGCAACCTTTTGGTTATGGGGATGATGCTCCATCCAACTGAGCTGCACCTGCCAGGGCTCCACCGTAACCATTTTTAAGCATACAGCTTAGTAAGTAGGGTTAAGTACCTCACATTGATAAGTACATGCACGCTGTGCCACAGACCAAATTTTTCCATCTTGCAAAACTGAAACCCTAACCCACCGAGTGACAACTCCCCACCTCTCCCTCCCCCAGCCTCCAGTGACCACCATTCTACTTTCCGTTTCTGTGAGTCTGCCTAAGTACCACATGTAAGTGGAATCATACCGTATTTGTCTTTTAGGGCCCGGTTTATTTCGTTTACCATAATGTCCTTAAGATTCACCCTTGCAGCCTGTGACGATTCCCATCTTTTTTTAAGTTTGAAGCACATTCCGCTGCACGGATACACCACATCCGCCCACACACTTGCCCATCAGTGGACACCCGGGCTGCTCCATCTGTCAGCTGTTGTGAATGATGCTGCTGTGGACCTGGGTGTGCAAATGTCTGTCTGAGGTCCTGCTTCCAATTCTATTGAATATATACCCAGAAGTGGAATTGCTGGGTTATATGGAAATTTTATTTTTAATTTTTAAGGGACCTCCATGTTGTTTTCTACAGTGACCTGCACATTTTACATTTCTACCGACAGTGCACAAGGGTTACAATTCCTGTCCATTCTCACCAGCACTCGTTTTGTTTTTGATAGTAGCCATCCTAATGGGTGCGAGGTAACAATAGCCTCACTGCGGTTTTGATTGGCATTTCCCTAATGACTGGTGAAGCGGAGCCCCTTTCCCTGTGCTGCTGGCAGGAGTGACCGTTCGAGGGGGACAGAGGTCTGCGCACAGCAAGGGAAACAGCCCCGGAGCTGGAGGGGGTGATGGTTGCCCCGCGCTCTGAACGTGCTTAATGCCACTCAGCTGGCCGTTTAAAAGGGGCAAATCTTCTATTATGCTTATTTTACCACAATAAGGAAAAGAGGGAACGAAAGGATTTTACTCACGATGAGGCTAGTTAATAAAGAGCTAAGAAAATTCTTTGGCAACTAGAATGGGGAAACTGAGACAGATAGCTATGCAAAGTGGCTGCGCAATTTACAGCCAGACACAGACGGTCCCAAGGCAGAAGGCCCTGGGTGCCTGGCAATCGGCAAAACTGGTGCTGGACCTTGCCCCAGGGTGGCCTGTCCTTCCCCGGCACAGAGCCGGTCACGTGGGAAGACCCCCTGCCCTGGAGCCACCAGTGCATGGAGACCACAACCCTGAGAGGACACACCTGGAAAAGCTGAGGACTGCCGTGTTGAGGTCTCTCCCTGAGACTTCCCCCAGAGCCACCCCTGTCACATAAACTCAGGTGTGCTCGCCATGATGATAAAAGACACTCCCATCACCACAGATTCCAAGAGTTCTAGGAGCTCGGGCACCAGAAACCAGGCACAAAGACCAGGTAGCTTTGACTGTACCGCAGTCTGAAAACATCTGGATTCGAGTCCCCGCTCTGTTCCCCGTGCACAAACCCGAAAGGTCACTGAACTTGACCGAGTCCTAGCTTTCCCCTCTTTAACACAGGGACGCAGCACCACTCTTCCTACTGCGCTGCCAGGAGGGTCAAAGGAGACGGTAACTGTGGAAAGGCCCCCTGAGCTCTTCGAGCACGATGCGGAAGTTAGTGATTCCCGGCACCAGAGAGGTGAGCTGTCCAAGTGTCAGTTGGGTTTCTGGCCCTTCTACAGAGCACTTTAGAGTACCCCAGGACAGAATGCCAGTTCAGCTCCGAGGGTGACCCTTCCCTCTCTGCGTCCTTCAGGACACAAATGCAGATGTTTGCAAAAACCATGCATCGATTCTATAGTCATCGCCTCTGACGGATGATGACTGTAAAAAAGAATACACTGCCTCATGGTTTTCAGGGGGAAGAGTGGACTGAAATCGCTGCATTTGGAAAGCCAACATTTATAATGCAGAAGTGGTATCTAGTACAGCAGATTCAGTTCCACTTGAGTCACTCCTGAAACAGATCCTGGGACAGCAACAACCACCCTCCGAAACGTCACTCTGAGTACCTACTGACCCTCCTCCCAAGGCTGGACGACTATCCAGCAGCTCCGTGCTCCGCTATGGACTGGCCTGTCATTCTAGAACACCCCCGAGGGACTGTCAAGGTGACCTGAGTCCAGCTGCTCCTCGAGCACCAGTGCTATCACATGCTGGGCATCGGAAAAAAGTAACGTCCAAGCAGAAGGGGAACAGGAGTCCTCGCGCGGTTTCGATCCTATCCTGATTCAGGACCTCGCACCACTAAGTCAGAAGCGGGCCTTTGACAACATTCACGTACCTCTGGCCTGGGTACCCCTCAGAGTACTTGTTATTTAAGCAAGAGCCAAGGGCCTCCAGAACGGCTCTGCTGGCGAAATTCTCGGAGGCGATCAGCTCTAACCCGACCCTCTGCCGGTTGCTCTCCTTCTTAATGATGTTGTACACCTGATGAGAAAAAAAAGAGACACTGAACATTTGGGTCGTTGAGTTCAGCGATTTGCTCTGACCACAACGATAACCTAGCAAAGGGACGGGCCACGGTGGCAGAGCCGTTTTGCCCGCAGCAGCTGACCATTGCCCACAGGGTCAAACTCAGAGGGTACTTAAAATAAGTATCTCACTTAACTTTTAATTGTGTACCATCGTGTTATCTTTATTTCTACATTTCACCAAGTTTTTCCTCCCTGAACCTTACTCCTCGCTTCTCTTCCTTAAAATAAAGACAGAAAGGAGACCAGTGGTTGTCTAGGGCCTGGAAGTCTGGTCATGTAACTGCTAATGGGTTCGAGGTTTCTTTGTGGGCGGGCAAAAGTGTTTTAGAATTGACTGCGAAAACACTAAAAAAAGAAACACTTTAAATAGATGATTTGTATGGTAATTGAGTGATATCTCATGTATAAAGCTGCTATAAAAATACATTAATAAAGGTGCTCCTCGGTGTCTAAAGGTACTCCTCTGAACTGTGTCAAAAGGGTCAAATTCGGTGACCTCCCCCCCCCCGCCGCCGCCCCGCCGCCGTTGCCAGAGCGCCAGCACAGCGCTCTGCACTCTGCAGAAACTCAAGGGCACTTAAGTTTACCCTGGAAGGGCTTTTAGCGCTGTGTCGGCTGCTGCCTCTAACTCTGGCACTCCTACACCGAGTGCAAGGCTATTCTGAATAAAGTATTTGTATGATTACAGCTAGAATCAATAAAAGGCTCCAATTTAAGAACACCCATGAAGACCCCCCATATCTCACCTCAACGTCATTGTCTTTTAGGGGCTGCGCCAGCATTTTATCATGCGAGGACCACAGGTCAGCACCCTTGGAAGCACTGTTGACCTCTGCTGCCATTGCGCTGGCTCAGAGTTGCCTGAAAACGGAAGAACTTCCAACATGAAACTTAGTCAAAGCCCATGGAAACCTGTTGGTTCTCTGAGTTGCTAAAGGACCGACACTATTTTTCACCCTTTCCCTCAGAACTGCTTGGTAAACATGAAGCCGTCGTGTTGCGAAACCACCGCGTGGGACTGCCGGCTGCTTCCTGAGCTGCGGGCGTCAGCCCGCTGTCCCGTTAGCCAGGAGAGCTAGGAGGCCTGCCCTCGGCCCCATGCCGCCCTTTCTTAGCCGGCCTTTTCTTGGGCATGCCTTGTCTCTCCAACTAAATTCACCTCCTTGAAGGCAAGGGCTATGTGTTACTTTTATTTTTTTTGTATCTCCCACAGAGTCCAGTGCAGCCAGACATGAAGTAATATTTGCCAAATGCCTGAACAAATGAATCGCTGACTCGTGTTATTTTTTTCCATTTTCCGGTATGAAAAGGAGGCTCAGAGAAGCAGAGGATCTTAGCCCATGGCTTCACAGCACGTTGGCCAGGAAGGTCGGGCTCAAAACCCCAAATCACACGCTCAAAGCACCCACAGGGTTCCTGGAGAAACTGCGAGTCGAAGCCTGCACCTGCTTAACCATAAACCCCCATGAGAATTATAGGTAAGATCTGCGTGTTGATAGTTTTCATCAGAAAACTGCATCCCATTAAAATGCTGGGAAATGTATGTTTCTACAAAGAACAAGAATTTGTGATCAGTGGCATCTCCTCTAGTGTGAAAGTTTAAATATGTACAGGAACCAATCTCCTTATCAACAGCTGGCAGCTTTCCTGTAGTTTTCCATTAAATAGGTAAGTTTTCACCCAAAATTGATTCATTCAACAACTACTTATTGAGCACTTCCCTGCCGCCACTGCATTGCTTTTAGGAATACAGTTGTGAACTTAAGGGACCAGGGTCCTGCCTTCAAGGGACTTTCCTAATGGGGAAGATGAGTAGCAAACAAAACAAGTGCACTAAATGCAGGACAGAAATAAGCAAAGTACAACAAAGGACAAGAGCTGGGTGCTGGGCTCACAGGGCCGGGGCCTCTCCTAGGAGAGGACACTAGACTAAGGAAGGCTTAACCATGAGAGGGCCCATTTCCCGAGAATACTGTGAAATAATAAATCCATATTGGTCTCTGCTCCTACAGCCCTTGTGACTTCCTGAGTGACAAGGGCACGAGGCGCATCTCTGGTTCTGAGGAGGTGACCCGGGGTGGCCCCTGGTTGGGCTGGTCCCCAGAGAGACCAAGGCCTGATTATAAGCTTGGGAGTTCCAGCCCCGCCCCCACTTCTCCCCAGAGGCCAGAGGGTCTGGAAGTAGGTGCCTCATCCACCAGGCCCACGTGAGGGGCTCCTCGGAATCCCACCAGTAGGGGGTTCGCAGAGCTTCCAGGTGAGTAAACACAGCCACACACCCCAGCTCCAGGGGGACAGAAGCTCCTGTGCTCAGGATTCCCCCAGACTTTGCCCTGGCTGTTTGCGAGTACCCTTTAGCATATCTTTTAAAAAACTGCTAAATATAAGGGTTTCCCTGAGTTCCATGAACTGCTCTAAGAAATGACGGAATCCAAGGAGCCTCTGACTTGTAGCTGAGTTGGACAGGAGTCGGACAGGAGCTGTGGGTAACCTGGGGACCCACTCCGTGTGGTTGCCCTCTGAAGGAGGGCGGTCTTGTGGGACTGAATTAACTCCCTGTTACTATCAGAACTGACTTGCACTGTAGACACCCAGCTGGTGCCACTGAACTGTGACAGCACACACCTGCCGTCAGAGGTGTTGCGAGCGTGGTAGTGGTAGGAGAGTAAAAGAGAAACACAGCAGAAAGGCTATAGTTTTTCCTACACAAGTACACACACAGTATAATTTGCCAGACGAATATACCCATTAAATAAAACAGTCCAATAGCCCCAGATTACAATGATCCTCCTTAATCTCTCGTAGAGCTATGAAAAAGCAGCTTTCAATAATCTCTAACCAGGAAATTCCTAATTGGGGCTTTCAAAGCAGCCATTATTTTACCACACACACACAAAACATGATTAGAAATGAAGCCCTGGCTGGTGTGGCTCAGTGGATTGAACGCCGGCCTGTGAACCAAAGGGTCGCCGGTTCAATTCCCAGTCAGGGCACATGCCTGGGGTGCGGGCTAGGCCCCCAGCGGGGAGTGTGTGAGAGGCAACCACACACAGATGTTTCTCTCCCTCTCTTTCCCCTTCCCTTCCCCTCCCTCTAAAAATAAATAAAATACTAAAAAAAAAAAAAAAAGAATGCAGCCTCTCTTGCAAAACAAACGTGGAAACCCTTGTACATCAATGCAAACAGACACTTCAGTGTCAACAGCACTGCCACCTTGTGCCACCTTGCCAAGGGCAGGCAGGCAGGCAGGCAGGCAGCCTTGAATGTGGCCGGCCAGGTCCACATTTCCGTCAGAGGAGGAGAGGCATGTAAATGGTTTGGGCACTATGCCCATGGCTTCTCCATGCTGACCTCTGCACCCAAGAACAGCTAATTCAACCCATTGACCTCTGCATGGGCCAACACACAGACCCTCAACAGGTGGCAGGCCCACCAAAAAACCAGCAGAGCCAAAACAGGCCCCCTGGTCTTCGAATCTCAAAGAGAAAAGCACCTTTTAAATATTGACTAGTGGGGGAGAGGGGGCTATAAGGTGGATAAATGGTAATGGAAAAAAATACAATAAAAGAATTGACTATTCAAGGTTAGAAGGGATTTGAGAGTGGCAAGTGACACAGCAGATAACTATCAACCACAGAATAACTCAAGTCCCCTGGAACCCTCCTCCCAGGGGCGGGTCAGAAAGACCAGCCGCTCGGAAAGGCATTCAGCTCCACTGTGCTCAGGGAGAAGGACCGCGTCTCCACCTTGCTCCGCATCTCACTCTCGTTTCACTTCTTGGTGTCAACCTGTTGCCCTCTGCCCGGGCTGCAAGGTTTTTCCTTATTCAAGATGCTAATCCTCAGTCACACTCACGTCTTGGCCCGGGGAGAGGGGAGAGGGGAGAGGGGAGAGGGGAGAGGGGAGAGGGGAGAGGGGAGAGGGGAGAGGGGAGAGGGGAGAGGGGAGAGGGGAGAGGGGAGAGGGGAGAGGGGAGAGGGGAGAGGGCACCGTGTGGCGATCGCCCCTCCCCAGGCCAGCGGGGCGCCTTCCCGCTGCCCACTGCCTGGAGCTTTCGCCCTGCATCCTGTGACCCCCTAGGGATCAAGGCATCCCCCAGAGGCAGTACCTAATTCCTATCCTCATTAAATCCATCTCCTCGAGTCCATATTATACCTTTTTTTTTTTTACCGTGAAGAAGTCTGAATTCTTTTTTTTTAAATTTATTTACTTTTTAAATACATTTGTCTCTGCCTCCCCCCCACCTCTTTCCTTTGCCCCCTCCCACCTTCCCTCCCTCAGCTCTTCCCCTTTGGTTTTGTCCATGAGTCCTTGCAAAGTCTGAATTCTTCATTAAGAGTTCAAGATTCTTTGTCTTGTTTCAATTAAATCAATTATAAGTATAACCTATTTTATCTAAGAAGTCAATTAAATCTATTCTATCCTGGGGCATCCTGAATCACAGTAAGAAGACCAAGACCCTCAGTGAGATGCACGCGGCTACGGGATACAGCTCCCTCCAGCCGCCCTGCCATCCGTGCGGCTCGCTCCTCAGCTCAGCCCCTGGGAGACAGGCCGAAGTCACTCGCCGCCCCACGCCTCCAAATCTTGGTCACAAGTGGAACCACTCTGTTGCATGGCGTCTGTCTCATAAAGATTCTGTGATCCCTACAGAAAAGAAAACTGAGGCTCGGAGAGCTGAGCAGTCTAAGGTCACATAATGAAGAGAATCTGCACTGTTTCACCTCGAGTTCAAAGCCCTTCTTCACCACACTGCACTAAATAAAAGCATAATTACCCACCTCCATTGCATGTTCCCTCATATAAAAAATTAAAACTTTTGACTCCCTAAGAATCTAAACTGGTGTTGCCAGAGCACCACCTGCCTGAATGATGGTTCCAGTCTGCACTGGGCTCGGCTGACCAAGGTTCACTCGACCTCCAGAACCTCGAAGCACGGGCCAACGGGGCAAGGGCCCCACAACGCGACGTCTGCCTCCTCGAGCAGAGGCGGCAGACAGCAGACAGGGCGCCGTCCTCCCCTACGGGGATCTGGTCGCACGCTCCGAAAGCAGCGCGACCATAAATAAACGCAGTGGTTGAGAGCGCAGGCTTCAGTGCGGCCCGATTCGATTGCGGGCTGTGCCATTTTGCTAGCTGCAGGGGGGCGCCTAAATCGGTTCTTCTCTCCAAGCCGCACCTTCCTCATCTGTGAAATGGGCTACAGTATAGCACTGGACTCGCAGCTCTGGGGTGAGGACACTGTAGCAGGTGAAGGGCTGCGTTTACATGTTAAATCCTCAACCAGAGAGTGCTCAGCAGGGAGCGGCGGGCGCAAAGCTGAGGCCCCCTCCCCTACTGCATCCGTGCGCGGCCGGGCACCGGCGCCGCCGCCTCGCCGCCGCCCGACCCCTCACCCCACGCACTAACAAAGCGCTCCCTATTTCCTGGGGCCTCTCAGAGCCACGTGGGGGTGGGGAGTGCCACCCGAAGACGCTCACAGCCGAGCGCTCGGCGAGCGCCGGGGTCCCTGAGGACCTGGACCCGAAGCTGCCCACCTACCGAAGAGGGATCCCGCGCACCACCCTGGCGACACCCGTGCCCTACGTTGCTGCGGGAGCGAGCAGAATTCGCGACCCAGCGGCGCGCGCTGTCGGTAGTTCGCCTCGCCGGGCAAAGGGTGAATGGCGCGCGGCGGCTGGGGCTACTCCGCACCTGGCGCGCGCTGCCAGCCCGCCCCGCTTCTGGAGGCGCCCAATCAGAGTGCGGGAGCGTGGCCGTCTGAGGCGGAGCGGTGGGCAGGCCGGGCCCCCAGGGCCGGGCAAGGGTCGGGCTAGCGCCAAGTGCAGCGCCTGCTCGCCTAGGCCGGGGCCTCGGGGGAGGTGCTGGGCTGGCTGCAAGCCGAGGCAGCGGGGATTTCCGGGAAGACACCGGCGGTCTGTCCCAGTAACGGGTAGGCCCTGGGGTTGGGAGTGAATTTATTTGCTTATATTTAACTTTTTCATTGCCCTACTTCCAGCTTAGCACAGTGGTCATTTAAATAGGACAAATCCGTGTTAGAACTTCAACACTATTACTCTGTGCATGTGGAATCCTATGCCAGAAACTTCACTTTTTGAGTTTCATATATATCGTTTTTGAATTGGACATAATTAGGTCTGCCTGGCATGGCTGTCAGGAGGATCAACAGATCTAAAACACTGAACGTTATGCCTGACGCATAACAAGGGTTCAATAAATATTAGAATGTAAACAATAACAATAACAAAAGCCAAGAGACTGCACAATATAGGGAAAGAGCTGACAAAGAGTCTCTCCTTGACCAAATTCTACTCAGGCTCTCCTGAACTCTTTTTTTTTTTTTAATCCTCACCAGAGAACGTGCTTATTGATTTTATTATTTTTTTAAAAGACTTCATTTATTTACTTCTTAGAGAGAGGGGAAGGGAGGGAGAAAGAGAGGGAGAGAAACATCAACGTGTGAGAGACACATCAATTGGTTGCCTTTCACATGCCCCCAACTGGGGGACCTGGCCCACAACCCAGGCCTGTGTCCTGACTGGGAATCGATCCGGCAACCTTTTTGTTCTCAGGGAGGCACTCTATCCATTGAGCCACACCACCAGGGCCATGCTTATTGATTTTAGAAAGAGGGAGAGAAATATTGATCAGTTGACTCTAGTATGAGCCTTGGGGGTGGAACCTGCAACCCAGGCATGTGCTCTGACCCAGAATCTAATCCTCGACGTTTTGGTGTATGAGACAATGCTCCAACCAACTGAGCCCCCCCCGCCAGGGATGCCCTATGTGGGGTCAATATACGGCTCTCCCACCACCTGTGAAGCCTATGTGGGGTCAATATATGGCTCTCCCACCACCTGTGACAGGGCTGGCCAGGGGGCTCCTGGCCAGAAGGAACGTGTACTGTTTTTGGGAATGGATTGTAACTCTCTCCTTAGGTCCTTTTCTGAGCAGCTTCTTGTCCTGCAACTGCTTCTTGACCTTTTCTTTCTGCACATAGCTACAGAGGTAACGTAGTGTAGAGTCACCTGTAGGACCTGTGCTTCCTTTGTCTGGGACCCTTATAACAAGCCTCAGGCTAGCAGAGGTGTGGTCTCTCTGGCACCCACCCACCACCATTGGAGCACCCGCTGTGATGTGCTCCAGTGGACAGCAGGCATGTTCATATCTGCTAGCCCACCGGGTGGGGTTTTCTCCTGGAATATCATGAACATTTAAACAGCTTCCCGGTTTGGAGCTCCTGTGTTACAGCCTGAATTTTAGACTTTCATGTTTGTCTCTGCATTGTCCAATTTTAGCAAGGATGCTGCTAAGTCAGTTTGACCAGAACCTCTGACCCTGCATATCAGGTTGGATTCCTCATGCTCCACCACCTGGGTGATGTCTGATCACCCTGGACTAGTCTAGACAGGATCCCAGTTCCTGATGGGGGTTCAAATGTTGGAAAAATTTTAGTTTCAGGTAATAGCTAATAGGCTTAGTAATCCATGCATGTAGGAAGCTATTGTTTCAGGAACTGAAGATGTGACCCACCTTGACTCCAGCAGACCACAAGCCGTTCCACCTTTGTGCCCCGGGAGGACCGCAAGCCATCAAGATGGCATCTGAGCCACTGTGCTCCAGGGTGAGATGTCCACCGCCCCGGGCACAGATGAAAGACCACCGCCCCGGGCACAGATAAAGACCACCGCCCTGGGCACAGATGAAAGAATGCTGCAGCTTTTTACCTGATTAACTTTTCCCCTGAATTCCACACCCCTTACCTCCACTTTCCTTCTCCTTATAAAAAGGGTTGGTTTAAAAGGAATTTAAGACGGTCTCTTAGGGTAGAAACCCGCCGTCTTCTACGCCGGCCCTCTGAGTGAAGCGCCCGTAAGGATTCAATCCGTGTCTCTGCTTATTGGGTCTGGTAGGTGACAGGCAGCCTGGACACCGGTTTTTCCAGTTTCATATTCTGGGGACTCCGCCTTGGGACAGACTCTGGGACTCTCCAGGAAGTCTGGGCATGTGGCAGGGAGCCCCGCTGGCTGCCTGGACTGGGGGCCCTGGGCTGTGGATTTGGAGACTCCCTGGCAGCTGCCAAGTGATTTCACTTGGGGACCCTCCTTCTCCGACTCTCAGCACCTCCCGCAATATTCACTTTTTGATTGAATCATTGAGCTTTCTGGTTCAGGTAACAATCCTGGGTCACAAATTAGATGATCAGGAACGAAGGTGCCTTCTGATTTACAGAGCCTTTTCTGGTAAAAAGGTGTCTTCTGGTTTGGGAAACAACCCTTTGGGGCAAATTTTGGCTGATTGGTCGACATATGCTGATAAACCTATGACTAAAAACAAAGTGGTTTTTATTGTAATACTGTTTGGCTTATGTATTGTATCATCTAGACTCGGGAGAGCTCCGGCCGCTGAATGGGTCTTTAAATTCCTGTATTATACTGTAACTAGAGTTGTTTAGTCAAAGATCAGGGAAGTGGGACAAAATGCCTTGCCTAGAAACTTTAATGAACTTACATATGCAGGATGCAGAATTGAAAGGAACTAGATTCATGGTCCAGAGAAAAGGGAATTTGCCTGTGAAAGACAGCAGAAGCTCAGAGGAGAGGGCCTGGGTGGATCTAGACGTTACGGCTGCTGTGAGCACGGGCAGAGCTCCCACGGCCCCTCCAGCTCTGGGGGCCTTCCTCCTGACTCTTGAGGGCACCGGGAAAGTGAGCCTGAACTGGTTTTGCCATCTCAAACCTGTCGGGGAACCAAGTTCGGTGAGGAAAAGCTCCTACCAGGGCAGAGCAATACCCTTTGCAAAAACTTCCAGTGGGATTAGGGCTGGAGGGCTAGCTTGCTGGATATGATTGGGCACATGCTCCATTTTCTACATCAGATCTGTTAAAATGGAAAAACTCTGAAAGGACCAGAATATGGCCCTTTGGAATGGACAAAGGAGTGCACCCAGGCTTTTGAATCCCTGAAGGAGCACCTGCCTTCTGCACCAGCCTTGGGGCTTCCAAACCTGCTAAAGCCCTTCCAGGTACACGCTCATTACCGGCAGGGCATTGCCCGCCCCCCGCCCGCGTCCTTGCCCAGATGCTTAGCAACATTGCGCAACCCATCGCATACTTGTCAAAGAAACTAGATCACACTGCCCAGGGGGGGCCAGCCTGCTCGAGAGCTGTGACAGCCCCCTGTGAGCTCTGACAGGAAGCTGAAAGTCTTCCCTGGGACAGCCACGTGCTGAGCTGGCTGGAGCAAAAGGGAAATTTGTGACTCACCGCTGGAAGAAGGGGCAGGTACCAAGCTATTCTTCTTGACAATCCCAACGCCTCCCTCAAAACTGTCAGTTAGTGAAACCCTGCCTCCCTTCTCCCGGAGCCTGACTCGGCAGCGCTGATACGTGATTGTGCTGAGATACCTGATGAAGGTTTATTCCAGCAGAATTCACTTGCAGGTCCTTCCTCTAGAGGAGGCAGGTGGACTCTCTACGCAGATGGAAGCAGTTATACAGACAAAGGAAACAGAAAGGCTGGGTGCGCAGTTGTGATTCTGGGGGAATAGTAGAGGTCACGGCCTCGGCGCCGGGAACCCCTGCTCAGGAAGCTAAACTGATTGCACTGATGAAGGCCCTGGAATTGCCGCACGGAAAGAGAGTGAATGTGTGTATCAGCTCAAGGTACATTTTTCTAATTTTGCAATGACATAGTTCCACTGGAAGGAAAAAGAACCATTAACTGCCAATAAAAAGGAGATTAAAAAAGCATGCAGCAGGAATTTTAAAATTATTAGAGGCTGTTCAGGTACCTTTCCAGGTGGCGGTTATGCACTGCTCAGGACATCAGAAAGCGGGCACTGCAGTGGCGTGAGGAAACAACCTGGCTGATCGAGCAACCAAAGGGGCTGCTTAAAGAACATCTGTAGTGCCTTTGGTGCCAGTTCTAGACTTCTCACAATCTGACCCTGAATGTTTGACTCCAGACGTAGAGAAAGCTGAGAGCCAGGGTTTTGATAAGAAGGAGCTGACAGTGGATGGAGAAAGAATGAGAAGGAGTTGCTCTGCTTCCTGGACATTTAGTAGGGCCAGTCATGAAGCATTTGCATGAGACCAATCGCTGTGGAAGGGACTCATCACCGCGTATATTAAACTGTGGCTCACAGGTCCTGGAATTTCTAAAGCCGTATGAAAAATAA
The DNA here is from genome assembly GCF_021234165.1 of Pteronotus mesoamericanus. NCBI lineage: Eukaryota > Metazoa > Chordata > Mammalia > Chiroptera > Mormoopidae > Pteronotus > Pteronotus mesoamericanus. The sequence goes on from NW_026555090.1 coordinate 1,884,912, forward strand.
TTGTTAGATGTGTTGTGTGCCGGAAGAACAACCCCAAGGCAGATCCCCATCACAAGAAAGAAGGGAAACAATACTAAGGACAGAGCCCATCTGAGAACTGGCAAATAGAGGTTACCCTGATGCCAAGGGTCCAAGGGTGGAAGTATTTGCTAGTCTTCGCTGACACCTTTCCAGCATGCGTAGAAGCCTACCCAACTCGAAGGGGAGATCCTCAAGGTGGCGAAAGACTTACTGAGGGAAATAATCTCTCGCTTTGGCCTGCCCGGCAGCATCCAGAGCAATAATGGAGTTGCTTTTGTTTCAGAGATTACACAGAAGGTTTAGTAAATGTTTAGGAATCAAGTGGAGACTCCACAATGGCATGGAGACCTCAGGCTTCTGGGGAGGTAGAGAAAATGAATTGCACCTTGTGGGAAAAAATAACCAAGTTGTGTCAAGAAACTCACCTCCATTGGGATCAAGCTTTACCTGTTGCCCTGCTCAGGATAAGGGTGGCTCCTTGCAGTGGGATTTAACGGAGTCCTTAAGAAGTTGTGTACAGGTGGCCATTTCAGGCTATGATTGGGGTGGGAGATATGTATATAGATCTAGAAGTGGAGGAAAAGAAAATGTACAACATTTAAGTCAGACCTTAGCTGTAAGTAATGACCTTGCTTGTGTTAGAGACCTCTCCCCGACAGGGTCGCTACATTCCTTGGAGCCTGGAGATAAGATGCTGCTCAAGACCTGGTCGACAGCCTCTCCAGAGAGCCAGCCAGGAGAAAAGTGGACCAGACCTTGGGACGTGCTCCTCACCACCCCCTCACTGTGGTGAAGTTGGCAGAAATAAAACCCTGGACTCATCACATCAGAATAAAGAAAGCACCGGAAGAACAATGGACCACTGAGCCTCAAGAAAACCTGAAAGTCATCTTTTAAAACAATGATTTATATTGTTTCAGTACTTCTTGTTTAACCCTATGTTATAGAGAACTTGTTCCTTTCAAATGAGATACAAATATTTGGGTATATTTAGCAAAAATGTTCTGAATATCTCTGAATTTTGTCTTGCAGGAGGAAGGTATGTTGAACAGACTTTCAGTATATGTCTTTTAGCTCTTTATACTCCCCTGGAAAGGCTTGGAAATTATACTTTGCTTCAGCATATCAATAAGAAAATAACCTCCAACATTTATCATTGGGAACCTGTGGGAACTCTGAAACAGGGAAGTGTTTTCCTTAAAAGTCACTAATGTCGCCGCAGCGGGAGTGTGTAACTGGTCAACTGTGCTAAAAAGTGCCTCATGCTTTATCATAGCTTGTGGTTGCATACAATGTGCCCCCTTATATGGATCTGCAATTAAATGTATTCCTGAGCCCCCTACTGAGCAGTCTAATGCTAAGATAGAGGCCCAGCCACAAAATGAGTACTTCCATATAAAACTGATCTTATAGAAATAACATAGTTTAAACTGACAGTGGGGAAATGATGGGGGGCTCAAATGTTGGAAAAATTTTAGTTTCAGGTAATAGCTAATAGGCTTAGTAATCAATGCATGTAGGAAGCTATTGTTTCAGGAACTGAAGATGTGACCCACCTTGACTCCAGCAGACCACAAGCCGTTCCACCTTTGTGCCCCGGGAGGACCGCAAGCCATCAAGATGGCATCTGAGCCACTGTGCTCCAGGGTGAGATGTCCACCACCCCGGGCACAGATAAAGACCACTGCCCCGGGGCACAGATGAAAGAATGCTGCAGCTTTTTACCTGATTAACTTTTCCCCTGAATTCCACACCCCTTACCTCCACTTTCCTTCTCCTTATAAAAAGGGTTGGTTTAAAAGGAATTTAAGACGGTCTCTTAGGGTAGAAACCCGCCGTCTTCTACGCCGGCCCTCTGAGTGAAGCGCCCGTAAGGATTCAATCCGTGTCTCTGCTTGTTGGGTCTGGTAGGCGACAGGCAGCCCGGGCACCGGCTTTTCGGGTCCCAGCCCCGGTGTTTCCGCCCTCATCCGCCGCCCACGGACCCCCAGCCTGCTCCTTGGCTGTCAGTCCCCGCTTGCCCTCGCCGTAGTCAGACTCGAGCCCAGTGTCTCTCACCCACAGGGGTGCCTATACCTGTCGAAATGGTCCCCCCTTGGATAAGCTTCCTTACTGTGTCACTGAATCGTTTGTTCTTCAACAGCTTCTGACCTTTCAGTCCTCATTGCACTCCAACACTTGACCTCTTACAATGTCAAGCGATTTTCAAAAGGGGGTAACTGTGGCCAGTGTGATTCAAAACTGACTCAGGCCCTGGCAGGTGTGGCTCAGTGCATTGGGGGCTGGTCTGCAAACCAAAAGGCCCCCCCATTCAATTTGCAGTCGGGGCACATGCCTGGGTTACAGGACAGGCCCCCCGTTGAGGGGCGTGCAAGAGGCAGCCGATTGATGTATTCCTCACACATCGGTGTTTCTCTCCCTCTCTTCCTCCTTTCCCCTCTCTCTAAATAAATAAGTAACATCTTTAAAAAAAACCCCAAAAACCCTGATTCAGAAAATTCCTGGGAAAGACTGTGAGAAAGTAGGAATCGGTAGAAGTCAGAGAAGAAGCACTGCTACTTCCAGGAGCGTCACACGCTACAACGTATAGACTCAGAATGACTTTGCCTAGTGACTCCCCTCCTTCTCCAGCTCCCCTGTGTCCCCACCCCCCACCCCTCACTGTGGGGCTTTGTAATTTAGAGTATCGAGCAGGAAGTCAATGGACCCTGAGAAAGAAGATACCTACTAAGGGCGTCTGTTGGCTAACTGGGCTCAAATTTAAAAAAACAAAGCCTAGCAACCATTTCTACACAGGGGCTTCGCCCACAAACCGCGCTTTCCGGAGAAGCCTGCACTGAACTACCTCCTTCTGCGTCGAACCGCCTGCCCTCACTGTGTCCCTGCCTCCTTAGCCAGCCGGTATAAAGGAGCTCCTGGGGTCCTGTTTGAACCAATAGGACTGAGGCTTTCCCCATCCAGCGGAGCTGCACAGCTCTGTCTTCACCGACCAATCAGGCTAGCTCCATTGGACCAATAAAACTGCGGATTTGGAGTTTTTATTTGCGTGAGAATGGACCAATCAGGGAACTTCTGTCAATATAAGCCATTTCTCCTCTGGCTCTGGGAGCCCAATTTCCCTTTCCACTGAAGACTTCATTTCCCCGGCTGAGCTGAAACACCAAAGACGTCTTCCCAAACAGAGAGGAGCAGAGAGCTGCCTCGTAGCTGTGCCCGTTGCAGCGCTGTGCTGTATTTGAGCTCTTTTGCACTGAATAAAGTGTCCTTCTTCACCGCACGCCACGCTGGATTCCTGTTACCATTGAGTTGGTGCCAAGGACCACTGGATGACAATTGTAAAGACAAGCATGAATTAAAAATAATAGGTTTAATTCTCACAGTTTAAAATAAGCAAAGAGCCCCGGCTGGTGTGGCTCAGTGGCTGGAGCGCCGACCTGCGAACCAAAGGGTCGCTGGTTTGATTCCCAGTCAGAGCACATGCCTGGCCTGGGGCCAGGGCCCCGTTAGGGGTTGCGTGAGAGGCAACCACACATTGATGTTTCTCTCCCTCTCTTCCTCCCTGCTCCTCTCTCTAAAAATAAATAAATGAAATCTTTTAATAAAAATCAAATAAGCAAAGACATTTTCTTCTTCTTCCTTTACTTTGAGCATGTTGACGTAAGAATGTCCCGATCTGTAGAGAATGTTTGTAAGAATTTATTTGAGCCCAAACTGGCAACAATGCCAGGAAGTAAGGTCTCAAATGCTCTGGAATGACAGTTTGGAGTTTCTTTTATGTATTTGGAATTAAGGGGGATATATAAGGAAAATTAAGTGAAGGTGGGAGGAAGCAAGGTGAGGATCGGAGTACAGGAGATCTAACAAGATTATGTGCTCTCTTGAGGGTAATTAGCCTCCAAGGGGTCTGACGTGTTGTGAGTGTGGTAGTGGTGTAAGATATTTTAATAAGAGAAAATAACCAAATTTAATACATACATGTGCATGGGAACCCCACATACATGAGAGAGTCAGAGACCCCACATGCATGGGAGGTTCCTAGACAGGATGTAGTATATCTGTCATTCTGAGTTAAGGATGAAGTAAGGCACTTTAGGGGCTACTAAGTTCCTTGCAGGATGATAAGAAGAGCAGATGTTTAGTGATTAAAAGCTTTCCCAGCCCTATAGGTAGCTATGAAAGTTATCTGTGACAATCTGTTATTATGGGAACAGACCGTAATTTAGGTTCTCCTAGGTAGTCAAGTGAGGCAGAAGTTTCTCTTGAGCCCACAGTGCCCTGGTTGCCTCTAGCTCAACACGACATGCAGACACAGAGGCGCTGGTGAACCTCCACGACGATAGAAGGGGACGAGATTTCCTTCTGCCTTTGCAAGGTCTTGTGGACAAAAAAGGGGGGGTTCTCCAGAAAGTAACCTCACAAGGTGATCTGATAAATTCCCAAGCGGGCAGATCACAGCGGGTAGTCATGCCCAGGCCTATAACTTCTTTAGTAAAAGTTTTGCCTTTGCCTTAAGAAAGCCCTCTCCACTGGTTTTCTGCATCTAGGTTAACGCCCCTTTGAATTAAGTGGTAAACACCCTCAAGGGAGCATGTGATCTTTACTACCCTGTATCCCTGCTCTGCCTTTCCTTCTCCTACCTTCATGCTATCCACAAATTCCCCCTAATTTCACATAAATAAAAGAAACTGGAAAGCTATTAGTCTCTGGAGCATTTGAGAGATTATTTACCACCGTTGTCATCAGTTTTGGCTGAATAAAATTTATATATATATAATTGATTATGCTATTACAGTTCCATCTTTTCTCCCCTTCATTCCCCTCCACCCTGCACACCCCCTCCCACCAGCATCCCCACCCCCTTAGTTCATGCCATGGGCCGTCCATATGCGTTATTTGGTTTCTCCATTTCCTACACTATTCTTAACCTCCCCCTGTGTATTTTGTACCTATTATTTATGATTCTTATTCCCTGTACCTTTCTCCTCATTCTCCCCTCTTGCCTCTGATCTCTGTTCCTGTTCTAGTTGTTTACTTAGTTTGTCTTTTTGGTTTTTATTTTTAGGTGCAGTTGTTGATAATCGTGAGTTTGTTGTCATTTTACTGTTCATAGTTTTTGATCTTCTTTTTCTTAGATAAGTTCCTTTCACATTTCATATAATAACGGCTTGGTGATGATGAACTCCTTTACCTTTACCTTGTCTGGGAAGCACTTTATCTGCCCTTCCACTCGAAATGATAGCTTTGCTGAATAGAGTAATCTTGGATGTAGGTCCTTGTCTTTCATGACTTTGAATACCTCTTTCCAGCCCCTTCTTGCCTGCAAGGTTTCTTTTGAGAAATCAGCTGACAGTCTTATAGGAACTCCTTTGTAGGTAACTGTCTCCCCTTCTCTTGCTGCTTTTAGGATTCTGTCCTTATCTGTAATCTTGGGGAATGTATTTAGCATGTGCCTTGGTGTGTGCTTCCTTGGGTCCAACTTCTTTGGGACTCTCTGAGCTTCCTGGACCTCCTGGAAGTCTATTTCCTTGGCCAGATTGGGGGTGTTCTCCTTCATTATTTTTTCAAATAAGTTTTCAATTTCTTGCTCTTCCCCTTCTCCTTCTGGCACCGCTGTGATCAGGACGTTGGAATGTTTAAAGCTGTCCCAGAGGTTCCTAAGCCTCTCCTCATTTTTTTGAATTCTCGTTTCTTCGTTCTGTTCCGGTTGAATGTTTATTTTTTCCTTCTGCTCCAAATTGTTGATTGAGTCCTGGTTTTATTCCCTTTACTGTTGGTTCCCTGTATATTTTCTTATTTCACTTTGCATAGCCTTCACTTTTTCCTCCATTTTGTGACCATATTTAACCAATTCAGTGAGCATCCAGATTGCCAGTGTTTTGAACTGTACATCTGCTAGGTTGGCTATCTGTTCATTGCTTAGTTCTATTTTTGGAGCTTTGACCTGTTCTTTCTTTTGGGCCATATTTCTTTGTCTCACTGCTCCTGCTACGTTGTTAAGGGGTGGAGCCTTAGGTGTTCACCAGGGTGGGGCAACACAGGTTGCGGAATTGTAACGCTGTGTGTGGGGGAGGGGTCCGAGGAGGAACAATGCCACTTGCTTGGCTCTCTCGGACAACTTTCAGCCACTTCCCCCACTGCCCACAAGCAAATTGGGCCCTTCTGGTGCTGATTCTCGGGTGGATGGGTTTGTTTACCTTCTATGACCCTGTGGGTCCCTACAACAGACTCTCCTGTGAGGCTGGTGGTTTCTCCCGCCACTGCAACCCCCATAGGTTTTTACAGCCAGAGGTTTTGAGGCTTTCTTTTCCTGCGCTGGAACCCTGGGTTGCACTGTCTGTCTCGCTCGGCAGCTCCACCACAGCTCGGGTGCTCCAGCCGCCGCCAGGCCGCGCTTCCTCCACCACAGCCGTATGTCTCCACTCTGCCTACCGGTCTGGGTGAATGTTTTTTCTTAAGCTCCTTGGTTGTGGGGATCCCATACATTTTGATTTTCTGGAAGTTCTGGTTAATTTTTGTTTTTAAATTTTTTGTTGTCCTTCTTTTGGTGGTTTATGGAGACAAAAGTGTATCTACCTATACCTCCATCTTGCCTGGAAATCTTTTTTAAGAATTTTTTTTTAAGATTTTGCAGATTGGAAAGATGGCGGAGGAGTGAAAGGGAGTCACGCTGACCTCCTCCCAAAACCAAACTGGAATTGCAACTAAATAATGGAGTAATCACCTGGAAAGCAGTGGAACGATAGTGGGAGAGGAGCCTTGGTGCCGCGGACAGTGGATTCTACTCTCACACATCCCAACGGGTGAGAAGTGCGGTGGAGGCTCGAGAGGGTGGGCTGGGTGCCCACGGGCACTGGCACCAGAGGGACATTGAAAGGGTCAGTTAGCTCCCCCCGAGAAGAATGGGGTCTGAATCATAAACAGTGACCCCTAAACTACAGCAGCTAAAGCCGAGAAAATACAGACAAAACGCAACCCCAAAAAGCTTAGGGGTGCTCTCTGCCAGAGACAGGTGGCTGGGGATGCAAAAAGACATTTAAAGGGCAAACGCAAAAGTTGCAGCAGCAGCCACCCTCCTTGATCGCTGGGTAGAGGCGGCAGCAGGGTGGGCTGGTGCCTGGGAAAAGACTGGGGAGGAAAACTTTGTGAAGAGAACTGACACGGCGGCCAGTGGAGCCCGGGTGATAACGCACTTCCCACTCTGCAGCTATCATCTCGCTCAGGCATAAGGGAATCAATTAACCTGCCTTTTGTGCGCTCCGCACACAGCTTGTACGCGTGTGAGCTACGGGGCTGAGTGCAGACTGGCTGGGAGAGCCCTGAGGAGAGACCGGAGATGGAGGCGCTGGGGAAAGAACGGGAGGAGGAACCGGGGAGTCCCGACTCCTTCTCCTTGCCGTAGTCTCCATTGTGCGGGAAGAGGCCACACCCCCAAAGAGCCAAAAGTTGAAAAGCAAACACAGACACCCCCAAAACACCCAGAGCTGGCGCGCACATTTGCGACGAGTGACCGGCGAGGGTTGGCGAGCGTGTGTGTGACCCACGCGGACTGGCGAACGCTTGCACCTGCCGGCAAGGCCTCACATAGACTGGCACCCATACGGCCTGCGAGGGAGCGCACAGAGGGGCAAGGGCAGACGTAAATTGACCTACCCGCCGCGATTGTGGAGCGGCCCACAAAATAAGTAGAGCTGCCCAGAGTCCCTGGAGGAGAGACCAGAAACAGGATTAACCGGAGAGTCCTAGAGCTGATTTCCTCCCATTTCCGTAGTCCCCATTTGGGGAGGGCAAGCAACACACCCAAAGAGCCAAAAGCGGGGAAAACACACAATAGAAGACTCTAAACTGACCAGTGCCCCGAAGCTCGCGTGCGAGGGAGGCCAGATGAGTACGCGAGGTCGCGAATAAGCCCCCTGGTCTGGGGCAAGCACATGCGAGCCCAGGCAGGTGGGGGACCCTGCCGCGCTGGAAATGCGCTCAAGGAGCCCGCATGAGAGCGCAGAGAGATCCCAAAAAATAGCCCAGCCCTGACCGAAGGGGTCACAAAGCTGCTCCAAGCAGGAGTCAGACACAGGCATTAGACTCCTGAAAGGCTCAAACAAACAACCCAAGGCCCTATAGGGTCAACAACTGACATCATCAGAGGCAAGCCGAGAAAGAAAAGTGAAGGACAAAAATACTTAACAGACTCTCACAAAAATGGGAAGAAAAAGAAGTTCCCCTCAAATGAGTGGAAGCGGGGACTCCCCGCAGAGAGAGCTCAATGAAATAGAGGCAAGGGAACTATCAGATATGGAATTCAAAACAATGGTTCTAAGGAAGTTCAATGAGCTCAGCCAGCTCAAAGATAACTATGAGAAACTGCAGAGAAACTATCAGGATCTTACAGCAAACTATATCAGCCTGGAAAAGGACATAGAAACTATCAAGAAGACACAAGAGGATATGAAGAATACCATTTCTGAACTGAAGAACACAGTAGAAGGAATCCAAAGCAGTCTGGATGAAGCCGAGGATTGAATCAGTGAGATGGAGGACAAGGTAGAAAAAAGCTCCCAGAAAGAACAAGAAATGGAAAAACGGCTCAAAAAGAATGAAGAAGCATTTAGGGAAATGCAGGACAACCTGAAACGCAATAATATCCATATAATAGGGATACAAGAAGGAGAAGAAGAGGAGCAAGGGATAGAGAACCTCCTCGAAAAAGTAATGATGGAAAATTTCCCTAATTTGAGGAGAGAAAGGCTCTCATGGATCCAGGAGGCACAGAGGACCCCACTCAAGAGGGACCCAAGGAGGTCCACTCCAAGACACATCATCATTAAAATGGCAAATGTCAGAGACAAAGAGAGAATCCTCAAGGCAGCAAGGGAGAAGGAGAAAGTAACATACAAGGGGGCCCCGATACGCCTAGGAGCTGACTTCTCAACAGAAACACTACAAGCCAGAAGGGAATGACAACAAATATTCCAAGTCATGAAAAGCAAGGGTCTACAGCCAAGGCTGCTCTACCCAGCTAGGCTCTCCATTAAAATAGAAGGAGAAATACGGAGTTTCCCAGACAAAAGAAAGCTAAAAGAATGCATCTCTACCAAACCAGCACTCCAAGATATGCTAAGGGGACTGGTTTAAGCAGATGAAGGAAAAGAATGAGACAGAGAGGAACACAAGTACAAAGAGAAAAGATGAGTAAGTTTCTATCAGTAATATCTCTCAATGTGAATGGACTAAATGCCCCAATCAAAAGACACAGGGTAGCTGAATGGATAAGAAAACATGACCCACACATATGCTGCCTACAAGAGACCCACCTCAGAGCAAAGACCTACACAGATTGAAAGTAAAGGGATGGAAAATAATATTCCAAGCAAATGGACATGAGAAAAAGGCTGGCGTTGCCATACTTGTATCAGACAAAGTAGATTTCAAAGCAAAGGCCATAAAGAGAGACCCAGAGCGGCACTTTATCATATTTAAAGGAAGAATCTATCAAGAAGACATCAACATTGTAAACTTATATGCTCCCAATATAGGAGCCCCCAAGTTTATCAGGAAATTGTTGGATGACTTCAAAAAAGATATAGACAGCAACACACTGATAGTTGGGGATTTCAACACCCCACTGTCAAAAATGGACAGATCTTCCAAACAAAACATTAATAAACATATCGTGGCGCTGAATGACACACTGAATCAAAGAGACTTAACTGACATATATAGAACTTTACATCCCAAAGAAGAAAAATACACATTCTTTTCAAATGCTCATGGCAGTTTTTCAAAGATAGACCACATGATAGGACACAAAGCAAGCCTCAGCAAATTCAGGAAAATTGAAATAATACCAAACTTTTTCTCAGACCACAAGGCCTTGAAACTCGAAATCAACCTCAAAGAGAAACTTCAAAAACTTGCAAACTCATGGAGACTAAACAGTAGACTATTAAACAATGAATGGGTCAATAATGAGATAAGAGAAGAAATCAAAAAATTTCTGGAAACAAATGAAAATGAACAGACAACTGTTCAAAACCTATGGGACACAGCAAAGGCGGTCCTGAGAGGGAAGTTCATAGCAATACAGGCTTACCTAAAAAAGATAGAAACATTTCAAATAAAAGACCTGACACTACAACTTCAAGAACTGGAGAAACAACAACAAATAAATCCCAGAGCAAGTAGAAGGAAGGAAATAGTCAAGATTAGAGCAGAACTGAATGACATAGAGACAAAAAGAACAATTCAGAGGATCAACCAATCCAGAAGCTGGTTCTTTGAAAAGTTAAATAAAATTGACAAGCCTTTAAGCAGACTCATCAAGAAAAAAAGGGAAAGAACCCAAATTAATAATATCAGAAATGAAAGAGGAGAAATAACAACGGATACCACAGAAATACAAATGATAATCAGAAACTATTATGAACAATTATATGCCAAGAAATTTGAAAATCTGGATGAAATGGACAAATTTTTAGAAAAGTATAATCTTCCAACACTGAAGGAGGAAGAAACAGAAAGCTTGAACAGACCAATAACAGCTGGAGAAATTGAAGCCGTAATCAAGAAACTCCCAGCACACAAAAGCCCAGGGCCCGACGGTTTCCCAGGAGAATTTTACAAAACATTTAAGGAAGAGCTAACCCCTGTCCTTCTCAGACTATTCCAAAAAATCCAAGAAGAAGGAAGACTCCCAGACTCCTTCTATGAGGCCAGCATCACCCTGATCCCAAAACCAGATAAAGACCCTACAAAGAAAGAAAACTGCAGGCCAATTTCGCTGATGAACATAGATGCTAAAGTCCTCCACAAAATATTGGCAAACCGCATCCAGCAATACATTAAAAATATTATCCACCATGATCAAGTGGGATTCATCCTAAGGATGCAGGGATGGTTCAATATACGCAAGTCAATAAACGTAATACATCACATAAATAAAAGAAAAGACAAACACCACATGATCATCTCGATAGATGCAGAAAAAGCATTGGATAAGGTACAGCACCCATTTATGATCAAAACACTCAGCAAAATGGGAATAAATGGGGCATTCCTCAACATAATAAAGGCCATATATGAAAAACCTACAGCTAATATCATACTCAATGGGCAAAAACTGAAAGCTTTCCCACTAAGATTGGGAACACGACAAGGATGTCCGCTTTCACCACTTCTTTTCAACATCGTATTGGAAGTCCTAGCCACAGCGGTCAGACATGAGAAAGAGATAAAAGGCATCCAGATAGGAAAGGAGGAAGTAAAGCTATCATTGTTTGCAGATGACATGATAGTGTACATAGAGAACCCTGTAGCCTCTACCAAAAAACTCCTCAACCTAATAAGTGAATTTGGCAAAACAGCAGGATACAAAGTCAACATTCAGAAATCAAAGGCGTTTTTGTACACCAGCAATGCAATAGAAGAAGAAGAAATCAGAAAAAATATACCATTCGATATAGCACGAAAAAAGATAAAGTACCTAGGGATAAATTTAACCAAAGACACAAAAGACCTGTATGCAGAAAACTATACAACATTGAAAAAAGAAATTAAGGAAGACACAAATAAATGGAAGCATATACTGTGCTCATGGATTGGAAGAATTAATATCCTTAAAATGTCCATACTACCCAAAGCAATTTATAGATTCAATGCAATGCCTATTAAGATACCAATGACGTATTTCACAGAAATAGAAGAGACATTTCAAAAATTTATATGGAACCATAAACGACCCCGAATAGCCGCAGCAATTCTGAGAAAGAAACACAAAGTAGGAGGGATCACAATACCGGACATCAAACTCTACTACAAAGCCACCATACTCAAAACAATCTGGTACTGGCACAAGAACAGACCCATAGACCAGTGGAACAGAATAGAAAGCCTGGAAATAAGCCCAGGTCTCTATGGACATCTAATATTCGACAAAGGGGGCAGAAGCATAAAATGGAGCAATAACAGCCTCTTCAACAAATGGTGTTGGGAGAGCTGGACGGCTACATGCAAAAAATTGAAATTGGATCATCAGCTGACACCACACACAAAAATAAACTCAAGATGGATAAAAGACTTAAAATATAAGTCGCAACACCATCAAAGTCCTAGAGGAGAACATTGGCAGGAAACTCTCAGATATCCCACGCAGCAATTTTTTCACTGATATGTCTCCTAAAGCAAGGGACATAAAGGAAAGAATAAACAAGTGGGACCTCATCAAAATAAGAAGCTTCTGCACGGCAAAAGAAAACATCAGCAAAATGAAAAGGGAGCCAACCGTATGGGAAAATATATTTGCTTATGATACATCAGATAGAGGTTTGATCTCCAAGATATATAAAGAACTCACTCAACTCTACTCCAAGAAGACAAACGATCCAATCAAAAAATGGGCAAAAGACCTGGGCAGATGCTTTTCTAAGGAGATACAGAGGGCCCAGAGGTGTTTGAAAGGATGCTCAGCATCACTAGCCATCAGAGAAATGCAGATCAAAACCACCATGAGGTACCACCTCACACCGGTCAGAATGGCCATCATAAACAGATCCACAAACAACAGGTGCTGGCGCGGCTGTGGAGAAAAGGGAACTCTAGTACACTGTTGGTGGGAATGCAGACTGGTGCAGCCACTATGGAAAGCAGTGTGGAATTTCCTCAGAAAGCTGAAAATGGAACTGCCTTTTGATCCAGCGATTCCCCTGCTGGGACTATACCCTGAGAACACCAAAACGCCAATACAAAAGAACCTATGCACCCCAATGTTCATAGCAGCACAATTTACAATGGCCAAGTGTTGGAAGCAACCGAAATGCCCATCAGTAGATGATTGGATCAAAAAATTATGGTACATATACACAATGGAATACTACGCAGCAGAAAGAAAAAAAGAAGTACTAAACTTTGCGACAGCATGGATGGAACTGGAGAGCATCGTGCTAAGCGAAATAAGCCAGGGGCGAAAGACAAATACCATATGATCTCACCTATAAGCGGAACCTAACCAACAATGCAAAGATGCAAGGAAAATATGACCAGCAACACTGAAAGGAAAAGAAATCAACAGAGACAAGAGGGAAGGGGGGGCAGGGAAAGGGAAGGGAAGGAGAAAGTCAAGGAACATATAGCAAGGACTCATGGACAAAACCAAAGGGGAAGAGCTGAGGGAGGGAAGGTGGGAGGGGGCAAGGGAAAGAGGTGGGGGGGGGGCAGAGACAAATGTATTTAAAAAGTAAATAAATTTTAAAAAAAATTAAAAAAAAGTTTTTAAAGATTTTATATTTATTAATTGTTTTAGAGAGAGGGGAAGGGAAGGGAAGGAGAAGGAGAGAAATATCAATGTGTTGTTGCCTCTTGTGCATCCCCTACTGGGGACCTGGCCGGCAACCCAGGCATGTGCCCTGACTGGGAGCCAAACCAGTGACCTTTTGGCGTACAGGCCGGTGCTCAGCCCACTGAGCCATGCCAGCCAGGGCCGGCTGTGCAGATCTTATGAAATATCACCAATTGCTTTGGAAAGGTAGGCCTGACTTATCATCCCATCCGCACCTCCAATCCTTATTTTTCTTTTCAATCTGTCAGCACCGGCTTTATTTTTCAATTTTTTCTCATAGCTATTCTTTACTGAGTGTCTAATATGTGCCAAATGCTTTTATCTGCCATGTCTTTAATTTTTTTCCTCCCAGCTGGAACATTGATTAACATTAAACACAAAGCCCTTCTCTTCCCCCACCCGCCGCCAACGTCGTAGGCCCCGAGGTGGGGTCCCTCTGCCCCATGTCTGGGACCAGCTCTCAGGCCGGGGCAGCCGAGGGCTGCGCGCTGCTGAGCCTCTGGCTCCCCGGTCTCCACAGCAGCCCGCTTCAGGGCAGCCTCTCCTGCAGGGCTGGCAGGGTGGCCTGGGTTTTCTCCGCTGCTTTGGTGGGGAACTCCCTTTTCCTTTTGAAGAAGTCCTTGGCATCCTCAGCTGTGTAAAAGGTCAGAGGCGAATGGGGGCTAAGAGGAGACCCTATGCTGCCTCTAAACCTTCTCCTACACTTCCCTTCTCTGCTCAGAGGGACATCCCCGTGGATCCTTCCACTCACCTTCTCTACAATACCTGCTCTTCCTCACCGCATCTTTTCCAAGTGACTGTTTTCCTTTACAAATGAAGAAACTCAGAGAGTTCCAGTCACTGAGGTCATGCAGCCAGAGGGCAGAGGAGAGCTGCCTGGCCCAAGCATCACTCCAGCTTCTCTGAGCGCTGCGGCTCCCACGCTGGGGGATGGCCTGCAGCATCTCAGGAGTTAAAACTATGTCTACAGGTCCAAACTAGAACTCAGAAGGGCGTCCTGGAGGATGGCGGCGGTGGGGAGACAGTATTCTGATATCCCCAAATTGCAACATAAAAACAGTGCAGCCAGGACGGCATACCAGGATCCCGCAGGCTGCGGCTGCAGCGAGACCCGGTGGCAAGGACTCAAACTGTCACAATGGTGCGAGGACCCAGGCAGCAGTGTACCTCCGACTGCTTCCCGAGGAATCTCTCTGAGCCTTTTTGGAGGATTAACGATAGCCCCAAGCCATTTAAAAATTCTTCCTACCAAAGGGTTTTATCTTCCCTTGAATCTGAGTGGGCCCCCTGACTGCTTTGACCATCAGAATACCAAGAAAGTGATAACGGGCCAATTTCTGGGCTCAGAGCCTTGCTGCTGCCCGGGCCAGTGGCTCAGTGCGTTGCAGCATCCTCCCATACACTAAAAGGTTGCGGGTTTGATTCCCAGTCAGGGCGCATACCTGAGTTGCAGGTTCAATCCCCAGTCGGGGCGCTTAAAGGAAGCCATCAATCAATGTTTCTCACATCAATGTTTCTCTCTCTCCCTCTCCCTTCTTCCCTCTTTCTCTAAAATGAAAAATGAAAAATATTGTTGGGTGAGGATTAAAACCAAAAAAAGAACCTTGAAGCTTCTGCTTCCTGTCCCTTAGAATATTTGTTCTGGGAAAAGCTAGCTGCCAATGTCAGAAGTCAGACCGTCCTGAGCTACCCAAGCTGGCCATGAGGAAAGCCTACAAGGGGACAGGTCAGTCCTGCATAGCCCCCCGTGGTTTCCGCCATGCAGCCCAGGTGTCAGACCAGCGAGCCACGGTCAGTAGCCCTTGGGGAACTCCAGCCCAGCCACCGTCTAACTGCAACCGCCTGAGAGACTGGGCAGGAGAACAAAGCAGCTGAGCCCAGGCAACTCACAGAACCATGATACATAGTATAACGTTGTTGTTTTATGCATCTACCTTTTCTGCGAGTTGGCTACATGGCAATAAGTACCTACGTGGCGACGGGTAACCACAACTACCTTGCTACAGGTAGTGCGGTCCTAGGACCGGCAATAACAGCATCGCCCAGAGACTTAAACAGTCAGATTCTCCACGCCAGACCCCAGAACGGCAGCCTGCACCACAGCTCGATTTTCAGGCCATTTTTCCACATCGCACTGGGCGCAGCACTGCCCCTCGGAGAGGCGCTCAGAGTGAACACCTGGGTGAAGCCGCTCCGAGTGTTTGGCTTTTCTGTTACTTGCACCAGAATACATTCCTACTGCCACAGGCAGGATGGCACTGTCTTTAGAAATTTAGGTGTAATTTAAATGCCATAAAACTCATTATTTTAAAATCTGTAGTTCAGTGATTTTTAGGATGTTTATAAAGTTGTGCAACCTTCCCCACTATCCAATTTCACAACATTTTCATCCCTCCCCCCAAAAGTTAGTCGTTACACCTCATTCCTCTCTCCCCACATCCGTCCCAGCCCTGCCTCTGGCAACCACTCACCTGTTTTCTGTCTCTACCAATTTGCCTATTCTGGACAATACACGTAAGGTAAATCATAAAGTGTGTTGCCTTTTGTGTCTGAATTTTTTCACTTAGCACACTTGCTTTCAAGACTAATGTTCATTTCAAAAGTTTATCAAAACCTCTGCTCCTATATAGCTTCGTTCTTCCCCTCCTTTATACTGTTATTGTCACAAATTACGTCTTTATACATTGTGTGCTCATCCGCATAGACTTATAACTGTTGCTTTACGAAGTTTTCTTTTAGATCAGGTAAGAAAAAGAAGAGGAGTAGCGAGCCAAAAGCGTGGTAATATTGGCTTCCGCACGCACCTGTGCCATTAGCACGGCGCAGAGCAGCACGGAGAACGGCCGCGCTGGGGGAGGGACACGGATGGCCAACGGGGAGGGACACCTGGGCGGTGGCCGCTCTGTGCTAAGCTCAAAGCTCAGGACTGTTGTCCGTGGTTGTGGAAGACACTTTCTGCGCCATGGATTGGATGGGGAAGGTTGCTGGCCTGGTGACTGCCGGCAGCCAGGGAGCAAACCTGTTTGTGGAAGAGGCTGACGCACGGAGACAGGCAGAGCCGAGAGAAGAGCAGAGCCCGATCAAACCATTCCTGAAATGCCTGTCACCTGAGCCAGTAAAGCCCTTCTGTTAGGATTCCTCTTGTCTGAGCATGACAGTTCCCTGACTGCGACTCCTTCTTTTCCCTTAGTTTTCTTACATCTCTGAGCTTTGCGCTCGGCCTTGCCTCCACCAGGAAAGCCCTTCCCTCCGTGCCCCTCTGGTCGTCCTTCGCTGTCCTCCTCGGGGAGCTTTCTCCGTCCTCCCACGTGAGGCTGACTCGTCCTTCCTCAGCGCAGCCAGAGGCCCCAGGGCATGTTGCTGCTGTGTACGCATCGTGCTGCTATGATTGGCTCTTGGTCTCTGTCCATCACTGGTTCGGGGGCTTCTCTGGGAAAGGGCTGGGTCCAATTCATCCCTTGACCCTCAATCCCTAGCACAGAGTTCAGTATATAGTTCTGCAATAGATTTATCCATGTTGATGAATATAGCAGTAGCCCATCCATTTTTCTTATTGTATAGTATATCATATTATAATTTATTTGTCCATTCTCCTATATCAACTCATCATTGAGGTCATTTGCCTTTTTTTTTTTTTTTTGCTATAACAAATAATGCTGGCCAGAACGTTCCTTGACAAGTCTCCCTCTCTATTTACTAGAATTTCTTTTCAACCTAAATGAAGTAATAGGGACATGAATCACAGCGGTGTGGCAGGCTGGATGATGTCCCTCAAAGGTATCAGGTCCTAATCCCGGAACCCATAAATATTGCCATGTTGGGGAAAAGGGTCATCAAAGAAGTGATTAAGGTAAAGTCCTTGCGATGAGATGATCCTGGCTGATCTGGGTGGACCCTAAGTGCAGTCACCTATCTGAGTCTATCCATGTAAGCGGCAGCAGAAGGAGATTTGACACAGACAGAGGAGAAGGCCATGTGAAGACAAAAGCAGAGACAGGAGTGTTGCAGCCATAACCCAAGGAAGCTGGCAGCCAGCAGGCCCTGGAGGCCGGAGGGAGCTGATTCTCCTTAAAGTCTCTGGACAAAATGAGGCCCCGCTGACACCTTGATTCTGGCCCAGCAATACTGGTTTCAAACTCTGGCCCCCAGAACTGTGAGTGGTAATTGTGGGTTGCCTGATTTAAAAACGGGCGAAGATCTGAATCGACACTCTGCCAAGGAAGACAAACGGGTGGCCAACAGACACAGGAGAAGGTGTTCAACATCATTGATTACTAGAGCAATGCTAATCAAAACGACAATGAGATATCACCTCACACCCATGAGGACGGTTATTATTAAAAAAACAAGCAATAACAAGTGTTAGTGAGCGTGTGAAGAAAAGGAAACCCTCGTACACTGTTGGTGAGATTGTTAGTTGGTGCAGATTAGGGAAAACAGTGTGGGGGTTCCTCAAAAAATGAAATAAAACGAATATATTACCCAGCAATTCCACTAGTGGGTATTCATCCAAAGAAATGCAAGGCACTAATTTGAAAAGATACATGTACCCCTATGTTCACCGCAGCGTTATTCACAATGGCCAAGGTCTGGAAGCAACCTGTATCCACTGATGAATGAATGGGTAAGGAAGGTGTGGTGTATATAATGAAATAAGGCTCAGCGGCAAAAAATGAAATATTGGCATTTATGACAACCTCGGTGGATCTTGAGGGTACTGTGTTAACTGAAGCAAGTCAGATGAACTCAAAAATAAAAGGACAAAGACCATATAGTTTCACTCATATGCAGAATATAAAACAAAAAAGAAATGAACAAACAAAATAAAAACAAACTCATAGATATAAGCAACAGATTGGTGGTTACCAAAAGCGGGGGGGGGGGGTGAAATGTGTAAAGGGGGTCGAATGTATAATGACAGATTAAAAACTTGTCTTTGGCGGTGAGCACAGCCATACTGTATACAGATATTGGGTTATAATGTTGTACACCTGAAATTTATATAATATTATTAAGCAATGTTACCTAATTTAAAAAATACAAAAATGTTTCATTGCAGTTAAATACATACACTCATATATGCATATATACATACACACTAAGTAAGTGTGTGTTGCTTTAAGCCATCTAGTTTGTGGGACTTTGTTAACAGCAACCACAGGAATCTCTTTCAAATGCCTGGAACAAGATAGGAGCTGGTATCTCGTGCACTGGAGTGTGGAGAGCCCAGGGCTGCTGTGGTGTCGCCACAGACGCAGGATTCGGGCTGGTTAGCTCTCCGCTCTCCCATCCCCCGGGTGTGTCCTTGCCCTCACGCTCCAAGGCGGCGCTTCAGCAGCACATCCTCTTTCTAAGTAGCAGGGAAGACAAAGAGCCCCTAGGGACTGTCTTTTGAGAAAACTGTCACGGAACTCTGTTTCATCCCATTGGCCAGATCGTTGTCATGTGGCCACCTGGCCACAGGGAAGCGAGAAAGCAGGAAGCAGGGTCTCTGATCCAGGAGCCTCCTCGACAGCTGAAAATCGGGGGGTTGGCCCTGAGAGAACAGACATGGGGCAGGCAACTAGCTGTCTCTTTGTGCTGTTTCCTTGCACTTGTCTTCATTTATAAGTTAAAAAAAGTTTTAAAAGAATCACCAGGCATTACTTGTGTACTTTTAAATATTTGAAATGAAAAAGGAAACAAAAAAAAAGTTTTAAAATATGTTTAAAAAATATCACCATGCATTGTCTGTGAAATTAATAAAACCTTTGCATCAACGAATTTTTTTTAAGTTTATAAAAATCATCATGCACTATTGGCATTTTTTAAAAAATCCTTGCCCAAGGATATGTTCACTGATTTGAGGGAGACAGACAGACAGCCAGCCAGAAATGTCGGTGAGAGAGAAACATTAATCGGTTGACTTCCATTTATGCCTCAAACAGGGATCGAAGCTGCAACATTTTGACGTACAGACTATGCTCCAACCAACTGAGCCACCTGGCCAGGGTATTTTAGTATTTTTTTTAAAAACGTATTTGAAATGAAAAGGAGAGGGAAGCTGACATGTAGTAACTTACTGCCCCCAGGGCCTGGCCCTTGCTGCAGAGCTGGTCCGGAAGCACCCACAGGGGGCTGATCCTAGGAGAAAACTCAAACTGAACACCCAGGGGACCACTGTGAGCAGCACACACAATCTAACAGTCCCTGGAATGCTTCTGCCCTGTCGAAGTCCCAGCAAAGCCAGTGGCAGGCTCCAGGGCAAGCACCAGCTCGGAGCTCGGAAAACGGCAGGTTCTTCCCGCAAACTCCTGTTGAGCGTGGTGCTGGGTTGAAGAGAGTCATCCCCCGCCCCCAACCATGTCCACCTGGAGCCAAAATGGAACTTTATTTAGAAATGCAGACTTCCAGCCAAGGTGGAGGTGGAGGTAGATACACTTTGCTTCCTCAAACCGCCAAAAGGAGGACAACGACAAATTTAAAAACAAAAAATAACCAGAACTGCTTGAAAATCAAACTGTATGTAAGTCCCACAACCAAGGAGTTAAAGAAGGAACATTCACCCAGACCAGTAGGAGGGGCGGAGATGGGCAGCAGGCGGGGAGGACACAGGGCAAGGCGGTGGCTGGCGGACCAGGAGGTCCCACATTTGCGTCTGGATAAACCGGGAGGAACAGGTGGGGAGCGGGACAGACCGTGCAACCCAGGGTTCCAGCCTAGGAAACGAAAGCCTCAAAACCTCTGGCTGTAAAAAACTGTGGGGGATGAGGCAGCAGGAGAAACTCCCAGCCTCACAGGAGAGTCTGTTGTAGGGACCCACAGGGTCCTAGAATGTACACAAACCCATCCACCCGAGAATCAGCACCAGAAGGGCCCAATTCGCTTGTGGGTAGCAGGGGAAGTGACCGAAAGCTGGCAGAGAGAGCCTAGCAAGTGGCATTGTTCCCTCTTGGACCCCTCCCTGCCACACAATGTCACAACTCAGCGACCTGCGTTGCCCCGCCCTGGTGAGTACTAAGGCTCTGCCCCTTCCAACATAACAGGTGTGCCCAAAAGAAAGAACAGATCAAAGCTCCAAAAATAGAACTAACCAATGACAAGGTAGCCAACCTATCAGATACACAGTTCAAAACACTGGTAACCTGGATGCTCACAGAAATAAATGGTTGAGTATGGTCACAAAATTGAGGAAAAAGTGAAGGCTACACAAAGTGAAATAAAGAAAAATATACAGGGAACCAACAGTAAAGGGAAGGAAACTGGGACACAAATCAATGATTTGGAGCAGAAGGAAAAAATAAACATCCAACCAGAACAGAATGAAGAAACAAGAATTCAAAAAAAATGAGAAGAGGATTAGGAACCTCTGGGACAACTTTAAACGTTCCAACATCCGAGTCATAGAGGTGCCAGAAGGAGAAGGGGAAGAGCAAGAAATTGAAAACTTATTTGAAAAAATAAAGAAAGAGAACACCCCCAATCTGGCCAAAGAAATAGACTTCCAGGAGATCCAGGGAGCTTAGAGAGTCCCAAAGAAGTTGGACCCAAGGAAGCACACACCAAGGTACATGCTAATTACATTCCCCAAGATTACGGATAAGGACAGAATCCTAAAAGCAGCAAGAGAAGGGGAGACAGTTACCTACAAAGGAGTTCCTATAAGACTGTCAGCTGATTTCTCAAAAGAAACCTTGTAGGCAAGAAGGGGCTAGAAAGAAGTATTCAAAGTCATGAAAGACAAGGACCTACACCCAAAATTACTCTATCCAGTAACACTATCATTCAGAATGGAAGGGCAGCTAAAGTCCCAGATAAAGTCAAGTTCAAGGAGTTCATCATCACTAAGCCCTTATTATATGAAATGTGAAAGGGACTTATTTAAGAAAAAGAAGAAGATCAAAAACTATGAACAGTAAAATGACAACAAACTCACAACTGTCAGCTAATGAACCTAAAAAAAAAACCCTAAGCAAACAACTAGAACAGGAACAGAATCACAGAAATGGAGATCAGAGGGGAGAGGGAGGGAGGAGAATGGGGAAAAAGGTACAGGGAATAAGCAGCATAAATAGTAGGTACAAAATAGACAGGGGGAGGTTAAAAACAGTATAGGGAATGGAGAAGGCAAAGAACTCACATGTACGACCCATGGGCATGAACTAAGGGGGGGAATGCTGGTGTGGGGGGGTATGCAGGGCAGAGGGGAATAAAGGGGAGAAAAAAATGAGACAACCTGTAATAACATCATCAATAAAATATATATACATTTAAAAAGAAAAATGAAATGCTGTCTTTGCAGGTATATTTAGTTAAGATAAAGTCATAATGGGATAGGGTGAGCCTTAAATCTAATATCACTGGTGTCCTTAAACAAAGAGGAGAAGAGAAACAGAGACGGAAACACAAGGAGAAGAGATACCGAGACAGACAAGGCCGGAGCTGAGGGGATGCAGCTCGAAATTGAGGGACACCAGGGACAGGCAGAGCCAGAAGGGAAGGAAGGGCCCTTCCCTAGAGGCCACAGGGAGAGAGGGAAGGCCCCGCCCACACCTCGATCGCTGACTTTGCTGCACCTCCAGAACTTGTGCTGTTTTCAGGCCCCAGTTTGTGTTGCTTTGTGTGCCAGCCCAGGAAGCTGATCCTGGCATCTATGTGCTGGACTCTGTGCCACACCCTGGCAACACCACCTCCGCCCGGGGACACCCGCCATCCCCCCCGCCCCCGGGAATACAGTAGTGCAGAGGACCAAGATCAGTGTCCTAAAGAGCCCTCTGTCCGGGTGGGAAGACAGACTTGTACTGAAGTCCAGGAGGTTTGGGGGGTAAAAAAGGAAACCCTCTAACCCTGTCCACGGTCAGGAAAGCTCTCCTAGAGGAGGGGAGGCCCAAGCAAGGCCGGAAAACTGGGCTCTTCTGTGGAGGGACATTTTTCCTTGCGACGCCCAAGCTGAGCTTTTCCTCTGCTGTCCCCCACCGTCCCCGCCAGCCGCTCCTCCGCTTTCAGTTAAAGCTCCGGAAACCCTCCACTCTTCCTGGGTGGCCTCACAGGCCACGCTGCTCTGTGCCTTCCCCAACCACAGAAATTGGGTTACCTGTCTGTCTCCCTCTGACCTGCAGGGACAAGTTCAGAATGATTTTTAAAAATCACTCATGTTGCTCAGCAAATTGTCTGGAACCAAGTGGGTGCCTCGAGTGTTGGGGAAAAATGAGGTTAGAAACAAACCTAAAATGGCCCTGGCCAGCGTGGCCCAGTCGGTTGGAGCACCATCCTGTAAGTGAAGCGGCGCGGACGCGATTCCCTGTCGGGGCACGAGCCTAGCTTGCAGGTTTGGTCCAGACTCGTGCGATCCCCCATCTAGGCGCATATGGGAGAAAACCCAATTGATGTTTCTCTCTCACATCAATGTTTCTCTCTCCCTTCCTCTCTCCCTTCCTCCCTCTCTAAAACGCAATGAAAATTAAAAAAAAAAAAAATCCTAGAGTGAGGATTAAAAAAAGAAAAAAACAAATAAACCAACCTAAAATAAGCATGAGAGAGCTTTTTGGAGTGATGGAAATGTTCTGAAATTGATTCATGATGGTAACAATTCTTCAAATTTACTAAAAATCATTGAATTGTACACATAAAAACAGGTGAATTTTACAGTATGTAAATTATACCTCAATAAAGCTGTTTTAAAAAACACAAACAAAATCTCACCTACTCGAAGGGCTAAAATGGAAAAGACAGAAAATACCTGGTGAAGCTGGGATGTGTAAGCAGGCTCACCCACATGGCAAGCAACTAGGCAGCGTCTGTTCATAGCAACCAGACGCCTGCAACCTGTGGCCCAACAATCCCGGCCGTAAGCACACACCCAACAAAAATGTGTGTGTGTGTGTGCGCGCGCGTGTACACGTATCCACCAAAGGCATGTAAAATGTTCGTAGCACACTAGTCGTCATTGCAAAATTACAAATGCCCATCGACAGCAGAATGCACAAATACATACGGAATGCCGTGGGCAGTTACACGTCTTCCCCATGCACCCAGGTAGCAGGTTCGATCCCTGGTCAAAGTGCATACAAGAATCAACCAATGAATGTGTCAGTAAGTGGAGTAACAAATCGATGTTTCTCTCTCTCTTTCTCAAAATCCACAAATAAACAACTTTTAGAGTGTTAACACAAAAAATGACTGGAGAGCTGTTTCTTGCCTCTCCATCTTCGCCTTGTAGTCACTCTGTGAACTACAATGCCCACGCAGTGCTGGCTCTTGACGTGGGCTATGCGGAGCACGAGGGAAGCTGGTTCACTAACGCTTTCAGCCAACCCGCTAGCATCTTCAGTGTCCACAACATCCCGTGAGAGACGTACAGGACGAATAAACCCTCAGAGCCAGATAATACTCGAATGCCCTCTGGAGGGGTTTGGGACCAGCTCACCAAACAAGTCACTCCCCTCAGTATTCTCGTCTCTCACAGAAACCCGGAACCCCTCCTCCAGAGTCCCGCCACACCCCGTTCCTGCCCCTTTACTTGGGTCTCTGTCTGTGCTGCCTCTACCGTGTGAAGCATGTGACTCAGCACAGGCTAATCAGTGCTGACATCCCCTGGCTTGAGTGATTGGTTCAGGGGTGGGCATGTGACTAAACGCGGCCAATCAGAGTAAGCCTTGGTACTTTTGCTGAGAATGCTAGGACAAAGGCTGCTGATCATCTTTCTCCTAGGAGACAGACCACCGTCTGTCTAATCACCTGTGTGCAAAAGGGAGCAACAGTTAGGAAGACTAGCCAAGTGTGTGCGTGCGTGCGTGTGTGTGTGTGTGTGTGTGTGAGAGAGAGAGAGAGAGAGAGAGAGAGAGACTGGTCTCATCTTTTGACCTCTGGGTCAAAACTTACCTGAAATAGAATGTAGGACTATTTAGTTATATAGGAAAAGTTTTTCTTCTTCCTTCTTTCCTTTCTTTCTCTCTGTGCCACCACCCCACCCCCACCCCCGCCAACTCTCTTTCTTTTTATTTAAGACAGTTTGTATTGGTTTATTTCTACACGCTTCAACCAAAGGACGGCAGCAGAAGGAGTCTGACGGCACGTGCTTCCAGGGTGAGCCTTGGGACTGGAGGGAGAGACGGAGCGACAAGGGGGCGGGGCTGTACGGAACAGGAGGAATCTGTGCTAAGCCTGGACAGCAGGGGGCTTTACACCGGCAGAATTAACGGACTGGTAAGCCGTACAGGAAACAATAGCAAGAGGTAAATACCTCCATTTCAGATCCTCCGACGTTGATTTCCTGTTATGAAAAATTTCAGGCACAGAAGCACTGGAGAGTAGTTTGATAAATTCACTTTCTCATTTCCTAGATTCAATAATTGTTAACATTCTGTCTTATTTATTTTCTGTCTTTTTTTACTTTTTTGTTAAACCACTTCAAAAGACGTTGCAGTCATCATGACCACAGGGAAAGCTTTCATAGCCAAACTGTGAATCCCTTCTCCAGCTCCCAGAAATTGGTTTTGGTCTGAAGGTAGATGGGGTTCCCACTGGATGCCAATTATTGGTCTCCAATTATTGGGGGCCAGTTCTAGGGTCAACTGGTGGTCACGTCCTCTCAAGGACTCCACCAACATTCCGCCCTTGTGCCCAGCTCCTGCAATGCTTACCCGCCCTTCGTGGTGAGCCCCGAGTGGTCAGCAAGGGCTTTCCCTAGCATGGAGGTGGCTCCCTTTGGTGGCTCTGTGGCTGTACCGGAGGCAGATAACACAGCGATATGCACATGCAGGAGAAAACGCAGCTGAGACAATGATTCCCAAAATAAATAATGTTTTCCACCAAGAGCCCCATGATTTAAACCACTGATTTATTAAATCCTTTATTAATATCCTGGGGCGGAGTCCCTCAGGGTATTTACTTGTGTCGCCATGTGATTTAATAAAGATGATGTATTAGAAGGCTCATCAGATCTGAACACACAACATTCTGTTTAGAAAGTGGCACAGAGGCCTCCTGGCGAGGCAGTAATAATAGCCAAGTTCATCCTCTCTTGGGGGACAGCTTTTTCTCATTGATACACTCTAGTGTTCATTAAGGACAGGTGTTCTGCCTATCATTTAGGGCTTACTCGGTGAATTCAGTGAGGGCTTCTACGTGTGCTATGAAGTCCTCTAGGCCATGGAGGAGACAGAGACAGCAGCCAGTGGTCACACCAGTGGAACACAGAACCTGCCCACCTGGCCTTGAAGGAGGGAAGTTGGCAAATTCAGAACTTGACCTGGCTGTGCAATCAGTACACGTTGATTGGTGAGCGGGGGCAGGGGGAGGCCCACTGCCTGGTAAGAGGAGATGGATGGGGCAGGACTGCCCCTTCCTCTCTCTTTGAGTGGCTCGCGTTCTATTCCAAGCCTGGCTTGCAGGACCACTTGTCCTGGCCCTCAGGCAGGCAAGCCACTCCAGGTTGGCAGGTGGCAGGGTCAATAAGCAAGGGAACTTACATGTGTGGCTTGTCTGGGGTGCCGCAAGCTGAGTACTTCTCTGCGCCTGCCCCACCAGAACCTTAAAAGTTCACAGAGAGGCGGCACACGTGCGTGGAGCCAGCATGTGTGTACACTGTCTCAGCAACCCCCTGCTCTCTCAGGCTGGACAAGGGAGCGGGTGAGGAGCCTCCAATGGCCTGGGCTCAGCTGGGTGGTCACACTGTGGTCCTGTCCTCTCGACAACCTCCTCCAACATCAGTGACTTCCCTTTGCCGAAGTCACCGGCCACTAGATCATGCCCCACAGGCAGTGATTCAGGACAGGGGCATCTGTATGCGAGGGTCCAAGTTCTCTATCAGGCTTCTGCTGTATCCCTGTTCAATACCCTTTCCAAGAAAACTAGGTGCTGGATGAGCCCTTGTATATTGTGAGTTTGATGGTCAGCCCTGACCTGAATCCCATTCCTGGCATTAAAGACGTGTCCTACATAACCAAAAGGACATTACCACATGCAAGAAAAAATAAAGTTCTGTAATATCACCTCACATCCAGTCCGTTTGCAAGTTTCCCCAACTCTTCCCACAATACTCTTTATAGCTGGTGTTTAAAAATAAGGATGCTGGGCCCTGGCAGGGTAGCTCAGTTGGTTAGACCATCGTCCTGATACGCCAAGGTTGTGGGTTCGATTCCTGGTCAGGGCACATACAAGAAATAACCCATAAATGCATAAATAAGTGGAACAGCAACTTGATGTTTCTCTTTGCCTTTCTCTCTCTCTCTCTCAAATCAATAAATAAAAAAACTTAAAAAAAAATAAGGACGCAATGGAAGATTGAATGGAAGATTGTTGTCACAGACTTTACCCTTGACCAAACTTCAGTCAGCCTCCTCTCCTCTGAGCCCAGCTCGGCCCTGTTGCTCGGCCCCGCTCTCGGACATGTCCCCCAGAGCCCAGCTGCAGCAAGGGTCCTGCAGAATCAGTGTAGCCAGAACTCCCCATCCTCCACGCTGATTACCCTTGATATGTGACTAAATTCCTTGTCCCCCACTATCCCCCAAGTGATGTCCTTCGCCCTGGCCTGCCTGTAGCGAGACTCCATTTTGGCGCGTTCAGCCGGAACCCTCCCTGACCCCTGACGTTTCCTCTCAGTGTTCCCTGTCCACCCTGCTCCTTGGCTGTGAGTTCCCGCTCTTCCTCGTTGGTCCAGTGCTGAGCCCAGGCCTGCCCTGAGGTCTGTTTCCCCTGTCGCAACAGCTCCTGAGCACAGCCTGTCTTTGCCGCTTTAACTCTGGCTCTGGTTTTGCTTTGACATTGTGAGTTTGGGAGATTTTATGGGCCAAGCCTCAGAACGGTGTAAGTCACGTACACAGCCCAGCGCAGAGTCACAGAGCCCCACTATAAGGACACTGGGAGGCCTAATTTCTCAGTGTGCCCACGAGGACACTCGGGGGACTGAAGTCAGCATTGTCGTCACTGCAGGAGCCCATAGGAGGGCAGCAAGGTCAGGAGGCGGTGAGAAACAGTGACGGTGATCGTTGGGCATTTCTGCGGCACCTGTTGTGCCCCTTCTAATACTTTCCCGATTTCCATACCCAAGGGGGAGTTGGCATCGCCTTTCAGCGCTGCTGGGAGAGGAGGAAGGGTGAGTCCAGACTAGCGACGGAACCTGGAAGCCATTGCAGGTTTCTTTCCAGATGCATCCATGATAAGAACAATTTTTAAAAACTAATCAAGATTCGCACTTAAACTAACTTTTGAATCTGAGGCAGATTACCTTCCTCTTCTACACGGGCTGCCCCAACAGAAGAATTTTGAGATCCAAGGCCCGCGCCCCCCCACCCCCGCCGCCTCGCCCGCACCCGCGTTGAGTCAGGTGCCCATGTAACGGAAGTGAACGCGCCGCTGTGGGAACCGGGGCGCGGCGCCGTTAAAGGTGGGTGAGAGAGAAGAGGCTGCTGGCTCTGCCGCTGCCTGCCTCTGTGACGCCTGAAGTGGCTCGCCCGCGCCACGCTCCAGGCTGCGCTGGCGAGGGACCGGGCGCCGGCGCGCCGCTCTCAGCGGGGTCTGTGGCGGACCGATGCCCGCGGAGGGGCCTTGGTCTGCGCAGGGACTAGCGAGCTGCTCGGCCACCCTCGCCACCCTCACGACGGAACGCCCCTCCCTGCTTCAGCCACAGCGGGCTTGGCACGTGATTTCCTCTGGCCGGTAGTGTTGTTAAATAGTGATTTATTCTGTGAACACAGTGGGCGGGCTTTATTCAAGAGAGGCAATCGGGATAAGCGTAGGGCCGTTGCAATGGGGTCTTGCCCTGGGAGAGAGATTGGGCTCAACTCCGAATACAACGAGGAAAAGTGGGGGTGAGTGGATGGAAAGGTACCGAGAGGAAACAGCAGGGTCACCCCCCTACCTGGGGTCCTGCTGAAGGCAGGCCTGGTGACTGATCAGGGGGGCTGACCTGGGGGCTGGCGGCTGGGAGGACTGTTAGTTAATAGGGGGCCATCAGCCAGGCATTGAGGGTGGGCCACCCCCGCCACACCGACTTAGCAGGACCCTTGCTAAAGTTGGATATTGCAGAGATGAACACGGAGGCCCGAAAGTCCAGGCCTGGTTGAAAACGCACCCAAAGGACCCTGAGTAGAGTTCGGTCAGATGTGAGCAAAAGTGACACGTGTCACTTCCCCGCAGAACCTTTAAGGGTCCGTGAGTGATTAGCAAAGTTCCCTTCCCCTCCGTGTGAGACGGGCCATGCGCCTTGTAGGGGCTGCTTCTTCAGGCTGGGCCATTGGGTAGGGCTGGTGCGGAGTGGAGCTCCCCGTGACCTAGTGTGGGCACATAGTGTGAGAAAGGATTCTTTGCTGGTGTAAGGCAACAAAAACTTGGGGTTCATTTCTTACTGCAGCAGAACCCAGCCCAGCCTGGCCTACAGAGCAATCTTTACTGCCCTCCACAGGGGTGCCCCCTGAGAGGCCAGGCCTCCCGTAAGCAGCTCTGACCAGCTTGCTAAGGCTGAGATGGAGCCCGTTTCCCTGCAGCCTCTGTCTTGGTCCCTGCTCGGGCCGCGGCCTCTGGTCTGGGCCAGTTGCTCCCTCCCAGGGGACAGCCCTGCAGTGATGTGCAGGCGGGAGGGCGTCTGCAGGGCCGGTGCCTTGGCTTCCAGGGAGAGCTCTGCTTTACTCGGCAAGATCTTTCGGCACCAAGCCCAGGGCTTGGGACTGTTTCAATTGCCTCCATTTATATTTCAGAACTAACACATTTTTTATGACATTCAAAATTTTTTTTAAAACTTGCAGAAACAAATATTAATAAATGTTTAATGTAATGCCCACAAAACCATCCACCTCTTTTTTGTTGTATCTAACATTCATAACATTTTCCGGACAGTGGGAAAATGTGGGATTTTCTCACTTTGCAAGAATGCCCCATAAAGTAAGATGAAAGATGATTACATTTGTGGCCAAGTGATTTCAGAAGCAAAGTCATAAAAATTTTTTCAAATTTTATTTTGTAGCAAGACTTACATTTTCTGTGATATGGGGGTATGTTTTTATATATTTGGTAGGGAATGTGGAGTGAACGTCTAACGGCAAAGACTTGAAAGAAGGTCCCAGTGCTGTTAGTGGTCCTTCGTGGGACGTGGCTTAAGTCCCCTCCCCCGATGACATGGAGACGGCTGGCAGCTCCCGGACATCCACGCTGTCCTTCCTCCTTCGGATCACAGTTCCTGAACAGTGGTTCTCAAATGTGACCACGGGACAACAGCATTGGCTCCCATGGAAACATGTTAGAAGTACAGATCCTTAGACTCCACCACAGCTTTTCTGAATCAGAAACTCCGAGTTGGGCCAAGCATTGTGTGTTTCAACAATCTTTTTAGGTGACTAGATTAAGATACTGACCCAAGTTTAAGAACCACTGCTAATGCTGTAGGGGGCAGCAAAGAACTCAGCAAGGAGTTCATTTCCCAGCTTCCTCTGAACTGGCTGTGGCCATGGGGCTGAATTTTAGCAAGATGTATGTAGAAGTGTTGGGACTCTCAGAAAGTACCCTTAAAAGGAAGAGGTCCTTCCTTGGACTTCTCCTTCAGCCGTTGGCCTGACATGCTGTCATAAAGACTGGAGCTCTGGCAGCTATTTTGAATCATGAGGATGAGGCCTAACATTTAGGGATGGTGAGCTAATAGAAGCCTGCCTGGGTCCCTGAGACTTTATGTAGCTGCCATATATGAGAGAGAAATAAACTTTTGTCTTATGTAAGCCACAGTTATTTTGTTTTCTGTTATCCATAGCTGTGTCCTAACTGATTCACACGCTGGACAGTGGGTTGAGGAGGTGGTTCCTGCAGTTCCAGCCATGCCTTCAGCCCTGGGTCTGCCCCTTCTCTGCCTGCTCAAATCCTGCCCCTACTGTGGTCTAGTTCTGCAAATCTTCCCTCCTCACCCACTTCCCCAGCACGAGACCTTTACTTCTCTTTGGCACTGAGAGGCATGACATGCCAGCCAGGCCCATGGAAAGGCAGGGACCAGGGGAAGGAGAGGAAGGTTTGGGGGAAGCAGCCATTGATCTGCCTTCTGTCCTTAAAGATGAGTGTTACCTCTCCCACGACTTCCTGTCCAGGGAATCACACAGTATGTAGTCTTTCTCATGTGTCTCCCTTCACTCGCAAAATCTTTTTTATAAATTATATTTTATTGATTATGCTATTACAGTTGTCCTAATTTTTGCCCCTTTGCCCTCCTCCACACTCCCCTCCCACCTAGCAACCATCAGAACGCTCTCTATTTTCATGATTCTGTCTCTGATCTTCTTGTTCAGTTTGTTTTTTAGATTCAATTGTTGATAGATAAGTACTTACCGCCATTTTATTGTTAATAGTTTTGATCTTCTTTTTCTTAAATAAGTCCTTTTAACATTTCATATAATAATAGTTTGGTGATGATGAACTACTTTAGCTTTACCTTGTCTGGGAAGCTCTTTATCTGCCCTTCGATTCTAAATGACAGCTTTGCTGGGTAGAGCAATCTTGGCTATAGGTCCCTGCTTATCATGGCCTTGAATATTTCTTGTCAATCCCTTCTGGCCTGCAAAGTTTCTTTTGAGAAATCAGCTGAGAATCTTATGGAAACTCCCCTGTAGGTAACTCTCTGCTTTTCTCTTGCTGCTTTTAAGATTCTCTCTTTATCTTTAACCTTTGGCATTTTCATTATGATGTACCTTGGTGGGGGCCTGTTTGCATACAACTTGTTTGGGACTCTCTGTGCTTCCTGGACTTGCATGTCTATTTCCTTCATCAAATTAGGGAAGTTTTCTTTCCTTATTTTTTCAAATAGGTTTCCAATTTCTTGCTCTTCCTTTTTTCCTTCTGGCACCTCTCTGATGAGAATGCTGGAGTGCTTGAAGTTCTTCCAGTGGATACTTACACCATGCTTGATTTTTTGGATTTTTTTTTTTGCTGCTTATTGTTCTGCATGGTTGTTTTTCGCTTCTTTATGTCCCAAATCATTGACTTGATTCCAGCT
Organism: Pteronotus mesoamericanus; assembly: GCF_021234165.1. Taxonomy (NCBI): domain Eukaryota; kingdom Metazoa; phylum Chordata; class Mammalia; order Chiroptera; family Mormoopidae; genus Pteronotus; species Pteronotus mesoamericanus. The sequence goes on from NW_026555090.1 coordinate 1,916,207, forward strand.
TCATCCACTTTACTGTTCTTTCCTTGTAAACTGTTCTTTATTTCAATTAGTGTGTCCTTTGTTTCTGACTGGATCACTTTTTATGCTGTTGAGGTCCTCACTAAGTTCCTTGAGCATCCTTAAAACAGTGTTTTGAGTTCTGCATCTGACAGATTGTTTATCTCCCTTTTGTTTAGCTCTTTTTCTGGAGTTTTGATCTGTCCTTTCATCTGGACCATGTTTCTTTGTCTCCTCATTTTGGCAGCCTCCCTGTGTTTGTTTCTATGTACTAGGTAGGGCTGCTATGACTCCCTGTCTTGGTAGTGTAGCCTAATGTAGTACGTGTCCTGTGGGGCCCAGTGGCATAGCCTCCCCTAACACCCAAGCTGGGTACTTGAGGTACGCTCTTTGTATGGGCAGAATACACCTTCTTGTAGTTGAGCCTTGAATGCTGTTGGTAGGTCAATGGAGGAGTTACCCAGGCCAATCAGGTACAAGGACTGGCTGTGACCACTGAGCACCAACCTCCGCCCTCCACGGAGGATCAGCTGTGCAGGTTCAGGGTGGCGGTGCTCCACTGTGCTCTGTAGCTGACCACTGGGTGCACGGGCTCTGGGGCTTCCCGGGTGGTGCAGGACAACGTCAGCTCCCACCTGTGTTTTGCCCGAGCCCACCCTGCCTGGGCTATAAAGCAATCTGAGATGGCTGCTACCTGGGCTGCACTTGGAGATTCCCAGGTGAAGCCAAGCTGTGACCCTAGGCTGGCTGCTGCTAGTGATGGCCCGGGGCCACTTAGCAAGAGGTAAGGGGGCTGGAGGCTCCCTGAGGCCGGCTGTTGCTTGTTTGAGAAGATTTAGGAAGTTGTGAAGCATGAGCCAAGACCAGCCATTCATATGGAAAAGTCTCTGTTAACAGCTTGGGCGGGCCTGTAAGTTGGGTGGGATAAAGTCTGGGAGATCTCCAAGGTGAGGCAAACAATGTCAGGCAGGTTGATGGAGTCTCAGATATGGCCTTGGACTGCTGTCTCTGTGGCTCTGTAGGGGGAGGGTTCGGAAAAGGGACAATGGTTTCTGCCTCCCTTTCTATCTGGCAGAAGGCTGTCCCCCAGCTCTCGTCTTGATGCCTGATACTTCAGTTTCTCCTTGTATGCAATGGGTGTGTCTCAAGCTTCTACCCCATTGCTGGAGCTCAGAGGGAATGAGTCTGAGTAAGTCCATGTGCAGGTTCTTTAAGAGGAACTGCCTGGGACTCCAGAAGTTTCTTCCACTGACTCAGTCCCCACTGGTTTTTGCTGCCAGACGTTGCGGGGACTTTACTTCCTGGCACTGGAACCCTGGGCTGGGGGGCCTGGTGTGGGACTGGGACTTCTCACTCCTGAGAGATCCCTCCCGAATTTTTATCCACCACACATGGACGTGGGACCATCCCATTCCATGTGTCTGCCCTCCTACCTGTCTGGATGGATGTGGTTTCTTTAATTCCATAATTGTCAGACTTCCATTCAACTCAATATCTGATGGTTCTGAGTGATAGTTGTTATATATTTTAGTTGTAATTTTGATGTATTTGTGAGGAGTTGAGGCATGTTTACCTATACTGCCATCTTGACCAAAAGTTATTTGTCTTCTTCTGACTGGCTTATTTCACTTAACATAATACCCTCTAGGCCCATTTATGCTGTTGCAAATGGGAAGATTTCATTATTTTTTATGGCTGAGTAATAGTCCATTCTATATGTGTACCACAGCTTTTTTATCCACCTGTCTATTGGGTTGCTTCCAGGTCTTGGCAATTGTAAACAGTGCTGCAATGAACGTAGAGGTGCATATATTTTTTTGAATTAGTGTTTAGGGTTTCTTCAGCAATACACCAAAAGTTGAATCACTGGATTATAAGGCAGTTATGTTTTTGAATTCTGAAGACCCTCTCTATTGCTTTCCAGTCTGCATTCCCACCAACAGTGCATTAGGGTTCCCTTTTCTTCCCACCCTTGCCAGCGCTGGTTGGTTGGTGATTTATTGACGATAGCCATTCTGACAGGTGTGAGGTGATATACAAGGCTTTTTGATGGACTTTTTAAAAAATTTCTCTTGGGTAAATACTTAGGAGTGGGATTGGTGGGTCTTCTAGTAATTTTATGTTTAACGTTATAAGAAATCACTGAACTATTTTCCAAAGTGGTTGTACCATTTTAGATCCCCACCTGCAACATGTGAGGGTTCTGGCTTCTCCACACCCGCATCCACATTCGGAATTGTCAGTCTTAACTTTAATCATTTTAATGCATATATAGTGATCTATCATTGTGGCTTTTATTTACACTTTTCTGAAGGCTAATTATATCAAACTTTTCATGTGCTTTTTTTTTTTGCCACATATATCTCTCCTTTATTTTAGCATCTGTCTAAATCATTTGCCTATTTTGAAAATTGGGTTCTTTGCTTTCTTGCTATTGACTTTTTGAGGTGAAATTCAATAACGTATATGTGTTCATTAACCACTTTAAAAAGCGCGATTCAGTAACATTTAGTACTTTTACAATATTGTGCAACCAGCACCTCTGTTTCACTTCAAGATATTTTTATCATTCGAAAGTGAAACTACATGACCATTAAGCGGCCATGACCCATCCTCCCTCTTCCCAGCTTCCGGCAAGCACCCATCTGCTTGCTGTCTCTGTGAATTTAGCTATCCTGGATATTTAATATTTCATATAAATATAGTCATATAATATGGGGCTTCTTTCACTTAGGATAATGTTTCTGAGTTTCATCCATGTTGTAGCATGTATCATAGTTCCTTTTTATAGATGATTAGTATTTAGTAGTATATAGATGATTAGATTATAGTGATCTGCTTTGTATGCAGAGACCACATTTTGTTTATCCATTCATCTGTTGATGGGACATTTGGGTGTTTTCCACCTTTGTTGACTGTGAATAGTGCTGCTGTTCACATTTGTATATGAGTGTTTATTTCAACACTTGTTTTCAATTCTTCTGGGTAGATTCCTAGGAGCGGAACTGGTGAGTCATATGGTAACCTTATGTTTAACTTTTTTTGCAGAACCGCCAAACCATTTTTCAGAGTGGCTGCACCATTTTACACTCCCACCAACAGTGCATGAGAGTTCTGATTTTTCCACGTCCTCGCCAACACTCGTTATTTTCTCTTTCTTTTTTAAAAAAAAATCTTTAGTTGAGAGTATGTTTATTGGTTATAGAGAGAGAGGAAAGTGGGGGCTTGGGGGGAGAGAGAGAATGAGAGAGGGAGAGAAAGAAACATCAATCAGTTGCTTCTCTGACGTGTCCTGACAGAGGATCGATCGCTAGGTATGTGCCCTGAGCAGGAATAAAATTGAACCCACAACCCTTGTGTGTGTGTCTGTGTATGTGTGTGTGTGTATGTACAGGACAACACTCTAACTAACTAAGTCACCTGGCCAGGGCTGTTTTCTGTTTCTTTAAATCAGTTTTATTATGGCCAACCTATTGCATGTGAAGTGAACCTGAGGATCGATTTTTTATAGTGCTTTATAGCTCCTCACTGGCGTGGCTCAGTTAGTTGGGCATCTTCCTACCAAGTGAAAGGTCGCCAGTTTGGTTCCTAGTCAGGGCAGGTGCCTGGGTTGTGAGTTTGGTCCCTGGTGGAGGTGTGTACCAGAGGAAACTAATCGATGTTTCTCTCCCTCCCTTTCTCCCTGCCTCCCCCCACTCAAAGAAAATAATGCTTTATACATAACTCCTTTGCCAGATATACATATTGTGAATATTTTTCTCTCAGTCTGTGTCTTTTGATAGGAGGCAAACTTAAAAATTTTAATGTGTTTAACCCTTAGAAAGACTGCACTATTTTAGAAGAATGCGAGTGCGTCATTTTGTCACACACCAGGCTTAGAGCAGCACCCTGCCTTATGTAAGGCGTATGCGTGTGCCTGAAAAAAGGGGCATATAAGTTAAATTTGAATGAGTTTGTCCTCTGAGGGGGGACATTTGCATGACTACCACATCTAAGTGAGAAAGATCCAAGTGTGTGAGAGACATTCATGTGAATATTGAGTTACATCTGTGAATATTGAGTGTGCAACGTACGATGGCACTTGTCATGCTGAAGTGTGTGTGCCATCCACACAGGGGACCTTTGAGTGTGTGTGATGTCTGCAGGTACATGTGGGATCTGAGGGCGTGTGTGATGTCTGTGTGCACGTGTGACATCAGAGTCCTTCATCTGAGATTGAAAAGGAATCTGGACCAGCCAGGACCTTGGTCCCAGCGAGGCCACAAGCCTGGAGGTCTGTATGAGCCTGCAAGAGCTGGCAGCCTGTCGCCACTACAGTGGGATAGCTTGCCTGAGAATGAAACCACAAAAGAAGACGACAGCAGAGGGAACTTTAGGTGCATAAAGACAAAAGCACAAAACCCTGGTGGTAGCTGAGCACAGAATCCAGCTGTACCTGAAGGTTTACCCTGGGCTTTTAGTTACATAAGCCAGTCAGTCCCCACTCCTTATTGTTAGCTGGTTTAACTAACACAAACCTTTATCACAGAATGGGAATGGGGGACAAAACCTTTCTGTTTGCTGCTATCTTAACCAAATACAAAATATGAATGAGTGGCCAGTCTCCGCACCACTACGTGGTGCTGCTCTGGGAGGGGCCTCTAGGGAAGGGGAAGACGTTCCGGCAAAGGGGCCCGCCACGGAGGTGGGGGAGGGTCGGAGGGGTGAGCGGGCGGGGGGGGGGGGGACCATGGCTTGGGGGGGGTGCCTGCTGTGACTCCAGGCTGAAAGCCTGAGGCATGCCTGGCATTAATTGTGAGGGCCCTTAATGTTCAGGGGGCAGCTTCCTGGGGGCTCACCAGCCCTCAACGCCAAATTTTCGAATAATAAAATGAAAAAAAAAAGAAAAAAGAAAAAGGCTCCAGTGGGCGCTGCAGTGGCGCAGCGCAGCGTTGGCCGGCAGGGAGCGCTGCCCGGGACGGGAAGTCGGCAAAGCGCGGAGGCCTGCGTCTGGGCTGTCAGCGCGGAGCTGCCCTGGGGGCCCCCACCTCGCCAGGGCTGGCATTACTGCGGGGCGCCAGGGACACATTGTTCCACTCCATCCTTTCGTCCTCTCGACAGTGCTACGAGGCAGGTGGCATTAGCCCATTTACAGATGAAGGACTGAGGGTCGGAGAGAAGTGACTTCTAAGGTCCTATGGCTAAAAATGCTAATGATATGCAATATTATCATATGTATAATAATAATGAATGTCATACATAGGGATAATATCACTTATGTATTTATAAAATGTATAGTCTATATTTACTTATTAAGATGTCAATTACATTGGATAGTTTATTGGGTATGAAAGGGGGCACTTTGCTAAGTACTGAGCATGCATGCAGTGGCTCCTCTGTCCCTTGGTCATCTCGTGAGGTAGGTGCTTGGTCATCCTGTGGAGTAGCCCAGGTCTCTAACTGGGCCTGGTATGCACTCGGTACTCAATCAATAGTGTTTGTTCAGCGAATGAGTGGAGATGAAGAAATCAGCCAGCAAGGTGGCCAGGGTGGCTACAGGCTGCTTGAGGTGGACACATACTTTTAAAAGCCCAGGAGGGAAAAGATTAAGGACTACAAATTGGCAGTTATAAATATAGCCATGGTGATGTAAAGTACAGCACACAAAATGCAGTCAATAATGTGTTAACTACGGTGTCATACAGGTACTAGACTTAATGGAGTGATCACTTTGTAAGTTATATAAATGTCTAATCCTTATGTTGTATACCTGAAACTAATTTAATAGTGTATGTCAAGTTAATTGAAAAAGTAAAATACTTTTAAGAATAATTTTGTCACAGGGAAAAGAGCAAGTCCTAAGTCTTCTCCAATATAAGCAGTATACATATTCAATTATATATACATGTAACCTTAAAATTTCATCTTTAATTATTTTCTTGAAACTAGTTTAACCACATAAATATAAGTCAGGCTTAGGAGTTTCTTGGCATTTTATTTTATTTATTGATTTGAGAAAGAGAGAGAAACATTATTGTTCCACTTATTTGTTCATTCATTGGCTCATTCTTTTTTAAAAAAATATTTTATTTATTTATCTTAGAGAGAGGGGAAAAGAGGGAAACAAAAGGAGAAACAGTGATAGGCTGCCTCTTACATGCCCCCAACTGGGGACCTGGCCCACAACCCAGGCCTGTGCCCCCTGACTGGGAACTGAACTGGCGACCATTTGATTTTGCGGGACAATGCCCAAGCAACTGAGCCACACTGGTCAGGGCGATTGGTTGATTCTTTAAATTTTTATTTTTGATTCTAGAGAGAGGGGAAGGGAGGAAGAAACACTGATTGGTTACTTTCTGTATGCGTCCTGACCGGGGACCAAACCTGCAACCCAGAGTATGTGTCCTGACCAGGAACCTTTTGGTTTGCAGAATGACGCCCAGCCAACTGAGCCACACCAACTGGGGATGGTTGATTCTTGTATGTGCCCTGACCAGGGATCAAACCCATAACCTTGGTGTATTGGGATGACGCTCTAGCCAGCTGAGCTACCTGACCAGGGCCTATACATTTTGGCAATTTAAAAATTGTTTGACTCATTATGCAAAATAAAGTTTTTCTTAACCTCCATTATTAGAACCTAAATAATTTTATTACATGTTTGTAATTCCCAGAGGAAAATAGGAAGAATCAAATGTAAATTAAATTATTTTATGGACCCCCCCCCGTTTACTATATTTAAAATACAGATAATATATCAATATGAGAATATATTATGAATATGGAGATATCTATATGAATTATAAGGATGTGTAATCAAATTAATCAATTTCACTAAAGTGCATGGAAAACTGCTCTGATAAGACAATGAAACTTTAAGTGAATGTGTAATAAATTAGAGTTGCCTCAAGCCAGAAAGAAAAAAGAACCATTCTTTTCCATGGGACTTTATTGGAGAAGGGGTTCTGTTTGATGCGCAATTGGAAACAAGACAAAACATAAAAGTAATGATACAAATAAGATCATTTTGTACATTCGTATGTTTAAACATCCTGAGTTGTAAACACTCTTGAAGAAAATGCTCCTCAAGCAATGTACTTTAGTTCAAAACATATTTCAAGATGTTCAATAGAATTGCATTTGATTCACGCTCTTTTAAAACTGTTTAATAGGAAAAAATGCTGTTAACTTCTGTTTGGCCCACTACATATTTTATTGTTTCCTACTGATTCAAGCAAAATTTACATGGTGGCGGGGAAAAAAGCCCAAGAAATGCTGACCATTCACTTGGTCGTATTAGAAAATGGACAGTATCATCCTAGCTGGTGTGGTTCAGTGGATTGAGTGCCAGCTTGTGAACCAAAGGGTTGCTGGTTTGATTCCCAATCAGGGCACATGCCTAGGTTGTGGGTCAGGTCCCCAGTAGGGGGTGCATGAGAGGCAACCACACATTGATGTTTCTCTCCCTCTCTTTTTCTCTCCTTTTCCCTCTCTCTAAAAAGAAATAAATAAACCTTTAAAAAAAATGGACAGTACCTAGTGTTGGTGAGGACGAAGAGAAATGGCACTCTTCACCTATCTGGTGACAATGTAAATTGGTATAAAATTTCTGGGGAACACAATTTCAAAAAGGCATACCCTTTGATCAAATAGGTTTACTTCCAGAAATTTAGCGTGAAAAAAATACTTGGGCAAAAGTGCAAAGTCAGGTTGTGTAGGTTAGTAAAAATGTTCAGACTTAGAGATTTGTTAAAAATGATATCGTAAGTGTAGCTCATAGACAGTGGTTGGCACCCGTGTGCCTGGTGATAACTCACTTGGTCACCATGACAACCCTATGAGGTAGCTAGATGGCTGCGATCATTTCCGTCTTACAGGTGAGGAAGCCAGTGTGAAGAGGAAAAAGAATTTGCTGGAGATCACATGGCTGGTGAGAAGAGGAGGAGAAATGTGGGCTCAGGTTGTCTGGTTCCCACGTCTGCAGTCTTTGGCCCACTGCACAATGGCAGCACTGATAACACTGACCTATGTTCGCTAATGTGGAACTATGTCTGCAATAAATTGAGAAAAGGAGGAGGTGAAAAAATGTCAAGAGTGGTTGTCTCTTCATGGTGAGATAATGGCAAATACCTTTTAAATTTATCTTTGTTTTTTCATAACTTGTAAATATTAATAATCACACAAGACAATGAGGCTCCTTTCATTTTGGGGGTAAATAGAAAAAGGATAAAATCCAGAGGATGAGGGAAAGGATTCAGTGGTGGAAACTTCCAAGGTCCCCTTGATGGTGACCAGGCCCTGGCCTCTGCAGCCTCCCACGGCCAGACAAACTGCCGTCCTCCCCTACTTGGGGGAAAGCCAAAATTTTGTTATTTATTCTTTTTTTTTAAGTATATTTTATTGATTATGCGATTACAGTTGTCCCATTTTTTTCTCCCCTTTATCGCTTCCCACCCTGCACCCCGCTCCTTCCAGCATTGCCCCCCCCCCCGCTTAGTTCATGTCCATGGGTCCTACATATAAGTTCTTTGGCTTCTCCATTTCCTACACTTGCTATTTATTCTCCATGGCTAGAGAAGTGAGGGTGGAGAGCAAAAGAGCTGCCTCTAGTGGTCTCTCTCTCATAGACTCCACAGAAAGTTTATTCCCCATCCCAAATTCCCACCTGGCTACTAATCTTAGCGATCTTAGCGCCCATTTTTTTTTTTTAGGGGAAGAGATCTGTCCTAGGTCATTTCTGCAAAGAGGAGACAGAATTCAGACCCTGGTCTTGGAGACTGACAGCCAAGTCTCTGCATTTTCATTTAAATAATCATTTGGAGGAGAGGTGTCTTCTGTCCTATCCTGCCAAATAAAACTTCCAGAAAACTATAGCAAAGGTTCTTTTCCTTCCTTTAAAAAAATGTTAAGCTCTGGCTGGTATGGCTTAGTTGGGTGGAGAGGCGTCTCATAAACTGAAGGGCCATGGGTTTGATTTCCAGTCAGGGCGCATGCCCGGGTTGTGGGTTTTGTTCCTGGTCGGGGTGCACAGGAGAGGCAACCGACCGATGTCTCTCACATCGGTGTTTCTGTCCCTCTCTCTCTCGCTCCCTTCCCCTCTCTCTAAAATCAATAACCATGTCTTCGAGTGAGGATAAGAAATAATAATAACAAAATTAAAATTAAATTTAAAAAATGTTAAAGGGACATATCTTAGGCCTCGGCATCGTGATTCATATTCTATGTGCAGGCGTGTGGCCCTTGAATAGGGTCAGTAGTGTGGGCAGGCAAGCGGACACTTCCTTAAGAGGCAAAGACTGTGTATCTGCAAATGCGCAAGGGATTAGCATGCTGGGCAAGGGACTGACCCAAAACTGCCCTGGAGTGGCACCAATCACAGGCTTTAAATCCTGGTTCTGCTCCTTTCTTGCTCATTATCCATACATGTTTAACAAGAAATCTCCAAATTCAGTGTCTGGAAACAAAAACTTATTACCTCTCAGTTTTCTGTGGCTTGATTGGGCTCATCTGGGCGGTGTCCCTCCAGCTGCAGCCTGGTGGTGGCTGGGGCTGCGGTCACCGGTGGGTCGCCTGGCCTGGATGTCCACCCTGCTCGCTCCCACGGCCTGAATCCCAAGGATAAAAAAAGGGGAAGACGATGAGACATCAGCCTAGGATGGATTTCAAAAGAGTCTTTGACCTTGACCAATGTGGCTCAGTTGGTTTAGCATCGTCCCAAAGGGCGAAGGGTCGCATTCAATTCCAGGCCGGGGTGTATGCTTAGGTTTTGGATTTGATCCCTGGTCGGAGTTATACAAGAGGCAACCAATCGATGTTCACATTGATGTTTCTCTCCCTTTCTCCCTCCCTTTCCCTCTCTAAAAATAAAGTAATAAAAATTTTAAATCAAAATAAAAGTTTTTGGAGAATGGAAGGTGGGTGGAGAAGTGGTATCTGATATTACAGAACAAAGGGAGCTACAAACTAAGTGCCTGTAGAGAGGGGAAACTGAGGAGAAACCAGCCATTTCGCTGCAAAACCCTGGAAGCAGTGATACACAGGAGCTAACTCATATTGGCTCACGAGAGCCGACTGTAAAATTTCAGAAACATTGTCTCTGGGTGGGGCAAATACTACACAGGCATACCACAGAGATATTGTAGGTTAGGTTCTAGAACACCACAATAAAGAGGGTATCACAATAAAGAGGGTATCACAATAAAGCAAGTCTCAGGAAATTTTTATTTTTTCTGTGCATATAAAGGTTATGCTTACACTATCCATGGTCCACTGAGTGTGAAAGAACGTTATGTCTAAAAAACAATGTACATGTCTTAATTAAAAAATACTTAATTGCTAAGAAAGTGCTAACCCTCACCTGAGCCTTCAGCAAGTGGTAACCCTTTTGTTGTTTTTGCTGGTGGAGGGGCTTGCTTCGGTGCCAATGGCTGCTGACTGATCAGAGGCGGTCGCCAAAGGCTCGAGTGGTTTTGGCAACATCTTAAAACAACAATGAAGTTTGCTGCATTAATTGACTCTTCCTTTCATAATGATTTCTCTGTAGCATCCAGTTCTACTGTAGCACAGTAGGACTTCTTTCAAAAGTGGAGTCCATTCTCCCAAACCCTGCCGCTGCTCTATAACCAAGTTTATGTATTGCAATGTTCTAAATCCCTCGTTGTCATTTCAACAATCTTCACAGCATCTTCAATTGGAGGAGATTCCCTCTCGAGAAACCACTTTCTTTGCTCGTCCATAAGAACCGACACTGTCCATTAAAGTTTGTTGTAAGATGGCAGCAGTTTAGTCAGCCCTTCAGGCTCTATTTCTAATTCTCCTTCTCTGGCTATTTCTGTCACATCTGCAGTTACTTCCTCCACTGAAGTCTTGAATCCCTCAAAGTCATCCATGATGGGTTTTAGCGATCTCTTCCGAACTCCTGTTAAAGTTGGTATTCTGACCTCTTCCCATGAATCACAAATGTTCTTAATCACATCTACAAGGGTGACTCCTTTCCAAAGGTTTTCAGTTTACTTTGCTCAGATCCACCACTATCTATGGCAGCTGTAGCTTTACAAAATGTATTTCTTAAATAATAAGACTTGAAAGTCAAAATTAATCCTTGATCCCTGGGCTGCGACGTGGGTGCTGGGTTAACAGGCATGAAAACAGCACGAACGCCATCGCACACCTCCCTCCATCAGAGCTCTCGGCTGCCCAGCTCCGTCGTCAGTGAGCAGCAACACGTTGAAAGGGGTTTTTTCTTCTGAGCAGATCATGATAGTGGGCTTAAAAGATTCGGTAAACCTTGTTGTAAACAGATGCACTGTCACACATCTTATAGAGCACAGCAAAGTAGATTTAGCATAACTCTTAAGGGTCCCCGGATGTTTGGAATAGAAAATGAGCATTGGCTTCTACTTGAAGTCACCAGCTGCATTTGCCCCTCACAAGAGTCAGCCTGTCCAATGAAGCTTTGCAGGCACTGGACTTTCATAGTCAGGCAGTGTGTTCTCCACTCTGGCTATCAAAGTCCAAGATGGCAGCTTCTTCCAATAAAAGACTTCTTTGTCTACACTGAAAATATGTTGTTTAGTGTAGCCACCTTCATTAATCGTCTTAGCTAGATCTTCCTTCTGACTTGCTGCAGCTCCTGCATCGGTATTTGCTGCTTTACCTTGCACTTTTATGTTACAGAGATGGCTTCTTTCTTTTTCTTAAAAAGATTATTTATTTCTTTTTAGAGAGGGGAAAGGAGAGAAAGAGACATCACTGTGTGGTTGCCTCTTGTGCACCCCCCACACTGGGGACCCAGCCCACAGCCCAGGCATGTGCTCTAGACCGGGACTCAAACCAGCAACCCTTTGGTTCACAGGTTGGTACTCAATCCACTGAACCACACCAGCCAGGGTAAGAGGCTTTCTTTCCTTGAACCTCATGAACCAGCCTCTGCCAGCTTCCAGCTCTCCTTCTGCAGCTCCCTCACCTCTCTCAGTCTTCATAGATTTGAAGAGAGTTAGAACCTCAGTCTGGATCAAGCTTTGGCTTCAGGGAATGTTGTGGCTGGTTTACTTTCCTATTCAGACCACCAAAACTTTCTCCATAGCAGCAACAGGCTGTTTCTCATTCTTATCTTCATGTGTTCTCTGGTGTAGTACTTCTAATTTCCTTCAAGAACTTTTCCTTTGCATTTACGTCTTGGTTAACTTTTTGGCATAAGAGATCTGGCTTTGGGCCTCTCTTGGCTTTCAACATGCCTTCCACACTAAGTTTAATAATTTTTGGTATTTAATTTAAAGTTATAGTTGTGTGACTCTTCTTTTGCTTGAACACTTACAGGTCATTATAGGGTTAATAATTGGCCTAATTTCAATATTGCTGTGTCTCAGGGAATAGGGAGGCCCAAGGAGAAGAAGAGAGACGGAGAATGGCTGGTAGGTGGTGCAGTTGGAACACACACATTTCTTGATCAAGTCCACTGTCTTATATGGGTATGGTTTATTGGGCCCCAAAACAATTACAATAGTAATATCAAAGATCACACACCCCATAACAGATATAATGATGAAAAAGTTTGAATTTGCAAGAATTACCAAAATGTGGCAGAGACATGAAGTGAGCAAATGGTGTTGGGAAAATGGCACTGATAGACTTGCTCTCTGCAGGGCTGCCACAAAGCTTCAGTTTGTAAAGGAACAACCAACCTCCACCTCCACCTGCAAAGCCCAATGAAGAAAAACACAGTAAAATGAGGTACACCTGAATAATTCGGTGCTGCTGCCCACCTTCTTTTCACCAAGGTGGGTAATTCTAGGGTCGCCCATTTTACAGACACTTCTTGAGCACTGTACTTAGCCAGGCACTGTGCTGGGTGCTGGGCAACAGTGATCAGCAGAACAGACAAAGGGCCTACTAGCAAGGGTTTACAGCCTATGGGGATATTTCTAAAATAATCATTAAAATAAATACATAATGAGCAATAATTACCAAACATAATAAGCTTAATGAGGGACAAGTACATAAAATAGGCTTTTGAGGGGAGGGACAGGAGTGGTTTTGGGAAGGCCTGAGAATGACAATTCAGCTTAGATGTAGTTAAAGTAGGAGTTAAGGAGGGAGAGGACTGCAGGAGGAGGTGCATTCCCGGAGGCAGGAACAGCATGAGGAAAGGCCTTGCAGTTCAGAGATGGAGGAACACGCGGGTAGAAAGAATAAGTCAGAAGGGAGAGAACACGCAGTCTTCGGCAAGTGATACAAATCCAATCCAGACTGGCTTCAGAAGGTGGCAGCGAGGACTTTACTGGCGCCCATAATTGAGAAGTCCAAGTGCCTACTGACTTCAGATTCAGGGTAAACTCGAAGGGCCGTTTATGTCCCTCGCCCTCTCTGCTTCTCTCAGCATCTCTCGAGGGTTCCCCTCCGGGTATTCCCGCCAGCAAACAGGAGAGCCAGTCTCCAGCAGGCGAGGGCGTTTCTCACGCTTAATTGACCCAGCCGCTTATCCTTTCAGCGAATCAGTGATCTGAGAGGCAGAGCTCCCGTGGTTGGTCCGACTCAGTCACGTGCCAACACACGGTGGGAAGGACTGAGCCGACACCGGTAAAAGCAGGGAGCGGGCGCGGGTGCGTCCCGGGTTAGAGGAGAGTGCGCGGGGAGCGAAGGAAACACAACAAGCGTCCAGTGCGGGGGAGGATTCAGTTTTGTGAAGCGAATTTATCAATGGGCTCGTGGGCCTTACTTTTTGCAGAGGTGTGTCCCTGTAAAGTTGTCTGGCAAAAGAAATGTCTCAAACGACTCTATTTCATGATGTATCACCTAATTTATAATTCGTAAATTGAGATGCTTGTATTTCCCTGCTGCAAGGAAGGTTGGAGTTTGGGGACTGGCTGCCTGTAGCTAGCTGCACAACCACCGATGAAATAGTTTATGTCTTACTTTTTTGAAAAATCCAAAACAGAATGGGAATTGCTGTGCGGTACAGGGGTTAGCTTAGTGCAGAAGTTGATGCAGGCAGCCTGGACTGAAATTCTTGTCCTTTGTCACCGGGCAAGTCATTTAATGTCAGGGTCTCAATTCCCAACACTATTAAAATGGAGATGATAATACCTACTTTATACTCGTTACAGTTAATAAGTGGTAAGCACTTAAGAGGAAGTGTCCTGACACATTGTGCTACATGTGTTTGCTGTTGTAACTATAATAAAGGAAAAACATACTAAATTATAAAGAATTCAGTCAATGGGTACCAAAACACAATTCCTCTATAATATTTTAAAAGAAAGGCAGCAAAGCAAACAATAATAACAGCAAAGCGTTTACTGTATGCCAGGAACTGCTCAAGCCTTTGCGAATGTTGTCTCACTTAATCCTCATAACCCCATGAGATGGGTGGTACTATCACCTCCATTTTCCAAATGAGGCAACTGAGGCTCAGAGAGGTGAAGTGACTTTGCCCAAGGCTACCGGCCAGTGAAGACTTGAACCCAGACATCTGTAATTTCACACATGATACTCAGTGTTCCTCGAAACCAGCCTCTCACTTTCACAGCAGCTCGGGGTACAGTGGCATTACCGGGCGGAGAGGCTCAGCCCCGTCCACCCGCCACCTCTCCGCCAGGACTGGCTCCCTCTCTCGGGCTAGGTGGGCGGGGGCCGCTCCTCCCTCCGTGGGCCACGCCCACAGACCTTAGCCCGGTGTCTCCTCAGACACAGGTCCTGGCCCCGCCTCCCACCCCGCCCTCGGCCCCGCCCACAGACCGCGCCGTCGGCGCCGACGCTGTCCTCTCGCGGGTGGTCGCCATTTTGCTCATTGAGACGCCGTTTGGAGGCTCGGTTCTTTCTTCCTTCGGCAGGCAGCGGAGGCTGCGGCTAGGCCGGGCCTGGGGTCGGGGCCAGGTAGGCAGGGCGGGGGCCAGCGGCGAGTGGCGGCGCGGGCGTTGCGGGGCGCAGGTGCAAGGGACGGGTGGGTGCGACCGGGAGAACCCGGCCTCGCGCCCGCAGCCGCCCCCTCCTCCCTCCTCTCTGGTCTCTGGGTCGCAGGGCCCGGGTGCGGCGCGCGGCCGGCGGGATTCCCCTCTCTGGGCGTCGTTGGGAGTTGAGCCCCAATTATGGGACCTGCGTCCAGGCCGCTCGGAAAACAAGCTCCAACCCAGCCATCGTCGATCCCCAGGCTGACAGAGCCCCTGATTTTAATTGGGCCGTGCGGATCGCGGCGCTTGCTTTGCCGCCGCCGCCCCCCACCCCGCGCCCAGCGATGTTTCTGTTCCCCTCAATTCACGCAGCAGCAGCTGAGAGAGGACCTTGGTGCAGTTTTTCGATATTCTGCTTTGAAAGGTTTTCCCCCAGTATATTAACATTGATGATAAAGATTGTTTTAATGTTGGCGCAGTGTGAGTGTTTAGCGTTTGTAAGGAATAAGGCAACGTGGAATGAGCATTTGCGGCGTGAGGGAGTGTGATTTCTAATGTTTAAAAATTTAAATGCACAAATAAAAATAATTCACCCACATTTTGAACCCCACTAAACCATATCTTTCTTGTCTGTATTCCTGTCCTGCCCTGGATTATACCAGTATTACACAGTTTTGATTAGAGGAGACACAGTTCTGTTCTTACTCTCTTCTTTTGCATAGTCCCAGATACTTTTTAAAAATATTGATTGTATATTTAGTTTTACTTAATTACCGTATAATGGAACCTTTTTTTTATGTCCAGTGTTCCTTCTCAAATTTTGCAGTGACTATTTTTGAGCATATAGCTTTTTCTTTCCTTGGGATTTTGAACCAAAGTTACGTGTTCTTTCTTATGCACTTGATAGAAATTGCTTTCCAAACAAGGCATATTTTACAATAGACATTTTTCAAAATCTGGACAGTAATCAGATCCCACTGCCTGAAGCGCAGAGTTCAGCGGGGCGTCCGTCCGGTGGAGCCGCGGCGGCGCGGGCTGTGCGGCCTGTGTCACGTGCACAGCCGCCTGCCCGGGAGGCGGACCGACGCGGGGACTCGGGGATGGGGTCGCGTCTGCCGCGGAGAGGAGTGTTGCCGTCCCCGAGCCTCACGCAGCCGTGTTCAGACTGGGGCTACTGCGCGCGCAGCGCCCGCCTCCCTGAGCGTAAGGATTCCGAGCGCTCGGAAAATGACGTGAGCCGGGAGAAAACGTTCTCGGGGGAGAAGAGCAGGGCGCCTGGGGTCACGGAGGCGTGCAAGGTACTCAGTGTAGGTTTTACAATTCTATCTCACACCGATATAAAAGACAAATTTTATTTGAGGTACATTACTAATAAAAGTAATTCTTTATGATGCCTCCACTTGCAAAGGTGCTTTCAATTCCATTTGTTAGTCATTGCAACTCTGAAGTCAGGCTTTATTCAACGGACAGTTGTTATTTAACAAACATTTTATTGGGCCTCTGCCATGTGCCAGGTGCTATTCTAGGCACTGGATATACAGCAGAGAATAAAAGAATAAAAAATAATCTGCTGACCTTAAATTCTGATGGGGGAAGCTGTTTTAACAAGTGTCTATTTCTTGTCATGAAGGGAAAGCTGAAGCCTTTAAAGCAAAGTGACCTGCCCAAGGCCTAGTAACTAGTAACCATGGAAGGCGAACTCAAGTCTTCACGTTCTTACTCCAGCCATCTTTAGATAGACGGTGTTTATACTGGGACACTTGAGCGGGAAAGCAATGAACAAAAAAAGGTGGTGTTTGTGCTGCCTGTCACCACCAGGACCAATGAGTAGAGACTAAGGATTGAATGTTTATGGGCTATTTATTCAGATCACTAGCGATCTGAGAAGATAGCAGGTTATGTACCCTCAAAAACTTTTACATCTCAGTTGAGCCAACCCTTTTTATAAGGAGAAGAAAAGGATGGGTAAGGGGTTTGGGATTCAGGGAAAAATGTTCATCATGTAAAAGCTGCAGTCTGGCCATTTTCCCAGCATCCCTTCATTGGTTGACCAGCGATTCTCTGTCTGCGTCCTGGTGAGCGGACTTTCCCTCCCTGGAGCACAGTGGCTCAGATACCATCCTGATGGCTTGCGGTCTTCCTGGGGCACGAAGGTTGAATTGCTTGCAGACCTTCTGGAGTCGGATCGGGCCGGTCACACACTTTAGTTCCTGGAACAACAGCTTTCTACCTGCAGTAATCATTAAGCCTGTTAACTATAACTTAAGGCTAAAAATTTTTAACTCTTCTGTTTCCTCATCACTCCCCCAATATTAGTCTTAACTATTTTCTGTGAGATTAGTTTCGTATGGAAGTAATCATTTTGCTGTGGAGCATGTATTTTAGCATTAGAAAGTCTCTTATGGGGGTTTAAGAATACACGTAATTACACATCCATGTAAGGAGACACACTGTATGCAACAACAAGTTATGATACTGAAAACGATAAAAAGAATGAAAACAGCATATGCCTCTCCAAGACCAGGAATACTAGTTAGCCAGGAGGTTAGTTTAACAAGTCAGTACCAAAGAATCCCTCTCTTCATTTTATCTTGGACACCATTTCATTCACTTGCTTTACTTTATGCTCTGTGAGCTGTGAATTATTCGTCAGGTTGAAGCAGCGGAGTCCTTTAAATTCTTCATATTTGTGATTATGTCTTAGGAGGTAGCCCACAGCTGTGCGATTTTCTAATACCACTTCTCTAACCTGTCCTAGGTCTTGACTGGTGGCCCTAAAAGCTTGACAGGTGGCACTCAAAAGTTTTTACCATCATGCAGGCTAATCTGCTTATTTCTGCGTTCAAAGCGGTTACCATGACTGGCATTACACATATAGTCAAAGATATATAATCAGCTGGGCTAAAAAGGTGCAAGTCACTGTTACCATCAGGCCAAGGGAGAGTTCCTGTTGAGAGGCCCGGTGCAGTGGGGCTTCTGAGGCATAAACACTGTCGATCTTCCTAGAGAGCATGGTCCTTGGAATGTTTGCTGGAACATAGGAATAAACAGTCCTCCCACATATTAGAAACTATCCTGCAGACAATTTAACATGATAAAAGGCATAACGTGTATTAGTGGTGTTGCAGTTCATCTCCACATCTGCTGAAAGTGTAAAAGTTTTTAAGCACAGTTGACAAAAGTTGCACACTCTCCAGCTGGAGCTGCATTAATGACTTCTAAGGAAGACATTTCTCTGTCCTCTACAGTTCCCACTGGTCCACAATTACAAATATGTAAGTAGGTAATCGCCTTATCGATACACTGAAACAAAGTATAATTTTGAGGCTTTCCAGGGGAGTACAAAAACCTACAAGACATGAAGTGGAAGTTCAACATAGGTTCCTCCTGTAACACAAAGGTCAAAGATATTTACAACACTTTTTTGCTAAGTATACCCAAATATTTTCATCTTACTTGAAAGGAGTAAGTTCTTCATAACATGGGGTTAAACACAAAGTAGCCAAAAGAAAGTTACTGTTTTTGAAAGATAACTTTCAGGTCTTGTAGCTCTGTGGTCCATTGTTCCTCCGGTGCTTTCTTTGGTTTGATGAATCCAGGTATTACTCCAGCCAGTGTCACCAAGGTGGGGGTGACGGGGAGTACGTCCCAAGGCCCAGTCCACTTGTCTTCCAGTTGGCTCTCTAGGGGTCCTGTGTTCCAGGTCTTGAGTGGCACCTTATCTCCAGGCTCAAAGGAATGTAGCGAACCTGTGGGGGAGAGGTCCCTAACACAGCTAAGGCCATTAATCACAGCTGAAGTCTGACTTAAACGTCCTCGTATGTAATCCTTCAACTTCACTTCTTGACTTGCAGACATATATATCTCCCACCCCAATCATAGCCTGAAATGGCTGCCCGTACACAATTGTGCAAGGACTCGATTAAATCCCATTTTCAGGAGCCACCCTTATCCTGAGCAGGGCAACAGGTAAACTTGATCCCAATGGAGATGAGTTTCTTGGCACAGTTTGGCTACATTTCCCTTTTTTTAATTTTTTATTTTAAAGTTTTATTTATTTATGTTTAGAGAGGGGAAGGGAGAGAAACATCAATGTGTGGTTGCCAATTGCGTGCCCCATACCGGGGACCTGGCCCGTAACCCAGGCATGAGCTCTGCACTGGGAATTGAACCAGCAACCCTTTGATTTGCAAGTTGGAGCTCAATCCACTGAGCAACACTAGCCACGGTTGGGCACATTTTTCTTCAAGGTGTGATTCATCTTTACCTCTCCAGAAGCCTGAAGTCTCCATGCTGTGTGGAGTCTCCCCTTGATTCCTAAACATTTTCTAAACCTTCCATATAATTTCTGAAACAAAAGCAACTCCAGTATCTCTCTGGACGCTGCTGGGTAGGCCAAAGGGAGGACTTATTTCCCGCAGTAAGTCTTTCACTACTTCGAGGATTTCTCAGTTCTAGTCGGATAAGCCTCTCCTCATCCTGAAAATGCATAAACAAAGATGAACAAATATTTCCATCCTTGGACCCTCAGTGTCTGGGCAAAGTCTGTCTGCCAGTCTTCAAACAGGCACTGCCCTTGGTATTGTTTCCCTTCTTCTTTCTGATGGGGATCTGTCTTCGGATTGTTCTGGCACACGGGCCTTTGGAAGCTCCAGGACCTGCGAGCCATGGTTTAATATAGGTGGTTCAGACCCCAGCTCTTAGCTTTCTCTGTCTGCAGTCGAATATTCAGGGTCGAATTATGGCAAGTCTTGGATGGGTACCAAAGGCATATGGACGCCCCTCTGGCAGCCTCTTTCACTGTTCAACCAGCAGGTGGTTTCCTCTAGCCACTTAGGTGTCCTCTTTCTGACGCCCGGGGTCGTAACTGCTCCCTGTAAAGGTACCTGACCAGCCTCTAATAATTTAAAATTTCCATTGCATGCTTAATTTCCTTTGTATTGGAAGTTAATAGTCCTCTTTCCTTCCAGATACACGTTCGCTCTCTTTTAAATCAATTCTGCTAGAGTAAACATCGTCAGTTATTTCAGCGCGGTCATGCATTGGCACGGCTGAGGCGGGCTCCGGGAGAAGGGGGGAAGGGTTTAACGGGCAGTGGGGAGTGGCTTGGTACCTGCCCCTTCTTCCAGCCTTGAGCCACGACTTCCCTCTCTGCTCCAGCAGGCTCAGCACAGGGTGGGGTGCATACACGGTGAGAGGCTGTCCCAAGGGAGACTTGTAGGCGTCCTGTAAAAGCTCACGGGTGGCTGCCACTGCTCTCCAGCAGGCTGGCTACCCCCGGACAGTGTGATCTAGTTTCTTTGACAAGTCCAGTAAGACTCCTTTTGCCAGGTTCAAGCAGGAGCCCAAGAAACCTTGCTGCTTGTTGGCAAATCTGGGCCTTCCGTGCCGATCCTTTACAGCCACAGGATGCCGCATGGTTCCAGGTAGCTGTCCTATTAGTTAAATGATGCATGTACCTATTGTAACAGAGTTCCTCCTTCTAGTTTTAGATCTTTTAAGTCCTGGGTCAGGGTCTCTGAAAATCATGGGGGAATTCTTGAACCCTTGTAAGACTGTCCAGCAGTACTGAGCCTTGACCCGAGATACCGGGTCCTGCCATTCAAATACAAACAACCATTGAGAGTCTTGGTCAACCAGAATGCAAAAAAACAAACCAACCATCTTTTAAGTCCAGAACTGAATACCAGAGGCTGTGCCCGGGTGTACTGTTCTGTACAGTGTCATTTATGGCCCTTCAGTCATGTATTGTACAGGGGGTGGCAGGGCCGAATGAGCCCATATGCCTGAAACTTCTGAATTATCGGGCACATCCCCTCCAGGGTCTCCTTTCGCCCGGGTACGGCCTCCTATCGGGAGTCCCTGTCCCTGGTCTGAGGTCGGCTTTCACGGCGGAGGCTCGCTTAGCCCCGGCCTTCCAGCAGCCCACGCAGCGGGGTTTACCTGATTCTCAATTTCTTCTAGCCAGCGCTGCTTTCCTCCTCCTTCCTGCGGTTACCTAAGGAACTGCTGGGCATGCTCTGGAGGGACCTTAGGTGGAGCTGTTGTTATTCAAGAAAGTGATTTGAGCACAGAGTTGATAACAAATCCCTTCCCAGAAGAGGAAATCCACATCTCCTAGAGCACATTCTAATGGCTTCAAAGAAAACTGGCTTTCAGGGCTTCCCGAAATTTTAGTTACAGTTCAGCTAGAGGTCTATTGACCACAGAATATGTTGTTCTGCTATCAATCAAAAAGGTCTGTTTGTCCCCCCACTGTTAGTTTTTTGAGTTCTCCGGCTCTGACCTCCTTTTCCCTCACTTGGGATACTAATTTTTCCAGTGCCCTTTTCCCTTGCAATATGATTGTCCTGCCCCTGTAGAGGCTTGTCCTCCACTGAATTTGTTGGGACAGGGAGACTAGTTCAGGCTGACCTGCTCTGGCTCCCTCAGCTGAGTAAGGAAGATGCCCCCCAGGGCTGGAGGGGCAGTGGGAACCCTGACGGTGCTCACAGCAGCCGAACACCCTGACATTCCTGGTCCCTCTCCTGAGCTGCTGCCACCTGCCGCAGGCAAATATCTTTTTCTCTTGGACATTAATCTGTTCCTTTTAATCCTACATCTTTATTATGCAAAGTCATAAGGGCCTGTACATAAGGTATTTCATTCCATTTCCCGGATAATTGACAAAACTCTAATTGCAGTATAGTATAGTAATTTAAAGACCTGTTCAGTGGCCAGCGTCCTCCTGAGTCCAGCTTATACATAAGCCAAGAGGTATTACGATAAAAAATAATTTTCTTTTTAGTCACGTTTATAGGCACAGGTCAACTAGTCAGCCTAAATTTGCCCCAAAGGGCTGTTTTCCCAGGACGATCTCCCCCACCCCATTCTTCCAGACAGAGCTCTGTAGTATCACATAAACCAGATTGCACCTTCATTCCTGATGACTGTTCTAAATTGTAACCTGAGACTGGATTCCTGAACCAGAAGCCAGTGATTTGGTGTGACAGGGAAGGTGCTGGGGATTGCCAGGAGTCAAAGAAGTAGAGTCCCCAAGTGAAATCACTTGGCAGCTGCTGGGGAGTCTCTAGGTCTGCACCCTGGGGCCCCCCAGTCTGGGCAGCCAGGGGGACTCCCTGCCAAGTACCCCGACTTACCAGAGCGTCCTGAAGCTGTCCTGGAAGGAGGCGCCTGAATACGGAACCAGCAAAGTCAGCATTCGTGCTGACGTCACTACCAGAACCAATAAGTAGAGATGAGGATCGAATCTTTATCGACAGTTTATTCATATGGCCGGTGATCTGTGAAGACCGTAGATTATGACCTAAAAAACTCTTTCATCTCAAGCTGCCCCTTTTTTATAAAAAGGGGTTTGCAATTCAGGAAGAAAGTAGGTAAGGGGTTTGGGATTCAGGGAAAATGGTTAATCAGGTAAAAGCTGCAGTCTGCGATTTTCCCAGCATCCCTTCACCTGACCAGCGCGATTCTTTATCCGAGTCCTGGTGAGCAGACTTTCCCTCCCTGGAGCACAGTGGCTTAGATTGCATCCTGATGGCTTGCGGTCCTCCCGGCACGAAGGTTGAATTGCTTGTAGGCCTCCTGGAGTCAGGGTAGGTCCGGTCACACACTTTAGTTCCTGGAACAACAGCGTTCTACCTAGCATTAATCACTAAGCCTGTTAACTGTAACTTAAAGCCAAAAATTTTTAACTCTTGGGTTCCTCCAACAGCAACACACTTTAATAATAGCTTCCCTTTATTGAAATATGGATGACATGTTCTGAATTTGTTAGCATGTCCAAAAGCAAGTAGTTTTTCATTGTAGACCTAACAGATTGTCAAATCTCATTCAAACAGGAGTATGATTAGCTTTTTGAAAGGTGCTGAAATTTTCTGTGTTTTCACATGTGTTATAACTCTCACATTCTAAAGTAAATTTAGGCCCTGTCCACGTAGCCCAGCTGATTAGAGAGCATTGTCCCGAAACACCAAGGTTGTGGGTTCCATCCCTGGTCAGGGTACGAGAGTCAACCCATGCATGCATAAATAAGTGGAATAGCAAAGCGATGTGTCTCCTTTTATCCCTCTCTCTCAAAAATCAGTAAAAAAAATTTTTTTTAAAGTAAAGTAAATTTAGCCCTGGCTGATGTGGCTCAGTGGATTGAGTGCTCGCCTGTGAACCAAAGGGTCACCAGTTCAGTTCTCAGGGCACACGCCTGGGTTGCCCCAGGTCCCCTGTAGTGGGGCACATGAGAGGCAGCCACACAGTGATGCTTCTTTTCCTCCCTTTCTCCCTTCCCCTCTGTCTAAAAATAAATAAATAAACATTTTTTAAAAAGTAAATTTAGAAAAATGTCAAAGTAATTCTAGTTTATGAGAAAAATGGGAGTGTTCTCTTTTTTGTGTGTGATTCTTTTTTAAAAATTCATTTTTTAATTACAGTTGACTTATAATTTTATATTAGTTTAAGGTGTGCACTGTAGTGATTAGACATATCCTCACACAGAGATCTTGCCCATAGTCTAGTACCCATCTGACACAGTTGTTCTAATATTGTTGACTATATTTTCTGTGTTGCACTTTACATCCCTGTGACCGTTTGAATAACTGGCAGTTTGTACATCTTAATCCCTTTCACCTTTTCCACCCTCCTCCCCTTAACCTCTTCCCATCCGGTACCCATTGATTCGTTCTTTGCATCTGTGAGTTTGTTTGTTTTGTTTTTTTTAGATTTCACATATAAGTGAATCATACGGTGTTGGTTTTTCTCTCTGACCTTTTAATTTTTTTTTTTTAAAGATTTTAGGGTGGGGGGAATGGGTGGAGGGTGGTAAAGGGGGAAAATTGAGACAACTGTGACAATAAACGTGATTAAAAAATCTTAAAATAATAAGAGTTAAAAAAAGATTTTATTTATTTTTCAAGAGAGGGGAAGGGAGGGAGAAAGAGAGGGAGAGAAACACCAATGTGTGGTTGCCTCTCATGCTTCCCCTGCTTGGGATCTGGCCTGTGCCCTGACTGGGAATCAGTCCGGTGACCCTTTGGTTCACAGGTCAGCACTCGATCCACTGAGCCACACCAGCCAGGACCTGACTTCTAAAATTTTTCGAGCAACCTCCAAACTGTTTTCCCTAGTGTCTGCCCCAATTTACAATCCCAACAACAGTGCACAGAGTTTCCCTTTTCTCCACATCTTTGCCAACACTTGTTTATTGATTTATTGTCGATAGCCATTCTGATAAGTGTGAGATGATATCTTATATTAGTTTTAATTTGTATTTCTCTGATAATTGGAGACATTGAACACCTTTTCATATTGGCCATCTGTATGTTCTCTTTGTAGAAATATCTACTGAGGCCCTGTGTCCATTTTTTAAATTGGATTTTTGTTGTTGTTGTTGTCTAAGTTCCATATTTGTATATTAACCCATTATTGGATGTAAATACCTTCTCCCATTCAAGTAGGTTGTCTTCATGTTGTTGATGGTTTTTATTTCAAAAACTGTTTAATAGTCCCATTTGTACTTTCTTTTGTTTCGCTTGCTTAGGAGACATCCAAAAAATATCACCAAGAGTGATGTCAGAGGGTTTCTAGGAATTTTATGGTTTCAGGTCTTATATTTAAGTCATTAATCCATTTTGAGTTTATTTTTGTATATGGTGTAAGAAAGTGGTCTAGTTTCATTTTTGTCCAGTTTTCCCAACACCATTTATTGAAGAGACTGTCTTTACCCCCATTGTATGTTCTTGCCTCCTTTGTCTTATATTAGTTGACCATATAGGTGTGGGTTTTATTTCTGAGCTCTTTATTCAGTTCCATTGATTTATATGTGCCTGTTTTTATGCCAGTACCATGCTGTTTGATTACTGTAGCCTTGTAGTATAATTTGGTATCAAGTAGTGTGATACATCCAACTTTGTTCTTCTTTCTCAATATTGTTGTGGCTATTTGGGGTCTTTTGTGGTTCCATATAAATTCAGGATTATCTGTCCTAGTTCTGTGAAAAATGCCATTGGTGTTTTGAAAGGGATTGCATTGAATCCTATTGCTTTGGGTAATGTGGACATTTTAATGATATTCTTTCTACCTATGAACATGGTATATTCATTTCATTTATTTGTATCTACTTCAGTGTCTTACAGTTTTCCAAGTCCAGGTCTTTTACCTGGTTGTTTGAATTTATTTTTAAGTATTTTGTTCTTTTTGATGCAATTGCCGAAAGGATTATTTTCTTAACTTCTCTTTGTGACGATTCATTATTGGTGTATTAAAAGAATGCAACTGATTTCTGAATGTTAATTTTGTATTCTGCTACTTTACTGAATTTATTTATTAGTTCTAATAGTGTTCCGGTGGAATATTTAGGGTTCTCTCTACAGTGTTGTATCATCTGCAAATGACAATTTTACTTCTTTCCAGTTTAGAAGCCTTTTCTTTCTTTTTGTCTGTTGGCTGTGGCTAGGACTTTCTATACTGTGTTCAATAAAAGTGTCTTGTTCCTGACCTTAAAGAAAAAGCTTTCAGTTTTTCAGTGTTGAGTATGATACTAGCTGTGGGGTTGTCTATTGCTTTTATTAGGTTGAGATATGTTTTCTCTACCCCTAGCCTGCTGAGAGTTTTGGTTATAAATGGATGCTGGATTCTGTCAGATGCTTTTTCTGCATCTATTGATACATTCATATGATTTTTATCCATCATTTTGTTCATATGGCATATTATGTTAACTCATTTGTGGATATTGAACCAGTCTTGCATTCTGAGAGTTAATCCCACTTGATCGTGGTGTATGATCTTTTTAATTTATTGCTAAATTTGGTTTGCTAATACTTCATTGAGGATATTTGCATCTGTGTTCGTCAGAGATAGTAGCTTATAATTTTCTTCTTTTGTAGTGTGTCTGTCTGGTTTTGGTTTCAGGATAATACTTGCAATGTAAAATAAGTTTGGGAGTCTTCCCTCTTAAATTGTTTTGAATAGTTTGAGAAGGATAGGTATTACTTCTTTGAATGTTTGGTAAATTTCACCTGTGATGCCTTCTGTTCCAGGGCTTTTGTTTGTTGGGAGGTGTTGTTTTGTTTTGTTTTTCCATTTAAGACAGGGAATACTTACTCAACCCATCAGAGAAATGGACAGGTTGGGTCTGTAACAAAGCATTATGTTTTAAAGCATAGGCCAGTAATTGTATACATATGGGGGTGGGGGATCCAAAAGAACCCAGAATTAGCTGCTGGAGAGTGGGCCCCTTGTAGCACAGGGTTCCCCTGCTGAGTGAGTGTTCTAGGAACCCATCTGTTTCTTTTTTAAAAATTGGTGTACCAGCTGGCATTGTTGTAAGAGGCTGTGTTTGGCTTCAGTGAATTTTTTTTGAAGACTCTTTCAGTGCATACGTAGTTGAGGCTACATTCTAGGTGAAGACTGGCCACAGCTTGTGCTTGGCTTGGGACCCCCGGATGGGAGCTACAATGAAAGTTCAGACCTGTTGCTGCTTGTGTTAGCTTTGGGGCTGCTTTAGCAAGTACTGAAAGGCACACCAAGGTTTGTTGCTGCTGCTTTGAGGTTTGTGGCTCTTTCAAAGATTTTGAGGGGGTCCATGGTGGGAGCTGAGCCAGCCACTTGTGTGGAGGAGCTGCTGAAAGAGACCAGGGCTGGGCTAGTGATTTGGGCGGGACGGGGTCTCAGGGAATCACCAGTGGGTAGGGAATGATGGTAGCCTGGTTAATGGAAAGCACTGATTTGGTGCCAGCCTGCGCCTACTGGCTCCGCTGGAAGAGAAGTTAACAAAGAAACAATGGTGTTTGCCAGCACTTCCCTGCTGCCTCCACCCCTGCCCCTCCAGCACCCACCTTGATGTTAGTCAATTTAGTTCCTTCCCATATTTGTTCCCAGAGCTTTTCAAATTGCTGCCCTTGCACTGAAGCTTAGAGTAGGTTTGTAAGCAAGTGAGCCTGTGTGCATTCCCTTTTAGAGAAGCACCTTGATCTCTAGCAGCCATTTCTTTTTCCTGGATGCAGTCCCCGCTGGTTTTCAGCCAGATGTTTTGGTAGCTTCTCTTCCCAGCGCCTGTGCCTCAGGTTGAGTGTGGAGCTGGGACCCGGTGCTCCGCAGGGGGCACCTCCACAGTTAAGAGAGCCCTCCAGATTCTTACTCGCCACCTTGTGGGTTTGGGACATGCGCCGTCTGTGTCTTCCCCCACTCCTACCAGTCTCCATGTGGCTTTTTCTTTATAACCTTTGTTATAGGAATTCTGTTAAGTTAATCTAGTGGCTCTCACTGATGGCCGTTCTGTAATTCAGTTGTAATGTTGATGTGGTCGTGAGAGGAGAGGAGCAGAGTTTACCTACTCTGCCACTTTGGCCAGAAGTCTGGGAGCGTTCGCTTTACAGCCCATTTCACACTAAAGCCCATTCTGATGAACTTTTGCTTGCCCCAGCCTGGTGACTGTCATGTTTCTGGGGATAACTTTTAAAACTCCCCTTTTTTGAGGCTTGGTTAAAGAGCACAACTTGAATTTCTAGCAGGAGAAAGAACTAAAACTAGGTACAGCCCTTATGTTTGAACAGCTTATGAAATGAATAGTCACAGAAAAAAACCACTGATAAACATTTCCAGTTGGATTCCCTGCCTGTGCCACTTTGAGGGTGGGTGGGGTAGGTTACGTTAGGTTTCTATAATAGAAACCTAAAGTGTGAAGGCCGGAAGCTCAGAGACCACAGTCAGAGCGATGAAGGGCGTGGCGACCAGAGCGGGTAAGGAAGGGCTGAGGCAAGGAGCTGCTGGGAAGGAATATGCAGAGACTAGAGCGCGGCCTTGAGATAGGGTGAGGACTGTCCTGTGGCGAAGGAATTTGAGGTTTCCTGTAAGTCTTCAAGGAAAGGACAGGACCCATGGGTGGAGGCTGCAGGGAGAGGAATATGAGTGTGTTTGAAGGAAGAACTTGAAGTGGATGGGCCCCTCAGGATGTGGGCAGCGGATTTCTGGGGTTCTTCATGCATCTTTGGAGTAGCTCCTTGGCCAGAGACTGTAATTGGGTCAAACTACCTCTAAGATCCCGTCCTACCCCTTAGATACTCTTGTTCTAAGTGTCCCAAGTCCTCTTAAAAACACTATCAAACTTTAAGAAGCTTTTATTTGAAGGTTGGGGGAATGTAAAAAGATGGTGACCTCATGCACATTACTGTACTTGTTTGGTAGGTACCTGAAATATTGTAAGTTGATTCATACATAGCTCCCATTTACCAAGCCTATTATATGTGCGGGGCACTGTGTCAGGTGCTACGTAGAGATGAGTTTTACAGTAACTGGGTAAGGCCAATATCTGCAGGTGTATGTATGAAAGACGTGAGGCTGAGAGGTTAAGAGGCTAGAGAAGTTAAGTAACTTAGTGCAGGGCACAGTGAGTTAGGGAAGTGGTAGCCAAAGTGCCCACACACCTTTGATTCCAAAGCCTGTCTTTATAAGTATAGGAGAATGAGTTTTGTTTTTGTTTCCTTTCCAGACTTGTACCATCTGTTTGTAAATACAGATGCATATTGGTTGGGAGGTGGTATTAGAACACACCTAAGGTCTCTTCCAACTCTTTAGTGTTGGTAATTAAATAGGTTATTTCTGTTCTTTGTAACAGCCGCTCTGCCCTACACTATGCTGTAAAGCAAGGGTGAGCAAACTTTTTCTGTAGAGGGCCAGGTAATAAATAATTTAGCCAGTACTCAACTCTACCACTGTATCCATAGACAACTTGTAAACCGTGAGTGCAACTGTGTTCCATTCCAGTTTTATTTACAGAAATAATCTTTGGAGGAACCTGATGTGGCCTGCAGGCTATGGTGTGCTGATCCTGCTTCAACGCTTTTCCCCTCCGCCCCTTTCCTTCCTTCCTTCTCTTCTCTCTGTATAATTTCCACTTAATTTTTTTCCAGAGAATTTTTCTTCAGTCCTTATGGACTTAGCTTCTCACCTGGGCTTTGGTGGAGGTTGCGGGGCAGCATCCACAGGTCTGAATCGAGGTGGGGGAGTTTGGTCCTTCCGGGCTTCACGAGCCCAGTTCCTGACCACCTTGTTGTGAATGGCCCAGCTCACGCAGTTGTGCGGTTTCACATGCAGCTTGGAAAGACTTCAGAAATGTCCTTCGTTTCTGCGGTCTCTACTGTGTTTTGAATGACAGCCTCCTCATGACCTCGTCCCTGGGCGTGCATCGGGCACAGCTCGTGCAGCAGATAGGCTGCACGTGGCCATGGCCCTTTTGCTATGGCCGCTGTTCCTTTTCATGGTCATTAGGGAAGCGAGGCCCTGAGAGCCCAAAGCTATTTGCCATGGTAGACACCATCGGTCCTCCTTGGTCTCTTTAGGGCTTTGGTCAGTTGTGCACACATTTGTGTTTGTAATTCACGGGCTTCAGGTAAATCCATTGTAATGCCGCACATTTCCCAGGGTGGAATATCCCTGAAGAGGTGCGCTCTGTGTGGAGATGCACCCCCCAGCCTCTGGCGGGACCATACGTTGCACCAGCCCTGTGACTCAGTGGTTCCCTTCTTGCAGTCACTGCAGAGACATGCACGCGGGTTCAGGGAGGCCTGTTCAGGACAGTGGCCTGCAAAATTTGGCAGACGTGCGCCCTAGAGTGCTGGTGGCAGTTCCAAGGAACACGAGGGGTCTCTAGCTCCTAACCGGGCTTGTCAGAAGTTGTTTTTAATGAAAAACATGTTATAGGTAGATTTGTACACCTTTTTCTGTTAGAAATGTATTTTTTATTCATATAATTTTATGAGGGTCATGTGTGTGAATGTGTAAAAAAGGCCTGATGATGTCTCTACCAAACTTTAAGTAAAGAACTGGGGAGGAAGGTGGGGAGGAACCTGGGGTTGGGGCTGGTGACTGTGGCTTTAACTATCACATTTCTGTTTTTTTCCAAGGAGAATGTGTTTGTATATTATTTGTGTAATTAAAATTTAAGAATAACCAAAAAGATCTGCGCAGCTTCATCCCTTTGATAATCTCCATCAGCCTCCCCAGAGCCATCCCTAGGGAACAAGTGGCTGCCCAGATGCAGGGGTTTGCTGCGAAAGGGCTCCCACCCCCATGGCTCACTGGATTGTCACTGTCACATCCACTCGGCCCCGAGAGAGTAAGGAAGAAGGCACGCTGATGGCCAGTGGGATTAGAACCTCAGCTCCCTGGGTGTGTGTTTGGGCACTGTTGCCTGTTGTTTGCACGGTCACTTCACTTTCCTGCAAAGGGATTATATAGTCAACCTTGTGTTCCTGTTGAGGAACATGCAGGTTACAAGGTCAGTTTTAGACATGACCTTTAGATCATGACCTAGACATGATGTGAGAGGCCGCTGCGAGGCCAGGGGGAGGTTGCTTTTATGGTAAACAGATATGACAGGCAAAGCTGGGCATAGATGGGTCATTTACTTACTGTTTAAGGGTCAGTCCATGTCCTTGCTAATGGCTCTGCCATTTTTCTGTGTGTTGATCCAGGAGGAATTTGGTTGTCAGAGAATAAAAGGAGGTTGTCCATAATTGACTTTAAGCAGCACAAAGTAAACTCTGAGCTCTTCCGCTCCACCTTTCTTGTAAGTTTATTGTTTATTCCCAGTGCTCATGACAACTAATTCAATCATGTGATAACATACTTCCATGAATTTGGAACCCTAAAGTCTAAATGGACTTTTTATTTGTTCATATATATTTAATATAAAAGACTCCATTATGATAAAAACTAATTTCCTTCCTCTGAAGTCATTTGCTATGTAAAAGAAATCCATTCATTCCATTCAGGTGTATTTAATATCATGTGGCAGTTCTTGATGTATTTTATATCCCTCTAGGTTCTGAGAATTGGAAAACCAAGAAGGTTTTGATGTTTTGTGTGGCGCCCGCTGAATTAGAAACCAAGATGAACATAACCAAAGGAGGTCTGGTGTTGTTTTCAGCAAATTCTAATTCATCATGTATGGAACTTTCAAAGAAAATTGCTGAGTGAGTTGTAATCATACTGTTAAAATCTGTATTACGTGATGTTTTAATTTGATAATCAGATTAGCACTGATTGTTAGACTTGCAAGCAGATAGTTAATCTGCATATCATCTGTATATATTAAGGGCCAACCTTTGTGTAAACTGTTGTGACGCCCTATGCGTTGCATTCTTCCAGCTGACGTTACGAGTGTCCCGTGAGTGCCGGGGTGGTGTTAAGTGCTGCATATGTATAGAATATTCGCATATACAGAACAGTGAAGAGGATGCTATATAGAAATAGTTTATAGATTATAGCTCAACATAATTTTAGTTATTTTAGGTCTTGACTTAGACATTGGGGATTAGCAGTGAACAGCTAGTCAAAATCCTTCCTTCTTACATCGAGTAGGGATCCAAACAAGAAGCAAGTCAACAAAATGAGCAAGATAATTTCAGATAGTGATCAGTGCTATGAAAAAAACAAAGAAAGGAACGATGGGGTAGGTTCTGTTTTAGCTTGGATGCTCAGGTGCCTTTTACTAAGGGGGTGGTGGGTGAACGGAGAAACTGGAATGAGTCACTGAAAGAAGATCCCGGGGCAGAGCCGTCCAGGCCGGGGGAACCGCAGGCTCAGAGCCCCCAACTGTGCAGCAGGTGCCCTTGGCGCATCTCAGGAAGGTGGCGGGGCGGTGGAGGGCGCAAGGAGCAGGGTGTGAGGCGGGCAGAGCAGGCCTGTGAGGGCCTCCCTAGGGAGGCCCGTGGTGAGGGTGAGGGGTTAGGGCACGGAGTGACAGTATAATTTAATACCGACTTTAACTTTTATGATGAGAATACCTCTCTTTTATTTTAATCAATTTATGAGTCATCCTTAAATAGTAAAGATGTTGAGTCTATTCTATTACCTTTTCAGCCTTTCCCCCCCTTTCTCTTCTCTAGGCGGCTGGGGGTGGAAATGGGCAAAGTGCTGGTTTACCAGGAACCTAACCGAGGTGAGCTCTCTTTGACGTGCGTAACATTGATCTTTGCGTCGAATATGACATATTGGCTCAGTCCTTCATCTTCCTTATTGAAAAAATTAGACTCAGTGTCATATTGAAAAAATTAGACTAAGTGTTCAGTTGGTTATATCAGCAGGAAGTCAAGAAAACTAGGTGGGCGGTGAGTGGTGTTTCAGGCCCCACAAATGCCAGCTCGGTACAGAACCCGGGAGCAAGGCATGTCTGGGGGCTGGGGTGCCGGTTCTTAGACCTCATTTACTGAAAACAACATGGATATATGAACCGCTGGTCAAATGAATGGAAACATTATCTCAGTTGGATGAATTTAAATCACCTTAGACAGGATGAGTAAATCCTGTGTGTCCACAATACTACCACTGGTGGTTATCTTTACCTCTATGTAAGCTGCCATGGGTTAGATAGACGCGCATCTTGCTCATTGATTTATGCCATTGCATAAACATCTCAAGTTGGAAAAAAGCATGTATTATTTAACCTTTGTGATTTCAGTATTCTAGTGGGGCGATGGGCAGCTTGCATGGACTTGAGAGTCAGACAACTTATCCTCGGCAAGTTATTTAGTCTTTCTAAACTGCAAATAATTAGGGCTGTTTGAGGATTAAATGGGTAATTTGTGTGCTTAACACAGTTCTTGGTACAAAGTAGGTCCTCAGTAAATATTAGTTCCTTCTCATTTTCCACTGTAGGATTTTGTCAAGTACTTAAATATTATGGAACTTAAAATAGACTGATGAATAGGCACAACTTTGCTCTTCCCCTATTTATTTCTCTGTTACTGCCTCCTCTTTTGTGTCCTCCAAGTTGCCCTCATGTGGCTTCAGTAGGAAAAAAGTGTAATTGAAGAAAATAAGCAGAGAGAGTTTGGAGAAGATTCTGTTGCTAAAGGGAATGGAATATTGTCCTTTGTTTAGTCTGGAAGGGAGGGTTAAGGGAAGAGCTAGTGGTGGAATATTCTGGAAGAGGTTGGTCCATGCTGTGGGTCCATGACTGATAGGATGGAAAATACTTGGTGCCTGTTGTAAAGGAAGGAGGGAACAAGCATTTGTGCATTCCCTCCTGTTATCAGATTTTGAAGAAGTGAGTTAAGGGATGATGTTAGGTAGGAGATCTCAGAAGTGGCAGGGGCAAGACTCGATTCCAGATCTCTGACTCCATGGTACCATGCTCCTTTATAAGAATCTATTTTATTTTTCCAATATTTTAAATGAAAATGTTCAAACATTAAAAGTTGAAAGAATAGCACAGTGAGCCCCAGTGTATACTGTCTGCCACCAAGATCCAACAGGCAGCATCTTGCTGTGTGAGTGGCGCATCTCCGAAGAGTAAGGACTTGACAGTATGTAAATACACTGCCAGTGCCACATGTAAAGATACTTGATAATTCTGTACTCATTTAATATCCAGTTTTTATTTAAAATCCCCGGGTTGTCCTGAAGAGCCTTTTATAGCTTTTTTTTTTTTTTTTTTTTGTAATTCATGAGTTAAGCACTATGTTTCTGTATCTCTTCAGTTTCTTCTAACCCCTCCTCCAACAACCTCTCCTCCTTTTTGTTCCCATGACATTGACTTTTAGAAGAGGCTGTCTTGTTCTCTTCTGGGTTTGTCTAATTGTTTCCTTGTGGCTGATCACAAATTTTTTGAGTGGGAATATTGGACCTTATTTATCATTACTCTTACAGCTTTATTATAACATTTTGTGCCTAATATTTTTTTAATAGTTGCTGGTTGAGTGAATGACTGTATAATTTCCTATAAAGATACTAAGCTCAGAGTGGTACAGCACTTAACTGCTTTTATATACAAGAGGGGAGAAAGGTAGGTTTACTGGTTTCAAATCAGAAATGTAGTTCCGTCTTAAAGATATGTAACCATGTTAAAAAAGTGTGACTAATGATAGTATGTTTATTTTCCTTTTGTAGCATCTAAAACTGATCTATTTTATAACAGTTTCTTTTTCCATATTTTATAACATTGAAAAATGTTGCAAATTTTTTATGTATTTTTAAAGACATAAATTATATACCTACTTCACACTTCACCTCCTTTTCCTTTTCTTTCCAGAAACAAGAGTACAAATTCAAGAGTCCGTGAGGGGAAAAGATGTTTTCATCATTCAAACTGTTTCAAAGTAGGTCCTAATCTAACAGGAGAGTGTTGCTTTCTGGGTTTCTATTTGGGCATGAGTGTTTAGAATAATAGTTGGCTAGACAGAAAGAATTAAGATAGTTGTAAAATTGGTATCTTACTCTGCTAATTTTTCTGACTTGACTGCTGACTTCTATGTGTTAGTGCTCTTGAAGGGCACCAGTAACCAGGTACAGCAGACCCCTAGGAGTCCATGGGGACCCACTCCAAGGCCCCCAGTGGATACCTAAAGCTGCGGGTAGTACCGAATCCTTTATACACTGTGTCTTTCTTTTACATACACACATATCTGTGAAAAAGTTAAATTAGGCACAATAAGAGATTAGCAACAACAATAATAAAATAGAATAATTAATTATAAAACTGTAATAAAAGTTCTGTGATGTCGTGGACCTCTCTCTCCCTCTCCCTCCCCGCCCCCTGCCTTAACTTATCTGATGACCACGATGGCTTACTAGGTGACTAATGGGCAGATGTCTTATAGAGCACGGATGTGCCAGGCAAGGGAGGATTAATGTCCCAGGTGGGATGGAGCAGGACAGCAAGAGATTTCATCATGCTCTGCAGAATGGTGCACAATTTAAAACTTAGGAATTGTCTGTTTCTAGAATTTTCCATTTAATATTTTCCTACCATGGTTGGCTGCAGGTAACAAACCACAGAGAGAGAAACTGAGATAGGGGCATGGGGCTTCTGTATCAGAGCAGAGGCTCTTGATGATGGAATCCACTCACTCTCCAGCATCGCGGTAGGGAAATTGCAGAGCACAGAACAACTTATGTCGCTTCCGGCTCCTGGGTGTTTGCACTACTTTTACCTCCCCAGACCTAAGTGTGAGTCCATTTAGATAAATGCACAGAGGTGGTATATGTTACCCAAGGGGATAAGTAGACACCAAAGGCCAAACCAGACTTAGAATTCAGGGCTTCAGGAGGATGACTCTCGTAACCCTTCCCATTTTTTAGTCCATCTGTTTATCTCCTTTTATTTATTTTTGTTTAACACTTACCATTCTTTTCCTGCCTTTTGCCCATTTTTTATTCGTCTAGCCAAAATCATCTCTCTAATTTTCTGTGCATGTCTCAGTTTGCACTGTTCTGAGCTGTGAGGCAGGCTTGTGCTGAGTCAGCCATTCCTACTCTTGTCCAGGTTGCAGAAAGCCTGGGCGTCCATGGGCTCTTCAGAAAACCCTGTAAGAGCTCTGACCGATGTGGCCCAGTGGGCTGGGCATTGTCCTTCAAAGCAAAAGGTTGCCGATTCAGTTCCTAGTCAGGGGCACGTATGAGAGGCAACTGATCACGTGTCTCTCTTGCACATCGATGTTTCTCTCCCTGTCTTTCTTCCTCCCTTCTCCTCTCTCTAAAAATAAGTAAAACCTTTAAAAAAGAATAAATACTGTGAGATAGTTAACATTGAGATTTGGTATTATCAGATACATCTTGTACTTGATTTTAGCCCAGAGCAGTGGTAGGCACTGAAAGTGTAAGAACATTTTTAAATTAAGAAAATTCTGTTTGTTAACTTTTCCAGTAATCCACACAAGTTCATCATTTGAATTTGGTGATGGAAGGCTTTGTACCAGCTCATAGAAAAATGGCGCTGCTGGGAGCATAGCTTAGGAACTCGGGTGTAACAGTACTCACAGTTGGTTTCTCTATTCTCACCCTTTCACGTAGAACACTTTTCTGAAAGTCATCCTTAACTCTTCAGATGTCAGGCTTGGTGTTAGATCTTAACAGAACACCTACTCACCCAAATGATCTGTCTTCCTACTCATTCACTGATTAACAGATATTTATTGAATATGCTAGTCACTGTTACAGGTGTGTGAGATACATTAAAGATTAAAACATAAAGACCCTTGTTCTCATGGAGTATACAGAGTGGGCAAAAGTAGGTTTACAGTTTGTATGGAAACTAATACAGTCATTAATAGGTAATAATACAAGAATAAGTTCTGTGTTTCATGTACTCACAACTATAAACCCACTTTTGCCCCACCCTCTACATCTAAGACTTGCAAGTTACATAATAAATAAGTAGATTATCTAGTTTGTCAGAGGCGATGAGTGCTATGGGGAAAACAGAACCCAGCCGCGCGGCAAGGAGTGACGGTGGTGATGGGAGAGCGGGTGGCCAGGGTGGCCTCATTCAAAGCTGACAGTTGACAAAGCCTGGGGGCAGGTCGGGGGGTGCCCGGCGGCCGCTGGGGCGGAGAGCCAGGAGCCGCCGGGGGCAGGCCCCGGGGCGGGAGGCAGCTCGGGCATCTTCGGGCCTGGCCGCACTGAGGGGGGCCGGAGGGGGCGTGGAGGGGGCGTGGGCGGCAGAGCAGTGCAGGCCATCGTGAGGGTCTGGGGAGCTGTGACAGCCGTGGGCAAAATGGGGGACCACTTCTGGACTTGAGCGGAGTGGTGCATGAACTGACTGTCATTTTAATATCCAGATGGATACCGTGTGGAGAGGGGACTTCAGGGGGACTCTGTGGGTGCGGGACAGGGAGACCTGTGCTGGCAGGCTGTCACAGGCCCCTGGCGGAGGGGCGAGAGTGGCAAAGCCCGGGCGCGGTAGCGGCCTGATGAGGTGCTGTAGCCTTCTGGCTAGGAGAGCAGTGAAGGGGGCCTCTGAGGCGTTTGTCCTGAGTAAATGACAGGAAGAGCGTTGCCACAGCTGA
Organism: Pteronotus mesoamericanus; assembly: GCF_021234165.1. Taxonomy (NCBI): domain Eukaryota; kingdom Metazoa; phylum Chordata; class Mammalia; order Chiroptera; family Mormoopidae; genus Pteronotus; species Pteronotus mesoamericanus. The sequence goes on from NW_026555090.1 coordinate 1,952,847, forward strand.
GATGACAGCAAAGGCTTTTATGTGGAAGTAGGCTCTCGGGGCAGAGAGCAGTTTAGATCGGAGTATGTTAAGTTCTGAGATGTCTCAGTGGACATCCCGGTGGAATTGTCAAGTGGTGGTTGAGTTTGTTAGGCTGGGGTTGAGGAGCTTGGACTGGAGCTATGAATGTGAGAGTCTCCAGTATTTATAAAGCTATGAAATTGGAGGAGAAGCCCAAAGGGTGAGGGAGATAGAAGAAGGGGACCGGTGAACGCGTGTTAGGGCCGAAGCTGGGGAGAGGAACAACCAGCACAAGAAGCCAAGCAGTGCAGGAGGGGGACACGGGCGCCCCGGCTGCGGGCGAGCCCAGGGCAGCGGGGCCGGCCGAGCAGCCGCATGTGCCGCCGCCGATGGCTCTGGGGGGAGGGCCTGGGAGTGGGCCTGTGATTCAGCCACATGGAGGAAATGGGGCAGGGAGGAGGCGGCCATGGCCCTTACTTTTAATGGAAGAAATAACAGTATATGCAGTGAAGCCTGATGGATATGAGCCTGGGGAATGTAGTAAAAAATTGGTAACGGAGGCAACAGAGGGAGACTTGCTAGAGTAACAGCTTCCAGAAAGCAAGAGGGGAGAGGACTCGTGTGTAACTGGGGGCTAATTTTAGAGTAACTTTGGTGTGGAAAATTCATCTCTCACTGGCGGCTGAGGGCAGGAGGCCTCCTCAGGTGCGCGCGCACACGGCCGCTCTCTTCTCACCGGGAAAGGAGGAAGGGCCGCTGGCTGGGAGGGGACGTTGGGGGAGCTGGTGGAGGACAGAAGAACTTACTGCTTGTTTGTTGTGCCTTGAGCCCTAAGTCTTGGTAGAGGCATGGGTACCACGTGGCTGACACTTTGTTGGAACAGAGACGCTATCAAGTGTCTTACATTCTTCGCTGGGGTTTCTGTCTCTTGCATTACAGGGATGTGAACACCACCATCATGGAGCTCCTGATTATGGTGTACGCGTGTAAAACCTCTTGTGCCAAAAGCATTATCGGCGTGATTCCCTACTTCCCTTACAGCAAACAGTGCAAGATGAGAAAAAGAGGCTCCATTGTTTCTAAGCTACTGGCTTCAATGATGTGCAAAGCTGGTAAGAATGGCAGATTTAATGATTAGGAACCTGGGAGTTTTATTTTTACCTTAGAAATTGTAAAGCATTTAAAAAACTAAATCAGAATGCTGAACAGAGTAAAAATAGTGATACAGTGTTTAAAGTTAACTAATTTATGAGAGAAGAATATATAGAATTCTCTCCTGTTCCCAGCTCCCCAAAACACAAAGATATCGAGAATGACTTATTTTTTTTCCTAAATTCTTTGTTTAAAAATTATACTGAAGCCCTGACTGGTGTGGCTCAATGGGCTGGGTGTTGTCCTGCAAACCGAAAGGTCGCAGGTTTGATTCCCAGTTGGGGCACATGCCTGGGTTGTAGACCAGGTCCCTGTATGGTGGCATGTGAGAGGCCACTGATTGATCTTTCTCTGCCTGTCTTTCTCCCTCTCTTCCCCTCGCTCTAAAAATAAATAAATAAAATCTTTTCCAAAATTATATTGAAATTACAAATTATAATCATATTAAGTCATTTTTTTAAAGAGGGAAGAGTCATTTGGAACTGACGTTTAACACAGCATCTACTTTTATTTTAGCCTTTTCCCTTTCCCCAGACAGGTTGGCATATTTTGTGAACCATGTGTATTATTTTGTGTTGTGTCTTTTCAGGTAACATTGTAAGTGTCTCCCTCTTGTTTCTAAATCATCTTCAGAGTTGTTATTGTGTGTGCGCATGTGTGTCTATGATTATACAAGGCACATACCACAGCATCTGCACAGAAAGAAAAGAATAAAAAGTCCTCATCATCACTACATTTTAGTAGACACTTACTGTAGAATAAATTTTCTACTGCAGCATTTCAGTGAAGGCAAAAATAAAAAAGTTGGACAAAACCCACACCCCTGCGACCTCATGAGCACGGCCCACTGAGAATGGTGGCGGGCAGCACGCTGAGGGGGGCCGGCCGCCCGCTGTACCTCCAGAAGGCTCTGCGCATCCCTTCCAGCTGTGCTCCTGGGCCTAACATTAGGCTTACTTTCCTGTTCTTTTGGGAAAGTTTTGCTTTTTAAATTTTTCCCATTGAAATTTTTTATGCTTTTATAGTGATTGTTTCAAATATCCTTTACTGAACCAATGGGTGAACGTTCTTCATTTTTTCCAATTACAGGCCTGTATAGTTGGCCTTAATATCTTAAGACAGTATTTGTCTTAATGTGGCTTTGCCATGCCTATTAGGGAAACTTCAAGGAGATATAATTTGCTGTAAAGTAATTATCAGAGTTATTTCTCTGTTACTGTTACCTTAGCTATTTTAAGACTTTAAACTGATGTGAAAATCATGCATTTCTGTGTAAGAAGAACGACCCAGTCTTTCCCTCTTGAGTTGGGCAAAACCCCGTCCTCTAGTTCCCTATGTGTCTCCTTTACTACTCATGCAGAACACTTCACTTCTGACACTTTTGGTCACCAAATGTGTAGCTTTTCCCTAAACCTAGCAGTTCTCCATGACATCAGCTGGCTGGCCTGTAATTTAATTCTGACACTATCTACCTAGAGATAGAGGCAAATTCCCCAGATTCAGGGCTCAGTCTCACAAATCTGCCGCCTCCCCCCCTCAGGTGCCAGTTGCAAGTTTAGGTTGCCACCGGTGCTTCTGACCAGTTGGCTATAGACCTGAAGTTCCCACTATCCCCTTCTCGGGCTTGATCAATTTGCTAGAGCAGCTCATAGAACTTGAGAAAACCAGTTTATTATAAAAAGATAGGGTACATGATACGGATGAACATCCGGACGGCAGAGATGGGCAGGGCCAGCTGTGTGGCTCTAAGGGGCACGGAGCTTCCCTGCCCTGGCGGTGTGCCCGTGCCGCTCTTGCCGGCGCCTCCACCTGCTCACCAGCTGGGAAGGCCTCCCAAACTGTTGCTGTCGGGGTTTTAGGGAGGCTTCCTCATAGACATAATTGACCGTTTCTAACCCTTCTCCCCTCTCCGGAGAGAGGCAGAGGGGCTGAAACGCCCAAGCCTCTAATCAGGGCTTGGTCTCTCTGGGGACCGGCCCTCCCAGGAGCCACCCAGGAGCACGCACAGTCGCACACACAGTTTCCCCGTTAGAACAAGAGATGCTCCTCATGCTCTTGTCACTCAGGAAGTCACCAGGGCTGTAGGAGCTCTGTGCCAGATGCCAGGGGCTGGGACCGACACACAAATTGTCTGTTACTTCATAATCTCATACTGAAATACCTGAGATACACAGATTCTGAATTTTTATGCGGAGAGCAATTTTTAATAGTAATTTATTATATATAGTATCCTATTTTATATAGTACTTCATACAGTGCAACTGGTTATTAAACTATGTGTTTGTCTCTGCTTTATTTTCAAAGGTCTAACTCATCTAATTACTATGGACTTACACCAGAAGGAAATTCAGGGCTTCTTCAACATTCCTGTTGATAATTTAAGAGCATCTCCTTTCTTATTACAGTATATACAAGAAGAGGTGAGCTGGCTCAAACTTTTGTACTTAACATTCGGTCTAAGGTTAAAAGACATTTCCATGTCCTTGGGCTGTCCATAAAGGATTAAAACTTGATATATTCTGCTTCAAATACTACTTACTTTAGAAATGTAACTCACTATATTTTAAAATTCCCAGTCTTTAACTTAACTTCATTTGCCAAGCTCTTAAGATTGCTTTTCTTCCTTTTGGACCTCAGGCACCTGAAGTGAACTAGTCATGATCATGACAACTCACTCTCATCACTGGTCCATGTGTGGTCCTGGCCTTCTTTTATGTACCCATCTACCTACCGTAACTCCCTGTCTGTCCATATGTCGTAGTCAGCATCCGTGATCCTGCCACCCAGCAAGTAAACTAGAGTCATCGTCGTAACTTACAGTCACTTGTGTGGTCCTCGTCTGTTCCCTCCCTGCCTCCTCCCTCCTGGGGAAACATCGTCCTGAATCTTTCTCCCAATTTCCCTTTTTTTAAAAAAAATTCAGATTTATTTTATTTATCTATTTTTTTAAATGTCAAAATCCATTATAAAATATTAAAAAATTTAAATCCATTATAAAGTCTCAGCAGTTAACCAATTTCCTTTTTATATAGTTATCTCATTCATATATATAGATAGATAGATATAAATGGTATATGTTGTTCAAAGATAAAAACACACAAAATACATATTTTTAAACTTTATCAAAGAGAATCAAACTGTGTAGCCTTTGGGGAGTTTTTCGTTTGATGTTAACATTAGTAAGATTCGTCCATATTGTGTGCGTCCCGGTTCATCCGTTTTGACTGCTGAGAGGTACTTGCAGTGCAGCCCTTTTCACAGTTGACCCATAAGGTTTGTGCTGTTGAACTAGAGCTCCTGAGAGCACTACTGTGAGCGCTTCACTCCTGTGCTTCGTTAGCGGATGGGATATAGGTTCTGTACCCAGGGCTGGATTGCGAGGTTGTATGGTGCGTGAATGTTTAATTTTTCCAAAGCAGTTGCCAACTTACATTCCCACCAACAGTTAGATATCTGGTGGATCCATTTTTGCTTCAATACTTATATTATCAGTATTAAAATTTTTTGCCAGTTGAATGACTATGATATGGTATCTTGTCACTTTGATGGATATATCTCTGATGACTTCCGAAGTTGAATATCCCTTAAGTGTTTTTTTCTTTGCAAAAGTGGTTTTGTCTTTAGTGGTTTTGTTTGTTTCTTTGTGAGCTGTAGGCATTGTTTTTTAATTCTCAGTTCTAGCCATAGATTAGTATTTGTTTCACATATCTCTCTCATTTTCTAAATTCACATAACATAAAATTCATCATTTTAACACAAACTGTTAGGCATTTAGTACAGTCACAATGTTGTGCAACCTGCGGCTCTGTCTAGGTCTAACACTTCCTACTCCAGAGCACCCCGTGCTCATTTAAGTAAGTACTCAGTCCCCATTCTTCCCTTCGACAAGCCCCTGGCAACCGCTAGTCTGCTTTCTGTCTTGGTGGATTTGTCTCTTCTGGGCAGCTCATTTAAGTGGAATCATCAAGTCTGTGACTTTGTGTTTGGCACCTTCCACTTAACATTATGCTTTTGAGGTTCACTAACATTACAGCTTGTACCAGGACTTAATTAGCCTGTATATACCATGGTTTTTTAAGGAAATTGTGAAGAGGAGGGCTGCAAGTGTATTTTTACTGTGCGTGAAGAAATCTCATCCTATCTCATCAATTTTTAAAATAGGAACCTCTGGAGTTCTGTTACTGATTGAGTTACATTCCGCCCCCCCGCCCCCAGACCCGCACATATTCTCACTGTTTTTATATCAGGCCACTCTCATTAACACAGAAATGAGGTACGGCAGGCCATGGCAAACCAGGGACCGGGGGGTATTTGCAAAGGAGGGTGGGGTGTAGGCCAGTGGGGTTCTTTGTGGTTCCCCGAGTGGCCCGATGATGCCTCCCCTGAATGGTTCAGAAAGAACTTCTGGCAGAGTTTGGACGTCAGACTTCCTTGATGTGGTGTGTTTTCCCTCGCCCCTTGATAATAAGTAATCTTTTTCTAAAAGTGAAAATTTCTGTTTACATTGGCAGTGTAGGGAACTGCATTTCTGTGCAGTAATTCCGACAGCAGCGATAAAGGCCCAGCCTCCCTGCACCGCCACCGCGGTCCCCGGCCCCCTGCAGAGGTAGGCCTTGGTACTAGCTCGCTCTGTGTCCGCCGTCCTCCCAGCTTTCTCTTTGCGTCCCCCTCCTTGTCTGTACGTATCAGTGACTTTCAGCCTTTTCATCTCATGGCGCACATGAACTAATTACCGAAGTTCATAGGCACACCAGAAAATGTTCTATTTTTTGCTGATCTGACAAAAAAAAAAATAGGTTCACTTTTGATTCATTCACACTGGATAGCTGTTGTTGTGTGGCTGTGGTCATGTTTTATTTGACAATCTAAGGGAAAAGAGGTCGGTGGCCCTGGCCGGAGTCAGGTAGCGCATGACTCACGGACTCGGGGCGCGCCCGCGTGCTGCGGCGCTCCGGGTGAAAGGCGCTGCTGTATGCACGGAGTCGTGGGCATTGATTTGGGGTCTCTTGATCTTTCCTTTCTTTCCCATGCTGGCATCTAGAGGCCTTTCCATGTTAAAATACAAAGGTGTACCTCTTCTTTATAATTTCTACATAGTATGTGTTCCTTAGTTTAGAACAGTTATGTCCAGTAGAACTTTCTGTGACAATGGAAATGCCTTATCTGCTCTTCAGTGTGGTGGCCACTTACCACCTGGCTAGTGACTGTTGAGCTCTTGAAATGTGCCTTGTGTGAGTGGAGAAAGGAATCTTTCATTTTATTGAGGCTTAATTAATTTAAATAGTTACATGTTTAGATGTTTAAAGCACAAATTTAAATGAACTCATTTTTTCTACCATTTCCCTCTTGATTAAGTTATTTTAATTTTTCACTGTTTAAATTGAAATATTTTATTTTCAAAACATTTATTTTAAGTAATGCTGCATTGGAAATTTTTGTATTAATCTTTCTGAATACTTATATGAATGTTTTTGTGAGATAATTAAAAAGTGGAATTGCTTGATTGAAAAATATGTACATATAAAAATTTTAAAATAGACAATGCAAAAATTGCAGTTTTGTGAAAACTTAATATTTAATAGATATCATAAAAATTGCAGTTATCCAAACGGTCTGTATTAATTTACACTTGCAGTAGCAGTGCTTATGATAGTACCTGTTTCCTCATGTCTTGACTTTGCTAATTTAATGGATAAAGCAACACTACATTGTTTGAATTTTTTTACTCCCTTGATTTCCAGTGTGATGGAGCATCTTATCGTGTGGGGATTTTTTCGGGGGGATTCTCCCCATCTAAAACAGTGTTCTTTCTATATTTTTGCTGTGGTTTTGGAATTTCAGCAGTATGTGCCTGGGGTGTATCTTTTTTCCATTCATCTCTCTAGATACTCAGTGGGTCTCTTTCATTCTCTGTGAATTTTTTTACCTGTAATTTGGTATTTCATTCCTTCTATCACCCCCTGTCCCCTTGAGAACTGTTACATGAAAATTTTGGATGTAGTCTGTATATTGTTTAACTTTAAAGAAATGTTTTTAAGTCTTGCGTTCTTACACCCCTTGCCGTGGGAAAATTTCCTGGCTGCTCTCCCTGATTGGTTCTTTGCTGTGTCTGTAGCCAGCCAGCTACTGCCTTTCTTACTTGGACCATAACCACTTCCACCTCCTGGACTTCTTTTTGGTTCTTTTTCATAATAACTTGTTCTCTGTTTACACGTATTTTTCTGCTTTAACTTTTTTTTTTATTGTTGTTCAGTTACGGCTGTCCCCATCCCCACCCCCGCCATTGCCCTCCCTGCCCCATCCAGCCTGCACTCCCAGAGACAGTGCCCTCCCTCCCAATGGTCCTTGTCCATGTGTACTTTGTACATGTTCCCCTTCTTTCCTCTGTTATCCCCCTCCCGCTCCCCTCTGGTCCCTATCAGTTTGTTCTTTATTTCCATGTCTCTGGTTCTTTTTTGTGCATTTGTTCGTTTCTAAGTGCCCATCAGTAAGTGAGTGGTACCTTTACACAATGGAATACTATGCAGCAGAAAGAAAGAAGGAACTTCTCCTTTTAACTTTTGAGGGAAAAATAGAACTGTTTTTATTGAAGATAAAACTGTTTCCTCAGTTATTACTTCTCTTGGCTGGGTTTGGTGCTGTTTGATGACATTCGATAAGGCAAGAAAGTATATAAAACAGTTTAGAAAGATTTTCAGGAAAAATAAGGAAATTGCCTAAATGTAAATATTTTATCCAACCCATTGGCAGTGTTGGATAAGTTAGGGCTTTATATACGAGCATCTGATCTATGTGGTTAATCAGTTTTTTGTTTGTTTACTAAGTATGTACTGTTTAGTGCTTCCTATGGGCTAGGCATTGTATACATGGTGCTGGCTCTTATTTTAAGTGCTTATAACTGTGAGAAAAAAAGCAATTGGGGATATATTTGAATGAAATAATATAATTGAATGATGTGATTAAATTTCAAGAACATAAGATATTGAAAATATTGCCAAGATGAACTCAGAAACATACTGTTGCTCAGTTTAAAAATAACTGTCTTCTAAACTCTCAGCAGTGGATTATGGATGTATCTTCAGTTATAATTATCACTAGCATAGATCACTTCAAGTGTTCAACCTCATTGACTCTAGAGCAGACTGATGCTCAGTCATTTTCTTAGGGGCTCTTAATATCCTTAGAGAACAGCACTCGGCTGACCGTCATTCAAGCTGGTTCCTTTATTACATGACTGAGGTACATAAGTAGTCGTTCGTTTGGACATACTGATTTGGAACTTAACAACTACCTTGGGCTCAGATTGCATGACCCGCTCTTTACACTATGACATGACAGCATCCTGATGACGTAAAAATGCTCTTATGCCCCTTCACCAGCATCTGCTGGCACAGAGCAAAGAGCTCGTCACCGGTTAGCCCGGGCGTTTTCCCGAGAGAGGTCTGTGAGGCTCGTACCTTGAGAGTATTTTTTCCTACATAGGCATTTCTTCATTTTCCAAAGGAGAAACTTCCTTTGAACTTTCCTCTTTTTGGAAAACTTTCAGATAACCAGGTGACAGTTTGGAGTCCGTTGCGCTGTTCTTTTTTACTGATTGTTGGGCGTTGGTGTGAATGACCTTGTGGAGTCACAGCAGTAACCCCTGACCCCTCTCTCGTCTGTCGCAGATCCCGGATTACAGGAATGCGGTGATCGTAGCCAAGTCTCCAGCCTCAGCAAAGAGGTAGGTGGGCGCTCACGACCGAGTGCTCCCCGGTCCACGTCCAGGGTCCAGCCTCAAGCCTCAGCGGTGCCCACTGGTGTCCCTTATTTTTATTTTGTGGATTGATAGTTTAAAAGATTGTCTGCTGACTCCGTTTGTTAAGTGATGATTAATTTTGCCCTTGTTTCAACCCCCATCTGTGACCACCAGTCACATTTCTTCACCAAAGCCACCCAGGCCTGGGGATTCCCAGCCCAGTGCTTCCCTCACTCCCAGATTGGCGGCTGCTTGTTGTTCATCTTCAAATCTGGCATTTATAACACTGGCAAATATACTTTGTAGTTGTGTACTGCCTTGAACTCAGTAATTTATTAACAGGATTGTATCCAGCCCAGTGACCACCTATTGGTATGTGTTAAAAGGTGACACTTTACAAATATAAAACACCCTGAGGAGTTCAAATGGGGCGATGCTGAGAGAGTCACATGTAGCCTGGAGTAACTGATGAGTCAGTACCATAGTCCTTGCTGTGTTTGGGCTGAGAGGGTTTCGTATGCCAGTGATTTTTGGAGAAGACACTTGTTGTGGAGGGAAAGAACAAAATCAAATGTAGGAAGAAATGAAGTCTTTTTCCTAAAAAAGCTCTTTTAACGTTATTTTCCACAATTGGATAACTTTGCTCACTGGATCGTTGAGTCCTGCGGAATGAAAGACAGAGGCGCCTCCGGCCTGGGCCCAGGGGCTCTTACTGTTTTCAGGTGGGGGAAGGCTTGCGCACCGCGAGCCGCTGGGTTGGAAGGGTTACAGATGCGTAGTCTCCCATGGTAAATTAAGAATGACAGTTAGTACGTTAATTGGGTTGGCACTTGCGGTAAACCGCGAAGTTGCCCTGTTCTTAGCGCCGCCCTCCTGGTGCGGCCGGGGCTGTGCCCTCGCGCACGTCCTCCGAGGGGCTCCGCCAGCCTCACGCTGTCCCTTTGGTGAACACGTTGTAAACCGTGACTCGTTTTGGAAGATGAACATTTCAAACAACTTTTTCAAACAAAAAGGCTGAATTCATTTAATGTAGAATTTATTTTTCTCTGATGTATAGGCTTTAGGAAAAATTATGGTAAAAATCATATAACATGCAATTAACCCCTTTAAAGTGTACAATTCACCGGCATTGAGTGCATCCCCAGTGCTGTGCAGCCACCATCTCGCTCCAGAGCACCCTGTGCGCGCTGCAGAATCCCTCCATCCCTCCTCCCCCAGCCCCTGGCAGCTAGCAGTCTGCTCTCTGTATCTGCACTTGCTTATTCTGGTTATTTCATATAAATGGAATCATACCATATATGGCCTTTTGTGTCTGGTTTCTTTCACTTAGCGTAATGTTTTTGAGGGCCATTTATGTTGTAGCCTGTGTTAGCTTTTCACTTCTTTTTAGAGCTGAATGATACTCTACTGTATGGATATACTATACTTTATTATCTGTTGATGGACATTCGGGTTGTTTTCACCTTTTGGCTATTTTGCATAATGCTGCTATGAATGCTTATTCATTTATAAGTTTCTACATTGACAAATGTTTTTATTTCTTGTGGACGTATACCCAGGATTGAAATTCTATATTTACATTTAAGAGGGACCACCAAACTCTTCCAGAGCAGCTGTTTTCCATTTTACACTCTGACCAGCATTATACAAGGGTCCTAATTTTTCCATATCATTCTCAACACTATTTTCTGGTTTTCGATTATAGCCATCCTAACAGGTATGAAGTAGTATCTCATTGTGGTTTTGATGTAGATTTCCCTAGCGAGTAATGTTGTTGAGCATTTTTTCATGTGCTTGTGGTGTTAGTGTGTCATTGAGGAAATGTCTACTCAAGTCCTTTGCTCATTTTTTTAATTGGGTTGTTTGCCTTTTTATTGTTGAATTGTGGAACTTATTTATATATTGTAGATATTAGACCATTATCAGATACATGCTCGGCAAGTGTTTTACCCCATCCTGTAGGTTGTTTTCTTTCCCCTTTCTTTATAGTGTTCTTTGATGTAAAAATATTTTAGTTTTTATGAAGTCCAGTTTAGCTTTTGTGTTGTTGCTTGTGCTTCGGCATCATATCTAAGGATGCATTGCCCCTATGTTCTCTCTTAATAGTTTTAGTTTTAGCTCTTATATTTAGGTCGTGGAGCTGTTTTGAGTTTATTTTTTATACAGAGTGGGTAGAGGTTTGGCTTCTTTCTTTTCCATGTGACTATTCAGTGTGGTCGTCCAGCGCCACTTGTTGAAAAGACTTTTCCTTCCCCCTTCAATGGCTTTGGCACCATGTTAAAAATCAGTTGACCATAGATGTTCACATTTATTTCTGGACCCTCAGTTCTGTTCTGTTGTCTGTATGCCAGTACTGCTTTGTTTTGATTACTATAGCTCGTTAGTGATAATTAGACCAAGATAATCAGAAGTGGGTGGAAGCGGGAGTATAGACTTCTTCCATGCTCCTCCTGAACGCCAAGAGCAGAGCGGCGTTGCTGCCACCGGGTGGGTGACAGCCGTGACTCCACTGGCCTCCCTGGACACCACCCATGGGGGCGAGAGGAAGGCACCGCCTCACTGCTGAGGGGCCGGAAGTCCAGGTGGCACTTGCCACTGGCCCTGGCCAGTGGGGCGCTTCATTGCTGAGTAGGGATGAGAGCCCCATCTCCCTACCTGATCTTCTCTTGAACCACCCATTGAGGGTTTGTGGTGCCTCCTAGCTTGGCCAGGGAGGAAGTGTAGACCCTCTACTTGGTCTTTACTCACGTGGGGAAGGGATGCAGCTGCAGTTTTTTCTGTGATGTTTGGAGTAGGGATGTTACTGTCTTCAAGTTTTCTACATGCAAGGTTGTTCCTTTCTTGGTCCTTTGGACAGAGAGAGGAGGCTCTTTGGGGTTTTGCCCACTGCCGTGTCTGGGTTGCTTGCTTCTCCAGCCCGCCAAGTCTGGGGTAATGCCAGATAAAGCCCAGAGGACGCGCCACCATGTCACTCCCTCAGTTCTGGGGCTCCTGGCCAGTCTGCCCTCTCCTCTCCACCATTAGAGTCTTCTTGTGTGTGTTTCCTATATGCTAGGGGAGAGCCCCAAAAGACTGAACTATGTTCTGGAGGGCAGGCCTCTGGCAGTACAGGCTTCCTCCACTAGGTGAGTGTTCTAGAAACCCATCTGTATCAGTGCACCAGCTGGCGCTGTTGGGAGAGTCTGCGCTGGGCTTCAGTGAACTTTTTTTTTTGAAGACTGAAGACTCTCTCATTGTGTCTGCCCATTTCACGACGGGCGGTTTGTGAGTGCCTCTGTCCGCACCACGCTGAGTGCCGGAGAGTGTTTGACCAAGACCGTACGGCCTCTGCTGCGCCCGCCTTCCCTATGGCACGATCTCACCCGAGAGACCATTTTTTGCTTCCCTGGAAGAAAAAAAGTCCTCAAAGGGAAACGTTTTTGCCCGTGCGGAAGAGATGAAACAAAAAATGGCAGAAGCACTAAAAGACATCCAAATTGACAAGCTCAAAACTGTTTTAAGCAGTGCAGAAAAAGTCTCGATAGGCGTCAAGTGGAGGGTGCTTTGAAAGTGACTGAAGTTTAAATATGTAAGAATAAATACACAACTTTTTTCAATATATTCCATTTGGGGGGCCCCCTCATATAATAACCAGGGCTTCAGTAGTTCTTTGTGGGAGGAGTACTCCACCCCGGTGGAAGCAGGAGTGGCAGCAGTGTATTTCGATCATTTTTCTCCGTTAAGTACTGTGATGACTCTTCTTTTGACTCACCCATCTGGGCAGGCTTTTGGTAACTTCCGTAAATCTCATTTCACATCTAACATCAGGTGCTGAGGTGGATGCATGGATGTAGTGGGTTTTTTTTTATTGTAGTAGCCCTTTGTTTGGCTTACTTGGCATTTACTAGTACAACAGTGATGTTTGTCATTTATCCATTCAGATGTTTATTGAGAAACTGTTGTGCTAAGCCACGGGTAGGCCTAGGAAGATGCCCTCAGGGAGCTTATGTGGTATGTCCAGTGTTACTATGGTAGACCGAATGTTTGCACCCCGACCCAAAGTTCATAGGTTGAAATTCTAATCCTAGCCACTGTGATGGTAAGGAGGTAAGGCCTTTGGGAGGTCATTAGGTCATGAAGGTAGAGCCCTCGGGGGTGGGACCGGTGCCCTCATAAGAAGAGACAGAGAGAGCCGCTGGCCGGCTCTGTGCCCTCCACCTTCTGAGGATGTGAGAAGATGGCCACCTGCAGACCAGGTCTGATGACGCCTTGATTTTGGACTTTCAGCCTCTAGAGCTGAGAAATAAATTTCTGTTGTTTAAGCCACCTAGTCTGTGGTATTCTGTTATAGTAGCTGGAACTATGACATAGAGATTTTCTCATTTGACCTGCTCTACCTAGGAGGTCAGCATCTCTCTGCAGAGATGAGGAAGCACACCTAGGGAGACAAGGAAACTTACCCAAGGTGACTCAGCACCACGTCGTTCGCGGGCAGGTCGTGGCACAACTAATTACTTCTGAGAGTGTTTTCCGTGCCCGTGATTATGGGATCTGGGTGTTGGTCCAATATGACTGAAATTGATTTGACCATTTACATGGTCCTCACTTAATACATATGTGAGTTCCACTGCATGCTGGGTGCTGCGCCTGGCTTGGCAGACAAAATTCCTACAACAGTTTTCTAAGGTGGTGAGCAGTATAGTCATTGCTCCTGTCCCCTGGAGCTTGCTGGTTGCCCTCTATGGCCTGTAGGTCATGAAGTAGGTTGGAGTGAAGGATCCGATCTTTTTTTTCCCCCCTACCTTCTGTAATTTTGTCCACATAAGTTACACTGCATTAAAGAAGTATTTTAAGATGGAGATATTTGCTACAAAAGGCTATTTTGTAGAGATGAGGTTATAAAATAATGTAATTAAGGCTTGGGGGTTTGCTCCCCTCATTAGAAGTGTGGGGAGAGCTCTGTGGTCAGTTGCATCTACCGTAGTGAAGTTGGCTTCATGGCTGGCTCTCTCCCACAGCTGTGGAGCAGTGGTTTTCTTTTATTCTCATGTCCTGATTTGTGCATTCATCCAGAGTCAGAGTTTGAGATAGCACTATCTGGCTCAGTGACATGGCATTTTTTTTAAAAAATTTTATTCATTATGCTATTACAGTTGTCCCAGTTTTTCTCCCTTTGCCCCCCTCCGCCAAGTACCCCCCATTCCTTCCAGCAGTCCCCACATCATTGTTCATGTCCGTGGGTCATGCATATAAATTCTTCGGCTTCTCCATTTCCTATACTGTATTATATATCCCGCTGTCTATTTTGTACCTAACAATTTGTGCTTCTTAATCTGTGTACCTTTTCCCCCTATTCTCCCCCTATTCTTCATCTTCCCCCTCCAAGCTGATAACCCTCCAAATGATCTCTGTACCTATGATTCTGTTTCTGTTCTGCTTGTTTGCTTAGCTTGTTTTTTAGATTCAACTGTTGATGTGAATTTATTGCCATTTTAATGTTCCTAATTTTGATCTTCTTTTTCTTGAATAGGTTCCTTTAACATTTCATATAATAAGGGCTTGGTGATAATGAACTCCTTTAGTTTTACTTTGTCTGGAAAGCACTTTGTCTGCCCTCCGATTCTAAATGCTTTGCTGGACAGAGTAATCTAGGTTGTAGGTCCTTCGTTTTCATGGCTTTGAATACTTACTGCCAGTCCCTTCTAGCCTGCAGAGTTTCTTTTGAGAAATCAGCTGATAGTCTTATGGGAACTCCTTTGTAGGCAACTCTCTGCTTTTCTCTTGCTGCTTTTAAGATTCTCTGTTTATCTTTAACCTTTGGCATTTTCATTATGATGTGTCTTGGGGTGACCTTCTTTGGGTCCAACTTCTTTGGGACTTTCTGTGCTTCCTTGACTTGTACATCTGTTTCATTCACTAAATTAGGAAGTTTTCTTGCATTATTTTTTTCAACTTTTCAATTTCTTGCCCTTTCTCTCTTCTTCTTCTGGCACCCCTATGATTTGAATGCTGGTACATTTCAAGTTGACCCAGAAGCTCCTTACTCTATCCTTGTTTTTTTTTTTTTTTATTCTATTTTCTTTTAAAGATTTTATTTACTTATTTATTTAAGAGATAAGGGAAGGAAGGGAAAAAGAGAGGGAGAAAAACATTGGTGTGCAAGAGATGCATTGATTGGTTGCCTCTCACACACCCCTAATTGAGGACTTGGCGCACAACTCAGGCATGTGCCCTGACCAGGAAACAAACTGGTGACCCTTTGGTTCGCAGATCAGCACTCAGTCCACTGAGCCATACCACCCAGGGCAGATTCTATTTTCTTCTTGCTGTTCTGATGGAATTTTTCTTCTTCCTTGTGTTCCAAATCTTTGATTTGATGCTGTTTCATCCCTTCCACTGTTCATTCCCTGTAAATTTTTATTTATTTCACTTACTGTAACCTTTATTTCTGCCTTGCTCTTTTTTATGCTGTTGAAGTACCCCGTGAGGTCCTTGAGCATCCTAATAACCAGTGTTTTGAACTCTGAATCTGATAGATTGCTTATCTCCATTTCGTTTAGTCCTTTTTCTGGAGTTTTGTTCTGTTCTTTCATTTGGGCCATATTTCTTTGTCTCCTCATTGTGGCAGGCGCCCTGTGTGTGTTTCTGTGTGTTAGGTAAGCTCTTTTGACCCCCTGTCTTGGTGGTGTGGCCTGATGCAGAAAAGTGCGCCGTGAGTTGGATGGGGCAGAGCCTTAGGGGAATCACCTGTGTGGGGTAACCTGTGTCAGCCAGGGGGATAGTCTCAGACAGGGCGTTGCTGCTCTGTGTGGGGAGGGCTCAGAAAGGGACAGTGACCGCTGCCTGGCATCTGGAGTTTTGTTTGGGAGGAAGCTGTCTCCCAGCACTAGCCCTGATGCCAGTCCCTTCACTTTCTCCCCATTTGCCACTGGTGCCTTTCAAGCTGCTGCCCTGGTGCTAGAGCCCAGAGGGAGTGAGTCTGTGTAAGTCCTAAGTCCCTTGCGGACCCTTTAAGAGGAGACAGCTGAGAATCCTGCAGTTTATTCTGTCACCCCACCCCTCACTGGTTTTTGCAGCCAGAAGTTATGGGGACTTAACTTCCTGGCACTGGAACCCTGGGCTGGGTGGTCTGGTCTGGTCTGGGGCTGGGATCTCTCACTCATGAGATTTCCCTCCCGATTTTTATCCACGACACATGGGTGTAGGTCTGCCTGTTTTGTGTCTCTGTGTCTCTGCCCCTCCTACCCGCATGAATGAATGTGACTTCTTTAATTCCATGGTTGTTGAACTTCTGTACAGTTCGATTTTCTGATGATTTTGAGTGATAGTTGTTTTGTAGTTCAGTTGTAATTTTTGCCATGATTGTGCGAAGAGGCAAGCGTGTTTACCTACACCTCCATCTTGACTGGAAGTGACATGCCATTTCTTTATCTATTGTTTCTAGTGTCTTCCTCCAAATTCTTTAAATTTTTTTTCCTTATCTGAGGACATTTTTTCATTGCTTTTTTTAGAGAGGAAGGGAGAAAGGGAGGGAAAGAGAAATATTAATGTAAGAGAGAAACTTCAAATGGTTGCCTCCGTACGTGCCTGGGTATGTGCCCTGACCAGGAATCGATCTCACAGTCGTTAGGTTAGGGGATGACACTCCAACCAACTGAGCCCCACGAGCGAGGACCCTCCAAGTTTTTCATGTAGCACCTAACCTTAGAAAACTGTTGTAGTTCCTTTAAAAGACACTCTAGAGTAGCAGGAAGATCATTAAACTAGGAGTCAATAGACATGACCTGGGGCTTAGCCAGTCTTTGTGACAGTCGTAAGAACCAAGGTTAGGCAGTCTCTTCAAGCCTCCGTTTCCTTATCAATAAAATTCTTTTCTTAATATAACTGAGTGAGTAGGGAAAAAAATCTGAAATCCTGTGTTGTGTTCTAACCCATGATGTAAACTAACGCTCATCATGGTACCACCAGTATAGCAAGATTGAGGTGCTTTGGAATTGCTCTGTAGCTGTTAGCATATCAGACAGTGTGACCTGGAGGAGTCGTCCTGATTCTTTTTGGATTCAGGTGGGAATTCAAGTCACATGACTAAGTTATATAAAGTATCCAAAAACTAATCGGTGTGCGTATAATGATTTTATTTATCGTGAAAGTACAGTTGTCCTTGAACAACACAGGCGTTAGGGACACTGACCACGTGCACAGTTGAAAATCCACATAGAACTTTTGACTCCCTCCCAGAACTTAACTGCTAGTAGCCTACTGGTGACTGGAAGGCTTACCAATAATGTAAACAGTCGATTAACATACTTTGTATGTTATGTATATTATATACTGTATTGTTGCAATAAAATAAGCTAGAGAAAAGAATGTTATTAAGAATATCCTCAGGAAGAGAAAATACCATGCTTATTGAAAAAAAATCCACATATAAGTGGATCCATATTTAAAACCTGAGTTGTTCAAGAGTCAGTGGCATTGGCCTCTAGGAGAGGTTAGTAGTATTGAAACATTATTCTAGGAATTGGCAGACCTCTGGATCCCAGTTGGAAAAGACTTCCTTAGAAGATGAGTAAGGTTGATTCTTTTGACAACAAGCTTGTTTGCAAAGCCAACCTTTAATGTGAAGGAGGAACTAATCTCTATGGTGCCAATCTCCATGAGATTAGGATGGGGCAGAAGCCAGTGGAGAGTCTCTGTCTTGTACTTGACTGCTTTTTTTGTCTGAAAATTTCCTTAAAAATTCCTTAGAAATTTTTTGCCTTGACCAGTGTAGCTCAGCCGGTTGGGTATCATCCTGCAAAATGGAAAGTTGCTGGTTCAGTTCCTGGTCAGGGCACATACCTGGGTTGTGGGTTCGGTCCCTAGTTGGGGTGTGTACAGTAAGCAACCAATTGATGTTTCTCTCTCACATCTATGTTTCTCTCCCTCTCTTGCTCTTGCCCTTCCTCTCTCTAAAAATATATAAATTACTTTGAAGTTTTTAAAAGGACACATTTAAAGTTACGCACATACTATATCTTATATAACCACATGATTATCTCAGTAGACTCAAAAAGCCTTTGACAAAATTCACTTTCTCTTCCTGGTTTAAAAAAAAACAACAGCTTTATGCAAACTAAGAATAGAAGGGGACTTTATCTGATAAAGGGCATCTATGAAAAGCCCACAGCTAACCTCACACTCAGTGGCGGAAGAGTGCAAGCTCTCCCCCAAGATCAGGGACAAGACGGGATGTCTGCTCCCCTGACCTCGCTTCAGCACTGTGCTGGAGATGCTGGGCAGTGCTGCAGTTAGCAACAGAAAGCAAAAGAGAGAAATCTAACGTGGGAAGGGAGGAGTAAAACTGTCCTAATTTACAGGTGGTATGATTATTTATGTAGAAAAACATGAAATTTATAAAGATGCTATTAGGACTAATCAGTTTAGCAAGTTAAATAAATTTCAGTTATATATCTGTATACGGGCAATGAACAGTCAAAAATTGAATTGAAAAATAAAACCAAAAAGCATCAACTTAAGGGAAACATTTAGGGATAAATCTTAAGATGTTCAAGGATTGTACACTGAAAGATGTAAAACATTACTGAGAGAAATTAAAAACCTAAATGGAGGAAAATACTGTGTTCATGGGTCAAAAGGCTCAATATTAAGATACTATTTCTCCCCACATTGGTCTATAAAATTGAAAGCTCCCAATCAAAATTTCAGCAGGCTTTTTTGTAGCAACTGACAGGCTGATTCCAAAATTCATATGGAAATGCAAAGAACCTACAGTGGGCAAAGACAACCGAAAAAGAACAAAGTTGAAGGTCTAATACTACCCAAATTTAAGACTTCTATCACGAGTATGTAGTATTGGGAAAAAAATAGAAAAATAGGCCAGTGGAACAGAATAGAGAATCAAAAAATAGACCCATATGTATCTGTAATACTGACTTTCAACAGAGGTGCAAAGACAATTCAATGGAGAAAGAACAGTCTTTTGAACAAATGATTTAGAATAATTGGTGGAAAATAAAATGAATCTTGAGCACTATCTCACTGCACATATAAAAATCAGCTAAAAATGAATCATACACCTAAATGTAAAACCTAGAGCTATAAAAGACCTAGAGGGAAACAGGAGAAAAATCTTTGTGACCTGGGTTTGGGCAAAGATTTATTAAAATTAAATGACACCAAAGGCACAGTTCATAAGAAGAAATTGTTAAGTTAGGTGTTGTCAAAATTGAGGATTGCTCTTCAGAAGACATTAAGAGAATGATGGGAGAAGGCTGCTGCAAGGAGAAATTACAGAGGGTACAGGAGACGTTGGCCGTGATGAATACTTCATTGTCTTGGCTTTGCTAATGTTTATACAGGTATGTACATATATTAGAGTTTATGAAATTAGTTTAAATATGTACTTATGTTCATTGTATCTCAGTTATACCTTAATGAAGTTGTTAAAAATCGATGCTTAATGCTTTAAATTTTTAGCCCTGGCCTAACCCTAAGTTGGTTAGGGTATTGTCCCAGTACATCAAGATTGCGGGTTCAGTCCCCAGCCAGGGCACATACAAAGAATCGACAAATCAGTGTTTCTGTCTCTCTCCCCCCATTCCTCTCTCTCTAAAATCAATCAATCAAGATACTTTGAGTTTTTTTAAGTATATTTTGTTAATTATGTTATTACAGTTGTCTCATTGTTTTCCTGTCCTTTCTCCCCCTCCACCCTGCACCCATCTCCCTCCATCGTGCCCCGCCCCCCAGTGCATGCCCATGGGTAGTACATATAAGTTCTTTGGCTTCTGCATTTCCTATGCTATTCTTAACCTCTCCTTGTCTATGTTGTACCTATCATTTATGCTTCTTATTCCCCGTAGCTTTTCCCCTGTTCTCCCTGCTTCCCCTCTCCGCTGATAACCTTCCATTTCTGTGATTCTGTTCCTGTATTAGTTGTTTGCTTTGTTTTTGTTTTTTAGGTTCAGTTGTTGATACTTGTGATTTTGTTGTCATTTTACTGTTAACAGTTTTGATCTTTTTCTTAGATACATTCCTTTAACATTTCATATAATAAGGGCTTGGTGATGACGAACTCCTTGAACTTGACCTTACCTGGGAAGCACTTTATCTGCCCTTCCATTCTAAATGATGGCTTTGCTGGATAGGGAAATCTTGGATGTAGGTCCTTGCCTTTCATGACTTAGAATACTTCTTTCCAGCCCCTTCTTGCCTGCAAGGTTTCTTTTGAGAAATCAGCTGATAGTCTTATGGGAAATCCTTTGCAGGTAACTCTCTCCTTTTCTCTTGCTGCTTTTAAGATTTCCCCCTTATCCGTAATCTTGGGGAACGTAATTAGGATGTGCCCTGGTGTGTGCTTCCTTGGGTCCAACTTCTTTGGGACTCTCTGAGCTTCCTGGATCTCCTGGAAGTCTATTTCCTTGGCCAGATTGGGGAAGTTCTCCATTATTTTTTCAAATAAGTTTTCAATTTCTTGCTCTTCCTCTTCTTCTGGCACCGCTACAATTCGGATGTTGAAACATTTAAAGTTATCCCAGAGGTTCCTAAGTCTCTCCTCATTTTTTTTGAATTCTTGTTTCTTCATTCCATTCTGGTTGGATGTTTATTTTTTCCCTCTGCTCCAAATTGTTGATTGAGTCCCGGTTTCCTTCCTTTCACTGTTGGTTCCCTGTATATTTTTTTTGTTTTACTTTGTGTAGCCTTCACATCTTCCTCTACTTTGTGTCCGGACTCAACCATTTCTGTGAGGACCCTGATTACCAGTGTTTTGAACTGTACATCTGATAGGTTGGTTATATCCTTGTTGCGTAGTTCTTTTTCTGGAGTTTTGATCTGCTCTTTCATTTGAGCCATATTTCTTTGTGCGCTCCTGCTATGACGTAAGGGGCGGAGCCTTAGGTATTCACCAGGGCGGGGCAACCCAGCTCACTGCATTGTGACACTTTGTGGGGGAGGGGCCCGAGGGGGAGCAATGCCACTTGCTTGGCTCTCTCTGCCGGCTTTCAGTCACTCCCCCCACTACTCACAAGCAAATTGGGCCCTTCTGGTGCTGATTCCTTTGTGGGTGGGTTTGTATATGTTCTAGGACCCCAAGGGTCTCTCTCGGAGACTCTCCTGTGAGGCTGGAAGTTTCTCCCACCACTGCAACCCCTAGAGGTGTTTACAGTCAGAGGTTTTGAGGCTTTGTTCCCTTGCTGGAGCCCTGGGTTGCGCAGCCTGCCCAGTCTGCCAGCTGCCGCCTTGCCACGCGTCCTCTTCGCCCTGCCTGCTGGACTCTGCCCTCCTACTAGTCTGGATGAATGTTTCTTCTTTAATTCCTTGGTTGTCGGACTTCGATACAGTTTTATTTTCTGGCAGTTCTCATTTTTTGTTTTTAAATTTGTTGTTGTCCTTCTTTGGGTTGTACGAGGAGGCACAACGTATCTACTTAAACCTCCATCTTTGCCGGAAGTTCCATAGTATCAGATGCTTTGAGTTTTTAATGCATTTTGTCTTGTGTGCTTTGCTCTCGCTGTTAAGTAGAGAATTAGCAGTTACAAGTGAGGAACTGAGGCTTAGAGGAAGTTAATTAACCTATGCAGGCTCACTCAGTTGAGTGAGAGCAGACCAGGGGCAGCTGGTGCTTCCCAGATGTGCCCATGGCGAGAGGGACGTATTTATCCACACTTTGTCCTGGAGTCTAAGACTCAGATTATTTTATTCTCTTCTTTCCATTAATCTTTTGGAAACTACATTTCATTTATGTTCTTGTAATATTTCTTCCATCAGCATTAACAGAAGGTAGGTGCTATGTGATTTTGAACTGTCTTCATGCTCTCCCTCAGGGCCCAGTCCTTTGCAGAGCGCCTTCGCCTGGGCATTGCGGTGATTCACGGAGAAGCCCAGGACGCCGAGTCGGACTTGGTGGATGGACGGCATTCCCCGCCCATGGTCCGGAGTGTGGCAGCCATCCACCCCAGCCTGGAGATCCCCAGTAAGCGTGCTACCTCTCATCTTTGCTTTCCCCTTTGATTTTAAGGCTGACTTAATTTTTTTTGAAATGTGAATGACCTCTTTTTTGTTTTTGAATTTGGCAAAATGCCTTCCCTGGCCTGGTGGTAACCAGCGCACTTCCGATGGCCCTGGGGACTGTAGAGCCTTTCAGAAGCATCTGTCTGATCATCGTCAAGCCATGAAAGTGCTCAGCTATTTAGACTCGGTTGTGGCACTTGAGAGGACTGCATTCATTCATTCATTCAGTTACATATCTTGTAGTTTAACAAAAGCACGTTATTTACTGTAGTGTTATTTTCATTGCAAGATATTAGAAGGGTCTGAATGGTTTACCAGAGGGTAGGGCTTAGTAAAGGATTTTGTATCAGTACATCTAATGATGCGGCCCTTTGTAATAGTTAGGCTGTCTGGAAACGAGGTAATCTGTGGAGAGTATGTGAATAAGGCAGAATACGAGAGTGTATAACCTACCTTTGTGCAAGGACCAGGAAGAACTGTGAAGGTGAAATCGTTATAATGGGGTAATAAGATTTCTGGGTGAATTGGTTTTTGTTTTTGAGAACTTGCCTTATGCTTTAATAACATCTTTTCAATTTAGAAAAAATACTGCTTTTGAGTGTTGGTGAGGGAAAGCTTTTTCTACCCTTATGCTTAAGGGTCTGAATGTGTTGTAGCAAGAGAAAAGACAGATTTTTTTAAAGTGGTAAAAACAGATTTTATTTAGGAAATGTTACATTGAGGGGAAGGAGATCTCACTATAGAACTGGGCTCAACTCTCAATATAGCAAGGACAGGCGGGGACTGGTAGCCAAGAAGCAGTTGGGGGAGGGGTCAGTGGGTGGGAAATCACTAGAGGAGGGAAGACATCCAGGGCAGGGGGATTCTCGCTAAACTGGCCTAACAAAGTCCTCGCTGAAGGAAGGCCTGGGCGCTCAGATCAGGGCAGGAATCTCGCTGAAACCCCGCTCGGCCAGCCTGAGGACAAAGCCCACGGCCTAGTCCAGGCGGAGCCAGGGGCTCACAGGAGCCTGACCCAACTTTGGCCAAGAAGGTAGTCTTTGTTCTAGTCCAGCTTATTTCACACTGAACTGAATGCTTTTTTAAACAATTTTTTATGTTTAATCACTTTTATTTTAATAAAAAGCCTAATCAGTGCTTAATTCACTGAATTAATCAGTTCTAAACTCAGAGACACCACTGTTATATTTTAGTCGGCCTCTTCAGTCTTTCCCTGTCTTGTTTCGATTGAGCTGTGATTCATCCTGATTACGTAATTGTGCATATTGTTGTCATCTCCCAGCTTTATAACATATCTTTCCCCTAAGTCATTAAAAACTTTTGTTTTTATTGACTGACATCCCATCTTATGAATATGGCTTAGACTGCCCAAGCAGGGTATAACTGGGTATGTGTGTTTTCTCCTGGTCTTTGCCAGTGTAATGTTGCAATTAACATGTAGATAAAAAACTTTTTCCATATTTTGGGTTATGTCATTACGAGTTTCTAAAAGTGAGATTGATGAGTTAGAGGTACGGCTATTTATATGGCTCTTCATCAAATTCACTCCCTAAAGGCCTGTAACATTCATTATACTCCGTCACCAGCGTTGGGGTCAAGTGCTTGGGAAACGGTGTGTTGAAAATGGAAAAAAATTACTTCAGTGTTGGGATTTAGCTTGCTTTGTTCGGCTTTACATTTCGGTCCCCACTCCCCGCACCAGCCTAGGTTCACATACTGCATTTAATTGTCATTTGTTTTTAGTCCCTTTTAATTTAGAAGAGTGATTCTCAGCTGGGGCCTGGGTGAGTTTGGATTTTGTCCCCTAGAAAACACTTGGAAATATCTGAAGACATTTTTTTGGTCACAGTTGTGGCTGTCACTACTCGCATCTAGTGAATAGAGGCCAAGGATGCTGCTAAAACGTCCTGCAACACACAGGACAGTTCCCACAGCCAGTTGTCTGTCCCCACGTTTCAGTGGTGCAGGGACTGAGAAGCCCTGATCAAGAGCAGTCCTACTTTTTTAGAGGAAGGTATTTAAGTTATGAAGGCTCGCCCATTGTCTCCCATGCAGTGACATCGGCCTTTTTTTATAAAATAGCAGTGAAAGTCACTTCACGTAGGATTAACCGTTTTGACGTGCACCGATCACTGGCACTTAGTACACTCAGAGTGTTGCGCAACTTCCGTTGCTTTCCAGTTTCAAACTTTTCATCACCCCAGAAGAGCACCCCACCCATGAAGTGGTCGCCAACCCCTGTGTGCCCTTCCCCCATCCCCGGGAAGCCACTCATCCGCTCGTTGTCCCTATAAATTTGCCTGTTCTGGACTATAAGCGAAATCATACGAGATGTGACCTTTTGAGTCCAGTTTATTTCACTTACTACAGCATCTTTGAAGTTCATCCAAAGATGCACGTACCTTTTGATGGCAGGATATTTCATTGCATGGATATGCCACAATTTGTGTATACCTTCATTCGTTGACAGGTACTTGAGTCGTTTCTAACTTTGGGCTGCAACGCTGCAGTGCGCATTCATATACAGGCTTCTTGCAGACACATACTTTCATTTCTCCAGGGTCTGGACCTAGGCTTAGAATTGCTGGTTCATATGGTAATTTTATGTTAACTTTTTGAGGAACCACCAAACTAGTTTTCATAGCAGCTGTACCATTTTACATTCCTACCAACAGTGTACAAAGGTGCCAATTTCTCCATATCCTTACCAACGCTTATTTTCTGATTTTGTATTAGTCATTGTTGACTGAAAAATAGTATCAATATGGTGTTCCATCACCAAAAAGATTTTATTCAGGAAAAAGAAAGAGTTTCAATCCCAGCGCATGCAGATGTGGCAAGTCACGTATGCACCCTCTGGCCTGTGAGCAGAGACGGAGGAGTAAAAGGGAAAAAGGAGTTAAAGGGAAGGGGAAACTGGAACTACAGAGCTTTATTATGAACATAGAGTTCTTCCCGTAGGGCTTTTGGTGCTTACACATTCCATCAAGTGCAAGAACCTCTATAAGCCCTAGCTCCTCCCGCAGACCCGATTTACGTCGCTTAAAGCACTGCTCAGTCTTTACCGTCATCCTAGTGCGTTTGAACCAGTACTTCATTGTAGTTTTGATTTGTATTTCCCTAATGGCTAATGACGTTGAGTGTCTTTTCATGTGTTGTCAGTTTATCTTTTTTGAAGAAATATTTATTCCAATCCTTTGTCAATTTTAAATTGGGTTGTTTGTCTTTTCATTGTTGTGTTGTAAGAGTTCTTTGTATATTCTGGACCAGACATCAGACATAACGTAGAAATATTTTCTCTTATTTTGTAGGTTGTCTTTTTACTTTCTTAATAGTGTGCTTTGATGCCCAAAGAGGGTTTAATTTTGATGAAGTTCAGTTTACTTAATTTTATACTTATTGGTTGTCTTTTTGTGCTGTATTTAAGAATCCGTTGCCCAATTCAAGGTCATGACGATTTGCTCCCATGTTTTCTACTTAGAGTTTTAGAGTTTGAGCTATCATTTGTAGGTCTTCGATCCATTTTGAGTTAATTTTTGTATATGGTGTAAAGTAGGAGTCCAGCTTCATTCTGTTGCATGTGGATATTCAATTTTTCCAGCACCATTTGTTCAAAGGACTTTTCTTTCCCACTGGATGGTCCTGACACCCTTGTGAAAAATCACCTCTCAGTGTCCATTGATGGATGAATGGATAGAGCAAATGTGTGTTATTCAGCCATAAAACAAACACACACACAACAGGACAGCCTGCCATTTGTGACAACATGGACAGACCTAGAGGGTATTCTACTCAGTGACGTAAGTCAGAGAGAGACATGTACTGTATGATCTCACTTATATGTGGAATCTGAAGGAAAAAACCCTACCAAACTCACAGAACAGAGTAGCAGGGTGGGTGCCAGGGGTTGGGGAATGGAGGAGATGGGGGGATGGTGGTCAACGGGTACAGACCTCCAGTTAGAAGATGAGTAAGTTCTGGGGGTCCAGTGTGACTGTACTTAACAAGACTGTGGTATATACTTAAAAGCTTCTAAGGGAGTAGATCTTAAATATTCTTACCACACACACACAAATTGTAATGATCGTGTGAGGTGATGGATGTGTTGACACATCTCTCTGTGGTAATCGTTTTGCGGTGTATGTTTGTATCAATACCTCAGACTACACATTGAATTCACACAGTGTTATATGTCAATTGTAGCTTGTGAAGCTGGGGGAAGTCAGTTGACCATAGGTGTTTGAGTTTATGTCTAGACTCTCAATCCTGTTGCACTGGTGTATATCTGTCTTTATGCCAGTACCACATTGTTTTGATTAATAAAGCTTAATGTCAACTGTTAATTGAAAAATAAAAAATAATAAAGTTTTGTAATAGGTTTCAAAGTAGGGGAAGTGTGAGTCCTCTACCTTTATTCTTCCATTTTTTTAAAGATTTTGGCTATTTGGGGTCTCCTGCATTTCCACGTGAACTTTATTGTCAGTTCATTTCTGCAGAAGAAGCTGTTGGGGTTCTGGTCGGGAGGGCACCGGCTCTCTGGGTCACGCTGGGGGGCGCTGCCATCTGCCCCATCCTGAGTTTTCTGATGCGTAAATGTGGGGTGTCTCTCCGTTTATGTTTAAATTCAACGATGTTTTATAGTTTTCAATGTACAAGTCTTTCACCTCTTTGGTTAAATTCATTCCTAGGTACTTCATTTTTTTTTTTTTTTTGATGCTTTTTAAATGAGTTGGTTTTTAAGTTTCCTCTTCAGATGGTTCATGGTTGGTATATAAAAATAATTGATTTTTGTGTGTTGACCTTGTACCTTGCAACTTTGGTGAATTTGTATATTAGCTTCGGTTGTTTTTTTGGTAGATTCTTTGGTGTTTCCCATGTGTAGGATCATGTCATTTGCTAACTGAAGTAATTTTACTCCCTTCTACTCCTTTTCTTGGGTCGTGGCCGGGCAACACGTGCAGCCCAGCGCTGAAGAGCAGCGATGCGAGCGCCGGCCGTGCTCCTGACCGTGGGGGCGGGGGAGTTTGCTTCTGTGCCAAGTGCTTGGTGGCGGCTCTGGGCTTTTCACGGTTGCCCTTTATCAGTGAGGAGGCTCCCTCCATGTGTCTAGTTTCTTGGGTCTTTTTATCACGAGACATTGGCTTTTTAAAGGCTTTGGCATTTTAATATAGAAACTTCTGTGCATGTGCTTTATTCTGACCAGTGCTGATTCCTAAAGAAAAGCCCCCAATCACAGTGGTCGGCGACGTGGGAGGCAGGATCGCCATCATTGTGGTATGTAACCCTCTTTTAATATTAATTGTTCTGTTTGTCAACTCTGTTTTGTAACCTTGCTTTTTAATTGTGTGCAGTTAGTGGTATGGCAGGTAAGTCTCATCGAAGTTGGTGCCTTGCACTAAATGTTTATGTTGGTCCAAAAACTGAAAATTGCTATTGTCAGTTTATCGTGAAATTGCTAACTACTTAGTTAATGAACTATTGTGCAGCTGTTTGTCATAACATGAGAAACTGTTTTGTGATCAAAATGGGATACAAAATCGGTTATAACTGTTGAAGACATGCATCCTCTCACACTTCACAAAACCGGTACCCAGGAGGAGTGCATTTAATGCCTACACGGTGTAAATAAGAATACGGGGAACGCACGGGTACTCACTACTCGGCTTCGGAACAGAGCGCGCGGCCCGGCCACTCCGGGCTGCCCCCTAGCTCCTCCCTCGTCTCCCCGACGTCGTCACTGCCCTGACTGTTGCCTTTCATGCCCTTCCTTGCCCTTACATTCTGCCATGAGTACGTGTCCCTAAACACTGGACTGTGTTCTCACTGTTTTGAGATTTCTCTGTGTGCTCTATTATTCTCTTTCATGTATGGTGTTGCATAACTTATTTCTGTGTTCTCTGGGTATTGAACATACAGTTTTTTCTATTTCCAAATAATACTGCTTTGAACATTCTTGCACCCTTTTTCTGTTGCATATGTGCGGGACTTTCTATGTGCCTGTGAGTGGACTTGTTCAGTCTGAAAGTACCCACGTTTCCAACATGACTGGCTAGTGCCACATTGTTCCCAAAGTGGTCGCACCCGTTTACCAAGCCCCAGTGTTTGGAGCTTTGGTAGAAAATCTCTATGTTACCCTGTAGGCTAATAGCTGTCTATTAATTTATTGCTTAATTAGCAAAATCTGTAGTAACAAGATGTAGTAACAGAACCTGTTGTAACAAAATTCAATAGCACTTTTCCCCCTTTCTACTGCAACTGCATTTTTTAAAAATTTTATTTTGAAGTAATTATAGATTCATAGTAAGTAGCCAAAAAAAAATACAGGGAGATTTTGCATATTCTTTATCCAGTTTCCTTATTCTTGCTTCACTGTAGTATAGTAGTAACACGGTCTAGAAGTTCATATTGCCGCTCCCCACAGAGTTGCCTGCGGCTGCTCCAGTGGTTGTATGTGTGTAGACGGACGCAGCTGTGCCGCGGGTGCAGCTTTGAGTGGCCACCGCTGTTGACAGGTGCCCAAATGCTCCATCCCGGGGCGCCTCCTGCTGCCCCTTTGGAGCCACACCTCCTCCTCCCCACCTGATCCCTAACTCTGCGGTGGTCACTAAGCTGTCCTCTGTCTCTATAGTTGTGATGTCTCATAAATGGAATTTACACTGTGTAGCCTTTTGAGGTTGATTTTTTTCACTTAGCACAGTTCCCTGGAGACCCACCCAAATTATGTGTATCGATAGTATATCCTTTTATTACACTGAACAGTATTCCGTGGATGTAGGACCACGGTGTTTTTATCCGCTCACCTGTGAGGGAAATTTGGATTGTTCCCATTTTTCTGCTGTTAGAAATAAAAGCGCCCTGCACACTTGTGTGTGGGTTTTTGTGTGAACAGAGTTAATTTTTCTGGGATAAGCGACCAGAAGTGCAGGTGTTGCATTTTGTGGTAATTACAAGTTTAGTTTTATAAGAACCTGTGACACTATTTTTCAGAGTAGTTGCACCATTTTACCAGCAGTGTTTTTAAAGTAATATAGATGTATATTTTTTTGATCATAGTAATATTTAGTATATATTTGAAGAATTTTATGTATATACATATACACAGGGTGGGACAAAAGTAGGTTTACAGTTGTTAGTATGGAAAACAATATAATAATAATAAAAGAATAAACGCTGTGTTTCATGTTCTCACTACTACATGAAATACATAAATACATGAATATTTATTCAACCCTAGACAGCGGTTGACACCCTAATGGGCTGGAACCGTTGGTAGCCTGGGCGTCATAGGAAAGACTCAGTGTTCTTCCTCCCGCGCGTCCCCTTCACGACTCTCGCAACGCACTTCGCTTCCGGTCGCCAGATGTGGGGACGTTTCTCTCCACTCCAGACAGTTCTCTGCAGTGCCAGCTGGGCTCCTGCCCTTTAACTTAGACACTGTCTACCTGGAGAAAGCACCAGATCCCACAGGGGAGGGCTCAGCCCCACGAGACTGCTCCTACCCCACTTCAGATGCTCTTCCCAGGTTATAGGTTACCCACAGCTTCAGTACGACTCGCCTCCCAGTCGGAGGTTCGCATGGCCCCTGCCTCGGTTGGATTAATGTGCTAGAGCAGCTCACAGAAGTCAGGAGACACTTACTGCATTTACCGGTTTGTTAAAGGCTGTGATAAAGGACACAGATGACCGGCCAGATGAAGAGGCACAGGATGAGGTCAGGGAGGGTACCCAGCACAGGAGCTTCTGTCCCCCTGGAGCTGGGGTGCGTCAGCTCCCGGTGTGTGGCTGTGTTTACCCACCTGGAAGCTCTGCGAACCCCCTACTGGTGGGATTTCATGGAGCCCCTCACGTGGGCCTGGCGGATGAGGAACCCATTTCCAGCCCCTCTCGCCTCTGGGGAGAAGTGGGGGCGGGGCTGGAACTCCCAAGCTTCTAACCAGGCCTTGGTCTCTCTGGGGACCAGCCCACTCAGGAGCTACCCAGGGGCCACCCAGGGTCTCCTCGTTAGAACAAAAAACCTTTCTCTCACCCAAGAAATTAAAAGGGTCTTGGAGTCCTGTGTCAGGGATGGGGTCAAAGACAAATATTAGAACAAGAGGTGCTCCTATTGCTCTTACCCCTTGGCCGTCCCCCGGGGCTTCAGCAGTCCTGCCCCAGGGGCCACAGGCAGGCAGATGTATAATAGACCATAGAATATAGACTGGGATGACCGCACACTGGGAATCTGTGGTCTCTAGATCAGAAACCACTGAACTGGGCTTACTGTTAAAAATAACAGTGTTATCCCATTATAAAAACATGTAAAAACAGTATTTCCCATATAGACAATGGAGAAAATAAGGAAAACAAGTAGCAAGAAAAGAGAAAAAAAACACCCAGAGTCAAAGCATCTTCTAACAGTTTTATTATGTTGTTTTAAAAAAAAATGGTTAAAAAAAAAGCAAAAACCGTTCCGCAGGTGTATTTGGAGCACCTGCCTGGTACAGGCCCACTGCTGGGCGTAGGGATGTAGAGCTGGCAGCCCCAGGAGCATCGCGCGTGGCGGAGACGAGGCCGCCTGTGAGTGGCGGGTGCAGGCGGCTCGCTGCCGCAGGCCTGGAGGGAGCGCCGCGGGAGCGGCGGCAGGGCCGCGGTGCCTGCAGGTGTCACGGAAGGTTAGTTCTTTTGCCTTGTACCAGAAGTGTTTATGTGCATTTTGCTCCATGTATAATTTGACAGGATGACATCATCGATGATGTTGACAGCTTTCTGGCTGCAGCAGAGACCCTGAAGGAAAGAGGAGCCTACAAGATCTTCGTGATGGCGACTCACGGCTTGTTATCTTCAGATGCTCCCCGGCTGATCGAGGAGTCCGCCATTGATGAGGTAACAGCCAGCCCATGGGCGGGCGTCCCTGCCCTGTCCGCCAGCACCCCGATCTGTAGTTGTAGACCCTAGGTGAAGAAGGAGCTGCCTTGCAGTTACAAGTGGACTAAAAACGCAGGTTACACTGTATTTGTGTTTCATTGACTATCAGCCTGCGTGTAGTAATAGTTAGTGGGCCTAATGACTCTCGTAAGCTGGGCGTGCAGCCTGTGCCGGCGCCGCCCGGCACTGTGCACGTGCCCTCCCTGAGCTCCCGCACAGCCCTGCAAGGCCCACGTCAGCACCTCGTTTATTTTTTATTTTTAAAGATTTTATTTATTCTTAGAGAAAGGGAAGGAAGGGCGAAAGAGGGAGAGAAACATCGATATGAGAGAGAAACATTGATCAGTTGCCTCTTGCACGCCCCCAGCCGCGGACCTGGCTCGCAACCCAGGCATGTGCCCTGACTGGGAATTGAGCCAGTGACCTTTTGTTCCGTGGGACAACACCCAAGGCACTGAGCCACACCGGTCAGGGCTCGGCACCCCTTTTAGAGAGACGAGATATTGTGCACCAGAAAAGTTAAGTGACTTCAGGCCAGGCAGCTACTAGGCTGAACATTTGGGTTCAGGCCTTAGTTTGCCTCCTGCCAAACCCCTCTCTCTCTAGTATAGCTGGCTGCCTGTGATGTGAGACGGGGAGAGGACAGCCCACAGGGCGGTTTTCCTAAGCTGCCTGCAGCTCCCAGCGTGGCCGAGGGGGCTGCCCGGGCTGGCCAGCCCTGCTCTGTGCGCCTCCCTTGTTCTAGAGGCCAACCAGGTACCGGGGCTCGGTTGTATAGATCACCTTTTTATTATCCTGTAAATAAAGGTGGTGTCTTCTGTAGATTCCTGGGTATTCAGTCTTCAATTAATTAAACTCCTTTTACTTTTCCAAGTCTCACATTTTTACTCTTTGCATTTTATCTCCTGGAGCCTGGCACTGTGTTCATCATCTTGGATGGGTTCAGGATGCCTTAGTACAGCCCAAAGGCCAGACTTGCATAGCTCTGCTCAGTCCAACCACCCCTCTCAGCTGGACAGAATGGACTGAGCACCTAGAATGGCATTACAGGCACTCCAGGAGGCAAAATTAGCAACACAGGATTCCCATGTTAAGTAGAGCGAGAAGACTTCCGGCCCAGGGCCACTCTCGCCGGT
Organism: Pteronotus mesoamericanus; assembly: GCF_021234165.1. NCBI lineage: Eukaryota > Metazoa > Chordata > Mammalia > Chiroptera > Mormoopidae > Pteronotus > Pteronotus mesoamericanus. The sequence goes on from NW_026555090.1 coordinate 1,984,770, forward strand.
CTGTCCACCCCGCACCTCTCACGGTGCTGTGTGCGGGCCACTTAGAGACCGCAGAGCAGAGGGAGGTGGAGAGGACACAGCTGGGGCCAGGCCTCTGCGAGTGGAGTGGCCTTTGGAGGGAAGGCGTAACCCCAGCAGCGGCAGACGCGCGTGTAACAGCAGGCGCACTTCAGCGAGGGGGCCGCCCCTGAGGCGGGTGCGGCGACCCCGAGAGCACTCTGTCACCACGAGCATAACCGCACTTGGGGCGAGTAACCGATGGCCACGCCGGGTTCCTGTGTTCACTCTGGTTAGGAAGCAAGGTTTTTCATATAAACTTACACACAAAACGTAGTTGCGCAGTGGATTAGAAAGTTGTGAGCCCTGTAACAAGTAACGGCAGGAGGGGCACGTTAGGCGGCGGGCGTTGAGAGGAGTTGGGGGAGGGAGGCTGATTTCCCCTCTCAGAGCAGGAGCCACTAGATAGTGCTTGGGGTTGAAAAGTCGCGGTTTAAAGTGGGGTTTTTTTCCCCTTTTTAAAATTGAAAGTAGTTAAGTGAAAGTCCCAGAATAGGCATCCCTACAGAGAGGTCATTAGTGGTTAGCAGGGTGTGGGGAAGGGCGAGAGCTAAGGCTCAGAGGCTTCTTTGGGGGGATCTTAAACACAACTCTGAACGTCCCCAAGACTTTAATGGTTCTGTTGGGCTGTTCGCAGAATATGGCATCATGTTTTCAGTGTTTGAGAGAAAATTGATGGAAAAAGTAGGCAGTACTTGGTTTACCTGCACAAAATAATTTGTCCACCTTTTAAAAATGGGTGAATTGTATGGTATGTGATTATATCTCAGTAAGTGTTATTTTTAAAAAACTTCATTTCCCAAGGAGGATGGTTATTTAGTGAGAAAGGCCGAGCCCACCGGCCACCCCCCAGCGCCCTCCAGGAGGCGCTGTGCGTGCAGCGCAGGCTTTGCCCCCCGGGGGCCGTGCGGTTCATCCCCTGTGGATGGCGCGGTAAATTCTGTTTGGTACCAGTGGGGGGATCTTTCTTTCTGGGGTGGGGGTGGGGGTGGGGAACTGTTCTCCCCTTTACCGGTAATGAGACTTGCATAACCTTTTATGTTCCCATTCTTTCCCAGCACCTGGAAGATCAAATGTCAAATGATGAGTCATAATAATTATGTTAGGCTAGGTTTTCCTGTCCCTAGTGCTGCTGGTTCTCATGATTCCTGATCGTCTCTCTCTGTTTCAACAGTCTCCTTCTGCATGTGCTTCTTTCTTAAAGACTGTCTTGAGCCTTATTTTGGAAGTAGGGAATATACATTATAAATAATAATAAAGATTATTCCCATTCCCTGTTTTTTAAAGAAGTCTGAGTATTTTAATGTTTTTCCATTTGTAGCTGTTGAAAAGTGGTTGTTTTCTCCTTTTTGTTTCCATTTTTATTAAGTATTTTGAAAATCACAGCCTTTTAAAAATAGAATTATCAGGAAGGGATTTTTTATTTTATTTATTTTTAATTTAGTGACCTTTGAGAGAAAGAAAACATGGATTTGTTGTTTTATTTATTATACATACATTGCTTGATTCTTGTATGTGTCCTGACCAGGGATTGAACTCACAACCTTGGTGCATTGGAACAACCAATTGAGTTACCCGGAAATAACAACTTTATGGAGATATAATTCACATACTGTACCATTCACCCATATAAAGTATATAATTCAGTGGTTTTTAGTACCTTCTAAGAATTGTGCAACCATCATCACAATCAATTTTAGAACATTTCATCCCTCGAGAAAGAAACCTCATGCCCACTAGCAGCCACTTCCCATTTCTTCTCAATCCACTCAGCCCTGGGCAACCACTTTACTTGTCTACTTTCTGTCTCCATAGATTTACCTAATCTGGACGTTTTATATGAATGGAATCATGCCATATTGTTCTTTTATGCCTGGCTTTTTCACTTAGCATAATGTTTATCCCTGTTGTAGCGTGTATCAGTCCTTCATTTCTTTTTGCTGAATTGTATGAAAAAAACTCATTTTTATCTCTTTGTTCATGGAAATTTGGGTTATTTCTACTTCCTGACTATTGTGAACAATGCTATTAGGAACCTTCTCGTACAAGCTTTTGTATGAACGTATGTTTCCATTTCTCTGGGAGTGGACTTGCTGGGTCATACGGCACCCCTACATTTAAACTCTGAAGGAACTGCCGGAGCGCTTTCCAGCACAGCGGGACCACTGTACGTTCCTGCCAGCAGTGCGGGAGGGTTCTGGTTCCTCCGCAGCCTTGTCGGCACTGGTCATTGTCTGTCTTTTTACCTATAGCTGCCCTGGTGGGTGTAGGTTCATCACATCTTAACCCAAGAAGCGAAAGGTAGCAGTCACGTTGAAGGGAGGACCCACGTCCCTCCTCAGAGATTTGAGGATAGATCAGATTTTCAGATCACACCAGGAAGTGGCTTGGTTTCATGGTGCTCTTGGTTTTCCTCTCTTGATTCGAAGGTGGTGGTGACCAATACAATTCCACATGAAATCCAGAAGCTCCAGTGCCCCAAAATTAAAACGGTGGATATCAGCATGATCCTTTCAGAGGCCATCCGTCGGATTCACAATGGGGAGTCCATGTCCTACCTTTTCAGAAACATAGGCCTGGATGACTGAAGAGCTTTCCTTCCTGAAACTCCCAAGGGCCAAACTGGAAGCGTGAGGAGCAGCACTGGGAGAGGCCGCGCCAATCCGATGGATTTCCCAGGGGCCCTGCGTGCTTTGTTTTGTTCCTTTCTTGGTAATCACTATGAGACAGACCAACCTTTTATGTTGATGGGGGTGTTTGTGAGGTTTTTGGGCAATTTTTATGAAAAAAATCTATGTTCTCTTAAATAAAGACCTTATTGTTTTGGTTTAACTGTTTAAAATATAATTTAGAGTGAGATTTTTCAGCTCACAAACAGCCTTTTTCCAAAATTGTTGGAGCCCAAGTGCTTAAAAAATTTAATAAAATAAAATGGTCTACTGTATGATACTTGCAATTGAAAAGCCAAAAAAACTATACTGTTGAATCCAGGTAATGACATTTTTAGCAATGCTTTTATAGATAAGCGTAGGAATATGTGACCATTATTTATTTTCTGCAACAAAAGAAGGAATAAAAACTGTGTTTGTGTGTGATTTTTTACATTTAGTGTTTTGTCAATTGTTTTATAACTAAAATAAAATGAAAACCAAATGTATGTGCTGTAGATGTTGAAATATTCATCACCTTGATTAAGTTTTCTCTTCTACTGCTTTTCGGAGGACACAGCAGCCTCTTATGGATGCGATGTCCCCTGTTCTGCCTGTGCAGGACCTGGACTTTCTTACCCGTGGTCACTTCATTGTGGCAGCAGAGGAGCTCGGATCCCAGGCTGGTGGGGGCGTGGGGGCGGGGCTGGTGCTCCTTGTTCGGCAGCACAGCCGTCCTCCCAGCAAAATGTGACGCTGCCAGCCCTTGGCGGTGAGGTGCTGGAGGGCCGTCACTAAGGGCAAAGGGCAAGTAACGTGCTTCTTGTAAGTGTCAAGCAGGTAAATCTCACCTGTCCTAAAGTTTAGAACTTGAAACCTATACCTTCAGGTTTGTCAGACTCTGGAACACTGGGGTTCCATGAGCTACGCCAGTGTGTTCTACCGGTAAGGTCATGTGTGGGCAGTCCTGTCCAGTTCATGGAGTAAAAATTAAGACTTTCTCACTGAGGGAGATTAGTTTTCTTGGGAGAAAAAACCTTAAACCTTTCCTTTCTGCCTGTATCTGTTAGAAAATGGAATGGAAGAGTTGACTTAGCACAAAGTGAAGGTTGCTCACTCACTGTTGGCCATGCTTGGCACTCCCCAGAAAGCAGTGGGGCTGCTGGGAGCGCCCCGGAGCAGGCCCGGGCCGTGCATGCAGGAGCACTGCGGGGCCCATCCGACAGCCCCCGAGGGGACAGTAGACGGCCACCTGCTCGGCACACCCAGCGGCGCCCGGGCCCCACCACGTTGTCCTCCTGAGGAAACCGAACTTCCGAGAAGGGCGTCCTCACCACCTTGCCTCCAGTCCCCACGCCAGTTTGAGTAGAGCTGTACACTTTGGAAGTGTGTGCTTGCTCTTTGAGAGCCTGTGCCTAGAAATGGAAACGTAAGAGCTTCGCAAATGAGCTTAGGAAATAACACAAGGACAGCTGCTTTGGCCAGTGCAGCTCTGGTTAGTAGCAGGTTGTCATCCTCTAACCAGTTGCCACATTTGGAAGAAGAGCTTCCGGTGTCGGGTGCCACCCTCCCGGAGGGAGGAGCCGGCCTGTGCCTGCTGGGACCTTCCGCAGCTGGTCCTCTGCAGTGGGCTGCGGCAGCCTCACGGCAGACCTCACGTCTTCGCACTGCTGTATTGTCTCCTCCTCCTCCCATCGTTTGCCCCTTTTGGTACCAATGTAACCATTGGGCTCATTCAGTAGGAAGTTCCCTCTAGATGGCTGTGTCCCATGAGGTTTGACTTGCATTTTTTTTTTTTTTTTGATGTGTCATGTTTCATGAAGAGAAGTCAAACTTACGGAAGTGGTGAATGAAAAAACAATGGGATGTTTTCCTCTGTGTGATGAACTTGTAAAGCTGGCTGGGGCCCTTCACATCCCCAGGGACGTCGTGTGAGCTCAGAGCCGGCTCTGGGCATGTGAAGGCGAACACCTGGAAGGAGTCACCCTCTGGTGCGGGTTGGGACCCAGGCGCTTGGCACGTCTGGGCAGAGAGTTGAGGGGTGTGGAGAAGGAACGGCTGTTCCCTGTAAGGATCAGGAAAGATCGGTGGAGAGTAGGAAGAGGGATAACGTGAGCAAAGGCTCAGAGGTGTGACGAGTGTCACATCATAGGCCACTGTGGCTGGAGCAGGAAGCATGGGTGCTCAGGTAGGGGTGGCAGGATAGAGGCCTTTCAGGGACAAGTGGAGGGGGTTGGGCTCTGTGGGGTTACAGGGAGCACAGGGAAGGAAGTCCCACCTGAGCCCCTCAGCCACCATTGTCCCCTCCTAGAGAAGACCAGGCTACGAGGTTTTTGTGCACCGCAGGCTTCTGAGCCAGAGAAGTCCTCCTTGCCCTCCAAACTGCTGTCTCCACTTCCCGGCCAGAGAGATGGGGAGTTGAATTTAGAAATTCTGTAACATAAAAAGGCTAATAGCTTCTCATTTTGATTGATTATGATGTTGTCACTTGGCAAATGTGGGTTAGAACTGCTCCTGGAGTGAATACATGCGTAAATGAGCACCAGCTCGACCACTGCTGTGTGCCAGAATGGTAGGCTTCTGGCTCTCATGATGTCGTCTGTCCAAGGCCCCACCACTGACCGACCAAGTAGGATTCAGACCGAAGCTTCCTGCTTCAGAGCCCAGCGCTCTTTCCGATCACTTCAAGCATATCCCGACTTTGAGAAAACCCTAAGATCTCACTCTTGTTGATCCTCAGGCTCTGTGCAGCCAGGAAGTGAGGACTAGGACAGAGGTGGACTGCCTGGCAGAGTGCCGAAGACGTTTCCCAAGGCAGACAGAGCCCATCTGAACACGGGTCTGTTTGCTTTTCTTTTGGGTTTCAGGCTTTTAAGGGAAGTCTGTGATGACTCACTAGGTGACCACTCAGTTAACTCAACAGAGACCTCAGTTTCCACAAACAACAAAGATGACAGACTTCACAAAATTAGTTCAGGAAAGCCGTCACAGAAGCAAACAACAAGCAGCAGTAAATCGTGGGGAGGAAAGAGAATTTGACTTCCAGACTTCCTGCATAATAACATGCAAAATATCCAGTTTTCAACAAAAATTCTGAGGCATGTACAATAAGGTTGGGCCCAATCAGACTTGCTAGACAAAAGACTCAATCAGCTCCTTTAAATACACTCGAAGACAGGAAACCATGAGAATAATGTCTCACTAAACAGAGGCTATCAGTACAGAGATGGAAATACTAAAAATGAGCCAAACAGCAGGAAGCACCAGGAATGTCTTCCCACCTACACAGAACTGCAGTGGCAAAATCTGTCCAATGCAACACTCGGAACTCTGGAGTATCTTGAATGTCTGCAGCCTCCAGGAGAAGTCTTGAACGGTAAGCTGTGGTTAAATTTGGTCAACTTGAGCTCTCAGCATAGTAGCAAATACTGCTCAGCCCAGGCCTGCGGCAGGCATCAGTGCATGTGTTCCTGGAGCCCTCTGCACAAGCTGTGGAAGCCGGAGTCGGCCAAACGGACTCCGTCTTCCAAGTAGTGGGGGTCTGTGCTGCTGGCTGCTGCTGACGACAGAGGTATGGGCAAAGGGGGTGTGTCCTGGGAAAAGAGGAGCAAATTCAATCCAAGGTAAGCCGAAGAAAAATAACAAAACTTGAAGCAGGAATCAATGAAGTTAAAAACAAGAACTCAGCAGAGAAAATCAACAAAACCAAAAACTGGTTCTTTGAGGAAAAAAAATAAATCAATAGGCCTCTAGCCAGGCTAATAAAAACAAGAAAGAGGACATAAATGATTAATACCAGAAACAAACGAGGAGATTTCACTATAGGTCCCATGCACATAAAAATAATAAAGGAAAACTATAAACAACTGTATGTCCACAAATTTGATACCTAGATTAAAGGAACCAATTTTCTGAAAGACAATCTACAAAAACTCACATAAGAAAATATGAACGGACCTATGCCTATTAAAGAAATAAGCTTTTAAAGTAGAAAGCAACAGAGCCAGGTGAATGTTCTGGTGAATCTACCAAACATTTAAGGAGAGAATTACCCTAGTTTTCTTTTTTTTCTGAATTACATTTTTATTGATTACGCTATTACAGTTGTCCCGACTTTTCCCCCTTTGCCCCCTCCACTGCCTCAGGCAGTTCCCACAACCTTTGTTTAAGTCCATGGGTCATGGATCTAAGTTCTTTGGCTGCTCCATTTCCTATGCTGTACTTTACATCCCCATGGCTATTCTGTAACTACCTTTGTACTTCTCAATTCCCTCACCTCTCCATCCATCACCCACACCCTCCTGCCATTTGGCAACCATCAAAATGCTCTCCATGTCCATGATTCTGTCTCTGTTCTTGTTGTTTGCTTAGTTTGTTTTTTAGATTCAATTGCTGATAGATATGTATTTACTGCCATTTTATTGTTCCTAGTTTTGATCTTTTTCTTAAATAAGTCCCTTTAACATTTCGTATAATAATGGTTTGATGATGATGAACTCCTTCAGTTTTTTCTTGTCTGGGAAGTTCTTTATCTGCCCTTCAATTCTAAATGATACCTTTGCTGGGTGGAGCAATTTCAACTGGGCCATGTTTCTTTGTCTCCTCATTTTGGCAGCCTACCTTTGTTTGTTTCTATATATTAGAAAGAGCTGCTTTGATTCCATGTCTTGGTAGGTGGCCCACTGAAATAGTGGCACAGTCTCCCCTATCACCCAACTTGGGTACTTGAGGTGCGCTTTTTATGTGGGCTGAGTAAACCTTCTTGTACGTGAGCCTTGATTGCTGTTGGCAGGTCAATGGGAGGGATTTACCCAGACCACTGAGCTGCAAGGACTGGCTGTGACCACTGAGCACCAACCTCCGCCCTCCACGGAGGATCAGCTGTGCAGGTTCAGGGTGGCGGTGCTCCACTGTGCTCTGTAGCTGTCCACTGGGTACACGGGCTCTGGGGCTTCCCGGGTGGTGCAGGACAACGTCAGCTCCCACCTGTGTTTTGCCCGAGCCCACCCTGCCTGGGCTATAAAGCAATCTGAGATGGCTGCTACTTGGGCTGCACTTGGAGATTCCCAGGTGAAGCCAAGCTGTGACCCTAGGCTGGCTGCTGCTAGTGATGGCCCGGGGCCACTTAGCAAGAGGTAAGGGGGCTGGAGGCTCCCTGAGGCCGGCTGTTGCTTGTTTGAGAAGATTTAGGAAGTTGTGAAGCATGAGCCAAGACCAGCCATTCATATTGGAAAAGTCTCTGTTAACAGCTTGGGCGGGCCTGCAAGTTGGGTGGGATGGAATCTGGGAGATCTCCAAGGTGAGGCAAACAATGTCAGGCAGGTTGATGGAGTCTCAGATATGGCCCTGGACTGCTGTCTCTGTGGCTCTGTAGGGGGAGGGTTCGGAAGAGGCACAATGGTTTCTGCCTACTTTTCTATCTGTCAGAAGGCTGTCCCCCAGCTCTCGTCTTGATGCCTGATACTTCAGTTTCTCCTTGTATGCAATGGGTGCCTCTCAAGCTTTTTCTACCCCATTGCTGGAGCTCAGAGAGAGTGAGTCTGAGTAAGTCCATGTGTGTGTTCTTTAAGAGGAACTGCTTGGGACTCCAGAAGTTTCTTCTACCAACTCACTCCCCACTGCTTTTTGCTGCCAGAAGTTATAGGAGCTCATCTTCCTGGCACTGGAACCCTGGGCTGGGGGGCCTGGTGTGGGACTGGGACTTCTCACTCCTGAGAGATCCCTCCCAAGTTTTTATCCACCACACATGGACGTGGGACCATCCCATTCCATGTGTCTGCCCTCCTACCTGTCTGGATGGATGTGGTTTCTTTAATTCCATAATTGTTGGATTTTGATTCAACTCGATTTCTGATGGTTCTGTGTGATAGTTGTATAATTTAGTTGCAATTTTGATATGGTTGTGGGAGGAGGCAAGCCATATTTACCTATGCCTCCATCTTGACTGGAAGTCCTAACCCAGTTTTCTAAAATCTCTTTCAGAGGATAGAAGCAGTGGGAACACTTCCTAATCCATCCTTTGAGGCTGGCATTACCCTAATACTAAAACCAGACAAAGACATTACAAGAAAAGAAAACGAAAGACTAATATCTCTCATGAACATCGATGTAAAAGTTCTTAACAAAATGTTAGCGAATTGAATCAAACAATGTATAAAAAGAACTGTACATTGTGAACAAGTAGGATTTATCTCAGGTACACAAGCCTGTTTTAACATTCAAAAATCAATATAACCCATGCACCAATAGGCTTAAAAATGCATTATTATATCTATAGATGCAGAATAGGCATCTGACAAATTCAACATCCATTCATGATAAAAACTCAGAAAACTGGGAATAGAGAAAGAACATCAACCTAATAAAGAGTACAAACAGCCTACAGTTAACATTATACTTAATGGTGAGAAACTTGAAGCTTTCCCACTAAGATCAGGAAAAAGGATGTTCCCTCTTGCCACACCTTTTTAACATCACACTGGAAATCCTAGTTGATGCAGTAAGACAAGAAAATAGTATAAGGGGTACAAAGTTGTGAAGTTGTGGCAACGCAAGAACTCAAAGTGCCTTTTCTCAGATGACATCATCATCTATGTGGAAAATGTGAAAGAATAGATCAAAAACCTCCGGGAACCAATAAGGGCGTATAGCAGGTTGCCAGATACAAAAGTCAATCACTTTCCTGTATACCAGTAATGAACGGGTGGAATTTGAAATTAAAAGCAAAGCCATTTGAATTAATAGCACAAAATAAAATAGTATAAATCTAAAAAAAAAAAAACATGAGTAAGATCTATATGAGGAAAAAGACATAACTCTGATGAAAGAAATCAAAGAACTAAATAAATGGAGAGATATTCTGTGTTCTTGAATAGGAAGATTCAACATTGTCAAGATGTCAGTTCTAACCAAATTGATCTATAGATCAATGTAATCCTGGTCAAAATCCCAGCAACTTATCTTGTGGTTATCAACACACTGATTCCAAAGTTTACATGGAGAGGTGAATGACCCAGCAGAGTTAACTCAATATTGAGGGAGAAGAACAAAGTTGGGGGACTGACACCTGACTTCAAGGCCTATTCTAAGGCCACCCTCGTCAAGGCTACATGGCGTTGGTGAAGGAACAGACAAATAGATCAGTGGAAAGAACCGAGAGCCCAGAAACAGACTCCATAAGTGACCTCTAATAAAAGAGCAAAGGCAATACAATTGTGTGCTTTCTGTTGTTGTTGTTGTTGTTGTTGAGAACTGGACATTTTCAGTGTTATAACCTTGTAACTCTGGAAATTAGACCTTCCTCCCTCCTGATGAGTTTCTGGTTTTTGCTTGATGAGAGCTGTCGCACCCAGCTGTTCAGTACATTTTTCAAGCCACTTCTGCAAAGTATGTATTACCTGAATGTGTTCAACATCATTACTCAGTCGGGAAGTGCAAATCAAAACCATAATGACGCACCACTTTACATACGCGAGGATGGCCACGATAAAGAAAAAAACAGAAAACACATGTTGGCAAGAATGTGGAACCTTGTGCGTTGCTGGGGGGAATGTAAAACAGGAATGCCACTGTGGAAAGCAGTTTGCAGTTCCTCAAAAAGTTAAACATAGAATTACCGTATTGGTTTACAATCCCACTCCTGAGTATACACCCAAAGGAACTGAAAACAAATGTCGAAACAAAAACATGTACACACTTGTTCCCAGCAGCACTGTCAGTACTAGCCAAAGGTGGAAACAAGCCAAATGTTGATCAGCTGGTGCATGAATAAACAAAATATTGTATATCTATATATGTGAATAGTATTCAGCCTAGAAAGGAATAAAGTGCTAATACAAGCGGCAACAGGGATGAACTTTGAAAACATGTTAAGTAAAAAGATGCCAGACAAAAGTCACATATTGTATGATTCTACGTATATGAAACTTTCAGAATTGGCAAGTCATAGGGACAGAAAGCTGGTTAGTGGTTGCCAGGAGGTGGGGGCAGGGAATTGCGGAAGCAAACGTGGAACTAATAAGGGTCTAGTATCTAGAATACACACACACACAATATTCTGCCCCCTCCACCCATGGTTTCATGTTCTGCAATCAGCTGTGGTCCAAAGCTATTAACTGGGAAATTCAGAAATAAACAACTCGCGAGTGTTAAACTACTCTCTGTTCTAAAGCAGCATAATGAGTTCTCACGCCCACCCAGGACGTGATCGGCCTCTGTCCAGCGTATCCACACTGTGTGTGACCCTCGCCCATTGTCCGTAGCACTGTCTCCACCATCAAGTCCACTGCGTGGTGTCACAAGGCCTGTGTTCAAGTAGCTCACAATCTGCTTAGTAACGGCCCCAAAGCCCTTCACGTAGCTTTTATGATCACATATCATCAAAATGAATCTATTACTGTTGTTGTTAATCTCCTATTGTGCCTCATTTATAAATTGAACTTTATCGTGGGCGTATATGTATAGAAAAAAACAGCGTACACAGGGCCTGGTACTGTTTGCTGTTTCAAGCATCCTCTGGGGGCCTTGGAGCATGTCTCCCGTGGGTAAATGGGGACCACTGTGCATGTGTGCACATATATAATACATGTATGTGCGTGTATGTGTGTATATATATAAAAAACATTACAATTCAACGGCAAAAAGACAATCCAATTAAAAAATGGGCAAAGGACTTGAATAGACATTTCTCCAAAGATACGCAAATGACCAAAAATTACATGAAAAGATGTTCAACATCATTAATCATTAGGTAATGCAAATCAAGAACCACAGTGAGAGGCCACTTCATACTCAGCTGGATGGTTATACCAAAAACGAAACAAAAAAACAACCAACCAAACAAAAACCAAACGAAAAACTGACGTGTGTCGGTGAGAATGTGGAGAAACGGGGGCCCTGCCATGCTGACCACAGGAATGTCAGTGGCGCGGCCACTGCGGGAGATGGTCTGGCTGCTCCGCCAGAAGTTAAACATAGAGTCACCGCATGGCCCAGCAAGGCCTGGAGACACGTGTTCACACAGGCAGGGGGCCACCCGTGTTCGCACCAGCATATTCGCGACAGCCAAAGTACGGAGCGACTCAGACGTCCATCAGTGGATGAACGGGTGCACAAAGCTTAGTATGGACATAAAATAGAATGTTATTCAGCCATAAAAAGGAATGAATTAGAGATACAAGTTACAACATGGATGGATCTCCAAAACATTATGCTCAGTGGAAGAAACCTGGCCCAAAAAGCCACGTACTGAACGATTTCATTTATATGACGTGCCCAGAACAGGCAAATCGATGAGAGGCAGAGGTGAGCGACTGCCAGGGCGAGGGGGGTATGGAGGGAAACTTCCCGGCGAGAACGGGCTCTCCTCAGAGTGAGGCGTGTTCGGGAGCTAGACGGAGGTGGTGGTTACAGGGCATTGTAAGCATACCAAACACCACTGAATTGTTCCCTTCGAGGGGTTAAGTTTACGTTACGTGCCTTTTATCTTGACGAAGACAAGAACAGGCTTCTGGGACCTAACGGCCTAGCGGCCCCCGGCCATGGGCACGCTGCAGGGGCGCGGTGAGGAGGGGACCCATGCGGGGCCCGCAGCACCGGCAGCGCCCGAGCAGGGCGGCAGCCCGGCCGCGAAGCAGACGGGCGCAGGGAGGCACAGCCTTGAAGCTCCCCGGGGGGCAGCCGTGGGAGCCCAGGGCAGCGAGGCGTGGAACAGAGGGGCTGCTGCGGAGCCGGGAGCAGCAGGAGGGGGCCGGGCGTGTGCGGGCCCGAGGCCCTGCGTTTGACCTAGCGAGTAGCGAGGGCCTTTGAGAGGTAACCTTTACACAGGTGTGCCGTGCCAGGGATTAGGTTAGTAGGTCATTCTGACATGCTGCGCCTGGTGGGTGGGTCACAAGGGGAGACCGGCTCTTTCCCGTGGCACCTCACAGGCGATTGGCTGCCTCGGGATGAAGCCGAACATGCCCTTCGCGGCCACAGGCTGCCAGAAACTCACTGAAGGGGGCGGTGGACGCACACGCGGTGCCTTTTATGAGAAGCGTGAGGCCCCGGAAGTCGCTGCTGACGCCCTGGGTGAAGAACGGAAGGGTGATGTGGTTTGAATCAGCGGTGGGAACGACAAACAAGGCTTCCCCAGGAAGCGGGGTGACGTCGGCCAGGGCTGCGTGTGCCTGCCACCGAGTGAGCATCCCTGTCGCAGGCCAGCGGCACTGGAGAGAGAGTGCAAGTCTGTTTGGGGTGGATGCCACCCCAGTCATCGTGTTCTCACCCCGGTCATCGTGAAAAAGCAGGGAAGATATTCCTGGTCTCACTGATACTACTGTGTCTCGTCGCCTGGAGCCCAAAAGAGCTGGCAGAATCCAGAGATGTTCCAGTCTCTCTAAAGAGGGTGGTGTCCACCCACACACAGCGAGAAAGCCCCTAAACAAGACGGTGACCAACCCAGGACCAAAGCACCCAAGGTTCAACGTCTTGTCACCATGGGCATCGGCAGCACAGACGTCAGCGTGTTGCTCTCAAGAAAGAGCGTGTGAAGAAAAATAAGGAAGAGGCTGCAGAAGATGCTAAATTTTTGGCTAAGAGAAATGCAGGAGGCCGAAGAAAAATGCTGGGAACAGGTTGCCAGGAAAGATAGGCTGTTCTCTCTGAGAGGTCCTACCTCTGAGTCCAGTCACAAATGAGATTTCTGAGAGTAACAAGTAAGAACAGACCTAAAAAAAAAAAAAAAGTGAGACCTAATGCAGGGCGACCATTCAGGCTGTGAGCTCCTGGCAAGACTGAAGAAGTATCTCGGGTCCAGCGGCCCGGAGGAGCGGACCGCGCGTGGGGGGCCGTGTGTTCACACCGAGTGCCTGTCGTGGGCTTTCACAGGGAGGCTCAAGACCGAGATGATTCGGCCTTCACCCCTTCTCTGCCACTTACGTGGCTCTGTGACCTTGAGCAAGTTACTTAATTTCTCTGTGCTTCCTTTGTTCCATCCACTGAAGAGCTGGGAGGGGTGGCAGGGGGCCGGGGCACGTGGGGTCATCTCAGAAGAAAGCGGGGATGCTCGCGCTCCGGGCCAGCCCCAGGACCCCGACCGGGGTGGCCAGTGGTGTCGCCTACGAAGCTCTGGAGAAGGGTAGGTTTGGGCTGTGGAGTCTGAGGGCGGCCAATGGGCGTCCGGACGCGAAGAGCCGGGGCGCACGGGTCGGCAAGCGGCCAGCAGGACGGCTGAGCCCACTGAGCCGAGGGAAGCGGGCAGTGCCAGCTGCCTGGGCTCAGGCCAGTAACAGAAGAGCTCAGGACCCTTTCCAGCAAAGTGCTGCTTAGGGCTTCTCTACCCGCTGCGGGAAACAGCCTGGAGCGGCCCAGGACAGGGAGCTGACGCTGCGCCCGGGCGCCTGTGGGGGCAGTGGGGGAAGGGGTAATTCTCTTCGCCCACCCTCAGCCCCGCCCTGCCATTAGCAGGACGGCGCACATCCACCCCCTCTGCGCACCGCGGTTGGTCATGGGGACACACTCCTCTGTACGTACGAGGGGATGAGTGGGCACGCTTTCTGCAACTTGCTTTTTTCACTTAAACATGTACCATCCGCAGTGTCATTATATAAAGCCACCTCGTGTTTTTAATGATCACAGCATTCCGTGGAGGTACTGAGTCACTCTGCCCTCCCTCTAAGTGGATATTTAGGCAATTTTCAACCTTCTGCTACCTTGCACTTTCTTACACACGCTGCCGTGGACACGTGTGTGTTTCTAGAGGGACAGACAGGCCCATGACATTAAATAGGAAGAGACGCTAAGCCAGCGGCAGGGCACAGTCCATGAGCTGGGGCAGCAAACTGCGAGCAAACATCTCTCGTGTTTCGGTTCCTTCGAGCTCATCCACACAGTTCAGCTGGGACAAACCCCCTGCACAATTCTGAGGCACTAAGGAAGGAAATAAACCTGCAGATGCCTGCGTCCCCACCCCCAGGAAGGGAGCCAGCGTCCAGCCCTCCCGCCCAGCCCCCACTCCTTAGGCCAAGGATGTAGTTTCACGAGTCTGGGGAGTAACATGGTAAAAAACGAATGCGACTGTGCCACTTAGCGACAGGGACTCGTTCTGCGGTGACTCTGTAGGGGTGTACACACCGCGGAGTGCACTCACGCGGCCTGGGCGGCGTGGCCCGCCGCGCACCCACGCTCTGCGGTTTCCCCCGCCGTAGCGCGCGCCGCCCAGCCGGGGCCGGCTGCTGTTAGGATGTGTCCGACCCAAATGCTGGCCCACAGCTCCTACAGCCCACGGAACTTCCAGAGTGGTGAGAGTGTCTTTTGTATGACAATGAGATAACAGGCATCGGGGGAGCCCCCGGGTAATTTAAGGGTGGGGAATGGTCACCCGAAAAACCAGGGCATGATTAGAGGGTAGGAAACTGCCCCACCCCCACCCCCTCCAGGAGAGCAGCTGGAGACTGGGCTTAGTCACCAATGGCCGGGGACTCAACACGTCGTGCCTACGCACCGGAGCCTCCAAAAACCCACACAGCAAGTGGGTTTGGAGAGCTTTCAGGTCAGTGAACGCACCCATGTGTCAGGCTCCTTGGGGACAGAAGCTCCGGTGCTCAGGGCCCTCCTGGACCTCGCTCTACATACCTCTGTGTCTGGCTGTTCGCCTTTATCCTTCATTGTGTCCTTAATAAAAGCCACTAAGAGTGAGGTGTTTCCCTGAGTTCTGTGAGCAGTTCTAGCAAATTGTCAAGCTGAAGAGGGGCTTGCGGGAACCCCCGATTCATAGACAGCTGGTCAGAAGCACGGAGGCGCAGGGCTCGCGGCCGGTGTCGGAAGTGGCACGGTCTCGTGGGCTGAGCCCTGCTCTGTGAGCCGCGCTGTGTCAAGCGAACCGAACCGAATTGCAAGATGGCCAGTCACGTCCACAGAGACAGAGAGTTGGCCAGTGTGGAAAGCCCCACAGCTTAGCTGTCAGGCTGGGGTTTGAAAGCACGTCTTGGGTGCTCTCTCTTGGGGTGCACACAGCTTACGGGGGTGTCAGGCAGTCGGCCCCGTGGCTGGGCAGGTCCCGGGCGTTCTTGTCCGGGGCGAGTTGAACCAGCGGAGTCGGGTCTGTGAGTGTGCTCATGCTGGGTCAGGTGGGGTGGGCGCGTAGAGCGTGAGTGGGCCTGAGTGCGGAATTTCTCCCTCGTGTCCCCCACTGCCCCTTTCCTGGGCCCACCCATCAGCTCCTGCAGACCCACTACCTTCGTCCAGGACCTTAGGTCAGAAGGGTTATCGCTAATGATTTATTTCCTTCTGAGACCCAGGCCGAGGAGAGGGGACCAAATATTATTTTTTCTACTGCTTTATCTTTAGGAGACTGGTTTAATAAATCTGGGTCCTTCTGACGGGCACTAAGCGACCTTTTGATTTACGATACGCGTCGAGCAACGGCCTGGGAAGTGAACGCCACCTGAGAGCTTAGCTGGCTGAGGGTGGAGGTGGTGAGGGAGCCCCAGCCTTCTTGGGCTTCTGACAAGCAGTGACCCTGCCGCGGCCTGCGTGTGCGTTAAGCCCTGGTTACTGAGTAACAGGCACTGTTGGTTTGGCAGGCCAGCCTGTTCCAGGGGCGCCGCTCACCCGTGATCACCCCTGGGTGGGTTAAGTGTCCTGGCTGCGCTCCCGAGGCCACGCCACCGAGGTGCCGCCGGGCTCCGCATGCCGATCTGGTCGGGAAGCGAGTATCGCAGCAGGACGGGCCCGATGGCATCTGGCGGAACCGCAGCCGTCACTGCCACCCACGGGGAGGTTCCGGGCCGGCTGGAGCGGCATCCCAGCCCGGCCCCCCAGGTGGCGATGACAGGCGCTCAGCCTCCTGGCCTCCGCTCCTGGCTGTGACAGGATGTCACTCTCCCGACAGGTTTGCTGCACGCAGCACGAGTGTGTGAAACAGCTAAGCGCTTGCCAGGCGTCGGGTCCCTCCGTGTGCCTGAGAAGGCCACGGGGACCCGAGACGGTGGCCAAAGTGAGGGGCCTGGGCCTGTCTCACTGGTCTAGAAAGAGAAAATCTGGCAACAGGCCTCTATTGTCCAACATGGGGACATTTTGAGACCAGGGCTGCTGTGGCCGGAAGTAAATCACATAATGTGACAGTCACCATCCCAGGTTCTGGGTCCACTCACAGCCCAGCGGCTGCCGGATGCAGCTGCCTGTCAGGATGGTATACTCAGGGGGGCGGCATCTGTCCCCAGCCCTCCGTGCTTCTTACAGGAATTAAATATAGGCCAGACCGCGCTTTGGTTACTGAGCTCTTCCTGGGACTATTCTGGTTGCCCTTGGATCCACTAAACTTTCCTATGTTTCCCAAATCTCCTCTAAATTTAAGGAGGCTCCCCTCCTCCACCCTCCCTCACAACTCTCCCCAAAGCAGTGGTGGGGCGTCAGGGTGGGGGAGTGGAGGAGACGGAGCTGCACTTTGAAGCAGTTTCCCGGCACTTGGCCACAGCACGGGCTGGAGATGCCATGGTCCCGCTCGGTTTAATGATCAATTTATCCCTGACGGGAACTCATAGTCGACCTGGTTTGGTCCCCATTCCTTCTGGCTCCAAGGAGGCACCTGCTGCGGGATGGCGCTGGACAACTCCACCAGCGACCCGCATGCGCCGCAGTCGCAGCTGAGCTCGGCCGACATCGCCGTCATCGCGGTGTACTTCGCCCTGAACGTGGCCGTGGGCATATGGGTGAGAGGACCGCGCCGGGTGTGGGGCTGGGCAGCACGTCCCGGCGGCCTCCCCATCCTCTCCCCAGGCGGCTGGGGCCCTCGGGGGTCCTGCTCTCAGGCCTGGGGTCGATTTGTTGGAGAACCAACATCCTTTCTCTCTTTGGTCAATGGAATCTCAACCCACAAAGGGAGGAAGAGGATGGTCTAAGGGACAGCCGCCGCGGAGGCTCAGTGGGCTTTACAGGGTGGGGGCCTGGCGGCAGCGCACCATCTTCCTGATGTCTCTCTCCTCCGTGTGGGTGGGCTCACGAGTGAACATCTACCCGAACCACAGCATCACACGGGCTCCTGGCTGTCCCCTAGATCGGCTGGGTCAGAACCAGGAGGTGGGGGAGGGGCAGTCTTGATTTTTAACAAGCTCCCCGGGGCACCTGTGTTTGCCACCTAGCCCAATCCAGAGGCCAGTTTCTCTTGACCTTGATAAGAAAGAGACATGATTAGAGCCATCACAGAATCCAGTGGCCGGGGGGGGGGCCGCGATGCAGACGCCATGCCAATGGCCCCATGGGCAGGAGAGCCGGGGGACCGCAGGGGGCCCCAGGACCTTGTGAACCAGGGTCCTGTGTTATGTGTTCTGCTGACCTCTGAGGACTTCCTGACCTGGAGGTGCACACAGCAGGCCGGCCAGCTTTGGGCCTTACTGTCCAAGTACCAAGGGTCCCCAGGCCAGCATCCTCGAGCCTTGATATGTTCTGGTCTTCATGTCCTGGGAAGAAAGAGCACCCCTTCTTATCTTCTTGGGTGCCAGAACTAACCTGGGGCTGCGGAGGAGAGAATGGCTGTGTCTGCTGCTCTGGCATCCTAGGAAGCTGCTTGGCTTTCTGGCCCTCGAGGTTTTGGGCTGTAAGATGGACACACTACTCACCTAGATCGTCCTTTGTCCCAACTCCCTGAGGTGGAGGGAAATCGGCCTAACGCGTTGGCCCCTGCTGCCATAGGAGCAGCAGTGCTGGTGGTGGTTGTGGTGGTGGTAGAGATGGAGGTGGTGGAGGTGGTGGAGGTGGTAGAGATGGTGGTGGTGGTGGTAGAGATGGTGGTGGTGGAGGTGGTGGTGGTGGTAGAGATGGTGGTGGTAGAGATGGTGGTGGAGGTGGTAGAGATGGAGGTGGTGGAGGTGGTGGTGGTGGAGGCGGTGGTGGTGGTAGAGATGGTGGTGGTGGAGGTGGTGGAGGTGGAGGTGGTGGTGGTGGAGGTGGTGGAGGTGGTGGAGGTGGTGGTGGTGGAGGTGGTGGTGGTGGAGGTGGTGGTGGTGGAGGTGGTGGTGGTGGAGGTGGTGGTGGTGGAGGTGGTGGTGGTGGTAGAGATGGTGGTGGTGGAGGTGGTGGAGGTGGTAGAGATGGTGGTGGTGGAGGTGGTGGAGGTGGTGGAGGTGGTGGTGGTGGAGGTGGTGGAGGTGGTAGAGATGGTGGTGGTGGAGGTGGTGGAGGTGGTGGAGGTGGTGGTGGTGGAGGTGGTGGTGGTGGAGGTGGTGGTGATGGAGGTGGTGGTGGTGGTAGAGATGGTGGTGGTGGAGGTGGTGGAGGTGGTGGAGGTGGTGGTGGTGGAGGTGGTGGTGGTGGAGGTGGTGGTGGTGGAGGTGGTGGTGGTGGTAGAGATGGTGGTGGTGGAGGTGGTGGTGGTGGTAGAGATGGTGGTGGTGGAGGTGGTGGTGGTGGTAGAGATGGTGGTGGTGGAGGTGGTGGAGGTGGTGGAGGTGGTGGTGGTGGAGGTGGTGGTGGTGGAGGTGGTGGTGATGGAGGTGGTGGTGGTGGTAGAGATGGTGGTGGTGGAGGTGGTGGAGGTGGTAGAGATGGTGGTGGTGGAGGTGGTGGTGGTGGTAGAGATGGTGGTGGTGGAGGTGGTGGAGGTGGTAGAGATGGTGGTGGTGGAGGTGGTGGTGGTGGTAGAGGTGGTGGTGGTGGAGGTGGTGGAGGTGGTGGAGGTGGTGGTGGTGGAGGTGGTGGTGGTGGAGGTGGTGGTGGTGGAGGTGGTGGTGGTGGTAGAGATGGTGGTGGTGGAGGTGGTGGTGGTGGTGGAGGTGGTGGTGGTGGAGGTGGTGGTGGTGGAGGTGGTGGTGGTGGTAGAGGTGGTGGTGGTGGAGGTGGTGGTGGTGGTAGAGATGGTGGTGGTAGAGATGGTGGTGGAGGTGGTAGAGATGGTGGTGGTGGAGGTGGTGGTGGTAGAGGTGGTGGTGGTAGAGATGGTGGTGGAGGTGGTAGAGATGGTGGTGGTGGAGGTGGTGGAGGTGGTAGAGATGGTGGTGGTGGAGGTGTTGGAGGTGGTGGCGGTGGTGGAGGTGGTAGAGATGGAGGTGGTGGAGGTGGTGGTGGTGGAGGTGGTGGTGGTGGAGGTGGTGGTGGTGGTAGAGGTGGTGGTGGTGGAGGTGGTGGTGGTGGTAGAGATGGTGGTGGTAGAGATGGTGGTGGAGGTGGTAGAGATGGTGGTGGTGGAGGTGGTGGAGGTGGTAGAGATGGTGGTGGTGGAGGTGTTGGAGGTGGTGGCGGTGGTGGAGGTGGTAGAGATGGAGGTGGTGGAGGTGGTGGTGGTGGAGGTGGTGGTGGAGGTGGTAGAGATGGTGGTGGTGGAGGTGGTGGTGGAGGTAGAGATGGTGGTAGTAGAGATGGTGGTGGAGGTGGTAAAGATGGTGGTGGTGGAGGTGGTGGTGGAGGTAGAGATGGTGGTAGTAGAGATATTGGTGGAGGTGGTAGAGATGGAGGAGGTGGAGGTGGTGGTGGTGGTAGAGGTGGTGATGGTGGAGGTGGTGGTGGTGGAGGTGGTAGAGGTGGTAGAGATGGTGTTGGTAGAGATGGTGGTGGAGGTGGTAGAGATGGAGGTGGTGGAGGTGGTGGAGGTGGTAGAGATGGTGGTGGTAGAGATGGTGGTGGAGGTGGTAGAGATGGTGGTGGTGGAGGTGGTGGTGGTGGTAGAGGTGGTGGTGGTAGAGATGGTGGTGGAGGTGGTAGAGATGGTGGTGGTGGAGATGGTGGTGGTGGTAGAGATGGTGGTGGTGGAGGTGGTGGTGGTGGAGGTGGTGGAGGTGGTAGAGATGGTGGTGGTGGAGGTGGTAGAGGTGGTAGAGATGGTGGTGGTAGAGATGGTGGTGAAGGTGGTAGAGATGGAGGTGGTGGAGGTGGTAGAGGTGGTAGAGATGGTGGTGGTAGAGATGGTGGTGGAGGTGGTAGAGATGGTGGTGGTGGAGGTGGTGGTGGTGGTAGAGGTGGTGGTGGTAGAGATGGTGGTGGAGGTGGTAGAGATGGTGGTGGTGGAGGTGGTGGTGGTGGTAGAGATGGTGGTGGTCGAGGTGGTGGTGGTGGAGGTGGTGGAGGTGGTAGAGATGGAGGTGGTGGAGGTGGTGGTGGTGGTAGAGATGGTGGTGGTAGAGATATTGGTGGAGGTGGTAGAGATGGAGGAGGTGGAGGTGGTGGAGGTGTTAGAGATGGAGGTGGTGGAGGTGGTGGTGGTGGTAGAGATGGTGGTAGTAGAGATATTGGTGGAGGTGGTAGAGATGGAGGAGGTGGAGGTGGTGGAGGTGTTAGAGATGGAGGTGGTGGAGGTGGTGGTGGTGGCAGAGGTGGTGGTGGTGGAGGTGGTGGTGGTGGAGGTGGTGGAGGTGGTAGAGATGGTGGTGGTGGAGGTGGTAGAGGTGGTAGAGATGGTGGTGGTAGAGGTGGTGGTGGTGGAGGTGGTGGTGGTGGAGGTGGTAGAGGTGGTAGAGATGGTGTTGGTAGAGATGGTGGTGGAGGTGGTAGAGATGGAGGTGGTGGAGGTGGTGGAGGTGGTAGAGATGGTGGTGGTAGAGATGGTGGTGGAGGTGGTAGAGATGGTGGTGGTGGAGGTGGTGGTGGTGGTAGAGGTGGTGGTGGTAGAGATGGTGGTGGAGGTGGTAGAGATGGTGGTGGTGGAGGTGGTGGTGGTGGTAGAGATGGTGGTGGTGGAGGTGGTGGTGGTGGAGGTGGTGGAGGTGGTAGAGATGGTGGTGGTGGAGGTGGTAGAGGTGGTAGAGATGGTGGTGGTAGAGATGGTGGTGGAGGTGGTAGAGATGGAGGTGGTGGAGGTGGTAGAGGTGGTAGAGATGGTTGGTAGAGATGGTGGTGGAGGTGGTAGAGATGGTGGTGGTGGAGGTGGTGGTGGTTAAGGTGGTGGTGGTAGAGATGGTGGTGGAGGTGGTAGAGATGGTGGTGGTGGAGGTGGTGGTGGTGGTGGAGGTGGTAGAGATGGAGGTGGTGGAGGTGGTGGTGGTGGTAGAGATGGTGGTGGTGGAGGTGGTGGTGGTGGAGGTGGTGGAGGTGGTAGAGATGGAGGTGGTGGAGGTGGTGGTGGTGGTAGAGATGGTGGTGGTGGAGGTGGTGGTGGTGGAGGTGGTGGAGGTGGTAGAGATGGAGGTGGTGGAGGTGGTGGTGGTGGTAGAGATGGTGGTAGTAGAGATATTGGTGGAGGTGGTAGAGATGGAGGAGGTGGAGGTGGTGGAGGTGTTAGAGATGGAGGTGGTGGAGGTGGTGGTGGTGGCAGAGGTGGTGGTGGTGGAGGTGGTGGTGGTGGAGGTGGTGGAGGTGGTAGAGATGGTGTTGGTAGAGATGGTGGTGGAGGTGGTAGAGATGGAGGTGGTGGAGGAGGTGGAGGTGGTAGAGATGGTGGTGGTGGAGGTGGTGGTGGTGGTAGAGATGGTGGTGGTGGTGGTGGTCCTGTAATGGTGTCACGCTGGTGGTAATTGGTGGTGATAGTTGTGGTAATAGTAATAGCAACAACAACAGCAGCAG
Organism: Pteronotus mesoamericanus; assembly: GCF_021234165.1. Lineage (NCBI taxonomy): Eukaryota > Metazoa > Chordata > Mammalia > Chiroptera > Mormoopidae > Pteronotus > Pteronotus mesoamericanus. Next base: position 2,006,942 of record NW_026555090.1, read on the forward strand.
TAATTGAAGTTGATTCTTCTCTGATTAAATGATAAGTCACCGTTCTAACCAGGTAGCCCTTTTGGTTAGAGCATCATCCTGACACGCCAAGGGTGTGGGTTCGATCCCAGGTCTAGGCTCACACAAGAATCAACCAATAAACGCATAAATAGGTGGAACAACAAATTGATGTTTCACTCTCTCTCCATTCTTCTCTCTCTAAAAATCAATCAATACATTTTTTAAAAGTTAAAAAGAACTATAAATGGCGAGTCACACTGGCGGTGTCTGGAAAGCCGGGCTCTGGCCCTGACTCTCTGTACTTGGAGTCCATTTCTTAGCTCTCGTGTCTCACCTTCCTCGGACACACAGGCGAATGTCCGTGCGGCCCGGCTCCCTGGGCTGTGTCGAGGAGCGCACAGGTCCCTGGGTGTGTGTGTCTAGTGCCGCCCTAGTGGGCAGCGTTCCTGGGAGAGCTGGGTGTGCGGAGGAGGGGCACGTGCACAGAATGGGCCCTGAGGCTTTCTGGACAAGACGAGGTGAGAGAGAGCCCGGCCGAGAGGTCAGCAAGGTCTCGTGAGGGGAGAGGTGAGGAGGGAGGCAGAGGGAGAGCTTCCCCAGCCAGCACCGGCGGGCACTGAGTTGGAAAAGCTGCCAGACTGTAGGCTGCCGAGTGACTCGGGCCCCTGTGTGCTTGCTTCCCAGTATCCACCTCACCCCGCTCAGCCTGGCCGTTGCTCAGGCAGTGGGAGGTTTTGGGAGTGCGGACCCATCCCCTTCACAGTGCGTGCCAGCCCAGCTGGGTGCTGCTGGCAGATGGCTGTGAGCACATGCAGACAGGGGCAAGGCTCAGTGAGGAGGGTGCAAGAGCCAGGCCACACAGGGTTGTAGGTGCTCATGGGCCAGAGGCAGAGCAAACGGGGCAGGTACAGCTCCGCGAAGCTGCCCTGATCACGGTGAGGTCAGGAGAGTGGGGGGGAGGTGCAGAGGGAGGGCTCGCAGGAGGGAAGGGCTTCCAGGGGGAGAGGACCCTGAGCTAAACCTTGGCACCCGTGAGGGTGTCTGTTATCAAGGGACAGAAAACCGATTTCCAATGAGCTTAACAGTGAAGAAAAGGTAATGACATCCGCACTGAAAAGTGCAGCAACAGTGATGCCTTCAGGTACAGCGCGACCCAGGGCTGCAGGTCCCCGTGGTTCTCTCAGCCTCCGCCCACCTGTGGCTTTGTCCCAAGCCGAGTTTCCCTCTAGGGGGCAAAATGTCCAGCCTAGTGGTTGAGCCTGGGTTTAAATTCTGACTCCGCCACTTACTAACCGTGTGTCCTTCCACCTCTGAAAGCCTTGTTGCCTTGTTGGTAATAGGGGGGTGACGATGGTACTCATGTCATGTAGGAAAAGCACTTGGAACCCGCTCTGCCGCAGAGGGGCGCTGCGTGGATACTAACTAGGGGTGCGCGGCTGCCGGCAGCCGCAGGGCCCCGGCTCCTCGTCCAAGGCAGTGACTGGCCCCGAACCAGGTGTGGCCGCTAAGGAATGGGATGGGCTCAGGACCCCAGAAGCTTCAGGTTGGGTTGGGCCTGCTCAAGCCAATTGCTGGGGAAGACAGGCTTCTTTAGGAAGCAAACGAGAAATAAGGAGGCAGTTGGCAACGCTCCCTGTATCCTTGAAAGGTGGAGGGTTGGGGAGAGCCTGGGTTAAGGCTGGAGCCGCTCTGGAGTTGTGCGGTGCCCGGCCCCTCCTGCTGGGACCTGTGCCCAGCACGGCAGGGCCACCCACGGGGCGGAGAGAAAGCAGGGGGGGTTGGGGCCGGAGAAAAGTGTGAAGTAGCCGCCTCAAAAGCTGTGAATAGTAGGCCGGGCCAGTTGGCTTAACCACCTTGGATATAGGGTGCAGGCAAAGTCAGGAAGAAAGAAGCCTGCATAGCGACTGGTATTTTGTGATCTAGCCTTATGTTATGATATGTGTGCTGTGAAAAAGGAATGTAAAATATCTGTCTAAATACACCTCCGTGTCCCTCTTTCCAAATTTCTTCTGTTTTCAAGTTTATACCTTTTTGATTCCTCTCCTCCAGGTAGCACTGAATGGGGGCTTGAAAAAACCCCCTGAGCACTGACCCTTAGTGAACATGCGGCCGGTCCCAGCACTATCGTCAGAGTGTTACATGGATTAACTCACTGACCTCGTAAAAACCCTGCGAGGGGAGAACTGTTACTAGGAAACAGTGCAGAAGAGGAAACGGAGGTGCATAGGTTAAGTCACTTGCCCGAGGTCACATGGCCAGAAGGAGCCAGGATTTGCCCCAAGCATTCTGATTTCAGATTTTTACAATTCCATACACATGGAGCACAAAATCTATACTCTCCCCAAACAAAAGTCATGCAGGAATAAATACTCAGGTGATAATTTGTTGACATGTACCAGAAACGTAAATATTAGAAATAAGAAAGCAAGACCAGCCCTGGCCGGCTGGCCCAGCTGGTCGGACGCCGCCCCGCAAACCCAAACGTCGCCTGCTCGATTCCCGGGCAGGGCACATGCCTGGGTTGCAGGTTCAGTCCTCGTCGGGGCTGGTACAAAGACAGCCGATCAACGCTTCCCTCCCTCTTCTTCTCTCTCCCTTCCCCTCTCTCTAAATTAAAAAATAAAATAAATTTTTTTAAAAAAGAAATCAAGACCAAAGGACTCTCAGATTCTTTGGCTCAAAGAAAGGGCCAGTTTAGCTGCTCACTGAGGAATGCTCTCGGGAAGGTCAAAACTTAGACCTGACCTTCGGGGCCACCGTAACCGCCTGGAGGCTGTTTGGCTGGTCAAGGATAAGAAGCATGAGGGAGCCTGGCTCAGGCAGATGCGCGACCCCGTCCAATGGTGGGCGGTGGGGCTCATGGGCAGCAGCCCCACCCCTCCCCCAGGCCCAGAGCTCCCGGGGATGGGGGGGCCCGGGGGGGCCATGGCCTGCAGAAGGCTGGCCACGGCAGAAGCCCTGGGGGAGCTGACCGCTGAGCCCAGGGGCAGGGACACTGGGCTGAGGAGGGGGTGCTGGCTGCCGGTGTTAAAACTCAGCATTTTAACCATTTTACAGTGTACCGTTCAGTGGCATTTAGTACACTCACAGTGTCGTACAACCATTACCTCTACCTAGTTCCAAAACGTTTGCATCGCCCCAAAAGGAAACCCCGACCTGTAAGCAGCCGCTCTGCATAGTCCCGCCACCACCCCGCCTCCTGACTCCTGGCAGCCCCCGCCTGCTTTCTGTCTTCGTGGATTCGCCTGTTCTGGACATCCACGTAACCAGAACCACACTGCACGTGGCCTTTTGTGCCTGACTTTTTTCACTTAACAGAATGTTTTCACGTATTAGTATTTCATCCCTTTGTCTGGTTGGATGAGATTTCACTGTGTGGAGAGACCGCGTTTTGTACCCATTCCCCAGCTGACGGACACTTGGGTGGTTTCTATCTTTAGCTGTCGTGAATGCTGCTACTCTGAGCATCCAGGTGCATGAGTTTTGTCTGAACACCTGTTTTCACTTCTCTGAGCTACGCTCCTGGAACGGCCGTGGGGCAATTGTACGTGTAACCCTTTGAGGGATGGCCCAGCGTCCCCACAGCAGCGGGCCATTTCACACTCCCTCCAGCAACGCACAAGGGTCCCCATTTCTGCTCTGTCCTTGCAGTCCTCCTGTCGAGCCAGCAGGAACACCGTGAGCGGCTACTTCCTGGCAGGCCGGGACATGACGTGGTGGCCGGTGAGTGCGCCCCGACTCCTCCCGCCCCTCCTTTCCGCGGGGCCATCTCTGAGCCCCAGGCCAGCCAGCACCCGCCACCCTGAGGTCACTGCCCAGGCCGGCTCACGCTCGGGCAGGTGGCAAAGGGGCAGGCTGAGGCGGTCAGGGCGTCCCCAAGCTGGGGGTGCAGGAGTGGGGCGCCGGAAGCTGGGGGAAGGGCCGGGGCTTGGAGTCCAGGTGCCGGCAGCTGATCCCGTTTCCTCTCTCCCCTGCAGATCGGAGCCTCCCTCTTTGCCAGCAGCGAGGGCTCAGGCCTTTTTGTGGGACTGGCAGGCTCAGGCGCGGCTGGGGGCGTGGCCGTGGCGGGCTTCGAGTGGAACGTGAGCTCTGGAGGGCGGGCACGGGCTGCTGCGGGAGGGTGCAACCGTCTCGAAGGGGGGCCCCCTGGAGCCCGCCCCTCAGCGCCTCCCAGCCGCTTGGGTTGGCCGGTGCCTGCCTGTGCTCCTTGCAGCAGGGCCCCCGCCGTGTCTGCTGGCCTCAGCCAGCCGTCTGTTCACAGTGGTGGAGGGACGGGAGGGGTTGCGCTGCGTGCTCACGCGCCTCAGGCCTCCCGACCGCTGTCCCGGTTCTGCTCGGGGCAGGGCTTGCAGGAGCTGTGCCCACTGTCCTCACCCGGCCTCTGCCCCACAGGCCACGTACGTGCTGCTGGCCCTGGCGTGGGTGTTTGTGCCGATCTACATCTCCTCGGAGGTGAGTCTGCTCCCGGGGCCTCAGAGCAGCCTCGCGTGGGCCTGGCCCTGCTCCGGTTTGGCAGTGACGATGAGCAGGACCCCCGGCTTCCCTCATAAGCTGGCAAACTCTCAGAGCTGTGTTTGTTATCAGTCCAATTCACATTCCGATCAACCCACAAAGGCAGGGCCCCTGGGGCATCAGCCCAGTACCTGCCCGCGGCCTCCGTTGCCCTTGCACGCGCCACCTCGGGGATGAGCCTCCCCCTACCTGGGCACTCAGGCCCGGCAGCACGCCCGGATGGCACGCCGGGCAGCACTGTCCCTCACTCTGCCAGTCCTTTAGCCCCAGCTGAGCCGTCCCTGAGTCGGGGGGACTCCATGTCTCTCCGTCTGTCCCCTTGCAGCCACCTTCTCCATCTAGTCTCAACGTAGCTCACCTGGTTTTGTCATAACAGCTTCCCTATGTGCCCCTCTGTCCCCAGCTCGGGCCCCTCGAGTCCATTCCTCATATCGGCCTTGAAGAGCCCACCTGAGCCTGCCCCTCCCCTGCCTAAAGCCCTTGGGGGTGGCCAGACCCAGAGCCTGGGGCTCCAAGCTCACTGTGGCCTGCGCCTGGCCCTGGGCGGCTGCAGCCCTGCAGGCCCTGGACGCTGGGCACGGTCCCAGCAGAGCGCTGAGCCCCCACCCGCCTCCCCAGATCGTGACCATGCCTGAGTACATTCAGAAGCGCTACGGAGGCCAGCGGATCCGCACGTACCTGTCTGTGCTGTCCCTGCTGCTGTCGGTCTTCACCAAGATATCGGTGAGCTGCCCGCCCTGGCTTTGGGCCATGGCCTGGAAACATCCTGCCCTGGGGGCCCTCAGACGGACCTGACATCCTCTCGTCCACTTCTGCCTTGTTTAACATCTGGGGAAACGGTCAATGATGCACCTAGGGTCTCACCGTGAGTTTGCGACAGCGGGTCCGGGGCCCCCAGTAGGCTCCGCAGCCGGCATAGCTGGGGGGAGAACGTAGGTTCTGTGACTTCTGATTCACCCCAGGTTCTAGCCTTGGAGGGCTAGAGGGGTACTCGGTATCGGATTGGTGTCCCCTGGCAGCCTCCGGTCGTCCTGGGCCTGCACCGCCTGAGCTGGCACTGCCCGCTAGGGGGCGCTGAGGGTCCGCGCGGTCTGGGCCGAGGTTCAGAGCCTGCAAGGAGCCTGCTCCGGCCTCTCCCCTGGGTCTGGGCAGCTCTCCACACACTGATCCGAGCAGCGTCTGCCTGGCATCAGGGCGCCACTGCAGTGGGCGCTTCCAGGCCGCTTTCCCGGGGACCTGGCCCCGGCCCCGCTGGAAGGTCAAGAGCAGAAAGTGCCGCTGACTGCAGTCAGGACTGGCTGGTGGCCGGTCTTGTCCAAGCCCCTAACTTCACAGATGGGGACGCCGAGGCCCAGGGAGGGGCTTCTGGTGTCCACTCCCCTAGGGCCAGCCAGCCTCCTTCTGCTCCACCTGCCGGCAGGGCTCAGGAGGCAGGGCCCCGGGCCAGAGGCCTGGATCGGCTGCTCCGGCTGGGTGAATCTGGACGAGCCTGAGCCTCGGCTGCGACCCTGGCGGCAGACCGAGGCGGGCCCACCCTCATGGCTGCAGTGGAGGGTGAGGAAGGCCAGTCTGTGGGGCTCTGGGAGGCGCTCCGTGAGGCCGGCGTTCTCCTCGCTGGTGGAGAGGGCACTGGGACCCGGAACCCCAGGCACGTCATCGGCTTTGTGGAGCGCGGGGAGGCCTTGCTGCTCAGCCAGGAGCTGTGGGCAGGGCGTGCAGGGCGGGCAGGGAATGAGGCCCTGGGAGAGTGACTGCGCGCCAGCCGGCCTGGGCTGGGTCTGCGGTCTCCCTGGACCCCTCACGGGCCCCCACTGCGGTCTGACCTGGCATCTGACCTGGGTGTGGGAGCCGTGGCTGGGGGCCCCTCTGCAGATCCCTGGAGCCTTGCTGGGCCTGGCCAGTGCTGGGCACCCACAAGACAGCCCCAGGGTCCCCAGGGCATCTCGTTGTTCTTGTGGGCAGGTTTCCAGGGACAGTCAGCAAGCAGGTGTTGTCGCTCTGCCTTCCTTACTAGACGCTCGCAGTATCATTAGAGGTTTCCTGCCTCATGGTTTCCCAGAGCAGAGGGCCTGGCTCTGCGTTGCCATAGGGCCCAGCGTAGAGTTTTCTACTCCTGCCCTTACCCCGCCCCCAAGTTTTCTAGCACCCCCCTCCCCCCACTGCACCCCCGTCTCCCCTGGGACCAGGGGCTGGCACTGCAGTGAGAGGCGGATGTGTCACAGGAAGGACAAGCGTGGACCTCAGAGGTGGCTGGGCCTGCTGGGGTGGCACCTCAGTTGGGCTTTAAGGGAGAAAGGAATAGTGAGAGGACATGGCGGGGCACATGCCAAGGAGAGAGGTGGGGCGCGGAGGACGCGTCGGGTCAGGAGGCCTGGACGCTGCGGGTCTCTAGGTCAGGCACTTCGGCACCAGCAGAAACTGTGAGGAGGAGCGGGGAGGGAGGTGACAGGGAGTGGTGGGGACCGAGGTGCTCCAGCAGCCACACAGAACAGACGTGGGGGCCCGCCTGGCTCTGGGGCTGCCAGGGTCCCACCCCAGCCCAGAGGGCGGCAGTGAGGGAGGAGGCTGGGGGCCCTGCTGCAAGGGGTCCAAGTGGCCCGGCGGCACTGGCGCTTTAAGGGAGGTGGCGACCGAGTCACATTTGTTAGTGCCTCTGGCGCCTCCCAGAGGACAGGCTGGAGAGGACAGAGGCAAGAGGAGGGGGGCCGCACTGGGGTCTGGAGGGGCTGAGTCGTGGGCCTGGGGGGTTCTTTTGTCCCCGGTTTCAACCTGTTGATATCCTGCGGTAGGGTTTATAGCTCGCACTCAGAGCAGCCTTCAATGGGGGGCTTGGGTGGGACTCCCGGAATGGAGGAGGGTGCAGCGCAGCCCCGAGGTGTAGATGGGACCATGAGACCTAGAGAGGGGGCCACGTGCTAAAGGTCATGCTGGGTCAGGCAGCGGTCACGGCTAGAACCCAGGCCTCGGCCTCTCGGGCCGGGCGCCTGACCACTGCCGTGCCGCGCTAGAGCCGCCGGGACGCAACACTTCAAACTCCACTTTGTGAGGAGGGTGACGCAGTTCACTCGCCTATAAAATAGGAAGCAACCCATTGATGTCAAGGCTGGGGCTGCCAGATGAAGTAAACAGGCGGCACTGGATGCTGGGCTTGGCCTGGGAGGGGCCGGGGCCGCCCCGGCTGATGGCCCTGGGCTGCAGCCGTCCCAAGTACGTGTGTCCGGCCGGCCTCCAGAGGCCCTGGCCTCAGCCGCAGGAATGCCCACTGTGCCTGCACTTGCGGGGCCCATCCCAGCCGCAGCCTGTCTGGGCAGGGACCACAGGGCCTGCCCGCTGCCGTCCCTCGGGGGCGGGCCCTGGTCTGCAGAGAGAGCATAGACGTCGGGGTACAGGGATCGCACTGGCTTGAGGACCGGGTTGGGGGGAACCGAGGTCCTGCCCCATCATTGAGTAGCTATGGGCCCGTCCAATCTCTGGAAAGTAGAGACACCTGGCATGACACCACAGGTCACTTGGAATAAAGACCTACTGTGGCCTCCAAGCTCTTCAGGATGCAGCCTCTGCTTCGTCACTGACCTCACCTCCCCCTCTTCTCCCCGTCGCGCACAGCGCTCCGGCCGTGACCTGCAGTCCCCCAACCATGCCAGGCAGAGCCTTGCCTCGGGGCCTTCCCACTTGCGATGGCCTCTGCCTGGAACCCCCTTTCCCTGGGTATCCACGAGGCCCACTCCCTCGCCTCTCCCTAGTCTTTCAAATCTCACCTTCTCCTGGGGGCCTGCTGCTGCCCCGGAAGGTCCGGGCCCCTCACCTGCTCCCTCTTCTTCACACACGTGGTCTCTCCCAGTCTGCTAAATCGTCTGCTTAGAGCTGTCTTTAGTCTGTCTCCCCCATTTTTTCTTTGTTCATTGATGTAGCTCCAGCCCCACTTCATGGGACTGAATGAGAGAATACATGCCTGGGGTCAGCTAATGTTTTGTTTCTTTTTTTTTGGTATAGAGCCAGAAGTATTTGTGGCTTTGCAGGCCACATGCAAACTACACTTGACCCTTCAACAACATGATCCACTTATACGTGGATTTTTTTTCAGTAAATACACCGTCGGCGCCCCCACCCCAGGGGGCTGCATCCACGACTGGGAGCCCGCGGGTGCGGAGGACCAGCGGTCTGCACCGCTCTTACGCCGCTTTACCTGCGGGACTGGAGTGTCGGTGGATGCTGGTGTCTGTGGGGAGTCAAAAGTTACACTTGGATTTTTGACTGTGCGGCAGTCAGGACTCTTACCCCCACCCCTCAAGTTGTTCAAGGGTCAACCGTTTTCAACTTTGCCGCTGGAGTGCGGAGGGCGGTCCCAGCGGGTGTGACTGCGCCTGGCCCGCGGCTCCGGCGTGCCAATCCCTGACGCCTGCGAAGGGGCCTTTGGCGGGGCGCCCGCGGTGGACCAGGCCCTGGCTGAGCCTGGGTGATGAGCTTGTTTCTTGCTCTCAGGGAACTTATGTTCCAAACAGATGAGACAAGTAAATAGACTGATACAGTCACAATAAATAGTAAGACGGATAAAGGAAGCGCACGCTGGGCTGAAATCTAGAATGAGAGAACAGGCTGGGCTGGCCGGCTTTGGAGAGGGGTCTGGATGCCAGGCCGGGGCTCGCAGCCACTGAAGGAGGCTGGTGCGGAGGCAGCTTCGGAGCCCGGGGCTGCGGCAAAGGGCGGGGCCCGCAGTGGAAATGCAGGACAAGCCAAGCGCAGGAGGGGCCGCTGAGGGGCTTCCAAAGGGGTGGGACCACCGCGGGGACGACGGAGGTGGGGAGGACTATTTTGTAGCAGTGGCTGGTGGGGTCAGGTGAAAGGGAGTATGGCCAAGAAGTTTCTGGAATCCCAAAAGGGATGCTCATGGCCTCCACGCAGATGGACAAGATTTGGGAGCAGGGGACCCCAAGGGAAATTTAGGGAGATATCACACGGTAAACCTGTGGACCACCGCAGCTTCTCTGCTCCTACACAAAGGGAGGGCAAAAAGGGTTCTCTGTCGGGAGGTGGCCAGTGCAGGGCGCAGGGTGCAGGGTGCAGGTTCAGGCACGAGGCAGCCAGTGCCCCCCACCCCGGGGCATGGGGCTCCGCACTCAGCGCACTCAGCCGAGCTGAGCTGCAAGCCACTCTGCGGCACAGCTCCTCCCACACCGCGCCCTGCCCCCTCCCCTGTCCTCGGTTCAAGCCTTTTTCCAAGCTCCACAAAATGGGCTCCACTCTCTCTAGGGACCTGGGAGCTCCTGGCCCCAGGGTCCGCCCAGCAGGGAGGCTGCAGCCTCGGGCCCTGCCTCGTGGCTGCGGTCAGGGCTTTGGACAAGGCGTTTCCCTGCCTGCTGCTGCCCCCTCTGGGGAGGGGACTCATCGTGACAGCCACCTTGTAGGACGCCCAAGCACTAGATGAGCTACTCAGAACACGGCACCCAGGGCGGCGTGCGGCACCTGTAGGTTCACCACGCACCCCAGGGGCACTCCCGGGGGTCCGGTTGGCCGAAGGCATCAGAGGGTCTGGTATGAGATGCAGGGGAACCTGTGAGTAGCAGGTCTGGCGTGGGCACTGCCTGGACCCACGCTCGGGGAAGAAGTACCAGGCGGTGGCTGAGACAGCTGCTGAGGACCGAGTATGAGGTCAGATCTCATACAGACGACCTCGGACACCACCATGGGAGCCGCAGGGAGCCACAGCAGGTTTCAGGGTGAGGGCGCATCAGCGGCTCCTGCCCAGCAAGGCCCTGGCTGGCCTTGTGCCCCGAAAGCAGGTCTTCCTTTGAGACACAGGTTCTCTGCCACTGTCCTTTGATTTTCTTCCTAGGGCTTTGCCACCATGGGCGAGTTCCCTGACTTCACCTCCCTCTCTGTGCCCACAGGGAGTTAGATTAGCTGCCGTAGCTGCTCCTGGGCCACCAGGCACCCTAAGGGGGCCCGCCCCCATACCGCCACCCTCCCGACGGAGGCCACAGAGGCCCGTGGGATGGAAGGGGGCCAAGAACTCCCACAACAGGGGCACTGCCAGCATCCCTCCCACGTGCACCCCCATTTTACGGAGGGGAGCCCCTGCAGCTCGGGGCGAGGTGCCCCGCTCAGAGCCGCTTCGCGGGGACGCCGCTGACTGGGGACACAGACCTGGGTCCCTGAAGCTGGCTCTGAGGGCGGCTGGGGTCCACAGGGGCGTCTTCAGAGGCGGCCAGAGGAAGGAGGAAGGTGACCAGATGGAAGGAGGGCTGCTTTCTGGAGCCCTCCCGTGCCCCCTGCCCGTGGCCCTCTCACCTGGCGTCTCCCACCTCTATTGGCCCCGGCCTGTCCTTGGTGAAGTCCATTCCCCTCCCTCAGCCTGTTTCTCCTCTGGTCTCATGAGTGCTGGTGGCCGATGCCCCACAACACACGTGCGCGCGTGCACGCTGAGGCAGGGCCTTGTCAGCCTCCGCCCCAGCTGGTCACCTCTCCAAAAGGCGGAGGAGGAGCCCGGAGGGAGAGGTACAGGAACCTGGGCTTTGGGTGAGACCCAGCTCCCACCTGGGCCCTGCGTCCCCCAGGCCTGGCTCCCAGCAGGGCTGGCAGCTCCAGGTTGGCCCAGGGTAGCTCACAGGGGCCGGCGCCCGCAGCCTTGCAGACTGGCCCACAGCCTCGCCCAGCCTTCTCGGGGGGACGCTCTTGGCCCCAGTGGCCAGTTCTGTTTGTCTCCCCTGTACTTAGCCAGCACAGAATGGCGGGTTTGGAAATGAGGTGGGTGGAGCCCTGTACCCAGCCCCCAGGTCTCACAGGGCAGGGTCCTGTCCTCAGGGTAACCGCTGCACAGTGGGGGAGGGGCATGTTCTGGGAGGCTGCACCCAGTGCTCAGCCTGAGGCTAGGATTCTCGCCCCCAATGGGTCCTGGGACGGTGGGGGCTCCTCCCGCCCTGGGAACCAGCCTCAGCCTAATGCACGGTCCTGGCTTCAGTTTCAGTCCCGCTGAGGGGGCAGTAAGCACGACTGCCCATTGCCCCGGCCCACGCCGGCCCTCACGGCTGTTCTCTTCTTGGAGGGCCCCATCCGCCAGGGGACAGGGAACAGGCAGTATACCCAGACCCGGGCCTGCAGACCAAGCCATGTGCGCCTGTTCTCTGAGGCCTGCAAGTCTCTGTGGGCCTCCCTCGAGAAGCCCCCCGGAACTCCTCCTCCTCAAGGGCCCCCGAGAACCAAGAGGCCAGGGCTCTGCCCATCACATCCCGGGCAGGGGCCATTCAGTAGCAGTGCTGCTGGCCGGTGGGCGTCGGCCACTTAGGACTTCATTAGCCACAGTAATGCCCCTGCATTCAGCTTGTCCATGGCCAGGACATCCTCCCCCCCTCTGAGACAGGCCACTGAGGCCACTCGGTGAGAGCGCAGCAACGTGGGGGCTCACTCGTGCTCCGGGGCCCGCGGTCACCTCGGGCCTCAACACGACATGCCTTTCCCGCCCCAGATCGACCTGTATGCAGGGGCTCTCTTTGTGCACATCTGCCTGGGCTGGAACTTCTACCTGTCCACCATCCTCATGCTCGTCATCACGGCCCTGTACACCATCGCAGGTATGTCGCCCAGGCCGGGCCGGGGTCCTGACCACTGGGTGGGGCGTCCGTGCAGCTGGGGGACAAGGGCTGGCACCCGAGACGCGGGCAGGGGCCAAGGAGCGTGAGCACGGGGGTGGGGGGCCCGTCTTCTGGCAGCCTGGGAAGCGGCCACGTCAGAGACTTGCGTCCGGCTCTGCGGCCCAGCTTCTGGGTCCCACAGCTCACCCGCCCGCGAAAGGCTGGGGGACGGCGACGTGCGCAGCTGCCCCCGGAGCTCGGGCGCTGCTTCCCTGACCCTCCCCCCGAGCCTGGGCCCTGCAGCTTCCCGTGTCCTCCCGCAGGCGGCCTGACCGCTGTGATCTACACAGACGCCCTGCAAACCCTCATCATGGTGGTGGGGGCCGTGGTTCTGACTGCCAAAGGTGAGGCCGGGCGCGCAGCCAGCCTTGGGGTCCGGGGGTCAGCGCGGGGGGCGGGCTGGCTCACGAGGTGGGGCCCTGGGCTTCCCCAAGGGGCTGTCTGCCCCGCCCCGCCCACGCGGCCCAGCTGCGAGCCCGTCACAGCTCCCACAGGACTCAGGGCTGGCACAGGGCTGACTCAGGAACCCAGGACGAGCCACACCTGCCCTGCCTCAGGGCTGGAGGGTGAGGCTGGACCCAGGCGGATGTGCAGACACGCAATTAGGAGACCGCAAAACAGCCGGGTGTCCGCTCCGCTGGTTTAGAGCTGGGTGCGCGATCCCAGCAGGCGCTGCTGCGGCCCGCGGGCAGAGCCGGGGAGGGGGGCAGGCCTCCAGACGGAGGAAGCTCAGCCAGTGGCTCTGCGGGCCTCCAGGGGGCGTGGCCCGGGAGTGTGCACGCAGAGCCCAGGGGTCCCACGGAGGGTGGGCAGAGGCCTCCCAGTCTCTTCCGGGCTCGGACTCCAGGATCCTGCGGCCCAGCCACGTCTGCCGCTCGCGTCGTGTCTGCACCTTTGCTCGGAGCGGTCACCCCAGTCTGGCCTGGGCTCCCGGCGGCAAGGACACAGGGGACCCAGAGTCCAGGCAGCAGGCTTCCTGCTTGGGAAAGGGGGTGGGCAGGGCCCGGGCCGTGGCTGGGGTTTTCCTGTGTCCAGCCTTCTGTGTACCTGCTTCCTCTCCGACCAGGGGCCCGTGTCTCTGGAGCCCATTGCTGGAGAGGCCGAGGCAGCCAGGCCCCGCCTGGAGTGGCTGCGGACACAGCGAGAGCCATGGGCGGGTCAGGGCTTGGCCACGAAGGGCTGACCCGGAGGCGGGAGGGGGCGAATGTGGTCTGGGCTTGAGAGGAAAGGCCCCTGGCTTGAGGCCCCGCTGGCTGTCCCCGCCCCGCCCCCCGCCCCCCGGGCCTGTTTCCTTGCGCACCGCCACATCACTGCCAGCCATTCTCAGCTCAGCTCAAATCATGTCCTTCAGAAGCCCCTGGGTCAGGGGACCTTGACACTTTGAACTCCTTGGAAGGTCCTTAAATGCTAAGAAAAAAGACTTCCGCTTCCTTGAACTGACAGTGTGAAGCCTGGCACGGAAGCCCTGGCTTAAGGCCAACGGCCCCCAGAGGTCACCAGGACACTGGGCTGCCCACGTGCAAAATGCTTATTTAATAGCATTATTTTAAATACATATAAAATAGTCGTTTAAACTCAGGTTTTTAAAACCCCCTCTACCCAGCCGCACCCTTCCAGGCGCTGGGACGGTGCAGTGGGAGAAGGCCACTGTGGCACAGCAGGAGGTTCCTCCTGAGACGCGGGCGGCGGCCGGGAGCCGCCGGCCGCCGACCCGTCCCTGCCCTGTCCCGGCCCTTCCAGCTTTCGACCAGATTGGTGGGTACGAGCAGCTGGCGGCAGCCTACGCCCGGGCCATCCCGTCCAGGACTATTGCCAACACGACCTGCCACCTGCCGCGCGCAGACGCCATGCACATGTTCCGAGACCCCTACACCGCGGACCTCCCGTGGACCGGGATGACCTTCGGCCTGACCATCATGGCCACCTGGTACTGGTGCACTGACCAGGTGAGTGTCAACACCATCGCCTGCCACCTTCCTGCCTTCCGGGGGTGGGGGGGCCTCCGGAGGGCCCGGGTGGCCCATCTGAAATCGGCCGGGCGGCCCGCGTGGTGCGTCTGGGCTTGGGTGGAAGCCGTGGGCGACCTGGCTCCAGGCCTGGGGACGGTGCTAGGGGTCCTTGCGGTCCCGGGGGGCCTGGACCCTCCGTTTAGAATCGGAGGAGGGCCAGGGGCTGCCGCCCGCCCTGGTCTTCAAGTGCTTCGACTGCGACAGTCTGGAGTACGGGATCCCGAAAGGACTCGGGTGCACTTTGGTGGCCCTGCCGTCACTTAGGAGACTGGTGTTGCGGCCCAGCCTCGGGCTCCCAGGGTCCGGAGGCATGTGGGGCCCGAGGCTGCCCGGGGCCTGCCAGCAGTGGGAGCCCGTTTTCCTGGAAGAGCTCTGGGCGCCCTCGGCAGTGGGGCAGTACCGCGGGGATCCTGGGGTCCTCAGCAGCCGTGGGAAGCCATCTTTGTCCCGGGTCCCGGGAGGGACTCCATACTGGTGGTCCTGGGAAAGAGAGAGCAGTCAGAGCAACGTCCCACTGAGCAGCTCCACCTCTCCCCGGGGGACTGCTGCCAGGCAGGCTGCGGTCTGCACAGCCGGGCTTGGCCCTAGCCCCGCCACGCACTAGCCACTGGGCCTGGACAAGTGTGCTGAGTTACTTTGTGCCTCAGTTCCCCCATGTGTCATAGGTGGATAATCTCGCCTTTGGTGGCTGTGATGAGGCAAGTTCCTATTCCTCCTTGAGGACCCTGCTCCAGCTTCCTCCACCTGTAAACAGGGTGGGGCTGGGCGGTCAGAGGTAGGCCCTTGATCTGGGCCCTTGATCTGGTGAGTGCAGGGGGCGGCTCTTCCCCGGAGTCCGACTCCATCCTCTCTGCACTGTGAATGCACTGGGCGACCTCGGACAGCCTCGTGTCCTCTCGGGGTGGAGGCAGACAGTGTCCGCCGCGTGGCCTGCCGGGGAAGGCCACGGGCAGCTCTGGGCAGCGCTCGGGCGGGCGAAGGCCTCGCGGAGCAGCAGGGCCCCGTCAGGGAAGTGAGGCAGCGGGTGAACGAGGGCAGCCTCTGCTGAAGGGGGTACCCGTCTGCACCCGGAGGGCGGGCCGTCTCCCGGGGCCACGCTGCCCGCTGGTGAGGGGCATGCTCGCAGGGTCTCCCGCTCTCGAGCAGCAGGTTCCTCGGTGTGCATTTGCTGGCAGACGCTCCCTGGCTGGGGCAGTGGGAAGCGAGCCGCACGGGGAGGCTTCAGGAATCCTGGGAGGCTGGGCCTCAGTCTCCCCATTTGTAACATGGGGCCCCCAGATGCCCACGCCAGCCTCGCCTCACACGTGGGCCTCCCAGGAACACAGGGGTACCCAGCAGGCACCTGCCCAGCCCCGCAGGAGGGCTGCGGGCGAGCCCGGGGCTGGGTGGATGCTGGCTGGGGGCACACGGGGGCACCAGGACTGCCCTGGCGAGCCATCCGCGCCCTCTCCCCAACTCAGCACAGGCCCGGCGCGGCGCTGGCCTGCCTGGGCGCGAGAGCAGTTAGATTTCCCCATGAAGGCCGCGTGGGCCTGGCCCCCAAGGCAGGGCTGGAGGGGCTTCAGTGCCTGGAAAAGAGGGCCACACAGGGAGGCGGGCAGCGCCCGCAGACGCACCTCCCCACCCTCCTCTTGCTTAGTGTGCGTCTGCCTGGGGGTAGCGGGGCCTTGGTCCAGAGCACCCACGAGGCAGGGACTGCACCACTGGGTCCCGCCTGTCTGCCCCCTCACTAGTGGCTGGGGACTCCACAGGACACCGGGAGGGCTGACTCTGCTCAGCCACAGCCCGGTCGGCACCAGGCGGCAGCTCCGCGCACCAGGACCACCGGTGCTCCTCTTCTCCTTCAGGCTTTTTCACTATCTCCCAGCTCAGCCACGACGTGTGGGCCACGCTCTGGTCATCAGAAGCAAAGCCAATCAAAGAGGAGGCCTGGTGGGGCCAAGCCTCAGCTCCTCCCCCCACAGACCTTTGATTGGCTGCAGACCGGCCTGGCCTCCCAGGTCGGTCCCCGAGAGCCGGGGATGGAACAATAGACGGCACTGCTCGGGGTTCGAGGAAATGCTCCTCCTCTCCCACGGGGACTGGCCCTGGGCTCTTGCAGTGACAGCACATCAATGGGAAAGGGTCTACAGGGAACCAGGTCTGACCCCCTCCTTGTCAAGTCAGGGAAACTGAGGCCCAAAGCGCGGCAAGGACTTGTCTCTGAGTCACCGGAAGCTGGCGGAGGAGCCGGACGGACAGCAGACTGTCCTGTGCATCCCTGCTGCCACTCCCCGCTCTTGTGATTCCGGGGTCACTGAGAACCACGCGACAGAGGGAGCGCTGGGGGCGAGCCCTTAAACTAGCACATTTGGGACGTAGTTAAAGTCACAGGTGGTTCTACTCCTGAACGGCTGCTAGTGACGGAGCTGCAGGAGGGCAAAGGGGAACCCAGGTGAAAGGCACAGGCGGCACAACGCCGCGGACACGCTGAGCACTGCAATGAAACTTTAGGTGGCTGCACTGCAAGTGGACTATCCCTCAAGAAAGCTGTTAAAAAGAAAAAAAAAAATTTTTTTTAAAAATAGAATCGTGCCCCGGCTGGTGTGGCTCCCTGGATGGAGCACTGGCCTGCGAGCCGAGCGGTTGCCAGTTTGGTTCCCGGTCAGGGCATGTGCCTGGGTTGTGGGCCAGGTCCCCAGTTGAGAGTGAGAGACAACCACAGATTGATGCTTCTTTCCCTTTCTCCCTCCCTTCCCTTTTCTCTAGAAATAGATAAATAAAATCTTTATTTTTTTTAAGTATCATCATCATGTCAGAGTTGGGAGGGATCTCAGATGCCATCAGTTCCCATTCTGCAGACCTGGAAACTGAGGCCCCGCTAGGAGCGGCCCTGGCAGCCCAGCCCCCACCCCTGCTGACCAGGCGGCTTCCCCAGGCCCCAGGTCTGAGAGCTCCTGACCCCTGCCAGCGATGCCCAACAGTTGGTGCCAGTGTCACCTCCAGGCACGTGTGTGAACACGCCAGCCGCTCTTGTGAGGTGCAGGAGACGGGGGAGTCCCCTGATGCCGTCCGCCAGGGTCTCCCCCAGTCCTGCTGATGGCGGAGGGCCAGGCCGGGCAGGAGCCACACCTTCCCTACTCAGCAGCCAGGGAAACTGAGGCTCTGGAATGAGAGCACCTTGGTCTTGGTTGCTCGGCCAATCGGGGTGAGCTCTGCTTCTGGGGGGGACCATCAGGGGTCAGGGTTGGGCTTGGGTTGTCTCAGGGGGGCCTGGCGCTGGAGGGACAGCACCTCATGCCGCCCCTGGAGGCCCACCTGGGGGCAGCCCTGCCACGGGCGCCTGGCAGGGGCCAGGGCTCACGCCCTCCACGTGCCCGCAGGTCATCGTGCAGCGGTCGCTGTCTGCCCGGGACCTGAACCACGCCAAAGCGGGCTCCATCCTGGCCAGCTACCTGAAGATGCTACCCATGGGCCTGATGATCATGCCGGGCATGATCAGCCGCGCGCTGTTCCCAGGTAAGGCCGGGGCTGGGCCGGGGCTGCGCCAGGGCTGGGCCGGGGCTGCGCCGGGGCTTCGAGAGTTGCCAGGAAGAGGCAAAGGATGGGTGCGAGCCGTTTCCTGGCCTGGGGGAGTAGGGAAGAGTGGTCCCAGGACCACAGTCAAAGGGGCCGACACACAGGGGGCTCGGGACAGGCCCAGGCAAGGACCACTTGCTGCAGGACACAAATACCTTTACCACTGCCATTTCCCTGTCCGAAAACTAGGCACTGACTTCCCGTAACACCATGGGCCTGAAACCTCAGGCGGTTAAGCGTTTCCGTTCAGCCCCTGGGAGCTGACGCAGGTGCCTTCAGGGGATCCTGGGGCCGAGGTCTCCAGCACCGCCACGTGTGGCCTGGGACGGCCCCTCCCCGCTGCCTACCCCGTTATCGGTGTCCCCATCGGTACAAGGAGAGGGTCCGAGCCGGGGACGAAGAGCCCAGCAGATGGCCGCGCTCCGTGCCCAGGCCTGCGGAAGGGGGCTCCCGGGCCCCTGGGGCGAAGGGGCTCCAACCCACCTGTGCGTCCTTGTCCGCGGAGCGCAAGGCCTGCGTCTTCCTCAGAGCGCCTGCCTCTTCTCTCTCCCGGCCCTGGGCCCACAGTGAGCCACACAGTTGCTCACCAAAGGTCCTGAGGGCCATGTTGGGGGCGCTCAGCTGTCGGCGGGGGGGTTGGACCGGCCCGTTAGCTACCTGCTCCGAGTGGCGCCTCTGGAAAGCGGCCTGGCGTCCCCGGAGCTCGAAACACTCTTCTGACACAGAGGAGGAGGCCACTGAGGGCCGCCGGGGGCCACGGCCAAGGCCAGAGCTGCCCGAGAGGCTGTCCTGGTCGCTGAGGGTCACGTAGTCGTCGTCGTCTTCCTCGTCCTCCTGATCCAGCCCGTTAGGGATCACCACCCTCTCCCCAGCAGGGTCGTCCTGGGTCACAGACAGTGGCCGCTGGGGTGGGGCCTGGCCTGGGCCTGGTGTCCTGGGCAGCCCGCGGCCTGCCCTGTGCTGGGGCACCCCCTCTCCTGCGCTCCCCAGGGCCCAGCCAGCACCGCTGCCCTCCTGGGCGAGCACGTCTGCCACAGGGACTGTCCGGGGCTTGGGCACCGGGGGCTTGGGGTCCTCCTCGGGGAGGCCGTTCTTGGCCGGGACCGCGTCCTGGGAGCCGCTGGGCTCTGGACCAGGGCTGCAGACCTGGCTCTGCCCCCACAGCTGCGCCCCGGCCTGCGAGGTGTCTCGGATCTTGATGCGGTTTATCTGGCTGGGCTGAGGGTTCCAGATGTTGGGGTCGATGATATTGATGTAGCCCAGGATGTCGCTGCCCGGCTCTGGGTCCGGCTCCACCCACGTGGGCAGGTATTCGAACATGTTGGCCCGCTCCAGGTTGAGCAGCCCCGGGTGGATGGGCAGGGACGGCTCGGGCAGGTCTGCCGGCTGCTCGGCCAGCGCTGCGCCCCGCAGCCCCGGGGGCTTCTTGACCTCCTGCTTCTCAGAGGAGACCTTGGCGATCTCCTCAGCGCTCTTGGCCTTGACCAGCGCGTACTTGGGGTTGACGAGCTTCTTGGCCACAGTGCCAGAGGGCACCAGGGGGACCACGGGGGGCAGCACCACGGGCTCCGGCTCGGGCTCCTTCTCCATGGGGATGCCCTTGAGGCTGACGCCGTGCGACATGAGGTACAGCTCCTGGAACTGCCGGTCGAACGTCTCCACCACCTGGCCGGACAGCACGGAGATCACGTTGCGGTCTGTCCTCGCGGCGGACCACGTGAAGCTGCAACACAGGGCGGGGCTGTGGGTCAGGCGCGCGGCCGCTCGCTCCCTCCCTCGGGCTGGCGCCCCTGCCGTGGGCGTCCGAGAGCCACCAGGCTCCCCGCGGGCGGCTGTTCCCCGGACTGTGGCTACGGTAAGGCCCTGGATGGGACTGAGAAGTGAGGGGAACCGAGGACAGGGCCCAAGCAGCAGGGCCAGACCTGAGTCTGGGTCCTCAGGCGAGTCACGGGGACCAGGTCTTCTCTCGGCTGCTCTGTACAAGGCAGCACAGAGCTGCGTTCCTCAGGGGTCACAGGGTGCCCTGAGCAGCCCGGACACCTGGTGTCTTTGTCACCAAAGTTCTGAGTGAGAGTAGTCCCCCTACACCCTCCCTCCCCCCCGCCTCGTGGCAGGGCTCGCGGAGCTGGGCCATGGCTGTCCTCATTCTAGCCCTGGCCCTGAGAATGGCTTTCAGAGCGACCGCTCCACAGCCTGGGGAGGCACGGCCGGGCCGGCTCACACCCCACCCCTGGCTGGAGCCAGCCTCCCAGACAGAGCCCTCCTCTGCCCGCTCCCGAGACGGGTGGGTGGCGTGCGGGTGTGCCCAGCCCAGCTCACACCTCAGCAGTTCTGGGACCAATGAACCGGAAAAACCAGGGTGTCATAAGGCAGGATTAAGGGCAGAAACCCGAGGGGATCCAGAGCCACCTCTTTCCCCAGCCCCTGGCAGGCCAGGGAGTCACCTGTAGGAGCCACAGACGGCTCGGTCTCCGTCCACGAACATGAACTTCTGGGCCAGGGCGCCCTTGAACTTGGTGGCTGACCTCGTGAAGAACTCCGTTCCCCCGCTGCTCCGTACCCTGAGGTTCTGTGTCGGGGAACAGACAGAATTACATGGCCACAGCACCGACCACGTGGAGGGGAGGCCGGTGGTCCGCCTGGGGCCTCAGGGCGCTCCGGGGGAGCCTGGGTGGGGAAGGGGGAGGCGCGGAGGCCGGCAGGAGGCCGTGGTGCACGGGGACTGCAGGGCCAGGACCCGGGAGGGAAGCGCAGGAATGGGAAGCTGGAGAGGAGGGTGGGGCCGGGGCTGAAGGGCTAGGTGCAGAGGGTCTGCGTGGCCTGCGGTCTCTGCGGTCTCGGGGCACTGCTCTGGGGGAGGGGCTGCTGGAGGGCCTTGAGCAAGAGGGGACGCAGACGCACTGTAGAAAGTCCTGGTGAGGACCGGGACCTGCCCTGCAGGGTCTGGGCCGTGCCAGGATGAGTGACCGGCGGGCTTCGGCCTGGGTCTCTCTCTCTGTCGCTGCCAACCTCTGCTCACTGAGGGCCAGGCTCCCAGCAATCTCTGCTACTTCTCTGGGGGCGAGACCACTGCCTGGCACGGTCTGACCCCACTCCTCACTGGGCCGGCGCGGTCCGGCTCGGGAGCCAGCCAAGGCCCCTGGGAGGCCGTGGGAAGGGGCGCTGAGACCCAGGGAGAGGAGGGGGCGTCGGGGCGTCATGGGCGGGGCCTCAAGTCCAAGACCAGGCCACTCCTGCCCTCATCTGGACTCTGGTCGTGAAGAGCCCTCTTGCCCTGGCTCGAAGTCTAGGGATATCTGTGGGCCGGGCACCACAGGGCACAGGGCTGGCTCCCCTGCCCTTCCGTGGAAGGAGGCGCCAGCTCTGGGGGAGGGCAGGGTGAGCCTGGCTGAGACAGGCTGAGGGAATGCGGGTGGGGGAGGGCCCCCCGCCGATGCTCAGGCAAGGAAGGAGGTGTGGGCTTGTGGTGAAAACAGTGACTGGCAGAGTGTCAGGAACACAGGCTCCTGGTGCCCCCGAGAGCCACTCGGGGGGGCCTGTGGGCGGGCTGGGAACTTTGCTGTTAACTCGGGGCCTAGGAAATCGAACACCTGCCCAGGGCAGGAGCTCCCTTGGGGGCACCCGGCAGGTCCGCTTGAACGCCCCCGGGACGGGAGTCCCCCTGCGGAGGCCCCCGCGCAGGCTCGGGCACCGGGCTCTCGCACCCTCCGTGACTTCTGCTGTGCCCCCGCTGGCCGACCGCCCACTCGCTGTCCCCTGCCCCCTGCCGAGGTCCCTAGCTGCAGGCAGAGATGACCGTGACCAGAACGCCGGCGTGACGGGGGACGAGAGCGGCTGCGAGGGCTGGGGCAGGCCGGCGAGCGAAGGGTGGCGGGGGGTCGGGTCAGCATCCCGACTCGGGAGCACGACGGTCGCCGACCCGAGCAGCGGTCTGTTTTAAGACACATTAGGACTTCGGGGGAGGAGGGTGAGCAGCGGAGGCACAGAGTGAGCTCAGCTGGCTCCGACAGACCTACACCTGCTCAAGGGCCCGGCTCGGCCCTGGGGCAGCGGGGGGAGCGGGAGGGTTCGGAGCAGGGAGCCATGATGTCGGCGCTGCACCTCCAGAAGGGGTCGGCATCCCGCAGAGGACACGTGTAGTGAATGGGGGGCCGGGGACTTGGGGGCGCTGCTGAAGGCAAGGGAGGTGGGCCCGAGTCAGGGCGGCAGCCACACGGGGCAGGGATGGGTCTGGGAGAGCCTGGGTTTGCCCTCCCCTGCCGCCCACAGCCTCCGGGCGCTGCTGCTGGCCGGCCCTGCTGCGACAGGCCCCAGGCCCCTCCGCTCAGAGGCTGCGGGGCGGATGGCGGATGCCTGCCCGGCTACAGGGCGCACAGCCACCTGTTCTGGGCCGGCCCAGGAGCAGATAAGCCTCTGCTCCCAGAGCCAGCCTCCTCTGCCCGCCAGGCTGCCTGTCTGCACACAGCCAGCTCGGAGCCAGCTCAGCAGGAAGCTGGCCGCAGCCCAGGGCAATTAGTGCTCCTGACTTTGCACCCAACACAGAGCACGCTCAGGACCAGAAACTGGAGCAAAGAGCCTGGAGGCGGTACAAGGCCTGCCTTGTAGCCTGGCCCGGCCACAGCCAGCTCTATGGCTTCCGTGGGCTCCTGGCCCAGGGCTCTGCGTGCCGAACCGCAGGCCCCTCCTCAGCCTCACCTCCCCTCTTGCCAGCGTCTGCCCCACCCACCCTGAACCCTGTCCAGCTAGAGGGCTCAGAGGTCACCATGCACATCTGAGAGAGACTCAACTCCGCACGAGAGGCACCAGATTTGCTGCAGGGCTCTAAGAGAGTCTCTGGCCCTCTCTGGGCCTTAGTTTCCTCGTCTGTGTGCTGGGGACAGGCCTCGAACCGAAGGTGTGTTAGCCCTGGGGCTCGGCAGCAGGTGGGGCCTCGTGGCTGCTGCCACTCCCCCACCCCGCCCCCTCCGCTCCCAGGCCTGCTTTCCTGGGTGCACCCCACCCCGTGGGGCCTGGCCCGGATGAGGTAATGTCTCAGGAGTCAGGGCTCGGGTGAGCAGCAGAGGCTCCCACAAAGCTGCATTGTCTCTGCGCCCTGTGACAGCCTGGGCAGAACACAGCGGGCAGGGGCAGGGCATCCGGGAGAACGGCCACCGGGCTGGCCCAGGCAGGGTGCCCTGCGCCGGTCCCTGGGCTCTGCGGAGCCTTGGTCTCCTCACGCCTGAAAGGGGCAGCGATGGGCCCCGAGGGAATGTCAGGGGAGGTAATCCACATCACCTGTTCCGAGGGTGGCTTCTGCGCCACGCGCGTGTGGGGCAGGGTGGGGTGGGCACTAGGGAAGGGGCAAAACAGCAACGTCCTGCCCCACATTCCCTGCCAGGCCTCCTGTGCTTGTGCGGAGATGTGACGTGACCGGGTCCTAAGTTGGCCCGAGCCCAGGCCTCGACTGCGGGCAGGAAGCGCGGGAGGCCCAGGCCCCCGGAGAGGGAGGGTCTGGGCCTTCTGGGGCTCTGATCACACAGGGCTCCAGCCGTGGTGCCAGCCGGACACCAACCTGCGCAAGGAGCCTTGCCCCCTCCTGCCACGGGGCTGCGGTGGGGTCGGCACGAAACCACAGGGAACAGCGGCCGGCACTTCATAAACTCAAGGTGACAAAGCGGCTGTGACTGCGCATGCTGGGGGGACCCCTTCCACTGGGGAGGGGACAGAGTGGGGCCAACACGAGGGCCAGGAAACATCTGGACAGGCCAGGTCCGGGGGGCCAGGACTGTCAGCTGCCCGTGATGGCCAGGTCGGTTCAGAGGGCGGGGGGCTTGCCCAGTCTCCCAGGGGCAGGGTCCAGCCCCCCAGGCCTGAGGGCGGCCTCCAGCTGTACCGCGGTGGCTCTTTCGTGCCCCTCCCCAACCTCCGCAGGGGCCTGCTGGCATCCCCCGGGCCTGAGGAGGAGCGGGAAGGCCCACGGGTGCATCCCGACCAGGCCCGGCCAGTGATGGCAAGATCGAGCCAGGCATGCGGAGGCAGGAGACGGAGGGGCCTGGCAGCCCCTGCTCTCTCCTAAAGGGCCTGGTCCACTCTGTAATGGGGGGCCATGCTCACCCTGGCCTTCACCTGGCCATCACGAAGCTGGGATGGGGAGCCCCCTTGTGAACTGCCTTTGGGGGCGGCTGGGGCTGCGCCTGCGCAGCTCCAAGGTCGCGGTGGAGGGACTCCCTGCTCTCCCCTGGGCTGCGTCGCTCAGCCTCGGCACTGTGGCACTCTGGGCGAGGTGACGCTCTGCTGTGGGGCTGTCCTGGGCATCACAGGACGTTCAGCAACATCCTTGGCCTCTACCCGCAGGTGCCAACCGGGCTGTCCCAGTCGTGACCCTTAAAAATGTCTCCAGACACTGCCCAGGATCCCAAGCCAGTAAACCCCTCTGTCTGAGGAGTACTTCCCCACCCTGAGTCCGTGACAGCCCGAGCCAGGATCAGACACGCGAGGAAGGGGTGGCAGGGAGCCTGGGCACCGGCAGGAAGCCGCCTGTCCAGTGCGGAACCTGCGCTGCAGGATCCTGACCGGGCACCTTCCCACGGCCACCGTGGCTGGACTCATTCATCAGAAATGGGTCCAGCCTTTGCCCAGAGGCTGCTGGTTTTTCCAGTCCGGCAGCACCGAGCCGACGAGGCGCTCCGATCTGCACCGCGCAGCTCCCGCCCCGTCCTGAGCTGGGAGCCTCCAGGCCCGGCCTGGCTCCCTCCGGCCCTGGGGCGTCCCTTGGCACCCAGCCTCACCCCCAAATGTGGTCTGGCCACGCGGCCTGATCCTGGACACTGGGGAGGGTGAGAGGGCTGGGTCTCCTTTTGAAAGGCTATTCCCGTTGCTGCCGTGGGGCCATGATTCCCATACGCCCCGCCAGGGGCGCCGTGAGGGGACGGGTGCTTGGGGAAGGCTGTGAACCTCCCGCTGCGGGAGGTGCCAGTGCACGTCCTCCTGCCTCACCTGAGAGCCAGGGGGCAGCTGTTTCCAGAGCGCTCTGGTGTGAGCGCAGGAGGCAGAGGCAGGAGGCCGCGACCGCGCGGTGCTGCCTGCAGTGGGCACACGGCGGAGGGGGGCGGCGGGGGGCCTGGCCAGGCTGCGGCTCCGAGGGGGAGGGGCGCCCCCGGCACTCATCAGACCAGAGCTGGGGTCTCATGGGAGGAGCTGTGCCTGTCCCCAACCAAGGACAGGATGAGAAGGGGGCTCGTTACTGAGGGTCCTGCCCCTACATGGCTCACGCCTCACAGCAGCCCTGCCCATTTTCAGACAAGACTGGGGCCCCGAGAGATACAGTGTCTCTGTGCAAAGCTACAGGGAAGGTGGCGGAGCTGGGGCTCAAGCCTGGTTCCTCGTGTGGCCCCTAGGCTGGCACCCGACACCGCTGTGGTCCAAAGTATGACCCTACATGCGCAACCTGTACCCTGGGCCTACGGGATCTGAGGGCAGGTCGAAGCAGAGCCGGCCAAGGGCGAGCCAGGCTTCCCGGCGGAGGAAGTGCTCCCGAGACAGGTCCGGGCCCAGCCGGCCCGCGGGCAGGGAGGTGGGCCGTGTGGGCAGGCCCCAGACAAGGTGACACTTGGCCAGGGCTGGGCCCACAGGAGCCTCCAGCCACCCGCCCAGACTGGCGAGGGGGCAGGCTCAGAGGGGAGAATGAGGCGGCCGGGGTCACCTGCCCTGCACTGAGAGGGCCGCGGCACCTGGGCGTGCCGCCCCGCAGACCCTGCCACCTTCCCTAGTGCACACGGCCTGCCCCACAGGGAGGGGGCTGGCGGGGCCAGGGGGCCCCAGGGGGAGCTGGCGCTTCTGTGCCCTTCGCTGCAGCTCTGTTTTCAAGGCGGTGGGGGGAGGCCTCACACCCACACCCCCGCCCCTGCCCAGGGCCCAGGGTTTTTAATTTCTGTTGTTACCAGAAGCTGTGCAGCTCCCCTTAGCTCACAGAGCGCTTTTATAGCCATTGTCTCCTCTAATTTCACCCTCAAACAGCTCTGCAAGGCGTCAGCACAGCCATGAGGTGCCAGAGGCGCGGCCACGCCCAAGCCCATGGTGGCCTCCGTGGCCGGCACAGCCTCGGGCAGGGATGTCGGGCACCAAGGGTCTGTGCGCCCTCCTGTCCACGCTGGTGTCTTGCTGCTGGCTTTCAGGGTTAGCCCGCCTTGAAGGAATACCAGGACAAGGAGGCAAGTCACAACCTCCCTTAGGTCTCAGCTTCCCGACCTGTCCCGTGGGAGCCTAGTACCGATGGCCTCGAGGCCCCTTCTGGCTCTGGCTTTCCAGGCGCCCACAAAGCAACGGGGCTGCACCGGGTGCCGAGGCCCCCAGTGCGCGGGGCGCGAAGGAGAGGGCAGGCAGTGGGGGAGCAGGGCCAGCCTTCCCGGGAGGGAGCCGTGCCGCCTCTGGGCCGAGTCTCAGCGCAGCCCCAGTGGCCTGCCGCCTCAGGGAGGTCCAGACACTCTGAACACTCCAAACACCATGAGGAGACTTGAACTTGGGATTTCTCCGCTGAGAAAAGGCTTGTGGCGCTGGACAGGGCACAGGGTCTCCAGCCGCGGGCTCAGGTCCCTGCTCAGCATCCACACACCGGGAGTGCGAGGGGCTGAGGGAGGTGGCGTGTGTAAAGCACAGCATCCCCGGGCGTGAGGCAGGGGCACAGTGGGGTGGGCCTGTCGGGTCTCCTCGAGACCACGGGGAGGGGCTGGACGGGGGGCCCCAAGGTCCTCCGATCTGCTGCCTGCCGGGCCAGGGCCAATGCCGCCGCCTTTCAGAAGACGCCTTGTCCACGTCCTGGGCCTCTCCAGCGTGAGCCGTCTGCCCCGGGACTCGATCCCCAGTGCTAATTACACGGCGGGCAGCGCGAGGAGTGAGCGTGGAGCTTGGGTCAACACACCAAAGAGACCACATAAAAATGCCCAACAGCTAGAGACTCACCATTCGGGAGCTCACGCCCACTTGAAAAGGCCCGGTTGGGACGGGGGGCATACGTGACAAACGCCAGCAAATTACAGGCACGGGAGCCCAGCCCCTTGTGAACCAGCCTGGCCTCTCCCCTTCTCCTGGGATCGTGTTCAGAGCCCAGGCCGAGAGCCCAAGGGATTCTGACCCGCCGGAGGCTCTTCTCAGCCAGAAGGCTCCGGTGTGCGTCCCTGGCCCTTCTCTGACTCCCTAGGCGGGAGGGAGACCTGGGCAAAGTGCCTCCCCTTCCTCACCTGTCAAATGAGGACAACTGGACAGTGTGTGGAGTAGATGAGGTAACCGGGTGAAGAGCCGGGACAGGCGCGGCCCGTGTCCAATGCCGCAGAAGTTCTGGCTGTTACCGTGCGGCGGGAGCATTCTCCAGAGAATGCGCTGCACACAGTAGGTGCCAAGCGCTTCTGAGGTGGAAGGAGGGCTCCCTCTACCCCCACGCAAAGTGCCAAATGCCAGGGTGTCTGTGCAAAAAGGCCAGCTGCACGGGCCCACATGCCCCTCTGCCGGGCCGGCGCGGTCCTGGAGCCGAGAGGGGAGCGAGGGGTGCGCTCAAGCACACGCAGCAGAGCAGCGCTGCCAGCCAGGCCCTCACGACCCCATATCTGCTCCGTGGCGCCCCCTGGGCGGCCCTTTCTGCTCTGCTTTCCTCCTCAATCCACTTGAACTCTGTAGCCATCAGGAAGCCTCCCCGACCTCAGCCCGAGGGAGTGTCCTCCATCGGGGCCAGATCCTAAAACCCGTGGGTGGGCACCGCAGAGGCAGACTTTGGCTTAAACTCAAGGAGGAACTTTCTGTCAGTCAGAGGTCTCCAGACAGCAGATGTGAGCTGCCGGAGCCAGGGCAGCGAGCGCCCTGTCCCTGCAGGTGAGCGAGCAAAGACAGGCCACCGACGTGGCAGGGCCTGCTTGGAAAGAGCAGGCGAGGCAGCGCCCTGATGTGGACTCTGGCCCCTGGCCAGCAGGCCCTTAATCAACGCCGGCCTTATCTCTGGCTGCTGGAGGTGCTGGCGCTCAGCGTCTTGCATCTGGGGGCATTTGAGCAGAGGCCAGGGGGCCGCCCGGCAGGAGGCGAGAGGATGGCTGAGCCCTATGGGCTGGGCACGGCTCTTTCCCTAGAGGACAGGTGCCAGGGCATTTGTTGAGTAATAAGTCGGCCACTGTGACCGTCAGCTCACCTTGAGGTGTCCCAGGTGCATGCGGGCCCGCTCACACATGTGCAGGAAGTATTTGACGTTACTCTCGTCCAAGATGATGTACACGGCCACCTTCCTTTTGAAGCCGGCGTCCAGCAGGTCCTTAAATATGTCTACATCGGTGAACATGTCCATGACCACAGCTATCACCTGGGGGGAGGAGGGGAGACAGGGCCTTTGTTCAGGCAGGCGGCAGTGGGGCGGGTGCCTCGCAGGACACACGGCCCTCCCACACCTGCCACCCTCTCCGGGGGCCCCTCCAGCCCTGCTCCCCGAAGCCCCAGGGCTGGGACTGGGAAGCTTTGGGCTGGGGCCCTTTCTGGCCCTGAAACTCTAGGGTCAGTATTCCACACTCAAGGTGCAGGGGTCTCAATCAGTGGCACAGAGCGGACTCTGCGACGGCAGGGAGGTGGGCGCTGCTTGCCTGACACGCACTCCGGGGGACCACGCTCTGTCCCCATCCCCGTCCCCGTCCCCAGTGGCTGAGGCGCACAGGGAGGGACAGGGAGACAGCTGGGTGGGAGCCTGGGAGGAACTGGCTCTCAAAGGTCCTGGGGTCAGAAAGGGGCTGTGTCTGGAGGGTCCCCTCCCTCGCGACAGCCAGGGCTCAGCTGGGGTGCGTCAGTCTGCCCCGGGCTGCGTTTCTGAGCGCTCCAGCTGCCACCCCGGGGTGCTGAGGAGAACCAGGTGTGTCAATGGCCAGGAGTCAGGGCTGCAGCTGGCGCGGCCACTCGCTGAGGTCGCCCACATGTCCCTGGGTCAGTGTGGACTTTGGCAGGCTCCCCTGCCGCCCAAACCGGTCCCTGTGCTCCTCCTGTCATCAGACTCCCTCTGCCCCCAGCAGCTGACCTCCACTTCCCCGGACCTGGCTCAGGGCAGAGCCCCAGAGGTCACGGTGCACCCGCTCTACCCGCAGCCCCACCGCAGCCTGTGGAGGGAACAGACGCGGGGAGAGGACGAGGTACTGAGGGTAAGCCCTCCAGCCTCAGGCACGGGCCCCCCGCCCCCCGAGGTCGGCCCCTGCCCTGGCCTCGGCCTTAGGACCTCCGGGACGAGCCTCGCCCTGAGAGGCGGGGGACGCGCACTGGGTCACACATCAGACTGGTGACACTCAGGCCAGAACCTACTGGGCCTGTCAGGGAACCAAGCTCACACCCGCGCCAGCAAGGGCAGCCTGGCAGCCCCCGCAGGGATCCACGGACCCAGGGTGACAGGGGGGCCATGTGGGGCCTGCCTGTGGTGAGCCTGCGCCCCCCGCGGGCCACCTAAGCCCCTTGGGACCTGAGGCCCCTGCCCTGCCACCGACATGACCGCTGCGTGGCCTAGAGCAAGGCAGCTGACTTCTGACGTCAGCACGAGAAGGGGCCCGGGGACCCGGAAGGCCCGGCCCGCGCGCCCCGTCCCCTGGGAGACAGCCGCTCTGTCTTGGAGTCTTCACAGAGCTGTTCCAGGAGGGGCGGAGGAGAGGCACAGTGTCTGCAGGGAGAGCCGGGGCCGGCGGACCCTGGCACCAGAGTTAGGCCGGGGCTCTCAGGGCAGTGAACACCCGTCCCCAGAGACACTGAGGACAGGCCAGAGGGCACGAGCGGGGGGCGAGAGCACAGGTGACAGACAGCCAGAGACGGAGCTGAGTGGACGCGCCCCGGCTTGGCTTCCACCGGTCGAGGGCGAGGAGACCCCTGAGGTGCGTGAGGTGGCAGCAGACACTTCCTCGACTGGGACCCCACAGCCCTGAAGCCACGGCAGCCCAGGGGCCCTTCAGAGAGGCCGCTCCCGCAGGCCAACAGGCTCACGTGCCTCCCTGGGAAGGGTGCAGCCAACCTGCCTTCCCTGGAGGCGGTCGCCCCGTCCCTTGGCTGCCTGCTCCGCGCCCTCCCACCCCTGGAGGATTGGTCCGGCTTGGTTCCAGGCCCTGCCTGCCGCAGCAGACGGGGGCTTGCCCTGGGCCCGGGCGGGGGACGTGCCCCGGCAGGACTCGCTCCATGTGCGTCCTTCCCCACGTCACCCTCTGGCGGGCAGGGTGCCTGATCCAGGGACCATCTGCTGTTGGGCCGGATGTGTTGGGGCCTGCTCCCCGTGGTGGATCCCTCAGGGACCCGGGGGCTGAGAGGTGCCCTCTGCAGGCACGGAGCCTGGTCCCGGGGAGGTCAGAGGAGGGCCTGTGACAGGTGCCAGCGAAGGCTGGGGGTGGAGAGGGGCGCCGGGCGCGCCCACGACGGCCCCACCGCGTGCTCACAGGCAGAGCCCTGAGGCTCTCTGGCAGCCCCGAGTCCTGCATGCCCTTCCCCGTCCGTACATGGGGAAGCCGGGCCCAGGGTCCCACACCCCAACCCGCGGCACCTTCTGCCCCAGAGGGCACAGGCCTTGGGCTGCGTGAGGGTGTCTAATGAGCCTGGCGACCGCTGCCTGTTCAGTCCTCGCAGACACGCTGCAGAGCAGCGGTCTTCTCGCCTCACCAAGGAGGAGACCGAGGCACGGGGGGGCGGGGGGCACTCCCCTGCCTGTGACCGTGCGCGCTTGTCCAGGGCAGAGCCTGTCTGGGCCCAGCTAAGTGGGGACCCTCGTTCTGCCGCCTGCCAGTGTGGATGTGGGCCTGGCTCGCTCAGTCTGTCAGTTCCCACATCCGAGGCCACGGGCCCCGCCTGGGGGCGAACAGCGGCCGCATACCCGAGCGCCGGGCAAGGCCAGGGCCACAGCCGCGGGGGAGGCAGAGAGCAGGCTGGGATGGGAGAAGGGCCCGGCGTGTGGGGGAAGACCACACAGGACAAGAGGCGGGCGACCTGGGTCCCGGCTCCGACGCTCGCTCCTTGCGGCCCCAGGGCGGGCACTGTTCCGACGGGGTGGGGGTGGCAGGGGTGTGCGTGCTCTGTACTCTAGGTCTGCGTCGCCGTGGGGCTGGCGGGCGGCCCCGGTCCCACAGCCCGAGCCTGTACAGGTCACACAGGCCAGTTCCCGAGGGAAGGAGGGAGCCCGGCGGCCCCAGGGCCTGAACCACAGGAAAGCCTCCCCTCGAAGATGCTGCCGCAGAACAGGGCCAGACAGCACGGACACCATGCAGGTTCCCAGAGGGCAGCGGAGTGGAGGCGGGAGGGTGGCCGGGGCGACAGAGGGGGGCTGTGCCAGGCCGCAGCGGAGGGGACGTCGCGGGGACTGGGGTCAGCGCTGGGCATGAGTGCTCCTCATACCCACAGCCTCCCCACGTCTCCAGGGGTGGTGGCAGGGGTTGTGCAACACGTGCAAGCTCCGCCCCCCGGCCCCGCCCCTGGCCGCACACCCGCATCAGAGGGATCCGCGTCCTGCCTCCTCCTGGGTCCTGGGTCCGAGGGCCCCACCACTCTGCACAAGGCCAGGGCTGCTCTCGGGCCTCCTCTAATGCCCCACCCACCCCCTGGCGGTTTGAGGATCCCTGACATATCCTTGGAGTGGGTGAGCATCCACCTCCACTTGAGAGATGCTGACAATGTGGTCCGGAGGGGAGGGGACCAGCCCTAGGTCTCACCTCGAGCCAGTGGGAGGGCGGACAGGGCAGCTGGCCCAGGTCCCGCCGCCCCACCGCGAGCACCTCCCCATCTGGCGCTTGCGGGAGGAGGAGGGGCAGCTCGAGCCAGGAGCGCGGGGTCTGAGCCACAGCGAGGCAGCAACCCCCACCTGTGGCCACCGCCCCCAACAGACACGCCTGAAGCCTGCTGCTGCTGGCGCTGGCGGCATGGCCCGGGGCACTGGGGTGAGTGCCGCCCCCCTCGGCCCTGGGAGCAGTCTGACTCCTGGCGAGGACATAGCAGGACCAGGGCTGGAGCTGCGGGCTCCAGGCCATGGTATGGCGTTGGGTGAGCCACGTCCCTCTCCGAGTTTCAGTTTCCTCATCTATGAAATGGGGAAGGTTGGTGTGCCGCCCACGGCTGTCCCAGCCACGGGATTCCCCAACTCCCTGCGCCTTTCCTGGGTGGTGGTGCAGACCTCAGACTGTCCTCTGGGAAGATCTGTGACGACCTCAGGCAAGGCGACACCAGCTCCCACCCCGCACGGCTGCCGCAGTGCCCAGCTGGCTCAGCAGACAGGGGCTGCTGTTCTCCTGCACCCTCCTCATCACGCCAGACCCACCGCACCCTCCGGGGTGGACAACCCGGGACCATTGCCCGCCGCCTCCTGCTCCCCCGCCCCCCATGCCAGCTGGCAGGCGGCCGGAAGGCAGCGCCCCATGGAAACTGCGCAGGGCAGGCCGCAGGTGGTCCTAAGGGCTGAGACAGATGAGACAACGGCCATCAGCCGCAGGATTCAGCCTCTGCTTCCAGCCACGGCAGCAGAACAGAGCCTGTGCTTACCTTCTTGCCCTAACAATAAAAAACCAGGCAAAATCTATGAGGCCAGAGCCCATAGGTAGCCCAGCAAGCGCAGGGCTCCCTAAGAGGAGGAAACAGCGAGGCAAGCTGCGGGGCTGCCCCAGCACCCTCCAGGCCGCGGCGCGGCGGGGCTGCGGGGTGCGGCCATCTCCCCAAGCTGAGCAGACAGGGCCGCACTGAGCTAGTGCCAGAGACGGCAGAGGGTGCCCCCGAGCCTGCAGCTGGAGACGGTGCCGCGCGCGCATGGGAGGGCACCGAAGCTGGGGCAGTGCCGGCTCACAGGGAGGCAGGGCTGCCATGTCCCCGCAGGGCCTGCAGGGCAGCCTCAGGAGGGCACCGCCGAGGAGCAGCCCACAGGCGCGACAGGGGCTGCAGGCTTTTTCTGTAA
The DNA here is from genome assembly GCF_021234165.1 of Pteronotus mesoamericanus. Lineage (NCBI taxonomy): Eukaryota > Metazoa > Chordata > Mammalia > Chiroptera > Mormoopidae > Pteronotus > Pteronotus mesoamericanus. The sequence goes on from NW_026555090.1 coordinate 2,039,545, forward strand.
AGGCCAGGAGGTAACTATTTCAGGCTGCAGGGCAGAGAGCAGCCCCGGGCAGCACAGGAACCAGGGTGCGTGCCTGCGTCCCGGGAGGCAGGCAGCGGCCGACCCCTCCCCCAGCCACTGTGCTGCGCGGGCCGCCTGACAGAGCTCAACAGCAAGCCCAAAGCGTTACATGGTTTCCAGGCAACTTCACCGCATCCCAGAACAAGGCTCCGAAGTAGTTAAAGGAAAAAAAAATCAAACTTCAGCACTCCACAGCATTAAATGATCTGCTATCCAATGAAAAATTACAAGACACACTAATAAACAGAAAAATAATGACCCTCATGAAAAAAATAAAATCTGTGAAAACTAAGCCAAAGTGGATACAGATGTTAGAACTGGCAGCTATCAACATGGCAAGAATTATAACTGCATTCTATATGTTCAAAAAGTTATATAGAGACACGGGAGGTATGTTTTTAAAAACACCAAATTGAACCACAGGAGATGAAACAACTCAATGTTTAAGATGAAAAGTACCCAGGATGGATTAATAGCAGATTAGACACTATGGAGAGAAGACCAGTGAACTTGAAGACATCAGGAGAACCGATCCAAAATGACCTGCAGAGAGAGACTGAAAGACCAGGATTTGAGCTTCAGAGGCTGCGGGTCAACTTCGAAGGTCCAATCCAAGTGTACAGGGGTCCCAGAGGGCACCGAGGCAGAGGGCAGGGTGGAGGGGAGGAGACAGAAAACACTGGAAAATAATGGCCATAGAGCATTTCCACATTTGATGAGAACTATACATCCACAAGTTCAGGAAGTCCAACAAACTCCAAGCAGAAGAGACAAAGAAAACTACACCAAAGCACCTCAAAACCACGTCACTTAAAATCAGTGATAAAGAGAAAATCTTAAAAGCAGCCAGAGGGGAAAAGACCATCCATTGCACATTGAGGAGCAAAGGGAAGCCGGTTCTCCTCGGAGTCAGCAACGCCAGAGGACCCGGGAACAGCACCTTCAAGGTCCTACATGGGAAAACTGTTAACCTAGATTCCATGCCCAGCAAAAGGCGCTTTCAACACCAAAGGTGAGAGAGGAGCTGGTCAGAGGGCCCAGGGCGGGAAGGATTCCGCCCCAGCAGACCTGCACCGCAGTCACCGTACCGACGAGGGGCAGCGGCTCCGGGGGGGCCGCGGCTGCTCCCACCCCTCAACGCCCTCCTCCAGCAGGAGGGCCGGGGCAGACCTGGCCACGGTGCCTCTGCTTCCCACATTCTTGCCATGGACCTGCCGTCTGAAAGGCCAGGACGGTCCTCCAGGCGCTGAGGATGCTTCCCGGCAGCCCTGGCCCCACCGTGGGCAGTGTCCCCCCGCCTCCCGGGGCTTCTCAAACCAGTCGGCCTGTCCCCCGGCTCTGAAGACCGGCCACTGAGTTAAGTCCTGCCTCCTTGGCCGACAGGGAGCAAGTCTATGATCATAGCAACAGATGCTGTCACTGGCTGCGCCAGCTTGCTGGCACGCGTATAAGACCGAAGTCACATTTTCCAGGGGAGCGTCACTGTCACGGGGTGGCAGGGGCCTCCTGTTCGCAGGCTGCTCTCTCGGTGGGGGATCCTGTTATACTGCAGCTGTGACTCTACCCACGCCTCCCAGAGCCGGGGGTCCTGGAATAAAGCTCTGCTGTCGGCCCCACCCTAAGGGCAGGTGCCCAGGGTCTCCAGCCTCTGCTGCTCCTTCCTGGGGGCCTATGGCTGGTGCGTCCCCACTTGCAGCCTCAGCTTCTCTTCTTGGGGACACGGGGGTTCGGAATGGATGCCCTGCAGTCCCTCCCCTCACTATCCGCCCCCTCTGGCACCTTCCTCGCTCTCTGCGCTGTCAAGACGGAGGCCTCCTTGGGGTTGAGGAAAGAGGCTGGGGCCTCCTGAACATCGAACGCTGAAGCAGGACGGGGTCAGGGAGCGCACGCGTCCCACGCAGAGCCCTCTGCCAGGAGGCCTGGCTCGGCCCAGCTGCCAGGGCCCGGCCCTCGGTCTCCAGCCTCCCCACAGACGCATCGACCCCCCACCGCGGCTCAGGAGCCAGCAGAGCGTGGGGAAGGCCGCCCAGTGACCGGGGCTGTGCCTTGTGGAGAAGACCAGAGGGCAAGCTGCTCCCTGCCCCCGCCAGCCGCAAGGGGCCTCGCAGGCCGCCGAGCTTCCGGGCCTGCAGGCGCAGGGCCAGCCAGGCCGGCCCCCTGCAGTTGTCAGCAAATGGTGCAAGCTGAGGATTTTCAGAGTCATAAATTCAAAAGTCTTTAAAACCGTAGCTTCTCCAGGGTCCAAGAGTAACAGACACTGGAGCCATTGGGCATCCTAATTCCCCGGGAAGACTGGCCTGGAAAGGCCTTGTCCAAGGTCACACGGTGAGCCACGGCAGGGCGGAGGCCCTGGGCCACTGGCGCCCACAGCCCCTCTACTGCACTCCTCCATGCCCCGGCTTGAACGCCTCCCGGATGGGGAGCTCACTTCTCCACCCAGACTTCTACCCGAGAGACACAGTCAGGAGAGGGGCAAGGACAGAGAGAGAGGGGATAGGGACGAGAGCTGGCATTTACCGAATGCCAGCTCCCACGCCAAGTGCTTTCAGACCGCTCTTCTTCCACCGAAATCTCACCACAGCTCTGGTGCAGCAGCGGAGGCATCACCACGGCGCTAGAGAGGAAGGAGCGGAGGGTCCGAGAGGCACCGCCACTGCCTCAGGGAGGCCTGGCTAGGAAACGGCAGAGCTGGGGCGGGAGCCTGGGTCTGTGCGGCGTGGAGGCCGGTCTTTCCACTGCCCCACGTGGCGTTCAACCTGGGAGGGCGCCTGAGCCTGGGGATCACGTGGGCCCCCGCAAAGGAGGCTGGTGCAGCCCACCCAGGCCAAGGCCTGCCGGGTTACAGGGTGCAGTCTGGTGTGCTCAGCGGCCGGTGGGCGCTCATACCTCTCAATGCCTCAAGACAAGTGCCCAATCCCCATTTCACAGATGAAAGAAAACGAGACCCAAGGTCATGGAGCAAGGAAGTGGCTGAGCTGGGCAGGTGGGCCAGGGACCTCCAGGAGCACCAGCTCCCCACTGCTGGCCTGGCGGGGGGACCCTTGGCTTCAGGGTGAGCCCATCAACCAGGGGTCCTATGGAGCCCGGTGCAGGCAGGCTGGCCACGCCAAGGAGCCCTGTAGGACCTGCGCAGGCCCTGGCCTGCCCTGGACCTCGGCATCCTCACCTGCGATGGGAGCGCCCCACAGGGTCGAGGGAGGGCAGTGCTGCGGGGGCGGGGGGGTGCTGCCTGCTCCCGAGCTCTGGCGCCAGGGGTGCACCCAGCCTGGGGAGCCGGCTCTCCCCACGTTCAAGTGAGGTGCAGACCCCGTTGGATAGGAAGCCTTTGCAGAAGACAGGAGCCAACATGGGATGTTGTTATCAGATGGTTCCCCACCTGGCAGGTGAGGGCCCTGGGCTGGGAGTTGCCAGAAGCAGCAGGAAGCAGCTCCCGAACCTGCTGTGTGCCCCTGGGACAGCTGACCGGGCCGCCTTGGGGCCTCCTGAGGTGCTGAAGCCGCCCTGGTGGGGCCCAGCTCAGGGTCAGTGAAAGCCTTCCCTGCTGGTGCCAGGGTCCACGGTAGCCTTGGTTCCCGCCACCGTCCCCTCGCCAGCCCTGGTGCGCTGCCCCTCCACGCCCCTCATGGGAGCCTGATGGGGACGAGGAGACCGATGGAAACGCTTTCGCTGTCCTGAGTCAAGCTGGGGAGAGGCAGCGAGGCCCCGATGACCCTGGCAGGGCCTGGCTCAGAAAGAGCAGCTAAGACGCTGCTTCCCGGGGAGAGGGCTCGGGCCCAGCTCCTTCAGCTCTCGGCCCTGCGGCCTGAGGCGCTGCTTGCCTTCTGCGCCCACGAGGCCTCAGATCCCTCATCTGCACACCCACTCGGTGGAGTTGCTGGGAGGATTACAATGTAGGTCAAGTGCCCATTCCACCTGGCATACAGCTGGTATTTAATAAATGCCTCAGGACAGTGCTTTTATTCTCCTGCAGCTGAGCCACCAGCCAGGACTTCAGTGTTGGCGGTGAAAGAACGGGTGTGGGCTTAATCAGGCCTCAAGAAACCTGGTGCCTGTCCCTTCCTGCTGGGTGGCCCTGTCTCTGGGTCCCTGTTCCCAGGCCCTGGCCTGCCTGGCGTGAAGTCAGGTTCTAGCCTAGCCGGGGCCATGCGCTCCCTTCTCAGTTTCCTCATCGCTGCGGGCCTTGCGCGGCCCCCGGGGCCTCCCCGCAGGCTGCCAAGGGGTCCCACCAGGGGCCTGGGGCCGTGGTGTGTGGGGGTAGGTGGTGTGGGGGGGGGGCTCCCCTACCCTCGCCCCTCCCGGCCAGTCCAGCCTCTCCCCGGCCCGCAGGGGCTGTAGCCGAGTGAGGCTGGGGCTCATCCCTTCTGGGCGTGACGCTACAGGCCCGGCCTCTGGAATGCAGCTGAAACCCCATAGCAGGGTTTTTCCCAGATAAACTCCTGGCTCCAGGGGCAGGGGGCTGGGCGGGCGGGCAGATAACCGTCCACCTTGGAAAGCTGGAGCCCCCTGGGGCTGGGCGCTGTCTCGGAGCACAAGCCACCTGCTCCGAGCCACACAGCCAGTGGCGTCCTCGGACACCCAGGGCCGCCCACCTGCGCCCGCCAGCCCCGCATGCCCCAGAGGGGTCTAGAATCACAGGGCCGCAAGGTGTCGCAGTTGCCAATGCCTGCACCCGCCTTACAGACGGGAGGGCTGGGGCTCAGAGAGGAGCTGCGTGTGCGCCTGGTGGCTCAGTGGGGCAGGGGAGGCAGGGCGGGGGCCTGACCCCGGCACTCTCGGCTTCCTATACGGTGACCTATGAGTTCCACTCTCGTCTTTGGGGAGCAGGGGGACCTGGTGGCAGCCCTCACAGGAACAGCCTCCCAGGTCGCTGCCCCAGGGCCTGCCTGCCGGGGGGCGACAGGCTGGGCTGAGGAGGTGGTGGGCTGGGCTGCCCTGACTCGGTGGCAGCGGCACCAGCCCGGGCGCTGGTGGCAAGGGGCCTGGTGTTCCAGCCGGTGACTGGCCGGCAGGGTCCGCGTTCTAGGCCTGCACTGGTACCAGGGCTAGAGAGGAGGAATCGGGGGCAAGGGAGAAGTGACTCATGGGAAGACAGACGGCAGGAAGAGCTCCCGGGCAGGCGGCCAGGCCGAGGGCTCGTCAGCATTCGCCAGCGCCAGTCAGTGTCCCGGCCCAGCCCTGCGGAGCCCGGGAGCAGCCGGACCAGGAGCCAGGGAGGTGGGGGGACGGCGAAGGCTGCAGGAGCTGCCCTCCCTGCCCTGTCCTGGGGGCTAAGGACAGCCTACCTGGTCCCCACCCTGCCCCCGAGAAGCAGCAAGGTGGCCTCAGAGAGCCTCAGTTTCTACACCTGAGAAATAGGGAGCTGGCACTGTCTGAGATTTTCAGGGGCGTCGCACTCGATAAGCAGTAGCTGTTGTCACTGCAGACGGCCTCAGCACACGGCCACGTGGGCCCCGGGGGCCGGGAGGTGTGGCAGGGAAGCCGGCAGGCAGGGAAGCGGGGCCGGTGTGCCGCAGCGCGGCGGGGTGAGAGCAAACCCCACCCTCTCGGTGCCTCAGTGTCCCCGTCGGGAGGATGCGGCACTGGGCCTCCTGCTTCCAAGACCCCACTCCTGGGGCCTTCGAGGCTCCCTGCTGTCTGGAAGGGCATCAGCCTCAGCAGGGAGCCCCCATTCTGAGAGGGATGACAGGAGGGGCGATGCCGCACCGCCTGTGGCACCACACAGATCGGGGCTCAAATCCAAGGTGGGCTTCTGCCTTAGACAGGTGACACCCGTCACCCCGTGAGGCTTTTACGGGGAGCAAATAAAGTCCCAGAAGGCCCGTGGGGTGGCCGGGTCTCAGCCCAGGCCTCAGAGAACGGGGAGGCCGCCGCGAGGGCCGGCCGAGCCCCAGGCGCCCCGTCTGGCCCCATCACTGGCCCAGGCCGTCTGTCGTTCTGTCTGGGGGAGATTAGACCCTGGCTGGGCCCACGCCACCCTGGGACCTGACACCAGCCTTCTTTCTAGTCCTGGTGGGGAGGAGGGGAAAGAGGAGGGGGAGCCCTGGCACAGCAGGTCAAGCTTCCTTGGCCTCAGTTTCCCCAATTTTAAAACGGCAGTTGAGGCTAGATAATGGATCCCATAGGCCCTCCCAGGGGACTGGGTTCCATGACCTCAGGTTCAGGCCCAACATCAGCAGCGCCTTCCTGACCCACGGCTGGCGCGGGCGGGTTGCTCAGCCTGGAAGCTGTAAGGGCCCCTTTCTCCCCCCCGCTTCTCCTCCTCTTCCTCCAGCTCTTCCTCACTCCCATCACCTGACTCTATCTTCACAACAGCCAAAGACACAGCTTTTCTCTTCACTGCCTCCATCCTACAGACCAGAAACGCAAAGCGCCAAAGCCGCCGGGGGCAGGCTGAGCACCAGGCTCCCCGACACGGGCCATCGGACTCGGCTGGCCCCCTCGGAGACGGAGCGTGAGCTGCAGCCACCGCCTCAGCCCCTGGCCTGCTTCTGGTTTCTTTCCCCCAAGAGCCTCCCCAAGCCCTGTCTGTCAGCCAGGACCGTCCCCAAAACCAGTGTTCAGGTCTTGCTGAAATTTGCCATGCCCGTCTGGGCCCAAAACAGAGAAGGGTCCAGGTTCCACTAGAAACACCTCGCCCACAACCCAAGGCCAGGGCAGACATTGCTAATCGCTCACTGCTCTCTCCTGAGCCCAGACCTGCCTCAGAATCCTCTTGGCACAGCTAGCTAGGCAGGCTTTATCAGATATGTCAGGGTGCACTTTAACACCATGACAAAGGCACTGCCCACTCGGCAGGAAAAGTGTCTGCTCAAGGTCATGGCTGTCCAGCAATGGCCTGGCTGTCTCTGCAGGTAGTGAGCTCCTCTTCTCAGAATATGTGTCAATGTGTCAACTGAGTATGGCTATCCCCACCCGGGGCACTGCACAGCTCGGCAGGGGTTGGGAAGGGGAGGTCCAGACGATGCTTGAGGTCCCTTCCAGCAGTGACATTCAGCCCAGGTGGACAGCCCTCAGCTGAGCTCACTCTGCTCCCGCCCCTGAAGACCAGGCCACCCCCACCCCATATCCCCAGCTGAAAGGCTCTGCCACGGCAAAGCCCATGAAGGGGCTCAGACTGGGTGAGCAACGGGCTCCCCGCTGCCGGCACACCCAGGGAACAGGCACATTTGGACGCGGGCCTGCAGGCCAGCCTCGGATGGGTTCAGGCGATGGCTCAGTCTCCGTGACTACACCCCCACCCAAAAACGCAATTGGAGAGCTCGTGGTGTGTATCAGAGCCTCGCTTCTCAGGGGTGAATCAGAGCCATCCCTGGGGCAGTGAGAGTTAAGGCACATAATGCCTTTCCACCCCACCCCACTGAGGCACCTTCTTCTGGGAAACCTGCTCGCCAGGCCTCTGGGAATCAGAAAGACCCCCCACCCCCGCGCCAAAGCGCAAAGGCCCTCTGCGATGCCGGGAGGGCCCAGAACCCTCCCGTGGAGGGTTCCAAAGAATGCGGAACCTCCACGGGAGCAGGAAGGCAGGCAGCCAGGAGACCTACAGGGGACTATGGTGAGCTCTCCACGTTGGACCCTGCGGGACTGTTCCCCGGGGTGGGAGACGCTGGGGGCGGGCCAGGCCCGCGGGGCCGGCCTCCTCTGCGGGGACCCCCCGCCAGTGGCTCGCTCACCTTCTGGGCCTGGCTGATCATCTTGCGCACCACCTCTTTGATGTGGGCTTGCCCGTCGAGGGGGGGCTGCATGTAGACACTGGCCCGGGTCACGCCGCGGTAGGCGATGGTGTCGGGCCAACCCAGGTCCAGCTGCGGGATGGAGCGGTCTGACTTCTGGGGCCAGTACTCCAGCGAGGGCGGGGGCTCTGCCTCCGCTGGGACTCTTTCTGCCCCACTGGCCTCCTCACCATCCCCGACGCCGTTGTCCTCAGGCCCCTGGGCGCAGCCTGAGCCCCGAGGGTCCTGAGAGCCCGGATCGTACACCTCAATAGTCTCCAGGATGCGCTTGAGCTCCAGCTCTGAGAGGAAGTCGCGGATGTTCTCCCGGTTCAGCACCTCATAGAAGGCCTCACGGCCGTGGGCCACCAGGGCCTCCAGCGCCAGGCGCTGCTCCTCACTGTAAAAGAACTCGGGCTTGGACTCGCTGGAGCGCCAGTTGACGTGGCTGTTGTCCAGACACTGCACCTGGGAGAAGGCCATGGTGCCACCTGCCCAGCGCCTCTGCCGGGGCGGACGGGAGACAGACGCTCAGCGAGGTCCGGACCCTGATTCCGGTGGGGCCGCGACACAGTGCGCTCGGGCCTTGGGGCCGCCTCTGCTCCTGTGCCAGTGAGGAGCCTACAGGAGAGACAGGACAGGGCTAGGTCAGGCGGAGCACAGGCCCGGCGGGGCACCCCGCCAGGGATGAGAGCGATGGGGGGGCCCTCCCCAGGCCCGGGTCCGGTGTCTGTAGGGGACAGGGCACTCACATCCCAGACTTCGGGGACTGCCTGAAGTTCTAGGCTACCTCTGGGGAAACCAGGGCTAGCAGAGAACTTCCCATAAGTTTCCAGTAGTGGGAGGCAGGGGACTGAAATCAGGCGGACACCGGCCCTGCCGGTTCAGGGCCGCCTGCCTTTCCAGGGCTTCCAGTAAAGGTGAAGGTCCTAAAAGTCCTTGGGCGCCAGGACGGGCAATCCAGGGGGCCTGCCCGGAGGTGGCTGGGGGTGGGGGAGCCGGCGGCGCGGGGAACGCCGGCATCCAGGGGTGCGGGCCAGGGCGCGCTTACCGGGCGGTTGCGGGCGCGACGCAGGGCCGGCGAGGAAGCCGTGAGGGAGGAGCGGTGCGCACAGGCTGCGGCAGGCAGGTGACTAAATGTCACCCCGCCCACCCGCCGCCACCTGAGGTCACGTGCGGCCCCGGGGCGGGGCCGGAAACTGATTCACGCCATCCGCGGACCCAGACCCGCCTCCGCCGCCGCGCTGCGCCCAGTCCGGGTGGCCGACCGGTGAAAAGCTTGGGGACCAAAGTCCAAGTGTTCCCGGAACTCTGCGCCCAGAGAGGGATAGCGCTCCTCCTGGGGTCACTCAGCACATGAATAGCCTTAGCACTCCCCCGCCCCGGGCCTGTGGGAATCCTGGTCCCCCCTTGCCTGTGACGCCTCCCAGGTGGGATGAGGAGTCCCCAGAGATGGCCAGCTGTCCGATTGCGGAAGTGGAGTTGAGGTACTAGGCCGAGAGTCTCCAAGGCAGGGGTAGAGCACCGTCTGACCCAACCTTCAGAGCCTTCTCAGAGCTTAGTGTGGACAGAGCGGGTGCCCAGTTGTCGTGAGGAACCCTGCTACCTGCTGTGCTGGCAGGGGTCTCCTGCCCCAGGACTGGCCCTGCTTGATGAGCAGCGCCTGGCCTGAGGAGGGGAGAGCCAGTGAGGGTGCTGTGGGCTGGACCAGGCCCCACTCGCTGCCCAGCGTCCCTGGGGCTTGGGACCCGGTTATGGGAGGTGTGGGGACCACATCTGAAAGCAGGCTGCCAGGGGAGGGACAACAAAGCCCATTAAACCTGGCCACACAGCCAGACCCCACTGCGTGCCACAGCCAGTCAGCCAGGCACCTGGCCCAGCCCTTCCCTCCGTCCGCACCCCCTGCCCCTTGCCCTGGACGCCGCCGCTCTGTGCTCCGTGCTGCTGAGGATGGAACCCCGGCTCCCTCAGGGCCCTCGCTGCCAGGACTGCACGCTCCCGGCCCCGGGACCCCTGGGAGCCCCAGCACTGCACCCTGGCCCCGGGAGGCATCACAATGTGTCTGAACAGGTGGCCCCAGACACCAGGCCCTCGGCCTCCCTGAGCACAGTCCCACAGGTGCCCCGAGCCGCCCCCCCCCCGCCAGGGCGTGTGTGGCATCCCCTCAGCGGGGGTCGCTGTGGGCAGCACCGCGCTGGGCGCTCTGAAGCTCGGTCCACGGCCCCAGAACGGGCTCCCTCGGGGCCCCTGCCTGTCCTCTGTTCTTACACAGCATAAGGGCTTCTTGCTCAGGGGGGCGCTCTGGCCCTCAGGGGTGAAAGGCCTCCAGGCCTCCCAATTCTGCAGTTACCTGCCCAGAATCAGAGATTCACAGGAAGCTGTCACAAACAAAGCAAAACAAAACAAAACAAAACAAAACAAAAAACATAGCAGCTTGCATACAGCCTTCACCCAGTTTCCTCCAGTGGTATCGTCTTGCGTAACCATAGCATAGTAACATCGCAGCAAGAAAGCTGCTGTCGCTGTCATCCACGGCTGGTTCGGATCGCACCAGTTCACACGTGCTCAGATGCGTGTGCGCGGAGGCGTAGGCAACCTCATCACGCGCAGATTTGTGTGACCGCCACCACAACCAAGATGCAGAGCTGTGCCCTCAGCACCAAGCTCTCCCTCTCTTCAGCCACACCACACCCCCACCCCTCGCCCCTGGCAACCGCTGGCCTGCTTTTCCTCTCTGGGACTCTTCCAGGTCCTCGTGCGGTTTGATTGGTAGCTTGCTCCTTTCTGTGGCTGCCGTACTCCATGGTGTGCATGGACCACGGTTTACTTAACTATTTCATCTGTTGAAGGACATTTGGGTTTCCAGTTTGGGACTGTTATGAATTCACATATGTATTGCACATGTTTTATGTTCCCACCAACAATGCATGAGTGATTCAGTTTCTCCACATCCTTGCCAGCATGTGGCGTTGCCACTGTTGTTTTAGTTTAGCCGTCCCAATAGGTGTCTCTTATTGTGGTGTTAATTTGCATTTTGTTAATGACTAATGACATGAAACATATTTTTATTTCTATCTTATTTGCCATCCGTATGTGCTCTTCAGTGCATTGCCTGCTCATGTGTTTTGTCCATTTTCTAAATTGGATTTTTTGGTGTTTACTGTTGAGTCTTGCGAACACTTGTATAGTCTCCATGCGAGGCTGTCGTTGGGTATGTGGTCTGTGGATATTTTCTCCTGGTCTGTAGCTTTCTTTTTCTCTTCTTCAAGTATATAATACAGGTGACTGTTGAACGATGTGGGGGTTAGGAGCACTGAACTCCCCCCCATGCAGTTGAAAATCTACACGTAATTTTTGATTCCCCCCAAACTTAACTACTAACAGCCTACTGCGACCAGAAGTCTCACTGACGACATACACAGCCAATTAACACACAGTCTCTGTGTTATATGCATTGTGTACTGTGTTCTTGCAGTAAAGTCAGCTAGAGAAAAGAAAATGTTATTAAGGAAATCATAAGGGAAATACGTTTAAAGTACTTACTGAAAAAAGCCCATCTATAATTTCAAACCCATGTTTGTTCAAGGGTCAACTATATAATATTAGCTATAGTCACTACAGTGTACTCTAGCTCCCTAGAACTTACTCACCTTATAACTGGAAGTGTGTACCCTCTGGCCGACATCTCTCCTGTTACCCTGACTCCCTAGTCCCTGGTAACTGCCACTCTAGTCTTTGTTTCTATGAGTTTGACACTTTTAAGTCCCGAGTATAAGTAATATCATCCAGTGATCGTCTTGCTCCGACTTATTTCACTTAGCATAATACCTTCTAGATCCATCCATGTTGTTGCAAATGGCAGAATATCTGTCTTTCTCATGAATGAGTAATATTCTGTTGTATATACAGATGTATGTGCATTTGTATATGTGTGTATATATGATTTTCTCTATCCATTCATCTGTTGATGGACAGTTAGGTTGTCTCCGTACCTTGGCTGTTGTGAATAATGAACCCGGGAGTGCAGGTATCTCTTAGAGGTAGTGACTGCACTTCCTAAAGGTGTGTAACCTAGAGGTGGGCTTGCCGGATCATGAGGTGCATTCCACTTATTTTGGGGGGGAACCTCCCTGTTTTTTGTAGTGGTTGCACCAACTTACATTCTCACCAGGAAGGCGCAAGTGCTCCTTGTTGTCCACATCTCCGCCCATGCATGTCATCTCTTGTCTTTTTGATGATGGCCATGCTAAGAGGTGCAAGGTGGTAGCTCATTGTGGTTTTGATTTGCATCCTGATGATTAGTGATATTGAGCCTTTTTCATGTACTCTTTGGCCATTTGTATGTTTCCGTTGGGAAAATGTCTACGCAGTTCCTTTGTCCATTTTAAAATTTTATATATACATATATATGTATATATATACTGTTGAGTTTTATGAGTTCTTTATATATTTTTGGATATTATCCCTTTCTCAGATGTGTGTCTTGCAAATATTTTTTTCCCAATCTGTAGGTTACCATTTCATTTTCTTGATGGTTTCTTGATGGTTCCCTTTGCAGAAGCTTTTTACTTTGACGTATTCCCGGTTACTTGTTTTTGTTTTTGTTTTGCCTTTGCTTTTGGTGTAAAACCCAAAAAATCATTGCCAAAACTGACGTCAAGGAGCTTAGCTCCATGTTTTCTTCTAGGAGTTCTCAGGTCTTAGGCCCAAACCTTCAATCCACTTTTGAGTTGCTGCTGGTGTGTTGTGTGAGAGAGGCGTCCAGCTTCATCCTTTTGCATGTGGACGCCCTTTTCTCCCAACACCGCTTGTTGAAGAGGCTGCCCTTTCCCCAGTGTATATTCCTGGCTCCTTTGTTGTAAAACAATACACTATATATGCATGACTTTATTTCGGGGCTCTCTAGTCTACCCCACTTATCTATGTATAAATCTATCTTTTGTGCCCATACTGCATTCTTTTGATCGCTATAGTTTTGTAATGCAGTTTGAAATCAGGAAATGTGAGGCCTCCGCTTTGTTTATCTTTCTTAAGAACAGATTAGCTATTTGGGATATTTTATGGCTCCAACAAATACTTTAGAATTTTGATAGGACTTGCATTAAACCTATAGATCGCTTTGGGTATTATTGACATTTTAACAATATGAATCCTTCTAATCCCTGAGCACAGAATATCTTTCTATTTATTTGTGTCTTCTTCAAATTCTTTCATCAACATCTTATAAGTTTTCAGTACGCAGATGTATTACTTCCCTGGTCACATTTATTTTTAGGTGTTTTATTCTTTTTGTTACAATTGTAAATGGGATTGTTTTCTTGATTTTTCTTTCTGATAGTTTATTGTTAATGTATAGATACACCACTGATTTTTGTATATTGATTTTGTGTCCTGCAACTTTATGAAAGTAATTTCTGTAGCTTTTCTTTTCATCCTTTTCACAGGCCTATTACACAGAGCAAAAGCTTTTCATTTTGATGAGTTCTGATTTGTTGGGGCACATAGGAAAGACAACCGATGGATGTTTCCCTCTCACGTCCTCTCACGTCGATGTTTCTCTCCTTTCTTTCTCCCTCCTTTCCCCTCTCTCAAAAAAAAAAAAAAAAAATTTAAAGAAATGTTTAGAAACTCTTTGCCTTGCCTGAGGTCTCAAAGATTTTCTACTATTTTTTACCTAAATGTTTGATAGTTTTACATTTAAATCTGTGATCTTATTTTAAATTATATTTTATTGTTGATGCTATTATGGTTGTTCCAAGTTTTCCCCCTTTGCCCCCTCCACCAGCACCCCCCACTCCCTCAGGCACTGCCCACGCCATTGTTCGTGTCCGTGGGTCATGTGTGTAAGTTCTTTGGCTACTGCATAACCTACACTGTGCTTTACTTCCCCACGGCTGTTCTGTAATACCTGTTTGTACTTCTCAACCCCCTCACCTCTTCCCCCATCCCCCTACATGCTCCTCCTGTCTGACGACCCAAAATGCTCTCTGTATCCATGATTCTGTGTCTGTTCTTGTTGTTTGCTTAGTTTGTTTTTTAGACTCAATTGTTGATAGATAGATGTGTATTGCCATTTTATTGTTCATAGTTTTGATCTTCTTTTTCTTAAATAAGTCCCTTTAATATTTCATGTAATAATGGTTTGGTGATGATGAACTCCTTTAGTTTTTTCTTGCCTAGGAAACTATTTGCCCTTCAATTCTAAATAGTATCTTTGCTAGGTAGAGCAACCTTGGCTGTAGATCCCTGCTTTTCATGACTTTGAATATTTCTTGCCAATCTCTCCTAGCATGCAAACTTTCTTTTGAGAAATCAGCTGACAGTTTTATGAGAACTCCCCTTTGGTAACCAATTGCTTTTCTCTTGCTGCTTTTAAGATTCCCTCTTTATCTTTAACCTTTGACATTTTAATTATGTTGTGTCTTGGAGTGGGCCTCTTTGCATCCATCTTGTTTGGGACTCTCTGTGCTTCTTGGACTTGCATGTCTATTTCCTTCACCAAATAAAGGGAGTGTTCTTTCATTCATTTTTTTTTTTCACATAGATTTCCAATTTCTTGCTCTTCTCCTTCTGGCACCCCTATGATGTGAATGTTGGAACAATTGAAGTTGTCCAAAGGCTGTTTACACTATCCTTGTTTTTTTTTTGTTTTGTTTTGTTTTGTTTTGGATTCTTCCTTTCTTCTCGTTGTTCTGATTGGTTGCTTTTGGCTTCCTTATGTTCTAAATCATTGATTTGGTTCTCAGCTTTATTCACTCTACTGTTTTTTCCCTGTTAATTGTTCTTTATTTCAATTAGTGTATCTTCTGTTTCTGACTGGATTTTTTTTTAATTTTTAGAGAAAGGAAGGGAAGGAGAAAGAGGAGAGAAACATTTATGTGTGGGAGAAACTTCAATCCTCTTGCACCTGGGTACCTGGCCCACAACCCAGGCATGTGCCCTGACTGGGAATCGAACCCACAACCTTTTGGTTCACAGGCCAGCGCTCAGTCCCCTGAGCCACACCGTCCAGGGTCTGATTGGATCTTTTTCATGCTGTTGATGTCCTCACTAAGTTCCTTGAGCATCCTCATAACCGGTGTTTTGAACTCTGCACCTGAGAAATTGCTTATCTCCATTCTGTTTTATTCTTGTTTTAGAGTTTTGATCTGTTTTTTCATTCGGGCCTTGTTTCGTTTTTGTCTCCTCATTTTGGCAGCCTCCCTGTGTTTATTTCTATGTATTAGGTAGAGCAGCATTGACTTCATGTCTTGATTGTGGCCTAACGTAGGTGTCCTGTAGGGTCCAGTGGCACCGCCTCCCCTATCACCCAAGCTGGTTACTCTAGGTGTGCCCATCATGTGGGCTGAGTACACCGTCTTCTTGCAGTTGAGCCCTAGTTATGGTCGGAGGGTCAATGGGAGGGATTTACCCAGGCCAGTCAGCTGCAGGGGCCGGCTGTGCCCTGACCATCACTCTCTGCCCTCCGTGGAGGATCAGCTGTGCAGGTGCAGGGGCAGGGTGCTGGTGCTCCCACACGGTCTGTAGCTGTCCACTGGTGAGCAGGACCTGCGGTTTCCCGGGTGGCGCAGGCCAAGGTCAGCCCCCACCTGTGTTTTGCCTGGGGCCATCCTCCCTGAGCTATAAAGCAACTGAGATGGCTGCTACTTGCGCTGGGCTTGGTGATTCCCAGGCAAAGCCAAACTGTGAACCTAGGCCGGCTGTTGCTTGTTTGGAAGGATTTAGGAAGTTGTAAAGTATGAGCCCAGACCAGCCATTCATTTGGAAAAGCCACTGTTAACAGCTTTAAATTGGGTGGGACAGAGCCTCAGGGGATCTCCAGGGTGAGGCAAACACTGTTAGTCATGTCGATGGAGTCTCAGATATGGCCCCCGCCTGCTGGCTCTGTGGCTCTGTCAGGGGAAGGTTCAGAAAAGGGACAGTGGTTTCTGTCTGCCCTTGTGTGTGGGAGAAAGCTGTCCCCCAGCTGTCTCAGTTGCTTCCTGTGAGCCACTGGTGCCTCTCAAGCTGCTACCCCAGTGCTGGAGCTCAGAGGGAGTGAGTCTGAGTAAGTCCGTGTGCAGGTTCTTTAAAAGGAACTGCTTGGGACTCCAGAAGTTTCTTCCACCATTTCAGTCCCCACTGGTTTTTGCAGCCATAAATTATGGGAACAAATTTTCCTGGCACTGGAACCCTGGGCTGGGGGCCTGCTCTAGGGCTGAGAATCCTCACTCCTGAGATATCCCTTCTGAATTTTTATCCACTGCACATGCATGTGTGACTAGCCTGTTCCTCATCTCTACCCCTTCTACGAGTCTGGATGGATGTGGTTTCTTTAATTCCATAGTTGTCAGACTTCTTTCAACTCAATTTCTAATGGTTCTGAGTCATGGTTGTTGTATATTTTAGTTGTAATTTTTGATGTGGTTGTGCAAAGAGGTGAGCTGTGATGCTGCCATCCTGACCAGAAGCCCTCCAAATCTGTGATCTATTTTGATTTAACTTTTGTGTAAGTGGCGGACTTTAGGTTGCAGTTTGAATTTTTGGCCTATGCATGTCCCCAAAATAATCTTACCCAGGGTCAAAGAGTAAGGGATTGGAGAGCTGGACTCAAACCCGGGTCTGCGAGCTCTTCTTCTGCCCCCGACTGCGACACTGACCTCTGGACTGGCTCCCAGGAACGGTCAGTCCTGGATGGGGATTGGGGAGCATCTTGATCAGCCCTCATGGCAGTATTTCCAGCAGCCAGCCTGGGAAAGTGTCATTTGATCCGTCCGCAAACCCCAGCAGAGCCTGCTGTGCATTGGCTTGTGCTGGGCACCGCTGGGCCCCAGGATGCCCTGGGCCCATGGTCGTAATAGGGAGGTGGGACGAACACAGGTCATAGAGTTATTGGAGCCATGGAGGATGTTGCCCTGAAGCTTCGGGGGCCCAGCCCCCCACAGAGGTGACAGGAATGAGCATGAACCCCCGGGTTTAGGAAGGAGGGAGGGGCGTTCCGGGGAGAGGGAGCAGCACACCCAGAGGCCCAGCAGTGGGGGCGAACTTGGTGGGGTGACGTAGCCAAGTGGGCAGAGGGCTGTGCACGGGCAGTTAGAGCGGGGTGGTCCCAACGGCAGGAGACGGAGAGCCACAGCGGGGTGTGAGCGAGGAGGAGCGTGGGCAGATGGGCGGTTTTAGGAGCTTCCTCTGCAAGGAGGGTGGGTTAGACGGGGCTCGGCAATGAGGTGGTGCAGTTCCCCTGATCGCAGCCCAGTGGCTGGACTTGGCATTGGCGCCGGGGAGGGAGGGCTTGGAGGAAAGGAGGGGAGCAACTCCCAGGCTTCCGGAGTGGGCCCTCAGCTGGATGCGGGTGTGAGGGCAACGTGGGGCCCCGGGGGGAGCTCCTAGACCCACAGAAGCCCCCCTCCCAGCGCCCTGGCCCTCGCTGTTGGGGGACCGTTCCCTACGGAGTTGGCACATTCGGGGGACTTTGTTTAAGTGGTGATGTCACGGCTGCTGTCATAAGGAGACGCTGTTCCTTCTTGGAGTTCAGCGCGAACGCTCAGGCAGGCAACGTGAGCCAGCCGTGCTCAGAGGTGGAGCCTGGAACAGGCTGAATAAACGCAGCCGGAACCTCCTGACTCAGGCTTTCGGAGCTATTATGTGGCTGTGACTCCTCATCTGTCCCTCCCAGGAGGGCTGGATCCTGCGAGGCATCAGAGCAGGCCAGCTGGAGCCCGGACCTCGTCAGGAGGGGCCCAGCAGTGGCCCTCCGAAAGGTGGACCCTGGAGGCCCCAGAGCCCTGCCGCAGGGCCCTGGGCCCAGTCCTGGGTCTGGCTGTGCGTCCAGGCAAGTCGTGCCCTGGCTGTCACTGAGCTCCCACACCTGCCCGGCAGGTGGGGGTGAAGGCAGGAAGGGAGGGGAGCTGGATCTAACAGCGCCTGAACTTCTCCATGGACCCTTTTGGGATTCTTTCTCCCCCTCTTTCTTTCCTCCTGTGCCTTTCCTCCTTCCTCACTTGCTTATTCACTCATTCATTCGCACATGTTCGCAGAACGTCTCTGGGCTGGGCCCTGAACAAGGCGATCCCTGAGAGTGGGGAATGATTCAAACCCATTGTCTACCCTTGGGGAGCTCCCAGTCTGGCAGGGGAGGTGAAGTGCGCAAGTGAACAACTGTGACTCAAAACTTGGCCTAGGAGCTCTTAGGAGGAAGCGCCCCTGCCCAGCCGTGGGGAGGGACGCGCAGAAGGGTCAGGGAAGCCTGGGGACAAGCCCTGTGCAAGGGGCCGGAAGCGGGAGGTGAGCAAGGGTAGGGATGGAGCGCCCAGGGGAGGAGGTGGCTGCCAGAGCTTGGAGGGGCCCAAGTGCTGGGCACGTACGAGGAAGCACCAACAGGGCAGGGTGGCCGGGCACGGGTGCCAGGTGGGAGGACCTGGAACCCGTCGGCAAGGGCCTTGAATGCTTAGAAAAAAAATTTTCCCCAGGAAGCTGTGGGCTCCAGGGATGGGGGTAGGGAGGGGTTCCTGAGAAGTAAGCAGTATGAGCAACGCTGCGCTTTTGAACAGAGAGGATGGGAGCGAGGCAGCGAGGAGGTGGTGCCCAGGGGTTACAGAGGGGAGAAGGCCAGGGCCAGGCGCAGGGAGTGAAGCGGGCAGGGCAGGGCAGGGAAGCTGTGGCGCTGCCGGAGGGAGGGAGAGGGAGGGGGAGAATAGGGGACTATCACTGGGAGTGGGGAGGGGGAAGGGCGGAGCAGGCGATCTGATTGGACAGGCTGAGGGGGAGGTGCCGGGGGATGGCAGGGAGCTGGTGTCCTGGGAGATGGGTTCCCGCCAGGCCGGCTGGGGGGTGGGGTCCTGGGGTGGGGGCGACGCTGCTCCAGCCCTTCTGACCTAGAGGAAGGGGCCTGAGACACACACCCTGCCCCTGCGGGTTGGGCATCTAAGGGCCCTTTCAGAGGAGCAATTGGAGGGGGCAGTGCTCAGCCCAGGAGTGCCCTGTCTGCCCAGGAACCCCGGCACGGAAACCTCAATGCCACCACGTGGAGACTTTACCCCCCACCCTCCCTCCCACAAAGGGGCCTCTGGCCCAGCGGCTGTGTGCCACCTCTTCTGGTCGCCACTGGGGCAGCTTCTGGCTCTGAGCTTTACTGTCACCGCCAGCTCCTCCTTTGCACTGCGTGACATGGGCCTCTGCTAAAATCCCAGGGGACAGGAGCTGCCGGGGCTTACAAAGTGTTTCCTGGAGGAAGAAGGGAAATGGGGCGGTGCTGCTTGTCCCCTACACTGTGCTTGCGAGCTGGGCAGAGATGGCCCCCAACTGCCATGGCGGTGGAAAAGCAGGCCCCAGCCGCGACCCCGGGCAGTGCTGAGGCTGCGGCCGCAGGCAGGGCTCTGCTCCGGGCGGCTTCCCAGGGAGGCCGGGATCTAGGGCTCAGGCCTGTGTGGACGGAGGCCCAGGACATTCATTAACTCCTCCATTCACGTCAGATGGCTGTCCAGCAGCTGCGGCGGGGCGGGGGGCCACACAGCCGCAGCAGGTCCAAGTCGGCGACCTTCCTAGACTCCCGGCCGTGGGGAAGAGACAAGAAACCAATGTGCCCAAGTCACCCAGGGGAGGAGAAGAGATGGGGCGAGGAGATGGGCAGGCGAGCGGAGAGGGATGGCTTCGGTGGCCTTGGCGGCCGGTCCCCTGGGAAGGCCTGGCAGAGCTGCTTCTGCTGCGGGGCTGGGAGGCCTGGGCCGAGGGGGAGTGGGCGGAGGAAGCGAGGGAGGCCAGCGGGCACCTGGTGCGGGGTGGCCAGGAAGCGGGGCGGCGCGGAGGGCCTGGTGAAGTGCTGAGAGGCTGAGCAGGCCACTCTGGGCAGGGGTCGCAGGGGTCCTCTGGAAGCTCCTGGGACAGCTCAGGGTGAGGGTCAGGAAGTGCTGCTGCCCTAAAGCTCTGATCCCCGGTGGGGGGGCGCGGTTTGCCCCTCTCCTCCACTTGCCGCTTTGGGGGCGGGGCAGAGGGCAGAAGGGAGACTCGTCAGGGCCTCAGCGGCCAGGAGAGTTCTCAGAGGCCAGCCGCCTCTTTGTGGCCCTGACTAGGAAACTGAGGCTCAGGGCCAAGCGGCAGCTGGTCAGAGGCAGCGACAAAGTGGGTCCAGGCGAGGCTCCTGCCCGTGGCCCGGTCCCACCCACCCCCGGAGTCCACGCCTGTGCGAAAGGCAGCGTGGGCCGCGGCGGAACTCTGGGCATCTCTCCCGCACAGATGACGTGGGCTGCGTCGTGCCGTCCGAGTGCCTGCGGGCCTGCGGGGCCGAGATCGGCTGCTCCAACATCGCCTATCCCAAGCTGGTCATGGAACTGATGCCCATTGGTGAGGCTCTGGAGGGTCTGGGTGGGGACCAACGTCGGGGGCTGTGGGGCCATCCTGGGTCCAGTGTGATGCTGTATGACACCCAAGTAGGAAAGTAATAACAGGAAGCACGTGGCACTTGCCACAGACCAGGTGCTATTTCAGGGGCTTCACCAGAGAGTACCCTGCCTCTTCCTTTCAGGAACCTTCTGTGTTATTATCGTCCCCTTTTTAGGGACGAGGAAACTGAGACCCAGAGAAGTTAAGTAAGTTGGCCAAGGTCATGTGGCACGTGAGCTGCAAAGCTGGGATTTGAACCTGGATGATCTGCCTCCAGAGCTTGCCCTCTTAGCCAATTTCTCTTCCTTCAGGCCCCCTGGGTGCCAAGGCCTTTTACAAACTGCTTCTCTCCTTTATTTATTTATTTTATCCTCACCTGAGGACATGTTTCCATTGGTTTTTAGAGAGAGAGGAAGGGGGAGAGAGAGAGAAACATTGATACCTTGCCTCCCGTGCATACCCCAACCAGGAACTGCAGCCTTTTGGTGTAGGGGACGATGCTACAAGCAACTGAGCCACCCAGCCAGGGCATTCAAACTGCTTCGCTCCTTTAAGGCAGAGTTGTCAGCGGCACCTTACAGATAGGGGACGCCGAGGCATGAGGTGGGGAGTGCTTGTCCAAGGCTACAGAGCCCCCGAGACACAAACCCCAACCTGTCTGGCCCGAGCCCCACGGCTTACTCCGCTGGGACCAGGAGCCCAAGCCCCTGGGAGACCTTGAGTGGGAAAAAGCTGGGGGGCAGGTTGTGGCCTTTTGCATGTTCCTCGCGGCAGCAGTGGTCGCCCAGCCTGACATGGGCTGATGAGGGTCCAGTCGCAGCAGGGGCGCAACAAAGCAACGGCAAGGATGTGGGAGGCCCCACCTCAGCTGAGAGGAGGCAGCTTCCACAGCCCAGCTCATTTCTGGATTCTCAGGCCCTTCAGCGCCTACCCCCCGACCCCCCATGGAAGACCCCCAGCCCCTGCTCTGCCCTCCCTCCCAGGGGATGTTCACACACAGTCCCGGGATCGCACCCTGGCTCCGCCGCTTGCTGCTGAGAGCTGTGGGGCATGTCACGCGCCTGCTCTGAGCTAAACTGGAGACAATGACACCTACCCGCCCCTCAGCGTTGCTGCTGTGAAACATAACAGCTTAGGAAAACGGCCACCCTGGCGCAAGGCTCAGCTGCAGTGTGGTTTTCCACCCCTCGACTTTGCCTTCCCCTTCTGCTCTGGGGGGCTTCCTAAGCCCGCCAGCGCTGACACCCAGCTGTTACTGGGCCACAACCGGCCCCGCCCCCGCCATGCCTGGAGCTCCTGGCCCGAAAGATGGGTGGAGAATAAGCCCTGAGTTAATCCACCTGCCAGAGCAAGAAAAGGAGGGCAGAGAAATGCTTCGGGGAAAACACTTTCTTGAACTCACTTTGCTTTGGGAGCCACCCCAGCCAGCCCGGAGGTCACACAGCCGGTTGGGTGCAGAGCCTGCGCCCGGCAGCCCAGCCGGCAGCCCAGCCGGCAGCCCAGCCGGCAGCATGTGGCACCTGTAAGGCCGAGCCCTCCAGAGGGGCCCTGCCGGGTTTATCCTAGGGCAGGGGGTGGAGGCAGGCAGATGGGGCATCTGTGGAACAGGGGCTGCTTAGGCACATGAAGAAAAAGCGTAAGAAACCTCGGAGAGAGAGTTGCATCAAGACCCAGCGAAGGGAGGTGACCGGCCTGAAGCCACACAGCACTGAGTCTCCCCACCCTCGGCCCCTCTCCAGCCTGGACTCCTGGAAGCCTTTGCACAGCAGTGCCTCACCCACCTCCGGGCAGACCCCTCACTCATTTTTAGCCAATCAGCAGGTGGATTCTTCTGTCCCCTGTGGGGAACCACATCGCCTCTCCCACAGAGCCAACAAGAAAGGGGAACCCCTGGGCCTGCCGGGCCTCCCACACATAAGACCCCAAAGGCTGGGCCACTGCATCCTGCCCAGGGTGCAACCTTTAAGCCCAGGGTCCCACTCCAAGCCTTCCTCACTCCCCCATCAACCCCGGAGTCCTGCATCCGGCCTGGGCGCCTGTCTTCCCCTCTCTGAACTTTTACTTTTTCATCTGTCAAACGGGTTAATAATCCTTCCATCAAATGAAGTCATGGGTGTGAAAGTGCTTTGTCAACTGCAAGGCTCTGTAGAAATGAGAGGCTGATAATAGCACCAACAACAATGGGAGTGAAACCAGAAAAGTCGGCATTCCCGCTGCCTGTCACTACTAGAACCAATGAGTAGAGACAAGGATTGAATCTTTACGGGCGCTTTATTCAGATGCTGGCGATCTGTGAAGAAGGCAAGTTATGTAACCTAAAAAACCGTCTTAACGTCTCATCTCAAGCCAACTTTTTATAAAGGAGAAGAAGGGATAGGTTAGGGGTTTGGAACAAAGGCTAATTGGATAAGAGTTCCAGTCCCCCTATGATTTTCCTAGTACTTCTTTATCTGTTGATCAGCATCATGGGCGTTCCCTCCCTGGAACACAATGGCTCAGGTACCAGCGCCATGGCAGGCAGACCCCCTGGGACATAAGGTTGAATGGCTTGTCACCTCCTGGAATCACTTAGGTCATGCATTCTGGTTTCCGGAACAACAGCTTCCCACAGGCATCAGTTACTTAAGCCTCTCAACTAAGGCTAAAATCTCTAACTATTGAGTTATAGCTTTAATCACTTAAGCCTCTCAACTATGACTGAAGCTAAAATCTTTAACTCTTGAGTTCCCCTATCATGCCTCCCTGTTAGTTTTTAATTATCTTATTTCTATAAGTCTACTTTAATTAAAGAAATACAAACTAAAACAATGTAAAAGCAGGTGAGATTATTTAAAAATAATTTCACTGTTGAATAAACAGTCCTTCCACATATAGACCATTCTGCTGGCAATTTGATGTGACTAAAGGCATAAGATACATTGGGTGGTGTCGCCATTTCACTACAATGGTTTTAGCACAGCTGACCAAAGTTGCACCTTTTCCAGCTGTGGCGACACTAGAATTTTTAAAGAAAACAGTTCTTTGTCCTTTAGAGTTACCATAGGTCCCCAATTATCTTTCCAGGGGAGCACAAATGCCTACACGACATGAAAAGAAAGTTTGTTCCCCACAGGTTCCAGTCCACTTGTCTTCCAGTTGGCTCTCTAGGGGTCCTGTGTTCCAGGTCTTGAGCAGCATCTTATCTCCAGGCTCAAAGGAGTGTAGCGAACCTGTGGGGGAGAGGTCCCTAACACAGCTAAGGCCATTAATCACAGCTGAAGTCTGACTTAACTGTTGTACATAGTTCTTCAACTTCACTTCTTGACCTACACACGTATCTCCCACCCCAATCATAGCCTGAAATGGCCGCCTGTACACAATTGTGCAAGGACTCAATTGAATCCCATTTCGAGGAGCCACCCTTATCCTGAGCAGGGCAACAGGTTAAACTTGATCCCAGTGGAGATGAGTTTCTTGACACAATTTGGCTACATTTTTCTTCAAGGTGTGATTCATCGTCTCTACCTCCCCAGAAGCCTGAAGTCTCCATGCCATTGTGGAGTCTCCCCTTGATTCCTAAACATTTTCTAAACCTTCCATGTAATTTCTGAAACAAAAGCAACTCCAGTATCTCTCTGGACGCTGCCGGGTAGGCCAAAGGGAGGACTTATTTCCCGCAGTAAGTCTTTCACTACTTCGAGGATTTCTCAGTTCTAGTCGGATAAGCCTCTCCTCATCCTGAAAATGCATGAACAAAGATGAACAAATATTTCCATCCTTGGACCCTCGGTGTCTGGGCAAAGTCTGTCTGCCAGTCTTCAAACAGGCACTGCCCTTGGTATTGTTTCCCTTCTTCTTTCTGATGGGGATCTGTCTTCGGATTGTTCTGGCACACGGGCCTTTGGAAGCTCCAGGACCTGCGAGCCATGGTTTAATATAGGTGGTTCAGACCCCAGCTCTTAGCTTTCTCTGTCTGCAGTCGAATATTCAGGGTCGAATTATGGCAAGTCTTGGATGGGTACCAAAGGCATATGGACGCCCCTCTGGCAGCCTCTTTCGCTGTTCAACCAGCAGGTGGTTTCCTCTAGCCACTTAGGTGTCCTCTTTCTGACGCCCGGGGTCGTAACTGCCCCCTGTAAAGGTACCTGACCAGCCTCTAATAATTTAAAATTTCCATTGCATGCTTAATTTCCTTTATATTGGAAGTTAATAGTCCTCTTTCCTTCCAGATACACGTTCGCTCTCTTTTAAATCAATTCTGCTAGAGTAAACATCGTCAGTTATTTCAGCGCGGTCATGCATTGGCACGGCTGAGGCGGGCTCCGGGAGAAGGGGGGAAGGGTTTAACGGGCAGTGGGGAGTGGCTTGGTGCCTGCCCCTTCTTCCAGCCTTGAGCCACGACTTCCCTCTCTGCTCCAGCAGGCTCAGCACAGGGTGGGGTGCATACACGGTGAGAGGCTGTCCCAAGGGAGACTTGTAGGCGTCCTGTAAAAGCTCACGGGTGGCTGCCACTGCTCTCCAGCAGGCTGGCTACCCCCGGACAGTGTGATCTAGTTTCTTTGACAAGTCCAGTAAGACTCCTTTTGCCAGGTTCAAGCAGGAGCCCAAGAAACCTTGCTGCTGGTTGGCAAATCTGGGCCTTCCGTGCCGATCCTTTACAGCCACAGGATGCCGCATGGTTCCAGGTAGCTGTCCTATTAGTTAAATGATGCATGTACCTATTGTAACAGAGTTCCTCCTTCTAGTTTTAGATCTTTTAAGTCCTGGGTCAGGGTCTCTGAAAATCATGGGGGAATTCTTGAACCTTTGTAAGACTGTCCAGCAGTACTGAGCCTTGACCCGAGATACCGGGTCCTGCCATTCAAATACAAACAACCGTTGAGAGTCTTGGTCAACCAGAATGCAAAAAAACAAACCAACCATCTTTTAAGTCCAGAACTGAATACCAGAGGCTGTGCCCGGGTGTACTGTTCTGTACAGTGTCATTTATGGCCCTTCAGTCATGTATTGTACAGGGGGTGGCAGGGCCGAATGAGCCCATATGCCTGAAACTTCTGAATTATCGGGCACATCCCCTCCAGGGTCTCCTTTCGCCCGGGTACGGCCTCCTATCGGGAGTCCCTGTCCCTGGTCTGAGGTCGGCTTTCATGGGGGAGGCTCGCTTAGCCCCAGCCTTCCAGCAGCCCACGCAGCGGGGTTTACCTGAGTCTCAATTTCTTCTAGCCAGCGCTGCTTTCCTCCTCCTTCCTGCGGTTACCTAAGGAACTGCTGGGCATGCTCTGGAGGGACCTTAGGCGGAGCTGTTGTTATTCAAGAAAGTGATTTGAGCACAGAGTTGATAACAAATCCCTTCCCAGAAGAGGAAATCCACATCTCCTAGAGCACATTCTAATGGCTTCAAGGAAAACTGGCTTTCAGGACTTCCCGAAATTTTAGTTACAGTTCAGCTAGAGGTCTATTGACCACAGAATGTGTTGTTCTGGTATCAGTCAAAAAGGTCTACCATTTTTCTGTCCACTGTTAGTTTTTTGAGTTCTCCGGCTCAGACCTCCTTTTCCCTCACTTGGGGCACTGTTTTTTCCAGTTGCCTTTTCTTTTGCAATGTGATTGCCCACCCTAGTTTTTGTTTCCCTGATGTGTTTGGAATGGAGAGACCAGTTCAAGCTCACCTTTGGCTCTGTCCGCCAAGTAAGGAGGACTATCCCCCAGGGCTGGAGGAGCAGTGGGAACCCAGACCATGCTCACAGCAGCCAAACACCCTGACCTCATGGGTCCCTCTCTCCTGAGCTTCTGCTATGTACCACAGGCAAATTCCCTTTTCTCTGGACCATTTCCCCTTTTCCCTCATCTTTGACAAAACAACTCTAATTGCAATTTAGTACAGTAGTTCAAAGACCCGTTCAGTGGCCAGCATTCTCCTGAGTCCAGATCATACATAAGCCAAACAGTTATTACAGTAAAAAGCCATTTTCTTAGGTTCATAAGCATAGGTCAACCAATCAGCCAGAATTTGCCCCTAAGGGCTGTTTCCCAGAATGGAGGCTCTACTCCATTTTACCAGACAGAGCTCTGTAATATCACACAAATAAGAAGGAATTCACCCTAAGGAGCTGTTTCCTGGAATGGAGTCCCCTCGCCTAGTTCTACCAGGCAGAGGTCTGTAATATCACACAAACCAGAAGGCACTCTAATTCCTGATAACTATTCTAAGTTGTAACCCAGGACTGCAATTCTACCAGACAGAGCTCTGTAATACCTAAGTCATCACACAAACCAGAAGGCACCTTAATTAACCCAGGGCTGCAATCCTGAATGAGAAAGCACAATGATTCAGTTGAAAGTGA
Organism: Pteronotus mesoamericanus; assembly: GCF_021234165.1. Taxonomy (NCBI): domain Eukaryota; kingdom Metazoa; phylum Chordata; class Mammalia; order Chiroptera; family Mormoopidae; genus Pteronotus; species Pteronotus mesoamericanus. The sequence goes on from NW_026555090.1 coordinate 2,065,994, forward strand.
GGTTGCTCGGGAGCGCCAAGAATTGGAGAAGAAGAGTCTCCAAGTGAAGTCACCTGGAAGATGCTAGGGAGTATCCAAATCCACACCTCAGGGCCCCCACATCCAGGCGGCCAATGGGACTCTCCACAAAGTACCCAGACTTCCTAGAGAGTCCTGAAGGTGTCCCATCTGGGTCGCCAAAATAAGAAACCAGAAGTCAGCATTCATGCTGGCTGTCACTACCAGAACCAATAAGTAGAGACAAGGATTGAATCTTTATGCATGCTTTATTCAGATGCTGGTGATCTGAGAAGATGAAGGGTTATGTACCCTCAAAAACCATCTTAACATCTCATCTCAGGCCAACGTTTTTATAAGAAGAAAGGGTAGGCAATGGGTTTGGAAAAAAGGTTAATTGGATAAGAGGTGCAGTCTGGTGATGATTTTCCTAGTACTTCTTTATCTGTTGTAATTTTGATGTTGTTGTGTGATGAAGCAAGCTGTGTTTACCTACACCTCCACCTTGGCTGGAAGTCTACGTCTTTATCTGTTCATCAACAATTCTTTATCTGTGTCACAAATGTTCCCTCCCTGGGACAAAGTAGCTCAGATACCATATGGATCATTTGCAGACCTCCTGAGGCACAAAGGTGGAATTGCTTGTGGACTCCTGGAGTCACTTAGGTCATGCATTGCAGTTTCTGGAACAACAGCTTTCCACGTGCATTAATCATTTAGGCCTCTCAGCTATGACTGAAGCTAAAATCGTTAATTCTTGAGTTCCTCTATCAGAAGCAATTACAGTTGTGACTATCAGCAAGCCACAGGCTTAAGAAGCACATCCGGAAGTTTTCACAGTTTGTTCTTGGCTTCCCCTGCCTCCTGAGTTTGGGTCTTTGATCCACTGCCTCAAACATCTCAGCCTCCTCCCACCTGGCTGCATGCTGGTGGGACATGTCCTGGTGGAGGCTCAGTCATGCAGTGCTGATGGTGGGCCCTCACGCAGCAGGACAGAGACAGGGGGCACTCCTGGAGCCTAGGGGAGGGCCAGGCCGGGCCTGACAGCCCCCATCTCCAACCCACAGGTCTGCGGGGACTAATGGTGGCAGTGATGATGGCTGCGCTCATGTCATCGCTGACCTCCATCTTCAACAGCAGCAGCACACTCTTCACCATGGACATCTGGAGGCGGGTGCGGCCCCAGGCGGGCGAGCGGGAGCTGCTGCTGGTGGGACGGTAGGCTGGCGGGGAGCTGGCACCAGGAGGGGCCGAGAGGTGGGCTTCCCAGCCACACGACCAGCCCGGAGGGCCCTGCCAGAGATGGACATGAAGAGATGAACAGGAGGATGCTGGGAAGGGGAGAGGAGGGCAGACCACCTTGCCCATCCCACGTCCCACACTGCTTCCCTGGCCCTCCCTGCACAGTCCCAGCCCTCATCTTGGATGTGTCTCTTACCCGGAGCAGCATCTCTGAAGGAGAACTCTCCGCCCCAACTGCCCCAGTGATCTTTCTTCTTCCCCAAATCTGAGCCCCGAGCCCTACTGATGAGCCCCACTTGCTCCAGAGGGGACCCCGAGCCAGAACTCAGGGATGACCATGTTCAGGCCTCTGTGGCCCCGGCCCCGGCCCCACTGAGCTTCTGCCCATTTCCTCCTAGGCCTGCTTGTCCCTTCCTATTACCTCCATGACTCACCCCAAAAGCCCCCTCGTCAGCCCTCCCTGATACCGCTGACCAAGGAATGAGCCCCTCTCCCCTCTGTGCTTCTCACAGGGGACCCTTGCCAGGCTCTTTCACAGTGCTCGCGGCCCTTTCCTAGGTCCAACGTCTTCCCTGTGCCCCGCCCCCAGGGGCAGGCAGGGGCTGTGTCTGGCACAGCTCTCCACCGCCCTGCTTGGCCAGGCACCAGCAGTCCTTCGGGGTGAACTCAGCAGCGGTTGATGAGGAGCTGGTCCCCAAGGGTGTGCATGTGTCTGACTGGGCCCTCTCCTGGACCCTCCTCTCCTGCCCCCCATGAGCCACGTGGTCCCTCCTCTGCTAGGTGAAGGGCTCAGCCTCCTGGGGCTGAGCTTGGCCAACAAGTGCACCCTCTTCCTGGGAGCCCACGGCAGCCATCGGCAGGGGTGGGGGCCTCCCCCAGAGCGACGGGCCGTGTCTGGGTGATGCAAAGCAGCCCTCTTCAGTCAGAAGGGCCCTGCTGGGACACGCCTTCAGCGGGCAGGTGTGATCTCATCCGCAGCCTCCAAAACAAGCAGCCTCCCTCCTGCCTGGCAGGCGGCGTCAGCCTCAGCGTCAGCACCCCTCCGCGTCAGCACCCCTCCCCAGAGCACCCCGCCCCTCTGCCTGTGGTTCCCTGCCTTCGCAGCTCCTTTCTGGGGCCCATCCCTGTTGACAGGCTTCTCCCAAAGCCTTTCCAAGCTCAGCAGTCCTGGAAATTGGGACTGGCCTGCCCTTCTGTAGCCCAGGGTGTGCCCCGCCCCACCCTCCCCGCCCCCCCGCCCCCTCGCCCCCAGCCCTGCCAGCCTCCTCCTGGCGCAAAGCTGTGCTGGCTGAGGGCTCCCCGTCTCTGAGTCCCACTTCTCTCAGCCGCCAGCTTCGGGGAGTGGGAAGGGCCCAGCACCAGTGGTCAGCTCTCCCACACCTCCGTCTTGATGCATTGGGACACCCCCAACACCTCCAGCCTCCTCTTGCCTGAGACAACATGGTCAGGCTGTGTTCCCAGGCCATGTGGGGTCTGGATGTACAGAGCCTCCATTCAAGAGCCAGGCCTTAGAAAGGGGCGTGGGGCACTCCCAGAAGTCTGGGGAGGAGGCCCTCTTGGGGCAAGGACTGGCAGGGACATGCCGGTGACCCCACAGTCTCATCAGGTTGGGGCGGTAGCCAAAGGAGGTGTCGCAGGCCTGGGCAGTGACAACTCCACCTCTAGCGCCCTGACCTTCGCCAGCCCCAGGCCCCCTCCCCACCCTCTGCTCCTGTTTTCCTCCCCTACCACCCCTTCTGTGCCCCTTCTCTATGATTCTCCAAGAGTGCCGAGGCATCCCTTGCACCCTGCCTTGAGCTGGGCCATATGGGCATCCACTCCTGACCCTGACCCGCCCGAACCCCAGGCTGAGGGGCTCCCCTATAACTTCGGCTGCAGCTTAGCGATGTGGGGGCAGCCGACCTGTCAGCAGTGTGTGGGGGAGCAGCTGGGAAGGCGTCCTGGAGGAGGGAGGCCTTGGGCTGGGCCTGGGAAGGTGAGAGGGTTTGCAGGGGCAGGAGCTGAGACGGGCCTTCCGGGCAGAAGGAAAAGCCTCTGGGTTTGGGGCCCCTCTGGCAGCCGGGTGGTGCCTGAAACGGAAGGAGAAACCCTGGAGAGCGGCAAGCAGGCAGGGCCCTGTCTCAGGCTGGGCTGGGAGGCCCAGGACCCTACACGGAGACCCTGGGAACCTGTGTGAGGAGGGCGGGCTGGGACAGGGCGCATGGAGCCTGCCAGGCGAAGGGTTCATTAGCCTCAACCGACGTGGCACCTCCTTCCTCCACCCTCAACCCGAGGCCGGGAGAGGAGAAAAGGGAGGCAGGCAGCAGGCAGGGCGGAGTGAACCGAGGGCAGCCACGGCCGGGGCGCACTGGCTGTCCCCGCTCCGTCCGAGGGCAGCGGCAGGGGCTGGGCCACAGTGGCGCTTTCACTAATATCAGAGGCCAGCAGTCTGAGAAGGTGGCAGGTAAAAACCCCAACGCCCACTCTCCCTCTGAGCTTTCGGAAGCAAGTTTATATAGGGGAAGCGTGGGGATTTGAGAGGGGAAATTCCTAGGGGGAGCGTGGGGGTGGGGTGGAAAGGGGAGTCGCACAGCCTCTCCCAAGCTCGCTCCCCTCTTCCTGTCAGCCTAGCGCTAGCATTCCTCTTCCTGGGACACCTGTGGTTTAAGCTCTGTATCCTCTGATGGGGAGGGGAGGTGTAAACCATTTGCTCTCACGTGTCCTTGGTTAGGAGAGATACGGTCTTGCAATCCACCTGGCCGCTGTAAGTCGCTCAAGCTGTTTGGCCTTCTTTAATTTTCTTGTCTGTTTCCCCATTCCACTCGCCCAGGAATGTTCCTTGCTTCTCACTGCCCTGTCTCAGGAGGGCCCGCCCCAGCGGCACACAGCCTCGCTCACCCCTGACATCCCGCTCGGGGCTCCATGGGGTCTCAGTCCACCGCCCACTTTAGGGATGGGGGGCACCCAGCTGACACAGGGGCGAGGGGTGCTCAGCCCCGGAAGAGTAGGTGGAACACCTCGCCCAAGCTCTGCGCCTTTAGCCAAGTTGCAGGCCCCCTCAAGGCTCCAGGGCCCACTCCTTCTGGAAGCCCTCCTGGATCAGGGGTTCCTCTGGGCTCCCACAGCCCAGCCCTGACCGCAGGGTGACAGGCTCCTCATTGACCAGGGCCTGCTCTTCACCGTGTCTGGGCTCCTAGCGCAGCGCACTGTCCTCAGGTGGGCTCTGTTGAACCGTTAGTGAATGAACAGGGAAGCGTCTCTGCTGCGGAAGCCCTCGCCTAGAGGGGGGCAAGGTGGCAAGGGAAGGGGGCCGGTGGAAGGCTTTGGAATGAGCAGGACTGGCCATGCCCCTAGAAGAGTGGACCGTGAGCCCAGGGGGAGGCTGGAGCTGGGCAGCGGGGCAGGGGAGGGGGGTGGGCAGGGGCGGGGACGGGCGTGAAGGGCCTGCTGCCGAGCCCCCGGCCTGCCTGCAGGCTGGTCATCGTGGTGCTCATCGGTGTCAGCGTGGCCTGGATCCCCGTCCTGCAGGGCTCCAACGGCGGGCAGCTCTTCATCTACATGCAGTCGGTGACCAGCTCCCTGGCCCCCCCAGTGACTGCGATCTTCATCCTGGGCATTTTCTGGCGGCGCGCCAACGAGCAGGTGGGGCGGGAGGGGAGCGGGGCGGAGCCGGAAGTGGGGGCCGAGCTCCTCCCCCGCACGGAGCGTGACTGGGGGGCCTCGGCCTTGCTCCCGGGGCCCAGCCACCCTGACTTCTCCTCCCCAGGGGGCCTTCTGGGGCCTGATGGCGGGGCTGGCGGTGGGCGCCACGAGGCTGGTCCTGGAGTTCCTCTACCCAGCCCCGCCCTGCGGTGCGGTGGATGCCCGGCCCGCCATCCTCCGCGGCATCCACTACCTGCACTTTGCTGTCGCCCTCTTCGCCCTCAGTGGAGCAGTGGTGGTGGCTGGGAGCCTGCTGACGCCGCCCCCGCAGGGAGCTCAAGTAAGCTTGCCCTGACCCCTGGCACCTGACCCTTAACAGGTTCTGACTCAGGTCCCATTCTGACTCCTGACCCTCTGAGTCAAGAGTTTCCTAGCTCTTGGCCTCTAGCTCTGTCTGGCCCTGGCCCTGGGGCCTTGTTTGAACTCAGCCGCCCTTTTCCATCCCTGACCCCTGATCCTGTCCGGGCCCATCCCCCAGCCCTGCCACAGCCCCATCCCTATGCGTTCCCTGCAGATCCAGAATCTTACCTGGTGGACTCTAGCTCGAGACCTGCCCCCGGGGGCCAAAGCAGGTATGTGGGGACCCCAGGCACCCCCCTTCACTCCCATCCCTGGGGCTGGGGCTTGGAAAAAACCCCTGGCACTGGGTGCGGCCCTGTGATCCTCGTCTGTCCCTCTCCCACCCCCTCCAGGTGACGCCCAAAAATATGCTTTCTGGGCCCGTGTCTGTGGCTTCAACGCCATCCTTCTCATGTGTGTCAACATCTTCTTCTATGCCTACTTCGCCTGACCTTGCTCCTGGGTGGGAAGGTGGGAGCCCTCAGAGCCTTGGGGCCCCTCCCTAATGGGGACACCAAGGCCACAGAGGGCGACCCCCTCATGGCTGCGTGGCAGTGGGTCAGTGCCAGGGACTGGCCCTGCCAGCAAAGCAGAGCCCTGAAAAATCAGGAAGGAAATGGGAGAAACGAACGCGACACATCAAAAATGGCAGTCACAATGAGAAAGAAAATTAGATTTCTGATGGACACCCTCGCACCGTATGGCTGTTTTTATTCGGAGTACATGGTCCAGGTCAGGAGCAGCACCACCCACCAGAGCTCAGGGCACCGAGGGCCTCAGGCCACCCCTGGGTGAAGGGAGCCCTCAGCTCAGGCTCACCGGCCCTCCTGGGGCCCCCCATCCCATCTGCTCCCAGCCACCACAGGGGCCTCCTCTCCCTCCCCCCCTCACTGCCCCTGCGTCACCAGCTGGTCATTCAAAGTGGTTTCGGAGCTCCCCTCACTCTGCCTGCTCCCAAAGGTGCCGAGGCTCCAGGCTGCGTTGCTTAGCAACCCCCTGCTGGGAGCACAGTGCATGCGGACACCCTGTCTTTTCTCGAGCTGGGGCCTCGCCCAGACAGCCCCCCCGTTGTGGGGGTGGCTGGCCTTCAGAGGCCAGCTCAGGCCCCTATTCCCACCTGGCTTGCAGTCCCTACGCTGCCCGAGTGTGGGCCAAACCTGGGCCTGAACCGAGTCTCTCCGGTGGCTGTGTCCAGGGCCTGCCCCTCAGCACTTGTCCATTTCAAGAGGAGCAGCTGCCTCCATTTCTGTCACCACTGTGGCCTCGCCCTCCGGGCCTGTGCCCCTCCCCCAGGCGTCTGTAGTGGGTGGGGGTGCTGGGTGTCCAGCCGGAGACGAGTGGTGGGGCTGCGGAAAAGTTGGCCTCCGCTTGGGAGTCTGTCCCGTGAGCATAGGCCAATAGGTGTTTGATGCCCTTGCCTGTCCCTTATATCTAGGCCACCTTCCCAATAGCCAGAACACTTCAAGGGCCCTTTTGAGGGAGGGGCAGGACTGGTCAGCAACCCTTGGGTGGAGCCCCTAATGTGCTGAGCCCAGGAGCCCTCAACTCTCTCTGAGGATGGGGCCACTGATGGCTGGAGTGGGCGGGGCCTCTGCTCGCTCACCCTGTGATGTCACAAAGCTGGTGACCAATGGAAACTCCAGGAGCTCCCCCTGCCTGGGGGGGGCACTGAACACCAAGTTGGTGATGGGCACCTGGGGCAGTCACAGGTCATGTGGAGCAGTGGGGGCTGGGCTGGGCAGGGAGAGGCCCAGGCTCCTGTCCAAGGCCCATGGCTGAGCCCCAAGGGACCTGGTGGGGGTGTGCGCGGTCTCTGTTGGGCTTCAGTGTCCCGTGGACAGACGGTCTGCCAACCCTGCCCCTGGCCCCACTCTGGTCAGAGGTGCACAGGCTGGACGTAGCTCCGCGGGAAGAAGCCTACATGCCCGCAGAAGCGGCCTCGCCACCAGTGGGGGTCCAGGTGCTCCAGGACCTCGATGATGTCACCGCGGCGGAAGCTGAGCTGCGAGGAGTCCTGCGCCGAGAAGTCAAACTGCGCCTGGGCAAAGCAGGCCTGGGTGGACTGCAGAGGGAAGGGCTGTCAGTGGGGCCCTCAGGGGCCCTGGCGGGAGACTCGCCTCAGCCCAGGACGGGCGACGTGTCCAAGGCCAGACTGAGGCTGTCCTCGCCTGCGCCTCCGAGGCTGGGAAGTGGCCCCCGCCCACGGGCCTCCCGCTGCCACCCCACTTCATCTACAGGGAACAACATGACTGTCCTGCTGGCTCAGCTGGGCCCTGAGTACTGGGTCCAGGGAGGGGCTGTGGTCAAGTCCCTCAGCGTCCCCACCTGCGAACGGCATCTGGACGAGAGCTCTGCAGGCACGCCAGCCTGACGCCATCACAATTGCGCCCAGCACCCAGGTGCTGCCCGCCCCACCGGGATCTCTGCTCTGAGCCTTCGGAATCCTACCTAGGACAGCTGATAGCATCAGTGGACGGGCTGTAATTACGGGCTCTCTGCCCAGGAAAGAGGAGGCGGCATGGGTCCCAAGAGACTGAGCCAGCTCTGGAGTCTCCCCACAGAGTGGGTGATCCCAGGCCGGGCCAGAGTGAGGTGGTGGGTGTCGGGGAGCCCTCAGGCGGCCCTCAGCTCCCTGCTGGCTCCCTCACACTCTTCATGGTCAGAGCTGCCTGGGCAGCAAGGGGAAAGGGAGCTCACAGCCGGCCTGGTCCCCAGGGACAGGCCAAGGAGGCCGAGCCCCCTGCTGGGCCGATGGTAGACTAGTGGGGGTCTCCCGAGGCACTGCGTGACTGTCCTGGAATATCAGACCCCAGGGCTCATCCTATTGGACAGAGAGGGAACCGAGGCCCCGCTGAGGGATGAGCTGGCCCCAAGGTCACACGTGGTGAGGCGGCAGGGGCCTGGGAGCAGGGCAGGATGGGGGGCCCCACAGTGTCCGTCAGCCCCTCCGTGGGCCGTGGCCACGGCCAGGCCCCCGACACCCTCTGCAGAGCCAGGCTTGGCTGCAGTGGTGGGGACCTGACCTCCGGCCCCAGGCCTTGCCGACACCCCCTCTCCCGAGGAAAATAGCAGGTCGGGGCTAATAAGCCCATTAGATGGTGTCGTCACCCTAATGGGCGCTGGTCCTGGGGCCCTCGATGAAAGAGCTGGCTGGCAAATTGCTGTTATTGTGAGGACGAGGGGCGGCCACCCCTACCCTGAGTCTGGCCAGAGCCTCGCCCTCACTGCCCCGCACCCTATCCAACCTGGTACCTTGGGAGCAGAAGGCGGGACTGAGCCTGCCCGGCTGGCAGTCTTGAATGGATCACAGCACTCTCCAGGCCTCAGTTTCCCCTCCTATACCACGGGGGCAGTAGTGCACAAAATCTAGTTCAGTACATGTCTCTCAATAGGCTTGGTAGGTGTTGGTACCTTCATTCAACATTTATTGAGCACCTACTGTGTGCCATGCACTACTGTGAACAAGCCAGACACGGTTTGCCCCATGGAATTTCCAGTCTGCTCCGTCCTCTCCCCCTCCTCTCCCCCTACCCTCGCCTGTTTCACAGCCGCGCCACCAGGACAGAGCTGTTCAATCTGGGCTGGACGCTCCTCCCCCTGCCTGGGCTGCTGCGGGGAAGGGAGGCTGGCCCGGCCCTGGCCCCGGCCCCGCCTGGCGTCCTTGCCCTGTGGTGGTGACCCGACTCACGCTGGACCCGCCCACCACCCGTCCCTGCCCACCTACCTTGAGTTGGGGCTCCTCGTCCCGCAGGAAGACCTGCCGCTTCTTGGCGATGGTGGTGGTGTGGTAGAAGTCGACCAGCTCATTGAGGGAATTGAACTTCTCCTCCCACAGGAAGTACTTCCCAGAGGCCTCGCGCAGCACCTTGAAGTGCTGCACCTGGTCCCCGTAGCTGGGGGAGAGGGCCCACGGTCACCTCGGACGCCTCCGGCAGCCAGGGCACCCCCAGCCCGGCCCGGCCCTGCGTCTTCCCTGCTCACCGCTGTCTGCGGCCAGGCCTTTCCCTTTCCTGGCGAGACCTGGAGTTGGGAGGAGGTGCCGGGAGGGGGGACAGTCCCAGGCCCCTGACCTGGCTCTGCGTGAGACCTGGTGAGTACCCCCGGCAGTGGGGTACAGAGGTAAGGGTGTGGACCCTGGACCAGGCCTCTTTCTTGCTGTGTGACTTTAGGCAAATCACTCAACTTCTCTGAACCTCAGTGTCCTCATATTCACACCTCCCTCTGGGAAAGTGTTCAGAAGATGCTGACGATGGTCTATGGGCACCATTAACTGGGTTTCTCTGAGAGAGGCGGCCAGACAGCATTCCCTCTCTAACTTCCCTCTCAGCCCTCACATTCTTCTCCCTCCCTCTCCCCGCCCAGCCCTTGCAGGCCCTTGAGGAGTGAATCCCGAGGCCACCCTGACTCAGCAAGAGAGGAGCTTAGGTGTGTTGGGGGCTTCCTGTCCTTCCCACCCACAACCACCTCAAGAACCTTCCCGGGTTCCCTATTACCCTTGGGATAAAATCTTAACAGCCCAGACTCAAGATCTGGCTCTGATTCCATGGCCAGCCTCATTTCTTTAATATGTCGTCTGATGCAATCCGCGAGTCCCTTTCTCATCTCCCAGCCTTTGCCCAGCCTTCCGACCCACGGCTGCTAAGTCCTCTCACGTGCCCTCTTGCTCAGCTAGGAGAGAGCCTGCCTCTCCCAAGCTGGCCAGCGGGGTGGAGCCTGCCCCGGCTGGCCTGGGCCGAGGGCCCTGCCCGGTGCCTTCCCACACAGGCCGGTCGCACGCCAGGGCAGGCCGCGCGGCCCAGAGGCTGGAGGTGGTGCCGCACAGCCGTGGTGGTCCGCTCCCCGCTGCAGGGTGGCTGGGGAAGCGGGGCCCTGAGTGTGGCCATGACCTGCCCAGAGTCACTCAGCAACAAAGCCCACATCTGAGCTCCTACACGTCGAGCGAGCATCGCACTCAAGTTCTCCCCGACTGGTTATCATTGTATAACGATAGCCATTAATACTGATGCCAGTTGGGATGCCTATCACGTCCCAGATCTTGTCAGTCCAAGTCCAGTCCCACTCTTCCGCGTTGTTCCCTGGGCTGGGATCCCCCAGGGGGACCGCCCTGCCTTGTCCACTGTACCCAGCCAGAGCGAAGCCACCCTTCCCAGCGCTGCAGTCAGCTCGCCGGACTCACCCCAGCTCACTCCCCGGGCGGCGTCTGCAGTGTCTGCACCTGCCCCAAAGGGGGCAGGCACTGGTGCCCTCCCCACAGACAGGTGAGGGAGGCCTGGGGCTCTGGGCTGCGTAGGAGCCAACAGGGCTGCCAGGCGCCCATCTGGCCAGGCTGGTGGCCACAGAACAGACCCAGTCCCCACCAGGAAGCAGCCAGTTTAGGCACCTGCCCCCAAGAGAGCGTCCTGACGGGGTAGCTGCCGGGGCTGACAGCGGGGAGAGCCTGGGGCCTGTGGGCACGGCTGGGCGTGTGTACTAGGGACAGGGGAGGGCTACCGGGAGGGAACTGGCCCCTTGGCCTCCTGGGCCACAGGTTGTGTTCTTTTTATTTAGGGCTAAATGAGAACTCAACACCAGTCTGGAAACTTGATAGTAAAAAGAAAAAAACACCTGCTGGGCTCTACGTTTAAATTCTGTTAAACCACTTTGGATGCAGTGCCTTCACGAGCCGGGGTTGGCCTACAGCCTGGGTTCTAGGCAGGCCCGCAGCCCAGGCAACTCTGGGGCCCATGCAGAGCATGGTGCCTGGTGTCTGTCGCCCCGGCTGGCGGCCTGCTGCTCTCAGTCCCACCCCTGCCTGTGGCTGGCTTCCTCCACCTGTTGTCCTGGGCTGGTGTGCTGCTTTGGTCAAAGTTCAAAGGTTTAAGATATAGGGTTGTTTAAGGTAAATATCCCCTGGTTTAGGGGGCAGAAGGCAAAGAGGGATCCCTGACCCGGGCCAAGCCAAGGGGTCCAAACCTCACAGAACCCTTCTCTCCACCTTTAAACATACCTCCAGGCTTTGAGTATGTTAGTCCCTCTAAGTTCTTCTCAAGTCAAACTTGTGCTCACACCTCAAGGCCCAGGTGAAACAGCCCAGCCTCGGAGAGCTGCTCCCGCCAGAGTCAGGGGCTCCGCGGGCTCCTCAGCCCTTGTACAGCCTTCTTGTGACAAACCACGTGCAAAGGCCTGTGCACGACACACCTGGGCCCTGAAAGGGCAGGGAGGCAGGACTGGCTCGTGAGTGCTAGCCCCGGCGGGGCAGGCCAGACTCAGGACACGGGGCGTCACAGCTCCAGGCTCACGTGCTTGCTGGGGCGCTTTGTCCTTGAAACTTCCCTCTGCCAGCCAGAGCTGCGACTCCAGCCCTCCAGGGCCCAGGCCCAGGCAGGCCCTGCGCCCTCTCTGTGATGTGTGTGGCTCTCAGAGTGGCTTAGAGCAGGTCGGCTCCCACCACAGCAAGTGAGGCTCTGGGGCTGGGGAGGCAATGACCCCCACACCTGAGACGAGGCCACTTGTGTGCCATCAGGAAGCTTTGTTCCCAGGCGACTGAGCTGCTCGTGCTGTTGGCTGCGGGACACACCAGTTCGAGTCCCTGGGATGGGAAAGAGGGTGGGCACGCAGGCGGTGCCTCCTGTCCCGTCTGGCCGGCAGCTCCCAGGGGCCACGCGCTTCCCTGCAGGCAGCCTCTGAGCACAGCGACTTCCGGGGCCCTGTCCCTGCAGGTGGCGGTTTCCCCGCCCTTGGCCTGGTGGCTGAGTGAGAGCAGACAGAGCAGCAGCCAGGCCGGTGGGGGGCCAGGAAACAGCACCCAGTGACTCCACACCCGAGCCGCCCGGGCACGGGCGGAAGGCCCGGCTGGTGCTCGCCCCACGCAGCAGCCTGAGGAATGGGTGGCCCCTCTCCTCTGGGTAAGGGGGCAGGCAAGCGTGTGGTCTGTTGAAAAAAGATCTCAACCCCAAGTGACCAAAACTTTGAACACTTTGGTGTTTGAAGGTTATCCTCAGTTACCTGGAAAGTTATTCAAAACAAAGCATTCTCGAATCATATAGGAGGGTCAGGGAGTGAGAAGAGGAGATGAGATGTGGGAAAGGGGAAAGAAGTCCAGGAATTCTAGAAACTTCCATCCTGAGAATTCAAGAATTCTCATATCCGGGACACTTGCCTGTTCCCGCCGCCAGTCTATGCATCGTACTCAGTAAAAGGCAGGTCCCATCCCCTCTCCTGCCTGGTCCAAACTTCCTGCTCTACAGTGAGCAGGGCAGGCCCAGGGCAGCAAGGGCTGGCCATGGCTGGGGGCAACTGTGCTGGAGATGCTGCTGCTGCCCTGGCCCCTGCCCGTGCCAGCCCCTGGCCGGACCGGCGACCACCCCCGTCCGAAGCCAGGAAGGGCTGGGACCACCTGCCGTCCCCTGGGCTCAGCCCCAGGGGCGGCCTCTCTCCCAGCCAGTCTGTCTCCCAGGCTCCCTGGGCCCAACTGTGACTCTGACCGGGAACCTTTGTCCCTTCGTTGGGCCTGGGCTTGGCCTTGGTCATCCTTCGAGGCGCCTGAGAACCCTTAACCAGGGGGTGCCCTCTGGGGACGCTAGACCCTCACCCCAAGCCCAGGGGAGCGGTGAGGCAGCAGGGGAACTGGGCTGAGGACAGATGACACCTGAACTGGGAGGCGTGGCCTGAACGCAGACAGCGCTGCTGGGGGAGCCCTCCTGAGCTGGAGCAGGGGAGTGCAGCCCAGAGAGGGGCTGAGCCTGGGCGGGGCCAAAGGAGGGGGCCCCAGGACAGCGGCGGGCGGTGCCCAGGGCCGGCGTGTGCGGGCGCCCGCCCCCGGGTGTCTGGTGTGGGCAGGTGCGTCTCTCTCTGCCCCGCTGTGACTGGCTGTGTGCGCCCTCTGTGTGTGACCCCCACACCCGCCCACAGGGGTGCGGGGCCAGGCTTGGCCCTGGACTGTGGAGAAGCCCAAAGGACCAAGTTGGGCCTGGTGCTGGTCCTGCGCAGCAGGTTTTTCTGGCTTGGTGGCAGCAGCAACAAACGTGACAATGGCAGCCCAAAGAGGATCAAACAAGGCTGGGGAAGGTTGGGGGCCCCAGGACAGCCCTGGGCAGAGGCCTGGGTGCGAACTGCCCACGGCATGGCCCCCACCAGGCAGGCCCTTCCGCAGCCCCAGCTTTCTCATCTGTGGAGAGGGAGGGAGGGAGGGAGGCGCCTGTACTGCCGCCACCAGGAGATAGACTCGACTGACGGGGCGGGGGCAGGCCGGTGTAGGCAGATGCCTCCCGGGTCTTCGGGCTCAAGGAAGGTGGGTGGAAGGGCAGGCCATGCCTCTGGGGCACAGAGGGTCAGTGGGCGCCAGCCCTGCTGTTCCTTGCTGTGTGATCTTGAACAAGTGACTGCACCTCTCTGAGCTTTGGTTTGTTTTTGTTTTTTCCCCTGTAAACCCTGTCTCTGGCATTACCTCCTCCCTGTCTTTGCAGGCATGGAGTTGTGTCCCCGCCTTCTTTCCTGCTTCATTTTCCCAAGAGCCTTTACCATCTTCCAAGATTTTGTATAATTTACTAGACATTCACTGTCTGTCATGCCAGTAGAACACAAGGGCCTAAAGAACAGGGAGCTTTGTCCTGTTTGTGGCTGAATCCCAAGCACCTGGAACAGAGCCTGGTGCATAGCAGGTGCTCAGTGACCAGAGGGGGAGAGCAAACACCGGCATTGACCCCAGGTAATCTCTAGCTTGACAGGAAGCAAAGCACCTCACTGGGGGAACAAACCGTCCTTTACAACAGAGGACTGCACAGTGAATCGAAGTGATCGAATTGAATCACTTCCATTTTTTTTTCCCCCTCGGACTGAAGTGAGGGGCAAAAGGTGCACACAGTGCAGGCCTGGCCCCGGGCCCGCTCAGGGGCTCCTGGGGGGTGGGGAAGCCCTCCGGAAACTTGTACAGGCCTGCCAGCTGCGGCCCCGTGGCTCCGTGAGGCCATAAGCCCCCTTCTGACAGCTTTATGGGGCTTGGCGCGAGCTTACAGGAGATGCCAGGCACAGCGGGCAGCGGGGGAGTCCCCAGGGGCCAGCCAGCGAGGTGGAAGTGCATAGCCGTCACCCTTCTGGATGGCCCTCAGGTTCCTGTCTCCATGTTACAGAGGGGACATTACAGTCGAGAGGGGACGGGGGCCCAGGGGCTACACAGCAGGTGCAGAGCAAAGCCAGGACGAGCACCGGCTCCCTCCACCTGACGCCCCTGCCCAGGGCCAGGAGGCACGGAGGCCCTGGGAGGGTTCACACAGTGACGACTGCCCTCACTGGCACTCCCTCAGCACTTACTCCGTGCTAGGGGTCACACCCTACACAGGCGTCCGTTTCCCCGACAAGACACTAGCTCGGTGGTGACTTTCCCAGGGCTACATAGCCAGGAGGCATCGGAGCTGAGATGCTTGCTCAGGGGCCCACACTCCTGGCCACGCAGGTTCTCTGAGTCTCAGCTTGCTAGTCCGATCGCTGCCCAGTCGTCCCCCAAGGGCCACTGAGGGGCCCCCAGGAGAGACGGCGGGGCCCTGGCCCAGCTGGGCCGATAAAGCGGGGAGGGAACCACCCGGTGGCGCTGTGCACACACCGGCCAGCGGGGCCCAGAGGCTCCAGCCGGTTCCAGCCCTGGGGGTCTGGCCCTGGAGGAAGCCCTGGGGGAGGAGCCGAGAGGCACGTGCCAGGATGTCTCTGAGGGACGCTCCTGGACCCCATCCCCGGACCACGGGGCGCAGGCTCCCCTGCTCGAGGACGGCTCCCTAGGGCAGCCCATCTCCCTCCTGGGCAAACCCGCCCCCCACCGGCCGCCTCTGGGCCTTTGCACAGGCTCTCCCCGCTTTGTGCTCCAGACTCCTACCCAGGCTTCAGGGTCCAGTCCAGGTGTCACCTCCCTCACTGTGTCCCCAAGTGTTCCTTACTCATTCACTCATCACGAAACCCTGGGCCCGGCCGTGCCTGTGTCCCCACCACCGTCCTTGGGCAACTCCACTCCCTGTGCTGCCCCCCTTGCTTGATACACGATAAATAGGTGGAGAGATTTGGGTCTGAACCTGTGCGCCTGTGTGGGCTTGGCTGCATTTACAGAGAAGTGCCAGGAGGGGGCAGTGCAGGAAGCACTAAGGGGGAAGTTCAGGTGCCTGGGTTTGCCAGCAGAGAGAGAGTGAGTGGGGCGCTGGGGATGGCCACCACTGGCCCTCAGCTCTGGCTCCAGAGGCGGGTCCAGTGACGCCCCTGTGCCGCTGCTTTGCTGGGCGGCCTTGGGCTATGGAGCTGATTCCAGGAGCCATTCACAGCCTGCGTGGCCCAGCTCATAGGCACTATTCCGAGGAGAGGAGCTGGACAGCCAGCGCGAGGAGAGCGATGCTGTCCTGCTTTTGCAGGGAACCAGGTGGGGAGTGGCGGTTGGGCCTGCGCAGAGGGGAGGTGACAGGGGCTCTCCAGGTGCCCACAGCCCTCAGGGAGGGAAGAACACACAGCACCCCCTGCTGCCCCCCCGCCCCATCTATAGGGCTTCCATTTCCTCAAAGAGGGTCGGAGCCTTTCCTGCCCCTCAGGATAACTGGCCATTCCCGGGGGAAGGGGAGTAAGGAAAGCCGACGGCTGGTTGACACGGCGTGGAGGGGAGCACGCTAAGCATAGTGGTCCCCAACCTGGTGCCAGACGCGGGGGGTGGGGGGCAGTGGCCTCCCAGGGTCCCGGCGTGCTGGTCGGATACCCCCAGGAGCTCCTTATGGACACAGACAGCAGGCCCCGCAAAAGCCACAGAGCTCACGGCAGGGCCTGCGGGAGCCGGGAGGTGCCAGCCTGGGCCACCTTTCTGCGAAAAGGAGCCGCGCGTGCTGAGGACACCACGAGTGCCCCCCAGCCACGCCTGTCCTCCTCTGCTTCACTGGCCCCCGTGACGCCCGCACCCCCGCCCCAGCCCCAGAGGAATCCTGTTTTGTCTGTCCCTTGGGCACTCCTCGAGCCAGACAAACACTGGTGGCTGCCAGTGATGGTGTGGCCTCAAGCCGCTGGCATGAGCCACACCATCACTGGCAGCCACCGCCGCCACCAGAGGTCACGCTGCCGAGCTCCAGGACGCGCCACTCGCCCTTCCTCCCAGCGCAGCCTGGCCTCCCCGAGCCGGCGCCTCAGGACAGTTGGCGCTGGCACAGCAGCAGTGGCTCTCCGTGCGGCCCGGGCGCCCAGGGCCCTCAGCAGGCCTGATGGCCGCTACTGCCCGTGGTCCCCTCTTCGCAGGCGAACGCCTCCTCTCCAGCCCAGACGCGTTCTGTCCCCCAGCTCCTGCCACGGTCGCTGCTGCCACCACCTCTCCTTGGCTCCTCGCCCGCGCCCCGCACCCCTGCTGCTCCTCCCAGCAGCCAGGGCCTTGGCCGAAAAAGGGAAGCTGATCACATCTGCTGCCCAAAACCCTCCTGGGGCTCCCTGCTGGCTGAGATGGGCAAGGCCTCCTTGTCAGGATCTGTCCTGACAAGGGGCCCATGTCTTTGACTGCAGCCCCGCGCCCTGTCCCCGTGAGCCCTCTGCTCCGGCCAGGCCCCCGCCTGCGGGTTCTGAGCGTCCCGAGCACCTTCCCACCTCAAGGCCCCGCATCGGCTGCTCCCGTCTGCAAGCCCCTCCTCCTGGGCCCTCCTTCCTGGGGACCTGGACAGCCTCCACCTCCAGCTCCGACGAATGCCACTTCCTCAGACAGGCTGTCCCTGAAACCATTTCTTTTCTCTCCACTGTCTGGCATACACCCCTAAGGGCAGCCACGCTGGCCTTCTCATTGGCCTTTCCACAGTCCCCAGGGAGCCTGGCACGCAGCACGTCACTGCATGGACGTCCCAGGGATTCAGGCGCCTCATCCTGCTGGCCCAGCGACAGGGGCAGAGATCGCCACCACCAAGCGTGCCCCTCTGGGAGAGCGATTGCTTTAAGCTGGCTATTTTTAAGAAATAAAGGACTTGGGGAGCCTTTGACATTCCCTTGAACTGCTTAAAAGAACTTAGAGAACCTGGCCCAGGAAGTGGGCTACCGCCACAGACAGCTATGGTTTCACACGAACAGACATGACAGACAGAGCCCCGTAACCAAGCCTCTCTGTGCCCCGTGGTCGAAGCCGGCCCAGCAAACATCTGGTTCCTGAATGTCTGGGTTTCCATCCCTACATGGATGGCCTTCCTGGTCCCCGAAGTCCCAGCCGCAGCCTTCCTTCCTCCTCAAGTCGTGGGGCCTGGGGGCCTTCGCCGCCCAGTGCGTCCCCAGGCCCGTGTTCTTGCCGGCCGTGTGCACAGGTGATTAAATGTGCTGCTCGTCCCCCGCTGGTCTGTCTCGTGCCATTTTAACTATTTGATGAGCCAGAATGACTCAGGGGGTCAGAGGGGACTCTCCCCCTTCACACAGACGCTGGGACTGGGAAGGACAGAGCCCCCGGGGCCTGACCCCTTCACCTCCACTCCTGCGCCTGCTCCTAACTCCTGGCCTGGTTCCCCCATCGCCACATGGCCGCTGGGCCAGCCCGTGCTGCCCGGAGGCGGCCACCCCACGCTGAGGAGCTGCCCCGTCACCAGGGCGGACCCTGCCGCGGCCGTCCTGCCCCGGCCCAGGCGCTGCTCTGATCGCTGTCCACACGCTGACTCGCCCTCCGCGCCCCCTCGTAGCAGCCCCTGTGCCCTGTGAGGGCAGGCTCAGGGCCGTCAGGCAGCGAGCCCACGCTGCACACCAGGGGGCGGCAGAGCCGAGGCCGAGCCCTGCAGCCGGGCCCGGGGCCCATCCTCCCGCCTGGCCTGTGTCGCGGTGAAGTGGGACCCTGCCAGAGGTGCACTCTGAAAACCTGCCCCAGGACCTTTGTTCCTCCTGTCCCCAGTCCCTGGGTATAGCTAAACCGCTGGCATCCTCCTTCCTCTCTGATGATGAATCTTTTCTTTTTCTCTTTCAGTCTTTTTTTTTTTTTTAAATGATGCATCTTTGATAGCTCCTTACTGGTCCTAGAATAACGTTCAGACCCCCCAGCCTGGCACCTGAGGCCTGGCACTCAGCCCAAACCCGCTTTTCAGGCACACCCTTACTGCTCTGGGCCACTCCCTGGGGGCGTGTCCTCCCCTCACCCCCAGGTGGTCACCTGCTTCCAGGCATTTGCTGGGGCTCCTCCTCTCTGGGATGCAGTTCCCACGGCCTCAACCTGTGAGCCCGGTTGCAGGCTTGGAGGCTCAGCTCAGCGGCGGCCGCCCCGCCCCCGCCCCTGCCGTGGCCACCACTCACTTCACAGAGATGGAGAACTCCCCCGGGGAGCTCTCGCTCTCCCGGATCAGAAAGGCTCCCAGGAAGTTCCGCTTCATCAGAATCTCTTCGGCCAGCTGCCGGGAAATCCTGCCCGAGTACCACCTGCGGGGAGAGGGGACGGGTGAAGGCAGTGCAGTGGCAGGGCCGCCTTCTCTGCCCAGATGCTCAGCATCGGTGATCCTCACAACCGTCGTAACGCCGGAGCAGGATCGCCCATCTTACAGACCAGGGGCCTGAAGCACAGAGAGGCGAAGCGACGAGCCCGAGGCCACGCGCTGCGGCAGGCGGCAGGCGGCAGGCGGCAGGCGGGAGCGGGACCCAACCCCAGCATTTTGGCTCCAGGGCCCGATCCCTTCCCACCGTGCCAGGCAAAGCTGCACCTTTAGGAAAACAGAAATAGCAAACAAGCCTCAGGCAGCTCCCACCCAGACAACCCCAGCTGAGCATTTCTGTCTCAAATGATAGAGGCCTAAAAGTAGAGAAAAAAAACAAAACAAAAAACGATGACAAAAACAATAGCAGCTTTGATCTGCCTATGAAGGAGCTCACCCTGTACCCATTTCACAGAGGCACAGGCGGAGGCCACTGGGACTTTTTCTCACAGGCACAAGTCCCTTTTCCTGCTGACTGAACAGAACCGGGTACGCAGAGGGTAGCTGATGAACGCTGAGAGTCTTGCAAGGCCGCCACCACCCCAGAGCCTGGGAGCGGGGGGCTGGGGTCCTGCTCCTCTTTCAGCCCGGCCGCCCTGGCGGCGGGGCCCCCGGCAGCTCCTCGCCCCGACCACAGCCCTGCTTATTTGGGCCTTGCCCGCCCTTGAAGGACCCAGGGGTCTCTGACCAGCTCCTCAGCCCCAGGGTTTCAGCCGGGGGGCGGGTGGGGGGATCTAATGCCCAGAGCAGCCAACGTCTCATGGCAGGACCAGGACCAACGAAGGGCAGGCCTTGCTCCTCCATTCCCTTCCATGTTTCCCTTTCCTGTTTCCCTTCCTTCTTTCAGCAAATGTTTAATGAATCTTTTCCTTGGCCCCCAGGGGCAGGCGTGAGGTGGGACGTTTTCTGTTGTCTCAGGATGGGGACACGCCCTCGAGCTGAGAGCAGAGGACATCAGGGGCAGTGGCTGGCGGTGTCCTGCCCACCCCCACCCCGACGCGTGCCCCTTGTGGCCCCTGTCAAGGCAAACACTGGGGACCCTGCCTGAGGGCTGTTTTTGGTGACTAACATGCTTGGCCCTTGTGCTGGGCCCCTGGCACAGTCTCAGGTGATGACTGAAGGAGCCGCGGCGGATTAACAGCCCCCAGCCCGCGTACTCTGGGCAGCAGCGCAGCCTGGTCTCTGGCACTCCCTGCCGGCTCCTTCCCTGCCCCCTTCCCGCTCCCAGATAAAGCCCTGCCCCCCCTCCCCCGCAGGGCAGGCCTCAGGCTCTGCTTCAGGGGCCCACTCCCCCAGAGGCGAGGTTCCAGCCAAAGGCTGCCCCACTCCGGTGGGGGCCCGGGGCCCATCTCGCGGGGGTGGCCCCAGGAGGCGGTGGCGGCAGTGAAGGGGGTTGCTGAGTGTGGGGAACCAAGGCAGCCTCCGGGAGAGCTGGCCAGGGGACGTGGCTGCCGCGGAGGCCGGGTCCCGGGGCCTGGGAGGGGTCGCCTGTGCCCGGTGCGCGGGGCTCAGTGCAGGGCCTGCTGTGGGCGGTTCCCGAGGGCCTGCATGTCTCCAAAGAACCCACAAAACCCCACAGGAGGCATCAGCGTGTGGGTGGCTGTCACCCTGAAAGGCTGTTGCAACTGCACCCTCTAAGGGAGCCGCCCTGCCCCCACCAGGGGGAGACAGGGCCGTGGCCATGGGGGCCTCCCCTGGTGCCGGGGAGGCCAGCGTCCCTGCCGCCCACCCAGCCCAGTGCCCTCCTTCCAGCGCCACTGCACTGGAGGCCACCAGCCCAGTCCCCCCTTTCACTGATGCGGAAACCGAGGCTCAGAGAGGGTTGGGATCCCTGAAAGGTTGCCCAGCACGTCCCTGACCTCAGACTCTCCCCCAATACAGCTGCTCTTCAGGGATCCCCCACTGCCCTGCCCGGTGAGCACAGCCCAGGGCCCAGAGCACTGGCTGCAAATCCCCCTCCGCCTTCTGCCAGCCATGTGGCCCTGGACGGGCCACCCCACCCCCATCTCCTTGTCCCTCGTGGCCCGCAGCAGGAGGATGAGGGCGCTGTTGCATGCAGTGTTTCCACTGCAGCCAGCCTGAGGGGGTTCCCAGCCGCCTCCGCACCTCTGGTTGGGCCTGTCTGCTACCCCCGGGCAAACTTCTGCTCCAACATGCAGGCGGCAGAGCGTGCCCTCCCCCGGGCACTCCTCCTTGACCCCCACGGGCCAGCCCTGTGTCTGGGGTCCCTGCCTCCCTGCCTCCCCCAGGGCTCCCTGGGCAGGCGGGGGTGACAGTGGGTGCTCGCGGAAAGAGTGGGCCTGGCGGAGGCCCAAGGCTTTTTGAAAACTCAGCCCCCTTCCCACCCCCGCAGCCCTGCACCCCCACACCCTCCCCACACCCTCCCCACAGCCTGGGGCCTGATGGGTGGAGCCAGGTGCTGAGCTGGAATTTCCCCTCCGCTATTTTGGGGCCAGGGCAAGTACGCAGGTTAGCCAAGGACCAACGCGGGCATGGCCTTGGGTGGGGTCGGGACCCTGACCCCCATTCCCACTCTGTCCCGGACGCAAGCGGTCAGAGCTGACCCCAGGGGCCCAGGGGCATTGCGGACTGGCACCCTCCACGGCCCCTGCCGGCCCGGCCCACTCTCGCCTCCGCCCCAGCATCGCCCCGACAGGCCCGGCCCAGTGCCACGGTTTTGGCGGCCCTTCTCCCCTCTGCTCAGGGCTTCTCAGCCGCTGTGGGCCTCCCAGGCTCCTGGTCTTGGCCCGGTCACTGCTCTCTCCTGGTTCCCCCCACCCCGCCAGCTGGCCTTCCCCCAGGGACAGCTCCTGCCTGTCCTCCGCTGGCCTGCGGATGCCCGGCAGCTGGGCCGTGGCCTGTGGCCCTGGGCTGGGTTCTCACCCTCTCTTCCCGCCCTTGTGCTTTCCCTTTAGTGACAGAAAGACTGTGAGGCCAGGGGACAGGCCCTGCCCAACGTCGCAAAGCCCAGAGGGACACTGCAGAGCCTGGAAACAAGTGCTGTGGCCCAGGATGCCAGCCAGAGGCCGCAGCCTCCGTGGGGGCGGGGGGCAGGCTGAGGGCCTGGAGCCCAGGCAGAGCAGCTGCCCAGCACCTGAAGCGGGAGGCCGAGGCCGGCAGCTTCAAAAACAACTCGAAGACAGATAAAGAGGAAGCGCCCTCAGGCCCTGTCCTGGCCCTGACTTCCCTCCCTTTCCCCCACAGCTACACACACACCAGGGCTCCCCGTCTGCCCCGCAGCCTGCCCGGCCTGCTCAGTGCCTCCACAGCTGCCTGACTCCCTCCCCTGCTTAGAAGCCTCCACGGCTCCCACCACCCCCGGCCTGGTGTTTGAGGCCCTTCTGCCAGTCCCACGGCCATGGGCCCTCCCTCATCGCTTTCCCTGCCCAGCAACGTCTTCCTCTTGTTCTCCTTAGCTAACTCCTACACATTCTTCAAAACCCCGCTCACCGCCACCTCCTCCGAGAAGCCTTCCTCCGTGAGGTGCCTCAGTGCCGCCTGCCTTCCCAGGCTGTACTCCCTTTATGTCCTGTCTCTTCCACCCCAGCCTCTCACTTGTGTCCCCAGAAGGTCCTGGCCAGTGCCCTCAGGCCGTGGCTAGCGTGCGGTGAGTGACTGAGGGAGCGGCTGTATTTTGAGGCTGCCTCAGCCGTCATTTCAAGCAAACGAGGTGGGTTTTCTGTTGACTCTTGGCCCCTTAGACCCACCATTTTCGGGGCAGCAGCTTTGGATGCCACCCACCGACACCTGGCTGGTGGCTTCCCTGGGCCAGCAGGCCCCAGGCCCTGGGTACCTGGGCCGCACACGTCACTCTGCCCTGATCCCAGATTCTGCCTGACCAATGTCCAGCTCTCCCTCATGCCCTGAAGGCAGAGCCCACAGAGTCTGCTTCCCGCTCGCCCCTGCGCCCCTACGTTGCCACCCTGACTCCCCACCTTCACACAGGGCCGAACTGGCCTCTTAGAGAGCCCTGGACTCCCCCGGAGATGGGGGCCTCAGGCCTCCTTGCCCTGTGGAGGGGGGCCCGAGGAACAGGGAGAGCGGGACCTGCCCAAGGCCACAGAGCAGCTGGCGGCCCAGCCAGCTGCGAGCCCAGGGCCGTCCTGCCTGGCGCCTCCTGGATGTCCTCTGGTGTTCCAGGTCCTCGGTGCCGCGGCCGGGCTGGCCCTGACCCTGCTGCCACTTTAGATAGGCCCTCGCATCTCCCTGCCCTGTCCCCAGCCTGGAGGAGAGCCTGGGGCCCCGGGTGGACGGACAGGGGCTGGGAAGGAGGAGATTTCATGCCTAAGGGATACACCAGGCAGCAGCCAGCGGGGGCATTCTACTGCGCGGGGCGGGGGTGGGGGGGCCCTGGGGTCACAGGCTGGGGCGATGGCCACTCACGGGTGGGGCTTGACGCGGATGTAGTTCTTGGGGATGAACCCCTCGGCGCCCCGGAGCTCAGCCTTGTACCAGTTCTGGTCGTCTTCCATGTTCAGGATCTGCAGGCAGGAGAGACACAGGCACTCGGTCACCCAGGGGGACAGCTGTCACCTGCCGAGGGGTTTGCTGCTCAAGTGCCCCGAGGCTTCACCCACCCAGCTAGCCCCGGGGCCTGCTTGCAGAGCAGGGCTGGGGACCGGCGCGAGGTCACAGGCCATGCCTGGTTCCACAGCCCTTCCTGCTCATCCCCCAGCCCCACGATAACCTGTCCCCAGGGCCCACGGCTTCCCCATGGGGCTGGAGCCAGCTCTCGGGATCCCTCACAGACTGTGGGGGTCTTGGGGGCAAGCCTGGGGTGCCTCTCTTCCTGAGCTGTGCCCCCGAGCTCGGGGGTCCGCAGCATTGCACACCAGGCAGAGCCGGGCAGCTCAGGCTGGGGTCTCCAAGGAGCCCAGGGAGCCCAGGGAGCCCCAGTCTGAGCTCGGTGCCCAGCGGTGGTCACCTTGAGGCACTTGCATTTAAACAGCCCTTCCAGTCTGAATCCAGGGGCGACCATGCAGCAGGAGGTGGTGGCGCTCAGGCACCGGGGAGCAGGCGAGGGAGACCGTGGGCAGGGCCAAGGTTGAGCCGGGCCTGCTCGGGTCACAAGGCCCCTTGTCCATGGTGTGAGACACCTGTGGTCCCACAGGTGAGCCCAGAGGAACAGAAACAGCCCGGGTGGGGGTGGCGGTCGCCTCTGCAAGCCGTCCAGTGGCTGTGGGAGGGGGCAGGCAGGCCTGCAGTGCGGGTACAGCACAAAACTGGGGCTCCCCCCACCTCCCCTGGGCAGGTTGCCCATGCAGCGCCTCGGCTCTCGCACAGGCCTCTGAGGCCACGATCATCGAAGGCTGCAAACCCAGAGGGGAGTGGGCCAGGCCAGCAGCGAGCCTGAACCCTGGGCGCCGGTGGCTCGGGCTGAGCCTGCCGAAGGGCCCCGACCTCCCACTGTGTCTCTGGACCCTTTGTCTCTACTGGGAGTCCTGCAGCAGGTCCTGGCTCCGTGCTGGGGCGATGCTGGCCGAGAGAAAATATTGGAGGCAGAACAGCACCCCACGGAGGGTGCACTGCGAGAGCCGAGGCGGGGGCAGGCCGGGGACAGGCTGACACGTGGGCGGCTGCTCAGGCAGCTTGGTTGTGCCAAGAGGCACTGGGGTCGCTTCCTCGGGCCCATGCTGAGCCCGACCAGCGCAGGCAGGCACCCCCATCTGTCCGCCAGGCCCCGCTGAGTCCCTTCCTTCCTGCCCTTACAGCCAGGGCAGGGTCAGCAGCCGCAGGGACAGACGGAAGCAGGTGGCTGACTCAGGAAAACCTTTGCTCAAAACAAAACAAAACAAAAAAAAACCCCAACAAAACAATTCTCCCAATTTATTAGAAAACTAAAGCCTGTGGGCCTCCCTCCAAAGCCACAGATTCAGGAAAGGAGCCCTGGAGCCCAGGGCTCTAGACCGCTCTCTCTGGCCTGGCTCTCGAGAGCCTCGGCCTGTTGCGTCACCTGTGGAACGGGCACACATGGGGCCGGCGCTGCACGGGGCAGTGTCCTGTGACTGCGGAGTCCTGTGTGGGTGTGCGTGTGTAATATATCCGGTCTAATCCCTGTTTTGTCGTATGTTGTTCTGTTTTCCCATTGTCTTCACTCCGAGGACCCAGAAATGTCCTCGTTGTTTCTATCAGCTGAATTCTTACCGTTAAGGTGGCTCGCAAGCCCAGGGCCCTCTGAGCTGTGGGCACTTCCACAAAACAGGGAGAGCTGCTCCTCCCTGGGGAAACCCCGGCCTCCGCCCCCGCCCGCCCTCCGCCCAGGGCACTGTGCTCCCGCACTGTGCCCTGGGCAACACAAGTGCTCCGCTGCTGTTCACTGAGCACCTACTGTGCGCCCGGAGCCGTGCTCAGCTCTGGCAATATAGCAGGGAACATGGGGCTTCCATCCTTAGGGGCGCAGGTAACAGCAAAAAAGGAAGAAAACAAGGCCGCAAGGTAACAGTGTTGTGGCGGGCGGTCTGAAAAACCCATGACAGGATAGCGCCAGCAGAGGAGGTCTGGTTGGGGGAGGGAGGTTTGCAACAGGGGTCAGATGGGTTGGTCAAGAAACACCTCTCTGAGGAGGGATGCAGAGGCTGGTTCACAGACACAGACGAGAGACGAGAGACGGTGCCAGGGCCACTCCTCCAGGCCACGAGGGGGAGGGGACAACCAGAGCGAGAGAAGGCCCTGCGGTGGCAGCAAGCGCTGTCGGGAAGGAGGCAAGGGCGGCAGGAGCCAGGCAGGAGGGGCAGCCAGAGGAGGTGGCGGGGAGGCGGGCAGGACAGGCAGGGCGGGAGTGTGTATGTCTTGTTCTCCCGGGGATGCAGTTCAGATTTTGTTTTTAAAGCCAAGAAGAGTCTCTGGGGGCCATCGGGGGAGGCCAAGCTCTGAGTGATGGCTGCTGGGTGGGGACGAGGCTGGGGCAGGGAGGAGCCTCTCGCCAGCCCGGCCGAGGGTGGCCGCTGGGAGCCGTGGCCCAAGGGGAGCTGAGAGGCTGGCAGAGGGGCTGATGGGCCCCGCGAGAGGGTGTGTGTACAATGAAGAGGCAGCAGCGGAGAGGACTCCGCGCCCTGCGCCTGAGGCGGGCAGCCCGTGGTGACCGGGAGCGGCCGCGGGAGGCCCTGCTCGGGGTGGCCTGTGCCGGGTCTGAGGGCCCATTAGCCTTCCCCATGGAGACGCCAAGGCGGCGTGGGCTCCCCGAGTCTGGGCCTTGGGGACCAGGTTGTCCATGGAGAGATGAAGCCATCACCCGCATCCCTCCTCCAGCCTGGAGCTGCAAGGTCCTGGGCCCCGAAATGCCTGGCAATCAGCAAGCGGGTCTTTGTTTTGGGGAGGTGATGTCTGGGGACATTTGCCCTGAGTGGGTCAACGTGCCACCGAGTTTTCCTCCGAGACCAGGGCTCAGGTTTGTTCACTGAGGCTCCTGGAGGCTGGGAGGCCCGGTGTCACCGCCATGCCAGGGCCTGGCCCACGGCAGCACCCAGGGAAGGGACAGGACGTGAGGTCAGGCCATACCCCTGCGGTGCCTGAACAGAGCTGGCCCTCGGACCCACGCACAGGAGCCCCGGCCCAGGAGCGGAGGAGGGGCCACAGGCACAGCTTTGTAGTTACGGAAAGCGGGCCCCAGACTATGTGGGTGGGCGAGGCACCTTGGGAACAAAATTTAAGGGAGCCCCAAAAAACTCAGGAATCAAGATCATATTTTAAGACAGTATGTTAAAAAATAAACATTAATGCATAAACTCTGAATATGGTCATTAGCTAATAATTATGGCTCAATACAGACGCTTAATGTGGCAAATGTACCAGCCACTCATGGAAGAGGCCCCCACGGCAGGAGCTGAGTGTAGGAGACGGGTGTCCCTCAGCGCTATCTTCTTGATTCTTCTGTAAATCTAAAACTGTTCTAAAAAGCAAAGTCTACTGAAAAATGAATACAAGAGAGGTCCATCCAAGTCTGCCCTAAAGGCGGGATGTGGCCTCGCACCTGCCGAGCCCTGGAGCGGGACCCTGGCACCCGACGGCCACCCTCCAGGGCCGACAGCTCTCAGGTTGTCGGGAGGTTTCTTTCCCGGCTTTTTTCCACGCGCAACCCAGCGTACAAGGGTCAGTTTTCCCTCCACAAAATCAGTATCTATTTTTTGTCTGTCCAGTGTTGACTCATTCTGTCTAATACCTTCACATTCTGCTTTGCACTCTCCCCAAATTGCATTTTTAGGGCTGTGTCATATTTTGTGCCATCGCCGAACAGGTAGTCAAGGTTGCTGCTACGCAGCCAGTCGTCACCAACATCCCCCATTCCCCGCACGCTTCATTTTCCTCTGCGTACTGTTTCCAGCTGACAAACTCTACATTTTCCTTGTTTATCTGGCTTGTGGCCCAAGTGACTGTGTGTTTTCTCCCCACTGAGCCTTTGCGACCAGGATGCGGACGCACTGCCTGCCTCCTGAGTCCTTCCTGGGAGGACACACACATCTCGGGTTATGTCTCTGCCCCTCCGCCTCCTTTC
The DNA here is from genome assembly GCF_021234165.1 of Pteronotus mesoamericanus. Classification (NCBI taxonomy): domain Eukaryota; kingdom Metazoa; phylum Chordata; class Mammalia; order Chiroptera; family Mormoopidae; genus Pteronotus; species Pteronotus mesoamericanus. The sequence continues at coordinate 2,093,150 of NW_026555090.1, forward strand.
TAAGACACCCCTGGCGAAGCCCCGCAGTGGGCGCAGCTCCCGTTCACAGTGAGATCCAGACCCTGCGCAGTCCTGCCTCCTGCTCCCCCCCACCCCCGCCTCATCCTCCCCTCCTCCCCTCACTCACGCTCTTCAGCCACAGACCTTCCTCTCAACGCTCACGCCTGTGCGCAGCTCCCGCCCCTGGGCCTTGCACCAGCTGTCCCAGCCCAGAGCTCTGCTGTCTGCGGGGCCACCCTGCGCATCCCTCAGGGGTGCTATCTTTTGAGAGGCTACCCACTGGTCACTGTGTGTCCCATCCCCCTGTGTTGTTTCTTCAACCTGCTTAGTGCCCCCTGACGCCGTGTACCCCCTGGAACGTCGGCTCCAGGAGGGCAAGGGTTCTGCCTCGTTGTTGCTGTGCCGTCGGCTCGCAGACCAGTGCCTGTGCACAGTGGGAGCTCAGTGCTCCACAGGGGACAGTCTGGTGGCTACCAGAGGCCGGGGCGGGGGGCGGGCGAAGCGGGCCAGAGGGTACAAGTCCCAGTTGTAAGAACACTTCTGGAGATGGCATGGCCACGACAGGTGATCGTTCTGCATTGTCTGTCTGAAAGCTGCTGAGAGAGTCGGTCCCAAAAGTCGCCATCAAGAGAAAAAGTGTAACTGTGAGGTGACAGATGTTAACTAAACTAATTGTGGAGATCATTTCACAGACATATGTCAAAGCATTGAGACATACTCCTTAAGCACGTGTGATCTTATATGTCGATTGTTTCTCAACAAAACCAGAAAAAATGTCTCCACAAGTGCTTGTTGAATAAACGAGGGGAAAGACAGCCCCTCTCACTGCCTTCATTCCTCCATCAGTTTTGAGCTTGAAAGCCCCCCGCCCCCGCCACCGGTCTCCACCCTCATGAGGAGCCAGTCCCACTGGGCGGGCGCCCCGGCTTCTGCTAACAGCTCAGTTCTCCTTTCCTTCCCCTGCCGCCCTCCTCCCGCCTTCCTTCACGTTTCACTTGTCTTCTTGAAAGCCTGCTATGTGCTGGCACTCTTTTATGTCCTGCGGTTCTAGCAGGATCCCCGGGCCCAGTAGCTCAGTTGGTTGGAGCATCGTCCCAATACACCAAGGTTGCGGGTTCGATCTCCAGTCACGGCACATACAAGAAGCAACCAATGAATGTATCAATAAGTGGAAAAACAAATCTATGTCTCTCTCTCTCTAATCAGTGAAAAAAAGCGAACACTCCCGGAACTGGCTAACACTTCAGCAAAGGTTAGCGGGAAACGACAAAGACTAATCTTGGGGTGGGAAAGGTGGGTGGGGCCAGGAGCCTGGAAGGGCCGTGGGGGCGTTACAGTCTTTACAGTTGCCGTGGGGAGCCCCACGGGCCCCCTCCCACCGCTGGCTGATCACTCTGAGCCCCAGTTGGAGCCTGTCGCTCACCCTCCCCCCATTCCCGTCTCCTCACTGTTCCACTCCCTCCCAAGCCTCGGGTCTGGGTTTAGAGACGCCAAACTCTCTCAAGTGGCCAGACTCGGTGGCCAAGTCCTCTGAACCAGGCTCGGCTGTCACAGACGGTGCCTGGCCCTTCCTGGTGCCAGGCATGCCCTCATCTCCATCTGGCCCCAGGCCCACGGGGCTCCATGGCACTGGCCCAGGGCCGCCCAGGTACCGGCATCCTGGCAGAGAGAAGCAGGGTGGCCCCTCAAGGGCACATGTTTTTTTTCGGGGAAATGTCAACCTCCCCAACCCCCAGCCCAGTCCTTTCAGCCTCACTGGAGACAGAACAGTTTCCAGACTCAAAGGACAAAAAGGTCAAAGGACCCCATACTAAACAAGTCACGTCACCTCCCTGTGCCCCGGGTTAGTCACCTATGAAAATGGGGATGCCAGTCCTCGTCATTTCAGTAGCTTCAGCGGGACGCGGGTACCTTGCTGAGCTTGGGATTGGATACAGCAGGGTGCCAGCGAAGGGGAGTTCCTGTCCTTTCCTGTGCTTGACGCTTTGGGCCACATGCAGGTCCCAGGGCCCAGAGTGGAAGTGAGACAGGACAGCAAGAATCCAGGAAAATTCCTTGGCCAGTGGACTAGGGAAACTGAGACAGAGCTGAATACAGTGGCCGAGCCATGTACAGCCAGCTGTGACGGTCACCTTCCTGGAGATGACATCCAGGCCTCAGCTGTGTTTCAGCTCCAGGTCCAGAAAAGCAGCAAAACCGGGTGGGTGACACCAGGCCAACTGCAGTGACGGAAGACCCCCTGCCCCGTCGCTGGCCCATCAGTGGAGACCAGGACCCTGAGATCTCGGTCCCACCTGGGGAACTGACGATTGTTCCACTGAGACCCTCCCCCGAGCCCTCCCCGAAGGTTCCCGCCTGCAGGAGAGAGCTAAGCCCTGACAGTGTGGCTCAGCGGGCTGGGGGTTGTCCTGCAAAGTGAACACTCACTGGTTCAGTTCCCAGTCAGGACACACGCCTGGGTGGCAGGTTCGGCGCCTGGTTGGGATGCATACAACAGGCACTGAGGTTTCTCTCTCTCTTTTTCTCCCTCCCTGCCCCTCTCTCTAAAAATAAAATCTTAAAAGGTCTCCCAAACTTTAAGGCAGTGGGCAGCGGGCAGCCCGACCCAGGCTGACCCCCTGACCCTGTCCCCAAGGCCCCCTCTGCTCTGGCCTCTCAGTGAGCTCGGGCAGCCCCCCGGGCGCGCCTGTTGCTTCTCTGTGCTGAGCCCTCCCTGGTGGCAGCCCCCCGCTGTCATAAACGTACCCCCACAGTCACCTGGACTGGTATTGTGACATCTTTCCCACACACAGTCAAGAGCCCACGCGCTGCGGTGGGCCCTCGGCAGGCCCGCCCCGGGCCGGTCCCCTTTGCGGGAAGAGCGGGACCTCTCGTCAGAGGCCCACTGCTCCCGTGGGGACTCAGGCCCAGGAAGCGGGGCTTTCTCAGCCAGCGGCAGCTCCGGTGCCCGAGCCTTGGCTGGGCCACTCCTGCTCCCGGCCCCAGAGCAAGCTTGCAGGCCAAGACATTTCCGGGGAGAGAGACCCCCCCGCCAGGCCCTTCTGCCCGGCGGCCCGTGGCGGGCTGCAGCGCTCATACGAAGGCCTGGACAGGCAGACAGAAGCGGTGGAAGGACGGACTCTCCCCTTTTCTCCATTCTACTGGGAAGTTCATTCCTGACCTTTAAATCACAGCTATTTTTACCCCAAAATGTTAATGTTGGCACTTTTTACTTTACTGAGAACTTCCTCTTTCCTCCTTGTCTCCCTCCCTCTACTCTTCTCTCTCTGTCTCTGTCTCTCTCTCTAACTTCAGCAACTGTCTTCTCAAATTCATCCCTGGAAAACTGGGCGTTGAGTGTTGAACCACCTCCTGCCAGGCGCTGTGCTCGTGTCTCCTCGAATCCTCACACAGACCCCCTTAAAGGAGGGACCATGAAAGACCTCCCCATTTCCTAGAGGGGAAACTGAGGCTCGGAGGGACGAGGAGGCTTGTCCTGAGTCACACAGCTGATGACTGCAGAAGCTGGCCTGTCCTCCCCTAGACACCGGGCTTTCGGGGGAGCTGTCCTGGGGCCCTGGTTCTTAACCTCCCCATCCCACGGCGGGCTCACTCAGTCCACTCTGGCTGTCCTACCTTGAGTGTGTCCCCCTTGTTGAAGGCCAGCTCGTCGCTCTCCGTGGCCTGGAAGCTGTACAGGGCCACCGACTCCATGCCGCGGCCCGGAGTCCCAGCCGCTGGGCTCAGGGAGGACTGGCGGCTTCCTGCTTCCTCTGCAGTCGAGGACTGTCTTCCTCTGTTTTGAGAACGCGTTTGTTCTTTTGAAGCTGAGACTGAAACTGCCCCTGTTGGGAGAAACAGGAAGCAGAGGCCTGTCACAGAGCGGGGAGGGTGTGGGGGCCCACTCTCACCTCAGACCCTCAAGGCAGGTGTGGCTCTTGGGGAGTCTCCGGCAGCCCTGGGGAGGGTCCCTCTCCTTGTACCCATGTCACAGATGGTGAAACTGAGGTCTCCAAGGAGAGTGGGCAAGCCGTCCTGGCGCTCCAGCATGGCGCCTCCCCCGCCACCTCCGCCACTTCGCCACTGATCTGTCGGCCCCATTTCCTAAGCCCCAGGGCCTCTGCGACCGCCCCGCGCTCACTGCCTCAACCCCAGCTCCTTTCCTGGCGTGCGAGGCCCTGCCAAGCCGTTGCCCCGCTCACCTGTGGACTCACACTTCGTTTCTTTTTTTTATGTTATGCTATCACACTCAATCTTTAATAATAAAATCCCATGAAACATTATCTGTCATATTACATGCCACGATTGGCTTTCTGGAAGCAACTTTGTTTTCTGTGTACAAACCCGTGTCAATGAAATTTTTAAAAAATTATACTAGGCAAAAACTTTATTAATCTTTGTTTCAAACTATATTCCCAGGCTTCTTCAGTTTAAGTAGCTGCAAAGAATGATTTGTGTATGAGCAAAAACTGAAAAGAGCTGCCATAGGCAAGGGGCTAGGGCTTAAAAATATCAGAGAGGTAGATTTTATCAGATCCATGAACGAAATTTGAAAAGGTAGCCGTAATGTAAAATAGCAGCTCCCAGTAACTTCAAGTTTGTCTTCTCCAGAGGTCGACGCCATCCACTTTGCTTCATTCTTGGAAAACTCTTCACGATTCTCCCCGAGGGCAGGAACTTCATTGTCCTCATCCTCTCCTGGGGCCCGCAGCGCTTTCCAACCACAGGCCGCTGGGCAGAGCGTGGCCAGCCCCCTTGCCCCCGCCAGGTGGTTGCCCGAGTGGGAAGTGTCGCAGCCAGAGGTGCCTGAGCCTTAGGGCCGTTCCAGTGGCCCACCGTTCCTTCTCTTGTGAACACACCTCTTCAATGCCAGAGACGCTGCTCACCCCTAACTTCTCTGAGGAGCGCTGACGGTTTTCATCGCCTGCTGTGGCCGTGGTTGTGTGAACTACCTTCGTCCTACAAGCAGCTCCTTTCCCACCCGTGCTCACTTGTGCCTGCGGCTGGGCAAGTTTCTCCTGGCCCGGGACACTTTCTTTCATCTTGTTGGACAGGAAACGGGGCTGCATGGTGAGGCGGGGAGCCTGGGCTGGCGCCCAGGGGTCCAGGGCGGGCCAGCTAAGAATAAGCGCACACGGGCGGGACGCGGGTGCAGCGGGAGCTGCACTTTGTTACTCACCTTCCCTCTACACAAACCCGGCTCAGCCCCCGCAGGGGGACACACCACACTTACATCTCCTGCCCCGGGCGTCGCACACGTGCCCGCCCGTCCCAGAGACTGGGAGCCCGTGGTCAGAAAGAACAGCGGGCGAACCTGGACCTTCGTTTCTGGGCTTGTTACAAACACTGGTGTGGCGATCCTGTCACTCCTGTGTGAGTGTTGTGGGAAAGTGACAAACACGGGGTGCTGTTCTCTCTGGGAAAGAAAGGAGACGTGGCCCGGAAGGGGACAGTGAGGAGGAGCCCTGCGGTGTCTGCTGGAATTAGACAGATCAGTGTGAAGCAAGATTAATTTTTCCTGTAAAAAAGTTTTTCTGCCTTCATTTCTGTCAATGTGTCTATATCATGCTTTCATATTTTCTTCAATGGATAATAATCTATTATTATTGTTATTTTTTCGATGCTTAAGTTGTCCCAGTTTTGGCCAGTGGGACCGCCCTCGAGAGGCCTCATTGTCCTTTGGACAAGTCCTCTCTGTTCCCTGTGCACTTCTTAACTTTCTGACAATATGTTCCAGGCTCACCCAGGACTTTTTCTGCTCCAGTCCTGGAATCAGCCATCTCTCCAAAGAGATGGAGGACAGTATTTTTAGATGGAGGATGGTGTTTAGGCACCAGCGTGGAGCTGGTGCTCGGGTTCTATGTGTGCAGGTGTCATTGCTTACAGACGCTCTCTGCAGACACAGCTAGAGAGAGAGTGAGAAAAATATACACATATATACCCGTTATGTAAATGTATACCCTCTCAACTTACATATATTAATTTTCTATATGAACTCATTATATATGTTTTATATATAAAGACTTTTTAGCCCTGGTTGGCGTGGCTCAGTGGATTGAGTGCTGGCCTGAGAACCGAAGGGTCTCCGGTTCAATCCCCAGTCAGGGCACATGCTTGGGTTGCAGGCCAGGTCCCCAGTAGGGGCCCCCCAAGAGAGGCAACCAATTGATGTTCATGTCTCACATCAATGTTTCTCTCCCTCTCTCCCTCCCTTCCCCTCTCTCTAAAAATAAATAAATAAAATATTTTAAAAAAAAGAGTTTTTAGAGATATTTCTTAGGGAATAGAGAATGTCCATATGTTCATATTTACTTCTATGTGTGTCTATATAGCTATGGATAATATATTAAAAACCATGAGCTCAATCAGATATGAATTAGTGAATGCAAGTGAGGGGTATATGGGTGTTGCTCCTACCATTCCTACAGTTTTTCTGAAGGTCTGAATTGTTTCTATATAAAAAGTTGAGAAGATGTATGTGAATCTGCGGTTATCTCAAAATAAAAGGTTTAGTTAAAAAAGTTGAAGGGAAAGAAGAGGAAGATGGCAGAAGGCTGTCCCCAGCTCCAGCGCCCCAAGAGGCCTGGCAGGTGGCACTGCCCAGGCCCTGGCTCGGCCCCACGGGGAGCTCCGCCCCCCGCCCCCCCGCCCGCCCCCCCCCCCCGCTGCTCCTCCCTGTCTACTGCCTGCCCCAGACCCCACGGTGACAGGATGTTGTAACAGGGCTCTTTCCGCTCAGTTTCAGCGGAGGCTTCAAGGCCTCAGCATGGTGCAGCCACCTGGGGATTGGGATTTACGCCACCCCAAGTCTGAGGTGCCGCAGGCCAGAAGGGGGAGGGCTTCCTCTGTTAGGCCAACACCTGTCCTCTGGGGCCTGCAGGCCCCGCAGCCTCTTTGGTCTGTTTTTCAAAGTACCTTTTCTGTGCCGAGTCACACACTAAAGGGTGAGCAGCCCTCCCTCCCATGGGCCCTCGGCAGCAAGTGGCAGGGCTGGAGTTTGAACCCGGGCGGGCTGGAGGCCAGGCCTCTACCATAGCCCCCAGGCCACCCACGGGGCCTCCGCAGCCGCTTGCGCGGTGAGCTCAGAAAGCGGTGTGGGGAGCAGCACATCTGTGCTGGAGGGCAAGGAGCCTGGTTCTAAGACCAAGCAGGACCCTACAAATAGGGCTTGATCAGGAGGGCCCTGGAGGGGTTCAGGCACCCAAAGTGAGGGTGGATGGTGGGCCGCGAGCAAGGGGCATCAGGGCTGGCGGCTGGGAGAGCCCCAAGTCTCATCCCGGAACTGCCCCTGGGGTCGCCCCCACAGCTGCCACAGGAGAGAAAGCGGGCCCTTGGCACAGGCATGGCAGAACCATCTACGGCAGGCTGCTTCCTTCCTGATGAGGCAGGGTAACAAGCTGCTTGGGGAAGTCCTCGCAAGTGGGATCAGGGAACTGAGGCAGCTGGACGAACTGGCCAGGCAATGCACAGCCAGAGGCAGAAGCCCCAGGGCAGAAGGTGGCAGGGGCTCAGGGCTGCAGCTCGGCTGCCGACCTCGCCCCGGGGTGGCCTGCCCTCCCTGGCTTGGTGCTGGCCCTGCTGCTTGGACCTGTCAGCTAAGGAACATCCCAACCTGTAAGAATTTTTATGAGTTTATTTGAGCCAAAACAATGACAACTGCTGGGAAACGAAATCCCAACAGATTGAGACAATGCTCCAGAGAAGGGCAGTTTTGCGACTTACACATTCCGATCAAAGGAGGCCTGAGGGATCACTCGGAATTCACTGGTGACAGGTCAGGGAGGCGGGAGAAGACCAAGCGGGGAGACCTCCGGGACTGGGTAAAAAGTAAAATGATAGACTATCTTCTTTTACAGAGGCAGATACAGGACAGTTAAATAGTTAACAATTCACGTGATTATCTAATTATTATCAAATAGCGATGAGGGGATCGTGATCTCCCCGGTTCAGAGGGAGGTTGCGCCCTGAGGGGCCTGGCCGAAGGGGTCACTTGGACGTTCCGAAGGTCTGTTACCTTAGACGCAAAAAGACAATAGACTGGCTCAGTTAAGGGAAAGGCTGACTTTGTCAGGGAAGACACTGGCCTAGGCCAAGACGACCTGCCATGACCTGCTTTTACTTGGGAAGTTTTCATTTCAGACCATCCTGTGAGGTTACTTTCGGTCTGCGTTTGCAAGGCTGCCACGCAGGCCTCCCCTGAGCTGGTCAGGGTTAGTGTGTGGTCCCCTTTTCATCCACTGTCCCCCGACCTTTCCTATTGCTGGTCATTTAGTTTAGACACCCTTCCCCCACCTTTCCTCCCTGGAGACAACATCCAGGCCTCAGTTGTATTTCAGCCCCAGGCTCAGAAAGGCAGCAAAAGGTGGGCGACACCAGGACCAGCTGCAATGACGAAAGACCCCCAGAAAGGACACACCTGGAAAAGATGCTGGATATTCTCTTGCGATCCTCGCCTAAGATCGCTCCTAAACCCCCAGCCTTTAAAAACTCTCAAGACAAGGACCCAGTGTGCTCTGCGCTCTCCCGCCCAGGAGCCCACGCCTTTCTTCCCCTCAAGGTGGCCCATGTCCTAAACCCTAAGGGTCCCCACGAGACTTGCAACAGGGGGAGCAGTGGGCTGTGGCTGCTCCTCCCGGGCGAACCGTTCCGGGGGCCAAGGCAGCCCCGCCTGGGCTCTCCCACTGCTTCTTCTACCCCATGCCCTCCCCCAGCTTTGATAAATGTCTGCAATTGTCCTGCACGAAGTCAAGAACCCACACACCAGAGGTTGGCCTGCGGCAGACCCGCTCTTGGCAGGGCCCCTTTCTGGTGGCACTTAGACCCGACCCCTTTTGCAGGCTGACTCAGAGCCCAAAGACATCCAAGTCTCGATCCCCAGAACCTGTGGACGCCCCCTGAGATGGTACGGGGTTCCAGGACGGTCCACCCCGAGATGGGCCTCTGTGGTGTGCAGATTACTCTGAGCCAAAGGCAATTTTAGTTTCCTGTTCAAGGGAAACTTCTGCCCCTTCAACTACCTAGAACTGGAATTAGGGGCTTTGTGTATAACAATGGATTATCAGGGACAAACTTTTTGACCCACCTATGTGGCCCTTGAAACTTCTACTTACTAAACATCTGTTCTTCTATTGTCCTGCAGTTGAAACGGGGTGCAAAGCAAAAGGGACCCCGAAATAGAGCATGTTCCCCAACAGCCCATGGTTGGGGGAAGGGGAGAAACTGATGATACGGCCTAAGATGCTTTTCGTAACAATGGCACGGTGATAGCCGCGTCTTTCCTGAAGGGCAGCTCTGCTGCCACCCGTTAAAAGGTCTACATGGCTTTCAGAACACGTACTGCCCAGTATGAGGTCACGTAAGAAGCTCCAGGTCAGCATTTAAAAATCAGGGCAGCCAGCCATGAGGAGAGGCTGCGAGGGAGGGAGCCATGCGGTCCGAAAGGATGTAGAAGGGTTCCCCCCACTCTCCCCCTCCCCCTACCCCCCTACTCCCTCCAACCGTGCCCCTGGCCCATCTGCCGTGAGAGCGGGTATGAAAGGAGGTGCCTCACGGTTTTGAATTAAGAGCTGGAGGGAGGAAGAGGGGACCCGCTGGGAAAGCTGCCGGGGAGAAGACAGCTGCAGGGCGGATGGAGCCGGGAACCTGGGGACCTGCCCCCCCCCTCCCCCGCCCGGCGCACAGATTCGCGGGGATGCCCGGAAAGCTGACCTGCGACCAGGCACACTGACCTGCGGGCTTCTGCTTTTCTGAAAGACGGTACCTCGCACCGGCATGTTCTGAGACTGGCCTGGGCTCGCAAAGGAGGGCAGGACTATGAGCTTTGGGGTGTTTTAAAAGGAGTGGGATTAACGGCAGAAATCTGCCATTATTCTGAGTCTGTATAACCTTTAAACAAACCCCCTTTCCTTTTTCACCAAACTCTTGCATTGAGAGTCAGGCTTCTTGGTGGCGGGCAATCAGACCCCACAGCTGTCCCAGAACAGCACGGGTGGGGTCCTGCAACCCAATGACCCTGTGACGCCCCCAGGGTTCCTTACCTCATCCTCAGCTCGCGATGTCTTACTGTCTTTGCTCCATGTTCCCTTTCGGCCTCTGACCTTATCCTGTCCCTGCGGGGGATCTGGCTCCCCGTGTTTCCTGGGTGCCCGTCTCTTTGGTTATCAGGCAAACCCGCCGCTGCCCCGCTCCTCTGCCTGGCGGCCAGGGCCCCAACGCCTTGCTAGCTGCACAGGTCTGGGCCGTAAATTAGATACGAAACTACGATCCAGAAATTCTACTTCTTGGTGATTATCTGAAAAAATACAAACACTAATTTGAAAAAGCATATGCACCCCTTCGGCATTATTTAAAATAGCCAAGATATGGAAACAACCTGAATGACGAATGGTTAAAGAATTTTATATATATGTATATATACACACATATAGATAATGGCATGTTATTCAGCCATGAAGAGAAGGAAATCTTGTCATTTTGGACAGACCTTCAGGGCATTATGCTAAGTGAAATAAGTCAGAAAAAGGCAAACACTGTGTGATGTAATTCACGTGGAATGTAAAGCAACCAAACAACGACTAAACCGAAAGGCAAACAAAAATATTAATGAATGAGAAAATGGTGATACAGAGAACAGCCTGGTGCTGCCAGAGGCGGGTGTGAGAGGCGGGCGACTCGGTCGGCGCCGCGGGCACCAGCGTCCAGACAGAAGGCAGGTGCGGGACAGGGAGGGACGTGCAGTGCGGACGATGGCCGGTGACACCGCAGTGCGTATGTGAAAGTTGCTAAGAGAGTAAACCTTAAAAGCCCTCATCACAAGAAAAAATGTTTCACGCAAGAGAGCCATTGTAAGTTGTATGAATGTCTAATCACTATGTTATTTACCTGAAACAAATACAATATTGTATGACAAATATATTGAAAAATAAATTTAAAAATTAAAAAAAAAAAAGGGTGCCCTCTTGTTAGCCCAGCAGCTCCAGGCCAGCTCCAGTCTGGCGACACCAGAGCGTCCCTCTGGAACCCAGTGGCCGAGCTGCAGCTTCCCCAGGGAGGCCTGAGCCTTCCAACCTGGCCTCCCTCGAGGACCCTCCCTCGGCACCGCGCAGCGCGTGTTGCTCCCTGACGGTTGCTCTTTTATCACCATTAGTAACGCATCACAGCAAACTTCTCCTGTTTAACCTATGGTGTCCAATCTCCCGATCAGACCACTGCACTCAGTAAACACACCCTTCATACCTTTCTGACAAATTTCTCCATCATGAAATCTGGCTAGCCTATCGATGAATTAAAATAAATAACTCAGCACCAGATAAGTCACGTTAGAAGAACTGGACGTGAGCGATAAAAGCATTTTGCCACAGAATAAAGCTCAACTGGGGGGTGCCTGGCCGCAGAACAGAGCGGGGTATGTTGTAAATGTTGGAGTCAAAAGCAATGGAAGCTGCAAGGGCTGGGCCTAAAAGAACCGGTCACCTTACCTTTTATGGGAGAGAGCCATTCAGATCATCTAAATTTTAAACAGATGGTTAAAAAAAGAAAGACTCCAGCCTGTTAATGACTTTTATGAACTGCATGTAACCCACACAGGGATTCTTTTTAAGGAATCCACATTTGCTGTGGTTAAAGAAATTACCCCAAACTCAGGATTTGTGGTTTCACTCTTACTTTTCATCTTCTAAATTCCAATAAAATTGCTTTCAAGGCTTTTATCTTAAGAACAGTGCAGCCTGAATCCTGGCTTGTCGTTGGGCGTGTGAGAAGCTCAGAAGGCATCCCTGTCACGATGATCTCACAACAAGAAGGAAGACGAACGAACTGAAAACTGACAGCTCTCCTCCGATCTCACAGAAGACTGAGGCCACAGGACGAGCTGCGGCCCTCAAACCGAACAGGAACACAGGCAGATGCAGAAAACCACGACTTCCTGGGGCAGAAGCCAGGCAGGGAAATCTCGGGGGACCCGCCACCAGAGCAGGAAGCCCGAGCAGTAACGGACGAACCAACCGCTGGACGCCCAGCGGACAGGCTTGGGAGTTAAAAACTCCAGGGGCCTCCACTGGATTTTTAGGAGCTTTAGTTACCTCCAGGACATCGAACAGGTTCCCACAGTGAATGTTGGAGAACAGTCTTCTCATGCTTCTGGCAGGAGAGGAGCAAAGTAGCCACTTTGAAGTATACCAGAGCGTTCTGTCCTTCTTAGCCAGGGAACTTGCTGTCTTAGCAAGGCCTTGGCACTTATTAGTAGGGCTCCTATATAACAACAAGTGATTCCAATGCAAAGAACTGCCCATCTCAGACCTTATTTAATATGTCTCTAGGGAACCCCAAATACAACAGAGAAGACAAAAAAAAAAAAGGACACCGTGGAAATTTTAGCCTGACACCTATGGCTATGGCACACAGTAAACACAGCGTAACCCCTAGCCAGGTAAATATAACCCCTCACACTGAAAACCTAGTTCCCTCAGTTCCTCTTACTCAGTACATCACATGTGGCTTTCAACAACAAGAACAAAAATTTGCAAGGCCTACTAAGGACAAAAACATGGTTTGAAGAGGCAGAGCAAGCGTAAGAACCAGACTCAGATATGGCAGAGATGTTGGAATTATTAGGCCAGGAATTTAGAAGAACCATGTTTAATGTGCTAAGGGCTGTAATGAAAACAGTGGACAATGTGCAAGAACAGGGAGACAACATAAGCAGAGACGCACATTCTAAGAAAGAATCAACAGGAAGCGCTTGAAATAAAAAACAGTGAGAGAAAGGAAGAGTGCCTTTGATGGGCTCATCAATAGAATGAACACAGGGCAGGGGAAAAAATCGGTGAACTTGAAGAAATGTCAGTAGTAACTTCCAAAACTGAAATACAAAGAGGAAAACAAATGAAAAAACACAGAACAGAATTTCCAAGGACTGTGGAATAACCACAAGAGGTATCACATACATATCATGCAAGTATTAGGAGAAGAAAGAAGGAAGGAAGGAAGGAAGGAAGGAAGGAAGGAAGGAAGGAAGGAAGGAAGGAAGGGAAATATTTGAAGAACTAATGATTGAGAATTTCCCAAAATTAATGTCAGACAGTAAACTGCAGATCCCGGAAGCTCAGAAACATGAAACAGGATAAACACCAAAAAAATACATTTAGGCATATCATATTCAAATAGCAGAAAATCAAAGACCAACTGAACCTGGAAAGAAGCTCGGGGTGGGGGACATCTTATCTAGACAGGGACAGTGGTAAAAACTACATGAATTTCTCTTCAGAAACTATGCAAGTAGGAAGAGAGTGAGGTGGAATATTTAAAGTGTTGAAAGAAAAAGACCGCCAACCCAGAATTTTGTACCCAGTGAAATTATCCTTTAAGAGTTAAGAAACTATAAAGATTTTCTGAGACAAAAGCTGAGGACACTTGCCATTCCAGAAACTGAATCATTTAGTTTGTGGTGGATCCAGGCATGGGTATATTTTAAACACTTCCCTGCTGATTAATTTCTGCAGCTTTTTGCCGTCCTATAGGATATACATACACCCTGCTCAGCAATGATTCCCATGCCTGAAATGTCCTCTTCCTATATTCTAATGAACCTAAATACAACACATTTCCCAAAGGCTTCATATTAGCCTTTTTTTTTTTCAGGAAGTCTTCTCAGATCATCCCAACTATTAATGATCTTCCTCATTTCAAGGTTTCAATAACCTTGGCTTACAAACCGCACTGTAAAATCCAGTCCTTAATTCAACAGACATGTGCCAGGTGCTTGCTTATTTACGGAGGGGTCCATACAGTTAAAAAAAAAAAAAGATTGAGGGAACTTGTGGCCAGTAGATCTTCTCTGTAAGAAATGTTAAGCCCTGACCAGTGTGTCTCTGTTTGTTGGGCATCATGTCCCAAAGCGAAAGGTCACTTGTTCGATTCATGGCCAGGCCACGTGCCTGGGTTGTGGGCTTGGCCCCCCCGCTGAGCAGGGCACATGCAAAAGGCAACGGATCGATATTTCTCTCTCACATGGATGTTTCTCTCCCTCATTCTCCCACCCTTCCCCTCTCTCTAAAAATAAATAAATTTTAAAAATCTTTTTAATAAAGAAATGTTAAAAGAAATTTTTCAGAATAAAGAAAAATGATATAGGTCAGAAGCTTGGCGCTGCACAAAGAAAGCGAGAACCTTAGATGAGAAATCCATGCGTTCTGGCTGAGGCGACCTGGTCAGTTGAAGCGCTGTCCCATCACCAAAAGGTTGCGGGTTTGACTCCGGGTCAGGGCACCCAGTCGACGTTTCTCTCTCACCCTTCCTCTCTAAAACACAATGGAAAAATGCCCTCGGGTGAGGATTAAAAAAACAAATCAATGAAAGAAAAATAAAATATATATTTTTCTTATTCTGAATTAACAATAATAGCAACAGTGCACTCAGTGATTATAGTTTATGGATAAGTGAAATGAATAGTGGCAATGATATAAGTGATGAGAGGGAGGAATTGAGAATATTCTATCATCGGGTACTTGCACTACTTATAAAGTGATATAGTGTTATTCTAAAGAAGACTTGGATTAGTCTCTCTCTCTCAAATCAATACATTCAAAAAGAACATGATTAGTTTTTTTAAAAAGAAATGAATGAGGGGCCATCACGGCATCTTATGGGCATTAAAAGGATAATAAATCCCTGTCTGGGTGGCTCATTTGGTTGGAGCATCATCCCATACACCATAGGGTCACAAGTTTGATCCCCAGTCAGGGCCACACAAGAAGAGGGGTATGCAGAGTTCCCCCCTGAGGAGCAGGGGGTCCCAGCCTCATACCAGCCCAGGGTTCCGGCGCTTAGAAGAGAAGTCCTCATAACTTCTGGCCGTGAAAACCAGCAGAAGTTGTGGCTGAGAGAGATGCAGGGTGTGTGGAGTCCCAGATGTTCCTCTTAAAGGGCCTGCACTAACTTACTCACCGCCTCACTCAGGCTCTGAGCTCCAGAGCTGGGGCGGAAGCTCAAAAGGCACTAGAGGCATATGGGAAGGGACTGAATTGTCTGGCTTTAAGGAGAGGGCTGGAGGAGCAGCTCTCTCCCAGACAGAAGTGTGGCAGAGGCCATTGGTCCTTTGCTGAGCCCTCCCCCTACAGATCCAGCAGGCAAATGCCATACCTAAGTCTCCATCTGCCTGGCTATTGGTCTTCATCCTGCCCTGGTGACTCCCTGAGACGCAGCTCCATCCACCATATGAATCCACACAATCCATTTCCAATAGCTTTTTTATACAAATGGCCTGTCTTGACTCATGCTGCGAATTTTCCTAAAATCTCTCAAAGGTTCACAAACCCTCAGCAAGTAGCACCTGGCCTCTGTGTGCCTTGTCCCTCTTGCTAAGTGGCCCTGGGCCCAGCACTAGCCGCAGTGGGCCTTGGTTCGAGCTTGGCCTCCCTGGAGCATCCCCAAGCCCAGCAAAAGTAGCGGCCATCTGCAGGTCATTCAGTAGCTCATGCCAGGTGGCTCTGGGCAGGGTACAGGGAGAGCTACACTTGGCCTGCACCTGGGAGGCCCTCGAGTCAGTGCTCCCGGTAGCCGGCTTCCGACCACACCAGAGCGCCACCCAACCACCTGTATGAGTGACACACTCACGGGGTGGACTCAGTGGGCAGCAGAGCCCCGCTGAAGTGAGTCCTGCTCCGTGGGGCCAGCTCCTGCGCAGCAGCTCCTCCGCAAGTATAGCTGGTCCCATAGCTGATCAGCCTGGGGGACCAGTCCTCCCATTAACATGCCAGCATCAGTCAAGGCTCAAACTACAACAGGAGGGTGCACGCTGCTCACACATGGAGTACCAGGGGCACTTGACTCAGGGGTGCTTCACAGGGAAGGCTGTGCCACTGGGCCCTATAGGACACCTACTACACAAGGCCACACTACAAGATAGGGAGTCACAGCACTGTACCTAATATGTAGAAACAAACACAAGGAGGCAAAACGAGGAGGCAAAGAAACATGGCCCAAATGAAAGGACAGGAGAAATTTGCACAAAAAGAACTAAATGAAATGAAGGCAAGCAAACTACCAGATACAGAGTTCAAAGTACATATATGAACAAAGAACATATAAACCATAAAATAGAACCAGTCAGAAATGAGGAATACAATAACTGAAATGAAGAATACACTAAAAAAATCAAGAGCAGATTGGATGACACAGAAAAATCAGCAATTTGGAAGATAAGATAAGAGAAAATACCCACTCAGAACTGCAAAAAGAAAAAAGAATTTTGAAAAATGAGGACAGATTAAGGGGCCTGTAGGACAACATTGAGGGCACAACATTTGCATCATAGGGGTGTCAGAAGGAGAAGAGAGCAAGGAATTGAAAACTTATTTAAAGAAATAATAACTGGAAATTTCCATATCTGGTGGAGAAAAAAATCACACAAGTCCAGGAAGTATGGAGAGTCCCAAAAAAGATGAACCCAAAGAGGCCCACACCAAGACACATCATAATTAAAATGCCAAAGTTTAAATACAAAGAGAGAATCTTAAAAACAGCACGAGAAAAGGAGTTAGTATCTACAGCTGAGCTCCCATAAGGCTGTCAGTTGACTTCTCAACAGACACTTTGCAGGCCAGAAGGCACTGGCACAAAATGTTCCAAGTGATGAAAAGCAAGCACCTAAAATCAAGATTACTCTGCCTGGCAAAGCTATCATTTAGAATTGAAGGACAGATAAAGTCCTTCAATAAATAATAAAAAGCTAAAGGAATTTATCATCACCAAACCAGTTTTACAAGAAATGTTAAAGGGTATTCTTTAAGAAGAAAAAGAAAAAAGATAAAAACATGAATAATAAAATGACAATAAGCACATCTCTATCAACAATTAACAATTACTTTATTTTCTTATAGTAACATGTTTACTTGTTTTTATTGAGATTTAATTTAAATACAATGAAATTTTAAGTGCATAGAAGCTTTCTACTGATTACATTTACCCATGTGACCACTACCTAGATCAAGTTAGAGAGCAGTTCCATCATCGAGAACGTCCATCATTCCTATTTCTTCTCTTCAAAACACAGATAGTTTGCCTGGCCAAGATGCTCATAAAACAATGAATGATGTAGTATATACTCATCTGTGTCTTCTTTCTCTCAACATTTTTTGTAGATGCATTCTTTTTTTAACTATATATTTTATTGATTATGCTATTACAGGTTGTCCCATTTTTTTCCTCCCCTTTATTCCCATCCACCCTGCACCCTCTTCCCACCTGAGCATTCCCCCCTCCCTCCGCCTTAGTTCATGTCCGTGGGTCGTACATGTAAGTTCTTTGGCTTCTCCATTCCCTATACTATTCTTAACCTCCCCCTGTCTATTTTGTACCTACTATTTATGCTGCTTATTCCCTGTACCTTTTTGCCCATTCTTCCCCCTCTCCCTCCCTTCTGATCTCCATTTCTGTGATTCTGTTCCTGTTCTACTTGTTTGCTTAGTTTGTTTTTGTTTTTGTTTTCAGGTTCAGTTGTTGATAGTTGTGAGTTTGTTGTCATTTTACTGTTCATAGTTTTTGATCTTCATTTTCTTAGATAAGTCCTTTTAACATTTCATATAATAAGGGCTTGGTGATGATGAATTCCTTTAACTTGACCTTATCTGGGAAGCGCTTTATCTGCCCTTTCACTCTAAGTGATAGCTTTGCTGGAGAGAGTGATCTTGGATGTAGGTCCTTGCCTTTCATGACTTTGGATATTTCTTTCCAGCCCCTTCTCAGCTACAAGATTTCTTTGGAGAAATCAGCTGATAGTCTCATGAGAACTCCTTTCTAGGTAACTGTCTCCCCTTCTGTTGCTGCTTTAAAGATTCTCTCCTTATCTTTTATCTTGGGGAATGTAATTATGATGTGCCTTGGTATGTGCTTCCTTGGGTCCAACTTCTTTGGGACTCTGAGCTTCCTGGATCTCCTGGAAGTCTGTTTTTTTGGACAGATTGGGGAAGTTCTCCTTCATTATTTTTTTAAATAACTTTTCTATTTCTTGCTCTTCCCCTTCTCCTTCTAGCACCCCTATGATTTGGGTGTTGGAACGTTTAAAGTTGTCCTGGAGGTTCCTAGTCCTCTCCTAATTTTTTTGAATTCTTGTTTCTTCGTTCTGTTCCATATGAATGTTTATTTCTTCCTTCTGCTCCAAATCATTGATTTGAGTTCCAGTCTCCTTCCCTTTACTCTTGGTTCCCTGTATAGTTTTCTCTATTTCACTTCTCATAGCCTCCACTTTTTCCTCCATTTTGTGACCATATTCAACCAACTCAGTGAGCATCCAGATTACCAGTGTTTTGACCTGTGCATCTGATAGGTTGGCAATCTGTTCATTGCTTAGTTCTATTTTTGGAGCTTTGATCTGCTCTTTCATTTGGGCCATATTTCTTAGTCTCAGCCCATCTGTTCCGTTTGAAGGGATGGAGCCTTAGGTATTCGCCAGGGCGGGGCAACCCAGGTCACTGTGTTGTGGTGCTGTGGCGCGGGGAGGGGTCCGAGAGCGCACAATGCTGCTTGCTTGGCTCTCTACCAGCTTTTGGGCACTACCTCGTTACCCGCAAGCAAATTGGCCCTTTCTAGGATTACTTCCCAGGTGGGTGGGTTTGTGAATGTTCTAGGACCCCATGGGTCTCTCCAGCAGCCTCTCCTGTGAGGCAGGGAGTTTCTCCTGCGGCCACATCCCTCACAGATTTTTATTTCCAGAGGTTTCGAGGCTTTCTTCTCCCGGGCTGGAACCCTGGGTTACACAGTCTGTCTCGTTGCCCAGCCGTTCCTCACAGATGTGGGGCTGACAGGTCCCCCAGCCGCCATCCCACCCACCTGGGCCTCTGGCTGCTGCCTTGCCGGGTATCCTCCCCGCCTCAGCTGCCCGTTTCTGCCCCTCCTACGGGTCTGGATGAATGTTTCTTCTTTTACTCCTTGGTTGTCTGACTTCCATACAGTTTGATATTCTGGCAGTTCTGGCAATTTTTTTTTTTAAATTTGTCATTGTCCTTTTCATTGTGTGAGGAGGCAAAGGGTATCTACCTGCACCTCTGTCTTGGCTGGAAGTTTGTCTCTATCAACAATTACTTCAAATGCAATTGGATTGAATGCTCCAATCAAAAGACATAGGATGGATAAGAAGGCCGTTACATATGCTGCCGACAAGAGACTCATTTGAAATTGAAAGACACACATTGAAATTGAAATTAAGAGGTGGAAAAAGATATTTCTTTTTATTTTTTGTTGTATTTTTTCCATTACCATTCAGTCCCTTTATATTCCTCCCCCCACAGTGATCACCAGGAAAAAGATATTTCATGCACATGGAAACAGACAAACCAAAAAAAGCTGGGTAGCAATACTTATACCAGACAAAATAGACTTTAAAACAAAGGCTATAACAACAGACAAAGAAGGGCCCAGCAATTCCACTTCTGGGACTTTATTCAAAGAAACCCAAGACATTAAATAAAAAAGACATATGCATCCATATGTTATTGCAGCGTTTTTTACAATAGGCAAGACATGGAGACAACTGAAGTGTTCACGAGTGGATGAGCGGGTAAAGAAGAAGCGATGTACATATCCAGAAAGAATGAAACCTGTCCTCTGCAGCCACGTGGACGGCCCTAGAGGGCGCTGTGCTGAGTGAAATAGGTCAGACAAGAAAGACAAATGCCATGTTATTTTACTTACATGTGGAACCTAAAAAACAAAATAAATTATTAAGCAGAACAGAAACAGACTCACTGATGCAGAGAACATTTTGACGGTTGCCAGACGGCAGGAGTGCTGGGAGGATGGGCAACAAAGGTGAAGGGACTAAGAGGTACAGACTGGTTGTTGCAGAATAGTAACAGGGATGTAACGGACAGCATAGTGAATGAGCATAGTCCACAATATTGTAATGAGTATGTCTGGTGTCAGGTGGGTACTAGATTTGTCAAGGTGATCTCTTCATAAGTTATATAAATGTCTAATCACTGGGTTGTACACCTGAGACTAATAATAATATTTTATGTCAACTGTAATGGAAAGATAAAAATTATTTAAAAAAATAAAAGTAGACACACTGGAAGGCCTCTCTCTCTATCTCTCTCACACACACACATACACACACACACACACGCACACACACAGACAGGTACTATACACCATGACTAAATGGGATTTTTCCCAGGTATGTAAGGCTGCCTCTAACATTCAAAATTTATTCAGTGTAATTCATTATATCAACAAATTAAAGAAGAAAAATCACATGTGTTGTGTTATTTCCAGGTCTTGAAAGTAATAAACCTGTACCTTTTCCAAGTGTCCTGATGGTTATTGTTGAAAGGTGTCTTGCAATCATAATAAGAACCACAAGGCTGGCCCAGCTGAAACACTGGCTAAGGAAGAAGAAATGTCTGTGGGGAGCTCAGCAGGGTGCAGGACGTCCCCCCAGGCATTTCTAGGCAACAGCATTACTGACAACAGCCTGAGAATGGCACAAAACAGGAGAGCGAGCCCACGTTCATGGGTGGGAAAACTGAGTATTTTCAAAATATCAGTTCTTCCCAACTTGACCTATAGCTTCAATATAATCTTAATCCAAATTCCAGCAAGTTCTTCTGTGGATATCAACACAAAATAACTTGATTCTAAAGTTATATGAAAAAGCAAAAGATCCAGAATAGCTAATGCAGTATTGAAAAAAATAATAAACTTGGAGGGCTAACGTTATCTGACCTCAAGACTTACTATAAAGCTGCATTAATCAAGACAGTGTGGCATTGACAAAAGAAAAGACAAATAGATTGAAGGAACACAGTAGAGAGCCAGATATAGAGCCAGTAAAGACCAAAACAAATAGAGTCAGCTGGTCTTTGACAAGAAGCAAAAGTAATTCAGCAGAGAAAGGATAATGTTTTCAACAAACGGTGCTGGAACAACAGGACGCCCACATACAAAAACAAACAAACAAAAGACCTAGACACAGACGGTAGACCTTTCACAAAAACTAACTCAAAATGGATCATAGATATAAAATGAAAAACTATAAAATACCTGGAAGATAGCATAGGAGGAAATCTAGATGATTTTTCCAGTTATATGACATACTGGGAAAGACAAAAGTACGGAGATGGAAGAAAATCAGCAGCGGCTGCCAGGAGTTCGGGGCGGGGGGGAGTAGGTGGAACACAGGGGTTCTTAGGGCACCGAAACGATGCTGGATGGCACGGGTCGCGACGCCTTTGCAAAGTCCACAGAGTGTCAACAGAGTGAAACCTAGTGTAAACTATGAATGTTATTTAATAATTACAAATCAACATGGACTCATCAATGGTAACGTATGTGCCATGCTACCATGCAAAGTTTTCATAGTAGGAAAGCACGCGTGTGCATGTATGAAAATTCTCTGTACTTTCTGCTCAATTTTTCCGTAACCCTAAACCCCCCCACAAAATTTATTAATTAACAGAAACACACACACAAGCAAGCCATTGACAGTGCACAGACAAAAACAGCATAGACTATGATCCCAGTCTTAGTGCTCATATCGGTGTGTCTACCACTGAACCTGTAGACAGGAGATGAGGCTGTGGAGCAAGAATTCTATAATGATAATCATGAAGTATAAAATCCCACTTACAGTGATGATTTATTGCTTATTTCCTTTGTACTTTCTAAATTTCTTTGTTTTCCTCTTGAGCGTGTATTACTTGTATAAAAAACAACAACAGTCATTTTTATTTAAAGTAAAAAAAAATTAATGAAGTAGTATAACATTTCTTGCACCCCTGAGTCTGTGGGCGAATATTCATATCTTTATATTTGTATGCACGCATTTACAGTGGGGGGGGGGGGAGACTGCAAAACTGTATACCAATACCTACTGCGGTTACTGATGAGGAGTAGGATTACAGGTAGTTTTTAAGTGCATTTTTTTTCTTTCTTTTTCCCCTCATTTTTAATCATGCCATTCCACTGCTCACAAGCTATCCTTATCATGCACCTGCTAAATAAAAATTCATCAAGTTCTTTTTAGCTCTTTGAGCTCTGATCTGTGAAGTTGGGGAGAAACGGGTTCACACACGAGGTATATTACGTGCACATTGCTTAATCCTTGCAGGACCTGGTTTGCTGGGGAAAGATTAAAGGACAGTCTAGGAAGCCGAGGAGCGAGAGCTCGAACCCAAGCCGCTGAAGCGCCAGGAGTCGCGGTTCTTCCCGAGGCCGCCGTTTCTTCTTCCTTGTCCCCAGGCAGCGCCTACTCGCCGCTTCTCAGCTGATGGCTGCTCCTGCCCTCTTGCGGCAACCCTGGGAACGACAGGTCTGCGTCGGGTCGGAGGCGAGAAGGCTCAGCTCGACTCGGCGGCGCGGGAAGGAGGGGCTCCTGCGGACTGCCCAGGCCTCGCAGACGTGGGGCCCAAGAGGAAGGCTGAAGTCGCCCACTCTCCGCCCTCCCTAGACGCCGAGACCGCGGCGGAAAGAAGAAGGACTCGTCCCGAGGCCGGCTGCACGCCCAGCCGGAGCCCGGCCTGGCTCCCGGCCCCAGGAGCTGGCTCCAGCGCACGGGGCGGCCGGGCCGAGCCCCGGGAGCCTGGGGCTCCCAGACCCCGGCCCGCGGCGGGCCCGGCCGACCGCTTCCCCTTTTCGCTCTCTGCTGCTCCCGGATCTTCACCTCAGCTCCCTGAACTATTACTACTTAATAAAATTGTCCAACAGATAGGTGACATTTTCAAGGACGTCTTTTAAAATGTCAATAAATGTGTTTTTCTTAAGTGGAAAATTTGTGTCACTCTATACATAACAATGAAACTAAGATAAAAACAAGACAGCGTTATTAAAAACTGTTGGATACTGTTTTTCACAAAAACTTCGGCTGGCCTTCTCGTTCAAAGGGGAGATGAGCCACGGAGCATCCGAAGGGGGGTTTTCATGCATATTTACATTCCTGCCCAGGAGACACGTGTGAAGGTGGAACAAAATTCACAAAATAATGCCCCATTTTTCTGACATTTCCTATACTATTTTATTTTGGAAATTATCAAAGGCATGTAGATGTACAAGTATAAAAACTGTTAGTGGGAGCTGAAGCTGAGTGAGGGTACAGGGGAGCTTACAATCAGTGAAGCATAAAGAAGTAGTACAGCAAATTGATGTCTCCCCTCTCCTCTCTCAAATCAATAAATTAAAAAAATACTGGTTTGGATTTAGTATGTTGATTTTACAACTTAAAATTTATAATTGCCCAAATACCATGCAGAGATTTCACCTGGACATGATCAACAAATGAAAGAGGATTAAGGAAATGCCTTCCCTCTGTAGTTAATTGTCTCTCCACGGGGCTACCACCAGTTTCTCGACTCCGTGCACAGATCAGGAGGTGCGGTCTATTTCCCATCCCTGAAATAGGGCTTGCCCAGGCTAATAGGACGCATCAGAAGTAATGTTCGGAGACTTCTGAGTCAAGAGAAGTGGAAGCTTCTGATTCCACCTCTTGGAATGCTCCTTGTCATGAACTGCCATACTGCAAAGAAGCCCAAAAAGCGCTGTGGAAAGATCCCTGAGGAGGAAGCTGCGGCCGCTGGCTAACATCCCCAGCCCACGCCAGCCTTGCAGTTCTGCACGTGCCCATGGCCTCTCAACTCAAAAGGTTGCCGGATAAACCACAGGACGCCCAGATAAAGTGGATTTTCAGATAAATGACAAGTCATTCTTTAGTATAAATATGTCCCCAATATTGCATGGGACATACTTATACCAAAAATTATTCATTGTTTACCAGTAGCTCAAATTTAACTAGGAGGACTGTATTTTTATTTCCTACACTCAGCAGCCTTACACCTCAACCACCTGAGTGCCCTTTTGGGCTGCAAGAACCCAAGTGAAGGGTACAGGAGCAAACAGGAGCATCTCTCCCAGAAGGACAGATGCCACCTTGCCAGCCCTTGATGGGACAACTCTGAGGTGTGCCCTACAGGTTTCTTGGGACCCGCAGTGGCACTGAGAAGCAGCTGCTTGCAGCAGGGACCTGATTTCTCTTGCTCTGCTCCTGTCCCCACCTCACTCCCCCACACCCCCAGAGTTACCTCCCAAAGAAACTCCTTGCATTCAAATTCTTGTCTCAGGTTCGTTTAGGACAATCCAGTAACAGTAACAGTTCAGGGAAGATTAGCTACTTATAATAGTTACGATTGTTTTTGTTAGGATGGTGGTTCAGTGTGGCTGGGAAAGAATCCACAGCCCTGGCTGGTGTGGCTCAGTGGAATGAGCACCAGCCTGCAAACCGAAGGATCGCCTGTTTGATTCCCAGTCAGGGCACAGGCCTGGGTTGCGGGCCAGGTCCCCAGTAGGGGACAAGCGAGAGGCAACCACACATTGATGTTTCTCTCCTTCTCTTTCTCCCTCCCTTCCCTTCTCTAAGTAAATAAATAAAATCTTTTAAAAAATGTTTATTAAAAAAAAGAATTCACAAAGAGAAGAGTGTAGAGAAGAAAGTTTTTATTCACTTTCCAAGAAAGGAGAGGGGCACAGTGCCGAGAGATGCACAGCCCTGAGGGTGGGGCGTTGAACTTTCACTGGATTCTAATTGGATTGAAAAAGGGCAGGGAGGGGGCTGCTGCTGTGTGGCCCTGGGCTGCCGGGCTGCAGTTTGCTCGACTGTTACCTTCTGCCTGTGGCAGCGGTTAGTTCTGTTTTGCTTCCAGTAATTTCCAGTCCTGGGGACAAGCTCAGAAGAGTCAAAGGGCAGTCACGTTTAACAAGGTCACAGGCCTGCTCGGCAAATGGCGCCACCATAGCAAATGGCGCGGGCTCTGTGCTTTCGGTTTCCCCACATCTTCCCCACAGCGGAGGAAAGCCAACCCAAATGCAACCATCACAGCTGACCTTCCTGAGCAGCTGCTGGATATCTGCTCCAGAGGTATTTCCTCACCAACACCCCTCTCAGGTGTCATTAAGTTGACTTTACAGATGGGGAAACTGAGGCATGGAGTGGTGGTCAAGTCATTTACTCAACATCTCACTGCTAGGAAGGAACAGAAGCAGGATCCCCATCCAGGAGGTGTGGCTCAGCGCCCACGTGCTGACCACTAGGCCACCACGTCTCTCCAAGCCCCAGGACGAAACCCACATCCTTTGCCCTTTGGCCTGGTCCTCAAGGCCTTTCCTGACCTGGTCCCTGCCTGGCCTCCTCCTCTCCACTCACACTCTCTTCTCCAGCCAGCTGGAGCCCCTCGGAGAACCTCAGTGCCCTGTGCCTTTGCATCGCGTCCCTTCCGCCTTGAGCAGCCTTCCTCCGTGCAGCTGCTACCTTTCAAGTCTCAGGTCCGTGTGCGCTTCTACCTCCAGAAAGGCCCTGCGCACCCACGCCCGGCGTGGCGGGCTCCTCTGGGCTCCATGGGCTCCATGGCCTCCCGCGCAGCCAGCCCCTCTTTAATCACAGGAGACAGAGGGGGTGTCCCCTGGTACGGACATGAGGGTGGGCATGCATAGGTCAGTTATTGAGATGAAATGTGTTTCACTTCGTTTCATAATGTCTCGTTAATGCATTGTATGTACTCTTTTTACCCTTTTAGAAAAGTTTTCTAGTGGTGTCTCACGTGCACACAGGAAAGGGCACCCACCATCTACAGAGAGGTCAATGGCTTTTCACAGAGGGACCAGCACCAGGTCAAGAAACAGAATCCGACCAGCTCTCTGCCCCCACTGCGCCCTCGTCGCCGGCACCCCCAGGGGTGACCAACGACCCTGCTTCTCACAGCACAGGGAACTCGTCCCTGGGTGGAGCCCCGGTGTGCCCTTGTCCGCCTGGCTGGATCTCGCTCCTCCTCAGGGCCGGGCTGTCTGCGGCATGAAGGGGCCTCCGCGCGCCTGCCGTGTAGGCTCTGCTGACGGCCCATTCGGCTGGCGCCAGGGAGGGGCTCCCATGAGCAGTCCTGTCAACGTTCCGGCCCTCGCTCTCCGTGCGCACGGGCACACTCCTGGGGTGCTGGTCAGGGGAACGGCTGGCTCCGAGGGCGCCCCGTGCTCTGCTCCACTGGGTGCTGCCGCGCTGTCTCCAAACTGGCCGCGCCAGACCAGGAAGCGACCTCGGCGGCGTTTGGTCAAGACCACAGTCTTTCACTCTGACTCCCCGTTCACTCGG
The DNA here is from genome assembly GCF_021234165.1 of Pteronotus mesoamericanus. Classification (NCBI taxonomy): domain Eukaryota; kingdom Metazoa; phylum Chordata; class Mammalia; order Chiroptera; family Mormoopidae; genus Pteronotus; species Pteronotus mesoamericanus. Next base: position 2,119,251 of record NW_026555090.1, read on the forward strand.
CTTCCCTCATTTTGTGTTTGTGAAGCTGTACTTTTTTTTTTAAGGGCGCGGACAAGCTGCGTTACAGAAGCGGGGCCCCGCAGAGCGTGGCTCTGCAGGCCAGGGCAAGGTGCGGGGGAGCTGGGAGCCGCCAGGGCCGGGGGCGGCGCATGTGGGCTCTGGGGCGGCTCCCAGCGGGGGCGCAGGGGCGGAGGGGCCACCCTGGTGCAGGCGGGGGGGGGGGGGGAGGCGGGGGGGGGGGCAGGCGGGGGCTGTGGGCCAGGGTCCTAGCGCGTTTCCCAGGGAGCCCAGGGGGGTTGCTGGCAGATCAGGTGCAGGGAAAGGAGAGAGAGAGAGAGAGAGAGAGAGAGAGAGAGAGAGAGAGAGAGAGAGAGAGAGAGAGAGAGATTTCTTGCCCTTAGCCATCAGCGGGAGGGGGATTACAGAGATAGAGAAGACAGAGGTGGAATGGGTGCAGCAGAGAGAGGGGGCTTGCTCCAGATGTGGGGGTGTTGGCACTGATCCTGGCGTTCAGGCGCCATGGCAGGTCTGAGGATGACATTTTAGGGATCGTCAGGGCCTAGCTGGTGTTTGGAGCCGCTAGACTGAGCCTCACCCCCGCCCCCCAGAAGTCGATGGAGACGCAGAAAGGGCCCAGGCCAGAGAGAGGAGGTGGAGGAGGAGCCCGGGAAGGGGCCTCTGGAAGGCGGGCGGGCGGGGCCGCCCTGCGGAGTGAGGGAGTGCGCGCCGCTCAGCCGCGCGGTCCCGCGACGGCCCGTGTGCGACGCTGATGGCCTCGCCTCCCTGGGAGGCTGCCCTCGCGACTCACCCAAGTGTCACCTCAGGCTCCCTCGGTCCCCTCCCAGTTCATTTTTTTAAATTTTTTCTTCTATATTTGTTTCTTTTACTGATTCTAGAGAGAGAGGGAGGGAGAGAAACATCGATTGGCAGACCAGGGGCTGAACCCGCCACCTTCCGTTTGCCAGCGCCTCCCAGTTCACTTCCTCACGCGCTCGCGCTGTGCAGTGGGGCTGACATTACACTTTGTCCATTGCCTGTCCCCTCCGTGGCTGCTTCCTGGGGCAGTGGCTTTGTCGCCCTGTCACTGACGTGGTCCAAGCCCCCAGTTCAGTACCAAGCACACAGTGGATGCTCAGGAAATGGCTGGGAAACACATTTTGCACAAAAGGAAAACGAGGCTCGGAGGGGGGAGGCGATTCGAGGCCACGCGGCGAAGGCAGGAGAGGGATTGGGGCCGGAGGCCCCTCTGACGCTGTCCGCGGCGTGCGGCCTCCGTTGGTCGTCCAGCCTCCGTTGGTCGTCCAGCCGGGTCCCTCGGAGGCCGGGCCGCGCGGGCGGGGCGGGATCTGCGGCGGCCCGCGCGACCGGGAGGCCTCGGCAGAGGGCGCTGCCGGCGCGCGAACAGCGAGCAGCGCGGGCAGTGGAGCCCCGAGGGGAGCGGGGAATGAGGCGCTCCCGCGGTCGGGGCCCGGGCCGGGGCCGGGGCAGAATGGGGGGGGGGCGCGGCAGGGGTCCGCAACCCGGGCGGGGAGGCGGGGTGAGGCGGCCTTCCCGGGGCATTTCACCTGCGTCCCGAGACACAGCGGAGGGCGGGCCGGGCGGGGAGGAACGGCGGGCCCCGCCTCCAGCCCCGGCCTAGCACTACCTGGGCCGGACGCGAAGAGGCGTTCAAAGCCGCGGGGGTGCTTCCTAGCCGAGTTGAGCGCCGCCAAGCCCCGGAGTGCCGTCAGGGTCGCGGAGCAGACAGAGCGGTGCCGGCCGGCAGCCCCGCGCCCTGCCCGCCCTCGCACCTCTCGCGGGGGGCGCCGGCGTTGGGCCCTCCAGAGAATTGGGGCAGCGGCCCTGAGTAAGGGGTGCCGATGCCTCCCCAGGCGTCTGCCTGCTACACCCGCCCCCGCGTCCCCCGCGCCCTCTCGCCCGGTTTTGAGGCCACCCGAGCCGAGGGTCTGGACAGCGCGACCTGTCCCGTGGCCCGTGGCCGGTGCCGAACGCAGACTTGGTGCCGTCAGAGCCTGGGTCAGAGCCTGCAGGCTGGGGGTCAGGGCTGGCAGGGCATGGCCTGCACTCCGTACCGCGCCAGGGAGGCCAGAGGAGCCCATCCTGAGAATGGGGAGCGGGGGTGCTGGGGCAGGCTGGAGGGGCCTCAGGGCCTGGTAGGGAGCCGGGCGCCCCGCGCTGTGTCATCGGGACTCAGGGGCGGCCGGTCCCCAGGCTTCTGTTCTCAGCACCAGTGGAATGGGTTTCAGGGCACTGTGTGAAGCCCCTTCCAGGTCCTGGGTCCAAGGTCCCCAGGGAGGATTGGCTCATAGGGCCCCTTCTCAGCAAATTACCCCTCCCATTTCCTGCTGCAAGGTGTTGCAGGGACAATGTTGTCAATAATGATAATAATTGATAAATCTCTCTCCTCTTTTTAGTATTTCTATATTCCAGGAACTTTCTTTTCCTAAGTGATATATAAGATTTACTAGGTCAGTTAATCCCCCAACAGTATCCTGAGTGATGTGCAATTACTGATCCCCTTTTGCAGATGAAGCTGAGACCCAGAGAAGGAGGTGACTTGTCCAAAGCCAAACCGCTGGGAATGAGCAGCCTGGCTCCAGGGCCTCTGGTCTCTAAGTTCAGTTGCCTGCTCCAGCCCCACACCAGGAAGAAGGAGGCCCCAAACCTCAGCCTGCTCTGAGCACAGAGATATCTCCCTTCACGCAGACTGACCCATAGGGCCCACCAAGGGGGCCCCCTTCAGCCCGGGGACTGCTAAGCCCTGGGGTTCAGCTGACTGTGGGCAGCCAGCCTTTGGTCAGCAGATGGTTGGTGCCTGGCTGCCTGGGTGCTGGTACCAGAGTGGCCGCTGTGGGTTAAAACCCCAGCTGTACCCCTCTCTGCTGTGTGCGCCCAGGCAAGTCACCCAGCTGCTCTGTGCCTTGTTTCCCCTTCTGTAGAACAGGTTAATAACAGCACCTGCCTTAGAAAACTGTTGTGAGGATTAGATAAAGCAATTCAGGTAAAGCACTTGGCCGCTGCTGTTCCATGGGCTCTCCTTGGGTAGCCCATCTCTCCTAGTTCCAGAAGTGCTCTCCTCATACTCAGCAGTGTGGGCGAGGCACCTGCCTCCGAGACTCAGTGATGTCATGAGCCAAAGCCTACGTTCTCCCTCTGGTCTTCTGGGGTTGGTATTATTAGTCCCGCTCTAGGGAGGAGGAAAGGGCAGCTCCACAGTGAGAAAAGGGAATGCAGAAGGCGTCTATGGATTGGCAGGTGGTGACTTCCAAGTAGGATTGTTAGATACTGTCAATGGGAGGGGAAAATGCCAAGAGCCGAACACTATGTAGTACACACACACTTTGAGTTGAAAAGGGGGTGAGAAGAGAGGAAATATAGGTAAATTTGCCTGTATGTGCATAAAATATCTCTAAAGTTTTAAACAAGAGATTGGTTACATTATTTACCCCTAGAGAGGTGAGCAGGAGGTCTAGGATCTGTGGGTGACAGGAAACCTGTTGCTGCACATCTATGAAATGCCTAAAAGGGATATTTTTGTGCGTAAGCTCTCTGGAATGAGGGCAGGAAGGGGAAAATAAACACATTAACTGGCACCTGAAATTCCATCACCACCAAGGGACAGGCAAGATAGGTGAATGAGTGAAAGAATCAACTGTGAGACATTAGGGAGTGGTGGAGACTGAGGCAAACTAGGCCTACCTAAAGGGGCAGCCTTGCTGTGTACCAACAGATTGTCGCCCTGTGAAGTGCAGCCCAGAACTGTCAGAGCTTTCAATTCCCAAAGAGAAATGGAAATGGCGTTGGGTGAGGGAGGAGGGCGGGGGTGACTACAGAGATCATGGCTGGGGAGGGGTGGGGCCCGAGAGAGAAGGAGGGGGAACGTGTGGCACCCACTGCTGGCTGGCCGACCCACCTGCCCTCCCGTACCCTCTCCCCTGCTGCCTTCCACTTTAGAGGCTGGACAAGAGAAATGCCTTGCTTTCCCAGTCTCCCTTGCAGTTAGGAGCAGTCGTGTAACACAGTTCTGGCCAATTAGATCTAAGAGTCAGGGGGTGGGGGTGCTTCTGGAAAACGATTTCTCTTCATGATAAAAGGGGCAAATGCTTTTGGTTAACCTAAACGTAACCGTTCCTCTTCCTTCCTGTCTTAGCTGTAAATACAGACGCAATGCCAGGAGCAGTTCGGCCGCCTTGCCAACCACGGGAAAAAGCCGAGAGAACTGCCGAGACACTGGGGCTGACGGCTCTGGCCTGGTCCAACAGTGCCGGCCACAGCTGACCTCCAAGCTCCCTGTGGTGGGGCGAAATAAACTCCTGTTTGTCTAAGCCACAGTGACCTGGCTTCTGTGTTTTGTAGTCAATCACATTCTTAACTTTACAGAGGATGGATATTTGATAGAATCTAGAAGAAGAGGGAAAAGGCGAGGCTGAGCAGAGGTCCGTGAAGGCCAAGGGCAAGGAAGAGACTTCTCTGTCGGGAGGTGGGGAGGCCGAGCATGTTGCCATCACAAGAACCAGCATTTATGCAGCACGCAGTGCGTGCCCCAGCACAGCAGCCCACACAGGTGGGCTTCTTCCTCAGCACGGCCGTGCGAACCAGGTGCGGTGATCCCCAACGTGCAGGGAAGGGGGTTTGGCCCAGAGAAGCAAAGCGACTTGCCCAAAGGTACGCTAGGCAGTGCAGGCAGGGTTTGAACTCGGGCAGATCCAGTCTAGCCAAAGGGGGATTCTGACTCCTCAATCAGCAGAGTGGGTAAAGAAGTGCGTGAATAAATGAGTGTTGGTTCCCTCTCGGGGCCTCAGTCACCCATGTGTGAAACAAGGCTGCTTGTCTCCCTCTGTCCTGAGACACAGGAAGCCTGCCCTTCTGTGGCCCCTCTTGCGAGGGCTGAGGCTGGGGGGGCAGCACTGGAGGTGGCGGGGAGGCCAAGGGGCAGGATGGGCCAGGGATGTAGGCTGCGCTCTCCGGTGTTGTGGGTAGGTCAGTCAGGCAACCGCCTTTCCTTTGGACTCTGTCTCCATGTCCCTCCACCCTTCCGGGAACCCTGCCAGGAGCAGCGACCACCCGCTGGGATGGAAGGGGGTTCTGGGTGACCCAGCCCTGTTGGGTGGCAGGGATCAGGAGGCAGCAGCCCGGCCCTGGTAGTCGCAGAAATGCTTAGGCGACATGGCTCCACTGGCCTGCTCTTGATTCAGTGTCTTCCTCTGTAACACGGATGTTGAACAGTACCTCCTGGCCCGGGAAGAGGGCTTGCAGTGGTGATCACAAAGCCCCCAGGCCACGCTGGGGGACACGCACTGAGCCCGGGAGAGGCACGTAGAGGCGAGTGTGCGGACTGGGCGCCTGGCCCCCTCCAAGGCCAATCCCACTCCCTGCCGCCCCAGCTCCAGCGCCAGGCATTTCTGGGCTGGCCGTCGGGAATGCCAGGCCCCGCCCCTTCCTTGGCCAGGTCCTGCTGGGGCTCTCAGGGCTCCTGTCAGTGCCCAGAGCTGCGTTCCAGCCATTCCCTGGCCTCTCCTCCACCACCACATGCCTGCTCCCTGTCTCTACCAAGTGGAGCAACAGCCCTGCCACCACAGAACCTTCCAGACCATCTGTGCCATCTCTCTCCTTTTCTCCATCTCTGTTCTCTTGCTGGAAAAGACCAATGGCGGGAGCAGGGCTGGGGTCTAGGCAACTGGGCTGCTACACCCCTGAGGCAAAGCTGTTGTAAAGCAGGAAAAAGTTGGGGAGACTCTGGAAATCCAGAATAGGGATCAGGGAAGCAATCTGGGAAGGCTGCCTGGTTAAGGTGACATTTAAGTGTGGACTGGAAAAGCAAGGAGTTAACCAGAGACAAGTGTTCCATCCAGATAATAATTCATTGATTCAACAAGCATTCACTGAAGGCCTACTTTGTGCGAGTCCCTGTGCTAGGCCATGGGGTTTGGGCAACAAGCAACGCGAGTTTGTGCGCTGGTGCGGTTTGCAGGGGTGGGGGGTAGGGTCCAAGGAGGGGGCAAAGGAGTAAATACCGTCTCACCAACCGACTCAGAGCTACTGCGCAAGGGTAGCATAAGGGAGGCAAAGGGGGTCCTGCGCTAGTCTGGGGGAGATGGTCGGCAAGGGCTTCCTTCCCCGTGTGGGGACGCGGGGACGGCTGCTGAAGGTGAGCCGGGGTTGCTTGAGCAGAGCAGGAGGAGTGGGAAGGAGCTCCAGCTGGAAGGGCCAGCAAGCGCAAAGGATGGAAATTAGGAGGCTACAGGAGGGCCCTGCTGCTGGAGCTGACCTCCCGGGGTGCGGGGTGGGGGGACGGTGGACTAGTGGCTCCATTTGATCAATGAGGCCGGTGTGAATCAGAGCAGTGACCGGTTTGCTCGAGGTCACAAGTGGTGCAGCCCCCACTGTGGCACCGTCCTCCTGGACCAGCTGCGGGCACCATCCTCTCCGGCCTCCCCGTGGCAGCCCATGCGGGGCTGCTGGACCACTGGGACCGGCGCCCACAGAGGGCACAGCCGCCGTGGGCAGGAGCGGCCGCCCTGGGAGAGGCGCAGCGGAAGTCGCTGTGGGACGGTGCAGGCTGCGGTTGCCCTGATGTGGTTTCTCCGGGGGCCCCCCGTGACCCAAGCCTAGGCCCTAGGCTTGCCTCCTGTGGCTTCTTCACCCACAAAGCGGCCTCGTGTGGCGTGTGCTTGTTCCCGGAGCTTGGGCTGGGGGCCCAGATGGGACTCTTCTGGGTGCCTGGACCTCCCGACCCTGCTGCCACCCTGACAGAGGGGTTGCAGCAGCACCCCTCCCTGCACCCCCCCCAACCGCAGCTATTGGCTTCTCCCCTTCCCTGTCCCCCATTCCATTAAAGGCGATTCCCGGGTCACATCCAAACAAACACCTTGCACTTGAGTCCCTGTTCTCAGTGGGCTCCTGGAGGCACCAAAGGGAGACAGTCAGCCAGCCGGTCTTCAAGCGTGATCGGGCTCCTGCCCGAGCCCTGCCCCAGCTCGTGGGACCGGCTCTGAGACTTACTATGTGAAGGGAGTGGGTGAGAGCGTTGGTTCTGGGGCAGATCCCCATCTAACACCTCCCCAACCTGTGAGCTGTGAGTCATTCCACCTCCTTGTGCCTCGGTTTCCTCACTAGTGAAATGGGATCATGCTAGTGCCTTCCTTGCTGTATGGGTGTGAGGGCTAAGTGAGGTAACGTAGGGAAGTGTTTAGGCGAGGGACTGCCACGGTGGTCTCCATGTAGGGACCATCGCTGCTGCTGCTGGGCGCCTCCTCCCTGCTATGACCCCGTATAGAGGAGCCAGCCTGCGGGGCCGGGTCGGTCCGTGCAGCCACCTGAACTTCCGCGCCTCTGCTTCACAGGCATGAGGAGGACGCTCAGCCCAGAGTCTCCCGGCTGGTCAGGGGTGGTGTCAGCGCAGGACCCTGACTCGGGCACCACGGGGCGGGGCTCCCTACCGACAGGACCGCTGGGACCCAGGCTTGCAGGAAGAGAGGAGGAGGCTGGGGTAAGCAAGCGCCGAGGGGCATCTGTGACCTTTCTTTCCTCAGAAATGGGAGTGTTTGGCACTATCTGTATGCGGTGCAGCTAGGGTTGGCAGAGCCAAGAAGCAGCCAAGGACCGGACCGGGAGTTACTGACATGGCTGGCTGGGCGAGGGTGCAGGGCGATGCCTAGCCTCTGTAGCATCAGCTGGATTTCAGCCTGGGCCTTGACACCTCGGCCTGGCCACAGCTGCCACTTGGTCTCAATCCTTGGCAGCGGAGGGGATGCCTGGCCTGGCACAGGAGTCCCAAGTCCAGTGGCTGGAACAAGTGAGTCCCCCAGTCTGCCAGGCCTGGAGGCCGCTGCGTGCGTCTCTGGGCCATTGACCCGGTTCCTCAAACCTTTGCTGAGCAGCTGCTGGTGCTGAGCCCTGATCTAGGTGCTGGGGACAGGCAGAGGGAAGGCCCTGCCCTCTCGGAGGGGAGGGAGACAAGAGCAGAAAAATCAGTGTGTAACACAACATGAGACAGCGATCAAGGCTGCCGACTTCACACAACGCAGGAAAAGGGCAGAGCAGGGTGTGGCGGGAGGGGAGGAAGACGCCGTCTCAGTGGTCAAGAGACAGACTGGAGGCAACAGAGGGGCGTCCACATGTCTGGGGAAGGGCATTCCAGGTCTAGGGAACAGAGAGGGGACATATGAGGGAGGCTCAGTGTGGAAAGGGAAGGAGTGGGGGGTCGGGGCAGGGTAGGCAGGGCCTTCCAGTCCTCGGAGGGGCTGTGTTTGATGCTAAGTGTGATGCAAAGTCCTTGGAGGGTTTGGTCTTGTTTGGTCTTCCTGGCAACGCCTGCCCACAAGGGACGGTGCCCTGAACCGCAGCGAGGAAGTGGAGGCTCTGGGAACCTCCGTGCCCACACTTGAGGTTTCCCACTACCAGTGTTGAAATGCAGCCCGAGCCTGGCTTGCACTGGAATCTGCTGTCTGTGTGAGGTGCCGGGGCAGGCACAGGCTCCTCCCTACCCGGCGACACTCAGTTAACCCGGAGCTGGCCGAGTGGCTTCCACTAGCGATGTCTTGTCCTCCGTTCTTTACTCAACAGACACACTCAGACATCACATTATGCTCTGTGGCCGGAACATTGAGGGGTAAGAGATACAGGTAAGGAAGGGCCGGTCCCAGCCCTCCCTCAAGAAGCTGCCAGACCACAGGTGATAGAACCTAAACTGTCTGTCACCACCATTCAGGGTTGGGTGCTAGGATGGTAAGCAGCCAGAGAAGGCCCTTAATGTGGCCGTGGCCTCCAGAGAGGTTTCCAGGTGCAAGGTTGCCTCCGGAATCCGGCAAGCCGGGCAGCATTCCGACAGGCCAGCCGACGGGCGGGGCCTGCGGGGTGGAGGGGGCGCTCCAGCGAAAGGAGCGCGCCCGGCGCTCGGCGCAGAGCATGCGCCTCAGGCCGCCGAAGGCCTCCGGAGCGCCGGCGGGCGGGGCTGCGCGCAGGGCGGTGGGAGCGGCGCCCCCCGCGAGCCGGACCCGGAGCCGGCGCCAGAGCCAGGAGAGAGCCGTGCCTTCTCCACTCTGGAGCTCGTTTCCCTCTGGAGCTCGTTTCCCAATCTGTTCAATGAGTGATTGCTGGTCCCTGCTGGCTGATTGTCCCTCCTGCCTTTGTCTGAGTGTGTGTGCGAGTCCAGCAGCCAGATAAAAGGAATGAAGGTGCAATTTTGTTCTCATCTTTCTTTTTAGTGCCTCTCAGATAAATACATTTACAAACTTTATGACAATATTCATTTTATGTCCTCAACTTGTATTTCCTTTGGATTAAAGAAAGAATGAAGAAAGAGAGGGAGGGAGGGAGGGAGGGAAGGGAGGGGGAATAAGGAAGGGGAGAGAGAGGCAGAAAAGAAAGATCTGGGGAAATTTTTTCTTGCCTTTTTCTGAACCAAATGGCCCCGACCTTCACACATGCTCACCCCTTGGAGTCGCTGGTCTCCCGCCGTCGTTGGGGACCCACCTCACCCCCGCCCACCATTTTATGGCTGTGTCTGTGTCAGCCTCCGGCATAGCCTGGCAGCCCCTGGGTCGGTCTGGCTCCCACTCCCGTGCCCAGCCGCACACAGTCGCGCACAGTAGGGGCTCAGGAAACTAGGGTTAAATGAATGTGAGGGGTGAGTGGGAGGAGCAGGTGGCAGGAAGAACCAGTCTGATCAGGACTTGCCAGGTCACTGGATAGACTGGTAGATCCTGAGACTCCATTCTCTCAGCCTTGGCCCAGGGCCGCTTCCAGCCCCAGCTGGCCTTCTTGGATTCTTCCAACAACACTGAGTGAGGCGCGTCCGCTTTAGGGCCCGGAGCGCGCGCCTGCCCCGGTCACGTCAGCGCTGCCTCAGTAGCAGGGCGCAGGCGAAGGAGCTCGAGGCAAAGGGAGGAGCAGTGGCTGGACTGAGGTCATCCCGCTGAGAAGTAGCCAAGTCAGGATTCAAACCCAGGCGCCGCGCCGCCCCCCCCCCCACCGTCCCCCACTCCCCGCCCTGTCCTCAGGAGCTGTATTTTCAACCACTGGCAAAGCCCGCGTAAGGGACCAGATTATGGGTGTATCCTCACAAAGGGAAGAGCATCCGAATGGGAAGGCTGGACGATTTAAGCAGTTTTTCCAGCCTATCAGAACATCCTAATTCTCTCCCCCTTCCAAAGAGCCTGGGTTGTCCTTCAGGCAGCGATTTCAGCTGGTGGGCCGCAGCACACCCGCGCCGCGCAAGAATTTGTAAAACATGCCAATCTGACTATTTTGTCAGGGCACTAACCTCTTTTCTCTTAGATTGTCCAGTAAAAAAATGACAACAGCCAACACAACAAAATTATACCTACTTTTTGGTCGATCAGCAAAAACTATATTTTTTGGTGTGCTGCAGAATTTTAATAATTAGTTTATGTGCGTCATGAGATGAAAAAGTTGAAAATCTCTGTCCTGGGCCTTCAGCTGTTTCGCCGGTGAGATGTATGTGTCTTGTGAGGACACCTTGGGCAAGGCCGGCCTCCTGAGCGTGACGGGGCGCCAGGGGCGTGGGCTCCCCAGCTCAGCACAGCACCGCCCCTCCCTTGCTGCACCAGACGTTCCTGTCCTGGATAAGCCGGGCCTCCCCACCATCATTGAAAGTGGACAAGACAGCAGTTACCACCACCCTGTCCATTTTACAGTTGAGTAAACGGAGGCTCAGAAAGGCAGAGTGACGTGCCTGAGGTCGCAGAGCCACCAAGTCCTACCTCATACCCTGGTGTTCATCATCCCAAATCTCTGTGGTTCGCACCGGCACTCCCACACTGGTTTGTTTGCAGTCGTTGCAGTGCAGCCCCCTCTGGTTGCTCTGGAGTCCTGCAGGCTGCAGGCTCTCTACTCAGCTGCCCCCAACCCCTTCAGGTTTTTTTCTCCTGGGGCGGAGGGGGATGAGGGCTGGCGACAGAGGGAAAGGGAGGAGCAGAGCAGCAGAGCAGCTGGGGAACACCCCGCCCCCACTGCCCTCACATGACAGCGGCAGAGGCTGAGTGATGGGCCCAGTATCTGGGTAAAGAAACATGCAAGACTCCTTGAAAACTTCGGTCCTCAGAAAGGCGAAATGGCTTCATGAGCGGAGGAGCTGGGGTTTGAACCCGGCTTTCCGACTCCCAGTTTTATGCCCTTGGCATCAGAGAGGACCACACACCGAGAGAGTTGGCTGTCATCTTAGCCTTGATTGGGACTTTTACCCAAGATGACCAGCGGTGGCCAACAGAAGAGTGTGCTGCAGGCCAGGCTCTCCAGGAGCTGAGCAGGGTCCCGCACTGGGACACGTCTCCTCTTTCTGCCGCTTGCTATCAAAGACAGCAACCTTCATGGGATATAAGTAGAAAGTGGTTTACTATTACATCTATAATATGGTTGGGAGGGCACTGGATGAATAAAACTAAGATTTAAGAATGACTTCAAGAGGTACTTATTAAGAGCTGAGTCGATATCAAGGCGTAATAGAGAAGAGCTCAGGATGGGGAGCCCATCACCACAGCGAGGGGCCTTGGTGCCTCCCTTAACTAATGGAAGCACGAGGTGGGGACCACTGTTCATTCATTATTGCATGAGTCAAAACAGACATGGGGATAGTATCAGGCAGGGTTCTTTGGTTAAGAGCAACAGAAATGGATTCTGGTTAAATAAAGAAAAAATGGAAGGAAATTTAAATGTAATGGAAAGAAATGGAGTAACTCAGAGAATCAAAGGCAAGGCTTGAGGAAACTACCACCTTGCAAGGCAGGCTCAGGATTTCAGGAGCAAGGACTGTTGGGCAAACTTTTGAGGATGACACTGCTGTCAGGGGGTCCACACAGGGGGGTCAGGCGCTGAGCAGTTGATCCAACGGAAGACCCTCCCAGGTGGACAGAATGTCGGCTGATAGTGTCCACATCCTCAGAGATCTCACCTGCAACTGGCAGGTGGGACTTGACTGAATAGTAAGTAATTTTGAAGTAAACTTCAAATCCCATCTTTGAATCTGAGAACCCAGTACAGGTTGGAGATGCCTGGCCGTGCAGTAACCAATAGACAAAACTCTGCAATTGATCTTTGAGAGCCTCTGTATGGAACCTGCAGATACATTTGCATAGGTGTGCGGAGACATGTGGTCACAGACACACGAGCAGAATGCAGGGGTATTGCCCATTGTTCACTGGGAACAGGATAAACACACTGAGCCATTGCAATGAGGCAGTTATCTTTATGTTGAAGAGGAAGAATCTCCAAGAAACACACTATTAAGGGAAAAGAGGTGGTTGCCATTTGTGTGGAACAGGGTGGGGGTGGGTGTATATAAATCTGCAGGCACCCACAGAATCCCTGCCACACTCAAACAGCGGCTGTCTCCGGGGTGTGGGGGGCTGCGGATCTGAGGCGGTAGCAGGAGGGGTGGTTGTCTTTTTACTGTATGTCATGATACACTGTTTGAACTTTTTCTGTGCATGTATTTTGTTTCTATCCTCACTTAAGGACATGCTCATTGATTTTAGAGAGAAGAGAGGGGGGCGGGGAGGGAGAGAGAAACATTAACGTGAGAGGGAGACATCGGTTGGTTGCCTCCTGTACACGCCCTGACCAGGGAAGGACCAAACCTGCAACCCAGGCTTCTGCCCTGACCAGGAATTGAACCCACAACCTTTCAGTTTATGGGGCAACATTCCACCAACTGAGCCACACTGGCCAGGCTCTGCATGTATTTTTGAGAAAAACATTTTTACTTTGGAGTGATTTGAGAGTTACAGAAAAGTTTCAAATATAACACAAGAGAGTTTTCCTCCACCCCCGTCCCCTAATTGCTGTATATTATCATTGTCCCTTTGTCAAAACTAAGAAATTACCATTGCTACAAAACTATTAACTAAGCCACAGACATTATTCAGATTTCACTAGTTTTTCTACCAATCCCCCTTTTCTGTAGTGAGACCCCATCTGGGACACCACATTGTACTGAATTGTCTTCTTAGTCTTCTCTCACTGGTCGCAGTTTCTTCTTGTGTTTCATGACCTTGAAGTTTTGAAGAGTCCTGGCCAGGTATTTGTAAAATGTGTGCATGTATTTTTTTTGGATTATTTTTAAAGATATTTACTAAAAAATACAAAGCAGAGAGAGAAACAAAGAGAAAAATATGGAAAGAAAGAAAGCGAAAGAGAGAAGGAGTATAAATAAATGGAAGAAAGAAGAGGAAAAGGAAATAAAGACTGAGATTTCTCTCAAAAGAGAACTTTGCTTGAGGCATCAGTGTCCTTCTAAAACGGTAGGATGAGGCCAGCCTGGCCCAACAGCTCTGGCCGCCTTTTTCTCTGGGCTGATCTGAACTGGGGGTGTTAAGAATTGTCTCTGTGGGATGACAAATAGGGCCCCAGGCAGCCCCAGGCCTGTGGTCCTTGGCACCTATAATCTCAGACACAGAGAGCGGCCTGTTGCCTGTTGTTTTTGTCTAAAATCCTGGGGAAAGCTCTTATTGGTTTGGCTTCAGTCACATGCTACCACTGAACCAATCACTATTGCCATGTAGATATACATTCTCATTGGCCAGCCAGGGATATGCCCAACCCTGGACTGCTGAGGAGGAGGGCTGATCTCTACAGCTGCAGAGCAGGCACAGATATATGTGTCCATAGCCCCTTCCAGCTATTCTCTCCTGAGTCACCCCTGCTTCTCTCTTGCAGGCATCCTGCAGTCCAGCTAAGCTGCACCACTGGCCTGTGATTTCCCACCTCCTGGTCTTTGCTCAGCCTGTCCCCCTCCCGGGGTTGCTCTCCCCTACTTTCTGCATAGCTAATAATTCGCCGTCCCTACAGACTGAGCGCAAATGCTGCTCTTCTGGGCAGACTTCTTTGTGTTATCGTTTTGAGTGGTTATATTTCAGCTCTTGACCCAAGTTGAAAGCTTATGAAGGTGGAGTGTGTCCAACTTGTCTGCAAACTTTTTGAGGAAGCAAACAGTGTGCCTTTCTGAGGCCAGCAGGGTCCTGCGGCTCTCCTGGCCGAGCGCAAGTCTCTGAGAGAAGGGGAGTGTGCACCTTTCTGAGGAGGGGCCCTGTGAGGGCCCTGCTCCCGTGGGAAGCTCAGCCCTGCCTCTCAGCAGCGGCCACCAGCGCCTGTGCTCTCCACGCTCACTTCGCGTGTCCGAAAAATACGACCACAAGAGCACCTGTCTTACAGGGTGCTGGTGACTGTCCCCTGAAGTGGTGTGTGTGAGATGTTTAGTCCTTGTAGACCCGAAAAAACATTTCAAAAGATGGCCTTCCTTGCTTGGAGTCTTCACTGCTAGAGGGGAAAGCCTGAAGCTGCATGGTCAATAAGGAACAGAAACGTGGCAAGGGTAGAAACTGTATAGTGCTGTATTTTTGCCGTGTGTAATGCGTGCCCACATTTTTGGCCCACACTTCCAGGAAAAAATATCTGTTTAATTTTTTAATTAATTAATAATATTTATATACTTATTTTTTTGTATTATAAAGGAATTTTAGCATTTATTTTGTAACATATTATGGTATAAGAAATTTTATGTAACAAATAATTGCAAAATACAAGAACAGATGTGAAGTATTTCAGGCACTACCCATATATAATGCCCATCCTTATTTTTCCCTCAAAAATTTGGGCAAAATAAAGTGTGCATTATATACAGCAAAATACGGTAAGTGGCTGCTGTGTTTTCAGAATCACACAAGATGCCCTGGGAGGCAAGCTGATGGGGGGGCAGGGAGGCCGGGAACCTGTTTCTGAGGTGCGATGAGAGCTTGGTATGGAAGGCATTCTGTAAGTCCCAAGCAGAATGAACAGTTTATTGATTGATTTAGTAAATACTGTAAGCATAAAGACTGGGGATGTCAAAAAATTAAATGAAAACTCTTTGGAAATGGGGTTGATTGTTACTATCCTGAATGTGGGTAGAGAGATGAAAATTAAGTCAGCCGGCGGGGGGAGAAAAGGAGGTTCCCCAGAGTGGCGGGCATTGCTGCACGCCTCCCAGCGTTTGTGTCCCTCTGTGACTCCGCCCCCGACTCCTGGGCCAGCCCGATGGGCCTAAGCCAGTCACCCTTATTCCTCATGCTCCACATCGGACTCCCCAGGGTCGCTCAGGGATGGGCAGTTCTTCCAGTCAGAGCAGACCTCAGGGATTCTTTTGCTGGTGGGGAGATGGAGACACTGCCTCTTCTGGGCGGGGTGGCTACCGCTGTAGAGCGTGGATCTGCTGCAGCCAGTTTACAGCCAGTCAAGACACAGCCAAGGGAGCAATGGTGGCCTAGGAAGCATACATCAAAGGCATGGAGCAGGACCTGGGTCATATTGCACCTGAGGCCCCAGCTCTGAGATTTTAGTGAAATGAGCCAATTGATTCCAATTATCCTTTAAGCCGATTTAAATTGGGTTTTCTATCAAAATAGCTCCAACTGATGTAGTGGCTTGTGTGCCAAAAAGTCCAAGGTGAAAGCTTCAGCCATGGCTGGTTCAAAGTGTTCCATGGCAGCAGAAATCTGTCTTTTCTCTCATCTCTGCCCCTCATTGTGTTGTCTTCATTCTCAGCCTGGCTCCTAGTGTGGAGCTGTGCTAGGCTTAAATTACACTAGCTCAGTAACCTGATGGGAAGACAAGTGTCCCTTTTTCAATAGTTTCTACAGAAGTCGTGGTTTTAGATTCACTGGCCTGTCTCAAGTCATGTGACCATTCTTGAGCCAATCACCATGACTGGGGAGAGATGTTCTGATTGGCTCAGCCTCGGTTATACACCAACTCCTGGGGCTAGAGTGGAAGAGGAATCTCTTCTCTCAGCCTATTCAAATTCTTCCCAGGAGTTTGCTTTTAAATCAGACTGGCCTGGGTTTTCCAGCATTGCCAGTTTTTAGCTTTGTGATCATGAACCTCATCTGTAAATTAAGGACAGTGATGGTCTCAAACTCAGAGTTGTGATGAAGAGGAAACGCGATAACCTATGCAAAGCATTTGCACAGCTGCTCACTACTTTGTTGTTATTGCTCGTGTTACTACCGTTTCCTAGCTCCAGTGCCTCCACTCCCAGAGAGTCTTCTCTGATTACTCTCTCCCCACAAACTAGAAGCAAATTTCCTTCTTGAGCTCTCACAGCCCTTCCTCTTAAGATTCCCTGTGTAACTTCAGAGTTTCAGTTCCTGCTCGTGTTCATGACTCCTCTGCCGTTTTAGACTTCCAGCACCTACAGGGGCCAGAACAGCTTCGTCTCTGTATGTTATAAGAATCACTACTAACACCCATTGAGGGCTCTACAGTTTCCAAAGTATTTCTCCTCTGCTTCTTCATTCTGAACTGAAGTGTAATCCTACAAGGTGGGAGAGATTCTAAGGTGGAGAAACTAAGGCCTGGAAGGAGCAGTGATATGGCCAAGGTCAAGTAACAGATCAGTGGACAAGAAGTTAGGTGTTTTCGGATTTCTAGCACAGGGCTCTTTCTGCTGGATATGGTTTTGAATCTAGGGTTCACCCCCAGGACCCCCTTCTGCACCTTTACTCGGTGATTCTTTTCACTCAGCACATCCTCTCTCCCTGCCCACAATTCTTCCCCCCTTGAAGCCCTCCTTCCCCAACTCCAGAGATATCCCTGGCTTGCACAGCCCTTTCTTTCTGAGTCTGAGACACAGCACTCGAGCCAGCCCCGATCACTCTGCCTCATTATGCATCTGGGACCAACCTCCAGATCCTAGCAAGGGCAGCTGAGCGTCTGCTGTAGCTCTGTGTCCTGGGCTTGGACAGTGTCTGGCTTACCCGGCGCCCTCCGCCACAAGACTGCGTGCATGCTGTGGACCGGCAGGACCGGGGTGTGAACCCCAGCATGGCAATGTGCTGCCTCTGATTTCTCACTGGTAAAATGCGAGTAGAGCTGCTGACCTTGAGGCTCCTCAGGAGGCTGCGTTGAGAAAGGGAAGTGAGAGAGGGTGATATGTTTCAAAGGGGGCGCAGGAAGGAGAAATGATTTCGAGGAATGAAAAAATGATCTCTCTGATCTTGCACATGGATGATGGTCTTCCAGCCTCTGGAGACCCTTCCCCACTCCCCAGCCCAGCTCAATCTCATGCCCTCCAACTCGCTTCCTGGGGTGTAGTTGGCTCATCATCTTTTTATCTGCATCCAGTTCTCTTTCCAAAGCTTGCATTTTATCTCTGTGACTAGAAGACTTGCTAGCTAAGTGGGGGAAGGAATGGGTTTTACGTGCAGGAAAATCAGCCTCGGTGACCGAGAGCCGGCATCTCCCCAAGCCTCAATTTCTTGGTCTATAAAATGTGGGCAAAAAGAATGCTCACCTTGCCCTTGCTGGTGTGGCTCAGTTAGGCAAGGCAAAGGGTTGCCAGTTCGATTCCCCATCAGGGTACATGCCTGGGTAGCTCTTTGGTGCCTGGTGGGGGCGCATGAGAGGCAGCCAACTGATCCATGTTTCTCGCATCAATGTTTCTCTCCCTCTCTTTGTCTCTCCCTTCCCCTCTCTCTAAAAATGTGTAAATAAAATCTTAAAAAAAAAAAAAAAGAATGTTCCCCTTCTAGCCAGCACTGTTCAGTGTGTGGCAGCATCTAGCTATTTAAATTTATTAATTAAAGTTAAATAAGGTCTTAAAAATTCAGATCCTTGGTCACACTAACCATATTTCAGTTCCCACAGGTGGATAGCGTTTCTAGAGAACATTCCCATCATTGCACATGGGGTCAGGCAGTGCTGGTTTAGCCAATCTATGTAAAGCACTCAAGCCTGAACCAGGCACCCGGTATGTGATGTCGTAATTCACCGGGAGCTGCAGACCTTCTGAGCCTGGGGGCCATGACTTCAGGTAAAGCTCTTCTCTCCCGGAAGGGCCAGGAAGGACCAGCAAAGAGCTGTGGTTTACAAGGAGTGTTGGGCTGGCTGAGGACCTTCTCTGGGACCAGGAGCTTGGGTTCCCGTCGCAAGGCAGGCAACTTAAGACTTAGTTCACGCTCCTAGGGGAGAAGGGACGCTGAGCAGTGGGAGGGACAGGGAGCCCTGGGAGGGCAGCAAGCTTTTGGAGTTTCTAGCATTCAGAACCAGCGTGGGACTTTTCAAAGAGAAAATGGCTGTGTGGGTTTGCAAATGTGTTAGTTTCTCTCCCTCTTCTCCCTCTCCTTCTGCTTATATCTTTTGCCAGAGAAGGGAAGTCTAGTCTAGATCCAGCTTCAGAGAACAGAAGGGATGCCTTGGTCCATCTGGCTCCTTCACAGGGAGGAGGAATCTGAGGCTCAGAGAAGTGCAGAGACTTGCCTAAGTTCCCTTAGCGAGTGAGGGCAGAGTGAAAGTTCTGGACACAGCTTCCCTGACACCAGAGTTTGGCATAGTGTTGATGTGACCTGGGCAGCAGGGATGGTGCTGTCTGCCAACCTAGCAAGCCCTGATCCATTCCCCAGACCCTGCTGCGAGGAGTCTCTGCAGTGCCCGCCCCAGCGGAACAGGCTCTGCAGCTGTGAGGTCCTGAGAATCTCTTCTTCTCCAGCTTTGCCTTTGTTTCCTTCTGTGCCAAGCACCACCCTGGGCACCTAGTAGGTGTCTTGTGGGTGCTGGTGAAACCTAAGCAAAGAGGCAGTTCCTGTTGCTACTTTGAGACTGTGAGGCCGTGTGGAGGGGCAAGGCTGCATCGGGGGTGTCTAGTAACCCCTCCGGCCGGGGCTATGGTGAGCCAAGAGGCCCCACCTTTTTAGCATCACCACCCCTTTGGCAGACTAGTAAAGACCATGTATCCCTTCTCAGAATAATTTTGTGTGTTTCATTAAAGTATAACACACGTATATTAAAATGCACACATCTAAAGTGTACATCAGTGAAGTTTCCTAAAGTGAACACTTTTGGTCCCACCATTCAGCTCAACAAACCAAGCGTGGCCAGCGTCCCAGGCATCCCCCTCACCCAGCCCAGGTGCCTCCTGCCAAGAGGCCTCCGGTCCCCGCGATGCTCTCAAGTGCGTATTGCAAGGGCGAGAACGCGAGTTTTAGCTTAGGACGCGGCTGTCTCTGTGCATGTGGGAGGGTGGCGAGGAGTTGTGGGATGTGTATAGGGTGGAGGGGATATGTGGGGGACCTGCGTGAAGGTTGCCGAGTGCATGGTTTTGGGATATGGATTTGCCAGGTATGTGTGTCATTTGGGATAGTCGGGACGCGTGTGTCGGGGTTGGGGGGTTGGTTAGGGGATTGGTTAGCGCATTCCGCTCTAGGTTCCAACTGTGGGACGGTCTACGTAGGGTGGTTGGAAGGTGGGATGGAGGATGCTGGGGACGGGGCGTGGGCGGTGCTACCGGACTGGGCGGCAGGCGCGGGGCGGGGCCTGAGCTGCACGAGGGGCGGGGCCGGCGGGCGCGCGCACGCAGCCGGCGCGCCCCCTCCCGGCCGCCATGTTGGCTGGTGTGTGGGTGTCAAACGGAGCTAGACGCGGTGGTGGTGGCGCCGGCGGCGGCTGTGGCGGCTCCCCGGCTCCGGTCGCTCCCGCCTCCCCAACGCTACTGGCGGCCGTAGCCGCGCACCCGGGCCGGCCCGAAGAAGCGAAGGTGAGCTGGGTTCGGGGACCCACCCTCTCCCCCAGGAGCGGACGCCCTCAGAACACAGACTCCCCGGGAGTCAGCCCCACAGACGCGCACCCCTGCAGCCCCCGCTGGGTCTGCCCCTCTGCGGGACCCCCTTCTTTCCAACCAGACCCCGCCCCACAGACTCGAGCACGGCCCCCTCCCAATCTGGATCCCTCTTTCCACGGCAAGGACCCTCTCCCGCCCCCGACACACACACGGACACATACACCTTTCCTATCTGAGAGCTCTTCATTTTCCCTCCCGGGAGTGTGGCGCTCCCGGGATCCTGCCCCAGCTCCGGGAGCCCTTCCTGGCCCTCACCCTCTACCTCTCAGCTCGGAATAACCCCGCCCGTTCTCTCCAGAGCACTTTCCACCCCTCCCGGCGCGGGCGCCCCTGTTCTCCGAAGCCGAAGCTGCTTTCCCTCTCGCCCCCGTGCAGAGCCCGGACCCCATCCCTCCAGGAATCCGGGGAGGGGTCTTCTGTGTCCAGGATCCCGGCCCGACGCTGCTCTCCTTCGGGCTGGAGCGGGGCCCCCTTCCCCTCCCGAGGGACCAGCCTCCCTCCCCACCCCCACAGCACAGCGGGGACGGGGGCGGCAGAGCCGGGCTCCAGCTGCCTTTTGTTCCGCGTGGGATGGCAGAGACCCCTCCCGGCGGTCCTGATGGGCCAATCGGGGTGGGTGAATGGGTGCGTGGGGGCCCGACTCTTCAGTCAGTCTGCGTGGAAAGAGACCCTTCCTTTCTTTCCCAGTGGGGCGGCTCCCCGGGAGCCGAGCGCGTCGGGAGAGGCTGGTCCTTCCTAAAGGAGCCCTTGCCAACAGGTTTTTGTTTGCGCCCTGGAGTTGGCCAAGTGGCTTTGCGGAAGGGGCTATTTGCTCTCCCCAGAAACCCCAGCAGGGGCCTGCGAAAGGCCATTCCTCAGCCCAGGGGCTCAGCGTGGGGCCCCTTCACAGTTTTGCTGCCCTGGGAATGCATCTGGTCTGTGCTTGAAGACAGGATGAGGCTTAACCGTCTTCGGAGTTGAGATGGGGAAAACTGAGACCCAGAGATGCAGTGATTTGCTCAAGGTCACACATCGATTCCATGTCAGTGCCAGAACTACAGGCTCCCTCCTCCAGGGCTCTCTTCATGGCATTAGAGTTTTTTTGTGTTTTCTTTTTCTTTCTTTCTTTCTTTTTTAAGAAGGAGATGTTCAGGATTATATCCCTCCACTTTTATTTTTACCATTCACACAAGAAAATGGTCAGGAAAAAAATGAGAAGTAAGTTAATTTCTATCTCCAGAATATGCCCTGTAAAGAAGGAATTGGAATAGGAGGTTAAAGTGCTTTTAAAGAGTGAGTTTTAATATCCATGCCCTCCTCTCCCCCTCCTGCCCTCCAATTATATGTACATCATGTAGCTCTGGATACCAGACCATAGGTGCTGACAAAACCATACACCGAGTCTTGCACAGCAGTGATTGAGTTTGTGCTAAATAAGTTTCATTTGTATTTAAACATCTAAAGGGACTACAGTTTCAGAAATCCACTTGTTCCAGCGTTTGTGTTCTGAGCAACTGATTGTGTTGGAGAAACCACTGAGATCTTCTCATCTCTTATTTACCTATATTTTTATTTTTACATTTAAAAAAATTACTTGTTTCTTCAGTTTTAATATTGGGGTAGTCGTCCTTACCAGTCTCACTGGGCTATTCTTTTGTAAGCATTGAATGGGATAGTGGCTATTAAAGAGTTTGGTAAAGTGCGAATTGTTGTAAGGCATGACTCCAGACTGCGCCCTTCAAGCCCCTGGACCGGGAGTGAGTCTGGATCATCCTGCGGGACATACGGATTTCTTCTGGGCTTGTACAAGCTGCCTGCCTCCCTGCACCCTGAGCTTGGTGGGTAAGGGAGTTCTGTGGAGAACTCTCCCAGCAAGGCGTATTGTGCCAGGCACCTGTGTGAGGTGTGAAGAAATGTAAAACTTTCAAGCTGTGAAACCTACCTAGCTAGCATGGTGTATGCAGCCTTGAAAAATGACCCATCCTTTGTAGACATTCTCTGTAGAAATTCAGTTGCCTCTTTATGGATTCCATATTGGAATAGGTATGGGTTTCCTGAGAGTTGGGATTCTGACCAGTCCTGCAGAAGCAGTTCAAGAGCGTTTGCGGCTCTGCTTCGTTTTATGGCTTGGCTTTTCCTGAACTTAAAGGGTACGTGGTGGCAGCTTCTGCTGCTGCTTCTGCCCCTCCTCCCTTACTCCCTCATTTCTTCTTCTCCATTTCATCAGGAGGAGTGGCAGCTTTCAGTTCTTTGCGGACTAAAGTGCTAAGAGATTTTCATGGGTGGGATTGTCATTGTTACATTCTTGGGAAGCACATTGAAGTTTGCAAAGCTTTTTGGCAGTTGTTCTCATTGTCCCCCAGAACGGTCCTGTTGGATCGGTGGGGTGTGGATGACCGCGGCAGTTGTCCTTTTATGGCATGAGTACCTGGTGGCTCTGAGCCTTGAAGAAATCAAAGGGCTTGGATTTGGGGGATTTGAGGTTAGAGAGTCTATAAAGAATTATCTCGTCTTATTCTCAGTTTTCTGCTGGACTTTCAACTCCTGTCTTCAGTTTAAACAAACTTCTGCCAAGCCTTTGCCAGCCGGCTCCACAGTGTTTGGGCCTCCCAAGTCTTCGCTCTCAGACCTCACCACGCCGAGCAGTCTGATGGAGCACTTACCACGTCGTCTGTGTATCTGGGGCCCTTGTGATACTGTGATTTTTTGAGATCTGTGATTGTTCCGTCTTTCTTTGCTTCTTCAGCACACAGCTCTGTCTCTGACACATGCATGGCAGGTCCTCAGCAAAGGTCTGGGGTATGAGTAAGTCGTCCTGGGGGCAGGGGAGCGACCTTTCGTTGATCTTACTATGGGCTCCACTGTTCTGTGTTCTTGCAGAAACCACTGCTGTTTGTCCAGTAGTCTCATGTCTGCAGATGAGGAAACTGAGGCCCAGAGGCTTAGGCCATATGCCCAAGGTCACTCACCCAGTAAGTAGTGGAGCTGCAATTTGAACAGGTCTGCTGGATTCCAAAATATTATTATACCTGTTACCTCATTTGAAAAACCCAGTCTCACAGGAACAAAGAGACTTGCTTAAAGCCCTACTGCAAATTGACAATAGACTGACACTGCGAAATGATGTGATTCAGATTGGTGAGGGTGAGCACTGGCCGATGTGGCTCAGTTGGTTAAGTGTCGGGCCTGTGAACCAAACGGTCGTGGGTTCCATTCCCAGTCAGGGCACATGCTTGGGTTGTGGGTTCTGTCCCCCATCTGGCCACATGCAAGGGGCACCCAGTGTATGTTTCTCTCTCACACTGATGTTTCTCTTCCTCTCTTTCTCCCTCCCTTCCTCTCTAAAAAATAAAGAAATAGATATTTAAAAAAAGGAAAAGAAATTTGCATTCCATACCCCAAATAAATACTTACTTAAAAAAAAGGATGGCGAGGGTGGGAGAAAGCACACTGTTAAAGTGACTGTTTACATCCATCTGTTGAGTTTTTGAAAATTGACAAGCTTTCTGATAAGTTAGTCAGTGGAATTTTCTGTGGTCTTAATTAGCTTGTTCAACGTGTCTAAAAATAGAAACTTAGAAGACAAAAACAGTGAAATAAATGTATAGGTGGTTAAGTGAGTGTATACAGTGGCATCTACCTATGGACTTGTTTGACCTTACCTAAGGCAGTTAAATTTTTGATATCTTGAAATGCAAAGTTGTTAGAGCAGCCTTTTATTTTTCACATAAAGTTTTATTTTGTTCTTACATCAACATATAGGTCCAGAGGAGAGGTTAGATGACTACCCCCAACCCCGCATCAGCAATATCTGTTGAGTATTTATGGTGTACCAAGCACAATAGAACATATAAGAAAACATTGTCCCTGCTCTGGGGGAGCTTACATTCTAAAAGAAAAAAAAATGCACCCCTTTTAAAATGGTATTTCTGTTTGGTGCTTTTGCAGGGCACTGAGGAAGTAATCTGTAGGGTGAGCTTTGCATACAACTTAGCCCCATTACTTAAAGAAGAGAGGAAGAGGAGGATTTAAAGGCAGACAGACAGTGACACACCACTCAGGATAGGCAGCGCTTACAAACGGACAGACCAGAGTCGCATCAGCTAATGAGAGATTTGCAGCAGTAAATACGGTGAGGGAGAGAGTTTGTCGGATGCAAGCAAAGGAAGCAGGGTTTCCTTAGACATTCAGTGGAGCCACAAAGATCATGTGGCTTTTTTTTCCAAGTACATGGCTACCAAGTAGGAATGGTTGGTGACAAGACAGAAGGCTAAAAAAGGTAATCTTGTACACCTGACAAATAGGATAAAGGCTCAAAGCTGAAGACAGGCTATAAGAGTATGAAGAAATTCTTCAAAATAAGAATTATTTGGAAACAAAACTTAACAGTTAATGCTACCCCATGTCGTGATGGGCCAAGAACATTGTGGTTTCTGAAATTAGTAAGTATCATAACTAAAACTTTAAATGGAACACATTACTTTTTCCCAGTCAATTCCCCCACCTCTGAAAAACAAAAAACAACCCAGCACCTTTCTTTTGGGAGGGAGCGGGGGGAGTATAGGATGTGCTTGGAAGCAATAGTGATTATATTAGTAGTATTTTGTTTTGATAAACTTTGTATTTAAACTTGGTAAAAGCCCATTAGCTGCCAAGGGGAAATAAAGAATAAATTTCAAAAATGTACAATTTCCATTAGAGAAGTTTCAGAACCAAAAGACTGATTTACATGAAAAGCTGTAGAGACGTAGTTGAAAAATTCATTCGTAAAACTTATTCCACTTACATGAACTTACACGTGTGTTCTTAACCATTATCCTTAGATTGTTCATGAAAATTTCATAAGACATTAAACAAAGCTAGCCATCTCAGTTATTTCCCTGTTAACTTTTTTTAAGGTTTTATTTATTTATTTTTAGAGAGGAGAAAAGAGGGAGAAAGAGAGGGAGAGAAACATTGACGGGAGAGAGAAACATCAATGGACTGCCTCTCGTAGGTGCCCGATCAGAGCCCAAACCTGCAACTCAGGCATGTGCCCTGACTGGGAATCAAAGTGGCGACCTTTTGCCTGTGGAATGACACCCAACCAACAGAGCCACACCAGTCAGGACTCCCTGTTAATTATTTTTATAGCACATGCATGTTAGGCCAGTTTCCAAAAAAAATCATAAAAGCAAAAACAAAACAAAACAACAAAAAGACCCCCAAAACCCTAAAAAAGGTTAAATACATGGGTTTTTCTTTTTGTTTTATTGCTGTGCCTCATATACATGAGGTAATGAGGTCAAGCAATCCATTTTACTGCATGTTCTACATTTGTTCTTAGGTTGCTTAAAACATTTATATACAGATAAAATGAATGTAGCAAGAATAATGAAAGCACATAGCAGGAACTTTCCCAATAATGGATTGCAAACCGTTTCTACCCTTATCCAGGGAAGATTGGTCTCACCCAAAGAACGCGTCTGCAGCCGTGGTCAGAGGTGTGCCCCTGAGACGGAGCGCTCCACAGATGCGCCCACGGCTCAGCGGGGCGTCCCTTGCCATGCGGGCCGCCCCTTCCCACCGCAGCCTGCTGAGTGCTGCAAGAGGCCGGGTGACTTCTGAGGGACTGAATGGCCAGGATCTGTGATTCCCAAACCTGGGCTCCTCCTACGCCTCCAGCTCCTGTAGAAAGCCCCCAGTACCGTGGGTCCTCATTTAAATTATACGATGAGCTCGTGATCAGAAAATCACCACCAACTGTATTTAGAAGGCTGGGAATTGTGAATGAGGAGATTTCTTTCTTCTAATGTAATGGTCTATGAAAACACTACATGTCAAGAATTTAAGGGACAGCTTGAACAGATGGATGGTAGATTTAGGGTTTGATTTAAAAAAGAAAGAAAGAAAGAAAAAAGACTTGCCTCCCTTGCACCAGATCCACATCCTTGTTAAAAGGTGCCCTGTGTGTGCCCCTTGGGTTTTTTCTGGTGACTCATTCTCAGCGTGCCCAGGTGCGGGACCCCGCTTCCTGCCTGGGCACAGAGTCTTCTTGCTGGTCCTGGTCTAGGCAGCGTCCGGGTTGCACTTTCAAGCCCTCTGGAGACAGAGCGGGTGATTTCATTTTCTTCCTGTTCAAAGCAGGGCAGGAACGGGGTGCACACAGGGCTGTAAATGAAGGGACTCCCCGTTTTCTCTTGATGGCAACTCCACTGATAAATGGAGCAGGGAGGAGCAGGCTCACCCTGAGGGCCTGCCGGCCATCGAGGCTTGATGCATGATGTGGGTTTAACAGCCTCTATAATTAATCAGCTCTAAGTACAGGACTCATCCTCCCTCTCACTCCCACCTCTTAAGATAATGTCCTCATGGCAGCCTGGGGGCTCCATCGCTGAGAGCACCGAATGGTACAGACAACTTCAACTTCGCTACAGAGGCCATGGGACAAATGGCTTTGGAATCTGATTGGGTACATATTGGCCTCCTGGCTGCAGGGCTTTGGGCATGTTAGCCACTGAGCTTCAGTTACCTTATCTCTAAAGTGGGGCTAATAATAACCCCTTGGCAGCCAAGTAGTGGAGTTTCTCAGACCCAGCGTCAGAATTACCCAGGGAGCCTGTCAGACATGTTGCTGGGCTCTGCCCCCGGGGTTTCTGAATCAGTAGGTCTGGGCGAGGCCTGAGAGGGTGCCTTTTCAACCAGTTTCCGGGTGCTGCTGGTGCTGCTGGTGCTGCTGGTGCTGCTGATGCTGCTGGTCTGGGGAGCGGAGCAGGGAACCCTGGCCCAGGGGACTAAATGAGAAGGCATCTGAGGGCAGCGCCGGGCAGCTGTGTGGGGAACCTCAGGCAGTTCCCCTCTGCCCGAGGTGCCTCAGTGATGCTCCGGAGACGGGCCGGCACTTCGGGATTGGGCCTCTCAGAGAGCTGTCTTCACTCTGTTCTCCTGTGACTGGCGTTGGGCCGTGCTCTCAGGCCTCCTCGCTCTGGGGTTGGTCGGGATGTTTTCCTTAATGAGAGGAATGTAAGACGTCAGTGCCCTTCGAAGAGGCAGTAAATTTAGGATTGTTCAAAAAGCCAGGTCATTCCCACACATCAGGCAAGATGCTCGCTGTCAAGGCTTTCAGATGCGCAGCTGGGAAAGGGCAGGGGAGCGGGGAGGGGCCATTCGGGATGGCCCTGGCGTTAGTGGGAGTCACTCCTCCCCCTCACATTCAGACTGGTTTAATATTCCTTGCTGTTTAGAGTTTGGAGAAAAAAATGTTTTTCCTCCAGCAGTGATGGTCCTTGAAAACCAAACGTGGGAGGGGTTGGTGGGCCCTGAGTTGTTTTCGAACGTCTCCTGTTTGCCAGGCCCTCCGCTGCTTTGTCTGTGCAGAGTTTAGTGTAACTTTCACCATGGTTCTGAAAAGCCTGTCAGCAGGTCTCCCTCCCACATGGAAAAACAGGCTCAGAGGGGTCAGTAAGTGCCCCGGCTGGTATCTGCGGCTCCTGTGTCAGATTCCCAACACAGCGCTTCCACTGCCTCACCCTATGGCCATCCCAGGTGCTGCCACTGCCTCATGGCGCCCGCCCCGCAGCCGTGGGAGGCCGGCATGTCACAGACGAGCAGGCTGAGGTGCAGAGGGGCCCAGCCTGCTCATGCACGTCCACCCTGAGTGCAGCCCCCCACTCGTCGGATTCTGGAGCCTCGTGAAGCTGTTTCTGTGACAACACCTCCCCTTCCCACCCAGGGCCGCAGAATTCTGAGACCCCGAGCTGCCTGGATGAGGGAGCAGGGGCCGGGGGAACCCCAGTTGATTTGTCTAGGAGGAAGTCTTTGTGGGTTTATAAGGTTTTTGGTGTTTGTAAAGCCGTGTGAAAATAATTGCCCAAATTGCAGTTTGAGGAAAGGGATCATTTCCTTTTACTCTGTAACCCTGAAGCGGTACACATTGGTTCTTTACTGACACATGGAAATTAAGGACTGAAAATCCTCTGGTAATGCTATTGTTAAAATGGGATCAGACGCACACAGAAGCACTTGATAGTCTTAAACAGATGCGTGTAAATAAAAATAAAAGCATCTCCTTCCTCAGCATGGCAGCGAACGCTTGATTCTGGCAACGGGGGCCCCTCTCTGATCTCGCAGGGTGCGAGTTGGCCGGCGTGAGCGCTTTCCCAGGGTTTGGTAATCGCCCGCAGTTCCCAAGCCCAGGGATGGTAAACAGCAATGTGTCAGTACCTGCCCCGCACTCCTTGGAGGCCCTGGAGGTTTGGACTTGAATGTGTTGTTTCATAAACTCCTTCAGACCCTGAGGTGAATAAGTGATGAGAGCTAAAGTTACCATTCACAGCCTGCCCCCTTCTGCCCGCCCGCCCGCGCCCGCAGTCAGCGGTGCAAGAATCCTGATGCGGGGGAAGGCATACTTCTGTTTGAAAGCGCGTCCTCCCCGAGTGCCTGTGTGACACCCAGAGTTGTCCCGGGTATAATAACTAATACTTTGGGTCCGAAAATTTGGGAAACAGGAGCAGTGAAATAATTTTTATGCTCCTTTATGGAAGGCAGTCTGGTTGATACAGAACCATGAGCGTCGAATCAAAGGCAGTTTTCTTGGCAGTCGGGCAGAATATTTGAGATCAGTGTCCGTCTGGAAAATAGGCAACTCATGATGGGTGTGAGTGAAATGCTATGTTTCTTGCCACCAAGAACTTAGCCTAACTGAGAAGACAAAATAACAGGGAGGAGATAGGATTTGAGCTGGACCTCAAAGGACAGGCAGTCGTTTCAGGAGTGGAAGGCAGGTGGGAAGGCACTTCAGAGGGACGGAACTGCAGGAGGCCACGCGTGGGGTGGGCCCTGGCCGCGCTGCCTGCCTGGGGGTCACTGGGAGCAGAGAGGGCCGAGCCGTGGCGAAGTCCTTGGGACGTGGTGGTGCTGGGGGCAGGGGCTCAGTGTTGGAGCTGGCCAGGGGCCTTGCCAGGTGGCAGCGTTTCTGTGGGCGAGCGCCCGGCCAGGCTGCCTTCCTCAGACTGGCTGGGTAGCGGTTCAGGAGGCAGCACAAGGGTGTGTGTCGGAGAGAAGAGAGGCCTGAGAGAAGAGAGTCCTGAGTGCGGGTCTCTACGGGGAGGTTGGGCCCCAGGGCTGGCTCGAAAGTGTGGAGGTGGTCCTGGGAGCCCACAGTTCCGATCCCTGGGTGCGCCTGCAAATCCCTGGGCCTGGAAAGCTTTTTCTAAAACTGTGTGTTAGGGCCCATTCCAGACCATGGAGGTGGGACCCAGCAGTGGTTTCCAAAGTTCTCCAGATAATTCTAGTGGCCCGTTTGGGCTGAAAAGCTGAACTGGAGGCTCAGGGGGAGCCTCTGGGAGCGTCATGGGTTAAAAGGTGGGAGGAGATTGGAGCTGAGAGAGCAAGCAACCTTTGCAGTGACGGCGTTTGGGGACAGGGGCCCAAGGACTGTGGAGTGACTGGGTGGCTGGAGCAGGGAGCCGGGCGGCAGGGGAGGCGACATCAGGTGGCGGCCCGGGCTGCACAAGATGAGGAAGGAGGGAGATGGTGACCCACCTGTTTGGCCATTGGTCCCAAGTGCAGCACTGCAAGTTCCGTCCCTGCGGCCCAGCCTGCAGGCAGGCTCCTCCCACGCTCCTGGCTGTGATGGCTGCCGTGGACACTCCTTGTAAAATTTAAAACGGAGTTCTTTAAAGTAATTATTTTAAGATAGTTGTAATTTAGAGTTCCTAATTTAGGTAGATTCACTTTATTAAAGATTAGAAGTAAGGTTTTACCTGGTACATTTCATAAACATCATAACACAGTAACTCATGGTAGTATAGAAAAAATTAGTGTATAGGCCCATTCATTCAGTCTTTAATGTCTGTTGAGCACACAGTACTGTGTGCTGTGGTCTGGGAATACATAGGTGACACATTCCTGCCTGCAAGTAGCTGATGGTCTGCAGGGAGTGGCTCCTGATGTGGGAACAAGCCCTGGCCGTCCCTGGAGAGGGAGGTTCAGAAGGTGGCATCCGGCGCTGGGAGTGGACCTGGGTGTCAGGGAAGACTCCAGAGGAGACGGCCCGTGAGTCTGGAAGGAAGAGTGGGAGCTCTGGGCAGCAGCATCCTCGTGGAGGGCTGCGCGCCGAGGGGACAGAGCTCTGCCAGGGCCTCAGGGCAAAGCGGCAGGCTTGGTGAGCCAGGAGGAGGGGCTGGACAGGGGCAGAGCCGAGAGCTGACCAGGCAGGACAGGTGGGGAGTATAGTGAGGTTTGGGCTGGGCTGTGGTTTTCACACAATTTTCCGGTGGCAAGTGGGCAAGACCTGGGTCCTTTGCGCTGCCTCTAAGCAGAGCAGCTCTGCTCTGGTCTGTACGTGGGTAACTAAAAAGAGCTTATTTGCAAAGTGTCTCTCTGCTGTTTAAAAAAAACCCAAAGTGATCTCATTGCAGTGGGTGCTGAGGAGCCACTCGGAGTGGGAGAGTGCCTGGTGGGTAGCGGGGCGGGAGGGACTGGCGTTTCCCCGGGGCCTGAAAAAGCTTTCACTGCTGGCTGTTTGCATGAGGGGCGGAGTGGCAAAGGGCTTGGCTGCATCCTGTACTCCAGGCCAGCCCCTCTGGTCCCTGGGGAGCCCAGGCAGTGTGCTCATGCTGGGGTAACAGGTCCCTGGGAACAGAACTCCTTACAGCCAAGCATTTTTGTTTTCCAGAAATCCCTGGCGAATTCTATGACCAGTTTGTAAAGGTGCAGGACCTAGCAGTTAACCTGGAATGCATGTCGGAGAGTGTGCGGCAGGCTCGGTGCTGGTCCCCGGGCGGGGCGCGGCCCTCAGATCTCCGCCGTGTGGACTGGACAGAAGTTGCCCAGGCCTGGCCCGGCCCACAGGTGCATTTTGTTTGGGCTGTACAGTGCCTCTTTTTAAAAATTAAAGTTGGTTGCCGTATTAGTTTCCCGTGGCTGCTATACCCAATTACCACACACAGAGCTTACAACAGTATAGGTTAGGAGTTCAGCACCGGTCTTAGGGGCTAAAAGCAAGCCGTGGCGGGGCTGCATTTCTTTTGGAGGCTTCGGGGCAGGACCTGTTTCCTCGCCTTTGCAGCGCCCTCGACTCACAACCCTTCCATCTTCAGAGCCAGCTCGTCCTGTCCTTCCCCTGTGTCACGCTGACGCCGACTTGCCTGCCTCCCGCGTCCGCTGCGCAGGACCCCTGGGTAATCCAGGATCCCCTCCCTATTTTAAGGTCAGCTGATTAGAAGCCTGAACTCCATCTGCCACCTCACTTCTGCTTTGCCTTGTAACTAGGACGGGGCGGCCATCTTTGGGAGGCCGCTGTCCTGCCTTCCGCATTGCCCCCGTGAAAATTAGGGGGCCTCACACAGCACCGACACGCAGCTTCATGGGCAGATCGGAGCGCTTGGCAGCTGGGGGCCTGCGCTGTTGCCGGGCAGCGCTGGGCCAGCACCAGCGTTGGTGCTGTCTCTGGACAGGGTTGCGTCTGCCCGTTCCTCGGAGCCCCCGCCCCGCCCCTGGTGCCCACTCATCTTCCTTCGTTGTCTGGGCCCAGACCAGCCACGGCAGCGTCCGGCGTCCCGGAGGCTGGGGCTCGCCTCGCCCCGCTCAGTGCCCTTCCCCTTGCCCCGGGGCCCCTCCCGCCCCCAGACCCTTGTCCCGGCCACCTCAGCCTGGCACGCAGCCACCCTCCTTGCCGTGTCCCCGCTGTGCCCCTGGCCCCTGACCAGGGCTCTAGCTTCGGAGCACCTCTGATGCTACTTTAGGTGGTGTTTGTGCCACAGCTCCTTGTTTCCTGTCCCCTCCTTTTCTGGCACCCAGCACTACTCTTGGGTTGGCCAAAAAAATCCGTTTAGTTTTTTCCATAAAATAAAAGACACGTTTTTCATTTTCACCAATAACTTTATTGATTTGGACATTCTGAGTGTGTCAGCCCTCTCCCGCTGTTGGCTTCTAGTTAGGGTGGAGGCCGGGGGTGCCGCTAAATATCTTGCAATGCATAAGACAGTCCCACAGCAAAGAAGTATTTGGCCAAAATGTCAATAGTGCCAACAAACTTCAGAAACCACTTTTGACATGTTCTGTTAGTCACAGCACCTTCTCCCTACACTGCACAAATCTTTTTTTGTGTTTTTACCTTTCTTGAAATAATAAAGCATAATACGCCAAAAATGTTGTGTATCTTCTTCCATCTTCAATATTAAAATGGCTGCACAAAAATTCACCAATGTCCATAGGTTTTTTAAAAATGCACCCTGATATGATAGCTGTTGCAATACAATCTAACAAAAATTGTTTCAAATGAAGCTAAAGACAACTAAGCACTACTAAAGCCATCCTATGGAAAAAGCTAAATGTACTTTCTGGCCAACCCAATAAATACATCCTGTTATCTTCCATGTCTTGCATTTGTAAAAGGCAAGTCTTCATAATGTGCCCTTGGAGCAGCATCCATCAAAAATCAGGATCCACACAGTAAGCATTTAGACGAATATACGCTATGTGCCACATACTTGCCTAGACAATAGGGAATGAGACAGAGCAGCCTGTCGCCCCCCCCCCCCCCCCCCCCCCCCCCGCCAATCCAATTCTAGCAGAGGGAGGAGGGGAAATAACAGGCAGTCGTGACACTAACCTCTTCCTGCATCTAGCGGAGGGGCTGGCCTGAAGGGGAGCAGTGTCTGCGGTGGTCAGGGACTCGGGGGCCTGCTAAAGGCGTGTGTGGGGGAGGTTTCCTCATTTCCAGGCATGGCCTCGACCCCCGGTGACAGCTGACCTCGGGGCAGGCAGCCAGGACAGCAGATTGGTTTGCTCTGTGAAGGACTAGGCTAGATACCGCCTTGCGCCAGACAGTGGCGGCCTGACCTGGGGCCTGGTGACATCCCAAGGGCCACTGGGCCGACACCCGCGCTGGACAGGCTGAATTCTTTATCCCGCGTGTCAAAGATCTTTGGAAGCCTGCTTGAAAACAAGGCAAAACTTCTCATTAGGGAGGGTTTCTAATACATAAAAATAGAAGAGTCAGGTGCACCCCATCCCTCAGCTTCAACGGTTTTAATCTAGGTCCCCTCCCCCCACTGGATTATTTCAGCATGGATCCCAGGCCTCTTTTAGGTGACAAATGCTTCAAGTATGTATCTAACAGATAAAGACTCTGGAAACTTTTTAAAGTCAGCACTGACTACCAGCAGTTCTTATTCTGATTTAATATGTCCTGGGGTTGAAGCTGTTTTTTTTTCCAATTGTGGCATAATCACCTTTATACAAAATCTTGACTTAAGTTGAATTTTATTAGCATTTATATTAGGGCAGAACAATGAAAGTTTTGCTATTTTAATTTTTTCACTGTGAAATATACATACAATTTACCACGGTAACCGTTTTAAAGTGCAGAAACCGGTGGCCCTGGCACACTCTAGCACGGTGCCACCCTCGGCGCTGCCTAGTGCCCGGGGTTCCCACCGCCACGGGGGCCTGTACCCACCTGACCGTCCCCCTCTACCCCCTTCTGCCTCCCAGCCCCCGGGGGGCCCATGCATCTGTTTTCTGTCCCTGTGGGTGGGCCAGTGCTGGACATTTCATGCAATGGAACCATCCAGTATGTGAGCGTTGTGTTTTCCAGGTAAACCCATGTAGTACCTGGGTCAGTACTTTGTTCTTTTTATGGCTGAATAATATTCCATGGCGTGGCTAGACCACAGTTTGTTTACCCATTCATCTGCAGATGAACACTTGGGCTCTTTCCACTTTTGGCAATTGTGAGTGGTTGCCACTTTAACTCCTCAGTGCTGACTTTGAAATGTGCTGTGTGTGTATCGAAAAGAAAATGTCACGTATGCGGGAGCAGGAGGGTGATTTACTCTTTATTTCATTGATTTCAACACACACAATAAAAAGAACTTACCGCTGAAGTGTCATGTGCATAACAGAAAACCGTGCACGACCGTGTGTCGGTCCAGAAGTGGCCCAGAGGTCTCCCCTGATTGGGTTTTGTGTTTGGTGGCCACGAGGCCTACTTAATAGGCTGCCTCCTGGGGGACAGACCCTGTTCTTAGACCCGAGAGACCACAGCGGCGGGTCTGAGGGTGGTCAGCGGCCTCCCTGAGCACCAGCACCGCTGGAAATGCTTGGCAGTCTCTGGGACTCTGCCGCCCCCCGACTTACGGGGGCAGACTTGGTGTCCTTGGTGTTTTCATGACAGTCATGGCAGAAGAGCTTTTCCTGGAAACTGAGTCAGTACCCTTATTTACATAGTAAAATAGAGTGTGTCCTTGTGTTTTCATGGCAGTTCCTGGAGTTCATGGCCGGGTAGGTGCACTGCTATTGGTGTGGATGATGACATGGACTTGGGCCTGTGTTTTCTATGCAGGCGATGCGTTTCATTAGGGGTTTATGTGCAGCACGGAGTTTGCAGGAGGACCCTAAGGAGCCCAGCACTGACTGGAGGGTGCCCTCCTCAGGGCTGCCGTGGGGGCGAGAAGAGGCCCAGTGCCAGCCCAGGCGGTGTGGCCACAGGGTGGGGAGCACGGTCTGCACTGCGTCACGCCGAGCACCCCCGTTGGAGGACGCGAGGGAGGCGTTCGAGTCAGGGCCCGGGCCAAGCACAAGAGGCTCCCGTGACTCTGGTTTGTTGCTGTCTTGTAGACCAGTGACTTTCAACCCGTGTGCTGTGGCGAGCATCGGTAAAACGTGCAATACCTGACTATTTAGTCAGGGGCACGGAGCTCTTCCGTTAGGCTGTCCAATAAAAAAGTGACAACAGCCAACACAACAGTAGCTGTCCAGTGTGACGGACTCAAAATTATACCTATTTTTTTTGTGTGTGAGAGTGGCAAAAAATATATTTTTTGGTATGCCACAGAATTTTAGTAATTACTTTATCTGTGCCATGAGATGCAAAAGGTTGAAAATCGCTGTTTTAGACAGTGAATCCTCTTTGTGTTGGCCGCCAGGAAGCCCAGCTCAAAGCCAGTAGTTTGTCTTAGCTCTAGTGTGGCCTGGGGTGCGGAGTGTAACCTTGTTTCCCGGCTACGCTGTTTCCCCCCTTCCGTTTCCCTGTTGCCTGTGTTTTTTCATTTACTTATTTTTCGTTACGTAGCAGTCGAGTGTATTTCTGTAAGCGAGGGATTCTCAACTTGCCTGCCTTACTTTAATCAGAACCACTGGGGAGATTCTTTTCCAGCTGTGCGCTGCGGGGTGCCACCACCTCATGCTTTCAGTGTCCTGAGATGGACGATGTTCCCAAAGCGCCCCAGGGAGCCAAGCAAGTGGCTGGGGTTGAGAATCGCTTCTCCAGGCCGTTTCACACCTTTTTAGCAACAAGACAGTGATACATAGATTAAAAAAAAAAGGGAGCCTGGTACGGAGAAGCTGAGTAGAGGATATCTTGTAGCTTCAGTGGTTTTCTTCTTCTTTAAATATGTATTTTATTGATGATGCTATCACAGTTGTCCCATTTTTTCTCCCCTTTATTCCCCTCCACCTTGCACCCCCTTCCCACCAGCATCCCTGCCCCTCTCCCTCCCTTAGTTCACGTCCATGGGTTGACGGATGAATTCTTTGGCTTCTCCATTCCCTATACTACTCTTAGCCTCCGCCTGCCTATTTTGTACCTATTATTTATGCTGCTTATTCCCCGTACCTGTTCCCCCCATTCCCCGCCCCCTGACTCTGATCTCCATTTCTGTGATTCTGTTCCTGTTGTAGTTGTTTGCATATTTTGTTTTTGTTTCTTTTTTTAGGTTCAGTCATTGATAGTTGTGAGTTTGCTGTCATTTTATTGTTCATAGTTTTTGATCTTCTTTTTCTTAAATAAGTCCCTTTAACATTTTACATAGTAAGGGCTTGGTGATGATGAACTCCTTTAACTTTACCTTGTCTGGGAAGCGCTTTATCTGCCCTTCCATTCTAGATGATAGGTTTGCTGGGTAGAGTGATCTTGGATGTAGGTCCTTGTCTTTCATGACTCTGAACACCTCTTTCCAGCCCCTTCTCACCTGCAAGGTTTCTTTTGAGACATCAGCTGACAGTCTCATGGGAACTCCTTTGTAGGTCACTGTCTCCTTTTCTCTTGCAGCTTTTAAGATTCTCTCCTTATCTTTTATCTTGGGGAATGTAATTATGATGTGCCTTGGTGTGTGCTTCCTTGGGTCCAACTTCTTTGGGACTCTGAGCTCCCTGAATCTCCTGGAAGTCTATTTCCTTGACCAGATTGGGGAAGTTCTCCATTATTTTTTCAGATAAGTTTTCAATTTCTTGCTCTTCCTCTTCTCTTTCTGGCACCCCTATGATTTGGGTGTTGGAATGTTTAAAGTTGTCCCAGAGGTTCCTAAGCCTCTCCTCATTTTTTTGAATTCTTGTTTCTTCATTCTGTTCCGGTGGGATGTTTATCTCTTCCTTCTGCTCCAAATCATTGATTTGAATCCAGGTTTCCTTCCCTTCACTGTTGGTTCCCTGTATGTTTTTCTTTATTTTGCTTTACATAGCCTTCCCTTGTTCCTCCATTCTGTGACCATATTTAACCAATTCAGTGAGCATCCAGATTGCCAGTGTGTTGAACTGTGCATCTCATAGGTTGGCTATCTGTTCATCATGTAGTTCTGTTTTTGGAGCTTTGATCTGTTCTTCATTTGAGCCCTATTTCTTTGTCTTAGTGAGCCTGTTACATTGGAAGGGGCGGAGCCTTAGGTATTGGCCAGGGCGGGGCAACCCAAGTCCTGCCTTGTGACACTGTGTGGGGGAGGGGTCCGAGGGGGAACAGTGCTGCTTGCACCTCTCTTGACTGGCTCTCAGTCACTTCCCCCTCTACCCACAAACAAAATGGACCTTCTGGTGCTGATTCCCAGGTGGGTGGGTTTGTGTACATTCTAGGACCCCGTGGGTCTCTCCAACAGACTCTCCTGTGAGGCTGGGAGCTTCTCCCGCTGCCACAGCCCCCACACGTTTTTACAGCCGGAGGTTCTGAGGCTTTCTTCTCCGGGGCTGGAACCCTGGGTTGTGCTGTCTATCTTGCTCCCCAGCTGTTCCTTCCAGTTTATCGTCATGCAAATGCAGGACTGCCCAGTCCGCCTGCTGCCGCCTTGCCGCGCATCCTCTCCACCGCAGCTGCCTGTCTGTGCCCCTCCTACAGGTCTGGACGAATGTTTCTTCCTTCACTTCTTGGTTGTGGGACTTCCATATAGTTAGATGTTCTGGCAGCTGTGGTTATTTTTTGTTTTTAAATTTGTCGTTGTCCTTGTTTTGGTTGTGCGAGGAGGCAAAGTGGATCTACCTGTGCCTCCATCTTGGCTGGAAGTCTCAGTGGTTTTCTTGAAGGTGGGTCCAGTGGCAGAGCTTGGAGTGGCTCCTCTTCTTGGCCAGAGCCACAGGAGCCGTGACTCCGGAGACGGGGTGGGAAGGAGCCGCTAGAGGTTGTGCTCAGAACATTTTGGGCCTGCGTAGCGGTGGTCCAGCTTTATAGTAGGGTAGTACAGCTTTCTGGGCCTTTTAGGACCCAGGTCCCATATTTGGGACCTAATTTATGCTTAACACCATTTGCTATGGAATGTAATTATAGAGGAGACCCAGTGTATAAAAGACATTTTTAAAAACATTATATTTATTTATTTTCAGAGGGAGGGGAAGGGATGAAGAAAGGAAGAGAAACATCGATGTGTGAGAGAAACATTCTCATGTGCCCCAACTGGGGACCTGGCCTGCAACCCAGGCCTGTGCCCTGACCAGGAATCAAACATGTGACCTTTCAGGTCACAGGCCACAGCTCAATCCACTGAGTCACACCAGTCAAGGCTGAAAATTTAAAACATGGTCTTTGCAACTAATCTGATACCTACTGCACTTAAAGAAGCACTATATCTGCCCCGGCCGGTGTGGCTTGTTTGGAGCATTGTCCTGTGCACTGAAAGGCTGTGGGTTCGATTCGCAGTCAGGGCACATGCCCATGTTGTGGGTTTGGTCCCTAATCAGGGCACGTGTGAGAGGCAGCTGATTGATGTTCCTTTCTCACATCAATGTTTCTCTCTCTCTCTCTCTCAAATCAATAAGCATGTCCTTGAAGGAAGATTAAAAAAATAAATATAAAAAAGCACTCTCCCCGCTCTAAGGCGAAAACAGGAAATTTTGAAAGAAAACACATTCTTTCTTGATTTAAAAGCATATATTTTATTGGCAGAAGAAAATTGGAAGTAGCACAAGAAATCCCTGAGTTATCTGACTGCAAGGTGTTGGTCAGATTTTAGCATTTGAAGAAAGAGTAACAAATGTTTCTATAAAGAAACCAAACCCAACCCATTATTACCCCCTTCCCTCCCCCCAAAAAGAAAACCACATTGTTTTCATTTAGTTCTTTTGCCTTTGAACAAAAATCTTAGGTTTTTTTTTTCCCTTCACCATCTGATTATCAATAGTTTCCAAAGATTGTGTTAAAAGCAGCTCTACCTAAATAGATTATGTGCAATGTAGTCTTCCCAGGCTGATTTTCTTTTCTTTTCTTTTCTATTTTTTTGTAACTGTCTCACAAAGAATGTTTAGGGTGCCCATTTTAATTGCCATCAAAGGAAATTTAGGAAGTTCTTTGTCTAAGTTGTATGTTTAGTACTTAGGGGTTCCCATGGCCTGTGTGCCATCATGGAGGGGCTCAGAGCCTTCCCCTGAGTGGCTGAGCTGGGAAGAGGCCAGCTGCCTCCTGTGATGTGTCCCCTCCTCGCTTGCTGTGGGCAGTGGGAGCCTGCAGCTTCCAGAGGCCCCAGGAGGCTGGGAGGGAACTCTGCAGTGGGACAGGCTGGGCCGGATTGGCAGGGTCTGTTCACAGGGGCCGGGCGGGCTGGCGGCAGCGGCTGGGAGAGCTGGCTGCCAGGTGGAAGGCGGAGGCACTCCGGGAGCGAGGTGGTGACGCTGCTCTCAGGGAGTGGCCGTGCAACCGCGAGTCCTCACCCCTGCATCCTGGAGCAGGAGCCCAGGTCCCCTGTGACTGGCAGCCAGGCCCCTTCCCTGTCTGATCTGTTTTCTTTACTTCTGGCTTCACCCCTTAGTGCTTCCTCCCTTCACCGGCCAGACTGGGTGCTGGGATACGCGTTGCCTGCTGTTCACCCACCGGGGCCGGCCCTGGGCGTGCGCCGGGCCTGTGTATATGTGCCCTTTAGGCTTCCATCGTAGGATACCATCCATCAGGGTTTTTCTGCTCCTCATGTGCTCTGGCACATGAGCTCCCTGCTGCCGGGGTTGTGTCAGATTGATAGGTATCCCCCAGCGCTGTGCCGCTGCCCGGCGGGCAGCAGGTGCTGCACAAGGGA
This sequence comes from Pteronotus mesoamericanus, assembly GCF_021234165.1. Taxonomy (NCBI): domain Eukaryota; kingdom Metazoa; phylum Chordata; class Mammalia; order Chiroptera; family Mormoopidae; genus Pteronotus; species Pteronotus mesoamericanus. The sequence goes on from NW_026555090.1 coordinate 2,158,086, forward strand.
CGTCTCAGAGCGTGGGGTTTGTGCCCCTGCCTGTGCCCCTGATGGCAGGCTGGAGAGACAGAGCTGCTCAGGGCTGCGCTGGTTGGCGCGGGCGGGGGGGCTGCGCACAAACCTGTGGGACGTGCCGGAGAGACACGCCAGGAGCACGACAGCTCACACCAGCAGGCGAGCAGGCCGGGTGGGCGCACGGGCAGCTGGGGAGCCCCGTTCCCAGCCCTCCAGGTGTGAAGTCGGAGGCCTGGGAGGGACAGACACCGGGCTGTCCGGCGGTTTCCGGCCCCTCGGTGTGGCGCAGGGCTCTGGCCCCACGCAGGTGCTGCTCGCAGCTCGGGTGGCTGGGACCCGTTTGCCCAAGGCTTTCTCTATGTGGCTTTGGTGTTTTTTGAATCAGCATGGGACTTTGTTTTTAAGTAATGCTCTTTGACCATGCAGCCCATTCACATAGTTCTAAAATGAAAAGATATTAAAGCGTCTTACCCATCACCTCTGATCTCATCTATCTTATTCCCCTTCTCCCTAATAGTTAGCACTCTTCAGTAGTTTGAATAGCTTTTTAGTGTTTCTTTATGCATATAAAGCAAACACAAATTTATATTTTTATTTTTTATTTTTTGTTAAATAAAAGACAGCACACTATGCACACTGTTCCACACCTTGTTTTTTTACTTGCCAGTGTAGTCTAGAAATGTCCACATCAGCATGCGGATCATTGACATTCTCCCTTCAGCTCTTAGTATTGTGGAGCTGTTCCTTATTTTGGAGGAACAAAAGTCGTTCCTGTTGTTTTAAATCCCATTCCCTATCCAAAGGCATTCGGGCATGTTTCCAGTATGCTGTTCTCGAGCACACCTGCAGGGGGCAGCCTTACCTGTGCGCCTTCTCCACAGGTGCAGTGGGATCGGCCCGGGGACGCTGCTGGGTTCCAGGGAGAGCCCGCGTGCAGCTCTGACAGGTTTGCCAAAGCGCCCTCCACGGGGTAATTCCGTTCTGCGCCCCTGCCAGCGGCTGTGCGCGCCTGTTTCCCCGTCACCTCGCTGGCAGGGGCTGTGCGCGGATATTCGGCTTTTTGTCAGCCTGACAGGTGTAAAGAGTATCTCTGTGTAGTTTTAATTTGCGTTTTTCTGAAGTGTGAGCCAGTCATGCTGTCATGTGGTCTAGGACCGTTTATACTTTTATATGGACTTTTCTCGTTTTTCTCTTGGGTTATTTGTTGCTCATTTCTCAGTTTTTGTGAGTGGTTCATCTTTTCGGATGGTTAGTTCATTGTGTTATGAGTTGTAAATATTTTTCCAGGGTAGGAATTATTCTGATCTCGTCACATTCTTTAAGTGCCCCCTACACCTCCCCTGCAAACCCCCTCCAGCCGCCGCTGCCTCAACCCAAGTTTCCTGTGTGAACGTTCGGACTGTGGCCTTGGGACAGAGTCTGGTCCCTGTCGGGACAGAACGATGTGGTTTCTTCCAGGATTTTCTGTTAATTGGCCACAGACATGTTTTCAGCATGAACATACCGTGGTGTGGATGTGTTTTCATCGGGATGGGTTATGTGTTGCTGTGGAGACAGCCAGCCCCTCACATCACTGTGGCCCAGCCCAGCGAAGGCTCATTTCTCGGTCATGCTGCAGGTCCCGTGTGTGCGGTCATCAGAGCTGTTCATGGACCTGTGATGGTGGGAACGCCATCTTTTTTGTTAACAGCTTCACTGATACATAGTTTGTGTACCATGCAATACATTCCGGTTCTGTAGTTTTAAGTATCTTTAGAGCTGTACACCCAGCAGCCTAATCTTACTTTAGAACATTTCATCAGCCCAGAAAGAAATCCTGTACCCATTAAGCAGCCGTTTCCCCTTCTCTCCTTCCCCCAGCCTCCGGTAACTGTCCACCTGCTTTCCTGTGGGTTGCCTGTCCTGGGCATTTCATTTAACTGGAATCATGCAGCATGTGGCTTTTTTGTGTGTCTGGCTTCTTTTACTCAACGTCGTGTTTTCAGGGTTCGTTCATGCTGTCGCCTGTGTCCATTCTTAATTCCTTTCTGAGTCTGAATGATAGTCCATTGCATGGATGCACCGCATTTTATTTGCTGTTTCTTCTGTTGATGGACAAGGTTATTTCCACTTCTCGGCTCCGTGAGTGATGCTGCTGTGAGTATCGGTGCACAGGTTTGCGTGTAGCCACGTTTTCCTTTCTCTGTAGTTGATAAGGAGGCTTCTGTCTTCACTACCACATTGAAGAGGAAATGTGGAGAATTGTACATTGACTTTTTAAATGTCCGACAAAAAGTGACACACACACACTTCTATCACATTTTACTAGCCAGTACCATGACTGACTTCAGAGGAATGGGAAATGCAATTTTTCATAGGCCCAGAAGGATGCAGACTGGAAGTATTCGGTGCATAGAAGTAATTACTGCAGAGGAGAAGGGAAATGGACCTTGCTGGGGCCCAAGAGACTGGTTCTGAAGGGGTTCATTAGCTCATTGTAAGGGGGGAATTCCAGGAGAGACGTACCTAGGTCTGTCATTCAACCTGGAAAGCTGGTTGGTGGAAGGACCTTGAATCTTTCAAGGAGCAGCTGAGAAGGGCGATGATTTTGGAGAGGAAAGGGGCCGCCCCCTGGAAGCAGTGCCATGTGGCTTGGGATTGGCATCGCCTGGGTTTGCATGGGAGGCGCTGTGGTCCGGAAGAGGGAGCGCAGACCTCCCTCTGGCCCTGCGACGTGGGCTGTGACTCGTCCTCCCTCGCCTCGCCAGCAGAAGGCCTCCCCTGCGGAACTGTCGCACGGCGTAGGCTTGGGGTAATTTGCGGCCGTCACCTTGGTGAGCCTGACCTGCAGCAGCCTAGCCTGTGGCCCCCGAGGAGCATGCCTGGCCTTCCCCGGGCTGTTGGTTTGTGGTTTCCTTGTGAAGCATGAGTGTTCTCACAGCCTGGTCCTGCCCGGGTGGCTGAGGAGGAGGTTAGTGGCATTGACGTGGCCGGTGAACATTCCCAGGCAAATCAGTCGTCCAGCCTTGGACACTGCGAATCCCTTAACGGGATTCCGCTGGAGCCGCCGAGCAGATCTGCGGACACGCGCACGCGCATCGTTGGTGCTGGAAACGCAGCCCTTTATTATTGTTTTTCTAAACAGAATAGGACAATGGCAATGTAAACATCATTTGAGCAAAAGCATTTGGCTATCGGAGATAAACCCAAAAGGAAAATAACAGCTTCCCTTTCTTTTTGGTTTTTGTGTTTTGATATTTGGCAGCATTATAATCTTTTAAGAATTAAAAAAATTCTGTGGTATGCTAACTGCTATTTGTTTATGCCTATTAAGTTCAGAATGCAATGGACTCAGAAGCCTGCCTCCCCCCGCCCCCCGCCCTGCCAGCGTGCTCCCAGTTTTGCTTTGTGTTTGGAGGAAGTGACGGGAACCAGCAGGGCCCAACACAGGCCAGTCAGCAGCACTGGGCAGACGGGCACCCAGTAGTGGAGGCGAGGCTCCACCAGCTCGCCTGGCTCCTTCGCGTCTGTCCTCGTCCTCGTCCTCGTGAGCCTCGCAGGCTGCCATTCCCACTTCCTGGAGGAGGTGGCGGAGATCCACCCTGGCGACTAGCGAGTGGCAGGGGGAGCCGCCGCTTTCCCACCCTGCCAAGCTGCTATTTCTAAGCCACAGCAGTATGTGTAGGCCACGCTTTAAGCTCCATAGAGCATTTGTGGCTCCCTGATTTGGCGTCTGGGGAGGGAATGGAGAGGAGCAGGGAGAGGGGGCGGGGGCTGCCAGCAGGTGGGGGTGGACGGGTGCCCTGTGAGTCATTCATTCCTGCGGCAGATGTGTGCCAGGCACCATGCCAGGTCCTGTGAGGCAGGCAGCAGTCGGAGACAGTTGGGGCCTGTGTCCTCTGAGCCGCAGTCCAGAGGTTGAGGGAGGAAGGAGGGAGTGGTGAGAGGGTGCCGGAAGCCCAGGCGGCAGCAGGTGGTAGCGCCAGCAGAGGATCCCTGGAGGAGGGGGGGGCATGCAGACGGGGTGGTGGGGGTGGTGGGTTCGATGCCGCCCTGAGGCTGGAGGCGGAGTTGGTGCGCCGCAGGGGCGTGGGCCAGAGTGAGTGCAGCAGCCCACGTGGCATCCTCTGCCAGGGCATCTGTGCTGTTTGTGCTTTGGCATTGGTAGGAGAAGGCATGGACCCTCCCCTCACCTGCACTGGATGGGTCTCCTGTCTCCACCACTTCACAGCCCCCCACCCCCGCCAGCCCTCCTTGGACTTTGTTGGTGGCTGCCCACCGCCTTCCGACCTGCACCCTCGCCCGGTCTCCACTGCCGTCCATGGCCCCCTCACCTTCCCCCAGAGGGGCTGCCCGCCCCGGCGCCCCCTCCACCCCAGGTGCCAGCTGCCACTCGGCCGTGTCCATTCTCCACGCATGTCTCCAGGCACATGTCTGAAATAAAACTGCTTATTCTGCCTCTTTCCTTCTCCTGGAATCTGCACACCCTCCCCACCTTTGCGCTCTGTCAAGGATGCCTGCATCCTGGCTATCCCCGCCCCTCCTGCCCCGCCCGCTCTGACCTGTGGTGGTCAGGGCTTGGTTCTCTTGCTCTGTGTTTGTGCCTGTCTCCTTTTGTCATTCCCCCGCTGCACTTGGATTGGGGCCCTCATCTCTTCTCCTCGCCTCTGTGTGGGCTTCCAAGGGGTCCTCTGTCTCTGTCACCCTCCCTTTGCCCACAGCCTCCCCCCACCCCCCACCCCCCTGCTGCTTGGTCAGGATCTCAGGGACACCATCCTGACAGCCTCCCTTCTCTGCTGCTAAGAAACACAGAAACCAACCAGCTTCTCCCTCAGCGGTATTTCCTACAATAATTTTAAGTTGTACACAGTTGAATGTTACTAATTTTAAGAGTTCTTTATCTTAAAAATGCCACAGTACTTTAGCAGTTCCTCAAAAAGCTAAATATAGAGTTATCATATGACCCAGCAATTCCACTCCTCAGTATATACCCAGAAGGGCTGAAAGCATAAGTCCACGCAAAATCTTACCCACAAATGTTCACAGCAGCCCCAAATAGAAACAACCCAGATGTTCTCTACCTGATGAATGGATAAATCAAACGTGGTGCATCCATACAGCAGAGAATTATTCAGCAGTAAAAAGGAATGAAGCACGGATACAGAATGCAACATGGATGGACTTTTAAAATATGCTAAGTGAAATAAGCCAGATGCAAGAGGCCACATATTGTGTGCTTCCATACACATAAAAAATGTTCAGAATCGGCAGATCCACGGAGCCAGAAAGATTTGTGGTTACCATGAGCCGAGGGGAAGGGGCTGCCTTCGGGGGTGACTGCTAACAGAGATGCCGGGGCCCTTTTTGGGTGATGGCAATGTTCTGGAATTAGCAGTTACAGTTGTACAACATTGTGAATACACTAAATTGTAAGTGTGAATGGTACTATTTAAAATGGTCAATTCTATGTTATGTGAAGTGTATCTCAATAAAAATAAACAAAAACTCAGCCTCCCCCCAACCTGCCAAGTGTCGCAGCACACATGCCAGCACTGTTCGTGGTAGGACACGTCTGGACACAGTCTAGGTGTCTGTTGACGGGAGACGGCGTGGGAAGGCGGTTACATAGGAGCGTAGTCAGGCATTAGATATTATATACAGAAGTGAAAATGGGTGGCCCACCACTAGCTATGCATAGTGACATGGCTGAATCTCGGAACCATGAATACTGAGTGACAGAAGCAAGCTGTAGAAGACCGTATATTGTTTAGTTTAACAATACTTTCAAAAGTTCTTTTTATTTTTTAAGGCAAGGAACCAAAGAACCTTGAACCTAAGCGGTTTCCCTGTGGAGGGCGTGGAGGGAGTGGAGGGACGCCCTGTGCGGTCCAGCCCTGCTCTGGGCCTGCAGGGGGGCGAGGGGGGGGGCGGCAGGCAGGTGGGCTCCCAGGCGTTGGCTTTGCTGGTGCCTCGCTTGTAGTTTGCACTTACCCTTTTCTGAGCACCCAACGGTACAGAATGACAATTCGGAAAGCAGAGGAGCCGCACGCAGGCCTTCGGGCTGGCGCTCGCTTTTTCTGGGGCAGAGCCGGACGGTTAGGAGTTGTAAGGAACATTTCCTCCTAATGTCGCTAGTCAGTGCTGCAGAGTAAATAAAACACTGGGAGTGTCTCCAGCAGCAGAGGAAGGAGGGAAATAATATTTTTATTCTGTACCAAAAAAGGAAGTTTACCTTTCAGCGTTGAGACTTGTTTTTTGTTTTTTTTTTTTTCTGAGTGGTATTTCAGATGACAGCTATTTCAAAGGAATGCAGACTCCTTGGGTTGTTAAAGTTGATGTGACTGACTTAGTAGAAGACAGTTATAGCCAGAGAGACATCATTTCTTAAGTATGTGAGTTCTGAAGAACCCATTTTTAAAAATAGTTTTGGAGTGTCTGTGGTATTTCAGACTTCCACCCTGACTGATTCCATTGTATCTCCAGCCTGTAGAACTGTACACATTTCAAAGAGAAGCTTGCTTTGAAGGGCATTAGAGCCTCTTGCCCTTTGTTGGCCTCGCAGCGCAGAGTGAGGCCGTCAGGGTCTGACTCCGGCGTCTGCGCACGGCGAGCCCTGAGGCCCTCCCAGCTCCAGCGTCTCTGCCCCGTGCACCTGACTGGGGAGCTGGCTGGGGAAGGGCTCCTTGGTGGCCAGCTGGACGCAGAGGGGTTGGGGAGACAGTTGCCTCTCTGCCACCCCTAGCCTCTTAAATGTCTAGACAAGAAGGGCCTTTTAAAAGGCCTGCAAATTTAGCAAGGACAGATTCATTGTTCCTAAGATTCATTGGGTTTGCCTAAAGCCAGATGGAATAAGAAATCGGGATTAAGAAGATGGGACCAGAAGCCTGAGGTCTGGGATCAAATCCTGGTCCTACCACTTGCTGGCAGTGTAGCTTGGGCCAGTCACTTAACCTCTCTCCGCCTCAGCTTCCTCCTCTGGGAACCGCGGACGCTAACAGTAACTCCCTGTAGGGCTGTTGGGAAGACGCGAGCAGGCTCGTGTGAAGTCCGCAGGGCGTGCCTGGCAGGTCCTGCGAGCTGGGTTAGTGCGGGCTGGCTGCTGGTCAGCGAGCCTCTCCCACTTCACATTACTCCTCTAAGTCTGTCCTTGCTACGGTTACCGGTATCAGAGAGTGAGTGTGTCTGAGAATCTTCTCGAAGATGCCCGCTGCGAGGGAGAAGAGCTGGTGCCAGAGCCTGTGTGTGTTTAGCAGCTTGTACGTGGGGCAGGAAAGAGGGGCCTGGACAGCACCCCTGCCAGACGGGGAGGGGGCTCCGCCCAGCGTGCCCTTCGGGGAGTGCTCCACTGGGCTGTCGTCTCCGGCCTCGGAGGTTCTCTCCGAGTTGTCCGAGGGACATGCGGAGAAACGTTCTTCCAGGCATACTCGCCTTGGGGGGCTGGGGAGAGGAAGCAGATATTTGGACACATTACTTGCTGGTCCTCTCCAGGCACCCCCTCACAGCAGCCTCCATTTGGCGGGTGTAGAAGTAGAGGCTCAGAAAAGCTTGTTGACTTGCCTCAGGTCAGCCCGCTGAAAGGCAGGGTGTAGACCTATGTGGCCAGAATAAGGAATGCCCACTGTGGCCCTCGCCTGCCGCCCACGGGTGGCTGGCTCTGTGCGTGAACCGCGGATGTCAGGGTGTCCGGTGGCCTCTGCGGCACGTGTGCTGCCCCGCGGGGCCCGGGCTCTGGCTCCTCTTCGCTCGCAGGGTGAGCGTTTACTGAAGCCCAGGCGCAGGGCACCCCTGTCAGGCAGCCAGCGGGGGGGTCCAGCAGCTGCTTTTAACTCGAGGGATGGAGACCAAAAGGGAGCCCGGAACTGGGAGAAGCACGCCTGGGGGTTCACGTGGGTGTCTCCAAATAGACAGGATCAAGGATAATTTTTTTTTAATTTTCTTTCTTTTTTCTTTTTCTTTTTTTGCCTCTGTGTTAATTCACTCAGCAAACGCTGACCAAGTGCCCGCCGTGCGCCAGCCTCTGCTCTGGGCACGGAGAGGGTAGCGGTGACGACCGGCGGGGCCCTGCTCTGAGAGGACGTGGGGGCACAGGAGACAGACAGACACGCAGGAGCACGAGCTAGAAAACATCCGCTGGAGAGAAGGGCTCTGCCGGAAAGTGAAACTGGTGATGCGGCAGAGTGACTGGTGGTTCCCAGCAGGCGACGTGTCCACTGAGATCTGAGCAACCAGAGCGAGCCAGTCCAGGACCGGCACAGGGAAGGGCGGCCGGTGGAGGAAGCAGGTGGGTGGGGCCTGAGGCAGGAGCCCATCTGGTGTGCGCATCCTCTGAAGTGACAGTGAGCGGTTGTTCTAGGAACAAGGGAAGTGACTGGACGTAAGAGCACAGTGCCGCGGTGACATGCACAGTTAGCCTGCAAGTCTTGTCCTTGCCCAGGGTGCCTGGTTATCCTTGGCCTTTTGCTAGGTGTGCCTGTCCTCTGGGCTCTGGGGCTCTGGCTCACCACCCTGTGAGGCTCAGTGTGTGGGTGGGGACCGCTGGACGTCAGTCACCACGGCGTGAAGTTCGTGGCGGTAACGCCCTCAGCTGCCCCTGGGAATCTGCCTGGGTCCTCCATAGCCGCCAGTGGGGGGCCCGCCGTGGCCTCCCAGGATGGCTGGTTTAGGGGCAGAGGTGAGCAAGGGGCTCATTTTTCTCGTGGCTTTGGTTTTCTGTTTGCGTAGTGTGGAAACACCTGTCCCTGCCTGCCGGGTGGCTTTCACTCAAGTGCCTTGAGCTCCTTTGGAGGGAAGTGTTAGGTCGCTGCTGTGGGACGCGCGGCTCCCCTGCCCTCACTTCTGGCCCCTCCCCGGCTCTGCAGGAGAGGGTGGCGGCGCCAGCCAGGTCTGAAGTAAACATGCGACGTGGGAATTCTGAACTTTCCCACGCAGCTCTGCATCTTTCCCAGTGTCTCGCGCTGGAAAATCGTAATCCCTGGCTGCGCCTGCCCCGTGGGGCAGGGTGGGCGGGCGAAGCCATGAAATGCCCTGTCCGGTGGCTCTCGGTCTCTAGGGGGCATTGCCATCTGCCGTTAGTGGGTATTTCTGGCAGCTGCGTCACAGCGTTAGAAATGGAGACTCTGTGGCCCAGGGTCACACACAAGCTGCCATTCCTGGAGGAGGAAGGGCTCTGAGGGCCGCTGCCTGTGCTCCTGGAAGCCCTGCCTTTCGGCTCGGCCACAGAGGAACAGTCCGTACGGGCTGGCGCTGGGGCGCGGCCCGTGGCAGGGGCTGCCGGAAGCGGGGGCTGCTGCGACACCATGGGATGGCAAGGAGTGAGCCCTCTGTCGGAAAGGGGTCTTGGGAGCTCAGGGTCTGTGCCGCAGAGCGGCCATGGTGCTGGACTTGGACCTTTGGTCTCTGTCCTAAATCTTCTGTGCTCTGTCACACCACACTTTGCTTTTTGGCCTGGTTTTTAAAGAACATTGTCTCTGAGTTGTTGTTTGCAAACTACACTGAGGAGTAGAACAGAGGTCGGGGGACATTAAAGAATTCTCTGTGCGTGAGTATGCACCCCCTCGGCCTCGTCGTCCGTGGGGCGGGGCAGGCGCGGCTCATCCCACTCGCCTTCCCTAGGCCGGGGCAGCGAGACTGAGGGACGGCAGTCAGTGGCCGGAGTGCGGCTGGAGTGGCCCGAGCCAGGCCTCCTGACAGCGGTGCTTGCTTCACGGCCTTTAAAAACGGCTGCACTTCCACACCTGTGTAGTCTGCAGCCACAGGCTGCTCTTTCCAGAAACTGAATGGTTAGAGCATGTTGGTGAAGAAAATTGAAATTCTTTACGTGTGCTTTCAGTAGCTGATTTCTGCTCTTAGAAAAATTAAGAAGAGGTGAAGTCATGGGAGGCTGTTTGGAAATCTGATTGGAGCTCTCCTGTGCGTGTTCTCATGAGTGTCGGGCCCTTTGTTGGGAGGTGTCCTGCCTCGTGTGAAGGGTGGCGTTGCCCCACACAGGGCCAGGGCTCCCTGCCCGGCCGCCCGCTCGCCCCTCACAGCTCCGCCGGCCGTGGGTTCGTCGGAGCCCCTCAGGGCCCTCCTGCCCTGAGCAGGGAGTGGGCAGGCAGTCTACCTGCTTTCTTACCTACAAGTCAAGTCTAAAATGTTTGTTTTACCTCGAAATTCTTTAAACATGTGGGCAGTTTTTAAGCCCACAAGTTGGATAGTGATATAAAATTTGATTCTCTGCACAACAAGAAGTCATTGGAAATTAGATGCCCACAATCAGTTAGTAAAGAGGACTTCTTTTTCCTTTTTTTTTTTTTTTTGGCGGACTCTTACTGTTTTTCTGGAGTGTGTATGTAAAGGATTTTTTTCTTTCCTTTTCATTTCTCTCGCTTGCATGAATAGTAGCTATAAGCGCTAAGTTATTGCTAGTGTGGCTGATACAGAATCATAATAGTCCTTTCTCTTTAGGCTGAAATGATTACTGTGGGGGAAGAATGTGGCAACTGTCCACATTGTCCTGACTGGACCGCTGTCTTCTGGGGGCCAGCTCAGTTTGGTCACGTGAGCTGCGGCTCAGCCTCCTTGTAATGGTCTTGGCCCCTTTTTCCCAGTGGGAAGATGGAGGTGTTTCCTCGTTCGTGGGCTGCATGCACAGGAGGATTAAAGCCAGCCCATCAAGGCGTGCAAAGCATTGTACAAGCTTAATGTTGGTGCATGTCATACAGTGACACATGGCACTCGCCTCGGCAAACCTACCCACCACCCGGGGAGCTGGGTGAGAGCTCGCATCCACTAAGCATTATCCCAGGTCCTGTGTGTCTGGAGTTGTGCGTGGTGTCCCCAGGAGATTCTGGCACACACGGCCAGTGGGCCGCGGAGGCCATGCTGCGGGGCGGGCGGCTGCGCCCTCCTCCCTCAGCCGTCCTGGCATCTGCTGTGGGAAAAATGAAGCGTGCGTGACCCATAGGAGGCTGCCACGCATCGGTAGTTTGAACTGCCACCTGGGCTGATGAGCTTGCGTTCAGCTCACTCAGTAATGCTTACCGATAACGGCTGGATTGGTGCGGTCACTATTGAGTGACCTGTGACTGTTAGGTTTTCGGGGGGAGGGAGAGATGCTTATTGCTATTACTTCATCGCTGGTCTTGACCGCAGGTCCCTGGAAAGCCACTGTCAGAATCTCCCATCGGATGGGGTGGACATCTCCGCCGCACACGACCGGTGATGTGCCTCGGTGTGACAGGGGCACAGGGGCAGAGAGGCCCGTGGGCTTTGGCCAGGGACCCACCTGTGCTGCTCCAAACCATGAAAGCCTTCTCTTTCCCCCGTCATGGGGACTCCAGCTTTGGAAGGAATTTCCCCACCCAGCCCTGCAAGTCCTCGGAGCACATTTTTTTCTGGAATTCTTCTTATCTCCAGGGGCCTCGCTCCAGCCTTGGAATTTTTTTGTCTGTTTGTTTAGTTTTCCTCTGTTTGCTATTTCTTTAGTCTATTTTCAGGCTCCACTGTCTTTGGCGTTCTCATGTTTTCAAATACGCCAGAATTTTTCTTCCCCGGCTTGGCCCTGCAGATGCGGTTATCCAGCTGTCACTTGGTGGTCCACCATCACAAGCCACTTCCAGAAAGTGCGACAGTCCCAGGCTTTGGCCAGGATGCCTGCACTTTGAGAAGTGGCTGGCCTCCCGGGGGGACCCAGCTCCTGCTTCAGGGTGGGGCCAGGGTCCGGTGTCAGAGGAGGGCTGGCCATTGTCCCTGCACTTCTGCTGGCGGCCTGGCCCTTGGAGGCTCCGGGGTGGCCAGCCCGTGCTCCACGTGGCCTGCGGCCTGCGTTTGGGTGTGGCGGCTTCCCTCCTCTCAGGTGCTCGGTGCACAGAGCTCATGGTGACAGATGGCACAGGCGCATGCTGCTGTTGGTCACAGTGACTTTGCTGGCTCATGCCGCCGCAGAAGTCCATGGGGTTGATGGCTGCAGGCACAGATGGACCCAGAGGCTCAAAGGATGGCCTTTCTTGCTCCTTTTCCTTCTCTTGGCTCCTTGATTGCTTCTGCGTCAGCTTCAGACCCAGGCGGGCCCGGGCTCTGTGGTGGCTTCCGGCAGCTCAGCCACCCTGCTGCTTCCCCAGGCGGCCGGGGCCTGTCCCGAGAAGGCTCCCGGTGGGCCCCTCTGGCTGGGCCGTGGCGCTCTGGCGGACTGGGCCTGGCCAGACCTGCTCCTGGCCTCTCTCCCTAGAAGACCAAGGTTCTTTCCAAGACAAGGGGATATGGATGGTGCCCAGGCAGAAACAACAGGTTCCATTTCCAGGAAGTGTTGTTTGGCTTAAAGAACCTTCGCTAGCACTGGGGATGGACTGTAGAAAGTGACGTCCCCTCCTTCACTGACCAGCCTGCGGCTGTCAAGGCGGAGGCGCAGGAGGTCGCAGGCGCTGGAAGGCCCGAGGGGCTGCGCGTTGCCCGCAGCGAGACTTCCCCAGACCTGCCCGTGCATCTGTGTCTGTGCTGTTGGTTGGATTTTGTCAGCTCCTTGTGGTTACCAGTGGTTACCTCATGTGCTTCAGAAACCTGGATTCTTAGTAAATGAATTATTAATTAGTACGGTTTCAGAACAGGCTTTTCAGGGCTGGGGCTGTGGGGCTGTGGTGGTTGGAGCCCCTCGTCGTCTCCTCCGGGGAGGCGAGTGGACGTCTTCTGGCACCTGTTGCCGCTCTCTTGGAAGGTGCAGAAAGAGTCATTTGCCTTGACTAGGAAATCCTAACTTGAAGTCACTTTGCCGTCTCTATTCAAACATATTTAAAGCTGGAACAGAATTACATAAACATACTTGTTTCATTCACCACTTACTGTAACATAGTTCTAAGTAATACCTGATGATAGAAATACATTTCTAGCCCTGGCTGGTGTGGCTCAGTGTGTTGGAGCAGCATCCTGTACATTGGAAGGTTGCGGGTTCCATTCCCGGTGAGGGCAGATGTCTGGGTTGTGGGTTCAGTCCTCAGCCAGGCCCCATATGGGAGGCAACCGATGGGGGTTTTCCTCTCTCTCCGTGCCCCCTCCACCCACCCTTAAAATCATTAACATATTTTTAAAAATTAAAAAAAAAGGCATTTCTAGTTAACTGCTGTTTTAATGCTATTTGTTCCTTCAGTTGTCAGTAAAATTTATGAAAATGAATCCTTCCACTTTTTTTCTCTTTTGGCCTATACTTTAAGAAAGTTTATTTTTCCTCCTTGTTTTGACCGTATCCCCCTCCCCTCACCCTCCCCACATCTGCCCTGGAGGTCCTCAGGAAGCGATTGGATGTTTCTGAACTGACTGTATTTGCCCAGGCTTGAGTGACGAGCCCAGAAGGCAGTGAACTGTCCTGTTTTAGTTGCTTTTTCATGTACATTAGTTCAGGCCCAGCAAGCTGGAGAAAAGAAAACTGGCAAACTGAGAAGGAAAGTTCGGAAAGTGGAGCAGCTGACCGTTCAGGAGGATGAAAGCAGAACAAAACTCGGACTCTGGAAATAACACAGGATGTGTGTTGGGGATGTTGCGCGTTCAGGGATGGCTGTGGGAGGGTATCCCTGGCAGGTGGTTTTGGGGAGTGTTTATCCCAGCCCAACCCGAGGCTGAGGGGGAGATGTTTCAAAGCGGGAAGGCCGAGCTCTGCGGTGGGCACGGACAAGCGTGACAGCCACCGAGGCGCGCACCTCCCGCTGGAGGAGCCGGGGAGCGCGGGGCGCAGGCTGGCTGCTGGGGCCCGCAGCCCGCGCGTGTGCCACCAGGCCTCTCACGTGGGGCTTGGGGGTTCGGGTGGCAAGCTCTCGGCTGAGGCCTGCAGCCCGTTTGGCCATGACAGGAGTTTCCCAAGGTGCGCTTTCTCCGATCGTGGGCTCGTCTGCAGACCTCAGCCTTCCCGCCCGTCGTTGGTCCTGACAGTGGCTCTCGTCTGTGGCGTTAAGAAGATGGCCGGCAGCCGTTCATCTTGTGCAGGCTTCACGTTTCGTTCTGGGCGTAACAAATATTCTGTTAGCGTCTTCCTTCTTCTTGAAGCCTGACTGTTCCCAGGAGATGCCAGCAGATGTCTGCGAGGCGCGCCTGCCGGGGAAGCCCCTGCCGTGGGCGCAGCCGTCTCAGGGCGTGGCGTCCTCTCCGGCCTGCGCAGCGCCAGCAATGGCGCCCTGGCCCTGCTCCCAGGGCTGCTGCGTCGCCCGTGCCCCCTCAGGCCTGGGGGGCCCCGTGGGTGCCCTGGTTGGGCCCCAGGGCCTCTCCCTCGTCCCCCTGGGGGACAGCAGGTCCAGCTGACCAGTCCGCCCCACGCGGCGGCGGGACGAGGGACAGGCGCAGAGTCCAGCACGTCACTGCTCCCTCAGGAAATTGCCTTTTCAAATTATATTTTCAACCATTTGGGGCCTTTTCCCCAGGACTGTTTGCTCTCATGCTTAGTTGAAGCTGCTTTTTTGTGCCGGGAGGAAGGTGGCTCAGGGGCCTCCTCAGGGGGACCCCAGCTCTGCCTGCTTCCCCTCAAGAAATGGGACGGCCTTGCCTGCAGTGCCCCAGGTGGGACAACAAGTGGAAGTGCCCAGAGGCCCTGGGCACTGAGTGCATCCAAATGCTGCTGCTGATTTTGACAGGCATTTGCGCTTTAATCTGGGAGGTGCTTATTAAAAATCAAAGTGTTCTTTGTTTTTCCTTTTCGAGGCCCATTCCACCTACGCCAGCAGGGAATGATACTGTGAATGAAAAACCTAATTAAAATCAAGTGTACAGGTTGCTGTGAGAGTTTCCTTTCCTGGCCCTTTGAGAAGCCTTGGAAGACTCATGAGACCTCACCAGGTGACGGAGAGGCTTTGCACGCCTGCCCTCCGGGGAACGGAGGCAGAATTCTGCCTCCGTGGCCAGAGCAGATGGATTGATTGTCACCAGGCGAGACATTCCGAGCTGCCTTTCCTGTTTGTGTGGCTGCGTGTGAGGAGTGACCACTGATGGCATTTCCTGTGGCTTCCCTGCTCCTGACACCTTTCGCTGAGTGTGCCCGTTGCCTTTCTGAGGTTTTTGAGAAAGGTGGGAGCCATTCATTGTTTCTCTGGCAGAAGCAGCACCGCAGCTTGGCAGAGAGAAGGGCCACTGCAGGAGGAGGAGGAGGGTCCTAGCCCGGTGGCCTTAGTCCGCTCCAGGCCTCGGGTTCCCTGTCCAAGAAGAACCTTTATGCGGAAGGTCTCATGAGCGTTAAGTGAGGCAGCCTAACCCGGGGAGCGCAGGTAGCTGGGGATGGGGCGGGGAGTGGTGGGGGAGCTTCATGTCCGGACCTGGCTGTATGCTCTGTCTTTGGAAGTCCCTAGAGTCTTCTGGACTTTCCCTCATTTTATGAATGAGGCGCAACCCACATCTCTACTTCCCTTGCGTCCCCTCAACTCTCCTCAGCTTTGAAGACCATGCCGAGGATTATTTCCCGCGAAAGCCCTTCCGTTGTCTGCCCATGCGGGCCCCAGCACCCCGCTGAGCCGGCTGTTCTGGTTTTGCATCTCCAGATCCCCTGTGCTCCACCCCTTGCCAGGCTGTGGCCTTCCTGAGGAAAGAGACCTTGTTTTCAGTCCATACATTCATACATTTATTCAACAGGGTTTATGTCACGTCAGGCACAGCCCTAGGTACTGGGTGCTCAGTGGTGAGCAAGACCGATGGGGGCTCTGACCGGTGTGGCTCAGTGGCTCGGGCGTCATCCTGCGGACTGAGAGGTCGCCCGTTCGATGCCCAGGCTGGGCACATGCCTGGGTGGCAGGCCAGTCCCCGGGTAGGAGTGTGTGAGAGGCAACTGACTGATGCTTCTCTGGCACATTGATGTTTCTCTCCCTCTTTCCCTCCTTTCCCCTCTCTCTAAAAATAAATAAAATGTGTTTTTTTTTAATTAAAAAAAAAAAGACTAATGTGGGTGGCCAAACTCGTGGACCAGTCCCACTGTTGGAGACGTGGGTCTCACTCCAGCTCTGTGAATGCTTCTTTCCTGGAGAGGGTAGAGCTGTGTTTGTGGCCTTCGGCTGGGTGAACCAGCTAACGCATAATTCAGAGCCTCAGTTTTCTTGTCTGGGAATGAAGGGATTGGGCTAGAACCAGATTATTTCCAAGGTGTGTCGCACAGCTCAGGCCAGATGCTGGTGCCTGCCGAGAGCCCCATGGAAGGCCTCAGCTGGGCTCCAGACGAGCTTGGGAACCTTCATACACAGACAGGAGGAAAGTGCAGCTTGCGGAGAAGCCCCTGGCAGCTGTGCACGTGGTGGGCAAGAGGCAGATGGATGGCAGGCAGAGGCGAGGTGTAGGTAGGCACGCTGGGGTCACGGGACACCCGCGATGAGGGGCTCCCTCATCCCCAAAGGTAATGTAAGCTCTACCGGGCCCAGCCTCCCCCGCCGTTGGCTTGTCTGTGGCTGGCCTTTGCTGTGCAGTGGAAATGGAACCCATGGAAGAGCTGTTTTCAATGGAAGCATTTTGAAAACAGAACAAAAATAGAAAATTGTCATAATGTTTACTCCTTTTCTCCCAAAGACTTAAACTTAAGTTTAAATTTTGTCCAGTCTTAACCTGTAATATTGATCTTATCTTAATTTTGAAAGGAGAATAGGATCTCTTTCATCCTAGGAAGGCGGGAGGGGAGTCAGCCAGCGTGGCCCCCATCGCCCAGGGCCGGCTGCTCATAGCAACGGCCCCGAGGGCTCATGGCCCAGTGAGTGTTTCTCTCTCTCTTTCTAGGTCATGGCCTCCAGTTCCTCGGACCTGAGTCTCCAGCGGAGGAAATGACTGTCAGGGGTCTTGCTCCAGATCTGTCACGGAGACTGAACCTTTGCAGGGTGCAAACTTGCCCAGGACAGGAAAGTTTCTCTCTTTGAAGGGCTTCACGTGTATAACAAAGAAAAGAAAGATGACGACTTCGTCTATCAGACGGCAGATGAAAAACATTGTGAACAATTACTCAGAAGCCGAAATAAAAGTACGGGAAGCCACCTCCAATGACCCCTGGGGCCCGTCCAGCTCTCTGATGACCGAGATTGCGGACCTGACCTACAATGTGGTGGCCTTCTCGGAGATCATGAGCATGGTGTGGAAGCGGCTCAACGACCACGGCAAGAACTGGCGGCACGTGTACAAGGCTCTGGCGCTCCTGGACTACCTCATCAAGACGGGCTCCGAGCGGGTGGCCCAGCAGTGCCGAGAGAACATCTTTGCTATCCAGACCCTGAAGGACTTCCAGTACATTGACCGAGACGGCAAGGACCAGGGCATCAACGTGCGGGAGAAGTCTAAGCAGCTGGTGGCCCTCCTCAAGGACGAGGAGAGGCTGAAGGCTGAGAGGGTCCAGGCCCTCAAAACCAAAGAGCGCATGGCCCAGGTTGCCACCGGCATGGGCAGCAACCAGATCACCTTTGGTCGCGGCTCCAGCCAGCCCAACCTCTCCACCACCTACTCGGAGCAGGAGTATGGCAAGGCCGGGGGTTCGCCGGCCTCCTATCATGGCTGTGAGTAGGGGACGCACCCCCCTCCCCCCACCAGTGCGCACTGGCAGGCACAGCAGCGCTGGGCGACAGGCCGGTGGGTGGCTTTGGGCGGAGTGAGATGGTGCATCTGTCCTTTATCTCAGTTCCTGGGAGCCAGATGACAGTGCCCTTGAGCTGTCACAAAGGGACTGTCAGTCCCTTTTTTGGCCGCTTTGGCTCGAGTATCTCAAGACCCTCTGCTGCTTTACAGTCTGACTGTCCATCTAGGCAGGCTGGGCCTGCGGGGGGTGGGGTGGAGAAGGCGGGGCGGGGAGGCTGGTCTCTCCTGCCTCCTCCTCAGGGAGGGGCCGGAGGGAAGGGACTGACCTGCTGCACTCACAGTGGGGAGCTGCCTGTATCTGGTAGCTAGAAGGAGACAGAGAACTTTTTCTGGATAATCTTGTTTCTTTAATCTCCGATCAGTGTTTTTCTAGACAGTGGGCTCCGGGCCTCCTGACTGGCTCGGTGTATTGTCTAAGCATTGCTGGGCAGGAGACGGCCTGTCTCTGGCTCACCTGAAGCGGGAGAGAGCAGCGCCCCTGCAGCGGTCATGCGGGCAAGGCCTCCTTTGCCCGCACCGGGCGGGTTTTGGGTGGTCTGTTTGCATGGCTGGGTCTGCGCTGGGTGGAGCTGCTCCGGTTCCTCATTTTGCCCGTTGGATTACTCGAGGCCCCTCATTCAGAGAAGGTTTCGGGGAGAAGTGGGGGTCAGGGGCTGATGGAAGCTGACCGCAGGGCCAAGCTCGCGGGGCCAAGCTCACGTCCTCTCACTCCCGGCGAGGGCGCCGAGGCGTGTGCTCTGCGGCCTTCACAGTGCGGGGCTGAGGCAGGCCTGGAGGCCTGCGGTGCGGGAGGTAGTGGTGGGCGTGAAAAGGTATCTTCTGCCTGTAAAAGTAGAAGGGTAGGTCCCCATACCCTTTCTTTTTGGAATCACTAACACTATGTCAGCAAAACGGGAAACTTTTTTTAAAGGAAGTTGTAGTTTGACACTGACATATCCCTCTCAACCCTTGCTTAGTCAGTGGCTCTGTGACCAGAACACTTAGTAGCATATCCTGCTTCTGCAGGTTTCGGTCTGACATTGTGCAGCCACCGGCAGCATTTTGAGGAACGTGCCAACTAGGAGATTGGCATAGTGAAGTCACACTTTGTGCCTCTAGGAACTGTAAATTATTATCAGGCTTGGGGAGGTTAGCATTCTTTTGTCCCATCGTTTTCTGACGTAGTTTGAACTCTGCGTAAGCAGGAGTTGTGACCTTCACGAAAGCACTTAAAGAAAAATACCCTGCTTCTCCAGAGGTCGTCTTCGGGGCCAGGGCGCACGAGAAAGAAAGAAATAAGGAAATAAAGATTGCCCTTTAGGAAGCGAAGTTATTTGTTTCTCTCGAGGAGCCTCCTGCCGCCCTCAGAAAGGCCCCCGTGGGTTGAGTCCGTCTCCAGGCTCCCCGCCGTCCTCTTTGAGAAGTGGCAGGCAGTGCACTCTGTGGCCACCCAGCGCTCCTCCCCTCTCTCCCTGCCTTCTGTGGTCACTGTCCTCCAGAAGCCAGAGGGTACAAAGCGAGGAGCTGAAAGTGCTCTCTCCCTCATCAGTAGTTCGCAGGATGTTCCGGGTGCGGGGGCAGGTGGTGGGGCGCAGGGGCCCGGGCAGCTGGGTGGGGCCCTGCGCAGGTGCTGCCCGGCCTTGCGCCAGGCTGGCGGCCGCCGCCCCAGGCCCGGCTCCGATGGGTGCTGGATCCCTCAGACCTTGAGCTTGAGCTGCATGTTCAGGGTCAGGATGTGGTGGGTCAGCAGGCTGCTCACTGCCTCTCAAACGTCGGTCGGGCGCTGGCCTCGGCACAAACCCCTGCCGCTCCCTCTCCCTCTAATGGCCTGTCTTTCTCTGTGTGTGTGTGTGTGTCCCTGCCCAACAGCGCCCGAGGCCTCGCTGTGCCCGCAGCACCGCACAGGGGCCCCGCTGGGTCAGAGCGAGGAGCTGCAGCCGCTGAGCCAGCGTCACCCCTTCCTGTCGCACCTGGGGCTGACCTCCCACCCAAATGGTGACTGGTCCCAGCCCTGCCTCACTTGTGACCGTGCAGCCCGAGGTGGGACGGCGGTTTGCTTTTCTCCTTCCTAGAAATGCTGGGCAGCTTGCTGGGGGTGTGCTTGTCATGTCAGTACAGCCAACTCTCTCCCTCCCTCCTCCGGACCCCGTGGTCCAGCCGCCAGTGGACCCGGGGCCCTCCCTGCCTAGGCTGGGAGCTCAGGCCCTGCCCGCGCGCCCCGCGCGCCCTCCCGCGTTGCTCGTCAGAGGTTCTGCCTGAGGCTGCAGGGGGGCTGCTGCTCGGTCGAGTGGGGGCACTGTCACTCTCTCCTGCTGTCCCCGTGCCCTGCAAAAGGTAGAGGGGCCCTGCTGTCTGCCAGACTTGGGGCCGCAGAGGGCAGACCCCTTGGCTCCCTGAGCCAGAAAGGTGCGGTTCAGGCCTCACGGCGCTGGACGAACCCAAAGGCCTCGGGTGGTCCCTGGAAGCCGCCGTCATCGATGCAGTGATAGTGCCTCTCTGAGGACAGAATGGGGTTGTTTTTGCTTCTCAACTGCCGTTCTTCCTGAATTCCCCATTTCCATGGTGAACAGAGAGTTAGCTGTACTGTCAATTCTGGGTCACAGTGTTTGAAGATACCTAATTCAATGGGTAATTAAAAGTGGGGCTTCTCTTTTGACTAATTAATAATGTATCCTGGTCAGAGCCGACAACTGTTGCAGGTTAAACTGAAAACAGATTTCACTGTTGCCTACAAGAAAGAGCTCTCGATCTAACCTGCCTTTGGTCCCCGTGGGGCCCTGCTGCAGAGGAGGGAGCTGTCACTGGAAGGGCACCGACAGAGGGCCTTTGTGGCTCCCCAGGAAGGCGTGGCCGGCCTTTATTCAGCCCTGGAGACAGTTGCTGTTTATTCATGCCTCGTTAATATTACAGCTTGTTTGACTTGGGCATTTGTATGACCACTTTATTTCACTCTGGGATATTTCCTTTGCGCCCCATCTTCCCCTAGCAGTTTGAACAGGGTGTTGTAAGGAGGGACAGCCAGCTTTGCACTGTAGAGAACGTAAAGGGTCAAAACAAAGTGTGTTCTCAAGGAGCTTCCAAGTGTGCCGAGTTCCAGGTCTGTTTCTCTCACCAGAGCTTTGGGGCCGTTCCCAGCAGTTCCCAGTGTTCCCCAGAACTCTAGGAGCCCCCGCTTTGCTTTTCCCCAGGCCCCACCCGTTCTGTAACTGCCGAGGTCTGTGTGAGTCTCAGTGGCCGACTCTGCGAGCACCTGGCTGTCTTGCTCTGCTGCTGGCAGCCTGGCTCTCCTGGGGCATCTGCGCACTGAAATCAGGCTGGCACGCCTCCTGCGGCCAGGAGCAGGCGCCCTGCTCCACCAGGCCCGCCTCCCGCCTCTGAGCCTGTGCCCTGCGTCCCTCCCACCGGGGCCCCCGCACAGCTGTGTACAGCGCTGTGGCTTCCCTCTTCCCCTTCAGCTCTGGTAGAAGTTAAGGCTAAAAATGGGTTTTGTTTGTTTGCTTGTTTTTTGACAATTTCTCGCGCCCCAGGTGAGTGCTGGGCAGACAAGGGCTACGTGGTGTCGTGTTTCGTCCCTCAGCTGTGCAGTGTGTGCACCCGCTACACGTTTCCCACGCCCTCCTCGGTGGGGTTGTCCAGAGCAGGCCCCTGTCCTGTGGCTCCTTTCCGTTCTTTCTTGGCACCTAACAAAGTGTTGAGCGTAAGGTCAGTTCTTAGTACATGCACATCGGCGGGTCTGCTTTGCACGCACTGGCCTGGCTTCCCGCAGGGGAGAAGCCCGAGGGACACCAGCCGTCCGAAATGGTCTTGTGAAGTGCAGGCTGTGGTTCAGGGGAGGCATTTGTGAGAGGCACTCTGAGGACCCAGACCCTGCATGGAGGCCTGGTGGGCACAGGCGCAGACTCCAGGCGCGGATGGGGTGGCCGGTGGCCCAGAAGAGCCCTTCGTGGGAGAGTGGGGCCCCGCGGAGGCCCTGGCGCTCCGGCCACTGGCCTTACCCACAGAGCCCGTGGTGTAGCTGGAGCGCGTCCCCCCGACCCCGCCCGCATCCATGAGCCCACTCTGTGCCCCTCCCCGCCTCCTACCACACGGATCTGTAGGCCTGGCCTGGGAGCCCCTCAGGTGCTCCTTCGTCTCTGGTTCCGTGGCCTCGATTCATGGCCAGCTTTCTGGTTGGTCTCCGTGCTGTTACCCTCCCCGTTCTTATCCACCCTTCAGGTTTATAAATGGCGATTGGGCCTCAGGTCTCAGAAAACTCCTCTGGATCCCAGGGGTCCCCCGAGGGTCCAGCCCAGGGCCTTCACATGGCAGACAACTCCCTTCCCTGGAGACCTCGGCCTCGCCGCACTCTGGCTCCCACGGTCCCTCGATCATTCAACGGGGATGCATTCAGTTCCCGCTCTGCGCTGGGCACTGGGCTAAGCACAAAGCAGAGCCCCCTGCCGCTACTACTGGGGAGAGAGACAGCAGACGTAAGACATCATACAGCATGTTGCGTGATGAGCACTTTGTGAAACAGCAAACAAAACCCAAAACAACCCATCCAAGTGTGAGGAGCAGTGAAGGGGGTCTGCAGTGTTACAGAGGGTGTCAGAACGAACCTCCTTGAGAGAGTGATGTTGGAGCAAGGACTGAGCAGGGAGGAGGAGGCGGAGGAGGAGGAGTGAGCTGTCGAAGTTCACTCTGGATGGGCGTCCAGGCAGAGGGCTGCGGCAGCCGTTGCAAAGGTCCTGAGGCAGGGGCTGCTCCAGGTGTCTGCGGGGCTGGAAGGGAGTGGAGTGGCTGAGGTCAGGGTGGGTGAAGTGTAGGTCTGCTCCCCAAACCGACTGGGGCAGGGAGCTGTTCTTCCCATTCCTAATCCATTTCAGACAGATACCTTTGTATCAGGGTTTAGATTTTGTAGTGATGTCATGCTCGAAAAGTTTGTAAATACTTTCTCTGCTGTGCTTGCTTGTCCTGTGCCATATGCTAAGCCTGGTGTAGGGCCCTGGGGCCATTGGACACCCTTTGGCTTTTACTCAGTGGGTTGTGGAGGCAGCGCGGGGTTTGGAACCGAGGAGGGACTTGATCTGATCTGGGGATGAGAAGGCGTAGGAGGAGCGTCTGGCTAGGGGTGGGGCAAGGCGGGCCAGGAGACCCCTGCCCTTGCACAGGTGGGAAATGGTGCACCTGGATCAGAGGGGCTGCGGGGCTGGGTGTGTGATAAAGGAGAGCGGCAGGACTTGCTGGGGGCTGGACGGGGGCAAGAGGCGTCCAGGGCTCCTGGGATGCCGCCAGCGCAGGGACCGGGGCAAGAAGCTGCGGCCCCGGACGCGATGGTGGTTGTGAGCAGAGCAGGGTTGAGCAGAGGCAGAGCTACATCCTAGACACGTTGAAATGGCTAGTAGACCTGCAGCTGGTCTGTGGAGTCGAGGGGTCAGGATTCTGGGCTGACGATGCCCGCGGCCCGCTGGCCCGCCCCGGCACCCTGGCGCACATCCGTCACGTCTCCCTCCGTTGTTCCTGGTAAGCTGCCCGCCCTCCCCATCGAGGCTGGCTCTGCGGCTCGCCTTGTGTTGCGTGGTGGCCTCACTCGATCCTGGTAAGTGATCAGGACTGCTGTGTGCAGGGGACGCGGTGGGGCCCAGAGGAGGCCTCTTGGGCTCTAGGGCCGGGGTCTGCCTGAGGCCACACAGACAGGGCGGCCGGTTTGCACAGAGTCGGATGTGAACAGCCCACCTGCCCCCCTGCGCTCGGCTCTGTCCACCCTCTCACACTCTGCAGGGCCAGTCACGATGCTCAGGGAGCTGTGGGTAAGTTACAGACACTCCTGGGGCAGCAGGGACACACATCAGAGGCACCACACAGGGCTGGGGAGAGCCGTCCCTGTGAGTCAAGGTGGAAGCGTGGACCACAAGGATTGCTGCTGCCGTCTAACATGGGTTCCCTCCCCCGCTCGGTGCTTCCACGGAGGGGGCTAATGAGAGAAGGAGGAAGAAGTCCCTGGCTCGCCTTCCCGGTCCCCTTGCTGACACTCCCAAGCTGGTGTCTGGAGCCGGAGTGGCACTTGCCTCGCTGCAGCGTGGCCAGGTCACGTGTTGCTGGGTGCCTTGGATTCCTGGGTGGCAGGTCAGCTGTCAGCATTCCCATTCTTGAAAAAAGAAAAGAGAAAGGAAGACGGAGAATGGAAATCCTCGTTGTCCTCTGATTCCCTCTGGTGAATTAGAACCAACCGGAAGTCCCACCACTGAAGGGGGCGGTGGTGTGCTGTGCATGGGGTGAGTGCCACCCCCCGTGGTCCAGGTTGTCCCGATGGACCTGTCTCGCGACACTGTCTGCACTCTGGCTGGCGCGCAGACGCCGTCTGCGGTGTGGTTCAGGCCGGCGCTTCCTCGGGCCCTTGCACGGGGGCCAGCAGCCCCACGCACACCATTGACAGTGGTGCTCCCCACGGTTACTGGAGGTTAGGGCCGATTCGTTTATCTGCCCTGTTTCCCTTAGAAAGGATTGGAGTTGGCTTGCAAAGCACATGCAATACCAGAGGATTAAATAGATACCAGAAAAAATGGAGGCAAAAAGAAAATAAGGCCAGGCTCACCTCTCACTGCTGGAAATGAATCCAAATTTGGTGTCAAGCTTCTCAGCCACCAGCACCTGAGAGGACAGTTTCTCTTCAGTTGCTGAGAAGAGCCCGGGACCCAGAAGGGGCCGGCGCTCCTGCGCTGGGGGCGAGGCAGGGCCCAGGAGCCGCCCCGCCCACCCCACCCCCTAGCCTGGGGCTGCACAGGCAGCAGGGGCTCTGTCCTCGCAGCAGCGCTGTGGGCGCTGGCGCCCCTCTCCCTGAGGGTGGAGGGCGGGTGGCCTCCCACGCCCTCAGCCATTCTGAAATCCCCTGGAAAGATCCGGAGAGCTGGGTGTGTCATCTCTTTCACGTGCGTGTTTGAGACCGTTCCGGGAACACTGGGCCCTCCGGACTCTCCGGGGAAGCCGGACCCGGGGTGGACAGCTGCCGCAGCCCTGCCCCCCGGGCTGTGGGAGCGGAACTGGAGCGTGGGCACACAGGGAAGAGAGCGGTCGTAAGAGTTAGGCGTCTGAGAAAGGGAGTCTCTTAGGTCTATTTTGAAAATTTGAGGATGTGGGAAAATACATTAATTGCTTTAAAAAACGTGAACCTAGCCAGCGTGCGGCTCAGAAGCCCTCCTGGGCGAGGCCTCGGGAGGAGCATGGGAGGTGGAGGGGAGCAAAGCTTTGAGGTGCCCGGCTGAGTGACGGCCCGGGAGCAGGGCTGCGGGCCATGCCCCGGGCCGACAGGTGGTGGGCGGCTGCCGGCCAGGCCAGCATCAGGAGAGGCCGGGGACAGCCAGCCCTCAGCGGCCTCCCCTTGGCTCTGGGCCGCATCTGCGCCTTGTTTTCTGAGGGGGGTGGACTAGGACCTGGGTGGGAGATGGGGATCTTTCGGCACCTCATTCTGCAGATGCGTTCTGTAAGTCGTGCGAGCCCTACCTCGTGGGCAGCAGTGCGTCCCAGGGACAGGCACACACTGGCCTGTCACTGTCAGCTTGCTGTGGAGAGCGTTCTTCAGGCGGGACAGCTCCACAGAGGGGCTGGCCAGCGAGGCCGGCAGACGGCGGAGGTGGCGGTTCTGTGGACTCCTCCGTCCAAAGGTTAAACCTGAAGAAGGCTCGTTCTTGCCACAGGGCTCGCATCTTCAATGGGACCCGCCCGTGCGGGGGCACGGACGGCCCTGCCCCAGGCGGCCACCGCCCAGCACGGTGCTCCCTTCGGAGGTGCCTCTGCATCTGCCACTGGCCCGGGGGGTGGCCCGGCCGTGTGGTCGGGGAGGGACGAGGCGGGCTCGGCACCCGATCTGCTCGGTTCTCAGGGCTGAGGCCGGATATGAACCCGCGTTTTTAGAACTCTGGCTCTCCTCCCTTTTTTTTTAAATAAAAAGAGTGGTTTTAAAATGAAAAGTAGTTTTTAGATTGTTCTACAAGACATTTGACTATTTAGTGTACCCCTGTTGAAATATGATTGTGTGCTGTCCATCGTGTGTGATGCTTTTTTTTGGTACTTTCACAGTTTTTTAAAAGCATGACTCCTCCCTGTTTAAACTGTCACTTCGCGGGGACCCAGACCTCAGGAGCGCCTCCGGTTGTCAGAGAGGGTGGCAGAAGACTGGAACACAGCTATCACAGTTGCTCGTTAGGGCAGGTTTGGTCATTAGTAAGTGATTGATGTTGACTTCTCCCATAGAAAATTGAAGTTATAAATACAATATTTACACCTATCCACTTGCCTTTAAAGCATTCTTTATAATATAGGTAAGTAGGCTTTTTAAAAAAATAAACTACCAAGAATGGAGTAAGAGAAAGGAGAACGGAGAGTTTAAGTCGTGTTCCATAACAGTCACACAGCCGTTGTGGTGTCACGGCTGCTTAGTGGCTCATTTTAAAGAGTCAGCTTTAAGGAGACATCTAAAAATCATGTAAATAAAAATGAGAGGGAAGGATTAAAGATAAATTGCTTTTTGTATGGAAAAACAGGCAATATAATTTCCGTGTTGCCTTTCCGTGCCATGATATTCTGCTGTCTCCAGAGTGCCTGCCGCCTCCTGGAACCGCCAGTCTGTCTTCTGTCTCCCTGTGCTGAGCCGCCTTCCGCACGCAGCCTTGCCACCGCCGAGCGCACAGCACCTGGCCTGGAGGGCTGCTCGGGGAGCACCTCCTGAGTGAACGGCTGCTCAAGAAGCCTGATTTGTGGTGGCGGGGGGAATATTTTTATGTTATGTGCTCATCTCTCTTGAAAATACACTCGGTGATTGTTTTCAGCAACATAGAAACATTATACATATCTGTGTAGCTTCTTGATGCTTTGAAGTTGAGTTTAGCAACAGTGTGATTGATAGTTGCAGTTTGTTCCACATTTGCAGGCTTCCTTTTCCCCCTGAGCAGCTGCTCCCAAGCTGCCTGGGAGCTGTGAGCATCCTGCAGTGCGGTGGGGCCAGGGTGCAGTTCTGACTGGTCAAGGGGGAAGCTCTGGGACAGGCCCGGCCTGACAGTGGGCTCAGGCCTCTGGCGATTACGCCATTCGCCTAACTGGGCACCTGTGCACACGAGGCCGATTTAATGTCCCGCTTTGTTCTGCTGAAGGCATCTTCCTCCCCCCCACCCCCACCCCCTTTGAGGAAGTCAACAGCTCAAAGTCAATGATGATGATGACGCCGGCCAAAGGAGCGCCTCCTGCTGGCTGGCTGTCGGGGGGCTGGGCCCGCTGTCTGTGGGCAGGGGAACCAGACGCCCCCCGGGGCCATGGTGGGGTCACAGTGGGGTCAAAGTGGCCTGCTGCTCCAGGTCCACTTGGTAAGTGTGGTGGGGGTATCAAATAAGCTCTGCCAGTTTTTCATTATAAAAGGAATGCCTGTTCACTTATGATAGTGTAGAATATGCAAGAAGAGTAAGTGTCCTGTAATCTTACGGCACAGACACAACTGTTGTTCACATGTTGGTGTATCTCCTTCTGGACTTTCTAAGCATTTTCTTTCTCAGGGTTGCAGTTACTGTAGATGCAGCTTTACACCCCTGCCCATTGTCCCACAGTGTCATGGCTGAAGTGGTTCTCACTTCTCCGCAGTCCTGTAAGCCTGTCCACGTCTAGGCTCAGTGCCCCTGGACGGAGGCTCCTAAGTTGCCCGCGCCTGGTGAGGGACAGTCAATCATTCGCCCAAAGGCCCAGCCGCTCTCAGTGCCAGCCGGCCTCCTGGACTGTGAGCCCGGGCGGCCCAGAGCTCCCGTTGTGAGGTTGTGTTGTGGCATCGCCTGTGGGCAAAGCAGGCAGGCTCTTCACCTGGAGAGGAACCGAAGGCCAGAGCAGACCCACCTGCCCCCGGTGGGGCTCGCACAGCTCCGCTCCCAGGCCTGATGGGGTTCCACAGATATCACATTTGGTGTCCATACATACCACGCAGGTAATAGAACAACAGCGTTGTACAAGCGTCCTCCTTAGTCATTCTCAAGCACAGTCTTCAAAGTGTTACTTTGTTCCTTTGCTCATTTTGTAAGTGCTATGCGCCAGGGCTGGCGCTGAGCAGCGAAGGGGCTCTCAGTGGCCTCCGAGGCTCCGAGGCCATGCCCTGGGTGGGCTTCCCTTCAGGAGGGGCAGGCTCACAGACACCGCGCCGACGCAGTTCCTGGGAGGGGCCTCGGTGGCCGCCGAGCCGCCCCCGGACCGTGGCTGCGGGACCTGGTGTGTGTGGGTCTCGGCGGACCCTGTGCCATGGAGGGTGCCTGCCAGCTGGCTCCTTCCCGTGGGCTCCCCAGAGAAGTCGTGTGAGTATGCCACCTGGTTTCCTTTCCCCGTGTGCCTTTCCGCGCTGCTTTGCAGTTGCACTGCTTTTTAAAGGTTAAACCTCAGGTAGGTTACTAACTTCTGCAAGTTTAAGTCTTTTACTGTGTAAGATGGGGTTCAGGGCAGCACTCTTGGGGGCGCCGCCTGGCTTTGTGTGTGCTGGTACGTGGGCCGCCTGTGGGAGGAGAGGGCTCTGCAAACAGACCGGTCGCCACCTTGGCTGGTCGGAGCTGCTCTGGGTTCTCAGCCAGGGGTGAAGGGAGATGTCTTTGTGCAGAAAGCTTACTTTTCTTAGGATTCTTTAGGTCATCTCTTCAGTGTAGAATTCCCAGAAGTGAGTTGAAATTAACGGGGAAAATGTATGAACATCATTCAGTCTCTTCAAACGTTGCAAATGTTTCTTTCCAAACAGACTGTGCCCCCAGCTGTGGACAACAGGGCTGAGGCGAGAGCCCCCGTGCCCAAAATGGGCACTGTGATTTTGTAAAGATGATTATTAATTTAATCAATGTAATTAATAGTACTAATTTAATGGTAATTTAATTAATTTAAAGATTATTATTATTATTATCAGGCACTGATTTTAAAAGTGAGTTCCCTTGCGTGTCAGTACTACCGTAAGGAGCGATTTGCAAGCCTTTTCATCCTGGGGCGCACATAAACGGATCACTGAAATGCTGCAGCACCCCAAGGAATACAGTTTTTGCTGATCTGACAAAAAAAGCATGTATAATTTTGATTCATTCACACCAGACCACTGTTGTTGTGTTGGCTGCTGTCACTTCTTACTGACAGTCTGAGGGGAAACAGTTAAGTGCTGCCTGTGTTAAAAGTTCTTGGAGCACACCGGCTCACTGCCCTAGGAAATGGCTGTAAGCATGTAACTTGTTTACCTTTTGATTGAATTAAAAAGGAGATACATTTGTCTTAGTTGAAATTCATGCCTCACCCTGTGCCTCACAAGTTTGGGGGCCCGTGTTCAGAGCCCTACCTCCCGTCTCCTTCCCTGTCCTGCCTAGGAAGATGGGTGTGGCTCCCCGCTCCTCCCACCGGAACATGGGGCCCCCTGGGAAAACAGCCATGAGAAAGAGTGGCTTAGTGTTTTGGACAAGCCCTGCCTTCCCCACCACACAGGCTGGTGATCCTGCAATGGAGAGGGCTTAATCTGCAGCTCAAAGGGAACAGCACAAACTTGTTCTTTTATTTCAGATGGAGAAAGGGCTTTGAATCCTGCAGACAAATAAAGGGCTACCTTTGTCTCTGCTCCACCCTCCCCCGTTCAGTCTGCAGCCCCACTCCCTCCTGGACCCTGGCCATTGCCCTGGCGCCGCCTCCTTCCTCCCTGGGTTTCAGCTTCTGTGTCTGTAAACTGAGGTGGCGGCACTGGTGACGAGGATGCGAGGTGTGCCACTGGAAATCACAGCCATTGTTCTCACTGGGAACGGAATTTGAAAATGAACCAGGCCTGTCTGACCTCTGCTCTGTGCCCGGAACAAGGCTGCGTAGCTTGTTCCAGGCCCTGCTGCAAACAGGTGCACGGTGTGGAAGGCACAAGGACCACTGTGCGGGGTGCAGACATGGCCCCGGGGGCCCACCTGGCAGGTGCCTACTATGTGCTCACAGAGCGCCTGGCCTGCTCCTGGTGCCCGGGGTAGGGAGGGGGTGTCTGTGGCAAGTGAAGCCTATAGGAGCCCCCGGCCTGCGGAGCGTCCTGACAGCCCGGCTGGGGAAGCCCTGCTGGAGCTTCCAGCCTGCCGGCAGCACTCGCAGATGAGGACGGGTCTCTTTCCCATTTGAGGAGTGGAGGGGGCGTGGATAGTCCGAAGGCCGGGAGGAGCGGGAGGGCTCTAGGAACAGAGACGGCCAGTGAGACAGGCACCGGGGCGGCGTGGCCCGGCCAGGCAGTCCTCCTAGGGGAAAGAGGTCAAGAGCGGAGAGGGTGGAGGGTCGGTTCCCCACGTGATGAGGATGCGCCCTCGCCATGGGGGTGGGCGCTGAGGTGAGGCCTAGTAAAGGTGCTGACCTGGCAGCTCCCTGGGGACACTGCTGCAGAGGGCCACCCCCAGAGCCTCGACTCTGCAACGGGCTGTCACCCTGCTGGGGCCAGGAGTTCAGCGTCGGTGTCTGCAGGGCCATCCCCGCAGGAATCTGTAGGGAGAAGCCTTCCTTGCAGTCCGCCTGGTGGTGGCCGACAGCTGCCCCCCGACCCTGGCCCCCCGCCCGGCCCTGGCGCTGCATGCCTTCTCCTTGGCGTGTCTGTGCCTGCGTCTCCTCTTTGTCTGGTAAGGGCACCAGTCACATGGGACCAGGGGCCCACCCTGCTTCAGTGTGACCTCATCTTGGCAAGTTACATCGGTCACACCTCTGTTGCCAAATATGGTCACATTCTGAGGTCCTGGGGATCAGGACTTGAACGTGTTGTTTTGGGGGCACAATTTTGACACAGCCCCTGGTCAGAAGAAAGCACTCTGAGCGCCGA
Source organism: Pteronotus mesoamericanus (assembly GCF_021234165.1). Classification (NCBI taxonomy): domain Eukaryota; kingdom Metazoa; phylum Chordata; class Mammalia; order Chiroptera; family Mormoopidae; genus Pteronotus; species Pteronotus mesoamericanus. The sequence goes on from NW_026555090.1 coordinate 2,188,396, forward strand.
GCGCACACTTGCTGCAGCATCACACGCGGCGCCCTGCTCACGGGGGTGAGGCCGGGCTGCTGCAGGCCCCGTGAGCCAGGCCGCTGGCTGCGTGGTCCAGGAGTGCTGCCAGGTAGATCGAACCTCAGCTGATGCAGAACCTGGTCACACCTCACCTCCTTCACAGCTATAGTCCTGGCCCAAGATCCGCCCCCATTGCTCCCTGGACCAGGTAGATTGCATCGCTCTGCTCAGACCTTCCCAAAGGCCCTCTAAGGGCCCCTGGCACAGCCGTAGCTCTTCCAGCTGACCCCTTGGCAACCTCTGCCTGTGCCAGCTCCAGAGCCCTTCACCGCGTGAGCGACGTTCCCACCAGCTCTAAGCCTGACCTCCTCACTGCCCCCTGCCCCACCCTGGCCTCTGCTTTGGTGTCTCATATCAGAAAGGCTTTCCCTGACCCCGAGCCACAGAGCAGGTGCTCCTCTGCGCAGGCGCTTCCCTTTCCCTGCTGAGGTCTGTGCATCTTGTCGCTCCTTGCTGCAAGGTGCCCCAGGAGAGCTGGGGAGTGCTGGGCACGGCATGTGCGGTGCAACGTTGCAGGGCTAGGAGCCAGCGTGGCTCTTGGCTCTAGGACTCGGCTTCGGATTCTTCTCCTGCCGGCCATGAGTTACATGACTTCTCTGGGCCCCAGTTCCCTTCTCTGTGAAAAGGGTTGATGCTGAAGTGTAAGGTCTTCAGGGTGAGACTCTTGCTGGCGAGGTGACGTTGGGCAAGCCACTTCATTTCTCATCTGCCACGCCCGTCCGTTGGGGAGGCAGTGCCCCTCCTAGACTGAGGGTGTGTTGAGATGCTAGTAAGTATTGTGCGAATGCAGTGTGCCCGGTGCTGGACTGAATGCTTTCAACATGTTGACTCACTTAGTCCTCACAGCCGCCCGAGGAGGCAGGTGCTGTGTCCATTCTGCAGGAGAGCAGACCAGGGCGCGGGGAGTACCTTCCTCGGCCCCGGGCGCATTTGAGAAGCTGCAGAGCCCAGGCCTGAGCCCAGGTGTTCGGACTTGCCCTCCACGCTGGGCTGCCTCTCTCGTTTCAAAAGCCCTGAGCCTGGCCCACACCAGGGCCGGAGAGACAGACAGACAGACAGACAGACAGACACACGGCAGTGCCCAGCACAGAATAGAGGCAGCCTCCTGCAGCAGGTGCCAGGCAAGTGCAGCGCCCGCGTCCACACGGAGAGTGTGCGCTAAGAAGCTTTTCTGGGTGGGATCACAAGAAAATGTCAACAGTTGTGTCCTCTGGGGAGATGAGTGGCTCTCACTTCCTTTCACGCTGAAGTGTTTGTAAAGAAGCCCTAGCATCCTGCCCGTGTACCTGTCAGGCCTTCAATCCTCACCTCTGCCTCAAGAGTGAGTGGGAAAGCCGTTGTCACACCTGACCAACTGTACCAGTCTCATCTGCTGCCCAGCACACGGGCAGTTTCGCCAGCTGCCCTGAAAGTGCCTTCCAGCCGACCTGCCTAAACCTAGCCCACCCCCCAGGACCGCACGTGGCATCTGGCTGTCCTGTTCCTTTAGTCTCACTGCAGCGAGTCCCCTTTGTCTCATGACTCTTACATACCAGAAACCCGGCCAGCCCCCCGCAGCATCCCTCAGCCTGGGTCTGCCCACCCCCCGGCGCGTGTGTGCACTGGGAGCAGACCCAGTCAGAGGTGTGGCCAGGACCTAGGGTGGGGGGCGGTGGTGTCCTGCGTCTGCAGGGTCGGCTGTAGCACCAGGCGCTTACAGTTTGCCCTCTGTTCTGAGTCGGAACCCCTGCCCCCTGCAGCCTGAGAAGGACCTGGCTGTGGCGGTGCTTTGCCACACTTCTCAGCTTGTGCTCTTCCCCAGCGGATTGACGACTTTTTTTCTCTCTCAATTTTATGTGGGGTAACTGAGCTTAGTTTCTCATAATTTGCCTCATTCAACTACAAGCAGGCTTCCCTGCTCCTCCCTGTGGTGCGCTGAGCCTCTCCCTTGGGCATCGGGCATGGAGGCCTCAACTCGGGCAGGCTGTGGGTGCACGTGTACCCAGGGGCCCGGGGTGCTGGCTCAGCAAATGGCCAGGAGAACCCCAGGAAGATGGCGCCAGGTTGAGAGGGCCCAGTAGGAGCTCCGCTGCAGCTGAGGAATGAGGAAGGAACTTCCCTGGACCGGAGAACTGGTCACTGGAGGCAGAAGCTGGCCCTGGGCTCAGGTGGGCTCCCCAGCCCCTCCCGCAAAGGACTGCAGCAGTGGGGAGAGGCTGGTGGAGGCCGAGCCTGCTCAGAGCCACAGTCCTGTCCCCGCGAAGGCCTGGTCGTCACCACAGACTACGCGTTTATGGTTTCTGCTGCGTGAGACAGAAAGTAGGAGGACCCAGCAGAGCTCTAGGCCCCAGGTTGCGTGGTGGTGAGGAAGGAGATGGAGCAGAGAGCAGTGCCCCAGGGGCAGGGCACATCCTCTGCGGGACCCAGCTGTGGCCTCGTCACTCCCTCCCTCTGCGAGTTCCCTCCCCTACTCCCCGTCTCCCAGTCTCCATTTCACCAAGCAGGCAGGAGCCCAGAGAGGTCAGGCTGCCTGTGCGCGGGCTCGCGGCCCCGCAGGCAGAGCCGGTAGGACCGGGGCCCTGGTGTCCCGGCTGGCCGGCGGGCACGGGGCTGCAAAGGCGCTTGAGCTCTTCTCGGACCCCTGAGGCCGGGTGACCTTGCGTTCTTGCTGAGGTGTCATGTGCCTTGTGTGTCCAGCGTCAGCTGGGGACACACGGAGAGGAGGCCCTCAGCCTGCATGAGGCCCACATACCAGAGGGCTTTCCCCAAGTCCTGCTGGTCACCCCGAGAGCCCTTTGACAGTAAAATCCTGTTCCCACTAATCACCATATGCGATTGTAAAAGCTGCTCAAGTACTTTCTAGGAAAATTGCAAAACCTAACTGATGAGGCAATTTCCTGTTTTTCTATTACCTTGATTGCTCTTTTCTCTTTCAAAATTACCCGAGCCTGACCAGCTGAAGTGTCTGTCCTCCCGGGAGGCATTTGGGAAGGGCGGCCCTCCAGCGGCACAGGGCCCGAGCACTGCGGGGCCTGCAGGCTCGGCCCAGGCCCGGCCCAGGCCGTCCGCGGGGCAGGAGGGGTGGCGGGGGTGCCGGAAACCCTGGGCTGTCTGCCCCGGGAGGCTTCCTCTCAGCCCGGGTTTTGAGGGCGATGTGGGCTTCTTCAGGCTCTCTACTCAACTTCACCCCTCAGGCTTTCTCAGCAAGGTAAGCAGGCCGAGGAGGATAGAAATGAGGCCCGCTGTGTGTGTGATTCTCAGCCAGAGCACGTGAATCCTTTGAACCCTGCCAGCTGGGATCTCGGCAGTAGGAGGCGGCGATGAGGCACCCGATGCCCCTCTGGTGAGGAGCTCACACTGACGACTTCTGCATTTCCCGGCCCAGGGGCTGGGGATGGGGCCGCCTGCGGCCCGAGGCCGGGTGCCTCTCGGCACTTGCTTTTCCGTGAGGCCCTGGGAGGCGCGGACCGTCAGCTCCTCAGAGGAGGGCCGGGCCGTGCTCAGGTGGCCAGAGGGTCCCTTCAGGCCCATCTTACAAGCACGTCTGTGTTCGCTGTCATGTGTGCGAGCACAAGAGGCCCTTTGTGGGGCCGGGATGCTGTCACTGGTGCGGGAACATCTCTGCTGGAGCCCTGCCCCACAGCTGAGGCCTCAGTACGGCTCGCTGATGATCCGCGCCGGTGGCTGTGAGCTCCGCCATTTGCGGACCTGAGAGCTGTGCCTCCGTTGGTAGAAACCACAGCATTTAGGGGAATACCCTTGGTCTTTAATATCCACATTGATGTGGGAAGCTGTTTCTGTGTGTGCTGGCTGTGCATTGTTCTAAGTGCGTCACTTGTGGCAGCTATAAACGTGGACATTTGCATTTGAAGCTGGCCTGGCCGTGCAGATGTGCTCCAAGGATGGGGGGCGGGGGTGGCCTCCTCTCTGCCGGAAGTCGCTGTCCGGAGCCCTGTGGCACTCACCCCTGGGTGACAGTGCCCAGCCCGCGGCAGCACAGCAGAGCAGCAGAGCAGCCTTCCTTGCCGGGTGGCTCATGCTCAGGGTGCCTCTGGGGACGCAGCCTAGCATGGGACGGCAGCTGCTTTTCTCACTCGTGAGTGTCATCTGGTAGTAAACGAAGGACGTCCAGCGTGCGGTGTTTGTTACAAACTGGGTGTTTTTGTGAAGCAAGCCTCAGCAAATCTTTTTCGGGAAAGAGGCTGGGGACAGGTGGTCTGAGTGGTCCCATAGCAGAGCCACATTCAGCTGAGGAGAGTCCCCCAGAGCTGTCGCGAACAACCCCCACAAGTGTCCCCCGAACCCTCCAGCTTCCTTCGTTCCCACCGTTCAGGACGGTGCTTCCAGGGCACAAGGAAGCCCAGAGCTCAGTCCTGTGATGGGCATAAGTGATGTTTCAGAACAAAACCAACCAGACAGGCATTTTTGTTTTGGTATATGTTTAAGAAATCAAGTTATTAAAATGGATTTGAGGACATTTTGATACCACCTGGCTTTATTTCTAAAGAAATGCTTTGTAAAATATTGTGGTGCTGCACTAGGCTGGGATTCGATTTGATTTTATTTAGGAGAATGTGTTTTTATAACAGCAGCATTTTTCTTTTTCTTTTTTTGCTCTTTCATGTAGCATACAGTAGATGTGAGGCAGTCGGTTGCTGACTTTTTTATTTATTTTTTTGATGATTCTTTGGTTGACAGTAAATCATAGCAAATGCTCTGTGCTTCCCACGACTGAATTGGTTGGAATGAGATCTTGCTGCCGCACGTTTTATGTGTTTTCAATTGTGTGACAGAGCAGTGCAGCTACAGCCTCCTGCCCTGCACTGGGCCGGCCCCGCCCAGAGCGGCCTCAGCCTGGCCCGGCTCCCCTGGCTGGGTCCAACCCCCTCCTCCTGCTTTACCCCCGCAGCCAGCAGCCGGGCTGCCTGGACGCCCCTCTGTCAGGGCTCGTTCCCCACCCTCGCCTTTTCCCTGAGAGGCGGATCTTAAGAAGTAAGCCAAGATTGGAGATTTAGGCAGAAGCAGCATATGGGCGAGTCTTGATGGTTGGGTTTGTTAGAACGGATGTAATGAAAGAAGGAAGCAAACTAATACACAATCACAGTATTTTCCAAAAAGTTCCCCATCAGCCATGAAATTGAATTCTCCATCGGTCTGTCTCTCCATCCGCCTGTGCACGCGTGCATCCCTCCAGCCGTCCCCCAGGCGTTCGCCCTGCACTGTCCAGCTCTGTCCGCGGGCGTCACAGTGGGAAGACAAGCCTGGGCCTTCCCAAGCAGTGAACCTTCGGGCACGGCCCAGCGTGAAGGCGGCCCCGCGGGAGTGCTGGCCCATCCCGAGGAGAGGGCGGAGGGGGTGCGGTGCGGGCCCGGGCTCTGAGACCGGAGCCGGGAGGGGCTGAGGGAGGCTGGGGCCGAGTGGAGTTGCCCGGGACAGTGGTTCCAGAGCTCTTGTAGGTGGCAGACCTCCCAGGGAGAATGTCAGAGGAGACGGGCACCCACCTGGGCACCTCCTCCCCAAACTTCACTTCCTGCCTCTGGAGACACCCGCGCTGCCTGCTGCAGGGCTCCTGGGGGCTGGCACACCCGGCGCCCCTGTCGTGGGAAGGCCCAGCCCGCTGGCCCTGGGCTGCGTCGTCGCTGCGTCTCTCAGCATTTGTTGCAGAGCTGGAGTTCCCACCCTGTCCGTTCCACACGAGCTGCCTTTCCAGGAGCTGCTTACAAGTGTTTAAATGAGCATATTTTTTTCCAAATCAATGTACAGTTTTACTTAAAAAAACAAGTCTTCAGGGTGACTGCAGAAATGTTTGGCCTCCACTTTCCATGATCCTCCCTGCTATGAAATGCGAAGTAAGATTCCTCCCGGGCAGGGGGGTGGGTGGGGGGCTGGGAGTGTCACGTGGAGTTGTCAGGCACTCGCTGGACCGATGCTCTCCGATCCTCTCCGATCCAGCTTTTCAGGGACTGTGCTCCCAGCCTTTGAAGAAAACGAGCTCCCCCTTCAAAGCGCCGCCCCTCTGCAGTGCGGGCTGAGGCGCAACCCCGGGGAGGCCTGGCCACCGGGTGGGAGCCTGAAGCCATCTTTCCGGGGCAGCTGTGAAACCACGTTTGACATTGCTTGGCATCAACCTTGAAATATTCGCAAACCTTTCAATCCCCGAGTTGTGGAGCTATTGCCAGGCCTGTGGCTGTGAGATGGGAAGGGGCTGTGACTTAACTAGGTGACAACGGAGCTCGAACCTGTCCTTTGCCTTCCCCGCAGCCACGTCCCCCCGGGTGTCCTCTGAGCTGGAGCAGGCCCGGCCCCAGACCAGCGGAGAAGAGGAGCTGCAGCTGCAGCTGGCGCTGGCCATGAGCCGAGAAGTCGCTGAGCAGGTCGTGCCCAGGCCCCTGAGCAGTGCCCTGTGGGGGGGCGGGGGGGCGCTGTCCTCCACATTTTGGATGTGCTGCCCGAGATACGACTTGTCTGTCACCTACTTCCCCCACCCCTGCCGCCCCCCGGTCGGGGAGGAATCCTACACAAAGTTACATTTAGGAAAGGTTTTCAGGAAGTCATTGCCAAGGAAGGGACAAACCAGTCAAAAGTGCTCCCCAGAAACACTTTTGCAGACATGACCCAGCCTTGTGGGACCTCACTGAATGCGCTGAGAGCCCCCAGCCCCCTGGGGGCGTGGTGTGTGGGCTCCCGATCGGGCTGGCCTGGGCAGTCTGGTGAGGTGGGCCAGCAGCAGCCGGACACTGAAAAAGAGAGGCAGGGAAACAAGGCCAGGAGGAAGTGCCCCAGGAAATAAGAGTGTTCCTGTTTCGATGATGGAAGTATGTGGAGTTATAATTTTTCTAGTTCCCAATGTTCTTTAATAAAGATGCATTGGTTTAAAATGGAAAAAGAGGAGAAAGAGTGATTGAAATGACCTCTCAGAGCTGTCAGCCCTCAGCCTGCTTGCCAGGGCTGTCCGCTGGCCTCGGGCAGAAAGGCCAGATGGAGTCGGGGTTGCGGGCGGGGGCGGGGGCCGGGGCGGGGGTTCTCACTTAGAAGTGCTGTTTACAGACCAATCAACTACTACAGATGCTTAGATGGAAGTACAGATGGACCTTCTGGGCCCATTTCAGTTAATAACGTATCTATGATTTATTGTAGTTACAATATATTTACTTACATTTAGTCATTATTTAAAAGCTAGGGTGACCCAGTCTTTTGCACATGGTGGCTATAATGAATCATTTTTGTTAGAAACCGTAGGGCGTATACAGCCAGTTTCTGGAAGCGTACACGGTGGGAAGTGGGATGATGTGTAGTTTTCATAATCTTTTCAGTTCCTTTCTGGGTTGTCAGATCTTTTAGTTTTATTAGGAGACATATTGCTTCTATAATTGGAATTATAAAGCCATTTTCATTTTGAGAAACATAATTGTTGAATAAGTATCCCCGTTCCCCAGTTTGTCGGGGCTGTGCCCAGGCTCCTGCAGCCGGCGGAAGCCCCCCAAGGGCTGTTGGGGGGGGCGGGCAGGAGTCACCCAGAGTCACTGTGTCTCACATGTTGTTTCCGAATCCTCTTCTGAAATAGCACGTCACCCCATCTTGCCTTTCCTGGTCTGGCCAGGGTGGCTTTGTTCTGTACGGCGATGTCACACGGTGACTCTCAGCCTCACGGCCATTGTCGTCCACAGGAAGAGCGCCTCAGGCGGGGCGATGACCTCAGGCTGCAGATGGCCCTCGAAGAAAGCCGGAGGGACACGGTTAAAGCTCCGAAAAAGAAAGAGGTGAGTGCTTGCTGGGAAGGCAGGTGTTTCGAGACCGTCCCAGACCAGCCCGCAGTGTGCGAGCGATACCTGGGGAGCTCTCGCAGGTGCCAGCTTCTCCCCTCGGTGAAGGGCCCTGCGCCTGTGACGAGCATTAGGTGAGGTCGCCCGCCTCCTGAGGCTGTCCCGGGAGAAGCGGGCGTGGGCAGGGGCCTGGGTGCCTGGGTTCGCACTCCCTGCCGACCTGTCCCTCTGTCCCCCTTCTGGGAAGCGGCGGGTAGGAGAGCCCCCTCACCCAGTGGGGCTGCCCTTAGTTAGGGAAGCTGAGCGCCAGGTGCTCTGGAGCCACTTCCTGGTGCAGGGCCAGTGCTTGCCAGACTGCTCTTCCTCACCATTGTCATTTCTGCACCAGACTTCCTGCTTTGGACCGCAAGGCAACCAGGACGTGGCTCTGCTCCCGGCAGGCCCGTCGTCCAGGCAGGATTCAGGCCCCCTGTTCCACGGGGCCTGCCCCGCACCTCCCATGTTACAGTGCCCAGAAGCATGCCTGACCGCAGCCTGGGGGGCAGGAAAGGGGGCAGCCCCCAGGAGCCAGAGCCCTGGGCAGTGGCTGGCTGCTGGAGGAAAAAGACACGTGTGCACCCTGGAAAGAGGAGGGACCTGGGACAAGGCCCGTGTTGTGCAGGAAAGCCGGGAGGGCTGTGTGAAAGTGAGCGGGTCATTGGGCGCACAGCGAGTGGCTCAGTGTGGCGTGGGTGCTGGGGGACGGGGGGCACGGACGGGGCTGCAGGCGGGCCGCCTCATCTCCGCAGTCCGCGGGGCCCCGCCCCAAGGGCCTCTGCCCCAGTAAGCAGCACAGGCAGTGTTGATGGCTGTCATGTATCGCCATAGCAAAGTAAAACCTATCCCGTTCTCTTTGTCTCCAAAGCCCGGCTCCTACCCGCAGCAGACCACTCTGTTGGATTTAATGGACGCCCTCCCCAGCTCAGGCCCTGCTGCCCAGAGAGCAGAACCATGGGGCCCATCGGCTTCAGCCAACCAGAGCAACCCCTGGGGCGGGCCGGCAGCCCCCGCCAGCTCTTCCAACCCCTGGCCATCTTTCGGTAAAGATCCCATTTGTCTCGTGCCTGCTTGGTGAACGGGAGAGGGGCAGCAGGACAGAGCTTCTCGCTCTCCCTTACCGGGCGGAGGGGAGAGTGAATGTGGCTGACGGGGGTGGGGTTCCAGGCATCTGCGATGCCCACCAGGCCGCTGCCCCCCTCCGGAGGCCTGGGGTACAGCCCTCCCTTCCGCTCTGCTCCGGATGGTTTTCTGCTTTGGTAGAGGGAAAGCTGACTTCCTCTCTGCTTCCCATGAGCATCAGAAATGGCTTGTCCCACCTCTGGGGCATGTCAGCACTCTCAGCCTCAGAGTTGCACCCAGCGGTCAGGTTAAGAAACTAATAACACACCGTGAAATGTGTAAATCAAGTTGTCATAATTAGCTGGAAATTATGATGTACGTAACGTGACTGCTAATGAAAAGGGGATACGTTTGCTCTAATTCTTTTTACCTGTCATTTAAAGCAATAGTCAATTAGTCTACTAGGTTAAATGAATATTTTACAGTTCTGTTTAATGCCAGATGCAAGAGAATTTGTAGCAAGAGGTTGGAACCCTGAGTGCAGCTTGAAATTAAAGCGTAACTGCTTTAATCTGGGTGGAGATCTTGGACTCACAGGTTTCTGGATTGCTAGAAACGGGGCTTGACCTGCAGGCTCCCCACCCAACCCATGCTCTGGGAATATGCTCTGGGTGCTCTGAACCCTGCCGGACATGGGCGATCTGTGGGTTTTCTGTTTGGGAACTTTGAATTGTATATTTTCTGGCAACTTGCCCCTACTTGTCAGGGCGTCTGTTTCCCCAACTGGAACTGTCTTTTGTGTTCACCTGGCTCCCCTGCTTGTTGGCTGAAGCAAGCCAGGTGCCAGGCTCCGTCCTGGTGTGCGGGTTTCAGACACACGTACCGTCCTGCATGCAAGGTTCTGGGCCGGGGCGGGCAAGACGGGGACAGCAGCGTGGCAGTGCTGCGTGCGGGCTGTGCCGGGGTGGCAGGTCTCCGAGAGCGCCCTGGCGCCCGCCTGCGTCAGGAGGTGGGCTTATATCTGGAGTAGGGGAGCAGGGGCCGGGAGGCAGGCATCTTGGAGGAATCTTCAAGGAAGAGTGGGAATGGCCAGGGGCCAGACGAGGCCTGACAGGCTCCCAGTAGAAGCCTTGGCTCGGGAGAGGCACGAGGAAGTGCCGTGTGCGGTGGGTACAGACATGGGGGCCCTGGGATGGAGTGGGCAGCGGGGAATTGCGGGGGCAGCGAGGAGGGTGGGGGCTGGAAAGCAGGTGTGGGCGGCTTCCTGGGCACTCAGGACCTGGCCCGCTTGCCATGTGCATGGACATGTCCCAGAGGACAGCATTGGCCCCAGATGGTGTTGGGTGATGTCGGCTTCAGGGACCTCGAGCCCCGAAGTTCCTTTGGCTAGAGCCCTCTGGGCCGTGGGGCAAACCCTAGGCTCAATGGTCAGGAGTCCTCCCTCCGCGAAGGCTGGCACCAGGGCTGCCAGGGGCATGGGCACATGGCCCGCGCCACGCGCCGTACCCCACAGGGAGCCTGTGGTATGGGAAGCCCTGCTGAGCATGCAGGGGGACTGTGAAGGGGGGGCCACTGCATGTGCCCGCTCAGTGCTGCCTGTGGGGACAGCAGGCCCTGCCAGGCAGTGGCTTTGACCTTATTTTTATATTGAAAATTGTTCTTTAAAGGGATAGCCACCTTAACTTATGGATGAGGATGTTATTCAGGAAAGACTAACAATCCCTTTCCAAATTGTAATTGCTCATTAAACTAAGGGGTAGGTTCTCAGTGCCCAGAACAGAACAGGATCGCCGGGGGTGGAGCCAGAGAGCCTGAGAAGGCCGAGTGCCACAGAGCCAGGGGCTGGTTCTGGGAGGGGCTTTGGGGACCTACGGGGTGGGAAGGAGGCACACTTTCCCCTTCTCTCTCTCTCTCTCTCTCTCTCTTTTTTTTTCTTTCTTTCTTTTTTTTTTTTTTTACTGTTTGTATTAGCTCGTTGGGAGAGGGAGAGGTAAATAAATACTTTATAAATGAACAAGTTCGCCCAGCCCTTCCTGTGGCTGGCGGATGGGCTGTGTCCTGGAGCCAGCTGTGCTGGTTGAGCCGGGGACCTGGGCCCCGTGGGGACTTGGGCAGCGCTGCTGGAGGCGCAGGATGCTGCAGCAGCTGGGGCTTACACAGCTGAGGCAGCGCCGGCCAGGTGCCAGGCGCGGGCAAGATGGGGGCGGCGGCGGCGGCACTCGGAGGCGGAGGAGCATCCCCTGCGAGGCCGCCCGCGCGGGCTTGCCCTTCCGGTGTTTTGAAGTCAGGATGAACCTCCTCTGGCACAACGCTCACCGTTGTGACCGTTTTGAGTGGAGAGCCCGGCGCACAGTAGCCATTCACATGCATGCGGCCATCAGGGCTGATCGCGAGACGCGCGTACGTTCTGCGTCCCTTTGTACCGCTGGGCAACGTTCCATGTGACAGGGGACACCACATTTTGTTTGACCACTTAGCAGTTGATGGCTATTTGGGTTCTTTCTATTTTGGGGCTGTTACAAGTCCAGTTTTTTTAAGAGAAGATTGAAACCTCCATTTTTGAAATCTGTTAATTTTTAAATGTTAACAATGAACTAAAAAAATTAAGACTATGTTTGGGACTAATAAAACACATCTGCAGGCAGCCACAGGAGGTTCACGGACTGTTGCTGCCTCCCAGCCCAGGGCCCTCTTTTTGGATCTGATGCATTTGGCATTTTTGCCAGTGACCTGCGGAGAAAACAGGCCCCTGAAGCCAGAGAGGTTGTTTGTCTTCTGGGGTCACACGGCAAGTTAGAGGCAGGCTCTGTGCGTAAGCCCCTCGGCGCCGGGCCCTGGACCGCCCTGGACCACCTCGAAGGCCTCAGTGGTGTATGTGCCCTGGGACGTCACCTCCAGCTGCAGCGTGGAGAGGTGACTGGTGCTAAAACGTTAGCTTATCTGCTTCCTGTTGTTTCTGGGCACTTAAGTTTTCACGTAGCCAGGGTCATAGTGTATATACAACTGTGAGCGCGCATGTGTGGACGGGTGGGCGGATGGGTTTCGTCTGCACTGTAGAATGAGCATTTCCCAGCGTCATCAGACCCTCGCATGGCGCAGCCCCAGTGGACGGCGGCCGCGGCGGCGCATGGCTTTGCGCTTTCAGTGCGCTGCCTTCGGCAGTGCCCCCAAGTCCACCAGAGCCTGGTAGCAGCCCCCTTGCCTCCACCTGCCACCCACAGCCCCAGAGCCAGGTGCGGGCGCCAGGGTGACGGGCCGTCCCTAGTGCGATCTGCTCGTGTGTTTTCAGGGCCCCCCCCCACCCCGCCGTGCCTTGTAACACGTTTGTAAATTAGAAAGATTAGAGGGTCTCCTTTCAGGCGCTGCTAGCGGCGCCCTCTGGATGAAAGGAGCACTGTTCTGAAAGCCACTGTCTGTGGCCAGGCCTGCTGTTGCCATCTCTTCCCAAGCAGCACTGGGGGTGGCTCGGCCAGCCGACCTCGGGAGGCGACACTGAGGGCCGAGAGGAGGGAAATCGGAGCCTGCCAGGTCAGCGGGCACTTCCTCCGCCGCTCAGACACACAAAGCAGCCCACCTGGGATGCGGGGGCTCGCAGCGTGGTGACTGAGAAGGCCTTGGCTGGCCTGGTCCTCCTCTCTGCCCCCCTCCCACGCCTGGGCCAGGACAGAGGCCGCCTTCCGCTCTGGCAGCAGCAGGTGGTGCTGCTGGTTTCTTGGTGACTCCCGAGATGGTTTAGTTGTGTGACTTCCTCCCTGTGCACATGAATATTAATGTGTGAGGCTGGAATGAACCGGGCTGGCCAGTGAGAGGCCATGGCTGTGCGCTCCCTATGAATGGGCCCTCAGAGAAGAGGGCCGGAAGCTACTTGATCTTTCTGCCCTTGGTTTCATCCTCTTTTCCTCTCATTCACTGGAGCTTTCAAAAGCATTTATTTATCGGTGTGTGGCACGGTCTGGGCACGGGGGAGGACGCGGAGGGCAGAGCACAGAGGAGCCTCGCGGCGGATGCGCCGCCCCTGTACGGAGGAGGACCAAGCGCCCGCGCACGGTGTCTGCAGGTGGCTCAGGCACCTGTGGGGCGGTGGGGGCGCATTCTGTCCCCACGTTACATTTGAAGAAAGTGTGGTGCTGCAGGTGTGCCCCCCTGTAACTCCTGCCCGCACACGGTGGAGCAGAAAGTCAGCCTAGTGTCCTGTGCACACGTCGGTCCCTGTTCCCGTGGCAGGACAGAACCCTGCGAGAACTCCCCGTGGCCAAGCAGCTTGTCCACAGTCATCTGGCTGATGTGGGGTCGGCAGGGTTTGAACTAAACTCATCTTTCATTTCACATGCAAAGCTCTGTCTGAGCTGTGACCAGATTTGCCCTTGCGCACGGTGGGGCAGGAGCAGGGTTCCTGTCAGGCCAGGGCTTGCTGATTGCAACACTGCACGTCATATAGGGTGCTGATTTTTAAAGTTCTTGGCCGTGCTGTTTTTTATGTTGTTTCAGCAGATTCTAAAGGGGAAGCTGGGCCCATGGAAAATAACTGGGGGTGTCAGAAGAGGCTCTTGAACCGTCCCAGGGTGGTGCTGCACAGCAGCGGGGCGCTCGGGCGGAAGCCTCACCTGGCAGCCCAGGAGGACGGGGACCCGGCGTGATGCATCCTGCACAGCCTCACATGCCAGCGTTCATGTGGGGCGGGCCCGTCCAAGCAGGTGCAGGACCTTGTTTCAACTCTTAGGGATGGGAGTTCATTGGCTTTGGGGGAAGCTAGTGTATTTGGATCCTTATGGCCCTAGAGTAGGTCCAGATGATGAAGCAAGTGTCTTTTTTGTTTTCTGGGTTTTTTTTTTTTGCACGCTCACCTGTGTGCAGTCGCTGGGGGCGTGCCTGTGTGAGGTCAGCAGGGCAACACCAAGGCCCAGGGCTCGTGAGTGGCAAAGGAGAGCCCAGAGCTTCGCTCTGCTTGGTGAGCGGCCTGCATGCCCTTAAATGCCTGCTCCATACTTGATAGTGTGTCCCATTGTCTGCTTAGCAAACTCCTATTTATTCTCGAAAGCTTGGCTCAGATGCTCCTGCTCAGGGAGACGTGGTCCTCCTTTCCTCGGTGCCATTCCCGCCTCCGTGGTCCCCGCCTCCCGTGGCTCCCATGCCAGGTGTAGTCGCTTCTGTCTGTGTTTTGTCCCTTAGAGGAAGGGCTCCCCACGTGGCTCAGAGAGAGGTGACTCCAAGGACCCCTTGTCTGTGGGAGGCAGGGCTTGCCCCGCTGGCTGGCCGTCCGTTCAGGCCTGTGCGTCCGAGCCGGGCCATCGGGCAGTGGGCCTCCTGCCTCGGGAGGGCCCCAAGGGCTCGGGGTGCTCGCGCATTCGGGCTGCCTGTTCCAGGCACTCAGGGAGCATCCAAGACTCCCAACACCTAGGCTCTCCCCAGAATCGGCGGGGGCGGGCGCGGTGGGGAGGGGACGGCATCAGTGTTTTCCTAAACCCCTGGATTCCCGGGACAGCTGCCGTGGAGACCACTGCCCGGGGCCCTGAGGTGCGGGTGCACGAAGCCCCACTGAGGCCGAGGCATTGGAGCGCGTCCAGGGACTGCCCGGGTTTGGGGGCGGCTCCCCTCCGGGGGTGTCTCTAGCACCTGAAACAGCCGTTTACCTGGAACCTGGAGAGGTGGTCCTCGCGCTCTGGTGTTCAAACGCGCCGCACGGAGGGAGGGAGAGAAGCTGTGCCCCGAGGTCTGTGTCTTACTCACCTGGCCCCCGTCCGTCCCCATCGGCCCCTGTCTGTCTCGGAGCCCGACTGGGTGCCAGGCGCAGGGAGCTCTGGCTGGAGACACGGATAGATTCTCCCACGAGCGAGAGCAGGGTGAGTGCCTTGTGAGGGACTCTGGGCGGGGTTGAGGGCGGGTGACTGTGACAGGGAGACTTGGAGGCTGCAGGGTGGGGACCCTGTGTTCGCGCGCGCACACACACGCACACGCAAGTGCGCGCGCAGACTGTGCCAGGGTGCGGCCCAGGCCGGACGCTGTGCTGTGACCAGCTCCAGCGGAGACAGGTAGCTCTGCCTTCAGGCCCCCGTGGCGCGGCATCAGAGGCTGCCGCTACGACACAGGCCCTCCTGCACTGCCCCCCTGCAGTGGGCCCTTCTCCCCTGCTGCCTCCGAGGCCTGGGCCCTACTGTCCAGGTTGTCCCCTCCTGCTCCTAGTTCATAGCCCAGGGGGCGGGAGGGCTTCTCTGTGGTGCCTGTGCTTTGTAGGATGTGGGGGTGGGAGCCTGGGACTGGGGGGCTGTGCAGATCGACTTTGGTGGTGAAACCCACTCAGACTGGGACTGGTGAGGGGATGATCCTCAGGAAAATCGGCGTGTCCTTCAGGGAGGGGGAGTGTCTCCTGAGGAAGGCCAGGAGGAGGAAGGGACAGCAGCTCTCTGTGTGCAAGTGTGAGGTGCCCGGTGTGGTCAGGACGGCGGGACGAGTGTGAGACTCTTGGTCTGTGTCCTCTGGGCACAGACGAGCTCAGGGGATGGGGACCACGTAGCAGGGTCCTCTTGACATGCGCTTGTTCTGTTCTTGTGGCTGCTGGTGAGCGCGGCGGAGGCTGAGGCAGGTGTGGGAGTCCCTCTGGCCCACCGGGAGCCAGAAGCAGCCCGGTGCGGGGCCTTCCTCTGTGCGAAACCCCGCGTCCTCTCCGCTGCCTCCTGGGCGGCTCTTCTGACTCGCAGCCCTGTTCTCCCTGACGTCGTTTCCCCCGCGTCGCTTTCTCCAGCTGAGGTGGAGAACCAAGGCCCGGTGAGGTGCCGTGTTGGGGGCAGAATGAGGGCCCGTCCCTGCTGTGCAGCTCCAGCTGGGACCAGGTTCAGTGTCCTGATCTGCCCTTTGCCCATCCAGCAGAGGTGGGTCCTGGGCTTGGTCACAGGGAGGTGGGTCTGCATGAGATGCTGGGGAGACCAGGAGAGGAGCTTCAGGAAAGAGACAAGTGTTCCCAGAGGCCTCTGGGGGGTTATGGGGGCAGCAGCAGCTGACAGGTTGTGAGTAAGTGACAGGGGTGCATGTCTGGGGCGGCAGGAACAGAGCTCACAGGCCTGGTACACCTGGGCGTGGAAGCCGCTTGGCCAGCTGGGAAGCAGCGCCGGCACCAGCCTCCCTGCTGCGCGGAGCTGCGCCCAGCACGCCGCCAGCTCGCCGCCCCGGAGGCGGAAGGCAGCAGCTACCACAGTCAGCATGTCAGAGACAGAGCTGATGAAGTCGGTGTGGTAGAGCCGTTCAGCAGAGAGTTGGTCTTTCCGAGAGCCAGGGAGCCTCCGACCTGCACGTCTGTCCCCGCACCCTGCCACTAGGGCTGTTACAGGGCGCCTGTATGGGAATGGGGCCCAGGAGATGAGTCCAGTGGCGCGGGCGTCCCCTGGCCTTCCCCAAGGCTGCCTGGCGGAGGGGGGAGATAGGTTTTGCCCCGAAGGGGTCCACAGTCCAAGGTAAACTCTGGGCAAAAAGTTGTTTTGGCGCTGCCGGGCAAGCGCTCCAGCAGAAAGCCGAGTGGAGGAGTCTGGGGAGGCGAGAAGGGAGGAGGGGAGAAGACGGCGGGAGTGCCCGTCATGTGTGTGGGGGTCGCGGGGGCCGGCGTGGCGGGGAGGTGCGAAGGCAGGCGGACGGCATCTAACGCACATCTGCTTGGAGTTCCAGAAAAGTTAATATTTGAAAAGATAATAACGACGGAGGCTTTTCAAGAGTTGTGTCAAGGTGCTGCTTCTCAGGTCCAGGAAGCTTCATAAGTCATAAGCAGGATGAGAAAAGAAATCCCCACCTACACACAGCATCAGAAAACTAAAGAAGGAGACCACCTTCAGTAAGCCCACAGGGAACAGATGCTGCGCGGCGAAGGTTGGCCGTCGGACTGGCAGCTGCCTGCTCGGAGGTCGCGTCAGATGCCAGGGGACAGTGGGGTGGGGCCACGAGGACGCGGAAGGGGAGCTCTGCCAGCGGAGGATTCAGTTCCAGAGGGATCATCTTTCTCCCAATAACTGTCACCCTCTCGAACCTAGTATTCAGTGGAAGTATTCTTCACAGTGCAGGCAAATAGCAACAGTTCCAGGTAACAGAACACAAGGAGATTCTGTCGCCAAAGGGCTGACGGGACAAACAGCCAGCTGGAGACGCAGAGCCTCAGGAAGGAGGAGAAACATCAGAAAGCATATATTTAAAGTAATAAGAATATAAGAAAACGGGGTCAGCATGTTTGTGAGCCTGTGAACTTGCTGTTCCCAACAGTTGGAAAATACACATTCTTTTCAGTTACATGCAGAATACCAACGAGAAACTGATCGTGTGCTAGGCAAAAACACTAGCCTCCACAATGGTCTGGAGACGAGGTCGCAAAGAATGTATGTTCTAACAACAGTACACTCAAGTCAAGTCAGTAACAAAAAGAAAACTACAAAAACTCGCACACTTGACATTTTGTAAAAACACTTCTAAATTCTTGAGTCGAAGAAGATATTATGAAAATCAGAAATATTTGGAACCAAATAACAATGTAAAAATTTATATATCAGAATTTGTGGGACAACTGAAGCAATAGTAAGAGAAATTTCTCGCTTAAAGTATTTGCATTAGTCAAGAAGAAAGGCACGAGATTAATGAGGTAACATTAGGGTTAGAATAGCCCGAATAGCAGAAGGAATGAAATAAGGATAAGAACAGAAATGAATTAGAACACAAACTAATAATATCCACAAAGACAAGTTTGTAATTGAAAAGAGTAATAAAATAGGCAAATATTTAACAAGATTAATTTTAAAAAAACAGGAAAGGCACAGTGTTAGGAATGAAACAAAGAATGTTAACTGTAGATACAGCCAAGATTCAAAATAGAATAGAGGTCCTTTGATGAACTCTGTGCTTTCAAATCTAAAATCTAGACAAATTGGTTAAATTTAAAAAGACCACTTAGCAAAGCTGACTGAAGGACAACAGAAAACCCGTAAGTAGGGATAGTCCTATCATCAATAAAGAAATTAAATCAGTTTCTTAAAAATTCCCCTCACCCCTTACCCAAAGGGCTTTACTAGCAAGTTCTAAGGCCATTCAAGAAACAATGCCACTTGTATACAGACTCCCTCAGAGGACAGGGAAGTAGGGAGCCTTCCTGCTCCGTCAATGAGGCTGACAGACCTTCACACCAGAACCAGACAGAAGACGTGTGAGAATCGACATGTGAGGCCAGTCCCACTTAGGAATATAGATGCGAAAACCTTAAGCAAAGAAGCAGCAGCAAAACCAAAATGAGAAAAATATAAATGTGATAGGGTACACATGAAAAACTTGGTTTTCAAGGACCAGGTTCTTAGAAAAATGTATTAATGCACCACTTTAACAGACCCAAAGAGAAAAATAATGTGATCATCTTAATAGGGTCAGGATCAGGTTGGTAACATTCCTTAGCAAACTTGGAATAATGGTGAACTTCCATAATCTGATAAAGGTCTCCTAAAAGGGAAAAAACCTGTTGTTGTAAATGGTACCATTTCATAGTCAAATGTTGAAAGTTGACCCTGTAAGAGTAAGGACACACTGCGTCCAGCTCCACATTGGGACTGATGGTCCTGGCCATACAATGAGACAGGAGAACAAAAGGAGAAGTGTAAGGACCGGAAAGACTACATTGTCATCGTTTGCAAGTCATATGATCATGTACACTGAATATTTAAAAATTTCTACAGATGAGTTTGTTAGAATTAAAGAGTTTTTAGAATCATAAGAATAAATAATTTGGATGAAAATCAATGTTAGGATTAAGAGTAGCAAGATTTCTGGATACAAAAGTCGGTATATAAAATTAAACTTTTCTGTATAACAATAAATAAATAGAAAATGAAATTTTAAAAATATACCAGTCCTGTCCTGGTTGCTGTGGCTCAGTGGATTGAGCGCCAGCCTGCAAACCGAAGGGTCACTGGTTTAGTTCCCAGTCAGGGCACATGCCTGGGTTGTGGGCCAGGTCCCCAGTAGGGGGCATGTGCGAGGCAACCATACATTAATGTTTCTTTCCCCCTCCTTTCCCCTCTCTAAAAATAAATAAATAAAAATCTCTTACACACACACATACTCCAGTCCTTAGGAATAAATCTTACAAAGGTTGTATAAATCCTTTATGGAAATAAAGGATAAAATTTTAAAAGATTAAATTTTAGTGAGACCGTGAAGGCTTAAGTATATTGGAAGATAGTCTGTGGGTTTGATTTGGAATATTTTCTATCATAATGATGACAATTTTTCTTAAATTGATCTGAGATTCAATGCATTTCTGATCAAAACCCCAACAAGGTTTTAGTTTTTTTTAACTTGACTAGATGATTTTAAAATGTCTGAAAAAGCAAAGGGCCAGAACAGCCAATATTCTGAAGAACAAGGCCAGGGCCAGGACCCGCTGCCTCCTGCTCATCACTCAGCACCGTGTCGCTGCCTGCGAGGGCGGCCCAGCGGGCACAGGGACGGGGAGAGTGGGTCGCAGGAGAGACCAGCGAGACAGGAGTGGGCCCGTGGGGCCTTGGCTCCTGGTGAAGGAGGCACTGTGTGTGTGCGTGCGTCACTCGCGCGGGAAAGCACGAGAGGACCCTTCCTTTCTGCCACGCACAGAAGTCCGTCACTAGCGGATCACACGTGAGAACAGGAAAGGGTGGCTGTGGCGCTCTCAGGCGTTGCTGAGGAAGAGCTTCGAGGCCTCAGCGTAGGGAATGGTGTTCTGGATGTCAGGAGCAGCACAAATCACAAACCCAGAAAAAATGATAGGCTCTACTCCCTTAGCTGTCCGTCGAAACATACCTTAAGAGTGAAGGTGAAGGTACTCGCAACACAAGGAGAAGAATCAGGACTTCAAACAGGGACAGACCTCAGTCAAATCCTTAAGAGAAAGGTCTGTCAAAGGCGGGCGGTAACATGGGACAGTCCCTGGGAGCGAGGGGGGAGGCCTGAAGGACCTGCAAGCAGGCGAGGGCAGCCGCGAGGATGCGAGGCGGGGAGGGAGTGCCCGCCCGCCGGGGGCCCTGGGCTCCTGCACACCAGCCAGGCGGGCCTCCGCGCCAGGGTGTGAGGTGGCAACTTCGTGAGACTCTTCTAGCCCCACGTGGGGGGTCAGAGCCCGTGTGTGCTTGGGGTGGAGCAGAAGCTGAACTGGACCGGTGCCGCCAGCAGACTGCCCACTGTGGCCTCCTCTCTCCTAGAATGGAGCACACAACATGCAGATGAACACATCTCTGCTGCCCCTTGACCCAGACATAACTCCCAGGTGAAACTCGGAGTGAGCAGACTGCCACGAGGGAGTGTGCACGGCACGTGTCCCTCAGAGAGAGCTCCCGAGGCAGGCGCCGCACGCCAGGTGCAGTTGAGCCAGGAGGGAGAGCAGGAGAAGCCTGGCAGCTCCTGGGCGGGCATGCGGCTGCCCTCGGGGGGACGCCTCCCTGTCTCTGCAGAGCAGTGGTGGTTTCTAGATGTTTCCTTTGACGCTGCCCTGGAGGGGAGAAGATGCACTACAGGCTTTGCGTGCCTGCACATGTCCACACACACGTGTCTGCATGTGCCCAACATGGAAGACTCAGCAGGATAGACGGCTTACATGAGTTTGCTAGGTGTTATCTATCCTTAAAAAACACCGTGGTGGGGCAACCACCAGATGGATTTGTCACTCACAGTTTGAAAATGTTCAGGTGCTCAAGCTGGGAGGCTCATGCACAGCTCTCTGTGTCTTTCCTCCTCTCTGGGCTGCACTCACCTGCTCCGTCGGCCTCCTTTCCAAAGCAGAAACCGCTCCGAGCAGGTGGGAAGAGGGCTCCGCCATGCCCAGGCCGGCGGTGGGTGCGGGGCCCGGGCTCCTGTCCCGGGCAGAGCCCGTGGACTCTGGGAGGGGCTTTGGTTCGGTCCAGGGAGCCCCTTCCAGGACTGGCTGGGGCCAGGAGTGAGGGGGGCTTCTCAGGAGCGTTCTCTGTGTCTTCCCTGGGACTGGCCGCTAGGCCTCCCAGCACCCTTCCCAGGCGGCAGGCCCCAGCGCCCACTGTCCGCTGCGTCTTCAACTGGTATGGGGGGCCCTTGGGCAGGTGCCCGTTCTGACATGGGCGCAGATCCTAGCGTGGCTCGCGGGGCCCACAGCGTCCTTGCTCTCCTTGCCCCTGATGCACAGAGCTTCCCGAGGGCGTCTCTGAGCCCCACCCCACCGTCCTGCAGGTGCCAAGCCAGCTTCCTCCACAGACCCGTGGGGAGCTCCCGCCGCAGCCGGCCCGCACTGTGCCTCCAAGAGCTCAGGTCCCTGGGCGGCCCCACAGCAGCCTGGCCCCGACGCCGAGAGAGCCGCCGATGCCTGGGCGCCTGCCTCTGCCGCCGAGCCCGCCTCCGCCCCTGGTGAGGCCCCGGGCTGCCCAGCCCGAGCGCCCCGTAGGCCCTGCGGCTCCTTGGCATAGGGCCTCGCAGTTTGCCTGCACTTGCCACGCTCTCCCACAGCGCTGTCCCCACTCAACCCCCAACCCCATGCTGCACAGCCAGTGTGTGGGGTGGGCTCACAGGCCTCTGGGCACCCACACTTCCCTCCGGGTCAGGCTGCCCTCCGGACATGCCTCTGGTCACTTCCTCCAGGCCTCTCCCAGCGTCCAGACCCCATTCAGAGGTGTCTCCTCCACCGTTACCCCCTCTCCAGTTTCAGGGGGGCCTGGTGGGGGTGTGGGCAGGCCAGCTCTCCAGCCTGTGCACTGGGAGGCCAAGGCCCCTGGCCTGGTGCCCCTGCCACCCCGGCCCAGTTCCCACCCACCAGCGAACCCTGCGCCCGATCCGCGCCTGCCCTCAGGCGCTCCCCCAGCAGGCGGGGGAGCGATCCGCCCCGCTGTCTGTGGCCCGCCCACCCTCGGGGGTAGGCCAGGGGTGGGGGGGTGGGGGAGATGGAGAAGCCGTGAGGCGCCCACAGTCACTGCCTCTTGTGTTTGCTCAGGGGCCTTCGATCTCTTCAGTAATTTGAATGGAACAATTAAAGATGACTTTTCTGAATTTGATAAACTCCGAACTTCAAAAAAAACAGGTATGTAAAGGTGGTTTTCATAAAGTTCTATGCATTTGACCAGCCCAGTTATTGCAGAAATAATAATCAACTTTCCAAACCTGTCAACCTCACGCACTTTCTTTGCGTTTTGGCCTTGGGAGCCATGTCGCATGGTGTGAATCACACAGCAGCAGCGAAGAGCCATGCGGCTGAGTTTCCTTTCACCGTCTCCCCGGGCTGGGCCCGGGCTCGGCCCTGTGGGTCCCCTCTGGCTCACCTGTGTGTCTTGGCCTCGCCCCCCAACCCCAGAGACGGGCGGCCTCCCTGTTCCCCGGCCCAGCGCGGGCCCCACCCCCAGGTCTGAGCCATGGCTGCCGCCCCCGGGAGGTGCCAGCTTTTCCAGACAGCCCCTGAGGCGGGCACTGGCAGGGCATCTGCCCCGCGCCCTCACCGCGGTGCGGCCCCACTCGGCCACTGGCCCACGGGTAGGAGGCCCGCGGTTAGGTCTCCCGGCCCAGCTCCTCCCCGTGTGCCCCTGGGCCGGGAGGGGCCTGGGCGAGGGGCGAGGGGCGGGGGGCGCGTCAGGCAGCCTCTGTCCGCCCCAGGCTGCACCTCCTAGTCATACAGAGCAACTTCTCTTCTCTCTTTCCTCCGCTTCTCCCCACCTTCCACCACCTCCTCCTCCCGCCGCAGCCCCAGGCCTGGCTAGCCCCGGTCTAAGGTACGAGCAGCCTGGCCCCTCTCAGCTCAGGGGGTCAGAGGCCACTCAGAATGTGCTGCTTTTCAGGGTCTTTCCTTGGCTGCGTTCAAAGAGCCACAGGGCTCCCTGGGCCTCTGCAGGCCACGGTGCAACTGAACTGTCCTTCCTTGCCCGCCCTGGGTGCCTGGCGAGGTGATGGCTTGTCACGTGGACAGCCTTCTGGGGACTCGCCAAGTATCCTGCGGCCCCCCCCCGCCCCCATTCTAGGGGTATTCCCCTTGCCAAAAATCTGGAAAAGTTTATGGGAGAAAATGAAAACCTGTGATTCTTCCTCCTACTCTCAGCCACTGTTTCCTTCCAGCTTTTTTTTGAGCTCTTATGTACAGTTGGGCTCCTACTGTCAGACTTCAATCCCGTGCCCACCCTCTGCCCTTTTATGGAATAACAAATCGATAACATTTTCTCATAACATTAAAAATCCTTTAGAAAATATTTTATATTTACATAGCATCTCCGTATCGCTCAGCAATAATTTATTTAATCTTTAATTTGGGGGAGGACATTTTAGGTTAATTTCAAATTTTGCTGAAGTAAATAATGCTGTGGTGAACATCTTTGTGTTGAAGTCTGCGTTCCCGTGTTGCATTATTTCCTGAGGCTGGATTCCTAGAGTGGGATCGCTGAGCAGAGAGGGTGACCGTTGTTAGGGACCGCCGGCCACAGGGCCGCCCTGTGTCTTGGCCGAGCAGCGCCTTCCCACCTACCGGTCTCAGCGCATCCTCTGTTGGCTGAATTTTTAAAAATAATTTGCTTTCTTCTAATTATCAAGAAATTCATGTTCACTGTAGATAATTTAGAAAATGGAAACATTAAAAAAATGTAAGGTACCCGAGCGTAGCGACCAACCCAAAGCACCGCCTTCCTGCAGTGGGAGGACCGTGCCATCCTTCCTGTGCAGCCCCTGCTTTGTCATTTGAGACGCTGATGCCGTCTCCCTGCTCCTCATCCGGTCTCCTCCGTCCCTGCACCCGAGGCTTGGCTGCGACCTGCCCTGTGGCTGACTGTCTCCGGCTTGAGGCTGTTGCAAACAACACTGCAGGGAACGTCCGCCGGCCGCACACAGCCACTCGGGGAACTGTGGGCCCGGGGCCATCTGTGTTGTGCTTGGGACGCTCCTGGGGTCGGTGGGCAGCATCGGGTGCTGTCCCGGTCCCACCCTCCCCACCCACCACACCTGGTGTGTCCTTGTCTCGTAGCTGAGGTGGTGGCCTCTCTGCCATCCCCAAAGGACGGAGCCACCAGCCCTGACCCCTTTGAGTCTCAGCCACTGACCACCACCTCGAGCAAGCCCAGCAGCGCCCGGAAGACGCCGGAGTCCTTCCTGGGTCCCAACGCAGCCCTGGTGAACCTGGACTCGCTGGTGGCCAGGCCAGCCCCGCCGGCCCCGTCTCTCAACCCTTTCCTGGCGCCAGGTAGGTGGGCCTCCCAGTGCGTCCTCTGCGCTCCGCTCCTCCTGGGGATGGGTTTGAGGCAGGGCCCTCTCCTCCACCCCTGGGAGCTCTTCCTGCCGTGCCCCTCAGGGGAGCGCCACACTCGCTGCACCCGGCCCCTTGCGGCTGGGGCACGCCCTGCCCTCCAGGGCTCTGACAGGAGCCCCAGAACTGCTGTTCAGTTCGAGGGAGAATGAAAAGCAGCCCCTCGCCTTTCAGCTGCCATCACTGAGCAGAAGCTGCCCCTGACTTGGTGTCCCTGCCAGGGAGACCCTCGCGTGAGTGAGCGAGCGAGCGAGCGAGCCACAGCGGGAGGCCCCCTGGAGGCGGGCAGTGCTGGGGCGGGGAGAGCGGAGCGTGCTGCCCCGGATGCCCCCACAGGCGGGACGGAGCCGGGCCTTTAGCTGGGCTGTCCTCCAGGGGCCCGGAGACCCTCGCTGCCCCACTGTTGGGGTCCGTCTTTCCTGGGGCCAGGAAATCCGCTCTCTGCCCATGGGCTCTGTCTGAAGCCCGGCTTTCCACCCACAGGCTCCACGGGGTGAGCCCCCAGCCTCGGCTTTGGCACCACCGCCCCGGTGGGGAGAGCCCCGAGCACTCAGACACCGCTGCGCCCCTGACCTCCCTCACCCCTCAGCCTGGAGCACCCTCCCCTGCTCCAGCCGGAGGCCCCTGTTGTTCTGCACCCACCCTAGACGGCCCTCTTTCTCTAGGAAGCCTCCCGCCTTCCCCCCAGGTTTCCCAGCAAGGCCCTGGGGGCCTAGGGCAGAACCGGTCCTGAACTGGGCGAGGATGCAGCGGCCCACAGGGGAGGGGCGCCAGGGCTCCTCAGCTGCATGGAGTCCGTTCCTGCCCCAGCGGGGCTCTGGCTGCCCCGCCCACAGAGCCCGCCACAGGCTGTGTCCGTCAGGAGTCCCTCCAGGCTTGGGGGGCAGGGTGGGATGGGGTCAGGGTCTCGGGGCAGCTGTGCTGCCTGCAAGCAGGTCATGGTCCCTGGGGGCTGCAGTCAAGATGGAGGAAGTTTAGGTGGCCCTGCTCGACCTCCAGGGCCATGTCCCAGGCCGCCCAGGTGGCTCTGGACTGCTGCCATCCGTGGGGCCCTGGCTCTACTGGGGGGCCTCAAGCAAGTCACTGTCCTGCTCTCCGCTGGGTCCTTCCCCTGGGGTGGTCTCTGGAGGAGGGGCTGGCGCACGGCGCGGCGCCCTCAGCAGGCGCCGTCTGTGCCAGGAGGAGAGAGCAGCTGGAGGCGACCTGCGGGCAGCCCTGGGGGCGGGAGCTGGGTTGCACCGGGGACTCAGCGCAGCCGTCCCCGTGTTCCTGGGCACAGGATCAGTGGACGTTTTTGCTAAAAGAGGGAAGAGGCTTCCTGGCGTGTGATAAATTCCTGAAATACTGGCTAAGACAGAGCCGCCCCTGCTCTATGGCGGCAGGGCTTCTCACAGCCTTTGGGGTTCAGGGCACAGCGTGGGGCTGCTGCTGTCAGGCTGAGTGCTGCTCTTCCCCCTCCCAGGCACCTTGTTGCAGCTCTGCCAGGGGAACAAGGGGGCAGTGCCAGCTGTCAGCTGCTGCGGGCCCTGGGCACCAGCGCTGTGGAGGGCTGGGGCCCCATGAGCTGGCACATTCCTGGCCCTGCCTCATGTGGGCTTTGTGACCTTGGACAAGTCACCTGGCTTCTCCAAGTCCCAGGCTTCATCTCGTCCGGACAGTGGGGAGGCCTTTAGCAAGCAGACTGTCTGCCGTGTGTCCGCTGGTGCGGCCTCGGGCTGTGTGCACAGCAGGGGCCTGGACACAGCTGCCCTTGGACTTGAGAGTGGATGTCCTGACTGTCCGCCATCCCTCTGCTCCCTCCTCAGGTGCAGCTGCGGCATCAGGCCCCGTCAACCCCTTCCAGGTGAACCAGCCCCAGCCGCTGACGCTGAACCAGCTGCGGGGGAGCCCAGTACTGGGGACCGGCACGTCTTTCGCGCCTGGCCCAGGTGTGGAGCCCCTGGCCATGGTGTCCCTGACCTCCACAGCCTCACACCCAGCTCTAGGGCCCAGCAGTGCCTCCGTGACGCCGCTGGGCCCCGCCGCCATGAGCACGCTGGGTAGCGTGGGCATCCCGCCGTCAGCAGCTCAGGCTCCTGGTACCACCAACCCTTTCCTTCTCTAGGGCCCAGGCTTGGGGCCCGCCGCGGAGCGGGTGCCCGAGCGCCTGGGCCCGAGGCCACTGGGCAGGGACTGGCCTTGGTGGAGTGGCGTCCCAGAGGTGGGGGTGGGGCTGGGGCTTTCCAGGTGCAGCTTCCTGATGGAAAGGTGGTCTTCACGCCCGGCCATCAGGCTGGAGCGGGGAGGGCTCGCTGAGAGGGCAGGCCCGGCCCGTGCCCCGCACCTGGTGGCCTGCTTGCCCCTCCCCAGCCTGCAGCCCGCGTCGCAGGAAAGCGCCCCGACCCAGCCCGGCCACCCTCAGCACCTCCTCCAGCTGCAGGGTCCTGGCTCCCGTGGGGCTCTCCCGCCGGCTCCCCGGCCTGGGGACAAGGAGGCAAGGGTCCCCAGTGTCGCCCTTGCCTTTAGCCTCAGCCAGAAGGTATCGGGGACACTGCTGGCCCAGGACTTGGGATGGCCACCTCATCTTTGCCCTTGACCCCCGCCCTGCCGGCACCCCAGGCAGTCCCAGGCGTGGTGGGAACCAAGTGCCGGCTCCGTTAGTTGCCGACCATTGGGGGAAGTGGTTGTGCTTATTTTCCTCTGACTCGTGTGTGAGTTCGAAGTGAACGCCACCACCGTGGAACGACTCTTGAATTAAACCCACTAGAGCAAGCTTTAAACTAATCTGAGCATAACCCTGCCACGTGGCTCTATGCTTGTATACGTTTGCACATATTTTGTTTAGTACAGTTTCATATTTGAGTTTGCAGAATTATCTAATAGTCTTTTTTTGGCTAATATTTTTATAACGTGGTTCTTATTTAACTGTCTAGTTTTGATAGAATTTACCAGGTCTGGCTGAATGAAGATATTGGCACATGTCATGTTAGTAGTTTAAATTCTCTTATTTATGGTTTTAACTCTGTAAGAAAATTTAAATAGGAAGAGACAAAAATGCCTTATGGAAAAACTAAAGTAAATTCTTTATAGGAAAAAATATGAGAATTTGATTACACTTAAAAGATAATGTTTATTTAAAAAAACTACAACAACAACAAAAAACTCTAGCCTCCAGTTGCCTTTTCCTTTAATTCCCTTTTTTGGTGAATTACCGAACTAATTGACTTTCAACCTTTCTGGCTAGATGCTAAGAAAGAGGCTATTTTTCTTACTGATACACCAGCATCAAGAAAGTTAAAGAAAAAAAATCTAACGTGTGAATGTGACTCACCAGTTCCATCAGCTCGGCCCTCCGCTGCGCTGGGCCTGGAGTGGGAGAGGCGTCCGGGGCCCGCGCCACCGGCCACCTCTGCGTGCAACCGGCTCATGGCCCCGGCGGGCGGTGTGGGGGCAGCGGCGTGGGGGAGGGGGGCGAAGGCAGCTCTGTGCCCTGCTCCCTGCAGGTTTCACGGCGACATGGGGGAGAGAGCAGGGCTGGCCCCAGCCCGCCCACCCGCCGACTCCAAGGCTCACCCTGCAGACTTTAAAATCACCATCTCAGATTTTGGAGAGGAGGAGAGGCCTCATTCTCACACAGAACAGACACTTAACAAACATGCACTAATATTGCCCCTCCCCCATGTCCTCCTTTCTTCACCCCACCCACTGCTATAAAAAAAAGTATTAGGTCATGAATTAAGGACCAGAAAGACTAGCTTCTCCCCAGGGAAGGGACATCCCCCCCGAACCCTGTGTCTGGGCAGTTTGCCTCACATGGCGCTGCCGATTTCTTAACTCTACCCGCAAGGGCAGCTGACCACTGGGCGGTCCCGCTGGGCGGGCACAGGGCCCCCCACCCCTCTCTGGTTCTAAGAGTGGGGTCTGCCCCTCGCTGACTCAGGCCTGCCTGCTAGGCCCCCGGGGTCCTGCTCCCCACTCCGGCGTTGCTCCCTGCAGCCTCCTGTGGGCTCCCAAGCCCCCTCCAGCCCCCGGCCTGCGGTGGGCGGAGCAGGTGGGCTTGGGCAGGGTGCTTCCCCAGGGGGTGCGGCCTGGCCACCTCCCGGGGCGGGGGTTCTTCTGTGCTGTTAGGAGCCCCTCCTGCAGTGCAGCTGCCGGGGGCCAAGGCCCAGAGGCCCTGCCCCCACACAGGTTGGTCCCTGGGCACCTCGTTCCTGTTGCCCTCTGCACTGACCGCGAAGCCACCAGCTGCCGCCACGCCGTGCCGTGCACATGCCATCGTGCCCTCTCCTGGTGGGCGCTCTGGTAGGGGTGTCACCCTGCCGTTTTCTCAGTCCCAGGGGCTGGTAGCTGGTTTTGAACTTGTGTTGACTATTGATACTTATTTACTGTATAAATATAATTTATCATTTGTACCATGATGCAGTCTCTGTGTGTCCTTCCCCCCACCCCCCCAACGCCCCTCACCAATCCCAACACAGGAGAGGGACCAGCAGGCCCGGAGCCGGGCCCTGCCGGGGACCCAGCCTGGCCTGCGGCGCTGTGCCCAGCGGGGGTGTCCTGGCCGCCCCGTGGGGCGTGCTGCCCCCAACACGGCCTCGGGTGCCACGGGAGTGGAGTGGGCGGCTCGGGGAGGTTCCCCACAGGTCGGACCTCCACGTGGCGAACACCCTTCCATACTGTTTCCTTGGCCAGCTAGTCACACAAGCCCACTTAGATACAAGGGCCCGGGAAGGGCTGTCGTCCCACAGAAACAGGAGAAAAAGGCAATGGGCTGGGGACGCACACCTTGTCCCAGCAGAGGGCCCAGTGAACAGCCAGGGCTGGGCTTGGGCACCACATGCCTTGGGCGTTCTTCGTGTGGACGGTCACAGGTCTCACCCTCACCCTACAGGCCCGGGCCCCCCACCGCTGGTACTGACTGGTCCACTACGCCGCACGTGCTGGCCCCGATTCGGTGTGCAGGGCCCCTCTCTGCGTCTCATTGTATGTGTTCCCTCAGAAGAAAAACCACCTACAGACAGACTGCGAACACTCCAGCGACAAGTGTGCTGAGCGGGCTGACAGGAGCCGGAGGCGGCGTCTGGTGGCTTCCCTGGAACCCTGGCGGTGTGCAGCCTGCACAGGCGGGGCCCCCCCAGAGGGTGCACCCGGAGCTGTGTGGGGGGCGGCGGGAGGACATGCTGCCCCTGCCAGCCAGGTGTGTGCGGGGAGGTGAGAAGGCCTGGCCTCGGGCAGGGTGGGATGGTGCTGTGGGGCCCGAGTGCAGGGAAGACACAGCTCTCGGGGTTCAGGGTCCTGGGCGGCCAGGCTCCCCTTTCTCTCCTGCTGTGGGACTTGGCAGAAAACTGGAATTCCAGCAGCTTCCATTTGGGCAGGTGTTCAGCCCCATTCTCGGGCCGCGGAGTCGGGGTGGGCAGGGGGCTAGCGCTGGCTCGGCGCCTCTCCATCTGCCTCTTGCTAACAGGACATTCTCCCTGCTGCTGCCGCGGCCCTGCCAAGGGAGGCTGGTGGTTGGAAGCAGGACTGGTGTGACAAGTGCTCCTGCCCCCGGGCAGTGCAAGACACAGGCAGGTCCTAAAAGGGAAAAGGAGGCAGCCCAGGCCTGGGTCCTGTGACAAAACCACCATTTATTTTATAAAAATACCACCCTCCCCGCCGAACTGCACTTGAGTCAGGTGTGTGGACCAGCGGTCGCTCCCGGCCTCGCGGGGGCTGCTGGGCCGGCCTCGCTCCGCCTTCACTGCACGAGGCCCTGGGGCAGGTCGGGCCCTGAGACACCCTGCGTGTCCGCAGGCCCAGTGTCGTAGCCCAGCTTCCTCAAGTCCTTGGTCACCACGTTGAAGAAGAGAGTGACAAAGCCCTGGGAGCGGACACGGGTCACTGGGGACAGAAGGGAGCGTCAGCAGGGCCGGGGCAGAAAGGGCCAGGCTACTGTGGGCGGCTGTCCCGGTGGCATCCCCTGGGAGGAGGACAGCAGGGGCGGGGCCTGGTCCACATCCCCACAGGGGAAGCCAGACAGGGCAAACCCCGAGCTCTGGCCAGGCCTGTGTCTGGGCAACGCCCTGGGAACATCCCGGCCTCTGGGGCAGCCTGGCCGGCCGGCACCCTCCCCGTCAGTCTTGAGGGGGTTCGCCTAGACCCTCCCAGGCTCCCACCTGCCTGTCGGGGGGAAGGGTGGGGTTGGGGGTTACGCTTTACCTTCCCGGCCTTCGCCCTGAGCCACCACCTTGGGGTCTGTGTACTCGGGCCGCCGTCCCATGAACCAGCTGGGAAGACAGGAGAACCCCAGGTGAGCGTGGCCACGGCCCGGGGACCCCGCAGGCCAACTCTGAACATGGGCTCTCTCCCTGAGTTAGAAACCAGCAGCCCCCTGCTCACCCCCCAGGCCAGGCCCTGCGCAGAGGCCCCCAGCACCCTCCCTCTGCCCTGGACGGGACGGGTGGTGTCCGTCGGGGAGGCCTGCGGCCCCCGCAGCTCCCTCACGCCCCCCTCAGCCGGACGCCAGCTTCTCCGCCACAGCCAGTGAGCGTTCCGCGGCTGTTGTTCGCCGGGCCTGGCAGCTGAGATGGGGAGCTGGAGGGCAGGGGCGCACCTGAGCCCGGGGGGAAATGCCAAACGGGACAGCAGCGGGGGAGGGGTGGGAGACCTGGGGCCAGTGTGACCCCCCCCCACCCCGAAGAAGGCCCCATCCCAGAGTCCAGCAAAAGGGGCCCCTCTGGGCTTTCCACTGTGCTCTAAACAGCATGGGAGCCAGCACAAGGCACTTCCCGTCTCTGAACCCCGATGTTCTCTACACGAACGGAGGCGATGACAGGACCCGCCCCATGGGGCTCTGAGGTAAAGGCACTTTGTCAACAGCCACAGAAGTGTAGGACCCACTTACTACCTGGGTCCTTGCTTGGGGACCCCGAGGGTGGGCCTGCTCTGTGCTGACAAACACCCCCTCCCCACCTCCGGTCCCCAGGGAAGGAAGGGGTGCTGGGTGACGGTGCCGACTCCCTGACCCTCCAGGAGCCTGCAGAGGCCGCTGGCCATGGCAGGTCCACCCCAGGGGCCTCCCTGCCGTGAAACACACGGGGCGCTCGCTAATCGCAGCGGGTGGGTCAGGCAAAGGTGGGCTTTGTCCCGAGCTGCGGGCTTTGGGAACCACACAGGCGGCCCGGGGGCCTCCTGGGCGAAGGCGCGAGCCTGGCCCGGCCCTAGCAAGGCGCGCAGAGCGGCCGCAGCCACCGCTGGCGGGCTGGGCGTGGGGAGAGGCAGGCCGTTCAGGGGAGAGTGTTCCAGGAAAAGCTCAAAGCAGGGAAGGGCCGGGCCGGCTGGGGAAACTGAGGCCAGGGAGAGGTGAGTAGGGAGAGGGCATGAGGTCAGGGGTCCAGAGAGCACAGGGGCCCGGGAGCCTCCTCGCTGAAGTTAATCCAAAACACAGAGATGTGCCTGAGCAGTTTCTAAAGTTGTGTTTTAGGGGAACCTTTTTTGTTGCCATGTGAAGGCTAGATCAGAGGTACTGTCACAGGCTGAAGAACAGCCCCAAAGATGCCAGGTCCCAGTTCCTGGAACCTGTGAATGCGACCGTATTTGGGAAAAAAGGGTCTCTGCACATGTGATTAGGGCGAGGACCTCACCAAGGGAAGATGACCCCGGAGCACCCAGATGGGCCTTAAATACCCCCGGAAATGTCCGTGGCAGAGACAGGTGCCATGGGACCACAGGGGCAGAGAGGGCACGATGCGGCCACAAGCCAGGGAAGGCCGGGACCGCCAGAGGCGGGGGCCCCCGGGAGTTGGGGGGGCCTGCCACACCTGGTCAGAGCCCACGCGTGCTGACTTGGCGCTTCGGCTTTCAGGACAGGGAGAAAACCGCTTGGTCATTCTAAGCCATCAAGCGTGTGGTCGTCGGTTACGGCGGCCACGGGAAGCTGACCGTGGGCAGAGGAGGGTGCCAGTGGGTAGGCCAGCCAGGCTGAGGAGGGGACCCTGGGGAGGCAGCGGGACAACACAGAAGGGGGGGCCGGAGAGCGCCTGAGACGGGGGAAGGGAGGCACCGGGCCGACCCCAGGGCCGCTCCTGAGCAAAGGGGCTGCTGGAGTGAGCCACCCAGTGGCCTCGGGGGCCCTTGCCCAGGAAGACCTTGTCACCAAACTGCCTTCACTCACCAGACCCCTGCGCTGCAGCGTCTGTGACCCAGGCACACGGGGGCCTTGCCCGGTGAGCACTGCCCCGAGGCACCGGCACCAGCGGGACAGCCGGCTGCCGGGAGGTCTGACTTCCTCAGCGAGAGCCCGTTCCTCAGGGGAAGCCCGAGGCCTTCCCTCGGAGCTGGGGCTATGGCAGCGTCGGCACCTGCCAGGGTGCCCGAGGGGACTCCCAGAGGCCTGACCCCCACACCTGTGGACAGGTACTGCCCCTGCCTCCCCAGCAGCCCCGTGGGACGGGAGCTGTCACCTCCAGCTGACTCTGGCTGGCTGATGAGCCCCTTCCCATCAGGGTGGCCTCCCAGAGGAGCTTCTGGGGGCGGGGGGCACCCAAGCCGCCCCCACCCAGGCCTGGGAACCAGGCAAGGCTTCCTGGGTTCAGGCCCAATACTGCCCCCCCCAGGTCTCTCCCAGATACCGGAACCCACACCCCGCCGCCCGTTCCTGGCTGACCTGGGGCAGGGGCAGCCATGGCTTGTGGCTGAGCCGATGGAGGCTTCTGTCCCCAACCTCTGGTCAGCCAGCCAGGGCCCAGCCAGCCCTCCCACTGCTCCCTGCACGTGGCGAGGGGCGGGAGGCCTGAGGCTCCGGCTCCCTGCCCCCGCCACCCCTTGCTCACCACATCGGAACCACACCCACCCCCCAGCCCTCCAAACAGCAAAGTTCCCGCTCTCCTGAGGACCTCGCATGGGCCGTTCCCATGCCAGAGGTGTCCTTCCTGGTCTCCCCCGCTGGCCCCTCACCTCAGCTTGGTCTCTGCTCAGGTCACCCTCCCGGAGGCTCCGGGGTGACAGCGCTGGGCGCCTGCCGGACGGAGTCCCCGCTGTGGCCCCTGCTGCCCTCCCAGGCTGTCTGGCTCTTACTGCCGCATCCTCCTGTGTCCTACCACCCTAATGTCATGTGACGTCCTGAGCTTGTTCCGCTCTAACAAGCATTTTCCTTCCATCCTGACACACAGACTTTTAACACGGCCCAGAGCACAATCGCACAGCCTTGTGCTGCTGGGACAGTGCCTGGGGGGAGGCCAGAGACCCTCAGTAACTCCCCAGAGCTCACTTCCATTTGTCCCCCAGGGGAGCAGCAGCTTGAAGACCTGATAGGTCCCTGGCACAAGCGAGGGTGACTGTGACCTCCTTCTCTCCACTCGGACTACCTAGGTCAGGAGGCGGGGTTGGGGGCGCAGGTAGAAGCCGCACCTTGTGAACTTCTGCAGCGTAGATGTAGATTCTGGGACAAACATGGGGATGGTCCTTTTGTGCCTGAAACAAATGTTTTTGCAGACAGATGTGCTGGGTGACGGAAAGGCAAGGAGACCCCCAGCGCGCGCAGCCCAGGTGCCAGGCTGACCAGCCGCCCCCGACCGGGCCCGGCCTCGCAGGGCTCGTTCTCATGAAGTCTGGCCTCTTCTCAGGGGCCAGAAGGGCGCCAAGGGCCGCAAACCTCAAACCTGAGGTCCCGGACCCCGCTGTGCCCGCAGAGAGCCACCCTCCCCCAGGAGCCCGAACGCTCCGCCACGGTCAAAGCCCAGTCTGGACGCCTGTCCCCCGGGAGGCCCGGCAGGCCCCTGGACCTGTCCCCACCGAGGCCACCTGCCCAGTCCAGGCTCCTCCTCAGAGCCTGGGGTCCGGTCCCTCGCATCCAAGACCTGCCCTCCCGCGCATCCTGCACCTTCTCTTCTAACAGCGACACTCGGGGCACACAGTCCGCAGCTGCTTCTCTTCCCCCCTCCGCCTTCCCGAGGGGACGCCCGCCCTGTCGGGCCGGCCTCAGCCCTCCTCTGCGCCCCGGGCACTGTGCCTATCCCTCGTCGGCGATGCTTGGAAAAGCTGGGCCTCTGCCCCTATGCCTGCTCCTCGGGGCGCTTCTGAGGGCAGGGCCCCATGGTCACGCCTTGTCTGGCACACCTGTGTCCTCTGACACTGGCAGGGCGGGGCACAGAGGGACACTGGTGAGGGCTTGCAGGACATGGAGGGAAGAGAGGAAGGCAGGCGTGTCTGGACTCCAGGCCCTAACTGCCTGGGACTCTCAGGACGGCCCGGCACTCCCTGCTGGGTCCTCGGGCACCCCATCACGGCCCCTGGTGTTTGGGTGGCAGCAGGAACCTCCCCCACGTGGGTCTCCTTCACATACGGGCTGTGCCCTTACCGCCCGAGCCGAGCTGCCCAGGTTCCTGGGGCACCCAGCATATTCCTGGCCTGGAGGCGAAATCTGTCCCAGAAAGAGCCCTGCCGAAGATGCCCAGGTCCCTGAGCCTGCAGGGCCCAGTGAGGGGCAGGCCCTGGCCCAGAGAGCGGCCAGAGGGAGGACCTACCTGCCAGGGGAGAAAGGCACATGCACTGCCCCGTAGCCTCGGACCACGTCGTTCCCGAACACGTCCGGCCCGTACACGCTGAGCACGATCTGCGGCCCTGGGGAAGGAGGCGGCAGGTGTCGGTGGGGGGACCCCACGAGGGTGCAGGGCACAGGGGTGCTCCGAGCCCTCCGGGCAGGGGCCTGCCAGAGCCAGGCAGACACCAGATCCCTTCTGCACCAAGGGCTTCTGCCAACCCAGGACCCACGGAGGTGGTGGAGGGTGGGGGGGAACCAGAGCCTGCTGGCCAGGCCCCCGGCCCGGGTGCCCACCGGTCACAGAGCCAGGATGCTGCCCCAGTTCCGTCAGTCAAACACAGAAGGGTCTCCAGAAGCCCTATTCAAGGCACGGGACTGGCCGTGAGCTGTGCCAAGGGCCTGCTCTCGGGGGCTTCCTTTCTGATGGGTGCAGTCCGATTTCAGCACGACACCCGGCTCACAGGCCAAAGGGGCTGGTTGTGGGGTACTTGTGGGAGAGATCAGAGAGAAAGCAAAGGCCTTCCATGCACCTTCCTTCAAACTATTGACGATTACACCTGTTCCCATCACGGCACCTCAGGTCCTTTCACCTCCATCTGTATGCGGCCCCTGGATGCAGGGGAGAGATCCCTGCCCCAGGCGACAGGCGGGGCAGTGAGGCTCCGGGCAGCCTGCCAGTCTCCGGCTCCTGCAGCCACTAGCCCCTGGCGACCCATGCTCCTGCCCGTGCCTCCTCCTCTCTAGGGCACTTGGAATAGGGAGTAAGCACTCAATAGGGGTCAGCAAAGGGCTGCGCCCTTCCTGTCGCTCCCTCCGAGGTGACCCCTGTTGTGAATTTTAGGGAACCACTGAAAGTCTCACTGCCTAATAATGCACCCCAAATGAGTGGGTGCTTGGGCTTTATCCTCTTTTCTGGGCTCATACAGTACATGTATTTTTGTATCCAACTTCTTTAATCCCGCACATTTGTGAGACTCCTTCAAGTTGTTCTGCACACAGAGCTGGGCTTGTTCTCAGTGCTGGATCGCATCCATCCTCCCTGCAGACCGCAGGGCTCAGCCGTCCTGCGCCGACGCACACCTGGGCTGTTCCCCGGGGTCCTCACAGATGCCAAGGCCAGTGACGCTCTGTTCCTTTGCTACAAGCTCTGCTCACACGTGTGCACACATTTCTGTTGGGCACGTATCCAAGGGAAGCACCAGGGTTTGCGTATGTTCGGCCTTAAAGGAAAATGCACACCCTGCACCGACACTACCGCCGAGCCCCTCTGCTGCATCCTCAACGGAGCCTGCTCTGCTCTGCACCATCTGAGTGGTTCTGGGGGGTGAACAGGGGAGCGCCCTTTAGCTTTAATTTCCATTTTTCTTGATTGTAATTGTTCTCACTAAAAACAGAGACCTTGTCGTTTCTCGGTCACTTCAAGTGCCTGCTCAAGTCTCTTGCTCCTTCTTTCTGTCGCTTGTCTTTTCACTCAATGCTTTTCAATGAACAGAAGGCCTTAACTCTAACAGTCACACCTGTGGACGTTCTTCTTTATAGTTCTCCCTCCCCTGACCCCACGCCTCTCCTGCCCCAGGCCCTCTTCCTGGGGCTAACTGTGCTTCTCACACTTGCCTTACATGCACATACATCGGGCATTGACTTCTGTGGATGTGTAATGTGAGGTATGGGTCAGGTTTCATTTTTCCCTATGTGCATCCGATTGTTCCAGCTCCATATATTAAAAAAACTCTCAAGTACACACAAAATTAAAAAAAAAAAAAACAACAACAAAAACCCCTCTCTCTACTGCTGCTCAGCAGTGCCCCTTTGTCACAAATCAACGACACCGGCACAGGTCTGGGGTGCTTTACGGGCCAGTTTGTCTACCCTGGTGCCAAAATGACAGTTATTGTGCTTTATAATTAAAGCTTGGTATCTGGTAGAACAAGTTATTTATGTTTGGACATTGTTGGGATTTTTAAAATATTTTCTATACAGAATATTCTATATATTCTAATTGCAAAAAGCATCTGACTCTTGTATGTTAATCTTATCAATGGTATTCATGCCAATGTATTAATTCTCATAGCTTATTTGTAGCTTATTTTGGGAATTCTAATCACATCACCTGTGACTGAGTCTTGTCCTTTCTAATTCTCACACCTTTTATTTGTACAATGTTGGTGACAAGCACCCCAATCTCTGAGGGGTATCTCTCGACAGTTTACTAAAAGAAAGTGATTATTTGCTAGGTTTTTTGTAGCTGACCTTCATCGAATTAAGGAAGTTCTCCTCTAGGCCTAGTTTGCTAAATGTGTATCATGAATGGATGTTGAGTTTTATCACATTTTCTTCATTTATGGACATGATCGTGATTTCTTTGTAACGTGGTAAACCACACTGGTTTATTTCAGATGTTACCCAGGCTTTGTGGTTCTAAAATAAACACTACTTGCTCATTATCGTCTTTTGCATCCTCCTACACTGAGTTGGCAGATATTTTGTCTGGGAGTTTTGCAACCCTGCCCAGGGTCTGGAACGGTCAGAAGCAGGGCAGCAGCCTCTGTGGGGCAGTCTACTCCATCCGCGTCCTGCCTCTCCTGGGGCACAGCTCTCTGAAATCTGAGCACCAGGCCCTGTGCCCTGCGCCCAGGGGGGCCCTCAGATGTCTCGCTCCCCCCTCAGTCGCCTGTTGGGTTGGCTTTCCCCTAGAGGCCGGCCTGGTAAGTCACTCCTTTCTAGCGCTCTGATGCCTTCAAGTGGTTGGTTGGTTTTTGGATTTTTGCCTTTCAACGTGTTATTTGCCTCTCTTAGCCGTCCTCAGCAAGAGGAAGTTGGTCATCATCCAGTGCGCTGTTCCAGGAAGCCTAGGGCAGTGTCTCACTCCCACAGAGCGACAGCAGAACAGTAGTCCCTGCCCAGGAGAACCATCAGACAGCCCCTGCTCCAGACCCTCTGCACCCGGTGAGCCTGGGCCTGGTCACGTGCAGCAGAAAGGCCTGGACCGCGACATCAGATGATCCTGAAATCCAATCCATGCTCAGCCACTAGGTATAGAGCTGAAGGTAAGTGACGTCTCTGAGTGCTTCCTAACACAGGGAAAGAAATGGAGTCATCTACCCACCGGAGAGGATCAGGGAGCTTGGACAAGCCCATGCAGGGAAAGCATGCACAGCCCGTGGAGCTAACCCCAGGCTTTGCACATAGTAGGTGCTTAAGTGAAAGTGAAAAATAACTACCAGGCAAGGTAGAAGGTAAACAACTGCAAGCAAGGAAGGCTTAGGGAAGGTCAGAGGTGGGATGTGGGAAGGCACCCTGGGCCGGGGGCTCGGGTTTTGCTGGGGCACAACACAGGAGAGCAGAGGCCTCGGGGTCAGCTGTCCAGGTCGCTGCAGCTCTGGGCAGCAGGCTCTGCCCTTCCGAGGCACAGGGCCATCCAAGCCTTCAGGTGGGGCCTCCCCCGATTCAGTCGGAGCTTCCCAACTGCCACTGCACAGCGTGGCGGTGAACTGCGGCGGCAGGAGGGCGGCGTGGAGGTCAATGAGCAGGCGGCGAGAGCACAGCACAGGCCGTGGCACAGGCCCAGCGGAGGGCGACCAAGACCTGAGGGGGGCGGGCGGGCGGGCGGCAGCTGCGGCCGCCCCAGGGTGCCTCCCCCCGACCCCCGTGGGGCCCCTCAGACTCACAGCCAAAGGGGTTGGTGCTTTTAAAGGTGACGTCAATGGGGAAGTTCCACACCAGCGCGGGCCGCACACCTTGGCTCTTAGATGTGATCTGGGAGATGCCCTCCTCCAGACCCTGTGGGGACAATGACACAGCTGGTGTCTGAGCTCCAGGCAGTGCCACACTCCCCGTTCCTGGGCAGCCAGCTGGGAGGGCTGTTTTCTTTCACTACCTTCTGCCAAAACACAGGAGCAGGGGCAGTTCCTAGGTCTTTAAATGGCATTTCACCTCAGCCTGGGTCCGGGAGCTCATTCCTGGAGGAACGGCTACGGCAGGTGGTGCCTCTCCTACGGCACCAGCCCTACCCAGACCCCTCCCCCCAGCACGCACGTGCGTGTCGTTTTCTCTGTCACAGAACAACTCTCGTGACTCTGCCTCGTCCTCCCCCGCTGACCCTGCTCGCCCCCTTCAGGGCAGGACTCACTGGCTCCAGTTCCCTTGTTGTTCTTTTTGAACCCTCTCTAGTCTCACTACTGGCCTCCACGCTACCAAAGCATCTTCGTAAATGATACCAGTGACCCTGGCATCTATGGTTACTTCTCTTCTCATTTTATTTGGCCCAGCGGCAGCATCTGATACAGCCAGTCCTTCCTGACGCCCTTCCTCCGCCTGGTTTCTGGGGCGCCTCACGCCTTTGGGTCTTTCCTCCCCCAGTGGCCCCTGCTCCGCAGCTTGCACGCCCTCCTCCAAGCAGAAGCGTCTTGAGGCTCAGTCTTTGGATGCTTCTCTGTCTGCACTGGGGATCTCATCAGTCTCCAGGCTTTCAGTGTGGTCTGTGTGTTTACGATCCCTAAACTCACCCTCCCCAGCCTGGCGCCCTCCCCGGCGCCCCTGCCCGGCTCTCCCAAATCTGCCCGCTCAAAAGCAACTCCGCTTTCGGGTGCTCAGGCTAAAACGCACTAAAACGTGCGCGTCAACCTCACTCGCCACACCTGCAAGCCCAGCAGGAGCACCTGTCGGCTCCATCTCCAAATACACTTGAAATCCAACGCCCTCCCCACTGCATCCCCGTGTCCGCAATGCCATCTTCTCCCACCTGTTTATAATCAACGGTCTCCCTGCTCTGGACCTTGCTCCCCAACAGTCTACTCTGAACAAAGAAGCCACAGGGATCCTCTGAAAACACAAGTCAGAATTCCTTTCTCTCTGTTCAAAACTCTCTGAGGGAGTCCCACCCCGCCCACGTAAAGGACAAGGCCCTTAAGGTCTGCCAGTGACCTTCCTGCTTCACCTCCAACCACGCTCCTTGCTCGCCCTGTCCCCCGGCACACGGACCACCCCGTGGCTCCTCACACGCGCCAGGCTCACTCCCGCGTCAGGGCCTCACACTCTGTTCCTTCCACCTGGCACACTCTCGCCACAGATTCCATGTGGATCATTCCCTCGCTTCCTTCATGTCTCTACTCAAGTCACCTTCCCAGGGAGGCCCTCCCTGACCCCCATATCTGGATTCCATACTCTCTCATCCGTCACCTCTCCCTTTCCTCACTTCCCCTTCTCAGCGCTCGCTCCTGGCTAACAGGAGAATGTTTACTACTTATTGTGTGACTCTCAGCCAGAATGTGCACCCGGAGACAGGGACTTCTGTCTGGCTTCGCTCACCACTGTATCACCAGCACCCGGAAGACTCCTAATAAGCAGTTATTCTGTCAATGGGTAGATGGAAAATAAGCACTGTCATCTCAGCTGTACAGATGAGGAAACAGGAGGTTAAATAAGCTGGGCCTCGGGCCTCCACATCCTCATCTCCTGTGAGGATTAAATGAGAGCTCTGCCAACAGTCCAGCGCGGCCCTGGCTGACGCTGCGCCGGCGGAGAGGACCGGCTCCTCGGGAAGTCTTGGAAGGAGAGCTCCGGAGAGCTCCCCCAGGCTGAGGGAGGCCGGCGCTCCCGGGCTGGCCTCCGCTGTCTGCACTGCCCTCGCATTTTGTTTGCCGCCACGTGCAAGCTCCCCCGGTGGCGTAGGTGAGCGTGCACAGCCTTGGCGGACGGAGCAGTGAGCCCAGTGGTGTTTGCGTTCTCCACTCCAGCTCCACCAAGAACAAACTCACTTTGGGTCCTCCCTGAACTCGGTGTCTACTTTTCAAATGGTCCTGAACTGGGCGGGGAAGGGGTGTGTCACACCCTCAGCAATTCCAAGTCGCGGAGGCCGCAACGGGCCCAGGAGTGCAGCTTACCGCCGTGGGGACCCAGTCGTGACCGTACACGAAGCAGTACTTGCAGTAGAGGTCGTCGTACTCAGGGAACTGTGGAAACAAGCACATGCAGGTTCCGTGTCACAGGAACTCGTGCTCGGGCCAGCATGCTGGCCAGGCAGGGGCAGCCAACAGTAACTCTGAACACGAGACACACGGGCTGGGCGCTGAGTGGCAGCCACGGGTCTGAGCATGGAGCTCAGCACCGGGGCTCCAGACGTGGGAGCCCAAGGGGCGGTCCGGGCTGCCGCCGGCCCCGGGCCTTTGCACAGGCTCTACCTTCTGCCTGACATGCCCTCCCCATTCCTTCATCTGGCAAACTCCTGCCCATCTTTTAAGACTCACCCTCCAGGGAGGCTGCCCTAACTTCCAGGCTGTCTTACGGGTTCTCTCCTGGCCCCTTCAGCCCCTGGTGCTTCCCCTCATCAAAGCATTTGCCTGTGTTTATTCTTGTTAACCCTGTTAGACTGTGTGCAAGGGACAGGTATGATGCCTGTCGGTGTCCCCGGCGCTGACACAGGCACAGACACAGAGGAGACCTAAGGAAATGGTGGGGAGCTGAAAGGTCTGAGAACCCAGGGTGCTGTCAGGACCCAGCCCTAGTGCCCGGCTGCAGCTGGAGGCCCGAAGAGTGGACGGGGCCCAGGGCAGAGGGGCAGGCGGAGTGGGGGAGGGGGGCGCTCAGACTGCAGACACATAGGACCCAGGCTAGCAGCGCCCCCCCGTGCGTCCTGAAAGGGCAGTGCAGCAACGCTCTGGCGTAAGGAAGACCTGGCTTCAAATTCCAGTTTTGCCGCTTCCTTTGGGCAAGCTTTCCCATCTGTAAACCGGGCGGGGGGGGGGGGGGGGGCGCTCGCAATACCTACTTCACAGGGTTGCTGTGAAGACAGAACGAGCAGTGCTGGGCACTGCGTTTGGCACACAGTAAATACTTGCTGAAGCTTTAAAAAAATGTTACATATGTGTAAATACACAAATGGTTCTTATAAAGTGTAGGGGTGTAGGGAGAGTGGCGTCCCCTCGAGTCTCACACATGCTCCCTGTATCATTCCAGGTCATCACCATCGCTGGATAAGATTAACCAAAACATCTACATTCTAACCCAAGTTCAGGATCTGAGAGTTAAGAATGCGGGGCACTCACTGTGCACGCGACGCGGCGCAGACGCCTCCGCCTCCGCCTCCATCAGCGGGAGATCCGGCTCCTCTGTAAAGTGTGCACGATCCGAGCCGGGGGCCACAACTTGGCCGAGTGCGACCGCGATACTAGGTCAGTCCCTCGAACTATTTCCACACCCGCACATCAGGGTTAAGGATTTCTATCAAACTCACGCCAAGCTTCTCAAATGCTGGTTTCCCCTCCCTCACCTGAGGAATAACGGCCTCTTTGGGGCCACAAAGCAGCCCGTGAAGTTGCGGGACGGCCCCCCGGGGAACTGTAGGGGGGTCCCTGGAGGGTACCATGGTTGCTCACCTGGGCGCTCTCCACCTGCCCGTTGACCATGAGTAGAAAGACACTGGGACCCGCGGCAGCCATGGTAGGGGGCGCGCGGGGAAAACTACCCAGGTTGCGCGCGCATTTGCTAGGAGGCGCCCTAGTTGCCCTGGAAACAGACGGCGTGGCACGCAGGACACGTTTCTTGGAAGCTGGACCTTGAGAAGGCGTAGGTCCGTGGGCTGCGGTGCGCAGGCGCAGCCAGTGGCTCCTCCTCTTTACGGGAATGCCGGGACAGTCTTTGCAAGGCGAGGGGGCGGGTGTGTGGGCCCGGGCTGTAGAGTTTAGCCCGCCTGTCCCCGAAGGCGCCTCCGATTCAGGCAGGCCCTTGGGAAGCCAAGTGATAGATAGACCTCGGCCACGAGATGTCGCTGTGGCGCTACCGCGAGGAGGGCGGAGGGAGGAGCCTGCTGGGCGTGGGTCGAGGGTCTCTGTTAATCGGACTTAAGGCGCCAACGCTGGGAGCTCAGATTGACGCTGGGAGCCCAAGCGAGGGTTCCCGTCCCTAGGTTCTGAACAGCAGTTCTGAGCAGTACCCAGCTGGGCCAAGCAGCTCCCGAGTCGAGGCAGGTGGATGCTCACTTTGTGGATTTTGAGACCCTTGTCTCAGAAAAGTTTATTAAACTTGGGAGGAACCGCAAGAATCCATAAATCCAAGCCACGGCTCCTAGGTGTGAAGCTGAGAAGCAGACCCAAGGAGGGGTAGTACTTGGCACCCCTGTCACC
The DNA here is from genome assembly GCF_021234165.1 of Pteronotus mesoamericanus. Lineage (NCBI taxonomy): Eukaryota > Metazoa > Chordata > Mammalia > Chiroptera > Mormoopidae > Pteronotus > Pteronotus mesoamericanus. The sequence continues at coordinate 2,231,140 of NW_026555090.1, forward strand.
CAGCCGTCAAGGGAAGAGGGTCTGAGGGTTCCGAGTGCGGGCACTCACTGAGCAAGGCGAATGCCCCTCCTCCCCCCCCGCCCACCCCCCGGTTCTGGCAGGTCCCTGCGCAAAAAACAGTTGCTCTCTGGCCGCCCAGGAGGTCCCAGCTTCTGCCAAGGCACTGCTCCAGGTGTGTCAGCACTCACCGTGGTCTGTATCACACATCTAATATTTATTACCTCTCCCTTCACCCACTCAGGGCCACCCAAATCGCGTGCCCCACCAGCCACTCCCTCCATCTTTAGCACTGGCAATGTTGCCAGGCTCTGGGGGACTACCACTTGGGTGCTCTATGCGAAAAGGAGACATGGTTGTCCCTGTCGCAAGGTAGTTTTATTTACTTGCAGCAAGTAAAGGAGACACAGAGTCACAGCCAAAGCTCTGTCTCTGGGAAGGAAGGCTTGCCTTTGCTTGTATACACTATTTGGTCAATTATGTGTTGCTTTCTTCTTTGCAGTTGGCTACATTTATCCTTTGAGTTCCTGTCAAGCTCATCCTGTTACAACTGGCTTGTGAAATGCTATGTTACATTTTAACAGTCAGCAAAAATAGCATTTAGTAAGAATGACCCGACCTTGGGACCTTTGTCCTAACAATACCCGCTGAGATTCTTCACTCCACGTTCTTGCAGGAACAGGGCTGAGGGCCATGCCTCTGTAACTCATTCCTGCTGAACAAGGGCGGAGTCGGTCTTCGAGTTGGAGCAGTGAAAGTCTCTGGCTGCCTGGCTTATGACAGTCTTGGGGTCCGCTAGGTTCTGGGGCTCCTGAGCACAGGCGTGCTCAGAGAGAGCTCTCCTCTAACAGGAGACATGCGCCATAAGGCGTGAGGCAGAAGCAGGAACAATCAAGGAGACGGAGACCCTGCCACTCAAGCTGACGCCTGGTGGCGACCCAATGAGCAAGAGGGACCAGAGTGACAGCCTCCCTGGAGACAAAGGTGCCAGCAAGGGAGCGAAGGGGAGGTGCTGTCATATTTGAACCTCTTCCCATAACATTCAGGACGCGAGCCATGGTTTTTATTCGGGAGCCACCTTTGGAGCAGCTAGGTCTGTCCAGGACTCGAAGGACGGGTGGGATCCGGGCAGGGAGTGACTCTGTAGAGGGGCGAGCCCAGTGGGTGAAGCGGTGACCGGGGCAGGGGGGGCGGTGATACCAGGCGTGGAGGCCTTCATGACATCCAGAGGGTGTCCCGCGGGCTCTCAGGCACACCGATGCTCATTGCCATGTGGCCGAGTAAAGAGCTTCCCCCGTAAGGCACCGGGGCCTGGGGAGGAAGTCCTGACGTGGCCGCCTGCACCGCTCTCCTGGGACAGCGCACCACAGAAAGGCCCCCGGGAGGGCAGGAGCCACTCCCGGGGAGCACAGCGCTGTGGGTGTGCACGCACGCACGCACGCATGCACAGACGCACAGGAGGAGGATCAGGCCACACGAGTGAGCCACGTGGTTCCGGCCCTCACGGCACGGGGTCCTCGGTGATCAGACATCCTGTGGGACACCACCCGCTAGTCAGCTGGCCACCCACTGCAGCTCAGAGGCCAGCAACCCCCCTGAAAACCAGGGTGCAGGGAGAAGGCGCCACTCACTCGCAACCTCTTTGTCCCCAAACCCCCTGCCCAGCAGGCGCCTGGACGAGGCTGAGAAGAGCAGGTCACCTGAGCTGTTTACAGCCCACAGTTCCCACCTCTCACAGACTCTGGCTCCGTCACCCCTTGTCCCCACTTTGGAAACAGTAGGAGCTCAGGCCTGAAATAGGTGCGGCACAGGCTGTCGTGAGACAGAGAAGCAAGGACAGTCGGCCTGCAGCGGGCCCCGCCCCGCTCCTCTCCAGCTGCAGACGCCGCACAGTCGCTCAGCACAGCGCTCACCGCCTGCTGCAGCCCCAGGTCCCGGCTCCTCCCGCCCTCCAGCCCGGGACTCCTGGAGACACGGGCGCCCTGAAGCTGGCCCCACGTCCCACACGTGCATGGGCCTGAGAGAGGCTGAGGACAGGCCCGGGCTGCCTGGGTTCGCAGCCTGGCCCTCCTGCCACCGTGCAGACCCAGTCTGCTCCCAGGAAGGCTCTGGGTGCTGTGGCCTCCCTGCGGCTGTCTCCGTCCCAGCTCCCGCCCAGCAGAGCGGTGCTCTGGCCCTACAGCCCCACGGCTGCCCCACCTGGGCTTCCCCAGCGGGCCGGCCTGCCTGCCGTTCCTCTGCCAGTCAGCGGCTCCCACCACCACCGGGAGTGGGAGCCACTCCCCAAGGAGGGACGCAGCTTAGAAGCGCCTTGTCCTGCCTGTGGATGCAGAGAGCGAGCTCTGTCACCTGCGCCTGCCCCACTCGGCCACCCCCAGCTTTGGAGGGCAGAGGAGGAGCTAGCTGGTGGGCTGCTGTTCAGACGGGACAGTGGTCTCAGGGGTCTTCTGGACTTGACTGGGCTCTGACCCACGGGATGGCCCTGCCCAGAGTCAGTGACCTTGTCATTGCAGATGAATTGTCAAGGCACCAGTTAATTACTTCTCAAGATTGCTCTAAAATCTTACTGAAACCGATTCATTTCCCTGTGTCATTTTTCCCTTCGTCCCACACCATGTGGCTAGTTACTCAGAAAACACGCATGTGGTTCATTCTACCTGCTTCATTTTACAAGCCCAGTAGAATGGACTCAAACTACATTTTTAAATCATAGGAGACATTTCTCTTTTTTCCAGCACCAATCCAATCAAGTAATCTTAGTTTTATGTAGTTTTCAATACTCCCAGGATATCTGGCCTCTGTAGCACACCTTTGAAAAGCTTCTGGAATCGCACCGGCTAATAGACCACCTCATTATACCAATGAGACTCTTTGAAGAGATGCAACATATCATTTTCCTTTGTGGGAGTCTTACTCAGGCAGCTCATAGATAAAACTAGTAGTCTTTCCCATGGAACCCCAGCGTATATCTTTACACCAAAATCACTGACTGGCCCTCCAGTCCCCCAGTCAAACATTTGCTGCTCCATCCTGCTTGTCCCAGATCACCTCCTCCGGAAAGCAGGAGGCTCCTCGGGGAAGGTGTCTCCCTCTGTTCAAGGGACTGCGGGGTCGCCATTCCCGTTGCCCATCACGGTTCCACCCTGGCGCGGCGGCTCCAGACAGGGCCCTCCTTGTGGGGACGCAGGGCGGGGGGTGCAGGGGAGAGGCTTGTGTTGGGCAGTAAAGGCTGATGCCCAAGGAAGCCAAGAAACCGCACTTAGGAAACAGTGCCTCCCAAGTGCACAGCAGGCCCCCGCCTGGAGCAAGGCTGCCTTGACAAGACAGGCAGTTTCCTACCACTGACCCATTTGTCATATTTCTTCATTTATGTAAGAACTTAATTTCTTTCTTTTTTTTAAGATTGTATTTATTTAGAGAGAGGGTAAGGAAGAGAGAGAGGGAGACATCAATGTGTGAGAGAAACGTTGACCCACTGCCTCTCTCACACCCCCTACTGGGGACCTGGCTTGCAACCCAGGCATGTACCCCGACCAGGAATCGAACTGGCAACCCTTTGGTCTGCAGGCCAGCGCTCAATCCACTGAGCCACGCCAGCCAGGGCAAAAGCTTAATTCCTTTAAGTCAAATAAACAGAGCTCTTTTTATCCAATTTCAAAGAATGAATGCACCCCGGAGGCTGCAATCAGTTATCAAATTTAACTTTCCCATAGCCAGCACATTTACACATAAGACAAGGCAAATGCAAATGTCCACTCAAAGGACAAAATCCAGCTCCTGCAGGACAGACATCCAGACCACCAGACCAGAGGCTGTCACCGAGCATGTCTCGGGTCCCCCTGCAGGCGCCCCTCCACTCTCAGGTCAGGCCCAACCCGGCATCCCCGACACAGCTCCTGCCTGACCGACCAGAAACCGAGCTCGCACCAGAACTGAAAGCACCTTTCTGACAACTCTTCACCCAAAACGGGAATAGAAACACTAACTGAAGTGACTGCCCTCCTCCCTGCTGACGCCGCACAAAAGGGGCTCAGGCGGCCGCTCCGCCTCGCTGTCGAGGTTCCCTGGCTGAGCGCCGCACGGGAGTCTCCCGTAGGACAGACCCCCGTCAGCCGGTGGAGATACAGGTGAGTAATCCCGGCAGGAACCGTCACTGCCACTGCCGACTGCTTCTCCAAGTGTCCCCACCAGGCTGAGAGGGAGTTCTAAGAGTCCCATCTGGTGTCACCAAATTTGTTACTGAACTCAAGCGGTTTACCACTTGCAGCACTCTATTCAGAAATGAGACATGGGTATCATCAGGTAGTTTTATTTGCTTGCAGCAAGTAAAGGAGACAGGGGATTCATATCCAAAGCTCTGGCTTGGGGAAGGGAAGCTTAGCCATTGCTCATCAGCACTATTTGGGCAATTACATGTTGATTTCTTCTTTGCAGTTGGCTATACTTACCAGGCTGGGTTTCTGTCAAGCTCACCCTATTAACAGCTCATCTGCAAACAAACAAACAAAACAAACACACTGTGCTAGATTTTAATTTTCAGCAAGAATAGCATTTAGTAAGAATGACCCAGACCCTGAGACCCTTGTCTACCTAACAAAGGGGTGAGTCTCACAAAGATCTGCGGGGAAGCATGTCCAGGCAACAAGCACAGCATGTGCAAAGGCCCTGAGGCGCCTGTGCGTGTGAAACAGAGGCGGACTTGCACTGGCTTGCGCTGACTCACAGGGGGCGACCGTGTGCATCTCTGCCTGCAGTGATGTCATGCTGGCGGCTGGACATCAGCCATGGAGGAAATACTTACACCGCGGAAATCAGCGAATGCTAAGATCAGGGCTTTCGATTTTTTAACATTTACATCTTATTTTTTCAGAGAGCCACTTCACCAGTAGACCTCTGCAGGTAGCAGATGGGTTTAGAACAGACCAGGCCCAGATCGCCCAGGGCCTCAGAGTGACTGGAGGGCTTTGAAGCGAAGCCCTGAGGAGGGGTGTGAAGCAACTGGGTTTGGACAGGGTCTCTTAGGCCACCATGTGGGGCCAGGGAATAACTGGGAGGCCAGTGAGGGGGCAGATGCGGTCATCCAGGGAGGGCCGCAAATGGAAATATAGGAAGCATGCGATATCTGGGACCTACAAAGCTGAAAGTCACTTTCATCTGAATTTCGAATTGCAATAGGCACCCTGTATTTCATCTGGCAGCCCCACTCACAGGAACCGGGTGAGGAAGCCGAGGTCCGCTCTGCTTCCGGAGGGCTTGCTCCTTTATTGTGCCGCCCCCACCCCCGCTCCCCAGAGGGAGCCTCCCTCGTGGCCGTTCCTCCTCCTGGGATGTCAGAGCAGGGTCCATACCACCCCCACCCCTACCCCGCAGCCCACACCCCAGCTGACCCTGGGTCTGAACAAGCCCCTCAGCTGTTTCCTCTGGGCTTTTCCAGCAGATCTGACAGAGGAAGCGAGGCCTGGGCAGTGCACGGACGGGTGAAAGGACTGACCTCACAGGAAATCAGGCGAGCTGGAGTTGCTGCCACCCCTCGGGCTCGGCCTGGGAGAGGCTGATGCGACTGCCACCTCCTCCGCGTCTCTTCCATTCTTCATGAGCACGGCCTTGCAGCCCTAGGTGACGGGCTTATTTCACAGGACGGGGCTACCATTGCAGGGACATGATCCGATCTGCATTTTTCAAAAGATCACTCTGGCTGCTGAGCAGAGGACAGGCTACAGGCGCAAGAGCCACGAGAACGGGAGGCGGTGGCTCAGTAGCCCTGGTGAGCAATGAGGGTGCAGGACCGGGCAGCTAGCGGGACGCGGTCTCCCCTGCTCGCTCTGCCCCAGCCCCAGCTTCCTTGCTGTTCCTCAAACACGCCAGGCACAGTCCCCACCTCTGGGCCTTTGCACTTGCTATTCCCTCAGATCTCTCATTCCCTCTCTCCCATCAAGTCCTTGCTCCTCTGTCATCCTGCCCTGACCATTCGATTTAAAATGATACCCACTCCCCACTGTGGGGCCTGTGGGCCTGGCAGGGCGCGGGGAGAGCGGAGGGGCAGGCCGAGCTGCCAGCCCGTCCCTGCCTCGCACCCAGCCGGCCACCCTTCTTGCCACCTGGGAGACGCCGGGCTCTGGGCCGAGGGAGGCCGCCTCACGGACGGAGCATGGGAGCGCGCGGCTGGGAGGGCGGGGCGGCTGGCTGCACTGGGGAGAAGACGGACGCTGGGTCAGGGGATCCGTCCCCACACCCCGCTGGCGCCAGCCTTCAGTGTCTCCTAGAAGGGGGCTGCCGATCTTGGTCTTGGACACTAGACCAAGTGACCGGTAGCTCTGACTTTGCCTTTTACCTGGGAGCTGCCTACTCAGTACCTGTTCTCCACGTGTTCCTTCCTAACAAACCTTGATTTGGGGGACAATGTGCCGCCCTAAGCACTTTATTTCTGGGCCTCCCTTGCAGCTGATGGTGGCCATGTGACACAGTTCAAAGGAGCTGCAAAGGGCGGGGGTACCAGCTGGGGCTTTGCTCTTGTGGTAACAGGGGACGGATGTAGCACCGTGTCCTCCCCGCTTGTTCCTCTTGTCTGCAGCATGAGCCTGATGGCTGGGGTGCAGCAGCCGTGAGCTAGGAGAGGTCAAATGTCATTAGGATAATGGCAAAGCAGTAAAACAGAGCCTTAGTCCCTGACAAGTATTATTGAGCAGCTAAACCATGATGAACAATGTCCTTTGGATTTCTTACAACGGAAGAAAACTAAATTTCGCGTTTTGAAGCTATGGTTGGTAGGTTTCTGTTACTTGCAGCCTGATGCCGTCTTAACTGGTCATTCTAGATTGAGGGCAGGGAGAACGGGTCACCCTGTCTGGCCGTGCTTCCCACCCCCGCCCCTCCCTCTGGCCTCTCAGAGTCCTGCCCACTTCCAGCCCCTGCCATTTGTGCAGTTAAAGCAGGGTCCATGTTCAAGTCCAGCCCAGAACCGGCTGTAATTTAGACCAACTCCCTACTTTCAGTCTCAGGGAGACTCCTTCCCGCATGACGGGCCAGTCGGTCACGCCCCTCATTTCACAGAGGAGAGGAGATTCAGGGGGCCGAGGCCTGCCGGAGCTGAGGGGGCCGCCACTCAGGCCTCGCCTCTGCGCTGAGTCCCAAGGGCTCCGGGAGGGGTTCTTGTTGCCAGACTCCCCTTACCAACCTGATATACCAGTGCCTGGAAGGCCCCCACTGAGAACAGGCAGGGTCCTTTGCAGACTCACCCATTCCACAGCCCCCTTCTGGGAGGGAGGGTCCTGCCTGTGACGTCCACGGGCCACCCTGTCCGATACATGGCTCCAGGAGCAGGGTTGGGAGGGCCAGCTGGGGAGAGCAGGGAAGCCTCCACTGCCCTCTGCAGACTAAGACAGCTTGCCCTGTAAGAGTGCCCCCTGTCCCCCAGCAGCAGCAGCAGCAGCAGCAGCAGCGAGCAGGCCCTTGGCGGCTGCAGAGGTGGGTGTGAGCCGCGGGGCCTTCCCCTCCCTGCTGCCCTGCCGCTCACTGAACCGATTGCTCCTGCTGGCTGCCTGAGTCAGTCAGAGAGGAGTGTCTTTGTAAAGGATGGCAACTACCCACAGAGAGTGCTGGGGCAGAAGCAGCCCAACCCACCCCTCCTTTGTGGCCTTGGGCCTCTCACTCTGCTTCCCCCAGTGAACCCCTTTCCTCAGCTGTAAACCAGGACAATGGCTACTCCAAGGCCTCCCGGTCTGCGGGGAGTCCAGCGCCTCTGCAGGGCCAGCCCCTGGGCCAGGGGCTTTCCTGGCCATCATTTCTGGAATCCACGAACAACCTGGCCAGCGAGGTCTGAGCAGCCCCACTTTGCAGATGAGAACACTGAGGTCAGGATTGTCCAGCCCCAGCTCCTGCCACGGCTTCAGGGTCCTGCATGCTCGGCCGTGCCCACATCCTCAGCCCCTCCCTCCTCCATGCTCTGGGCCCTTCACCAGGCTGCCCCGTCCTTGTCCTTTAGGGAGACAAGCACGTGCTTGTCCAACACAGGGGACAGCAGCCGCCTGGGTGGGAATCCTCCAGAGAGTGGCTGGGGCTGCACGCCTGCGGTCATGACCCCAGCACACAGCACAGACAGTACAGGGCGCCTTGGCTGCAATGTGGCCCGTCAAACCCAGGCGCTTTTGACCCCAGACTATGTCTTCGTAAAACTAAACAGCTTTGGGATTGGAGGGGAGGCATTAAGTAACCTTAGCAGAGCAGCTTCGCCAGACAGAGACTCACAGCGTGGCCCTGACTTTACACCCCTCTGGTGGCAGAGGGTGCTGGTGGCTAGGACACATCTGGCATTGCTGTTGGCCTGGCGCCCATTCTGCCTTCCCGAGAGCCCAGGTTTCTGTTGGGAAAACGGCCCTCGGCCACTGCGAGTCTGAGGAGCTTGGCTGGGGCTGGGGCCCCTCTGCCGTCCAGAGGCAGACAGGCGCCTCAGGTCTGGCCAATCAGCGCGCCCCCGCCCCTGGCTGAACCCGTCCAGTGAGAGGCCTGCACCTTTGCTGGCACCGTGGACAAAAAGGGGGGCCTGCTGCCACAGGGGGGGTCCCCCGAGGTCATTGGGAGGACCCTGGCATTGGGAGCTCCCTGATGCTCCTGAAAGCTCATTAGGTAGGACCTGAGGGCTTGGATCAGAGCTGGGGACCACCATGCGACAGGATGCGACTAAGGAGTCTCAAAGCACCCACTACCGAGCGCACCGCCCAGCACCCAACCCGGTTCTCCCTCAGGGCCCTTGTCTTGGCGACACCTCCATGTCTCCCCAGTCACTCTGGCACCACCACCACCTCCCCCCACATGCCTCCTTCAAGGACCCTGCTCTGTGCGCCTGCTGCTGCCGCCGAGTCCAAGCTGCTATCAGGGCTTCACCTGGACCTCCACAGTGATCTCCTTCCCTCCAGTTTCTATCCGAGTACCCCCTCTGCTCTATTTGCCAAAAACATGTTTCAGGAAGGCAATTCTGAAGGGTGTTTCCCTACTCAGAAATCTTCAGAGGCTCACAGGAGCCCACCGTGGCCAGGCAGAAGACAGGGGCCCCCAGTGGGCGTATGTGCACACGGCCCTTGTGATGTCTTCTCCCCTGCAAAGGGATGCACTCTGTCTCTCTTTCTCTCTCTCTCTCTCTCTTTGGAGACACACCTCGTCTCAGCCTCTTTTGTTTCCCTAATTTCAATAACATGTAGAAAACAGTGGTGCAAGTACCGTGATACATGGCATCCGATACCCGGACTGTGCCGAGGCGGCATCAGGAAAGGGTGGAGACGGGCGGGCTGCAGCGCCCACGCCCTCCTAGGGCCCCGGCTACGGCTCAGTTCCGCTCCATTACTGTTATGCGGGAGTGAAGTCCGAGGTTGGCAGGTCTTCCAGGATTCTGACGGAAGCCAGAAAGCAGGATTTCTCTGAGGTATCTCCCCATTGTTAACACAGGCCAATGATTCCAGGCTTTCAAAAAGCACTGTGAATCATTCCCCTACATTCCTAGCGGGCATCTAAATTGGTGCAATTTCTAAGGACAGAAAATTGACATTAACTCTTAAAATTACAAGGGCAATATTCTTTAACGTGGCACTCTCAATTCTTGGTTTTTATCCTGATATATTTGCAGTGTGCAAAATGATGCATTCAAGATAATTGCTTGCAGCATTGTTTGCAATAGCAAAAAGTTTGAACTAATCTAAATGTCTACCTATATGGTGTTGGTTAGATTACACTCACAAAGGGATACTATGCAGCTATAAAAAAGAATGAGGTGGTTTCTTAGTTTTGACGTCAAAAGCACAAGTGATAAATATAAAGTAGAATTCATCTCAATTAAAAACTTAAAATTTAAAAACTTTTGTGCTTCGGCCCTTGCTGGTGTGGCTCATTGGACTGAGTGCTGGCCTGCGATCTGAAAGGCGCCGCCGGCATGACTCCCAGTGAGGGCGTGGGCCCGGGCTGCAGGCCAGGCCCCCAGTGAGGGGACATGTGAGAGGCAACTGATCAGGTAGCTCTCACACATGGATGTTTCTCTCCCTCTTTTTCTCCCTCCCTTCCTCTCTCTCTAAAAATAAATAAATAAAATCTTTTTTTTTAAAAACAAAACTTTTGCACTTCAAGTGATACCATGAAGAAAGCAAAGAGATAACCCACAGAATGGGAATAAATAATTGTAAATCATATATAAGTGGCCAATAAACACATGAAAAGATGCCCAACATCATTAGTCATTGGTAAAATGTCAATTAAAACCATAAAAACATACCACTTCTAATAACCAAAAGGCATATTATTTCTAATAACCAAAAGGCAGAAACTACCGAAATGTCCATCGTAAACAAAATGCAATTTAACCAAACAATGTAATATACTGGTTTGGCCAAGATGTTCGTTTGGTTTTTTTCTGTCTGGTGGCGCTAGTAGTGCTCAGTTGTCTTTACCTTCATTCAAAACGATTTTGTCAGGTCGTATCGTGACAGCTGTCATGTCAGTGCGCATTGAAAAAAACTTACCGAAATTGGTGAATTTTTGTGTAGCCATTTTAATATTGAAGACGGGAGAAAATAAGCAACTTTTTTTGGCATATTATCCTTTATTATTTCAAGAAAGGTAAAAACGCAACTGAAATGCAATAAAAATATTTGTGCCACGTACAGAGAAGGGGCTGCGACTGATTGAAAGTGTCGAAAGCGGTTTGCACAGATTTGTGCTGGAGATTTCTCACTGGACAGTGCTCCCTCATTGGATAGACCGGTGGAAGTTGATAGCAATTAAATCCAGACATTAACTGAGAACAACCCATTTTATATCATGCAGGGGGTATCCAACATACTCAAAATACCCAAATAAATACAGTTATTGGGGAAAATGAAAAATGTGTCTTTTATTTTATGGAAAAAACCACATGGGCTTTCTGGCCAATCCAAAAGTTAGGTAATTGATGACTTTTCCAGGACAGAGTGAGGGCCCAGAGCGGGTAGAGCAAAACAGCTCCCGGCTGATTGAAAATAAATGAGAGTCAGTGAGTTCTTGCCAGAAATGCTGAAGTCTGTAAACTGTGCTAGTATACACAGCCTAACTGAAGAGAATTTAAAGGATACAGTTTTTGAGTTTCTTCTGGTACTTTGTTTTATTCCTGCCTCAGACCAGACCATCACACAGCTGCCCACCTTGTCCCCTGGGAAGCTGCGCCTCTGTGCCCTCCTTGTGTGCGCCCTCTACGGACTCTGGAGGACTCCGCGGGCCTTGTATTGCACATGCACCACAGGTGGGGAAGACTGCCCACTTATCACTGAAAGAAAATCCACAAAAGAAATATTTTCAGACCTCAGCGATAGAAAACATTCCCTTCTCACAGTATGGTTTCTTTATTCGGGTTCAATCATGTAACGGATAATTTGCCTTTTTGCTATGCTGTCAGAAATATCAGAAACATTTTATTTTTTTCATCCTCACCTGAGAACATTTTTTTTTCCCACTGCTTTTAGAGAGAGAAGGAGAGAAACATCAGTGTGAGAGAGAAACATCGATTGGTTGCCTCCCAAACGTACCTGGACCAGGGATTGTACTGCTCCGACTGGACTGGCCGGCAAACTTAGGTATGTGCCCTGACCAGGAATCAAACTCGCGATCATGCTATATTGGAAGGACTCTCCTACCAGCTGAGCCACACCACCCATGGCCAGGGACAAATGTGATAGCTCAACCTTAACTCTGGAGGCCCATATTATCTTTATGTCCATCTATTTGTCCTAACAATAATACTCTGAAATATTTTTTTCCTTATGTGGAGTTTTTAACCACGTAGTATCTACTTTACTATCACAATGTATGGATCCCAATAAAACTCTTAAAATTCAGTGCAAAAAGTATATATAGAAAAGAGTTAACAAAAACTATCACCACTAGAAAAGATCTTCTGAAGGGCTCATAATTTTTTTTTTCCATCTGAATTCAAATCACTGGTGTATCGAGTCTGTGAAAATTAGTGGAACTTTCTGCATGCATGCTTTAGTTAAAAAAAAAACAACAGTGGATAACATAAACAAAATAAAAAATTTTAAAAACGTATAGGCTTACCAAAATTCATCTCTGATCTGTATCCACACTTCGCCACTACTTTGCGATACGAGGAATAAACCCTCAACCTGGCACTCAGACTCGAACTATTGGGTTCCGCCCACCGTCATTACTCAGAGCAGAGGAAGAACGCACAGAGCCTGCGTTCTCCACCTCCAAACCGTTAGTGGACGTTTCACCAGCTTTCCTTCTCTTCTCACTTGGTGAAAACACACCCGTCTTTGGAGTCCCAGCTCCAAAACCTTCTTCCTTACAGCCCTACCTCAAACACCCTGCCGAAAACCTTTTTTCTCAGCTCACACGGCCTACCATGTCTACCTACCTCCGTCTCCTCGGACTGAGCCTTTGAGGGATGGGGCCTGATAAACATTTGCTATACCAAAGGACCAACTTTCGGGCTGTGGAGTGGGCCAGGGGACCCGGGCTCCTGTGCTGGCTCTGCCCTCTCTGGGCTCAGGAGGGCTAGAAGCCGGATGGCCCTGCCCGCTATCCCCTCAAAACTGCGCGGTCGTGGGACAGACGGAGCCACCACACGGAGGGAATAAGCCGGGGGCCAGGAAATAGCAAGCTGAGGTCCAGAGACGCCGGAAACTGTGCGGAGATGACCAGCCACCGGAAGTCCGTGGGGGCTTCTGGCTGGACGCTCTAGAATCCCGGAAGACCGGGAACTTTGCGTTTGGACGTGACGGATCACCCTCTATCCGGGATGGTGTATTTCCAGAGCCGGGCTCCCGGGGCCGACCGGGAAAATGGCTGGGCACTATCATTCAAGCGACGGGGGGCTGATAAAGGAAGAGGGACCTAAAGGAGGGGGATTTCGAGAGCCGGCACGGAAGGATAGTCCCAGGCATCTCGGGCCCTACGAACTCCCAAGACCAGCTGCAAATGGCCGGAGACCGAGCGGACCGGGATGCGCGCTGGCACGCACCGAGACGTTGCCTTCCATTCACGCTGTGCCTGGGGCTGACGGCGCGCATGCGTCGGAATACGGCGCTGGGGCCCCGAGCACACCCCTGCCAAGAGCCGAGCGCAGTTTGGGCGGCTCCCGCCCTGGAGCTGGACAGCGGCGCGCGGGGGCGGGGGCGACAGGGGCGTGGTTTCCTCAGCAGGTGGGCTAGGATTGGGCGAAGCAAGCAGAAGGGGTGGGAACCTCCGCAGAAGCTGCCCAGCGATTGGCCACAATCTGTAGGGAGCGTGGTCGTGGGAGGCGGGGCGTTGGGACCCGCCGGGCAAAGCGCGACGTTGAGGTGGTGGCGGCGGCCTTAAACAAGTGAGCTAGCGACTCTTGGAGTCCCCCTCCACTGGGACGGGAGGCCGGAAGCTCCGGGGACTTCCGAAAGCCCCGAAGAGGCGTCGGATGAGGCGCGATTCGGTGAGTGTCGACCGAGGAAAGCGAAGTGCCCCGCCCCTCCCTTTCTTCCTGGACCGCGCCTTGTGGCACCTCCCCTACCTCCGACCCTACGTTCCACCGGGACCTGAGCTCTGGGCTCCGAGGCCTGGGTGTGGGACGTCTGCTACGCGCCAGCCGCTCTCTTTTGCCCCCTATCCTGTCTCCATCGGCTCAGGGAACTTGGAAATTCCCTGGTCCAGCAGCCTCACAGAGGGGAAACTGAGGTCCGGGGAGGGGCGGGTCGGGGCGGGCCCCTCCTCAACCAGCGTTTCCACACAGACGCCATGGCCGAGCCCCTGAAGGAGGAAGACGGCGAGGATGGCTCTGGGGAGCCCCCCGGGCCGGTGAAGGCGGAACCCGCCAACACCGCTGCTTCTGTAGCGGCCAAGAACCTGGCCCTGCTTAAAGCTCGCTCCTTCGATGTGACCTTTGACGTGGGGGACGAGTACGAGATCATCGAGACCATAGGCAACGGGGCCTACGGGGTGGTGTCCTCTGCACGGCGTCGGCTCACGGGTGAGCTCCCCTGTGGTGTGCCGCGCACAGACGTGGACACCGGTTCCCCGAGAGGGAGAAAGCTGCCCCATCTCAAACAGCCGAGAAGGAACACTGGGGCGCTAATTCTGGTTTCAGTCCGCAAACTTTGGCTACGTACCATCTGGATGCCAGGCTCTGTGTTGGGCACAGTTCTCAGAAACTTTGGCGTGGTTGTTGGGTCAGCACTTCAGCCTACTTCCTCATTAGAAAAATGACAATCCCAATTAGATTGGAGAGCCTGTCCTTAGTTTCTAAAAGAGAAATGTGTTCCGGAGCCAGGAACTGGCACAAGGGATAGGTGGTAGGATGGGTGAGGTCTGGGATGGAGAGAGAGGTAGAAGCAGCACAGGCATTATACAGTCTAGACCGTCCCACTAACCAGCTGTGCAACCCCCAGTACGTCACTGAGACAAGATTTCCGCATCTCTAACTCGAGATATGAAGGGAAAATCTGATAACATGTGTAAAGTGTTTAACATAGGGCTTGGCACAGGTAGGTACTCAGTACATCGTAGCTGTTGTTGTTTGCGTCCTAGATGGGGGTGTTGATCGGGGCCCCGTGTCACTCTGCAGCCATCCCGACGTACCTCATAATGTCTGCCTTTTCCCTGCTTCCCAGGCCAGCAGGTGGCCATTAAGAAGATCCCTAATGCCTTTGATGTGGTGACCAATGCCAAGCGGACCCTCAGGGAGCTAAAGATCCTCAAACACTTCAAGCATGACAACATCATCGCCATCAAGGACATCCTGAGGCCCACTGTGCCCTATGGCGAGTTCAAATCTGTGTAAGGAGTGGGGTTGGGAGAGGGAGGTAGAATGGGGGCCTTTTGTGGAGGTTGGGACCATGTTGCTAAAGTTCTGGAAGGACAGCTGGAACTAATGTAAGGCAGGCTGGGAAAATTCCCACAATTCCAGGACAGCTGTGATTCCTTAAGAAGAGTACAGGTGTTACAATTTTATAGAATCTCAGTATGTAGCCTGGTAAACGTAGGACACTCATATTGTAACTGCACCCTCCTTTTCCCAGAGCAGATATCACTCATCAATCATAGACCAGTTTCCTACAGAAAACGGACAAGATACCCCCACCAATGTAGTTCAGTTGGTTGAGCATCATCCTGAAAGGCAAAGGTCACTGGTTCAATACCTGGTCAGGCCACATGCCTGGGTTGCGGGTTCGGTACCCGAATGGGACACGCAGGAGAGGCATCCAATCGATGTTTCTCACATCGATGTTTCTCTCCCTTTTTTTCTTTCTCCTTCCCTTCCCCTCTCTCTAAAAATAAATAAATAAAATCTAAAAAAAAATAAGAGAGAAAAGAAAATGGACAAGATACCACAGTTTTCATCATAGTCTTTCAAGCAACCACTACCAAACAATGGAGACAGACCCCAAATTAACCCATTGGCCAGCTCTGGTTTAATCCAACCTCATCTTTTCTCTGATGGGGCAATAGATCTGGAGACAAAAGGGATTTAACTTCACTTAAGTTCATGGAAAAGTTGTAGAGACTCTAGAATCTTCATACCATGCCATGGCCCCTTCAAAGTCTGATGGTAAGACCATTACCTGTCTGGGATCAGGAGGGTGTGGTGCGGCCAGGCTGGAGTGTGGGCCAGGCAGCCCACGCCGCTCTCCCCTGTCCCTTCTAGTTACGTGGTCCTGGACCTGATGGAGAGCGACCTGCACCAGATCATCCACTCCTCGCAGCCGCTCACACTGGAGCACGTGCGCTACTTCCTGTACCAGCTGCTGCGGGGCCTTAAGTACATGCACTCAGCTCAGGTCATCCACCGTGACCTCAAACCCTCTAACTTGTTGGTGAATGAGAACTGTGAGCTCAAGATCGGTGATTTTGGCATGGCACGGGGCCTGTGCACCTCACCTGCTGAGCACCAGTACTTCATGACTGAATATGTGGCCACACGCTGGTACCGTGCCCCTGAGCTCATGCTCTCACTGCACGAGTACACGCAGGCTATTGACCTGTGGTCCGTGGGCTGCATCTTTGGTGAGATGCTGGCCAGGCGCCAGCTCTTCCCAGGCAAAAACTATGTGCACCAGCTGCAGCTGATCATGATGGTGTTGGGCACCCCATCGCCAGCTGTGATTCAGGCTGTAGGGGCTGAAAGGGTGCGAGCGTATATCCAGAGTCTGCCACCACGCCAGCCTGTGCCCTGGGAGACAGTGTACCCAGGTGCTGACCGCCAGGCCCTCTCACTGCTGGGGCGAATGCTGCGTTTTGAGCCCAGTGCCCGCATCTCAGCAGCTGCTGCCCTTCGCCACCCCTTCCTGGCCAAGTACCATGACCCTGATGATGAGCCTGACTGTGCCCCTCCCTTTGACTTTGCCTTTGACCGAGAAGCGCTCACCAGGGAGCGGATTAAGGAGGCCATTGTGGCTGAGATTGAAGACTTCCATGCACGACGCGAGGGCATCCGCCAGCAGATACGCTTCCAGCCTTCTCTGCAGCCTGTGGCCAGTGAGCCTAGCTGCCCCGACATTGAGATGCCCAGTTCCTGGGCTCCCAGTGGGGATTGTGCCATGGAGTCACCTCCACCAGCCCCGCTGCCATGCCCTGGCCCCACACCTGACACCATCGACATGACCCTGCAGCCGCTCGCCCCGCTGGCCAGTGAACCAGCCCCTCCAAAGAGGGAGGGTGCCATCTCAGACAACACCAAGGCGGCCCTCAAAGCCGCCCTGCTGAAGTCATTGCGGAGCCGGCTCAGAGGTATCTTGCAGAAGCAGCTGCCGACCTGGGAATGGGGAGGCAGGAGGGGGCCTCTGGCCTTAGGGCCGCAGGTTCTTACCTCCCCCCGTCCAACTTCCCTGCAGATGGTCCCAGTGCCCCACTAGAAGCACCTGAGCCTCGGAAGCCAGTGACAGCCCAGGAGCGCCAGCGGGAGCGGGAAGAGAAACGGCGGCGGCGGCAGGAGCGAGCAAAGGAGCGGGAAAAACGGCGGCAGGAGAGGGAGCGCAAGGAGCGGGGGACCGGGGCCTCTGGGGGCCCCTCCACCGATCCCCTGGCTGGGCTGGTGCTCAGTGACAATGATCGCAGCCTGCTGGAGCGCTGGACTCGAATGGCCCAGCCCCCAGCCCCCACTCTTGCACCAGCGCATGCCCCGGTAACAACACCCCCTCCGGCCCAATCTACCAGTCCTCCCGCAGGCCCTGTGGCCCAGCCCACTGGACACTCACTGCCACCTGCAGGCTCCACCCCGGGTGCTGCAGCACAGCCTGCCTGCCCACCCCCTGGCCCTGCGCCCCACGCTGCTGGCGCTCCGGGGCCCGGCCCTGCTCCACTCCAAAGCACCGCCGCCTCCAGCCTCCTGGCGTCCCAGCCACTTGTGCCACCCCCTGGGATGCCTGGTTCCAGCACCGTGGGCGTTCTGCCTTACTTCCCAGCGGGTCCACCCCCTCCGGACCCTAGGGGCGGCCCTCAGCCATCCACCTCAGAGTCACCCGATGTCAACCTGGTGACCCAGCAGCTGTCCAAGTCTCAGGTGAGAGGAGAAACCCAGGCCATGAGGACATCTGGATCTGGGCCCAGGAAAAACGGGTTTGGGAAGTGCTTGCTGTTCGGTGGGGACGGGGTGAGAGAGGCTTTGGTGTGTTTTGTTCCATGAGCAGCATCTAGGGCTTGTCTCTGAGCATGGCCCCACGCTTGGAGAAGGAGCACAATGCTGACCAGCAGGGTGTTGAGAGACAAGTATGGCGCTTCCTGGGAAGCGTCTGGCTGGAGCTGGGCCCCAGCCAGCGCTCAGTGATTGTCAAGGCTGCTGCTGTCCCCCACGGGTATCCAGCCAGAGGCACTAGCAGCATCAGGACAGGCTTTCCTGCAGACCTCGGCCCGCCCTTGGTGGTGCCTGCGTTGTAACCTGCTGTTCTACCCTGCAGGTGGAGGACCCTCTGCCCCCCGTGTTCTCGGGGACTCCAAAGGGCAGTGGGGCCGGTTATGGTGTTGGCTTTGACCTGGAGGAATTCCTGAACCAGTCTTTCGATATGGGCATGGCTGATGGGCCACAGGATGGGTAAGTTGGCTGGGCTGAACTTCTAGAACAAGACTGTATATTCCTGGTGCAGGAGGAGCTTGCCTGTGGGATGGGCAAGGAGCCAGCCTAGGCTAACAGGTCACTGCTCCCCTTTCCCCTGCAGCCAGACAGACTCGGCCTCGCTCTCGGCCTCCCTGCTCGCTGACTGGCTCGAGGGCCATGGCATGAACCCCTCTGACATCGAGTCCCTGCAGCGTGAGATCCAGATGGATTCCCCGATGCTGCTGGCCGATCTGCCTGACCTCCAGGAGCCCTGAGGCCCACAGCCTGGGCCCTGCTGCCAGGGGAGGACCAGCTCCAGGCCTGCAGAAGCGTTCTCCAGGGCTGGGGCCCTGGGCCCCGCAGGGGAGGCGCGGCTTGGGGTCACCTGCAGGTTCATCTCAGGGCCGTCCTGCGGCCTTAAGTGGCCACCTGAGCCGCCACTGAGCTGTGAGAGGGTCAGGACACCCCCATTCCCTGGGCGACCCTTTTCAGTATTATATTTTTATTATATAATTTTATTATTAGTCATTCTTTTTGCCATCAAGGCCTGTGAAATATAAGTTTACCTCTAGCGCCTAACTCCAGGTATCTTTTTGGAATGGAGGATAGTGTGTTGTCAGTAGGGAAATGGAGGAGCAGGTTCCCACCTTTGGGGACCAAACAAATGCATTTGCATGTACAACAGCCAAAGCCAAGTTCATTCAGGTCCTGAGGTTTATTGAGACTCCACTCCCTACCTGCTCCCGGTCCCACAGAAGTTGTCCACTGCCCCCTCACATGGTCAGACCTCAACCCCGGGGCGGGTGGGAGGACCTCACGTCTATGCCTACCTTGACTGGGGCTGTTTTCAGGAGGCGCGTTGTAGCTGGGGTGAAATGCTGTGTTGGCCTTGAGCTCTGGGAGCCTGGGACAGGGCGGGGAAGCTGAGTATCATAGTGCGATGGGGCTGGGGGTCAGTGGTGCTCACCACTAGAGACTAAGTCGGTGGGCGACAGGCAGAGGACGAGAGGTACTCAGAACAGCCGGGGACTTGCTGGGGGCCGGTCATGGCGGCCAAACACAGGTGGTCTGGCACATTGCGGGTGTCGATCAGACTGCACCGGCTCAGCCCGGCATGCTGGGGCGGCCCCAGGCAGGTGAGCCCGCAGTCAGGACGCTGGCGAAGGTGGGACACAGAAACCTGTAGCCTGGGAGGGCAGCTCCTGGCTCTCAGCCTTTGATACGGGCCGGAGGCAACTGAGAGCCCTGTGGAGCCCGGCCAGGGCCAGGCCGGTGGTGCCTTCTGAGAGGCCTGGGAAGCTGGTTGGCAGCACGGCCTCAGGTCAGCGGGGAGCAGAGGCCCGGCTTAGAGACCAGCTGGGGCTAGAGCCATAAGGCCCCCTGTGAGAAGCAGGTGCTGAGAGAGCAGCAGAACTGACAAGGGGGCGGGGAGGGGGGCGGTCGTGGAGACGGAGCAGCCAGCGGGCGCTGGGGCCTGGCGGGGCCAGCCGCTCAGGCCCGGCGTATTTTCATCTCAGTGCGCTTGAGGGAGTAGTAGAAGCCCTTCCACTGGGCCCAGTTGATGCCGTTGGCGTAGGAGAGGTGGGAGCCACCCAGGTAGAAGCCATTGAGGTTGGCGAAGTGGCAGCTTCGGAACCAGAAGGCTCCTGAGGAGAGGGCAGCACAGTTCTGCACGAAGAGGTCCTGGTCTCGGTCAAAGGTGGAGAACTTCTGGCCACTGTGGTAAGACAGGGAGTCGCCTGGTGGAGAAGAAGACGGGAGAGGGCTACTGAGGCGGGGAGCTGAGCCCCGAGCTTCCGGGCGGTGAGTGACAGCGGTGACGAGTGATGCTGTCAGAGACATCAAGTGTCACCCTGGTGGGACGGGGCACCCTTCCCGAGCTAGATGTTGGGCAGCCATGCTTCTGCAGGAAAGGAAAACAGCTGCTCCCCACGGGGCCGCCTGCCGCGGAGTGGATGTGGCCTCTCCCTAGGCTGAGGCCCAAGCTGGTGCAGAGCCAGCAATGACGCTTCCAGGCCAGGAGGGGGAGAGGGATTTCAAGGGGCCCTGGGACCAACAGGGCAGTGCCAGCCCTGCCCGGTCCCCCCGACATGCCCTCCTTAGCCTGTCAGGAGGGCACTACCTGCCCCGCCGTCCTCAAAGCCTGCCACGTAGAGGGTATAGCCATCCTCTTCAGCGCTGATCGCATTGGGCGAGATAGAGAAGTCTAGGTACTTGGCGTAGGCCGTGTTGTTCTCAAAGTCCTCCAGGTCCACTCGCAGTTCGTACTTCTGCTTCAGTGTCAGGAGGTGCAGGTTCTGCAGCCCTGGGGAGCAGGGAGGGGCAGCTGGTCAGCAAGGACCTGGCTCTGGGGCAGCCCCCAGCCTACCTGGGCCCCGCCTTACCCAGCCAGTACTCCCCGTCAGCACGGCCAAAGCCTAGCTTGTAGTCGTTCCAGCCCCGGAAGAAACTCACTGAGCCATTGAATCTCTTCTGGAAAACCTGGAGCAGAGACGACAGGCCCGGATTTTCAAGGGTCCAGTGGGCAGGGGCCTCATCCAGGTATGGACCCTATGGTGCTGAGGTGGTTTGTTAAAGGGTAGCTGGGAGCCTACAAGACACACCCTGGCACCCCTAGTGGGCAGCTGCTGGGTGCTGGGAAGAGCTTAGGAGGGTGTTAAATGCCAGGGCGGAGTTCTGTGCTGGCTGCGTGAAGTCAAGTGAGGTGCTTCGCCCCTCTGGGCTTCCGTTCCTTGTCTGAGGGTACAGTCCTCCCGGGGCTCTTGTGAGGTTTACTTGCCCCTGGAATCCAGTGCTGGCAGCAGCTTACAAACTGCACTGCCGGGACTGTTACCCCATTTTAGAGATGAAGAAACTGAGGCTCCCAGAGGTGAAGCTGGGCCAACCACGGACCGGAACTGGGCATCTGTCCCCCTCCTGCCACTCACCGTCCACTTCCCACCCTCAGTGGTCATGTCACAGAAGACTGGCACGGGCACGCTGGGGCCCAGGGGGTAGATGAGGTACACGCCGTCTGCCTGGTAGCCCTGGGCGTAGATGTCATCGCAGTCCAGGGACTGCTGAAGGCAAGGCTTCTCCAGAGCTGGGGAGCAGGGGCGGGGAAGGTGAGAGGGGGCTAGGGCGGAAGTCACACCTCAGCACCCCGCAGTTTGCTTCTGTCCCTGGGGGCAGAGTACTGCAAGATTCTTTGCGGGGGTGGGGGGGGTGCTCGAGGATCACCTCGCCCACCTGTCCCGCTTTACAGAGCAGGAGACCAAGGCCTGCAGAGCGGCTGACTCCCAGGCACGTGGCTCAGACGGCCTCTCCTTGCCCAGCCCGCTGGCCAGGCTGCTTTTGCAACCGTGGGCTGCTTACCGTCACCCCGGATCCCGGAGACCTGGGGGGCGCCGAGGGGAATGGAGAGCAGCAGCAGGAGCAGCGGCAGGGCCAGGAGGGCCTGGTGTCAGGAAAACAGGGTCTCCTCAACACCGTCTGTGCCTCCAGCCCCAGAGCCCTCCTACTTCCCCTGCCCTTACCCCAGTACCCAAACCAGCCCCCACCAGAAGCCCCTCTCCTGCCCACTGCACCCCCCCACCGGCAACCGAGAAACCCTGCTCCCCAGGACAAGCTCGGCACCCTCCTGGGCTAGGAGTTTCAGGCGAATTATGTGAACCCCCTGTGCTGTCAGAGTCCCCTCTCTGGTCGGGGTCCTCTGCACACAAGGGGCTGAGTCCCCCACCCGGGCCCGGTACCTTCATGCTGCCAGTTCGGCTCCGAGCGACTGGGTGTCTGCCGCCCCAGACTGCAGCCGCCGGAGTTATGTGCTGGGCCCCAGCCAGCAGCCCCGGCCCCACCCCCTGGAACTGCAGAACCCCCTCTTCATCCTGGGCACTCAACCAGCACTGGCGGGAGCCAGGGGACCACCTGTGTCTCATTAGGCCTGTCAGGGGCAAAGCGCTGCAGACGTTAACTCTCGCTGGCTCAGACCCGAAGATGTCTTTATTTTCTCCTCCTCCTCTGGCTGGCGCGTCCTCACCGCTGTCAGGGGAAGGCTGAGGGATGGTGGGGAGGGAGCAAGTTTGCCTGGGTTCCAAGGCGCGGAGGCCCCTTGGTGGGGGGCAGCGTCGGTGCTCCTGCTGTCGGGCCTGGCTGGGGCCGCAGGGCGGGCTGGCGGGGCGGGGCGGTGAGGCGGGGCGGGCAGGCTGCTGGCAGGGCTGGGACATCGCTGAGCCGTGAGCACAGCTTGCAAGCGTCCAATGGCTGTCTGCTCCAGCTCAAGCCAGGGCCCCTCTCCAGCCCCCTCTCCCCCCTTCAGACTCCCCTGGGATCTGTCTGGCTCACACACCGCAGCACAGGGCCTCTTTTGTTTTGTTTTGTTTTTTCACCTCACCCCACCCCCTTCCTTTCTTCAGACCCCTCACTTTGGCCCCCATCCAACCTCAGACTCCCCTCTGGGCCGCTCTCCACCATTGTACTACTTCTCCAGCCTTGGGCTTTCGCTGCCTCCTCCGGCCCCTGCCCCACTGAGCAAGGTGTCCCCTGCCTGCCTCCCAGCCATCCCTGAGGACCATCCCTATGGACCTTTCTGCTGGTCTGGTCTCCTGGGAGCCCTCTCGTTGGATCGGGAGGGGGGGGATTGTCCATCCCCCCCACTTCCCTCCTTCTGCACAGGCTGCCAGAACAATCTAGATGGCTGCTCTGTCACCACCTGCTTAAAGCCTCTGTGGCTCCCTATTGCCTCAGGCTTGAGGCTAAATTTCTCCCCTTGGACTTGAGAGGAGTTTTAAGTCTGGTGTACCTGAAGGGCCTTATCTCTTATTGCTTGTCAGTCATAAAGTACAGTCTCGCCACACCGACTTCCCTGGCTGCGCCCACTCCGTTCTCTGGGGGCCCACCCGCCGGCCTCTGCGGCCTGGCTGTGAGTGCGGGGCAGGCCTTGTTCCTGCCGTCGGCACCCCTCACAGAGCCTGGCGCAGAGGAGGCCCGGCGCCAGCCCTCACTTGTGGATGAGTATCTCCTGGGCACATTCCTTGTGCCGACTTGCCTTGGGATACAGCGTCTGCCCCGAGGAGCGGCAAGCACCTGCGTGAGACTGTTCATTGCGAATGTGATGTGTGTTATGAAAACGTTTGCTGAATGGATGGACAAATGAAATGCTCAGAGGTGCAAAGTAAGAGGGCAGCTCTGCCTCCGGCCCTCTCTGCCGCCCTGCACCAGCCGGGCCGGCCCCTGGTGCTGGCCTGTGATTGCTGCTGAGAGCTGCCTCTCTTCATAGCCGTGCCCTGGCCTCGAGCTGCTGGAGCCATGCGGCCTGCGTGCAAACCCGGCTGGTGCTGCCTGTTGGCTGGGTGGGCGTGGACGAGTTACCCAGCCTCGCTGTGCCTTGGTTTCCTCCTCTGTGAAAGTGAGGATATTAACAGTGGTGCCTTCCAAGTGCGCTGGTGAGGATCCCATGGTCCCATCAAGCGCCTAGCACCGCGCCCACAGCTGGTAACTGGTTACTAAGTGTGAGCCATCTTCATAAGCAGCGATTGTTCCTGCACGCGTGGATTTTTATCCTTGTCAGTGGAGAAGACGGTTGCCTGCCTCTCAATGTAGGCCTTCAACTAAGAGAAGTCATCCTTCCCTTAGTCCTGAGCGGTAAGTCCTGACTGACCGTTAGCTGGGCTGACTTTCTAGCCTACCCTGGTGAGACCGCATATCCGAATTTTGGCCAAGAAGATGCAAGCAGAAGGGTCGTAAAGGTAGAGGGTCGTTCTCTTCTCCCTGCCCTTGGTCCTGTTGCTGGGCGTGAGGGCTGGAGCCCCAGCTGCTGCCTGAGGCGGCGGGGCCCGGGCCCCTCAGGGTGGAGGAGGGGTGGTCTGGGAGGAGCTGGGTCCAAGGCCAGCTCTGGACTGGCCTGTAGGCCTGTTTTATGTGGAAGAGAGAGAAGCATCCATCTAGTTGAAGCCTGCTATTGTTTTCCCCGATACACACCACTGAGTCTGATCCTAATACCGGTGCCAGCTAATTATAGCCCAGGCTACAAAAAGGAAAATAATGAGAAGTCAGTCATCAAAACAAATCATAAAATGTCAAGTATCATACTTTTGCACAATGTAACTAATAAACAAATATAGGAACCCACCCCCAAACCCCATAAAAAAAAAATGAAGCAATGCGGTATCCATCATCATTTGCCTATTAGTTTTGTAGAAACGCGTTTGTGGCTGTGGCCCAGCAGGCAGGCATTCTCGTCACTGGATGTGGCTTTGAATGACTGTGACTCTCCAGGGCAAGGCAACTGGCAGTACACAGGGAGAGCCAGGGGTCAGAAACCCCGCTTTGGGACACGGTCTGAAGGAAGGCTGCCGACACTGAGGAAGGTGTCCGTGGGCATCGCTGGCTGCCCCACCTGGAAAGCGCCCTCCTGTATTTGGGGTTCCCCTAATTGGAAAGTAGGGTGCCTGCTTTCCTAGGCTTCCTTTAAGTTTGGTTGAAAGCACGGGACCTTGGTTTAGCCAATCAAATGCACTGCTCTGAGTTTCATTTGGGAGGTGTTGATTCCAGAAGCAGGAGCATGAAAAATCCATTCCTGGGATGGTTGTGACCCCAGAGGTGTCTGGGTTCCAGGGTCCCTGGCTGGTTGGTGGTGACTCTGCAAGCGCAGTGCTGGTTTCGGTGGCAAAGTCCAGAGCTTGGTCCTCAGAGCCCTCCTGGCCTCTGCCAATGAGCTGCTTGAAGCAGATGCCCAGCTCATGTAGATGAAGGTGTTTACCAACTCGGACTGACTTCGCCGGGAGGCTTTCCAGGCCTCAGAGCTGCTGCGAGGCTGGAGGGCTTGCCTGACCAGGGTGCCGGCAGCTCATGCTGCCCAGAGCTCTAGGAAACAGGCCCTCGGTCATGGTTGGGACACGGGGACAATGTCAGGAAGACGCTGTGCACTGCACAGGCCTGTGGCTTTGTCCGGTCAAGAGCACCACATCCCACTGGCCTTGCTTGGGTCACTTGCACCCCCTCCACCCCATCTTTGTGCTCCTCCGTGTCCGGGGCATCGCTGGCTTCCGGCTAGGTTGGCCAGGGGGCGGCACCAGCGGGAGATGGGAGAAGAGAGGGACAATGGCTATGTCCTCCCCGCAGCCCCTTTATGGCTCCTGTGTGACCCTCCTGGCCCTTCTTGCGCAGCCTGGGAGGGTAAGGGCTCTCCCCGCCATCGCCGCGGGGCCCCTTAACGCCCACGCTCACAGAAATAGTCCCTTCGTTAAATTCCCTTAAAAACAAACAAAACAGCTGAGTCTGCCTTTTTCTCCTGCCAAGGTCTTTGGTTTCGTTCTAAAAGCGCAGCAGCCTGTGGAATGTCTGGGACAACAGCTGAGGACAAGACCCCAGACTAGTCCTCTGACCACCACCCCACGATCAGCCTGAGCTGGAGAGGGCCAGGCAAGGGGGTTTTCGGAGAGAGCGCCGAGGAGCAGAGCACTCACGGGGGGCGGGGTGGGGAGAGGGCGTGTCCCCCAATCCAGGCCAGCGGGGGGCTCGGAGAAGTGGGGCCGGCTGCCAGCGGAGGCTACGCCGAGCTCCGGAACCAGCCCTCCCCAGAGGCTGCCTCCGGAGCGGGTGGGAGATGCAATCAGAAGCCAGATGGTGTGAACCGTGGAGCTGCCGTGTGGGGGCGGGGGCTGCTCGGTCAAGGGCAGGCCACGTCCTGGTGCAGGGCAGCGCCGGGTCAGGTTGGACCAGGGCCCACTCTAGTGGCTTCATTTTTAATTCACACTCACCCGAGGACATTGTTTTCATTGCTTAAGGCCGGCGGGGGTGGGGGTGTGAAGAGGGAGAGAGACAATCGATGTAAGAGAGACTGTCAATCAGCTGCCTCCTGTACCTGCCCCCAACGGGCAGCGAACCCACAGCCTTTTGGTGTACAGACAGCACTCCAGCCAACTGAGCCACACCGGCCGGGGCTAGTGGCCTCATTGTAACAGAGGTTTAGTGGCCTCCTCAAAGGCTCTGTCTCCAAACAGAGTCCCATTCTGAGGTGCTGGGAGTTAGGGCTTCAGCATACGATTTGGGGGGACACATTTCAGCCCATAACAAACACCTACTGGGATGCATCTGGCATTCTGCATCCCTGTTGAGGCGGCAGTGAAACAGTCAGCTCTCCTGGAGCCAGAGAGAGGAAAGAAAGAAAAAATGAAGTACAATGATGCTGTGAAAAAGGAAGGGACAGTGAGTGGGGCGGGGGAGGCCACAGTGAGGAGAGGCCCTGGCGGCCACGGGATCTGAGGCCCGACGCAGGCTGCTTGTGGCGGGGAGCACGTTCCCCCCATGTGGTTTTCTTTGCAAAGGGGAAAGTTGGGAGGGGTTTGGGGTCTCTCCCTGCTCTTTCTGTAGTTTGGGGACGAGTTCAGCTGAGCTCGGAGTATGGCCGAGGGAGGCAGCAGGGTGGGAGGTGGGCAGGGTATGGAAGGCCAGCCTAGGCGTTTGAGGCCAACCCCAAAGGCCCTTGGGATTGGGGTATGCCAAGACACGGCCCCAAGCCTGTACCCCAGCACTTGCCCAGCCCCGGGAGCCACCCTGAGGGCGACGGCCTGGCAGGAGCAGCTCTCTGTCCAGATGCCAGCACCTGCTGAAGGAAGGAAGCCTGGGCTGGGCCCGGGGGAAGGAAGGAGCGAGCCATGGGGGGAAGGCGGGGGAGGGGGGAGAGGGGGCTGGATGCAGGGGTCGGCCTGTAGCACAGGAGGCTGGAAGGCTGGAAGGAAGGTTAGGTTGGTTTGTAAACTGTAAAGTGCCCTACACGCTGAAGAGCTTCTTCCTGGAGACCTTTCAGTACAAAAAGCAATACAGCAGAAAAGCAGGAGTTTGGGAATCCAGGCTCAAGTCCCAAGTGTAGTTGCTACTGATGTAAGGGACTAACGGGCTCAGAATCTTATTTGCAGTAGGTTCTCTCAGCAGTAAACTTTCTTAGCTCCGTACAAGTTCTCTCTCTCCCCACACAATCACCCCTCCGTTCCTCCAGCACTTCAGTATTCAGCGAGCGCCTGTTGCGCATCCGTGGCCGTGCGAGACAGCAGGCTTGTAGCACCGCAAGGGCAGGCCCCGCGCGGCTCCCAGCGCTGAGGCTTCAGGGAGGCAGAATGAAACAAGCCATCCTGCACGCCGACGTTTGGAGCTGACATTTGGGTGGGGGGAAAGGCAATAAACAAGACTCACAGGTCACTTACATAGCTTGCTGGGTGGTGATGAGCATCATAGAAGGAAAATAAAACATACCAACGGCATTGATTGAAAGTGAATGGAGTTTTACCAGCTTGGGCAAGGGCGGGCTCGGTGAGCGTGTAAGACGGGATTAAAGCAGGGGTCAGCAAAGTTTTTCTGTAAAGAACCAAATAGTAATTATTTCAGGCTTTGGAAGCCATGCGGTCTCGGTCACAACTCCCGTTCTGCCGCTGTGGCGCAGAAGCAGCCACGGACAGCCCACGGACACGTGAGCGCGGCTGTGTTCCAGCGGAGCCTCTGACCAGCAGTGGCCCACGGTGTGCTGACCCCTGGAATAAAGGCCTCCAGGGAATGAGGGAGGGAGCTGTGGGGACATGAGACTAAAGAGCAGTTGGGGGCCATGAAAGCGGTCTGCGCAGAGGCACTGGGGTGGCAGCGCACCCGCACTGTGTTTGAGGGACACCGAGTCAGCTAGGGTGGCTGGAGCAGAGAGGACAGACGTGGGAGAGCAGTAGGAGAGTTCGAGAGGTGATGGGGCAGATTCTCCAGGGCTTGTATGATTGCCAGTTGTGGGAAGGAAGGGTTGTGAGTAAGTTCAAGGCCTGGGCATAGTTGTGTTAATCTGGTTGCACCAACACTATATGTCTAGTTGCTGCCTGAGGTAGAACTAACAGCAGGTTCTTCTTTTTTCTGCCAAGAGAGTTGATCCTGAGTCAAAGAAGAGACTCAGCAGGATAAGAAAAACCAAAGCCAGTGTTAGCACCCTCCTCCACCTTCCAGACCTTGGAGGGAGCACAGGGCGGGCTCCCCTGCCCCAGGCCACGCAGACAGTGGGGCCAGGCAGGGGTGGGGAAGGGGGGTGTGTCCTGTGGGCTACTTTTGGGCCCCTGACGGACTGGGTCTCCCTGACCCAGCTGTGGGTGTCCTGTGGCCTCTGAGGGCTTCCCTGGCTGGGTGAGGGTAGTCATGGCTCTTAGGGAGAGTGGCCATGCCCCTTTGGGCTGGGACCCTCGCAGGCGACCTCTGATCTACACACGCTAAAGGGCAATTACATCCTGGTGTTTCTAATAAAGCCAAATGAGCCGTAATTTCTTTCCCCATTTGTCCTCCTGTTGGTGGCACTTGGGTTGTTTCCCGTTTGGTAATAATGGATAAGGGCACAGGGAACACTTGCGGCCTGTCTTTCATGGACATACGCCCTCACTCCCTGCAGACGTTTGCCCAGGCGTGGATGCAGGGCCACAGGGCGCAGCGCTTAGCTATGGGGGAGGCTGCCACGTACTCTCCACGGCAACCGCTCCGGCTCACACTTCCAGCGGCGATTCAGGAGACTCAGTCTAATGTTGATCCAGGCTTGCCAATTGCAGCTAATTTAGAGGGCCACCCGGCGCTCCCAAGGAGGGCACCTCAGTGGACCCTGGCTCTTTCCAGGGGACTGTCCTGGTGTCCCACCAACATGTTCAGCGCAGCCAGCCTTACATGCTGGCCCCAGCTTGTCACAAGTGGAGACAGCTGGTGAAGTCCAGTGAGTGGCCCCTGGCAGGGTTGTATGCTGGGAGAGAAATGGGGGATTCCCTCCACGAGACGTTCAGGGGGGTCTGCGTGGGGGAAGAGAACTCTAAGCAGGGGCCTGAAGGGTGAGTAAGAGTGGGCCAGAGAGAGGAGGGAAGAGGCAGCGCAGGCTGAGCGGGCCTCTCCTGGGCCCTGCTGGCTGTGCTGAGAAGCGGCCAGGAGGCTGGGATGCATGGAGCAGAGAGAGAGGGGTGGAGGCAGCACGAAGGGACACGTTTCTTTTACATTTTTTTATTTTTATTTTTCAGTTAGAGTCACATGCAATTGCAAGAAATAATACAGAGAAATCCCTTGTGTCTTGTACCCAGTTTTCCCCAATGGTAGCAACTTGTAAAATTATGGTTCAGTGTCACAGCCAGGATATCGACATCGGTGCAGGGCTCCCCGCCGCTGCCGCCTGCAGCTGCCTCCCCTTCCCGCCTCCGCACCCGCTCCTCACAGCCTCCCTCCCAGCAGCCGCCGATGGTTTTTGTCTCTTCTAGAATGTCATATAAATGGAATCCTACCACGTATAGCCTTTTGGGATTGGCTTCTTCATTCAACATAATTCTCTGGAGATTCGGCCATGTCATTGCGTGTATCAATAGTTCGTTCCTTTTTATTGCTGAGTGGTATTCTGTGGTGTTCAGGGACCACTTTGCTTCATCATTCACCTATTGAAGGACATCTGAGTTGTTCCCAGCTGGGGGCTAATATAAATAAAGCCTCTATAAGCATCTATGTACAAGCTTTTGTGTGAACATAATTCTTTATTTCTCTGGGATAACTACCCAGCAGTGCAGTTGCTGGGTTGTATGGTAGTTGCGTGTTTACTTTTTTGAGAAACCGCCACACTGTTCTCCAGAGCGGCTGTGTCATTTTACATCCCCACCAGCGCGTGAGCCGTCCAGTCTCTCACACTCTTGCCAGCATTTGATATCGTCGTCGTTTTTTATTTTAACCACTCTGATAGGTCATTATATCTCAGGATTTTAATTTGAATTTCCCTAATGGCTAATAATATTGAAGATCTTTTCACATGCTGATTTGCCATCTGCATATCCTCTTCAGTGATGTCTGTTCATGTCTTTTGCCCATGTTGTAATTGGATGGTTTGCTTTTTTACTGCTAGGTTTTGAGGGATCTTTGTATTCTAGATAGTAGTGTCTTTTCTTTCTTTTTTTTTGTGTCAGATATGTGGTTTACAAATATTTTCAACCACTCTGTGACTAGTCTTTCATCCTCTTTCTAGGGTTGGCCTTTCATAAAGCAAACATTTTATATTTCAATTGTCTAATTTATCAAGTTCTTCTTTTACAGATTGTGCTTTTGGTGTCATGTTTAAAAACTATTTGCCTAGTTCTATGTCCCAAAGATTTTTCTTCTATTTTTTTTCCTAAAAGTTTTATAATTTTAAATTAGGTTGGCGATCCACTTTGAGTTAATTTTTGTATAAGGTGTGAGGCTTACGTTAAAGGTATTATTATCATTTTTGCCTATAGATATTCAATTGCTCCAGCACAGTTTGTTGAGAAGACGGTCTTTCCTACACTGAACTATTTTTATGCCTTTGTCAAAATCAGCTGGGTATATTGATGTGGGTCTGTTTCTGGTTCTCTGCTCTGTCCTGCTGATCTGTGTGTCTGTCCCTCCATCAGCACCACACAGTCTTTGTTACTGTAGCTCCATCATGTCTTGAAGTTGGATAAATTAATTTATCTCACTTTATTTTCTTTTCCAAAATTGTTTTTACTACTGTAGTTCCTCTGCTTTTCCGTACAAATTTTAGAATAATTTTGTCTATATGTACAAAATATCTCACAGGGGTTTTGATGGGAATTGCATTAAATCTGCATATCAGTTTGGGGAGCATTGATCAACATCTTTACTATCTTGAATCTTCCAATTCATGAACATGGTATGTCTCTACATTTATTTAGATCTCTGATTTTTTTTCTCAGAGTTGTGTAGTCTTCAGCATACAAATCCTGCATGTGGCTTGTCAGATTACAAATAATTACAAAAAACTACAAAATACAAAATAAATGCAAATAAATTAAGTATTTTTTTAGTGTTGTAAATACTCAAATATAAAGGTACTATATTTTTAATTCGCTGTCCATGTGTTCATTGCTAATATACAGAAATAGAGTTTATTTTTGTATGGGCTTCTTGTATCCATTGCTCTTGCTGAACTCACTTAATTCCTTCTAGGAGATTTTTAGTTGGGGGTGTGTGTGCGTGTGCGCGCGCGCACGCGCGCGTGCATGTGTGTAGATCCCTTGGGATTTTCTCCATAGACAATCATATCGTCTGCAAATAGAGACAGGTTTAATTCACCCTTTCCTGGGCACTTTAATTTCCTTTCCTGGGCTTACTGCACCGGTTAGACCTCCCAGTACTGTGTTGAGTAAGAGCAGTGAGAGTGGACGCCTTTGCCTCGCTCTCAGCATGGAGTGTGGGGAAGCATTCAGGCTCCTACCCTTATGGGTAATGTTGGCTGTAGGTTTTTTGTAGAAGCTCTTTATCAAGTGGAGGAAGCTTCCCTGTATGGCTGTTCTTATAAGAGTTTTCTTTTTTTTAATCATTAATGGGTATTGACTTTTGTTAAATACTTTTTCTATTCCAACTGATATGACTATGTGATTTTTTTTCTTAGTCTATTCATAGGATGGATTGTATTGATTGATTTCCAAACACTGAACCAACTTTTCATCTCTGGGTTATTAAGTCTAATTTATCTTCTCTCTACTTTTCAGTTTTGCATTATTTTATATCCATGTTGCCGTGGTGTATAATTCCCTTTTTTAATATTGCTGGATTCTATTTGCTGATATTTTCTCAAGGATTTTTACATCTATTCATAAGGCATATTGGTTCAGATACTTATTTTTTAGAACTATCTTTGGTTTTGATAGAAGGCAATACTAGGTTTATAAATAAATTAGGAAATGTTTCCTCTTCCTTCCATTTCTCTGGGAGATGTATCAAATTCATGTTAATTCTTTAAAAGTTTGGTAGAATTCTCCAGATAAATCATGTGACCCTGAAGATTGTTTTTTCCTGGAAAATATGCCACTTCGTTCTGGCCTCCATGTTGGGTTTTTTTAATCCTCACCCACAGAAAATTTTTCATTGTTTTTTTTAGAGAAGAGGAAGGCTTTGTGGGGGAGGGGGGAGGGGGGAGAGAGAGAGAGAGACATTGATTAGTTGCCTCTCACAGGCTCCCTGACTGGGGATTGAAACCACAGCCTTTTGGTACATGGGATGAAGCTCCAATCAACTGAGCCACACCCGCCAGGGCTGGCCTCCACGGTTTTGGGGTTTTTGTTTTTAAGATTTTATTTATTGATTTTATAGAGAAGGGAAGGAAGGGAGAAAGGAGGAGAAACATTGATGTGTGAGAGCAACACATCAATCAGCTGCCTCTTGCATGTGCCCCAACTGGGGGCCGGGCCTGCGACCCAGGCCTGTGCCCTGACGAGGAATCCATCCAGTGGCCTGGCGTTTTGCTTCCCGGGATGACGTCCAACTCACTGAACCACACAGGCCAGGGCTGGCTTCCATCCATGGTTTTGGAGGAGAAGTTTGCTGTTGATTGTTTGCTCCTATAGCTAATGTGCTGTTTTGTTTTTCTCCAGCTGCTTTAGATTTCAGAAGGTTCATTATGACGCGCCTTGCCTGGAATTTCTTTGGTTTACCTGTCTGCGGTTGCTCATCTCCTTTAACCTATAGGTGTTTGTCCCTTGTCACGTGTGGGGCGTTTTCAGCCACCATTTCTCTGAGCACCTGTTCCACCCTCCCGCCTTTGCCTCCCCTCCTAGGGCTCCAATGGCACCAAGTTAGACGATTCCTTACAGACCCACAGGTCCCCGAGTCTCTATTGATTTTTTTCCTCTTTTTTCTTTCTGTTGCCAGATTGGGTATTTCCGTTGTTTTACGTTCCAACTTGCTGGTTCTCTCTGCCCCTCCCTTCCGTTGTCGAGCCCATCCACGGAACACTTTATTTCGGTTACTGTATTTTTCAGTTCCAAAGTTTCCATCTGGATGTTCTGCAGTTTTTATTTTTTGCTGAGGCTTTCTGTGCCTCCATTGGCCTCAGTGTGTTTGTGACTGCCCACCGGAGCGTCTTAGCCTGGCTGCTTTAACACGTTTGTCCGCCGTTCTAGCACGTCCCACCTCAATGGAGGCGTTTATTAATTGGTGTTTTCGTTCAGTGCCAGGTCTTCCAGGCTCCTAGCATGATAAGTGCTTCCCAAATGAAGCCTGGACAGTTTTAAATCATGTTACGAGACACTGGGTCTTGTTTAAACTTGTCTGAGCTGGCTTTCTCTGACACCCCTCTGGCGGGGGTGGGTGGTGCCTCAGCAAGCCAGGTGACAGCGGAAGCCCAGAGTCCTCATTCCGCCTTGCTGACGTCCAGTGGCTCCTGGGGGTGGGGGGAGGCCCCTGTGACTGCTGGATGGGGTCAAAGTTTGGGCTCCCCATGTGACCTCCACTAACACTTAGGGGTCGGGGATAGAGCTTGTCACTGGCTGGGAGGAAGGTCAGGGCTCCCTGCTCGGCCTCTGATACACTTGGGTGACGGGGTGGGGTGGGGGATGTCTGGCTCTCCACCTGGAGCTCGCTGCCTGGTGGGGGTGGGGCTGCTGCTTTGTGGTATCTGGCTGGAGTGGAGTATTTATTGTCTAGTTTTCTGACTTGCCAGACTTTCCCCTTCCTGGCTCTTGGCTAGAGAGAGCAGGCTTTTTTTGGGGGGGGGGGGTAGGGAGGTGAGGGGGCTTGTTTTGTTTGTGCCCAATGGCGTTTCTGAGTTGCCTGCCCCTCGCTTCCAAGCCTGGGACAGTGAGGCAGGAGAAAACCCAGGGCCCTCGCCTCCTTGTTGCCCCAGCGTGGCCTCAGCCCCTCGGCCTCCATCTCTCTGCCTTTCAGCATCTCCTTGTTTTATGTCTAATGTCCAGGATGTTTCACCCTACTTTGTGCAGGAATAGGAAAAAGCACATAGACCCCCTTTTTCTGCAAGTGGAAGTCCCTTAAACAAATTTCACACACCGATACGTACGTCCGACAGACCCAGAGGAGACTGTTCCAGCAGCCCCGCAGGGCCCCCTGCCCCGGAGGACTCTTTCTGAGGTACAGTCTTCGGAAGCTGGCTGGCAGCAAGGGGAGGTGGGTGGCAGAGCTGCGAGGAGGCAGGGAGCTGGGGTTCTCATGCCAGACAGCTGTCCCGGGTGGGCCCTGGGGGTCGGGCGGGGTGGCCTGGACCCTGCGGGGGCGCCCACGTCTGCTCAGACCTCTCAGCGGACAGCCCTTTCTCCTCCTTCCTCCCCGGCACTAGGACATCAGTTGGGATGGAGCAGCCAGGACCGTCTGATCGGGGTGGGGACCTCTTGCTCCCCCTGCCGCCAGACTCATTGTCGGAGAACAGAAGCAAATTCTGGTCTTTGAACACCTCCTTTCTGACTTCTGGTGTCAGCTGTTAACGTCCTGTGACCGAACCGTGCCTCACAGCGCTCCACGCTCATCCCACCCACACACAGGCTGAACCGTGGGTTGCTCAGGGCCTGGCTGCTGGGGCCACTGTGTTGGGGCCGGGGGCCTGGGGGGAGCAAGTGGCTGAGGGTGTGAGAGAGGAAGGAGAAACACTGTGTGTGTGTGTGTGTGTGTGTGTGTGTGTGTGTGTGTGTGTGAGAGAGAGAGAGAGAGAGAGAGAGAGAGATAGACAGAGGCAAGATAGGCTTGGCTGTGAGTCACGTGGGTACTCAGTTTCATCATATGTAAAATGCAGCTGATATTTCCACATTTGGAGGAATTCAGGCTGATTTAGAGATTCTGTTGTACAAGAACTCGGCATATTTTAGGGGCCCAGGAGATATGAGTAGTCATTATGATCAATGTCGCAAGTTAATGGTACTTCACCCACTGGGCATCTGTTTCCATGCACTCCCTGAGGTCCTGCTTTTGTAGGAGTCTCTTGGCTTTTATTTGACAAAGAAGGGATGAGGCCGTGGGGAGGGAGCTGAGAGCCCAGGCAGGGGCTGGAGAGAGGCCGGCACAGGGAGGTGAGTGCCGCAGCCCAGCCTCGGCCTGGGGCTGACTGAAGGCGGCGTTTATTGAGCACCAATTGCAGGCCAGGCTCTGTGCAATAGCCCTGCACAGTAGTGATTATCACCTCCATGTTAGTTCTGGGGACACTGAGCTTGAGTGAGGGGACTGACACAGCCCAGGGAGCTGGGCGTTTCGGTGTCTGAGCCCAGCTGAAGCGCACGTGCTGGCCGTGCCCCCAGCTTTGCTGGTCTGGCCTGCGCTGGAGGACGGCCTGGGCAGGTGGCTGGACCGTGGATACCCCGGCGCAGAGGTCTGGGCTGCAGCGGCCGGCGGATGCAGCTGGCTGTCGGCCTGGGCCCCGCTGGGAGGCTCTGCCTCGCACCTCAACGGGCCTGGGCCCCGCTGGGCAGAATCCGCAGCGAGGAGGCTGCTCCTCAGGCGCCAGCTGGCCACATCTCGGCTTCCTGGCCGACTGCCTGGCTGCTCAGACCTGGGGTGGGCAGCGCGGCTGCCTGCCGGAAAGAGGGCGGTACAGAGCAGGGGAGGGGCCGGAGCCAAGTGCACATTCTGATTTGGGGGGAAGGTGAAGCGTGAAAGAGGGCCGGTGAGGCGGGCAAGGACCCCGCCTGCCAGTGTGAACCTCCAGCAAGGCTCGTGGGTCCGCTCCACCGCTGTCGCCCCCTCCCCCTCCCCTGCTGTCCCCAGGTCACCCGGCACTGCCCCACCTCTGCAGCCCCCTTCCCGTCCCAGGGTTTCAACTGTAGCTTCTCTGTTTTTTTCATTACACGCAGCGAGTGGCCGCCACCACAGGCCCCATCGCCTCAGCTGCTGGAGCTCCGCTGTCAGAAACCCGTGCGAGCACTGACTGGGGAGCCACTTAAGCTCCCCAACCCTCAGCTCCCCACTCTGTGAAATGGGGACTCCTCCCCGTCTCAGGGTGGTGAGAGGGTTTACAGGAGGTGGCTCCTGTCCCCAGGTGTCCCCTGCCCCTCCTCCCACCCCCCAGACGGGCCCCAGCTTCCCTCCCCTTCGGATCTGCTCTGCCAACTGCCGGAGCGAGGGGCCACATGCTGTCCTGAAAATCCTACTCTGCTGGTTCCACCTTGTGTTTCTAGGGGATGGAGTCTAGTTGTCTGAGCCTGAATCCAGCTCTTCTCTCCTTCCCTTCACATGCTTGCCGTCCACCGGGTCTGTTCGGGGCCTAAATGTGTTCCATTAAAACTCACATATTAAAGTCCTAACGCCCAGCATCTCAGAATGTGACCACACTTGGGGACAGAGCCTTTAAATAGGTGATTAAGAGAAACAAGGCCAGGTGGGCGGGCCCTGACCCAGTGACTGTGTCCTCAGGAGAAGAGGAGAGCGGGACACGGACACTGGCAGAGGCGAGGCCATGTGTGGGCACAGGGAGGAGACGGCCGTCCGCACGCAGGGCGAGAGGCCTCCCAGCGAGTGGGCCCGGCCCACGCCTCGCCCTCGAACTCCACGTCTAGCCTCCGCAGCCAGGAGAGAAGCAGCTGCTGTTGTCTGAGCCCCCAGCCTGTGGGGCC
This sequence comes from Pteronotus mesoamericanus, assembly GCF_021234165.1. Taxonomy (NCBI): domain Eukaryota; kingdom Metazoa; phylum Chordata; class Mammalia; order Chiroptera; family Mormoopidae; genus Pteronotus; species Pteronotus mesoamericanus. The sequence continues at coordinate 2,267,494 of NW_026555090.1, forward strand.
GAGTCGTGCAGCCCAGGCAGACCCACGCCAGGCCGGCCGGGCCGGTTGCCAAGGGCCTCGCCTTCGGGCGTTAGACCTGCAGGCCACATGGAGTCTCTGTTGAAAAGCATCCATTGTAAACTTAAAAACGTGCCTCAGCCTCTGGGCCCCTGTTCTGGACTGCTTCGTTTACCGACGGGCCGGAGGCCTCTCAGGCGCTGCGTGGCTGGGGCTTTCGGGCCGTGGGTGCCGGCCGCCCCCTCTGCTGCGGCGCCCCGTCCCTGTGCACCTGCGCACCTGCTCACCTGCTCACCTGCCGTCCAGCGGACCGCACTTGAGGCGCGGCTCCCCGTGGGGGCCTCCCCGCTGGCCACCCGCGTGGCAGGGCCTCTGCCCGAGTGGGCCTCTGAGGTCGGGCCCTCTTCGCTGCAAGGGAGGAGCCCGTGGCTGGCCCGGAGGCCACGTGTGCGTATTGTGTGAGAGGCTCAGTCACGGCCCAAATCCTAACCGGGCACGGGCTCCGTGGAAGGGGCGGGCCTCGAGGGGCCTGGCGATCAGCAGCAGCGCTGCCCGAGGGGCCCTGGGTCTACAACGTCTGGGTATTAAGTCATCAACTGCTTATTTATAAGGGACCTTTAGGATGCTTTCAATCTCCCCCTTTAACGAAAAGAAAAGTCCCTGTTTTTCACAAGATAGCAGATGGATAACTTCCAAACTGCAGAGCAAACTGGAAATGACAAGTCATCAGTGAGACGTGTCCTTTCACCTCACGGCCAGCAGAGGCCAGGGCCAGCTCGCAAGGAGGGGCTGTGCCCCCTGAGGGTGCCCTTCAGCCACTCAGCTTGCGGTGGGGGGAAGCGGGGTCAGAACAGAACGCTCGGTAAAATGTGCTGGGTATAGCCGAATGTTAGAGCCCCCCTAGATGTCTGTCGTTAGAGGACTGGTTGGAGGACTAGTTAAATACGCAAAAGTGCCTAGTGGGAAGTGGCTGTCCAAACCAGCAAGGGGCTCCTCTGTTCCGTCCACTCGGGGAAAGTCATGATTCAAGGACGCAAATCTGATCACATGCCTCCTGCTTAAAATTGTTCATGGTTCCCAGTGTCACGCAGGTAAAGTCTAAAATCTGCCCCACGGCCTCCCATGATCTGTGCTCAGGGACCACAGCCTCGGTCCCCTGCCCCGCCTCTGCGCTCGCTGACCCCGGCCCTCACCTTATGCTGGCCTTTGCCCGTGCTGTTCCCTGTTTCTAGAACGTCCTTCTCCTCCCCCAGCACCTTCCACAAGAGGTTCTCACTCAGGCTACAAGACTGAGCCTCAGTGGCTCCCAAGTCTGGGGGAGGGGCTGCCCCCAGGGTCCCAGCTCCTTGGGCTTCCATGCCAGTGCCGACCATGTTGAGGGGCCGCTGCCTCTGAGCTCCTGGGGGTGGGGACCCTAGCAGTTACCTGGAGCCCCTGCATCCAGTTCCAGGCTTTTGCTAAACAGGAGGAACAGCCGGGAGGGGAGGGATGATGGGGCAAGTTCTCGGCAGGGAGTCTGAGCCGACCTGAACCTGGCTGAGAATGGCGGGCGTCACCCCACATCGGGAGTGGCAGCGGCAGCGGCAAAGGCGTGTGGCTGGGCGTGTTGGGAGGCCTTCTGGCTACAGTAAACCACGGAGCACACAGTGGGGCGTGGCTAAGGGGCAACACAGTCCTGGGGGTCAGGGCGCCCCAGTCCTCCTCCTCGGCCCTCTGAGCCTGTCTCCCTGTTCAAAAACTGGAGCCAGTTGTCACCATGTTGTGAGAATCAACAGAGGCAGCTCATTGGCAACACATGGTGAGCCCTAAATTGCTAAGCAAACATCGGTTGATGTTTTATTTTGAACATTGTTTCAGGAAGCCTGGATCAAATTGGTGTTGGGGACTTTGGAAGAGGCTGGGGAAGTCAGAACCGCCCCCCCCATGGGAAGCCCCCGGAAGCTGGCCCGCAGGAGAGGGGCGGGGCCAGGTGGCAGGGCTGGGGCGGGAGCAGCCGCAGGTGGGCCTGGCCTCTGTGGTGTCTGCAGGACACCTGCCCAGCCGCGGAGTTCAGGGACCGACCCTGTGTCCCTCGGCCACATGCCCCCTGGCAGCGCTGAGTACAGAGGCCAGAAGCAGACACCACTCATAACCAGGGCCATGGGGGGGATGGGGGACGTGTGGCCTCGTGCTTCCAAGGGGCGCGCTCAGGGCTGCGGCCGCCTGTGATGAGAGGGCGCGGAAGGCCCTGGAGGGGTGCCCCGGAGGGCAAGGCCTCGAAGGGATTCCAGGCCGTGCCCAGCCTTATCTGGGCCTCTGTTCAAAAGGAAGAGATGTCAGCCAAAGACGGAAGGTGCTGGGGAGCTTGCGCCTCCCTCCGGCTCGGCTGTCTCTGGCCTGAAACTTGTCCCACTTCCGGGACCTGCCCCTCCTTCACCCGAATGGAGGCCCATTCCAGGCCCGGTCCAGGTTCCCAGCACCCTGCTCAGCTGGAGAGGCTGCTGTCAGCTCAGTCAGGCTCCCACACTCTGACACCCGCCCAGGGGTCCCGGCACAGACGCACCTTGCTCGGGGCCAGGGCAGCAGCAAGGACGGCCAGGGGCCTGCAGGGCATGGGGAACACATCCTGCTGCCCTGGGGACGGGGGCGAGGGGCCGGGGCGCAGAGGCGGCCGCGCTGGCATGCGCTGCGGGGCAGCCGCGGGCACTGCGGCGTCCCCCCTGCCCCCCGCCCGCAGCTCACCGCCCCTGACAGCGGCCGGAGGCCGTGAGCCCGACGGGACCGTGGCCGCCAGCCTGAGCCCTGGTGGCGAGCACTGTGGGGCAGAGTCAGCGATGACGCGCCCTGGCCCCCCTTCCCGCGCCCTTGCCTCACAAGCCGCACTCCAGAGGATTCTCTCGTACCCCTGGGTCTTCGCAGGTGCTGGGCTTCCTGTTGGAAATGTCTTCTCACATCCACACCTTTGCTGACCAACTCGTATTCATTTCCCAGGCTCAGCACGGCCATCGCTTTGGGGAGAAGACCTTCCCAGGTGTCAGGTCTGAGCGCGGCGGCCCCGCTTGTTCCTCCCACGTCCTCTCTCACCCACGCTCCTCAGAAAGCTTCCCCCTGGGACTGGCCTGAGACTTGCATGTCCTCCTCACTGGGCTGGAAGCGTCCTGAGGGTTCACCAGTCCACTCCCAGGGCCCGCAGAATGCCTGGTGTATCTGCTCACTACAAATGTGCAGTATGGATGGGAGAATAAAAGCAGACCATTGGTTGGACAGATGGATGGGCAGGTGGATGGACGGATGAGTGGGAGGGCGGGGGGTGGTGAACTCCTCAGCCACCTGGCAGACATCGGGGACACCTCGGGCGGGTCGGCACACAGCACAGCCCCCCCAGTGGCCAAGGTCTCTGGGCTCTTGTGGGAACACCTGCCTTGGAGACCGTCGGTCTCAGCATGACACTCGGGCCTCGGGAGAGACTGTGGAGGAGACAGCAGCTCTGGGGGGAAGCTGAGAACAAGGAGCAACAGAGTTGTGCCTCGGCCATAGCTGGAGAGAGCTGCGGCCCTCGGGGAGAGGCATTGTGGAGGGGGCTGGGGGTTGCTGAGGTAACCTGGAGGGTGAGCATTGGGGGCTGGGAGGAGCTTGGGAGGGAGAAGCTCAGGGCAGTGCCGCTGGGCTCAGGGTGGTGGTGGCAGAGGGTTCTCACCTCAGCCCCAGGGTCCCAAGTCTGGGCTTGTTTCCTTCACTTTTCCCAGCCATTCAACCAGCAGGAAGAGCCCTTGGGCAGCTGGGCAGGGGCTGAGGGGAAAGACAGCTGGTCCTCTGGGGAACAGCTGGGCAGAGGCTGAGGGGACAGACAGCTGGTCCTCTGGGGAAGGCACCACGGCTGGGGGGCCCCCTGGCTGTGGCGGCTGGTGCGCACCCCCCCTGCCCCCACGGCCTGTGCCTTGCTGGCAGAGCTGGGGATGTCCAGGTGCTTCCAGGAGCACGGAGAAGGGAGAGACGTCAGGTGGCAGGACTGGACAGGGAGAGACCCCGTGCTCACCAGCACCCCAGCACCGCCTGCGCCGGGCTTCCTGGTGAGGACCAGCCAGCGACAGACGCCCCCAGGCCAGAGGCGGAAGAGGCGTGGGACAGCCCCACAGATGGGAACTCTGGGCTCATTGAGCCCCCTCCACCTACACATCAGGAGCCGGAGGCCCAGAGGAGGTCAGTGGTTTGCCCAAGGTCACACAGCAAGCAGGGTCAGAACCTTCCTGATTCTACATAGACCGGCTGGGCCAAGTTTTCTCCCTCCCCAAGGCAAGTGGTGGAGACACCGCGAGACCACTCACTCTCTTCCGGGTTTGTCCCCATAATCGACATGAGTTCTGCCACCCGAGGAAACTGCAGAATGTCCTGTGGGGGTCTGACTGCCTGGCTTTGGACTATGTATGACCCTGGACAAATGATTTGACCTCTCTAGCCTCAGTTTCCTCATCTGGAGCACAGTACCTCTTTCACAGGTTGTGTTGTTGAGTGTGAGTTCGTGTACATGCTCGGAACAGCGCCCGTGGGCAAGAGTGTGCAACGTGTTTGCGTGCATAAGGGAGCAAGTGTGAGCACCTGTGTGAGGTGCCTCGGGGCAGGAGCGGTGGGTTTGTATCGGAGAGTTGATGAGCGAGCATGAGTGTGCGTGTGGGTGTGCAGCTGTGAGTCTAAGCGCGGGCATGTGTGAACCTGTACGCACGTGTGCGGGAGCGTTCGGGGGAGTGTGTGCACAGTGGGGGAAGGGGGAGTATTTGCATCCTGTGTGTGTGTGAATTCACATGGCAGGTCGCGAAAGGGGCTGACTAGACAGGCGAGTGAGCATGTGCGCTCGTGTGTGTGAAGCAGCCCCTGCCTGCATCGGGGGCCTCGGAAGCTCCCCAGACAGGGTTTCCATCTGAGAGACCGTATTTTTGGCGGCTGAAGCTGGTTTTTCCAAAAATGCCTTCACCCCTCACCTCCTTCCAGCTCAGAAGCTGGAGCCAGAGCTCAGAAGGTGCCGGCCTGAGCCGGGCCTCCAGGAGCCTGGTCCCACAGGGAGGGAGGGGCCCGATGTTTTGGGGGAGTGAATGGACCCGTGGATGAAATAGTGAATGAGTCTGTCTCCAGGGCCCGAAATTCACTCCATCCCTGTAGCTCAAGCTCCTGAAACCCAGGGCCACCCCCCTGTCCTGGCCCCTCCCTATCGATTCTGTTCTCATTGAAGTCCCTCTCAGCCCCCCGGGGGAATCTAGGGGCCTGCCTACCTTGCAGGGCGAGGCGGCTCACCGTGGTCTTTCCTGTCCCCATGAGCTCCTGGGGTAAGTGAAGACCCCATGGAGTGCCTCCCTGGGGCCATCACCCGCATTAGAGAACAAGGAGCCCCCTTCCCTTTCCAGACACCATGGTCCGCGTGCAGGTGCACTGGGCCAACCTACTAGTCCCCTCCTGTGCGGGGCTTGCCTACCAGCCTCAGCAACTTGGCGTGGATCTGGCCCTTTGACCCTGGGGGACCACACTAGAGCAAAACATCAAGACATTTGACAAGCCCAAAGAGGAAAAAAAAAAACGCACAAAAACCCCCCCCGAAACATCCATGGACTCATGATTTGACTCTGGCTTCATGGCAGATAATGGCAGCTGAGTTCACCGGCTGACATCATGAGAGGGGCAGCCAACACTGGACTAAGAGGCATTACTTTTGATTTTGAAATTTTCTTTCTGCAGTTTGGAGACTCTTGTTTTCTCATCAGGTTTCAATCCCCCTCGGAGTCTGGAAGTGCTCACAGGCCTGTGGAGCCTAGGGGTGTGATGGGGCCGCCCAGGCCGGACCCCCGCCGCCAGCCTCCCTGGACAGGAGCGTCTCCTCGGAGCCTAGGAGGGGCCCTGAGAGCAAAGGGCAGGCCAGGCCTTTCTCCAGGAGCACAGCCCTGGGTGTCGCGTCGCGCCCACCCTCCCCTCGGCCAGCCCCTCACGGTGCCCAGGCCCCTCGTGGTGCCCAGGCCTGGGCTGGGGCCCTTCCCGGTACCCCGGCTCCCGCCCACCTCCAGCTCTGTCCTCCTGACCTGTTGTGCACGCAGCGGCCAGAGTGACCAGGGATGGCCTCTTGGGTGCGTGGCCAGTGTCGTCACTGAGAGCCGGTCCGCAGAGGGCTCTGTGCCCGGGGGGGCCGTGCTCTGCCATCGCCATCTGGAAATACTTCATAACTGGAGCTTTGAGTTTGTGTGGAGCACACACCCTCCCCCTCCCTGTTCTTATCTTTTCCCGTCTCCATGGTGACTCACCGCTTCGGCTTGCCTGCATCCCAGCCCCTGCCAGGGATTCTGAGCCGGGCTCTGCCCCTCCCTCCCCCGGAGCCCGGGCTCCTGCAGTCCTGTCCCCTCCCCTGGGGTGAGTCCAGAGGCAGCCTCCTCTCTCCCGACTGTCACATCTATTTTTCAGCTCTGACGAGTCAGCACCTCGGGGGAGACCATCCCCCACACCCTCCACCTGTCACAGCTCAGCAGCCCGGCCACCCTTGCTGCGCCTGACGGTCCCAGGGGCCTCCGCCCTCGGCTCTAGACCCGCGCCCCCTGCCAGCCTCCCATGCCCAGGTCCGCCTTGTCCGTCATCTCCTTCTGTCACTGGTTTGGCAAACAGGCAAGTCTTCTCCTGAGATTTGGGGGAGGGGGTGTGGGTGGGAAGGGGCTGCCTGGGGACGGGGTGGGCGTGCAGGCGGGGGTGAGAGGCTGCTAACATCTGAGATGAAGACAGAAATCTGGGTCCTTGTCAAAATGACGTTTTTTGTTTTTATTTTTTTCCCCCAAATTTCCTCGCCAAGGAGAGAAAGCAGAGCTTCATGGGAAACCACAGCAACAGTTGGTAAGTGGTAGGGCCTGCGGGCAGGGCTGGTGCAGCGGCCCCGCAGGCCGGCTGGGCCAGGAACAGGGAGCCCTGGCTGTGCCAGGGGCGGGAGCTCAAGGCTGGATCTGCCTTCATCCGGAACCTGGAGGGGGTGGGGACCCGGATAACTGGGTGGGTGCTGCAAGGAGGCGGGTTCCAGCGCAGAGTGGGAGAGTGGAAAGACTCTCCTAAGATCAGGAGCCTTCTGCCCCCCCACCAGGGGGCTCCCACGCTCCCCTCGCAGTCCCTCCTCTGGTGTGTTTAAGCCACCGTAGGAGTTTGTGGAAAGGATCACTCATTAAGCTGTCCATCCTGGTCAGTAATTCCTTGAGGGACCCCTGGCAGCAGGAGGCCGTGGGTGAGGGTTTTCCTGAGCATTTGTGCCAGGCGCTGGGCAGGGAGCATGAGCGGCACCTGCGCGGCGCCGGGCACGAACCGTCTCTCAGACCCCTCCATCGGCCCCGCGAGGCGGGCGCTGCTCCCCTCTCCTCTCAGACAGTTAGGAAACTGAGGCTCTGCTCGCGGGGGAAACTTGCCCACGGTCGTATGGCAGAGCCCGCTTTCATCCCTTCCAGGCTGTCTCCCTCCCCGGGGCCCGCTCCCCAGGCTCGGCTGCCCCCGCGCCGGGGTCCCCAGGCTCTGCGATGCAAGCCGCGAGGACCGGGCAGAGCCGGCAGAGCGTGGCCCCCCTCGGCGCGGCCTGCCCCTCAGTTCCAGGCCTGTACCCCTTGCGCCCCATGCGCTGCCCTCAAACGACCCGTTCTGCCCCGCAGGTCTCACACACCCTTCCCCAAGGTGGAGCTGAGCCTGGGGGCCCGGCACGCGGCGCCCCGCGAGCCCCCCGCCTGCGGCATCTGCCTGGAGCGGCTGCGCGAGCCGGTCTCGCTGGACTGCGGCCACGACTTCTGCGCGCGGTGCTTCAGCACGCACCGGCCGCCCGGCGGCGAGCGGCCCCGCTGCCCCGAGTGCCGCCAGGCGTGCGCGCGCCGGAAGGGCCTCCGCGGCCTGCGCGACAGGATGAAGGGCCTGCTGCGGGGGCCCCCCCCCGCGGCCGCGCAGGTCTGCGGCCGGGCCTCCCCGAGGCGGGGAGGGGGCGGCGTGGGGAGGCCCGGCCCAATCCCGGGGGCCGTGCAGCTTCGCCCTACCCCAGGATGTCGGGGTGAGAGAGGGCGCTCGGGGCTGGCCACGCTCCAGACGTGGGGCCCGAACGGCGCCGCCGGGAGGCCGAAGGATGCTTCTCTCTCCCGGCCAGGAGGCCTGTGCCACGAGGACCGAGCCCCTTCTGCTGGTGCGCATCAGCGCCTCCGGAGGCCTCATCCTGCGGATGGGGGCCATCAACCGCTGCCTGAAGCACCCCCTGGCCAGGGACACCCCCGTCTGCCTCCTTGCCGTGCTGGGGGAGCAGCACTCAGGGAAGACCTTCCTCCTCAACTGCCTGCTCCAGGGGCTGCCGGGCCTGGTGAGGGCGGGCTGAGGGCGGGCTGAGGGCGGGCTGGGGCCGCGGCTGGGGCAAGGTAGGGGTCCCAGCCTGGCTGTGGAAGGGGAGTCGGGGTGGGATGCATCCGCCCATGTTCTCTGCCCTGCAGGAGTCCAGTGAAGGCGGCTGGCTGAGAGGAGGGGGCTCCCTGGAGGGGCCCCGATGGGGCGCCAGCGGTCTCAGCAGGGGCATATGGATGTGGAGCCACCCCTTCCTGCTGGGGAAGGAGGGGAAGAAGGTGAGGGGAGGAAGCGCAGGGGAAGTCAAGATTGGGTCAGGGAAGAGGAGGAGAAGAGAGCAAAGAGATGGGCAAAGGAGAGGACGATGGAGACGAAAGCTCTGGGGCGAGGAGGAGAAGACGGGGTGGCAGACGTCCCGAGGCAGGCCTGACCCCCTCGGTTCGCCCCTGCGGCTGCACAGGTGGCTGTGTTCCTGGTGGACACGGGGGACGCTATGAGCCCTGAGCTGAGCCGGGAAACGAGGACGAAGCTCTGTGCGCTCACCATGATGCTGAGCTCCTACCAGGTGGGGGCGCTGTGCTCAGCTTTCTGCGAACGTGGGGCATCTCAGCTGGGTCGGGCCCTGAGAGCACAGGGCACCGTCGCCCTATCTCGAAGGCTTCTGTGTACAGGGTCCCCGCCGATTCTGGGGGTGCCCCTGCAAGGGAAGGATGCCTCCAGATGGTGAAAGTGGGAATATCGCTTGTTCAAAGGCGGGTCAGAGGTCCCTGGGGGGCAGCGGAAGCTCTGCGGGATCACCCCCCGCCCCTCCCCCCACCCCCGTCCCCGCTCCCGCCTGCCTGCCCTCCGTCTCTCACAGCCAGCTGCCCTGCGGGCTGTGAAGGCCCCTGGCCGGGCTCTGCAAGGTCCTGAGGCCCACAGCCGGCCGGTGAGCGTCTCCCTCACTGGGGTCTTCCCAGCCTCTTTGCCTTTGCAGACCCTCTTCCATCTTGTTCTCCTTGGTTCCAGATCCTCAACACTTCCCAGGAGCTGAGGGATACAGACCTAGAATATCTGGAGGTGAGGAGACATCTGGGGTTGGGGGGCCACCTGTCCCTGCCTTGACCGCAGGGGCTGGGCCCAGCCAGAATGAGGTGCTCTCCAGCTCTGGCCCAGGACTCCATGACGTGGGGCTGGTTTGGGGGGCGTGAGGCAGAGGGTGCCGCAGGCGCACCTGGCTGGTGGGAGGCCGTGGAGGCCTGGAGCGGGGAGCCTGGGTGGTACAGTGGGCCCGGAGGGAGCAGAGGCACCGACCCCGGAGAGGCCCAGCTGTGACCCTCACTGTCCCACCTCTAGATGTTTGTCCATGTGGCTGAGGTGATGGGCAGGCATTATGGGATGGTGCCAATCCAGGTGAGATGCCTATTTGTGGACTCGTCGCTCCAACCCAGGCACCCGCGAGCTGCTGGTGTCGGGACCTCTTCTCTTCCAGCACCTGGATCTCTTAGTTCGCGACTCAGTCCATCCCAACAAGGCAGGGCAGGGGCACGTGGGCGATGCCCTCCAGGTGAGTGTGCAGAAGCGGGGGAAGGGCCGGGTGGACAGGCAGGGGCGAGGGATCCTGCAGGTGAGCTAGGAATGGGGCTGGACCGCTAGCTCAGAGATCTCCTCATCCGTCTCTCAGAAATGTGGCAAATACCCCAGGGTCCGGGAGCTGCTGCAAGGGCGGCAGGCCCGCTGCTACCTCCTGCCCTCCCTGAGGAGACGCTGGGCCCGCGGAGACCAGGGAAGCCCGGGCAGTAAGTGTCCCCAGCAGCACAGGCCTCCCCAGCTTGCGCTCCTCTGGGTGGCCGGATCCTTCCCGAGTCTCCCAGCCTCTGACGCCCTTTCTCCCCACCCCCGAAGCCCAGTCCTGCTCAGCCCCTCTCCTCAGCATGAGAAATGTCTCCCGCAGACACAGAGGATGATTTCCGCCATCTGCGAGCCTACGTTGCGGACGTGCTGAGCGCCGCGCCCCAGCACGCCAAGAGCCGTTGCCAGGGATACTGGAGTGAGGGACGCCCGGTGGCCAGGGGGGACAGCCGCCTGCTCACAGGGCAGCAGTTAGCTCAGGAAATCAAGGTGTGAAAAACTCTCCGGAGACCCAGGAGAGCCCGCTGGCCCTCTGCCCTCCCTGACACCTCCGATGGTGTTTCCGCAGAACCTCTCGGGCTGGATGGGGAGGACCGGGCCCGGCTTTGCCTCTCCGGATGAGGTACAGGGCTCCCTGAAGGGATCCAGGGGGCTGGGAGGGGGTGAGCTGGTGCACCCGGGACCAGGGGAGGAAGGGGGAGGCAGCCTGGGTTTTCCTATGGACAGATGGCTGCCCAGCTGCATGACCTGAGGATGGTGGAAGCTGCCAAGAGGGAGTTTAAGGAGTACGTGCGGCAGCAGGTGAGCCCCCGGGCCTGCAGAGGGGCCAGGTGCCTGGCCAGGGGGCCATAGAGGGAGAGGGCTCCCGATGCTCCTGGTCAGGGCCTTCTTTCTCCTCTTGGCCTCTAGGACATGGCCACCAAGCGCATATTCTCTGCGCTCCGGGTCCTGCCCGAGACCATGCGGAACTTCCTCTCTGCCCAGAAAGACGCCATCCTGGCTCGCCATGGAGCAGCCTTGCTGTGCCAGGAGAGAGAGCAGGCCTTGGAGGCCCTGGAGGCCGAGCTGCAAGCCGAGGCCAAGGCCTTCATGGATACCTACACCATGCGCTTCTGTGGCCACCTGGCTGCCGTGGGGGGCGCCGTGGGGGCCGGGCTCATGGGCCTGGCCGGGGGCGTGGTGGGCGCGGGCATGGCCGCAGCGGCGCTGGCTGCAGAGGCTGGGATGGTGGCTGCTGGAGCTGCGGTGGGGGCCACGGGGGCCGCTGTGGTCGGGGGCGGTGTGGGTGCTGGGCTGGCTGCCACTGTGGGCTGCCTGAAGGAGGAAGAGGAGGAGAGGGTGCAGGAAGGGGACCGAGAGCCCCTCCTCCGGGAAGAGTAACAGCCCCTGGGAGGCAGTGAAAAGAGGGAGAGTTCGAAGGGGGAGGGAAGGAAGTTGGGGGGTTGGTACTCTGAGGACCCCCATGTTCTGCTCTTCCCTGGCTGAGGGCCTGGTGTCTGCGTGGCTGACTGCGCCGAAGAATCCAGGTGGCCCCCGGAGCCCTGGCGGGGTTCCAGGGGCCAGGAAGCAGTTTTCAGGGCACTAAATAGAATATAGGCCTGTTTTCGGTTGCAGATAATCGCTAACCTGCCATCGATCCAAATGCACTTGACTGCAGCGTCTCCCACCAGGAGTGAGGCTCCAACCTCCCTACCGTGGCTCGTTTTCCCAGGATCCTGGGAAGGCTGAGTGACCTGGAAGGCCTCCCCCTGGGCGGGGAGGGCCTGTCCTTTCACAGATGGGAGCAACCCCAGGGCGAGTGGCCTTGGTGTTTAGGGTCGGGGAGCACTAATGAGGGGCTGGGGAAGGGGGCGCCAGACAGAACCAAAGACTCTGTGTGAGGTGGGCGGTGGCCGCACCCCTAGAGTGGGGAGACTCGTCCCCGTCCCCGAGACTCGTCCCCGTCCCCGCGACTCTTCCCAAGCTGCCCAGCGGGACAAAGGTGGCGCCCCTCCTCCCGAAACCCCGGGGAGGCTGCATGTGGGCCTGGAACAGGGTCTCCCGCTGCGCCCTTTGTCACACCGGGTCAGACGCAGAGTGCCTGTAAGACGCGCCTGTAAGACACAGAGGGACGCAGGCCCCCTGGAGTGCCGCCCCAGCGGCAGGTTACGCGCCACCCCGCCCCCCGCCCCCGACTGTATTTGGAACCCAAAGCGAGCGGCCCTGGGACCAGTCTGGGGAAGGCCTGCCAGCGCCAACAGGGGAGACCGTGCTGTGCTACACGCCCACCCAGCCTGTGAGGGGGCCCCTCCGTTCCACATCAGCGGGGGGCCTGGGTGCAGCCCCCACAGGGAACCCGAGGGCCCAGTGCCCCTCCCAGGCATCAGGGAAGTCCTGCTAGGACAAGTCCCAGGCCACTGAACTGCGAAGGGTTAGTGGGCCCATTCTACGAAAAATAAAATGTGTGTGCTTGAACATTGCCTTTCCAGGAAGTTATTGAAACAGTTTTGCATTCAGTCCCCAGAGGGCTTTGGGGCAGAAGGGGGTGACCCCAGGCGCTTGATTCAGGGACTCACGGTCGGGAAGGCGGAGAGTGAAATTCAGGAGACCCGGGAGCTGAGCGCTGAGCCCCCGCCCCAGGGCTCCAGGGGGGCCGGCTGCAGGCCCAGGGCGTCTGCCTCCCAGCCTTGCCTGCTGGGACTTGGGTCCCACCCCCTGGGTCTCCCCTGCTTCCAACGGCCCTGGCAGGAGGAGAGAATGGAGGCAGGGATGGGAAGTCCCTGCTGAAGCTGTGGAGAGAGGAGGGGCGCAAGATGGCTGCTGTGGGGCCGACCGCTGAGGCTTCCCCCGGCCCCCCTCAGAATGCAGCAGTGGTCTGGTCGTGGCGTCCAGGCCCGGCCTGGTACAGGCGCAGACACAGAGAGCGCAAGCCTCGGCCGAGGCCCCCCGCTGGCCGGCAGCAAGAGCAGGGGGGTCCTGAACCCCTGATCCCCCTGCTGGCGTTCCTCCACAGGCACTGGAAGAGGTTTTGTGAGACTGGGCTGTGCTGAAATCAAGGCGCTCCTCCTGGGTGATTTCTCCCCTCACGCAGTCCAGCTCTAAGGAGCACTGTTGGGGGACAGAGGCAGAGAGATGTGGTCTGGCACACAGGGCTCCAGAGTAGAATTGCCATGAGTAAGCTGGGGACAAAATGATGATGCAGAGAAATCTCAAAGCCAGGGCGGAGGACGGGCAGGGTGAGGACCGAGGGCTGAGGGCGGCTAACTTCTGAAAGCTGAGCCAGAGGCGGGGCCAACGCCCTCACTTGGGAGGTCTCTGCTGAGAGAGCCTTCCCGAAAGCCCTCGGTGGGGGTCGGGGGATGGGGGGCCCTTCCATCATCATCTGGTGGACACAGAGCCACAAACCTCCCAGACTTTGGGGCCGGCAGCCAGGACTCAGGGAGGGGTGGGGGACATTAAGAGGAGTCACAAGCCCTGGCTGATGCCAAGGTTGTGGGTTCAATTCCTGGTCAGGTCACATACAAGAAACAACCAATGAACAAAGTGATATTCTCTCTCTCTCCCTCTCCCTGCTTCCCACTCCTCAAATTAATAAACTTTAAAAGATTTAAATTATAAAAAAAAAAAAAAAAAAAGAAAAGAGACCCAGAGAGCCTAAGACCCTTCCACCATGCGAAGACATGGCCAGCAAAGAGCCAGGACGAGGGCCCCCGGCAGCCGCTGCTCCTGACGGCGCTGGGGGAGGAACGGCGGCGGTTGTTGCTGGCAAAACTGGGCCTCAGTTCTGGAGTTTGGTAAGGAAGGAACTCAGAGTCACAAACTCAAATTATAAGAGAAAGTTTACTTAGAAGATTGCAGAGGTGGTAGGAATGAGCCAGTTGGGCCGGGAGGCTCAGGAAACGAGTTACAGGGACAAAAGTGGGGCCCCTGGGGCTGAGGAGAACGAGGGCAGAGTTGAGGCCCCTGCGGGGGAGGAGAGGGGAAGGGACAGGGTGCTGCCCTCCCAGGACAGCGGGGGAGCGGGAGTGTGGCGTCCTCTGTCTTGAGGGTTTTAAAGGCTGGGAGTTTAAGGAGGTCTTATGGGAGGATCCCAACAGAATGCTCGTCAGCTGTATGCCCATGTGCCCAAATGAGACATTCCCCGACCTCTTCACCCTGGGAGTGGCTGGCACCAACGGCACTGACTGCTTTTTCGCGTCCTGTCTCCCGGAGCAGGGCGGGTTATTTAAGCTGCTTACCCTCTGGCTGGGGTGGAGAAGTGTAAACCATTTACTTTTTTTTTAACCTTTAAAAAAGTTAATTTAAGAGAGAAAAAGACCAATTTGTTTACTTATTTGTACACTTATTGGTTGACCCTTAAATGTGCCCTGACCGGGGACTGAACTCGCAACCTTGGTGCTTCGAGACAATGCTCTCACCAACTGAGCAGTCCAGCCTGGGTGCTAAACCACTTTCTCTAAGTGTCTTTGGTTTAAGGAAGACAGGATTGTGCGATTTACTAGGTGGCTCTAAACTGCTTGGCCATTTAATCATCTCACTTTCCCTGTTCCACCCGCCCTGGCTGACTGGCTTGTCTCATTTCCATGTTAACCTCTGGTCTGGCTTGAGTCTTGAATTAATTCTTTCCTGCTCAAACCAAGAACCATCTTAGCTGGGGCCTGAGTCTGCACGAGGAACTCCCTCCTCCGGCATCAGTGGGCCCTGGCACCACTGGTAAGCAAAATGCAAACATTTCCCTGTGGCCTACATTAATTTTACAAACTGTGCATTGACTTTCTTGTTTGCACTTTCACATGATTAACTATTTGATGATGATTTTGTAGTTGCTCACAAAGTCTTACTGATACAGACGTCTAGTCAGAGCACTAGGGAGGAGAAGGGAGGGGTGGTAGGAGGAGGTTGCCCCAGGCAACGGTAAAAGCCTAGGAGATGATTGGCTGAGAAGCTGAATGCCTCCAGAGTGTGTGGAATTATGGGCAAGAAGATTTAAAATAAGAAGAGGGCAGAGACTGGCTCTCAGGCTCTCTTCCTTGAGGATGCCTGGATGATCATGCTGCGGCTGCCTGCATTTCCCAAAGGATGTAGTTTGGATGGATTTTGGATGGGAAAAGAAACTCCGGGCACAGCCTAGGACTGGGCCGGCCTGGCAGACGGTGACAGGGTTATTCTTCCTTGGGTGGCCTAGAGGGGACAGGCTCTGCCATTCTTCCAAAATTGTGTAGCTTTTGTATCGTAGTTGTTTTAGTTTGTAAAGTAACCCTATAGAAATAAAATAATTAAAGACTGGGGAAATGCTAGGAGGAGAGCTCTGGTGTTAAAGATTTTAGCCTTAATTTGTAGGCTTAAGTGATTAAAGAGGTAAGTGGACTAGTGCATGTGGAAAGCTGTTATTCCAAAATTGTGAAGCTTTCGAATACAGACTCCTTTCCTTTATCACCAAACCTTTGCCTCTGGAATTTTGCCCAGAGGGTGGCGGCGGGCGGCGGGACCCCGCTCACGGTTTGGTAACATTACCCAATCCTGGCCTGAGGAAAGCATTCTGTATTTTGCCATGTATAATGCGCACTTTTTTGCCCAGATTTTTGAGGCAAAAATAAGGATGTGCGCTATACATGTATAGCACCTGAAATCCCTTGTATCTGTTCTTGTGTTTCATAGTTATTTGTTACATAAAATTTCTTGTACCATACCATGTTCAAAAATAAATGCTAAAATTCCTTTGTAATACAAAACCCAAGTATCTAAATATAAATAAATAGAAAATTGAATTTAAAAATTAAAATGAAAGTTTTTTTCCTGAAAGTTTGGGCCCAAAACATGCATGCGCATTATACATGGGAGCACATTATATACGGCAAACTACAGTCACTCCAGAGCCTGGCGAGCTAACGTGTTTTTCTTCTAGGGCCCAACACACTCGTCCTGTGTTCCCTTCAATTGCACAAGTAACCTCACACTTAAATGATAATTTAGACCCTTTGATAATTGTTCTAACATCCAACAATTTCTCAGATGCAAAACACAAAGATGCCCAGGGCCATTATTTAGTATCGAGACCTTCTTGTGAGGCTCAGAGAGGCACAGATTCAGTTTCTAATGTTACTGTCCATGGCTCTAGTTTTGAGTCTTAAGGACAACCTGCCTATCGGCCATTTTTCTCATTAGTCCAAATCAACAGCTATGCAGCAGGTCTGTCGTGCGGAGCTAGCGAGGAGGTCTCGGTGCTGCTTTGTCGAAAACTGCTAAGCTCTTTTCCACCGAGCACCTCTGAGATATTTGTGGTAAGTTTTTGTTCCACCGTTCAATTATTCCCAGCAGTCCAATTTCAAGTTTTTCCCATTTCCATTGCAACTGTATCATTGATAGGGAGAGCTCAAGAGTTAAAGACTCTAGCCGTAGTTGTCAGGCTTAAGTGACTGCATGTGGACAGTTGTTATTCCAGGAGCCAGAATGCATGGCCACAGTGACTCCAGGTGCTTGACAAACAATTCAGCCTTGTCCCTCAGAGGGCCTGCCAGCCACGGAGGTGGTATCTGGGCCATTGTGCTCCAGGACAAAACACTGGGGGTGCAGATAAAGAATTGTTGATCAACAGATAAAGTAGTAGGAAAATCACAGCTGGACTCAACTCTTCTCCAATTAACCCTTTTTCCCCAACTCCTTACTTACCCTTCCATCTAACCTTTTTTCCAGACCTCGTACCCATCGTTTCTTCTTATAAAGAGGTCAACTTGAAATGAGACGTCAAGACGGTGTTTGAGGTTACATAACCTTCTGTCTCCTCAGATCACTGGCCATATGAATAAAGTGCTGACAAAGATTCAATCCTTGTCTCTGTTTATTGGTTCTGGTAGTGAAAGGCAGCGTGAATCCTAACTTTTCCAGTTTCATTATGTGTTTTCTTAATTGACCCAAAGCACTGAGCTGATTACTCAAAGTATTAATATAAAAAAGCATTAATTAGACCTTACCTATTCAATTAATCTAAGAATTGTATTTAACAGGTCTCTTTTTGTCCTTGGATGGCCCCAAACAGGCCCCTTAACAAAGAGATTCCATGAAGGGAGGGTCCAGGAGACACAATTTCACTTATAAAGACTATTTATTAGTCTCAGACATCATCTTGTGTAGAATTTTGGGTTTGAGTAGTGACAAATTTTTTTTTTTTTTTTTTTTTTTTACCAAATTCTACTCCGTAGCTTCTGAATTCTCCTCAACTAGGCCCTGACTTTTTGGCTTCCCTGTTCATCTTTGTGCAATATTGTGATTCATAAGAAACATATACTTGGTCATTCAGATGACCAAATATATATTTTTCGTATTTATTTAATCTTCATCCATAGTTTCTGGCTCACAGCTCCTAAACCCTTGGAATTTCCTAAGTGATGCAAGAGCTAAAGGTGTCTCTTTTTTTATTTAATGAAGCAACCTCTGGAAACACCTAAGAATAAGGGTTGGTTTCCAGAAAAACCAAGCATGTGATCAGAGGGTTGGAACTTTCAGTCCTACTCCAGACTTCCCAGGGGTGGAGAGGGTCTGGAGGCTGAACTCATCCCAAATACTAATGATTTAATCAATCATGCCTAAGTAATGAATCCTCCATAAAACCCCAAGAGGACAGTGCTTGGAGAGCTTCCAGGTGGCAAACACAAGGAGATGTAAGGAGAGAGCTTGAGTGCCTTTTCCCCACACCTTCGCCCTGTGGGGCAGGAACAGACTTTCCTCCTCCTCCAAGGTTCTCCTGACTGGTCTAATTGACACCAATAGCCTGCCCAGACTGCAGGTGAGGGGAAAAGGAAGGGCCACAGGAAGAGATTGGGAACCACCCAAGGGGGCTGGTGAGACTGTTATCTAAGTAAACAAGCTAGTGCTTTGTGAACACTCTTCCTTGGAGCAGTGCATCCTGCTCCTGGTGACAGATTCCCCACCCTGCAAGATGGCAACAGGAGGAAACATTGCACTGAGCACACACGAGGCTAGCAAAAATAATTGGGTAGGGGGAAAAGCCCTCCTATCCCCTTCCGGTACCTGATTGGAGGGTGGGGCCAGAACAGGCACATGCGCCATAATGGTCAAGATGGCGGCAGGGGTAGGTGTTGTGTAGAAGAAACCTGTCAATCTAGCCTGGGGAAAAGAAGGGGTTGGTTGAGGGCTGGACTCTCTCAGAGGCCCCAGAAATTTGGGCTAAGAAACGCCCCTGGTCCGGTCTACCTGGGGAAACAACTGTAAACCCATGGGAAGGAAGGGATGCTCTCTTGTCCACCTCATGAATGCACTGGCCAATATGTTTGCAGGACCTTCTGGCCCTAGAAGCCATGTGGCCAATGGCGGCACCAGCTCCTTCTGAGAATGGAGCCCGAAGCTAGACAGCAACCGGGAACAAGCCAAGCCATCTGGGTGACCAAGCAGCAGCTGCCTGAGGTTCCCAAAAGACAGTATTTTAAATGGAAGAAGGAACTCTGGACACTGCCTTTGGTTTTGGTCTGGCTGAGGATGGCTGGGATTTCCTCTGGGTCTCCAGAGGGACTGGGCTTTTGAGACAAGAGTCCACCGTTCTCCCAGATTGTGCAGCATTTGAATAAAGACCTCCTTCCTTTCTCACCAACCTCTGCCTCTGGAATTTGCCTATTGGTGGTGATGAGCAGCTGAGCCCCCACTTTGGTTCAGTAACATAATAATACATGAGACAGATTAGCAAGAGAAAATAACCACATTTAATACATGTGTATGGGAACTCCCTGCACATGAGAGGTTCTGAGGCCCTGCATACACGAGAAGTCCAGATTTAGAAATGAGGGCTTGATGTATATAAGCCATTCTGAGCTAGGAGTGAGGTTATACACCTAATGGGCTTTAAAAGTTCATTGTGGGATGACAAGAAGAACAGATATTTAGTAAATAGAAGTTTGCCCTACCATATTGGTAGGTCAAAAATGTTATCCCTGATAATCTGTTATTATGAGGCAAGGCCCTCAGTTCAAGTTCTTCTAGGTAATTAATTACATAAATCTATCAATGAAGGCTGAACTGTTTAACACACGAGTTCTCCTAGCTTTTCCCTGTTAGTTTTTAGTTAACTTGTTTCTGTAGGGTTAGTTTACAAACTAAAACAACATAAGATACAAAAGCTACAGCATTTTGGAAGAATGGCTGGCTACTGCCTCAGAGCCCATCCCTTTCAGAATAGTCAAAGAATAACTCTGCCACCCTCTGCCAGGCCAGCCCAATCCTAGCCTGTGGCCAGCGTTCCTTCCCATCCAAAATACTGTCCTTTGGGAAACGCAGGCCCCTGCATCATGATCATCCAGGCATCGTGGAGAAGGAGAGAGAGCCAGTGAGCCCACCCGAGAGCCTGAGAGCCCTTCTTTTATTTCAAGTCTTCTGGCCCATAATTCCATGCGCTCTGGAGGCATTCAGGTTCTCGGCCAGTCCCCTCCTAGGCTTTAATCATCGCCTGGGCAGCCTCCTCTTATGGCCCCTCGCTACTCCTTCCCAATGCTCTGATCACATCTCCCTGTATCAATATTCACTACTGTTAATAAGAAAGTAAGGCTGTTTATTGAAAGGACAAAGCCGGTGCCATTTGCTGTTGTGGTGCCATTTGCTGAGCAGGCCTGCGACCTTGTTAAACACGACTGCCATTTTACTCCTCTGAGCCTATGTCCCCAGGCCTGGAAATTTCTGGAAAGCAAGAACAGGACATGACTAATGGCTCCCTACAGCCACAGGCAGAAGATAACATTGGAACAAACTACAGCCTCTTGTTACAATGCCAACAGCCCAGGGACTGCACAATGACATCCCTCACCCTTTTTTTGGGTATATTTTTTTTTAAAGATTTTATTTATTTATTTTTAGAGAGGGGAAGAGAGGGAGAAAGAGAGGGAGAGAAACATCAATGTGGTTGCATTTCACGTGCCCCCTGCTGGGGACCTGGCCTGCAACCCTGGCACATGCCCTCCACTGGGAATTGAACCGGCGACCCTTTGGTTTGCAGGCCAGCACTCAATCCACTGAGCCACACCAGCCAGGACATATAATCCAATTATAATCCAACAAAAGCTCAAAGCCCCCACCCCTCAGTGCTGTTATATCTCCCCACACCGTGCCCCTCTCTCTTGGAGAGTGAATAAAAACTTTACTCTCTGCACTTTCCTCTTTTTGTGAATTCTTTCCCAGCCCACATCACAGACCACCCTAACATTTATCATAATCACTTCACTATAAAAGCTCTTTTCAGTTGAGTTCAGTGCCAATATCAGTGATTCTAGAACACTTAAGTTGCAAATCCTTGTGGGAAACTCAGTCCGTTGCCTCTGAGATGCATGAATCCAGCTGGGCTTTCTTTCTCTTCGGTAGCCCCCACGTGGCGATAGCCATCTTTCCTCCCGAACACCAGCAGGGTTTCTGGGGAGAGAGGCCCTTTTAAGTATTTAACATAGTTATGACAAAGTATGGTCATAACCCAATTCAGCTAAATTTGGCCCAGGATATGATCTCAGACCCAAATTCCTAGCCCTTCCAAACACAGCCCCTAAGTTCAAAGGGAGCAATACCACCCTCTGAGGGAGGACTGCCCTCTTTTTTAACAAGGCTCCTGCTATAGCTGTAGGCCATTTTCACCTGATGGACTGATGCATAAAATGTTCTGAGTCGGGTTCATTGCTCAACTTGCCCAAAGGGCTGAGGGGACAGGGCATGGGAGAGAGGGTGGTGTGCATGAATCCTGAGTAACAGCGGGCTTCAGGCCGTCTGGACACGCTGCAAACCATAACCAGACAGAGCTCTTACCTTCTCCAGGCCTCGGTGCTATGGCATCCAGCTGCCACTAGGTGCGTCGCAAACCCAGTCAAGGAAACCGCCTGCACTTACCGGGGCTGTGGCCTGGGAGGATTCTGCTGTCAAACCACGCATCTCTTACACATCTGGGATAACGCCCCATGTTGGTAGGCATGGTAAGAGCCTAGTGCCTTTAACATCGCTTTCAAGTGACTGGCACAGATGGTCTTGTTAATGCCACCTTATGTATCAAGCCAGAGGGAAGTGTGGCCCAGGAATTTTTTTGTTAGCTGATTCCCAGAGTCCAGTCAGGTTTCTGTGAGCCCCCTGCTCCCATTCGTCCATTTCCTTTTGTGAAGTATATTTTTGAAAATGAACAGAAGTCACTTGTGTTAAAAGTGAGGCATCTAAGGTTGGGGTTCACCATGTTTTAAGAGGGGCTTCTGCAGCTCTGTCAGCAAAATCATCTCTGGAAACTGTCATCTTACCCCATACAAATGCCACCATGAGTTGCTGATATATGAGCTATAAAGCCTCTGACAACTCAGCTCAATTTTCTGTGAGCTATTTTAGTTCCCATCAAAGTCAATAACCCCCGGTTGCTCCAGATTTGCCCTGTTGCACGACAGATTCTAAGCAGCCACTTGCTGTCGGTAGGTACATTCACTGTAAGACCTGAACTGAGAATCACGGTCCTAGTAGTCTAGTAATTGCTAGTAATTACCTTTGCTTGTACTGATTTAATTCCAGTCAAAACCAAAGCTCCTGAGATTTCACAAGCAGCCATCGCAACAGAGAAAGTCTTAACTTGGCCACTTTTTTTCTGTACATAACTCAGCAGAAACTGTGGTCAAATCTAAATTTTATAAAATAATTTTATTTATTGTTTTTAGAGAGAAGGGAAGGAAGGGAGAAAGACAGAGAGAGAAACATTGATGTGAGAGACAAAGATTGATCAGTTGCCTCTTGCACACCCCCAACGTGGGACTAAACCTGCAACCGAGGCACGTGCCGTTATGGGGAACCAAATCAGCAACCGTTCACTTTGCAGGGTAACACCCAACCAGCTGAGCCACATTGGTTAGGGCTCAAGTCTGAATTTTGAACAGAAAGGTCAGATAAATCAGATCAGCACCTAATGTCTTCCTCTATTGCCATTGTAGTCACGGTTGTCTATTTGACCAGGGTCTGGTAAGAGAGCAGCAGGCTTTAGGAGATCACATGTCCTGTGCACAATACGGGTGTTGGTCAGTAATGCTGGTTCATAGCTGGACTGATGGTGCGCTTGTCGCGCTGGGTCTTACGCACTTGGAGGTAGCTCTCATGGCATGTGGGACATGCAAATAAGTCAAGGGATCCCAAGGAGGAACTTGCAGACGGAACAATTACTGGTGCTCACTTGGGGCTGGGAAGAGGTCCCGCGTGGAAAGACCCCATAGTACATGGGAACTAGGTGTTGCTTTTCTTAAAAAAAAGTTGCACTTCATTCTGGAGCACAGCTAAACTATTAGAGATCAGTTTGATCATTTTAAGCTCTTTGTTAGCAGAAAATCTCACACTCTTTACAGGCATTCAGCATCTTGGACCCAAAAATGTAAAAGTCACAATGTCTAGTATCCAATTAAAAGTCAATAGGCAGGACCTAAAAAGGAAATGGACATGTACATTTTCATGTACAGGAAATGTACATGTTCGCATGTACAGCATTACACCCAATGACATATTGGTCAATCACAAAAGAACATATATTGCATGATCCCACTCATGTAAGGTACCTGGAGTAGTCAAATTCATAGAAATAGGAGGTAGGATGGCGTTGCTGGCGGCTGCGGTGGGGCGGGGCAGGAACGGAGAGCCAGTGTTCGATGGGAGCGGAGCTTCAGTTTGGTCAGGTGGGAGAAGTTGGCGGGGGGAAGCAGTGGCAGTTGCACAATAATGTGAAGGGACTTCAAGCCACCAACCTGTAAAATGGTTACAATGGTGAATTTTAGGTTATATATATTTTACCACTATTTAATTCTTTTCAAAATATTAACAGGCATGAAGAGGAGCAGAAAAAAATATTACCCCTAACCAGGAAAAAAAATGTATCAGTAGAATCAGATCCATAAGTGACAGAGATGAGGGACTTCATAAATACAGAAAAACAGCTATCATAAATATGTTTGCACGCTCAAGAATGCAGAAGAGCAGGTGAGAAACAGAAGACATTTAAGAAAGACTAGACGGGATTTACAACAGAGTAGCTATCACAGAGAAAAGAAAAGGAAGGATGAAAAGAAGGAAAGAAAAGAATAGCTGGGACTTGCAGGACTGCGACTGTTTATTATTCCGAATCAGACTGTGGGAGGAAAAAAACCTCAGGGGCCCTAAGCAAAAGGACAAGCTGATATGCCACATTGGTATCAGTGAAGCCTCAGTGTAAACACACATGGTCAGCTGACTCACCCCCATTGTAATAATGCCCAGGGGGAGCCAAAAGTAGGTCTATAGTTGTGAGTATGCAAAACACAGAGTGTATCCTTGTATTATTATTTACTTATTAATTAGTTTTATTTATTTGTATTATTATTGTTATTAGTTTATATCCTTACTTATGATTTATCTTTTAGATAGTGATGGCTGTTAATTCAACCAATGTCTTTTTCCATACGAACAACTGTAAATCTACTTTGCCCACCCTTGTATTTATACTCAATATATTCTAGACTCCACTAGGATATTACTTCTTATCCGGACATCAGAATTACACTTGTCTATCACCCTCTAACTTCTCCTGTGTATTCTGAGTAATTGTTAGAGGCATCCAGGTATTTAAAACTACTGCCCCTCCTGTCAATCATATACCGCCAAGAAAGACATAGAGGCACTTCTAAAACAAAAGAAACACAAATTATTCTTAAAATTTTCCAGAAGGGGTCATTTATTCCCTTTCAATGCATACCGTACAAAAAATAATTCCCGCAAGGGGAATAAAACAACTAGAAAGGGTGGTTCCAAGTTGTGTCTAACCTTCACAGAAATCATAAATGTTGGGGTGGTGAGCACACAATACAGCGTGCAGATGCTGTGTTGTAGAACTGGGCACCTGCAACCTGTACAATTTTGTTAACCAGTGTCACCCCAATAAATTCAATAAAAAGGGGAAAAAAGTAATAATTGATGGCACTTTTGTTCCAAAGGCCCAACACACTAATCTAAATGTATGAACTAAATCAGTTACGAATCAACTGTACAGCTTTTGACTTGCTCTTAGCCAGCCAAGAGGGAGCTGAAGCTACAGCACCTACTTTTTGTTAGGCCTCTGTAGGGACCACAGGGTGAACAGAACCGTGTGCAATTAAGCTGAAAGACAGGGGCCAGACTCGAAAACAAACCCAGGTGGGTCCGGGGACCTGCTGGCTTTGAAACTTACTGCAAGCATTAATAGTCATTTTGTTTGTGGCACTAGTCTATTTTCATTGGTTCTTTTGTCCTGTCCAGAGTTTTAAATGCCACTGCACAGCCATTGTCATGTCAGATGGTGCAACGACTCATCCCATAATAAAAAGAGACAAAGCGATTAACCTTGGATCAACTACAGAGTATATTTAATACATGCGCTTCTGATCTTAATCAACAAAATCTGGGCCAGGGTAAAAATCTGGACATCATGAATTAATATTCTGTGGCCTAATGTTTGTCCTTGGCCAAAAGAGAAACCAAGAAAGAAAAAGCAGCTCCCAACATCTGGAATAGATCTCATGTTCACAGCTGGATCTTAATGTGGTCACGAGCCTGTCGGAGGCTCCCAGCCAGGCCGCTTGGTTCCGTCAGATATAAAATCCCCATAGACTATTAACCTCAGACGTTACTCTGAGACCAGCATGAAATGGAACAAAGCAAGGCTGCTTCATAATTTCATCTAAGAACAGACAAAAATACGGTCACTCTGCCACCCATAAAGTACCCAATCATAGACCTTGTTTTTTGTTTCATTTATTTATTTTTTAAAAGATTTTATTTATTTATTTTTAACAGGAGGGAGAAAGAGAGGGAGAGAAATATCAATGTGTGGTTGCCTCTCATGTGCTCCCTACTGGGGACCTGGCCTGCAACCCAGGCATGTGCCCTGACTGGGAATCGAACCGGTGACCCTTTGGCTCGAAGGCTGGAGTTTAATCTACTGAGCAACACCAGCCCGGGCTGTTTCATTTATTTATGCATTCATTGTGTGATTTTTGTGTGTGCTCTGGCCAGGGATCGGACCGACCACCTTGGCATATCAGGAGGATGCTCTTACCAACTGAGCTGCCTAGCCAGGGCTGTCCCTTGGTTTCTATAATAGCACTTAATCTAGAGCAAATTACTGGCTTCCTTGGAGCCTCCGTCAAATCACCCACCTAACAACCAAGTCCCCTCCCTCTCACAGCCTCTCACTAACAGCCCTGGGTCCCATGGGTGCCTTCTCCTTCCCTGCAGCCAGTGAAAAGTCCATCGGGGTCAGCACCACATGTTCCTGGTGCTCTGGCTGAGGGGCACTGTGAAGCCGAGTGTACACGTGAGCACAGACGCTGCAGACTGAGCCTGGCTGGGGTCCCGACACGTCCCGCTGGCACCCTGGTCCCACTCACAGATGCTCTTCATGCCTTGCTTCACCCACAGGCAAAAACTCTATCTCAAAGCGGGTGGTATGAAGAATGATGAGAAGAGGCAAAAAAACCAAACGAACAAACAAAAAAAAGATAACAGTGACTGTTACTATTTTTTTCTTCCAATTGTAAATTATTCCAATTACAACTCAAAATTTGAGCTACAGTTCAGGTGTAGCTCCTTGCAGGGCAGGGCCCAAAATCCCATAGCCATCACTGTGGCTCCGCAGGCCACCCAGGCGGGCCCAGCTGGCTCAGGGTCGGCTCATTCTCCAGGTGGCAGAGGGGCCCAGAGGCCCGTTCGCCCTCCATCTCATCAGGGAACTCAGCTGGCTTCCCCAGCACCCTTATTCCTACCCTGAATAAAAGTATTGCCATTAGCTTAATTTCTATATAATCAGCCCCTCTGGGTTCTACAGATTATCTCCTGTTACCACAAGGGTGTAATTATTTTTTTTTTTAAAGAAACAGGTGGTCAGCCCCTATCTTCTCCAGGAACTGGATCCTGTCTCCTGCTCATTCTGCCCTTGGCAGAAGAGAGAGGGTGTTGCAACAGACCTCTCCTCCAGTCCCAACCCCAAACCCTTTTTACCCATGACCCTGAGATGAACTGCAAGTTTTAATTCACCCAGCACCTTTAAAACATTTTTTTTCAGTTAAAAAAAATTAAATTACTTATATTCTTTGTGGTAAAATATACGTAACATAAAATTTCCCATTTTACCTATTTTTCAGTTCTTCCGCAATAAGCACATTCACACTGGACGTTCGAGTTGGCAGCGCCCGGGGGGAACTGCAACTAACTGCTCAGCCCACTAGGGCACCGCAGCGACCCTCAGGCCGTACGCCTGCGGGCGGGTTGTTAGACCCCGCAGGAGAGGCGCACCGGGGAACAGCCGGGATCTGCCCGCAGCCCCAGGGGCCGCCGCGGCCCGGGGGCAGAGGTGAGGCCTGTGACTGGCCCCCACCCCACCCCCACCTGGTGAAGACGGGCAGCAGCCACTCCTGTGCCCACTACTCGGCGCCGCCCCCGCCGCCTGGCCGTGGCAGTACTGGGCTGCTGGGCTGGGCGGCGGCGGCGGCAGCGGAGGCAGCGCTCGTGGCTTAGGCCTCCCAGCTGCCCTGGCGCCAGAGGCCCCGGGAACTGGGCAGCAGGGGAGCAATACCTGGAACTTGGGCAGCAGGGAGCAGGGGCAGCAAGCTCCAGGTATTGCTCCCCCATCTGGGCTCACCGCGCTGCTGCCAGACATCCCTGCAGCAGCGCGGTGAGCCCAGTGGTGTCGCCTGCAACAGCAAGTGAAATCCGTGACCGCAGGGACATTAGTAGCAACAAGGCATCATCGACCCCGGAGGCAGGAGCAGTACCGAGGACGGCACCTGGGACACCCCGGCAGAGGCAGAGAGGGCAGGGGGAGGGGGGCAGGGCGGTGGCGGAAAGCGCCGCTCTCACCTGGGCCGGGTCAGCGCGGTAGGAAAAACCCAACCTTTGTGCTGTCGTGCCACCTACTGGAGAGCAAAGGAAAGGCCCCCGATGACCACCTGGCTGAACTGTTAAAATTCAACAAAACTGTACCTAAATCAGAAAAGTGTTTGCTGCTTCAAATATGCTGGCAGAGGAACAGCCCACCAAGCACCGTGAATAACCACAGCGTCACTAAAAGGAAACGGCAATTCTCAGAAACCAAAGTCAAAGTCACGAAAGGTGGTGATGAAAATGATAGAGAACAATGGCTGTCACGAAGCAACTCAAAAGGGTGAAGAGAACCGAGAAAGCAGGTCAGTGAGCTCAGAAATAAAGTTAATGCACAGAAGGACAAAGAGCCTTAAATTCTAAAAACCAACCGACTGACCGACCAACCGACCGACCAACCAACCAACCAAATTCTGGAGCTGACAAACTGTAAACCGTTCAAGAGCCGTGGGCACAGAGCAGACCCTATGGAGGAGGGAATCCGCAAGCTGGAAGATAGAAACGGCTCAGGTGAAGGAGTGGAGGGACCTGGGATACTTATTTATTTATTTATTTATTTATTTATTTATTTATTTATTTATTTATTTATTTATTTATTTATTTATTTAATGAAAGAGGCCGCTGCCGTGGGACAGCGGGGGTCCGGGAGGTGGGCGGTAGGTAGGGGACGGCACCACGGCGGCCCGGGCCGCTGGAGCAGCCCCCGTGGCCACGCCGAGGGCTGCAGCGGCGGCGGAGCAGGGGCCGGCCAGAGGGAGACCGGCCCCCAGACGCTCTGCGAGTGCGAGCGGGCGAGCAGGGCGAGAAAACGGAGGCAGCCAGGCGCAGGGCGGCCCGGGGCAGCGTGGGGGCCGGGGAGGGCAGGCCTGCGGGGCGTCGCCCCCCAGGAGGGAAGGCCCCGCGTGCCTGCGGTGAGGCCGGGCACGGCCACCGCTTTGAGGCGTCTGAGCGGTGCGGGCAGGAGCGGACACGGGCCTCCGCTCTCCTGGAAGGTGGTTTCCGAGGCTCTGGCTTGAGAGGCTGCGCACACGGGCGCTGACCGGATGCGGAGGGGCGACACGCGGAGGATGGGAGCGGCGGCGCACAGAGGCGACGCCCTCGCCTGCACGCGAGGCCCCGGTGCAGCCGTGGAGAGAGGCGCTCTGCGCGCAGCCCTGAATGGCGCCGTCCCAGCGCACACAGCACCCCCGAGTTCTCTAAATGGGCCGGGGATGAGATGCCACCCCCCAGCAAGGGGGGCGCAGCAAGCAGGGGGCCATGCAGAAGACGTGCGAGAAAAGCGACATTGAGAAAATACTCACGTTTGAGGCCTCAAAGGCTCGGGTCAGACATGCAAACACGATGGACTGTGTATGTTTACAATGTTGTGCATAAACGGGGTAACTCCTCACCCTTACCTCTCCCCTCCCCTTTGGCTGTATGATTTTCTTTTCTTTTTTTAAGAACGCCTGGAAGCAGTACGTCCTTCAGGGCTGGTGGAGGCGGGGCGGGGGGGGGCGGCCCATCCATCTCTGGGCGGGGTGGGGGGGGCTGCCTCTCCCTCTCCCACGTGCTCGGTGTTCAGCTGTGTATATTTCTTTTCCCAGACATAGGGCATGTGTTGCAGTCTCCCTGGGCTGGGCAGGTCCACGCGAGATTCAGGTGGACAGAGGAAAATGCGTGGAGCCTGACATGCCTTTATTCGGGGGAGTCATACAGGTCACAAGCCCGTGTCTGTGTCGGGGGGCCACTCCCCCTCACAGTGAGGGGCCCCTACCTCCTTCAGTACTAGAAGGAACAAAGCTGGCCTCAGGCCAAAAAGTGAGGTCACCTGGCATGAGCTTGGCATGCGCGCCTCCTCAAGGCTAAGGGGCAGTTTATCTCACCCAGACTCAAGGCTATGAGACCCAGGATCAAGGCTGTGAGAACACTGCTTTATCAGACTCCTTCAGGGCTGTGAGGAGCTGCTCCCCCTGGTTACCCAAACACCTGGGTGAGGAAGTCAGGCTGCCTCCACTTACCCTAAGGGCATGTGCCCCAAGGGACATGATCCTCTCCTTAGTCTTAGCTCCTGGGGCTTTTTAAAAGGCATTGGGGAGGGGGAGGCACAGAAATGGGAACCGAGCTGCAGCAGAGCTGAGACTGGGGTTGGCTGAGGGCACCCCTGGCTGCCCAGCCATCTGGGATTAGAGTCGCTGTTCCCAGGGAGAAGTGCTGTCTCCCTGCCCCCCTTCTGGGCCCCACGGTGTGATGCTGTGCCTGTATATTTTACACAAAGGTACTTGTCCTTCTTCCTTTGCAAACTACTTTTGACATGGATTAAAGCAATATAAAAAGCTAAAAAAAAAAAAAAAAATGAGAGAACTCTATGAGAACTAGCTAACTGCATTAGAAAGGGCCGCTTAAGGATACGGGCTCTCCCAGAAGGAGAAGAGAGGGCGAAGGGGACAGAGTCTACCTAAAGAAATAACAGATAAGAACGTCCCAAAACTGGGGAAGGAGCTGGGCATACAAGTACAAGAAAATAGCAGAACATCTCATTATCTCAGCAAAAAAACCCTCCAGGACATATTAAAAAAGTGAAAAAAGCCAACCATAAAGAAAGAATTCTAAAGTCAACCAAGAGGGAGAAAAGACAGTAACATAAAAAGAAAACCCCAATCAGGCTCCCATCAGATTTCTCAGCAGAAATTGCACAGACTGGACAGACTGGGATGGCATCCTCAAAACATTGAAAGAGAAAAACTGCCAGCCAAGAGTAATCTACCCAGCGAAGTTACACCTCAGTTGTGAAGGAGAAATGAAGGCTTTCCCAGACAGACAAAAGCTGAGGAGTTCACCACAACAAAACCTGCCATACACAAAATGTTGGAAGGGAATTTTCTACCAAAAATAAGAAGGCAAAAGTGCACAAAACTTTAAGTATGGTGACAGAGTCAGAAAATAGAAGTTCTATTACAAAATAGGGTGTTAAACACTTAATTATAGAATAAAGGTAAGAAGGAAAAAGGATGAAAAACAACTATAGGTACCTCAATTTGGTAATGAACACATAATATAAAAAGGGATAATTTATGCCAACAAAAACATAAAAGAGGAGAGGAGGAAAAGGGCAGATGTATAGGCAAAAGAAGATAATATGCTCTCAGAGGAAAAATAACTATTTTATCCATGAGACACTTTATGTAAACCTCACAATAACCACAAAACAAAAATTTAGAGCAGAGCCTTGGCTGGTGTGGCTTGGTTGGTTGGAGCGCCATCCTGGAACTGGAAGGTTCTCCCAGACATGGGGCATGTGCCCCAAGGGACATGATCCTCTCCTTAGTCTTAGTCTTAGTTCCCTGCTACAGAAATGGGAACCATTCCCCGTCTAGGCGGGTGCAGGAAACAACCAATCGAAGCTTCTCTCTTGCATTGAAGTTTCTCTCTCCCCACCCCCCCCGCAAAAAAAGCCATTGGGTGAGGATAAAAAACAAATTTAGAGCAGATACATGAAGCATTATAAAAAAGGAAAAATGGAGAAAAAAGTTGTAGAAAGCCAGAAAACTAAAATGGAACACAGAGACACAAGAGTAATAAAACAACGTAGATATAGAACAATAAAAAAAAACAAAAGATAAAATGGCAGTAATAAGTTTTCATATATCAATAATTATCCTAAATATAAATAGACTGAACTCACCAATCAAAAGGCACAGAGTAGCCCTGGCTGGTGTGGCTTAGTGGACTGAGCGCCGGCCTACGAACCAAAGGGTCACTGGTTGGATTCCCAGCCAGGGCACACACCTGGGTTGTGGGCCAGGTCCCCAGTAGGGGGCGCATGAGAAGCAACCACGTATTGATGTTTCTCCCTCTCTTTCTCTGTCCCTTCCCTTCTCTAAAAATAAATAATTTTTTTTTTTTTTTTAAGGCACAGAGTAGCTGTATGGATCAAAAACAAGACTCAAGTACATGTTGCTCTCTGGAGACTAATCTGAGCTCCAAAGACAAACATAGGCTCAAAGTGAAAGGCAGGAAGGCCATACTCCAAACAAACGGTAGCAAAAACAAAGTGGGTGTAGCCGTACTTATATAAGACAAAATGTCCTTCAAGCCTAAAACCATAGTAAGAGACAAAGGTAGACATTATATCATGATAAAGGGGACAATCCATCGAGAAGGCATAATATTTATTAGCATACAACTTAGGAGCATCAAAATATATAAAGCAATTATTAATAGACCTTAGGGGAGAATCTGACAGCTACACAGTAATAGTAGGAGACTTTAATACTCCCCTTACACCAACAGATAATCCCCCAGACAGAAATTCAACAAGGAGACATTCACCTTAAACGACATGTTAGAGCATATAGACTTAATAAATATATACAGAACATTTCATCCAAAAGCAACAGAATATCCATTCTTCTCAAATGCACATGTAACATTTTCAAAGATAGACTATATGTTGGAACACAATACAAGTCTCAATAAATTTAAGAAGACTGAAATCATATCATGAATCTTTTCTGATCACAGTAGTATGAAACTAGTAATCTACTAAAAGAAAGCTGGTCTTCTTATTTATTCAGCTACCCTATGTCTTTTGATTGGAGCATTTAAGCCATTTACATTTAAAGTGATTCATGATAGATATGTATTTATTGCCATTTTAGTCTTTATAACTATGTTCCCCTTTTTTCTTTCTTCTTAAAAAAGACCATTTAATATTTTCTGTAACACTGGTTTGGTGGCACTAAACTCTTCCAGCTTTTTCATGTTTGGGAGCTCTTAATTTCTCCTTGAATTTTAAATGCTAGCTTTTGTAAAGTGATCTTGGTTGTAGGTCCTTGTCTTTGACCACATTGAATATTTTGTGCCAGTCTCTTCTGGTTTGCAACGTTTCTGTTGAGAAATCAGCTGACAGTTTTATGGATACTTCCTCGGAGGTAACTGCCTTTCTCTTACTGCTTTAAGATTCTCTCTCCATCTTTACATTTTGCCATTTTTATTTTTAAAAAGATTTTATTTATTTTTAGATAGATGGAGAGAAACAGTGATGTGCAAAAGAAACATCATTTGGTTGCCTCTTGTCTGCCCCAAACTGGGGACCTGGCCCACAACCCAGGCCTGTGTCCTGACTGGGAATCACACCAGTGACCTTTCGCTTTGTGGGATGACACCCAACCCACTGAGCTGCACCAGTCAGGGCCCCCTTTGCCATTTTAATTATGACGTGTCTTGGTGTGGACCTCTTTGGATTTATCTTCTTTATGATTCTCTGTGCTTCCTGGACTTGTCTTTTTCCTTCACCAGGTTAGGGAATTTTTCAGTCATTAATTTTTTCAACTAAGTTCTCAATTTTGTGCCCACTCTCTTCTCTTTATGGTGTCTCTATAATGAAGATGTTGTTATGCTTCATGTCATCCCAAAGTCCTTTAAACTATCTTTGTTTTTTAAAATCCTTTTTTCTTTTTGCTGCTCTAATATTTGCTGCTGTCTTCCAAATCGCTGATTTGATCCTTTGCCTTATCTAACAAACTGTTGATTCCTTCTAGTGGAGTCTTCATTTCAGATATTGTACTCTTTATTTGTGACTGGTTCTTTTTTATGGTTTCTATGTCACTTTTCATTCCTACTATCTCTTTGTTTAGATTCTCACTGAATTCATTTATTCTTCCCTTAAGTTTCTTGAGCATTCTTATAACCATTGATTTGAACTCTATATGTGGTAGATTTCTTGCCTTCTCATCACTTAATTCCCCCCTGCCTCTGCCCCGGAGATTTCTCCTGTCTTTCATTGGGAGCATGTTTGTCTCTCCACTTTGGTTGCCTCTCTGTGTTTGTTCCCACGTATGAGGCAGGTCTACTACATCTCCCAGTTTTGGCAGGGTGTCCTCTGGGACCCAGTGGTGTAGTCTCCTTGATCACGTGATCTGGGTGTTTTAGGAATGTCCCTTGTGTGCATTACATGAGCCCTCCTGTTGTAATTTGTTCTTTTTATTAAATTTATTGGGGTGACATTGGTTAACAGAATCATATAGGTTTCAAGCATACGTTTCTATAATACGTGATCTGTATATTCCATTGTGTGCCCCCCACCCAAAGTCAAATCATCTACTGTCACCATGTATTTGGCCCTCTTTCTCTGTACTACCCTACACCCCCTTCTCTCTGGTAACCAGCCCACTGTTGTCTGCGTCTATGAGTTTCAGTTTTATAACCCACATATGAGTGAAATCCTATAGTTCTTAGCTTTTTCTTACTGATTTATTCTGCTTAGCATAATATTCTCAAGGTCCGTTCATTTGTCACAAATGGCAGTATCTTGCTGAACAGTATTCCATAGTATATATGTACCACATCTTCTCTCTTCAGTCCTCTATCAAAGGACACTTGGGTTGTCTCCATGTCTTGGCCACCGTGAGTAATGCTGCAGTGGACATGGGGGTGCATATATCCTTGTGAATAAATGTTTTAGAGGTTTTCAAGTAGATACCTGGAAGAGGGGTTGCTGGGTCATATGGTAACTCTATTTTTAATTTTTCGAGGAACCACTATACTGTGTTTTTTTTAATAGTGTATGTAACAGTTTACATTCTCACCAGCAATGGATGAGGGTTTATTTTTCTCCTCTATCTCTCCAACACTGTTATTACCTGTCTTGTTAATAATAGCCATTCGGACAGGTATGAGGTTGTATCTCATTGTCGCCATGATTGGCATTTCCCTAATAGTTAGTGAAGTTGAACATCGTTTTATGTATCTCTTGTCTGTTTGTATGTCTTCTTCGGAGAGGTGTCTCTGTCCAGGTCCTCTGCCCAATTTTTAATTGGATTGTTTGTTTGGTGTTGAGTTGTATGAGTTCTTTATATATTTTGGATATTAACCCATTGCAGAGCTCTTTTTTTGCAAATATCTCTTATTTGGTTGGCTACCTTTTTGTTTTGTTGTTATTTTGTTTTGCTCTGCAGGAACTTTTCAGTTTGATAGTGTCCAATTTATTTATTTATTTATTTATTAAAAGATTTTATTCATTTTTAGAGAGGGGAAGGGAGGGAAAAAGAGAGGGAGAGAAATATCGATGTGAGAGAAACATTGATCAGTTGTCTTCCTTATGCGGCCCAACCAGAAACCAAACCCACAACCCAGGCATGTGCCCTGGACTGCGAATCTAACTGATGACCCTGTGCTTTGCAGGATGACACTCAATCAGCTGAGCCACACCAGCCAGGACCCATTCATTTATTTTTGCCTTTACCCCTTGCCTTTGGGGGCCAAATTCATAAAATATTCTCTATAGTCGAGGTCCATAAGCTTAGTACCTATGTTTTTATCTATGTAATTTATTATTTCATATCTTATATTTAGGCCTTTGACCCACTTTGAATTAATTTTTATACATGGGGAAAAACTGACCTAGTTTTATTCTTTTGCATATGACTCCAATTTTTTCAGCACCACTTATTGAAGAGAATTTCTTTTCTCCTTTGTGTGTTTTTGGCGCCTTTGTCAAAAATTATTTGCCCATATACATGTGGTTTTATTCCTGGGCTCCCAATTTTGTTGCATTGGTCTGTGTGTCTGTTTTTCTGTCAGTACCATGTTGTTCTGATTATTGTACCTCTGAAGTCTAATTTTTTCTCAGGATTGCTTTGACTGTTCAGGGTCTTTTGTGGTTCCATACATACCTGATAATTTTTTTGTTCTATTTCTTAAAAAAATGACATTGAGATTTTGATGAGGATTGCTTTGGGTAATATGGCCATTTTCACTATGTGGATTCTTCCAATTCATGAATAGAATATCTTCCCACTTTATTTGTGCCTTTTTCAATGTCTTTTAATAGTGCTTTGTAGTTTTCAGTCTATAGGTCCTTCACATCATTTGTTAAGTTTACTCCTAGTTATTTTATTCTTTTGGTTGCAATTGCAAAAGGAATTTTTTTTCCATTTCTTTTTCTGAAGTTTCATTGTTATATAGGAAAGCAGTGGACTTTTGTACATTTATTTTGTATCCTGCAATTTTTTTCTTGTTATTGTTTCTAATATTTTTTTTCTTTTTTGAGGGGTAAGTCTTTAGGGTTTTCTATACACAGAGTCATGTCATTTGCAAAAAGTGACACTTTTCCTTCTTTTTCACAATTTGGATGTATTTTATTTCTTTTTCTTGCCTGATTGCTCTGGCAAGGACTTCCTGAAATATGTCAAATGAGAGTGGTGAGAATGGGTATCTTTGTCTTGTTCCTGATTTTAGAGGAAAAACTGTTAGTTTTTCACTACTGAGTATAATGTTAGCTGTGGGTTTGTCATACATGGCCTTTTTATGTTGAGGTACTTTCTTTCTAAACCCATTTTATTCAGTGTTTAAATCGTAAATGGATGTTGTATCTTATAAGATGCTTTTTCTGCATCTATTGATAAGATCATTTGATTTTTATCCTTTGTTTTGTTAATGTGGCATGTTACACTGATTGATTTGCATGTGTTGAACCATCCCCGTGCCCCACTTGATCACAATGTATTATTTTTTAATATATTATTTGTATGCAATTTGCTAGAATTTTGTTTAGGGTTTTTACATCTGTATTCATCAGAAATATTAGTCTGTAGGTGGTGTTTTTTTTTTTGTATTATTTTTGCCAGGTTTTGGTATCAAGGTTACAATGACCTCCTAAAATGTGCTAGGAAGTATTACCTCTTCTCTAATTATTTCGAAGAGTTTGAGAATAGAGCCTATATATATCTGTGATGTCTGTGGTAACTTCTTTTTCATTTCTGATTTTGTTTATATGAGTCTTTTCTCTTTTTTACTTAGTGAGTCTAGCCAGGGGTTTGTCAATTTTGTTAATCTTTTCAAAGAACAATATCTTTGTTGCTATTTTTAATAGTTTTTCTATTCTCTGCTTAATTCAATTCTGCTCTAATGTTATTATCTTCTTTCTTCTGCTGACTTTGGGTTGCTTCTGTTCTTTCTCTAGTTCTTTAAGATGCAATGTTAGGTTGTTTACTTAGGATTTCTCTTGTTTCTTGAGATAGACTTATAGCAATATAAACTTCCCTCTTATTAGGACTTGAAGATAGATCCATAGAGATTGTATAATGCAAAGAACAGAGAGGATAAAAAGAAATGAACAGATAGACCCTCAGAAAAAATATGGGACACTTTTAAGTGTACACATAACGGAAATACTAGGAGAGGAGGCAGAAAAAGAAGCTTTAAAAAAGTGTTTGAGAAATAACGACTAAAAACTCCCCAAATTTCTTGGGGGGAAAACCCACTACATATACAGTAGACTCAACAAAAACTAAATAGGATACATGAAAAGACATCCATAGACACATCATAATAAACATGTCAAAAACTAAAAGCAGGGAGAAAATGTTGAAGGCAGTAAGAAAAATAAGACATATCACTTACAAGAGAATCCAATAAGATTGGCTGCTGAATGCCTCCCCAGAAACAATGGATATTAGGAAACAGTGAGATGACTTTAAAGTCTAAAAAAAAAAGCCAAAAAACCCCAAACAACCCACAACTGTCAACCATGAACCTAGGAATCATCAAAGCTCCTTTTTATTTTTATTTTTTAAATAGATATTATTTATTTATTTTTAGACAGAAGGGAAAGGAGAGAGAAAGAGAGGGAGAGAAATATCAGTGTGTGGTTGCCTCTGACATGTTCCCTACTGGGGACCTGGCTTGCAACGCAGGCCTGTGCCCTGGCTGGGAATCCAACCAGTGACCCCTTTGGTTTGCAGGCCAGCACCCAATCCACTGAGCCTCACCAGCCAGGGTGATTTTTCAGTTATTTCTGGGTAATTCATAGATACACACTTCTTTTGGTTTGACTTCTAGAGATTTACTTTGTTCCTTTGATTGAAACATGTTTCCTTGCTTGTTTATGTGCCTTGTGATTATTTGCTGGGTTTTATGCATTTTGAAAAAACAGCCTGTTGTCTGCCTTTACAGACTGACTTCCTACAGGGGAAGACTTTCATCTATTAGCCCAGCTAGAGATTCCGGGGGACTCTGAAACCTTTTGGGGGCCTACAAATTCACTGGGCTCGTTGGTATGATTTCCCAGTAACAGAGGTCTGCCAGTTTCTTTTCAGGAGCTCAGACTCGTGCTCCCCCTGGTGTCAGTCGGTGGTACTTCAGCTTCTCTGACACTACAGCAGCACCAAGTCTCCAGATTCTCCTCAGCTCTTGGGGGGCCTCCAGGCGTCAGTGTGCCTGTCCCCGCTACCCCTGGCCCTATCAGCTCCCCAAATCAGGCAAGACAGTACCTCAAGCAGCTCTCCAGAGTCAGAAAGCTGGCTGTCCCCTCGCCTTCCTGCGGGAGACACTACAACCTTAGGTGCCTTTTCCTGATGAGGCCAAAGTGCCCTGGCCTTGTGCAGCACAGAGGTCCCCCCACCCCTCCCCGCTGTGGAAAGCTGCCTCCACACTCTCTTGCTTCTGGAAACCCCAGCCATTCGAACTGTTCGTTCTGTTGGCATCCCAGTCAGGAGAGAGGGAAATGTTCCTGAAAGGCCATCTGAAAGCTGGACCAATGACATGCAGTCCTCACCTGTCCCCAGGGAAAAGCTGGAAGCTGTGCTGGCTTGGGGAGGGTGCTCCTGGGGTACTACAGTTTCTAAGGTTTCCCTAGAGGTAGTCTGGTCTGCATATTGTTGTTCATTTCTGTTGGGAAATGAGGGCTAAGACTTCTAATTCCATCATCTCTTGCTGACGTCACCCCAGCTCCTCTATTCTTGACCTAAGAGACCACAGGAGGTGGCAAGATTTTTAGAACTGGATGCCCAATTCAAACATGTTGAGCAAAAGAGTGAATGAGGCAGACCATGCAAAGGTTATACCTCCTTTTACTAGCAAAGGATCTAAAGATCAGGAAGGCTACAAGATACGCTCCAAGTCAGTCTTACTCTGTTGCAAAACAGTGATCAGAGACCCAGTGCACCTGTAGGCAAGACACGGGTCTGTAGTGGGCTGAGAGTGTCACCCAAAAAGTTGTGTCCACCAGGAACCTCAGAATGCAGCCTTATTTGGACATAATAGGACTGTTGCTGATGTCATCAAATTAAGGATCTTAAGAAGAAATCATCCTAAATTTAAGGTGGGCTATATATCCATGGACTGGTGTCCTCATAAAAGAAAGGATAGAGTTGTTTGAGACAGAGACACAGAGAGAGAACATTTGGTGACAATGGAAGCAGAGGGTGCAGGGACACACCGAGCAGCCACGGGACACCAAGGGGCGCCAGCAACTGCCAGGAGGAAGAGGCAGTATGGAGCAGATCCTCCCCCAGGGCCTCCGGAGGGAACGCGTCATGCGGCTGCAGCCATGAGTTTACACTACTGGTCTTCAGAATCGTGAGAAAATAAATTGCTATTGTTTTAGGTCACCTAGTGTGTGATTCGTTGTCACAGCCGCCCCAGGAAACTAGGATGGGGTCTAACTTCCCTCTCAGAGCCTCACTCCTATCCCCAATCCCACCAGACCCTGAAAGGGGATAGAGTGCTAGACAGTTTCTCAAACAGTGGACCTGTCCCTGGCTAGTGGGCTGTCTCTTCACTGGACAGGGGACCGGGTAAGAAGTGTCATCGTCTCTGTACAGGGTCCATGGAAAACTAAGGAGGGGAACTTTCTCTAATGCAAATAATGCAAGCACTTACTTATCTTCTAATAATTAACTAAATGGAGATGTACAGAAAGAGAAATATCCCTCCCCATAAGTATATAATCCTCTCTACAGGCATTGATCATTAGAATTTTTGTTTATGATTTTGATATTGCCCGTTTACTTAATGTACATAAAACATGCACAAATGCAGAATTTACAAGTGGATTATGCCTAGTTCTTCAACTTGTTTTTTTTTAAATTTTATCTTTAAATCATGTTTATTCTATTACAGTTGTCTCAATTTTTCCCCCTTTGCCCTCCTCTACCCATCCCACCCCGCCCCCTGCTCCCACAGTCAATTTCTCCTTTGCTGTCCATGTCCACGGGTCATTCATACATGTTCTTTTAGTTCCCTCTCCTTCTTTCCACCATTGTTCTCTTTCCCCATCCCCTCTGGTCACTTACGGTCTGCTCCATGTTTCCGTGCCTGTGATTTATTTTGTTTATTAGTTTATTTTGTTGAATAGATTCCACTTATAGGTGAGATCATATGGTACTTGTCTTTCACTGACTGGCTTATTTCACGTAGCATAATATTCTCCAGTTCCATCCATGTTGTTGCAAAAGGTAGGAGTTCTTTCTTTCTCTCTCTCTCTCTCTCTCTCTCTCGCTCTTGCTCTTTCTTTAATACAGATTGATTTTATTTATTTTTTTAAACATCAAGACCCATTTTAAATTATTAAAAAATTTAAATCCATTATAAAGTCTCAGCAATCATGAAACCAGCACAGAAATAATCAAGTAGATCAATGAAATAAAATAAGCATTCTATAAACAAACATATATATCTTTCTAACAATGTGATATATCATTAAATTGATATTTCAAATCAATGGGGAAAATAAGGCTTATTCAACAAATAAGGTGCATGGACCACTATTACTTAAAAAAAAAACACAAATATAGAGCCCTATTTCACATATTAGACAGGTGAGTTAAAAATCAATATGTAAAATTTAAGGAGTTTTAGGAGAAAATACAAAATAATATTTTTCTTACCCTGAAGTAACATATTCAAACCCAAAAGCTATACAGTAAAATATTGACAATATGACTATATTAAACATTTAAGACTATACAGTAATGTTCATGCAAAAAAAGTTAAAGAACAAGTAATAGAATAGGAAAGTATTTGCAATACATCTATAAAAGGGTTAATTGTTTGTATTTTAGGGGGAAAATTCTACAAACATTTAATCAAAAAAAGGATAAAGAATACCAAAAGTCATTTAAAGCTTTTTTAAAAAAATAGAAATAGGCAAGAAATATACAAAAACAGGTTTATTTTCAACAAATAATAAAGAATTAAAATAACACATCATTGTCACAATCAGATTAATAAGTATTAAAAATATTGGTAATATCAAGTATTGGTGACTGTGAAAGGAACTGGGTATTCATAGACTCTTTTTCTTCATCTTCTTAAAGCATTCCCTTTAGTATATCTTGCAATGCTGGTTTGGTGGAGGTGTATTCTTTTAGCTTACTTTTGCCTGAGAAGTTCTTTTTATGCCTTCCATTTGAATTGAGAGCCTTGCTGGGTAGAGCAGTCTTGGTTGCAAGCCTTTGCTTTTCATGACTTGTAATATTTCTTGCCACTCCCTTCTGACTTGCAGTGTTTCTGTTGAGAGGTCAGCTGCTAGCCTTATCGGGACTCCCTTATATGTTACTACCTGTTTCTCCCTTGCTGCCTTTAGGATTCTCTGTTTGCCT
Source organism: Pteronotus mesoamericanus (assembly GCF_021234165.1). Taxonomy (NCBI): domain Eukaryota; kingdom Metazoa; phylum Chordata; class Mammalia; order Chiroptera; family Mormoopidae; genus Pteronotus; species Pteronotus mesoamericanus. The sequence goes on from NW_026555090.1 coordinate 2,307,621, forward strand.
TTGATATTTGCCATTTTAATTATGATGCATCTTGGAGTGGGCCTCATTGGGTTCCTCTTGAATGGGACACTCTGTACTTCCTGGACTTGTTTGACTTTTTCTCTTCTCCAATTAGGAAAGTCTTCCATCATTACTTTTTCAAACAGGTTCTCTATCCCTTCCTCCTCTTCTTCTTCTCTGGTATCCCTATTATATGGATATTATTACGTTTCAGGTTGTCCTGCATTTCCCTTAAAGCCTCTTCATTCTTTCTGATTCTTTTTTCATTTTCTTGTTCTCCTGGAAGCTTTTTTCTACCTTGTCCTCCAGCTCGCTGATTCGATCCTCTGTTTCATCCAGCCTGCTTTTGATTCCTTCTACTGTTTTTCTTCAATTCAGAAATTGTATTCTTCATTTCCTCTTGCGTCTTGGTGATAGTTTCTATGTCCTTCTTCATGCTGATATAGATTGCAGTAAGTTCCTTGTAGTTTCCCTGTAGTTTTTTGTAATTCTCTCTGAGCTCACTGAGCTCATTGAGCTTCCTTAGAATCATTGTTTGGAACTCAATATCTGATAGTTTACTTGCCTCTATTTCATTTATTTCTCTTTCTAGGGATTCCTCCTTTCCCTTTGACTGGGGGTGTTTGTCTTCCCATTATTTGTGAGACTCTTCTTTTCTGCTTCTGCTTCTTAAATTGATCTCTCTTGATATCCTGGCTTTGTGGTGCGAACTTCTATTGTAGGAGACTGTTGTTTTTTTCCTTTCTGGATCTGCCTCTGATGATGTCAGCTGTTGACACTGCCTAACCTTAGGCAGTCTTTTAGAGACTTCTGGGAATCTACTGTCTGTGGCTTTCTCCTTCAGGTGTTAATTCAGGTGTTGAGCACTCTGCGCTCAGCAGTCAGGCTTAGAGACACTATAGGGCGGGGCAGAGTCCCTCCTGGGGGCGGGGTCATTGGGTCCTCTCATGCTGTTGCCGCTCAGGGGAGGGGATCTCTGCCTGAGCAAGATGGCTGCTGCCACATGGGGAATGACTCAGCCCTGGGATCCTGTCGGTTACTCCCAGTTCTTTCCCCAAAGCCTCCTTCCCCAGTCTCTCCCCAGGCTGCTCCAGCCTACACTGCTCCCGCCTTTACCAGAAACCAGGGTAAATGGCTGCAAATAAAAATTTATGCGTTGGCTCTTCACACGGCTCTTCGCATCTCCAGCCACCCATCTCTGGCAGAGGACAACCCTGCCACTTTTCACAGCTGGCTGTTATCTGTGTACTTTTTGGGTTCTGGTGCTGTAGGCTGGCGATCCCCACTTATGGTTTAGACCCTGCTCTTCTCAGGGGGATCCAACTGGCCCTTTCAATATCCTTCTGGTGCTGCCACCCATGGGCACCTAGCCCGCCTTCTCGAGTCTCTACCGCACTCCTTACCAGTTAAGTTGTGCTAAAGCTGATTATTCTGTCTGTCCGAGGTTATAAGGCTCCTCTCTTGCTCTTGTTCAGTTGTTTGTTCCAGGTGATTTCTCCACAATTTAGTTGTAATTCCAGGTTGGTCCTGGGAGAAGGTCAGTGTGACTTCCACTCATTGCTCTGCCATCTTGATTCTCTTCAACTTGTTTTTCAAAGCATATTATGTTTGAGAGATATTTTTAGTTAACAAAATATACATCTACCTTGTTATTTTTAATTTCCCCATAATATATAATGAATAGCAGGAATTTATTCCCACTTTGTGGGCATATAGAACATTTCTTCTACTTTTGCCAATACAAATAATTTAAAATGAATAATATTTACATTGCTCTTTGTTTATATGTACTAATTTTTCTCCAGAGAGGTACCAAAATATATAACACAATTATTCATTTTAATAACAAAAAAGTTTACATTTGACATATACAGACCTGAGTATAGTTATTTTTTAGGTCAGTTCTGATCTGAAAAATGAGTTTATTAGTTTATGCTTATGACAGTTAATTTTATGTGTCAACCTGACTGGGCCTCAGGGCGCTCAGATGTTTGGTTAAACATTAGTCCGGGTGTGTCTGCGGGGCTGTTTCCCGGTGAGAGGAATGCCTGAATGGATGACTGAGTAAAGAAGCTCGCCCTCCCGCTGCAGGTGGACCTCGTCGATCTGTTAGAGGCCTGAATAGAACAAAGATAAGGGAGAGTCGCTCTCTCTACCCGCTGTCTTTGAGCGGGGACGGACGACTTCTCCTGCGCTCAGGCTCGGGCTCAGACCGGAGCCGCCATCGGCTTTCTTGGCGCTCAGACCTTCGGACGCAACCTGAAGCTGCGCATCCGCTCTCCTGGGGGTCCAGCTCGCTGACTACAGGGTTCGGGACTTCTCAGTCTCCCTAACCATGGGCGCCACCCCTGCCCTCAAGTGCAGGAACTCCGAACTGTCAGCTCCTCCCTGTGAAGCCTGGGCTAAGCCTCCGTTTCTCCCCTTCCTAGGGCTCCTTCAGCTCCCGCACCCCTCGGCCGCAGATTTAAAACTCCAGGGCACCTGAGAAAAAGGAGGCCGTCTGAGGTGGAGCTAGCCCCCAGCGTTTCCTAACCCACGGAACACTTGTGAATGGAAACCATGTAAAAATCACAGACAGGGGAGGAGACATTTTACTCTGTCTTCCTTAGGGATGGCCCTGTCACAGGGGGGCGTTAACAGATGACCTTGGTGGCTTCGGGTTCGTGAGCCGGCTGCCGCGGAAGGCAGTGAGAGGCCAGGGAGGCCAGGCGGCGGCGCTTCTGACTCAGCGCCGGGCCGCGGGGCGCCGCTGCTCTCGCGGCGGGTCTTCGTCTTCATCCGCGTTCCACGACCCGCCTTCACCCGTCCACCGCCGCCGCGGGGGCCCTCGGGCTCGTTCCGCACACGCGCGGCAGTAGCCTGGTCAAGCGATCTCAGTTACTGGTCGCCGCTAAAAACAGGACAGTGGACAGGCATGAAGGAGCCAACGCGGGGCAGCTCTGAACGAGGGGCTGTGGTGACGTGAACGAAGGGAGAAGGGCTCCCGCGTGCCAATATGGGACTCTAAGTCCTGATCCCAGAGTTGTTTTAAAAAGCGGGGATCACAGACGAGCTAGCACAGCGCGCGCTGCTGAGGGCGCTGGCGCTGCCCGCCTCAGCCTCCCCGCGGCCCTGAGCGGTGCGTCCGCACCCGGGGCGAGGCCGAGGGCCGGCCACAGCGCGGGACGCAAGTTCCGGGCGCCCGGCTCCAGCAGCGCGGCGACGCCTCGCAGGGCCTGGGCTCTGGGCACAGCACCTCATTTCCTTCCCGGGGACTTGGCAGTGACGGCGGAGGGGCAGGGGCGCCGGCCCGGAAAGAAAACGGCAGGCATTTCAGTCATCACTTCCACCTGCGGCTGCTTCGCACGGATCCCTTCATGGAAATCCCTCTGGGAACAGAGACAGCGTCTGCTGGTGCGACATTGGCAATTCTCATTAATTCTTTGTTCATTCTCTCTGTGGGGTCGCTGTTCCCGAACACAGCAGGAGCGGGTGTGAATCCTTTCCAAGAACAAAGTGCACAGGACTCCACAACCCCTCAGATAAGAATCGGCTTTGGAGATGTAGCCGCTACTATCTTCCTAAATTTCCTTCGTAAATATCTTGTCTTCCCAGCTCATCTGTGACCTCATGGCCAAGGGCCATGGTACACTCGACGGTGAATTCAACGATAAACTGGGGCACCTCCCGCCTGCCGGACAGGCGCGGGGGCTCCGGGGGATGGAGGAGGACGGACTCCGGGCAGGTTGGGCGGATTTCCACGACAGAGTCGCGCTGGGAGCGGTGGGGGGGGAGGGGGGCGCGGGGGGCGGGGGGGGTAGCTGCCTGATGTCACAATCGTCCCATTGTGCCACACGCAGTATCTTCGAACATACTGGGAGCACTTTTTTTTTTTTTTAATTGCTGAGTACTCTTCTGTGGCATGGATTGCTTTACATTCTCTTATTGATGGAAACCTGGGTTATTTCCAGTTTGGGGATTTTGTGAATAAAGCTATATATATATTACACATATATATAAAGCTATATATATGTAATATATTGTATATGAAGTTATATATATTTATTCACACAAATATATATTCACAAAGCTTTGTGAATAAATATATATAGTGAATAAAATATATTCACACTATATATATATTAAATGGAAATGTTACAAGTTTCCTTAGCCCTAAGTTCTGTCAAGAAATTTCCAAAATTTCTGCACATTAAATACGCAGTAAATTAGCATCGATAATTTAAAGAAATTTTTAAAAGTTATTGGGATGACATTGTTTAATAAGATCATACAAATCTCAAGTTTCATTTTATGAGACATGATCTGTATATTGCATTGTGTGGCCACCACCCAAAGTTTATCTACAATGCCATCTTGTCTGGAAGTCTTAATTTTATTTTTGAATTTTTCATTGCTAGTGTGTAAGAATACAACTGATCTTGCATAGTAACCTCATATCCACCAACTTGGCTGCACTAAGGGTTTTTAATATATTCCTTAGGGTTTTCTGTGCTCAAAATCATGTCATCTGGAATAGGGATAATTTTGCTTCTTCCTTTCCAGTGAAGATGTCCTTTGTCTCTTGTTCTTGTTCATTGTCTTGCCTAAAATCCCCACTATGGTGTTCAATAGAAGTGGGGAGACTGAACATTCCTATCTTGCTTTGTATTTCAGGGGTAAAGCACGCAGTCTTTCCCCATTAAGCATGACGTTAGCTGTGAGTTTTTCATAGATGCCCTTTTCCTGATGAGGGAGCGCCATTCTATTCCTAGACTTTTGACTGTTGAGTTCCTTTTTATTCTTAGATTTTTATCATGAAAATGTGTTGAATTTTGTTGAATGCCTTTTCAATGTCTATGGACATGGTCATGTCCTTTGTGTTTGTATTCTATTGATATGAGTATCAAATTAATTGATTTTGAGGTATTAAACCAACCCTGAATTCCTAGGGCAAGTCCCACTTGGGTGTGATATATAGTTTTGTTTTTGTTTTTGTAAAGCAACCAACAATTTTTTTAATTAACTAATTAATATATATTGTGGTAAGAACACTTAATATGAGATTGACCCTCAACTAGTTTTTAAGTGTACAACAATAATTATTGTTAACTATAAGCACTATGTTGTATGGCAGATCTCTAGAACTTCATCACCTTGCAAAACTGAAACTTTATACCCATTGAACAACAATGCTTTCTCTCTTCTCAGTTCCTGGCAATCCTCATTCTACTCTCTCCTTCCATGAATTTGACTATTTTACCTCAGGTAAGTGAAATCATAAAGCATTTCTTCTTCTGAAACTGACTCACTTAGCATAATTGCCTCCAGGGTCATCGATCTTGTCACAAATGATATTTCCCTTCTTTTTAAGTCTGAACATTGTAGGTACAAACCACATTTTATTAATCTGTTGATGGACATTTAGGTTGTTGATACATCTTGGCTTTGTGAATAATGCAGTTAACATTAGAATAAAGATGTCTTTTTGAGATCTTGCCCTGGCTGGTGTGGCTCAGTGGACTGAGTGCCGACCTGCAAACCAAAGGATTGCTGGTTTGATCCCCAGCCAGGGCACATGCCTGGGTTGTGAGCCAGGCCTGCAGTTGGGGGCGAGTAACAGGTAACCGCACATTGATGTTTCTCTCCCTCTCTTCCTCACTCCTCTCTCTAGAAATAAATGAAATCTTAAAAAAAAAAGAAAAAAAGAGAGAGAGAGAGAGAGAGAAAGAAAAAACGAACAACTTAGTGAAGCAGTAACCTCTGCAAACAGCAGACATACATCCACATGCCGGAGCACAGGCAGAAGGCAAGAAAGACAAGAGGAGATGAAATGAACATGGGGCCGCTTGGAAAAAAGAAGCGACAAACTATAAAAATATCTTGTGGGAGGTGGAAATGGATGAGGAGTATGGCGGTGCTGCATTCTTAATCAAAATTCTAGAACTACTTAGCCCTTTGAATTACGTGCTTGTCTAACATAAAGCAGTCTGTGCCCGACCCCCTGCAGCGCTTGAGTTCTGTCACCTGGCTTCTCTAGCCTCGGAGAGCCCCTCCTATACTCCTTTCTAGCAAAACACTTTTCAACGTTCTTTGAAGCATGAGCCCCTCCTAGTCCTGGTGTCTTCTTCCAGCTCTGCATCGTAACATCGTGGCTCCATCTGCAGTTTCCTCCCTTAAATCTCAGCCCCGCTTCTCCAGGTGCTGCTGCCCACTCTTATAGTTGCAGGCAGTCACCCCAGAGCCCAAGTCTCTACGTCCTGGACCCCCAGGCCGGACCCCCCGCCCCACCACCAGAGCATGGCCCCACTGGGGCCTCGCGTCTCGGTGTCCCCGTTTGTTCTATCTAGTCATAGGCGTTGTTATCCTTGATTACAGAACAACAGTGAAAGAAAGGCTTGGGAGACCCGCTGCTGGCTGGCTCATTTACTGTCACCATGGAAAGCCCGCTCCCCGCTGCATACTCCGCGCGGGGCTTTGCGCAGGTCGTATCCGAGTCCAGACCCTGAGGTCGAGGAGGTCTCCACCTCGGACAGGGAACTGGCCAGCTCCAGGACTGGGGCTCAAACCAGCGCCCCGGGCCTCTCGGAGGTTTCAGGCCCGCGGGAAGCAGCCGGCGCTGGTGAGCCACTTGAGGATCTGCCTGCGGGTCTTTCCACGGTGGTCGCTGACGTCAGATTCTGGAGCCGATGAAGGGCGGCGGTGTTAGGGGCAGAGCGAGGCCAGAGCTGCAAGGGGAGGCCTGTGGGGACGGTGGAGGGGGACGTGGGTCGCCCTGGGGCAAGGAGTCAGGTGGAGGAGTTTCGTGGGGGAGTTTGGTGGGGGACTAGGGGCCAGGGGATGGAGTACGTGGGAGGGACGCACGACGTCCCACTTTGGCGCACACGGAGTCTCAGGAGGGATTGGCTGCGTGAGGATAAAAGCCCCGCCCACTTAGTTCTCCCGCATTCAGCCCCCCTGCTGAGCGGGCCCCGCCCCACCCCACCGAACCTTCCCCGAAAGGGACCCTGCCGCCACCTTCAGTTTGCACGTGTAGCTTACAGAATTGTGGAGAAATAAATTTCCCTTGTGTAATCCACCCAGTCTCTAGTGTTTTGTTATGTAAGTCTAGCACATTAGTCATCAGGAAATGCAAGTCAAAACCACAAGGATATTTACTGCCTCACACCCAGTAGGATGGCTAACACAAAATATCAAGGGTTGATGACAATGTGATGTAGAGAAACTGGGACCCTCATATGTGGCTGGTGGAGATGTAAGATGATAATAGCTGTGGAAAGTGGTTTGGCATGCCTTCAGTAAGTTAAAGGCAGAAATACCATATGGCCCTAGATATGTACCCCAAAGAAATGAAAACAGGTGTTCAAAATCTTGTACACAAAAATTTATAGAAGCACTATTCACAACAGCCCAAATTTCCATTAGCTAATGAATGGATAAATAAATGTTATTTCTATAAAAGGAAATATTATCCAGTCATAAAAATGAATGAAGTACTGATAATGGCTACTACATGGATGAATCCTGAAAACATTTTGCTAAGTGAAAGAAGCTAGCCACAAAAGGCCACACACATATTGTATGACTCCATGTATGTGAAACAGATTAAGCAAACTCTCATAGACAGAGAGCAGATTAGTGTGTGCCAGGGTCTAGAGGAATAAGGGTATGAGACGTGATTGCTCAGTGGAATTGGGTTTCCTTTTGAGGTGACAAGGATGCTTTGGAACTATCTAAGGGTCTTAGAGGTGACTGATGACTGCATTACACTGTAAGTGCCACTAAATGTCACTGAATTTCACTTTTTAATGCCAAAATGGCAAATTTTGTTATGTGCACTTTACCAAAATAGAATATAAAGAATGTTAGGATTGTATCTAGCAGGCCCTCTCTGATACACAGTAAGTCCCCTAATGTTCTGAGGAGCTGCCTCCTAGACCCCTTCAACTGTGTGAGAAAGTGTCTTCAGTATCTACAGGCATTAACTGCTGTCCCTCGTTTTGGTCCAAAAGGTGAGAAGAGCCCATCTTAGAAAGAAACGCAATGGTGACTTTTGTCTAATGGAGAAGGTTATAGTGTTATAGACAGAGGCCATAAACTTTGGAAAGGAATATTAACAGATTTCATTCAATTTGGACTGAAAGGGACAGAGACATTACAAATTGGAAAGAGACCTCTGGACCCTACACTCGTCTGGGCCCACTTAGGGGGAATGTGGATCTGTTCCTGTGGAACAGAAGGGCCGGTCAGAGCACAGAGCCGACAGCTGCAGCCTTTCCCAGGGCGTGGGGTGGGCCTGAGTGTGATGAAGGACTTCGGTCCAGCCGGGCTGGAGCTCAGATGGCTGTGGGCCTGCTGTGCACCAGGTCTCCCTGCTTTAGAGTGCAGTGTCGCTGGCAGCAGTCCTGTCTGTCTCCCCCATAACGTGTAGAGTGTGCAGGAGTGTGTTTGTTTAACTCTCAGATTGTCTGATTTCAAGAACCATTCTCAAGGAAATAGCTTGAGGTGCTTCCACTTATGCATTCAGACCTAATTTTAGATTATTATATCCTAAAGCTCAAGTCCAAGCCTAGTGCCATAACAGGATGAAGATTTTCACTGTTATGGGAGAGGGTCCCTCCATTTTGCACGAGGGAAGGATGTAAAATAACTTGTGGCTGTACTACGAATGTGCTGTGGCTGCAAATTCTTTGACGCATGTGCCACGAAGAGGTGGCGATGAGAGTCTGCCCCTCAGCGCTAGGCAGTCTGCTTTGACTATCAGAATAACAGACCCATAGAATACACTGTGAGCCAAGACCTTAAGAAAGTGACACTTCCCTTTTCTATCTCTTGGGACAGTCTGGACCCCTGACCTGTCCTGTAGAAAGTCCAGCTCTTGAAACCACACTGCTGGAAGGCCACAGGCTTATTGGGACGAGAGTGTCACTGAGGCCAGCCTGCCAATCAGACCTGGCAGAGAGCGGTTTTCGAGCCACCTGCCTCCCTGCCTGTGAATATCCCTGTGACCTTAGTCAATATGTAGGTTGACTGACCAGACACTTGACCCCCACATTTGTGAGGTGTCATTGGGTACCATTCTCAGTCACCGGCTAACTCTCCAGTCCCTTCTGCTTGGCTTCACTGCTCATGGCCACCCTTGCCCCCGGCCCTCTTGGACACAGCAGCCCCTGCTGACAGCACAGCCAGCATGTTTGGGACATTTCTTCTCTTTCAGCTGGCAGCGTGACCCTGGGCAACAGTGTCCCTGAGCCCCAAGTGCGTCTTTGCGAGTGGGACACCTGGTTCTACAGAGCACAGAGAATGGTGTGGATTGGGGGCCCGAGCTGGCAGGGGAAGGACTATCGTGGGACATTGCTGAGGCAGGAAGGAGGATGAGGCACTTCTAGAGGGACTTCTGCAGATTCAGTCACATGGGGAGGGGACCACACGACGTCACAGACATCCTGATGTGACACACGCGGAGTGTCCGCTGGGATTGGCCAGGTGGGCGCAGGGCAGAGATAAAAGCTGGTCTTGGAGCTGAAAACTGATGGAGAATCTGTGCCGAGAGGGCTTCGTTGCTCCCCCTGCCCTGGGCTTCCTCCCCCGCCCCTGCCCCCAGAGCCTACCGCGCTGGAGCGCCGTGCTCCCCTGCCCATTCATGGGTCTCAGGTCTAACCTGGGGCCTCAGGTTTCCCACCCCGGCCTCAGCCGTCACCCATGAGGGCCCAGAGCTGGGACTGCTATATCCCACCCTCGCGTGTCCCAGGCCCACCCCAGCCTCGGCCTGGGATCCACATGTAAGCACCTGTTGGTTCCCTGCTTTGTGGCCATAACCGTCCAGTGGCTGGGGCGGGAGCACGTGAGAAGGACGGATGCCAGAGGACAGTGCCTCGTGCCCTGCAGTGCCTTCAGGTGTGGGCACCAATGGCCCCTGTGGAGGCCAGTGTCCAGCTGGACAACTCTAGAGCCTCTAGAACAGATTTAATCTGAAACTCATTGACCCTCTGGAAACATTCGTCAAAGAAGCTGAGTTAGAGCATTTAGGAACTAAAATAAGTGAGGGTCATGCCCTGTAGAGGAAAATCAAAATAAAGGACGAAGAGCTAGGTTTTAAGAGTGTCTAAAAGTTTTGACAGGCGCAGACAAGCTGCCTTTTTGACCTATGTGAAGAAACATGAGACCCTCCTATAGGGCTTAGACGAACCCCCAGGTCCTAACGGTGAGGAGAGCACAGATCTTCCTCTTCAAGAAGCCTGGATTGAGTGGCCAACACTGTCCTGAGGGAGCTGGGAATCTAAGTCCTGCGCCACAATTACTTGAAGTGTTTTGGGAGCCTGTAATTATTACTACTTTATTCTTAGAGACAATTCTTTCAGAAAGAAAAGATGTCAATTGACTAAACAACATTAAACATGTTCGAAAATATCTCCCTAAACACACAAGTCCTTGTTATATTGTCAAAATACGAATGGAAGCCAAAGCAGAAAATCTCTTGGGAAAAAAACAAAAACAGCAAAAATGTCTTCAAAGGATGTTACGCCACATCAGAAAGGAGAAAAACATTCCACAGCTACTGGTCCGCAGCTGTTCTGGTGATGGCAGTTGTGGCATTCCTCTGTGGGAAAGGAATTGTTACACGGTTAAACGTCCCTTTCTTAGCAAAACGGAAAGTGGACATGCGTGTGACAAACACAAGATAAAAAAAAAAAAAGAAAGAAAGAAAGAAAGAAAGGAGAAAAACAAATAAAGACCATCAAAAAAGATGAAGTTGTACAATCAAAGAATTCAAGAGCAGGTTGGTTGGGAAAATTAAATGAAGTAACTTGTAAACACTTAACTATGGTGCCAGGGAAATAGTAGGTCTTTAGGGAAAGTAATTGATAAAATCTGAATTTTCAGACCACTCATTGTAGGTCTGTGAATCATTTTGAGATGATGATTCCCCAATTTACACACCCATCAAATAACGCCAGAGGTTTGCACACTGCTATTCTGGGCATGCAGTCAGAGGGCTTTGGCTGGACTTCACTACAACCTAATCAGAGAAGAAGAACAATATGTATTAGAGGAGAGAAAAACAGTCCAAGAAAACAAAGTGGAAAAAGGGGTCTGCACCACAGATCTCTGCTGGCTTATGTAACTCCGCTGGAAACACTAACAGCAAACTTAGTTACTCCTCATGCTGGGAGAGAACCTAGAATTAGCTTAAATTATATACCACACCCCTGCAGCCCTTGTCAGCTCCTCAAAGTTCTAAATTCCGACATGTTTGTGGAAGCTTAATAGTCATGCTAAATATTAACAAAAGATTGTTCTCTCCAAGACCTATCTACACAGAGTTACTTTGTTTGACCCTCACAACAGCCCTTTTAAGATAGGTTACATTGCACTCAGTTTAAAAGTGAGGACTCTGTGACAGAAAAGTTGGGTGACCTGTCCAATGACACACAGTAGGTAGCAAGCACAGGACTGGAACCTCATCCCCAGACAGCCAGCCACCTGATATGCTTGCTACCCCTTCTCGGTGCAGTCGATCTTCTTATGGTTCCCCTTCCTTGTTTATGTTGCTGAGGACATGTTAAGCCCATAATTAAATTCTGATTTTAAAAAAACTGTAGGGACAAGGCTTATCGCTTTATAGTTAAAACCATATACTATATTGGAAGACAGCTGCTTTGGTGCCAAAAAGACGGCATTGTCTTCACCTTGCTATTGATAGTGTTACAGGGCCCGGCCTGCCGCCGAGGCCTCGCCACATGTGGCCCCACTCACTGAACCAGAGTTGTTATGAGCTGCACTGGGTGGGTGTTAGTGAGCAAGGCCTTCGCGTTAGTTAAATGCTGCGTTCAGAGCTCTAGGCTGAAGAGCATTTCCAGAGCTGAGTTCAGCTAACATGGCCGCACAAGGCAAAGGTAAATTGAGAAAGTTTTGTCATATAGGGTCTAGCTGGACAGGAACCTTGTCTCTGCACTCACAGCTGTTACCAAACATTAAACTTTCTGCTTTTGGGATTTCATTTCTCCCACCTAGAGGGCATCCATGCTGCCCCCATCTCTTTTGACTGTGAACTAACGCAGCTTTCTAATTAAACAGACCATCGAAAAACATTCAAGCCCTGACTCTGCAGCCACACTTATGCAGGTTTAAACTGAATCAGGCACATCCTCAGCAAAATCAAAGCCTAATAGCTCACAGAAGTTTTATTTTTTTAATTTAATTTATTTATTTTGCAATGTGATGAAAAGCAAGGATCTATAAACAAGATTACTCTACCCAGAAAAGCTATCATTTAGAATCGAAGGGCAGATAAAGTGCTTCCCAGGCAAGGAAAAGCTAAAGGAGTTCATCACCACCAAACCTGTATTAGCGCGAAATGTTAAAGGGTTTTCTTTAAGAGGAAGAAGAAAATCAACATCATGAACAATAAATACATATCTATCAACAACTGAATCTAAAGAACAAAATAAACAGCAGAACAGAAATAGAATCGTAGACACAGAGAACATTTTGAGGGTTGCCAGATGGGAGGGGAGTTGGGGGGGTGCGGAAAAGGTGAAGGCACCAGAAAGCACAGATCGGTTGTCATAGGTCACAGAAGATTTCAAGGGGGGGGGGGGGGACAGAGAGGAAAGAAGGGTGCAGCCACCGTTTCCACGTGTAAACTGTTCCCTTTTTAAGGGAGGGTTTCTTTCCTAATGTTTTGAGGCACAGCTCAAAGAATGAAAATCTGGCAAAAACCCAATCATCATGAAAATCTAAATGCCTCAAGTTCACAAACTCCCAGATCTGATTTTTTTTTCTTTTCTTTTTTTAACCTCTGTGCAGCAGCCAGGCTCAAATTCCACCTCCAGGTCGCGGGCAGTGGGCGGCCCCCTGCCTTCCGCCGGCCCCCAGCTCTGTCACACTGATTCCCAGTGAGCATTTCTGATGAAAATGTCAAATGTTCCAACAGCTTCAAGAGTATTTTTCCTGCGGGACAGTAGGGAAGTGAGCGGATAGCCTCCAGCTATTAGCCTTTGGCTTGCAAGCCGAGGTCCCCCCTGCCGCTGTGGCCCTGGCCCCTCACGGAGCCAGGCGGGCGGGGGGCTCTGGCCGGTTCCATGGGACGCGGGATTCCTCGCCAGGCAGCCTGCGGCAGCCCCCCTCGCCCGGCTGCAGACTCAGCCTCTGCCCATTCCTTCCCCAGTGTTACTCCCAAAATAAACTCTTGGCCTTCCTCCCTGTCTGCACACATACTTTCAAAGAATCCAACCTGCAATAAGGCTGTTCCCCCAAACTGCGTTATGAGGAGATAACCCACTCCACAGAGCCTGGTACTTTTTCCCCTCAGGGCTCGGTTTTTAAGTCCTTGGTTGGAATGTGTTGGATGAGGAATGTGTAAATCTGAAAGATAGAGCACGTATTCGATGGGCTTTGGGGAACTGGAACATTTTCAGGCCCTTAGAAAAGAGGAGCCAAGTAAAGACTTTTCCTTGGCTAATACAAAGTGGTTGCCTGGGGCTGAGATGACACTAAGCTATGCAGAGACTAAGCTCAGTGGGGACTGAGAAGCCAAATTTAACACGTTTTTCTCAAAGATTGGGGCAACCCTTGGCATAATCCCTGCATCCTTTCTCCTCCACAGCAGTTTTCACCACCTCATCCCTTTATTCCAGTAGCTTTATATGTTCTTACCACGGACACACACTCACGAGGGCCGGCTTCCCTGCCTCACTCCCTGCACAACACGCCAGCCAAGTTGGCTCCTGTTGTTTCATTATTATAAACACAATTTTGACGAGAACCATCTTAAAGGTACATCTTTGCACTGTTTCTTTAATACATATTCCCTAAAAGAGGATATACTTAGACAAAAACATTTTAAAAAACATTTACACTCCAAAAAGCCAGCACCACTTTACATTCTGTTCCAGTCCAGCACAAGAATATTTCTCCATACCCTTGTCACTGTTGGTAATTATTATCCTTTTTATTTTTGTATTTAATTGGACATTGACTGTTTTTAATTTTGAAAATTTCTGTATTTTACAGAAGTTTATTTCTTTTTAAAATAGGGTTTAGTTCTAATTTTGGCGAGCAGCAGGGCCAAGTGAGACTAGGGTGAAGCAAGTCAGGCGCTCTCCTAGGTGCAAAATTCAAGGGGGAAAGAGGCTGAAAAATCAGCAGTCAAGATAAATAAAAAATAATGCAATATTTAAAAAAATAAAAATTAATGCAAAAAAAATCCACAGTGAGCAAGGTATCAAAATTTTACGTAAAAGGACTCAACCCTGTACGATTGCATAATTGCCTTGCTCCCTTCACTCTAGATTTTTTCCCTGGCAAGCAGGATTTTAACTTTTAAAAGGCACTCAATTACATCTGCATAAATCTCTTTACTCCCTTAATTCAAAACAAGTTTTGGTTCCACATCCCAGAAGAGGGGCAGAGACATGACAGGTACCTCTAAAAATCTGAGCAGGGCCTTCAAGAGTGTCTCTGGTTTTTCCTTGTCTGTGAGACATTCCTCCCAGTGGATTCTGCACTCCCGGCCTCTGCGGGAAAGGCACTGCCTCTTCCTCACAGTGACTTTGCTGTGTGGCCAGCACCGCAGGGCTTCAGGGGGAGAAGGGAAGGAAGACTGTGATCCGCCTGGAAGCGAATCCTCTTAGATCTCTGAGAAGCATTTCTACCACTCCCCAGGACCCCCATTCCTTCCCCTCCTCACAGCCCAAGCGCCATCCAAAGCAGCGAGGAGGGGGCTCCTGTCTCTGGTTACCTGGGGATGCACTCAGCTGGCTCGCTGAGAACAGTGACCCCGCCTCTGGCATCTGCCCCTCTGACGGCCTTGTGGGAGCTGCCTCAGCACTCACAGTTAACCCCAAGGGCCTGCTAGTCGCATACTTTTCCACAAACACAAAAATTGCCATCACGCCTTTTCCGCCTTTTCCGTTTGAAAGAGCTTGTAGAAGCTCTGGGGGTCTTACTGTGGTGGGACAGCCCTGTGCCCCGACAGCTTCACTCTGTTTGCACCACACACAGTTCCTTCTTTCCTTCTACAAGGACTGGAGCCCCTTCCAGATATTTCCTTCTCTTACGAACATCGGCCTCTGTGGGTGTTGTATTTGTTGAATTAAGATTGATACTTCAGGCTCTTAAGTAATCAGATTAAGATAGTGATTTATCTTTCTTACTTGATTTTTTTATTTACGAGCTCATTTATTCACTTATTTAATAGTGTTAAGCCTGAGAATGAATGAACCTGATGAGAAGGGCTCCTATGATCAAATGGGCTCAAATTTATGAACAGAGGCTGAACAAATTTATTGCTAAACAGGGGCCTCCCACTCACGCCCATCTTAGGCCTGCACTGCACTGAAGAATCAAAAATATAGTTGGGATATATAAGTAGCCAGCAAAAATCTGCAAAATGAAACACAGCACATCAAAATGCTAGCACTGGTTATTTCTGGATGGTGGGATTTTCAATGACTGACTTTCTTTTAGGTACTATTAATTTCCGCAAAGAAAATGTTTACTTTTACAATTTAAAAATAATAAAGTTAATAGGTTTTCAAAGCTTGTTTACTAGCCCTCTGTTTTCCGGCTGGGGAGTTACCGACTCCTTTTACTGTCCTCCTTAGGGGAGGCCTGGAGGGAGGGGCCCCAGGCCCAGCGTGGTCTCGGCCACCTCCCTCTCCCTCAGTGTTGACCCTCCCAGCAGTGACCCTGAAATTACCAGATGGAGTTGGGAGACCCGGCAAGTTACGCCCCACGAAACTCCGGGACCCCTCCCGACCCTCACGGGCTCCTCTCATTTCTCCGCTGTCTTCAGCCAGGCCTGGCGCCCTCGGCCCCGCCCCCACCCCAACCGCCTCGCCTCCCCTCACCCCCTCCTCCGCCGCCCCGTCCACCTAAGTCGCCCGGACGCGGAGGAACGGGACCGAGTCTCCGCGGGTGGGGTGGTGGCTCTGCTTTGGCGCAGCACTCAGGCTCGAATGCCCCAGAATCGCCCCTTTCCCAAACTCAAGAGGCTACGCTGGAACTTCTCCTTTCAAACACATACTCGAATCCAGGAGAGACTAGCGCCCTATCAGATCTGTGCGCTGGGACGCCGCAGGCACAGCCAGGCCTTTAATAATGCAGAGGCACCGGCTTGCTGGGACCTCGTGGCGCAATGGTAGCGCGTCTGACTCCAGATCAGAAGGTTGCGTGTTCAAGTCACGTCGGGGTCATATCCGGCTCTTTTTTTCCATCTTCCACGACGAAGGAGTGTAACCAACCGAGTATAAGCCACGAATGAAAAATTTGGCTTCGGGAAGTATGTGTAGTCCCTCCAACAGTACCGAAAACCCTGCTTCCTTTCTTTCGTCACAAATATAGAATTCATCAACTTGTCACTGCGAGAGGAAGAGGTTCCTTCTGGCGACTTGCACAAGGCGCGGGGCCAAGACTCAGAGTGACCCGGAGACAGCCTGGACTGACGCGGCGGCACCCAAGCGGCCCTGCCCACCTCCGCCGGCCCGGACTGCCGGGAGTGGCCCCTGGGGCTGCCCACTCCTCCGCCCCGCCCGTCGCCTCCGCAAAGTCACGCCCCCCCCCCCCCCCCCCCCCCCCCCGTGTGTCGTTTAATTCGCCTCTGGGAGGGTCCAGGAGTGGACCTTCCGTCCCAGGAAGGACTGGTGCCTCTTGCGTGTCTCCTCTTTGCTTGTTTAATCATCTTTTTTTTTTCCTCTCTGCGCCAGACGTTCCTTCCGGTGGTCATTCTCTCACCATCTGGATTTTCCCCCACTCTCAGAAGCTTTATGGATTTCGCAACGTCCATAAAAGCTTGGATATACACATCAATATTATTTGTTAATAGTTTTTTAAAAAATGAAAAGCTCTGTCTGTTCATCAGCAGAGGAATGTATAGAGAAAAGGCAAGTTGCATAAAATATTAAAGACGAAACATGTAAACACATGCTGTACACGTGTCTGTATACTGCTATGAATAGGAATCACACACACCAACTCTGAAAGAGCGGTTACCTCTGGGGAATGAGGAAGAACAGGTAAAGATAATTTCTAACTTTTTAAAAATGAACATTTTCAAAATGTTAATATTTATTAAATCCGGTTAGAGGGTTCATGGACGCTAACACTTAGAAACATGGGTTTCAGGTCGGAATTCACTCCACATGAATAGTCCCTCAAGTCAAGAAACTTATTTAAAATTTTGCAGGTTAGTAGGAACCACACCATGCTGGCAGAAGTAGAATTAAATTCTCTTTGAAAGAAATATATCCTCAAAAGAGGCCTTCTAGTTTTTACACATATAAAGAAAGTCCCAATCAAAATTTTCTCATAATATATTCTAAAAGATAATAAATTGATAGGGAAGACCTTGTGAATCAGAACAAACAAAATCGGATCCACAAACTTCAGATATAGGGATTATCAGTTACAAAATGCATAATTATCCATTTAGTTCTTTCAAAAAAAAGAGAGGGCTAAAAAACTGACCACAGACAAGAGACAATAAAAATAACGAAGCATGTTTTAAGTAACTAAAAAAAAAATTTCTAAAAGTTAAAGATTTCATGTTTGAAATTAGAAACACAATAGTTATATTAAACAGCAGGTAAGACAGAGCTAAAAAAAGGAATTAATGAAATGGAATATTTTGATGGTTCAAAATATGCCCACAAATTCTTTTTTTTTTTAAGATTTTATTTATTTATTTTTAGAGAGAAGGGAAGGAGGAAGGAAAGGAGAGAAAATTGGTGTGTGGTTGCCTCTCATGTGCCCCCTACTGGGAAGTTAGCCAGCAACCCAGGCATGTGCCCTACTCTGGGAATTGAACCAGTGACCCCTTCTTTGTAGGCCAGCACTCAATCCACTGAGCCATACCAGACAGGGCTTTGCCTATCAATTCTTGGCACCCCTTTCCAAAGGTGATGCCTAATTCTCTTTCCCTTGAGTCTCATAAAAAGAAAAAAGCAGAAGTTACAGTGTGTGACTTTGGAGACTGGGTCATAAAAGGAACCCTGGCTTCCTGCTCCTCTCCCTATGGGTCACTGGCTCTTGGACAGCCAGCTGCCACGCAGTGAGAACGTTTAGAAAGCGCCACTTGATGAGGAACCGAAGCCTCCAGCCAACAGTCACATAAGCCCAGTAAAGCTTTCCCCTGTCTGCAGCCCCAACCAACATTTTGACTCCAACCTCATACTCTCAACCAGAACCAACCAGCCAGGCCACACCTGAATTTTGGACTCTCAGAAACTGTGTGAGGTAATAAATGTTAAGATATTAGGCTGGGGGGATGGTACTTTTTTATGCAGCAATAGATAACTAATACAGAGATAGAATTTAAGAACATAAGAAGCCAAATAAAGAGGCAAGGAGAGAAAATATAGGGTGGGGAGAATGAAGCGATATTCAGGATACAATGAACAGGTCTAATATCAGCCTCAGTGGAGGTCCCTGGGAGAGCTAATAGAGACAGTAGGGAGAGAAAGTATGTGGAGAGATGATGACTAACAGCTTTTCAAAACTGATGTAACACAAGAGTCCTCACTTTCAGGAAGCAGACTCTATCTGATGGGGTATTTAAGAGCTGGAAAATTTTAGTTTCATGTAATAGTTAATAAGCCTAGCAGTTAATGCACATAAAAAGCTATTGTTTCAGGAACTGCAGGTACAGCGCCCTGACTCCAGGAGACCACAAGAGATTGACCTTTGTGCTCCAGAAGAGACCATAAGCAATCAAGGTGGCATCTGAGCCATTGGGTTCCAAGGGGAGACAGTCTACCGCCCGGGACACGATAAAGAAAGTCACAGATCAGTGGATGAAAGGATGTTAGGGAAATTGCCAGACTGCAGTTTTTATCTAATTAACATCTTTCCTGAATTCCAAAGCCCTCACCTATCCTTTTTGCTCTTCATAAGAAGGCAGACTTGAAAGGAAATGTAAGATGGTCAGTTAGAGTATAAACCCGCCGTCTTCTTAGATCACTGACTATCTGCATAAAGTGCCCATAAAGAAACAATCCCTGTCTCTGCTTATTGGGTCTCATAGGGGACAGGCAGCCCAACATTGGTTTTTCTGGTTTCATATCCTAAGCACGATAAGGAAATAGATCTATACCTATATAGCATAAGAAAACTGCACAATGTAAGAAAGTAAAGATTTAAAAAATAGCCACAGGGAGAAAAGACCAATTATCTACAAAAAATCAGACTAAAGCTGAATTCTGAGCAGCAAGAAATCAGAGAAAGTGCACTAATTATTCCACAGTACTGAAAGAAAATAACTGCCAACATGAGATTACGCACTTAGGAGCTTATCTTTCAAGCTAAGGAAGCCACCAGCCTCCTTCTCTGAGGGATGCCGCTTTTTGTCATCTCTGGGCCACACTGGAAGAAGAAGAGTTGTCTTGGGCCACACATTATATACATTGCTACATGTAATCACAAAACAGTCTCATAATGTGTTAAGTAAATTTACGATTTTGTGTTAGGCCCCATTCATAGCCATCCCGGGCCGCATGCGGCCTGCGGGCTGCAGGTTGGACGCCCCTGAGAGGATGTCCCTTGGGGAAAAGGCAATGACCCCAGGCAGAATGTACGAAATGCAAGGGCTGCTGAGCAAAGGCAACAGTAAACACGCGGGCGTAACTATCACGCCTTGACCACATAGAAACAATAACAATATCACAAGCTCGGGGAGCTGAAGAATACCAGTGCAACGTGGGACAAGGACAGCGTGCATGCCAGAGTGAGGCAGTTATATTGTTTTAAAAGAAGGGCATTTGTTAACCAGAGACTATGCTAAGTATGTTAAAATGTAGGGTAATCACTAAAATAAAGATAACTGGTTGATTACACAGACCAAAAAAGTCAATGGAAGATAACAAGATTTGAATAATAAATTAACCAACCTTAATCAAATGGACATAGAAATCTGCATACAACAATTCAGAGCAGTTTTTGAGTTTACATGGACCACTTATAAAAATGTGACCACCTTCAAGACCAAATGTAAATGTCAACATATTTCAAAACATTGCTATCACTCAGGTTGCTTTTTTCTGACCAAATAATGATTAAAATAGAAATCAGTAAGACACAGCATACTAAAATTATGATACGAGGCCGAGGCATGAGGAAACAATTCTATTCTTGTTTTAACTAGCCTGTGAACTTAACTTTTGAACGTCCAGTTGTGCACCAGCACCTGGATTCACCCAGATGCCGTAGATAATCTCTGAAGGATTTAAGAAGAAGGAAACACTTCTAAATTACTTCATAGGTCAAAGATAAAATCAGACACTTAAATAGTAGAAAAAATAGAGGTATAAACATCTAAAAGAAGGAAATAAAACTATTACTATTTGCAGATGATATGATTCTCTAGCTGGAAAACCTGAGCTGAAAAATTACTAAAATCAAAAAAAGAAGTCAGTAAGATAGTGAGGTATAAGATTAGCCAAGGACTAATTAGAAGGAATAAGGTGAAAGGAGGTAGAAGTGGGAACAAAACATTCCACATACATTTTTAAGTTGTTTTGATTTTTTGTCACAATGTGAATATATTACCTATTCAGAAAAGAGTTATTAACATCAGTGAATGTTGTACCCCTTGGGAAAATAGAAAGACCTTTCAAGGAACACTTGAGTTGAGGTAGTTTTTAAGGGCAAGGTGTTGGGCAACACAACAAGTAGCCTTAGGGACTGAGGGACCTGGGACACTTGAAGGGTCAGGCAGAGACCAGGTTTCTAGAATCAAATCTCTGACATCAGGATGACATCAGGATGTCCCGGGCGATGGCTTGTGTGGGGATGGGCGGAGTGGGCAGGCACTCCCCTGGGGACCCTTGTGTGGCCTCATGTGTGACCCCTGCAGGTCATGTGGGTAACCACTGTCCCTGACTCTGTCCTAATGTGACTTTTCTTGTGGTTCTACCATTTGCGACATCCTGTTTACAGGCCCTTTGTGAGTCTGACCCAGTGTATGACCCTCTCATGTGACTCCTCTGTGGATCCCATCTATGTGACCCTTGCCCTCTGGCTTCCAATGGAGTTTGACTGATGGGGAGAACCGGCTAGAGGAAGGAATTAAAGGTACAGACAGAAATGAAAACCAGCCAAATGGGCCAAGCAAAAGCCATTTGTTCTGAGCTTGCGTTCTGGCGAGACTCACAGGCAGGCAGAGGAGCAAAAGAGAGCCTTACAGCAGCGGGACAAACGGAAGGCTCAGGTGGGCCCTGAGGGCGGCTCTGGGCCTGGGGAAGCTGGGGCGGGGGGCAGGCGACAGAAGCGGGGCGCTCTGCGTGACTGCTCAGAGGTGCATGTTTGACTTTTTCTAAATGGTCCCAAGTTGAAAGCAAAGACAAAAACCAGGTATCTGTCAGTTCTTAATCATGGTCCTGGCCAGGTGGAGTGATTGCTGCAGCCTGGTTATTTCTGGACTTTCTGGTGTCAACTGAGTTCAAAAGAGCCAGGAGAATTTGACTAGAAATAAATGACAAAGGTTTATTCAAGGGTCTTAGGGTTTGCAACCCATAAACACAACTAGGAAACACCCAGTGTGTTCCAAAGGAGAAAGAAAAATTTGAGAGTTTTTATAGTATGGACAAAAAAAGGTGCTATAATAAATCGTAAATCCCTAAGTGGGCGCGTCACGGTGGGTAGTCACGCCCCAGGCCTATAACTTCTTTAATGAAGGGTTTTTAAGCAAGCCCCATCCATGGTACTGGGGCATCTAGGCTAAACCACCTTCCAAGCGCAGAAGTAATACCCCTCGGAGGGGTAACCATCCTCAAGAGAACGCATAATCCTAACTATCCTGTAATCCGATCCTCACCCTGCTTTCTCCCACTCAACAAGTAGCTTTAGGGACTAGATCTTTATGTAAAGGGGATTACACCTTTATGTAATCTTTAGGTTTCCTCCTTAATTTCAGATGCATAAAAGTAACTGCAAAGCTGTTACTCTCACGAACACTTGAGATCTTGCTCCCCCACGGGTCATCAGTTTAGCTCAAATAAATTCTCATAAAAATTCTCTACAGGTTTGGATGTGTCTTACTTTGACGACAAAAAAACCCACATATTTGGAAAACAAAGTTAGCCCTTGGATTAGCTCGAGATGGTAATCTTTCGGACAGCTGGTGGTCTGGAGAACAAAACATGCTTTCTTAAGCACAGCTGTGGTTAGCGGTTATCCATAAGAGATAGCTACATCTCCAGCACCCGATCATTCTTTCTTAATCCTTCCCGGGTTAATCTGTGACATTTGGGTGAATCCAGGCACCAGTGCACAACTGGAAGTTCAAAAGTTTACACTTACAGGCCCTGGCTGATGTGGTTCAGTGGACTGAGTGCCAGCCTGTAGACCAAAATGTCACCGGTTCAATTCCAGCTGGGGGTGCAGGAGAGGCAACTGATGGATGTATCCCTCATACGGTGATGTTTCTTTCCTTCTCTTTCTCCCTCCCTTTCCCTCTCTCTAAAAATAAATAAAATAAATTAAAATAAGAAGTTTAAGTTCGCAGCCTAGTGAAAACAAGAATAGAATTGTTTCCTCATGCCTCAGCCTGCTTGAGTCCAGCAATTTAGCAGCTTGACCACAGTAAACCCATTTTATTTCTTTACTCTTCTCCTCCCTGGATGGTTACTGGAGACAGCAGCCTGACCCTGTGCAAGTCTGACATGGAGAAGGCTGGTTTCCTGGGCTGGTTACTGTAAACAAGGGGCTGGTTTTCTGGGCTGGTTGCTCCAGACTGTCGGTCAGGGTTCTAGTTTACATACAGTTGTCTATTCGTACATTCAGTCCCTTGACGGGTTTTTGCCAGTTACCTCCCTGCATTGTCACTGCAGACTGTGGCCTCGACCAAAGCTCACAGCTCCTGTCAAGTGACCCTGTCCACAGGACTCCCTCTGTCCCAGGAACTGGTAACCACCGCCCCTCCGGTCTGCAGATGCCAGGGTGAAAAAGCAGTGCACTTCTGAGCCTCAGGGCACCGCACTGTGCGGGGCGCTCAGGGCAGGGCTCTCCCTGTGTGGGGGCTCCAAATGAGTCACCCCAAATGTGCCCGTGTGACATGTCTGATCCTGGGGCTAGGACTTCTAATACTAATTTGAATAGAAGTGGTAAAAGTGGACATCTTCGTTTGGTTCCATATCTGGCCTTTATTATGTTGAGGTATCTTCATTCTCTCCCCACTTTGCTGAGAGTTTTTTTTAAATACCTTAAACAGACATAGGATTTTGTCAACTGCCTTTTCTATGTCTGTTGATATGATCAAATGATTTTTATACTCCATCTTGTTTATATGGTATAGCACATCAATTGATTTGTGGATACTGAACCAGCCTTGCATGTGGGAATAAATCCGACTTGATCATGGTATATGATATGTTTAGTATGTTGTTGAATTTTGTTTGCTAATATTTTGTTGAGGATTTTTGCTTCTATGCTCAAAAGGGATATTGGCCCATAATAATCTTTCTTTGTAGTGCATTTGTCTGGTTTTAGTAGCTTCATAAAATGACTTTGGGAGCCTTTCCTCCCCTCCATTTTTCTTTGAAATAGTTTGAGAAGAATAGGTAATAATTCTTTGAATATTTGGTAAAATCCACTTGTGAAGCTGTCTACTTCAGGACTTCTGTTTGTATGATTCAATTTTATTAGTAGATTTGTTCAGATTTTCTGTTTCTTTCTGATTCAGCCTTGAAAGAGGGTATGTTTCTAGAAATTTACCCATTTTTTAAAATCCTTACCCAAGGATATATTTACTGGTTTGAGAGAGAGAGAAAGAAATCAATGTGAGAGAGAAACATTGGTGGGTTGCCTCCTGTGCACACCCTGATGGGGAATCACACCTGCGACCATTTCGTGTATGGGACGATGCTCCAAAGAACTGAGCCACTTGGCCAGGGAAGAATTTATCTGTTTTTTTGCAGGTTGTCCATTTTGTTGGCACAGTATTTTCTGATAATCATTTGTATTTCTGTGGTGTAGATTGTCACTTCTCCTTTATTTCTTATTGTATTTATTTGGGCTCTCTTTTCTTGAAGATTCTGGCTAAATGTTTATCAATTTTGTTTATCTTTTCAAAGAACCAGTTCTTGGTTTCTTAGTATTTCCTATTGTCTTTTTAGATTCTATTTCATTTCTTTCTTATCTGATTGTTATTATTTTCTCCCTTCTACTCAGTTTGGACTTTATTCTTCTTTTTCTAGTTAATTTAAGTGTAAAATTAGATTATTCATTTGAGATTTTTCCTGTTTTTTTGAGGTAGGCCTGTATTCCTATGAATTTTCCTCATAGAACTATTTTGGCTGTGTCCCATAGATTTAGGGTCATTGTGTTTTTATTTTCATTTCTCTAAAGGTATCTGTGAGGGACCCTGTCCCATGATGTCCCCCAGTTCTCCTAGATGAAATAACGAATCATTCCAGACTTCTTTGCCTGTCAAGAAAAAAGGCTAGCAATTGCCCTGAGCCCTTCTCTGAAATGGCTTTCATTGACAATGGTATGTGCAGGGGTACACAGCATACGTGCAAAGCTTATCAATCCATGTCAGAGAGCTATAGATAACAATAAGAGGAATATGTAGATCAGCCTTGGGTTAGGATCTGTTAGACATACTGACATCAGATGATCATTAAGCCAAGGTTTAGGGGCTCAGGAATCATTTCTTCTGCTTTGAGACTACACACTTGATTTTTCCTTATCAGGGCAGTGTGAAACAGAGCAAGCTTCAGTAAATATAATGTATTACTTAGGCAGATTTCCTACTGGAACCATTGTTGCTCTATCTGTCTGGTCAAGACTTACACGCCACTTTCAAGGCCTGGCTCGTGTGGGGCTACAATTCCTGATACCACACAAAGTGGTCCTCAACAGGAATCTTTTGATTTCTTTCTTGATCTCATTGTTAACCTATTTATTGTTTATAACATGTTATTTAATCTCCATTGCCACGACCCACACAAAATGGTGGTCCCTGAGTGGGAGCCGTGGGAGATCGAGAAAAGGACAACACAACACAAAGACACAACAAAAGGCAGTTTAGGGAAAGCCAGGGACCAGGTGGGGCATTGTCCTCTGATGGAGAGAGACAATGACCCTGAGCATGGTCTCTGCGTTTATTTTATGGGGGTTGGTTAGATGAAGCTCAAGGACGTCCTACAGCTGCAGGCAAAGATTGTTTGTTTCCCAGGCTACCTAAATGATAAAACTTTCTCCTGCCAAGGCTGCAGTTGCATTCAGCTGAAGCTTGTGGTTAACTATTTCCTTCCCAACCCCCGCGGGCTCGGGCTGTTGCCCGTTGCCAGCTTGCTCTGCCTTGCAGATACAAGCGGTCAAGTGTGGCCTTGCCAAGTGCTTAACCTGGCTTTTGACATCAGCCTTCACCATCCTCCACATTCCATGTGTTTGTGTACTTTTCTGTTTTTTCTTATAATTAATTTCTAGTCTCATACCATTTTGATCAGAGAAGATGCTTGATATGATTTCAATTTTCTTAAATTTTTTGAGACTTGTTTTGTGGCCTAAAATATTGTCTCTTTTGAAAAATGTTCTATGTGCTGCTTTGGTGTGAAATGTTCAAAAATATCAATTAAATTTATCTTGCCTAATGTATCAATTAAGGCCACGACTCCTTATTTATTTTTTGTCTAGATGATCTACCCATCGATGACAGTGGGGTAGTAAAGTTTTCTACTATGATTATATTACTGTCAATCTCTCATTTTTTGTCTGTCAAATTTGCTTTATATATTTAGGTGCTCTTACGTTGGATATGTGGATGTCTATGAGTCATATATTCTCTTGCTGGATTGATCCCTTTATCATTGTGAAATGTGCTTTGTCTCCCTATATAGCCCTTGTTTTAAAGTGGGTCTCTTGTAGGAAGCATAGGTATGGGTTTTTTAAAAAAAAATATTCAATCACTCTATGTCTTTTGATTAGAGTATTTATTTAGTCCATTTATGTTAAGGTAATTAATGATATAAGTGTAGTTATTGTCATTTTAGTAATTGTTGTCTGATTTTTTGTAGTTCTCTGATCCTTTCTTATTCTTTTGCTATCTTCTCTTGTATGTTGATGAGTTTCTATAGTGTTGTGTTTAGATTCTTTTCTCTTTATTTCTTGACTATCTCTTGCAGATTTTTGGTTTGTGGTTACCATGTGCTTTATATATACCAAACTATGTTTAGAGTAGTCTATTTTATATTGATGATGACTTAAGTTTGAACACACTGTAAAATTACTACAATTTTCATTCACTTCCTCCATGTTTATCTTTTTTGTCATTGTTTTTACTTCTTTTGTGTGTTTTTGTCTATCTCTTAATTTTTTGTTGTAATTACATACAATCTTTCTACTTTTGCCTTTTAATCTTTGTACTAGATATGTATTTGGTTGATCCACTGCTTTTATTAAGTTGTTAGTTAGAATTTATTTCTTTCCTATATCTTCTCATTCATATTTAGATCTTTTCCTTTCTACTTAAAGAAGTCCTTTTAATATGTCTTGTAGTAGTGGTTTGTTTAGTGGTAATGAACTCCTCTACCTTTTTCTTGTCTGGGAAAATATATCTCAAGTCTAAATTATTGCTTTGTTGGGTAGAGTAATGTTTGTTATAAGTCTTTTCTTTCCATCACTTTAACTATTTCATAACATTCCCTTCTGGCCTGAAATGTTTCTGTTGACAAATTAGCTGATAGTCTTATGGGAGCTCCCTTTTAGGTAACTCACTACCTTTCTCTTGCTGCTTTTAATATTATCTCTTTGCCTTTACTCTTTGGCATTTTAATTATGATGTTTCTCTGTGTGGGCCTCTTTGGGTTCATTTTATTGGGGATTCTCTGCACTTCCTGGATTCGTATGTCTATTTCCTTCACCAGATTAGGGAAGTTTTCTGTCATTATTTCTTCAAACAATTCTTAATCTCTTGCTTTCATCCATGATTTCACAGTCCTTGCACCAATCTTAGAAGGGATTTTTAATCTCTTTCTTCAGATGTGGTAGTGTATATTCAAATGGCTGAATAACTTGCCCAATGCTAAGTGGCTAACAAGTGTCAAGAAGGGACCAGAAATAGCTTTTGTCTCCCTGCAGAGATAACAGTGGGAATAAAAGGTCATAATTTAATATCATATAATTAAAAGACAGAAATATACAACTCTGCCAATTTGGTCACAAACCACCTAGAAAATGCATTGTGAGCACCTGTTGTCCCCAGAAACTAAACATTAAAAATAAATAAATTCTATTTCTTCTGTTGTGAGGGATCAGAAATGAAGACCATCATCTCTAAATTGTCAGGCACAGCCTAGCCTCTACAGTCTATGAAATTTTTTTATATATATTCATATATAAATTTCATGTATATATGAATTTCATGTGTATATAAATTTCATATATATATATATATTCATTCTGGTTGTTTGTTTCTTTCTCTAAGGTGCCTCAAATTTACTCGATCTAGAATAGTAGAGAAGATGTGCCTGCAGATCACATGGGAATCTTTTTGAAATTCAAATGAGAAGTCAGTAGGACTGGGGTGGGTTTTGAGTCTGCATTTTACTTCCAGACATGCCTCTGCTTCAGGTCTAAAGACCATATTCTGAGTACAAGGCTGGAGAGAGTTAAGATTAGAGAGTGTTAACTCTGATTGGGTCTTAAGGAGTATCCAGTATAACTCTTGCATCCCACACATTGAGTGATTAGGCCTAAGAGGGTGAAGAAGCCTGTGAATGGCCAAGTGGGGTATTGAGGGGAAGGGTTGACCCAGCAGTCATTGCCCTCAGACCAATCATAGTATGAAAATGACATTGCTAGAAATTAGTACAAGAGTAACCAACAATTTTTAACATCTCCAGGCCCTGGAATGCATTATACCATTTGCTTCCTACTAGGGGGAAAAAGAAAGGCAAGCGAGGCATTTTTCTTCTTTATTGTTATTATTCACAGATAAGAAAACCAGGCTTATATAAAAGCAACTTATCAAACTAGAATTTCAGTGTAAATATACCTAACTTCAAGACACACATTTTTATACAATTTCAAAACATCTAAGACCAGACAGCATATATGATCTTCAAACATCAGGGAACTCAAACTGCATTCAGTTACAAATTAGTCTTATTTTTCAAAATTAAAAATAAATGAGGTGGTTTTCAAATACTTTAATTTTCTCACAATCAAATTCTGCTTATATGGCTTGCTAAAAATGGAATTTAAAGAGCTGTAAATTACTTCAATGATCAAAGTAAGGCAATTAAATAGAATATAGGCATTAGTAATACTTATATAATGAAACTACTTAAAATAACATAAAATGTTTCAAAGAATAAAAATTGTACAATTATGTCAATAATGCAGAAGAAGCATTCAACAAAAATTCAGCATTCATTTAGGATAAAAACTCCCAGCAAAGTGGGAATAAAGAAAACATACCTCAACATAACAAAGGTCATATATGACTAACCCACAGCTAACATTATACTCAATGGTGAAAAGCTGAAAACATTTTCCTTAAGATCAGGAATATGACAAGAATGTCCCCTTTCACCACTTTTATTCAGCACAGTTTTGGAAGTCCTACCCAAACAATCAGACAGGAAAAAGAAATAAAAGGCATCCAAATTAGGAAGAAAGATTATTATCAGCATTTTCAGATGACATAATACTACATATAAAGAGCCCTAAAGATTTCACAAAAAAAAACTACTAGAATTCAGGAAAAGTAGCAAGATAAAAAATTGATATTCAGAAATCAGTTGCATTTTTTACACCACTAACAAACTATTAGAAAGAGAAATTAAGAGAACAGCCCATTTACAGTTGCAACACCAAAAAATACCTGGGAATAAATTTAATCAAGGTAAAAAATCTATACTTGAAAACTATAATAAAGAAAGAAATTTTAAAAAGACACATATAAATTAAAGCATATATCATGCTCATGGATAGAGAAAATTAGCATAGTTAAAATGCTTATACTATCCAAAACAATCTACAGATTTAATGCATTTCCGATCAAAATACCAATGACATTTTTCACAGAAGTAGAACAAATAATTTAAAAATTTACATGGAACCCAAAAGTTGAAGGTATCATGCTACTTGAATCAAAGTTATAGTAATTAAAACAGTATGGTACTAGCATAAAAACAAACACATAGGTTAGTGAGTGGAACCAACAGAGAGCCCAGAAATAAACACATGCCTATGTGGCTAATTAATCTATGGTAAAGGAGGCAAAACCATACAATAATGTAAAGACAATCATTTTAATAAATGGTGTTGGGAAAACTCGGTAGATACATGCAAAAGAATGAAACTTGATTACTTTGTTATACAAAAATAAACTAAAAGGTTTAAAGATTTAAATGTAAGAGCTGAAACCATAATACTCCTAGAAGGAAGCATAAGCAATAAATACTTTGACATTGTTCTTGGTAATTTTTTTTGGATATGTCTCCTTGATCAATTGAAACAAAAGAAAAAAATAAACAACTGGGACTACATCAAACTAGAAAGTTTCTGCACAGAAAAAGAACCATCAAAAAATGGAAAGACCAGTGGACCTTCTGAAATGAACCGAATAATCACATTTACTTATACTGTTCCCATTTTATGTATTTCATTATTGTATTCAGAATCTTCTGATAGTGGAAATTTTCAGTAAACAATAAAATTTATTTGTGCAATTGGTAATTTGTTATCTAAGACTGATTTTTCATTTGTTGACATCTCACAATAATTAATAATTTAGATTTTTCTTAAATTAATAGCTCTTTGTTAGCTGGTTGTTTTGTTGTTTTTCCTTCAGCCCCATCCCGAGTGTAAAACTATATGAACTACCATTAAATTAATTTACTTGAATGAATATAGCTTGCTATTTTTCACAAAGGAATATGTCAGCAGCTGGTCACATTTAAATAATGAAAGTACCCAGAAAAATTTTTTTGAGGCCAGCACTGTCTCTGCATATTGCAAAGCTGCTTCAAGGTTGTGACCTTTCTCTAAAAACATATAACGTAAGAGGCTTGCCTCCATTATTTTATTCTTTCTTTTGTTTTAAATGATTACAAATTATTTGTTACTTTTATGAGATGAAGTACGTCAAACCTGGAAAAGATTTGAGGAGGCTGGTTATGTAAGTGAGGGACATTTTAGAAGAGATTCCAGAAGGAGAAGGACTCAAATACTTCAAAAGTCTCTTTCTCTGCTAAGAGTTCATAGTTCAGTAAAAGATTTCAGTTTTTGTATGTGTTCTTTCCATTTTATTTTTTTCTGAAGACTATTTCCAAAAATTTGAAAATGAAATCAGTCTTTTCTGATTGAAAAAAATGAAAGACAACCTAATGAATGAAAGAAGATATTTGTCAATGATGCATCTAATAAGAGATTAACATCCAAAATATATAGGGAACTCATACAGCTCAACAAAAAATTCCTATTAAAGAAATGGGCAGAGGCCCTGAATAGACACTTCTCCAAAGAGGGCACACAGATGGACAAAAGGCATGAAAAGATGCTGAACATCACTGATCATCAGGGATATGTAAGAGCCACAATGAGCTAACACCTCCCACCTGTCAGAATGGTTACCATCAATAAATCAATAAACAAGTGTTGGTGAGGATGTAGAAAAAAGGCAAGCCATGCGCCTTGTTGCTGGGATTGCAAACTGGTGCATCCACTATGGAAACAGTGTGGAGTTGGCTCAAAAAATTAAAAACGTAATTATTATATGACCCAGCAATCCCACTTTGTCCAAAACACTAATTTGAAAAGCTATATCTATCACTATGTTCAATGCAATATTATTTACAATAACCAATATATGAAAGCAACCTAAGTATCCATCATTAGACAAATGGATAAAGAAGATGTGGTACAATGTGTGGACAAAAAGGGGCCACATACTAACCCTGACCGGCTCAGGGGAGGCCTGTGCAGCGGCCTTACACACTCAGGGACCTAAAGTAGCCACAGAGGATGGTCTGAAATTAAAACTTCCCAACTGAAAGTGAGTCGTGGCCGTCAGTCAGGTCCCAGGCTAGAATCTTCCCTGACGAAGGCCAGCCTTTACCTTAGTTGAGCCCATGTGTTGTCTTTCTGCATCTTTGATGACCCCTGCACAGGACAAAGACCGCGAGTCCCCGCACTGCTGCTGTTACCGTGCTGCTGGTAACTGTCCTGTACCTTCTTATGTAAAAGAAAAGTCTGTGTCCATCTTTTATTTTTTATCCAACCCCAGAGGGTTCTTCACTTTGCTTCCTTCCATCTCCCTAATCAATCACCAATGCATTTCATGTGACCCAGTTACATCTTCTCTTTTGACTGTAATGTATAAAATAAGGTGTAAAACTGCTATTTTCTGGAGCATTTTCTCAATCCTTTGAGATTTTGCTTCCCAGCAATTGTCATCAGTTTGTCTCAAAAAAAATTTGTAAAAATTTTTGCAGGTTTGAACGTTTCTTACGTTGACAAATGGAATATTACTCAGCCATAAAATATATTTTGCCATTTGCAACAACATGGATGAAGTTAGAGGGTATTATGCTAAGTTAAATAAATCAGAGAAAGACAAATGTCATTTCTAAAAAACAAAATGAACAAGCAAAACACAAGCTCATAGATACCAAGAAAAGAATTGATGATTGCCAGATGGGAGAGGCAGGAGGGGGGATGGGTGGGAAAGGTGAAGAAATCAGGAAGTACAAACTGCCAGTTCTAAAGAGAGTCATGCGGATGCAAAGTGCAGCATTGGAAATTAGTCAATACTATTCAGAAACTATGTCTGGTGTCAGATGGGTACTAGACTCATCAGGGTGATCATTTATAAGTTATGTAAATGTGTAATCACCGGTTGTACACCTGGAACTAGTATAATATTGTATGTCAACTGTAATTAAAATTTTTTGAAAATTAAAATAAGATAAAATAAAAATATTGGGAAAGTTATGATGATCTTAAATTAACATCCTAAAAGAAAAAGAAAGGATTATTTCAATTAATACTGAGTAAGTTCAGGTGCATGATTTTTATAAATCTTTTAATAAGAATCACATAGGAACATAACAATGACTATTTATCAAGCATCATCAGCAAGGTTAAAAAACCACACAGCTGCACCACATCACCATGTTTCGGCCAAAAATGGACCACATATTCAACAGTGGCCCCATAAGATTATGGAGCTGAAGAATTTCTATCACCTAGTGACATTCTATCCATCATAATGCAACACACAAATACTTACCACTGTGTTATAAGTGCCTACAGTATTCAGTACAGTAACATATTGCACAGCTTTGTACCCTAGGAGGTGTAGGGTCCAGAATTTTTCTCCCCCAAATACGTCTCTTTGGCTTGAGGATTATCTTAAGCTGGTTAATTTTAAGAAATGGCAGGCACAGGAGACACTCTGAAATCCAAGTGGCTGGAACCCTCTGTAAAAGACGTTTACATTTGTAAAGGAAACCTCCTTTTGTAAGGGTGTCTCTTTGGCTTGTACCCAGAAGAGGGGGGTGACTTTATTTCTAAAAACTGTCAAAAATATATATACTAGATGGAGCCACTTTAAAATGGTGCTGGTGAGCTCTCCCTGCCTGTGCCAGGGCATCGAGCGGTCCACGCCTGGCAGCAGAGGTGCCCCGCGGGCGCTGTCAGGATGAGCAGCAGGGATGGCTGCGCCTGCGGAGCGGAGTCCCCACGCCAAACTTGGAGGGGGGAGAGGCCACCAATGTGCAGATCAATGACATTTCCTTGCAGGATGACATCGCAGTGAAGGACAAGGATGCCAAGAACCTGCCCCACGGTGCTGGGCGCTGTGCGGGTGTGACTGTGCTGCAGCCAGTGGGGCCTGGGCAGGTCCACTCGAGACTCCGGCAGACGGGAGAAAATACGCAGAGCTGTGGAAATGCGTGACATGCTTTTATTCACGGGTGGGCAAGCCACTCACGCTGCGAGCCACGTGTCTGTGTCTGCGTCTGCGCACACAGTGAGAAGCCCCTTCCCCCTTAAGTACTGGGGACAACAAAGCCGGCAAAAAGCCAAAATATTACATAACATATCATGATTCTGCGCATGCGAGCCCACTTCATGTTATGGGAGCCGTTTATCGGACCCAGTCCCAAGGCTGTAAGAACACGACTTTATCAGGCCCACTCAAGGTTGTGAGAAACGGCTTCCCTTAGTTGCCCATACGCCTGGATGAGGAAGCCAGACTGCCTCCACTTACCCTACAGCAACCAAGCGATTCTGCAAGGAGCAGTGGCCCGTTGTGGCTACCTCACCAACTCAACGACGGGTAAGTCGGGAAACAATGGCAAAAAGCTCATGACTGCACATCATCAAGTGTGCCTTCGAGATCATCCATCTGCTCACCAGCGAGAATCTCCTGCAGGTCCTGGTGAATGCCATCATCAACAACGGCCTCCGGGAGGACTCGACCCAACTGGGCGAGCCGAAACAGTGAGGCAGCAGGCTGTGGAGGGGTCCCCCCAGGGCCGGTGAATCAGACCGGTGGGTTGTATTGCACAGGTGCTCACAAGGCTGCCTACAGCACACCAAGACCATTGCCGAGTGCCTGGCAAATGAGACCATCAATGGAACCCCGGACTCCCGCAACCCCTACGCTACCAAGGAGAAAGACAACCGAAGCCTGTGGCCAAGTGCCACTGTTGATCACCTTGCTGTGGCCCCCAAAAATCTGTTAGCTCCTTGGAGTGGCACGTAAAGTAAATAAATTAAAATAAAATAAAATCTAAATCAAATGGATCAGACCTGCCATGCCAGAGAAACTGCCTTGCGTCTTTTACCTTTGTCTTTGGAATGTTAAAAATGGACAAAGTAATATTTTGAGGGGGCCTCGAACAACATTGTACATCCCAAAAATTGTTTGTAAAAGATAACAAGGAAGCAGTTATTATGACTACTGAACTGAAAAAATCAAACTTTTTTTAAAGAATAGCGTCACTATGTTATGTTATCTGCGCCAATGGAAATGCCTTCGTCTATATTGGTGTAATGGTCCCCCTTTCCTTTCTCATAGATCCCCCTGGCCTTTGTCTCCTAATCAGAACACTATTTGGGCTTCTGCCTGAGTCGATGCTCCCCAAGGAGCTGTTCTTATTGATCCTGATAACTGCTCATTGCCTCTTGCTTTGAAAGGCCCTTTTAGTTTTCCATTACCAAAACTCTTATCGCTGCACACCAGGACCTCAGTCTGCATACCAACCTCGCTCTTGTTGAGTGTGCTTTTCCCGGTCGCCTCCCATAGCTGACTCCCTCAACTCCCAGTCTTCTCTTGTCTTCAGCTGAAGAAGGCATTTAAGGTTATGGCTTCAGCCATTTTGATGAATTACTTTGTTTTTCTCCTGTTGATCTGTCTTTCATTACAGGGGTGGCTCAGCCAAGAGCTCAGAGGGCAGAGGGAGATGACTTTTCCTCCCCGACTGAGCACTGGGCTGCATGGCAGAGCCTCGCTGTGCCCAGGGCCGCAGCGCCACCGGTGCGGTGCGCAGGGACGCTCGCCCAGCGCGGAAATCACCTAAGGAGGTGCCTCTCAGAAACCCCCACCGCTAAGCCGCCATGTGACTGTACTCATTTAGAGGAGACCCAGCACGTGATTGGATTAGGGGTGTGATTAAACTAGAAACTCAGCCCTTTAATTAGCTGCTTTCTTTCTGAATAAATCTGCAGATACAATCTCATGTCAATCAAATCCTAACATTTCCCAGTCAAGCAGGTTTTCCAATTACTTATGAGGCAGGCTGAGTCCTGATTATAATAGTGAAAAACACCCCTGCGGAAATTTAACATTCTAATGAGATGTGACACATGCAAAAGCATGTAGTCCCATTGTGCAAGTGCCAAGGAGTCCCGACCTCTGTGTACTTAGGTGTCACCTTTCCCCGCTCAACTTCTTCAAAGCTGTCCCCAGGCTTTGTTTGGGGAGCAGCCCATTACTCCCTCCCCTGGGGGCTAACTGCGAGCACACACAAGCTTTTTAATAAACCTCTCCTCTGAGTACTGTTTTGGTGGTGACCTCTCCCGACCTCCATCTCGAGAGGCCTTCTTCATCAATTCCACTGTCACCTATGGATGAGGTCAACTTTTTTGGCTGTCTGTTGTTTCCTTATCTGGGTAGATAGTCTTGTGCTATCTGCACATTGTTTCAAGAACTATTTATTGACTGATAGAGCTACTTCTTACCACATTACTTTGTTTCTTCAGAAAGTAGTTTTTAAAATATCCTTGCCTATTTATACTCTCAAATACTTTTAGAATCACTATTAAAATTTTCAAGTATGAAATATATTGGAGTGGACTGAAACCTGATATGGTAATTGGAAAAGACTGGTTCTCTACAAGAGCAGCACGTGTTTTTTAACTGATTCAGGTCTTTCCTAAAATTTGTAAATAAATGTCGCACATATTTCACATTAAAATTATTCACATTAAAACACACACAAGAAATGTTTTGAGAATCTGCCACCATATAAAGTGACTGTGTTCTGGCCTGATGGCATCTAGCTTTGATTCCTTTATCCCAATGGTGTGAAAATTGAAAAAAACCAAAACGTAGAGACAGATCTCTCTAGTAGTTTCATATGCATGTTATTCCTGAGGAAATGTTAACCTCCAGACAATACTTAAAGGTACAAATGTGGCTCTCAGATCACCCTGCAAGTGAAAAACTTCAAACTTTTTCCCAGATCCTCAGTTCCATGTTGGTTTTGCCTGCTGTTTGGAGTTAAATCTTTGCAAGGAATTTTCTAGCTATTTGCTCCTGAAATTAGAGTAGGCACTCTCATTATATTTACAAAATAACTTTGAGGAACTGAATTGATATTGCTACATTATTACTAACTAAAGTCCGTACTTTATTCATTTCCTTAAATCTTGCCTAATGTCCTTTTTCTGTTCTGGGATTTCACCCAAGATACCACCTTACATTTCATGGCCATGTCTCCTCAGACTCCTCTTAGCTGTGACAGTTTTTCAGAATGTCCTCATTTTGTTGATGTTGCCGGTTTTGAGGAGTATTGGTCAGGAATTTTGTAGAATGTCCCTCAATTGGAACTCGTCTGATGTTTTTCTAAAGATTTGGCTGGTGGTTATGGGTTTAGGGAAGAAAGACAGAAGAGGTAAAGTGTTATTTTTATTACATCACATCAAAGGGTATGGTTGACCACTGTTCCTCCCAAATCCCTGCCTACACAGAACCTCAGAATGTGAGCTTATTTGGAACTGGGGTCTTTGTAGATGTGGTGAAGTTAAGATGAGGTCATGTGGATTAGGTTAGGCCCTGATTCAATGACTGGTGTCCTTAAAAGAGAAAATAGACAGAGAAGCAGACAAACAGGTGATGGTAGAGGCAGTGACTGACATTACGCTGCCACAAGCCAGGGAATGCCAAGAACTGCAGGCAGCCCCCAGAGTGTGGGGCGGGGGGAGGGGGGCAGTAATAAGGGCAAGATGACTTAAGAGGAGCAGCCTAGCCAGAGACCCCCTCCCAGGTTAACTGTTAATCATTGCTTATCTGTTCATGTAGCCCGTTTTCACATCCCTTCCCCCGCCTGGGTAGCACATCAATCTCATCAATCTCCCACCTGAATGCTAATCCCTTCCCCCACCTGGGAAGCCCATCCGTTTCCCGCCGGAATGCTAGGGCTTATAAACCCCTATCTAACCCCGATTCGGGGCTCAGAATTTGGAGACTGCCTCCTCTGAGCCCGCGCGTGTGAATAAAGGCTTACTCCGTTCCCTGAATCGTGTCTTGAGTCTGGCTTTCCGTAACATTTGGTTCCCTGACCGGGAAACGACTCACACGAGCAGGCCGTTTGCCTCCGGTGAAGACGGCTGGGGTCGGCCGGGCGAGCCCGGACACCAGAGGGAAGCACGTGCCCCGGTGATTTCGGGTCCCGAGGGGCTGGGCTCCCCTTGGCCCCGACCTCGGGCCGTTCCATAACCCGGGCACTCGGGGAGCGGACCCAAGCCTACCTGAAGGCGCCAGATTGGTAAGTGCCCCGGGGACCAGACCCAAATCAGACCCACCTATAAGTGGTGGAAGGAGAGGCCGATCACCTCTCAGGCCGACCGGCCTCTGGCACGGTTTCCCTGTCGGGAGGGAAAGTGTTAACCTCTGTGTGATTGAGTGAGTGACTGACTGTGTGGCTCCACAGGCCAGCGGTGTTTCCCCGAGCCTACGGAGTCTGAGTGAGCCCTAACCTGCGGGTCCTCGGTCTGTCATACGGCATAACGGCTGGGAAGCTAACCCGGACTCTACTCGGGCAGCCTTAGCTAAGACAGACCCAAGTCCCTCGCGAGAGGAGAGGCCAGGCGGGCGAAAGTGAAAGTATCCCTGCTGCCCCCGTTTGTCTGCGCCGTTTCGGGAGGGATCATGGGGGGGCAAACAGTCTACCGTCTTAGATTGCATGTTAAGGAATTTCCACCGGTTCCGGGGCCAGCAGCCCGATATGGATCCGGGGCAATTAGAAATTTTCTGTTCCCCTGAGTGGCCCAGGTTCGGGGTAGGCTGGCCTCCTGAGGGAACCCTTGACCTAGACATAATTAGGGCTGTCCATCTCATAGTCACAGGAAGTCCAGGACACCCAAACCAATTCCTCTACATAGAAAAGTGGCAGGAGCTAGCGCAAGAGATGCCCGACTGGCTCCGGAAGGGTGCGGGGGTCAAACCTCGTCACCTAGGCGCTACGGGAGGGCGAGCCAGGGGAGCCCAGAACTGTTGCTCCCGATCAAAGGAAAGGGATGTAACCCGCATCCTAGTTGCCAAACCAGAGGAAGACCCCCCGGTGCAGCCTCCCCCTTACCCAGCTAGGAACTTGGGAGGTCAGGCAGAGGCGCCTGAAACACCGCCCCCTTCAGTCTCGCCCCCACAGCCCGAGGCAACAGCGCCCCCAGAATCTCCTATCGCCTCCCGCTTAAGACACCACCAGTCCCTCCAGATGCCACTGCGGGAGACCCAGGGCCCGCCACGAACGGGGCCTGATGGGACCTTATACCCGGGACCGGTCGTGTTTTAGTATCAGCCCTTTACCACGACTGACCTCTTGAACTGGAAACACCACACACCCTCATATTCGGAGAAGCCCCAGGCACTCGTAGACCTAATGGTGTCCATTATGCAAACTCACTGGCCAACGTGGCACGATTGCCGCCAATTGCTCCTAACCCTTTTTAATACGGAAGAGAGGCGCAGAGTCTTCCAGGAGGCCCAGAGATATCTAGAAGCCAACGCTCCAGTGGGCACAATAGACCCAGCCCAGTACGCTCGGGTGGCAGCCCCAGAGACCCAACCCGACTGGGATCCCAACACCGAACAGGGAAGAGCAGCCCTGGACCGGTACAGGGAAGCCATCCTCCAGGGGGTCAGAGCTGGGGCCAGAAAACCGACCAATATGTCAAAGGTGGCCAGTGTTGTCCAACGGCCAGATGAATGTCCCGGGGACTTCTTAGAAAGGCTCCTAGAGGCCTACCGGATATACACCCCCTTCAACCCAGAAAGCCCAGATACACGGCTAATGGTAAACACTGCTTTTGTCTCCCAATCGGCCCCTGACATCCGCAAAAAGCTCCAGAAGCTAGAGGGCTTTGCAGGCATGAACATCAGTCAGCTGGCTGAGGTAGCAAATAAAGTCTACAATAACCGGGAGGAGGCCGCTGAGAAGGCAGCCCAGAAAAGATTAGAGAAAAAGGCCGCACTGCTAGCAGCCGCCTCAGTCAGCCGGCAGCAAAAGGCAAAGGGGGACCGAAAGACCAGAAAGGGCACGCCAAGGTAGAGAGAGACCAATGTGCCTATTGTAAGGAAAGAGGACATTGGAAAAGAGAATGCCCGCACCGGAAAAAGAAGGCTGGTCCGGCGCCCTCTGAGCCGGCGCCCACCATCCTTAGCCTGGCGGGCCTAGACTCAGAATGAGGAAGACCGGGCTCCCTGAATCTAGGCCCCCAGGAGCCCATGGTCGAAGCGATTGTTGGGGGCCAGACTCTCTCTTGCTTGGTAGATACCGGGGCAGAGCACTCGGTCGTCACCACCCCTGTAGCTCCCCCCATCCGGACGAGAAGTCACCATCGTAGGGGCCACTGGTCAGCCAAGTAGCCCAAAACGCTTCTGCCAGGCCCGAATTGTTGATCTGGGAGGCCACCGGATTAGACATGAGTTCTTATACCTACCTGAATGCCCTGTCCCACTGTTAGGGCGAGACCTCTTATCGAAGCTGGGAGCTCGAATCACCTTCCAGCAGTCAGGGGAGGCCTCGCTGCAAGTGGACGGCCCTAGGCTCATGGCCCTCATTTTGCCACGAGAGGAAGAATACCAGTTGTATTCTGGGGAACCTGGTGACCATGGCCCCAGGCCTGAGGCTAGAGACAACCTGCTGCAGGAATTCCCCACGGTCTGGGCCGAGGACAATCCCCCTGGACTAGCCAGAAACCAGGTCCCAGTAATAATTGAACTCAAACCGGGGGCTTACACCGTGCTGCCAGCGACAGTACCCTATCTCAAGGGAGGCCCGCCTAGGAATATCGGAGGTCATCCGAAAGCACCTCCAAGAGGGTATATTGGTCCCCTGTCAATCAACGTGGAATACCCCGCTCCTGCCAATCAAGAAACCTGACGGAACAGGGTACCGTCCAGTGCAGGACCTCCGGGTGGTAAACGAAGCCGTCGTCACACTGCACCCGGTAGTCCCGAACCCATACACCCTACTGAGCCGACTCCCACCAACCGCCGCCTGGTACACATGCCTAGACTTAAAGGACGCCTTCTTCTGCATCCCGGTAGCTCCAGCCAGCCAACCTATCTATGCCTTTGAATGGGAAGACCCGCATACGGCGGTAAAGACACAGTTGACATGGACCCGGTTGCCACAGGGATTTAAGAGCTCCCCCACGTTATTCGGCGAAGCGCTAGCCCGGGACCTGCAATCTTTCTCAGACGAGGGAAAGGATTTAACTCTACTCCAATATGTTGAACACCTCCTCTTAGCTGCCCCCGACCAGAGCCGATGCCTAGAGGGGACAAGAGCGCTCCTAAAACTGCTAACCCAACAAGGGTACCGAGTCTCACGGAAAAAGGCACAAATCTGCCAACAAGAAGTCAAATATTTAGGGTTCCTAATTTCCCAAGGCAAAAGATCCCTAAATACAGACCGGAAAATGGTCATTACCCGCTTCTCGGCCCCGAGCGGACGAAGACAATTACGTGAGTTCCTGGGAGCAGCCGGCTTTTGCAGAATTTGGATCCCGGGGTTCGCAGCCAGAGCAAGGCCACTCTACCAGGCCCTGCGTGGGCCAGACACCTTACCCCTGGCATGGGGAAAAGAACAGGAACAGGCCTTTGCTCAAATAAAGGACCTCCTTAGTAAAGCCCCAGCTCTGGGCCTACCAGACCCCAGCCGGCCCTTCTATCTACACGTGCATGAGAAGGACAAGGTTGCTCTGGGGGTCTTAACTCAATCAGCTGGACCTTGGGAGCGCCCAGTGGCTTACCTGTCTAAGCAACTGGATAACGTCGCGGCCGGGTGGCCCCCTTGCTTGAGGGCAGTTGCAGCCGCGGTATCCCTGCTACAAGAAGCGGACAAATTGACTTTGGGGCAGGAGACACTCTATTCGTTCCCCATAGCATCCATAGCCTCCTGGCAGGACAGGGGCACCGATGGCTGTCCAACCCCAGACTGACACAATATCAGGGCATACTCCAAGAGAGTCCTCGGGTCCAGGTAAAGACTGTAAAAAGATTAAACCCTGCAACCTTCCTGCCGACCGAACTAGGGGACCCAGACCACTGCTGCCTAGAGGTTACTGAGGAGGTCTATGCCAGCCGACCGGACCTGCGGGACCAGCCTCTGCCCAATGCTGACGTGACCTATTTCACAGACGGCAGCAGTTATATGAGAGAAGGGGTCCGAGTGGCAGGGTACGCAGTAACCACGCTTGACCAGGTGGTAGAAGCCAAAGCCTTGCCCTCTGGATGGTCGGCCCAGAGAGCGGAACTCTGGGCCTTAATAAGAGCACTGGAGTTGGCCCGGGACCGGAAAGTCAATATCTACACTGACTCCAAGTACGCCTACGCCACCCTGCACTTCCACGGGGCCATCTACCGAGAACGCGGGCTGCTGACAGCAGAAGGAAAGGAAATTAAAAACAAGACAGAAATCCTGCGTCTCCTCGAAGCAGTGTGGGCCCCAACTGCGGTGTCCGTCATCCAGTGCAAAGGCCATTCCAAACAAGACACCATACCGGCCCGCGGGAACCAGAAGGCGGACTCGACAGCAAAGGCTGCCGCAGTATGTGGTGAGATGGCAGAAGTACAGCCCTCCCTTCTCGGACCCCTGCTGGGGAACCCCATTAACCGTCGGGACTATGAGCCAGCGGAAATGAAATGGGCCCAACAGGCCGGAGGACAAGAAACCCCCGAGGGAACTTGGAGGTTACCTGATGGGCGCGTATATGTGCCCCAGAGCCAGGCCAGCAATTTAGTCAGAAACTGCCACCATCTGACCCACCTGGGTAAGACCTCCCTGGAAAACTTGCTCAAAAGGTATTTCTATTTCCCCAACCTGTCAACCCTGTGCTCAACAGCCTTGGCTCAATGCCTTACCTGCGCAAGGAACAATGCAGCCCCGCATCAAGGGGCCCCACCGGGAGTCCAACACAAGGGGTCCCAGCCCTTCGAGGACCTCCAGATTGACTTTACAGAAGTCAAGACCAGCCGAGGATTTAAGTATCTCCTGGTCCTGATCTGCACCTTTTTGGGTTGGGTAGAAGCCTTCCCCACCAAAACTGAGAAAGCTCCGGAAGTAACCCGAATCCTACTCAGGGAAATTATACCCAGATATGGGCTCCCACTCACCATTGGTAGTGACAATGGCCCGGCGTTCATCGCCCAGGTGGTTCAGGAGGTCGCCCGGCTCCTGCGCATCGACTGGAAGCTACACACGGCCTATCGGCCCCAAAGCTCCGGTAAAGTGGAACAAATGAACCGAACTCTCAAGGAAACCCTAGCTAAGTTCCATCAAGAAACCGGCCTGCCATGGACAGACCTGTTACCACTAGCCCTGCTACGGGTTAGGAATGCCCCGAACCCCTCGGGGTATACTCCCTATGAGTTAGTTTTTGGAAGACCCCCACCTATAACTAGAATAGGAAGTCCCAATGACCTTCGACAGAAGG
Source organism: Pteronotus mesoamericanus (assembly GCF_021234165.1). NCBI lineage: Eukaryota > Metazoa > Chordata > Mammalia > Chiroptera > Mormoopidae > Pteronotus > Pteronotus mesoamericanus. The sequence goes on from NW_026555090.1 coordinate 2,349,771, forward strand.
GGGAGTTACAGCAGACCCAGTACTTACAACAGTTGGGTAAGACCCTAGACAGGATCTACGGGGCCCAATTGGGCCAGGAACCCAAACCCCGAGGGAGGCCAGCACACCCCTTCCGTCCAGGCCAGTATGTATGGGTAAAGGATTGGAAAAAGGAACCACTCCAACCCATTTGGACGGGCCCACATCTAGTACTATTAACCACCCCTACTGCCCTTAAAGTTACAGGAATAACCCCCTGGATCCACTACACTCGAGCCAAGGCAGCAGCAGATCCAGACGAGCCAGGACTTCGGAGCCACCGAACCTCCACCTCGAAGGGAGCCCCCACAGTCCGGCTGAAGAGAACTGAAGGACAGTGGGCCGTCTACCCGAGGAACCAGAGTCCTGATCCCACCCCACAGCAGTGACCAACCATCTTAGTCGGCAACCAAGGCATGATCCCTGCAGAATAGGCGAGCCCAGATCTCCTCACAGCAGAAAAAGGGGGGGACTTGCCTATTCCTAGGCTGGAATCTTAACCCAGAAGGTTAAGGAGCTGAAAGATGGTGCGAAGCGCTACCGAGAGTCAGGGCAAGGGACATGGAGCTTAGATACCCAAATCTGGCTCCGCTGGCTGGCTCCATTCCTAGGCCCCCTGATATTACTCCTCTTAGGAATAAGTCTAGGACCCTGGCTGCTGCGCACCCTCATTAATAACCTAGAGACCGCGGTCACCTGACGAGCCGCTGCTCGAGTGCTGCTCCTCCAGCATCACCGATACCAAAGACTCCCGACCCAACCCCAACAGAGTGACCACCATGGCTTGTGTGATGATGCTAAGACTCAGGCCAATCTCGTCTAGCATCAAAGGGGGGAATGATAAGGGCAAGATGACTTGGGAGGAGCAGCCTCGCCAGAGACCCCTCCCAGGTTAACTGTTAATCATTGCTTATCTGTTCCTGTAGCCCGTTTTCACATCCCTTCCCCCACCTGGGTAGCACATCAATCTCATCAATCTCCCACCTGAATGCTAATCCCTTCCCCCACCTGGGAAGCCCATCCGTTTCCCGCCCGAATGCTAGGGCTTATAAACCCCTATCTAACCCCGATTCGGGGCTCAGAATTTGGAGACTGCCTCCTCTGAGCCCGCGCGTGTGAATAAAGGCTTACTCCGTTCCCTGAATCGTGTCTTGAGTCTGGCTTTCCGTAACAAAAGCACTGCGCAGATCCTCCTTTGGAGCCCCCTGAAGGGACTAACCCTGCCAACCCCTAGATTTCTGACTTCTGGCCTCCAGAACAGTGAGAGAAGATATTTTGAGTTTTCTTTTTCTTTCAGCCATCAAGTTTGTGGTAATTTGTTACAGCAGCACTAGGCAACTAACACAAGTATATATTATCAGCATGACTTATCACTGTTGATATTAACCTTGATCGTATATGTGAGGCGGTGTTTGCCAGGTTTCTCTTCTGTAAAATTACTATTTTTTCCTCTTTCCATACTGTCCTCTTTGGAAGGAAGTTACTGTACATAGTCCCTGTAGGTAGTGGGGGGCTCTGTTCCACATCACAAGAAGTGTCCATTTGTTGCTATTGCAAAAGAAATTTCTTCTTCCAATATTTTCATTTGTTATTACCAATATAAAGAACTGATATTGTTCTGTATGTAGCAAATTATTAAACCCCTGTATTTTTTCTGTTAGGTTTTTTTTCCCATTCGATTTTTTTGGATTGTTTGGAACTATAACTACAAGTAATGTTTTGTGTCTTCTTTCTTAATATTTACATATTGCATTTTTGTTTCATGTCTTATTACATTGTCCAAAACTCCAGAAGACTATTAAAGGGTAGCAGTGATTGAAGATCTAGTGTAGATTCTGGGATTTTTGTTTGTTGGATCCTCATTGCTTTTGAGGAACTCCTCCTCCTCCACTCCCCACATGTAGTTCCAGTGGCACTATTGCCAGTCACAGCACCCCACCCTTTTGGTACAGAGCTGAGTTCATGGTCCAGGTCCAGCCAAACATAAGACCCTATTTCTCTGGTCAGGATGATTGTTCCAAAGATGGACAAGTGACCTGCACAGGGCCAAACTATTGTCTCCCTGCTTTTTGTTTCCTGTTGTTTGTTTGTAGCTAGATGTGAACTGGTGAGGGTCTTAGTTTCTGTCTTATAGGATAGGAAAGATAGGAATCAAGGTTTCTGATGTGAGAGAAGGGAAGAATTTTCCCTCCCCTCCTCTGGTTCTTTTTGGCTGGTTGAATAATCAAATCGACAGGAGACAGATTAACGAGAATCAAATGTGATTTTGTGCACATGGTAGCCCCCTACATGAGACAGTCATAGGCCCCACATGTGTGAGCGGTTCCGGACAGGGAGGGAGACGAGGTACACATGGCTCTCTGAGCGCAGGACAGGTAAGGGGCCTTGGGCCTTCAGAGGCAGAGGTGAAGGAGGTCACTGCAGGGTGATAAGAAGAGCAGATGCTCAGTAATTAGTAGTTTGCCTGCCATAGGTGAAAAGGTTATCTCTGGTAACAACTCTCACTATCGGCAAGGTCCCTAATTTAAATTCTCCCAGGTGGTTGGGGAGGGGAGGCAGAAGCTTCTCTTGAGGGTCTTCACTGCCTTTAGCGCAAAATAATCTGCTTATCAGAAGCACATTTGGGGGTGACTCATTCTGAACCCCAACTCTGGAGGCCACTGTCCCCTCAGCAGGAAAAGATTGGTGCCTAAGGAAAAAGAATAACACCAAGGAGAGAATCAAAATTAATGGGAAGAAGGGGGGGGGAGGGGAGGGGGGGAGAGGAGGAGGGCGTGGATGACTTTGTTTTAAAATTCCTGAATCCAGACTTCCCGACTATGTGAGCCCCAACACTTATGTTTTTCATTTTCCTTGCTTAAGTTAGGTCATTTACAACAGGACTTTTTTTTAAATCACAGAAATCGTCCTTGCCCTAGTAACTACCATTTGTGAGACAATTACTGTGCACCAGGCAAGGGCAGGTGGTCCACCAATGCAACCTTATTTACTCCCCAGCACAATCGGTGATGTAGGTATTTTGAGTTCACAGATGAAGACCCCGAGGCTCTGGGAGGCAGGCGAGCTGCCTCTTCTCTCCCAAGCGGCACGTGGCAGGTGTCCGCTGAAGCCACATTTGCTGAAGCTCCCGGTCTCCTGTTCTCCACATCAGGCTGACGGAGAAACATCCAAGAAAACTAGCCAACATAGCAAGAACGTAACATGCACGGTCCTACTTGGAAATATTTTAACCTCATAGATTCTAAATTCTGTAATAGAACATAGCAGGAGAAAAAGTACGCAAATTCCAGCCTCCTGTGCTGAAGGGCTGTGCTGAAGGCAGGCTACGGGCCGGCTACGGCCGCAGCAGAGGCGTCCCAGGCGCCGGCGTGCGCCCGCCGCGCCCCGGGCCCGCCCAGCCGGTAGGTAACTGCTTCCACCCGAGGTCGGGCCTTAAGGACCCCCTGCCCCCATTCGCAGAGCCCGGGACAGCTCGGTGTCGGAAGCGCCTGAGGCTCCGCGGGACCAGCCCTCGCCACGCTTTCGGTTTGTTTCTAGAGCTTTTCCAAACTGGCCTTCCAAGTCCAGGAGTTCTGGCACGCAGAGGTGCAAGGGGCGCGCCCCAAATCGCAGACCGGCGCGGGGCGGGCCGGGGCGGGGACTGGGGAGAGTCGTGGGCCCCGCGCCCTCCCGGCCGCAGCCTCCGCACTCCCGGCCGCGCCGCGCCAGGCACATGGAGTCCGCCGAGAAGCCCGGGGCCGGGACCCGAGACCGGGAGGCCGCCCGCGAGCGCCGGGGGCTGCGCTGCCTGCCCCTGTCCAACTTCCGAGAGGAGCTGAGGGCGCTCCTGGTCCTGGCGGGCCCCGCGGTGAGTCGAGTCCGGGCGGTCTGGGAGCCCAGGGGCCGTGTCGCCCCCAGTCCGTGTCGCCCCCTGTGACTTGGGAGGCGTGAAGGAGAGCGAGCTGGAAGCGGCGGGCGGGCGTCCCGGGCGTTCGTGTCGCGCTCGCTCCACGCGGCCCCTGGCGGACCCGCGGGCGCAGCGGGCCGGCGCTCGGCTTTGGAGCCTCTGGGCAGCGGGGACCTGCTCGCCGGAAGGGGCTCGGCCTGCCTTCTCTGGGTGCATGTTCCGGCGAAGCACGCAAGTTAATCCGAATCGCAAAACACGAGCGCTGGGAACTAGCAGCCCTGGAGCCGCGGCGTCTACATTATGTAGCGGCGGGAGGCGGGAGGTGAATTCTCTGTTCTGGATCAGAGCTCCGAATTCTTACCTGGAGTCCACCTCTGCGCGAGGAAACGAGAGGCGCGCCGCACCGCTCCCCCGCCCCCACCCGGCCTGCGCTCAAACAAAGTTTGGGTTGAGGTTCTGTTTGTTTTTATCACTAAGTTAGGGCTCTTTCTCCGTTATCTATTTAAAAGTAATGTGGGTTTTAGAAATCACTAGACCCGCGGAAAAGGAGTCCCGTCCCTGTTTTCCTGCCCGTGTGGGTGGTTGTCAGGTCAAGGGGTGAGAGCCGTTACTGGACGAGAACCCTGCGCGACTTGATGGCGCGGATAAGCCTCTGGACCTGGGCGGACGCTCTGCATCTGCGCAGCGCAGGGCAGCGTGTGCCCGTGTGTGTGTTGCGGGGTTGGGCGTCGGGGGGGGGGGGCTTGTGATGCCCACTGTGGTGTGCACAGCGGCGAAGATAGTGCCGGGGACAGCGACGAGAAGTGAACACCCGCTCGGCAGGAAGAGGAGCTCGGGGAGCCCTCACCGACGGGAAGGACACGGAACGCGCGCTCTGGAATCCCGGGCCGGCTCCCGGCTTAGCCCTCCGAGGGCGGTGAGGGGGCAGCAGGCCAGCACCCTCTTCCGCCGCTGCCTGCGGCCACCTGCGAAGTGAGGCGGCCAGTGGCGCCCCGGCTCCCGCTCCCGCGCGGAGTGGCTGTGGGAAGGGCCTCGGTAAAGCTGTGATTGCTCTAGTAGCACAAAAAATGAACAAGAAAGGCAGCGTCCTGAGACCCAACCCCTCCCAGGACAGGTCCTTTGCTTCTGCTGACTCGGGCAGCAAACTGGTCCCCTTGGCCCCCTGATGGAGGGGACCCTCCTGGGCTCCAGGGATGAGCACGGGACTGACTGTTGAGCCCCTCGCCCTTTTTATACGTGTGCGTATAGAACTGTTAAGTACAAACGTAATATACATGTCTTGTAGGACAAATAGAAAACCGAGATCAACAACAAAAAGCTCTCAAATTCCACCAGTGAGAGAATTCGGAAGTTTCCTTGCAGCCTTTTGTGCGTGCCCCCGGGTGACGGCTTTACCCAGCGAGGTCCTAGCCTCCTGTCACCCGTTTAGTCTCCGGGATTGTGGACGGAGCCCCTCCTGCTCGCCCCGTGCCTGCCCGCTGTGAGTTTTCCGTCTCCCGGGGCAGGCGGAGGGGAGGAGGCGATGTCCCCTTTCCCTCCCGCGCACAGGGCGCCGCGCTCCGCTCTCCAAGCCTCCGCCACACCCTAGGGAGGAGCGGTGCCGGGTCTGGATGGCCCTCCCATTCCCTGTCTGCCTTACAGGCCTCTCTAGGTCACAGTGGCCCACGGGCATCCCGGGGGATTCCCGCTGAGCTGTAGCACGCACGCCCTCCCACTGAGCTTTGGTGAGGCCTGAGCGGGGAGTCGAGTGTGAGACGTGCGGCGCACACTCGCAGAGACGGCGCGGATGCAGTGTGCATTTATCTGCCAGAAAGCCTTAGGAAAATGTGTATTTCTAAGGAGGGGAGGTGGTAGTAGAAATGACCTAGGCTTGGACATTCCAACCGTGCTTCCTCTTTGTCATTAACACCTCACTGCCAGGCTGACTTGTCGGAATTCTGAGAAAGGATCCCAGGACGGGGTGCCACTCCCCACCGGCAAGGGCCGTGCACAGCATGGCGGACGACAGGAGGTGCGATAGCCTGGCCTCAGGCTGAGGGAGCTCGTTTCCGTCTGCGTGGAAAGACCAGGAGCCTTTTCCACCGGGTGAGGAGCACCCGGAGAGACTGCCTAGAGGGCAGGCAGACGTCGCCCCCAGTAAAGAGGCAGACGAAGGTCTGACCTTTATCTAGTAGGCGGCTGTGGCTGCATCTGAACCACGGCCAGTTCCAGCCGTTGAGACAGAAGTCCCCTGAGACGTCTGGGGGAGCAAACCTGCACTCGGGTTATATAATTCCCGGGGCACAACAACGTCCCCTGGTGTGGGACAGCTCTGGAGGGTCGGGTCCTTGACTAGAGCATTTTGATTGGGTGTGTATGGGGTAGGGGCGGGGATAGGCAAAGCAGACCCCTCACCCCCACAGACAGAGGAATGGGTCCTTTGCGATAGGCCTGCGCAGGAATCACAAGCTGCGGCCAAGGGCTCACCCAGAAGGCTTGAAACCAGGAACCGAGAACAAGTACCAGTTAGCGAACGGGAACTTGGGGCCAGCATCCTCCCGGGACTGCAGCTCAGGAAGAGCCCCGTACTGGACCATCTGAGCGTTGTGTTTCTGGCCTTTTGTCTAGGTGACTTAACTATAGTCATTTGCCGCCTAACAACAGAATACATTCTGAGAAATGCATCGTTAGGTGATTCCATCCTAATGCAAGCACCATAGAGTGCACTTACATAAACCTGTATGTGTACAGCCTACAACACACCTGGGTTATACGATATAGCTATTGCTCTGTAGGGAAGGAAAAATCTTCCTTTTGACTCTTCTGGGTTCATGGCTGAAACAGCCCTATAATAAAAGACAGATCAACAGGAGAGAAACAGACTCAAGTTGAATAATATGCACACCTCCTGTACATGTGGGCGAACCCCAGGAAAACTGAGTGACTCACCAAGATGGCTGAAGCCACCACCTTAAATACCATCTTCAGCTGAAGACAAAAGAACACAGTAGGTGTGGGAAGATCAGTTACGGAAGGTTACCGGGAAAAGTTAACAAGGGTCAAGTAGTTGTGCAGATTTAAGTCTTCAGCTTCTTCACAGAGTTTCGTAAGACGAGGTTGTTCCCTACCTGACCTACCAGGGCGACTGCCTTGCCGGTGGAGATTTTCTTCACAAATGTCATTGTCTTCTGCCACAGGTAACTGGTGCTCGGTGTCAGAGTGCCTTCCCTGTCTGCTGTGTCTCAAAATTAACCAACCTAAAATAATCCAGTGCCAAAGAGATATTTTAGTGTGACAAGTTGTCCCCTACACCTCCTAGACTACAAACTCGCACCGCATGTTACTGTACTGAATGCTGTGGACAGTGGTAAGCAGGCATGTAGTGCGTTGCGCTAGTGCAGAGCAAGAGCAGAGTGGACTTTGGGGACGCCTTTAACAACGCAGCGTGGAGTCGCTGTCAGCCATGACTGTTATGTCGAGTGCTCTGTCGAGACTAATGGGGCATAACAGAAACACCCAAAACCACAAGCCTGGACCCTGGATATGAGTGGGGCCTTCGCCCCTGGCGGGCTTTGAGAACTCGGCCCTGACCACCCAGCGCTTGAGCTTGGAGCCCTGCCACTCCCCCAGGTGGGGGCCACACCGCAGCCTCTGGGCTTGAGACCGATACCTGCCCCTCCACCTGCAGATGCGGTCAGGGACCGGGCCTTCGCGCCGGAGGCTCTCTTTGCTCGCTTCTAGGGCGTAATATTCCCCGCTCCGTGTGTAACCTGAATGTGACTCTTGACTGGTGGGGGATGTCTCACCTAACAAGGCTAGCATTGGGGAATGTCACCAGCGATGCCGGCTGTGAAACGGCAATAGCGGTTACTGGCAAAGCTGGACCTCAGTGTTGGAGTTCTGTGGAAGAAGAGGGGCCACGTATTAACCTGACAAGCTCAGGGGAGGCCTGCAAGGTGGCCTTACAGACTGAAGCAGCAAGGGAAAGGGTAGAAGGGTTTTTAAGGGTGTGTAGCAGACCCCTGGGGAGGGTGGGTCACCCTGCTGATCTGGCCTAGGTGTCCTGGGTATAGGTGTTTGCAAGACCATGTCCTCTGACCAGGGATGGCGGATTCGGGCACAGAAGTCCCGGAGATTTATGGGCCTTGTTTCTGGGAAAAGCTTGAGGGAGAGGGGAGGGGCAGCGAAGATCCTACAAGTTTCTGGCAGGATGCCCGCGGCTCTGCCTCAGTAGCTTCCGATAATGGGGAATCTTGGGGTCAGCCAGTGACGGTGACGCCTATTTTCTTTGTTCCAGCATAGGCGGTGGCTTAGGTCCTCCATGTCCCAGCACATTCTAACAGAATGGTCTAAAACGAAAACTTACTAACTAAAAACAGTTCATGGTGGATAGTCATGTCCTAGGCCAGTATTTTTCCCTAACAAAGATCAGTCTTTACCTTAACTAAGCCTGTCTGTTGTCTTTTTGCATCTATAATAACAGACCTTTGGAAGTCAAGGTAACTTCACTTTTTCCTCTTGGGCACAGGCTGAGACCACAAGTCTCCTCATTGTTATTGTTATCACATTGATTGTTGATTGTTAACTATCCTTTGCCCACCTATGGAAAAGATGTGTCTATCGTTTTACCTTCTATCCAATCCCAGAGGTCCTGCCGCTTTGCTTTCTCCTGCCTCCCTAATCTGTCACCAGTTGACTTCACAGAACTCCCTTCCGGCTCCTCCTTTGATGCTAATGCATAAAGTAAGGGGCTAAGCTGCCATTTTCCAGAGCATTTCTCAACCCTTTGAGGTGTTGCTTCCCAGCAATTATTGTCAGGTTGGCTCAAATAAACTCACCAAAAATTCTCTACAGGTTTGAATGTTTCTTTCGTTGACATTAACATGGCGTAGTCGGCCAAGTTAACTCCAAAGAAGCCCACCCAGGACCACCTTGCAGACCTGGTCTTGTGCTAGGTACCAGCAGGGGCCCACTGTGCCTGACAGGCTCCTTATTTTGCAAAGGGCGAACTTGGGTGAGTTTCAGCTGGAACTCGGGACATTCCAGGTTCAAGGCCTGAGGCCCTGACTTTATCTGAGCTGTTATCTTAGATCCTGGAGGAGGGACTAAAGGTTAAAGGTTGACAGAACCCAGGCTAAAGCAGGACTGGAGGGGAAAAAAAAAATGAGAGGCTGGTTTTCAACTTTGGCTTTTCAATTGGTATTGCTTTCTGAGAGTGTGAAGGCAGACTTTACAGATCTCAAAATAAAGCTAAAATTAACAGAGGAAATTGTGCCTTGAAGGCTAGAAACTCCCAGGCCCAGCCCTCAGTGATCCTCCTGGTGGGAAGCCTCAATCTGCAAGTGTGTTATAGAAGTGGGGAGATTTCATGAGAAATGATATCCACTAAAAGTGACCAAAATGCAATTTTGTTTTGGTGCCTAAATTAATCTTTTTGCGTGCAAAATTAGAAAATGCCGGCTCTAAAACTAAATGAATGGGAAGCATATATTGATTTGGAAATTAAAAGCTTCTAGGAGGAGCACAGATAAAGTTTTTAAAAAGTTAATAAATTTTAGGGACTGTCTCTGAACTGAAGGCTCATGATGCTAATAAACACCAGCAATTCTGACACCCAAGTCTCTTTGAAATGCAAATACCAGGTCTCCAAGAACTGTACCTGGATCATCTCTTAAAATGCAAAGTTTTGGAAGGTAAATCTTATTAAAAAGTATTGGGAGGAAAAAACCCTTTAACCATATCTGATCAAATCAATTTAATTTTTTTCATCTATTTCTTTCTAAATTAGTAAATTTTGATTAAGCTTTTTAGATATCTAGATATTTCAAAATGCTAAAATGCTGATTGCTAGACAAGTCTTGGGTTCATCTGCTTTTGGCTTTTGTTGCAGAGGCTGTGGAGTGGGTTGGAAGCTGTTACTGTTAGTGAGTGTCTTGTTTATAAATGTCTTTGTTAGAGGTGTGTTTCTTGAATGTTAGCATATTTGCCAATAGAGGAATCTATGTTTCTACAGGTTATGAAATATGTTCATAAAGTCAATCTAGGGAATGCTGGCTGTTATTTTTGGTTATTATTGGAAATTAAAGTTATTAAAAATAAAAATTCAAATTAAGTCAGAAAAAAATTGCATGGTTTTGATAATAGAAGGCATGAGGTAAAAATACTTTTCAGGGAAAAGGAAGAAAGTGAGTTATAAAGATGGTTGTTTCTGAACAGATAAGAGGAGTTTGTAAGTTTTGTAAAAGGTTGTGAGAGTTGTAGAAGTTTATGAAAGTTTTAAGTTTATAACCTTAAGTAGCTAAAGTTGCCCTTGTCTTCTCTAGAAGAATTAATAACTCAGATTATGTGTATGATCTTGATGTATATAGTTTTAATGTAATATGCATTCATCTGTATAATATGTGTAGTGCATTTTTTCCTGCCTCTGGACGGCGTTACCAGGGTGTAATATTTTATTGGCTTAAAGAAATTAAAATATGTATATATTAAGCAGGGTTCTGTGATCTGGCAAAGTACTTAATATTAAACCTGGTTTAAGTTTGATTGATGGCTTTTTAAAAAAATATTTTATTGTTGTTCAGTTACGATTGTCTCCACTTTTCACCCATAGCTCTCCCCTCCCCACTCACCCCCTCAGACTGATGTCTTCTACAGTTATTACCATAAATATGTCTTTATTTTACCCACGTTTACAAAAACGATTTATGATGGTGTCTTTTGGTTAAGTTTATTTGACAAACCTTCCCAAAGTTTAAATTTTAAGAGACTTTTTCAACCAAGAAATGGCTTTGAGTTGTTCCAAGGGGCCCTAGAATACCTCAAGGATTTATTCCCTCTCCTTATAGAGGAAAATTTTAAAACTAGTTAGGCCTATTTGAGGTACATGAAGTTACATGGGAAGCTTTGCCAAAATAAGAATGAGAATAACTGTTCTGTTTGTATACCTCTTTGCTTTCACCTGGGAAGATCACAAGTTTACTTGGACAGTAATGCCCCAAGTATATATGGGAGAGTCCAGCCTATTGCCTTAGATGCTAGAAGCTTATTTACATCGTGTTAAATTTCCTAAGGTTCCACTCTAATCCAATATGTGGATAATTTAGTTCATGCTCTAGGAATTGACTAGGTTCCCAAAAGAATGCAATAGGACGTCAAAGGACGAGCTCTGATTCTGTTTACCCCAGGTAAAATACTTCGGTTATCGGATATGTAAGGATGGCTGCTAATTAACCCTGAATGACTCTGAGTAATTCTATCTTCTCCTCTTCCAAAAATAAGAGTGCGGCTTAGAGGGTTCCTGGCTTTGACTGGATATTGTCACAGTTGTATTTCAAAGGTTTATTAATGGCCCAGCCTCTATATCACTTATTAAAATCAAATTGACCTACCTACCTTCTTGTTCCTAGGAATGGTTTATGAGAAACACCTTGATAACACTGATTTAATTTGGTTTACAGATGGATCTTTGAAAAATAGACAGGAATGTTACTGAGTTGAATATGCAATAACATCCATGGTGGATATAACAAAGTTTTTCTTTACCTGAATAACATCTGCTCAACAACCCTAATTAATTTTTCTACCTCGCACTTGTCAATTGGCCAAAGATCAAATAGCCAATATTTGCACTGATAAAAGCAATTCCTTGGGTGTAGCTCATAACTCTAGCATATTGTCAAAGCAGTGAGGCTTCTTAATTTTCTCAGAGTAGCCCATAAAAAAAAATGGAAAGTAGACTAAAAAGTTATTAGATGCCATCCCAAAATGGAAACAATTGGAAATTATCAAAATTACAAGGCTTTCTACCCCCTGTAATGGAAGGAAAGCTGCCACCATGGAAGCAAAAGGAAAGTATTTAGCTAATGCTGCAGCTAGGCAGGCGGCATGGAACAGCCCCATTATCTAGACCCGAGAATGCCCCTTGATTCCTAGTAAGTCAATAAAAATTCTCTTTTATAGTTTCAGTGCATAGCTGCAGAGGAAAAGAGAAGATGGCAACAAAAGGGGCAACCTTTGGCCCAGACAAATAGACATGGCTTGGACCCAATCAGAAACCAGCCCTACCTACAGGAGCCTAACCACCTAGGCTGTACTTTAATGGGTACCTGGGCTAAGATTAGAGTCCTGGAAGGTGATTTCATGGAGTAAACAATATTACTGGAAACCTTCTCCTACTGTATCTCGATGTATAGTGCAAAATGTACAAAATGTAGCTTAGGAAAATCATTCCATGGGACCCAGAGACATTTCTCATTTCCTTTAGATCAAGGTATGATCATTATATTTTATCCAAATGCCACCATCTCAAGAATACAAAAACTGTATTAGTTATGTTTTTGTATGGGTTGAGGCATTCTCTTATAGGAGAGCAATAGCTTTAATGGTAGGTAAATTATTTTGTAAAATTAAATTAATGCCCATATTGGGGAATTCCCTTGGAGTCAGTGACTGAGGGACTCCTTCACTGGACAAACGATGCAATCCATCTAATATCTGGCCTATTGTACAGTATTTTTATTGTGCCTATCAACTCCAGTTCTCTGGATTGGTAGAACATACAGATGATACAATTAAAACTCAACTAGGTACATTTTCAGAAGCTTTTAATCGCCCTTGATGAGGAGCTCCCCTTACAGTGCTCCTCAGCCTGAAATCTATGGCGAATGCAGCATTCTCCTTATGAAATAGTCATCAGCCACCCTATGCATCTGGATGAAGGGACGTATGAATCAACTTTACTAAAAGGAGACATTCTTCATTATTATTAAGGGCTCCTTAACCAGCTTATTGGGACTAATAAATTAGTACATTTCATAGTGCACTCCTGAGAGATGAAGATTTCAAAGAGATTTTTGAAACTAGGTTTACAACTAGGAGATTTTGTCCACTGGAAAAGACATTAAGGACTCTCCGGCACTGTGGGAGGGGACCTCATCTGGGGCGTAACAGCAAACGGACGCCTGCTCCCGTCTCCGACGCTCACCTCCATCTACAGCAGAGATCAAGGACTTTTCAAGGACAAGAAGCCGCCGACCAGGAAGGCAGACAGCCACCGGACAGCAACAAGGGCTGCATGCGCACAAACTGGTAGTGCTATTGACTGAATGTACATAAAATGATTTTTATGTTATTGTCCTCCTTATGGCTTCTTAATGGAAACAAGACCCATCTCCCCAGACCCCCCCTCCTTTACTAGATACAAAAAGTTTAACGTGGGTACCTGCTAATCTTTCCCACCTACTAGACAATGATATTCTAATGATCAGTTACAATAAAGAAGTCAACACGTTGTTGACCACACATTCGTCTTCCCGTACTATCAATGTAAGCTTTGGCACAATTTTCCTGAATATCGCTATTATTATAAAGGACCCATCCTGGGCAAATTCCTCCTGGGACACCTCTCTGATAAGTCCCCTGGTAGAGCTCTGGGGGAACCCGATCCAGGTGAGTGTTGTGTCGCTACAGCAACGGGTGATGAAAAGCTAAGAAAATTACCTGGATGCGGTGGGAAAGGCTTGCAGCGACTGCCCCGTGTGTCAGAGCGCATCTCGTCCTCGGACTCGCCAGCCGGGCTCTGGTGGCTGGATGTCCATGGAACGAGAAAAAAATCAGTGGGTCCCCGTTTCAGAAATGATGGGGCTTACTTGGCGGGTCGATATGTCTGTAAATAGCCCACCCTCCGTGCGTCCCGGGGGCTTGTGGGAAGCCCTCTGGGATACTCACCCTCGCTAGCTCAGTTTGGAGTCACCTCTGCCCGTTTACCGACGGATGGGAAACTCAGCGTTTCTGGGTCCATTCACTTCACGCCAGCGGCTCCCGGGCCATTGCCACCCGATGGCAACAGCATCCCTGGTGGGTCCCACCACACTGGCCTCTAAAGGAAACAAAAGGGATTCTTGGAGGGGTAGGGGCTGGCCTTGGTGTTCTGGGACGAGCTGAACTTGCAGTTAATGAAGAACGTTATTCGTTAGAAAAAGACTCCTTATCTAAAATAGGTCATGTGGCGGGAATGCTGTTTCAAGAAGAAGGGAAAGTGTGGGAAGCAGCGTGGAGAGCCAATCAGGCCTTAGCTCAACAGGCTCAGACTCTAAAAACTCACACGCAAACCCAACAATGGGACATACCTGAACTCAACAAGGCACATTGTCTCAACAAGGCACATTGTCTATGCCAGCAGTCCCCAACCTTTTTAGCACCAGGGACTGGTTTTGTGGAAGACAGTTTTTCCACGGACGGGGGAAGGGAGTCCAACAGGCACAGGAGGCGGATCTCAGGCGGTAATGTGAGCGAAGCTGCGGGCTTTCCACTCATGCAGTCTCGTTCCTAACAGGCCACGGAGCACGAGTGGTCCGTGGCCCGGGGGTTGGGGACCCATGGTCTATGCTAATGCAAATGGAATCTGAAGTAACTGTGACACAGGGGCCAACAAGAAGGGGTGCAGACGCCCAGGCCAGACATTTGTGGGACTCATATGGGTCCCCTGGATTTTGGAAAATTTTGGATGGAAAGGCAATCTACGACATTGTGTCATAAAAGCCCAGGCGCTTGGCCAGATCCTAAGCTTAGGTTCTCAGTAGTTCGGCTGGCTGGCATTGGGACCGTCCTCATCACTGGATACTTCCAATGGGAAGTAGATGGGTCATATTTAAAAACCGTAAGGAATGGAAACCCATCTCAGTATTTGTGAAAATTGAAAAGGTTATGCCCCCGATCTGTATGGAATACTGAATTCGCCCAGTCCGGGCCGATTGTTTCTACCCCAACAAAAAGCAGTATCTGGTATATGGGAAAAGGGTGTTTTTTTGGGAAGGTTTAGAGAATTCCTCTGTTATACCAAGTGATTCTTATTGTAGTAACACCAAGTTTATGTTAAATACTACTATAATATAGTAAAATACTGAAATTATAGGCAAAATAACTTTGAGGTTAAAAAAGCCTATGATAAAAAAAAAAAGCCTATGCTAATAGTGATACTGCAAATCCACTGTAGTGGGAAATTAAAGTTAATCCTCCCCATGAATTCACTTTTATGGAAACTAACTTGCCTGAAGAAAAATTAGAGCTTCTGGATATTGAGATAGCAGAAAGCCTTAATTCATCTGGCCAAAGATTTCAAAGGTACAAATGACAGTGGAGAGAGGAGGAAAACATATTATGAGCTTAATAAAATACTGTGATGATGCATGTACCAGGCTTTTTGGTTGGCCAGGATGCTTGTTCCCCTCAGACGCTTCCTTGTCTGGTCTTAGATGTTTTCTGTTCCTAATCGGTGTCCCTGGTTTAATACGGTTGCTCCTGTGTGAATGTCATACTAGATGCAGAAAAACAAAATTTAAGACAGGCAGCAAAAAGGCTTGGATCATGGTAGCTCAAAACTTAGAAATGATCCAGAATATTTTGACCGAGGACATAGAGGATCTGACTACCTCCCATTCTCCTGCCTATTTTTAGAATAATAATAATAATAATAATAATAATAATTCCACCTTGAATGCCATCGGAGTTTGTGGTCTTCCCCAGTCTCCAGCGTCTGCCCTGTTCAGCAAGGCACACGCTGACTCCGAGCCTTGCTAGTGTGTGGGACCCGGTTATCCGGCCAAACGGTTGGTCATCAGTGCATCCTTTGGGTTGACTTATGACCGAGGGGAGGACGTGTGGGAGAAAAGGGGCCACATACTCAGCCTGATAAGCTCAGGGAGGCCTGTGTGACAGCTGTACAAACTCAGTGACCTAAAGTAACCCCACAGGATAGTCTGAGATTAAAACTTATTCACTAAAAGCAGTTCATGGCGGGTAGTCATGTCCTAGGCCAGTATTTTTTCCTAACAAAGGTCAATCTTTACCTTCACTGAGCCTGTCTGTTGTCTTTTTGCATCTATGAAAACAGACCTTAGGAATGTCAGGGTGACCTCCCTCCCCCAACTCAAAGCCCCCCACCCCCCCGACCCACCTGCTGAGACCACAAATCCCCGTGTTGTTATTGTGATGGTGATCATTGACTGTTAACTGTCCTGTGCCCACCTTGGTAAAGAGGTCTGTCTGTCATTTTACCTTCTATCTAATCCCAGAGATGCCCCCTCTTTGCTCCCCCCCCAATCTTTCACTAAAGGACTTCACGTAACCTTATGGCTCCTCTGATTCTAATGTATAAAGTAAGGGGCTAAGCCATTCTCCAGAGCATTTCTCAAACCATAGACATGCTGCTTCCTGACAATTGTTGTCAGTTTGGCTCAAATAAACTCACCAAAAACTCTCTACTGGTGTGAATGTTTCTTCTGTTGATAGTTCCAGCAGAGAAAGAATTTAGAACGTTACAGAGGCAAAAGAAGGTCGCTTGGCAGAAATGGGCTCAGGAAACATGTTAAGAGAGGCAAAAGAAGGTCCTTGGAGCTTAGAAAGGAAAAAGATAAAGGTATCGTGCGGGTGGGGTTGGGGGAGAAGGAGGGATGGGAGAGAGCTCTGGGTCCTTCCTCTTGAGGGTTTCTAAAGGCTGGGAGTTCCGGGGAGGATCTCAACAGAATGCTCAGCCGATGTGTCCAAATGAGACTTATTCCCCTGACTTCATCCGTCCCTGGGAGTGGCTGGCACAAACGGCACTGACTGCTTTTCTGCATCAGTCTCCCTGAGCAGGGCGGTGTAAGCTGCTTGCCCTCTGGCTGGGGTGGAGAAGTGTAAACCCTTTACCCTTAGGTGTTGTTGGCTGGGGAAGATAGAATTTTGTGATTTACTAGATGGCTGTTTCACTATCCATCTCAGTTTCCCTGTTCCACTTGTCCTGACTGGCCTGTCCCAGGAAGACACAACCATGTGTGAGTGACTGCTTGTGGGGAACAGACGCTCCCTTGCTCCTGACAGCTGGAAGGTCACTGGGTGATAGAATTTTTCAGCTCCATTATAACCTTATGGAACCACCATCGCATGTATTAGGTTCACCATTGACCTTGTCAACTGAAAAATAATACTGATTAGGAGTTTCATTGCCAAAAGAGGTTTAATTGGGGAAAAAGAGAAAGGTAGCGATAGATCCAGGATTAGTCCAGGAGCCTGAATTGACTAATTGGAGGTGGAGCCCCAAACCACTTGAGTGGCTGAGGCACATGACCCTTCGGGCTTCTGCTTCCCCTTCCAGGAGCACACAAGCTGCAGGGGGGGTCAGCAGGGCCCCAGGAGAGGAGTCCGGGTTTGCTGTGGTGGAGGCCCGGGGCCTGTGTTCCCCTCCCTCAGGCTCCAGGTCTGCTCTCCACATTTGCTTCACAGCCGCACTCCCGGCCTCAGCCTGAGTCCCTGCCTGAGCCAGGCCCCGGGGATTTGTTTGAGGACAGTTGTGTGGCTCACCGGGCCCGCCCTCTGTGAGAAGCCGGTGCTGAGGGAGCCCTCACCAGCTGCCAGCTCTGCCATCGGCCGGGCAGCGCCGTATGGGCTCGCTCCCCCGGCCCGGGAAGTCAGCCCAAGCTCGCTCCTCTGGCCTGCGAGGCTTCTGGTGAGCTGCTGCTGATTTTGTTACATTTCTGACCTCCACAAAAGCAAGAGCGCTGTCATGTGTACCCCAGCAACATACTTCTCAAGTTTGAAGAGGCCTTGAAATCAGGATGCAAAGGCTGGATTAAATTTCCCTCCCTACCCAAACCGTCTCTATGCAAACACACACTTTAGCACTATCTATGAAAACTTGAAATACATATACCCTTTGACAACAATTACTCTTCTAGGAATTTCTCTTTAAGGGTATCTTCCCCCAAGTGTGCAAAGAAATGTGTGCAACAGGGAAGTTCATTACTGCAGACGCTCTGTGGATTGAGTTATAAGTGATGGCTTCATACAATGGAAAAAGAGGAAAAAGCTTGCAGCCAGTGCATGCAGACGTTCCAAGCCATGTGCACATGCTGCTGGGTGTGCCAAGGTGGAGAAGTGCGCATGCACTGCGAATGGAAGGGAAAGGAAGCAAAGGGGCAGACGCTTCCCACCACAGAGCTTTACCGTGAGCAGAGTTCTTCCTGCGGGATTCTCATGATGGCCCCTCCCACGACCACGGTCATCTACTGTCTCGGTCATAACCTTTATCATCCGAATGTCATGCAACCAGCACATGACTGTATGCCTTGCACTGGGCATTCACCCGGAGAAAATGCCCATTCTCCACCCAAGGGGGTATGTTTCATGCAGTACAATTTGTAATATCAAAATCTGGGGAGCCGCCCAAAGGCCTGTCTGTAGAGGAGGCGGAGCATGTTTTCATGGGAAGCCATGAAAAAGCTGACGTGTGGCCTGCCAGGACCCAGGGCACTGTGCAGTGGACATGCCATGCTCTGCAGAGTGAGGAGAGCAGATTCCATGACACAGCCGACTGCGGTGGTCCGTGCGCGTGAAGGTGTAAGGGACACGTACCTGGAAAGATTGGAAAGTGGTGCTGAGTTTACAAAAAAGGAAGGACCCTGTGACCTTTCAACTTGTATAAACTCGGTCAAAGAGACACCAGGCTCCATTGACTGAAACCACAGGATGTCTGTTAGCATGGCCTCCTGGTGCAGGCCCACGGGGCCATTGGCTCTAGCTTTAGATTCTACAGAGCTGGGCTTTTCCTACCAGCCGTTCTTATTTACACGCCTGCCCCTGCTCTTCGGTGCCCCTTGTCTACTGCCTCCTTCGGGCTTACTTTGGCAGTGCATTCCGCAGGCATCCCTTGCACTGAGTAGCAGGAGGCTTTGTTGGAGGCTTGAGTCACACTGTAGGGAGAAAGTGCCTTGGTCGTGGTTGGCTGGAGTCAGTGCAGAAAAGGTAGGCTACCCCCACCACGCGGTTCCAAGTAGGTCTCTCATGTCTTAAGACCTGGGTCCATCAGCGGAGCTGAAAACTCCTTCCCCAGATGTGGATTCTGGGAAGGAAAGAGAGCTGCCATCTGAAGCATTAGGGGCAGGAACCTCATTAGACCCCTACATCAAAAATTTGGACCCGCTGTCACGTTGGTTGTGCGGGGGCTGATGGAGGTGAGGACTAGCCGTTGCCATTGGGAACCCAAGAAAAGACCGAGTCTTGCCTGAGCTCAGAACCAAGCAGTCTGTTTCCTGAGAAGCGGCGCTGCAGCAGTAGCAGCAGCAGTGAATCCTGAGGCACCTACCTGTTCCCTTTCCTCGGGAGCCAGGAGAGTGCGAGGGATGTGCCCCTTGGACCACAGGAGCCTCGCAGGAGAGAGGCTTTCCTACGATGTGCTGGACTGATTAGGTCAGGGCGAGGGGTGGAGGTGGGGGCTCAGAGGAGAAGGGAGGTGGTTTTAAATGAACTGCTTTAGCCCTGGCTGGTGTGGCTCAGTGGATTGAGTGCCGGCCTAGTAACCAAAGCGTTGCCAGTTTCATTCCCAGTCAGGGCACATGTTTGGGTTGCTGTCCAGGTCCCCGGTAGGGGGCATGCGAGAGGCAACCGATCACTGTTTCTCTCCTTCTTTCTCCCTACCCCCTCTCCAAAAATAAATAAGTATTAAAAATAAGTTAACTGTCCAGACCAGACCTGCAGTGAAAGCATTAGAGAGCAATTCAGAGTGGTTCCTGGAACAGCGAGGAAGAATAGCTTAATGTTCCAGAAGCTGAATTTGCTTTCATACCTGAGGCCTCACAGAGTCCGAGAATCAGTGGGGCCCCGCAGGCAGGTGACGGTCCACCCCAGGGTTCCAGATCCCGCCGGCCTTCCGGCTGGACGGTGTTATTGCTGCCTCAGCTGCCCCGGCTGTGGGCTTCCTCTCTGGCCCTTGGAGGCCGAACTCCTGTCTTCACTGTGAATCTGGGAGAGCAAGGGGTGTGTCTCAGGAGGCAGCTTCTGAAAGTTTCAGAATCTAACGTGAAAAATAAGTGTAAACAGCTAGGAAGCTTTTAACAATGTGATTTTCTGATAGCAGTTACAGGTGAGCTTTCTAATGTTTGGCAGAGCTCACTAGAAGCTTCTTAACTTCTGACTGGGGTTGATTCAGAGAGGGTGGGGGTGCCCCGGGAACCGCACCCCTCTCCTTCGATGGTGGTGGGTGGTTGGCACCCAAACCTAACTTTCGTCTCTGGTCTCTCCCCAGTTCTTGGCCCAGCTGATGGTGTTCCTGATCAGCTTCATAAGCTCCGTGTTCTGTGGCCACCTGGGAAAGCTGGAACTGGATGCTGTCACCCTCGCGATCGCAGTGCGTACAGGGCCGCCCTTACCCGTCCACATCGGGCGTGACTGCTGCTGTGTTAGTTCCCTCTTGCTGCTGTTCAGAACCACCGCAGCTCAGTAGCTTAAAGCAGCGCCGGTGGAGTGCCGTGCAGCGCTGGGGTCCGAAGTCTGCAGGGGGCTTCGCGGAGCCAACTGAGATCCAGTTGGCAGGGCCGCAACCTTCACTCTCCTGGGCCCTACGACGTCACGTGGCCCCACGCTCTGGGGGTTAGGACAGGCACATCTTGGAGGGGCCATTACTCCGTGCCACATCAGCTTGGTCCCACACCTGGGAGAAGGGAATTGAAAGACAGGGTTCAGCACTGACATCAGAGGGAGCTGCGACCTCCACCGCCGCCCAGTGACTTGTCTGTCTCACTGAGGGTCCTGCTCTAGAATCAGAGCTGGAAGGTGAAATCCTGTACGCTAATGTCTAAGCCCAAGTCAGAAAGAACCCCAATTCCTCTCTGGATCTTATGTGCAAATCCCCCCAAACCAGAGAGATGCCATTGACCCGCGCCGGGGCTCGCCTGGCTATGCTCGGCTAGCGAGGTGTTCTTGGAGTCGTGGCCTCGGGGGCTCTCAGCCAGTGCGCTCCGCGTGCCCCTCCGCTCTGCCCCTGCCCCGGCCAGGCCCCGCTCACCTGCCGGCTCTCCCAGCCGTCGGAGTTGTTTTCTGTGAACCGTGCTCTGCTGCTCGGAACTGGTCCCCAGGCACAGGCAGATGATTCTGCTTTTAGGGGGCAACACGGACAACCCCAGGCTTAAGTGTCCTTTTTGTTTTTCATGTTTGGAAGTTTGGGGGAAGACAGAAAGGCACTCAGCCCCCCTCTGGTAGGGTCTCTTGGTCAAGGAAGCGCAAGAAAGCTGGCGCCTCTCGGCTGGGCTTGGTGGGGGCTGTCGCCCTGGGCCTCTCCCTGCAGATGCAGGCGGCGGTGGCAGGTGCCAGGCAAGGAGAGCGTCAGGTGTCCTGCCACACCACTCCCTGATTTGGGGGTTACAGCCTTGGGCCCCCCAAGGCTCCAGGAACCCCAGGATTTTGTTGCTGATATGGTCAAGACAGGTATACCTGGAGGGCCTCTGGCACGGCCTGGACCTCGGAGACTTGCTTCTGTGCTCCCAGAGTCCTTCAGGTTATTCCAACAAGCTGTGCCTGGTCCTGAGCAAGGGTGCCTGCCCCAAACTGCCATTGCGCCACGCCACCTGCCCCTTAGGAAGGCTTTGCGTTCCTCTGAAATGAGGGAGCAAAATGCTTAGGATTTTAAAAAGAAAAAGGCTGAGTGATAACCTCTGGCTTTGCGCTTCTTCCCTCTTGAAACTTGTGCAAGTCCTGCAGTTCAGCCGGCGGTGGATTTGGGCGGGGCTCCCGGCTGAGGACAGAGTTGATTAAGGTGACAGGGCTGCAGAGGCACCTGACCCACGCACGCAGAACTTGCCCCCAGGCCTTCCTTGAACTCTAAGTGGCCTCTCCTTTGCACTTTTTTCCAGGTTATCAATGTCACAGGTATCTCCGTGGGATTTGGCTTATCTTCTGCTTGTGACACCCTCATGTCTCAGGTAAATAGAAGCTGCCGGTCACCCTCACAGTGACCTAGAGAGTTCTCCTGAGTGCATCTGGAAGAACCCCACCGGCAGGAGCTGGCCTGTGCCCAGAGGGACAAAATCCCCGACAGCAAACCCTGTGGCACCTGGCCAGCTAGCAGGCCCGCTCTCCTTGCTGCTGTCTCTGCAGTGCGGCCGGGCGCCTGTCTCGGGCCTGTGGAAGCAGTGTATCCGCATGCCCCCCTTACACTGCATTCTGACCACAGAGGGAACATTTTGTAAAAGTCCCTTCTGTCACTTCCCACAGTATTGAGTTTGGGGTAGTCTGTGGTTCTCAGACTGTAGCGTTCATCCGAATCCCCTGGGGGCTTGTTGAGGCACAGGTGGGCGGGCTCCCCCCAGGGCATGCTGGCAAATCCAGAGTGACCAGGTCTTGGAACGAGAGCCCAGAGAAAGAGGCTGACAGCCCCATGACCGCTTCTGGAGCTTATGAAGGAACTTACAAGGGAGGCGTGTCTGGGTGCCTAGCAGGACCACATGGATGTCCTCTGCACCACGTGGCCGGCACAAAGGGGACATATGGGGCAGGGCAGGATCGATGGGGCACCGCGGTGAGACCCGCCCCAGGCGGGGCGAGGCCTGTTCTAGGAACCAGCACCAACCAGAAGCCTATGGAGCACAGGGGAGGGGCCAGGCCAGACAGTCCCTGAGGGGACTTAGGGGACACATGTCATGGAATAGTCTCTCGCCACATCCCCCCTCCTGACCAGCTCGTACAATGTTCTGCGTCCCCCTCGCCCCCTCGCCCCTGAGGTACCCTGAGTGATCAGCAGGGGCTTCATTAGCAGAGACGTAGCTTGCTTAGTCCCCAGTTGGGCACATTAGGGACACAGTCCACGGCAACAATATAAACACATACAAGAAAAAGAAAGAATTGAAAGAAGGAATCCAAGTATCAACAAGAGTGTTTTCCATCATGCCCCTCAGGATCCAATCTGAGTGCGAGGTCACCTAGACTTGGAGTTGGGTCACTTTGGGCATTCATTTGAGCTTTTGTATGTGTTAACAAAGAAGAAATAGTAGCAGATTTGTCACAGGTGGACACAGGTAACCAGGTTCTTGGTGATGACAGACAAAGAATTGAATTGAACACACAGAGAGTTTATAGCAGAGAGAGCGCTCAGGTTTATTAAATGATACTACACTCTACAGGACGGGAGCGGGCCAGCTCTGAGCAGAGGGTGACCTCAAGGGCCGGAGGGATTCTCTTCTTATAGGGCGGATACTTCTTGGCTAGTTTTGGCGGGGTTTTGTTGCACATGTACAAGTATTTATATTACTTTAAAGCAACTGCGCATGTGGTCTCCCATGATTTTCTTTGTTCTTTGATTGGCCACTGGGGAAGGAGGTCCCATAATGCTAATTAATTATAATGCTATTATAATGAAGCAGAGGTCATGTAGCACCTTCTGCGCAGGTGCATTCAGGATTCACCATGATTCATCGTTTTTCCAGAAAGTAGGAACAGCTGGTCTTTGAACAGGGTCTCTGTCCTGTATGGATGTCTTTTATCTTAGCCCTGGGGCACCTCCAGAGTTTCCTCCTTCCTGACTATCTCCTGCCTCAGATTCATTTGGTATAAAAGACACAACATTGGGCTGGGTGCCCCTCCCTCCCGTAACTATTGGATGTCACAGGAGCAGCAGGAATCTAAGGTCGGAAAGACCAGCATTTAGTAGGGACTTGAACTGGGAGGTCATCATCTATGGGTATGATGTTTGTAGCCTGGTCTTTGGATGTTAATGTGGCCATGGCCTTGGGAACGTGGCCAGGCTGTGTAACCGTGCATGTTGGCGGGGGGAGGTGGTGCTTTCTGGGACAAGGAGGTGAATAGGCAGAGGAATATGCTAGACTGGGACCCCTCCCTGCTCCCCACTTTCAACGGTGTGTGTATCAGTCCACAGAGGGCATGTCTCTGTGGGTATCAGGATGACAGGGTCCTGCAGGAGACTAAGTTCCTCCCCGTCCAGGGACGTGAAGTAACTGACCCACCCCAGCAGAATGTCCCTTTGCAGATTCCAGTAACAGCCCCTGTTCCAGGGACCGTAGGTCTTGGTGCCCTCGCTAGCATGGCCCACTGAGCCATGGCAAGCACCCCCGTCATTTTTGTGCCCTTAGTTTTCTCACCTCTGCTACGTGGGTGCCTCAGTCTGAGTCCCTAATCTGGCCTATGGGGCAATAGGCCCCATGAGTTGGTCACTTAAATGTGTTAATGCCTGGGAAAGCCCCTCTATGCGCCTGGCTAAGGTTGGCTTTCCAGCCAGTAATTTCACATGTGGCTGCGGGACGCCATTTTTCTGTCCTGTTCGCCCAGCTGCTTGTGCGTTACAGGGGCGGGGAACCTCCATTCGTCATCGTGTTCTTCCGCCCCTTCTTGTAAAACATGTCCTTTGAAATGTGACCCCCCTGCCAGTCAGTATCTATTTGACGGGGGTACCCATACACAGTACTTAGATTTTTCTAGTCCCTTTATGGTAGCAGCCTGACTAACCTGCTGGCGTGGGGAGGCCTGAGTTAAACCACATTCAGTGTGGGCACACACCAGAGCCTTTACTCAAGGGGAGAGGCCAATGTAATCAATTTGCCGGTCCCTTACCCATTGGGCACTGCGGTGAGTAGAAAGAGTTGAGCCGGAGCCTTTGCTGACCACAGAGCCGCCGCCCTTAGTTTAAGCCGCAGCCTCTCCTCCTTAGCTATGTGCCATCCTGCTTGGGCATGAGGGCATCCACTTTTCCAATGTACCCTATTTGCAGAGTCCATTGATGGGCCAGTTGCTAAGGCATGACTTTTTGTCAAAGTGTCTGCTGTCTGGTTCCCTGGGAGTGTGGACACCTGTGGGAGGGACAGCGGAGACGGTAAAGCCTGCCTTTGGCTTTTGCCAGCGAGCCCAATAACTTTCCACATCTCTTGTCCCTGTACAGGTTTGCTCACGACTGTCCACTCCTCTGCCTATCATTGTCAAAGCCACAGAGTCAGTCCTTTCAGAGCAGACCAACGGTCAGTACCAGGGTCAGTGGCCAGGTTCCTGTGTGATTACCAACAAACCACTCCCGACTCGGCCCGCTGGTTTTTCCTGTTTGCATGCAGATAGCGTCAGTGGGCCACTGCGTGGTCAGCATCCGAGCAGGCAGATTGCCCGTTGGAGCCATCGGGCTCCAGCCGGCCTTTCCCTCCTCTTTTGCAGGTCACCAGGGCTGAGACAGGGATGGGCGTATGAGCATTTGGAGGCTCTGTACGTTCAGCAGGATCCCGTAGCTGCCGAACCCCTAGAGGCAGGGCTGGCTGACAGAGGCCCCCTGTTGCAAGTGGCTGTGCGTTGCCTCGGTGTAGGACACTGAGCTGTGGCAGAGGTGGGTCCATGGGACGTGTTGGTGACCCACCCCTTCATGGGAAGGGAAGTTCTTAACGGTAGTTGGCTTTCCACCAGGGTGTGTCTCATCTCTGCCTTCTCCCACAGTTGGGACAAGGGGCACTCTTTCTTTTTGCCACAATGTCCAGCTTGTGGCTCCCAGGATGACTTAAACATCCAATTCAAACAGCAACCCCACCTGTGAGATCCCTGGAACTAACCCATTTGTCCAGCATTTTTACTCTCCTAAAGACAGCCTGTTCTGTCCCCTGTCCCATATATGTCCTTTCTTAACCAGGCATTATCATGGGCAAAGGCGTTGCACCAAACAAGGTATAAACTTCACCAATAGCCCCAGAATTCCCATAAAAGACTACCTCCTTCACATTTTTTGGTCCTGGATAGGTTTGTATGTTGTCCATGAGAGCCCTGGGAACAAAGCAGGCCTTACCCAACCACAAGATTTGGTTCCCTAGAACTTTATTGCAGTGCCCAAGTCTTGAATGCTCTGTGGACTCGCTGTGTTGTCGGTGGCCCAGGAAAGCCCGCGAGGTTTTCTACAGTGGAGGCGAGTCTCGTGGGTTAATATTTATGTCATTCCACAGAGGTTGCAAAGGGACACAGCGACAGGTCCCAAGTCACCACCCCATGGCGTATGGTGGGGCGATGTGAATAGCCTTCAGGGAGCATTCGGAGGCACGCTAGTGGGAAACACAGTTTCTGACCATTGTTTTTAATAACTCTGAGGGCATGAGCCTTGTGGCAGGTGACAGCTTCCACCCATCCAGAAGATACACACGCAGCAAGGACATGTTGATCGCCCATCCTCACTGGCAGTTGAATGAAGCCCAGTTTAAATGCATTAGGAGGCATGAAGGAAAGCAAAGCATGAAACATGGGGCTTGCCAGGGAGCCCAGAGAACAAAGCAGCCGTCGGGGCTTCCCGCAGCCCCAACTCTTCATTTAATTTACAGCCGTTGCTTTCCCACCTTCCTGCCTCTGGTTCGGGAGCAGGCTGCTGCCGTGTGACCAGGACTTCAGGGCGGCGAAGTCTGGCACCGAGGGGCCGTTTCTGCAGAAACAGAACAGGCTTCATCCACATGTGCCGCAGCGTGATATTCAGGTCCAGTCTTTTTAGTGTGACCCTCAATTTTGATGACAGACATCTTGTGCCAGGGTAGCTCAGATTTCCAGGAATTCCACCAAATTTCTGGAACACTGATAACATACACAAATTCAACATAAAGAAGGCTCAAGGTTATTATTTATTTGGCAATATTTCCCATGTAATTTCACCATACCAGGTAAGCCTAGTTTAATATTTTTCTTTTATAAGGAGAGAAAACAAATCTTTTTAGGCATTCCAGGGGCCTCTAGAATACCTCAGAGCTGTTTCAAGAAAAAATCTAATTTTGCATCGGATTACTCTTGATATTTAAATTCATGTACTTGATTAATTCAGCTTGACCACACAGAATTTCTTTCCTGAAGATTAATTTTTACAAGCGTTCTATTGTATAACTCTCCTTTTTAATATTCAGATTTCCCCCCATTTTTCTTCTTTCCATTCTGAAACAACCAGCCTTGCTTTAGGACAAAATTACTTTCCTTTCTCTCAAAAATATATTCTTATACCTTTTCCTTCTTTAACTGAAAGTGTATATTATTTTCCTTTCATTTTAATTAGAATTCATAATCCTTTGATAACTCTTAGGCATGTCTCTTCTACATAAGCCAACAAACTTAAGCTAGCTTTTTATTTACTAAAGATTAATCTTATATCATGTGAACCCAAAAAGCATTTGGGTTGGTTTCTGCATTTCTCAAAATTTTCTCAGAGTAGCCGGTCCAAACAAGTGCTTGTTTGTTTTTTAAGCCAATTAAACACAGCTCATTTACACATTAGCAATATGATACAGAGGTAAAAATACCACATATCTGTAACACATGTATAGACACATGTGAACATACAAACAGACACAAGCAGAGACCTCGTGGGCCGCATAAAAGAAGTGAGATCTGCCCTGGCTGTGTTGCTCAGTTGGTTGGAGCATCGTCCCATATATGAAAAGGTTGTGGGTTTGATCCTCAGTCAGGACACATACACAAGTTGTGAGTTCAATCCCTGGTTGGGGTGCATATGAGAGGCAACCAATTGATGTTTCTCTCTTACAACTTTCTCTCTCTCTCAAAATCAATAAATATGTCATCAGGTGAGGATTAAAAAAAAAGAAATGGGATCTAAAGAGACCTTTTCTTCCCCCTAAACTTTATCATCCAGTCCCAGTGAACAGAGTTGTAGGCATTATTTTATTATCTTTTTCTAGTTTTAGTTCATCCTCTAGTCTTCTAACCCTGGCTTCTGCCTCCTGCTGGGTGTCTGTGGTCAGTCAAACTGCCCATGAGAGGGGTCAGCCCTCAGCTGTGGCCATGTGTTTTCCTTCCTTGTCATAGTATGTAAAGCAAACTTCTTCAAACAAATGCATAAGATCAGCTGGCATTTTGGGGGCATCCCTGTACTCCCATGTCAGTCCACAGGCCTAGCATATTGGCCACCCTTCCCCCCATGGAGGTCATGGCTGACCTGGGATTTGCCCTGTGGATGCCTCTCTCCCAAGGCCCATTTCTTAGGTCTCCTGGTTGGCTCACCAATGTTTATATGTAAAATTTCCTAGGGCTGAGAGACCAAAGAAAGGAATGAGAATTCCATTATTGCATCGAGAGCTTATTAAGGGAACTTATGAAGGAGGAGTGTCTTGCACAGTAGTCCAATAATGTGGATATTGTCCACACTGCATGACAGGTGCCAAGGGGCCCAGTAAGACAGGACAGGGTGGATGGGGTGCAACCCACCCCAGGTAAGGGAAATGCCTTGCGTGCTTGCCTGACGCAGGGCAACAGTCTGCTCCAAGAACCAGCATGCCTGGGGAACAGGGAGGGCTTGAGTAGACAGTCTCCTCTGGGGGAATTATCAGGAAGCCATCTCTGTATGGCCAGGATCTAGCTGGTGGTGGGTGGGGCAGCAGTCAGGCAGCCATCATGTCAAGGAATAGTCTCCCCTCCACAGGGAGGGAGTGGTTGACTTGTACTGTTGGCTGACTCTAGTGATATAATGGCTCTCTCTGTAGCTCTGTAGCTAATTTCTCGCTACCACACATATGTTACCAAACAGGGACCTGGGAAGAGACGTGCACAGTTTGGCTTTAGTAAGCCAATGTGGCTCTACCATGCCTTAGGTACTGTATTTCATTTTCTTTTTTAAGATTGTATTTATTTATTTTTAGAGAAAGGAAGGAAGGGAGAAAGAGAGGGAGAGAAACATCAAAGTGCAGTTGCACATTGCATGCCCCCTACAAGGGACCAGGTCTGCAACCCAGGCACGTGCCCTGCACTGGGAATCAAACCCATGACCCTTTGGTTCAAAGGCCAGTGCTCAATCCACTGAACCACACCAGCCAGGGCCATATTTCTAACAAGTTTCCTGGCGATGTAACCCCTAACTGTACATTAGAATCACATGGAGAGCTTTGAAAAATAACTGACATTTGTACCCCGTCCCCCTCCACCCAGTGAAATCCAGACCAGCTTTAGCGGGACCCTGGCATCAGCATTTTAAAAACATTCCCAGGCGATTCTTACAGAAAGCGAGGTTTAAGAACCACCACCACTGACAGGATGCAGCACAGTCTTTAGGACCATTCGTCTCTTTGTGAGGCGAGCTCTAAGGCCTTTGGGGGACAGTGGGGTGCCGATTCTGTACTAATGGGTTCGTTTTGGCTGTGTGCACCCAGACCTACGGCAGCCCCAACAAGAAGCATGTGGGCGTCATCCTGCAGAGGGGCGCGCTTGTCCTACTTCTCTGCTGCTTCCCCTGCTGGGCACTCTTCCTCAACACCCAGCACATCCTGCGGCTCCTCGGGCAGGACCCGGACGTGTCCAGGTAAGATGGGCCCTGCCAGGGCGGGGTGGGGGCCATTTCAGCAGAGAGGGGCTCCCCTACAAGTACAGCCTCTGGGAATTACTAAGGCCAGGGAGAAGGCCACCCCCCACCGGGACTGAGCTGTCCTCAGCTGACTCCTGCCAGGCCGTGGTGCTTTCCCCGCTGGGCACCTTGGTCCATGCCCCTCTTCTCCCGGGTGACTTCAGGATAAATAGTTTTGAGAGAAATAAGATTTGCAAACACCCTCCACGTGAGATGATCGTTTGTGGGGGTGATTTGTGGTTTTGTGATTATTGAGCCAGGTTGTATTAAAATCACTTAGGTGCTTTTAAAACCCACGCCCGCCTGGCCCTCCCTCCTTCCCAACACTCTGTTGTAATTGGTCTGGGGTGCGGCCTTGGCATCAGTGTCTTTCAGAGGTCACCCGGATGCTTCTAATATGCTGCCCAGTTTGAGACCCTCTGGTTTAGTTGATAAAGACCTTTAAAATCCTTGTCTTAGACCAGAGGCTCTGAGCCCAGGGGACATTGGGCAATGTTGGCAGGCATTTCTGGTTATCAATACTGAGGCATTGGTACTGGTGGAAGCCTGAGATGCCACAGACCATCTCAGGGCACACAGGAAAGTGCCCCACAGCAGAGAATTAACCAGCTTGGTGCCGGGTTTGAAAAATGCTGTCTTAGACGTAAAGCCTTGGAAGAACCTAAAGAGGTCATTTGGGTTATAAGATGACAAGTGCTATTGTAAATTTTCACATTTGCTCCAGCAGCTTAAGTCCATTAATTTGAAAGAGTCAAGAATGTGACAGGCAGTTACAGCTGGTTGATCCTGCCCTCCTTGCTCTTGAAATGAGGACCTTCGTCACCTTTTTTCTCTTTATCGTATAGGCTCACCCATACCTATGTCATGATCTTCATCCCAGCTCTTCCTGTAAGTTCTCAAGGGTTAAGCGGTTCCCTTCTTGAGGCGCACTGATGACCGGCAGCTGAGGCGCCTGGGAGCTCAACGGGTCGGACCAGCCTCACGTGATTCCCACATGTGGCGTTGGCCCATTCGGCAAGGGGCCATTTTAATTATGCCCGTGAAAGCCACAAACGTGTCCCTCGAGAAACACCGAGGTCGAGGCGACTCCAGGGGGCCACTGTCCCGAACTCCTGCAGCTGGAGGAGCCCCTGGGGTCATCTGCAGAGAGGGGCTCAGACTCTTGTTGAGTGTAGGGCTAAATCCTTCCACATCTCAGAACACGTGAAGGCCTCACTCTGAACCTTTAGATGTGAGGTGTTTGTTTGTTTGTTTGTTTGTTGTTCTTTTGCTTGCTGAATATGATCACACAAAACCACAAGTGTGTGTTAGTGTTTGACACAGAGGTGCATGGTCAGCGAATAGTCTGAGCTGATACCACTCAGTTGTACATGGTAGCTGGACAGTTACGTGCAGCTTGATGATATTTTGGACAGATCACATATACGATGGTGGTCCCTTAAGATTATAATGGAGCTTTATGGGGAGGAACGAACTTTCCTTTACCCTTAAGGGTCTCCTGGCTGGTCCAATAATGAAATAGACATGAAACATATTAGCCAGAGAAAATAACCAAATTTAATACATACTGTGGACAAAAAAAGGGCCACATACTCAACCTGACAGGCTCAGGGGAGGCCAGCAGGGTGGCCATACACACTCAGGAACCTGAAGTGACCACACAGGATGGTCCGAAGTTAAAACTTTTCAACTAAAAGCGAGTCATGGTGGGTAGTCATGTCCTAGGCCAGTGTTCTCCCTGACAAAGGTCACTCTTTACCTTCACTGAGCCTATTGTCTATTTGCATCTACAATAACAGAACTTTGGAATGTCAGCAAAATTCCCTTCTTCCAGACCCCTCGGGCACAACCTCCCTCGAGAGCAGGAGACCACAGGACCCCTCGTTGTTACCTTGTTCTCCCACCTACCGTACTGTCCGTGTTCTGTAAATGTTCATTGTTAATTATCCTGCGCCCACCGGTGTGAAAGAAGTACGTGCCTGTCCATTTCCCGTTTTATCCAATGCCAGAGGCTTCCCTGCTTTGCTTTCTCCTGCCTCCCTGATCTCACCAGTGCATTTCCTGTAACTCCCTGATGTCTCCTGCTTTGACTGTCATATAAGATAAGGAGCAAAATTGCCGTTCTCTGGAGCATTTTCTCAACCTGTTGAGATTTTGCTTCCCGGCAATTGTCAGTTTGGCTCAAATAAACTCATAAAAATTCTCTGCAGGTTTTGACATGTTTTACATCAGCAGTACATGTGCATGGGGACCCCACATGCAGGAGAGAGCCAGAGACCCCACGTGCAGGAGAGGCTCAGGGACAGAAAGGGGGACCTCGGTATGTAAGATGTTCTGAGCTAGGGGTGAGGTGAAGTGTCTTGGGACTCCCAAGAGTCATTGCAGGATGATAAAAAGAGTGGGTATTTATTAAATAAAGGTCTTCCCTTTATTATGGGGAAGGCCCGTAATTCTAGCTTTAGGTAGTTAAAGGGAGGGGCCGGAGCTTCTCTTGAACCTGAAGCTAAAATTGCCTTTAGCTCAAAACAATCTGCACAGCACGGAGGCCTGTCTGCCAGCGACCTCCTCTGGGCCGCCACAGGCTGAGAAGCTCTCACCACTTGGTGAAGCTGAAGCTGTCCCAGCGCTGCAGCGCGGCTCCGTACACGCACTCTAACCCCTGCGTCACAGGTGCACGCAGCAGTCAGCACAGTCACGTGCTGTATAGGGTTGTACCGTACGAGCTGTGGGGGGACAGAATCTGTCGCCCCAAACATGTCTCTTTGGCATAAGGGTTATTTTAAGCTGATTAACTTAAAAAAAAAACAGACAACCTCCCCCGCCCCCCGCCACCAGCAGACAAAGGAGAAGCTCTGAAAACCAAGTAGGAGTTACCCTTAGTAAAATGCGCTGACACTCTGAGTCTCCCTGGCTGTACGAGGGAGGAGGGGTGACCTTATCTCAGTCCCACAGACAGGCCTTAAAGCCACACAACAATCTGACCCATGCAACTGTGCTTTTCCTGGTCACTTCCTGTAATTGACCCCCCTCCCCAGTATCTTCTTCTGTCTTCAGCTGAAGATGGTATTTAAAGTGGCGGTCTCAGCCATTTTGGCGAGTTACTCAGTTTTCTTGGGTCCCTTCCATGTGTACAAGAGGTGTACATGTTACTAAACGTTAGTTTGCTTTTCTCCTGTTAATCTGTCTTTTACTACAGGGATGTCTCGGCCAAGGGCACTAAAGGGTTAGAGGGAAATGATTTTTCCTCCCCTACACAGCACAAGGCTCTGCGACGTCGCCTGGGCGTGTGGTGGGCCACTCCGCCCCGGAGTGTGTCATTGCGCTCTGTGATGCTCGCAAGGATGGCGCCCCCTAAGGAGGCACCTCTCTGAACACGTCCCTGCAGTTGAGACGTGAAGGACTTTTCATTTGCCAGCGCTGCCCTAACAAAATACCGCAGACTGGGTGGCTTAAACACAGAAGTCCATCTATTTTCTCATAGTTTTGGAAGCCAAAAGTCCAAGGCCAGCGGGCCACAGGGTTTGCTTCCTCTGAGGCCTTTCTTCTCACTTGCTGACGCAGCTGCCTTTCGCGTCTCCCGTCTGCTCAGGAGCACACCAGGCCAGCTGGACTAGGACCCATCCTAATGGCTTCATTTTAACTTAATCCCACCTTCAAAGACTTTATTATCTCCAAATACAGTCACGTCGGGGGTTAGGGCTTGAATGTATGAGTGGGTGGGCACAATTTAGCCCTTGAAAGTAGCCATCTGCTCTTATTATTGGTATTGTGGCCTTTAATTTACCCTGAGACCTTAAAAAGTTTAATATTCTTTTAATTATCACCAAAGAGAATGTAGCCTAGTCTACAAAGGAGGCGCGCCCCTGGAGTTTGCCCGGGGCTGCCGTTACAGCCTGCTACCTGCAGAAGGGCCTCTGGTGTGCAGCCAAGGACATGCACCCCCAGACCCCGGGGTGGGACACCCCTACTGTGCACACCCTGCCCCCACCCTCATCGCCTTCTCAATGACTCCCCTCCGTGGCGCCTGCCGGGGCCAAGGGCAGTGAAACGGGGTCTCGGCAACCTTGGCAGGGCCGGGCCAAAATGCTAACACTCATCTCTGTTGTTCTCTTGTAGGCGACGTTTCTTTATACACTACAGGTTAAATATCTGTTCACCCAGGTAATGCAGGCTGGCTTTCTTCTTTGTGGGGCTAACCGGCTTTCGCAGCTTTCGGGGGTTGGGGGCCCTGAAGGTGTTCAGAGGACAGGGAGGCCGGGAGCCAAGGGCCACTGTCACGCATTTCCCCAGGTTGTGCGCACCGGCCTTTTGTGTGGAGCGGCTTGGGAAGTGATATGTTAAAAAAAAACCAAAAAAGACACCTTTCCCTGACCGGGTGGCTCAGTTGGTCACCCCGTACACTAAGAGGCTGCGGGTTCAATCCCCGGTCAGGGCGTGTATGGAAGGCAACCAATTGATGTTTCTTTCTTACCCAATGTTTCTCCTTCTTCCCCGTCCTCTCTCTCTCAAATCAATAAACATCCTTGAGTGAAGATTTTTTAAAAAGACACATTATTATTGGCTTTGGAAATTCTTATGTGACCCCCGCTTGGAAATACTGCTTTTGGCAGGATGGGGTTGGAGCACAGCAGGTCTTGGCCTCGTGCTGTCCGCAGCTCCCGGGGAGTAAGAGCGTGCCTGTGAGGCTCGGGAGAGCTGTGCTGTCAGCTCGGGTCTGTCTGACAAGGTAAAAGCTGTTTGCTTCCCACATCCAGTGCCATTGCAACCCTCACGCCTTAAGTCTTAGTTTGAGATACCAAATAAGACTGGGTGTTTAGCCCCTGTACTTCTGAGTACAGCCAGATATGATGGCATACACTCCACACTCCAGTTTCATAAGCTCTTCTTCAGTCAAGTTTCCAAATTTCAGTTTGGGTTGAGGAACGTGTTATTCTTTCACCCACAGGCTTGTTTACACTTTTTAACCCCTGCTGGCGTCTGCCCACTTGTCTTCTCTCCTCTCTGCCGCCTTCTCGCCTCCTGCCCGTGCTGCCCTCTGGCCGGAGCTTCACCCCTCATGGCTCAGAGAGGGGAGGAAGCGGAGGGGCGGAGAGGGTGGGAGGGCGGGGGCAGCAAGGCCGGGGCGCCCAGTCAGGACAGCCCCGCGTGCGGTGGGTAGGAGACAGCCCTCCCGGGAGGTCTCCGGGGTCCCCACCAGGGGCTGGCCTCTCCTCGTTGCAGGGAATCGTTCTGCCCCAGATCGTCACCGGGGTCGCAGCCAACCTTGTCAATGTCCTCATCAACTATCTGTTTCTCCATCAGCTGCATCTTGGTGTGATGTGAGTCCAACCAATTTTGGGGACCGAGAAGGAATGACATGCATGTGGCTTCTCCAGGGAGGTGGGAGAAAGTGAGACCTTTATCAGGTCCCCGCGCACCCGTGTGGTCCCCTCCTCGGGCCACTCTGGCCCACCAGCTGGGCCGGGAAATAACGCTGCGTTGGAGGGGCGGTGCCAGCGAGGGGCGGGCGCTCACCTTGCTAAGCGAGGCCGGGGACGGGGAGAACGGCACCTCCCTTGCTGGACTGTTCCTCCCAGGGGTTCTGCACTGGCCAACTTGATTTCCCAGTTCTCCCTGGCTCTGCTCCTCTTTCTCTACATCTTCTGGAAGAAACTGCATCAAGCTACCTGGGGAGGTAAAGGCTGCCTTTTGTTTCCACCGCGGATGCGGCTTTGCCTCGGGTTGAGCGGCAGGCTGGCGGCCGCGGAGCTGTGACGGGGTCTGTGTCCTCCTGCAGGCTGGTCCCTGGAGTGCCTGCAGGACTGGGGCCCCTTCTTCCGCCTGGCCGTCCCCAGCATGCTCATGCTGTGCATCGAGTGGTGGGCCTACGAGATCGGGAGCTTCCTGAGCGGTCAGTGCAGGGACAGGTGGGCGGCGGCTGGGGTCGGGGGGCCCTGTGTGCAAGCAGGGCGCCGGCTGTGTCTCCCCCAGGTATCCTCAGCATGGTGGAGCTGGGAGCCCAGTCCGTGGTGTATGAGCTGGCCACTGTTGTGTTCATGGTGAGTGTCCAAGCCTGGGCTTGTGGAGGTGCTAACCGTGTCTCTTGAGAGTCCTAAGGTGAGCGTGGGCTTCCTATGGAACAGTCAGAATCTGTGAAACGATTCAAGAAGGTAAAATTTTATCCTAGAAACTGAAAGTGCCCTTTTGGTTTGGCGGGGGTCTTCCTGTAAGTGGAAGGGGACTGGGGAGAATCTCTAAATGACTCCTTCACTGCTGGTCTCCCATCCGTCCACATGGTTCAAACCAGAAAGGTTTCACTTGATTGCCACACTTGCCGAAGAGTTGTCACAATGCAAATGCCTTGAGGGCAGGTGGGGCATGAAGGGGCACGGTGCTGGGTTTCCGGCAACGGGGCCGAGCTCCTGTGCCTCACCAAGCTGCCTGGGCCTGATCCTCTTAAAACTTGGTGTGACCACTCCTCAGTTGGACCCAAAAGCCTGAAAAGCAGGGACAGGAGCAGCTGTGTACACCTGTGTTCATAGCAGCATTATTTAGGATCCCCAAAAAGTAGGAACAGCCCAGGGGTCTAACGAATGGCTAAAGAAACTGTGGCCTAGACACAACGGAATGTTCACTCAGCCTCACCAGGGACGGAGATGTCGATGTGCCAGGGAAGAACCCAGCTGTTAGAGGCTTTCTTTTTGTCTTCGTTCTACTGAAAATGTCAGCTCTGAAAGGCTTCCTTGTCCAGTTTGCAAGTGTCCTTTAGAAACAAAGTGAAAGATGGGATAGAAAGGGAGCACGGGCTGGGGAAAGGGACCGAGGCCCGCGCGCGCCCCAGCGCTGCAGTCATGCTAACACTGGGACCCCCGCCCCCAGACTCATCGTATGTTAAAGTACATAGATATGCATTTCTTGGGTGGGTTTTTTTTTTTTTTTAAAGAATCATTTTCTTGAGGACCTAGTCTTTTTCTTTGTATTATGGGTAGACTTTAACCTGCACTTCTTCCTTCAACACCTCTTATATTTCTATGTATTTTAGATTTCAGTAAGTTTAGTAACTATATCTGACTCAAACTGCCTAATGGTACATAGTAATCCCTTGTATATAGTATAATTTTTAAACTGATCTCCTGCTGCTGAATATTTACTTTGTTTCCAGTGTTTCAATATTATTTTTAAGGATTTTATTTATTTTTAGAGAGAGGGGAAGAGAGGGAGAAAGGGAAGAGAAACACCGATGTGCGAGAGGAACATCGGTTGGCTGCCTCCTGCACGTCCTCAGCCAGGGACCTGGCCCACAACCCAGGCACATGCCCTGACTGGGAATCTAACTGGAGACCTTTCAGTTTGCAGAACGATGCCCAAACCACTGAGACACACTGGTCAGGGCTGTTTCAATATTATTAATAACATTTCAATGAACATCTTAGGACAAATATCTTTGTATACTTGTTTGATTATTTCATTAAGATAAATTCAAGTTTTAGGTTTTAAGTGTTTTGCATACAGTATATTGCCATATGCTTCCCAACAGGCTTATAAGAATTTATATTTATGTTTCTCCCTAATCAAAAGATTTTTACCCTTTACTCATATTAACCAATTATTGACATTGCAGCCCATATGCTTGCCTTCTCTCTCTCCACAGTTTGTATTCAAATTCCATCCATTGTTCTGATAATGTCCTTTATAATTTCACCCCCCCCCCCCCCCCGCATTAGGGTGTTGCTTCTGTAGTGTCCTTTAATCTAGAACAGATCCTCTGCCTGTCTTTTTCTTTACCGTGATCATTAGAAGAATAGAAGCTATTATATAAAGGCTTTCCCTCAATTTGTTGTTGCTGATACATCCTCATGAACACATTCTGACTCTACATTTGCTGTGGATTTGACATAGTAGGTGGTTAGACAGATGCGAGCAGGGTAGGAACAGTGAGCCAGGCACGAAAAGTTACCAGGGTGGAAAGACCCAGGCGCCTAAATCATAGGGTAGGACCTTTCCTCTGTCAACGTAACAAACGTTTCAATCTGTAGAAAAGTTTGGTGAGTTTATCTGAGCCAAGCTGACGATAATTGCTGGGAAGCAAAATCGCAACAAATTGAGAAATGCTCCAGAGAATGGCAGTTTAGCACCTTATTTTATATATTCCAATCAAAGGAGACATAAGGGAGTTATATGAAATCCACTGGTGATAGAGGTGGGAGAAAGCAAAGCAGGGAATCCTCTGGGATTGGATAAAAAGTAAAATGACGGGCATACACACCTTTTACATAGGTGGGTACAGGATAGCTAACAGTCAACAATTAACTTGATAACAATAAGAATGAGGGGATTTGTGGTCTCAGATTGTGCCCAAGGGGTTTGGAAAAAGGGAAGTTACCTTGACGTTCCAAAGGTCTGTTCTCATAGATGCGAAAAGACAACAGACAGGCTCAGTTAAGGTAAAGACTGATATTTGTTAGGGAAAAATACTAGCCTAGGACATGAATACCCACCATGAGCTGCTTTTAGTTAGTAAGTTTTCATTTCGGACTGTCATTTGTGGTTACTTTAGGTCTGAGTCTGTTAAGGCTGCCTTTCAGGTCCTATTAACCTGAGCTTGTCAGGTTAATATATGGCCCCTTTTGGTCCATATATCCCCTAGCATATTGCTGGTCATGCAATTTATACTCCCTGACTTTTCATACCGCTGGCCATGTGGTGTAGACCCTACCATGACCTTTTCTTCCCCGGATTGTTACTTGTCATGTGGCAGACCCCTTTAGAGGAGGAACAAGTGCTGCAGATGGAGATGGGGTCCGGGTTCTTGGTGGTTGCGAGCAAAGAATTGGACCGACCACGCAGATATTGTAAAGCAAAGCAAGCAGAAACTTACTAAGGAGAGTACACTTCCCAAGACACAGGAGCAGGCCACCTTGGTCAGGGAATGGCTCTCTTCTGTTGAACAGACTACAGGTTTATAGGGTTTTATCTTAAGCTTCTATACATGGGATTTCCCACGATCCTCCTTTGTTGCCTGCTTGTGGAGGAAACTACAGTGCTAATTATTATCAAATGTCACCAGGCAACTCTCAGGAACCAGGATATGACAACAGCCGCAGTGTCTCAGGGTTTCCTATTCTAATTCCCGCCTTAATTTCCCCCTGGAAGACATGGTTCTCAAAAATTCTTTTTTGGGGTTGCTCTAGGAGGATGGTAATTTTCTGTATTTGCTTCCTACTGGACCCAGCCTGCTGAAAACCATGAATCTTTTGCCGTATCTTGTCTAGTGGTTGGAGAGGAATTCCTGAGATCGACACAGACACTGTGTGTTGTAAGATGTTGGCATCGGATTCCTTAGGGATTGGTTGAAAACCATGGAGCTTCATCATCCTGATGTGGGACTGTTTGATGAGGAACTGTTTATATGGAAGATATAAATTAAGATGCAAGGGCTAGAGATTAGAATCATCATAATAAACCAAGTTACTGAGGGAATATATCCTTAATGCTATCCCAGATAGTTTCAGGGTTCCTGGGATACAATCTTTTTAGCCACGTTGCTTGCTGTAATATTTTGCAAGCATTTGTTTCAAGAAGTATTAACTAGAGAACAAGCCCCACCCTCCTGGACCAAAAACTAATCTACTTAAAAGTCCATTCAGGTTCCTGGGCTGGCAAGAGTACCTTGAGGCTCAGGTTTTGTGTACAGGAAGATTAGGATTAGTTTGTTTGGCCCAAAGTACTGTTAGGCATATTCCTGACTCATTGTGTTATCTTTGGTGACGGCAACCCAGCAATTGTTACAAGTATTGCCCCAGAGAAAATCCTGGGTAATTTGGAAAAGAGTTATTGACCCAAGAAGGAGCAGCAAAAGTACAGAATGGTAGCAAAAAAAAAAAAAAAAAAAAAAAAGGTTTTTTTTTAAAAGATTTATTTTTAGAGAAGGGATAGAGAGAGGGAGAGAAATATCAATATGTGGTTGCCTCTTGAGCACCCCCCACTGGGGACCTGGCCCACAACCCAGGCATATGCCCTGGCTGGGAATTGAACTGGCGACCATTTGTTTCACAGGCCTGCACTCAATCCACTGAGCCACACCAGCCAGGGCCAGAAAGATTTTAATATTGACTTGCCTTTAAGGTTTCTTTTTCTTGAGCAGGAGTTGGAGGTCTTCCTAGCAACAGTATAGGACATTGTGGAATGATCAGGCTTTCAAACTGACAGGTGACAGAGGGTGTGTAAAAACAAGTTCGAGATTTTTCTTCAACCCCCATAATATTAATTGAATTAGAGGAGAGAGGTCTAGCGTAAGAACTGAGAACACAGTAAGTGGTCCCAGTATCAACTAGAAAATTAATTTTCTTACCTGCCACATCAAGGGTTACCCGGGGTTACTCTGTAGAGATCAAAATACTAGTATAGGCTGGGGCTGACCTGTTGCTGAGCAGCCTCTGTCCTCAAGGGCTGCCATGGCCTTAGGTGTGACTGCTTTCCACTCTGGGAATGGGGGCAGTCTACCTGGGCAGGAAGCAGTGTCTACCTCTACCCATGGGACATGGCCCTGGGGGTGGCCTAGTGCAATCCCCTGCCCAGAGTCCAGGGTGTTTACACTTAAAGCATGTTTGATCCTTTTTGCCCTTGGTGTTTCTGCGGCTTCCCTGGCTTACTCGGAGGTGGCTGGACATTGCCAACTGCGCTGCTAACAGCTGGCACTACTAGTTTGGCTTGCTTTTTCCTCCCTACCTTTCTCACGCTGGCTCTGCTCATTCCTTCCTTAATTGGACTGTATGTTTGTAGGCCTCTTCCCAAATTTGTTGCTTCTGCTGGAGAGCAACAGGTGGTCAGGATTATTTAAAGTTCTCTCCAGGACATACCAACGGCAAGGGTTAAGGGGTTTGGAAGTTACTAATGAAGTGTGAGGGATCTTTGGAGACGTCTCCTAATCTATCTTTGCACTGCTGCGGGTCAGTTATTGAAAAGCGTACATGTACCCGAATAGGACCTTCTGCATTTGCTACTTCCCTCTGGGGCAGAAGGGCAGGGTTGGTGGGGAGACACGAGGCTCTGCTCCAGGTGTGCCCTGCTGGACCAGGTTTCTGGTAGTAGCGGGGAGGAGGGCTTAATTCCTCTGCAGTGGGAGCAGAGTCTTCACGGATCGGGGGCCTCCTTGGTCCCCCCACCCCCGAGACACTGGTGGGGAACTTAGACGGGGGTCATCTAGGATGCCATTGTTGACCCCTCAAGGGGCTGCCTCCCTTGGCCCAGAACGGGGACTGGACTGCAATGCAGGGCCGTGAAGGCTTGAACAAAGGGATGCTCTGACCATTTGCCCAGCCTTCTACAAACACATCCTACTGGAGTGTGGTGTTGGAATGGTCACTCCCATTTTCAGGCCAAACTTCCCCCTCTTCTAGTTCTACTGAGGCCAGGCCATATTGCAAAAGATTAGCCTCTCTTTGTTGAGAGTTTCAGGGTCAAATTTTTCCCTGTTCTAAGAATACATGCCAATAGGGATCCTGAGGGAATAGAGGGTGTATTCCCCATCTGTCTGTGGCATAACCGGCGGAAAGAAAGACAGTGGAACTTCCTAGCTCCCTAGAGGCATTTCTACCCCTTCATTTGCCTAACGGGTTTCCCAGTGGGTTGCGGGGCATCCCCATTATCCCACTGTTCTAAGCTTCCAGATGTCTCTGGCAAAACTAAGAGAGCTTGAGTGTGCCAGCAAGCAGAAAACAAACTAGAGTTGTTATGGACTAGTTTTATTGTACCTCTTTCCTGGTATCTAACTCGGAGGCTTCGGTTTAGTTGGGCATGGCTTGCCTCATGAAGAGTCTGGGTAAGTTGTAGGCAGGGGACTATGCCAGTCATTTGAAACATTCCCTGAGACCAAAAGAAAAACTGCTGTTAAAGTACAAGAGAGGGAATTAACTCAAACTACCGCATTTTGCCTTGTATAGCATGCACCCTTGTTTTAGTACTAGTTCCCAGGTATAATGCGAATTAGTACTATCCATGTATAAAGCACATCCTTATTTTTCTCTCAAAAATTTGGGCAAAAAGGTATACAAAATAAGGTTGTTTCCTCCACTCCTCATAATTGATTAACTCAAACTAATTTTCTCTGCTTCAGTTAATTTGAACCAGTTTCCTCTGCTTCTTGTAATTGATTAACTTGAACTAGTTTTTGCTGTTTCTTATAATTGATTAACTCAAACTAGTTTTCTCGGGTCCTCTGCTTCTCATAATTAATTCCTCTGAGGAGGGGGAGGAGCATTCTAGTTTATCTATTTTACAAATCTAATCTGGGTTGGGAAGGCCTCCAACGGGATTTTGACATGCTCACTGACCTTGACCTATGTTCAGCAAATGCAAACATGTGTAATGCAAACATTACAGAAAAGGCAGGCAGGGAAGAGGTGCAAATAGAGGGACCAAAATTCAATGTGTGAAGCATGTCTTGGGAGGAACATGGTTGGCTTACTGAAGGAGGGGGAAGGAACAATGTTGCTTTACAGTGAGCCTCACTGCATGGATATTGTCTTGTGCCTGGCAGAATGCTAGTCCCTAACCCTGACCCAAACCAGGTAATCGTCACATGGGAGTCTTTTAATCAGCGGGTGCCATTTTGGCTCTTGACTGCCTGACCTGTGCCCGCAGAAAGGCAGCAAACTCTCTTCGAGGTGCCAGGGTTACTCAAGTCATCAAGGAGACAGAGAGAACGCAAGTCTCCTCCAACTACTAACGGGGGGACAAGGAGTTGCCTCACCCTTTCGGCATCTCCCCAGGTCTCCAGGCTGGCTCGCCGAACTGCTGCAGATGGCGGTGGGGCCCGGGCTGTTGGCAATCATGAACAAAGAGCTGAAATGACCACACAGATACTGGAAAGCAAATCAAGTGGGGCACTTAGTAAGGAAAGTACACTTGCCAAGACATGGGAGCGGGCCACCTCTGGCCAGGGAATGGCCCTCTTTTATTGAACAGTTACAGGCTTTATAAGGGTTTTACTTAAGCTTCTGCACGTGGGATTTCCCAAAATCATCCTTGATTATCCACTTAGGGAGGAAGCCACAGTGCTAATTATTATCCAATGTCACCAGGTGATTCTCAGAAGCCAGGATGCTGACTGATGACAGCTGCAGTGTCTCAGGATTTCCTATTCTGTCTCTTGCCTCACAAGAGAGCTGGAGAATAGTCTCATTCAACCACCACACAAGCCCTGGCACGACCACTCCCTTAAGCACTGAGCCCTAGAGCTAACATCCAGGCCTCAGCTGTGATCCAGCTCCAGGCCCAGAAAAGCAGCAAGGCCAGGCAGATCAATGCCACTGCAGACACCAGGGCCAGCTGCGATGACTGATGGCCCCTGCCCTGGCACTGGCCAATGAGCAGAGACCACGACCCTGAAAGGACACACCTGGAGAGTTGATGAATGTTATGTAAAGTTCCTCTGCTGGGACCTCCAGATAGAAACCGTCAAAACAAAGGACTCATCTCATGTTCTCTCCTCTCTCTGGCATGTCCACACCTTCCCCCACCCCCTCTGGAGCGTGTCTGTACTTCCCCCAAGACCATTACCTTTGCCTTTCTCCTAAGCTCCAAGGATCTCCCCTCCATTTTCTTTTTTTTGCCTCTGTTATTTGTTTCCTGAGCCCATGCAGCCCAGATGGCTCTCTCCTTCCACGGCTCCCTTCTTCTACCTCTTTGACTTTATAAATAAACTTTCTCTTATAATTTGAGTCCTTGGCTCTAAACTCTTTCCAAGCTGAACTCAAGAACTAAGGTTTCTGGACCAAGGTCTAATATCAGTTGCCATTTTGTCACTCACAGATTTGTCCCATTTTTGGTGATATTAACTGATTGCTTGGTTAAAGCACTTTCTGCCAGGTTTCTCCACCATCAATTTATCAATTTACTCTCTTTTTCATTGCAATTAATAATTTTTTGGGAGACTCAGATTTTCTATAGCTTTGTCCTTTAGCAATCCTGATCAGAAGGCAAAATTCATGTTTAAATAAGTGATGAATCTTTTTTCTTAACACTAATTTCTCAAGTAGTAAATTTTTAGATAATAGTAATGGCTGATCTTTACTGAACACTAGTATGTGTAAGGCACTATTCTAAGTAGTTAGCATGTATGTACTATTATTATGAGATCCCTTTCTCAGATAAGAACTGAGGTGTGGTGAGGGTAAGTCAGCTGGCCAGGGCTGCAGCTGGTAGGTGGCTGGACTAGGATTTGACCCAGACGGTCTGGCTTCCGAATTCCGCTGCTAACCCCGGCGCCACACCGCTCACCTGGATCTCCTTTAGCACCGCCTCTGCCCTCACCAAAAGGTAGCACTCTCATCAGCTGGTGTGCACCTTTCTGCTTTTTTTTAAATTTTAAATTAATTTTTTAAATTTTAGAGC
Source organism: Pteronotus mesoamericanus (assembly GCF_021234165.1). Lineage (NCBI taxonomy): Eukaryota > Metazoa > Chordata > Mammalia > Chiroptera > Mormoopidae > Pteronotus > Pteronotus mesoamericanus. The sequence goes on from NW_026555090.1 coordinate 2,393,132, forward strand.
AAGAGGAAGGGAGGGAGAAAGAGGGGGAGAGAAACATCAATATCAGAGAGAAATATCGATTGGTTATGACTGGTTACCTTCCTCCCTACGTGCCCTGGCTGGGGACCGAACCTGTAACCCTGACAGGGAATCAAACCGGCGGCCTTGTGGTTTGTAGGACGACACACCACCAACTGAGCCACACCTGCCGGAGCAGTTTTCTTAAGTTCCCCCTATCCAACACTTTCGGGCGTGGCGTCACCATACTAGGGTTCTGTCTTCTAAACTTGCTCCCTGACGGTCTTTGGGGGACAGATCCATCTCGGGCTCCTGGCGGCCTGTCCTTCCACACCCAGAGGGAGAGCTGGCTATGCAGGGCCCGGGCGGGACGCTCTGCCGAGAAACCGGGTTTGTGACAAGGATCCCGGCCCCGGGTTCCAGGTTCTGTGTTAGCCTGGGGGCGGGGGGGGGGCGCTCCCCTCTAGGCACAGGTTTTGCAGATCAGTCTTCTTATAATTTGTAGGACGAAGTGTCACTGGTGAGGTGTGAAGCCCGATTTACCTGGTGCCTCCTCTCTGGGGAAGGTGCACGGCGACGCCCGGGCTGCTTTCCGGCTCCGCGCGCTCATTGCCTCCTTTGCCCCTTAGGTACCTGCCGGCTTCAGCGTGGCTGCCAGCGTCCGCATTGGGAACGCGCTGGGCGCGGGAAACATCGAGCAGGCCAAGAGGTCCTCCGTGGTCTCCGTGCTGGTCACAGGTGCTTCAGCTTTTTGGTCCGCGACCCACCTGCGCAGCCGCGCCCGGAAGCCCAGGCCCCGCGTTGCCCGCAGACGTCCTTTCTCACTGTGCCGTCTCTCTGCCCTTTCAGAACTCTTCGCTGTAGTCTTTTGTGTCCTGCTGTTAAGCTGTAAGGACCTAGTGGGGTACATTTTCACTACCGACCGGTGAGTGCTGCGATTTTCTTGAAATGTGTTATCTGTGGTAAAGAAATGGCTGGGCGGATGCTTCCACGTTTGCCTTCTGGGGTGGCTGCGTCTTGGGGGGTTCCCGAGCCGTGTGCAAAATCGGGAACTCAGTGATGTTCCCGGGGAAGAGCGGATCGGCGCGGGGACTGCTCTGCAACCTGGAGCGCCAACCAGCGGACGGGCGGTGGAGGTGCGTTCTGGTGCTGAGGGCACTCCTGTATTTTAAGGAAGGGAACTGCTTTCTGGTACCAGTGATACATTTTCAGTTAACTATTTCATTCCAATGACAAAAATCATTGTGAAATCTCAGAATGTGCCAGGGTACCTGGTTTGTAGTATTTGCATAATATATTTGCCAAGCCGAACTGAAGTTAAAAACTCACCAGCGAACTGTGTTCTGGATTCTGACAATGACAGACGCCTAACGTGATCCAGCAGGAACAGAGAGCACCTCTAAATGAAGCACAGGGGGAATCACAAAGCAATACTTTTTTAAAACACAAGACGCTAGTTTGCATAACTTTTGCAAGTAAATTTTAAAATCTGGAAGGAATAAGTAATTTTCTAGGAAAATAATTTATCAGAACTTACCCTAGAAAACATACTAGGTCTTAAAAGACTGATTTCCTTAGAAGAAATAAGAAAAAATTATTTTACCTTTAAAACTCTTTTTTTGTTTATCATTTTTCACTTTCAAGTAGAGTTGACATACATTATTATATTAGGTTCAGCTGTACACCCCAGTGATTAGACATAACTTACGAAGTGGTCATCCTGACAAGTCTTGCACCCATGTGACACCATACAGGTTTTTTTTTTTTAAATTTTTTAAGGATTTTATTATTTTCAGAGAGAGAAAGGAAGAGAGAAAGAGAGGTAGAGAAACATCTATGGGCAAGAGAAGCATCAATTGGTTGCCTCTCACACATACCCCAACCAGGGACCAGTCCGCAACCCAGGCAGGGGCCTCTGACTGGAAATCGAACTGGTGACCCTTTGCCTTGGGGAATGACGCCCAACCAACTGAGCCACACCTATCAGGGCCACACATAGTTATTAAAGTATTACCCACTGTATTCCCTGTGCTGTACTTTACATCCCCATGACGTCCCCATGACTGTTCTGTAACTTCCCACTGTGCTTCTCAATCCCGTCACCTTTTTCATCCAACACCCCCAAGCACCCTCCCCTCAGGCAACCATCAGAATGTTCTCTGTATTTATGAGTCTGTTTCTATTCTGCTTGTTCATTTCTTTTGTTTTAGTTTCAATTGTTGATACATATGTATTTATAGGAATTTTATTATTGTTATCTTTTTATTTTTTTTTCTTCCTAAAAAGTTCCTTTAACATTTCTGGTAATACTGGTTTGGTGGTGATGAACTAACTTCTTCAGCTTTTTCTTGTCTGGGAAGCTCTTTATCTGTCCTTCAATTCTAAATGATAGCTTTGCTGGGTAGAGTAATCTAGGTTGTAGGTCTTTGGTTTTCATCACTTTGAATATTTCTTTCCAGTCTCTTCTGGCCTGCAAAGTTTCTGTTGAGGAATCAGCTGGCAGCGTTATTGTAGGTAACTAACTGCTTTTCTCTTGCTTCTTTTAAGATTCTCTTTGTCTTTAATTATGATGTGTCTTGGTGTGTTCCTCTTTGGGTTCATCTTGTTTGGGACTCTCTGTGCTTCCTGGGCTTCTGTGTCTATTTTCATCACCAAGTTAGGGAAATTTCCTATCATTATTTTTTCAAATAAATTTTCAGTTTCTTTCTCTCCTCCTTCTAGTACCCACGTAATGTGAATGTTGGTATACTTGAAGTTGTCCCAGAGTCTTCTTACACTATCCTCCTTTGGGGGGATTCTTTTTATTTTTTATTTCTTTTTTGCTATCCTGATTGGGTGTTTTTTGCTTCCTTATATCTCAAATTGCTGATTCGATTCTCAGCTTCATCCACTCTACTGTTGATTCCCTTTAAATTATTCTTACTTTCAGTTAGTGTATCCTTCATTTCTGGTTGGTCTTTTTTATGCTGTTGAGGTTCTTTCTAAGTTCATTGAGCAACCAGCGTTTTGAACTTTGCATCTGGTAGATTGCTTGTCTCCACTTTGTTTAGTTCTTTTTTCTGGAGTTTTGTTCTGTTCTTTCATTTGGGACATGTTTCTTTGTCTCCTCATTTTCCAGCATCCCTGTGTTTGTTTCTATGTATTAGTAGAACTGCTACATCTCCCAGGCTTGGTAGAGTGACCTAATGTAGTCGGTGTTCTGTAGGGTCCAGTGGTACAGGCTCCCCTATCCCCCAAACTGGGCACTCGAGTTGTGAGCCCCATGTGGGCTGCATGCACTCTTCTCTTGTAGTTAGTTGAGCCTTGATTGCTGTTGGCACATCAGCGGGAGGGATTTACCCCTATGCAGAGCAGCCTCAAGGACTGGCTGTGACCGCCGACCACTGACCTCCAACCACCGTGGAGGATCAGCTGTGCAAGGACCCGCCCCACAGAGCAGGACTTCCTTCAGCGGGACTCGGGTGCCCACTGAGTCCACCTTGAGCGTGTTGCTTGTGCAGGGGCACCGTGGTGATGCTTTGACGTGGCCTGAAGCTGTCCTCTGGGTGTGCAGGCTCTAGAGCCTCCTGGGAGATACAGGTCAAGGTCTGCCACCACCTGTGTTCTGCCCGGGGCCACCCAGCATGAGCTACAAAGCAATCTGTAGATGGCTGCTATTGTGCTGCGCGCGGAGGCGCCCTGGTGAGGCCAAGCTGTGAACCAAGGCCGGCTGCTGTTAGTGCCGGGCTGGGGGCCACTTAGTGAGAGATACGGGGCTCACTGAAGCCAGATGCTCCTTGTTTGAGAGATTTTAGGAAAATCTGAAGCATGAGCCACATAGGCCATTTGTATGGAAAAGCCACTGGAACCAGCTTGAGTGGGCCCTCAAGATGGGTAGGGTGGGGTGAACAGTTGAGCCAGGTGATATGGTGCCTGCCTGCCAGCTCCATGCAGGGAGGGCTCATCAAAGGAGCAGTGGCCTCTGCCAAGCTACTGCTCCATTGCAGGAGCTCAGAGGGAGCGAGTCTGAGCGAGTCTGTGTGTGGGCCCTTCAAGAGAAACTGCCTGGGTCCTGGCTGCTGTGGCTTGCAGGTTCGATTCCCTGTCAGGGCACATGCCTGGGTTGCAGGCCAGGTCCCCAGTTGGGGGTGTGTGAGAGCCAACTGATTGATATTTCCCTCCTTTCCCTTCCCTCTAAAAATAAATAAATGATATCTTAAAAAAAAAAAACAAAACTGCCTGGGACTCCTGAAGCCCTTTGTCTTCCTCAACCTCAATCCCTGCTGGTTTTTTCAGCCAGAAGTTATGGGGACTTCTCTTCCTGGCACTGGCACTGGCCATGGGCTGGGGACCTCAGAAGCCAAGGTATCCCTCCCTGTTTTTATTTGCCACATGTAGGTATAGGACCAGCCCATTCCACATCTCTGCCTCTCCTACCAGTCTCAATGTGGCCTCTTTAATTCCCCAGTTGCAGGACTTCTGTTCAGCTGGACTTTAGGTGGTTCCGAATGGTGGTTGCTCTGTAGTTTAGTTGTAGTTTTGATGTGGTTGGGGAAGAGGCAGAGGACCACATTACCTGTGCCAACATCTTGACTAGAATTAAAAAAATTATTTCAAAATTTCAAAAAGCACCAATCCCAGAAGTTTCTAAAGGAGGATTTTATAAAACTTTTCAAACTTAGGTAATTCTAATGCTGTCAGAACTATTCCAGAAAACAGGAAAAGGACAATTTCCACATTGTTCATGAAGCAAATATGACATTGATACTAAACTCTGACAAAGCACAATAAAAAAGAAAGTCATAGAGCAATATCACTTATTAATATGAATTTTAAAATCCAAAATAAAATATTAGTGGACAGAATTCAGGAGCACATTAAAAACAATATATTTGGAAGGAATATTTAATTATATAATTATATGTAATATACTAGGTGGAATGTAATAGGTAGAAAAATAAAAGTGCAGGACATCATGTAGAGAATGCTGTGATATGAAATAATAGAATCTAAAAGGGGAAAATAAGAATATGTATTTGTATTTCCTTATTTTTCATAAACGCTCAACAAGCACAGACAGTGAGAAGAGTTGTTCCTTGGTGCGGGGGTGGGGGGGTTGGTGGCGGGGGGATCAAACGGGGACAGGAGTGGAAGACAGGTTTTTCTTGACTTCTTTTTCATATTTATCTTTTAACCATTTTCACGTGTTACCTAGTCAAAATAAATTTTTTTTTTTTTTTTTTTAAGAAAAGAACTGTATTTCTGTCCTTTATTGGCGGGGGGCTGTCATCATCTTGTTCAGTGCTAGGTTCTTACTTATTCATCCATTCCACAAATGTTTGTTGCCAGCATTCGAGTTTCTGTCAGCGGCTCAAGGTTTGTAACCCTGTTGCCTCCTCATGTCAGGGGCAGCATTGTTCTAGGCTCCCTCCGACCAGGGGCCTTCAACCCAAGCGTCTGGCTTTAGAGGTTAAGGCCCATTTCCAGGAACCGAGGATAATTCTGTAAACGCTCCCCACAGCCTTTACAACTGGCCAACCTCGGTTCTGTAGAGAGAACCTCCTTCTGTTGTGCTTCATTCAGATGAACAGGAAGGCACACGCGGGGCCAGACTGTTGGATTTAAATGTCTCTGCTGACCAAACGGATTATGTGTTTCTTCTCAGAGGCGTGAGATGCAGTGCAGAGTGGTTTCCCCACAGGCCCCAGGAGCAGCAGGGTGGTCCCTGAGCGGCCTGTGCGAGCCTCCCCTGTAATGCCCAGAAGCCGAGGCCCAGCCCTGGGGACCCTCACGTTCACTTCTGCGGGCCTCTGCTCCTGACCCCCGTGTGCTCTACTTCCTGACAGAGACATCATTGCTCTCGTGGCTCGAGTGGTTCCGATCTATGCCGTTTCCCATCTCTTTGAAAGTCTGGCTGTAAGTATTACACAGTAGTCCCTTAGGCACCTTTACAATCCATGTGCTGCTTCTGATGATGGCGAATTGAAACAGAGAAGTGGGGGTGGGTAGGCAACACTGAACATTTTCTGTTTGCTTTATAAGAACACTGGCACAGATGGGACAGCTCGGGGACTGGGCGCCTTTCCCAGGCATCGCGCTGTTCACGCTGGTGCCTGTTCTCTGCCCGCAGTGTACAGGTGGTGGCATTCTGAGGGGAAGTGGGAACCAGAAAGTTGGAGCCATCTTTAACGCCATTGGGTACTATGTGATTGGTCTCCCCATCGGGATTTCACTGATGTTTACGACCAAACTGGGAGTGATCGGTAAGCTTTAACCCCGGGTTCCTCACGCCCGAAGCGACTCTCAGCAGGAAGGCTTTCACTGAGCGGCGGGCGCTGTAGGGCTTCTCCACCTCCATCGCGTGCCCGTCAGAGCGGCGGGGACGGGCAGGGGCAGGAGGGAGCCCGAGGCCCAGGGCTGCAAGCCCACGTCCTCCTGCCCTGGCGGGCTACCTCCCACACGCACCCACTGCAGCGGAGCAGCGTGGCCTTTCTGCTCGGCCCCCGTCCCACGGCATCGAGTGCTCCCGGCGAAGTCCCTGGCAGCAGGGGCCGCTGCGGAAGCATTCGGAAATGCGCCCCCTGTGGCTTCGGCGCCAGCCTTGGGGGGCAGCCCTGTGTGGAGGGGCCCTGAGAGGGAGTCTGCAGGACCGACTGAGACTGAGGCCGTCAAAAGCCGGCCACGCTGCAGTGTTTGGGCGGAGGCAGGGGAGCCGCAGGTCGGCCTTGGTGTGGTTCTTACAGAAGTGGCGGGAGCACCTGCGGTGGCTGCGAACATCCTGGGGCGGTGCCGCCGCCCTATGATGCATCTGGCAGGACTCACAGGGAATGGCCCCCGGGCTGCGCCCTCGACGTCGCCTTCAGCGCCACCCTGCAGCCTCTGTCTCCAGACTGGTGCTGCCCTTTAAGGCGTGTGTCCTGTGGGTCTCCCCGGCAGGCCGCGGGTGTGCTGTGTGAGCAGCTCGGAAGGAGGCAGGGTGGTGGGGAAAGAACTTAATCTGCAGGGTGTGAAATTACCAGACTAACTTTTTTTAAAAGTAGGGAAAGAACTGACTGCCCAGCTTTGATTTCTAAAATAATAATTTGGAAGGCATTGGCAATTAGTCAATGATTACATGAAGCCTGAACACATTATCTTTGGGCGACGTTGAGGTTGACTTAAGCATGGTTTGTTCTCATCCATCTGCACTGGGCAGGTTCAGAGGGGATAAGAAGTCATCTGATACCTAGAATGAAATTTCAGCCCAAAGTGCCCCTTATGTTGCACATTTTTTTCTCAGGTTCAATAATATTTTAATGAAAAATACATGTTATGTACAAAGAATGGAGTTGCCAATGCAAAGTTCACTGGGCTTGCATCCTGGTGCAGAAAGTTATTTAACTGAGTTTCTGGCATTACTTATTTTTTAGATTTCACAACTTTCAAGTCACAACTAGAGGTAGCTGGTTATATTCTGTTTAAGATGGCTAGTGGGATCTTATAGTTTTGGTGGATCAGGAACACTGGATCTGATGTGTATGTGCTTTGACTCGTCCACTATGGGAAGGGCAAGTAGTCACCGACTATTCTAAATATCGGGCCAATCACACCTGGAAAACGTGATCTGAGAGAGGTTGGTACCGAAGAGCAGAGGTGAAAACTTTGCACTGAATTTAGGCACCTCCACCTGTAAACCATTGGCCCAGCATAGTCCCTTCTGTGTACCCAGATCCAGAATTCAGTGAAGACCAGCCAAATGGGCCAAGCAAAGGCCGTTTGTTCCGAGCTTGCGTTCTGGCGAGACTCACAGGCAGGCAGAGGAGCAAAAGAGAGCCTTACAGCAGCAGCGGGACAAAGGGAAGGCTCAGGTGGGCCCTGAGGGCGGCTGTGGGCCTGGGGAAGCTGGGGGGGTGGGGTGCCAGACAGAAGCTGGGAGCCCTTCCTGACTGCTCAGGGGGTGTGGTTTTCTCTGGCTGGTCCTAAGTGGGAAGCAGGAACAAAAATACGGGAAGCTGTCAGTTACTGATCAAGTCCAGGCCACCCGGGGTCAGTTGCTGCAGAAAGCAGCCCTGAGTTTCCGGGCTGAGCCCTAGAAGAGCAGCCTGGCCGCCCACAAGGCTGCTGCGCGCAGGTCCAGGGTCGTGCCACTGCATGTAAGGCGTCTCCTTTCTGAGCAGGTTGCTTTAGGCTGTGGGGCAAAGTTCTCTTTTTAAAATATGGTTTGACCTCTGTTTGTATATTTATTCTGTCACAGCTTCTGTTAGAGTTTCCAATGTCATTAGTTGACTCCCATCCCTCCCATCCCTGGGGCCTCCCTCTGAGTTTGTGTGGCAGAGTTTGTTTGGTGCTTGGGGACATACAAGGCTCTTCCCATACTCCCTTTCCACTCAGCCTGTCCTTTTGTGTCATCATCTCTCTGCAGGTAACCCTGCCCCGGAGCTCTTCAAGTTTGCCCCTGAAGCGATTAAGATTCTGCAGGCAGCACCCAGAGAGAGAGCTTTGGTCCCTTAGAGAGCTGGCAACTTCTGCCTCTTTAAAGTGTTCATTCCAGTTTTGGAGAAGATAGGGTGTAGTAGTTTGGGAGTGCTATTAGAAATAGGAAGTTGTTTGTTCTGGAAATTTTATTTCCTTATAACTGTCACTTTTCTTAATAGCTAAACATTAAGATTCTGAACATTTGTTCTGAGATTCAAAACCCCAAGAAATGGGGAGCACTGGGCCTCCCAGAACCTTCTGAAAACCAAAGGAGAGGGCGGGGAGGTCTGCGGCTTAGGCCCAGCAGTAAGACAGGGGAAACCACTCCCCAAGGGCGGCTGGCTCCCTGCGGAATTAACCTCTACCAAATGTTTCCACTTCTAGGTCTATGGGCAGGGATTATCCTTTGCACAGCCTGCCAAGCTGTGTGTTTTCTAGGCTTTATTGCTCGGCTGAACTGGGACAGAGCCTGTCAACAGGTAACTATGCTTGTCGCTGTCCCAGGAAAAGTTCCCCTCCTGGAAAACAAACAAAATCAGCTCTCTCTCTCTCTCTCCATCTCTACCCCTCCCCCCCCCGCACCCCCCCTTCTTGGAAGGTTCTATTTTCTTTGTATCAGAAAGGCTACTTCCTTATTGTTATTGTTTTAACTGCATTTAATTCGGATGTGAAAAGCCAGATGACCCTTGCTTTATCCATCCCCCTTCTGCCTGAAAAGCCAATTTCAGGACAAAATTTGGAACTGGAGAGATACATGGGACGCCGTCAAATTTATCCTGATACTGTTTTTTATGGTCCTAAAATATGCCATTAAGATACTTGTGTGCATCTTTCTTTTCAGCTTTCTAGGGCCAGTGTGGGGTCTGAAAAGTAGGTGAGAGATAAACAAGGTGAAGGAACAAGAAGGGACACCTCCAAGTGATCTCGGTCCCACCTTCCCCCAACCTTGTGCTTTTCCATCCAGCCTTCCCCACGCACTGAGCCCTGTCAATCATTCTGAAGATGATTCCATACTTGTGACCAAGAGAAGCGCCAGTGTTCCATGTCAGTTAGAGACCGTGGAGTGGCTTTCCCTAAACTGGGGAGTCAAGTCAAATATTTGAACAACACTGGTAAAGCCTGGTGGACTTACTGTGTATTTCATCTTGTAGGCTCAGATCCATGCCAATATGAAACGAAACATGGCCCCGGATGGGACTCTTCTCTCTCAGGGCTTCCTTTCCCCAGGTATGAGGTCGCTGCCTCTCCAGGTGATCCTGGAGGGCCGTCGGTGGGCACAACTAGGTTTGCTGCTGTGAGCGCCCATTTAAATGGGGCAGTAATGCTTCAGAAACAAGAAGATTGAGAAGTGCCCGATTTGAGGCAAACAGACTCGAGATTTGCCTGCTGTGATTCCAGCCATTAGGGTACTGCTGCGGGTGATTGGAGGCTGCAGGCGGCCAGCTCCCGGCTGTTGGCGGTGCTCCTGCGGCATTCTGGGGACACGCGTGATGAGAGGTGATGCTGTGCTGTGGGCCTCACTTTGGAAGCTGACATTTGTATGTTGTTTCCATGGTGTTCACCAGGCAAACGTGGACTTAGATCATGTTTTGACTTTTGCCTGTTGCTTCTGACTAACAATGACGCACATGTGCTTATCATTTTCTGCCAGTTTAGTAATCCCCCAGGTCCCCGGTGCCTGAAGCACTTTGTCACGTGCTCACACTGCTCTGCTGCTGTTTATGATGGAAGCCCTTCTGAGTTCACTGATTGGCTGAATTACAGTCAGTGGTCAGTTCGGTTACTTCTGCCAGATCTCATTCCTGTTGCCTAGTCTCCCCTGTGCCGGGTTACCTCCGACTGTGTTCCAGACTTTTCTATCTGAAAATTGTCTGTCTGTCAAAGTACTTTGAGGCCTAAGGTGATGCTGGCTGTCTCCAAAGAGGACACGCCTTAGCTTCTGTCCAGCACCTGGGCTTACTAGCAGTCTAGAACAGTTTCAGAAACGGAAGCTTCTGGACCACCCGGCTGAGCTAAAGGTGACCAGTGTAAGGGCTCGTTTCCTCCTGGTTCACCGCTAGTTCTTGGGTGCGGCCCTTCGGAGTTCTGGCCTGCAGCGCAGAGGGGTTTGTGGGGTTGGCACCGAGCTCCCCAAGCCCTGGTCGGTCCAGATGGAGAACTCGCAGATTCCCACCCGCCCTAGACGTTGCCCAGTGACTGACTCATTATGCTGTTAGTGCTCTGGCACCTTCAAGGTGACATTTTTCATTTATTTTATCCAGCTTTCATAATTATCTTCAGAGAATGGGCTGGTGCCAATTTTCCCTTTAAAAGAAAAGATTTTATTCATTTATTTTTAGAGAGAAGAAGGGAGGGAGAAAGAGAGGGAGAGAAATATCAATGTGTGGTTGTATCTCGTGTCCCCTCCTGGGGACCTGGCCCACAACCCAGACATGTACCCTACACGGGAAGGGGCACATTTGGTTTGCAGGCTGGCACTCAGTCCACTGAGCCACACCAACTAGGGCCCCAGTTTTCTACCATCTACCACTTGTAAAAAGCCAGGATAAGAATAGTACTTACCTCACCCTGCTTTCGAGAGGGTCCGGGGGCTCACATGGTGAGCGCCGAGCGAGCGCAGTGCCTGACTCGGGGTAAGCATTTGTAAGCATGAGATGATGTCATTCTGTTAGCAACCGTCCTCTCCCAGAACTCCGAGGGCACTGCAGCATGCCTGCTCCCCACTCGCGCTTACTAAGAAGTCAGCGGCAGTCTCGTTCTTGTTCTGTTTGGTCATCTGCCCTTATTTTTCTCTTGGGAAGCTTTTAGGATATTTTTCTTATTCTTGCTATTCTGAAGTGTCATGAGACTCAATCCAGGAGTCTGAGTCACTGTCTTGCCGGGTGCTTAGCAGGCCTTCCAGAGAAAGTATTCACACCTGTCTTCAGTCCTGTGAATGGCCTAGAATTATTTTTCTTTTCTGTTGACCTTGTTCTCTTTCTGAAACGATTATACAGGTGTTGGCCCTTTGAACATTTTGCCTGTGAATTGTAACTGAGCGAGCTGCCACAAGTCTCTAGGTCTTGCCACGGGCAGGCTCCTGGCGGCTCCCAGTGGCTCCCGGTGGCCCCTGGTGGCCCCCGGTGGCCCCCAGCCAGCAGAAGGGCCGCGTGCCTGTGAGGGAGGACGCGGGAGGCCTCTGAGACAGAGCTCCCAGTGCGGCACCTGCTCCTGAGCAAGCTTCCTCCCAGCCAGTAACACACAATGCCCATCACCTTTATACATCTTTCATACTGATGGAAAAAGTCCTTTTAAGCTGCTAACTCAGTTCCTTTTCCCCTCAGCGGGCCCTGAAAGCCATGGAGAAAGTTTAATGACAGATGTTGAAAAAGAAGATGAGACCCAGTTGGATCAGCAGATGCACCAAGAAGAATGCCTTCAGGCCCATCCGAAGGATGTGGCAAAGTTGACTGGGAGACAGTTGGTGCTGTGGCGGGGGCTCGTGCTCCTAGGGGCAGTTTTAGTCTTGCTGGCGGGGATCTTGGTGAGAGTGTGTGTCGGAACGCAGTGACGTGGCCCTGGGAGAAGAGGGGGAGGCCGGCCCGGTGGCATTGTCACGCTCACGAGCAAATAATTCATAGGCCCGAAGGTGGGAGTTTGTCTTCAGTTAAGGTAATCCAACTGTGCCCATGGATTTCAAGAACTGAGAGTTCAAAGATGGATTTTCTAATGAAGAAAATGAACTAAGGTGAAAAACTATGTTCTAGTCCAAGACAATGTCTGCAAGATTACATTAGAGTAATAATGCATCCACCACTGTCTCAGACAAAGACATTGTGTACTGACTACCTTCATCTATGGCTTTGATATTCTACTTGCTGGGTTTTTTTTAAAGATAGAAACCCATGTACTGAGTGCTTAAGGATTATTGCTATCTGAATTATTTAAAATACATGAGTATGTTAAACATCGCTTTCCTTGTGCCTTAGATTATTATTCAACAGAAGACGACATTTGTTAATAGTCATTTGGGGTCAGATCTCGGGCACTGGAGATGCTCAGAAAACAAAAAGGAGCCCAATGGCCTCGATCAGCCTGCTCCCTGTCAAGGGCCTGGTATCGTGGCAGGTCTGGACTGGCCCGGGCCGGCAGAGGTCAGGAGGGGCAAAGCTGCGGGCCAAGGCCCTGCTGGGAAGCAGCACCCCATTTTTCCAGAGTGGTGGGCACCCCACAGAGAGAAGTAAGGGGTGTGAAGAACTAACTGGGGGGAGAGGTCAGGCCTTTCCCTACTTTGGAAGAAGGGCTGTGAAGCCCAAGGCAGCACAAAAGAGGCTGCCCAGAGAGGCGAGGCTGGGGTCCTGGCAGGCCCTGTTTATCTTCTGTTTGGGTCTGTTCTCGACTTCAAAAAGGCGTGGGCTTTCAGTGGCAGACCTGGTATGTATCAAGGAGGTTTTGTGTGGCCATGTCTCAGAAACGAGGCCTTGTGAATGCACCCGTCCCCCTGGCCTTCGAAAATCACCTGGGAAGTCTTGGAGCTATGGAGTGCAAACCACCATTGCTAAACTCCCCTGGGGGATGGGGGTGTTGGAGGATGGAAGGCCCAGTTGCAGCCGTAGGCTAAGCGGTAACCACCTGCACTGGGCCACCTGGGGGTAGGCACTCGCCGTCAGCTCAGGAGGCCTCCATGCACATTAAGAACGCAGCGCGCTGGCCCGGATACAGACACACAGACAAACAAGCCCGGGAGCCGGAAGAGCCAGGCAGCCGTCCTGGGCTTCCCGTAGCCCTGACTGTCCATTCCACGCACAGCCCGTGGCCCGTGCAGTGCGCCCTAGATGGGCAACCGTTCGTCTCACAGCGCTTCCCGTGCGGTTCCAGGCCTCCTGGGCTGTTCCGGGGCCCTTCTGAGACACTGGAGAGTTATTTTTAATTTTTTTATTAATCATTTTTTATTGTTATTCTATTACAGTTGTCCCAGTTTTTCTACCTTTGTCCTCCTCCGCCCATCCCAACCCCCGCTCCCACAGTCAGTCCCCACACTGTTGTCCATGTCTGTGGGCCATTCACACATGTTCTTTGTCTAGTCCCTTCCCCTTCTTCCACCATCATTTCCCTCCCCCTTCCTCTTTTTGATTTTAGAGAGGGGAAAGGGAGGGAGAGAAACATCGACTGCTTCCTTCTGCATACAGGGCCAGCCCTGCGTGCAGCCCAGGCACGGCCCCCACTGGGAATCAGATGGTGATCTTTTCATTTGCAGGATGACACCCAATCAACTGAGCCACGTTCACCTGGGCTGCAGAGTTTTTTACATATATTGAAATTTTAACCTGAAAAACCTTGATGTGTAATGAAAATTAAGAAAATCAATTAGCAGTCTTTAGCTTGGACATTTCATAAAATCTCTAGGAGCTTTTTTCATATACATAAAAACTCCATTATTAACATGGTCTTATTTTTATAAAACCCTAGGCAAAATAAAGACATTTCAGTTGTTCTTAAACCAACAACTTAAACTAGCTTTTATTTACTAAGGATTAATTTAAAGTTACATGAATTTGAAAAGCAACTGAGTTAGTTTCTATATTTCTGAGGATTTTAGAATACCCCATTCTTACAAGTGCTTGCCTTTAAGTTAATTTTAACAATACCATCTGGAGGTAGAAAATTCTCACATTTACAATATATGTGTCACAAACAGAATAGTTCGATCCATTTTTTTAGAGGCATTTGCAATTTACATCTGTCCTTGGCAAGTTGAGTTCCGAGAGACCTTCCCCCTTTTCAGTAAGGACAGCCATTTTTAACAAGGAAATACCTCAGAGTCGGGTTGACACCGAAATGATATCCTAGGTTGATTTATTTATTTAAAACTTCTTTTTGAAGTTCAAGAGACCAATCAAATATGTTTTCCATTTATTCTGCCTAATTTTATAGCCTGCTCTTTCTCGTTGTGCATGCAAAACTAAAAGTATCAAAGGAGTTTCATCCCGGCCATCTTAGCAGTGACGGGGGGCGGAGGGGTGGGTGAGGGGGCTGACTGGTGGGCCTCTTTAGGCTGGGAGGCACGGTTTCCCTCCTTAACTCTGAGATCTGTAGTCTGAACAAACTCCTAGGGAAAGCCGGCGATTACGAGCGCGTCTCCAGGCGAGCCAGGGCTGGCGCATCCCCATGGCTCCGCTGCACACTCCAGGGGGAGTTCGCCCTAGGGAACCCCAGGAGGGTCCTCGTCACCCGAGAACAGGGGAACAAGGGCCAGCCAGACCCAGTGCTTTCCAAGGCTCAAGCCCCTCTCTCGGGCCCCTCTCTCGGGCACACCCGGCCCAGGACCCCTGCCCTCTCCCTGGGGCTCCTGCCAGCTCCTTGAGGTCAGCTGCATTACCGTGCAACGGACACCTTCCGCTCCCCTCGCAGCCACTTGGGATTCGGGGTCTGAATGACTACCATTGACCCTATTGGCTATTCAGGTTGGGGGAGCAAGTGCCCTTTCTCTTTCGGAACTAAAGAGAGTTCAGTCTTTTATTTAACCAGCAAAGATTTTGTTTAGACTTTCAGTAAGTAATCCAATCAAAATAATAAATTTAAAAGCAGCAACTCAGTCTTTTTCATTCCCTGAGTTATTATCTCAATCCTTACCTGCCATGAGGATTTTCTAAGAACAGTGCAAATAAGGTCCTGTCCTGATACCTAAAGCAAGGAGGCCTGCAGTTGAGAGCTCACCCAAGTTCATTCAGCGTGAAGTGGGGAGCCGGCTGGACATGAACCCCTTGCTCGCACCTGCACCAGGTGTGGGTCCACAGCGAGGTTTGTGCTGGGCTTCTTTGGAACCCCACAGTACGGCGCCCAGTAAATGTTGGCATGAGAAATGTCCAAACCTTTGGGGATATTTTGAGTTTGAGGGAATTATCGTGGAGTTCTGATCAAGATGGCAGAGTAGGTGAAAGTTGTGTTTGCTTGCTCCCACAACCACATCAAAAAAACTAAAAGATAGAACAACCAGTCTGGAGAACAATACGAAGACTAGCCAAACTGAAGTCCTATAACTAAGGATATAAAAAAAAAAGCCACATGGAGACAGGCAGGAGGGGCAGAGCTGTGAGGTGGGCCGGCCCCCACTCAAGTGAGGAGGCTGAGAACCGAGGAGGCCCTCTCAGCTGCAGAGGTCCCCCCGTTACTGACCAAATGGACCCGCTGTGGGGGGCGGGGGCGGTGCCCAGATGCTATTACCGAAACGACACCCCCGTTTCCCGGGGTCCCTCGGTGGTAGGTCCTTTGCCCGCCGCCCTTGGAATTATGGCTCTGAATGGCAGAGTTTGGTGAAGAGGAAAGGAACTATTTATTTTCAAAAGTTATACAGGTTTGATTAATGGCTAAATGTCACCCTTAAACCTCAAAATCCCTTTAAAATGCCCACCAAAACACACAGTCCCGCCTTTCCCTGCTTTGTCCAGTTAGGCCAGTCAGGCCTGTCAGGGGTACCATCCTTCAGGAGAAAAAGGACAGAAGTTTGGGGCTCGGCTAGACAGGCCCCTCGCAGTTCTCAGCACCATTCGCCGCGTCGCCACGATCTCCAGCTCTTGATCCATAACCTAGTGGCACCTTCTCATGGCCCACCAGCAAGAGTCCTTTCTCCCCTCTTTCTTCCTGTGTGGTCTTCACACTGTTCCCCAGAGTCTGTGTCTCTTTGTATCTCCTGGAGGACCCTGTCTCTCCTCCTCCTCCCCAGTTACATTCTGTATTAAGTCTTTTAAACCTTCCTGATTAGCTTTGGTGATATGCAAAATAACCCTCTTTGCATATGAGGAATGAAGCTATCATGTTATTGACATGCAAAATGACTCTCTGTGGCCCTGCTCAAGGCTCCCATCCTTAATGCGGCCTGCCCTGCGGTGGTGAGAGTATATTTTTCTTGGACACCCCAATCTCTGGACCCTGTTACAAATACCCTCTGTGGGGGGGCCCTGGCTGTGCCCCGTTATACCCCCTCAAGGACAAAGGGCTTCCAGCCCCACACCGGGCTCCCCCGCCCAAAGCTGGGAAGAGGGGCCCCCACCACATCTGGCTGTGAAAACCAGTAGGGATTTTGTCTGTCCAGGGGGGCCGGAAACCCAAGCGTCCTCTTCAAAGGCCAGGCGCACACACTCGCTGGCAGGAACTCGCCCGGGTTCCAGCGCAGGGACGGCAGCTGGGGGTGGGGGAAGGAACACAAAGGGAGGAACAGAGCTGCGTGGCTGCAGGGTGAGGGCTGGAGGGACAGCTGCCATTGTCCCTGTGCTGCGTCTCCTCCCACGCAGCCAATTCTGAATCTACGTTAGCTTGGTGAACGCCACCCTCCCCACCTGGAGGACTCCCTGAGGCCCTGCCCCCCAACTCATACCCCGCCCACCCTAGGCCCTCCCGGCACCAGCTGCCTGCTTGGCCCTCATTGTAGTCTGTCTTTTAAAGTCTCAGAGGGGCAGGAGGCAGTGGTGGCAGCCAAGGCCGAGAGAAGGTGGTGGTCAGTGTGGGCCACATAGACATACATGGCTGTCAGGAGTCCACCAGGAATATGGTGGCCACAGTCATACACACTTGTATGATGACGCCGTCCCTCCGTGTGCGCTAATGGCGGTGCCCCAGAAGGCTGGGATTACGTGGGTTCTCTCCCCCCGACTGCTGGTGGCGATTCGGCTGCAGGAGCAGCGCCAAGGGTCGCCTCCGTGAACACTGGAAAGAGAATTGTGTTATACATTGGGAATCTAACATGAAGCAGTTCGTTCTTTGGAATAAATCACATTTTGGAGATAAAATTTTTTGAGTATTGGACAAATGGCTTGTCAAAGGGGTTTTTCCCTTTTTGGTGTTGGATCTGTTGTCTAAAAAGAGAACTTCGTAATCAGAATCCTGTTGCAACTCGATGAGTAAGCAGTTCCTAAGTCCATCGGGAATGCAGTCCAGGAAAACTACACAGTCAGGCCAGTGGCTGGGAAAGGCGAAGCCACTCCTGCGGTGGCAGTTCCGCTGCAGCATTTCTACAAGGTGAGAGAGGACAGGGCCGGTCCAGGGGCTCTTCCCAGTGGGGACACATTTTCTGGGCCAGCAGGACCGGAGGGGCCACTGTCCCCTTTTCCAGCTAGACAGGCTGCACCATGTCCACCGCCAGGTCCGGCCAGCCCGGCAGGCCCCCCAGCCCCCCAGGCCCTGCATCTCCTGGGCAGGTCCTGCCGCCGCCCTCAGCCGGGCCTCCTAACTGGGAACACCCTCCACCGCCAGTTCTTTTTCCCAGACAACTTTCTGGACAGCCTCCACTGGGTTCGCTTCCTCCTGGCCCACCCCGTCCAGTTTCAGGCTGCGGCTGCCCTCCTGGCCCACCCCCTCTGCTGCAGGGACCACCTGCCCTTCCAGGCTCCTTCCTGCCTCGCCCATTGGCCCTCTCAGGCCACCCCTTATGCTTGCTCTTCCTCTGCATCTTCCTGGACCACTGCCGGCTCCCCCACTGCCAGCTCCACCTGTGAACTCGGCTTTTTTCCTTCCATCAGCTCACAAGCAACATGCTTACATCAGCAAGTCAACGTCCACCACCAACAGATCCAGGTGGCCCACCTTCACCATATTGTAGGGGTGACTGTGGACCCCCTGGAAGGGAATAGATAGAGCAAGAATGCCACTGAGTGAAGATGAGTTTGAAAAAATCGTGGCTAGAAATAGGGTGATCTTAAGCAGTACTATTTTAAGAGCTCTGTCCGCTGCCAGCGCTGGTGATTCTGGGAGGGCCACTGAGACACTGGTAACTGCAATTTCTTTAATTAAACAATCCACAATATCCGATGATGATCGTTGCAAAGTTATTACTGGCTTTTTGCAAGATTGCATTGTGGAACTGAATCCAAGTCTTATGGGTCTGGATCCAGATGTGAACAATCAAGAGGGATGTGGATCATGAGGAGAGAGCAGGCACGTGAATCTCAGGTGGAGAGCATCGCGGGACTCACACAGAGAGGCGGGGGTGGGCCAGATGGCCGCACGCGTGGCCTGAGGGCTGACCAAGAGCTCAGCCTCCTCGCTGTCACAGGCTGAGGGAAGGGGACACCTTCCGAGACAAAATAGCCTGCTGAGGGAGGCAAGGCGCTCATCCAGCAGTTTGTTCTGTGACTCAGCCGAAGCTGTAAAGACTTACGGATAAAATAAACAGGAATAGATCTGAATACAAAAAAATCTGCATAAATGGTAACCAGTAGCTCTACTTTTATTTTTTATGTTGCTAAATGGTTTTATTTGAAGGAAACCTATGTGATATACTTTTGCAACTTTATTATTGGTTATAACATTTTGGCCATTATATGCAAGCAATTGGAAGAAAATGTCAAGCAAATGTTTGTTTTTATAGTAGCTTGTTCTTGTTAAAAATGTTAATATGACAATGTCTATAAACAGCACCACTTTGTTTACAGTAGTTATAGTGTTGTAATAAACTGTTTCATGAGCTCATGTGTAAAGCTGTTCTATATTGAGTATTTATACCTCAGGAGAAGTCTTGAGTGCAGCAATATCTAAAGGTAATGTTACTATGGCATTTATACTGTTCTTCTGAAGCATTACAATAGCATTTTTGGATATGCATCAATCTAATCCTGTGTTCAGTGAATTAAGCATACTAATTAAGTGTCTTTTGCCTTGATTTTGCTATTAGAATAGGTGATTACATGGATATTTAATGTATCTATATTCTACTTTTCTAGCTGTTTTTACCCAGTCAGATTGTTATTTTTGCTGAATGGTAAGTAAACTTGTAAAAAATGAAATTTCATGGGCATAGCAATCCAGGCATTGTGTTAGAGGCCAAAACAATTTTGTGATTTTTTTAACACTTCAGTAAAAACCCATTCGTTATTTGCCAGTCATGCAGCTTAGTTACAACATAGATGTACTTAAATGCTTAATTGTAAACTGCTGGCACTGAAGAAATATTTTGACATTTCTGATTTGATGCAGCAGTCATTTATGTTTTTTAAATTTTTATTGGTTTTGAGAGAGCAAGAAAGAGAAAAATTTGTTGTTCCACTTACGTATGCATTTATTGGTTGAGTCTTGTGTGTGCTCTGACTGGGGATCGAACCCACAGCCTTTGTGTATCGGGAGAACATTCTAACTCACTGAACTACCCAGCCAGGGTTATTTATGTTTTTATATTGATAGTGCTTATAGTTACTTTCTGAAGCCATGCACAATATAACTGCAGTAATGCAATAGACATATTTGAGTAAAGAGCTCCTTCTTCTATTTTCTAGTTATTATAGATTTCTGAAGGCAGTGACGTTTATTCACATTGGGTCGTATTCTCCTGTGTGTGTAATGGGAGATTACAGGTGTACCCTATCTCCACAGTTTAGGAATTCTATGAATATTCCTGCAACTTGTTGATTCCTGCTTGAGTTACTAGTTAAAGTGTTTTTTTTTGTTGTTTTTTGTTTTTTTTTTTGTTTTTTTTTTTTTTTGCACAAAGACCCACAGGATAAGCGCTGGCCTCGTATATGTTCTTAATGGCCACATTAGCGTGGGCAGTGGCACCCTGACTAGACAGTTTCATAGGCAGGTCCTTCCAAGTCACTACTTTAGAAACCTGACTTAAATTCCTTAAGCAAGTTATAATTTGCTTTTAATGTTTTTAAGATCTTATTATCTTTGAGAAATCATCTGATAACACACATTGGTTTTCTAAAAGCATCGCCAAATTCCAGGACAACGCTCAACGTGCTCGCAGGCGCCCGGGCGCCAGCCTTGTGCGGCGGACGAGCCCCCTCCCCGCCCCCCAGGCTCCGCGCTGCGGCCCTTCCCCTTCGCCCCGAGCGCTGTCGTCCCACTAGTTCTCACGAAATTAGCTCTTTCAAATAATTCATTGCATTGCCAGTTTTATTTTAACATTTTCTGAGAGTATCTGCGTGTGGCGCCCATGGTGTTTATCATAACTGTTTGCTCTCAATTTTTTAAAGTGTTTCATCTTGTTGAAAGTGCACTTGCCTTCTTTTTTTTAAATTAAATTTATTGGGGTGACATTGGTTAGTAGGTGCACTTGCCTTTTTAACATTTGAGAGTTGTATCAAAATCGATTTTCTTGTTTTGTGTATAGGTGGTGTTAGTTTTCGTCACTCTCTAGCTTTTTATATTTTATTATCAGGCCCCAATGCAAAGAAGTATCGACATAAATACATTACCAGGGAAATTAGCTAATAGTAAGCTTAAAAGGTTAAGTAAATGTCCATAAGAATAAAATTTTCTCAAAACAACCTAAAAATGGAATCATAAAAATCTAGCTGTGTTTGAACTTGAAAGTGGAAATTTTGTACTAACTAAATGCCGTCTTTGCTTCTCACTTTCTATGAGCGGAACCCTTCCATTGCCCATTCCGCGCCGCCCTCTGCCTGCACAGCGGCTCCGGTACGTGGCTTGTCGCAGACAGTGTGACTGTACCAGTGCCTGCTGCTAGTTCATTAAGTTTTTAAGTTTTGTCAGAAGGAAATTACTTTTTCGTTCGACCAATTAGTTTTTGCGGTCTCTCTCTCGCCAACAGCCAACAGCACAGGAATGCGTAGCCGACAACTGCTGCAAGCCCTGCTTTCGTTTCTACATGCCTTTTGTCCTCTATGAGCTGCTGTGATTTGAAAATTATTCCTTTTTTAATGTGTGAAAACAATCCAAAGAAATAAATCTTTACATAGATACCGAGAGAGAGAGGGAAACCAGAGACTTTTATATTTCTTCTTAAAAATAATTATAGTGGCTATGGAAACGAACGAGTTTGGATTTAAACACAGGATTTAATCATGCTGTGCTGTGACATTCCTTTCAGCCAATCAAGCGCTGAGAGACACAGCACCTGACCGGCACTGCTTCCGAAGCAACACCCTGAATGTGCTGCTTTTAGTTAAAGGAGATATGTTGCAGAAATGCAAATTTGGAAGCGTTTATTTTGCCAGATTTTATGGTAGAAGAAAAGGGGCCACATGCTAAGCCTGGCCAGCTCAGGAGGGGCCTGCGGGACGGCCTCACAAATGCGGAGACCAAAGGAACCACACAGGTCGCTCTGAAGTTAAAAACTTTCCAACTAAACGCGGGTCATGGTGGGTAGTCCTGTCCTAGGCCAGTATCTTCCAATGCAAAGGTCAGTCTTTACCTTAATTAAGTCTGTCATCTTTTTGCCTCTATGATAACATGCCTTTACAATGTCAAATTTCCTTTTTCCAGACTCCTCAAAGCACAGGCACCTCACCGGAGGGAGACCACAAATCTTGTCATTCTTATTGTGGGCATGTTAATTCTTGACTGTTAACTATCCTGTACCCACATATGGAAAAGAAGTGTGTGTCTATCATTTTACCTTTTATCCAATCCCAGAGGTTTCCCCGCTTTCCTTCTTCCTGCGGCCCTTATCAATCACCAAGGAATTTCATGTAACCCACTTACACCTCCTCTTTTGACTGTAATGTATAAAATAGGATGCAAAATTACCATTTTCCATAGCATTTTCTCAATCCAAGGAGGTTTTGCTTCCCAGCAATTGTTGTCAGTTTGGCTCAAATAAACTAATAAAAATTCGTACAGGTTTGGATGTTTCTTATGCTGACATCGTAAGCAAGATTGGACTGAGTTGCGGTGGCTATTGATTATAGTTTAGTCCATTTCATGTCCCCTTTACCTAGAATATTCTTAAGCACTTAACTGCAATTTAGAATTCACAAGTAACTTATGGATTATAGTTTATGGTATTATTTTTATTTAATTATCCTGTGGAGAAGAATGCTTTGTTTTTAACTAGTTTTTTAAGGTCAATTCTTAAACATGGAGGCTTTAATTAATGTTGTAAATCAATTTCTAGTAAAAGGGGAAAATTATTGGAGGAGTAAACACTTTTCCTTATGTATTTAAATGTGTCAATAACATGAACATATACTGCTTTATACAATGAGATGCAACTGCAAAGGCCGTTGGAGCACTCTTGACATTTCAGTTTTTATTACCTTAATGATCATTGGATTTTCTGTATCTTATAAAATGGCTCTGCCCTGAATGGTGTGGCTCAGTGGGTTGGGTGTCAGCCCCGTGAACTGAAAGGTCACAGGTTTGATTCCTGGTGAAGGCACACAGCTCGGTTGCAGGTTCGGTATCAGTCAGGTACGTGTGAGATGTAGCTGATCGATGTGTCTCTCCCTCTCTTTCTCCTTCCCTTCCCCTCTCTAAAAACAAATAAATAGGGACTTCCAGTCAAGATGACAGCACAGGTAAACACAGCTCACCTCCTCGCACAACCACATCAAAATTACAACTAGAATATAGGACAATGATCACTTGGAACTGTGAGAAATCGAGTTGAATTGGAATCTGACAACTACAGAATTAAAGAAAACACATCCATCCAGACTGGTAGGAGGGGCAGAGATGTGCTACAGGCTGGTCCCACATCCATGTGTGATGGATAAAAATATAGGAGGGATATCTTGGGAGCGAGGAGTTCCAGGCCCACACAGGCAGCCCGGCCCAGGGTTCTAGTGCTAGAAAGATAAATCCCCACACTTCTGGCTGCAAAAACCAGCAGGGATTGAGTTGGTAGAAGAAACTTCTGGAGTCCCAAGCAGTTCTTAAGGAACCCACACATGGACTTACTCAGACTCACCCCCTCTGAGTTCCAGCACTGAGGTCGCAGCTTGAAAGGCACCAGGGGCATAAGGGGAGGAACTGAAATATCTGACATCAAGACAAGAGCTGGAGGACAGCTTTCTCCAAAACAGATGTAGGAGTGGCCATTGTCCCTTCTCTGAACCCTCCCCTACACAGAGGACAGAGCCAGCAGGTGGGTGCCATATCTGAAACTCCATCAACCCAGCTAACACTGTTTGCCCTGCCTTGGAGATCCCCAGAGACCCCATCCCACCCAATTTACAGGCCTACCCAAGCTGCTTTTCCATATGAGTGGCTGGTATTAGCTCATGCTTCCTAGCATCCTAAACCTTCTCAAACAAGCAGCAGCTGGCCTCAGTGAGCCCCCAGCCCACAGACATCTTGCGAAGTGGTCCCAGATCCAGCACTAGCAGCAGCCAGCCTAGATCCACAGCTTGGCTTTGCTTAGGAATCTCCAAACCCAGCCCAAGTAGCAGCCATCTCAGGTTGCTCTATAGCTCAGGTAGGGTGGTCCCGGGCAGAACACAGGTGGGGGCTGATGTTGCCCTGCACCGCCTGGGAAACTCCAGAGTCTGTGCACCAAGTGGACAGCTACAGACCAGGTCAGAGCATCACCATCCTGTTCCTACATAGCTGGTCCTACACGAAGGGCAAAGATTGGTGGTTGGTGGTCACAACCTGTCCTTGCAGCTCACCGGTCTGGCCAAATCCCTCCTATCGACCTGCTAACAGCAATCAAAGCTCAACTATAAGAGGAGGGTGTACTCTGCCCACACAAAGTGTGCACTTTGAGTACCCAGCTTGGGTGATAAGGGAGGCTGTGCCACTGGGACCCACAGAACATCTACATTAGGCCGTACTACCAAGACATAGAGTCATAACAGCTTTACCTAATACATAGAAACAAACACAGGGAGGCTGCCAAAATGAGGAGACAAAGAAATATGTCCCAAATGAAAGAACAGAACAAAACTCCAGAAAAAGAACTAAGCAACATGGAGATAAGCAAACTATCAGATGTAGAGTTCAAAACACTAGTTATAATGACACTCAAGGAACTTAGTGAGGACCTCAGCAGCATAAAAAAGATCTAGTCAGAAACAAAGGATACACTAACCGAAATAAAGAACTTCCAGGGAAACAGTAGAGTGGATGAAGCTGAAAATCAAAGCAATGGTGTGGAACATAAGCAAAATTTTTTAAAAAATCAGAAAAGAATCCAAAAAACAAGGACAGTGTAAGCAGCCTCTGGGACAACTTCAAACATTCCAACATTTGCTACATTTGTATCATAGGGGTGCCAGAAGGAGAAGGGAAAAAAAGCAAGAAATTGGAAATCTATTTTAAAAAATAATGAAAGAAAACTTCCCTAATTTGGTGAAGGAAATAGACATGCAAGTCCAGGAAGAACAGAGAGTCCCAAACAAGATGAATACAAAAAGGCCTACTCCAAAGCGGGAAAAAAATGGGACAACTGTAATAGCATAATCAATAAAATAGAATTTTAAAAATAAAAATAAAAATAAATAAAATTCTAAAAAAATAAGATGACTCCAATTTTATGTTTTAGGCTTCAATCTGTTACTTTCAGAGAAAGTTTATATTCTAATTTATTACTCAAAATACAGCAGAGAGATTCTTAGTGTTTTACATATAACTGCATTTTTTTAATCCTCACCAGAAGATATGTTTTATTTATTTATTTAAAAGATTTTATTTATTTATCTTTAGTTAGGGGAAAGGAGGGAGAAAGCGAAGGAGAGACACATCAATGTGTGGTTGCCTCTCAGGTGCCTCGACTGGGGGACCTGGCCCCCAACCCAGGCATGTGCCCTGACTGGGAATTGAACCAGCGACCCTTTGGTTATCAGTCCCACACTCAGTCCACTGAGCCACATCAGCCAAGGCATGGGATATGCTTTATTGATTTCAGATAGAGGGGAAGGTAGAGAAAGACACTGATGTGAGGGAGAAACAGCAATTGGTTGCTTCCCATATGTACCACAATCAGGGATTGAACATGCAACCTAGGCATATGCCCTGTCTGGGGGTCAAACCCACAGTCCTTTGGTGCATGGGATGACACTCCAACCTTCTGAGCCACAAACCAGGGCCATAGGTGCCTTTTAAATGTGAATCCATGGAGTTTATTTGCATCCCATAGCTGTCTTTAAATATTTCTCACACTTGTATGTACTTCAAAGCATGTTTAACCATTGCATATATTAGACATTTTTGTGCTAAAATATATTAAGTGGGATTTTTACAACAAAAAGAAAAAACTCTCAAAGGTCCACAGGCTCAAGGCAGGCAGCAGCTCACTCTGGTGTGCCCTGTGTCTTTTTCTCTGTGGCTATGGGCTCGGCATTGGTGCCAAATCTGAATCTGCTTTAATCTGGTGAACACCACTCACCCAACCCTGGTGACTCCCTGAGACCCCAATTTGCCCCACTCAAGTACCACACATGGCTCTTTCAGTGGTTGAGCCTTATGGACAGCTGGCAGGTGGTAGTAGGCCACAGGGTGCCCTGTGCCTTTTGGGGAGTGGCTTCAACCAGGTACTGGTGGCAGCAAGCCTCAGTTTGCAGCATAGCCTCTCCCACACACCCCTAAGCCCAACAAAATCACCTGAAAATTGCAGGTGTCTTTCTCGCTCCTACCAGGTAGCCCTAAGGCTGGCCATAAGCAGCAGCTAACCTCGGCCTGCACCAGAGCCTCTCCCAAGATGCTCTAGAACCAACATACCTGGCGGCTGTCCTCAGACCACAACAGTGTATCATCTGATTAGCTTCACAAGTGGCATGCCAAAAGGGTAGTCTCGGCAGGCACAGGGCTTCCTGAGGTGAATCCCACTCCACGGGGTCAGTCTCCCTGTTCTCCACACAGAAGCTCATGTACTATGGTTGTGGGTAATCCTCACAACCAGTAAGCCTGCGAGTCAATCCCACCTACTCATATGCCAACAGCAATCAAAAGTACACCACACCAGGAGGGCACCCACAGCCCACACAGGGAATTCTTCTGGAGCACCAGGCTTAGGTGATCAGGGAGACTACCTAAAACATAGAAGCAAACAGAAGGAGGCAGCCAAAATGAGGAGACAAAGAAGCATGTCCCAAACAAAAGAACAGGAGTAAACTGTAGAAAATAACTAAACAAAATAAAGGCAAGCAATCTATCAGACACAGAGTTCAAAGCACTGGATATAAGGATGCTCAAGAAACTTAGGGGAAGAATTACAGATAAACTCAATGAGAACTTCAACAAAGAGATAGTAAGCCTAAAAAAGGACACAGAAACCACACAAAAAGATGAGTAAGAAATGAAGAATAAAAAATTTGAAGTAAAGAATACACTGGAAGGAGTAAGCAGCAGATTGATGGGGGGGAGGGTACCCCATTTCCCATGGAGTCCCCTCAAGCCACCAAGGATGGGGAAATAGATTGTTCCAGACACTCTCGGTCTGCCAGGAAGAAGGGGTGGTGATTCCCTCTACTGGAGAATGCTCCGAGCCCTTCTCTTGAAGTGGCTTTTATTGAGAACAAAATGCACACAAGGGTATACAGCATGTATGCAAAGCCTATCAATTTACTTCAGAAGTCTATAGATAATAAATTGAAGAAATACAGAGATTTGTCTTAAATCAAGATCTGTCAGACAAGTTGGTGCCAGATGCTCATTATGGCACAGTTTTCGGGGCTCAGAAATTATCTCCTTTTGGTGATGAGGGCAGTGCAAAGCAGAGCAAGCTTCAGTGGATACAATGCATTCTCTCATGGGGCTACAGTTCCCAATACACAAAAGGGTCCCCAACAGCAGATTAGATAAAGCAAAAGATTGACCAGCAACCTGGAAGACAAGGTAGCAGAAAACACCCAATGAGAACAGGAAAAAAAAATTCATAAGGATGAGATTTTAGCGACTCTGGGTGTAGAAGGGTCGTGGTAGCGGCAGCTAGGGCAACAAGAAGGGTCACCGAATAGCTCAGATTCTCGCGGCTGTGCAGGGATCTAATCACCACCATGTCGAGCAAAAGGGCAAAGACCAAGACCACCAAGAAGCGCTCCCAGCGCGCAACATCCAACGTGTTTGCCATGTTTGACCAGTCACAGATTCAGGAGTTTAAAGAGGCCTTCAACATGATTGATCAGAACAGAGATGGTTTCATTGACAAGGAAGATTTACATGATATGCTTGCCTCACTGGGGAAAAATTCAACAGATGAGTATCTAGATGCCCTGATGAACAAGGCACCGGGTCCCATAAATTTCACCATGTTCCTCACAATGTTTGGTGAGAAGTTAAATGACACAGATCCAGAAGATGTCATCAGAAATTCTTTTGCTTGCTTTGATGAAGAAGCAACTGGCACCATTCAGGAAGATTGCCCGAGGGAGCTGCTGACAACAATGGGAGATCGGTTTACAGATGAGGAAGTGGATGAGCTGCACAGAGAAGCACCTATTGACAAAAAGGGAAATTTCAATTACATCGAGTTCACGCACATCCTTAAACATGGAGCAAAAGACAAAGATGACTGAAAAGAACTCCAGATTCCAGCCAAATGTTCCTTGTTGCCATTTTGGGTATTTCTGAGACTTTCTCTTAAAGCCTATATCATGCCCTAGCTTTACAGCTTTAGCCTTTCTGGTGGTATTTATTCTCAGCCATTTTGGGCACATGCATCTCTGTAATCAGACTGGAAATGGGACTTTTTGTCATTTTCAGAATTTAAAAAAAAAGGGTAATTTAACTTGCCAGCTCCTCCCATAACTACAATCTACACAGAGTCAATATATTTTTTCAGAGAAAGTTATTCACTCAATTTTTTCTGAACCATAATTAAACTTTATGATAAAAAAAAAATCCCTAAGGATGAGAATAGTTTAGGGAAACTCTAGGACAACATTAAGGGTAACAAAACCCATATCATAGGGGCACCAGAAAGATAAGAGAGAACAAGGGATCTAGAACCTATCTGAAAACATGACTGAAAAGTTTCCTAACCTGGTGAAAGAAATAGACACACAAGTCCAGGAAGCACAGAGTCCCAAACCAGATGAACCCACAGAGGCTAACACCAAGATACATCAAAATTAAAGTGGCAAAGTATAAAGACAAAGAGAAACGCAGTTAGTTACCAGCAAGGGAGCTCCCATAAGATGTCAGTTGATTTATCAATGAAAAGTTTGCAGGGCAGAAGGGATTGGCATGATATATTCAAAATGATGAAAAGCAAGGACCCACAGCCAAGACTACACTACATAGCAAGGCTATCATTTAAAATTGAAGGACAGACAAGAGCTTCCCTAACTAGAAAAAGCTAAAGGAGTTAATCACCACGAAACCAGTATTATGAGAAATGTTGGAGCTTCCAGTCATGATGGAGGTGTCGGTAGACACACCTTGTCTCATTGCACAACCATAAGAAGGAACACAACTAGCTTAAAAATGGAAAACAGCAGAACTGCCAGAAAACACCCAGAAAAATACCTAGAACTGTATGGTAGTCAAGGAGTTAAAGAAGCTACATTCATCCAGACGGGTAGGAGGGGTGGAGATGGTGAGTCGGGGCGGAAAAGATTCGGTGTGGCAGTGGCAAGCCGGAGGTGGAGAGGCAGAGGTGGCAAGGTGGTGGCAGCTGGCAGAATGGGCAGCTCCACATTAATGTGTGGTGGATAAAAATCAAGGGACACCTTGTGAGTGAGCGAGCCCAGCCCCAGGCCAGATCCTGCAGCCTAGGGCTCCAGAGCCAGGAAAAATAAAGCCTCATAACTTCTGGCTCTAAACCCAGTAGGGGCTGGGGCAGCAGAAGACACTGCTGGTGCATATGCAAACCTCCCCACCCTGGGAACCACAACCAGGACAGCAGCTAGAGGGGCACCAGTTGCATGTGGGAAGTGAGTGAAGTGACTGAAAACAGGACAGGAGCCAGGCGAGCCCCCAGAAGTCAGCCAGCAGTGGCATTGCACAGTCTTTGACCGCCACCCCCCACCCCCGGCCACAACACACAAACACTGGGCCACAGTTGCCCTGCCCTGGTGAATACCCAAGGCTCTGCCCCACACAATTTAACAGGTGTGCTAAAATGGAATCAAAGTGACTCTACCTAGTACACAGACACAAGGGAGGCTGTCAAAATCAGGAGACAAAGAAACATGGCCCAAATAAAGGAACAGAACCCCAGAAAAAGAACTAAGTGATGAGGAGATAGCCAAACTATCATGCAGAGTTCAAAACACGGGTGGTCAGAATGTTCAAAGATCTCATTGAAGACTGCAAAAGCATAAGGGAAGAAATGAAGGGTCTACTAAGGGAAATAAAAATCCACAGGAAACCAATAGTGAAGAAAAGGAAGCCAGGATTCAAATAAATGGTTTGGAACATAAGGAAGAAATAAACATTCAACCAGAACAAAATTAGGAAACAAGAATTTAAAAAACAACAACAACAACAAAAAACGAGGAGAGTTTAAGAAGACTCTGGGACATTTCCAAAAGGGCCAACATCTGAATCATGGGGATCCCAGAAGGAGAAGAGGAAGAGCAAGAAATTGAAAACTTATATGAAAAAATAATGAAACCAAAGTTCCCTAATTTGGCAAAGGAAATAGACATCCAAGTCCAGGAAGCACAGAGAGTCCCAAACAAGTTGGACCCAAAGAGGTCCACACCAAGACACATCAAAATTAAAATGCAAAAGGTTAAAGATAAAGAGAGAATCTTAAAAGCAGCAAGAGAAAGGCAGAAAGTTACCTACAAAAAGTTCCCATAAGACTATAAGCTGATTTCTCCAAAGAAACTTTGCAGGCAAGAAGCGGATAACAAGAACTATAGAACATGATGAAAAGCAAAGACCTACAACCAAGATTACTCTGTCCAGCAAAGCTATCAATTATAATTGAAGTACAGATAAAATACTTTCCTAACAAGGTAAAACTAAAGGAGTTCATCGTCACCATGCCCTTATTATATGAAATGTTAAAGGGACTTATTTAGGAAAAAAGAAGATCAAAACTATGAACATTAAAATGACAACAAACTCACAATCATCAACAATTGAATCTAAAAAACAAAAACAAAAACAAACTAAGCAAAAAATCGAAACAGAAACAGAATCACAGATATGGAAGTCATTTGGAGGGTTATCAGCTGGGAGAGGGAAGGGGGAAAATGGAGGAAATGGCATAGGGATTTAGAAGCATAATTGGGTAGGTACAAAATAGACAGGGGGGAGGTGAAGAACTGTATAGGTAATGGAGAAGCCAAAGAACTTACATGCACAACACATGGACATTAACTAAGTGGGGAGGGGATCGCAGGAGGGAAGGGGGAACCAGGCAGAGGGGGACAAAGGGGGAAAAATTGGGACAACAGTAATAGCATAATCAATAAAATACACTTAAAAAGGAAAATGGTAAAGGGACTTCTTTAAGAAGAAGAATTAAAAAATAAAAAGTACAAATAATAATATGGCAATAACTACATACCTATCACTATTCACTTTAAATATAAATGGGTTAAATGCTCCAATCAAAAGACACTGGGTAGATGAATGGATCAGTAAGCGGGTCCCATGTGTGTATATGCCTTCTGCAAGAGACCACCTCAGATTGAAAGACATGCACAGACTAAAAGTAAAGGGACAAAAAAAAAATATTTCATGCAAATACAAATTAAAAAAAGCAGGAATAGCAAAACTTATAGCAAACAAAATAGACTTAAAACAAAGGCTATTATAAGAGACAAAAAAGGACTTTTCATATTGTTAAAGGGATCAATCCAACAAGAGGATATAACCTAAACATTTATGCACCCAACACAAGAGCACCTAAACATATAAAGCAATTCTTGATGGACATAAAAGAAGAAATCGATAATAATGCAGTCTTCATGAGAAAAGACTTTAACACCCTATGTTCATCAGTGGATAGATCTTTCAGACAAAAAAATCAACCAGGAAACAGTGACCTTGAATGACATATTAGACCAAATAAATTTAAATGATATTTTTAGAACATATCACCCCAAAGAAGCAGATATACATCATTTCAAGTGCACATGAAACATTTTCCAGGATAGACCACATGTTAGGTCACAGAACAAGTCTTAATCAATTTAAGAGGATTGGAATCATATCAAGCATCTTCTCTAACTGTGATGGTATGAAACTGGAAATCAATAACAAGAAAAAAACAAAAAACACACAAACACATGGAGGCTAAGTAATGCATTACTAAACAATGAATGGGTTAACAATGAGATCGAGAAAATAATAAAAAAATACCTTTAAAAAATGAAAATAAAAACACAATGACTCAAAAATCTATGGGATGCAATGAAACCAGTCCTAAAGAAGGAAATTCATAGAAATAAAAGCCAACCTTAAGAAACACGAAAAATCTCAAATAAACAATCTAACCTTACACCTAAAGGAACAAGAAAAAGAACAGCAAACAAAGCCCAAAGTGAGTAGACGGAAGGAAATAATAAAGGTCAGAGCAGAAATAAATGGAATAAAATCTAAAATAACGTAAAATACCAATGAAACTTAGAGTTGGTTCTTTGAAAAGAAAAACAAGATTGTTAAATCTTTAACAATACTTATAAAGAAAAAAAGAGAGGACCCAAGGAAATAAAATCAGAAAAGAAAGAACTAACAACTCACACCACAGAAATAAAAAGGATCATAAGAAAATACTACTAATTATTATATGCCAACAAATTGGACAAACAGAATAAACGAATGAATTCCTAGAAACATACAATCTTCCAAAACTAAATCAAGAAGAAATAAAAAATCTGAACAGACAATGGCTAACAAAATCAAATCAGTAATCCAAAAAACGGTCAATAGACACAAGTCCTGGGCTGGATCCCTTCACAGGTGAATTTTACCAAACCATCAAAGAAGAATTAACACTTATTCTTCTCAAATTATTCCCAAAAAATTCAAGAGGAGGGAAGACTCCCAAGCTCATTTTATGAGGCTGGCATTATCCTAATTCTAAAACCAGATAAAGACATTACAAATATCTATGTATTTGCCAATATTCCCAATGAACTTAGATGCAAAAATTCTCATCTAAATATTAGCAAACCAAATTCAGCAACACATTCAAAAGGTCATACACCATGATCAAGTGAGATTCATTCCTGGGATGCAAGATTGGTTCAAGATCTGCAAATCAATTCACATGACATGGACATAAACAAGGAAGGATTACAATCATATGATCGTATTAATAGATGCAAAAAAACCTTTGACAAAATCCAGCACCTGTTTGTTGGGAGACCTTGACCCACAAAATCCCCGGGAGCCGTGGATGAAATAAACCTACGAACACATGATCTGGGTGGGGAGAAAAGGCTGGCCAATCCCTCCGAGGAGAAGGGCCCTGATCTCCTTTTCCCTGTGCTTTCATTGAGTTCAGCAGGTAAGGGAGCACACAGCACGCACGTACAGCTCATCAATCAAGGTCACATAGTGTCGATCAAAGAATAGATGTTGTCCGGAAGTAACAATAGCAGGAACATAAGGGTCTCTTTAAATCAGGGTCTGTTAGACAGCATGACACTAGGTGGTCAGGACAACCTTGTTCTTCGAAACTACATATTCAGTGTTCGTTAACTCGATTACCCAGAAGACATTATTCTTAGCAGGATAAGCTTCAAAGACAATAATGCATTATTTTTCTTCAGGCCTGATTTCGCAGGGGGGTCGGGGGCCGGTGCCGCCTGTGCCCACGCCAGTTCGTGCCTGCCGGCCAGCATTCCTGGTTTTCCAGTTGAGACCTTCGGGTCAGCCCTCGCTCACACCGGGATGCAGTGCCCGGTACCAGGCCAGGGGGTTCCCCACAGCCACTTATGATAACGACTCTCAGCAAAGTGGGAATAGAGGGAACATGCCTGAACATAATAAAGGCCACGTATGGCAAATCCACAGGTAACATCATGCTGAAGGAGAAAAACCGAAGGTGTTTCCCAGGGGGACAAGAAGGAAAGGAGGAGGAGGGGAAGAAGGTGGCGGCTCCCGTCCTGCCAGAGGTGGGGGTTGGACAGGCGGCCGCGCGCGGGGTGCCCCATCCTGCTCTCCGTCCGCGCCTGCCACGTGGAGCCGGGAAGGAGCGGGGCGCTGACCGCCGGGCCGCCTGCGACCTGTCCTCCAGCTGGTGTCGAGGATTTGGTCTCTTGGGTTCCGTTTTTGGAAGACTGGTGTATTAAAGCATCTGATGTCTTTGGACTTATCTGTCACGTGCCAGTGTTATTACTCCGCAAGACAGCAGGTGCAGTCACAGCTTTGACCCTCAGGGCGGCCTCCATTGCGTCTGTCTGTCACGGGGCGTTTTGCACCTGGCCTACGTTCTGTGCTTGGGGCTGAGGGAGTTTTGCCTCATTTGTGTCATCGCATGTTGCCGAACTTACCTCCTGCGAACGGCTGGTTGACTTGAGGGAGGCCTGGAGGCAGCGGCTGCAGCCCCCGCAGGGCTGGCGGCCGGAGTCCCTACCCTTTTCCTTTTAATTTTGCAACACTTAAAAGAAATTCTTCACAACAGACTTTCCCTGAGAATCTTAAACTGCTTTTTAAAAGTCTTGTAAATTATAAGGGTATTTTCTGTGTCAAACTCCATTTTAAATATTGGTACAAAATGAAGTATATGCTGAGCCAGATGAGGCTAAACTGCGACTTGACTTTGAAGATGTTTCTGAAATCATTAAATGCAGCCCTCAGCCGTAAATTGAGCAACCGCTGCCAGAAAGTCTCCAGTGTGTATACATTTCACGTTTGGCAAATGTGATTATGACATGAAAATATTGCAGAATAGATACTGTATTAAGTATTGCCATGTTTACAGTATGTAATGTGTTTTTAGCTGATGGATTTAAAGAGTGTCGATTCAAGTAGAATTCATTTCTGTGATATTTATAAATAAAAGTGGAAATATTGGGGAAAAATAAATGCCTGGATAAAGAAGGAATGTTACATATGTATAATGGAATATTGCTTGGCCATAAAAAAGAATGGAATCTTCCCATTGTGACAACATGGATGGACCCAGAAGGTATTATGCTGTGTGACATAAATCAGACAGAGGAAGACAAATACTATATGATCTCACTTATACTGTATGTGAAATTTAAAAAACAAAATAAACAAACAAGAGAAATGAACTCATAGATGCAAGGAACATTTTGATGGTTGCCAGATGGGAGGAGGTTTAGGGGATGCGTGAACACAGGGAAGAGATTAGGCTGTACAAATTGCCAATTATAAAATTAGTTACAGGGGTGTAAAATACATCATAGGGGATATAGTCAATAATATTGTAATACTGTAATAACTATGTATGGTGTACCAGATGGGTACTAGACTTATCAGGGTGATTACTTCATAAGTTATATAAGCCCTGGCTGGTGTGGCCCAGTGGCTTGAGTGCCAGCCTGCGAACCAAAGGGTCACCAGTTCACTTCTGTCAGGGCCCAGGCCTGGGTTGTGGGCCAGGTCCCCAGCGGGGGGTGTGCATGAGAGGCAACCACACATTGATGTTTCTCTCCCTCTCTTCCTCCCTCACTTTCCCTCTCTAAAAATAAATAAATAAATAAAGTGTTTTAAAAAATAAGTTATATAAATGTCTAATCACTGTTATATACCTGCAACTAGTATAATATTGTATGTGAACTGTAGATTAAAAATTAAAATTTTATTTAAAAAATATCAAAGAAAAACCTTTTTTAGCGGTTACCCTAAAGTTTGCAATATATATTTACGGCTAATCTGTTTTCATTTTTTAAGATTATTTATTTATTTATTTTTAGACAGAGGGGAAGGGAGATAGAGAGGGAGGGAAACATACAATGTGTGGTTGCCTCTTGCACACCCCCTGCTGGGGACCTGGCCTGCAACCCAGGCATGTGCCCTGACTGGGAATCGAACATTGGGTTCGCAGGCCAGCACTCAATCCACTGAGTCACACCAGCCAGAGCTATTTTCATTTTCAGATAACACTGTTTTGCTTCATGGATAGTACCATGTCTTATACCAGACTATCCCAATTCTTCTCTCTCAGCCTTTATAACATTGCTGTCGTGATTTCAGTTATCTGTAAGCTGTGACAGACAAATGCATTGTTACTATTATTATTTTCAACAAACTTTTATCCACTAGATCAATTAATAGGGATATATATTCTATTTTACCTTTATTCCTTCTCTAAGACTCCTTTCTCTATGTATATCCAAGTTTCTGGGGTATGTATATGATCTTTCTTCTCTCTAAAGAACTTTCAATGTTTCTTGCAAGGTAGATGTATTGGCAACAAAGTTTTCTTAGTTTTTGTTTGTCTGAGAAAGTTTTTAGTTCCCTTTCACTTTTGATTGATAGTTTCTCAAAAGAGTTTAAGGTTGATGGGGTTTTTTTTTCTTTCAATATTTTAAATTCTTCTGTGTCTTCTTGCTCGTGTAATTTCTGAAGAGAAGCTGGATGTAATTCTTCTCCTTGTTCTTCTATAGGTAAGGTTTTCTCCTCCCTCTGTTTTCTTTAAAGATTTTCCCTCATTTTAGATTTTCTGCATCATGAATATAATATGCTTAGGTGTAGAGTTTTGAGTATTCATCTTCTTTGGTGTTCATTGAGTTTTCTGGACCTGCAGTTAGTGTTTGTCATTATTTTGGAAAATTTTCAGTCATTATTACTTCAAATATGTCTTCTGCTCCTTTCTCTCCTCCTGGTATTTCCATTATCTGTATGTTACACCTTTCGTAATTGTCTCACAGTTCCTGAATATTGTTTCATTTTTTTTTCATTCTTTTTTTCATTGCATTTCATTGGAAAGTACTATGGTCAAATGTTCGTGTTCTGCCAAAATTCATGTTTAATCCTACTTCCTGTTGATTCTTTCTTAGAATTTCCATATCTCTGCTTTACATTACCCATCTGTTCTTGGATGTTTTCCTCCTTTTCCAATAAACCCTTAGCATGTTAATCATAGCTATTTAATATTTCTAATCTGATCATTTTAAAATCTCTTACATATCTGAATCTGGCTCTGATGCTAGCTTTGTCTCTTTGAACTGCATTCTTGCCTTTCAGCATGCCTTGTAATTTCTCAATAAAAAGCCAGGGTTGATGTACTAGGTAAAAGTTCAGTAGGCCTTTAGTGTGAAGTTTTATGCTTATCTTCCTCAGAGATAGGCTATGTTTATTGTTTTTGCGGCTGTAGATGCTAGAGGTTAAAATTTCCTCTGGTGTTCATTGTTTTTGTCTTGCCCGATATCTTTGGGTTTCCCTAGAAACTCCTGAGGCAGTCTGAGACATGGAGTCATTTCCGTTGTCATCTCCTGGTACTCCAGAGGAGCTCCCCTGACTTGGTGGTAAGGTGTGGGGGAAGGCAAGTGTTCCATAGTCAAGTGATTAGGTCTCAGTCCTGGGCTGGTACCGTCACACTGTTACTGAATGCTTCTCAGTTTTACCCCTCCGCTGGGATGAGAGAGGGAGGGTAGAGGGGTGGAGCTGCTTCTTCCTGTGAAAGGCTGGTGGGGCTGGAGCCTGATATATCCCAGGCTGGGCTCCGGTGAAACCCAAGGCGGTCAGACTCTAGCAAGGTAGCATTCCTCAAGGGTAGACTTCAGTTAAAATGCACAGAATACTCTGGACGTATTTTTAAATGGTCTAAATTTTCCTATCCCTTGTGGAAGCATGAAAGGGTTTTTCTCTGATCTACACCCTGAGAGCCGGATGGGGTCCCCAGATAAAATTCATGCAAGTGTGGGACCCTCCTAAGCCAAGACGTCCTTGAAATGTTTACCTGTCAAGCTCATCCACGTTAAGCATCCAGCAAATTGTCAATTGCAGCTTAAGTTTTCCCACCTGGCACCGGCTCCACCTGCCTCTGCTCTGGTGAACTCTGCCTGCCCGCCTCTCCCCTTCGGCCAGCAGCAGTCACCCTTGCAACCTCAGTTATCTGATGGATCTAACAAGAGGGGATGACGTGAAGTTCGTTCAGCTTTTTTCCCCAGGGCAATAGTATGATATCCGCGTCCCCAGTTCCTGATGCAAGAACTTCTGGATCACGTCACCCTCCTGAGTGATTCCCTGAGAGGAGCATCTGTTGTTCGTCACAATGAGCCCCTTCCAACCTTACCTAAGTTTACTCTAATAAATTGACTCTTGGGGGCAGGGAGCCCTAGGTAGCTTCAGGATGGGGACTGGTCTACAGAAAGACCAACATATGATTAGAGGGTTGGAACTTTCAGCCCCACCCCCAACATCCCAAGAGGGGAGAAAGGGGACAGAGAGGAGTTCAATCACCATGGCCAGTGATTTAATTAATCATACCTGTGTAAAGGAACTTCCATGAAAACCTCTAAACACCAGACTTCCAGCACTTCTGGGTGAGTGAACACATGGAGGCGTGGAAAGGCGTGGAAGCTCTCCGCACCACAACGCATCTACCGGCCCAAGGTTCCTCTCCTGAGCTGTATCCTCTGTAATGATCCACAGTCATATGTGAAGCGGTTCCCTAAGTCCTACGAGCCATTGTAGCAAATTACCAAATCCAAGGGGAATGTCGTGAGAACCACCAACTCATAGTCAGTCAGAAGTACAGTTGGCCTGGACTTACAATGGGCTTCTAAAAGGGGGAGGCAGTGTTGTAGGGCTGAGCCCTTAATTGATGGGGTCTGACACTAACTCCAGGTAGTGTCAGAACTGAATGGAATTACTGGCCATCTAGTTTGTATCAGGAAATTCGGAGACTCGATTGTTGGAGGGGAGCCTCCTCACATTTGGTGTCAGAGCGGCTGAGTTGAGACGAGTCACAGTATTCCTGTCTTGAGGACCAGGGTGAGGACTTCCATGCTTCTTCATGTCGCATTGAAAACACAACATTCTAATTCATTTTAAATTTCTATAGTATTTTCAGATTCCCACAGCACTTAAATTTTTTCCTGATGATTGGCAATAAGTTCTTAGATATGACAAAAGTGGAAGCAACAGAAGAAAAAAGTAAATTGGGCTTCATCAAAATAACAAACTGTTTACAAAAATGAGCTGCATACTAACCCCGACTGGCTCAGGGGAGGCCAGCATGGCAGACTTTTAACTCAGAGAGCTGAAGTGATCACATAGCATGGTCTGAGACTAAAACTTCTTAACTAAAAGCAGTTCATGGCAGGTAGTCATGTTCTAGGTTAGAATCTTCCCTCCCAAAAGCAAATCTTTCCCTTAACTGAGCCCGTCTGTTATTGTCTTTTTGAATCTATGACAACATACGTTTGGAATGTCAAAGTAATTTCCTTGTTCCAGACCCCTCAAAACCCAAAGACCACTGCACCAGAGCAAAGACCACAAACCCCCTCGTTGTTACTGAGTTCATTGTTGATTGCTAACTATCCTGTACCCACCTCTGCAAAAGAAGTGTGTCCATCATTTTACTTTTTATCCAATCCCAGAGGTTTCCCCACTTTGCTTTCTCCCGCCTCCCTGATCTCTCACCAATGGATTTCATGTAACCCACGTATGTCCTCCCTTTTGACGGTAATATGTAAAGCAGGGTGCAGAACTCCATTTGTCTGGAGCATTTCCTCAAGCCATTGAGATTTTTTCTTCCCAGCAGCTGTCATCAGTTTGGCTCAAATAAAGTCACACAGATTCTCTACAGGTTTGAATGTGTCTCACATGGACATTGACTCGGTGCAGTGAGGCAGGGCCCCACGGGAGTTCCTGCAGCACCGCCCTGCAGTCCCAGACCCAGCAAGGGGCCCCGCGCCACCGTGAGCGACTGTGGGTGACTTGCCTCTTGGATCCAGGACTTCCCTTGCTTGTGACTTTAATCGAGCTGTTCTTACAAAATCCTCAAGGTGGAACTAAAGGGTAAGAGTTGAGACAGATGACTGGTTTGAATTTCAGCTTTTCAATTGGAATTATTTAACTGCAAGTCTGAACGAATCCTCTTCTAAAATGAGAGCTTGAATCCACTTGGCTCCAAAGACAGGGGGCGCTTCCTCCCTCCCTCGAATCAGGTGTCCTCAGGCAACTGAGAGTCTTTGTGGAGGTGTCAGGGGATCTCCCTCACGGGGGCGGGGGGGGGGGGGGAGGCGCGGGTCGAAGCCCCAGCGGGAAATCCCAACTCAACTGTAATTAAACAAAGGAAACAATCGACTCATCCAGGGGCACACATTTAAAGGTCGGTCACCTAGTGCCTAAGTCTTCCCTGCTGTACGAGAGAAACCGAGGCACATAAGACAGTTGATGCAACGCAAGGGGTGAGCGCCTCGTGGAGGTCAGCCCAGAGGCAGCGCGCTTCGTCCCACCACCCAAATCCTAGCACTTTTGTTCAGGTTCTGCAGATATGCAGAGAAAGACTAAAATTAAAATGGGAAGTTGTGCATCTAACATCGATGTGCCCCAAGAATCCCAGCCTCCTGTGCACACTCCCACAGGGTACATGTACAATTTGTATGGACTCTCAACTTGCAAGTTATCTACAGAAATGGAAAATTTAACTAAAAATGGTATCAGCTTGAAATGGCTAACGTGGAGAACCTTTGACACCTCCAAATTGTGTTTTCTATGTGCTCAATTAGAAAATGCTGGCTCTAAAATTAAACTGAACGAACGGATAGTTTATCTTGGCTGGAAAGGAGAAGCTTCTAGGAGAAGCTCAGATGAAATATCATCTTTATAGGAAGCAAATAAGATAATTCTAGGGAGTCTGGGCACTAAACGTGTCTGAGGCCAATAAATGCCAAGACCCCAGTCCCCGCCCAACACTCCCCACTCCACCCTTTGCCCTCTGGTCTTTCTCCTGCAGAACTGCCCTCCCCTCCCTTCTTCCTTCTCCTTCTTTATCTCCTCTCCACTAGCACTCCTACTGGCCTGGGGAAGACAGTAGGCATTCAGAGAAGATAATCCGGGAATTCTAGCAGCTCCTATCCGGGGGAAGGCCTGTCTCCGGCAGAGGGGAACCAGCAATTGCATATGTTCCTTAGACTGATAAGGGCAAGATGACTTGGGAGGAGCAGCCTAGCCAGAGACCCCTCCCCGGTTAACTGTTAATCATTGCTTATCTGTTCCTGTAGCCCGTTTTCACATCCCTTCCCCCGCCCGGGTAGCACATCAATCTCATCAATCTCCCACCTGAATGCTAATCCCTTCCCCCACCTGGGAAGCCCATCCGTTTCCCGCCCGGAATGCTAGGGCTTATAAACCCCTATCTAACCCCGATTCGGGGCTCAGAATTTGGAGACTGCCTCCTCTGAGCCCGCGCGTGTGAATAAAGGCTTACTCCGTTCCCTGAATCGTGTCTTGAGTCTGGCTTTCCATAACATTTGGTTCCCTGACCGGGAAGCGACTCACACGAGCAGGCCGTTTGCCTCCGGTGAAGACGGCTGGGGTCGGCCGGGCGAGCCCGGACTCCAGAGGGAAGCACGTGCCCCGGTGATTTCGGGTCCCGAGGGGCTGGGCTCCCCTTGGCCCCGACCTCGGGCCGTTCCATAACCCAGGCACTCGGGGAACGGACCCAAGCCTACCTGAAGGCGCCAGACTGGTAAGTGCCCCGGGGACCAGACCCGAATCAGACCCACCTGTAAGTGGTGGAAGGAGAGGCCGATCACCTCTCAGGCCGACCGGCCTCTGGCACAGTTTCCCTGTCGGGAGGGAAAGTGTTAACCTCTGTGTGATTGAGTGAGTGACTGACTGTGTGGCTCCACAGGCCAGCGGTGTTCCCCCGAGCCTACGGAGTCTGAGTGAGCCCTAACCTGCGGGTCCTCGGTCTGTCAGACGGCATAACGGCTGGGAAGCTAACCCGGACTCTACTCGGGCAGCCTTAGCTAAGACAGACCCAAGTCCCTCGCGAGAGGAGAGGCCAGGAGGGCGAAAGTGAAAGTATCCCTGCTGCCCCCGTTTGTCTGCGCCGTTTCGGGAGGGATCATGGGGGGCAGACAGTCTACCGTCTTAGATTGCATGTTAAGGAATTTCGACCGGTTCCGGGGCCAGCAGCCCGATATGGATCCGGGGGCAATTAGAAATTTTCTGTTCCCCTGAGTGGCCCAGGTTCGGGGTAGGCTGGCCTCCTGAAGGAACCCTTGACCTAGACATAATTAGGGCTGCCCATCTCATAGTCACAGGAAGTCCAGGACACCCAAACCAATTCCTCTACATAGAAAAGTGGCAGGAGCTAGCGCAAGAGATGCCCGACTGGCTCCGGAAGGGTGCGGGGGTCAAACCTCGTCACCCTCGTCGCTACGGGAGGGCGAGCCAGGGGAGCCCAGAACTGTTGCTCCCGATCAAAGGAAAGGGATGTAACCCGCATCCTAGTTGCCAAACCAGTGGAGAGACCCCCTATCTATCAGGGCCCGCCAGAGGAAGACCCCCCGGTGCAGCCTCCCCCTTACCCAGCTAGGAACTTGGGAGGTCAGGCAGAGGCGCCTGAAACACCGCCCCCTTCAGTCTCGCCCCCGCAGCCCGAGGCAACAGCGCCCCCAGAATCTCCTATCGCCTCCCGCTTAAGACACCACCAGTCCCTCCAGATGCCACTGCGGGAGACCCAGGGCCCGCCTCGAACGCGGCCTGATGGGACCTTATACCCGGGACCGGTCGTGTTTTACTATCAGCCCTTTAC
The DNA here is from genome assembly GCF_021234165.1 of Pteronotus mesoamericanus. NCBI lineage: Eukaryota > Metazoa > Chordata > Mammalia > Chiroptera > Mormoopidae > Pteronotus > Pteronotus mesoamericanus. The sequence continues at coordinate 2,434,809 of NW_026555090.1, forward strand.
CACGACTGACCTCTTGAACTGGAAACACCACACACCCTCATATTCGGAGAAGCCCCAGGCACTCGTAGACCTAATGGAGTCCATTATGCAAGCTCACCGGCCAACGTGGCACGATTGCCGCCAATTGCTCCTAACCCTTTTTAATACGGAAGAGAGGCGCAGAGTCTTCCAGGAGGCCCAGAGATATCTAGTAGCCAACGCTCCAGTGGGGACAACAGACCCAGCCCAGTACGCTCGGGTGGCAGCCCCAGAGACCCAACCCGACTGGGATCCCAACACCGAACAGGGAAGAGCAGCCCTGGACCGGTACAGGGAAGCCATCCTCCAGGGGGTCAGAGCTGGGGCCAGAAAACCGACCAATATGTCAAAGGCGGCCAGTGTTGTCCAACGGCCAGATGAATGTCCCGGGGACTTCTTAGAAAGGCTCCTAGAGGCCTACCGGATATACACCCCCTTCAACCCAGAAAGCCCAGATACACGGCTAATGGTAAACACTGCTTTTGTCTCCCAATCGGCCCCTGACATCCGCAAAAAGCTCCAGAAGCTAGAGGGCTTTGCAGGCATGAACATCAGTCAGCTGGCTGAGGTAGCAAATAAAGTCTACAATAACCGGGAGGAGGCCGCTGAGAAGGCAGCCCAGAAAAGATTAGAGAAAAAGGCCGCACTGCTAGCAGCCGCCCTCAGTCAGCCGGCAGCAAAAGGCAAAGGGGGACCGAAAGACCAGAAAGGGCACGCCAAGGTAGAGAGAGACCAATGTGCCTATTGTAAGGAAAGAGGACATTGGAAAAGAGAATGCCCGCACCGGAAAAAGAAGGCTGGTCCGGCGCCCTCTGAGCCGGCGCCCACCATCCTTAGCCTGGCGGGCCTAGACTCAGAATGAGGAAGACCGGGCTCCCTGAATCTAGGCCCCCAGGAGCCCATGGTCGAAGCGATTGTTGGGGGCCAGACTCTCTCTTGCTTGGTAGATACTGGGGCAGAGCACTCGGTCGTCACCACCCCTGTAGCTCCCCCATCCGGACGAGAAGTCACCATCGTAGGGGCCACTGGTCAGCCAAGTAGCCCAAAACGCTTCTGCCAGGCCCGAATTGTTGATCTGGGAGGCCACCGGATTAGACATGAGTTCTTATACCTACCTGAATGCCCTGTCCCACTGTTAGGGCGAGACCTCTTATCGAAGCTGGGAGCTCGAATCACCTTCCAGCAGTCAGGGGAGGCCTCGCTGCAAGTGGACGGCCCTAGGCTCATGGCCCTCATTTTGCCACGAGAGGAAGAATACCAGTTGTATTCTGGGGAATCTGGTGACCATGGCCCCAGACCTGAGGCTAGAGACAACCTGCTGCAGGAATTCCCCACGGTCTGGGCCGAGGACAATCCCCCTGGACTAGCCAGAAACCAGGTCCCAGTAATAACTGAACTCAAACCGGGGGCTAAACCGTGCCGCCAGCGACAGTACCCTATCTCAAGGGAGGCCCGCCTAGGAATATCGGAGGTCATCCGAAAGCACCTCCAAGAGGGTATATTGGTCCCCTGTCAATCAACGTGGAATACCCCGCTCCTGCCAATCAAGAAACCTGACGGAACAGGGTACCGTCCAGTGCAGGACCTCCGGGTGGTAAACGAAGCCATCGTCACACTGCACCCGGTAGTCCCGAACCCATACACCCTACTGAGCCGACTCCCGCCAACCGCCGCCTGGTACACATGCCTAGACTTAAAGGACGCCTTCTTCTGCATCCCGGTAGCTCCAGCCAGCCAACCTATCTTTGCCTTTGAATGGGAAGACCCGCATACGGCGGTAAAGACACAGTTGACATGGACCCGGTTGCCACAGGGATTTAAGAACTCCCCCACGTTATTCGGCGAAGCGCTAGCCCGGGACCTGCAATCTTTCTCAGACGAGGGAAAGGATTTAACTCTACTCCAATATGTTGATGACCTCCTCTTAGCTGCCCCCGACCAGAGCCGATGCCTAGAGGGGACAAGAGCGCTCCTAAAACTGCTAACCCAACAAGGGTACCGAGTCTCACGGAAAAAGGCACAAATCTGCCAAGAAGAAGTCAAATATTTAGGGTTCCTAATTTCCCAAGGCAAAAGATCCCTAAATACAGACCGGAAAATGGTCATTACCCGCTTCCCGGCCCCGAGCGGACGAAGACAATTACGTGAGTTCCTGGGAGCAGCCGGCTTTTGCAGAATTTGGATCCCGGGGTTCGCAGCCAGAGCAAGGCCACTCTACCAGGCCCTGCGTGGGCCAGACACCTTACCCCTAGCATGGGGAAAAGAACAGGAACAGGCCTTTGCTCAAATAAAGGACCTCCTTAGTAAAGCCCCAGCTCTGGGCCTACCAGACCCCAGCCGGCCCTTCTATCTACACGTGCATGAGAAGGACAAGGTTGCTCTGGGGGTCTTAACTCAATCAGCCGGACCTTGGGAGCGCCCAGTAGCTTACCTGTCTAAGCAACTGGATAACGTCGCGGCCGGGTGGCCCCCTTGCTTGAGGGCAGTTGCAGCCGCGGTATCCCTGCTACAAGAAGCGGACAAATTGACTTTGGGGCAGGAGACCACTCTATTCGTTCCCCATAGCATCCATAGCCTCCTGGCAGGACAGGGGCACCGATGGCTGTCCAACCCCAGACTGACACAATATCAGGGCATACTCCAAGAGAGTCCTCGGGTCCAGGTAAAGACTGTAAAAAGATTAAACCCTGCAACCTTCCTGCCGACCGAATTAGGGGACCCAGACCACTGCTGCCTAGAGGTTACTGAGGAGGTCTATGCCAGCCGACCGGACCTGCGGGACCAGCCTCTGCCCAATGCTGACGTGACCTATTTCACAGACGGCAGCAGTTATATGAGAGAAGGGGTCCGAGTGGCAGGGTACGCAGTAACCACGCTTGACCAGGTGGTAGAAGCCAAAGCCTTGCCCTCTGGATGGTCGGCCCAGAGAGCGGAACTCTGGGCCTTAATAAGAGCACTGGAGTTGGCCCGGGACCGGAAAGTCAATAGCTACACTGACTCCAAGTACGCCTACGCCACCCTGCACATCCACGGGGCCATCTACCGAGAACGCGGGCTGCTGACAGCAGAAGGAAAGGAAATTAAAAACAAGACAGAAATCCTGCGTCTCCTCGAAGCAGTGTGGGCCCCAACTGCGGTGTCCGTCATCCACTGCAAAGGCCATTCCAAACAAGACACCATACCGGCCCGCGGGAACCAGAAGGCGGACTCGACTGCAAAGGCTGCCGCAGTATGTGGTGAGATGGCAGAAGTACAGCCCTCCCTTCTCGGACCCCTGCTGGGGAACCCCATTAACCGTCGGGACTATGAGCCAGCAGAAATGAAATGGGCCTAACAGGCCGGAGGACAAGAAACCCCTGAGGGAACTTGGAGGTTACCTGATGGGCGCGTAAAGGTGCCCCAGAGCCAGGCCAGCAATTTAGTCAGAAACTGCCACCATCTGACCCACCTGGGTAAGACCTCCCTGGAAAACTTACTCAAAAGGTATTTCTATTTCCCCAACCTGTCAACCCTGTGCTCAACAGCCTTGGCTCAATGCGTTACCTGCGCAAGGAACAATGCAGCCCCGCATCAAGGGGCCCCACCGGGAGTCCAACACAAGGGGTCCCAGCCCTTCGAGGACCTCCAGATTGACTTTACAGAAGTCAAGACCAGCCGAGGATTTAAGTATCTCCTGGTCCTGATCTGCACCTTTTCGGGTTGGGTAGAAGCCTTCCCCACCAAAACTGAGAAAGCTCGGGAAGTAACCCGAATCCTACTCAGGGAAATTATACCCAGATATGGGCTCCCACTCACCATTGGTAGTGACAATGGCCCGGCGTTCATCGCCCAGGTGGTCCAGGAGGTCGCCCGGCTCCTGCGCATCGACTGGAAGCTACACACGGCCTATCGGCCCCAAAGCTCTGGTAAAGTGGAACGAATGAACCGAACTCTCAAGGAAACCCTTGCTAAGTTCCATCAAGAAACCGGCCTGCCATGGACAGACCTGTTACCACTAGCCCTGCTACGGGTTAGGAATGCCCCGAACCCCTCGGGGTATACTCCCTATGAGTTAGTTTTTGGAAGACCCCCACCTATAACTAGAATAGGAAGTCCCAATGACCTTCTACAGAAGGGGGAGTTACAGCAGACCCAGTACTTACAACAGTTGGGTAAGACCCTAGACAGGATCTACGGGGCCCAATTGGGCCAGGAACCCAAACCCCGAGGGAGGCCAGCACACCCCTTCCGTCCAGGCCAGTATGTATGGGTAAAGGATTGGAAAAAGGAACCACTCCAACCCATTTGGACGGGCCCATATCTAGTACTATTAACCACCCCTACTGCCCTTAAAGTTACAGGAATAACCCCCTGGATCCACTACACTCGAGCCAAGGCAGCAGCAGATCCAGACGAGCCAGGACTTCGGAGCCACCGAACCTCCACCTCGAAGGGAGCCCCCACAGTCCGGCTGAAGAGAACTGAAGGACAGTGGGCCTTCTACCCGAGGAACCAGAGACCTGATCCCACCCCAGAGTAGTGACCAACCATCTTAGTCGGCAACCAAGGCATGATCCCTGCAGAAGAGGCGAGCCCTAGATCTCCTCACAGCAGAAAAAGGGGGGACTTGCCTATTCCTAGGCTGGAATCTTAACCCAGAAGGTTAAGGAGCTGAAAGATGGTGCGAAGCGCTACCGAGAGTCAGGGCAAGGGACATGGAGCTTAGATACCCAAATCTGGCTCCGCTGGCTGGCTCCATTCCTAGGCCCCCTGATATTACTCCTCTTAGGAATAAGTCTAGGACCCTGGCTGCTGCGCACCCTCATTAATAACCTAGAGACCGCGGTCACCAGACGAGCCGCTGCTCGAGTGCTGCTCCTCCAGCATCACCGATACCAAAGACTCCCGACCCAACCCCAACAGAGTGACCACCTTGGCTTGTGTGATGATGCTAAGACTCAGGCCAATCTCGTCTAGTATCAAAGGGGGGAATGATAAGGGCAAGATGACTTGGGAGGAGCAGCCTAGCCAGAGACCCCTCCCAGGTTAACTGTTAATCATTGCTTATCTGTTCCTGTAGCCCGTTTTCACATCCCTTCCCCCGCCCGGGTAGCACATCAATCTCATCAATCTCCCACCTGAATGCTAATCCCTTCCCCCACCTGGGAAGCCCATCCGTTTCCCGCCCGGAATGCTAGGGCTTATAAACTCCTATCTAACCCCGATTCGGGGCTCAGAATTTGGAGACTGCCTCCTCTGAGCCCGCGCGTGTGAATAAAGGCTTACTCCGTTCCCTGAATCGTGTCTTGAGTCTGGCTTTCCGTAACAGAATCAGAGGAAAGTAGTCTTGAAACTGAACATTTGTTGCAGGACGTTCCAGTCCAACTTTGGGCCCTTTCCAGTACAGATGTGGGCAAGGCCAAGTCAGTCACTTCTGTTAAAATAACTGCTTGTGATACTTGGCCGCTATCTAATATCTGCCAATATCCTTTACGACCTAAAGCACTAGCTGGAATTGATAAGGGCAAGATGATTTAAGAGGAACAGCCTAGCCAGAGACCCCCTCCCAGGTTAACTGTTAATCATTGCTTATCTGCTTCTGTAGCCCGTTTTTACATCCCTTCCCCCGCCTGGGTAGCACATCAATCTCTCGCCGGAATGCTAGGGCTTATAAACCCCCATCTAACCCCGATTCGGGGCTCAGAATTTGGAGACTGCCTCCTCTGAGCCCGCGCGTGTGAATAAAGGCTTACTCCGTTCCCTGAATCGTGTCTTGAGTCTGGCTTTCCGTAACAGAATGAAGCCCATTATACAATGTTACTTCAAAAGGGAACTTGTATTTCTATGTACAGGCCCATGTAATCCTCCTACCCTTCCAGTAAGGAAACCAAATGGAAAAGGATGGAGATTTGTGCAGGATCTCAGAGCTGTAAATAAGACAGTTACTCTCAAACATTCTGTGGTTCCAAGTCCACGTGCCTTACTCCCAGCCATTCCTGTGGGCTGCCAATATTTTTCAGTGATAGATTTGTGTAGTGCCTTTTTTCAGCATTCCAGTTGAAAAAGGCAAGGCATAGCTCTTTGCCTTCACCTAGGAAGACTGCTGATTTCCTTGGACAGTAAGCCCCAGGGCAATGCAAAAGTCCCACCAGACACTAAAAGCTGATTTAAATGATGTTCAATTTTCTAGAGATCCCACTCTAATCCAATATGTGGATGATTTACCTTCACACTCTAGGACACTAGACTCCCAAAGGGACACGTTTTACTTATTGCAACACCTATTTATAAAAGCACATAAGGTCTCAAAGGTTAAGCTTCCATTTTACCTCAAATAAAGTACCTTGGCCACCTCATATCTGAAGATAGGCTACTGATTAACCCTGAAAGACTCAGTGGAATCCTATCTTTCCATCTTCCAAAACAAGAAGGCAGCTTAGAGGATTCCTGGGTTTGACTGGATATTGCCAATACCAGGTTCCAAATTTTTCGGTAACAGCCCCACCTCTATGTCCCATTAAAGTCAAATCAAGCCCTGGCTGGTGTGGCTCAGTGGATTGAGCACCAGCCTGCAAATTAGAGTCATCGGCTCGATTCCCAGTGTCAGGCACAGGCCTGGGTTGTGGGTCAGGCCCCCAAGTAGAGGGTGCACAAGATGCAACCACACGTTGATGTTTCTCCCCCTCTTCCACTCTTTAAAAAATAAATAAAGTCAAATCAGCCTGATCCAATTCAATGGAACCCTGAAGGGAAACAAGCTGTAGAGGCTCTAAAGGCAGAATTACCTAAAGCCCCTGCCATGGGAATCCCAATTAAAAATTTCCCTTCTTCCTTTTCACACAGGAAAATAAAGGAGTTCTAACTCAGCAACCTGGAGATCGTCGTAGACCTATAGGATACCAGCCAACAACAAGACGCAGTTGCCCAGGGCTCTGTCCCTGCATGAGGGCCATCTCTGTGCCAGCTACGTGCACACTCAGGAGAGTCACAGGTGCTCCTTTCTCTCTTTACAGTCCTCATTCTCTAGAATCTTCACTGAGCTCTCATGACACTCAACTCTGCCAGTCGATTGGCTTCTTCTGAAGAAGCCTAATCTTACTTTATCTCTGCACCTGTTACCGAACAATTGGACCCATGGCGGCGGCGGGGGGCGGTGCCCAGATGCTATTACTGAAACGACACCCCCCTTCCCCAGGGTCCCTCGGTGGTAGGTCCTTTGCCCGCCGCCCTTGGAGTTATGGCTCTGAATGGCAGAGTTTGGTGAAGAGGAAAGGAACTATTTATTCAAAAGTTATACAGGTTTGATTATGGCTAAATGTCGCCCTTAAACCTCAAAATCCTTTTAAAACAATCACCAGCACACACACCATCCTGCCTTCCCCACTTTGCCCAGTTAGGCCAGTCAGGCCAGTCAGGGGCGCCGTCCTTCAGAAGGAAAAGAACAGAAGTCCGGGGCTCGGCTAGACAGGCCTCTCGCGGTTCTCAGCACCATTCGCCACGTCGCCACGATCTCCAGCTCTTGATCCATAACCAAGTGGCACCTTCTCATGGCTCACTAACAAGAGCCCTTTCTCCCCTCTTTCTTCCTGTGTGGTCTTCACACTGTTCCCCAGAGTCTGTGTCTCTTTGTATCTCCTGGAGGCCCCTGTTTCTCCTCCTCCTCTCCAGTTACATTCTGTATTAAGTCTTTTAAACCTCCCTGATTAGCTTTGGTGATATGCAAAATAACCCTCTTTGCATATGAGGAATGGAGCTATCCTGTTATTGACATGCAAAATGACTCTCAATGGCCCTGCTCAAGGCTCCCATCCCCCATGGCGGCCCGCCCTGGGGTGGGGAGAATATATTTTTTCTTGGACACCCCATTTTTGGGACCCTGTTATAAATACTTTTTGGGGGGAGGCCCTGGCTGTGCCCTGTTACAGACCTAATATCAATTTAACTTAGTGTACTTGTCTTAACCCTGCAGCTCTGATAGCCTCTTTACATGATAAAGATCGTCACAGTGTGTTCCACTTGCTAAACACCTTCTAGTTTCAAGAAATGACTTACGGGAAACTCCTGTTGATAATGCAGACTTACTTTGGTTTACAGATGGATCTTTTTTTTTATACTTTATTTTTTTGTTGTTTATTCTTTAGTTGTCCCAGTTTTTTCCCTTTTTGCCCCCCTCTGCCCAGCCCACCCCTCTCTCCCACAGTCATTCCCCTCTCTGCTGTCCATGTCCATGAGTCATTCATACATGTTCTTTGACTAATAATCCCTTCCCCTTCCTTCCACCATTTACCCCCTCACTCTTTCTTACAACTATCAGTCTGTTCCATGTTTCCATGTCTCTGATCCTATTTTTATCACTAGTTTATTTTGTTCATTAGATTCCAGTTATAAGTGAGGTCATATGGTATTTGAGTTTTGCCCTCAGGCTTATTTCACTCAGCATAATACTCTCCAGTTCCATCGATGCTGTTGCGAAAGGTCGGACTTCTTTCTGCTGTCATATTCCATCGTGTGAATATACCAGTTTTTAAATCTACTCATCTACTGATGGGCACTTAGGCTGTTTCTAGCGCGTGGCTATTGTAAATAGGGCTGCTATGAGCATGGGGGTGCGTAAGTTCTTTTGAATTGGTGTTTCAGGATTCTTAGGGTATATCCCTAGCAGTGGAATCTTATCTGGAAGATGAACAAGGACATGATTGAGCTGATATGCAATAACTTCCAGGGTGGGTTGTTGGGAGCCATCCTGCCTGGCTTCAGGGACTGTAGCCCACAGGCAAGAGGGCCCCCAGGCAGGAGCTGAGCAAGGAGGCCTCGGGGAAAATAGGCCACTGAGGAGACAAAACCTGTCCTCCTGGCAGGGGCACAGCCCCTGCCTCCCTCACAGTTTACTGGGACTAATAAATTAGTAACATTTCACAGTGCACTCCTGCGAGACGAAGACTTCAAAGATCACGGTTTACAACTAGGAGATTTTGTCCACTGGAAAAGACATTAAGGACTCTCCGGCACTGTGGGAGGGGACCTCATCTGGGGCGTAACAGCAAACGGACGCCTGTCCCGTCTCCGACGCTCACCTCCATCTACAGCAGAGATCAAGGACTTTTCAAGGACAAGAAGCCGCCGACCAGGAAGGCAGACAGCCACCGCAGACAGCAACAAGGGCTGCATGCGCACAAACTGGTAGTGCTATTGACTGAATGTACATAAAATGATTTTTATGTTATTGTCCTCCTTATGGCTTCTTAATGGAAACAAGACCCATCTCCCCAGACCCCCCTCCTTTACTAGATACAAAAAGTTTAACGTGGGTACCTGCTAATCTTTCCCACCTACTAGACAATGATATTCTAATGATCAGTTACAATAAAGAAGTCAACACGTTGTTGACCACACATTCGTCTTCCCGTACTATCAATGTAAGCTTTGGCACAATTTTCCTGAATATCGCTATTATAAAGGACCCATCCTGGGCAAATTCCTCCTGGGACACCTCTCTGATAAGTCCCCTGGTAGAGCTCTGGGGGAACCCGATCCAGGTGAGTGTTGTGTCGCTACAGCAACGGGTGATGAAAAGCTAAGAAAATTACCTGGATGCGGTGGGAAAGGCTTGCAGCGACTGCCCCGTGTGTCAGAGCGCATCTCGTCCTCGGACTCGCCAGCCGGGCTCTGGTGGCTGGATGTCCATGGAACGAGAAAAAAATCAGTGGGTCCCCGTTTCAGAAATGATGGGGCTTACTTGGCGGGTCTATGTCTGTAAATAGCCCACCCTCCGTGCGTCCCGGGGGCTTGTGGGAAGCCCTCTGGGATACTCGCCCTCGCTAGCTCAGTTTGGAGTCACCTCTGCCCGTTTACCGACGGATGGGAAACTCAGCGTTTCTGGGTCCATTCACTTCACGCCAGCGGCTCCCGGGCCATTGCCACCCGATGGCAACAGCATCCCTGGTGGGTCCCACCACACTGGCCTCTAAAGGAAACAAAAGGGATTCTTGGAGGGGTAGGGGCTGGCCTTGGTGTTCTGGGACGAGCTGAACTTGCAGTTAATGAAGAACGTTATTCGTTAGAAAAAGACTCCTTATCTAAAATAGGTCATGTGGCGGGAATGCTGTTTCAAGAAGAAGGGAAAGTGTGGGAAGCAGCGTGGAGAGCCAATCAGGCCTTAGCTCAACAGACGGGCAGACTATAGGAACTCACCCACAAACCCAACAAGGGGACGCGCCTGAGCCCTCACTGAGCAGGACCGTCATCCATGCCAATGGAGATGGGATCTGAGCAGCTGGGATACAGGGCCGACTATAGGGCGGTACAGGCAGCCAGGCCAGTTGCTTATGGGACTCATGGATCCTCTGGATTTTGGAAAATTTTGGATGGAAAATGCAACCTACGACATTGTGTCTTAAAAGCCCAGGCACCTCATTAAATCTGAAGCTTAAATTCTCAGGTGTTCAGCTGGCTGCATTAGAGAGCGTCCTCAATAAGACTAGAATACTCCCAATGGGAAGCTGCTGAGCCATGTTTAAAATCATAAACAATGGAAACCCATGTCAGTATTTGTGAAAACTGAAAAGGTGAATGGTTATGCCCCCGATCTGTATGGAATACTGACTTCGCCCAGTCCGGGCCTGCTGTATCGACGCCAACAAATAACAGTATCTGCCATATGGGAAAGGGGTGCATTTGCTAGGAAGGGTTAGAGAATTCTTCTGTTATACCAAGTGATTTTTATTGTAATAACACCAAGTTTACATTAAAGAGTACTGGAATATGGTATAACACTGAAATTATAGGCAAAATAACTTTGCCTGAGCTTAATAAAATATTTGATTGGCCAGGATGCTTGTTCCCCTCAGACGCTTCCTCATCTAGTGTTAGATGTTTTCTGTTCCTAATCGGCGTCCCTGGTTTAATACTGTTGCTCCTGTGTGAATGTCATACTAGACGCAGAAAAACAAAATTTAAGACAGGCAGCAAAAAGGCTTGGATCATGGTAGCTCAAAACTTAGAAATGGCCCAGAATATTTTTGACTGAGAACATAGAGGATCTGACTGCCTCCCATTTGCCTGCCTATTTTTGGAATAATAATAATAATAATT